>NC_081824.1:213412410-215824910 GCF_030867095.1 Alligator mississippiensis | reverse complement strand
ATTTGAGGCACATTTCCTGATCTTCGGGTTGGTTTTTAGGCTTGTCAACCACACCAAGGAAAACAGAAAAAAAAGAAGTGGGAGGAGCAAATAAAAAATACTACAGAAGGAAGACTGAACTATAAAAATATTCATGTTTGAACACACCCCAAAGCACCAGCTGTGCCCTTTTACTATTTGTATTTATTATTCTTATTAATCATTAGAGTGATGTAAGCAATGATAATTGCTGGTCTGTGCTTGGTGCTGTCTAGCACAAACATTTTAAAGTGGACAGCAATGAAACATTTAAGGACACATTCACCTACTTTTGCCCACTCTGGCTGCTGCCAATAACACAGGATTCCTGCCACTGGCTTACAAGTCACAAGACCATTATAGGTAAAAAGAGCAGCCTCAGCAAAAGGCAACCAGTGCAACAATTAAGGCAAAGAGAGGTAGTCAAAGACAATGAGTTAAGAGGCCTCAAAAACAGATACTGACTTCAAACTATCAAGGCTTATTGACCAGAGAACTAGGGGTGATACATTTAGATAGTAACCAAGTTATTAAGCCAATATAAGTATTGTTATATACAATTATTGTTGTAGTTGAACAGCTGGGCTATAATTCCTGTTAACTCTAACATCTGGCAGCAAGCAGTTTACTTCTTATTATATTCAACATCAAAAAGTGTTTTTTACAACACTAGGCACAATAGGGCCTTAGTCCATAATTGGGGTGCCTGCCTATAACACAATACAAACAAAATATTATAAATAATGAAGGGAAAATGAAGTAAAAGATGAAGAAGAAAAACATCTTATGATTGAAGAGACTTACAAAAAATGGTTAGTTGATGAAGGTATCTTTCTAATACAGGTGATAAAGTATGGTTTAGTTCCACAGGTAATGAGGAATGCTTATATTCAGCTTTCTTTATGTGTATTCTAGGGTAATATCTTAAGACAGGTAGGGTTATTTCTAAAAAGAGTGTTGGGTTGATCACTGTGTCTTTGTGAGATCTAGAATCATCTGCAACCCAGGATGTGTTCTCTGCTTTACTGTAATGGTCTGGTTGATATGTATATCCGTGTCCCTGGCCTCCACTGGCTAAGATATCACAAGTGTTCAAGCATGAGGCAGACTCAACTTCTATGGGCTTTAGAAGGTATAAAATGTAATACTGCCACTGGGATTCTCCTTGAGCACGAGTGGTGTGACAGGGCTCACCTGATATTTGGGGCACTAGAAATTACACAATAATCCTCAGTTTTCTTTTGTATCCAAAAATAAGTTTCTAAACATTCCTCTAGGGAAGAAATACTTGAGAATACAAACCAGTTGCCATGCATTGGTTGGTAGCACCTTTTCATGATGTCTTCCTTTAAATAAAAATGAACCGTTTATTCTATACTCTGCTGAATGCTGGCCTGTGAGGACCATGAAAATCCATAGCTAAGAGTCCACTGATTTTATTTATTTATTTATTTATTTATTTTTAAGATGGGGAACCAGAGCAATTGGCAACTCTGTCATCTGAGCATCTTTTTTATGAGGCAAAAGCTGCCAGTTGGCAGATGACAATCATAACATAAAACCTGCCAAGGCCGAGTGGGAGACATAATGGGCGATAACAACCAAAAACATAGGGGACAAAATAATTATTCATGCTAGAACCATAAAATGCCATGAGAGTCATCCACCCCTTTGGCATAAATAACTCTTCTGTTCCCTCAGTTCTATGATTCCGTTTTTCAGGTGTGAATGATTTTACTGAACCAATACAAGGACATCAGGGCCAGGTAGGTACAAACATCATACTTTTACCAGTATAAGTGACTGGAAAGCAGTCTGTACCTGTAACAGAACAGAAGTTTGACACACAGACTGGTTTAAAAATGGCAGAACCTGGTCTAAGATTTGCATCCCCCAACCAAAGGGTGAATGTGTGTTCTGTCGCTACTGATCTAAACTCTGCAGCTTTCAGAATAACTTAAATCGATTCCGCCTTGGGCTTTCTGAATGTCTGTACCTAGCTCCAGTGTGTATAAACAGAGTTACTTTGAGGCTAATTGAGCAATCCACCCAAATTGAGGTACACTTGAGAAGCATACCTGCAACTAAGCAGCACAGCCAGCATAACTACTGCACAAAGGGAAACTCGATAGTATTAGGGACAGCAGGGCCTATTCGATTAAGAAACAGAAGAAATTCCTGCACATGGATTCTGGCTCTGACTTGGATTCATTTTCTAGTCTTGGAGAAGTCACAAGCTTCCTAATCTTGGCTTTGCTTTATGAAAATAAGAATAAAGCCATTTACTGACTTAGATAATTCACCGTATGTTGTTAAAAAAAAAGTAACTTGTTTTTAAGTGTTATGTACATAAAAAAAAGGTTTATGAGAGACAAACAGATGAAAGACAGAGGAGAAAGAATGTAAAAATAAACAAGACAGAGGATAAAATCCAGGCCATAGAATCCTGGAAGTTGTCAGAAGTCTTGCTACTGCTTTCAATGGGCCAGAATTTCACTGGAGAAACTTAAAGTAAAAAGGAGGAGAGAATGTGACAAGGGAAAGGCAGCAAAAGGACAGAGAACCAAGAATAAAGTAAGGACAAAACAAAGGATGAGGAGAGGGTGCTTTGCAAAGAAAATAAAATAAAGCATAAAGAACAGCAAGTATAAACCACAAAAAAGAAAATAAAGTGGAAATAAATAATATATATGCAATATGAATGACAAGAAAGCAATGGACTAATATTTAAGCAAGGAGAGAGCTTTAAGTCAGTGAAATTCATTTATTTCTGCTCCTTTATTGTTCTGTACCTTTGTTAGTACTTAGAGAAAAGAAGGGATATAATGGGTTTTTTGAGCATGTATGTGGGTACTTCAGCCACTAAAGTTAAAAAGCTGGAAGAGGAAACCTCAGAGAAAGCCTACCAGAACACAAAGCCTCCAGCCAGATGAACTTTCCAGCTTATGGGACACCCTTAAAAACATTTATGTGTCTTTACAAGCATGTATAGAGCCCACCACAGGCCTCATCACGGGACTACTCCTCCTGAAGCAGAAGCAACTGGTATTGAATCAAAGAACCTCCCAGTCTCTTCTCTAGGCATGAAGTCAATCAGAATTCTCTCACTGACTCATTGCGCAATCTTAAAGTCATTTCCACCTATGGTGTTGTAAATGTGATGGGTGATTAGGTTTTCTTTTGAGGGAGCACTGAAAAACTGATTCAGAAGCCACTCCAAAGCACCTCTCATGGTAGGATAAAACTTCTGTTGAACAGCAGGTCCTAAGTATTATTGCTTCTGTCATCTATAAGTCTAGGTGGCTGCAAAGTGTGATAACCATAACTGTTGCAATGGAATCAATCACAATGTGCAGCTTGCCAATTAGTTTATATTACTTCTTGCCCCATTATCTACTTCTGAGACAAACAACAAAGCCCACTTTGACCAGTGAGTCTAACAGATTTCAGATTATAGTGACAGGCTTTGTGTCTCGTGCATACCCTATTTTCTTGCATACAATACTCCCCTGAATATAATATATATCTTACTTTTGAAAGACAGTATGAAGGAAAAATGATTTTTACAGTTATGGTTACATAGAACAGAGACAGCACCTAATCTTAAACTGACTCATTTTCCCTTTCCTGCTTAATTAAAGCTCAAACCCTAAGCTGCTGCTGCAGATTAGTCCCCAGGGGTGGATCTATGATTTTGAAAAGAGCTAAAGAGTCTCCAAGGCTGTGATATAGGAGGAGAGAGACCAGGAACAGACAGTAGTAGGCTACCCTAAGAAAGATTAGCTTTACTGGTGAAATATTAAGACCACTAAAAAGAAGAGACTATCATTAATACCTCTGGAGTGTAGAGCAATGCACCACGCTCGCTCAGCTGCCTGAATAGTAATGCAACAGCTGGCACACTGTGGAGCAGAGACCAAAGCAGGATGTTTCTATCCCAGGCAGAAAATCAGCTTCCCTGTTTAATAAATGCACCCCAATTTTGGGGGGTGATTCTGGGGGGAAGGTACATGTGTACGCAAGAAAATATGGTAATTTACACCAACTGGGATTTTTTGGTTAGTGGGAACCCATAAACCATAGTCTGATGAAAGCAATCTTCTGAAAGTAATATTGTTAATCTCTGTCCCTTTTTCAACACCGGGAGAAACAGTTATGTAGATTCATTAATGCAGTGTCCAACATCACTCACACAAACATGACTACAAACAACCTCATCCTTGTAACCAGGTAATGATGTGCTGGGTCTTGAGATGTGCTGATCCCCTTCAAACTCCTACAGAGTACATCAGGATTGAAGGGCATTCAGCACCTCTCTGGAACAGACCAATATCTGTAGAAACAAGCACAGTCTACCTATTCGTGTAACGATCGAGAAATTCAGAGCTAAGAACAAAAAATAAATCTTTAAGCTTATCCAGAAAACAAACATCTACCTCTCCTTTGTTTTTCAGAAAACCCTATTAGAATTTCCTACAACAAAATGCCACATTTTAAACAAAGAATTTGGACCTGAAAGCTTGCAAAGAAATACATTTCTTGCTGCTATTTGGTTGATCTAATAAAAGATATCACCTCTAACCCAAGAGTTTTGTTTGTCATATTTTAAACACAGAATTAAAAGAAAAAATCTGTTATAGGGGGCGAGTTTGCACCAGAAATTTTATATAGTGTAAACTTTCATAAAGACTTTCTTGCACTTATTCACTTTGAATATCACCTGCTCCATACAGAGTCCCACTGACTTCAGTGAAACTATTCCTGAGGCAAGATGAGATTTAATGCGAGTATAGATACTCCTGAATAAGAGCCATGTTTCATTAACATTCCATCCTCTTCTCCAAATGACACCAATACTTTTAAAACTCATGTTAAAACACAAAATATTTGGTTTTAATATTAAATACATGAAAGATGGCAAAAGGGGCTGGTACAGAAACACAAAGCCTCCAAGACAGAAGAAGCAATTTCATTGCACCACCCTCTCATGGGGTACAGTGCATACCTCCCTGTGATATCAGAATAGCAACCACAGGAAAAAATTGTCATGTTTTGTGTATGTTATTAAAATTTTAATAACTACACACACATTAAAGAACGGTCCTAGTTAATCTGTTGACTGCTATCAACCAGTGCAATGCATTTTTATACCATTTCATATTATCTAGTATTGTAGTCATTATTTAGCACATTTACCTAAAGACCTCAGCAGTTAAGATATACAACCCTGCCCACCCTGAAGCTCAATAAATAGTGTTAACCCCTTCACTGGCAGAGGAATAAAGCACAGAGTAGCTAAGTGACTTGTAATATCACCCCTCAAAAAAAATCAAACCAACCCATATTCAAGCGATCAGCATCAGAGATGGAGAATTCTACTCCCTGCCTTAGTCTGCCAACAGTAGATAAAGTTTATCAGGCATAGCCTGAATTGTTACCCTATCATCCTATATCCATATAAAGCTGCTTCTTCCAAGGGCCCCTTAAGAATCACTTGAAACTGTAGAGCAAATCCTGCTAGGCCTATATTTATGTACATAAAAACAGCACACAACACCAATCCACAGCTATTGCTCAGAGAAGTGAGCACCCCATTATTCTGGCTCCCACAGGAAAACATACCAAGGGGTTCACCCTATAGATTTCCATGTGCAAACATAATGGGACATGACCTACAAACACACATGACGTCTCAGACCAAGCTGTAGTTCCTACGTACAGCACCAAAGCTGGAATGAGACATAGGGGAAAAGTGCAGCAACACTCACTCAGTGACAGGAAACCAGGCTTGTTTGATTCATTAGTAGGAAGAAGACAGACAGGAGCCGCTGAGTGGAAGGACAGCAATTTAGGAACCCAACCTAGCAGGTGAGTCAGACTTCCTCTTAGCACATGCGAAGACCTGCACTACACAGTGCTCTGGGCACTTTGTTCTTACTACAGACTCAAATGCTGGGAAATATTTGGATTTGTCTCAGCCAGCCTACAGATGCACATTAACACTAATCTTCAAGTCATTTTCTTTATACTGTTGTAGCACCTGAAGGTCCCAGTCAAGACTGGAGTTCCATTATGCCTGGTGTTGTATAAGCATAGTCTTTGCCAGAAAGAGCCTATTCACATTTAAATGATATGAAGACATTTGGCTTCATAGTTGTCTGAATTCAGAATGCCACTTACAAAAAACTTAATTTCAACCTCCAATGAAATGCAGCCACATCCACAGCAGAACACAGCAACCACTTAGTAGCACATGGCAACTCTACATAACAGAAATAAAAGAGAAAGCCATGAAGATTTTTCCATTTGAAGCAAACTAGTTTGACCATCTCACTGCTGTCACAAAGTGCCTCCTTTTGGCACAGTACCATGATGAGGCTTGGGTTGAATTCTGAACTGGAGGGAAGTGTGAGGCTAAAACACTAGTATTACTTCCTGAACCATTTAGGTGCCTCCTTGGAGAGATACTAACCAAGGATTGATTGTATTTGATGCTTAGTTTGCCAGATTTCATTGAATCATAGCCAGTAGTAGGTGCACATCTAAAGAACACATCTCTCAGGTTCTGAATGTATAAACTGAATGCTGAATGCATTACCAGATATTCCTCAGTGACATTTTAATCAATTGTAATATAATGGGTTTGTACAATGATACTAAGGCAGAAGGCAGGGAACGGCCGAAATTCAGATGAACGCAGCTAACTACGTCTAATGATGCCAAGAAAAGGGTTAAAGACTTCTCTAACAATTCCCTAGCATAGCCAGGAAGAGTCATAACTTACAACAGTGCATCTTATCACAACTTCAAGTAAACTGGACTGGTGAAATTTTTCAATTCACTGTTCTTGCATTAAAATCCCACTTGCAGATAAGGCGTAAATTACTCATGTGAGGTAATGTTACTCATACCAGGTCCTCTCAGATTACCAGCACAGAGGCAGCCATAATTTATTTAGCTGCAAATTTCTCCCTTTTCCATTTGTTCAGATAGTTCTCCTGTTACCCTTGCTTTGCAAAACTTAAAAAACAATAGTAGAAACAAAGGTTTGAATTCACTCTTCCCCTGCCCTTTCCTCAACACTTAATTGCAATTGGAATTATTTAAAAGTCAGCACAAGAGAGCATGAACATTTAATTGTTTTCCTTTTAAAAACAACACAGGAAATGAAATGCAAAAATTGTAATACAACTGAAATTAAAAGTTATAAAGTTTCACAATTAAAATTAGGAAAAGGCAAAAGCTAAGATTGCATTAATGCAACTTTTCACACCTTAATACAACAAATTCCTATATTAAGGGCCCAGTCACTTTAATGTAGACACAGTTGGGTATTTATACCATGCCCATATGAGAGGAGATTGAAGAACAACTTTAATAAACTGTGAATGGCAAGACTAATACCCCCACTTTTCATTTCGTACAGCTGTTTGAATACAGTACATTAACTGTGATATCATCAGCTATTGCTTTACTATTAGCCAGTATTCTGAATATATAAAACAGACAGTTCTTTTTAACCCACAGAATAATTAACCCTCAACTGTTGAAACACCATTGACCTATTTATTTTAGCAAAGAGGGTCTGGATACATATTTGCTTTACATTCTCCAAAGAAAAAAAAAGAAAGAAAAACAAGATAAAGATATCTTGATTGAAAATAAAACATTAAGATCTGACCCAATGCTCAATAAACAAGTTTCATCTCTATACTAGACAATGGAGATACCTTTGGAGACAACACTACCAGAAACATACTTCTCAGCTTTTCTATCTAATTGACTGTGTATAAAACCTGTTATATTCACTGACAAACTCTCTCAATTCTCTTTGAAAAACACAATTATTTCTGTAAAAAATATTTTTGTAATTATTTCTAGAAGCTCCACCGGAGATCCTATACATTTTCCTACCAGAGAAGCCAACCTCACGGACCATCTGTCTGCTAATGTGAACAAGACTGTTCATTTTGTCCCCAGTGAAACAGTCAAGGTAGTAAGCATGGCATTTGGCAGCATTTGAAGACTTGGGTCTAAGCAAATACAGGTTAAATGAACAAATAATTTAAGAAGCCCAAAATAGTTCAGTTTTTTGGTGGCCATCAGTCGTCACTGAGCTTATTCTACCGAGGCTTCCATTTTTATAACAATAGGCAGGGAGTAAGGGACATTAGGGCAGGAAGAAGATAATCCTTTAAAAAAAAAAGCTTTAAAATATGATATGAAAAATAGCTTCCAATATACATATTAAAATTTTCCCTAATATATTATTTCTAAGTTATTTTGAGATGCTTCTTTTTATTCCCAGTCAGTATTGAGGAGTTTTAGCCAAAGATATATGGAAAATCTCACTGAGGAACTGAGTATCCTTAATCTCAGTCCCCTAACCTTGCTTCAACAGCTGATGAAATGAGTTAACGCAGAAAATACAGTCTACAAGGTTAAGGCTTCCGGATGCAGAAAAAACACCTGTCAAAATATGGGTTAACTCTAAACTGAGCTATTGACTCTAAACTGAGCTACATTCCTGTGAAAAGCACTGTAACCCCCACACTCCCCTGAGATTTTCAGTCCAGGCATGCAACAGTAAACAGGTTTACTTTCCTGCTCACTCCTTCCCTAAAGCAATTGGGCAGAGAATGGGTGAGGCCTTGGCTACACCACTCCTACTAAATGGCAGAATAGCTGAGCAAGAGCAAGAAAGAGGGAAGAAAAAAATTATGACTCAAGAGAGTCCTCGCTGAGTCATAATGCCTCCCAGAGCTAGTCCTAGGTTGGTGCGGTTACCCCTTGCTCACGGCTCTGCCTACAGTCAAGCAGGGAAGAGGAATGGAAATTAGAACATATCATTTCTCAGAGATCAGGTGCCAGTCATCTAATTCCAGCTGAAATTCCTTGGCTCCAGCTAGACTAAAAGATATGCAAGTTAAAAACAAAATTGAATTTACCTGGAAAAAATGGTATCTTGCTCCTCTATGCAAATAATGTGGGTAATTTAGGTACTCTGAACTCAAAGGAACTAGTCAGAGAAACAACAAATGCCAGGATCTAACAAGCTGCATAAATAATATAATTATGTATCTGTTTAGGTAGTTTTACATACACATGCACACACATCTACATATAATCTACATATATTTTATTTACACACACACGTGCACACATAGGCATAACAAGCACTTTCTATGCCATGGGAGGGCAGCAGCCACTGCCATTCTTGCCTTCCCCTCAGACTCGACAACAGGAGCTGATGCTCCAGGTGCCCAGTCCTAGTGAAACTAATATATATGTGTACACACAGAGTCACACTTGCATAAAATGTACCTTACCAAATTCTCTCAAAGGGCTTGATCCTAGCAGAGCACAGTACTACTCAACATGGAGCATAAATTCATGGGAATAGTCAGGAACATTAAGAAAAGCACTGGCCTCCTTCAAAGGAGATTAGGCTAAAGTGAATTAAGATCACTTCACTTCTGAGAGCATTCACACAATAGTTTTACCATGATTTTAACTTTACACTACTAAGTAATTTACATTCACTCTTCTCTAGTGTTCTTACATATTCAAGCCAATAGATTCATAGGGTTAAGGCAAGAAGAAAACATTAAAATATCCACCCAAACTTGTTTATCATGGACACTTACATTTCACCATGACCATTGTACTGAGCCCAATAACCTATGGTTTGGGAAAAATCTATCTTTCAGAAAGGCATCCAGTCTTGATTTGAGGACGCCCAGAGATGGAGAATCCACCACTTTGGTAGTGTGTGATGGTGGATAACCAATAGTTAGGATGTCAGACTTTGGCTGTGAATGTATTTCTTCATCTCTTAATTTCTGTTACTGGTATTTCTGCTTGGTTAGCAAGCACATGGCACTCACAATGAATAGGTTTCACTTTTTTGTGTTATTTTTTTTCAAAATATTTGAGAGTTATTTGGATCTTCCATTTTTAAGAAGACATTAATTTTGAAAATACAGCATTTTTAAGGCAGTGTGTATTTGTTATTATAAACCTAAATTTCCAGGATGCAGTAACTACCCTAAAAACTCCTTGGGCCGCATTATTTTGATATATATTCAGAATAATATGCAAATTACATAGGTCTTAAACTGAGAATTTCTCCTGCTACTAACTTTTTAACATATTCTCTCTCAAAAATAAAAGGCAAACAAACAAGGACAACTTGATGTGTGGAGTATGAGGAGGCTGATATGGATCTAACATGTCAAGAACCCATATAGTAACAGATGCCAGACCCTAACTATGTAACCAAATATGATAGCCTGTACTGAGGGCTTCCACTGACCTCACTTAAATTTTTAAAATGTAGCCTCAAGAATGAGAGGCTGCAAGAAATACATTTTTGCCTACCTTCTTGTGTTTGCATGAATTAAAAAGAAACAGGAGGACATACAAATATTAACAAGTATATTTAAAGTTCCAGCTAGCACATTATCTGTAAATCATGCTACAAAGTATCAGTGCAAGTGAGACAGCACCCTGGTTAATCAGGGGAAAATACCTGCAAACAAAAGAGAACAGGCACACTACTAGGACTTGGAGTTACCTTCTTAAAACACTGTTTCATCTGGAGAAGAAACAACATAAAAACTAATTTCTAAATTGCAATGTGAGTCAGTGTCTGCTAAGTTACTTGCATAGAGAGAGAACCTGCTTGGGGTTATGGCAGCGTTGAATCTCATCATATTCTATCACTCTTACAAATAACTCCTACCAGGCAGTAAGTTTGAGAATATAGAAAGATTTAAGCATCCACTCAGGGTATACCTGTCCTCACAAGTGTTATGTACACTTTATTTAAAAAGAAAAATGCAAGACAACAAGATGTACATGTTGGCTATTTTGTTCAAATAACCAAAACAGGAACCAGAAGAGATTGCTTAAGTTAACAAAGTTTTATAGGCTTCTCATTAAGTTTTAAGTTGTTTTTAAAGCACTATTTATTAGTGAGAGCTAGTTACTCATTTTGATTGAGTGTGATGTAATTTGATTTTTTTTAAAAGTCAAGAGCCCTAATATTGAACACTCAGGGCTCTATTCACCCTTCAGTGAGTGTGTGCGTAAATCCCATTAACTTTATTGGTAGTTGCATACGAGTATCCAGGGAAGAATCAACTCCTTAGCAATAAAGATTAGAAATAACGGAAAGCTTATTTTTCTGTAATGTGTTTGTACACCAACGAGTCACACCACATTTAGTAACTCTGCTATGAGACAAAATGGATGGGTATGCGCAGAGAAAGCTGTACTACATAACATGAATGCAGGAAGATCATCCGTGCAACTGTCCCTCTTGGTACAGCCATACATACTACTTCAGCGGCTGTCTGAATATTTTTAAATGTTTGACCAAGTCCTACTGTTTTTATTTCAAAATGTTTACAACTAGGTTTTAAATGACATTTTTATGGCAAAGATGACTGAATTTTGAATAACTGCAGTAAGTTGGGCCTGATCACACAAATACTTCCTAATGAATGCAATAAGGACTATAACCAGTGGTAAGCATTGGCAGGTTTGCCCATTTAAAAAAAATGAATTAGCAAACTATTTCCTAAAGAAATTAACTTACTAAGTAGAAAAAAATAAATCCAATAAGCAACTGTAGACTAATGAAATATTAGTTCTCGTAAATATTTTTAAATGTATTTTATGTGCTTTAGAATGTAATACATTTAGGATATAGGTATTACAGAAAATGGTATTTTTAAAAATTAAAATAGGGGTTCAGTCACTACATTTCTGACAAAATAGTGTCAGGTCTTGGATGTTAATTAGTCCTTACATAAACCGCAACAAAAGTAAAATATTCTAACACCTCCTAAGTATTGCAGCAAATCTGTTCTACAAAAATGAAAAAGAATTCATGAGCCCCGTGTGATAAGATAGAGTGTAAGATAGAGGTAGACAAATTTAATTCTGTTTTAATTTTAATTATTGGTTCACTTCAGATTCTTAAGGTAGCCTTAATTATTTTTGTTATATAGTTCTTGTACCTTTTATATTGATGCCCTATACTAGTGCATCTGAGTTCAAATATATTTTGAAAAGGGCAATATTTTCAATTTTAAGTAGATTTTAGCAGCCAGAATTTGAGACTAACTGCAAAAATGAACCTAAAGGAAAAATGTAATATTTTTCAGTGGTTAACTTCAAGGCAGATCAGTATCACCTGCAGAGTTAGAGTAATATATTCGACATATTTTGGAGAGTTACTTTAGTCATAATATGAGATTACCTTAGACAGCCTGACAATCATCAGATATGCTGTATATTGGATCCTTTTTTTTTTATAACTCTTCATTTGTAAAATAAAACTGCTTTTACAATAATATTTCCATTTGCAAAAATATATACTACATAATTGCATTTTGTTTAGAGAAGGCCTGCATAGCTGTGCAGTATCAAAAAACTATTACTACATAAATACAAGTGTTGCTTTATTATACTGATAAGACACACCATTACCCAAAAAAGGCCATCTAAAATGCTACAGTTTCAAACATTTAAGACTGTAACAAAAATGACTGAGACTCTTGTATCAGTTTACTATCCTTCAACAATTTCCCTGACAGTGGAGTCAAATAATGTTGAATTATGGACCTTCTTACAGGAAGTCTTATTTCATGTTCATTTTTTGATCATTTCCCTGCTAGTCCCTATAGGAATTTGGCCATTTGCCGACTTTCCTTTAAGAGTTTTTTGTATACATAATTGGCCTGTGTATGATCATTTTGCCAAACATTTGTATTTTACATTTGTTCAACAAGTTTATTTTACATAGGAAAATACTGTTGTCCCTATAAAAATGAAAACATATTACCAACATACTTAATTTGAATTTGCGTTAGCTAGTTTTATACAGCCCACTCTTTAAAAAGCGGGTTTATAAAAGCAACCGATATACATGCTATTGTGAGGTAAGCATCATCAGCTTTTACAGTTCAGGCTACAATACCTGGGAGCCAAGGTGAAGTAACTTTACAGGAAAAGGCCCCACGGTAACAGTTTAACATATTTGGATGACCTACAAAACTGAATTTCGACTTATGTGACTACAGACACTCTTTGTTTTTTATAGCACGAACTTGCACTACATAATTTTCCAACCAACGCCAAGCAACAGCTGTGCTTTAAATCTTTGAGGGCGACGACAAACATTTTTCGAAAAAAAATTTAAACATGCAAATGTTTGAAAAGTTAATGATTAAAACCCATTTATTTTGGAAGTCCTGCAATTGGGACAATAAGTCAAACCCTGGCTTTTTTTGTAAAGACTTGCTGTGCCTTTAATTCTTCCGGGGGGGGGGGGGTGGAAGAAAAAAAAAGAAAAAACAAGAAAAAGAAAAGAAAACCCTGGCCTTTTACTTTGGGAATCATAACAATAGTAAACAACAACTCTACAGGTTCCATAAAAGCAGGCACTGGGGTCACTCTTGTGGGAGAGGGATGCTGTTTTAGTGACCTATTGCCACTGAGCTAGTTAAATCACTGAACAATGGTTAGTGTTATGGGGCTTTACTTTGCAAAACCTAGTATTAGTGTCATGGCTTTCCATTAACTGTGGGACTTAAAGGCGCTGGCAGTGTGGGGCCAATAAGGAAAGAAGAAACAAGGAGGAAACCATCTAGATACATATACATATACATATACATATATAAACTGGGACGTGTAGGACGCACAGCATAAGGAAGCCAAGCCCTAAGACCAGCTTTTACCTCCTGACTCCTTCAGGCCTCTCAGGCGGACAAGTGCGCGGAGCCCCGGTGGGGCTGCGGGCTGGAAGGAGGGCGGCCGCGGGCTGCGGAGGGCGGCGCACGGGCGAGGGGGGCAGCCCCACGGGGCCGGAGCGGGCCCGGCGGCTGGCCCGGCGAGGGGCTCCGCTCTGAGGGGCGCGGGGAGCAGTGCCGGCCGGGCGGGCGGGCCGGGCCGTGTGGGGGCGGGCGAGGGGACAGCACGCGCCCGGACCGTGCGCTCCTTGCAAAATTGGCACCGTTTGCTGCCTGGCACTTCTGAGGACCACCCCTCCCCCGCCCGGACCCCTGCCACCACCGTGCACCGCCTGCATGCCGGGGCGGTGGGAAGCTGGGAGTGGTGGGGGGGATTCTGGCTTGAAAGCCCGGCATTTAGGCGTGCTCGTGCCCCTCCCTGCGCCTCTCCCGGCCGCTGCCCCGGGACGCAGCGGGGGCTTCCCTCTCCTGACACCTGCAGGGGCCCCACCGCGGGCCGCGCTGCCTCCGCCGCTCCCCCCCGGCCCCCTGCACGGCGAGTTGGGCTTCTTCCCCACAATTTACCCCTCCCCCCCAGAGTTTCCTCCCCCAGCTCAACTTTGCTGCCTGAAGCCAGATCTGGGTGGACCCCCAAAAAAACACAACTACATAGAGTGAGTGCATCCCTCTCCCCCTGAGCCAGACGAAGAGCTCCCCCCAGCTCCTTCCCTACGAAATGCCACCTCCAACAAGTTAAAGGGACGCTGGACTTCGCTTGGGCCAAGCCAAAGCAGCGGGGCCTGGCTATCTCCAGCGCAGCCTTGGCTAGCTGAAGGGAAAGGCCTGCATCTGGCCAGCGGTTTAAGAAGGGGGGGGAAGATGGCGATGCACTCCCAATACCCACCCTGAAGCCTGAGCGCCCCCCCCATCCCTTCCCCAAAACTATCACTTCCCTTCTTTTAGCTTTCACTTTAATAAAATAATGATTCGTTCGGAAAATGGGGTATAAATCTTCATTTTGGAGGCAATTAAAGTGTTGATTTCATTCGTGCCCCTAAGCGATTCTTGTAATTTGCTCAAATGGCTTTATGTACCCGGCGCTCCGGAGCTTTTTAGAAGCCCATTTTCTAGTTAGACTTGTTGGATTGCAATTTGGATTCAACAGCAGCGGCTCTCCGAGTTTTTCCTAGTCTGGATGGGAGCTTCACAGCTCCCTGGGTTTAAAACGTTATCTCGGCTGCGCCACCCAACAAGAGCATCCCCCGACCCTTCCTCCCCACGTTTCCATCTTGTTTGCAGCCCCTCATGGAAAGAGAAGTTGAGATGGACAAGGGGGACTAGACTGACCGACAGACAGGAGGAGCGCCGCGCTATCCTTTAGGAACTGTTGAAAGCTATTGCAGTCCCAGCTTCATTTTTTTAAAAAAATCCCAGATCCCTGGGTTTCTTGAAGGTTCATGCCTTAAGTTAAACCCTGCTCCTTCACTAGGATATAAATAACAGGCTGCCTTTGCGTCTTCCGTACATAGGGGGAAAAAATTTAGGGTAATACTGAAGCTGAAGTGCAGTGCAGTGCACCTTTAGTAATCTATGAAATAACTCCTGGTTGACACTGTTCTTGATAATGGCAAAGCAGCTAAGGAAACTCCTGTCTGCTTGACTGCGCTTTGCTTTAACAAAAGGAAGCCTCCAGAGTCAGCCTGATTACTCCTAAGACTGTATATACGAACCAGATCATATAGAAGAAATAACTTCAGCTCTTAGTTGGGGGGAGGAGGGGGGGGGTTCACGGCCAAACACTTCCAAAGGAAAAAGAAAAGAAAAGAAAAGAAAAGAAAAGAAAAGAAAAGAAAAGAAAAGAACCCCCGCCCCCAACACACACACACACACTTAAAGCATTACACAGTTCAACCTAAGGATTCCCAAGCGCCTAAATAGTCCAGAAGCCTGCTCTAGCTTTGGTAACCTCTTGAATTAACCCAAAACCTTCCCATTAAAAAAAAAAAAAAATCACAATATCAGCCGGGAAGGGGGTGGGGGAAGCTTGCAAAAGTCATCACTCCAGCTCGCCCTGGGTGTAGCAGGCAAGCATGGGGCTCTCTCCCCGCTCTAACACAGATATGCTACAAGGCACTAAAGCAGCATTTTTGAAGAGACGGTTTGAAAACTTCCGAGATCAATGAAAATAAATTAAAACCTTGGTCTCGTTTTATTTTTCTATTAAGGAAAATAAAATGGGCGCGCTTGCAGCAGGCGGCCTGTGCACAAAGCAATGTTCACTGAGGTCTAAAAGCGTTCGGCCAAGGAAAACTGACAAGACAGACTAATGAACCGTAGAGACAGGAAGAAAATAGCCAGTATTTGCTAGATTTCAAACCCTCTCTGTCTTCCCCGGACCACCTATCTCGGATTTTATTATTATTTTTGTAAATGGCTCCAGCCAGCCCTTTCTAAGCAACCAGAAGCCACCGATTCGCGGCTAACGCTTCTATTATGATAAAGGGTAAATAAAATAAAGACAAAAATTAAAAGCGACAAGAAACAGGTCAAGTTTGCAGGCAATGCTTTTACAAGCTCATCTCGCCAGGTCGAATCCGGGAGCAAGCCTTAATGAAGCAATAATAGCCACATTATTCAAAAATTTTCATTTCGATGGAAATTTATCTAAAAGGGACTTAATCATATGCAAATAATAAAAGGAGGCGTAGTGACCCAGCAAGCGATCTGCATACAAATTTGAGCGTGAGCAATCCTGGAGAGATCATACCTGATCTGTTAGATTTGCTGATCTTGTTATGTCTTCACTGTCTGATTTTGATCCGCCTTCTCTATCGTCTATCACCAAATCGATAGGCATTTTTCCTTTCAAACAGCTAATATACCGATGGCAGAAATTGTCACATAATTCGTGTACCTACATTATGACAGAAGTAAGAAAAAATGAAAATATAATCAGGAGCACATAAGTGAAATTGACAAGTGCAATCAACCAGCCCCCCAACCCCTTGTGACATCAAAAGTTCTAAATAGGGGAAACACACTGCAATTATCCCCCGGAGACCTCTAGACGCATCCAGAATTAGGAATAACTTTCTTTTCTTGCAAAATAGAGATATCCCAGAAAATTGACAGTGACAAGATGATTCACAGGCTACAACATATTCAACACCCGTGTTAAATTCATCTGCTCCCGGAGCTGTGGCCATTAGAGAAGTGACCTGTATGGGTGACATTTAAGGTAAACTATTTAATTTCATCCAGTTATTTCATCATAAACCCTTTCCAAAGGGGTATGAAGAGAAAAAAGGTGTTTTGTTGTTGTTGTTTTTTAAAGCGGATGCACTGCACTGAAATGCATTATAGGCATCCATGACCTTAAGTCCCGAGTCACTGTAATATACTTGTACTTGAGCTTCCACTATTAATGGGTATATTTTAACACATTTCACGTCGAGCGAGAACAACCTGCCTCTTACGGCTCGATAAAGTGGCTGAGGTTCTAAAGAAACTTTTCAACTCTTTTAAAACCTCTCAAAATGTTTATTTTTAGGAGAAAGGGAATTCTCTGGCTGGCCAGCTATCAATTACGTTTTTAAAATCCACAGGCAACCTGAGTGTGGCTTCCAATGAAACGTTCGTTTGAATTACATTGAATTATTATTATTATTGCTGCTGAGATTTTTAGACGAGCAACCAAAAAAAAAAAAAAGACTGCACGAGGGCTGCATCCTCTTTCTTCCGCTTGGAGGTGTACAATATGCACAGAAACAAGAAACTGACACAACTATCAACTCTGCTTTGTCTCAGCAAAATGTTACAGGATAATCTGTGCCCTGCCTCTGACCTGCAGATGGCTCTTAAAAAAAATCCCGACCAAACTAACTGAAACCAAACAAAGTACCTTCACCCCCGCCCCCCACCAAAGGAAAAAAAAAGATTAAAAAAGAAATCTCAGGGCCTGGGCTGAAATAACAAACAAACATCATTCAGAATATCATTTGCGGCACACAAGACTGCAATTCTTTATCCACAGCCAGCAAAATATTACAGTGAACTTTGTAACAAAGTATTACAATGTCGGGGCGTTTGTGAGCCTGGTTTTAGAGGCTGAAATTGTAATTAAACTGCGAAGAGAAATGGACGCCAAGATTGGTCTTGACACTAATTACCAGAAAGAAAGACATTTATGCAAATTTACCAGAAGCCTGAACTTCAGCAATACCGAAACGTATGAGGAGGAGAGGGGGGAAAAAATTACCTTCTCTAATTCCAACAGATGAAACCTTAATACTTGTATGGCTTGAATCATCTGCAAAGATACAAACAAGAGGAGTATCTATCTCATTCCTGCATTTCTGCACATATCCCCCCAGCCGCCCCTGCTGTAGTCTATAACTTGACTTTTTAAAGTAGTAAATAAAAAGTTGTTTTGATTTATGGCAATAACACTAAAACTTAATAGCAGTGGCTTTGTACGCTGTTTAACAAGAAGCGATCTAGAGTTTTAAAAAAACCCTATTGCAATGAAGCAACTAAATTATACGGATCATAAAAAATTCCTTAAAAATGCAATCTAAAACTACATCGTTGGCCCCTCGTTCAGCAAAGCAGGGGGAAAAAATATTACGAAGAAAAGGCAAAGTATGTGTTTATCCTTAAGAGGGGGGAAAGACTGTATTTTTAGTCAGGTAGTTAAACGGTGCATCTCCATCCACAGCCTTCGTTTACATTTCCCATAAAGCTGTTTAAAAGACCTCAAATACACTGGTGTAATCGTAGATAAATCCACGCTCTGCTTAGGCAGGAAAGACTGCCATAAATACCCCAAACTCTCGTTTGGGATGGTGCTTTCTTTATGGACCTCGTTATGCGATTTTACTTAAACAGAACTGCTACACTGTATTACTTGTAATTAAGAAAGCAAGCAAGAAAGATCCACGTGAGAAATGCTCAATTTAGACCCCAAACGCTTGTCAAGGCTTCGAGCCACCTCTCAAAAGACCCAGGAATGATTTAAAAGAAAAAGAAAAAAAGGGAGCGTTGTGAACTCTTACCAAGTTATCCAGTTCAGGATTAGAGGAAAAGAGGGGTTTCTCTGCTCGGATCTAAATATGAGAAAGGGGAGGGAGGAAAAAAAGGATTTGAAATATGGAAGCAGAAAAAAGCAGACGTTATTATTTCTTGCTTCATTACACTGTCGGGTCCATTATGTAACCTTTCGTGCAAAGCTCTGACTAGCTAGATTTAGTACATCATAGAAACACTTAAAACAAGTGAATCAAATACATCGGGGAAAAAAAAAACACCCGGCCAGATCTTAGCAGTTAGTGTAAGCTAGCTCGGATCCACAGTCAAAGTTAAAAGAAAAAGAAAAAAAAAAGAAAAAGAAAAAGAAATACATAGCAGAGATGTTACTGAATTGACTGGGATGACACCACGGAGCTATTTGGCCATTTTAGCAGCCTGCCTCTCGTCAAAGGAGACTTGTCCCCTTGCTAGGCATTTTCTTTTGCCTTCCACTTATTTTTCCTCCCCGAGATGGATCGGTGCTGACCTGTTTGGCGAACACTGCTATGTCTTCGTTGAAAGACTCTGAGGAGCAGACATCGCCTCCCGCTACCCCGGGCTCCCGGGGAGTGCATGTAGCTAATTCACATTTCTCAAAAATCAGTGCTAAAAGAGGGAACAGGGGGTGTCTGAAAGAAAATACAATAGTCACAGACAAAACAGTGGTTAGTCCCGGAGCAGTGCGGGCAGGGCAGCAACCAAGGTGATCTCTCAGCGGAGCCCAGCACCTCCACCCCGGCTGCACCCCCACCCCCCAGCAGCGCTCACCTACCCTGCAACCGAGAGCCCTGAAGTCGAAGGCCCTGAGCCATGGGACTGTGGCTGATGATCGCTTCAGCATATCTGGCCAGAGAAATTGTTAACATTTGCTAAGAATAAAACCAAAGCGGTTCCAGCAGCCATTTTGAATGAACTTTCCTCTCCTCTTAGTTTTTATTTTAATTTCGTGGGATGATGACTTTTTTATTATGATTGTGATTAGTTGGTTTAAACTCCCCTTCGAAAGAAGGACTTCCTCGGGGAGAGAATGAGGAGTTGGGGGGGGGGGGAACACCAGGCTCTCTGGAGTCGGATGTGGAACGTGTAAATCCCACTTTGCTTCGGTAGTGTTCAAGCTGGGAGCTGCTAACTTGGAAGGCCAGCTAAGCTGCTAGTGAGTTGCCCCCATCCGGGCAGCACAAAGTGCTCCAGCGCCCCACATGAACCAACTTCAGTCGCCTGAGCACGCTTGGAGATGGGGCAGCCTTCTCCGCCCCCCCGCCCCCCGCGCACACACACACTTACACTCCTAATAGGCGCTGCCCACCCCACTTTTCTTTTTCTTTCCCACAGATTATTGCACAAATTGGGCTGATCAGGAGATGCCTTTAATATTTAACATTAAATGCATCGAACCTGGAAATATATTTACCAGGTGCTCTGATTTTTCTCTCTAGCTTCAGTAACTCCCAAGTAGAAATTCTAAGTAATTCCTTGAAGAGCTCGACGGATCCTTTCCTAATTTTCAGGGTCTTTCTAACAATATGGGCTCACTTTCCCTCTCCCCCCTTCCACCCCCCGAGTTTCATACCTATTCGAGAGGCTTGTGAACAAAGGGGTTTAAGCAAATCCTGCAGATTGGTGATAAGCAGATAAAGAAACAGGATGAGAGGCTGGTTCTGCTACAAAACCAACTCCTTGCAGCCAGATTTTAAAGGGGATCTGAAAGTTGACTTCAACTTAATTCGCGGCAAATTAAATTTAAAGGCATCTCCTGATCAACCCGACAGATCAAGCCCCATTGCAATGGCCTAGAAACTATTTTCTAAGTCGTGGCACCGAGATGTACCAAATGCTGTTAGGAAAACAATAAACAGGACACCGCTCAAAGAAACAACCCGTATATGTGCTCCGCCACAGCGCATTATATATTAATAAAGCTAAAAGTTTGGTTCAGCGGGGAGCAGTTCAAAGTATCTTTACCTCTAAACTCTTTGCAAAGATTTACTTCCCAAAACAGATTGCACCATGGAAATGTCCTTCCCCCCCCCCCTTGGATCGCAGCGTTAATGACTGATTTTCTTTCAGCTCGAAGCTTGGCGAGCTTTTCTGCTTTAAAGTTGTGATCGAGCCCACAAAGGAGCCTACATTTAGGAAACTAAGTTGCTTTCCATACAAGGGAGAGCATACACGCACAGTCAGTCTCTCTCTCTCTCTCTCTCTCTCTCTCTCTCTCTCTCTCTCTCTCTCACACACACACACACACACGCACGCACACAAATAAGGCAAGTTATCATATTTTAACTTGAGCCATACTTCTGGGAAACTTCGTACACAGTTTGAGCCCTTTGGAAAGTAAATCTTCTTTATGGAACATTTTCTCGTCCAGAGTAATGCGAGGCAAAGAGGGAGGGGAAGGGAAAAAAATCCACCCTAAAATTTGCATGCAATTATCATGGGTCCCAAGCATTTACCTACTGTCTGAGGTTCAATGGCTTTACTCTGCCTTCATCAGCTAGGGAAAGAAGGGAATAATCACATCTCGACTAATAAACCTGATGCCAGCTGTACCTACCCATAAATGGCATCTTTATCTCTCTTTAAAGCGTCATTGACAGAGGAGCCCATGCTGGGGGGCATGGCGTTGGTGTGAGCTGTGTGTGGGTATTGATGAGAGTGCAGCGGAGGACCGTGATTCAGATGGTGAACAGGCTGCATTGACCTGGCGGCATGAGGATCCCCATACATGGTGGTGGGGATCCCTACTCCATCCATCCCACCGTAATGGGGTATATCGTCGTACTGCATGACAGACAGGAAAAAAAGGGTCAGAAGGCCAGTCGTGGCTGGAGGTTCAAGCGGGGAGATGCAAGGCTATAAGAGGGGGGCTGTCGCCTGAAATGGGACCGGGCAGTGCTAGACCTAGGATCCCAAAACAAAGCAGCCCCAAATTATAAGGGAAGAGAGTTCTTAAAAAAAAAAAAAAAAAAAGGCAATGCTCCAATAGGCCTTTAAAATGCATGCATTCAGGATCCTTCAAAAGCATCCCGGAGCAGGGCAGAAGGGGAAGTAACCGAGGTTTCTTTGGGCGGACGCTCCAAATAAATACATTAGGGCACCGCTGAGAAGTTGCCTGGTTCAGCCTGCCTCTACAGCAAAAGTTAAAACGAGGACACCTATTATTAACACGTGAATAAATGCGGGCTTCTTATTCAAGGTATTTTTCTGCGCCTGTGTGCCACCTTCCAGAGTGGAGGGCATTTGCTCGGATTTAAATGGCCAATTCAGCTCTATTTAACAACAACAAAAAAAACCCCTCTTCAACACTGGCTTGCATGCGCCAGCAAAGGCTGAGCCACGTCTCTAATTATTGCCGCAGAATTTCAAATTCTGCCACTCCCATGTGGAGGGGGAAAAAAAGGTTGTCAACTGAAGCAGTTATTAATTTTAAGGTACCCCGTCGTAAACTTTCCTCCTGATCAGAAGTCTGACTCCCATGTATCAATGATCATTTCCTATGCCAAAGTTTAAATAGCAAAAGAGGGGAGATTTTGGACTCCCAGCTCGTCTACACACACTAAGGTCAAAATGCTGCAAATGTTTGCATTGGGCTGCTGGAAATTCTGAATTTCATGTGAAGGGTTTTCTTTGTGAAAGATTTAAGAACCGAAAGTTAAAGTGGTTCGGATGCAGAAGAAGGGACTGCCACTTCTAATCTATGGAAAGCAAAGACGTGAACAAATAGCTTTAAAGAAGACTGACACTTAGCTGAACTGAAAAAGTCAAGGCAAGTTTGTCAGTACAGTAACTTTCTTTCACAAAGAGTACTCGGGGGACAAAACACAAATTATGCAAGCAATTGTACTTCTGGACCTTACTTTCTTTTAAAAACTCTCTTCGCTAGGCTGGGTTGATCCCTCCCAACCATTTTCCCCAGTCCTCAATTCAAGTGGTAAGTCTCGAGAAATAAAAAAAAAATAGCATTGCATCCAAAACAGCACTGTCTAATCATAATAAATTCATAAAGTGCATGCTCGTTATGTCTAACTCCAATTTGGCAACTTGGCCAAAAGAGAGTTCAGACTACAGCCCTGCACAGTTGTGATGGCAAAAAAAGTTATGTTTACTCCAAGTTGCAAGTTATCTTTTTAAAAAGCGACCCTTGCATATCATCACTACCATAGCAAGATGTTCAGAGACATGCAGATCTTAAAATATTTTAAGCCCTGGCGAGTTTTAAAAAGGCATTGTTAGGACTTTATCTGTAAAACTAATAAATACATAAGCTGCAGTTGCATGCGATAATGTCATTAATACAGAGAAAGCTTGCCTTTTCAATGAGATGTCTGTCACAGGCATTGATAGAAGCAAGAAAATGTCAACATAAACAGGTTTTAAGTCTACAAGTAAAACTAATAAATCCTCTCCCATCAGGACACCGCTGTGTGTCTCTGATCCAAAGAGGAGGCAAAAAAAGAAAAAAGAAAAAAAAAACTTTTTCGCAGCGTGTCGGCCACGTTTCAATATTATTTCACATTTGAATTCCAAATTTGTTGTTTCATACGTACCCTTTGCGCCATCGGCCTGGCTTGCTCCCTTCCTACTTCAACTTCTAATATATCCTCTTTAAGGCCAGTGTGAAAAGAAACAACGCAAACTCCCCCCCCACCCAAAAAAAATTGTCAAAATCCCTTAGCGTCGCCAGCAATGGGAGCAATGGAGTAAAATCTTCAGCTTGCTGGATCTCAGAGAAGCGATACAATAATTCAGCATTAAAAAAATAAAATTAAAAAAAAAACTCTCCCTCCTTCTCTTTCTTTCTTTCTCTCTCTCTCTCTGTCTCACTCTCGCCCTCTCGTTTCCAAGACAGCAGCGGGGAGAAAGCAAATATCCTTTCCCCAAATCAGTTTTTTTTTTTAAAAGTGCCCCTCAAACCCAACTACCAAGTCTCATGGCTTTTTGCCACTCCAGCTGTCAATCAAAGACGAGGTTGTCAAGGTGGTGAATGAATGATGACGATCCGCTGTGTGTGCTTCCACTGGTCAGGACACCTCAAATGTTAATATTCAAATGCATAAAGGTCTAAAGCGCTGGCTTTTTTTTCCTTGAATCAGTCCTAATTCCTAATCAGCTCTCGCTCCTGCTCTCTCTCCCCCCTTTGCAAGTGCTGCAACTGGAGAGGCTAGAGGAAGAGGGTTAAAAAAATGTCTGTCTGAGTTTGTCTTAAAGGAGCCACGATCGATGCTGCCTGCTGCCAGTCCCCCGTGCGTGTGTAAAGTGTGTGTTGCACAGGCGGAGAGGTTGATTTGGACCAGAATGCTGGAACCCGGAAGTAGTGGTGGCCATAACAGGTCGCGTCTTACACAATGCACTGGGCTGCAGCAACTGCGCTCCCAGCGCAGGGGTGGGTTGGGCGAGACGCGAGCGGCGGAGCGGGCGGAGAGAGCAGCTGCAATTAACGCCGCGCCGAGCCGAGCCCCGCGCGCACCCGGTCCGGCCGTGTGTGTGTGTGTGTGTGGTGGGAGAAATCCCGTGCAAGGAGTGTCTGTGTGTGTGTGTGAGTGTGTGTTGGGAGAAAACCTATGCAAGGGGGGGAGTGAAATCCTGTGCAAGGGGTTTTGTGTGTGTGTGTTTGGTGGGAGAAATCCCATGCAAGTGGGGGGTGGGGGGGTGAGTGAAATCCTATGCAAGGGGGGTGTATGTGTGTCTGTGTGAGTGTAGTGGGAGAAAACCTATACAAGGCGGGGGTGCGAAATCCTTTGCAAGGGCGGGGGGGTGTGAAATCCTGTGCAGCGGTGGTGTATGTGTGTGGTGGGAGAAATCCTGCACAAGGTGTGTGTGTGTGTGTACGTGTGGTGGGAGAAATCCTATGTAAGGGGGGGTGTTGGCTGAGAGAAATCTTATGCAAGGTGTGTGTGTGTGTGTGGGTACTGGGAGGAATCCTGTGCAAGGGGAGGGGGTGCGTGTGGTGGAGGAATCCTAAGCAAGGGGGGTGTGTGTGTGTGTGTTTGTGTGTATATGTGTATGGTGGGATAAATCCTATGGAAGGTGTGTGTGTTGGGAGGAATCCTATGTGTGTGTGTGTGTGTGTGTGTGTGTGTGTCCCTGCCCCCCTCCCCCCTTGACACCCCAAGCGTCTGGAGCACTGGTTTTGGGGATGGGGCAGGAGAGAAGCGCCTATGGCAGAGGCTGCCAGCTCGCTGCCCCAGTGCTGGGGAGCCGAGAGGAGCAGGGTTACGGCTCGCACATCCTTTCTTCTCCGAGCCGCACACAGATGCACACGCACACACGCACACGCAGCTCTCCTTCTCCAAGCATGGCTCGGGGCTGCGGCCAGATGATCCGCCGCTGGGTCCTGTCACACACACACACCCTGGGTGGACATTATGATCATGATGATCCTCATGATGATCACGGGTGCTGGTCTGAGGCGCCGGGCGGACACCCGGGAGCCACTAGCCCCTTTATTCCCCTCTGCTCTGTCACTGGCCGGGCCCCGGCCCCGCTGCACCCGCAGCCTCCCGGCTCCGCGGCCCTGTCCTTTGTCTGCCGGGAACGGAGGCTGCCCACCCTATCCCGCCCGGGATCCAGGCCTCCACACCCACTCGCCCCACGACCTGCCAGCCCCCCCCTCCTTTTTTTTTTTTTTTTTTGCGTTGCTGACCCCGCAGTGTCTCCCCCAGGTCCAAGCTGCACTGAGGACCCCCTCCAGCCCCTGCTCTGCACCCCGGTGCTGCAACCCCTGCCCTGCTGAGCAGCCTGTGGTAACCCTTGCCCGCCCCTGCCCCTGCACCAGCGCTCAGCCCCCGCCGCCGGGAGCCCGGGCTGGGCTGGGCTCTGCTTGCTTTTTTTTTTCCTCCCAGTTCTCTCTCTCCCACAGGCTCCAAGTCCCTCGGAAAAAAAACTCCCCCCCCCGCACTCTGGTGGCAAATGAGCTCGCCCAAATCTCAGTAGGCAGCAGTGGAGGAGCGGCGGGCCAATCAGGGGCCGGGCTTCCCAATCCTCCCTCCCATTGGTGGAGGGGAAAATCAATTATCAAATAATCGATCAGCAGGGAGCTTCGATCTGCGGGGAGTGCCACCCCCCCCTCACATACACCCCACCACACCAGTGCCAGCCAGGGCACTTGTTCTTCTGCAGCGCCAGTACCTGCGGGCACACGCACAGGGCAATGGCCCCTTCCCCTCTCTTGTCGGGAGCAAAGTGTGTACACACACACATACACACACGATTACACATACCACTACACATACACACACACACGAGATATATGTATACGCACATATACACACACACACAGACAGACAAGGTTGTTTGACCCAAAGACCTTAGACTTTTATCCTTAGACCAACACGGCTACAACCTATACACATATATATATATATACACACACATATAGACACACATGTATATACGCACATATATATCATCATTCATATGTATATGCGTGTGGGTGTCTCTATGTCTATCTGTGTGATGCCTAATACAGAGAGTATATACCTCTAGTCTAAATAAAGACCAGCTTTTAACCCTTGCCACCCAGCAAGGCACCGCCCGATCCGGCTAGCCCGGCGGGAGAGGGTGCTGAATGAACCGCATCACACTCCCCAGGGGCTGGCAGGTTACTTTCCAAAGCGAGGCAGTGCCAGCTTTTCCCTGTTTCTCATGCCCCCGTTTGCGGAGCTGCGAGCCCTGCCTGCGGGGGTGCGTTCAGGACCCGGCAGGATCCAACCTCTGCCGGCTGTGGCTCATGGAGATAGTGGTCTCCCGTGTTCCTCCAGCTGCAACTTTCATTTATTTATTTATTTATTTATTTATTTCAAGGCAACAACTTGCCCCCGCGAAGCCGGATCACTAAAGGGAGACTTCCTCCAAACAAAAGCCACTCTTTGCCATCAAACACTCCAGGTTCCTTTGCAAGTCATTTCTCGGTTTAGTTCTTTATTAAAACCCCTCCCTGGTTCTGGACTAGGGGGGTGGCAATGGGACGGCGTTTTTCAAACTATTTCTCTTCGGGTGCCCAGTCAATAAGTCTTAACAACAACCAAAAGAAAAAAAAAATAAAATTAAACGAATCACTCAAGATTTCGGCCAGGCCAAAGTCTTGATCGTAACATGGAGAGAAAGAATTCCCAGCAGCAACATAACGCCCGCCTGCCACCTAAATCTTTTCTTAAAGTGTGTGCGGGGACGGAGAAGGGGGAGGCGAGGGGAAAAGGGGGGCAAAACTGATTTAGGCTCGATAGCAAAATGAAGCGACTCTTCTGAACCTGTAGTTGCAGCGAAGATGCAAAATCAAACTGTTTTTATCAAGCTTGCCATTAAGAGAGCTCCGTGGTATCCTAAAATGCCCTTTCTCTCTGTCTGCAATGGGGTGCAATTGTTTCATATTGTACCTGGCTGATAGAGGTTGCAGATCTATTTAGGAAAAGGAAAGATCAAGTCCAGCAGGTAGGAACGGGCTGTGGTGGGGATACCTAATGAAACAATAACTTCTTGCCCCATAAAGATCCAAGGACTCCTAAATGAGCTGCATAGGGGGCTTAATTCTAGTCAAATCTCCCAGACAGAACTGACTGTGAAATGCACTTGGGCAAAACTGCTTTTGCGGGGTTTCTTAGAGAAGAGCAACCAGCAGCCTTCAGATAGTGTTTAGTCCATCTCTGGCCGCGACATTTCAAACTTTAAGAAAGCCAGCTTCGATTTCCAACCCCCTTCCCCACCCTGCCCTGCCCCCCCCCCCACTTTTTGCTCTAACACAACCTTTTATACCTGCGATGAAAATAAAGGCTTTCCAGGTAAGAACATTTGAATGCCCTAACACATCCTCCCCCTTCTTGGAAGTATTAGAAACAGTTGTTGTACTGTTAACAGCCGTAGGTTTGATCTCTATATTTATTTAATTCGGGCAGCTATGCCCTGCTTCACAGGCTGCTTTCAGAGGAAGCTATAGCTTACCTTCCAGAAATACAACCCTTCTTTTTTTTGGGGGGGGGGGGGGGGGGGCTGGTTAATCTTGAACCTAACGTCACTACCAGGCATAAGATTAATTCAGAACAATCGCGGCTAAAACACTTTTACAATGTAATTACAGTAGTACAAATTGTTTGCCCAAACCTCATTCTGGATAAGGATTTTACAATTAGCAAACAGTTATTACTGTTGGGGCTTGCTGAGAGAAATTGCACTGAGGACGGCTCGAGTTGCAATATAGTGGCCATAAAAAGACTAACCGGGCAGCAATTAATCATCTATTAAAAGGGAAAAGTAAACGGACAGTTCCCCACTATCTCAGTAAACTCCCAACGACATTTATGTGTGCTGTGACTGCAGCGACCCACACATTTCCAACTGCTGCCTTTTTAGGAAATGGAACTATTTTGGCCAAAACTTTAGGGTCCGATTGCTGTTTCACACTTATCAGTATGCTATAAAAATAACCAGCGGGGCTTTTCAGGGATTATTCCAGAGAAACAGGCAATTAGGCAGAAAATCTGCATAACTGCATCTTGGAGATAGATCTTTTTTGTTTCGTCCTCCTTTCCCTCCAACGGCATTGAACAGATGCAGCATTGAAGATGTTTTGCTCTGAAGCCTCGTAGGCACTGCTTCGAGATAAGTCCTTCACTTTATCCCCCCCCCGCCCAGAAGTTTGCAATTTGGATTTGTATGAGCGAGGCCCTTCACATGAGTTAGGAGAGTTTTCAAAGTTCATGATGATGATGATTCAGACAAAAAAATGCTTCAGAAGCAGAAGAAAACTCCTCCATTAGGTGGAATTTGTATACATTAGCTTATCACATAATAAATAAGACTTGTAATCAGCTCGAATTTCCTACTTTAAGGAACGCATTAGTCATCCCTAGTAACACTAAAATATTTTCTAGTTTTCTGCTTGCTTTTATAGTTTGATGTTGCACTCACGGATGGGGGGCTTGCAACTGGAGGGGGGGGGGTGGAAATCAGCCAAAGAGTATATTCTTTCCACATTAATATTTACATTTGAAACTGAAATTAGGACCCCCCCCCCCAAGAAAACAGATTTGAAATGGAGCGGAGAGATAATAAAGGAATGCTGCAGATAAGAGGTTGAAGTGATAGGAGTGAAGATACCAAAAAAGTCAAAGCCTAATGAATGGTTGGGAGCAAGGTGAAAAACTATTTAAAGATCTATTAAAGGGTAAAAGCTGAAAAGGTGATAATAAAAGGAGGTTAACTGAAAGGGATTAAGTGAAGATGGGAATCAAGTGCCCCTATGCGAGGGGGACTGTGGGGCAGGGAGGAGGTTTGTTTACTGGATCCTGCTTCAGAAAACAAAGAGCGCCTGGTCCAGTTCAGGAGTCAACTGGAGGTCAGCTTGTGCTATCCAACAGTCACAGACAAAATAGTTAAGGCACTGTATTCAGTAAACAGTCTGAATAGCTAATGTCCGAAATGCACTTTGCAAAGGAAAGACATGCTTTCATTCGACTTCTCTCTTCCAAATCTTTAGGAGACTTTGGACTCTTGGGGATGGAGGGGAATGGGGGGGAGGTTCTCCACTGTTTAACATAATTACCACTTCTGACATTTTTAGAAGTTATAGAGGTCTTTTATTAATTAAATGGAGGGCTGCATAAAATATTCCTAATAAAATTTACGGTTGCCTTAAAACTTTCTAAACACTGCTATAAATTTTTAATAAAATTAACTGAGAAATGAGTTAGTAGCCTGGGCTTTTTTTTTTTCACTGTTCAGCCCAGACAGTGAATGGAGAGGGGAGGCAAAATGGGAATCTTTCAGAAACAAACAAAAAAAAAGGTAATATCACCAAAGCTTTTTACATTGGGGAGGGAAGGAGGGAGTCGCACTTAGGGCTAGAATTATATTTTCCTTGGTCATATCAATCGTCTGGAGGGACGGTTTCCGCGAAATATTAGGACTAAGTCCGAGCTTTTTAGCCTGTTACCCGGTACATTACTATTTGAACATTTATATTTCAATGATTTGGGAGCAAATGAACGACCGAAGTCACAAAGATAACTACAAAGATCCTCGTTACAACTTGATATGGGCGCACGATGTAAACGGAGTTACTCTAGGAAGACGCTAGTCAATTTATTGTATTTTAAATTACAATCCGTAACAGGACCACAATTACACTTGGGATGTTTATCATTTGAGTGATTAATATTAGTATTTCGTGGAGTCGTCGAACAAATTTCTTTAACCATATTTCAAAGGCTCCTCGCTTTGCCATTTATGTTGCTGTACTTCCCTTAATAAAAAAATTGCTGGGTAGATTTCTGGTTGCTTAATTAAAAAAAAAATCTGGTCGATTGTTTTGCATGTGAAGGCTTGAGCTTTTGCGCCGTCTACTGGGCAATGAAAATACTACAGCCAGGATTTACTGCAACTTTCTTTGGGATACAAGTACATTTTTCGGAGAGGATGGGAGCTGGCACTGGAGAGGCCAGGGGCGTCCCGCGTCTCGGCAGAAAGGAAAGAAAATTCACCCTGGCCACAAGAGCTGTAGATTTATCGATTTATTTATTTATATTTATTTTTACGACATTCAAATATCCTGTGAGCTCCAGTTTAAAGTGCCCAAATACATTGCATGCAAATCAGCTACATTGAGACTGAGCTCGTGAAGACAGTTTGAATGACACGTGTGAGACAGAACTGGACATCTAGATAGATGCAAGAGAGAGAGAGAATTGGGGATGAATATTTGGACGTGGTTTAATACTCCTCTGGGAGAATTTTGGGGGGTCGGGGATGTAGGTACCTTAGGCTTCTCCCCAGGCAAAGGCATCTTTCACATGCGAGCAACCCCAAACTCCACCTAAGGAGCGAAAGACGTTTGAAAAAATATATCGTTCTGGAGAGGGGGAGGGCATTTAGGTGAGTACTGCCTTATTTCTACGGTGCTTTTAAGACGTGGGAACAGCTATTCTACTGGTTTCATTTCGCAATCAATTCTCCAGCAGACGTGCTGCGGGAGCTCCCTGCCCGGATGCTCCTAGGGACACGCAGCAGTTGGGGATTTTCCCCTTAAATTTTCAGCGCTCACAGAGTATAGGATGCTGTGGGTTTTTAAAAAAAAGCCAAGAGAAGGAGAGTTTACAAAAGCTACCTCGAGCTTTCTAGACGGGGTAGTAAATTAAAATTATATAGAGACTGACTGCAATCAGCCCCCTTTTTTTAAATTAAAACAAACAATCAAACAAGCAAGCAAGTAAAAAACCCAGCAACACTTAACTTCATGTCAGCCTACATGTAGAGCAAAATCTGACAATCAAAGGGGCTTCTAAAACATTATGAAACGTTAAGTATTCTGAAATGGTTTATTTTAATATATGCCTATATCTGTATGGAGTGCCAAACTTTTTATCTCTCTATATATGTACAGTAACATTTCTTATGCATATTATTCGTATATTGATATATAATATAATGTATAATATATAATATACAATATATGTAATACATTATATTAGATACTATAACAGCATCATGTCTGTGTAACACATGCTATTATATACCAGAATGCAGCATGTCTAATATAGAATATGTAATACATGATATGATAGACAATCATGCAGCACAATGTATAATATATGTAATAAATTATGATATACTATAATGCAGCACAATGTATAATACAATGTAATACATTATATGATATACTATAATGCAGCATGTGTAATATAGAATATGTAATACATTATATGATACACAATAATGCAGCACAATGTATAATATAATATATGTAATACAGTATATGATATACTATAATGCAACATAATGTATAATACAATATATGCAATACATGACAATATATACTATCATGCAACATAATGTATAATATATATGTAATGCATGACAGTATATACTATCATGCAGCATAATGTAGAATATATATGTAATACATTATATGATATAATACAATGCGGCATAATGTGTAATGTAGAATATGTAATACAGTATATGCTATACTATAATGCAGCACAATGTATAATATATGCAAGACATGATATTATACTGTAATTCAGCATAATGTATAATATACGTCATACATGATATGATACACTATAATGCAGCAGAACCTTGAATATAGACTATGCAATACATGCCATTATATACTCTAATGCATCATAATGTGCAATATATCCTGTGTAATGCATTCCATGATATACTCTGCTATCTATACATATCTAAATAATATCCATGAGATGTTAATGTGCATACATCTGTAGAGAAAGAGTTTGACGCTACCTGCAGTATACATTATAGGTTATATTACGTATCCTACATTATACGTACTATATATTCTATCACTTCAAAGTCTGCCTCCCTGCACGAGAAGCACATCTGGAGCCAGCAGCATCAGTCGCTCAGCCGCCAGGTACGTGCCCCGCTCGGCAGTGCCTCCCAGGAGTGGCCAGCCTGCGGAGCGTGGCCGCACACGCCGCCTGTGCGACTCCCCCGGCCCGGCCCGGCCCGGCCCGGCCCGCCGCGCCGGCTGGCAGGGGACCGGCGATGCACCTGGGCGCCCAGGAGAGGAGACGCGTGGAGCCCGGCTCGCCATTCCCCGTCCCAATGACAGCCTTGCGAGGCGGAGGCGCCGGGCGCGGTGCCGCCACACCAGCAGCGCTTGCAGGGGCAGCACGGCTGTCCCTTGGGGGAGCCGACCACCGGGACCCGCCCCGGCTCGCGGGGGCTTAGGAGCCGCGCAGCTCACCCGCCCGAGCCTCGCTGGTGGCTGCCCAGAAGGGAGACGTCAGGCGGCCTGGAGCGGTGCCTGGCGGGTCCCGGGCACGGAGGAGAGCAGGGCTGCCGGCTGTGGCGACCCGCCGTCCGGCTTTGGGGGGTAGGGCTGCCGCACGAGGCAGGTGAAGCGCCTTCGCCCGGACGGACCCGGCCTGTGGGGGGCTGTTGGGACCCCACTTCGCCCTGTTCAGCAGCCCACCCCGGCCCTACCTGCCGGGCGCCCCCCCCGGCACAGCGCCTCCCCCCGCCGGGCACCACGAGCCCCCGCCCCCCAGTCCCAGCTGCAGAGATCCACCCCCCGCGCGTCTGCTCCAGTCCGATCTGCCTGCTCGCACGGGCATTGAGGCGCCCCCGGGAGCGCGGGGCAGCTGCCCCCTCTCCTCCCCCGCGGCCGGACAGAAGTGGCCCCAAGAGCCGCGCATCGCCCCGCGCCGCCCTGCCTGGAGGGCCAGCCCGCTGCCCCGGCCTGCAGGGCTTGGCTGGAGCTGCCCTCTGCAGGGGGCTGGGCAGAGCCCCCTGCCAAATGGGGGTGTGAAGTGGGGCTGGAGGCAGGGACGGGGCCCCGCCGGCCTCCCTCAGCCTCAGCCCCGGGGGGGGCAAAGCGGCTTATTGGTGGCCGAGGCTATTATTTCAGGTGTGCTCATGGGATGAAGGCCGGGCGACAAGCGCGAGGATGAATGCTATCCCCCGCACCTCCCTCCTCCCTCTCTCAAGTACCAGCTGCCTCTGTTGTCTGCTGGAGCCCGGAGGTGGAAAGTGAAGGCAGGGGGAGGCAGGGGTCAGGCGGAGCCAAGGCTGGAGTGAGGGGACAAGTCTCACACCTCGTCTGGGAGCCTGTTAATTGATCGCCACCTGGGAAGCCCAACTGGGGGGGGCAGGGGGAGAAGAAAGGGCATGTGTCTGGGTGTGAAAGAGGATAATGCCTCCAAAAGGAAAGAGGAGCCAGGCGATCAACCCCCACTTCCCTCACCTCAAAGAAAGAGTTAACACATGTCCACAATATCCTCCCCTTCCCCCTTCACCACCACTTTTATGCCAGTGTGTTGCTATCTACATCTGTGGCACATTATCATAGACTTTTGCATAATTGCATATTGACTTTACTAAATGGATCCACAAAGCTAGTTAAACATCCATCTTCCCTATCTGCAAACAATTCTCCTAGTAGGAAAAAGGGGGCTTCAAAAATTATTCTTTTCTTGCCCCCCCATGCCCTCCTTAGGCTTGGCAATATTATCAGCACATGCGTGGCAGAACTCTGTTTAAGTTGCTCAGTTTAAACCTGAGCCACGGTGTGAGAGAGATAGGGAGAAACAGGGAGTGGGTATGCTTGCCAGGATGGGAGACAGCAAGAGCCCGGGGGGTGGTAAGCATACACGTGCCTATGTTTGTGTGGTAATGTATGTGTGGTAATGTATGTGCGTGTGTGCATCCACTAGCTGCTTTTCTAGAAATGATGCAGTTCAAAAGCTTCTTGCTCGTTATTTTTTTTCATTTCATTTGCGGAAATGGTATCTGAGCTGAGGTTTCATCTTCACCTTTCCTTACTCCTTTGGGCAGCAGGAGAGCATGGGGTACACATGCCAGCCCTCTCCCCACCAGAGCACAGGGCGAGTGCTGGCCTGGGGCCACAAGGGCTTGAGCAGTGCTTTTCCTATGGGGCAGACTCATTCTATGACATCCCCCTCTCCTTTCCTCCTTCCCCTTTTCATTCCTCCCAACTCGCTTGAGCACATGCAGCTGCAGTCACCCTTGTGGCTTGGAAGGAAAAGCGGCCTCCTGCAGCAAGGCTGCAAGGCCAGTTCCCCAAGGCAGCAGCTGTGAGAGGGCAGTCAGTGAAAACTGCACTTTCCTTAGAGCAGAGCACGCGTCCCCTCTGAGGGGCCTCCAGCCCCAGGAGCCAGCTCTCAAGTCCTGGGCCTCCAGCATGGAAGTAATGTGGTGTCCTCTATAGCCACAGAACCATGGGGGCAGACCAGGTTTGCAGCTTTGAGTCTTGACTGTTTCTTTGCAATGCTTGTTATATCTCAGTAGGCCATATATATGCATAAAGATCAGCTGTTTGAGCCAAGCTCAGATGATTAGAGCCAGAAATACCAAAGGCCAGATTCGCCTTGCGATTTAGAAAATATTGTGCTTACACAATGGCAATTATTATTTCATTACAAAAACCCATGCGCAGCATGATTTGAATATGAGTTGAAAGAATCTACAAAGATGTATTAAGCAAGTACTTGTTTTCAGCCTATTCTACTGAAGAATATTGTATCCTGATTGTGTTAGCTTTGTTCAAAAGAATATCATTGCATATCAAAGAAAGCAGTCACTACATCCCTTATCCTAGACTTGGAGATGGTGCCCAGCCATGAAGCATAGACTTCAAGTAGATAATGGTTTGAAATTTGGAAGCGAGAATCTATGCATGGAAACCTAACTATTAAAGCAACCCGCTCAACCCACTGCAACTGCAAGATGGTTTCCCTGCCTTCAGTAGTAGTCTGTCAAATCAGACACTGGTGATGTAGATTCTGACTATGGAGCCTTCATCAGTTTCTGACAGAGTCTATTTCACAACATAATGGCTTAGCCTAGAGTTTTAAAGAAATTTGCTTTGCTCAGAATTTCAGGGGCACAGCTCAGATTTTCAAAGGTGCTAGAACATAAAAACGTAAGAAGTACGATACTGGGTCAATGGTCCATCTAGCCCAGTATCTTGTCTCTAGCAGTGGCAGGAGTGGATACTTTAGAGGGAGAGCATTGAACCAGATATATCTAATTCATTACTTTCCCTGGCAACCACAATTGTTGGTTTAGAGATGCTACAGGAAACATCACCAACCATTCTGTTCAATAGCTATTAATAGAGCTATCATCCCCGAATTTGTTTAGTCTGCCTCTAACACCTCCTGTAGCAATGAATTCCACGAGTTCACTACACATTGCATAAAAAAGTACTTTCTCTTGTTAGTTTAAAACCCATCTCCTATGAATTTCACTTGGTGCCTCCTAGTTCTGGTATTCTGGTTCTTGGTAAACAACAGTTCCCTGTTAACTTGGTCCATACCCTTCATGATTTTACAGACTTCTATCATATCCCCTCTCAGCCTTCTCCATTCCAAACTGAAAGGTCCTAGCCCTTTTTTAGTCTCTCCTGATTTGGCAACTGCTCTAAACCCCTGATCATTTTGGTTGCCCTTCTCTGTACCTTATCCAATCATACTACATTCTTTTGGAGAGGTAGAGACTGTAACTGCACACAATATTCATAGATTCATTCATTCATAGATTCATAGATGCTAGGGTCAGAAGGGACCTCAATAGATCATCGAGTCCGACCCCTGCATAGGCAGGAAAGAGTGCTGGGTTTAGATGACCCCAGCTAGATGCTTATCTAACCTCCTCTTGAAGACCCCCAGGGTAGGGGAGAGCACCACCTCCCTTGGGAGCCCATTCCAGACCTTGGCCACTCTAACTGTGAAGAAGTTCTTCCTAATGTCTAGTCTAAATCTGCTCTCTGCTAGCTTGTAGCCATTATTTCTTGTGACCCCCGGGGGCACCTTGTTGAATAAAACCTCATCAATTCCCTTCTGTGCCCCCGTGATGAACTTATAGGCAGCCACAAGGTCGCCTCTCAACCTTCTCTTGCAGAGGCTGAAGAGGTCCAGGTGCCCCAGTCTCTCCTCACAGGGCTTGGCCTGCAAGCCCTTAACCATACGAGTGGCCGTTCTCTGGACCCTCTCCAGGTTATCCACATCCCTCTTGAAGTGTGGCGCCCAAAACTGCACGCAGTACTCCAACTGCGGTCTGACCAGCGCCCAATAGAGGGGAAGTATCACCTCCTTGGATCTGTTCGTCTTGCATCTGCTGATGCACGATAAAGTGCCATTAGCTTTTCTGATGGCTTCATCACACTGCCGACTCATGTTCATCTTGGAGTCCACTAGGACTCCAAGATCCCTTTCCGCTTCTGTTCCACCAAGCAGGTCATTCCCTAGGCAGTAGGTATGCTGGACATTTTTCCTCCCTTGGTGCAGCACTTTGCATTTCTCCTTGTTGAATTGCATTCTGTTGTTTTCCGCCCACATACTCCAACCTGTCCAGGTCTGCTTGTAGCTGTTCCCTGCCCTCCGGCGTGTCCACTTCTCCCCACAGTTTTGTGTCATCCGCAAACTTGGACAGAGTACACTTCACTCCCTCGTCCAAGTTGCTGATGAAGATATTGAAGAGTATTGGTCCAAGGACCGAGCCCTGCGGGACCCCACTGCCCCCACCCTTCCAGGTCGATACCAACCCATCCACTACGACTCTCTGGGTGCGACCCTCTAGCCAATTCGCCACCCACCGGACCGTGTAGTCATCCAAGTCACAGCCTCTTAACTTGTTTACCAGTATGGTGTGGGATACCGTATCGAAGGCCTTCCTGAAGTCTAAATGTGGGCTTCAAGACGTGGGCACACAATGGATTTGTATAATGGTATGATGATGATCTCTGTTTTGTTTTCACTCCCTTAATGATGCCCAACTTTCTTTTGGCTTAGTTGCCGCTGCACACTGAACTGATGTTTTTAGAGAACTATCTACAGTGACTCCAAGGTCTCTTTCCAGAGTCATAACTGCTAGTTCAGAGCCCAGTGTTGTGTATATATCTAGTTGAGGTTATTTTTCCTCATATGCATTACCTTGCACTTGTCAACACTGAAGTTCATCTGCCACTTTTTTTCCCAATTGCTTAGCTTGGTGAAATCCTTCTGCGGTTTGGGATCTGACTACCCAGAATAATTTGGCATTTAGCCCTACCCTTTGCTTCCTATCTTTTAACCAGCTCTTAATCCATGAAAGAACCTTCCCTCCAATCCTGTGACAACACATTTTTTTAAAAACCTTTGGTGAGGAACTTTGTTGAAAATGTTTTTGAAAATCCAAATGTATTATCTCACTGGATCCCCCTTGTCCACATGCTTGTTAAAACCCTCAAAGAACTCCAAGTAGACTGGTGAGGCAGGGTTTCCTGATACAACAGCCATGCAGGCTCTTCCCCAGCAGATCATATTTGGTCCATGTGACTGCTGATTTTATTCTTATACATTCTACCAACATGCCAGGGATGGAAGTGAGATTCATGAGCCTACAGTTCCCAGGATCACCTCTGGAGCCATTTCTGAAGATGGGTGTTATGTTGGCAATCCACCAGTCCTCTGGCACAGAGGCCATTTGTAACATTAGCTTACATACTATTGCCAACATTCTGCAATTTCACCTTTGAGTTCCTTCAAAACTCTTGGGCGAGTGCTGTCCGAGGCTCCCATTAAAAACCCTGGGAAACCTGGCCATAAGCAACTTTGAGGAGCAAGCCCGATTTTCAATGTTTCTTAGGAGCCTAAGGGTAAGTCTACACTATAATCTTACCCTGCACAGTCACAATGCCCTGAAGCACTCTACACTGCTCCAGGCAGACTGTCTCCTAAATCGGAAGCAGTGAATTCTTTTCTGCACTGATCTTTGGATGATGTGTCAGGGTCAATTAGCCCACCCCCACCTAATTAGCCCACCAGGATATTGGGTTTAGGATGTAAGTTAACTATATAAATGTGGCCTAAAATACTGAAAGCCAATGAGATTTAGGATCCTAAGTGTGCAAGTCACTTTTGAAAAAGAGTCTTGGCCATCTACAGGTCATTTTGCATGTTATATTTAGCATGTGTTAAGTGCGCTTAAAATGTGACCAATTGTGTATTCAAGCAGTAAAACACATACTAAGTGTGTGCATATTGTAGGAAAGTTGTGACTTTTGCGCAAGGAGTATTTCCACATCAGATTAAGTAACACATATTCAGCTATCGTTGGCCTTCTCCCTGGAGATACTACGAGGAATTTTTGGTCCTCATCCAGCTGTCACATATGTTAGTGACCCCTCTGCTGTACCAAGCCTCCAGGTGGGACAAGGAGGAGGATCCTGGATCTTTCATTTATCAGGTTCCTCCAGGTTCAAGTTGAAAGCTGTGTGCACACAGCACTAGAGAGTCCCAGGGCTGGGACCAAATAAGTTGACTGTTGGTCCCAGCCCTGGCACCACATCAGAGCCAGCTGAAGACTCTAGTGCAGTGTCGGGGCTGGGACGGACAATGGGAAAGTTGTGTATGTTAGCGATTGTAGTAAACATTACCATGTGATTGCTCAAAATACTTTTTACCTTTAATACTGCCGCATATGTGGCACATCTACAGGAGACGTTTAATGCACAGAAGTTTAATTCTACTGAGCATTAGCATGCTGAGCAAAACCTATGCTAATGCATTAATGCACAGTAGATTTAGTCTAATGTGCCTTAACATCACTAAAAATAATGTTCATCTGTGCTAATGCACAGTTGCTCTGATTATGGCGCATTTAGCACCTGTTGTTACAGGTACTAAACTTAATGTGACATAATTATGGCACATTGATGAACGTGTAGACGTGCCCATTGAGTGTCCCATGAGACAAGGCCCTATGGCTATGCTACAATCATATGTGTGACATCAGCTTATGTAGCTGTGCTCAAGCTACTTTTAAACTAGCAGATAACATTACAGAGGTTCCTGGTGAGGTCTGCAGACCACAGTGGGCTCCGTTTTGCCAAGTACCTGGTTATTAATACCCAAGCCAGGGAGTTTATAGTTAGCTTAAGTATGTCTACTTGAACTGTTTTGACACCTCTGACTGTAAATAGCTTATGTCACTTAGGCCTTACATTTGAAAGCAGAGCAACGCCTAAATACCAGAGTCAGATTAAAATTCATTGGGGCCTGTAACGGGGGGGGGGGGGGGGGGGGGGGGGGGGGGGGCTCTTGAGGCCGACTTCCCAGGGGCCCGCCCACCTGCTTCTGAGCTAACCACTCGCCTTCTTGCTCACCACACCTTGTTGATAATTGATTAGTTGTTGTTAATAAAGCGGGAGGCTTTCCATTTCTTGCCTTGATGCCAGGGGGTGCTATCTGCGGCTCCGTTCCTCCCCTACACCGCAGCCCAAGCCTCACAGATGGCATCTAGATGTTATCCTCATCACCGGCCCCCACACTGGGTCCCAAAATCTTCCTAATTGAACCCCGCCTGGATTCCTCTCCTCAGGCAGTCTCATCTGCCTTCATACTAGGCACCATAGCTCCCTGAACCCCTTCCCCTTTGGGTGTGGTCCCCCTGGGACCTTCGGCTCTCTAGCCCTGGCCCACCTCCAGGCTAGTCAGAACCCCAGGTCCTCAGCTCTGGGCGTCCCTCGCAGCGGGCCCCCGGCCCTTCAACCCTTCCATTCCTGGTCCCAGCATGGGCCAGTCAGGGGAAGTCCAGACAGGTTCCCGAGTCTATGGCCTCACTCTTTCTCTATGGGGCCCACCTTCCAGACCCTACAAAAGGGGGTAGCCCACCTGGTTGTGGGGGCTAGGGGTTAAGGCACCCCGACCCACCTTTCACTGGGGTGGTAACTGGCCTGGCATTTCCTGGGGGCTGTTGCACCACTGGGAGCCCCACCAGGCCACCCACTCCCAGCAGGGTGCAGTTTTAGGTCATACCCAGGAGCCTCCTGACCATCCCCTACAGCTCCTGCCCTTACCTCCAGATGATACCAGAAGCCAGGCAATGTTGTTCCTGCCTCCAGCAGCAAAATGCTTTGATTATATGGGCAGCCCCAGATTCAAAATGGCTGCCCTCACCTGGCAGCTGCCAGCTCCAGGCCCTTAAAGTGGCAGGCATAAACAGTGCCCTGCCACAGGGCCCCAGGCCCAGGCCCACCCTTCCCCTCCCAACCTATGTTCCCCACTGCAGCCAGGGGCGGGAGCAGTAGCATGCTGCCCCCCAGGCCCAGGGCAGGAGCCATGGCCGCCTCTGTCCGTAGGTCCCCACTGGAGCCACAGCAGTCATACAGGACCCTGCACAACATCACCCGGTAGCTGGGTGGCACCAGGGGTGTGGAGCTGCTACCCACTGGGCATGTGCAGCATGGACGAAGCTCCGGGGGGCAGCCTCTCACCCTGCCATGGCTCAATCCAGCTGCAGCAGTGCCTGGCAAATGTACAGGATTACGGACAGGCTGGGCTGGGACCTGGCTGCGCTGGGGCTGACCCACTCCTGGCGGGTCTCAGCCCTGCACCATGCCTACCTCTGCTCCCTGCTGCCGGTGGCTCTGGCCCAGGGGTGGGCAAAATGTGGCTCGCAGGTCGGATGCAGCCACCAGGCCATTCTATCCGGCCTGCAGGGCCCCTAAAAAATTTAGGAAGTTAATATTTATCTGCCCCTGGCTGCCTGTCATGCAGCCCTCGATGCCTTGCCAAAACTCAGTAAGAGGCCCTCCGCCTGAAATAATTGCCTGCCCCTGCTCTGGCCACTCCCAGGGCTCCAGCATAGTCATGCCCCACCCAGTACCCGACAGCCACAGCCCACCGCATCATGTATGCCTGTCCTGGCCTGTCCTCTGGTTTTGTTTGCTCCAAGCTGACCCTCCTTTCCCCCATGCCTGCCCTCCAGGCATCCAGGGGCCCCTGTTTGGCAGGGGCCCCTGGGCTTAGGTTCAGCTGGCCTGTGCATTAATCCGCCTATGCTAAATATCTTTAAAAATCTAGACCTTACTGCCAGTTGAGATTTCCCAGCCTAAACTACCCTTAACCATGCTCAACTTTACCGATCTAAAAAAGACAACAACCCCCCTTCCAACTCTTTACATCTTTCTGATATTTGTAAATGGTTAGTAGGGTATTATTAGTTTTGGAACAGATTATATTTCTTAATTATTTTGGCTCTGTTTAGATTAGGAAAACAACCAAATGTGGCCATAGCCTGCAAATTCACTGGTTATTCAACTGAATTACTATTGCCCAGCTAACAAAGGTAGAGCTAATGTAATCTGTGCTCCATATTTTTTTTTCAAAATTGCTTTAGTGGCTCTCTCGATTATATATCGAAACAAATGAAATATTCCCAGGGCAAGTATGCCACAGTGAGACAGAAATGCATTGCTCCATGATATGCTGCTTTTGGTGTATTAGCTCTTTTAGTTGCCTTCTCACTTTTTTGAGCCTTTCTATGGTGCTCAGCACTGCCCCAGTTCTGCAAGCACATGCTCATGTGCTCAGCTTTGTCAGTTTGAATAGTTTTGTTATAGTCAGTGGGACTGTACATGTATAGTAAGCCAAGGTAATGCTTGGAGGTTCACTGTAGTATTTGAACATGGGAGCCAAAGGGATTTGCCCAAGGTCATACAATAAATTTGTAACAGAGCCAGGAATAAACTCCAGGTTTCTCAAGATCTATGCCTTCCTAAATTCCTTTAATTCCTATATATTTCTAATTCTGCAGATTTCTGTTTTTTCAGACTTTTTCCCATTGCATATCCATTACTCAAATTGTTTTTCTCCTAGATCTATTAGTCCATGTTTTCCCATGGTGAATTTGATCATATTTGCCCATTGTTCTGCTTCTCTGTATCCCTCTCTGTTAATTCTCTGTCCTCAATAGAATCTGCAGTGTCTCCTAGCACATTTCATTCACTTGCTGGCAATGGCTACCCCCATTTTCCAAGGATACTATTTCCCCTTTTTTAACATATATTCTTGACAAACTGCAAGCTGCTGCTATTACTATTGCTTGTGAATTAACACCAACTGCTATTTATGTAACACCTTTCCTTTATAAATGGTACCCCTATATACCAACCCTAGTTAAGAGAATAAACCCACCAGATTGTAGTTAGGCCAGATAGATCATAGCCTTCACCATTGTTACGCTTCTAGTTATTTTAGGCCCCCCTCCATATTCTTTGAACTTGGCTATAGACAGTTTGATTCATTAGTACTTCTAATCTTAAAGTAATTCTAGCTTCTGCTTTATTTAGATATTAAAAGCACATGTTGGATGAAGAGATGCCCCCCCCCCCCCCCCCCAACCCCAAGTCCAACCTTCCTAGGTAATTTAAACTGTGTGTAAAAATTCTTGCCAGTTTGTACTTGTGTAGTTTGTAACCTACTTGCTTCAGTGGTAATCTAATCTGTTCTTGTCATATCTCATAGTCCAGCGCTTGTGAATTTTTTCTCCTATTTGCACGTCTTGGGAGTGAAAGTTTCTTTGAGGACTGCATTTGTGCTAACCTTATTTTTCTGAAGTTCTCTTCATGTTCCCTGTGATCCTGACTGGGCCTTCCTTTATGGATGTACCACCAATGCAATTCCCTTTCTACAGAATGTCTCGTGTCATCCTTTGCCCAGCGATCTATTGACAGATACTGTCCTGCTTTACTGTTGACAGGTATCTTTGGCTAGAATTTTCCCCTAGGTGATGCTGGGAAAGAGAGTCACCAATAAGGATTACTTGCCTCTTTCTTTCTGTTGGATCCTTTTCACTAGTACTTGCCACTTGATCATCAGTGGTGTAGATCTCTCCCTGGCTCTCTTTCATCTCCTACTCATCACTGTTATTGACAATGGCACAACAAATGTAGGTATTGCACTGAAATGGCTTTGGATGAATTCCTCTTCTGTGGTTTTTATAGCTTCTAGCCACCTTACTTTATTTTCCATCTCTGTGTTGTTTTAGACCTGCCCTCCCTCTTTTGAGGGGAGTTCTACTGGGTCTCTTTACAGTTTGGTTTCCATTCTCTTTGCTCAATGGATTCAAGAGAAATTGAATTCCTCTAAATTCTTCTGCCTTTTACTCCACCGTGGACTTATTGTGCTGTATGGACATAATGAATAAATAAAATCCTCCAATTTTCAGTGCAGCCCTTCAGTGCAGCTGTATTTAGTGTATTTTTATTTATACTTTAAAGACTCTCTTTTTAAAATGGTGTTTGCTGCTGCTCTGTAAATGTAGTTTATTTCACTCCCTTGTTCCTCCCTGTGTTTGTTTCCTAAGGCTCTTCTTCCCTACCTGTCTCTTAATATAGATTTTGTTTAGAATGCAAGCCTGCATGCTGCCTCATGTTCCCTGTTGCTAGGAAAGACTATCTATTAATTGAGCTTCAAAGTTCTTCTGTGATATGTTGGCTCCCTTTGGTATATCCCTTTGGTGATATGTTGGCTCTTCTCCTCTGTGGAGGATACTTAGATTTAGGACTTCTCTACAGTGGGTTAGGAACCCTGTGACTTCACGTTGCTATAAACATTGTTTTAAGACAATCTGTCTAAATTTCTTTGCAGATGGTTTGGTTGGCCTGCATGAATGGAGAGAAAATGTGTTTAACTCATGGCCATATCTACGCAAGAAAGTCTTTTACACTAGTTTGTACACTAGCAAAGTCATAGCAAACCCCAGAAAAAATGCTCATTTCCACTTGAGAGTGGTTTATCTTTGTTTCACTAATACAGGATTTCCCATTCATTTAAGGAAAACAAAAATAAGGATGATATAAGCCAAAATTAGTGGGCACGTGGCCATTTTGCCTAGGTTTAAAAAAGCCAGTTTTAAATGACAACTTAAGTTAAAATGTTGCAACTTACTTGCACAAGGTCCACTTTTAGATGCCATATACCAGTCACATGGGCCGGTCAGCTTGGCAATGGTTTTCACAGGGGTTCAGATCCCAGCGTCCTAAATGACATGGTGGGGGCTGGTGGCGCTCCACTGCTGGTCATCTGAAAAATCAAATTTGAAAACTGTGTTTAAACGTAACCTGAACTTTTTAAAACCCAGATGAAAACTGGTTCAGCTGGTTGTGTTTCAGATCTAAAGGAGATAGTCTTTGGATCAGAGGAAATTTTTCTATTTGACCATGTTGCAATACTCTACTATACCAATGCCTAAGTTGCTTTCATGTGTTCAACAAATATTGCTTTTTGTCTAAGGATAAATATAAGGCGTTTGAGCCACAAAGGTCCTCCCTTCCCTGCCTATTCCCTTCTCGGTTTTCACTTTTCAGGTGTGTATGATTTTCAAGGCCTAGGTTTGATCAATTCTCTTTTGAATAAAGGACAGGATGAGGGAAATATTTTTACAATGTAATTTTTTGCCTTTGTTTAGCTAACTCAACTAATGTTTATTTCTTCTAAATTTCAAGCATGCCTCAAAATGGTCTTCAATGAAGAAAGGTCGTATCTTTGATATATTTGAAGGGTTGTTAGATAAGGGGGAAAAACCTAAAATTATAAGTATTAGAAAGTATGTCTGCTATATACTTGGTACAGAATGTTCTACATATTTTTAAGAGTTTGGATCCCAAATACATACCCCCATCATGTATGGAAGCACACAAGCACTCTCTCATTAAAGATATACATGCCTTAACTGCAATGAAGCATCCTTGTGTGCCGGTCGGCCTCTCGTCATGAATGCCCTAACATTCTTTATCTGAATGTGTGACCACAAGGTTGTTATTGTTTCTCTTCTTCATGGTCAGCTATTTTGACTTTTGACACCTTTTGGCTTTTTATCTGTTAGCCAGCAGTTCCTCTTCCTTCTTTCTTTCCTCCTGTCCATTCCTTTTGGGTGAGTGTTACACATTTTTGTGTTATTTTTCTGTTGCATTCATGGGCTTTTGTGTCTCTGGCCTTTTGCCAATGATCCTTCCTCAATTGCTTTAGCTTCTTCCTCCCAGGAGAGTATTGCTTCAGCTTGTTTCAACATTTTATCCTTTTTATTTGTTTTTCTTTTTAATTTTCTATTGAGTTATAGTTGAGTTCTGCTGGCACAAATGGTTAACCCTATAATGGGAATTCACTCAAGAACACTTGCTAAAAATCTTAAACCATGAAATTACAGTATCTGTTCTCTTTGCCTGTCACAATTTAAAAAAATTCAGAGACTGCCAGAAATTAAAGATTTAAAAGGCCTGTTGGATTAATTAATCTTTACCTTTGCCAATGCAGGGTTGTTCTTGATATGAATTGTCATATGCAGTCTCATAATTAGAGTAAAGAGTTGAGATGCAGGCAATTTGAGTTCCAGACCCTAAATCAGGCACTTAATAAGAGCCTGATTTTGCTACTGTTATATTTAGTTGCATCTGACTCCATGGGGCTAGGGCTACTCAAGGCTTGTCTACACAAGAAAGTTAGTGGGTGCATCTACATGTATGCTTTACTGCACAGTAGCCTATTCTACTGTGCATTAGCATATTAGCATTTTTTTATGCACCGCATTAATGCACAGTAGAATAAGCTACATGCATTAAGTGTAATCTAAGAAGTGTGTGCTTGCACTACAGTGCATTAGTGCAGCCCAGTGTGCATTTATTTAGTACCTCTTATTGGAGGTACTAAATTTATTGCACATTAGGAAAAGCACATTAATGCACATATAGATATGCCCAGTGTGTAGTTAATTTAGGGTGTGAATTTACCGTGCACTGTTTCCCATGTGGGTACTCTTCTTATGTTCAAAGAGTGCATTTGTATAAGGTGGCTTGCTCTAGGAGTGCTCATACTGGGCATCCACATACAGTGGCCAATGTACTGTAAATTCACAATCTAGCATATTGCACACTAACATCCTTATGCAGGCAATCCCTCAGAGAGTACAAAACCCCTCAATATCAGCAAGATTGGCAGAATCACCCCTGCATGATCTTAGGCAAGTCACACATTCTGCCAGATTCCTTATCTGTAAATCTGCATAGTAATGCAACCCTGGCCACATATTGACAACATAATACTTATTTTCTCTTCCCTGCCAATGACTGTTTCCTTTTAAAAGATAATCTTCCAACCCTAATTGCTTTTATGTGCTTGTAATATTTATATTTCATATTATAGCCCTTTAGAGACATGGACTTTACCACCATGCTGCTGTAGCCTATTAAGCCTCAAAATTCTTCAAGTAGGTAGGGTCTTTTTGAATCAGTCTGCAAAGTCTTGTTTGTTAGAGGACTTTCCTCTGCCCCTATGGTATGTTCATTCTCTAAGACCATGTTCTGCTGGTTTTCTGTATTGCTCAGACAACATTCGTCTTGCAGTCAAGTCAAACAATGGCCGAGGCTCAGAGTTCAGCTAGATTTGTTGCTACTACACTTCAGTTGTATTAGATTTCATCTCCATTGCTGTCCTGAGGCTGCAGCTATTTCATGCAACAGGTATCCTACAGCAATTCTGAACTGTTGCCTTATACTACCACTTTGTGTGGCTACTTTGACTGTCAAATTCCAACCCACTCATCCACAAGTAGCGACCCTTTGTATTATTATGGACCACCAGGTCCAGAGAAAGTATTTTACTATCTGTAATAACCCATCCTATGTTAAGAGCTCTGCTAACTTGACTAGACTCTCCAATTTGGGAAGATAAAGTATTGCAGCATGTTGATAGACTACATCTCCTCTTCCACAAAGCCATCCATATTATACCCTGGAAGGTGTATCCTGCTGGAAGGTATTGCCAACAACAGCCATACCCCTGCGCAGTACCATATCACTGGACTGCCAATGGCATGCACCGTGGTCACTTGGGTGGAATCAGCAATGGCTCTTTCATGAATATGAGACTATACATGCACCTGGGGCCCAAACAATGACCCGATGGAATAGTTTCATTCTAAAGAGCATAGCCAGCAGCTCATTTCCTGTCTGAATATGTCCCTTTTCTATTCCTGTCAGGTCTTCACTAGCAAAGGTGATGATTCGCTATCTGCTCATTGTTGCTGCTCCTTAGATTTCTTCTGAGGCATTAGGCTAATGCCTTGTCTGGTTTGTAGTCCTTTTGGCTAGGGACAGACATTACACATAAATCGATTTAAGTGATCAGAAACTGGTTTAAACCTGTAACAGAACAGATGTTCAGTGCACATAAACCAGTTTCAATATGGCTGAAAACGGTTTGAGATAAACCCAGCTGAATGTAGTATCAGACTTAACTGATTGAGCTCAAACTGGTTTATGCAATGTCTGTCCCAGACTCCTTCCTGGTTTAAGTTAAACCAGAGTCCTCCAGCATCCTGGAATGCTCTCTGGGCTGGGCTCTGTGCTCCAGCAGAGTAGGGCTGGCCTCACCCCTCCACTCCCTAGCCAGAGCAGGGACAGGCAGGGAAAGGCAGGGGCAGGAGTCTGGCCAGATGCTGACCCTGGAAAGCAGTTTATTCCCTCCCTTCCTCCCCTGTCCCACCAGCACGGACCTGCACTTCTCCATGCTAGCTGCTCCAGAGGTGAGGGCATGGCCATCCCCAACAGTAGCCTTGGCTCAACTGGCCATAGAGGGGTTTAATCCTCCCCTCCCTGTCCCACTGGCAGGGACCTGAGCTGAGTCTGCTGGGTGTTCCTTCCTCGCTGCTGCAGCACTGGGGCTGGGCACAGGTAGACACTGGCCAGCATGGCCCCTCAGGCAGAGGGAGCAGGAAGGGGCGGTTATTTCCCCCTCTCCACCCACTGCCCCCAAGGGCACCTCAACTGAGTCTGCCCACCCTGACCACCACTGCCACTTGCCCTCTGCTTGGGGCAAGTGGCAGAATAAGCCACCTCCTGCCCCCTCTGCTGGATGCTGGAGGGAGAGGGAATAACTCCCCTCCCTGCCTCACACCTAAGGGGCTCTATTGGCCTGCGTCTGGCTGTGCCTCTGCACCACCACTGCAGTGGTGATGGGGCAGGGCTCTTGATGGGGGCAGCAGCCTCTGTCATGGAGCCAGGGAGTGTGAGCCCTTTCCTGGTGGGGGGGCCACGCTGTGGAGCAGACAGAGCTACGGTGGACTGTGCACAGTGGCACCAAGGCTCAGAGGGGGCCAGAGCCCCCCTCCCAGTGCCGACACCACCACTGACACTGCCACGGTCTGCAGCAGCTTTCCCCAACCTGCAACTTGGTCCCCACACCAGGAAGGGGCTTGTACTCTGGTAAACCATGCTGCTGCCCCCATCACGGTTACTCCCCTGCCGTCGATCCAGCTGCCGGGTGGGGGTGGGGCCAGGGCCAGATGCTGGCCAGCAGGGTCCCTTAGGCAGTGGGTAGGGAGCAGGTTTATTCCCCAGTCTGCCCCCAGGGGACCGCAGTGGGGTCTGTCTGCTTCAAATACCACTGCTGCTTACTCTGTGCCCAGGGCAAGCAGGGGATTAAGCCCCATCCTGCCCCATCTCCTTCTGGTGTCCCTTCCCTCTGGCATCCAGCAGAGGGGGGCAGGAGAGGGCGTATTTCGCAGCTTGCCTCAAGTAGGGAGTGAGCAATGGCAGTGGTGGTCAGGGCAGGGCAGGCAGACCTTTTTAATGTCTGTCCCTAGCACTTGTCTCCATTTCACTTTTCTTTCCTCATTCAAGTGTGTGGGTCTCTTTCCACTCCTGCACTCCATCCTTGCATATTTGACTGCTTCAAAGGCTTGAAAACTTCTGATACTCATATATATAATCTGGAAAGATAATTTGTCCTTTATAAATCATTCAACAGTATAATCTTGGTGCCTCTAGTGCTTTGAGCATGCTAGGTCCAAGCTAATAGCCCTTAGACCAGTGCTTCCCAAACTATTTTCCAATGAGACCCCATTTTAACACTTGAAAATTCACAGGACCCCAGATGCCAATGAAAACAAAACAGCAATAAAGCAGCATAATAACATTCAGTATATAATTATTAAAGTCCATATATTATAGAACAACATATAATACTGCAGATAAATTTTTAAAATCTATGTTTTTAAAGTACTTTTGTAAAAATGTTACTGTTTTATGTACTCACCATCAGGCCTAATGAAACACATGGGCTTGCATGTTGCAATGCAGCTTCTCAAAATCTGGCAGTGTGGTTGATATTGCATATCTAATCTCTGATGTGACATCCCAGAACTCTGCCACAAGTAGAGAGGAGCCCTGCTTCCTGCTTCTTGGCAGAGTCCAGGAACCTGCACAGCAAGGGGGGCAGGGAAGGTAGCCAGCTCCATCATGTGGGCTTCCCTTGGTGGCATGTGAGTGCTGGAAGCTGCAGGTGTGCTGCGGGGAGCCCCACATGATAGAGATGGGCTGTTCTGGCTGCTCTCCTTGGCCCTGCATGCAGCACTGGCTAGAGCCATGGGCCACCGGGCGGCAGCTTGTGCATGAGCCATGAGTGCCCCAAGTGCCTGCCAACTGCTGCTGCCACTGATAGCAGGGGCTGTGCGCCACAGGGGGAAGTATGTGGTGGGTCTCCACACCTCCCATCCTCCTTTACACCCAAACCCTGCTCACCAAGCTCCACACTCCCGCTGCCCCACTGGGCGCAGGCTCTGCGCTCGTTCCCAGCTGCAGCTCCTCCGCCTTGCCACTTCCCTACTTGGTACCCAGAGTGAGTGGGATGCTGGGGAAGCCAAGCAGGTCCCCCAGTGGCTGCAGCAATGGCAGCAGCAGCCCCACCTTGAAACTGCATGCTGGCCTGGCTGGGCTGTTCCATGTGCAAGGCCACCACGGAAGCACGGTGCATGATCAGGGTGGGGTACAATTAGTTGGTGGGCATTTGCAGGCTGGATGAAATTGCTTGGTGGGCTGTATTTTGCCCGCGCCTGGATTAAAGTGGTTTTATTTCTCATAACCCCATCTGCTGTTTCTGCAGCCCTATTTGAGGTTGTGACCCAAAGTTTGGGAACTGCTGCCCAAGACATTCGTAACTGCCAGCAGGAACCGTAACAAAGTGTGGCAGAAAGTGTCAGGTGGCTAGGAGTTCATCTAGTTCAATAGGCTGATTATCAATGTTGTTGAGATTACTTTGTAGTTGGCTCTGCAATCTAACCAGATCTAAATGAGTTGTTCAATTAAGAGCACAGATACAGATATGGCTGCAGAATGGCTGACAACTTTCTTCTGCGGTATGAACGTTGGACATTCTTTGGATCTGTTAACATCATACTTAGGCATCCTTCTCTTCATTGGAAGTCTTTCTATATACTCGGTCACTGCATGAACTACTTTTTTCTTCCTTTAGTAGCTATAGCATTCTTGTTGCTCTGCATAGTACACACGCTGGCCAAGTATGTTTGCTTTGTCAGGCAGTCTCTCTCTATGCCACTTCCTGAGTTCTTTTAGCTTGCTTCTTTCCTCGAGAGTTCAGCTCCCCCTTGCTATTTGGAGACATTTCTTCAGGGTTAGAGCTATTCCTCTCAAATATTTCTCCTCTAATTCCATAGTTAAGGTGTCTTTATACCTCTTTGTGGCTGCTGTCGGGGCCGAGGGGCTGTGGCTAGCAGCCCGGGCACGTGGGCCAGGGAAGTCGGCACAGCAGACTAGAATTAGGCACTGACGCGTAGAGGTTGATTAAAGATTATTTTACTTACACCGTAGATGGTCACGGCACGGGCAGGAAAACTTGCTTGGTTACAGTTGTAGATAGAAGAAAAGAAGAAAACTCGAACGATGAGAGCTCTCTAAACCGATACGAGAGTCCGTGCTGTGACTCTCAACGAGCGCGCAGGGCAGGGGTACGTCAGGGATCATCCGGTGACGGGGAGAGATTCTTGATGGCTGATCAAACCATCATTCGGTCCGAGATATATGTAGAAATCCACAAGATAATCGTGGACTCCTTGCCAGAATTCTCTCGGATTTCTCCCGGAATTCTCGGAATCGGGGTTCTCAGGATCCTCCTGAGATTCTTGGAGAGCTCCGACTTGGACGGAAACTGCTCAAGCCTCTTATACGGCTAGCAAGCCAATCGCTAGCCGCCACGTGGGAATAATTTAGAAACAGCTAATAATGGGGAACAAATTTACATACGGGTGGCGGGAACTCCTTTGCACCAGGGTTTTTCTCTCTGCAGCTGAGAATTGCACCATGCAAAGAAAGCTCCATGTGGCGGGAAATAATTCTGCAGTGCCGAAGCGCACACACAATTATTGGGGCATGACAGCTGCCAGACTTTATTGCTCTGTAATTTAAATATCTAATTCTCCTGCTTTTTGCTTACCAGTATAAGAACAATTTAATCTCTCTGCAGTTGTATTTTTGCCTAGGGTCAGGGTACTGATCAAACACTTATCAGCTGTTTCAGTATTTCTGGCACTGCTCCTAACTAGGAGTTCTCACTCACTTCAGAGTCTTTGCTGACAATAAGTTTTTACCTTTGTTTTCTCATTGATAACCCCTGTGGTCAGCTCTGTATGCAAAATCAGTTCTTGTTCCTACTGCTTCCACATATTTACAAGACTTTTTTGTTGGAAATCCAGCATTCCCAGTGGATGGGGACCCTCTGTGCTGCCTCATGATGCTATTTTTATGTTTTGTTTCCTTGTTAATCACACCCTGTCCTTTAGTGTGGGTCTCACTAGACTGACCAGTGTGCTATTATGCTTCATGCATTGTGTGCTAAGTCATAAGAGAATCTCCATGTTTCTATAACCAAATCAGTTTATTATAAAGTGATGCTGTAAGCACTGCTGGTATTTCAGCCATGTGCATGCAAATGGATTCCTTCTCTCTCCACCAGATTCTTCCCTTTTGCCACCTGTGTCCCTCCCTCCAAATTTCATGCAGGTTGTTAGGCAGACAAGGTTCCTCTGGTGAATTTAATATCTTTTTTTAGACCAACCCAAATGGTTGGGGAATAGTTATTAAGCAAGCTTTCGGGTTCAAAAACCCTTCATCAGGCTAAGGAAGCTTCAGTTGGTGTGTGCTCTTCCTGGATGGAATGAAAAGTAAAACCTATGTCCTTAGACCAACACGGCTACAACCCAAACCCATGCAGGTTGTTACAAATTCAAGGAGATAACCTTCCCTCTGCATTTTAATTATCTCTGGCATCTGAAGAAAACATTTGGTTTTCATCATTTGGTTATTTCTTCCCTGCCCTTTCCTCTTACCCTTTGAAATGTAAAGAAACCCTAGGTGTTATATTTGAGCTAAGCCATTTTAGGTTCTTTCCCTCTTTCTCAACTTCTAAAATTTCAAGGCTAAAAAACTGTTCTGTTTCCATAAGCTGCCTTTTCTCCCTCTCTTTACTTTGTTGCTTCTTTCTAGGATATTGTTACAAGCCCAATTTCCAAAATCCACAGGTAGTTTTCTTACTGATATCCTCTTACAATAGTTATGTTGGGGCCCGCAAAACACCAATATTTTGCTCTAACTCCAATGCTGAGATTTCATAGCTCTTCGCTGTATCACTGGCAATCAGGTAGCATTAATGGGCCTAATTGTCCTCCCACTTTTATACTGATGAAACTTGATTGATTTCAGCAAAGTCACTCCTGACTTACAGGGGTGTAGTTTGTAGCTGTTGCCCTACCCCTGACTTACCATACTATAAATGAGATCAACATCAGGGCCAGTGTCAGCTTCTTTCTAGCCTCCACTAGAGAAACAGAGAATGCCAAGCTAAGAAATGGCAATAAGGCCATTGTAGTGGAGATGCTTGTTGGTCTTTATTAACAGCAGCTGTCAGAACAGTTCCTTAGCTCTACAGCCTTTCAACCATATTCCTTCATGTTTTTATTTCATGTAGGGACCTCCATCAATTTTATTTATAAAAATCTTGAATTAATCAAATCTCATCTAAATGCTATTATTTAGCCAGTGACAATCTCTCTTAAGGATTTAATAATATGTCATAATTAAATAAAATATAATTTAATAATAATAAATGAAATAGAAGATGGGACAGCACTGACTTGATAAACTTAGTGGTAATAGCTTCCCTGTAAATTTAAAATTAAATCTTGACAACTCCTAAACAAAGTTGCTTTGCAGAAGAAAGTGCTCAAATGCTATTAAAAATGAGGACCATTTTGATTTTAAAGAGGTCTCTTGCTTCAAATTTCCTATTTTAAAAGATAGGGGAAAGATCTTTAGAAAGGAAGTATTTATTAACCAGAGGAGATTCCTTTCATAATAGAAGTTACCATGGGATTTAAAAGTGTTCTCATTATAACAATTCACTAATTATCTGCCTTACATCTTATGTATCTGTCTGACCCCACTTTTAATTATATAGTACCCTTTTTGACACATTGCATACCTATATTATTACATTTTACTGAAAATAAATCCTTTTAACTGGTTATGTCAGAGAAGAAATATTGTAGTAACTCCTTTCTCCCCTTGAATACATAACGACATGGTAAGCAACTTGTGCTTTGAATGGGGTGACTGGATCTTCACTTTAGAAAAAGTCACATTTAAAGATGTGATGCTTTTAAAGCTTGGAAATCAGATTGAGGAAAAATGCCTGTAAACTTCAACGCATGTTGTATATATTTCTGTCTGCAAAAATGTACTATCGCACTTAGCTTCTGGTATGTCAACTGCTGGGCCTGGGCCTACTTCTGGGAACGTTGTCATTGGCACCCACTGGAATATGATTTGGTCTTTGAACTCTGGTACTGAAGCAGAGCAGAAGCAGTGTTCCACCATCAGACCCATTTTACCCATGAGCATCTCCTCAGGATGTCAGTTAAAGATAACCAAACTAAGGAAATTTTGCCATGCAATTGGGGGATATTACTTGGAATCAAGAATTACGGGTTCTTGTCTTCCTCTGCCACTGCATTCCCATGTGATCTTTGGCAAGTCACAACTCTGTGCCTTAGTGTCATCTTCTGCAATATAATGTGAGGCTGAACAGCTGCTTGTAATTTGTTCTGAAAAATGGTGCTATGCAAGTGAGAAGTAATATCATTATCCAAATGTATTTTGTTCCATCCTCTCTTCTTGGGCTTGTATAGGAGCCAGCTCAAAAATATAGCCTTGATATGCAAGCAGGAGATTCCCCTTTCCTTTGAGCATGGGGTTGGTGTGTCAAGGACCCTTGGCAGGAAAAGAGCCAAAGCCTTTAGATTGGCTCTAAACTGCAAGTTCAGTGAGACCTGTGCCCCGCAAATTCTCTTCAGAGAGGCATTCTCCATAGGTGAATGATGCCAACCCCTGCTCAAATTAGCATGCATCATTTACTTAGCTTTCCTACTGATGGAATTTTGTATCATTCTTTACTGAATATTACTCTTAATGTATATTTAAGCATTAAAAATGAATGTGTGTGTGATAAAACTTAGGAAATAATTTATAAACATTGAAAGTAACATAAGGTAGAGAGTACTTGGCTATCCTACAAAGCCAAGCAAATGTCTGTATAACTCTAGGAGGCTTCTTCTTTCATGGGTATTTTATTGCATCACATTGAACTCTTAATGACTGCTTGGTAGCACCTCAGCTTGCCAGCATCCATTGACATTTCCAAATATATAATCCCTTCTTCAGTTTTCAATTTCTCTCCATGTTAAACTATATTGATCTATACAGGTTACCAGTCTGTAGTATTCCTCACCATATTAAATTGTTTAAATCTGTTATGCAATTTTTAATTTAGATGACTAAAAAAACCTACCATCAGTTATGACATTTAATTTTTTTTCTTTTTTGCCAATGTCAGAATCAAAAACACCAGCTGTGGAAGTGAAAAATAAGAATCTCTTGATAAGAAGTCTTTTCCTAAATGCATCATAGTTACCAGTGCAAAGGGTTTAGGCCAAAAAGCTACTGCAAGTAATAATCATCATTATCCAAAACTAAAGTGAACTCATTTGTTCTTGTCATTATTTTTAGAGAATGAAAGAGAGTGAAATGCTTCTGTAGATCCCTGATTATTTAATAGAATCATTTTAGCACCTATAATCTAAATCAAATCATTCCAGGTGTGTTAAATTGAAGATTATCACAGTCCACATCCACCAACATTTTACTGCAGGCCTGTTTCTCTCAGGAAGTACCTTTGTTTGCTTCTCCTTCCCTGACTGCCAGACACATTCATACTTTCAGCAAAGATATTCTCTGGTCCATACTCTTCATTATACTTGCTGTAGTTACCGAAACCTGTGCAGAGTGGTGCAAAATGCTACTATGCTCACTGTTAGCATTTTGCATGCACTTTGTAGATGTCTACCTGTGTCCAGTTCAACCTACTATGGATAGTCCTTACTCTACAATCCTTCCCATGTGCCCGTCAAATTGCTTTCGTTTAATTCTCTCTGGGTGTGTCTACACGAGACGTTTAATGCACAGTTGCCTAATAACACTGCACAGTAGCGCATCACAGCACAGATAGTGCTAATATGTTATTGCACAGTATTAGGCTACTGTGCAGTAGCATTACTATAAAGGCATTTGCTGGTGCTACTGCGCAGTAACACTAGTTATTGCGCATTTAGTTAGTACTTCATTAAGCAAGTACTAAATTAAATGCACAGTAACTACTGTGGATTAATGAACGTGTAGATGCGCCCTCTGTCAACTTATTAAGGCTTCTTTTTGCAGCAACTCTCTTTCTGCCACCCACTGAACCTGCAACATGGGGCAGGGCTCTGCTATTGGCTGATCCATACTCAGTGCTCTTGAAAGCAGTGTGATGCATAGAGTAAGTCACTTGGGTTGGCACCAAGCACGAGGACTTCCCTGCTGCTGCATCATCTCATTCATTTTTTCCTCCTGCTATAACACAATGGTTTACCTTGAGGAGTGAGAGAAGTAGGATCAATCGTGGGCTCATACTGCCTTTCTGGCTCTGTTAACCTGGCTTTTCCTCCTCTTTTGCTTCCTCCTCATCTGATGCAAATATTCCACCCCTCAGTTTTGTATCTTCTTCCAACCAGCGATGAGAGAAGTTGAAGGGAGGAGTCATGAAAAACTGCTGGGCTTTCGTTACTGCAGTCTGCATGGTATGGAAGCTGAAGGAATCCGCTGAGGTCAATGGAACATCTTATGTCTATTGGGATCCCTAGCCCCTGGAGCATAAATCCAATATCCATTCTATATTGACGGTGGCTCCTTTTCTTAGAGAATGCTATGTGGCTATCTTTTGTGGAAAGGTAATATAAAAATTAATAAGGAGGAAGTTAACAGGGCTCAACAGAAAATATATAGACATTATATTGTTCTGTACAATACTCCCCAAGTCTTCTCCAGGATGGAGTTGACATCCAAAGCTATAGAATTTTTCATTCATGATTTCCCCTTCTGTGCTAAAAACCATGGATGATGCTAAGCCCTAGATGTAATTTTGGGACCTAGGGGGTTTAAGAAGCCTGGTCCAGTGAAACCAAGTACTCTGAAGGAATACTCTAAGATTTAGATACAAATCTTAATCCTAGATTATAGCAAGTACAGATAGTATATAATAAAATTGTGGTTACAAATGAGAAAATATTCATGAATCTAAAAGAAAGAAAAGACTGTAAGACCCAAAGCAGAAAGAAAGTAATCTTAATCCCCATATTTATTATATTTTAGAATTCTTAAGAATAGCTAATAGGTAACCAACCTGTCAGGGACAACCTCAGTTTCAGAGATTACACCCTTAAGAGGCAAGGATCTCATTACATCTGCAAATGGGAACCTCAAGGTAAATCTGAGTTCAGTGACAGAGGAACCCTATCTGAGGATAGAGTTCTTCTTGCATTATCGTATCAATAATATGAAATGGTATTAATACTAATATATTATGCAGATCTACTAAAGATACCTAATACTTTTTTCACTCTGTGGTCACACTACTTTTAACTAGCCTGGAAATAAACTCTTATCACATCTGACCTAGTTCAGAGTTCTCTTGACAATCACATTTTATCACCTTGATTCTATTTCCCTTGGATTTACCTTTTTGGCATTACTCATACTAACTTGGCTGGCCTAGCTTATACTTCCCTACTCCTATAAAGCAACCCTACTAGAGTCTACAGCAGGGAAGGTATTGGCTCAAGATGGAACCCAACTGTGTAGTTCTCTTGCAGCCATAATTTGCATTCAAAACAACTGGAGTTTACTTCATATATGGAATGGAACAGTGAAATATGGACCATATTCCAGGGATTCTGTACCAGGGAAATGGAACAAAGCAAACTGAGACAATAGCATCCACTGGCAATCTGAAGAGACAGCTAACTGCTACTGTGTGTCTGTCTAATGGTGGAGGGCCAACATTAGGAACCAAGGAAAGGTAATACTGCCACTCTGGGGAGTTGTAACTTACAAGAAAAATGATCTAGTATTGAGGACAGCAGGCTGTGATGAGCAACCACTCTCAGACACTGCTTCCCACAGTGTATCTCCCATTCCCTTTCTTCACCCCACGTTCAACTGAGCTCCTGCATTTTAGCTATGGCAGGGGAAGGAAAGAGATTCTGCTGGGAGGACAAACCTGACTGGCACCTACTCTATTTTTCTGAAAGCATATTCCCATGCACCTGTCTACAGTGAAATATTGCATTTCACAATCCTCTTTAATAAATGGAATGATTATTTTCATTTTTCATCACTTAATTTCTTAGCTAATTCAAATTGCATCTGCTTGGTATACAAGTGGTGAGCCTGGCTGTTCTTTTAACAAATTGCATTCATTTAGTCAATTACAATGTCTTTGAACAAAATGCAGCCAAACTTTGTTTCTATGCCAGACCACACCACGTACAGGACTTGTAGACTACCCTTTGTTAGCTCACTAGTACCATAGCATGTACGAATCAGACTTAGTTTGGTAAGGATAAACACAAGTATATAGTATGATGTGATTAATACTTCAGTTGAATTTTGCAGTGATACTATGTAATCTCTGTAAAGCAGTAACTCTCAACCAGGGTCCACTGAGATTCTTTTAAGGCAGGGGTGAGCAAAAGGCGGCCCGCAGGCTGTATGCAGCCCACCAGACCATTTCATCTGGCCTGCAGGGCCCCTAAAAAAATTAGAAAATTAATATTTATCTGCCCCTGGCTGCCTATCATGCGACCCTCGATGACTTGCCAAAACTCAGTAAGCAGCCCTCCACCCAAAATAATTGCCCATCCCTGTTTTAAGGGTACAATACTGTTCAATGTACAAACACCTACATGATTCACAAGGTAAATCCAGAGATTTCAAATAGAAATCCAGGGTGTCAAACACATTTCTGACCTGCTGAAGTTCTTTCTGAACTCTTTGCAACAGAAGAATTGTTTTTCCATGGTCAAAAATGAGTAAAAGCTAAGAGCTGACATTTTATGAGGGGTGCCTTGAGGCTAAAAGGATTGAAAACCATTTCTGTGAAGTAAATGATTATAACACACTGGCTGTAGGAATGGCAAGGAAGCATAAGGTTATAGCATAGTTAGGGTAGGAAGCAGGAATTTGGCCTTGGCTTGTCAGGTTCATTTCTAGCCTTGCCACTGACTTCCTATATACCTGTAGGCCAGTTGCTTTAGCCATAATTCCCAAAGGGATCTCAGGGTGCAGACAGAAGTGTGTTTCTCTGCTGTAACTCATGGCACTTTGCATGAAGCTCTATGAGTTACAGTGATCCCCCAGCTCCAACAGATAATCACTGTTGAGTATTGAGGGTTGGGGGATACAACTTCAATTTGGAACTACTGCAAGCCTGCAGCTGCTCTCCCATAGGCCTGCTCCTCCCCCCTCCCATCCCTAGTGCTATCTTTAGAATGGGAGGAGGGGAAGGAGCTCAGTCTGAGGTCTTTTCAACTGGTGCTGGAGAGTGGGAGAGGGGTTCCAATATACCTGCACCACCACCCAGTGCCAGCTGGGCAAGCCCCATACTGAGCTCCCTCCACTTCCTCCTCTACCACCACCCCCACCCCACCCACCATTCTGAAGACAGCACCGGGAGCAAAGCAGGGCTGCATCAGCTTAGCCATGCTTCTGGTATGCATTGACAGAAGTTATTGAAGGCACTGCACTTTGGAGCATCTTCATCTGAACCCTCATTTAAAGAAGGTTCAGATTGTCATGGGATTGGGCTCTTTTAAAGCGCTCTGCAGCTGTGCACTTCTGTCAGGGCGCACCTGTAGAGCACTTTCAAAGGCCTGATCATGTGACAAATGTAACTTCTGCCTGCACCCTCAGTGCCTAGCTATGGAGTAAGGTGCCTAACTTTAGACACAGAGCTCCTTAGCTAGTATAAATTTGCCCTGTTCCCTTGAATTCCATAGAGCTACAATGTTTTACATAGACTAAGAATGTACCCTAGAGTTCTGAAAATGTGGTCCTATTTTCCACTTATTCCTTTGTGAAACATATTTTGTGAGGCTCCTTTTTCAGGCTACTAGAAGAGATATGGTAGAAGCGAGTATGACAATAAGGCTCATTTGTTTAAGTAAAAAAGTATGGAAAGCATTGCATTTCTGGGAGTAGGTCACTGTAAGTCAAATGGATGTAGGAGTGCATAGGACTTTACCAACAACCAATCAGAGAGCAGAATCCATAGCTTTCATTATAATCTTTAAAAGCAAGGAAAGCAAATGAAAGACAATGCACCAAAAAAGATGAAATGGTCTGAATAAATAGGTTGAAAGCCCCAATCTACACTAACATACTGACCCATTGCCCGATTCCACACAGCATAACTTAATACTGAGTCTCAAGGACATTGCACTGAGGCTGAATACAGTTTTCCCCACACTAGCAGGTAAACTGTTCTGAGCATTAATTCAGCAGGACTGGTTGCAAACATCAGGGGGCTACTAGTGGGTCAGCGTCTCAGTACAGATCAGCCTTCAAGTAATTCATTTATTTTAAAAACACTGGTGACATCTTTGTGCTGTGCGTACAATATGCAAGAGCATCCACTGCTTTGCCAACTGAAGAGCTGATACAGAGCTCAGAAAAGACCACAGGAGTCCAGCCTAATATGAGGTACTATACCCAGCAAATCAGGGAGTATTAAGAACTGAGGCAAACCTAGGCCTTAACTGAATGTCCTCACATTATGAATTTTAGTCAGGTCCTTAACAGCAGTTGAATGGCTTTTTGGGCAAAACTCTCATTTGGCTCTGTTTCTTCATACAGACTGCACAAAGTGTGGAATAGGCCAGTGGAGTGTGCAAAATAGCAGAGGTCTGAAAATAGATTCCACTCCCCCTCTCCCCCAGAAAGCTCAAGAATAGCTTTTTGTGGGCTTCAAGCTTGAGATGTGTGTGGTAGGAGTACATGTATGTTCATTCTCTGTAGGATAGTTGATAGGGGTGTGCAAAGCAGGCCCTATTTGATTCAGATTTGGATTCAGCCCAAATCAGGAACAGTGATTTGATTGGTTGATTCAGATCACTGTCCTTGATTCGATTCAGCCAAACCTGAATCTGAAGGTTTGATGCTGATTCGGAGAATTGGCGATTCGGACATAGACACAGCTTTAAATGTTTTTTCTACATGCCTCAAGATACCAGCGTGGCTTGTGAATGCTGTGATGCTGGAGCAGATGGAGCGTCCCACAGGAGCGTGCGGGCCCCCCCCACACGCTTGGCGGTGAACCCAGAAGTGGACCAGAACTATGGCATCTTTTTAATAGAAACCAAAAACCCATAGAGCTTTTTGGATGCCTTAAAAAGTCAGATAAAATCTTAATACAATCCTTTTACATCCCGTGTACATCCCTTGTACAAAACGTGCATCAAAACACTCCTCAGCACCCTCTGATGGCTGATCGCACTTTTGCTGAAATACCATGACCCTACTCAATGCATGTCTAAGAGAGACAGCCTATAATTACATGGTGTTTATACATAGTGAAATAATAACTAAAATAAATCTAAAAATCCTTCTCCTTATCAACTTGATTAATTTTTCTTTGGAACCTACAGCATCATCGTATTGCAGAAATCACATCAGAAGTCTTTCCTTTAGCAAACTGCTCCAACTAATCAGCTATAGAATAATTTGGCACTTTTACTGCTGCAGCTAGACTCTCAGTTACTTTGCAATCACATTTTAAAGTTTGCCAAATGTCTTGAAACCTGGAACCAACTTCTGATTATAGTTATATAACTCGTGGGGCAATAATTTACCATACTGATTAATAGTTTTAGTTAACATAGACTGTACATATATTAAATTAAAAAAGACGCTTTCACTCTCTACACATGGAGTAATATTTCTACCTAACAGTCATTTCCATTCTGTTAAAGGGTTTTAACCAAGCACAATCCTTCATGTGACCTCTCAGTAGAATAACAATGCCCTGTGGTTTTGTACCAGATTGTCCAGAATATCCTGACTAACTTAGCCAAAGGGCAACTAGAAAACAGTTCCCTTCTAATGCAAGGGTTAGCAGCAGCTGAGATAGCAGGAGTCCAAGGTAGCCTTAGACCATCATGCTGAAAATTAGGTGTGTAGGTGCCAGCATCTAAAGTGAGATGAGCCACCCCAGGCAGAGTAAGGAAGGAAACAATGGTATACCATGATGTCTTAACTGAGGTGTTTTAGACTAGAGTGAATGGCTCAGTATTTGCTGGAGGACTGCGGAAGACCACCTCAGCTTTCACAGCTCAACACAAACCTATGTGAACAATGACTAGTGTCACTGGGAGCCAAAATCAGGCTTATAACTCTTTTCCACTTCTGAAAGTAAGCGACAAGCACCTTCTCCACACCCACCTAAGAGCCTCTTCCTTTGCACTTACACACCCTTTGCTGGGCATACTCACCTCCCTCATTCAGAAACACCATGCGTCACTGGATGTCAGAAAAGGAGCTTGTCTGGATATTTCAGGGAGCAAAATCATTGGAAAAATTTAGCCCTTATTCTTTCTCACAGGAGCATGGGGTGGAGTACTTATAGAGGGCCCAGAGTTCTTCAGGTGAAAGGCTCTATATAGAAATCAATTAACAATAATTAACCTAAATGCATTGGGGGGGGGTTAAGTATACTTTGCTCGTTTTTGCTCAGATTCTACTGTAATGGGTACCTTAGAAATATCTTAAATAGGGTCAAGATTAATACATTAATAATTATTGTTAATCATTAAATTTATACATCCAAGGATATCAAGGAGCTTTCCAGGCATTAACTTAGTATTATAGCCCCCTGGACAATAGGTAGACAGTAGAAGTATAACAGTTCCAGAGACTGGTGACTTGACACACTGCAGGTAGCTAAGTGACTTGCCCAAGCTAGTAGAGTAAGTCAAAGTCAGAGCCAGGAAGAGATTTCAAACACACCTTACACTTCAGCCATTTTGATTCTTCCTCACTGTGTCTATTTCAGCCTCTCTGCACCCTTTAAAAATAACCATATACTTGAGAAGCTATGCTCATTATGATGCTTTATTTGCACAGGCCCCACTCAGTCTTTGGGTAATTATATGGGGCTCCCACAGGAGTCAATGTTATATGTTCCTACATGAGCAGAAGTCAGTCCAAGGTGTATTAAACCACAAACACTGGAGCACAAACTTTTACCATGATCGTGTTTATTTTTGAAAAATGCTATTGATTGAGATTTAAAATGCCCTGCAATCTTTTGAAAGGCCAGTGGTCATTTTTCTACCATACTGCCCTCCCACCCCGCCATTCCAGAATCCTGAAACAACTTAGCTACTGAACCTATTCTTCACAATCCCTCCAGCCAGCTCATGAAAACCAAAGAATTATTCTTGTTTTTAGTGCAATCACTGCAAATATTTCAAAGTGAAAAGGAACTGACCCAACCTACTGTGCACATTATTTATTCAGAAGTAGTACAAAAACAAGTCCCTGATGTTACTAAAACAAATCCTAATAAGTACAGAGAGCATCAATTATAGGATTTCTTTTATAGTCCTATATATCTCCTTTCCTTTCCAGTAATGGTATTACATGCAAGGGTGTACTGTGTTGGCTTTCAAATCTATTGAGCTTTCATAATTATAACCTCCATTTTAACCTCTTTTATAACACATGCTATACTGCTTTGCATTATGTCGCTGAATCCCAATCAATTCTATGAGAAAGTATACCTTATTTTTGAAGCTTGTTCCTTATAAGACATGTATAAAATGGGCAAGATTAAGCATTCATAGCATCATGCATACATTACATCAGGGTACCTAACATAAAGGAGAAGTAAAGTCAAATATATCTTATGAACCTCACTAGGAATTCTGCTTTAAGTTTTGTAAATATTCAGCATGCACGCATTGTGACATAACTAAATGAGGGAAATATTAATTGCAGTGGAACAGTTAGATTTTTTTTGTTCTAGTCTGCATGGAATGTCCTTCTATTTAATCAAAAAGCTTGGAATGATTCCTAAGCTATCATAAAAAATTTTAAGGACATGATTAATTCCATTGTTTAAATTCTGTTTTATTGCCATAAGAAACTCTCATAAATGATCCCGCACCTTTCTCTGTGATCATTTCCTTCTAAAGTAATATACTAATTAATTTCAATTAAATATATGTAAAAGAAGATATATTTTGAAAAATGCTTCTCCCTTGCCATTTGTTAATATATTGAAAAAGTGTAAACCTTGGAACATTTAGCATAGAAAATATTCATTTTTGGTAATTTCTCAAGGGGACAATTTATTAAATGAAAGGCTTTTAACATTAGCTAAAAGCAGCCCTGTAAATCATGGGTGTCATCAAACTGCTTCATCACTTCATTAATTTAAAAGATTATTATATGCGTAACTGACATAATTTTGAACAATGTTACATGGTTAATTTATTAATGTAGAAAAGCAGAAATGACATGCTGAATTGATTTATTAATATAATTGTATAATTTTAGGACTTTTCTCTGTGACTTTCACCAACAGAGATAATGATTCAGGGCCATTGATTTTTTTTGGCAGGACTCCTTGTTGATTTCTATGAGGACTTTGGCTTAAAGAAAGATGTCTCCAAACATCCGACTAATGATTTGTTTAAGGTTTGCCCCCTTTAATACTATGTGATGGTCACTATTTAATTCAATTAATTTTAAATTGATCTTCTCAAAGTGTAATCAAAAGGAGTTTTTTATTTGTCATTTTAAAACCTGATTTTTAAGTAGCAGGCTCAAAATAAATGGCACACCATGCTCTATAGATGTGGAACTGCATCCTCAGCTGGTATAAATTGTCATAGCATCACTAAAGTGAGAAGACCACTCTGATGAGGATTGGGCCCTGAGTATTTTGGATCTAATTCTATTTGTTATCAGTAAATTTTGGCTTCACACACTTACTGAAAGCTTGTCATTATTTCCTTTCTATGCATTGTGTGTAAATAGCAACTGCACTTGCAATATAACATTGCTCCTTTTTTGACTGAAAGGACACAAGGGCCCTAATGCTATGAACTGTTTTAGGTACATGCAATTTTAAGTAAAAGCATGTGCATAAGTTGCAGAATTGGGGCTATAGTAAATAACGTTGCCTGATACAGTTTGTGAGGAAAGGTGGCGGGTTCAAATAGTTCAAGTCTAGCCCTGTAGTCTTCTCAGAAAGAACTGTTCCTGAAATTATGAAAAGTTTTTCCTGAGTGTTGGCTGGAGGCATAACACCATAACCACAGAGGCAATAATGTTGTAGGCCTCTTTGGAATGTGTTTTTGTAAACAGCCGTGAAGATTACGCAAGGCTTTACACCATGTGGAGAAAGGAACATTTTCATCATAACTGAGCTGTCTGCACAAATAAATGATCCCTTCAAAATAATTAGCAGCCCAGGCTCTGGTTGTCCAAACTCTTAACTTTACTTGCATGACCCCTGACTTGGAAAAACAGTTAAGCACAGGCTTAAGTAGAAAAGCACTTAAGTACATGTTAAAGTATTGTCCTGTATGTGGTCTTTCCAAAATCAGGGCCAGGAATAATCCCACTTAATTAAAGGGCATCGCTCAGGTGTTTAAATTTAAGCACATGTATCGCCGCTTGCAATAGCTGGGTTTGAATTCTCTCATATGTCTATAGCAAATTCCAGGTGGGGGGTATGTGCAAGCAGTCTTCACACAGCACATTTCTATTGGATTTTCCAAAAGGCCCTAGCTATGGTTGAAAAGAATTTGCACACACTATCATCAAGCCATTATGAAAGTTTTATAACCACTACCAAATGCACTATCTGAAATACATTGGTACAAACACTCCACTTTTATGTTGTCCTACAGTCAAATCAAAGTTACAAATAAATAGGACTGATTATAATGCTGAGAGGTCCAGCTATTTGCTTCCTCTTGTCCCCACTGTATATTCATATTATTCAGCTGTATTTATCTTACTGCTAAATTCCTCAGTTGTTTTTGTAGGAGTATACGTCGAAGCGCTGGATTGAAAAACCAGAGGCTTGAGCGATACTCTCAGCTTAGTCCCTGGATGGCCGTGTAACCTTGGGCATGTCATTTTATCCCTCTCTTCCCCTTGCCACATTTTTTGTCTGTTTTGTTAAATTGGATGGGTTTGCCTGATTTTCTAATATAATGGTATCTGATTTGAGTTGGGCTAGCTGGAAGACACTGTTATACAAGAACTAAAGGGCATCCACTGAAATTAACAGGAGACAAGTTTAAAATAATCAAGAGGGAATACTTTATTTTTTTTACACAGCATACAGTTATCCTGTGAAACTCATTGCCACTGGAAGTGGTAGAAGCAGATAGTACAGTCAAGTTCAAAGAGGGATTGGATAAATTCATGGGGGATAGGTCCACTGATAGCTATTCAAAAGAGCAGTCACGGATGTATCCTCTGACATCCCCAAGCCAATGATGGTTGATGCCAGAGAGGGTATGACAGGAGATGGATTACACTAGACATGCCCTATATGCTCTCCCGCTAAAGCAGTGGTGCCAAATTTATCCAGTAGGGCTGTGTGAAAAAGCACCATTTCGATTCGACTTCGTTTCAACAATTTGACAGAACAGCATTTCATTTTGAGTGTCATTTAGTTTCAAAAGCACTGTTCCATTTCGTTTCATCAAAACGGTTTTGCTGTCTCAATGCTGTTTTGATGTTTCACCCATAAGTTATTATAGGGAAACATAAAATGCAGCAGGCAGTCAGATCAGGGGATCACCTGCACCTCCAGGAGGGTTGTGGGGGCTGTGCCAGAGTCCTTCCAGGGGTGCAAGCCCCTGATCTGCCTGCCAGATGAGAGAAGCTGGGTGCTGCTGCCTGGGACCAGCACCAGGAAGATTGCTGCTGCTGCCATTCCCAGGTAGCAGCACCAGTTCCTCTCATCCAGCAGGCAGATCGGGGGCTCGCCTGCACCCCCAGGAGGGCTGCAGGGGCTGTGCTGGAGTCCTCCTGGGGGTGTGGGCCCCTTATCTGCCTGCCAGATGACAGACTTACACTGGGCACAGCCCGCACCCAGTGCAGGGAATATTGGTGCTGTTGCTGGCCCCAGGCAGCGGCATCTGGCTGCTGTCATCTGGCAGGCAGATTGGGGGCATGCACCCCCAGAAGGGCTCCAGCACAGCCCCTGCAGCCCTCCCAGGGGTGCCAGCGGGCCTCCAAATCTGCCTGCATGCTGGCAGAAGGCAGGTGGCACCATCTGGGGCCAGCAGCACCAGGGTCATCCCTAAGGGGCGCAGATCAGGGTGACTGACCCAGGCCCCGCACTTTGGGGGGCCCTGCGAAGCCAGCCAGACAGATCTGGGGTCCACCAGCACCCTTGGGAGGGCTGCAGGGGCTGTGCCGGAGTCCTTCCAGGGGTGCATGCCTCCGATCTGCTTGCCAGATGAGAGGAGCTGGGTGCTGCCAGCTGGGACCGGCACTGAAGCCAGTAAGCCTCACTTCAAAACTTGAAATGTTTCAAAACGTTTTGAAACATTTTGAGTTCCCTTGTTTCATTTTGAAGCTGTTTCAAAGGCTTTTGTTTCATTTCAATTTCACTGTTTTGAGCTTGAAACGCATCAAAACAGCTTTGAAACAATATGCCAGGTGAAATTTCACACAGCCCCTATTATCCAGCCCCTAGGGGCAAATAAGTGATGCATGACTGGTCTGTGTCCCCATCCAGTACAAAGGGCCATACCATGTCCAGAAAGTTAGTGGCAAGCTGAGCAATAGCAGTGTTATATGCTGTGGCTTTGGAAGCCATGGCTATTAATACTGCCATTGCTTCCTGCCACCAAATTTCTGGACCCGTGGGGAACTCCACAGCTGGATGACACAGCTCTGCAGGTCAGACCTGGCCCACAGGCCACATCTTGGTTACCCCTGCTCTAAAGTATCTACTATTTGCCACTGTCAGATACAGAGTACTAGAGTAAATGGACACTTGGTCTGACTCAGTATAGCACTTATGTTTCTTATGCCATTAAATAATATATAATTCTATAATGCCTAACTTTTAAAACAGTAAATACTAGACTATTCTACAGCAGTGGTTATAAAGCCTATGTCTTCCAGTTCCAATAGCGTCACTAGAGTGTTCTGGACATTAACTGTGCATCTTTAAAAAAGTATGTTACTTCTTGTAATCTTATATAATGCCTTTCATATGTGCTGCTTTGAATTTATGCAGCATGCAAAAGATTGCAAAGCACTTTGCAAACTATATGCACACAGGAATCATTTCATCACTGAAATGCAGCCATCTCTCGGGTACAGAGTGGTAAGCAGATGGTCAGAACACAGCACACTCCAGAAGAGCAGAAAGGGGGGAAAAACTGGGCCAAGAATGATGGGGCAAACCCACATTTACAAAACGTGCCTTGTGGTTTCTAATGTGTGCACAGGGAAGAAAGAACCTTATATTTCAAGATCCCATCCCCCTGAGATGTAACTTATCCAGAGAGGCATCCTACATGCCATGATGTATCAGAGCCTGGTGTATTTCAACATTCACAAAGCTAGATAGCATATATCATAAATCTACAATTATCTCTGGCATGTGTGCACAGTTGGCTTTTATTTTTGTGAAGATGATCATTTTAAGGGTGTCAGTGAGTGCATGGGGAAACAATTTAGGGGATAAAAAAAAGAAAAAGAAAAAGAAAGATTCCCAGCCAAATGCTCTTACAGGAAACATTTATTTGCACTAGAGTGTCTCATCTAACAAAGTTCCACTATATTTTCCCACAACAGACAGGAACTTGTCTGCATTAGCATTTTAAGAAATGAATCCTAAAGACTAGCAAGTGTCAATAAACTGTCACGAGGAGGATTGATGGTTCTTAACAGATCTCTTCTCACTCAAGTGCAAATGACTGTCTTTTAGTTCATCACAGGCATTTTGGTCAAAACAATCTTTTCTTGTTTTCACATAGCCCTTAAAAATTCTCAGTAAAGCAAAAACGAAGGGTCTGGTGATCTTCTTCTCACTTTAATCAATCGCAAAACTCCTATTGAGCTCTCCAGGAACAAAATCAGGCCTTAGATGTGTGCAAACTAAATATAATTCTCTTCCACCTGATAGTTTGGTTCACTTTACAAACAGAGAGATTTAGAGGGCATGGTGGAAAGACTATCACAGAGAGAGAGAGAGAGAGAAAGAGAGTGTGGAAATCTGGATGTGTAAAGACTAAGTTGTTTTTAAAACAAAAGACACATTCTGCATAGTGGGTAATGTAATACACACCAAGCATAAAACTGCTTTTGGTTAGACTTTTGTTTTCTATTTAGCACTACACACATCTGCAAGCCTTATTTACCGATTGTACTTTAGTAGTCTAATTAGTAACCACATGATTCTTTTATACATGTGACATTCACAAAATCAGAAAAAGATGTGAAAATGGAAGTACTCTATTAATGTAGTTGGGCAGAGAGTATATATGACCACTGTACAGCTGTCTTTAAATGGGGCGGGGTGGGGAGCTGTTTCTTTTCGGAGAAGTGAAAGATTTTCACTTATGTGCTGGTTCAGTGACTTTTGGGCATTGGTGACTGGTGCCACCTTAGTCAGGGGGGTACGTGCCCTCCCAGCAACCAGTTAGCGACTGGAGGGGAGTCCCCCCGCTGCCAATTATGCCGACTGGGGAGTGCGGCCTGTCAGGGGGTACACCAGTGCTTTCAGGGGGTGCACGTGCACTCCCTAGACATCACCACTTTTGGGAAAGACTGATGGCAAAATCAGATTACATCTACTGGTTTGAAGCCGTGGAGTTCTATGTATTAATAGCTGAAAAAAGCTGCTTTCCCCCTAAAGAGGATGAGAAATGGTTCAGCTCAAGTAGCTATTATGTGACACTGGGCCATGACTAGGACCATGCAGGTAGGCATAGTTCCCTACAACTTATAATTATAATGGGAGCTACCGTGCTTACCTTAAACTAACTTTGGATCACTAACCTCCCAACAACCACCATAAGGTATTTCTGCAGTCTGAACCCAAGCAAGGTTTTAGGCCTATTAAGTAAAGGGTAAATTTACATGGTACAAAATACCCCTCTTTGCCTTTGAAATATGTCCTTACATCCCACGTGCCCCCCTGCCCCTTGTTAGCCAACAAAGTACAGGCCCCAAGATATGATCTGTGTTAGATCACCTCCCCAGTCCCTTGGAAAGAAAACCTCACTCCACCAAGGTCCCTGAAGGAAGGGGTTAAAATTAGGAAATATGGCTGTGTCCAAGATCCAAACCAGGCAGGGAACTTGAACCTGAACCTAGTTCTTCCAGGAGAATTCCCATATGGCTTTATTAGTCAGGGGTAGCAGTTTTCTCTTTTGAACCTGTCTAGCAACTCCACCCTCAACCTATGAATCCTTCACAATGGAAATTTCCTTGCAACCAGTGCCCTCTTCCCCCTCATCTAAAAATAAGTTTCATTTTTTAATATATCAGACAAAAAACCTTGCATCATTGAAAAAAATCTGAACAACTTTAGGGATTATGACATCTCTCCTCTCAGGTAGGCAAATGTTCTCTCTCAGTTAAGCCAATGTGTAAACAGAGAAGTTAATAAGACACCACTAATTTGTTTGCTTCAAAACAAGTTGGTTGATGAGAGACCATGTGAACTGACAAAGAGCTAATCAATCTCACCTCACCCCCAGGCCTTGTTGCACATTAATTATAGGCAGCTCCTGGAGCTCTGAACTCCTGGATTGTCTACACATTAACACCTGAAACTAGTTTTAAGCACACTTTAGGTGGCTTAAAAATTATGCTACCCCAGGACAGATTTATTTGTGATCCGTGTTCCCCAGCTCATGTTCCATTAACATGTGCCTGCTCCCCACAGAGAAGCTGCCCAAGTTGCAGTCCTCCAGCTTTATAGATTTTTTAAACCAGAAGGGACCATCTGATTACTTAGTCTGACCTTCTGAGTAAAATTTCACCACCTGAATAGAATTTCACCTGGCTTTCCCAGGTATTTTCGTAGAAAGAATGTGTGCTCATTGGAGTTTCATCAGTGAAAACTGCATGGCAGAAGGTTTGAGCAGAAAAGATTTTTGCATGCCAGTGGCCAGAATAATTTACACAGAAGTGGGTTTGAACAGGGATTCTTTTTTCCCTGGCAAACTAACACCTTGAAATGGTGGGCTTCAGCATAACAGCAAATGTGCCCTGAACAGTTCCCCATTTCTACCTTAATTCACTCTATCCATCTTAGACAAAGCCAGGCCTATGACCTCCAAGTTCTCAGTTCCTCTAAGATGACCCACTTCATATTCAATAGATCAATTACAGAGTTTAGAAACCCAGTCAATCCAGTCCATGCAACATTGCTAAGATCTATGTTGTTTCATGCTGGATCTTGAAGCATCTTATTTGCTATGGCAACTTGGAAGGAGGGTGGCTCCATAATCTCAGACTTAATGGGACAGAGGCATGTGACTACTAGTCAAGAGGACTAGCACTCCCTATATTCTCAACCCAGTCCATTGCTATGCAACACCTAGGCACTACAGTGATGGTTGCTATAGACAATCCTAAACTAGAAATTGCAAACAATTAATTTTGCATTGACATTTTCGCATGGCATATAGCATTATGCACATAAGCTTCTATGCACTGAAATCAAAATCAGATTACTTTCCATACAGACTTGTATTAAGAGCATCTTAAACAATGGATTTAATGAGTTGCATCCTACTGCCACTGTCTTCCCTAGCTGAACTCTGTAAAGTTTTGTCTCAGGGCATATGCAGTTGAGCAGCACTTTATAGTCCTGGTCAGCTCTGAAGAATTTCAGATAAAGGATTCTCAGTTGGGGTCTCAATGTGGCCGGTTTTATATAATGAACATACAGTGGGATAGTGTTTGTAATGACAGCTACTTCTTCACACTGGGTGAGAGAAGCTCAAAGCTAGGGAAACACTGACATGTCATTCGATAAACTTATCAAGGACTTCTGCTTACCCATCACTACTGAATGAAGATCACTAAGATCACTTTGTTTTACTTAATGAAGATCATACCAGCATGGAAAGCATGAGAAGACAGCTTGGGAAACGATGCTTTAGATTGGCAGGGAACTGCAGGCTCTGGCCTCCCATCTTTAGCTCTTGAGTGTTTTCCACCAACTTTTTGCTTTACAGCTTCATAGTAACCTTGCCTGTATCAGTGCTGTGCTGCTCCTCCTTCTGAGTTGTCCCCTTTGAAAGCCTGCAAATGCTGCTGTGACCCTCATAAACTCTGCAATTAAAATGACCACAATAGGCTCCTGATATAGTGGACACCAGTTGAAAGTGCATTACATATTGTTCATATATGTCATCCAGCATTTGCAGGGATACTAGTTAACTGAAAGAAACTGGAATTAAAGAAAGAGCTCAGAGAAGCAGAAGGTCAATATAGGAGTTGTAGCTGAGGCACAGAGAGCAGTGTACTTTGCCAAGCTGCTAAGTGCCAGAAGTTCCTTTATTTCCCAGGGCCCCAAACACATCCGTTTCCAGACTTTCAGCCTTCCTTAATTCCATGTCTTTCATTCTCCACCTCAAAAATCAGCATCCCTACTGATTTTTGAACATCTGCAGGAGCTTCTGCTGAGAAGGAGCCCTCTAACAAATAGTAAAGTACACACTTCGCAATGGTCATTATTTAGGCTGTTCAGTTCTTACAAATTTTCTCAGCAGGACCATTAGTCATATGGAGCCTTCAAAATCCACAGTAGTTTTCAACAACCTTACAACATAATGCTTCAGAAACAAACACAAGAGGCCTTGATCTACAGTGTTTTGCCATTGACTCTAATGGGTGCGGGACTTGGTATTTCTATATGGTTATTAAAAAAATTAAAACCATGGAAATATGCAAGCAAAAACTTTTACTGAAAATTGCTACTACATATTGAAGTGAGAATCGGTGCATACAAATGACAGCTAGAGATTAAAAACAAAATATTTAGGCATTTTAAAGTACTAAAAAAAACCCAACCCGTGGAAAGGCAAATAAATATTTAGACAATTCCACAGTTTCTGAACAGAAGTTCAAATACAGAATATCACAATAAAATCAAAAGCCAACCTGAACTCTACCCCAGGAGACATATCAATGACTCCTCAAATCAAGAAAGGTGCCAAAAGCAGACAATTATACAATATTTTATAGTTGACATTTTATGTGTTTCAGAAAGTATTTACTTCATTTCTTTCATGCTTATCAAAATGTGCCTTGGGTTTCTTCTGTCTTTTAATAAGCTATCGGACAGGGAAACTATGAAGCTTCCTGTGCTTTTTTTCTACTGTAGAGCATAAGATGCTCTTGAAGTGAGAGCATTCAGTGTATGCTGAGCCCTGATTAGTTGTGTATGTAGAGGATAGACAGACAGACAGCTGTTCCTCTCGTACCCATGCACTGAATTAGTAAACTACACCAAGATGTGACCACTCTCTTCCTGGAGGAGTTGCTTGACTACATTTTATAAGGTCCAGTACTACTGAAATCCATGGGAATGTTGCCACTCATGTAAACAGGAGAGGAATCTAGTCTCAAAATGGCAGACTACCAAGCAAAGTATGCTCCCTATTGACCTATGCAGAAAGAAGGCTGGCAGCAAGCCCTGAGCTACATGTATGTCACTAATAAAAGATCTGTTTATTGCCCTTAGTATAATGCCTGGTATAGAGAAAGCTGTCTCTCTCTTAACTAGAATTCCTTGGGTTTTTTTGGTTGGTCCCAGATAGGCCTCTTTAATGATCATTAAAACATTAGGACACATGGTTAAAGATACACAGCCTCTTGAAGTTACTTGGATCCATTTAAAACCTCTGCTGTGTTTGAACGACAGGGTTTCAGAGTCTGAGGAGGGAAAAAAGAGTGGAAAAAAAAGTAGTAGGTAGGAAATGGAAAGGAAGAGAAGGATTAAATTAAAAGTTCTGCCAGGATGTAGCCATAGTGATCTAATTCACCATGGGCAGAGAAACTTCAGGGAGTACTGAGTTTAAAGGGCTGGAGCTCCTGAAGACAGCTGGCACTCAGCTGGTGATGCTGCTGGTTTAGTACCATTCCAACGTATCCTATAAACTAAACCAGCACAAGTTTCCTTTTCTTTTCTTTTCTTTTTTTTTTTTTTAAGTGACTTGCACAGGAAATTTTTCCTCATTGCATGTAAAAGCTGTTCAATTCCCTGGAGAGAGAGACTTGGCAAGTCAGTTACATGAAAAGTAGAAGCACTGAAGCATATGAACAAATTTTAACAACATGCAAGTGTAACTTTTATTGCCAACAGTAGATATGCATTGGAATTTGAAAATAACGCCTATGTGCCAAAATGCAGTTGCTTTTTTTTTTTTTTATCTACAAAGAACATTGTGGTTTTGTTTGGAGATGAGTTGCATTGTCCTGATTTATTCAGTTTGTAAAAGTATCTGATTTGTTTCCACTGGGGAGTTGATTTTTTTTTTTATTATTATTATTTAAAGTGAGTTATCTGAGCTGGTGAAAATGAAAGGAAGAAAATAGAATTGTAACGGCTGATACAAATGTTAAGCTGGGATGTCACCTGCAAGAACATTTTGTCCAAAAAAAATAATAAAATAGAGGAAACCATAAAAATACAGATTTGTTGATTTGTTAGTTGCCAACAGACAATGCCTTTAAAAAAGCATCCTTATTCTGAGTACCCTGTTCGGGGGCATTGTGATGCTAATCTTGCCAGAGCAATTAAAAAATATCTAATAATAAAACATGGATCTCATTTATGTGGTGTAGAAAGTTAATAAAATAAAATCTATGGGAAGTGTTCTGAACAATCAGTTGTGGTTTATCATCATGAATTTGCTGGCAGTTAGATAATTCAACACAGGAAAAGAGTTAACGCCTAGCATAGATAATACACACAGAAAGCACTTTTGCTGACTAAAATAGTTTTTCTAGTTCTGCTTTATTTATTTCATATTTTGTGGTCTACTGAGAACCTGAGAGTTGGGATCCAACCCAAAGTCCAGTGAAGTCAATGGAAAGATCTTCTTGTGGATTTCAATGGGTTTTGGATCAGCCTGGAAGAAGAGATTTCCAGACATATTAGCTACACTGAACTTACTGAGACCAGCTTTCATTTAAACTGATATATTTTAGCGAGTGTGCTTTCTAAATAAACTTTTTTTTCCAGCCATAGGAATATGTGCAAAATAGATTTTACTTGTGATTGTTTGCTTTTCAAACATGTACCAAATAAACTCAATACTGAGAATATTTAGTATCAGTGTGATCAGTAAGAAACAATATTTCAGCAATGACTTCTCATTTACTCTCTTGGACTGAAATTTACTCTGTTCAAAATATCAACTACAGCACATGAAAACAATTTTATATATATATAAAATAACCACCACCAAGTCATACTTGTGAAGAATCCTTTGTTTCAAAACACAGGGAAAATAGATTGATGCTTAACTTTTTACCCATGAAGAATTTATTGAACTAGCTTGTCTACATCTTCTGTCAAGACTAGAAGTCTGTTTCAACAAGTGGAATCCCTAATATTTAGAAAGGTAATGCTTAGATAGCAAGTCAGAGTTTACAACATGCTCTGATGGCTTTGCTCAGCCATGTTTCCTCTGCTAGGATTTGGGAGGGGAAACCTTTACTATCTTTTAGTTTGTTGTCTTTTGTCAGCCACAAAGAGCAGATTTTCTTTTGTAAATCCTTAGTAATTAAATGAGTACTTCAGTGGTTATGGTCTTCAATGGCTTTGTTTCCTAGGTTTTGCCTTTGACAGTCATATTTCGCAAAGGCTTCTAAGATGACTAGGCACCTTACCCTACTTAACACTAAACCAATTGATGCCCGAGCACACTGCATGAAGGAGGAAAAGATTCATTAATGGCACTTCATTAAAGAACTGCAATGGGAAGCTGTAAATGTGACTGAACCAACTGAAATCCAGAGCAAGCTGTCTATTAGGAAAGCAACAAAGACAGTTTCGGAAACTGAACTCTGGCTCCACTGCAGCGGATTAGGAAGAGTGATGGGATTAGTGTTTAATGACTTGGTGCAAGAGACAAAAGGAATTTCGACAAAGAGGCTTAGATATGGAAGAATTAACACTCTCTATCCCAACCATGCCTCTGATGACTTCCAACATTCTTTTCTGGCTCTGCTGCAGTTTGAAGAGAAAAAAAAAAGACTGGTAAAGCTTTAATACCTCCTTAGCTTTTTCTTAAACATAGTAACTTAAAAAAAAGTCTTTGAATTTTTATTGATACATGCTTCAAAAAATATGCAAAGCTTATCATTAATAAGGTGACCTTGTATTTTAGCACATAGCAGGTGACCAAACTCCTAGCCACAAGTGATAATTGTTTTATAGAATATAAGTCTTAAAATTATGTCCTCAAAAGAGCATGGAATTCTGTGTTTAATTGCATGGACTTGAGAAATCCTTTTTTACTTTCAGTTACATCATGCAAAGGGGGGGAGAAATTCATAAGCCTCTACACTTAGATGGAAACTGCTAACTCTGGAGGGATTGCTCAGCTGAGTTGGGGCAGGCGAGCCTGCTCTTATAGAGGTATAATTCCACTGGAGTAACTCCTGACTTTTTCCCATGCAAGAGACAGGAAAAGGAGGCCCTAAGTGAGGAATTATTTTCTGAAGAAAATATCTTCAAGCTGTAAGGAGTTCCAAAAGGAAAGAGGAAAAGAGAAACAAAGTAATTGAGCCCGGTGAATGTCACAGGAAATGTTATCGTATCTTACACTAAGCAGTGCTTAAGTAGCTGACCTTTTGGACACGGGGGTAGACTTGACATCAAGCAACTATACTCAAGCACCTGCAAGGAGTAAGCTTAAATGGAAGTCCTGGGAGGTGCTCAGTATGTACTATGAGGTGCAAAGAACTCAAATCCCTCTAAGGTCGGTGAAGCTGTTCAGCATCACGCAGGATCTGGGTCAGTGTGTCCTTTTGTGAATTGACAAGGGGCAGCAGAAATTTTACTGGAGGCAAAACCCCAGCTCCGAGGTGCAAGAGGCTGCTGCACTGTAAACCAATTCAACATGTATTTATTTTTAACCAAGTCAAAGTACTTGCAAAATAGCTAGGTATTCATTTCACATGTTAGCCAATATGAAATGCTCCTGAGCAGCTTTAGACTCCAAAGTATTATTTAACCAGCGTGGTTTAGCAGGACAATAGCAGCCCCCTGCCGCAATCCATTCAGAGGCAATACCATCAGTCAGTGTGAAATTAAATACATTACAGAGTAAGAGCTTAATGTGTTTTATAGGCAGTTGTTCATCCACATCAAACTTTAGCTTTTAAAATCCTAACATTTGATCCCACAACAGGAACCATGCCTTGAGAATGAGATTGGCACATTTTCACTGCCAGCAGGGCAGGAAAAGCAGAGTGCAGCCTTCAGTAGGAAATGCAATTGGTTGAAAGGAAAAAATGTTCATGTCGTCTTAGCTTTTCAGGGGCACAGACACTTTAAATCCTAATGCAGTGTTGGAAACCTGGTAAATACAATCCCAGAGCTGCCCTTTGTTGGCTCCCAATTTCCTGACTGGATTTGTGTTTATGGAGTCACTGTTTCCCAGTGCAGTGCATATGGCTTCTATTTATCACAGATTTAAAAGTCCAATAACACTAAAGGTGTTTCACTCATTCACACTAAGAATAATCCTGCTACTCAAGTGAACAGTTCTGACATGGACAGTCCCCCTGACTTGCATGAAACTGCTTAGGGGATAAAGTTTATTTCCAAGTAAGGATTTGCAAGATGAGGCCCATCTGCTAGTTCAGTGGGGGTCAACCTTTATGGCAGACATGCCACAAATTAGCCCCACACTCCCCCAATTGCCACTCTGATCCCTTCTCCTGCCTGATCAGCTACTCTGTTTTCAGTTCCCTGCCCTGAGCTCCCTAGTCAATCTGCTGCTGTGCTGCCTGCCTCCTCCCCAGTTTGCCAAGTGCCACACACAGAGGCTGCCCATACTACAGGTTGGCTACCCCTGTGCTATTAGATTGTTCCTGGGGCAAACCAAAAGTGGCAGATCCTTAGTTAAGCTTTATATGCAGAACTCCCCTGACTTCAGAAAGTAACACTGATCTACTGATGATCTGGCCCCAAATGTGCAAAACGTCTCTTGTTATAGCAACAGCTGAGCAGTGAAAATAGTTCAACTTGTTAAAAAAACTTTTCAAGTTGTTAAATTCAGTTCTCAATTACCTCAACTTAATTCAGGAGTAAATTCCATTTGTCTTAATGGAGTAATTCTGGATATAAATAGGTATAAGTGAGATCAGAACTGGGTCCTTAGAGAGTCTCCCGCCTTCTGTGTTGCTTTTCAAAACACTGCACTGATAAACCCCAGTGGTAAAAATGATTATTTAAAATATCTTCAGAGCTATCTGTTATCCAAAATGGCTTTTTCAGTGTTGAAAGAACATCAAACATTTTTCGAATGCATAATCTGCTCTCAACACTGGAACACAGTGCCAGGAATATTCGTCAACCTTATGTTTTTGGATCATGTGTCACAGTGGATTATCTGACACTCCGTGAACATTGACTGCTTCCTCCAGTTGCGGCTACAAAACTTGTTCTCAGGCATGCCACGGGACGCTGTAACCACCCTGAAGTGAATCCTGCATTCACAGTGCTTGTATTGTGTCTTTGCAGCCTGTAAGCAAAACCATGTCTTGCATCTTGATGTATAGCTTCTTGTCAAAACCATGCATCCAAAAGCAGCTTCTATGGCCAGTTTTCCCCAGTCACGTGCATGTGATAAAGGACTGAAATATTCCTAGAGTTGAGAAGGCCTTTATCTAGAGGTGCAATCTGGGGGGCTGGGCCTCACCTAAATAAATACTTTAATGCCTTGGGAGGAGTGGGTGGGAAGCTGTTTAGGCTCAAATGGGGTCAGTGAAGCTCTAGGCAAAGACATGGCTGTTTCAGCATGCTGTGGGGGAGGGGCAGAGAGAAAGGATGAAGAGATGGTAAAGGAAGAACTGAGTTTACTGCCAGTTTGAATCTCCAGCTGAAGCAGGCATGAGGATCAGGAGCTCCCTGGAAAAACATTTGAAGACCCGGCCAATCCAGAAATATTTTTTAATCTCAGAAGAAATGCAAACCTCCGCTCTTGGCTTTTGTCCCTCATGTTATCCCCCTCCCCCCAATCCCTCCGTTTTTCCTCCTTTTGCTTATGGCTCTTGTCATTTCCTGATGCCTAAATCAGTCCTTCTGAAGGGGCTCCCCTCCTGGCTGTCAGTGACAAGGGCTGCTGCTGCTGCCTGCAGGCTGGATTGTCTTAGCTTGCTTTCTTTATACCCATTCCTCCTGTTTCTTTATTCCCATTCTTCTGCCTGTTCATCATATGTTTGGCAAAAACTCTTCCCGATCAAGTTGTGCCCATGGGAATTTGGTGCGGGTAGGGAGGGGCGGGGGAATAACTCTCCCCCATCCCCATAAAATCTCCCTCTCCCTCTCTCTTTTTCCTTCCTGGGTTCTTTTCTCACCCTTTTCACCATAGCCACCCCTCTCGGTCTAGGGCTCACGCTCCTTCCCAGCCCCTCCCCACCCCCTCTCTGCTACTCACTCCTCCCAATCGTACATGCGGTTCCCTGGCACTAAGATCCACGCTCTGTGTGGCCCCTTCGAGCCAAGCAACGCCTCCTGCCATAGGAGGAAGTTCTGCGTCTGGACACAATGAACCCCTCTCTCTCCCTCCCTCCTAAGGGCTCAGCCTGCCCTGAAATGTTCACAGGTGGGCAAAGTTTTCCCTGCCCCCACACCTTCCCAATTATGCATGGTGTAAAAAGCTCAACAGCTCAAAGATAACTCTTAATAATGCAAGTGGAACAAGAGGCCCCACTCTAATGCCTGTATAGTGCTACTCAGGCTGAACTCATACAGCACAGCATGCCATGGAGTGGCCAAAGGCGATCAGTTTTTCACCCCCCCTTCAAAGTCTTCAAAGCCATCCTATAGGGAGTGCCTAGATGTACCGCTGCGTAAAAAAAGCATGGAGGGTACTATAGTATAACAGACAGAGGAAGAGGAATGTGCTTGCCTTTTGTGCTTTTGTTGCACTGGGGGATGGGGGAGCGAGACTTGAAGCTGATACATTCTTTAATTCTTTACCTCATCTGGGTAATACAAGTGCAGATAAGTTTTGGGTAGCTTTGCTTTGGGTTTCACGGGTCCAATTTTCATAGGTGCCAAACATTTATAGTTCCTTATTAATTTCAAAATGAACTACAGGAACTCGGCACCTCTGAAAAGGTGGAGACCGTTGAAATTTTTTTTCCTTGAAATGTTTTTGACAGAAAAAAAAGCTTTTTGACCAAAATAGAGATCTCTGCAGGATACTTTCACACTGGATATTTCCCCGCTTTTTAACCAAAAGCAGCCTAGATAAATTCTCAGTGAATTATTTTGAGTTTTGGTCAAACACTTTTATTTTTCAATGTATTTATTTATTTATTTATTTATTTATTTTTGGTTTTCAGATTCTGTTTCAGAAAAGAAACTGATGAAAACACAGGAGAAAACCTGCTGCATTTGTATTCCCACAGGAAAAAATATTTTAAAGAAAGAATTCCTACAAAGAAAATAGTTGGTTATTTCCTGCCAGCTCTGCCAGTAAGTGCTGCCATATTATAACCTTGCTGAAATGAAATTAAAGACATTTTTACTTCATATTCTAGCTATCTAGGAGTGCCTCTTTTTCACTGGCAATCCTTCAGGACTATTCAGCAGTAGGTCTCCTACCTCTACTCCTAGCATTCAGTTCAGGGGGAATTCATGGCACAGCTCCAGGGAAGGCCAGGTTGTCTTGGGCCCCAAAAATTAGACTACCAAAAATGGTTTAATGACCTGTGCCTTCCCTCTCAACCTTAGCTCAGCATTTATGGGAGGGACTTGAGAACTATTTTATTGCTACTTCTTCCTTGCCTCAGTTGAAACCAATTCATATCACAGCTCCCTGGACAAGACTACCCTAAAGGTGTTTTGGGAAACACCCTGACATGTTTCACTCAAAAAATGTATGTATATGAGTATGAGTGTAAAGAGGGCGGGGGATTGAGAGAGAGTTTTTAAGGTTTACCATCCTCAACTCCAGTTTTTCCTACAGAAAGGGAGTCCAATCCCCCTGTTTTGCTTTTGACACCACTGATCTATTTTTTCCCCACTTGATATTTTGAAGACTCTCTTTGCAACAAGAGCTAGCAACCTATTTAAAAAGTAATAATGAAGCTTTCTCTTCAAGTAGCACAGCAATGGGCTCTGTTAACAAGTAGCTGGCATGAGCTCCACTCAGGCTCATCAGTGACTGAAGTGAACTCTACAGGCCATATTCTACTCCCAGTTACATCCTGAAGACAATAGGCCTAATTCAGTTGTCACTTACAGTGCTAAAAAAACTAGTTTAAAAGTGGAATAAAATACAATGGACCTCTCATTGACAGTGCTGTCAATGCTCACAATTTTATCATAAGTCTTACAATAATTTGTATGTCAATTAAAGTTCTGGTCATGTGATGAAAAAAGTGAATATCTGTTGCTTTTTTTTTGGTAGGTAAGCTTCAAGCCATCATCCTTGTAGACAAAATCTGAAAATGTGACCTAACTAAGACCAGGAGGCTCAGAAACAACAAAACAAACATAAAGAACCCCAAACTTTTTAAACATGCTTTTAAAGCTGCTATTATGATTTTTGAGATCATGACCCAGACATTTCAGAAGACCTGGGGCTGCTGATACTGCTTACATGCATTTTACTTTGGTAGAATTTCACTGGATTTATTCTTGACTTAGCTTGGTGCAAGGGGCACCACTGTTAGGCTGAATAAATAAAGAAAACATGATGAAATCATTGGACTTACTCTAAATTTACATTGAGACAACTGAAGGCAGAATGTGCCCTTGTTTGGAAGAGCTTTGGATAAATTTGGAAGAGCTCAAAAGAACCCTTCCCCAAGACTTTTCATTTTTGTGTTTCTCTTCATTTCTAGATTCTGGGTGGGAAGGAAAATAGACAAGGCAATATACTTCAATCAATCAATCAATCAATCAATCAAAATTGCTCTGTAGTGCTTTGTGCTTCAACCATGAACAAGAATACTGGAATTCTCACAACAGAGCCTGCTCACTGGGTATGTTTTTCAGCTTAATTCTGCAGTCTGGAGGAATTTGGACATTTCTGGTAAATTGGCAAACTCTTTGGGGTTTATCCAAATACAATCCAGACCTTTGACATTTTTTAACCTTGCCTATTTGCTAATCACTTGGGCCAAGGGAAAAAGAAAAATTCTGTTCCTGACTGCTCTGTTACAAATGAATTTCTTAGTTTTACCACTTGGGAATGAAATTCAAGTCCTACCCTCAAGAACATCTCACCTGAGACACTGGTTTAGGACTTTTCAGTATTTACCTAGCATTGCTATAAATAGTTGAAAATAATATAACCAACAGATTAGATCCATGGTCTGATTTTTATGAGTGACCTATTTTGTGCCTATAAATATGGAAGATATAGATGATTAGAAACCCAATTTCACTGCAAATCCAATGATCAGATGTTTTAGACGCCAACATCTTTCAGAAGGGCTATAAGACCTTCCTATTTGGGTAAGCACTTGGCAAAAAAAAATAGGCTGAAATATTATTTAGGGGGTCTTCATTTCATGTTAATATTTCAGTTTCTTTTTAAGTTAGTTTGTTCTCTTGTCACTCTCCTATTTTAAAAGTTATTCTTTCTTTTTAATGTAAGCTGCCCCATTTGTTGGGAAGGGTAACACATACATTGCATGAATAAAAATAAATACTCTTGCACTTCTCTATGAGTAAAATTTATCTGGATACAGAGGACAAGGCCAAGGACCTATACATCAAATAAGTTCCACTTACACTTTTCAGTAATGCATAGGCTTCGTATGGCCCTGCTGCTTCTACATGAATTACACTGTGTGCAAAACTTGAGATCCGATTAACTCGTCTTTCAATATCAGGGTCATAATCCTATTCTGCCAAATGAAACCTGTCTTAGATAACCAGTTTCAGGACCAACAAAAATCAGTGGCTTAATGAAGATGGTTGGTATACTTGGCAACACTTTGAGGTGGTCTCTTAAGACAGGAAATTGCCTAATAAGGGAATTCTCCTGTACCGGCATTACTGTATATTACTATATTTATTTAAGTGTCTTACCCTGCCATAAAATATTTGAGTGTATGTAGGTGAGAATAAGTGTGCATGGGTATGTGGGAGGCAGGCTGATTTACTACATGGGATTTTTATGAACTGGTATCTTTGATCCATTTTTCATTTGTGTTTCCCTGTGAAAGTGCAGGAAGACAAATATTCATTGTAATATTTATGAACAGAGTCTGATAGTTACTATGGTTTCAAAGAAAATAGTAAAAATGGATACAAACTGGATGCGCTTCAGGTTAGGAGGCTGTAGGTATAACACATGCTGTAAATTCTATTAAAACTGACTCACTCCTTTACGATGAGGTAAGTGTTGACATTAGACAATTTGGTGGGGAGCATTTATTTCTGTATTTATTAAAATGCCAGTAACAGCAGGAGTAACACCTCCTAAAAGGCCTGCAGGTGCTTGTCTTCAAAAAATAACACTTGACAGGGATAAAACTCATAAATTATTCTCAACATGATTCACCATTGGCTGAAAGAGAATAGATATGTTCATGTGCTTAACTTTATACATGTGATTAACACCCATGAAATCAATAAGGTTACTCAACTGTGGAAAGTTAAGCATGTGCAAAATTGTTTGCAGAGATGAAGCCTAAAAGAAATATACTGTACAGCCACAGAAACGTTCCCCAGACAACTTAATCTATTCCAGGGCTACATTTTATAATACTTATTTGGAGGTGAATTCTACCTGAGACACATAAGAATACTCAGATGAAAAGGAATTTGATGAAGAATATATTATAAAATGCACTTAATTCATAAAACAGCTCATCTGAGATCAGTGCTCTAAGAAGCTGAGGCACTGTGTAATAACTGGAAATTAAGTATCATACCAGTATAATGATGTTAGTCTCCTGTTTCTCTGACTATCCCCAAGTGTTCTAGTAGCCTAGTTATGTTTAACCTTGCCTGGCTCTCAAAAAAATTGGCAAGGCCAGAATAAGATGTTGGCTTGTTCACATCACAGGGAAATATAAACTGAGGTCAAGAAAACCACAACATCTGGAACGTGAGAACAGGATTTACTGTTAAGGGCTTAATGAACTCTGAAAATAAAGTTCTCGACTTTGCTAATTTGTTTGGGCTTCAAAGAGGAATAAAATGTGAAGCTGGAAGAAGGTTTTACGGCTCTCCTGAAGAAATAAAAAGTACATCTGAGCTAAAATTAGTGAGGCATAATGACAGCAGAGATAGCGTCACTATTATTTAACCAATGCTAGGGAAAAATGCTAAATAGTCACTGTTTGGGAGTTATGTCCACATTATCGAAGCAAAGGGGGTATTATAAATTCCCATGGTTCCACAGTTTAGGGAGGAAAACATTTTTTTGAACGAAGGGGGAACTGTATAGGTGCCTGTATACCTTTGCATGCAACAGAGCCCAGGCTGCTGCCAGGTAGCCAGGATTTAGGGATATGGATTACCTACTGGAAATATCTATCACTCATTTCACTCTAGCCATATTAGAGGCTATTCCAATTTTAGGACAGAATAGGATCTATGAAATTACTGTATGGCCTGAGGTGAGGATTCCTTCCTTCCTATGCCCGAAAGAATAGCATGCAGCTCAGCAGTTAAGTCTGGGGCTAGCTACTAAGGTTGAGTTCTATCATGGGTTAAGGCATGCACGATGAACAAAAGATGCAAAGGAACTGGCCAATCTAGTTAAGGCCTTAGGACCTGATCCTGCAACATGCTGATATTGATTCAGCACCTGCTTAGTTTTAAGATGAAGTATCCATTGACCTCAGAACTGAGACCTTTGGCCTGATTCTCCCCTCAAGCATACCTATGCAAATCTGGTGTAGTTCCATTTAAATCAACGTGGTTTCATCTGAAAACCTCTGAAAGTGGATCAGGTCCTTAGTCTGGTAAAATGGTGCAGGTGACTGAAAAGACTGGCAGCAACTTTGTGTTCTAGTGGGAAGTCTATTCACCACCTGAAGAACATAATTGTATATTGGAATGATTTAGATAGTCCAGCCTCACAAGCTAAGAGAATCAGAGCACTTCCAGAAGGGAAATACGGTTTACCTGACAAACCACTCTGCTGAGGTTTTGGTAGCATGTTATAAACATATTTTTATCTTCAGCCATAAATACAAAATTCTGTAGGCTGGGCTCATTTAGCCATAACGCTTATTCATACACTTCCATTTTCTTAGTCTGAACTAAATATTAGAAAATCAAGGGGCTATCCAATGACTATGGGCTTCAAATCCTGCTTTCTTTGAACTATACCATAGACTTACCAGGTACCACAAAGGATAAGGAACAACTCACTTCCCTTTAAATTCTGTTGCTCCAGGAGAAGTGTGCTCTCTTTCCTTGGAATAACTTACATAGACTTCGGAGGGTGCAAGGACAGACCCACCAGCACTTCTAGCCCCATCTCTGCACCTGTTGCCACCATCACCACCCAGGATGCATGAACCTTCTTGTTACATCTCTGGGTTTCAAATCTCAAACACATCACAAAGGAGCTTTCATTATCACCCCTAGCTGACAAATAGGGAAGCTGAGACACAGAAAGTGTAGGAGTTACTTGCCTGGCAAGCACATGCTAGAGCCAAGGACAAACCTCCAGTGCCCTAATTGGTAGGTAAAAATTAAAGGTGTGTGAAATGGGCCCTATTCGATTCAGGTTCAGATTTGGCCCAAATCAGGGACAGTGATTCGATTCCTTGATTTGGATCACTGTCCCCAATTCGATTTGGCCAAATCCGAATCTAAAGGTTCGATGCCGATTCAGCCATAGACACAGCTTTAAATGTTTTTTCTACATACCTTGAGGTACCAGGCACAGCTCAGGAATGCTGCAATGCTGGCGTGGATGGAGCGTCCCACAGGAGGGCCCCCACATGCTCGGCGATGAACCCGGAAGTGGACCAGAAGTAGTTCTGGTCCACTTCTGGGTCCGCCGGGGAGCACATTGGCTCCCCCCACCGCACCTCCCTGGCTTGGCAATTGGCCACAGGGGGCTCTGGGTTCCCCCCCAAACCCAGGAGGCACCAGTTGCTGAGCTGGTAGGGCAGGGGGTATCCCCCATGCGCTTCCCATCAGACTCAGAAGTGGACCGGAAATGCTTCTGGTCCACTTCCAGGTCTGCTGCTGAGCACGCTGGGGAGCCCCCCGCCATGCTCCTGTGGGGTGCTCCATGTGTCCCAGCATCTCAGCATTCACAAGCTGCCTGCTACCTTGAGGTATGTAGGAAAAACATTTAAAGCTGTGTCTATGTCTGAATCGCCAAATCTTTCCAAATCTCTCTGAACTGATTTGGAGGGTTCCAAATCAATTCAGAGAAATTAAACGATCTCCTGATTCGATTTGGATTCGGAGATTTGGCCACCAAATTGGGCTGAATCTCTGCCAAACTGAATCAGTGACCAAAGCTTCGCCTAGCCCTTGTAACGATGCCTCCCAGGCTTCCTAAGCAAATAGGTGGGTCGCAGTCAATAAGCATGCACTGGTCACAGTACCATAGTCCCAGTCACAGCTGTGGGAGAGACCTCATAGGAGCCCAATCTAAATCACTTAAAACTCAGCAAAACTTTAGGAACAGACCAAGCAATTTATAGGATAGCTGTCCACTCAACAGGCTGCTGCTAAGTAACACGATTTTATATCACCTATAAACAACAACTGCATTTTTCAATAACACATTTCTGTATCTTACAACACTAGGCAAAGAGAATATTTTAAGCAGCCAGAAAGAAGAAAATAAGGGGAACAGGCATCTGCATTTCATTCAGGGCTGTCAGTGGATGGGTGTCACTTTGGGTTGGATCAAGGCTAGTTTCCTAGTAACCAACCAGGACATAGTACCAACAAGGGAAGGAAAAGGCATGTATGAACACAACAAGAAGTGTCAAAGCCAAATTTCATTTCAAACAGCCCTTGGACTATTCAAAATGTGCGCAAACATATATATGCCCTGTTTCTGCCTGCCTGCCTCCGTATACATCCTCTAACTCACAATTATTATCATTATAATAAAGATATCCTCAAGAAAGAGCTTTAATTCTTCAATTTAACAGTACTGTTACATCTGTTTGTAGTAAATATTTCAAAGTGATTTGAGGGAGGGAAAAAAAGCTTTATATGAGTTCAATATAACTATTTCCAAACATATGCTCATAAAATATTATTTGGGGAAGATTAATTGAAGTGCTGATTAAAACATAATATTTGTTCACAATGCCAAGAATGTTGCTCAAAGCACTGAAACTTTCACTTTAAATGATTCCCCTTTTCTTCAGCTCAGATTATTTCAGTGCAGGGGATTTTAACTGAATGTGACCAGGTTTTTCCCCCCTCCTCTCTCACTAGAAAAATGGCAAAAATTGACCGCTAACTAAGAATTAGCTCATACATTAAACAATGCAGTAAAGTATTTTTATGGCACTATTTCCAACAGTTTAAAATATTACAATTCAGGACATCTAAAGCTCAGAATAAAGAAAAAAGAAATGTTGACATTTCTTTAAACAATAAAATTACAACTGATTGCAAAAGTGCCAAAAGCTGACATTTACAGTGAAATAGTTCATCTATTCCAAATATGAAATATCACAAGGAATTAGCTCGTAATTATTACCTAATCCTTATTATTTTGTTTTTAGAATATTTGTTTAAGCTTAGGTTACTAAAATTTCAAATAATACTGGGGCCTGCTGTCATGGCCAAATGAATCGTAGTCTCTTGTAAACAGTTCTGTGATCTGATTTCCATTGGGACAGAAGTTGTAAAAGGCCAGGGATTTGCAATGGATTTACACGTATACTGTTTCAGTTAAGTTACTAAGGTCGACTTAACAGCCCCTTTCCTCAGAGTCTTAAATACATTTGCCACCCAGCCTTTTTATACCACATTCAAGGAAATGGGCAACGTGATTGTTAAGGGTGCTTGAACTTCAGTGGAAACTACAATTTACATTCTTTTAACAGTTTATGGGACTCTTTTTTTTAAAGAGCTTTGTTGAGGTGTTAGAAAACTGATTCTTGTTAATATGAAGGCACACGAGTGAGACACGGGTTTCTTTGAGTTTTGAAAAGGTCATTTGGCTTTCACAACTTCAGAAAGTGAGAAAGACTTGCAACCAAATTGTATCTGAAATAGTAGCACAGTACTCTCTCGTCCTAGTTTTGTACTTAAAAACCATGTGTCAGAATACAGACACGCTATGAGACAAATCCTTTTAAAGGAAAATTACTCTAGACTAAATACAGAACAAACAAATATTAACAATGTTCTATTGCTGGATATTTTTTCAGTGAAGTTTAAATAGCTTGAGTTACGATGATTAGACAGAAATGTACCGATAATAAAGGTAAATGAGATTCATAGTTAATCCACAAGTCTAAATGACTAGTTTGATTGTCTCATTCACTTGGCAAACAATTCCTTTTCTAAATGTTATTTCAGCCACAGATATTATTTTTTTAATACAGCAGAAAGAATCAGATTAAAATATGATACAGAAGCAGCACTTACCTTGGACTGATTAATATGCTTAAGATGTTACCACACCACCATGCTTAAAAGCATAAAGATACGCTTTTCTACACTAGCCTATATATATTGATACCTCCTGTGTGCCAGGAAAACCTCTTTGATTAGTCACACTAAACCACTGTTTAAGTGGTATGAATTTCTCGGGCCTGCACTTTCTATAATCAAGTAGTAAATTCTGGGACTAATCATAAGCTGCACTGTCTCTCTCATGTGATGTGCAAAGAAATTCATCAGGAGTTTCTCTATCCATATTAAAAATAAATCCCCTAAGTTAATTAAAGATGCATGTTTCAACTCACAGTTAAATTCATGGTGTCATAATGCAAACAGAAATCCACATAGTGCTTTACTTGGGGACACAAGATATAATGGAACTGTCTTTTTGTTACCTATTTCTGTTAAAAAATGAACTTACTTTTGAGCCAGGTTTTATAAAACTGTGATGTTCTTTCAAATGAGGAACTGTTCAGCAGGTAAAACACAGCGTCCTTGAAATAAAGATATATATATATATATATATATATATATATATATATATATATGTATATATTTGGCAGTCAGAATATGATCGTCTAAGAAGGGAAGTACACTATGATGTTATATAACCAAGAAGATTTCCTTTATCTATGTGGCATCTCTCAGAGCTAGAACAATCAACTTTGACAAAGTGTGACGTCTGAGCTGGGCTTTGAACTTACTGTGGCACAATAAGATCTACAGAATCTGCTGCCTAAATGACAACATTCTTTAAAACTGGGCATGAAATTTAATCTGATTCCTTTGTACTCATGTTAACATACACTTGGCTTAAATATTGCATTTTTAAGCCAAAATGCAAAGTTAATCTATCATAATGCCTTGCCAGGTGAGATTTATTAATAGATCACTTTCTAAAAGTGGTGTGTTTTATGTGCATGCGTATACCATATTCATCTTATTATTATCCAGTTGAAAAATTCCCAGTGTGTGCAACGCCTCAGATATAATAGCAGGCATGCCAACAGAATATGACACTTATGCTAATCTGCACCCCGCTGTGGAAAAACATACACAAGGATTCCATTACCACATTCATTAGGCTGCAGTGCACTTCATCTTGAATAGGGATTATGAACTATAATAGACTGAAAACAGTTGATTGAACCCACTTAGCCAAATCTCTATGACATTAGCCAAATATTTCAATATAAGGAAGAGCAGTAGTTCAAACTTTACATTGTTGTCTATGTCCCTCTCTCTCTCTCTTTTACATTTGCAAGTGCAGAGTTTAAGCAAGCAAAGGTCATGATCATATTCTGCACTGATATAGTGCTTTATATTTTCAAAGTACTATCCAAACATTAATTAAAAGTAATAAGACATAGACATTTTATGGGGGTAATGGGAACTTGTACATGTGAGCTATGTATTATTTGGTTTTTTAAAGACTGATTAGAGCATATTATCAAATTCTCTGTGCACCTGTTCGAAAACTCTTTTGTCACTCAGGGAGACAATCTCCATGCTGATCACACACATGGAGGGGGCTTTCAGTGACGTCATTATGCAGCTTAAATGGTAATTAGAATCAGATGAAAACAGATGTTGTCCAGTTCTGTATTCAAGTTTTCTATATATGCTTTGAGTGTACGTTAAATGTTTGGTTCTACAGGACAGAGTTGATGCCTGACAGCCTGCCTTTGTTGGCAGAAAATTGAACTTAAACTATATAAAATATTGTCAAAAATAATAAAGAATGGTATACAAATCACTGTTCAAGAAATGTTACAGAATTTGATTGTGCCCAACAGAAGAAAAAAAAGAATGAAAACTCTTCTATGTAAAAGATTCAAAAGATTATAATAAAAACCTTCTGTGCTTAACATTTGCTCACTGCTAGGACTCTCTGTTTATGCATTTCCTTTTAATGTAAGAACTAAACAGGAAGTTCCTGTTAGCAGCAGCACAATGTAACTGAAAGGGGAAAATTGAAAAGAACTGCAGACCAGGAATTGCCTACTATTTTCTTTTTAAAGAAAGATAAATAGATGGATAGGTAGATACAAAAAGTGACATTAAACAACCAAATGTATTCAATACTTCAAATCCAAATTTTTCTTAAATTGCTTGACCCACATTCTCTAGCCTTCCCTCAGAAATATTTGCTGGTCTCAGGGTCTGCAAACAGCCATTGCACTTGTTAGGCCAGAAATATCTTTATGGCCACAGAGATTGCAAATGAACATACATCTTCACCCCTTGTTGCACCCCAAAGGCCTCAAAATGTTTGTGCAATGATTTCTGGTAACAGTTTGTTGTGTCTTAATGCAGAGGATGTCCGTTCACTTATAGTGCGACCCCTGCAGCCCAGGGCTGCCCGTGCTCTCCAGGCACTACAGACATATGATTCTGGTGTGCCCATTTCACACTGGGAAACTGATAGGGTCCCCTGAGCTGGGGCCAGGCATCTGAGGCAGTTCCCACAAGATCAGACCCTTGATCTTGCCTTGGGAACAGCAGGGGCAACAGCACTGGGCAACTTCTGGATCTGCCAACACATCCCAGCTCAGTTGATCCTGCAACCAAAATTATGTCTGTTTGTAACCAGCTGGAGCAATGTAAGTCTGAAATTAGTCCAGCCCATTGAAGAATTGCTAACTATCCTGATTTTTTTTTATATGAGCAGCTGAATTACAGCTGGAGCTAGAATCAGTTTCTGATGAAGCTAAATTTTCCAGCCCTCTAGTAAACTTCAGCCCGACCTGGGGATACCCTCCCATTCTGTTGGCTGCCTACTTCACTTTCTTACCTCCTGGGGTTGAGAAGATAATCAGGACTGCTGCAGGACAGAGGCTGACCTTTTTTCCCTTATTTTTAGAGCCTAGCACTATTCCTGAGGGAGGGAGCAGAAAGAGCCTAACATCTTGGGTGGCTCTGCTCCAGTAATTGCATACCCTGCTATGAGCACCAGGAGTGACTCCTTTGTCCCACCCCTTTTTCTCACCTGCACCTCACCTCACTTCCTTGCACCTTAACCTGCACAGGCCAGGGGAAAGCGGGCAGGTAAAAGAAAAAAAAAAAAGACATTCGGAGAGGCAGAGATGAGATTGGAGTAAACAGAGGGGGCAGGGCAGATCTGATGTGATGCATAGAAATGGAGAGGGATCAGCCGGTAGACAGGAGTGTTAGATGTGGAGTTGTGGAGGTGGAACTGATGTGGGGGTTTGTGGCAGAATTAACTGCTGGGCAGAGGAAAGCAGATTTTGGAATGGGAGTTCCAGCCACGTGGTCCAAAATTACCCAAGGTCAATAAATGCAGGAGAGTGAGGATATTAATTATCTCGCATCCTAATTGGTGGTGGGCAAAAAGAGTTAAAAAAATTAGAAAACAAGTAGAAAAACCATGCTATAATCTCTTTCCCTGGCACAGCAAAGATACCACAATATTTTAGGGTATAGCGTTAGTAATATTGACAACACAACTGATGTTTCAATCTGCTCTATTGTCATTTGACAAAAGGATGCTTGGCTTCTGGGTTTGGCACTGTTCTGTGTAAGGAAAACCTTTTTAGTAGGTAGAACCTCCTGGCGTTCCCACTCATTTCCCAAAAATAAATAACTGGTTTTCTGAGTATAAGTATATAACTAATCTGAGCCAGTTTTCAAGTACCATCTAAGAGAGAGACTCCAACAACAGCTGAAGCTATTCAGCATGTTAGGAGATCAGGTGTTCTAACTGTGGACCCCATTTTCCTTGAGAGAGTTTCAGAGGGCACAGCTTTGGGCCCTGCATAAAATATGCAAGGAGGAAGAAAAAATATACCATCAACCCTTGTAGGAAACACAACTTCTGGAAATTATACCAAGATAACAATTTTACTAAATAATAAAGCACTTAATTGATAAGTGAAGTAGGACACACCTCTAGGATGATTTTCTTTTTTTTATTTCAATTGTGGTTCAGCTTCTATTTTTCAACTTTGAAAGATAACTGGAAGCATCAAACAGGTTGAACGAGGCACTGTTTTCTTGCTACAGGAACATGGCCCTTTGCACTGAGATTGTAATACAATCCATCCTCTCTGGGACTGCAAATGCTACAGTGCAAAACTGTGTTTGAAAACCTCTTTTATCATTCATCGTCTCCAGACTGAAATCATTTTTGACAACCTCTGCAGAAAACAAGCAGCTTTCTGGCTACTGGCGAGCCGATTAAAGGGAGGAAACACATGTTCACTGTCAGACGGAGCCCCTGGAGAAAGCATTGACAACCTTTTAACCTCCTTTCCCAGTGAAAGTGCCCAAATGTTTCTCTGGAACAAAACCCCAGCATTGTTTTAAGCATCTTTTCATTTAATGCACTATATTTTTCAAGATACGTTAAAAGTCAAAAGGACTTCCATTTTTATGTGGACATTTCAAAATCAGTTCATCCCAGTGCACATGGCCATGTAAACAGTGGTATTAATGAAGAGTATATTTTTATGAACTAACAATTTTTTTTTACTGCCTGACCACAGTTTAAATACCAACACATTGAAAAGTTCACTAACCTCAACAGTGATTTCTCAAAACAGGCCAGGGAGCCACAGGAGTGAAATTTTCTGAACAGTAGGAAGGCTGACTAGCCGACATTATTAGCACTCTGAGCATTAAAATCTGGCCATGGAAACTTTTGTGAGCTACAAAGATGCTGAGGCAGGAAGCACCACACATTACTTATGCATTTGTTATCAAGGGAAACAGTTTCCACTGCATTTAATCATCAGCAATAGGGAAAAATAAATATTCTACTTAGAAGTAAAATGCGGACCTTTTTTCTAAGAACTGTTTTCCAGTGTGATTGGTCTAGCTTGGTCTTTGTAGTTAAAAATGTCCACTTGGAGGTTCTTTAACATTTAACCCTGCTATTTTTACCTTAATATCAGCAGCTGGAATAGTTCTGTCTGTTTTGATAAAATGATACCATTTTTCCATGTTGCATATTTGCTTTTACAGCTGAAGGGAACAGTTCCAGCTAAAGTAGGCACTATAAAACTGTAGCAGTTTAAGCCATCTGGAAGAAGAGTAGATTATTTGGTTAAATGTTTCTTTGTGAACTGAATAGTCTAACAATGGCTAATATTTGTTAATGAAAGGTTAAAGGCTGCATGTTCCACCAGTATAAAGTTCCATGTGAATTTGGTATTTCTTTTTCAAAGATATTTTTCTAGCAGCACTCAAAATCATTACAGCTAAGATTATCTCGTCTCTAGTTTGGCCAAGGGGAGGACAAATCTTTAGTGCTCTAAACTTGGCATTTGCAGTCTCAGCACATCAATATTTCCTCTTTTGTTTATTTTATATGTTATTAATTTTTTTCTGTCTTCAACAACAGTTACTGAATGTTAAGTTCAAAATAGATCCACAAACCAGCAGTGGTCCATGTGTACAAATGGTGTAGGTTTTAGGGTTTTGTTGGGTTTTTTCACTCTCTGGATGTGGCTACAACTAATGCTTTTTATTATGCATTCAGAATTTTAACCTGGTTCATCAATATAAGTTGCACAAAGGAAATCACATATTACATTATTTCTTCAGAGACCATGACTGGCTGGGTCCGTCTCATGCAGTCAAGAAGGGGGGTGAGGTGGGGGGGACCTTGACCCAGGTTAGCAATAGTGGTTTGTTCTTGCTTGAAAGTGTTGGACATGTACTTCTTAGTCACTTACATGCCTTTGATAATCCCACCCGGAGAGGGAAGGTACATTTCAGCTGAACACCCTGAAACAGCTGGAAAATTCAGACAAACATCATTTTCTTCTAACCCGTTTTTGTCTCAGTCTGGCAGACATTCCTATCTAATGTAACTCCCACAGTTACAGGAAACAGTCTCAATGTTATTTTATAAGATGATAAGTCATAATTGTAGGATAGTTTTAAAGGAGAAAAATTCCCTGAGATGAGAGTTCTTTAATAAACACAAAAGAAGTGAGGCCTCATTTTTGTATCTTTCTAGCAGATTTGTTCCTTCTGATAGTTCCCTAGTCAGGAGGAACTCGTTCCTCTTTTTATATTTTTGCTCATGCAATAAAAGTAGCCTAATATGAGAATGGGAAATTGGTTTCCCTGAGATCTGAGTTTTGTCCCTGAATCACAATCAAAGCCTAGTCCAACAAACAGGTGTGAACTGATAGAAACAGTTATCAACCCATCAAACCCAAATCATATTTTAGGGTTCATGGTAAGGTCTGACCTAAGAGAAAATATATCACTTAAGGCACAGACAGAACAGCAGCTCCCTGTTGTATCTCATGGCACTTTGCAGGAAGCACCATGGGTTACAACAATCCCCTGGACCCAACAGACATTTGCTGTTGGATCCTAGGGGTTGGGGAATCAAGCTGATGTTTGGAATATCTGTCCTACCAATATCCTTACCCACTCCCAACCCCAGTGCTGTTTTCAAAATAGGAGGGGGAAAGGGAGGGGTTGCCTAGATGGTGCTAGACAGGGAGGCGGGTAGATTGGAGCCCTTGGGTAGGGTGTTCCAATCTACCTGCCCCACCCTCCAGTGCCATCTGAAAAAACCTCACACCAAACTCCTTCTGCTCCCTTTCCCCCTCCCATTCTGAAGACTGAGCTAGGAGCGGGGTTGAGCTGCATCAGCCTAGCCCTGCTCCCAGTGTGCTCAGACACAAGTTACTGAAGGCATTTTGGAGCATCTTCATCTGCAATGAGGGTTCAGACTGTCACGGGATCAGAATACTTTAAAGCACTCTGCAGCTGTGTGCTTGCGTTTGGTCATGGCTGTACAGCGTTTTCAGGGGCCAGATTGGGCAAAAATAGTCACTTCTGTCTTCACCTTTAAACCATTCCAGAACTGACAAGGGACCTTTCTGAACATCAGAACAAGCAAATCAGCTTTCACACAGAAACAATCAAACTCCTTTAGGAAGCTCTGCACATCTCTAATAAAATAATACTGAGCATTCACACATGGGGCTACATGACCACAATGCAGCAGAAATGTGCTTTTTAGCTCTAGATTTCAAAATACTTTACAAAGGAGGTAAGTACCATTATCCCTGTTTTGTAGATTAGGGAAGTAGGGGCACAGAGACTTAAGAACAGGAGTCGAGAATGGAACCCAGATCTCCTGTTTTCTGGTCCAGTACACTCCTCAGCCTGGTCTATCCACATGGCTAAACTGTTTTCCTTTGAAGTCATCAATTCATGGCATTGAAGGCCTGAAAGAACTGCTGAACTGTCTTATTTGACTGGCCAGGAGATTCACCCACTTACCTAGTTGCTTGTCTTTGGTTAATGCCTATCTTCCAGAAAGGCATTCAGTTTTAGTTTGAAGACATCAAGACATGGAAAATCCACCACTTTATTTGGTGGCTTGATGAAGTGATTAATTACCCTGACTGGTCAAGTTTGGGGTTAATTTGTAATTTGAATTTTTCTGCCTTTCGTGTCCAACCACTGAATTTTGTGTTGCTTTTATCCAAGGCATAAATTAAGGAATTATGTAGAACATAGTACTTTCTACCTGAAAAGGATCTTGACACCGTGGGCATTTATACACATGCTCTGGGAAGCGCTTGGGGAGGGGGGAGGGAATGCTTGTTTCTGAGAGCCACTCTATTTAAAGGGCTTGGAGCATCAAATGTTTCAGTGTTTCTCTGCTGAAAAATGGTGGGAGGGGAGCTTTAACTAAAGCTTGCTGAACAAACTTTAGATAAAGTGCCCACAACTGCCATTTTTCAGCACAGGGATGTTAATACATGTGATGCTGGAGTCTGCTGGAGCACAGTAATTACCATGCTCTAACAGACTCAATCCAGCACACTTGATTAATCAAGGCTGCTCTGACACACTATAATTACAGCTCATAGGAGCAGCCTCAATGCATGTGTATAGGTGCCTATATTTAGGTCACTTCTCAATCTTCTTTTTAAAACATTAAGCAGAGAGAACGTTTTAAGTCTATTCTTGTAATTCATTTTCTCCAGTCCCAGATAATGTTGGTAGTACTTTACTGCAGTGTGTCTCCAAGTTTCAACATCTTTATAAAAATTTGGGCACCAGAACTGTACACAGTATTCTATCATCAATTTCAGCAATGCTTCATACAGATGCATTTATACATCAAGGGATTATGTTAACCTGGGAAACTCATGTTCAGCTGCTTGTCTGCTATGACCTCTAAATCCTTCTCAGAATCACTGAATTTCAGGACTGGTTCCTCATTCTGTTGGTATGGCCTTCATTATTTGTTCCTAGGTGTATGAACCTGCATCTAACTTTATTAATTAATGATTAATTAAGCATAATTTGTTTGAATATGGCTAAGTTACCAAGTGCTGTCAACTGCTCTTTGTCATTATTTACTAGGCCTGTGCAAGTTGGCAGCGATCCGATCCGGCTTCAGATCTGGCCGCTTCAGATGGCAATGATCGGATTGGACAAAAACCAACAAAGTTATATATATTTAACTGATTTCCCCATTATACCCTATGGCCGGATCTCCAAGGCAGCTCTGAAGACTTTGGAAGCTCCAAACCGCTTCGGGAAGCCTAATGAAGCCAGCGCTTCGACCCAGACATGCTGCTTCGGACCCCGAAGTGTCCAAAGCTTCTCCAGATCCAAAGCTCTGTCTGAAGCCTCACACAGCCCTGTTATTTACCAATATAGGGATGAGAAATAATTCAAAGTTATAATTAATATTTTATATATCACTTTAAATTATAGGAATAAAAATGTACATAGGGATCACAAAAATATCAGCATTAAATAACTGTTATGACAAAGTACTGAGATAACATAGTTTGTCTTATACTCAGAAAAGGAGACACAATTACTATGTAATATATTGATGGTAAAATGCTACTTTCAAAATGTTATAGTATAACAAGAAATAAAAACAGAAAGAACATGAAGCTGTACTGCTCAATAACAAAGACTTTACTTTTTGGAAACATGTACCTAAATTCTTAACCATAATAATGTCAAAGAAATCTTGCTGGTAAAATTGTTCAACAGGCTACAGAATAATCTCACAGACTTACTAGAAGGGCGATTTGAAAACTCTCTTTCTCAATATATATTATTCATTTTATATCATATAACTATTAATAGTATATACTATATATAGAATTATATATAATACTATACTTATATATACATATGCTGGTGCTTTTAAAATTGGAAAATGTGTGCATGTGTGGTAGGGAGAGCTTAAGGGAAAAAAAACAAAAATGTCACCATTCAATTTTGTCCTAAATAAATAAATTTTGTCCTAAATAAATAAATAAATAAATAAATAAGAAAGAAAAAAGAAAAACTTGAAAATCAAAAAACTGTTTTGGCTTTTAGCAATCAAATCTCAGAATTTTTTAGTTTGTAGCCCCAAATTATTGTTGTTCAGTTGCCTAAAAATGAATATTTTTGGTGTTCTATTTTTGAAAGAAAATACCCCAAATTTCTTTATGTGGAAATAGGTAATTTTCCAATCAGCTTTATCATCTTGTGCTATAACAAACTGCACTTTTATTAACTTTGTTGTAAAACTGAAGCCTGGCAGATAGCACCACAGATTCTTAAAAACAGAAGACAGCATTTGCCATTGGTAACATTGGGAATATAACAGAATGACATGACTTTGGGCACAGGTCTGGCAGGAATTCAGTTTCAGGGAGACAGTCTCTCCTCAGGCAGCTCAAAGCCCAATCTGAAAAGACATTGAAACTGCTTCATCGTAGAATGAGCTAGGTGGCCATGGACATTCTTCAGTTAACATGCAGTGCACAGGAGAGTCCCTGCGTGGTCCTACCAAGGGCCATCAGAAGGTTAACAAGCTATGAAGCCTCCCATATGCTGGTACAGAAATAAGTAGGGCTGTGTGAAGCTTTGGGTACTGATTCGATTCGGAGGAGATTTGGCCCGATTCGGTGGTTGAACCTCCAAATCTGAATCAAATCAGGGGACCAATAAAAGGGTCTGAATTGATTCGAAGCTCTCCAAATCTTTGGAAAAGATTCAGAGAGCTTTGATGATTCAGACAGTCGCCAGTGCCTGCAGCAGTGAGCTAGTAAGTAGGGGCTGGGGGTGGAGGGGGCTGGAGAAGGGGGAGGGGACCATGGGGGGACCCCTGCCAGACCCCATCCCCTGCCTGCTCCCCCAGACCCCCACATGCTCCCCCAGCTCCCCCATGGCTGCCCCACCCGCCCCAGTTCTCGGTGCTTTAGAAAAAAAAGCCCCAACTCACCGGGTGCTGCTGGGCAGAGGAGCAATCCCCACTGCCCCCCACTGCCCCATGCTACATGGGGGGGCTCTGCCACGAGCCCCCCCATGGCTGCCCCACCCACCTGAGCTCCATCTCTTTAAGAAAAAAAAAAAAAAAAAAGAAAAACCCTGGGGCTCACCAGTGCCTGCAGCTGCCTCAGGGCTTAGAGGGGCCTGTGGAAGAGCCTCCCATGTGGCCTGGGGCAGCAAGGGACAGTGCAGATTGCCCCCTGCTGGGCAGGAACCGGTGTGTGGGGGTTTTTTTTTCTTAAAGGGCCAAAGATGCATCAGGCAGAGCAGTGATGGGGTGGTTGGGGGAGTGAGGAGGGGGTCAGGGGGCTATTGCAGAGCCTCCCCATGCAGTGCGGGGCAGTGGGGGGCAGCAGGGATCACCCCTTTGCCTGGCAGCACCCGGGGAGTTGGGGCTTTTTTTTTTCAAAGTGCCGGGAGCTGGGGCAGGCAGGGCAGCCATTGCCTATTTGGGAGAGCGGGCAGGGGATGGGCCTGGCTGATTTGGCCAAATTGATTCAGGACAGTGATTCAAATCACCAAATCGAATCACTGCTGAATCTGAATCTGAAGCGAATACTGGCTGCTTTGCACAGGCCTAGAAAAAAGCAATGTCACAATCTGCCTAAATCCTCTTCCTGCATGAGGAATTGGAATACTGTCTTATAGGGATACTTTACATGCAAACCTAATTACAAGGAATTCATTCCAGTGATGGTTCATCTCTCTCCTCATGCCCCTGCCAGTGGAACCAGCACCCTTTGCAGGGACTTGTGGGCAGTGGATTGTGGCCCTGCCTTGGGCGCCAGCCCTGCACTACTGCTGTCCTATGATCCTGGCCCCAGCCCCAGCCCCGCCTGTCCATCCTGCTCCCAGATGTTGCCACCTGCCTTTTGGTGGCCCATTTCTCATTAGACAAATGGAATATTAGAAACAACTGTTCCCACCATCCTTAAGGGCTATGCCCTGCAAAGCCTTTAATGTACCTCATACAATTAGGCCCTATTGACTTTATATGGGAGCTAATAGTTTTTATGAGACAGAGCTGGTGGGTCTCAATATATATGTTGCATATTCACAGATCATTAGAGTTACAGCAGTCACTTGAAAACAACAGAGATTAGCACGGTGATGAAACAGCACACAAAAGACTTGATCCAAAACCCATTCAAGCCAATGGAATGATTCCTACTTATTTCAGAAGCCTTTAGTATAAAGTGTAAGAAACGTATGGGATGCTGGCCCCAGCTCCCTGACCCTCTGTCCAGTCCTAAGTGCAGCTTAGGAATCGTGGCAGCGCTCCCCTACACTTGAAGCACTCCGATTGGCTGTTTCCATCAGCCAATCAGAGTGTAAATAAAGCATTACAGACAGACAGATTTAGGCTTTTCTAATATTAGAATGGGCGAAACATGAGAACAGCGTCAGAATGAAACAGAATAGTGCTTTTGAAATGAAACTAAACTTGAAACAAAACACTGTTCTGTTGAAACAGAAGTCTAAGTGGAACGGTGCCATTTCGCACAGCCCTAATAATCAGTATTCAGGGTTATGCATTGATGAACTTTTACATGCAAAGAAGGGAATAAATAAAGCAAGCTAGACATCCTCCCAAAGGTGGAATTAAGGTAACCTGGCTACCCTAACTTTTCATACGTGGACATGAAACAGCATTACATAATTTTTATATCCCATATATGTCTCATAGGTGGAATAGATACAGCTCGCAGATATTATATATCATCTAAAGCAGTTGGCCCAATAACACAGCCTAGTGAGAATTGAATTCTGCAGTGTCCAATTCATGTTGCTTACCCAAATTGAATTCTGAAGATTTTTCCCTTTCCTAGTATTAAATCTTGAGAAATCTGTCTTCAAAAACTTAGAAATGGAATAATCAGGTTTTCTTTGGGGTGTTTCTCATGTACCTAATTTTCTGTTTTTATCAATCACTTTTTATACACCCTGAAAGGGATTTTTCTTTTTAATGCAGCATCAAAATAAAGAACATAAAATATTAAAAAATACAGTTAAAATCCTGGTTCCATTGAACTTAATGGCAAAACTCTCATTGGCTTTGGCAAGGGAAGGTCCAAGCTGAGAGCTGGCCTTTCATAGCCTGTTTGGATCAAATGACAAGTAACTAAGATTGTTCCTAGAAGTCAAACTTATCACCACTTGGAACAAGTCAGTTATGTAGTTGCCATTAGTTTTCATTTTAACATAGCTCCACACTTCCTGGCTTTCATTGTCACTCTTTCTTGGCTTTTTATATTTTACCTACCACAATGGTATCTAAGGCACAAGAATGACTGATCTTTTGTTCTGTTCCCTAGTCTGGCCGGAAGCAGGAAGCACTGAAAACCACATGGGAAAGCCTGGCTTTGCAAGATTTCCAGGACAGTTTTTCAGGCACTTGAAGTTCAGATAGTTGGGACAAGCATCTCAGCTAAACCACTGACATTTTTGAGGTTTGCTCATCTTTAAATGAGACACAAACAAATGAGGAAATTCATAATTTAGGCCAACATTCCATCTTTCATTCATCCTGTTGTTCCAGGGTGTATAAGTGCCTCAAACTAAATATAAGCAACATTATATGAGTTATTAAAAAAAAGAAGACTTGCATTGGGTTCAGCAGGAATTAGATGGAACTATATTGTGGTGCAATGCCCAAGGACCATGGAATAAAAAAAATATGGAGTGTCAGCCTGGGTTTTGAATTTATTTTGTTGTATCCCAAGCGGTACCTGAACCCTAGTACTTTACGTGTTAACAATACATTTGTTACAGCTGTCTTGTGGAATGCTTAATTAAAGTGATATTTTGTTTCAGATGAATAATCTCTGACTGTTTTATTGTCATTTGACATTAAATTGCAATTTGCCATGCCACACATTTCTACACACTTTGTCAATATGATCATAAAGGCACCATTACTGACCAAAAACATAATACTTACCAAGTGCCTTAAGAAAACACTAGGATTTTTCAAGTTTTACTTTCTTTTCTTTTTTTTGTAGTTAAATATAGATAGCTTTGTTTTTTTAAAGCTCTTTGCTGCCCAATAACTCCAGGTGCTAACAGAATTTAATATTCAGTTGTCATGCACCGCTCAGCTCTCACCACAGATTTTTGTGGAATATCAGGTCTTATTTTCTCACATATATTTCACTGCTAAGGTCACTTAATTTAAATGGAATGTCAAGCACTTTTTAGTTGCCACAATAAATGCTATTAATACCCTTTCTGGAATAACCAGTAGAGGGGGTGCTTACAATAAATGGCCAGCTCCAGTCTCCTCCCCCTTCCTCCTCAAAAATCCAGGTTTCAAGTATTCAATCCATGCTTCCTCCTTCAGGCTACATGAATCATTTCTGCTATGAACTTGTGACCCTTGGCTCTGTAATGCAGCACACTACTATACCAGTACCATAAGGCAGATAATGTGCAGCTACTTTGGTCTGTACTACTACAGACATTTTAAAAGCTGCACTGAATTAAGGGAACAGAGTACATGTCACACTTGAGTTCAGTGTGCAGAGGGAATAAAATGGCAGGGTATTATTTCCAAAATTCTAAGACCCCTGCTCCCCTCTAAATCCATACCCTCTCTTATTTCACTTAAACTGAAGAGGTAAAATAAAATAGAATAGGCTTAGGTGAAAATACTGTTTGTGTTAGTGCTACATTGCTTCTGCTTTACAAGTGAGCTGAAAAAGTTTTTGAACATAATCTGTTTATTCCATCCTTTGGTCTTAAGATGCTAGAATTGAACCAGTGTGTGTTTTCTTTAAAAAGAAAGTCACAGAAGTCTAGGTTTAGTTTGGGCGAGGTTCAACTTCTGCTAGATTTTTCCAAGTTTACCAGTCTTAAACAAGGCTTAACTTGAGAGGAGGTACTGAACCACACTGACCAAACTCTTATTAACTCTGAAACAGGTAGCTCACCTTACCCAATTACAAATCTTATTGAAATGACAAATAGGAATATGCCATTGATGCATACAAAAAAATTAAAAAGAGACACTGCTCTGTCATTTACCCTGAAGTCATCATTAATTAGCATTTTAATAATTCGTTTGATTAAATACTAGGCTATTGTCTTGCAATTATGTGTATTCAATGGAAAAAATACTCGCTTTCCATTAGGAATTTATCTTTTACTACATTGGGTTTAATGAAGTTGCAGCATCGCCACAAGTAACGAATAATGGATATACATATTTTTTTGGCAGGGGGGAGAATGGCAAAATAAGTATTCTCAGAAAACTAGCTGGCATGTGTAATTTGATGAGCTCACTTAATAGTTCAACTGTTGATCAAAAAAGTAAATTATACTCACTTGAATAGTTCAACTGTTGATCAAAAAAGTAAATTATATAAGTGGATACTGCAACCCAGAAACATGTGGACACAGCTGTAGTGTCATGTGTCGCAGCTCTAGTCTTTGCCAGCTGGCACCAGCACAAAGACAAGCCAAGCCAAACAATTACTGTTATTCATAACAGCAAATGTGCATTCAAAACACACAGTGCAGGCTTTATAAAATAACTTAGTATTCAAATGTATCCAGACTGTTGAATTGTTTTTTAATCGCACATCACTGTATGCCAGGCAAATATGCCAGATTGTCCTAGCAGTCCAGAAGTTCTTCTCTTTACCCAATTAACCAAAGCACTGTAAGGGCCAGTCTATGGGTGGTTTCTGCTTCAGGTCTTCAGGGCTCTTCATAAACTTAACAAATAGTCAAACACAATCTACACATTAAATAGCAAGACTTTCAAATTGACAGTCATGTACATATGCATATATTTACATGTGTGTGTTATGATAATTGCTTCTCTGGCTCATAAAATCAGATGGAAGTAAGAAGTATACAAGAGTGTGAGCAATTTGAACAGTTTCACAGACAAAATCATCCTTTTTCCATCTAACCTATCTACATAGAGGACTGAAATCTGAAATGCCAGAGGTGTTCACTGTACTTCTTTGTATGGGGTCTGTTCCAAGTATGCAAATAAACTTAGACTACATATTCTCAGCAAGGAGTTCATGGAACATGCTCTAGGTGATAAAAAGTTGGGTTTTATTCAGCTGTTTTTGTTTGTTAAGATGTAGACCACCTTTATGAACAACAAAACTAAAACTATGTAGTAAAATACTACAGAAAAGGCCCATATCAGTACAGTTTTATTACTGTAGTCTATCACTTTGAACAGTTACTGTAGAACTGGGGTGACCAACCTGCAACATGGGTGCCACAAGTGCCATGAGCCTGTGTGTGGCATGCAGCAGATTGAGGAGGGAGCCAGAAGTACAGTGGCAGATAAAGTAGGGAGCAAAAAGCAGAAAGTAGAAAGCAGAGAAACAGGTTGGGCAGGGAGCACAGGGCAGGGAGCAGAAAGCTGACCAGCAGATTGGGTAAGAGAAAGGGACTGAAATGGCACTTGAGGTGGGTGCAGGTCTAATTTGTGGCACACCTGCAAAAATGTTTGGCTCCCATGGAAGTAGAATTTGCAAAGTGTTTCTAAGAAGGGTGATAAACAGCAATAAAAAATATCAGAAGTTTATAATAAAACTCATTTGAATTTGAAATTTTATTAAAAAGTGGCCAGATTCTCAGTTGGAGCTTCTCAGCATTTATGACAAAAGGATCTCTTAATTTACTCTCGATGAAAAGCTGGCTCTGTAAGTTTAAAAACTGTTAAAATGAAAATAATATTCTGTTACTTCAGAATTTTCAACTTTTTTAAACAAAACATTTTGTCAGACCTTTCAACAAAACAGCAGGCACAATAGTTACTTCTATTTGAGCAATCAAGGAGAAAGGAGACAATTTTTCCTTCTGCTGAAGCCAACCAAGTTGCATTCCAGAAGAGAGGGATTATGATCCATTACCACAAGGCTGCACAGCCTACTGCTGATTATAGATTACTTCTGGCAGCAGGAACTTTGTGTGTGTTTGTGTTCAGAGCCATCTCTCAAAACTTTACTATTGCCTCTTGAACGAAGCACTAATGAAGCTTATGACTGGGTAAACAACATACATGTGAAAGGTATAAACACTGGGAAGTGCTGGGTACCATCTTTTTATGCCTTCTATACCTCTGCTTATTTTTGTAGGATATGATTCAGATTTTCTGCTAGTATAAATTGATTTCAATCTTGGTCAACAAAATTAAAACAGATTTCCAGCAGCTGAGGACCTAATTCTGCATTTTTTAAAGAAATGTGCTTTCCTCTTTAAATACAAAAGGCCTCTCTCCATAAGAAATATTAATAATAGGTCAGGCTATGCTAACAGTGAAAGAGAACGACATGACGTGCATTAGTTTGTTTACAGTAGCCTCTTAGGCTAGGGACCGAAGTTACACATAAACTGGTTTAAACCTGTAACAGAACACAAGTTCAGTGCACATAAACCAGTTTCAAAAGGGCTGAAACAGATTTAAGATAGACCTGGTTGAATGGAGTGTCAGACTTAAATGATTTTGGTCAAACTGGTTTATGAAACTTCTGCCCTAGACCCCTTTCTGGTTCAAGTTAAATTACAGTCCCCCAGCATCCCAGCACACTTTCCAGCCCTGGGCTGGGTTGTGCTGTTTGCTTCAACAGATAAGAGTTGGGGTGGGGGATGCAGGGACTGCCCCCTCCACCCCGCCAGGCAACCCCAGTTGGGGTCTGAAGTATAGTGGCAGAGAGGAGGGTTACACTTCCTTTCTCTCAAGTACTGAGCTGCCCTGCCCTGCTAAAAACTTACTGCTAGCTGCAACTGTGGACTACAAATGCCAGAAGCACCTGGAAGCAGGAAGAGGAAATGATGAACAACCCTGCAGAGTCCTCCTGCTGTGACTGTGGACTGCAAATCCCAGAGACCTGGGGGGGGCAGCAGGAAGAGGAAGCAAACACACAGCCCATGCTGGCTACATGCCAGAGAGCCTTGCTATAGTGCCCCCTGGCTTCTGGCCTTAGCCACTGCAGGCATGTGGTTGCATTTCCTGAATCAAAAGTGAATGTCTGCCGAGTTGTTTCTCAGTTTAATCTCTGCATTTTAGACTAACCTGCAAAAACTGAATCAATTCAGTTTTGGGCTTTTTGATTGTCTATATTTAGCCTTAAATGACTGATGTGTGTGGCTGTATCACTAGAGTTTCATATTTTCTTTTGAAAGGTAGATTACACAAAAGCACCGACACATTTGTTAAGTAACTTGTATAAATTATACTTCTGAATAGCAGCCTCCTCTTTCTTAGAGTTTGAGGTATGTATTACTAAACACCAGCTATGTTCTATTATACAGCATGATTTAAGTATAAGCAATCCATTTCAATGCTGATTATGTTGAGTGACCTGTTGAATTAAAGGTCTATGTGGCAACAATTTTGCCTAACTTGAGGTCTTAGTTATTTAATTTTTATTGTTTTAATCTTTTTATAAAGAAATTGTGGAACACCTAGAGTGGAATCCCTCCAATGAAGTTTAAAGAAACACTGCCACTGATATCATTGGGACCTAATAGATATGTATTCAGGTGAGACTTGTCAAAAGCATTCAGAATTAACTTAACCCTTCTCCTCAAGTTATTGGGAGTCTTACCACTGACTTCAGTGGGAGAAAATATAGGCCAATGCTGAGAACTTTTGAAACCTTGTTCCTATGGATTAAAATTAAAGAATCAGATATCTAAATCTCTTAGAGGGCTTTGAAATTTCCTTCCTAAAAGTTTAATGAGAGAGATGTTGTTTGCATTTAAATACTTCCCAGCAGTATTTGCAATGCAAGCATTTTAGCTAAGCACTAATGCATGAGTTCCTGCTTTGAGTAGGGGGTTGACTGGATGACCTCCTGAGGTCCTTTCCAGTCCTACTTCTTTGTGATTCTGTTATTCTGTCATTCTACATTATTAATTAGAAACAACATGAAGCTGACTATTCAGTTTCATTTTTTCAATCAGAATGAAATGAATACAAAAATAAGAAGTAAGATTTTTTTAAGTAGTGTTAATAGTGTCATGTGCTGTTAATAAAATAGGGAAGAATTTTCTTTTCTTTTTTTTGATATATATAGTTTTTCATGTGACAGCATCCTGTTTAAAAGTATGCCTAATAGACATAAAACTGGGCCTAATAGGCCAGGTATAGGTAGCTATAGCTATATAGCTATTGAAGGGTTAATGTGTGTTCTGTCTACCTATCTAAACTACACTCCTTCCAGAAAACCACGTAACTTAGATCGATTCCACCTTGGGCTTTTTGAACGTCTGTACCTAGCCTCAATGTTGTATAAGAACATTGACTGAATTTCATGTAAATCAGCAAATGTTTCAAGGAGGAATCCAGATACAATAGTTCACAGACAATACCTGCTTTATCTGACTGATTTTCAGAGATATAGTATCATACATGAAACAAAGAGCACATTTAAAAATAGAATGTAAAACATGGTGTGTGTAGCTAGCAGCCTGTCTGTTACATCCACACAAGCTGGCATTGTTTTCCCATGTAAGGAAACCAGAAGTAGGCCATTTCAGATGTCCCCTGCACATCAAACCATTGCTGAAATTCCTGCTGAGCCTGTTTATTACAGGGTAATCCTCTACAAAAATTGCTGATACAAAGAGCTATTTTTTTTACTATGGATTTTGGCCACATTGATTTACCTGATAGCAAAATTATCTAATGTCTTCCTAGTGATACATATTTGAGCCATGGTGCATATAAAAATGGTAATAAAACCCTGACAAGTCTCTTGTGACTTTTTTCATAATCTTCTGTAATGGTTTCACAAAGTTGTGAGAAATATCTCCAAGATAAAATATACTATTCTAGACTCTGAACCTCTGTGAGCACACTTAACCATATCCTTGCGTGTCTTTACGTGTGCTCTGGGGTGGGAGGTTGGCACTTTAATTAGACTAGCTCTTGGGAGCCACTCTAATTGAAGCACTTGATGCATTTGCGTATTCAGCGTCCCACACTTCAAAATGGTGGTGAGGTGCTTTAACAAACACTTGTTCGACACTGAATACATGAGATGCCAAGGCTGCTGGAGCATGCTAATTAATTGAGTCTGTTCCGACACATGCTAGATGTCCCTAGTGCTCGAACTTATATGAAGTGTCAAATGAATTGGGGCCACAGTTCTGCCCAGGATATATATTGGTAAAAAACCTGATCTGTGCCACAATCTATGGCCCAGCTCCCAAAGTAGGGATCAAATTGTAGGGGCACATCCCCACGGGATGCCCATGGAATGCCCATGTACACATGTTCTGGTACGCAGCTTGTTCCCCTAGGTGGGATAGGGAAGGCTGGGGCCAGCATCTGGGCTGTCCCCAGCAGCTTTACCTGTGGTCCTTGGGACCACCGGGGGCTGCAGCCATGGCGATCCTGCATCAGGGAGCCTGGCTGGCAGCCAGAGCTTGCTTCCAGGTAGCCAAGCTCTCGTTTTGGGCGGTGTACACTGCAGCCACATGTGCTGCCCTTTTTATTAGGCACACTTTTTTTTTACACCGGGATCTCCCAGTACCAACCCTCCCCTCCCTCCCCAGCTGCACTGCAAATTAGCAGCTCAGGGAATACCTGCATGTGTGGTGTGTGTAGGGTATGGTGCCGCAGATGGCTTTGTAGCATCACATACCACACATTCCTGCTCATCTGGATGCACCCTAAGCAGTGATTTAAGACCCTTTTAAGGCTGGTGTCATGTGTGATCCACTACTTGGTGTGCAAACACCATGATACACAAGATAAACCCAGAGATTTCAAATAGGAATCCATAATGTCAGAAGTATTCTGAACTATTGTGGTCTTCCTGAGTTCTTTGCAGCAGAAGAATTGCTCTATTATATTTTCCATAGTCAAAAACTGAGTGAAAGTCAAGAGCTGCCATTTTCTGAGGGGAGCCTTGAGTCTAACAAGGGGTTCCCTGAACCTAAAAAGCTTGGGAGCCACTGTCCCAGGGAGACAATGTTCCCCAACTCATGCAAGTGGACTTGGAGCAGAGGGGACAGAGGCAGGAGTAGAAGGAGGCTTGGCTCTGCCCTGATATATTATGACTAGTACTGCTGTGCTAGAAGGCCAAACTAAGCCAGGCAGTTACAAGTAACTTTGTTTTTTTCCTCCTGAAACCACTGGAGCAGAAGGAAACAGAGGCATATCAAAAAGTCAGTCTTGTTCCCAGTAAGATTAGAGACTTGTAACAAAGACAGTTTAACCTTACAGTAACATCAAGCAGCACATGAGATCTTTGATGTTCTCATTCTATGTCCACTCTAGTATGGGTGGCTGAGTAATACAGGACTTTTTATTAGTAATTATTATTTATTCTTGTGAGCCAACTATGCACTCAGCCCTGTCCAGGAAGAAGAAGAAAGTGATCTCTGCCTAAATATCAAAGAAAGACAGCTAACGCAATACAAGGAGAGGCACAGAATCATCACTATATTCTGACTGCTTTGCACAGCTCTTGTACTGCAAAATGCCTGGTGTGTACTAATGGACTTGGCCAGTGAAATGTATTGAATGAAGAAGACAGTACGTGTACAGATATACTTTCTTGGTTCACTGAGCAAAGGCAGTAATGTTCCTATGAAAGACTATTCTTTTAAGGAGGGTGAGATTTTTCAGAAGTGCTCAGTCTTGATCATACTCTCCTCCCTTTAAAATCATTGGGAGTTTTACCATTGGCTTTGGTGGAAACAGCTATTGGCTGCTGAGGGGCATTTTTTAAGAACGTTGAATTAATACAGGCACTGAGATTAAGCCTATGAAGACACCTGGGGCAACCACAGAAACTATCACCACCCTTTGGTCATTTTCTTCTGTTTTGTCCCTCTTTTCTTTTGGTCACTCTCCAGCTTCCTTTTGTCTGCTTGTTATTTTTTTAATTATATTTTACTGAGTGATTATATTATTATTCCATTGCAAACACCTGAACAGTGGTACAGGAGAGCTGAATGCAGGAATGGTTTGTATGCCGTTTCTAATTCTCCTCCTCTAAAGCATCCACTACTTTCCACTGTTGAAGACAATGGTCTGATTCAGTATGGAAGATATTCTGTTCCTAATGCTCCCCTGTAGGTTTGAGGTTTGATCCTGTACTCTATACCGAGCAGCCACAAAAAGTCTTTCTAGCAGGTACCATTTCACTTGTAAAATTGATTTAGCTTGAATCACTCCTGCCACCACCAGTCAAATCCATATAGGCGACTGGTGATCCACCCTTCCATGAGGCTACTAGGACCCAATCCTGGGCAAGAAGCTGCATGAAAATCCAGCCAGGGACCAAAGCCATTTTGGATGGGTGTAGAAGTAATTCAAGCAGTAGTTAATGAACATGGGCAACATGGATGCAGTTCTCATTCTAACCACTCCATTCCCTATGCTGATTGGATGTTAGCTTCAACCTTTCCCACCCTTCCTTTGCTGTCTAATCTCTTCCTTCTCTTTCTTCCATTTGCCTTTTCCATCTAGTTAACCCCCCCTATTATCAACTAATTGATGCAATTTATTTATTTATTTTTTTTTAAAGGAAAGGCAAAAAGGATAGCACTTTATTGAGCTTTACTGCCACTGCATTGGTCACTCTGCTTGTGTGCTCCTCCCTGCACCCTATCCTCTGGCTGTCTTATTTAGTTTATGAGCTTTCGGGGCCAAGGACTGACTACTACTTTGTGTTTGTATAGTGCACAGTACCATTTAGCCCTATTTGTGGTTGTCCCATAGATACTTGTCAGAACTGATTTGAATCAGTGCCTTGACACAGTGGAACTTTCTAGCACAAGGCACGGTAAGGCAGGGGAAGTCTCGGCATGGTGAAGAGTTCCGGCATGGATAGAGTTCCCGCTGAGGAAATGCAGATTTGCATAATGTGATTGGCTGATGTTAAATTATTCCCACGTGACAGCTGGCAATTGGCTCGCTAGCCGTACAAAAGGTTAGGGGCGTTTCCGCCCTAGTTGGAGAACTCCGCGATTCCCCCTGGAGTGGAACTCCGGCAGCTTGATCACCTGCCAACGACTCCCCGTCGGCGCAGCCTTGCGACGTATCCTCCGTGTTGCATGCCCGAGTTAGACCCGAGCTACCCGGTCTCCAAGAGCTCCTCGATTAATGATTAAAGAATAGAATTGTTGCAACTACGATTGCCTGCACTGTATACGACTCTACAGTGTAAGTAAAGCTACCTCTGTTTTTCCAATTGATATGTGCCTCGTTTGTGCCTAATTCCGCTCCGGTGATAGAGAGTACCCATCTTCCCGTCACGGGATCGCAGCCACAACCCCAGCTAGCGTTCCCAAGGACTCCCGATCCTCGATTCCCCTTTGGCCCCCACAATACTGATGTAACAAACAGAATTAATCTAATCTAGCCATACAAAACTCCCATTAACTTCAGCTGACTTTATCTTATTACATCACATCTTCTGTAACTTTCCTAAGTTGTGGCTAAGCTCCTTTTTGAATCTCAGAAATAACACCACGGATTAAATTTTCAATAGCGATGAGATTTTTTGGGTTCCTGTAGCAGGACTGCACCCCAGGGTGGCTGTGACACCCCCTGGTGGCCATACAGCTGCTATCCCTACACCAGCTCCCTGGGTCTCCTTCCTTTTCGCTTTCCTGTCACACCTTGATGTAATGAGTTGATTTGTAAAAGGGGAGGCTGCCCTAGGGTCCTAGAGTGAGCCCCTTGTCTGTCTGTCTGCCAGTCAGCAGGTCCCTCCTGGACCCCACTGGTCTCAATCTTGCCCCTCAAGTAGTAGGTGATGCTGCCTACCCTGTCCAGGCCCAGGGTACCTGTTGCCTTAAGGGCTATTCATGGCCTCCCTTCTCCCCTACAGCCATGCCCATGCCTCACAGATGTTTTCAGTTAATGACTCTCAGGTAAGGCCTTCCTAGGCTTCCACTCCATTGTTGGGGCCTCAGCTTTCCTGACTTCCACCCCTCGACTCTTGCTGGTCACTGTGCCTAGACCCATTGCACTGGACCTGGCTTCTGAGTTCCATCCCCTTATCTTGTACTCCTGGGCTCTGATCTCTCCCATTCTCAGATATGGGCTCCCTGGTTCTGGTCTCCACCCCTCTTGGGTTTCCCACCCCTTGTGGGCTTCGGTGCCCCTGCCCCTGGTTCTGGTTTTTGTCTTTCTTGGGCAATAGGTTCCATGGCCCTCGTCTCCACCCCTCTTGGGCTTCCTGCCTTTTCTGGGCTTTGGGCCCTCTGGCCCTGATTCTGGTTCTTGCCCCTCTCAAGCTATGGCCTTCTATGGCCTAGGCCCTAATGCCTTCTTGGTTTCCACCTGTCAGTGCCTTGAGCCCAGCCCCTAACAGGTCCCAAAGCAACCATGTGCCCCTCGGGTACCACTGGGATCTTATCTACCCCTAATAATCCCAACCTGGTCCACCAGTCTGAACTTAAATGAAAACATGATCACACTGGCTATATCTACAGACTCTATGTCAGAGGTGAGCAGCAAAAGGGCGGATCCAGTTCACAGCCAGACTCCATTTCCCAGCAGCCCCAGCCCACGTGACTCTTAGCTGGTCCCCATGGAGACCCCCAGATCACGTGTCTGTGACAGCACGGGGATGTGACAGCATGGGGCCACAGAACCAGGGTTCTGCCCTGGCCCCAGCCCTGGCCCTGTGATCCCAGAGTCTCCATGGAGATGACTGGGAGCCACATGGACAAGGTGCGTGGTTGGGCAGGGAGCTGCTCCAGGGCTAAGGCTGGGATCCTGGGGTGTTGACAGCATTAGCCTGGGGCTAGAGCTGGGGCAGAGTAGTGGTCTGCTCCCTGCATGCCCCAGCCCGTGGAACCCACGCTCGATGCAGTGGCATGTGGGAAGCAGATTACAGCTCTTCCCCAGCCCCATGCTGTCACTGTCTCAAGATCCTGGGATCTCCCTAGTCCCACCTGCCCATCTTGCTGTCAGCCATGGCCCCATCCCAGCTGCCCAGTCATGCTCCCAGTGGTCAGTGTGGGGCAGATGGGCCGGGGTGCCCAGGCAGTGGGGCTGGGTCCAGCAGTAGCCAGAAGGAGCTTCTGCCACAGGGCATGCTGGGAAATGGAGTCTACCATGGGCTATATTTTCCCCACCCCTGCTCTAAGACCACTGGCTATATAACAAACTTCTCCATTGTCCTGGGTCATATTCCCCTACAAGCTTTCAGTGCCTTACTTGCATTCCCTGGCCAGCCCAGGGGTCAGCCATGGACTCTCCAGCAGACTTCCTGACTAGAAGGTCTTCTCCCTGTGGCTTACAGGACCAGGCCACCTGCCCTGGTTCAGGCCCTGGGCTTATATGCCTCCTAAGTGCTGTCTCTTCTGGCCAGGTGGCTCCCCACAGGTCTTTCTCATTAGGGCCTGACAGCTGGTCTCCATGGCAGTTTACAATTGCTGCTCTAGCAACACCCTTGCTTCTTAAGCCAGGCTCTATCCTACCATTTGATTGTAGAGCAGCTAGCTCTGCAATTGGCGCTCATAGCCTCCGACCCCCAGCTGCCTATTCTCTTACAGCCAGCGCCCCCCACTCTCCACCTGGGAACTCTCTGCTGCTGCTTTCTCCTTAAAGAGCCCTGGGTTCCCCATTACTGTGCCCACCCTGAGATAGCTTAAAGAGGCTTCATTTTCACAAAGATTGATTTGTAGTGTTTTCTGCAACTAAGCAGCCTCTAAAATTCCTCAAATTAGGCACCCAATATCGCCAGTCTCTGTTGAAAATAAATAGAAATATAAATTGGTATTAAAGAATAACCAATAAATATGAACTTACAATGGGTAGATATTGAACATGAAATTGTTTCTACTTACAAGCAGTAGCACAAAATCATGTGAAAATCCTAGCAAGTGAATACGAAAGTTGTCACCTTCTGGCAGTTTAGATTGCAAGAGGGAGATCTTTGAAATGGAATCTCCCATTTCTAAGTGAATCAGGTGCAAAAGTTTCCTACTTCTTCTCATGACATGATTGACAAATAACCTGTGGATTCCTTTACTATTCTTTCTCTCTGTTTACTTGTTACTTACAGAACTAGTGCAGACTCGGCATCTTGAATGCTCATTCACTGGGAGTAACTCAAGAGCTGACAGCTAGTGAGGTCATTTAGCAGTCTAGCCAAGGCCTGTATGCCATTACAATGAAGTAATAATGTATTTATAACACACCTAACCACTGATGGCTTCTATTCCTGTTGGGGCTTTTTTTCCCCCTGCATTTGCACAGATGTTTTTTGAGAACTGGTCTCCAGAAAGAGCCTTGCAGAAAACAAGCAATGTCTGTTGATTCTGGCTGGCTTCTATAACGATAGTTGTTAGCACGCAGGATTTATGTTTCAAATATCATTTTAATTTCTCAGACTGCATTTTAACCACAAAATGTTAATTCAATGGTGTACTATAAATGTTGCAGCTCCTTTATAAAGTGTAGAACAAGCTGTTTCTAAGGAAATATTCTGAGAGACTGATTCATAGAAATACAACTCACATGCATTTTCCATGAAATTCACTCTGAATTATGTGCAGAATACATTCTACAATAAATTATGTACTTTTGTGATTCATTACATCCTTTGGCTGCTCACAAGTGGAAACCCCTTCATTATGCACAAAATAGTAAAATCAACCAAAAACAGTGATGTTCCACTTCTTATCAAATTCACTGGCTGCTCTTACTCTTGATCTTACACAAAAATCTATAAAAGCATTTAGAGAACGACAGTACATAAGTTAAACTGGCATCTAGCTTTAATTTACATGCAGGCAAATTAAGAGTATCTCCACACTTAATTACTTCCTTGTTTAATTTAAAGAGTTGGGGCTTAGAATGCCTCTTGTAAAAATCATAGTGATTACCAGAAATGGGTGACTACTGAAACAACATTTCTAGGAATAGTCTCTCTATTTTTTTAATGAGTTTGTTTCAGTTATGCTTACACTCATTTTCTTTTTCCTGATAGGGATCTGATCAAGTTTTACTAGGACAAAATTTCTTGGAAAATACATTTCAAATTTTCATTTGCCACAACAAAAATGTTAAAGTCCAGTTTATACATATTCACAGTAAAATTGCTTGTGCTACACCAGACAATTAGGGAACAGAAAAAATATCAAGTGACTTAACTGACCAATAGCATCTAATCAGTAAAGCTTGACTAACAGACAGCAGATATTCACAGAGCAATTTTCATTCAATCCCATTTTATAAATTATTTATCAGACTGTAGCTCATATTAAAGATGAGCTGAAAATTTAAGGTACTTTTGTACCTGGGAATAATATATTACACATGAACCCCAATTTCCACATAGTCCATTTGGTCTTACTGACAAAATAGCTAATTTTGAATACTAATGCCAACTAGTCCCAGACTTTAGTTTAACTAGTCATCCTCTGGCTCAAAAGTAATTTCCCTGACATAGTCTGTATCCATCTTTCCAGGTTTCATTTCCATTCACCTCTGGATATATTGTAAGCATTGATTTTTCAATGTTCAAAACTGAATGGAACTTTTCTGCATCAGCACTAGGGTAAAATGATACTTGGATCTGTTCCTGTGACCCAACACTGCAATTTGCATCACAAATGTCCTTAACACAAACAAAAGAAGAATGAGAAATGGATTGTGTGGTAGTAGCTTTAAAGTGGGTATTGCTTGCTACTATTCTACAGCCTTGCAGCAAACTAGCATTCCCTTTGCACAAAGAGAATAGAAGAAATATAATTTAAACTTTTTTTTTTAAATGTCACATTCAGACATGTTGGACTAATTTCATTTCAGTGCATTGCAACATGCTACATTAACTATCATAAGATATGAGTAAAAGCTACCACAAAAAGCTTCCAATACAACCAGAGCGTTTCAATTTTTCACACATTTTCTTCTTGTACATATAATGCATTCTATCGCTATAGCTCCAACTGTGCCATAGACTACCAGTCTGAAACCCAGCTCAGTTTAAAATCTGAAACAAAATGACAAAGAGGGGACAGAATCAGAAAAAGAAACAGTTGGCTATAGCCATTGTCATGGCTCTGAGGGTTCCTGGTTCAAAAATTTGCTCATGAGTTTCCCTGGTATAGTACCAGTGCTGTTACTGGCATTTCCAGTGTCCCTAGGATATCATCTGTTGAAGGAGTTTCTTGAAGAACAGTGCAATAATGGTACAAATTGCCAGCCTGAAAAAATTAGGACTAATGAATAATGTAGAGCTACAGTGGTCACTTTTTCTTTACCCTGCCTTAATTTCTGTTAAGCAAAGTGGGAAATGATGAGACTGTGCTAAGCATAATGGTATGCTGGCCCATGTTTTCCTGTGGCAATACAAATAGAAAACATAGTAATAATAATAATAATAATAATAGGAAGTAGCATAAAATCTGTAATTTATTAAAAAGAAACCGATAAGTTACCTGGCCAAGATGCAAGAACTCATCAGGCAAGAACTTTAAAATTAGAGGTAAGGTAGGTAGGTAAATAAATCAGTCCATCTAAATGGGAGAAAGAAGAGTAGTAAAGTTGTGCCTCAAAAATCTGATCCTAAAATATCACTTCAAAGAGCCCTCTATCAGGCAGAAAGTACAGAAAAGCTAAACAATAGAGTAGAGGGCACAGAAAAGAGACCCTCTTTACAACTCCAGAGAATTCCCATTATTTTTTTAACCAGCATCACTTTCCCTGATTTAGGCAATGGACCTGTGTCTTCACTGTCTTGCACTGTTTCCTCATTGACATCAGTGCAAAGTAAACATAAAATGAGTGAAAAATGCTGCCTAATGTGGCAGCATTTAATACATAGTTAATGTAATGCAAAGTTAGCCATATGGCAGACTTTTTTCACAGAGAATACATGCATCGTGCCATTTGCACTGTCTGCTGCATGTCTCAGTCAGAAGGAAAATAGCAGGCTATTGAATGATGTTGATATTTTAAAATACCACTTAAGTGCAAAATGGTTCCAGGGGGAAAAGGCATGAGAACATGTATATCAGGGAAGAGGAGGAAAAGACATAAGTACCATATCTATGACCAGTGGGTCACTGCTATGTCCTCTGATTACAGTCTGTTCTCACAGGGTAGCTATTATCAGAGTTCAAATATCAGAGAGCATCACCAACACTCGTCCAAGACCAATGACTTTTCCCTGGAAATGCACGTGTGGAAAACAAATGCATATGATCCATTCATCTGCACGTTTATGAGAACCAACCCTGGCATCTTGATTCTATTCATTTATCTGCTGTCAGACAATTCACACGTAATCAAGAAATCCTTCATTCTCACCATTTCTGTGTTCATCCTTGCACCTGTTTTATGAAATCCTTTGTAAATTAAAAGAACTGTAAATGAATGCTAAGTGTTATTGTCATCCATCCTGTCTTGTTCAATTGCGACAATACAAGATTCCCTGTTGCATATGCTACTATTGAGGAATGATGCATTTTTCCTTCACAATGATTCTGCAAAAATGGTTACCATGCAATGCTTTTCACTGATTTCTTTCACACACATATGAGTCAAATTCCACTCTAAAACCCAGTATCCTGGTTAACAATTTATTGGCACCCTTGACAGTCTCAGCAAAAAGGCAAATGACTAAATGGACACAGAAACCAAATTACTTTCTTAGTTTTTTAAATGACCCCTCCAGTTTAGGGTAGGCATACTTCAAATGGAGACACTTTGGAAAGCCTGCACAGTGCTACTTATGCCATGGCAGTTCCCAGGGGTGCATAGCAGGGCTGTGTGAATTTTCACTGGCTGTTTCATTTCGATGCTGTTTCGACTTGTTTTGAGCTTGAAACAGTGAAATTGAAAAGAAACAAAGGGCTTCAAAACAGCCTTAAAACAAAATGAGGGCAGTCAAAACATTTTGAAAGTTTTGAAATATTTTGAGTTTCAAAGCTGAAGCTGGATTTGCCTGCAGGGAAACAGAAAGTAAGGAGAGGGAGGGAGAAGAGGGGGGAAGTACACAGTGAGGGTACATGTTAACACACACGCTGGAGAAGAAGCTCCTGCAGGAGAGGAAAGAAAGGCTCTGTCACAGTTTGGCTGCCCGAGATTCTGCTGGTGCTACTGTGCTGCTCCTCACTAAGTTATTATTTTACCTGTTGTTATTTAAAGTGGTGAACTGAGATGATGCTGTAGGGGAGGAGAGGACCTCATTGGGGCACACTACCGAGTCTTGTAGAGGCCCCAGTGCCAGTGAGGGTGCACTTTAACACACACATAGCGTCACCCATGTCATGAGTTTTGCTTGTCAGCAGCTTGAGGTGCAATTTCCCAGAAATACCTGAACCTATCTCCTTGAAATCTGGCAGGCTTCATGGCCTCAACAGGGGATACCATGTCTGCATTTTTCACACCCCTGTGCCTTCACACTTACAAGTGACACACATTTTGCTTTCAAAACTTTGAGGTGCAGTTTCCCAGAAAACCCTGCACCAGCTCCTTGAAACTTGGCAGGCTTCATGCCCTCAGATGGGGCTACTGTCCCTACTGTTTTCATCCAAATCTGCCAAAAAATGACAAAGTTATAGGCAGTTTTGTGCTTCCCCATTATAGCCTATGGGCGAAACATTGAAACAGCATCGAAACAACGAAACAGTTTTGATGAAACGTAACAGAACAGTGCTTTCAAAATGAAACAGAACTCAAAGTGAAACCCTGTCCTGTCAAGATGGTGAAATGGAAGTCGAAACAAAACAGTGCTGTTTCGCACAGCCCTAGTGGACTCTTGTTTCCTCATCTAGCAATCCCCATCAATATCAAACTACTAATTCTTTTAAAAAATTAAATGGAATCTGAAAAACATTTAAGAGCACCTGAAAATATTTCAGGCTATGCATCTTCACAGCTGTGTTAACTTTCAGATAATCAGGCCAAACAAGCAGAGAGCAGTCTTTTTCCTCCCTTCATCTTCCATGTTTTACAATTCCTTCAGCCCCTCCCAAAATTCTGGATATTAGCTTGTAATTGTCTGGCATGTAAATGACACTGCAGATTCAGCTGTTGTGAACGAGAAGGGAGATTGTTTGGCAACCAAAGGAAAACCCATAGCACAGTTGGAAAGAACTGCTTTCTAGTTTCTTCATCTTCAGCTCTTATTCTCTTGTCTCTCCTTCGGCAACAACAATGAATGCTCAGACAACTTTGGAAATATTCAAGTGTCTACAAACCACATTGCACTGTTTTAAATATGTGGGGGGGGAGGAAGGGAGAGTTAATGAATTTAGTTAAACCAATGCAACCTTTAGTGACTACTCTTAATATCATTTAAGCCTATCTTACATCAATTTACTTTAAGTCAATTTCATGCTGATCTAAGCGAAATTGATAAAACCAGGGTTAAATCAAGTTAATAGTTCCCACACGAGTTTTCTCTAGTTTAATTAAATTGATTTAAGAAAAAAAAAAAACTATTTTACTTAAATCAGCGCAGCTTTTGCATGAAGGAAGACAAGCCCTTATTTAAATTTACTATATTCCAGAATGTTGCTTACAGCAGTCCAAAACAAGATCCACAAACTAAACATGCCAAAGCATTTTGCAATGCTAAATTGAAAAGACTGGTTTGGATGTTGACAGTTTCTGGATACTTAGAGGCATCTGAAGAGGAAACTAGGAATTGATTAAAAAATGGATGTTTGAGGAAGCTGTCCAGAAGCAAAAACACTTCAACATCATTTATTTTTATTTGGTAACCTTCAAATATAGTACCACAAAATGCTTTTCAGGAAGAGACATATAGAAGTTAAAAATCAAAGGAAGACTGAAATGGGACAAAATTTATAGAGAATAATGGCCTTATTATATGTTACAGTGAGCAGCACAAAAGTTGATCAGTGTTAGTACTAGCTTGAGTTTGGAGCAGTTGCATGATCAGGCCAACAGGGGCCTGCAGGACTGAGAGGTAAGAATCCCCACCCCCCTCTTCCTATTCCAGGCTTCCCCCCTACCCCCTAGAGTTTCCCTGGTTTGCCCCAACTCCAGGGCTCCCCCCTACCCACCCCCACTTATTTGTGGCTGCCTGCGCTGTCTGTCCCAGGGGAGCAGGCAGGGAAGGGTTAACCTCGCTGCTTGGGCACCACTGCCAAGCTGCTGATCCTCCCAGAGAGCAGCAGCACTAGAAGCCAAACAGACAAACGAACCCTTCCTTACCTGCTCCCCTCAGACAGACAGTACAGGCAGCCACAAGTAAACCAGGGGGTGGTAGTGGGGCAGTAAGCAGGGATCTGGGGTGCTGGGGAGGATGGGGGAGGGGGCAGCAGGCCTGATCCAAGCCAGCAGGACTGGGGGGGTAGGGGCAGGTGGGGTTTACATGAAGGTGGGGCCCAGAGAGCCCACACCTTTGTATAACATGAGCTTGCTAACATGGATCACAGTTAATCCTGCACTGGGGTGGCATAACTTTGAGCTGGCTAATGAGTGCTTAAAACTAGTTTCAGGTGTTAATGTGTGGACAATCCAGGTGTTAAGAGCTCCAAGACCTGTCCAAAATTACTTTGTAACAAGGCCCTAAGAGACTCGATGCTGAACAGAAAAATCAAAGTTAAAAAAGTTGCTTAATTCAGTCATATTGAAATATGTTCATATTTTTCTTGCCAAGCAAAAAAAAAAAAAAAATCCCCCTTAAAAAGTTCATTTCATTTTGAATGAAATGTTTAATTGGAACTGAAATTAAGCATTTCATTTTAGGCATTTATAAGGCAAGCAAAGGAAATGCAGGATTGCTCGATTTTCACATCCCTGCCACCCTTTTATGTAATCGATCAGCGTTTTGAGCACTGATGTGGGTGACCTCCCAGATTTGGGTGACTTGGGTTTAATTCCCTATACTGCCTAAATGAGATTGGAATATACATCTCTCACAAGAGGACCTTACCTATAGATCCAGGCCCTACCAGGCTGGATCTGGATCACATGGCATCTCACAGGCTGGATCTGGACCTACCTTCAGCGATGGGGTGAGTACCATTAGGGAGCCATAGAAGTTAACAAAGCCACCACTACCCCTGCTGCTGCTAAAATGCTCCATAGCCCAGAACTCAGCAGCAGGCCCTGTACCTACTTGCCCTGTCTCTGAATTCCTGGCCCCTCCAAGAGCTCGACAGGCTGAATGACACAGCTCTGTTGGCTGGATCTGGCTTGCAGACTGCGGTTGACACCTCACCCTTCAGGACAAGGGATTCGCAATATCTCCCTGATCTACTGGTTAAAAAAGGGACAGCACCCCTTCAGATGGGTTTGTTAAATTCTAGGCTGCCCTCTCCCCTCATTTTTCTTCCAGACAATAGTATTCAGGAGATTTGACCTAAATGTATCTATAGTTTCAGGAATAGTTTCACTACATTCTTAAGTGAGTTCACTATTCATTGAAAAAAAAAAAAAAAAAAGCACCCAGTTCCACTGCATAATGGAGGGATATTCTAGACTGGAGAGATAGATCAAACAATACATGCTAACAAGGACTTTTCACTCCCCATGCCTGCTCCCCTCCCACCCCAGGCAAAGCTGTGGAACAATGAGGGAGCTGTGAAGAGATGAAGCCTGGAGGAAAAGTCTAAAGGAGAGGGGAGCAAGTTGATTCCAGGTTAGAGGGGTGGGGAAGTTTTTGGAGAGTGCTGAAAACAAGGAAGACCATTGTGAATTGGTAAAAGGAACAGATAAAAAGCTAAGACAGACAGAATGGGTTGCATAGGTCCCCGAGTGTAGAGAAGTCTCTAAGCCCCGTGGTATTTGAGGGAAATATCAATATTTAATGACCCTAACATAAGAAGTTAACAGGTCAAAGAGTTGTCTGCACTTAACTCATTATTGCTCTGTAGCCAGAGAAAAATCACAGCTACTTCAGGGAACAGGCAAGTCCATGGACCTTCCCCTTCCTCCCCTCCCCATAACTAACAATTCCTTTCTCGCACGTGCGCGCGCGCACACACTCTCACAGACCTGCATCACACAGGGCACATCTACATGAGACATTTACCAGGCAGTTGACTAATTAGCTGTATAGTAAATGTCATGCCTCTACCTGTGCACCTCTATTAGGTCACAGTAAACTAATTTACTCCACAGCAGAATAGTACTTGTAAATACAAGTACCATCTTGTTGTGGAGTAAAAAACTGCAGCAGCACATGTGTAGACCCTGCTCCGGCTAGCTGGGGCATGAGGGTGCTTCAGTGCAGGGGCTGCCTGCCGGTTAGCCCTGCACTGATGCACCCTCATGCTCCAGCCAGCCGCTCCACAGTACACTGAGCTGGGAGCAGCTGCCCTGGGCTGGCAGGCTGACCCCTGAGGTCCCCTACCAGCTGAGGCTGCTCCGACCTGGCTCAACATGCTGCATGTGAATAAACTCCAGAGCTTATTGCTTCAGAGTTCATTGTTCCCAGGCACACATTCAAACAGTGCAATAAACTCTGGAGTTTATTCATGTACATTAATTGCACATGTAGACACTTCCACAGAGAGGAACCATCCCTAAAGATACTCAAGTTTGTTCTGACTGTGTTCTAGGGGGAACTTTCACTCCCAGAGCTCTCTATTATGGCCTTACATTGTCTCTAGCACAGGCCTCTGGTTAAAAGCCACAGTCTGGCCTATGTGATAATATGAGAGGCCAGGGTTCCATACCATTTGAGGGGTTGGGGCCATGGCCTCATCAGCTCTATCATTAATCCATCCCTGAGTAAAAGTGACAGAGGCTGAGAGTGACATAAAAATTCCATTTGCTGGATGTAAAAGTAAGTATATTTCATCATGTCCACATGGTACTTGGGCAGAGCTATATGATCTTCCTTCTCCTTTCCTGATGCAAGGTTCTGCCTAATGTCTGGAAATGCCTCTAAAAATCAATTGGAAAATAATGGTTTGTAAAAGAGAACTATTATCCTGTAACTTCTATGTGAGCAGAGTGGAGAAGCCTTGGGTGCACAGCTGCATTTCTCTGCACAGAGGGCCAAAGTGACATTTTTGTGGACAAAAGGACTTCATGCAAAACTGGAAGCCTCATATGGCAGGGCTGAAAAATTCTTTCAAGGAACACAGATGAAAAAAACATGGATATTTTCTGCCTCATAATAGTCTACAATACTCAGGGATACTTGAGGTACCAGGAAGTTGAGCTGACGGGTGGGGACTGAGCATAATACCACATAAAAGAGGCCAAATCACATATTACCATGAATCACTGGAACAGCTTAAAACTAGCAATTAACAAAGCAAGTTAAAAAGTATACACCCATTGAGAAATGAGTGAGAAGAAAAGAAAGGACATGGAGGTACTGTGAAAAAAGTCACTTTGGCTCAACTGAATATTAAAATTTTCTAAGACAGAGAGAAGAGGTTTTGTATCTGCCTGTGGATATCTGATATGCTGAAGTACACTTGGAGGGGAATTCTCACATTTGATGTTGTCTTGGACTTTGTGGTGAACATTAATTTAGTGGGAAAAGAATGTCATGCTGTCAAAGGATTTCACAATCTAGCTCTTTCTGGCTAATTAACAGAGCTACTCGGGCTAGTGCCTTGAACATTATCTTTCCCAGTTCTTTATTTCCTTCTTGCTTCATCTTAAGACAAATTTATTTTACAGTCCTGAGGGCTGAGAGCAGTCAAACTTAAGCTTGTGAAATGCTGCTTACATGGAATGAGTGCCCTAGTTTGCTTATGGTCACAATAAAAAGTGTGTTAGGCAGAAAGGAAAAAAATTAATGAAATTTGTGCAATAGTAAATGAATTTCTGATGTTCGTGCAACACTAGACACTGGACAGTGACATGACAAATGTGTAACAGAGGCAGGATATACCCTGTCTTTATAATATTTCATGCAACTATATGCTTTTTTCCCCAGCTTGCACACAAGTATTGTAATCACAGTAAGCACCAGAGCATCCTTCTAAAAGAACTCCCACAAAACTGCAAGTGCACAAGCTGGTGAAAGATACAGGATCAAATTGAAAGTCACTGATTTGTTGAAAGCCATTGATTTGTGCTGCCTGCCCTGATGCATATATTTTTGCACAGGTGATTGACAGCAATCAAGAAATGCATATTCTGACCTTGAAAATGAAAGAAATACCTGCTACTTAAAGGAGATTTTAACTGAAAGCTGAATTTAATATATGATAAGTGAGAAAAGCATCATGTGCTTTCATGAGAATGAAAGTTCTATCTTTAAAAATAGTAATAAAATCTAAATGTTTAGGTAAGCTTCACTGTTACTGTTATAATTAAAAATGAAATAAACCTGTGATTACTACCCATCATCTGAAATTCTTTACATACTAGCTCTTAACTGTGTCAGAGATTATGTAATGAAATACACAGGAGATGTAAAACTGGGATCTGAAGACAGATTTCAGCTTGACTCTGAAGCATGCAATCATACTAAGATAGCCTGAACAGCTAGCTCAGGTGTGAAAGTATAATGGATTGTAATGATACACAGGCACTTGGCCCTCAAATTACAGGCAACTAACTAGAATATATCTAATTTACCTTCTTTAACAATGCTAATCTAAAGGGTAAGCAGCAGCATACCAGCACCATTAAAAAAACTGACTTGCAACTTTGTCCATATTGAAACAAATTGTTTCAGAGGGAAAGCTTGGCGAACTTCTTTGGGTGAAAGTTTGGTGAATTTCTTTTCAGAGGAAAAGCTTGGTGAACTTCTATATTTTATTTAAGTGCAGGTTAGAAAAACATGAGCCTAGGATGGTTTAGACAGGGATGTTCTTACCTTGAGCAGGTGTGTGGATCAGATGACCTCTGGAAGTCCCTTCTAGCTCTACCTTTCCTTGATTTGTCTGTTTTAATTTTGTGTGTGTCAGGATTTGATTAGAAATGGCTGTTTTCATAACATTTTATACCAGTCCAGCTGGCAAATACCAGAAATAACACAAATGAATACTATTTCACCATACTTCCAACCCAACCCGGGCTCCCAGCCTCCTCCCCCTGCTCCTCCCACACTAGGGTGGGCAGACTGTGCCACAAGAGCAGCAGTGGAGGACTTTAAGTCTCTCAAGCAGGTAAGAATCTTCTCTTCCCCCTGCCTTCTCCTCTGTGCTCAGCAGCACCCCTCCCATTCCACTCCTCCCCTGCCTGCCAATGCCTTTGTCTTCAGCTGACCCAATGTCAGGAAGGTGCTTCTGCCCCACTTCAGCCATCCTGTGCATGAAGCCAGGCTTGGCTAGACACAGTGGCAGTAGTGGATGGGTTCACTTCCCCTTTGCCAGCTCCCAAGGATTGCAGGAACACTGGAGGGGGGACCAGGCAGAGAGTAAGGACCTGCCTGCTGCTGCTGCCCTTGTTGCTGTCCTTGCTGCTGTCCCTAGATGAGCCCAGAACCATGTAGAGCCCAGCTGTAGGAGGCAGGAGTGGCTCTGGAGCTCTCCTATCAGCCCCTGCTCCTGGGGCAGCCAGAGACAGCTGAGACCAAACTGCTATATTGATCTTTGTAACCTGTGGTGGAAACTTGACTCCTCCTTCTCCTCACTGTTTATGTAACTAGGAGCTACAATTATATTTGCTCTTCCTCCAGCTTATAAGCAATAATAATCATACTTTCATTCTAAAAGAACTTCAGCAAAATCACAAGTTGCCCAAACTGGTGAACTCTATAGAATTAAGTTGTAGGTATTTGTAAGATTTATTAATTTATACAGAATGATTTTTCATTATAGGATGACTTCATGAACGTATCCAAAGTCAAAATGGCCAAGACAATATTAATTGCAGCGTCAGTCATAATCATGTGTGGGCACATGATAATCACATGAACAAGAATGCAGAAGATTGATGTAAGCCGTAAATATTAAGGGCCAGATCTTCATCTGGACTTTACAGACTTCAGCGGAGCTATAAAATTCACATCAGCTGAGCAGCTGCTCCTTAATGTTGTATAGGTAAGAATATAATTTTGAGATAAGATTGTTATTCCTAACATTCTTTTTCTGTCTTTTTTTTAATGTTGTCAGATAAAGGAATATACTTTTTTATTACATTTTAGGGCTTGGGTTTTACTGTTTGTGAATCCTATTAGAATTTTCAAACTTAGTCACCAAGCAGTATTTGTTTCTGAGGAATAAACTATGTAATGCAACACACCAATTGGCCACATTAAAGGAAGTAAGAGAAGTGCAGTGTGCAGTTCAATACTTGCTGAATGCATTTTTTTGTGTCTATAGGTTTTGCTCAACTACTGTAACTTCTACCTCTAATAGTCATCAGCAACATTAATGAATTAATGGGATATTTGCTGAAGCTGGTTCCTCTTTTCTTTTCTTTTCCTGAAAAAAGACACGGGGGACAGGCTAAGAAGAGCTGAAGACATGCGTATTCCATTTGAAATCCATGATTAAAAAGCTTAAAAATTCAAATCAACGTAAAAAACTGTTTTATTTTAATCCTCTGGAAGGTTTCAGTGAACTCCATTATTTTCACTCACTATTTGCTTGAATAATTTAGGCAAGAAAGCTAAATTATACATAAAGTGTACAGTTAGAAGAAAAAGTTCATGCACAGCCTCAGGCTATAGCCATCCCCTAATGATGTCTGTAGTCAGTGGAAAAGAACTCGTTAGACTGAGAGTAATTTCTCAGGGTTTAAATTTTTTTCTTAAAGCAATAATGTTCTTATAAAAATCTGACAAATAATATACTAACCCAAAAGCCACAAAAGAAAGACTATTCTGAAGACTACAGCCCTATAAATTTTCATTTAATTTTGCGTAAAGGCTGGCTCCCCATATACAATATATTGTTGTTGGCAGTCTTCAGTGATCTGATTAAAAAGGGGAAATGCATGTCTTGATATAACTTAGTTCCTATTTTGCCTAATCAGGATCCTGAATTTTGCAGAGTTAAAATAAATGCACTGTGGCTTTCTGAGTCAAACTGGTACCTATTGTGAAAGGGTTACTTTTCTACACTGTACCTGGCCATTTTTTGCTAGTAGTTGCAACTTGCTACCTTGTTGTGTTTAAGGAGCAATTCACATCATTAAAGATGTATGGCCTGGTTCACTAAAGTTTTACATGCATGCCCTTTAAACTTGACAACAGAGAACAGGCATGTGAAAAAGGACCTGTTTACCAAAATTCTGCAATTCACTTCATATTTGGTTGCACATCCCTTCCCGTACTTCAACTTCTTTCCCCAAAACTGGACATTGTACGAAGTACTATCCCTGGCACCAGTGAATTCAGCTGAAGCCATTTCATGAGCTAACAAGAGGCTATGGAATGGAAATTAACCAATCTAAATTTGTTCATCAGATTCAACCTATGATCAAAGTATCTTAGCTAGAGCAGAGAAAGGAACAAGTAAGTTTAATCAAATTGTTCTTTAGAGTCCTCTGCATGGCATGAATAACTTTCTATAATATTAATAATTTTATATCATCTTACCCTTGTATTACTCTGTCACATTAGTTTAATATTACTACCATGTACAGTAGTTTAGTATTAATGTGATACAGAAGTGGAATTACATGTGCACTTTCATATTGTTATATTGAAATCAAGTTCTCATATGACACTAATACGATGCAAACCCAATAAAATATACACTTTCTAATATAAAGATATTTTATACCACATTGGCTCAAGAAGGCATATTATTCCTTCTCTGAATCACTTGCAGCTATGCATATGAGCAAGACAGAGAAGGGTCTAGTGGGCTACATATTACACTAAAGATTCTTTGCATTGGTAGTATGTTGCACTTTCCACTGAGGAATTTTAAATTGGTCTTTCAGACATTAAAATACTTCCTCCTGCACCCCACTGCACTCTGGCATACCATGCTATGCCTGATCCTGCACCATTGAAGTTAAAGTCATTGACTTCAGCAGAGATTTGGTCAAAGTCTGTAAATTCCTCTCCATTAGTCTAAGTGGGTGCAAGAAAGTTTCAGAGGAGAATGGGAAGATAACTGGTCCTCAAGCCTCAGAAGAGGTGAGGCCACTTCAGGGCTGGAATAGCCTCTATGTTTCCAACAGTCTTGTCCCATTTGGCAGGGAGACTCAACTGGAAAGACTGTGTGGGAGGTGATCATCTGAGCCTGGCCACCCTTCATGTGAGGTGGCTACAAGCTCAGATGGGCTACAGACTCACGGCCTGGACAGATGGCATGTTTAAATGGGTGTAATCAACAGTACACTACAAGGGGCGGGGGCATGTCTTGTTTAAAGAAGTGTTCAGTCCACAAATGCACATCAACATTTCCCAGCACATCTCACGTCACCAATGGAAAACTCTGTTCTGAACAAACCTGCTAGCTTACATATTTACATTTCTGGATAAAAGCAACATTCCATATTAGCACACTACAGACCACAAGAAGTGGTATAAAAACCTGTTATTCTCTGTGGCCTGTCTGAGCAGAAGCACTATCAGCTGCAACCTAGAGCTGTACAAAGAACAGAAATTTACTTACTTTTCAGTGGCCTTGGAAAAATACAGTTCCATGTGGACCAGAAGCATCCTTTAGTTGCCAAAGCAACATCCCTTGTCCAAAGTGCTAAGGTCCACTATAACTGAACTGGCCAATAGGGTGTAATAAAAAACAGTGGAAGACATTTCTAGGCCTGATGCACTGAGTAGAAATAGATGGGTGGGGTGTGCCACAAGTCAAAACAATTCCCTCACATGGAGCATACATTGACTTTATGATTAACTCTGACCCAAATTCCAAAACCCTGTTGGATTGTTTCAAAAGTAAACATATACAACACACAATTAGTGTTGAATGGCTGTGTGTGTGAAAGTCTTTTTCCCAGCTGATTGGGGCTTCATTAATGACCAATGAGACTTTTCCTGTGTCTACACCCGTGCGTCATATTTTTGTTCCTGCCCATCACAACTTGGTTTAATTTAGCCAAACAGAAGGCTCCCAATGGGTCTATATTGGCTCAGGCAAGATGAGTGGTCATCTTCTCAGGGCTCCTACCTCCCCTTATCCCCTGTCCTTTCACCAACCAGGGGTTTTGGACATCAGCAAAATGAAAGCTCTCAAAATGAAACAGAAGTCCCCTCCCAGAGACCAAGGTCAATAGCTCCAAATGGTCAGTCCAATCCTCAATAGTACAACAAACTTATAATTGAAAAACATAGTGTGTTTGGAACTTCAATGTTCCTCCACTCAGTTAGTTGCTTTCACTTCCAGAGCCCTCACTCAGGATCCTGAGACTCTTTCTTCATTCTCCTCTGTCTGGGGATCTCTCTCTAGTACCCCTTATTGCTGGACACTTCTCCAATTGGCTGGAGTTCTGACAGTTTTGTTCAGCACTGTCTCTATGGCAGGCTCCTTACATTCAGCCAGCCTTCACCTCCAAACAAGCCATCTTCATCTTGCTTGCTTTCCCTGGTGACCTGGCTCTTCCTGGTATGCCAGCTCTTAGCTGACTGGCAGTTCTCCCTGGCATGCAGGCTTTTCCCAGTGGGCCGGCTCCTCCTGGCGTGCAGGCTCTCATCTGGTTGCTGGTTCTCCATGGCATGCCAGCTTTCAGCTGGAGTTGGCATGGGGCTTCCACTTATACCAAAAGTGGCCAGCTGCCCCCTTACCTGCACCCAGCATGGGATAGCATGGATTTTGGCTGCTGCTCCTCCAATGCAGCTGACACTGTCTCCACCAGGTAGGTGGCTCTATCAGCCCTTCCTGGGCCAACCGCTTTATTCCTGGGCTGAACCAGTGCTGCTTCCCTGACTGTCCCTTGTCCCGTATTCTTCAGGAAAGTGGGATACAGACTCACACAATACAGAATCTTCCCAATTGGCTCGGAGGTATGGTACAGTTCTCACAATGACAGGAACCTAATTCCATACAACGGACATCCTGAAAGAATAACTCATGTACATAGTCCACTAAAGTCCATCTTTATGGTATTAAGGCACTGGAGCCAAAAGTGGAAAACACAGACAGATATATAATACAAAACTAAAAAACTCCTAACATTTGAGCTCTCAAATGATCTTGATCCCATAAGCTTCAAACTAGGGCTAGAATAACTTGTGTTATCTTCTCTCAGGCTTCAGACTACACTAGTTATTCTTAGGGTGACCATACAGCCTGATCTGCCGGGGACAGTTCCAGATTTCAAAGGCCAGTTCTGGCTGGCCAGTGGAAATTATAACAAGCATTCCCAGGTGCAGCATGGGGTGCAGTCCATCAGGGAGGCAGAGCAGCATGAGCTGTAAAATAGGAAGTCCTAGTAGACAGCAAAATTACCCTAAAATAGGTTTGCTTGGTTAGTGGAATGATCATTAAGAAGGGGGCATGATTGTTAACCCCCGGGAAGTGAAGAAGAATGGGTCATTGACTCCCTTAGCTGCCTAAATAGTAATACCAGAGCTGCACCGTGCCACCCCACCACACCTCTGCCTGCAGCAATGCAGTTGACTTGGGAGGGGTGGACGGCAGTGTCCTTGATTTGACATCAACCCATATTGGCACCCTTGTTATGCTAATACTGAGCTTCATAGGAAAAAAATACTGTACCCCTACTCGCTCTTTCATGATGTAGAAAGACACTTTTAGAAGAGTAACCTTTGTACAAAACAGTCTGCTTCTGCTTGTGTTGTTGCTAAAACATCAGGTCTTAATTCACCTCTTTTCCCAAGAGGTCAGTGGTCATCTTTGGAGAGCCATTGACACTGGCACTCTGACTGGAATTGGAGATACAGCCAGCATTCCTAAACTGAGGTGAAAAGATTTTAATATATCTTTTTTTCAACCCAACAGACGAAGTTGAAGAAGTAATTTTGGGGATATTGGTACAGAAAAGAGCGGTAAAGGGCACATATGCTTTATTTATTAATTTTTTTTTTTTTGTGGTTCACTAGAAAAAATAAGTAGCCCCAGGTCCAGCTTCTCCAAGATGCTCTCAAACTAAATCTCCATTTGCCATAAAAACTTCCTTTGGAATGGGCAGAGTCATCAGGTCTAAATGTTAATAATTTCGCTCTCAGTTGATGAATGATGTACGTTTTTAATCACAAGCAACTATTCTTTGTCACACAAGAGCACTGCCTGTGCTAGCCAGAATATCTTAGTATATGAGTTGCAGTACTTGGGACGAAGTTGCAGGTTGTTCATATATTTCAATTTCTAGTCTTCAAGTCACTGGTCTCTATGTCTGCACTGCATCACTGGTGATGCCAGAAGCACATGGTATCAGGCACACCTCACCCACTCCCACTCATTCTATCAGACCTAGAAATACAGCAGCGAATAAATTCACCCCTCGTGAGAATTCTCCTTCTGTCATGCTTGCGGCCTGCATGGGACATCTCCAGAGAAGCTCTGCCACTGAATTTCCAGGTTCCATGCATGGGTAGAAGCAGCTGGGCAGGGTGTGTTCCAGAGTGAGAACCCCTGGCAGTCCAAAGGTCATGGTGTTGACAAACCCCATGTGACTGGAAAAAAAAGGAATCCATAATAATGGTTCCAAGCAACAGTAGAACAAGGAGGGGTTTCTTTGCTTAACTAGAGGTCCTGTATTTCAACTAATTACCTTGTTCATTTGCAAATTCATGCACATGGAAACTAGGACTGTGCAAAGCTTCAGTCCCTGATTTGATTCGGAGGAGATTTGGCCCAATTCGGTGGCTGAATCGCCAAATCCAAATTGAATCAAAGGACCCTTTAATCTCTACAAATTGAATCAGAACCCTCTGAATCGATTTGGAAAGATTTGGTGATTTGGACATAGGTACACACAGCTTTAAATGTTTTTTCTACATACCTCTAGGTAGCAGGCAGCTTGTGAATGCTGTGATGCTGGGGCACATGGAGTATCCCACAGAAGTGTGGGAAGCTCCTCAGTGCGCTTGGCAGCAGACCTAGAAGTAGACAAGAAGCACTTCCAGTCCACTTTCCAGTCCACCAGAGAGCTTGCTGACGGCCCCCCCCACACCCCTGGTTTGGTGACTGGTGCCTCCTCGGTCTGGGGGGGGCATCTGCCCCCCCCCCCCGTGACCAATCACTGAGGTGGAGGGGAGCAGGGGGCCCCCAGGCGCACTCCCCAGCAGACCCAGAAGTGGACTGGAAATACTTTCGGTCCACTTCTGGGTTCCCTGTCGAGCACACGGGGGGGGGCGCCCCCTGCGCTCCTTTTGGACTCTCCATCCGCCTAGCATTGCAGCATTCAGGAGCTGCACCTGATACCTCAAAGTATGTGGAAAAAACATTTAAAGCTGTGTCTATGGCCAAATCGCTGATTCTCTGAATCAGCATCAAATCTTTGAATTTGGATTCAGTCAAATTGAATCAGGGACAGTGATCCGAATCAACAAATCAAATCACTGTTCCTGATTCAGGCTGAATCCGAATCTAACTCAAATAGGGCCCATTTCGCACACCCCTAGTGGAAACTACACTTATTGCCTTCAGTGCCCTGCCACATACACCCCATCTAATCCATTGGAACCCTCTTCCTGCTAACTTTCCAGGGAACAGTAAGTGGCAAACATGTCTCCTCCAACTGGCAGGAGGTTACATACTAGCTGCCCCTGGTTAACATATTCCACATTCCTGTGTACCTCAAGCTGCCTATCTCCATTCCCGGGGCAACAGAAGGAAAGGGATAGATCTGGACAAGGGAGAAGAGCACTTGAATACCCAAGACAGAGAACTGAAAACTATAGCGACAGCAGTGAATGTACTAGAAAACTGTAATGCGAGCCTCAGAGACCCTTTAAATCTTTAAATATTTAGAGCCTGATCCAAATCATAAGAACATAAGAGCATAAAAGAACATAAGAACTGCCATTTATTGAGTCAAATCGTAGGTCCATCATGCCCAGTATCCCATGTCACAGAGTGGCAGAGACTAAATGCTGAAAGGGAGAGTGAACTGGGTATACCAGAATTTTTTCCCCACTGTTCCTCTCTTATTTATAGCCTCCATCAGTGCCAGATTTAGGCACAAGCTAAACAAGCTACAGCTTAGGGCCTCATGCTATGAGGGGCCTCTAAGCATCAGCTGCCAGACCAGAAGTGAGTGCGGACTGGCAAACCATGGCCCCACAGAGCTGGGCAGAGAGGCTGCAACTCCTCCTGCAGGGCCCGTAGCAGCCACAGTTGAGGTTTGGCCTGCACTCCCACCCGGGGTGTGGAAGTAACTTGACCTGTGTTCTGCCAGAAATTCCGGCAGCGGGCCTCTGCAATTTGCTGGCCACGGTTGCTTCTGGTCTTCAGTTTGCCAGGCTGTGGCATGGAAATGTTGGGAATCCCTAGCTTAGGGCCCCACCCTGTCATAATCCGACCCTGCCTCCACCATTTAAGGTCTAGGAAGTTCCGATTCAGAGGCTGTACCCTTAACTCCTGTGCTCAATAGCTACTGAAGGAGGTAAATGGGAATCTTTCCATTGGCTTCCATGAGTTTAAAAGTCCAGTAACAAAGCTCTTTTTCAGTGTTGATGTGGTCATTTGTGCTCTCACAAATGAACTGAAGCTGACACATCTCAGTTTTGCTATGGCTAAGAAACCTTGTACATTTTCTCCTCTTAAATGACTTAAAGTGCAGCCTGCACCCCACTTCCCATCAAATAATTTTTAAAAAATCCTTTAGCCTGCAGTTAAATATGCCTGGGATGGATTTGCTCAAGAAAATGCAGCATCACAATGCCATGATGCCCAAGAAGTATTCATGACAAGGTTTTCTTATATGCATAGAAGGGTAAGAACACCACCACCCGGTGAACAGAACAGGAACAGCAGCCCAGTGAATGGCAGAAGAGTGTTTTTACTACTTCTGTCTCCAATACCACGAACTGTCACAGAGATAAGACCAGGCCAGAGTCTGTTAGTTTTAGAAATGGAATAGCTGTTTTAAGTGTGCAGAAAATGTTAAGCTTATATGAGATAACAGCTTCAATACAGACAGATTATATTTGACTTTTTACAAACAAATGTTTATCTTTAACTATGTCTGTAAAGACTGCTTTCTATTCTTCATAAGGAAAAAAAAGTGTTAATTTTCCCTCTCAACTGCTGCCAGTCACTATCTCAAAATAAAACTCTTAAATGGTACAAATAAAAACAATAACTTACTGCCAAGTCTGTTTAATTAATCCACTTCTCCTTTTGTTAACAGCAAAGCCCATACACAATAAAGTACATTGATATTTTTGACACTGCAGCAGCTTGAGCTTAATTCATTACACTGTAGCAGCTTGAGCTTAATTCATTACACTGTTGTCACCTTGCTCCATGAGGATGGTATGGTGAACGACCTCAGGATCATGAAACCTCCTCAAGGAACCATCTCTGGATGCTGGAGTATTTGAGAAATACTTCTCACTTTCAAGCTGCCTGCTTTGGAGGAAGGCAACTGATGAGGAGGTAGCTAATTCAATGCCAGATGCTCTTGGCCAACAACTACATTCTGGGTCCTATAAGTATTCTGTCTCTCCTTTGGAGTGTGCCAGTCACTGCATTGCACTAGGTTGGGCAGTAAATGATCTGCCACTACTTTTGTTCACACCCCATTGGCCAGTTCAGTCATGGTGGACCTGACAGCAACTTTGGACAAGGCCTGTTGCTCTGGCAACAAAAGATGCTTCTGGTCCACGTGGAACTGCACTTTACTGGGGCCATTGGAAAGGAAGCAAATTACTCTTCTTTGCACACCTCTAGGCTGCAGCTGACGGTGCTTCTGCTCTGACAGACCATAGAGAATAGAATTTCCTCCCTCATTAAATCCATTTCAGTCTATCTCCCTTCTGATTTAAAAAGCACCCCACTGTTTCTTGTTTCCAAAATTGTTTTAATGGAACAAGAACTGTTAGTCTTTTATATATTACATTCCCTGCTAGTCTTCCCTTATACTGTCCAACTTCTTGTGCATTTTCCTTCTCAAATTTGTTGCAGTTGTTCGTGTTAATGAGGTTTTTCATTCAACTATAAAAGGGCCCCACTGCAGTTTCGCAGGCCACAATTTGCTTTGCAGCCTTCTGCACACCATTGTACCAGCCGTCTGCTTCATAGGTAGCAGTGGAAACAGCTTCTGCATAATGGCTACAGTCATTCACTTGAGCTAGTGAGGCAAGGAGTGGCAAGTGGACAGACCTTCAGTTCAACCCAGAAGCAGAAAACCAGCTTTCCGGCAGAATACCATGGAGGCACTGCTTAGGGTATCCTTACTGCCCCAATACTAGGGTCCTAGTGGAAGAATGTGGATGGAGCCGATTCCCACGGCTGCAGGACTGAGCATTCAGCCATCCTCACACAATCCAACCCAGTGACTCACTCAGAGGCCACGTGAGGAGTCAGTGTTAATGAAGAACTGCAACAACATCTCCCCCTCTAGTTGAACTGTGGCAAATGTACTCTACTTCAGAAGAGGGGAAAAAACTACCACAGGGAGCTGTGTGTGTTGTATTACAATATTCATAGTTATGAGAAAGACATAGCCAATGCATAAAGTAAAAAAAAAAGAAGAAATGGATAACATTTTCTGAGAGAACCCCATGTGATATGAAGAAACACTTGTGGCTGAGGGGTGCCATAGTCTGAGTAACACTGATTTAGCCTGTTAGAGTAGTCTTTTAGGAATCATTTTAATTCTGCTTTGAAGCACCTGGTGCAGCCTGATGGACAGAAATGATGCAGGTGATGCACCAGAAATGAATGGGCAGATTAAAAAAAAAAAAAACTCAGAACCCATCAGTTCCTAGTAAGGTATTTAAATAAGTGGCCAGACTTCCAGAACAATGGCAGGCCTGAGTGCTGAAGATTAAAAAAATTCTGGCCACTTTATTCATTATGTGCTTAGAAGGAAGATGAACTGAAATACTGGCTTCAACAGTGGTTGCCAAGCCTTTTTGAAAAACTGAACTTAATTATATTATTAGTCTTTAAACTTCTTTTTCCATGTTACTAAGTTAATAGCTCAGAAAGAAAGAACATCCCCACTCCCAGAATGCAGCTGTATTTAGACAGCTACTTGGAAGCCAGTGAGAATCGAAGTGATCAAGATTCTGAAGATTGGCCTGTTGGCAAATACCGAATGATACTCATAGATATAAATGATGAAGGGAATGCTGCAGTAGCCTGACTCAGGTCACAAGACTTTTGTGAATTAGGGCCTTGTCACACAAGACACTTAGCATGTATTTTATTTAGATCACCGTAAGCATTACCATGCTATATTAAATGTTAGAACATGTTCTGAGCAGTTGCCACAGTAGCGTTTACTACAGTATCTCGGTACATTCTGAACAGGGCTGAAGCCAGCTTTTCACCCCCAATCTCCATGACACTGACCCAGCTTGCACATCTGTCCATGAGGATGTGCAACCCCCCTATACCCAGAGCCTGTGCCCTCCCCACCATGTGCCCAGAACTGCCCACCCCAGGAGCCCCTGCCCCTGGCACACCAGGAACAGCCAAGTCTTTGCCCCAGACTGAGGAAGGCGCAGGGAGCCAGGGGCAGATTCAGAGTGGGTGCAGTGGTGCAGTTGCATCCCTACCCCCTTTGATTTTTGCTCCATCTAACCCTTTAAACGAAGTGCCTGGCACCAGCAGTGGCGTTTCTATTCAAGCAGAAGAAAGGGAATCACTTGACTTCACAGGTCATTATAATCAACTTGATTCCTGCTAATCTCTCTTCACCCCACAGATAGTAACAACCCTCTCTCCTTTGTAATGGCCTTGATGTTCCACTATTCATACTATCCTTTCTTCTTCAATTTTGCTGTTTGCTCACTATTCTGAGCAATGTCTCTTTTCCATTTCACAGCCCTACACACTGTTTTTAGCTTTAGCTAAAAACCTTAGATCAGGTGGGGTAATATTAACTCTGGTATAGAAATGACTGACAGTGAAGTATTGGAGGCACTGTCAAGACACTCAAGAAGGCTAGATTTTGTTTTACAAATCTGAGATAAGAGATGTACTTTTGACTATAATGACTACAGGACTAATGAACCAATATATTTTCACCATTCTTGCCTAGTGTGTTGTGTTTTTTAAACTTTATATATATCTAGCAAATTAGTGCACATTTCAGTAAATGTGTTTGTTTTTGCTCTGATATTCAACTGGAGAAAATACTGCTAGACCCCTAGCATACAAATAAAGTTTCTAGTTTCTGTTTAACTGGAGAAAAATATGTGTTATTATATGTGATGATGTGTCACACCATCTGTACCCCCTTTTAAATCCTAGGGCACTTTTACATGTGCTCCGATGTGTTCTGATTAGAATGCATCAGGACAGACATGATTAATTGAGTCTTCTAGAGCATTTTAATCAGAACACTCCAGCGTGCTGCAGTGTCTTGTGTATTCAGCATCCCTGCATTTCAAAATGGTGGTGGAGGCGATTTAACTAAAGCTCATCAAACTAGCTTCAGTTAAAGCATCCCTACCACCATTTTGAAATGCAGGATGCTGAATACACAAGATACTGTGGGCATTTTAATTAGAGTGGTTCCCAAGAGCTTTTCTAATTAAAATGCCCTCCCCTACCCCAGAATACATGTATAGGTGGCCCTAGATGCTCCCATGCATGGAGCCAACCCCAGAAAGGGATGCTGTTCCTGCCACTGGATCCATGGGCTGAGTTGGGTCTCTGCTGCTGGAAGTCTTGAACCAACTCCAGTGCAATCAACTAATTGTTGGTCCAAGCCCCTGCACCACACCAGAGTCTTCAACTCATATTATCTCCATGTAGCAATCTGACAATAGCTGATTTCCATTTCACAGCCCTACACAGTTTTTAGCTTTAGCTAAAAACCTTAGATCAGGTGGGGTAATATTAACTCTGGTGTAGAAATGACTGACAATGAAGTATTGGAGTTAGTTAATATGATCTGGAGATACTCCTACCACAAAAAGTTGTAACTTTGCTATGAAAGGATTGCATTTGGTATGTGTTTTACTGCTTGAATGTGCGGGTGCTTGGTTTTTAAGTACAGTTAGCACATCCTAAGCGTAATGTGCAACATGCCCCATAGCTCCTTTTTGAACTACTAGACCATGCTTTTCAGAAAACTTCCATACTTAATGTAAACAATTTCCAATGATGGAAAAGCTAGTATGAATCTGGTAAATAATTCTAATGGTTACAGTTGTTGTCATTCTTAAATGAAAGCCCAAAAATCATTCTGAGCATGAATCTGACTAGCTTCTAGCTGCTGGAGCTTTTATCTGCCAGATGAAGAAAACTCTGTTCTTTGCTCTTTTGTAGCTGCTTGTATACTGTGATCTAGTTATGCCTTGACCTCTAATACATTAAATAGGCTGAGCTCCTCTAGTCTTTTACCATAACTATAAATCAGAATTAGCAATTCTTTGCTGATTCTCACAGCTCTTCTCTGCACCTCTTCCAATTTTTCTACATCTTCTCTGATGTAGAAATTGGACACAGTATCACTGTCAGAACTGACCAGTGCCAAATACAAAGGCAATATTATCTCTTTACTCTTACTTGGTACCTCCCTATTTATACCTCACAGGATTGCATTAGTCCTTTTGGGCAAAAGTTGCACTCAGAGCTCATATTTGACCCAAACACTTCCCACTAGTGTAAGACTTAAAGCAGATAAAGATTATTTCCCAGCTAAAGGAAGCCTGAGAGTGAAAACACTATATCTTTCCTGGATTTATATCTGGATTTGGGTTTCATAGGGAATTTTTATCTTTGTACTAATATAAAGAATTGCTAAAGGCATCAAATTGTACTTCTACTCTCCCCACCACAAAGGTTGGAAAATTTAAAGTAGCACATTATTACTGTTATAAATAAAAATTGCCCATATAATACCAGGATTATTTTAATATAAAGCAAAAACTTGTGGAACATCTATATAAAGACTGTTGTATCTATTCAAATGCCCTTCAGATGCTATACACCAAATCCATTTTTATGGTCTCATTCTACTATACTTACTCTTGCTGATGACCACTTCCTCCCTGACTAGTCCCACTGGTTTCAGTGGGACTATGTGTTTACTAATTAATGACAGAATGGCATTGGCAAGATGACAGATTCTGGCCATTAACCCGTTTCATTTTTTTAAAATGAGTCCTGATATCAGGCATCTTTACAAATTCCTCTTGTTTTTATTAGGTTGGGAGGGAGCTATGTTTAAGCCCCAATTGATTTATTTGTGCATAAACAAGAGACTTAACACAGTGAAGAAGGAAAGGAAGAAGGGATACTCTGTAAAGGAAATCCAGTGGAACATGGGACTGGAAGGTTTCTCCAAGGTCAAGTCCAATCCCTTGCCATTTTAGAGACCACATTATATAATGACCTCCATAAATTAATCCAGGGCATCCCTTGAGGTAACTAGGAACAATGGCCACAAACTGACGGAGAGCAGATTTAGGTTAGACATCAGAAAGGACATCTTTATGGTAAGGGTTGCCAGAATCTGGAATGGGCTTCCAAGGGAGATGGTGCTCTCCCCTACCTTGGGGGTCTTTAAGAGGATGCTGGACATGCACTTGGCTGGCGTCATCTAACCCCAGCGCTCTTTCCTGCCCAGGGCTGAGGTCGGACTCGATGATCTACTGAGGTCCCTTCCGACCCAACATCTATAAATCAAGTTCCATCTTAAAATTAGTAAGGTTTTTTTGGCCCCATTATTCCTACTGGAAGACAGTTGCAGAACTTCACTTCTCTGATTACTAGAAACCTCCTTCTAATCTCCACCCTAGACTTAGTCATGGCTAGTAAATACTCACTTGTTCTTGTTTTTATGCAGCGTGATATGTAACTAGTTGCTCAAATAAAGCCTAATCCAAAGCCCCCTGAAATACATGGGATTCTTTTCCCTGATTTTACTGAAGTGTTGGATCAAGATTTTAGCTTTAACGGGATGGTGGAGATGGAATTCCTGATCTTCAACTAGAACACAGAAATGCAAGAATAATCATATTCAGAATGCTATGTTAGCCTGATTTGTTTATACATTATCTTAGCATTTTATTTTATTATGCATTTTAATAATGCAAGGGCTTAAAAGCTGGGAATGAACATATTCCATGAGCTCAATATATTTCAGTTTGCAGATCATCAATTGTTTTTCCCTGTGATTATGCAGTTTTACTTTATCATCCCTTGGATAACAATTTTTGCATAAAATCTGACTTTATATTTCATTTTTCCCGTCTGTTATCTTAACAAAATACATCCAAAACACCCTTTGTACTGCTGTAGTAATATAACAGATCAGGAGAAGCTGTGGCATAAGAAATCAAAACCATAATAATGTCTTTGGGTTTTGCATTTTAAATACTGCATTCATTGTTGCACTGAGGTTTCAGATCCCTTTTCAGACATTACTGAGATTACCTTTGGTAATGCCTATTTCATTGTACTTTGATATAAAATAATGTATGTCATAAATCATCTAAGTGACTGTCATTAGAGTGAAAAGCACCTACTTATGATATGTAACAATTTGCTTTTCTAATTTGAAGAGAATCGAGGTATTTTAATTATAAGGTCTAAAGCCCTTGTGGATGAAATTAAAATTTGATGTAAAAATCACATTCTTCACAGAGCTGTAAGTTAGGAAATGATAACATCTATATTCATTAATTTGTACTTTTTGGGTCAGGCTAAAAGCAGAAAAAAACTGGGGACATTCATGGGGAAGTTTTGTCATTTCAATGGCAAAAAGCTCAGAATTGAGAAAACATTACTTGTTTTTAATTTGTTCTGTTCATTATTTGTTTTTTGAAAAGAAACAACCTGCTACAGCAAATATTTTTTCATGGGTTATCAATGACAAATATTGTTAATGTAAAGAAACCCTCAAATCTTCACTTGGAGGGAAGTCATGAAAGTAAAGGAGGGGGCTAGACAGAGAGAGAGTGAGCTATTTAAAATTATTGGCGTGCTTCACATTTTCAAGATTGCTTCCATTTGGAAGTGAATGGGGGTTTGAGCCTCCACAGTGCAGAACAATTTAAAATTATTGGAGCACTTCACTTTGAAGGTGATCAGGGCCCTGAACATGTACATTGTAGAGAGATTTAAAATTATGAGAGCTCTTCAAATTGTTTAAAACATTGATTTTTTTATAAAATTGATTTTTCAACATTTTATTTCTTCAGTGACTAGGTAATTACAGCAGACCAGAAACCAAGGTAGTTCATTCTGCAACTAGGACTTTCTTTCAGCTGTCCCTCCCTTCTCTCTCTCTCTTTCTTAATAAGTTTTCTGGTTTCCCTTACTTCTGGGACAGACACATCGTTCTTTGTTCTTGCTCATAAATCTTTCTCTGACCAAGGAACCAGGAAGTTATTAGGGGTGAGCAGAAGGTCAGGTTGAAAATTCAGTTTGATCAAACCTATCCTAACAAAATAACAATCTAACCACCTTAAACCCTAAAACCAAACCCAACTCCACTACTCCTTAGATTTGACTTTTAATCAGCATTTTGTCTAGGAAGTGCCCTCCAACAGATTTTACAGTGGAGGTTATGGGTACTCACAGGAATTAGGAAGCTGCCATTAGTTCGGATTTAGTTATACACACTGACATATGCACACATATGGCATTTCCAATACCCCTTTCTCTCTCACTAAACATGGACAGCCAGAGAAAAACCTCCACAGACCCATCAAGCAGATTTGGCTGTTAGAAAGAGGACAGAGAAACCATTTTTTTCTCTCCCTGTTCCCCAAGTTTGAGCACCTTTCCACCTCCCCTAGGTAACAGCCAACATTTATTCTCTATTGTATTTAAGAACAGAGAATTTTACAGAACTACAAATAAAAGAAGACATTCAGATTAGAGTTTGCAGTTCTCGTTGACAGACAGCCTATAATGGGCTTAAATCATGCGTCTCAGGGAAGGAAGTGGCTTATGATACCAGCCAGAGCCTCAGTTAGTGTAAATCAAGAAAGCTTAACTGAACTCAATGAAACCATGCTTATTTACATCAGCTGAAAATCTGACTCTTCCTATCTATGTGCATAACCAGAGTAAGCCATACTGTTAACACCTTGCTTACAACAGTGAACAGTTACTGCACTGAAGTCAAAATGAGTAAAGAATTCGCTACCTGGCATACTAATATCATCTTTATAGACAACTTGATTCTCTGGTCATTTTACAAGTACCTGCCCCAGTGGGGAGAGGAGGAGGAGGGAGTACAAAGCATTCACTCGGTAGGAACAAGTAGAAGATGAATATTCTAGAGAGCGGTTTCATGAATCTGTGAATACCTTGAGAATCTCTCCCAGTTCAGAAGATCCTCGGGTATGTTTGTTGGTATTAAAAAAAACCCTGTTTTGCAAAGGCTGGAAGTAAAGTTTTATGTATTTGGTAAGAACCCATATCAAAGTAAAATGAACATATTACTGAATTTGTCAGCTTGAACTAACACCTGCCACACACAAGGTCTTTAACCTTTCATGCACATCATAACTTCAGTCTAAATTTAAAGGAACAGGGAAAGCAATAGAGCAAAGCTACCCAGATGTTGCACGGTCTGTGCAATTGTAAATTTAAAAGTACCAGCTTTCCAACCAGATTTTAATGCACCAGAAACATCATGAAAATTCCAAGCCACACTGGATTATTGAAATGTCTGGCTATTTCAATACGAATTTTGGAACAGATGTACAGAGGTAGGCAATAAAGCTGTGATAATAAGGAACGTTTCTACATCATCTCACAAAACTACTAATCTTTAATGAGGACCAAAGCTATTCATAGGAGGGGGTATTTTTCATTATTTTTATTTAACTTGGTTTTGAGTATTCAAATTCCTTAACTCAGTTGCTTAAATTTGATAATGTAATCATGCATTTTGTGGCTGTCTGACACTGACATTCATATTTGCAATAAAGGCCAAAACAAATAACTGCAATAGTCCTCTTCTCCTTTAATGAAGGGAAATAGCATGGAGGGAAAGCACCTACCTATTCAACTACCTGATTGTTATAAAATGTAACACAAGTTACCTTAAAAGCAAATAGCAGCTACTGATTTTAGATATTTTCATTTTTGGCTACCTAAATTTAGACCTTACCAGGATCTGATTTTCAAAGTACCAAGCTTCTGCCTTTGGGAAAGAAAGCCAGCTATGCTGTGATAATAGTCCTAAGTCACTTATAATAAATTTAGCCTTTGATCTAGAGGAATATGTAAATTCATATAAGGCAAATTGGTCAGGAAAGTAGAAAGTTGTGTTGCATTTTAGAAAATACTTGAAACTCCTCTTTTTAAATGAATGGCAAATATCTCATTTACTTCAATGGGACTAGGACGAGACTCCAAGTTCAGAGTCAGTGTTACAGATAAAACTAAATGCACTGTGGAGAGCAGAATCACTCTCACAATCACACTGTTTCAGTACACTCACAATAATCATTGACAGGGTTATTAAAGGGCAGAGTTAATGCAGTATTTTTGGAGAAGGTACCATCTTGCCTTTAACTTTACAGTACTTTACAAGTACATGTTAGCCACTGATTACTAGGATAGTATTAATAATAGCCTCAGAGAAGACCTTCTCACCAATAAGCAAGTTTTCTGATGATAACTGTTGGTGGAGATAGCCAGGAAGAGCATGTGTCCCTGCACAACAAAGCTGAGCTCTGCCTGTATTCCAATTCCTGATGAATAATAGGACAGGAAGCCACTAGCAAGGATAGAAACAATCTTGTGTTAAGAAAAGGATATATCTGACACAGGAGGAGGCATGTACAGTAGATGCCTATACAAGCAAAGAAGATCCTACTCACAGGGGGGAAAAAAAATCTGTCAACAATGCTAGGCCAGGCATGTGATTTTACTCAACAGTGGTTGAAAGTGAACTTGGCTGCTTGTTGTAGTGTTAGGAAGGTTAAAATATTGTATGCTAGGAAAGTTAAAATATTGTATGCTGTGGGCCAGTCTTTACAGTCTGCCTTGAGACCTTCATGCCCAGCATACTTGAAAGCTGTCATGGGGTATAATCCCAGAACGTGTTCAATGATGCTTACTTGGGTTTTCAGTGCATGTGCAGGAGCAGGTGGATGGGGCATGCTCGGGAATGGCCCATCCAAGGCACACTGCCACCGCTGTGTAGACAGCTTCTCTGTTCTGAGGTAGCTAAATATAGGATTGTGCTTTGGCCCATTACAGACACAGCAGCTAACCATGGGACCCTGGCCTAAACTGAAACTTCCCCCCAAGTTTGGGGCTGATTCAATCCAGCTCAACTTTACCCAGCACAAAGTCAGAGTTCAGGATTGAGGGGCATGGCCACATGTTGGGGGTTGTTCAGTGAAGTGGAGCATGACTTCTCTGTGCCTGCTCACCCCCAAACAGGTGGAACATAAGAGTGTTAGAGCAGTGCTAAGCAGGTACCACTGTGGTGCTCCCTAGCATAATCTGGAGCCAATGTAGACATGGCCTGCATGTGGTAAGAGAAAGGCCTCATCCAACTGAAGCCACTGTGATATTGTTATTTGGTGGATTATCAAGTCAGTATTTCACCAGATCCCTGAGGCAAACACCCATCCAGTGACACCAGAGTTGCAACTTGTAGAAATGCTCAGGTTCTTTAACTCATCCAAACATGGCAACGATTGCAGAACAGTGCTCACTACTGTACTGCCTCAGGCGGAAGCATCACCTCCTGATTCACCACTTCCTGCCCCACCTAAGTTTTTCTTGGAAGCTTCCCATCTAAACACAGATGAGGCCCAAATCTGCTTAGCTTCTGAAACAGGACAAGACCATAGCTGGAGGTATTCCCTTGACGTTGACTGCCTTTGGTATGTACCTGCTTATTTATTCAAACCCCACCCAATTACTGCCACAGCAATGATTTACACAGGTTTAATTTTTTCCTTTGTTTCTGTATCCAGAGCGTATAAAGCTTCTCCCCATCTCTTGTGCAAAAAGGTCTCCAGGGAATCGGAGAATGTCACATAACTAGTTTGTTGTTTTTTTAACCTGAAGAAAGCCTTTATTTCATCCAGCCTTTCACACCCATGTAAGTCTCTGAGACAGTACATATTTTTACTTGAGCAAATTTGTATTAAGGGGAGGGGAAAAAATGCTGAACAGCATTTTCACCTGACTAGTGACATTTGATGGGCTATGAAGCCTGCTGTGGGAAAAAGATGAGACCCTAACAGGAGGTGCACTGCAAAGCCTAAAGCAGCACTGATATCACAGTCATGTCAGCTGCAGTTACAGATTCCCACGATGTCACTTCTCTAGCAGCACAGCTGGCCTGGGTGTCTCAGGCATAGGATCCTAAGTGATAATCAAAACTACATTCACACCAAGAGCTACAGCAACAAAAGTATTAGATACACTACAATGAAGAGGGAACAGGCCACAGATATACTTGTTGACACAACACCTCATAGGTCAGTTTTAAGTGGTACTACCCGATATCCATTTGGTCATGTTTACGTACCATTGCAGGGTTTGTTAAATCATTATTTTCTAATTATTTAGCATAGTGAGCAAAGGATTAGTTTAACAGCAAGGTACTTAAAAGCACAAGGGCTACAATTAAAAATAATAGATGTACCTCAGAAATCTAACTAGGGTAGTCTTGTGACTAAGACAGTAAAACTAGGTCTAAGGAGGTCTGTATTTGGGGAAGGTAGGAGTTCTAAAACTTGGGAGATAGTTTTGCCTTAGGGAGAACTGTCATTATTTTAGTGTTCCCCAATACAAAGTCTTTATGTATTACCATGACTAAGATACAGGACACAGTTCAGTACATGAATGCATGAAGATGGCAGAAGACTATTAGAGCTAATGAAGGTTTGAAATTGTTTTATTGTGTTAATCAGTTTCTAAGGAAAATAACAAGCTACCTACCTTGCAGCATCTGTGAAAGCTCTCCTGTCTGTCTCATGCAAACTACTGAGTTGCATTTCCTGTGCTTCCAGTCTGTGGGACTGATGCTACTTTCACAGGTACATTATGTGGTAGTAAAAGTCTGGATGCATGCTCCTGTGTTCCATTCTTCCAGCCTGTTTAAGGGAGAGTAGTAATGGAAAGGTGGCTATGGGTAACCAAAGAGAGTCTGAAATAGGGTTGTGCATATAACCACAACTGAAACAGCAACAACAAGATTTTGTTTCAGATCGACCAGGAATGCGAAACATTTTTGAATTTTTGGTGAAAAGAAAAAAAGTCATTTTGGGTTGAATGAAACATTTCAGCAGCATTTCTGGTGTCCTTGTACGTCACTAGGTGGAACACCACCTGGTGTGTTCAAAACCATGGTTCAAATGATCCCTCTTCCTGATTCTGAGCAAAGACATGAGCGCTTGGTTCAAGGCTCAGGACAGTGCCATACCAACTGGATTACAGGCTAGAAGGGAGGCACTACAACCTTCCCCTCCTCACTCCAGTTTTGAGAATAATGCATAAGTGGCTTTATAGATCCACCTGAAAATACAATTTGTCACAGTAGGTCAAATGATGCATTTCAAAGTTTCTTAATTTCTTCATTTTTATCACAGATAAATTACTCACCAAATTAAACCCAGTTTTAGGAGTGTAATTTACCATGACGCCCATTCAAGCACTTCACCATCTCAAGCCAGTCAGGCACTCCTGTTCCTTGTGGGTCAGCAGCTTGCCTGATGGTGTGAGTCCTCAAGGTCCCCACAGAGTCTCCCCTGCCATGACTTGGTTGGAATAGTTCTTAATGGGAAGAAGTTATTTGATCCTGCCTCTGTTGGTGCTCACACAAAGGCCTTTGGTCCTGCCTCTGCCTCCCCTACACCCTGCTTTATGCCAACCAAATGAGATGTTAAGTCTTGGCCGAGCCTGCCTTCCAGCTAGCAACCACAGCCAGGCAATAGCCCCTGTTTATTCAAAGTCAAAGTTAGACTGTGTACTGTCTCATTAGAGAGTTCACATTCCTTCTTGAGGCCTCAAAGTTGGCCTGACATGCCTCCTCTTTTACCCTGGGGCATACCTTACCCCAGGTACCCTTCCCCAGGATTACTCACGGCATTTACCACTTCTTTGTTTCTTTTCTCTCCACAGGCTCACCGCTGTTCCAGTCTCTGTCTTTGTCATCTGGCATCTACAGTTGCTAGAGAGTTATGTATCCTGGCTCCTCTGAGGCAGCTCCGATCAGGCACCCAAACTCCCTGGGTTGCCACCAATCACCCCTGAAAGGGCACACAGTCTCTCCCCGCCACTCCGGCCTCTTGGGAGGATCCGCTTCTGGTCTTCCCCAGATGTCAGTCAGGGTGGATTTTAACTCTCTTCCTGAGTGCCAGCCAGTGAATCGCTGGCGACACGTGTTAACATAATGCGTCCATGCCAGCACCAGAAGGCGATTTTGATCTCCAGCAGCGTTTTGCTTCTGCCGCTTTTCTCGCTGCTCCTGTGCTGGTGGTAAATTTGTCCTCGTGGTATTGTCCCCTCCACAAAGAGCTTTGACTTGACCAAAAAGATATTATTTTATGTATAAACTATTTGCCAAAAACAAACAATACAAACTTGTTCAGTTCTATTCTTCACAAAGCAATTGTGCCACTATTATGCCACAAAATGGCATAATTGAACAGAAAAGCTCTAAAGAAGGTGGGTTGCTTATAGGAAACTGTTTTGTCTAGATGGCCTTCTTGCCCAGAGTACACTTATTTTTCACAAGTGAAATCCACTGTAATGAACTATCAATCTAATGAGAAAGTTTGGTTTGACTGATGCCAGCTTCTAGCTGTAAAATGAACATTGTGACCATTAGGAAAGTCTCTCTGGCTACACCAGCCCTGCAGACTACAGCACTGTTTAGAGATACCTCATCTATCTTTAAATGAGTTAGCTTGGTTACTTGTCTCAGTCTAGTTAGCATAGCATGGAGCGCTACAAAACCTGGAAACAGTGTACATTTCTTCATGTACCAAATGTAGCTCATTAAAAGCAAGATCTGGTATCCTCTACTCCACCACAGTTTGCATTAGCAACTGCCTCTATGTCACGGATTCTCAACCAGGCTGTCATGGCACCTATGAGCTCTGTTAGGTGTGCAAACATGATAAACCTAGAGATTTCCTATAGGAATCCAAAGCACCTGGTCCATTAGGGGTCTTTCTGAGTACTTTCTGAAATAGAAGAATTATTCTATATTCTGTGGTCACAAAAATTAAAGGAAACCAAGAGCTGGCATTTTCCAAGGGGTGCCTTGAGTTTAGTGAGGGGTGTCTTGAGTCTAACAAGATCAAGAACTGCCACCCTAGGTAGCGTTTTGGCAGACACAACAGCTACCTTCAGAATTTTGTCATGATTGTCACTGACACTCAGAATGGATCCATTCAACCAACTAGGTTTGAGAATTCAAATCAATGTTCAAATGTGTTACAGAAAACTGAAAACAAAGGCAACATGAAACACTGTGGTGAAGCTCTGGATAGGAGAGGCAAGGGTGGGAGTTGTTGATGTTTTGTTATCCTGTTTAGTTTGAGGCAGGAAAGGGGGAAGGCTGACTCCTGGTCTGGCTAAAGAAGTAACAACCTGCTACACATGATGGAGAATGTGGAAAAGGGCCTGGGGTATATTAAGAAATCAAGAACTAGTGTGCATCTTACCCCGAATACCAGCTGGTCACCCCCTGCCCCACTCATAGGACCCCACTAGTACCTGTTCCATTGATCAGTATACCCTTTGAGTAGGTCAGAGTGAACTTGGTGGGACAACTAGAGCCCAGTTCAAGAGGGTCCAATTTCATCCTTGTCCTTTTAGACTATGTCACCTGCTACCCTGAGGCTGTGGCAATTTGCTCAGCTTTAGCACAAACTGTAGCCTCTGAGCTATTACAGATATTCTTTCAGGTGGACAGTCCCTAAGAGATTTTGACTGACCGAGGCACAGTCTTCAAGTCCCACTTACTCCAAGAAGTTTAGGGCTTATTGAAGGTCCATTCTGTAAAGACTTCAATTTATCACCCCCAAATGGATGGATTAGTTGAAAAATTTAATTGGACACTGAAGGGGATATTCATAAAATTTGTCTCAGAAGAGGCCTGGAACTGGGACCAATTATTAGTATACTATTGTTTGCCATTTAAAAGGTTTCACAGTCCCCCATGAGCTTTTCACCATTTCAATTATTGTATGGGAAGCAACCCCCAGGCATGTTAGATTGCTTACAAGAATCTTGGCAGGCCCAGGGGACAACACCACAAAATATAGTCCATTATGTCCTGAAGCTACGGGAAGTATTAGGCCCTTGCAAAAGTAAATATTGGGACTGCACAACAGGTGCAGAAACAGCAGTATAATAAAAATGTCCAACTCTGGATTTATCAACCAAGGAACAGAGTCTTTGGTTGAGGATTCTCCGCTCCTCTGAGACTAAGTTGCTAGCTAAATGGCAAGGCCCTTTTGAGGTCCTGTGGATGGTAGACAAGGTGAATTATGAAGTTTGCCTACTTGAGAAACAGCAAGGTTCGCAGATATATCACATCAACTTGCTGAAGCCCTAGAAGGTCCAAGAAGTCTGTATGGGGTCTACCTGTTTGCTGGGAGCTGGGCTGAGGATTCAAACCGTCCCTCCCCCACCCCCCAATCCTAGGCTGGCCTCATGCTAGGGGAGGCTTTGACCTCAACTCAGTGGGCTGAAGTAAAAAACCTACTGGAGGATGTTAAAGGGAGCCAAAACTACACTGATTGAACACCAGATAGTCCTCAAGCTGAGCTGTGCAGTTCAGAAGGGATAGTCAAGAATTCTAGCATGGCTGAGAGAAATGGTAAAACGAGATTAAGAAGATGCTGTATCTAAGGGTGATACAGGTATTTGCCAGTGAGTGGAGTAGCTCAACTGTTTTGGTGCCAAAGTCTGATTGCACCATCTGGTTTTGTACTGATTTTTGTAAAATCAATACTGTTTCAAAGTGTGATGAATATCCTATATCCAAAATAGATGAAACGGTGGGAGGAATATGCAATGAAAAGTACATAACCACCCTGGATTTAACCAAAGGGTATTGGTAAATACCACTGGACCCAGTGTCCTGAGAAATCACAGCCTTTGAAACACTCTGGGGACTCTACCACTTTTGAACTGTACCTTTTGGTCTCCACAGGACCCCTGCAACCTTCCAACATCTAATAGACAAAATACTCCACCCACAGTAGGCATGTGCAGCTGCTTAGCTGTACAATGTAGTGATATCTGCCAACACATGGGCACAACACCTTCAGTGGGTGAGAGAGGTGCTGAGGTCAATACACTCAACTGACCTCATGACCAACCCTGCTAAATGTCACCTAGGCTGCACAGAGAATAGATATCTAGTATACATACTGGGCAATGGCAAGATCAGGCCCCTAATAGGCAAAGTAAAGGTACTTGTGAACTCTCCAGTGCCAGCAACCAAACTTCAGGTGAAGTTATTTAAGCTACAATCGGTGATTCATCCAACAATTTGTTGCCATCACAGCCCCACTAACTGACATGTTGTGGAAGGGAGCACCTCAAAGGATCCAGTGGTCACCCAAATGTGAGGCAGCATTTGGGACAGTAAAATTATTACTATGCAGTACACTGCATAGTTTTGACACCCACTCTGAGTTGGGGACTGGGGTTGGTGCCCTGATTGCCTCACCCCAAGTTACATTACTGGTCTATGACAAACTGCTCCAACTTAAAATAACAATTAAGCTTATGTTCATGTGCCATTTTTATAAGCCAACCTGGTCTGATGTATGATTTTGTCTTGACATTATGTAAGAAATTCTTCCTTTGTGTGGTTTTAACAAAAGTTCTGATGAAATCTAGTAGTTATTAGTTTGGGTTTTGTTTTAACCTGAACCATAAAAAAAACTCAAGGAATACAGCTCTAATCCCCCAGAAGCTGCATATATAACTCAGGAAAAAAAGGGCAGGATAGATATACAACTTTATAGATTAACTAAATAAAATATAGAAAGAGAATAGAAGCTTTCATGAACCCAAGTTCATATAATGAGAAACATTTGTTGCAGATTATTCTTTTATGTTTCCAAAGGAAGATATTTTGAAACCATGGCTAGAACAGCGTGAGTAAAAGGACATAAAGAGAAAAACAAACTGCAAGCAGCAAGGATGGAGCCCAACTTAGTTTGAACACATGCCAAAAAAGAGAATCTTTGTATTACTTTTGCCTTAGTGAAGAATTATAAATTTGAGTTGATTCATTCAGCAGTAAGGATCCAGGTAAAAGAACAAACAAACAAATAAACATGATACTACAACCAGAAGAAAGTCCGTTTCTTGCAGGATCTGTATAAAGTCAAGATTCTCAATTTCTCTGCAGATTTTGTGCTACAGTATAAAACAGTTTTTGCAAGCAAAGCACTAAAAGCACTTGTGCAGCCTCCCAGCAGAAATGCAATGCCAAACATTTGTAAACCCTGAAGAATTTCCACTAACAGTCAAAACAACCACGGATCTTAACACTTTCCAATGACAATACAAGACATACCTCTTTGCAGAAACCTTTTAACTATAACATCCTTGTAACATGGTCTGGTTTCAATATCCTGAATGTAAGCAAAAGAATCATAGCAACATTTAGGGTTAGATTGTGCCCCTGAAGCACCAGCATCACTTGGTGAAAGTGCACAGCTGCTCTGTCTGGGGGAACTCTTGTGCGTCATGGGACACAGACCTTCTTTGAATCTCCACAGTATGCAAAGGAACTATACACTGTATAGTGCCAATACTAGTGTAGCCTACTTCCCTCTACACTGCCTTACAACAACGGCTAGTGCAGGACCAGAAGTTTGGATTATGGTCCTATTTTTTCCTTACCTAGCCCAGCCTCCCTTAAGTATTTTATACCACACCAAGGGACAAGGGATTATTTCCTGGGACATTATGTAGGGTTCCACTGGCATGTTTTCATTCTTGCATTGTGAAAACAAGTCAAAGTTAGTACTGGTTATGCCTTTGGTCAAAGAATATTTGTTCATGGAGGCAGCATTAGTAGTTTTTGGGAGTTATAGCACATTTAGTTCATGACTTCAGTTTGAGCAAGTCGCTTAACTTTATTTGTGTTCTGACTGGGAAATGGAGATAACAATCATTTACTACCTGTTTCACAGGGATGCTGCAATATCTCCACTACTATGAGATACTCAAATGAAAAATGTTCTAGGCATGGCCTTGTGAGGTCATGAGTGTCCTCTCCTCCTATGGACTTCTAAACATGACTAAACTAAATCTCATGCAAGCCACTAATGGAAGGGCTCCTGGGAGATACTTCTGGGGAGAGTAGAGCTTTTCAAAACTGACAGAGAAGGAGATTAGATAGCAGGCTTTAAAAATAAATTAAGTCTGTTTATGAACCCTTTGTGTTCTGGTTCTTGTGGGATTTTCTGTTTTTGTTTTCTTTATTAGCCAGAGAAGTTAGCAATGTTTGCCAACTGTGTGAAATGTCATGATTTTTGGAGTTATAATTTCTCTTAAAAGGAAGGCAAATGTCATTTTATGTGTGATTTCTTTTGCAAGACACAACAAAAAAATCCTTTTTTTTTCCCTTCTGTGAAACACATGAAGCAAAAAAAAAAAAAAAAAAGTTACACAGTAATTGTGCCTTTCTGGAAAAAGCACATATTTGTGTTGATATTTATCTAGCATATTTATGTAGTGGTTAGACATGATTATCCTGTGACACAGTTCTATTATGTCCTCCTATTATCCTTTCACTGAATTTGTTTTTAGAGTGTTACTGAAGTACCTGGGTGGTTTTGCTTCCTGATGTCCAAGTACTATGGAATGATATAATGAATAAGATTCACGTAAGTTCTTTGGTATATTTGGATTGTAATATTTTATTTATTTTGACTTATAAAAACGCATGTAAAAAGTACCGGTCCTTTCCTAAGGACATTGCACCCGTGTCAAAAAGTAAGATGTAGTGGCTAAATTTAAAACATATCTCCATGTTGAAAGATCCTATTATGGAAAAACTCATGCTTAAAATGAAAATTATTTGCAGAATCTACAGGTAGATCTCTCTTGTATGCTGAGAGGCTCCATCTCTGGTAATCATAATTGAAGAACATTATAGCATGAGCTGAAATAGGGGTTGGAGGTTTGCTGAAAGATAACCCCATTATTTAGTTTTTCTTTTCTCTCAAAATGAGAAGTATAAGAGGAAGACAGTAAAGATCATAGAACACTGGTGTCACCAGCTACCACTGAAATTTACGACAAAATTTCTGTGGACCTCAATAGAGCAAAATCAAACCCATGGGGCTAGGGACAGAAATTGCACATAAACTGGTATAAGTGATCAGAAACCGGTTCAAATCTGTAACACAACAGAAGTTCAGTGCACATAAACAGCTTTCAAAATTACTAAAACCAGTTTAAAATAAATCTGGATGGATGTAGTGTCAGACATAACTGATTTAGGTTAAATCAGTTTATTGAACTTCTATCCCAGATCCCCTTCAAATTCAAGTTAAGTCACAGTCCAAACTCCTTCTCGCAGGGTGGACAGGCTAGCCTTAGCCCAAGCTGTCTGCTCCAGCCATGGCATACTTCAGCACCTCCCAGCTTCTGGCCTGGGCCACTGCAGGCATGTGGCTGCATTTCTGGAACCAAATGTGAATGTCTCTTCACTTGCTTATAAGTTCAATCTAAGTGGCTTAGACTAACCTGCGAAGATTGAATCAATTCAGCCTTGGGCTTTTTGGCTTTCTATACTTAGACTTGGAAGATACATGGATTCTTTACCAGCTTTAATTTCTAGCCTGATTTAAGGTGCAGCCCCATGTAAAGCACAGTGATATTATATAATCTTGAGGTGAAAAAGACACCAGAGGCAGTAGCAAGGGCCAAAAATCCTTCCCAATCTCTTTGCCAGACAGTGACAGAAAAATGCTATCTAGAATTACTTCATGATCACTTAACAGCAGTGGGGGATCCAGTGATATCCCAGACTGCAGATAGCAGGTGCACCCACTCATTAAAACTGGCAGATATAAAACTTGCCTACTTTAAAAACCTAAATTCATTCTAAGGTTTCTCTTTAACAAGGATAATAAAATCACATTGTCAGGTGTGGAGCCCTCAGTACCACCAATGGGAGAAACTTCATCAGTTCATCAGGGAATGTTGCAATGCCGAATTATGGTATGCACTGTAGTACCATTCTTAGCTCATATCTGATAGGGCTGTGCAAAGCTTCAGGTGCCGATTTAGTTTGGAGGAGATTCGGCCTGATTCAATGGCTGAATCTCCAAATCCGAATTCAATCAGGGGACCAATAAAAAGGTCCGAATCAATTCAAAGCTCTCCGAATCTTCAGAAAAGATTTGGAGAGCTCTGATGATTTGGACAGTTTCCCCATGGCTGCAGCAGCGAGCTGCAGCCAGACTCAGAGCTGGTAAGTAGAGGTGGGGAGGGGGCTGGAGGAGGGAGGAGAGGACCATGGCAGGAGCCCTGACAGGCCCCACTCCCTGTCCACTCCCCCAGCCCCCTCCATGGCTGCCCCACCCACCCCAGCTTTAAAAAACAGCCCCTATTCTCCGGGTGCTGCCCAGCAAAGGGGGCAATCCCCACTGCCCCCTGCTGTGTGGGGGGCTCTGCACAAGCTCCCTGACTCCCCCTCACTCCCCTAGCCTCCACCCCATGGCTGCCCTGCCAGCCCCAGCTCTGACCCTTTAAGAAAAAACAACAAGAAAACCCCCTGGTCTCACTGACCCTGCAGCAGCCAGCTTTGGGGGGCTCATGGAAAAGCCCCCCACATGGTGTAAGTGAGGAACAGAGAGTGGGGGGGTTGTGTTTTTTTTTCCCCTTAAAGGGCTGGATCTAGGGTGGGGAGGGCAGCCATGGGGGGCCTGGGACAGTGGGGGTGATTGGAGGTCTCAAGCAGAGCCCCCCCCCATACAGCATGGGGCAGTGGGGTGCAGTGGGGATTGTCCCCCCACCCAGCAGCACCCGGTGAGTCTGCGGGGTTTTTTCCCAAGTGTGGGAGCTGGGGTGGGTGGGGTAGCCATTGCAGAGCTGGGAGAGTGGGCGGGGAATTGATTCAGGACAGTGATTCAAATCACTGATTCAAATTATTGTTCCCAGAATCAGCCACATCTGAAGCGAATACTAGCCACTTTGCATAGGCCTAATATCTGAGCCTAATAAAATGAGCAGTTTGTGTTCAGTACAGTTTTGGAATAAGATGACTTCTATATTTCAGGTTGGATGTAAATGTCTTTTAATCTTATTCCCCTAAATTGGCAGCAGCGGCAATCTCTTGATTTGACAATGACCTCTACCATAGCTCATTGATGCATCTCACAGTGACTTAAGAGTCAAATCCTTTAGCTACAGACCTGTCCACAGTTTTTCCACAAAGGAAAGTAAACCATAGGTCAAGATTTCTCTCTATTTCCTTCGTCCACTTGCTCTTCTCTGCTTAGAGAGTAAAATGCTTTACCTCAAAATGGGCTGCCACTTGGTTGAAGTTGCAATGCCATTGGAGTCAGTCAGCAGCCAGCTCCTCCCAGCTCTTGACCTTGGCATCTGTTTTCTTGAGGTATGTCATCAATGTGTCCTTGCAGCATTTCCTCTGGCCACCATGAGATCTTGAGCCACTACCACACTGTGCCTTGTTTGGGAGTTGAGAATCAGGCATCTGCACACAATATCCTGTCCAGTGAAGTTTGTGCTGAAATATCATAGACTCCATGCTGATAGCATTGACTTTCAATAAGGATGCTGGCATTTGTGCAGCCACCTTCCCTTTTGATGTGGAGGATTTTCCTGAGGCATCATTGGTTTTGCCTCTCCAAGCTCCTGAGATGATAATGATAGGTCACTCATGTTTCACATCTGTAGAAAAGAATGGGGATGATGACTGCATTGTAGACCTGGATCTTGATGTTGCAGGAGATTGTGATGAATAAAGATATACTGAAGCAATTTTCCAAGGGAGGCACACGTGTACTGGATCCTGTCATAGATCTCCTCATCAATGTTCACTCTCTGAGAAAGGTGATTACCAAGATAGGGAATTGTTCAACTACCTCCAGGGTCTTTAACTTGATGGTAACTTGGAGAGGGGGTCACATTCGTGGCCTGGGGCATGCTGATGGAGAACTTTAGTCTTCCCAATGTTGTGAGAGAGGCCCAAAGTTTAACAAGCTTCTCTGAAAAAATACAGTGTGTTCTGGAGGTTTTTCTCAGTGTGCACAAGGATGGTACAGTCGTCATCATACTGAAGATCAAGATGGTTGTTTTAAGAGCTTTGGTCTTTAATCGAAAATGTCCCAGATTAAAGAGCCCTCCATCTGTTGGATATTCTATGTCAATTCCAGAAGAAAGGTGATCCTGAATGGAGAACAGAGTTAGGGCAACAACACAATCTTGATTGATTCCAGTTTGGATGACAAACAGATCTGTCTCTGATCTACTACACAGAACAGCCACAGTCATTTGGTCATAGAGAAAACACAGAACCTTGATGTACTTTTCCAGACATCCAAATCTGGCCAGTACTTTCCACAAAACTTCATGGTTGTTGGAATCAAAGGCCTTAGTGAGGTCAATGAAGGCCATATACAGGTCCTGATGTGTTCTTGACACTTTTCTTGAACATGGAGGGCAGCAAAGATCATGTCAATTGCCCAACAAGATGGTCTGAAATCACAGTGAGATTCCAGCAGGACTCCCTTAGCAAGAAGTAGAAGAGAGTTGAGGAGGATGCAGGCAAGGATTTTTCCTGCTGTGGAAAAAATGCTGATACCTCAATAGTCCCCATACAGATTTGTTTCCTTTCTTGAGGATAATCATGATGTTGGCATTCCTCAGGTTCCTAGGGATCTCTTTGTTGTTCCCAATATGTAGAATAAATTAATGGAATCTCAGCACAAGTTCCTCACTGTGACAGGGGGCCATCCTGGGACCAGTCAAATCATTGGCCCACCCACCTGTCTAGGGCAGTCCATCCACCTGACTCGCCCGCCACACGTTTGATGTAATTAATAGATGTTAAGAAGGTGGAAGACTGCCCATTTAATGCCCAATGCCAGTGGCATAATACATGGCTCCAATCTTTCCTTTACTGTGTTGCATGCCTTGCAGATGGCACCCAAAATCATTATCCACTATTACTCCCCCAGCCTCATTGCTGAGCCACACTAGGCCACTACCCAGTATTACTCCCCTGGCTGCATTGCTGAGCCGTACTCTGCCTCTGGCCCAAACTTGGACTCAGGCATCCAGAGACTTACCTTGGCCCCAAGCCCCTCATTGGGGTCTCAATGCATGCCCCCTCGCTGGGGCTCTCTGTATCAAACTATTGGGGCCAGTCTATGCACAGTCCTTCAGGCCCCTCACACAGACCCTACTCTATGCACCCCTGCACAGCCCTTGAGGCCCACCTACACAGATCCTACTCTATGCCATCTATGCACAGGCTTTCATGCTCCCCATATGAGCCCTACTGTATGTGGCCTACTGCTCAGGTGTTCCATCACATGTCCCCCTACTAGGACCACTACACCACCCCCTCACTGGGACTTCTGGGCATTACACTCCTTGGGCCTCAGAAATCTGTTGACCTACTGGGCTCCCAACTTGGCCTATGGCCCACTCAGGCCTCAGGTGTCTATCAACATGCCTGGACCCTGCCTGTCCCTGCTACAGGGGTACCCACCAGGTTGTGGGGGCTGAGGCTAGAAGGTGCTCTGTACTCACCTTTCACTAGAGAGGCAACAGGCGTGGCATTTCCTGGGGACCACCACACCACAAGCAGCCTCACTATGCCATCCATCCCTAGCAGGGTGTAGTTTTAGGTCATGCCCAGGACCAGGAACCTCCTCTATGCTCATAATTTCTACCCTTGACCTCCAGGTGTTCTGAGAGCAGCAGCTCTGGCTGGGTGATGTTGTCTCACTGACAGCTCAGCCCTGAGGGCCTGGGTTTATAGTGAAGCTGCTCAGCCCCATCCTCCAATCCCAGAGCCCTCCCAGGGTCATGTGGCTACCTTATTAGGTTGCACCACACCTGCCAGCTGCTCCACAGCTTGTTCAAGCCTCTTAAAGTAGCAGGCACCAAAGGTGCCCTGCCACATTCACCACCAGTCTTGTAGATTTCAGCAGGTATGCCATCTGACCCAATAGCCTTATTGTTCTTGGTTTCCCTGATGGCACACCAGACTTGTAGAATAGGAAAGTTGGTGAGGGATCCCTTTTAGGGGGATGAATTTAATGGTGGTATCTGCCATAGTTGACTCACAATTTGGGAATGCCTCAAAGTGGTCTTTCCATCTAGCTGGGATAGGTTAATTGTCTTTGAAGAGTGTTGAGCCACCCTGAGATCCCAGGAAAGTAGGAGCTTGGGAAGCTGGGCCGTAGATGGACTTCATTGCCCAGAAAAAGATATGCATGTCATGTTTGTCAGCATAGAGCTGGATCTCATTGACTTTATCTTGCCACCACTTATTTTTGATTTACTAGATCTTTCTTTGAGTTTTTCTTTGAGAAACTAATATATGTCTTTCTTCTGATAAGATGAGGCATCATCTTGCCAAGCAGAATGATCCTTTGTCTTCCAGTCACGGAGGGCACAGAACTTGGCATCACTCTCATCAAATCAATCTTGGTGTTGATAGGTGTTATAGCTAATGGATTCAGCACAGGCCATATGAAGGGCTGTTTTAAACCCCTTCCAGAATTCCTCAATGTTGTCATTTGTGTACAGGGCAGAGAGCTTTCCATAGAAAAACTGTTGAAGATCCTTACAGACCTTCAGTGCTTAAAAAGATGTGGGGTTGAGATTCTTTCACATTGCTTTTGCCTGTTTTCAGTGTTTCAGAGCAAGCCAGATGTTCATAAGGGATCTGATAAGATGGTGATCTATCCAGCAGTCATCAGCCCCTGGCATTGCTTGCATGATGCAGATATCCATTTGATCATGGGCTCTAAAAATAACATAGTTGAGGAGGTGCCAGTGCTTAAAGAGAGAGTGTGTCTCCAGGTGGTCCTGTATTTGTCACTCTGTCGGAAGATGGTGTTTGTGATGACAAGACTGTGCTCTGCACATTTGCTCAGGAGAAGGATGCCGTTGGAATTGGCTTTTCCTGCTCCTTCCTTGCAATGGTGCCATTTCAGAGTTCCAGGTCATGTCTGACTCTGGCACTGAAGTCACGAAGGACAATGATCTTGTCTTCCTTGTGGGTATTAGTCAATACATGGTCAAGGTTGGAGTAGAACTGTTCTTTGACATCTTTGTCAGCACCTAGTGTTGGGGCATATATGCTGATGACAGTGGTGTACTGGTTGTTGCTGAGCTTATGATAGAGGGTCATAAGATATTTGTAAATGCCCACAGGGAGCTCTGTAAGTTGACTGATCAGCTTTACTTCCAGAAGATGTAGCCTCCACCCTCTTCCTTCAGCTGACCTTCATCCAGTTTTCTTGTCTCACTCAGAGCTGCATTGTCAGTATTGTATCTCACTAGGTCCCTGAAGATGATGGCAGTTCTTCTTTCTGGTCATTCATTGTCTTGGTTATCCATCAAAGTGCAAACATTCTTTGTTGTAAAAATCATTGTCATCTTATGGCATTTTTGACTCAGAGAGTGATCCTTCTGGACTTGATTATCCACCCAGGAGCACATAAGACAGCCTAGGTTTAGGGCATCTTTTCTAGCCCCCTTCTCATGTGGAGTGAGCAAAGGGGATTTTGAATAGGATTGCTCAGTCATGGTAGCAGCTGCCAAATTGCAGCTCTCTAACTCTCTCTACCTCTCTAACTGAGGTGCAAGATGACCACCAGACTACTGCCACCTGTGTGCAGATTTGTAGCTGGAGACTGTCAGATTCACTAGCCCTGTCTCCGTCACTACTCATCCATCACTGTAGGGCTTTTGGAGGGCGGTACAGGAGAGTACATTGTTTCCTGTAGTAGAAACTTGTACGTGACTCCCTTAAGTACTGAGCTGGTAATATCTACCCAAATATCCTTATCTAGTTGGGTTTCAGCAACTCACATCAGATGGGAAACCTCATCTCTAATTTGGTCACAGGCAGATGACAACTTATTGACTCTATTTAATTATATAAGGTAGAGAATCTTTGTCCAACATGACCACACAGTCTTTTGAGACAAAGTGCAGACAAAACCAAAAGTTTAAGGATTAACATAGTAATCCTTGTATATTAGAGTTCAGATCATTACAATGGTTTCTGTACTCTTGAATGATTTTCTCTGTGGGGTCCTGCCAAATACTGACTTGCATATACTTGTTGTAGACATTTTGCAGAATAGGGGTAAATCCAAGCAACTCTCAAATACTACAAAAAAGCCATATCTTTCCTTTCTGGTTTAGATCTATTGACTTCAAAGTCAAAGAAAGGGAACAAAAAAAGAATGTTTCATAATTACGTAGAATATACTTGCTGATATGTCTCTAGCTTAGTTTTAATATCATATTTTGGGAGAGGTGTATGGAGATAGACATGAATGCACTAGAAAGGAACTGAAAAAGAAAGGCTATCATAAAAATCAGTAATTTTATGGAGTTCACATGGAGGTATTCACCCACTATGATACTAATGTGACAGAGTGCCCAGGGTTATTTTACCTCAACAGTTTCCACTTACTCACGACTAAATATGACATTTCTAAGTTGATTTTGTGAATTCCTGCAGGAGCTTTCGTTTAGTTCTTGACATGCTGCAGGGAGGCATAACTAGAGTAAAGTGTTACCACTCATGTCATGCTCATTTAATCTCCTTTTTTTGGATGCTACATGTGGACCTCTATTTTACACATTCTTATATATGGAAAAAGTTTTTCTGTTTACTGGTTAGAGTTCATGGAAGAGATGCTGAAAGCATTAATGCCACACAGCTAATTACCCTTGGTGCTCTTATTACCACACCAATGCAATAAGATGATGTGCCAGGAAGAGGAGGCAGGGATCTAATTGAGGGATTCCAGGGGGTAAGGCAGCTCCTCTTGTTAAATTGAATTTGTTAATCTTTTATATATGAGGAAAGGACAAATGGGAAGAATTCCTCCTTGTTAAGCATTTACCAAATGTTGGGTTATTTGAGCCCTGGGGAGAAGTAAATGTATTCACCACTTAAAGGTTGGAGCATTTGGTCTTCTCAGTTGGAATGCATTCCCAGTTTGAGAGGAACATTTTTCCCACTTGGAAAGGTTAGCAGTCTTTGTCTGTGGGAGTGATTTAATATAATAGACCATGATTGTTGTTGGATTATTATAGTAGTACATTGGCACAGTTATAGTTAAAGTTTTGGCAGAGTTCACATCATAAGCTGCTATTTTACAACTCAGCTGTAAAAGTTTACTTCGGCCTGAAACTTGATATACAAGATCTCAGTCCAAGAGTACTGTTTTTTTTTAAACCAAATTAAAAGAAAAGTAGTTAAAAAGTGTGCTGGGTAATTTCTTAGTTATATGAGTATTAAATCCAAATTGAAATTTACTGGTTGAAGATACTTTATGGCATCTGTTGTACTCCCAAATGATTTTGAACTAAATCAAAATATTTTGAAACAGCTTAGTCCATGGTGTGGTTTATTCACTTTTAGAATTTTGAAGGAAAATTTTGAAAGGTAAAACAGCTGAGGCAACATATGTGGAAAAGGGACTAATGTGCTTGTGCAGCAAGTAGGTTTTTTTCAGTGGTTTCATTACCATGAATTTGCATTGAGCACATGTGTGTATTACTATTTGCTCTCTTTTATTTTACTTTTCTAAATACATAACTGCCATCTCTCATGTCAATAATTTAAATAAATATTTGCAAGGAACAGCCCAAGGCAGCAGACAGAACTGGGCCAAAATTCTGTAAATCTTTTGGCTACCATCGAGTAATATGAGGACAATTAAGGTTCGTTCTTATTTAAAACATACGCAGATCAGCTGTTCTCCTAACAACTGGCTTTGTTCTACCTACCTTGTTTGTAAAGGTGCAGTAGCTTCCCACCTGTTAAATGGGCATGCCATAAGTCAACAACAGAAGCAGCAGCCAACCTGGAAATGGGGCAAGTTGGGAGAGCCCCTCTCTCTTTGGCTGTACTGAGCTCATGGCCTGGTCAGTGACTGGTCAGTGCAGGTTGCTGCTGGACTTCAGGGCTGGACACAGGCTTGGGCAAACTGGGTGGCCGCCCAGGGCCTAGACAGAAAAGGGGCCTGAAAATGGTGAAAATAATAATTATTATTATCATTATCTCTGGCAAAGAGGGGCCTGATACTAAAAGTTTGCCCGGGGCTGCCAGGAGTCTAGGTACAGTGCTGCTGGAGCTCCATAGGAACAGTGAGCTCTGAACTGACCAGCTGATCAGGACAGAGTTTGGTACAAGCCCCTGTTTTCATATGGCTCTGAAGCCCAGGGAGTGAATGCTGCTACAGTTTGCCTTTCCCACTCTCTCCCCCTCCTCACTGAATACAGCAGCCAGGGAAAGTAGGTGGTGGCAGCTCTCACCCCCTGGCTCTGGAGTTGTGCAAAATAGAGGCTCCGGCCAGATCCCACGCTGACAGCTCATGTGCAGCACAGCCAAAAGGGAGTACAAGTACACCACTACAAGCCCTCTGGATCTACCCCATATCCAGTATTGTTTTGGCATGGTTGGTTACACATTTAGAGACATCTTTTGACATACAACACTTTTGTCATCCTTAGCATTTCTAATGTCATTAACCTCTTCTATTTCCTGGAAGCCACCATTATGATGCTTCCAATACTACCACATTTCCCAGAGGGTCTAAGAGCTGTGAGAATGAGTCTATTAAGGCAGCATACTAGCTGGCAGAAAGATATTTCTCTTCATATGTGGCAACTATTGGAATACGCTGTCCACTTGCCAGAAACGAGTAATCTGAATGGACCACAAATGAAGTTCTTCCTCCAAATGTACATATTTTTTAACACCAGATCCTAGTATTTTGAGATTCATATTTTGACCTAGTAAAAGATGGCTTAAAGCTACCTTTGACCTCCTTTAACCCTCTGAGCCAGATATGTACCTCCTGGATGCATGAATATACTATTTACATGTGAATACATACACACACAATCACTAAGGCCAGGAGAGAAGCTTCAGTTAAAAGCTAATATGCTGTACCTTTAATACACAGATATCATTTTTAGTAGCAATAAAAAAAGACCAAACAAAACATTAAGGGCCAAGTAACCTCTAACATTGAGTTGCCTGGACTTTTTTTTTTTTTTTAGTTTGTATCAACTTTGTAAGTGATATTTGTATCACAAATTATATTTATTTTAAATGTATTAAAATATAATGCCATTCTATAAATAAAGTTATACGTTTCTTGCCAATGTCGGCATGACACTAGTTTAATTAAGCTGGGAAGCAGAGAAGGTGTGGGAACCAGGTTTAGATAATGAAAAGCAATATATCTGCCAACACTGGAGAAATGCTGATATTGTAATAATGCTGATATGAATACTTTTTACTGAGCATCTCAAAGCATTTTGCAAAGAGGGTTATATATAATATACTGAGAAATGATCAGAAAACAAAATTTACACTGGGAAAATAAAACATCAATGTTTTCCCTTGTTTTAATGTCTCACCTTCATTCAGTAAGAGTCATTGACACTATAGTACCTCTGCTTTCAAGAAACTGAGTCCTCTAAGGTTTCTGGTAAAGACAATGGGAGTTGAGGATGATCTATAAATTGCAAGATTGACACCCCAGAAAACATTTAATTGTTCTAGACTCAAACCTGCTCTTACTGCAACCAATGAAAATATCACCACTTTGAGTAGGATTAGTTCTGCTGTGGAGCATTCTCCATGTTTGACAGGTTTTATACTGACGTAACTGATTTCAAAACACTTGTACCAGAATAGTGAAAGAACCTCAGTGTAGTATCACAAAACAGTCTGCTAGACCTTGTGAAACCCTTCTAGGATCCACAGAGTCTTGGCAAAAAATTAATCTTTTCAAGGTTCATATAAAAACTTTAGACAAACACAGAAAGTCAAGTAAACAGGCTAGTAAACCGAGGCACCAGTACAAAAGGCCCCAGGATACTTTGAAATGTTCCTCAGGAGTGTTAAATCTAATGCCAACTTTATTCCACTGTCCTTTGCAAATCAAAAAGCACCCAGTAATTTCATTTAATTTCTCTTGTGTTCAAAGCTGCATTTTTACTCAGTGTTTTGCACATTATGGTGACTAATGGTGAAACTAATTTATTTATTCAAAAAGCATCATAAATAAAGAATCCAAGTAAAGATAAATATAAAGATGTGATGTTAATCTGGCTCAAATAATTAAAATACAATGCTAGAACAATAAATATTTATTATTTTCTTCTATCATACCCTTATATGGCTATATGAGGGTATGATGGAAGAAAATATGGGTAAATTAGGATAATTTTCATCAATGGATGATGATCATTTCTGTATTTATTACAACATTTTCCACATAACTGTTTTATCTGATGACATTTTTGCACATATATTAAACATATGTGACAATATATACTGTATAGCTAAATATTTGACCATTGCTAATGCTGCAATATTTAGAAAACATTTCCATACTGTCAAATATTTTATGATTTTAAGTAACATATTTTACAAGGAATAAAATAACATTGTGAAGATATTTTAAAGAGCAGAGAGACATTCTGTTCTCAGGGACCAATATACATCCCATTTGCTTCACTCATTTCAGAACACTGAGACAGATCCTGACTTATTTTAAAGCAGTGGGCCAGATAAGAAAATAACACAGGCAAGGAAAAATGTACCTAGCCAAATCCTTGGCTGGTGTAAAGCACCAGACGATTCTAGACACAAACCCACTTTTACTAAAGTCAATCAAAAAATATCCTCTACATCTCAGTGTGAGCAGTATCAGTTCCAATAGAATATCCTCACCTTTCTAACCAGCTTTATACTGATATAACTTTATTGACTTCACAAATGCAGTGAATACCTTTTTTTTTTACCAGCTCAGAAAATGGCCTGTGCTTTTTAAACTGAATCTCTCTATAATACATATTTAATAGAATAGCAAAAAAAAAAGTGGTATAAGGGGTCTGAGTTAAAGTTACTGTAGGAACCTTAATTCTTTAATTATGATTTTTTAAATGTTAATGGCATAGCTGTAACCTGAAGATATCATAAAATATTTTGCATCTAAAGTAGTATTAATTACACACCCCCTCCCGCCCCCATAAAAGAACATTGTTATTGTTACAAACACTCACAAGTCAGGAAACATCACATTTGTAACCTTAATAAATACATTTAAGAGGATCAAATTAATTATTATGAAGTATTTAATTACCTTAGTATCTTTTCATAGGACTCCTGTCTTATTCAGTGCACTGGATGGATGGTGCTCACCCAGCAACTATTTATTCAATATATTGTTTTATCTTTGTCCCATGTATGGCCTCATGTCCTCTTTACTGCCCAGTGTTCATATCCTGCTCTTACAATCTATTTATTAATGTCTTTAATGGGCTTTTTTATGTGGCTCATCACTGCAATATCCAAGTGCTTCACAAACATGAATTATTTTTACACCCCTCATGAGATGAAGGGGTATTATTACCCCATTTTACAGATGGAGAACTTTAGTGCAAAGAGATTAAAGTTAAAAGTATCTGCTAATTGTGGGCACCCAATCTGAGAGATGTAAGACCTGATGTAGCTTTTTATATACTCAAAGAACAGCTCGCTCTGATGGCACAGCTGTGAGTGGTCAGCACTTCTGCAAACCGTGGGTCTCAAGTCAGGCACCCCAAGGACTACAAATTTAGTAAGCACTTGTGAAAAGTTTGTTTCCAATGACTTGCCTAACCTCACAGACACTCAGGGTTGGAGGCAGTGGTAGAATCCAGCCCTCCATTGTATCACTCAACTGTTTGACTCATAAGACCATCCTCACCTTTCATGCATGCATGCGTGTGTGTGTGTAATTTCCTGGGGTTTTTAGAAAAGACAAACTGAGAAAAGAGAAATGTTATCACATGGCATCATGTGGACACCCAGATCCTCCACCAGAAGGGCTGGGACCCTTAAAGTAACTGTATAGATCAGTGGTTTTCAACCTTTTTAAACTTGAGGCACCCCTTTATAACATTGTGGAATTTAGTGGCACCCTGTGCAAGGACTATTTTTTTTCTTACAGTGCTTACCTCCCTTGCACCATAAAAGGATCTCATGAGGTGAGAGCATGGCACAAGGGTGGTGCACAGTGCTCCGAGCTGGCACAGGCTCCTGCTCAGCAGGATAGATTGGGGACCTTGGGGGTGGGTCATTAGATCCTTGAGAAAGACAGCTGCCCCTGCAGGAGGCAGAAGGGGGAGATGGTGGCTGCTGGTGCAGAGGCTGGTGCCACATAAAGGTGGCAGGGGAAGAACTCTGCTGAGCCCTGGTCTTCCTGCTGTCTGCCCTCTGCTTGACCCGTCTCTACCTGAAGCGGTGAGCATGGTCCCTGCTGCAGCAGCTGCTCCCCTGCGGCTTGAATGGCTCAGAGTCACCTTTCACTGCAGCTGCTCCCACCAGCTCTGGGAGCATAGGAGGAGCAGGGAAACAGCCCTGTGACCACCTGCAGCAGACCATGTGATCATTGCAGGGGCTTCCTGGAGACAGGAGATGTACTTTTCAGCTCAGCTTGTTCCCATGCTCTTTCCATGTTCCCAGAGCTGGAGGTGGGGGCCCTGGGGAGTGGCTGCTGGGATGCTGAGGCAGGGTGCCCAGCATGTGGAGGAGCTAGTTCTTGGCTTCTCTCACAGGGCCAGGTGCCATGGTACCCTGCTAAGGAGCTCATGACACACTGGCAGAGAATCGCTGATACACATCTCTGCTGTATGAGCTAACATGGAAACTGATAGCAGCAGTTGGTTGTGTTCCTCTGTGGTAGGAATGAGATACTCTGCCAGTGGGTTTCATAGATAACTGCTGATTGTAGAGTATGGGTGAGATCAGTCTTGGGTTTTGTTTCAAGCTCTGGAGGGTATGTGCTTCATCAAGCAAACCCTCTTCTGTCACTTCCCCCAACATTCAACCCTCTGCCTCATTCCTTCCTACCTAACCTATTCTTGTCTCTGTCCTAGTCTCATCTCTTCCAAATTCCAGTCCCATTCTCTTCACTTAGGCAGTCTAAATCTCCACTCATTAGTCTTTAAATCCCAATTTCCCTGACCAGGAAGTCCTAGTTTTACCTCCCTAGCAAGTCTCTCTCCATTCCCTGTCTACTTCTCACTCCTGCTCTACTTGTCAGGCTGTTACTAGTTTAGTCTCCTTGGCCAATCCTTCTTAACATAATGGCTAGGGACAGACATTACACATAAACCAGTTTAAGTGATCAGAAACTGATTTAAACCTGTAACAGGACAGATGTTCAGTGCATATAAACCAGTTTGAAAATGGCTGAAACCAGTTTGAGATAAACCTGGTTGAATGTAGTATCAAACTTAACTGATTTGGCTCAAACTGGTTTATGTAATGTCTGTCCCAGACCCCTTGCTGGTTTAAGTTAAACCAGACACCCCCAGGATCCTGTCATGCTCTCTGGGCTGGGCAGGGCTCTGCTCCACAGCAGGACTGGCCCCTCCCCTCTGCTCCCTGGCTGCAGCTCCAGCACAGACTTGCAGGCTGCTCCTTCCTTTCCCCTCACCACTCCCTGCTAAGCAGGAATTCCCCTCTCTCCTCTGCCTTGCGGAGAAGTATCTGTGTATTAGCCAGCAGGCCACATGCTGGCTCCTGTCCATGCTGTGACAAAGGCAGAATCAACAGATAGCTGGTGGTGTCCCTTTGTTGTTTTCTTACTGGGGTGATGAACACTGGGTTAGGGGTGATAAACACTATTATCAATTTCCTGCTAGGCTAATCAGAGCATCCTGCCGGGGCCTAGTCATGCCCCTCCTCAACTCAGTACTGTGGAAGAGAAGGGACAGCTGCTCTAACACCCCCTGGCTTCTAGCCTGAGCCACTGCAGGAATGTGCTTGCATTTCTAGAATGAAAAGGGAATGTCTATCCACCTCCAAATCAGTTCGAGCTTTTCACGTTAGACTAACCTGCAAAGATTGAATCAATTCAGGCTCAGGCTTTTTGAATGTCTGTCCCTAGCCAATATGCTTCCTGCCCTCCCCACATAATTTCCCATCCTAGGTAGCCTCCAGTTCTAATCTCCCTTATAAGGTTTCTCAATGTCACTAATCCCCCCCCCCCCCCCAATCCCAGGATCCCATCCAGCTCTAGTCCTCTCAGATTCAAGTCAGGTGATTTGTTTCCATAAACTGCCTCAAGGCTCACAGATGAAAGGGGGTGGAGTGGGGAAGCCACTGACAGTGTGAGAAATGCAAACTCTTTGCAAGTGGCTGACATTGCTTCAGCTGGAAGCAGCCATTACAAGGGAAGTCCGGCTTCTTACTTGTGGCCCTGGACTGAAGGGAGAATGCTCAATTATATCATGGGAGATGGTGCATACCCAGTCTGGTCACACATAGGAACTGTGAAGGGAGACAGTATGCCATGTGAATGCTGTACATGCAGTCTGGTCAGCTGAGGGAGGTTTCATACCCTCAGTTTGCACAGATTCATGTTAGCTGCTAAGATATAACAGGTCTCCATTTAGAATATATGAACTGCGATTTTTTCAGGCTTAGAACTTGGCCAAAGTTGGGTGGATTTTCATAGGAAGAGCAAAAGGCCCATCTGTCAAAGGCTGCTCTCCTGCCAAATTTCATATTTTTTCTGCAAAGCATAAGTGCATTTTAAAAAAGAGATTGCCAGAAATATTTTAATATTGAAAAAACAACATATTTTCCCCTAACCTCTCTCACAAAAACAGCTGAATTGTTTCGGCTAAAATTTTCCAGAGAAATTCAGCCTGAAATCAACATGTGGTACAAAAGCCTGAAGCCTAAACAGCCTGGCAAGGATACCGAATAGGAAGCAAAGTCTTATAAAGTATAAACCATCCGCTAATCTTAACAAAATGGGGTGCTACCAGCCCTCCCGGTAAAACCAAATATCCCAGAGAGGTCTTTGTTGTCTCTAGCCACTCAGAATTTGAATTTCTCTTAACCTTCATATTGAACACAGTTTTCCTCCCCAGGCATTTAGAGCCTAATCCAAAACCCATTCAAATCAATGGAAAGACTCAGGCTGAATCCAACAGTCTTTGGATCAGCACATTTTGTCCATGTGGTATATAAGCAAAGACATACGAACTGTCCAAACGGCTTACGGAAGGAAGCAGATGAAGAAACCGTTAAAGGGAATGCTGGACAAGTGCTTAAAAAGAAACCTTGAAGAAGAGTGAGAGTAAGTTGCCGCTCTCTCTCTCGCTCGCTCGCAGTAACATTCCAGTGGGAAAACAAGTACTTTAACTTTGAGCCAAAGAAACAAAGTTATCAGAGCTTTCATCCCGGTCCTCATCTTCTCTTGGGGAATGCAGGTCTGTCTACACCTGTCCAAGAGTTCTGTTATGTCCCACAAGGCACAAGGGAACAACATGGTCTGTGCATCTCATCAATTTCTCATTACCATTGGAAGCACCGGTTCCTGTCAGCTTCCTCTGCTAGTGGAGTTAAAACTGGTAGTTGCTGCTGCCAGGGAAACAGAAAGATGGAGGGGCAGGACCACCTTTTCTTTTCCCATTCCTCTGTGCATCAGAAGATACAAGGCAGATAGATTTGCTCTGTAATCTATGGTTAAAGCCTCATTGGCTTCTGTTCACTCTTCTGATTGGGCCCAAAGGAGATGTAGGAAATGCCCCAAATGGGATTTTCACTTTTGAATTGACATTCTGAACTATTCCAGACCATAAGCGATTCTCAGCTCAGCCAGCATTGTAATATGCTGTTCAGTACAGGGGAGTCTCAAATGGAATAACATAATTGAGCTTTTGCAAAGTACATCAGGAGAAGGAAAATTAGACAAATGCTTTCTTTATGGTGCATGGCAGAAAGCTTTGCATACGGCCAAGCTGGACGCTTTCTGTCTTTATGTATTAACTGGAGGAAAATGTGTATGCGTGAAAAGCTGACTCAAGCTTCGATTTCAGCACTGGATTAAAACACTTGGCTCAAGGCATATGGAAGAGGGTTCAGGTTTGAATTGTACGGTTTGGACTGAGCTCTGTAATGTAGCTCTGAAATAAAACATATGAATTGCTGTAGAGCTCTGGAAATGTTTAGATTCAGACCCTCTACACACACACGCTAGGGATGTAGAGGAAAAGTAGAGGTAGGAGTCTGCTGGAGCAGAGGTACACACTATCTGCTTTAAACAGCCAGCATCACCTGATAATACAATCACAGGCGATATTCCTTTCAGCAGCCCCCCATTCCTATACTAACAGAGTTTCTCCACGTCTCATCCAATCCTGCTCAGACTCTTGCAGTTCACATATTAATCTGTTTCTCCCTTTGAGGAGAATGTTTTTGGTTAGGAGGTGCAAGGGGTGGGGGGCGTTGTTTTTTTGTTTGGTTTGGTTTTTGTTTTGTTTTTTACTAGAGGCCTGATCCTGCCAGAGACTAAGCACCTCCTGATACGTATCATGCCTTCCCCTGAAATCAGTGAGAGCCATAGTTGCTCGGCACCTTACAGTATAAGGTCCTATACTATGAAATCAGTGAGAAAACCAAATTCACCAGTCTCATTTTACACAAAAAACTTTTCAGATGGTTCTCATTTCAATTCTGACAAACCCGCACTAAAAGATATATTCAAGTGAACAAGACACATTCCTTTTGGTCAACAGTCAATAGCAGAACAGCCAGTTATCTTAATTTTTAAGATATTAAGAATTGTTTTAAGCTTCTCTACTTGGATTTCTTTGCAGACAAAAAATAAATAAATACTATAGCAGGAAGAAGAATGGTAATTATTTCCCTAGAGAATAATAATTTTGCAATAAATTTCAAAAACAGCATGATTTAGCAAATTAAACTGAGAGCCAAATATTTAAATACAGTTAACTTCTTTGAAGCCAGTGGTATCAAAATTTATTTCCAATACCCCTTTAAAATGCTCCTCGTATTGAAAGAATAAATGCAGAATTCTTGACAAGACCTCTAGTTTGTGCTTTTAAAGTAGCCAGAAGTAAAAATTAATTCAATGTTCTTCTCACTGGAAAATTACCACTGCTCATTCATCTTTTTGTCATGCTTTGGAACGCACTACTTATTAACTGATACAATAATATTAATTGACAAAATAATATTAGTAACAGTATCCTGTTCAAAGCAGCAGCATGTTTTAACTTTGTTATTCAAACATTAATTTCATGTATGAAATCACATTTTTTAGACCTCCTATCTAGCATTGTTCTCTAATTTGATAAATATCTTTCTAAAGATGCAAAAAAAAGGTAAAAAGGACTTCCTTTCAAAAGAAAATTTGACCAGTCTTTCCCTAACACACTTTGCAATTAAGGCACAAATATCACAAAATCTATGAATATTTAGCATATGTATTTTTGTATGAAAAATATGCATAGCATATGTATTTTTGTATGAAATGTATTTTCTCCATTTCTGAACTGAAAATATAAATTTGTCCATGAGACCCTGGACTACTATATATTGTTCCTGCTCTCTCTCTGCTGTGATGAATGCCATCTCCCAGAGATGTTGATTCACGCACACTTTGAGGGTTTATAGTGCATTTCAAATAATATTAAACACGTCCGTTTAAATTTTCTTTTTGCTGGTTTTATTTTTTTTCTTCAGAACTCGTCATTTAATAGGTGTTAAGTCACCTTCAAAGAATTTGCAAATCCTTTGAAGTACGGTGCAGAAAATAGATTTTAACAGCTTCTTAACAGTTGCAGGTAATGTGTAATAATTTTTGAAAGCACAATGAGAAAGAGCAATTTGGTGCCATGATACTAAGCTTAGTCACTGCCTCCTAGACTGAAAATGTACTCTGCTGAAGACACTGTTACAAATGTTCTTTTGTGAAGCTCTGTAACATTACAATGGTATTGGATATGAATGACAGGGATTTTTTTTATAACTTACATATGTTTCAGTTTCACAGATAGGATTCTTCTCCAATTGAAGACAGCAAAATGATTTTCTTTTGTATCAAGGCTTTACTTTATAACAACAATTGCTAAAATCTTGCTTTTCCCCCAAGCAACTGTCATGTCTCTAGACAATCTATTTCTTATTTACAAATCTGCTCCCCTGCCTGCCCTGCTGCCATGGCATCCAACCACTCAGAGTTAGGTGGACTCAAGGTATTAGGACAGAGCAACGGCATGATTGGAAAGGTGGAGAAGTTTATTTTTGGAAAAAGGTAGTCAAGGTCAGTGGCATCCAACCGAGAGAGGAATTCGACAGCAGCTGCCAGAACTGAGAGTTTACATGGATGTGTGGCAGGGTACCTTTGGTGCGTGCCACTTTAAGGGCCTGAGCAGGCTGTGAGGCAGCCTGCAGCTGACTGCAGAACCAATCAGATGGTCACATGACAGCCAGCAGGCAGCCTGATTGGAGCTGGGCTGCACAGTCTCAGTATAAGAGCAGGTCCTGAGAGGCAAAGCCAGCAGTTGTTGTAGGGATGCTGCCCAGTTAACATTGCCCACTTGGAGCTCCTCTGCTCCCAGGTATGTCTGGAGATTCAGAGTAGGAACTATGGGGATGGTGGAAGTTCCTAGGGTCTTTGTGGGGTCCCAAGCCCCAGGGAGAAGACTCTGGGCCTAGAGAGAGTAAGGCCCAGCCTAGGAAGAGGCTTATAGCTTATGGGCCTACACAAGGGCTAGGCAAGCCCCTGATTAGAAGTGGTAGGGGTGAGGCCAGGAGCTCAGGTAAGCCCAGTTGAATGAAGTGCTGCCTCATATAAGATCTCTGGGGCTCTAGACAAGCCCAGTAAGAGATAGATGTTTATGGTGGTGCCCAGAGTGGGGACCCCTGCTGACTAAGAATGTCAGCTGCTGCTGCACAGTTCCTAGGGAGTTCCCACTGGTCAAAACAAGAGGGCCAGGGCCAAAAGGCTGAGGACGAGTAAGCCCACTGCGAGGGCAAGTCAGTGCTGTGGAGAGTCATCTGGGACCCCAACTGGCCTGGAGGTGGGGCCAGAGCCTAGGGAGGTCCCTTCAGGGAGAGGGGACATCACTGCAAAGGGAGGACAGGCTCAGTTGGGCAGCAGACTGTGATGAAGGAGGCTGAAGCACAGCCTCTGGATGGGAGACATTCAACGAGGGGTCTGACAGAGATGGGGCAGAGGAGGAGTGCAGTTCATGAGATGGGGCTGCACTAGGGTGCTAGAATGAACATCCATGACCCCTGGAGGGATGAAGAAGGACCAGGGCAGGTAGGGCTGCACACCCCAACAGAAAAGCACAGGGCCAGGGCCTATAGGTGGGTCCTGAGGCCCACAGGGCATAAGGCCCAGCAGCCTCAGTGATGGGGTGGAGTGGAGTAGTGGCCCCAGTGAAGGAGTGAAGTGAGAGCCAGAGGCCATGTAGAGTAGGGTCTGTGGTAGTCCGAAGGACTGCACATAGGCCAGCTGGAGTAGAGGCCCAGTGAGGGGCAGAGAATGAGTGATCCCACTGGGAGCGGAAGAGCAGGCCCTCTGGAGTAACTATGTGGTCCGTGCAAGGGATGGCCAAAAGCTAGAGGCCTGGAGTCGCAACTGGCCTAGAGGCAAGGCAAGGGCCTTCAAGGCCAAAGGTCCCGGAGAGGGCCACTGCTGAGAGGGAAAGGGGTTTAGGGAGTTTGTGGCCCAGGATGATAGCAGAGGTTAGGTTGCCTGAGTAGGAGGGATCCAAGTTAGGGTCCAAACATTAGACGGGAATATACTGGGGCCCGGTGTGGGGCCAGAGCCATATAGTGATGCCACCTGCGAGGCATGAGACACTGTAAACAGAAGGTCCGAGCCGTGTATAGTGCCCTTGGCATCAAGGCATTAAATGGGCAGCCTCCCGCCTTACAAAAAACTACCTATTTTATTACAAAAAAGGTGTGGCAGAAAAGGCAGGTGGGCGGACTACCCTGCACAGGCAGGTGGGCCAATATTGTGACATGCCCTGGGGATGGCCCCCTGCCACAGGATGATCAAAGAATTCCAAGCCACCTTGGCCTGCCAGCCCATATCCATGGATGACCGACTGAAGACCACAGGTTTTGTGTGTGCATGAGGAAGCGGGCCTTCAATAAGCAAGAGCTTCTCAAAAAGGAATGTGTTGTGCTCACAGTTCCCAACAAAAGCATCCTGCTGGTGCATGAGCCCAAGCCCAAGCTGAAGGATGACCTAACAAAGAATCTGGATAACCAGGCCTTCAAATTGACTGCTCATTTGATGAAAGAGCCTCCAATTAGATGGTTTATAGGTTTACCACAAGGCCTCTTGTGCAGACTATCTTTCAGGGTGGGAAGGTTCCATGTCTTGCATATGGCAAAATGTGTAGCAGCAAAATGCACACTATGGGAGTAGACTTCTTGGGGTGAGCTCAGAATGCTTTATGGGGCTCTATCAGTTTGCGTCACTGAAAAAATGTCTTCTTCCTCCAGAGCTAGCTGTGGTACAGGAATCTGAACCTGGAAGTCTAAATGACATTCTTTAAAATATATCATGGGAAGGTCTTTGACCTCCTGAACAAGAAAGCAAAACTCCAGGTGCTGGAAGATGGGAAGCAACAGAGGGCCAGGTGGTCAGCCTCCAGGAGCAACAGGTCAGCTGCACTGAGGACATCATCAGGATGATTGGGATTGAGAGGGCAGTGCCTACAGGACACCCAAACAGATCAGGCATTCACCAAGGTCTTCCCAGTTACACACCTGCTTCCAGACTCCCCTCCACTGCCGCAGGAAGCTCCATGGCAAGTTTCCCTTGGTGGACTTGGCTGGGAACAAGCAGGGTGTGGGCACCTCCAGCACTGACTGGCAGGCACTCATGAAAGGGGCAGAGATCTGCAAAAGCCTGCTGGCCCTGAAGGAATGCATCTGAGCTGTTGGGCAGAACAAGTCCCACATGACTTTCCAGGACAACAAGCTGACTCAGGTGCTGAAGGACTCATCATAGGCACCAACTCCCACACCTGCATGACTGCTATGATTTCCCCAGACATGGGCTCGTGCAAGTACACCTTGAACAGGCTAAGATACACCAACAGAGTGAAAGAGCTCAGCACTCACAATGGGGGTGCCAGCGAGATGCAGCTCCATATGAAGACTGAGGGCAAGGAGGTGGAGACCAGCAAGGAAGGGTAGGTCTTCAACTTGATCAGCTGTGCAAGGATGAGAGCGCTCTTCCCACATTTCCAGCTCAACACAAATCAATGAGCTGGAGGAGAAGGTGGTCAAGGGGCCAAGAGATGAAACCAGAAAATGGCCAAGTGTGATGATCTCCTGGAGATGATAAAGGAACTAGGTTATGACTGGGAGACGTTTGCTAGCCAAGTTCTGGGGTCCCAGTAGCTCACTATGCAGCCAGAGGAGTAGGCCAGCAAGAAGAGCAAAAGGAAGTTACAAGTGAAGGGGGAGCTGCCTGTCCTCCCACAATGGGGGACCATATTCCAGCCTACAGAACATGGCAGGAAGCAGGAACTATTTTAATGTTGCAGAGTCACAAATCTCCCTCCTGAACTCTGTTCGATTTTTGTAAGTGGGGAGAAGAAGGGGGAAATAAAAAATAAAAATTGATTGTAACAGGACCAGGTCCCCAGGGGCAGTTGTCATGGCCCCTGGTGGCCATAAGGCTCCTGTCTGGCTCTGGTTCTAAGGTAGCCTTCCTTTGATTACTCACCTGCCACATGTTGTTCTTATTAAAGATTAGGGAAGGAAGGCTGCCCAGGGGTCTTAGAGTAAGCCCTAATCCATTCAAATAACCAAAAGGTCCCTCCCAGATCCCTCTGGTCTCAATTCAGCCCTTAGGCAAAATGGGCCCTTTCAGCTTGTTTGTGTCTCCCAGGGCACCTGTAGGCTTAAGGCAGGGGTAGGCAAACTGGCAGATCTGGCTGGCGACCAAACTCCGTTTCCCAGTTGCCCCTGCCCATGGGGCTCCTGGCTGGTCTTCATGAAGACCAGCCAGGCAGGAGCTGCATGGGCAGGGTGCATGTCTAGGCAGGGAGCTGCTCTAGGGCCAGAATCTTGGGGTGATGACAGCACAAGGCTGCAGCAGAGCCTCCACTCCCTGCACACCCCTGCCAGCAGATCCAATTCTTATCACAGGGGCACATGAGCAGTGGATCATGCTTCTGCCCCAGCCCCACCCCCCTACCCCAAGATCCCGGGGTTTCCCTGGCCCCGTCCTCCTGTCCTGTTCCCAGCTGTGGCACCATTCCAGCCACATTCCCTGACCACACAGGTCCTGCTCCCAGTTGTGGCTGTGAGACAGATGAGCTTGGGTGGCCAGGCAGTGGGGCTGGGTCTGGCAGTGGCAGCCTGAAGAAGTTGCCACCACAGGGGTTGCTGGGAAATGGAGTCTGCTGTGGGCCTGATCTGGCCTGTGGGCCAGACTTTGCCCACTCCTGCCTCAAGGGCTAATTCTGTGGCTCCAAAACCTTCTCTACACCATGCCCCATGCCTTGAAGGTGTTTCTTTGCCATTATTCTCCTGTGTAGGGGTCTTGGCCTTATGGTCCTCCTCCACTTTTGCTCTTGCTGGGCCTTTTTAAGCTTAGGACCATGGTACTGGACCTAGCTTCTGAGCTCCAGCCTCCTGACCTGTCTCTGCCTTCCTCTAAGTTGCAGGACCCTGACCCTGTTGGTCTCCAACCTTGGCTTCTCCTGGACCTTTGGCCTCATCTGGGCTCTGGCCCCACTCCTGGGCCAGCTGAGATCTCCAGGCTCCCTGTCCCTGGAAGTCTCCCTGCTCTTAGGACAGTTGACACCTCCAGCTTCCCTGGCCCTACTTGTCCCTCCTGGGCTACAAGTCACTGACCCAGCCTCTCACCTCTTGCAGGCTTCAGGTCCTTTGGCCCCAAGCTCTGACCCTCTGGCTACACCTTGAGTCTGCCCCAGCAGGGCTCAAAGCAATCATGTGCTCTTAGGGCACTAACAGGACCTCCAAAACCACCAATATAAACTGTAGCCTCAGAGATAAGCCCTCTGGCAGGCACCACCAAATCCTCTCTAGATCTGGCATAAAATAAAGGCCATCTGCCTGTTTAAACAAGTCTCACTCTGCCCCAGGTAATATTCCCATGTTTCCCAGCCCTGTAGAGTTGCTTAGCCCAGGTTCCACTGTTATCTCAGGAGTCTTGCTGCAGCCCTGCAGTCAGAAGCTCCTCTTGCTGTGACTCTTAGGGCTAGACTGCCTGACTAGCTCAGGCCCTGGGCTTATATGGCTCAAGGTTGGCCCCTTCTGGTCAGGTGAGTCACTATTCAGCCCCTCTCACCACCTGCAGGCTGCTTCTCAGCCAGCCTCTCCTCTTAAAGGCATCCTAAGTGCCCTGTTACATTGACAGTAAAACAAACAAAAAAGTTACAGTGGACAGTAAGCTGAATGTGACAGGAGCAAGCTTCCAGGCCCAATTTCAATATCAGCCTTCGTCCTATCTATGGGCAGCCCACCCACCTTGCTCTTCTGCCATGCCTTGTTGTAATTTAATTAAGATGATAATTAGGTGGGAGTCTGCCCTTCAAGCACCCACAGTTAAAGGGCAAAATGTACACACTCTGACCTCCCTTTGCACGTGTCCCATACCTCACAGATGTCTGACTGTGTGTTAAATCTCTGGTTCAAGGCTGGGCCAAACTGGGTACACAGGGGTCTCTCACATGCTGCCTTCGTGGGCCACATACACCGCCCCACTCTCACTGGGGCCTCTTGCTCTCTGCTGTCTCTCACAGGGCCTCTATCATTCCACCTGCTCCAGGGCCACATTCATACCACCCTGCTCCCTTGAGCAACCCCGTAGGGTCATCAGGCTTTGCTTTCCATGCCTTGGCTAGTTCTGGCACAGCGTTTTGGGCCTCTCCTGCAGCCCTCATCTGCATGGAATGGGGCAATTATTCAACTCTAGGCCAACTCCACTCCTAGCCCCACACCGGGCTACGATGTCCTTTCCTTGGGTCACCCTTCTATCCCTACTCTCGGGCCATGGGATCAAACACCCCCCTCAGGCTCAGGCTCTTCCCTATAAGAAAACATGGCCCTAACAACTCTGCCCTCTCTCTAGGGCTCAGGGTCCTCTACCCCTGCAGGCTCAAGTGCTGCTGCCCAGCTTGCCTGGCCCACCTCAGGGTCCTCCACCCCTTTGGGGCTTCAGCAAGCATACCTGCCCCCACCCTCTTGCTCACACTATACCCACCCAGAGGTGGGGGCTGGGGTTTAGGCACCCCTATATGCCTTTCATTGGTGAGGTTTGCAGTCCCAACATGTAAGTGACACTGCCCTGCCACAGGCAGTCCTACCAGGTCTTCCTACCCCAACAGAATGCAGTATTTGGTCATGCCCAGGACCAAGGGCCTCCTCCTTCCCCATAGCCCCTTCTCTTACCTCTGAGATGTTCCTGGAGTATTAGTTTAACAGGGTGATGTTCCTCCCATGTTGGCTGACAGCAAACTGCTGCTGCAGCCTTGAGAGCTAGGCATTAAAATGGACACCCTAATCAGGCACCTGCTGGCTGCCTGCTCCAGCCCTTAAAGTGACAGAGCCCTAAAACTGCTCCATCACACTGCAAATGAGCCAGCAGTATGCCTTTGTTGAGAAGGTGGCTAACAGCATACTGGGCTGCATTAGTAGGAGTGTTGCCAGCAGGTTGAGGGAAGTAATTATTTCCCTCTATTTGTCACTAGTGAGGCCACATCTGGAATAATATGTCTAGTTCTGGGGCCCCCACTACAGAAAGGATACAGACAATTTGGAGGGTCTAGTGGAGGCAGTGAAAATGGTGAGGGGGCTGGAGCACATGACTTCTGAGGGGAGGCTGAGGGAACTTGGCTTATTTAGTCTGGAAAAGAGAAGATGGAGGAGGTATTTAATAGCAGCCTTCAACTACCTGAAGGGTGGTTCCAAAGAGGAACTGTTTTCAGTAGGGGCAGATGACAGGACAATGAGCAAGGGAAATTTAGGTTAGATATTAGGAAAAACTTTCTCACTAGGAGGGTGGTGAAGCACTGGAGCAGGCTACCCAGAAAGATTGTGGAATCTCTATCCTTGAAGGTTTTTAAGACCTGGCTAGACAAAACCTTAGCTGGGATAATGCAACTGGGGATCGTGCTGCTTTGAGCAGGGAGTTAGACTAGATGATCCCCTGAGGTCCCTTCCAACCCTCATTTTCTATGATTCTGTGAAATCTGATTAAAATTAACATGCAGCTGCTAAATGGGAAGATCCCATATATTTGTCACCTTTTTCAGTTTATTTTGTGATGATCTTCAGAGGTCAATGCAAAAAAAAATTCTAGACAATTTGAAACACAATGCTCTGTAGCAAAGCTCTTCTTACTTGCTATTGATTAATAAACACTATAACCTATTATAAGATTTCAAGCTTTAGCTTACTTGAATCTTGCTTTAAAAATACCACAAGTGGCAGATGGGTGATACTGCCAAATCTCATGAAAAAAATTAATTATCCAGCATATGAAAAATAATTGCCTGTTCTTTAAAGTTCAGAGTGCAGAAATTTTGAATAATTAAAGCATATTCTATACCTTGCTAGCAGTCTGAAGGTTAAATCCTTTTCAGTGTTAGTGTATACAGTTTAATTGAGAGGGAGAAAGTGAGTTTATTCTTTGAAAAGACATGAGAAACCCAAGAAGTTTATCTGTGCCTGAAAATCCATTCAGGTCTAAAGAACTCACAAGATAATAAATTGTTTTTGCTGAAAACAGGAAGTTTGGCAAAGATGCAAAAGCACAGCTAAACTTTGGCTAGACAACCCAAAACATTGTGTTCTACTTTGAAAGTATTTCCAGCTACAAAAAAAGAGTGAAGTGCTTTGAATGCATAGAAAGCTAATGGAACAGTAGAGGCATCTGGCAACATTACTTTGTTGCCAAACTTGTGGTTGAGTTGTGCTGGCTCATGAATCGGTTTGCCAGTTTTCAATGACTTATATCAAGCACAGCTGAAGCCCACATTTATAGGATGTCAAATGTGAAAGCTAAAAAGCTGTGAGAAATCTTTTCATTTTTCTTTTCATCTGACCTGTACAAAGTGAAGGAAAAAATAACTCGTAGTGCTTTGGGGAACTGAAGGCTACTCCAAAATGCCCAGTCTCAAATTAACCTGACACTTGACTTGTCCTACACTTCTCAAACAAAAAGATTAATAATAATTAAGAATCTGATTCTTCCTCTCCCCTCATTCTGATGCAGAGAAGACCCACTGAAATCATGAGGACCTATTAATAGATTACAATATTACTTGCCATGAAGAGCAGTTGGAATTAAGACCCTTCCTTCATTAGGCAAGACCTTTATGATTTTTATTTTAAACAAAGATAGGCTCTGGCTTTACTGAACTAATTGTTCTAATGCTGCATCTCTTTTGGACCCCACTACGAGCAGTGTAATTTCACTTAAATTCATCACTCTGGAGGGACTGAATGGGACTGTGTGTTATGGACACTTGCAACAGCAGAGGGCTTCTCCAAGTCCTATAATTTTATGGCTACAAATGACAGATAAGGTACCTTGATGTTTGGTTTATCCAAGCTCTCCTCTTAGATATATTTATTCATAGGAATGAATCATGGTGTACAAAATGGGGGACAAGGTTCACATACCTTTGAAGCATGTACTGTTGTCCACTATTTCCAAGAGAAAACTTGACCATCGACTTGGTCTAGTTTGTTAATTTTTATGTGCCTACAGAAGTGTGGCTATGCTCTGAAAAGTGACTGTAAAATGCCATGGTCTTGCTCAACCAATCTGCTCCATGTGTTCATTTGGAGAATTGTCTGCTCACTTTTGTGATAAAAAATAACGTTACTATTTTTAACTCTCCTTACCCTTGTTAGAGCATATGCCAGGGAGCGAGCTGGATTCTATTTCTCCTTGTGCATCCTCAACACAATTATTTGCTAAATTTAATTGAGGGGGCAATCACTTATACCTGTGTAAACACATGGAAGACAATGGGAATGTGCAGGTGTCACTAATAGTGCAATCTAAAGAGAGAAAAGATATACAAGAAAGAAATTTGGCCTGCAAAATCTTTATTAGTAGTGAAGTGAAAGATAGAACCCAACTTGACCGTCAGATTCCAGATTAAGTGTTTGGGGCTGATAGTAGAGAATATTTTTTTAAATTTGCAAACTAAGTGAATGTGCTCTGCTATAACTAAGATTCAAACAACAGGGAGACTTTTACTGTTACTTGTACAGAGTCTATTTGCTTTCTAAATTTCTTTTGGGGAAAATGAGGATGGTAGGCTATCTCAATTGAATACACAAATACTCACATTCTAAATTACATTGTTTTCTTTCCTTGATCCACATCAGCCTTTGTACCAGGAATGGAGAAGATGATGAGAAATAAAGAATAGAGTGAAAATTTCTTATGAGGCAAGGAATGTAGTGTTCTGGCACTAACTGGCACTAATAACAAAGCTCTGGGTTCCATTTCTGGCTCTGTCACTGATTTGCTATGTGACCTTAGGGAAATCATTTACTTCTCTGTGCCTCAGTTTCCACATCTGTATAATGAAGGCCACGTCACACCTCCTTTGAGATTTGTGCAGGCATAAAAAGCGAAAAAGAAAAGAAAATGCATTAGTCACCTCTCAGACAGCATGGTGACTCACAAGCACAGCTGGAGACTGAGTCAGGACTCATCAATTTAATCTTAAACTGACCAGCTGTCACTTCGTGTCACTTATAGCTATGTTTTCAGGCTCTCTTAAGGTGCCTCCATTTTTGTATGCCCACCTTCAGATACCTCTCATGCAGCCTGGTATGCAAAACTGTGAAGTACCTGCAGCTGCCACTGATTTTAGCTCGAATTGTGGATTTCTTAACAAGTCTCAGAACCATGGCCCTAAGCGTCTTCTATCTGAAGCCCCCAAATTGAGGCTCTCATATTACAAATCACTCTTAGAAACAGTAATAGAAGAAATAAAAAACCAGAAAAAATAATAGAAGTAATAATGCATTCATTTTATACCATGCTTTTCATCTGCAGATCTCAAGATGCCTCACCGAGGAGGCAAGGTACACAAATTGAGGTACAAGCAGGTGAAGTGTTTCAAGTCACACAGCATGCCTGTGGCAAAGCCAGGGATTGAACCTACATCTTCTGAGTCCAAATCTAGTGCTCTAAGTATTAGTTTACACAACCTCCCATTCATGTAGGTTGTACTCTCTCTGGCCTCACTTGGTACATCTTTAACGCAGGTAGCATTATACTGAACTACTTCACAGGGATACCATGAGCTTTAGTAACAATCTGTGCTTGAATAGGCATGGATTAAAAGCAACCTATAAATGCAAAGTATTATTATTATTCAGCAGATATTACAAAAATTACCACAACCACATTTATATTTGTTTTTTTGTATTTGTAGAATATATGTTGTTTTAACACTTGAATAACTTTTGGTAATGACACCATCTGTTAATTCTCAGCCCTCACTAAATTAAAACAAGTAGCAGAACTGTTAGGCTGATGGTCTACATATACTGTCTCACCAAAGAAACACGGAGACTAGGTCAAATTGAGATGTATGGGATGTGATTTAGGAAGTCTAAATCAGTGTACCTTTCATCCTGAAGAGGATGAACAAGGTTTAAAAGACTGCACAATAATTAGATTGAGTGTTACTGTAAATTATACTTCTCTATCCCACCTTCCTAGCCGCTTTTCTTGCTATACACCCCTCTTTTGGTCCCCTCTTTCTTTTGTATAACATTTTAGGATTACAACATCCATACAACATTCATAGATTAATATCTAAATTTGATAGCCGTTCGACTGCTTCAGGGGTAGCTGCATGGATAGATTTTAGATCGCCATTAAATGATCTAATTGGACAATACTTCACAATGTGTTGTATCATCTGAAAAATTGCACCACAATCATAACCCGGACTCTCTTTGATTCTTCGTTTATGGAGTAGGTGTTCACGTTCTCTGTGAAGTGTCTGGCTGCGATTCAGGGAGGACCAAATTTTTCTCAGTAGGTCAAATCCTGGCTGAGGGATTGTACGGTTGTTAACAATGTATGTCTGCAGCAGGCTGGTATTTGCCCAGGCTTCCCTCCATTGTTCTTCAAGGCTCTTGTTATCGTCATAGAGCTTCTTGGTGTATTTTCAGAAGGGTTTTCTAGATTTGAGCTTATGGATGGCTTTATGGTATTCTCTCATGCATGCAGCATCACAGTGGAGCTGTAAGGGAGCAATGTTTGCTAGGACTGGAAGACATGACAATGGCATACTTTTTAGCATTTCTGATATAATCTGTATAGCTGCATTTTACTGCATATCAATAATCTTCGTGTGCATGCTTTTGTTCCAGACTGGGGAGCAATATTCTGGTGCAGAAAAACCAGTGCTAGAGTGGCTGTTTGAAGCATGGTTACATTTGCTTTCCATGTCATTCCAGCCAATTTATGCACAAGGTTAACTTGTGCTTTCAGTTTTTTAGCAACTTTCCATAGGTGTTCATGAAATATGAGGCTGTGATCGAGAGTTACGCTGAAGTATTTCGGGAACTTCTCATGCTTAACCTCTTCTCCACAGAAAGTGATGGTGAGTTTCTGAGCAGTGTAGGCACTGTTCAGATAAAATGACATGGCAATAGTTTTCCTTGGATTTGGGAGGAGTCTCCAACACACAAAATATTCTTCAAGTATCTTGAGGTCCCTTGAGCACATTAATTTAATCAGTCCAGATTCCCTTGAAATAAGCGGGCTAGTTCTGAGGTAAGATGTACAGATGGTGATACAACGATCACTAGGTGTTAGTCTAAAAGGAGAATCTAATTAGATCCTGCTGGTAAAGTGAGCTAGATTCCCTCCACATGTCCTCTGGAACACGCAGTTTTACCTCTGAGTGTTTCCCACTGTATTTTCTCTCAGCTTAGTTATTAATCGAGTCCTGAGCCTTAAATTACACTGCAGTTCTTTCTAATTAACATTTCTGAAAATTCCCAGTTTATTTCAAGGTTACGTTGGTGTGCTTTATTACAGAACAAACTTCTACTACAAACCCAACATTTGTCTAGGATGATGATGAATATATGACCAGACAGGGCCATGGAGAGACTTCTCTTTCTCACATGCAATTTATGAGTATTCACACTTTTAATTAAACATTCCATTTTAGTGTAATGAATACATCACCTACATATTCCACTACACAGAAAACTATCAAATTCCAGAAAGACATCTATATTCTATTGTCCTGATTATACAGTGGTTAGAGGCAATACTTCAAATAGCATGAACCTCTATATATCCTTGATGGAGCCCTTCAAATTAAATTTGCTTGGTGCTTATCACTATAATATCTAAGTATCACGCACACATGAATGAATTTACTCTCATACCATTTCTGAGCATAAGTTCACAGAGGACTCATTTCAAACAGCGTTAGAGCAGGCTCACTATAAAGCAGGCTAACATACCTACCTCCATGTTTCAGATGGAGAACTAAGGAACAAAAATAAGGGGCCTTGTCAGAGGTCACAAACAAACCTGTGGTGGACCCAGCCACAGAGCCAAGGTCTTCTAAGTTCCAATCCAATGTCTAACCTCAGGGCTGTAGTTTTCCCTGGAACTAAAGCAAAGCACTCAGGGACACCCTCCTTGAGAATAAAAGTAGGGGATTTAAGAATGGTTGCACACATGAAACAGGGGGGCTGAATGTAACTAGCCTCATAGTGTACCGTAGCAACTGTGAATGTGCCCGATCCCACAGGGCCACGCAGAACATGAAGCACTCTTCTAGGTGCCTGAAGAACAACTTGTTACATAGAATGCCAATGGATATCAGGGAAAAATTAAGACATCCCTACTTTTTATGGGAGTCCAAAGCAGACTGTTATATCATTTCATCACCAACCAGTAATATGAGAAGCTGTGTAGGAAATAAACTTCTGGGAGCCCTGGGAGGGGGCAGTTGGGAACCTGGATCAAAGATGAGGTATTTCTATGGCATGTATGGCTAAATATGGAGAGAGAGGCATCAAGAGCACAAGACACACCTGATAAAAACTCCCAATTCATGCTCCAAAACCCAAGCAACTGACTACTTCAAATATGTGATAATCACAATGAAGTGCACCACCTGGAGTGTCTTGTTGCTGTTATTAGATGGAATTTATTCCTAAAAATAAAGGAGAGTGAGACATTTACTGGGCATTATAGACACAGGGTTGACATCACTGAGAGCCAATCAAAAAGCTCTAATTCTCTCCAGCATTCTAAAGTCCTTTATGTCATCACTTTACAAAAGGTATTTGATACCACTGCTGCATTCTCAGATGTGATCTCATCCTTGACCTTGTGTGGCACTTTAGGAATAGCTCCCCCAGGTTTACTTTTATCAGATCATAAACTAAAACATACTTGCTTGCTTATGATGTGCTAAAAATGTAATTTTGTAACTGGAAATCCTATAAAGCTGCCTGACATTTTTGTCAGTGGAAAACTAAAGTCCAATTTTTTTTCAATGAACGGAGAAAAAACTTAAAAGAAAAAAATGACTTTTTTTAAAAAGCAGAGATGTCTCTTGTTAAGGGAGCTATAAATTAGAATGCTTTCTCCTGAGCAGTAAGCAATAAGCAATTTCAAAAAATACTTTATTCTCTTTCCAGAGATAAGCAACAAGAGAGAAAGATATCCGGTTTTGCATATTGCCAATGTTTGCTTTGCATTGCCTGTCCTCACCCTCTTCAACTATGACTACCAGTAAGGAGAGACAGTTCTTCTGAGCCAGACATATCTTTGTCAGCACTGGGTGTACTGCAAAGTTTTTAAAAAATACATTTGGAAAAGGCTACTTGTGACAGGAAGGTTGGTGTACCTATCCCTTCAAAGGACAAGCAGCTTGACAGGCAAATTAATTAGGGACTCACCTGGCCATATAAGCTTGGTGCCTGAGCTGGTCAGGCAGTCCAACCCTGAGAGCCATGAAAAGAGGAGCTCATGGCAGCAGAGCAGCAGTGCTCCTGAAATGGCAGTGAAACTAGGTAGGCAATTCTGCAGGCCAGGGAACAGGGGAAAGTTACCTGGGGCAAAGAGAAAGGCTTGTTTATGCAGGCAGGTGGCTTTTTATGTGGTTTAGTTTTGAGCCCTGCTGGGGCAAGCTCAGGCCTACTCAGAGAGCTGGTAGCTCAGGAGAGACTGGGGGTGGGGCCCAAGAGTCCATGAGCCCAGAAGAAGGGCTATAAGGAGAGACTGCCAAGACTGGATGATCCCAACTGGCCCAGGAGTGGGGCCAGGGCCAGGAGGGACCACTGCTAGAGACTGAATCCGGGGCAGCAAGTCAGGCCAGAGAGCCCGGAGAACTCAACTGGCCAGAAAGCGGGGCCAGGGGCCAGGAGGGACTAAAGGTCAAGGAGGGACTGGAGCCAGAACTCTCAACTGGCCCAGGAGTGGGGCCAGGGCTCAGAAGAGACCCAAGATCCAAGAGGGGCCACTGACATAGGGTTAAAGACCCACAGCCAGGGAGGCTACAGCCTAGAAGTCAGGTCCGATACCATGGGCCAAGGTAAAAGGGCCAGTGAGAGCATGGCAGGGGAGTCAAATAAAATCAAAACCCCTACAAGGTGGATGACTGCACAATAACACCTGCAAGGCATGGAAATAGCATAGGGTAGAGCCATGCAGTGGACCCTTAAGGCTACTGATGCCCTGCAGGGGCACTGACAGGCCAAGGGGACCTAATGAGCTTGAGGACTAAATAAAGACTAGTGGGATCCATGGGGGACCAGTGTTGACATGCACAGACTAAGGCTCACGCTAAGGACCATGGGCAGCCTCCCTCATACTCCTCAATAAAAAGAAGGTAGACCAACTCAAATAGTTGTAAAAATTCTTCTTTGCAAGCTTTCAGGTATAAATACCCTTCTTCAGGCTGAGGAAGCATCTGCAGTTGGTGTGTGCTCTTCCTAGATGGAATGAACAGTATAAAGAAGCCATAGGATGGTATGCATGCAAGAAAGCTAGTCAGTGAAGATGTAAATTAAGAAAGTGGGTAAGAGACAGGCTGCGGGAGGGGGGAAAGGGAATGAATGTACCTGGTAAATACTGGATAGGTACCTGGTGAGTCAGATGTTAGGCAGGTTATAATGTGTCATAAATCCAATGCCTATATTTAGTCCATGATTTTTTGTATCCAGGAGGTTGATGAAGTGAAGTTCATAGGCTCATCTGTGTTTTGTTAATTCCCTTTGAGGATTAGAAGTGAGAGACTGGAGAGAGTGGCTTTCTTGTGAGAAATGTGCCCCCACCAGTAATTGGGTCTTTGATAGATTTCTGGTATGCATTCATTTTGGTGTGCAGTTGTTGTTTGGTCTCTCCTATGTATTTTCCATCAGGGCATTTGGTGCACTGGATGAGATATATTACATTCCTGGAGGTGTAGCTGTAAGATCCAGGAATGCTGATGGCTCTGTTGTGGGGTGTAGTGATTGCGGGAGTGGTGGAAATACGTTGGCAGGTTTTACATTTCTTGTCACGGCATGGTCTGGATCCATTTGGTGCGTTTTGGGCAGTAGGAAGTTTGCTTCTGGTGATGAGGTTAGTGAGGTTCACTACTTGTTTGAAGGGTCAGATGGGTGGTTCTGGGAAGATCTCTTTAAGAACTGGGTCTTCTTTTAGTATGGGTTGCAATTGTTTGAGGATTTTCCGTATAAATTTGAGGGAGGCATGATATGTCATAACCAGTGGTGTGCAATTCATGGGAGTTTTTCTTCTGTACTATAGCAGTTCTTCATGTGGTATCCTGGGGGCTCTTTCAAAAGTGCAATCCATCTCTCTGGAGTAGTGTCCTTGCTGAATGAAAGCTTTTTTGAGATTTGTGAGGTGGCAATCATGAGTGTTCTCCTTAGTGCAAATTCGGTGGTATCTGAGGGCTTGGCTGTACATTACAGTTTTCTTGGTGTGTTTAGGGTGATTGCTGGTTCTGTGCAGGTATGTATGTTGGTCTGTGGGTTTCTTGTATATCATGGCCTGTATTGTACCATTCTGGACAATGATCTTCATGTCTAAAAAGGAGAAGTTGGTGCTGGAGTATTCAAGAAGTATTCAAGAGTTAGATGGAGGGGTGATGAATGTTGAATTTCTGATGGAACTCAATCAGAGATGTCAGGTTTTTAGTCCAAATGATGAAGATGTCACTGCTATATCTTAAGTATAGCAAGGGTTTGATGGTGCAGTCCTTGAGGAAGTCTTCTTTCAGGTGGCTCATAAAAAGGTTGGCATACTGTGGGGCCATTTTGGTGCCCATAGCTGTGCCCATCATCTGGAGGAAGTGTTGGTTATTAAAAGTGAAATTGTTGTGTGTGAGGATGAAATGTATAAGGTCAGTAATATATTTGGGTCTGTACTCTGAGTTTTAATCTTGCTCCTGTAGATATGTAAGGCAGGCTTGGATGCTATCCTGGTGTGGGATGTTGATATATAAGCTAGTAACATCCACGGTGGCTAGGAGGGTGTTGCTGGGAAAGTAGTCTATGTTTTTAACTTATCATAGAAAGTCTGTAGTGCCTTGGACAAAACTCACTCTTTGGGTGATAAGCAGTTTTAGGATTGATTAGATGAAACCTGATATCTCCTCAATTAGGATTCCATGTTTGGATATAATAGGTCTGCCTGGGTTCCCTTGTTTGTGGATTTTAGGGAGCATGTAAAAAGTCCCTAGGTAGTGGGGGGAGGGATCAAGGTCTGTAGTTTTTCTTGTAGTTCTGCTGTAAATGATTTGATGGTAGTTTTGAGTTTCAAGGTGAAAAGGGGAGTAAGATCTTCCTGTAGTTCTTTGTAGTAGGTAGTATCAGAGAGATGTCTGTTGACCATCAGAAAGGATGACTATGGCTCCTCCTTTGTCTGCTAGTTTTAATACTATTTGGTGGCTAGATCTTAGAGATTCTATGGTCTTTTTCCCTGATAGGGAGAGATTGTTATGGTGGCATGTGTATTTGATTATTACATTGTTCATTCTTTCTCTGAAGCAGTTAATATAGCGGTCAAGGCTAGAGTTTTGTCCACTGTGAGGTGTCCAATCTGATTTTTTTGTGGGGGTTGATCTTTTCCTCAATGTTGTCAGAGGACGAATTGTTGTTGGAAGTGGATTCATTTTGGTTGTGGAAATATTCCTTGAGGCGGAGGTGTTGGAAGAATTCTTCTAGTTCGCCACATTGAAGTATTTTATTAGGGTATTGTTCTGGACAGAAATTCAGGCCTTTACAGAGGACAGATTTTTCAGTTTTGGTAAGCATATGCATGGAGAGATTGATGATATTTGAGGGTTGGTTGCTACTTCCAGTTCCATCAAGTCTGAGGTTGGAATGTTGTAAGGTGTTGGTGTTGTTCCTCTGATGGTTGTTTTGTGGCTGGGAAAGTTGTTCCTGGATTAATTTGTTCCATTTCTTCTTTTTATGTTGATGGATGTTGTAGAAAATCTTTGGTAGTCTTTGCATACATTGTATAATATTAGGAAAGATGCTTGGATTTTTCTCTTTTAAGTTGTTGTAGCATGTGGTGATTTCCTGAGTTGATCTTTTGGAGTAGATTAGGTACAGAAGATGATTTCTAATTTTCTCTGAACTTCTCCTGCATAGCTGTGAAGCATATTTGGAGTTGCGTGTAGTTGTCAGAGGATTGTAGATGTTTAGTCCTCTGGGAATGATGTTGTGTTTTCTTGCATAGGCTTAAGTGTAATTTGAACATGAACATATTATGTGTAATATGAACATGTGTAATTTTTTCATCCTCATAATATCTCTATGATATAAGCAGAATTATTTTCACTTTGCACACATGGGTAACAAGAGGTTAAATGACTCACTCAAGGTTACACAGCAAGTTTGCTGCACAGCCAAACACAGCTGGCCAAATGTAAGAGGGAGTTATAAGTTACACATTGGTAAGCAGACTGAAGTCTATATAAGCAAGCATGTTCAAGGTCAAGAATAAGTAATAGGTAAGTGGATCACAGTTGATATGGTATAATGTACACATAGAGGAGAAAAGCGAAGCATGTTCGGGTGCCTTTTGGATTCATCTCTGATCTAAACAGAAGTAAAAAAAAAAAAGGCTTTGCTTGACCCAGCTGTCATCTCTGCTCTTCACTCTTTCCTTTCAGAGGTGGCCAAGGCAGAAAGGCTTCCAAAGGAGATTCACTTACACTACAGCAAGATGAGATAATGAGTCCCTCCTAGATGTTTCTTTTGATGGACAAAGAGCTCTGGGCCTCTTGAGTCTTCCCCTGTTAAATCAGCCCCTTGCTCCAGGTTCTGTAGCACAGACGTTCTCTTTTTAGTTGAAAAATCATGGTGCTTGCTTGACTGCAGGCTTGTTAAACTCTTAATGTAAAATGGTGTCCCTATTTTCTGTTAATTCTACTATTATCATTAATTTAGTTTTCATGTTTAGTTCTCATTTAGTTAATATAAATATTTTTATATTATATACATAGTATAGTAATTACTAAATCTACTTGGCGAGCACCCTTATTCCTTCATAAAATATTAAAGCAGCCTCAACTTTACAGTGTGATTTTTTTTTTTTAATATCGAAAAGACAGAGTAAGACGTTAATGTAGGACAGTATTGATTGGAATCAATTGATCATTGGACTAGTATAAAGGAAGTATCATCATTGTTAGCTACCAAGTGCATGCTGAGATTTTTCCAGAAAGATGCAACATCAATAATACTGTTTTATGCTACATTCACTGTCTTCCAAACCAGACTAAAAACATATTTTAAGTAGGAAACCTGAAACCATTCTCGTTTTAGGCATTAACCCTTAAACTGCTAAGGAGCTATGCAGAACTGAGGCAAAATTCAGCCTTTTACCTTGCACATCATGCTGTCCCACTGAAGCTAGCAGTATCCCCTGGTTGTAGAACAAAAGTGAATTTGTACCACTGAATTTAATTGGAGATTTTTAACTTAATGGACTTTGATTTGATCCTACCTATTTTTTTTAAATAAGACACTTATGAAAATAATATTTTATGCTGTCAAAATTGGGGCTAGACTTACTCTGGAGTTCTAAAAGAAGTACTAATACCCATCCTCAGAAGATGAAAGACTACATAAGATCTGCCTTGTTCCTTCCCCTTGTTAGTTCCAGCACTGATGGCTAACACTGTTTATAAAAATTCATTTTCACAGTGCCCTAATTTGCTTTCTTCATCATCTCCCCCTAAGAACACTTTTCCTTATCATCTCCTTACAAAAGATCTCCACTTTTTCAATGCTGAGGCGTTTGCCTTACAAATTTAAGCTGACATGATGCTACCTGACAATAGAGAAGAGATGAATGAATGGGAAGATTATTAGAAGGGTTATACTTTGAACCTAAGGAGAAATATAGAGTTGCAGAAATGTCCCTCTTGTATCTATGGCACCCATTACTGTAGTATCTGAACTAATTTGTTAATAAGCTAAAGCCTAAGTGAGGCAAGTAAGTATTACTTCAAGATTTATATATGCAGGAACTGAGGGTCAGAGAGGTAACAGGGCCTGCCCATGGTCACACAGGATGTCTGTGTTAGACCTAGGATGTCTGGCTGTTCATTCATGCACAAGCCACTTGCTTGGGAACAGCTGCTCTGAACAATAGGAAGAACCAGGTGCCTCGAGACTATCTGGTGGACACTCCTTTTGACCGGTGAGAAGGTCATCATGCAGAACTCCTCTGTGTATGACAAACCTGTAGTAATCTCTTCACTGGCTCACAGCAGTCCCTCCATCTTACTATAAGCTATCCTTACTCGCACACAGTTCTATCCAAAATGTATTGTCTGGAATCAATTAGAGATATTTTTCCATCGTTGCCTGACAACTTCAGCAGGCGCATATGTAATTTTTTTTCTCTCTAAAGAACGTTGCTTACTGTTAACTATTTAAAAGCTAATTGAACTCAATGCTTGGAGAACTAAATCTGGGGCAGATTGTCGTATACACTAACACTGTTTGGGTAAAGGACCTCAGATCAGTAGAAAAGCACCAATGCCTGCCCATATTGTTCAGTTATGCTTGTCATTACTAATAACTTTATTTTGTTCAGACAGAGGGAGCGGCAATGAGTGGGTAGCTTTCAGGGACAACTGTAGCAGTGTCAATGGTTGTACAGCATCATCCTGAGGCAGATTCTGTGCTGGTCAAAGTCATCATAACTTTGTGGCCACTGCTGATTTATCTATGCTAAGAATCTGGCCCAAATAGCTAAAATTTCAGTGCTTTTAGAAAGGGTGGTTTGATTGCAATGCACGCTGGGAGAAGGAAAAGAAAATGGCAAGAGCTAGAAACAACACAGAAGGAATTTGCCCTTAGAAATGTCAGTCAGATCTTCAGCTGTGGTGAATCTGAATGGCTCCATCAACTCCAAAGGAGCTACACTGACTTCCCCATGATGGAAGATCTGCCCCATTTGTAAGGGTGCTTTCAGTGCTGTGCAAAGATCTTGATTTATATCTGCATTTCTAGGTCGTTTGTAGCACTGGCTTGAACCAGGCTATGGAGACTTGCTGCAAGCAGGCATAACCGGCTCTGGAGGGTTTTGTTGAAAGGGAATGTGAGTGTCATGGACCCCTTACTTTGGACCTGAATGGACAAGTCTAAGTCTGAGAAGGCCTATGACAGTCATGATGATCCTTTCTAAACTCTCATAACTAATCATCATGGAATGGGCTGGACAGTCATTTTGCACAAGCAATGTCACCTGTTGTCTATTATTTCTGCAGGAACCATGTGTCTGGGATATTATAAAGAGAGTCTGTACTGTTATTGGGGATAGGATTTGCAGCCAAACCCCAGTGAGAACGCAGGAATTTGGCTACATTCACACCCTCTATTTTCTGGAGGTGACAGGCAACTTTCACACAGAAATGTGGCAAAATCCTCCCCTTGATTTAGACAAACACTGCCTAGAAATCTTTGCATTCTCTTACTGCTGTGGATCTGGCTTAAAACTGGTTTCAGCAAAGGCCAACTCCAGAGCCCAGAAGCCCTTACAATAATGAATTTTCTTCAGGTTTTGTAATTCAGTGTGCCAGAGGTACAGTGAACAGTCAGTAATAGCCAGTCCTTATAAGGCCAGTATTCATAGTCTTTATAGAAACAATGAATTAATATCAAAGGAATATAATCAGTTCAAAGCAGCTGCAGGGCTCTTCTTCTGGAAACGGTGAGTCCTACATATTTCCCCTCCTTATATCATGATGGGAGTAACACAATGACCTAAGGAGAGGAGTCAACTTAATACCTGCCCCCTTCTCCCAGTACTTACCTGGAAGGGCAGCAGTGCATGCCTCATCTTACTGGTTATCATTATTATGTCACCCAGATTAATCATTTGAAGCTCATTGGCTTGTAAATGCAGCTTTGATCATTCGTTACACTTTGTTAGTATTTATCAGAGCCAGGACTCTAGTAATCTGAAACAGCAGCTGTTACAAAGCAAGGGAATCTTGTTTCCAAATGCAATCACCACATTGTTTTAGGTTTTTGTTGTTTTCTTTTAATTTTCTTTCCTAAAAAAAATTATGAATCAATAATGAATTATACAGGAAGAAGATTCTACCCCTGCAAGAAGATAGCCAACCTAGAAATGGAACATGAACTGTCCATTGTTCATTCAAAACCCACAACTGCTCCAGCAGATATAAAACATATACAGAAGAGGGAGTTCTCTGCTAGCAAAATCTCCCAAGAGATTTCGAGCTCTAGAAAATAAGTCTCTCACCAAAGGAGCCCAGTGCTACTTTTATGTCCAAATCTTTACATATAAGGCTCAGGGTTCGATTCCTAACTCTTTGAAGTTACTAGGAGTATTCCCATAAGTTTTAAAGTGCTTTGTATCAGGACATTATGCTCATTTTTCATTGTAAGTCTGTATCTGTTTTGGGATATACTACAGTTAGGACAAAGCAACACAGCATCCTACACATATATGGGGAGTCTGCTTTAATTCCAAAACCTTCTAATCAACCAGGGGATAGCAACCCAGTTACCTTATTCTAGCAACCCAATATCAGTATTCTTCAGCACCATTGGCTAACACCTAAGACAACCCACACAGTCACAGTGCTGTCTTCTTCCTGCAGACCCTCCATACAACTGACACCAATTTTATTTAGCATTGGGGCTTCAAAAGTCTAAGAGACAGTAGTTGCATGCTGATGTGCAGGGAGAAGGTGCTTTTATCACATAACATAAGAGTAGGGAGTGCATTTCACATAGGGACAGATGGAATCCCTTTTATTGACCATCTGAGGTATACGTGTAAATTCCCAAAAGCAATTTACACAGTATCTTACTCAACAACCTGGGAAAACAGACAGCAGGAAAAGGTAGGTGACAAGAATACTGTTTCCCCAGCAATGTTAGAAGGTGCAGCATGCATAAGAAAATAGCTGAAGCAAAAATGTGTATCCAGAGCAAAAAAAGATTTGGTAAAGCTGAATAATTAACTAGACCAGGTTGGAAAAAATTCAGCAGAGCTATTTCCCATCAAAGAATGCAACTCAGTTTATCTCACTGCTTCACAAAAGCATGTCATTTTTTGCTGAAAGTTCATTTTGGAGGAAAAGTGGGGGAAAGATTCCAGAGGTATTAAAGAAAAACATTTAACCATTTTTGGCACGAGTGGTTTTGCTTTTTACTTGAAAATTATTTTTTTGTTTTGAATTTCTGTTTTTATTACTATACAAAAATTTTAAAATTCAGAATGAAGCTCCAAGATTCAATTTTTGTCAAAATGTTTTTGGCATTTCAATCCAAAACAATGATTTATCCCCAGAACAGTCTTTTTATGTAAAGTTCTGTCCTGTGATGGAGGCAGGCTTCCAGGCTCAATATTGGCCTGGTTCCTGTCTATGGGCAAACCTCCTGCCTCGCTCACCTGCCACACCTTGTTGTAATTTAGTTATTATGTTAATTAGGCAGCAAGCTGCCCTTTGAGCACCCAGATGTATCATGGGCGGTATGAACACACTCCCTTTGCATGTGTCCCATGCCTTGCAGATGTCTCACTGTGCGTTACATCTCCAATTCAAGACCAGGCCAAACTGGGCACACCATTAGGTCTGCCCTCTCAGGCCACACACACACACACACACACACACACACACACACACACTGCCCTCATCTCACTGGGGCCTCTCCCACTCTGCCTGCTCTCACCAGACTTCTTTAATACATGCTTTCTTTGGCCCTTAATCATCCCTCCCTGCTCCTTTAAGCAGCTCCCATAGGCCATCAGGCTTTGCTCTCCTCTCTTCAGCCAGCTCTAGTGCAGCCTTTTGGGTCTCTCCCATGACCCTCATCTTAACTAGGCTGGGCGATTAACCAACTATGAGCCAATTTCACCCCCAAACCCCTCATTGGACCATTCTGCCCCTTCCTCAGGCCAATACTCCACCCCTATGCTGGGGCCCAGGGTCTTCCACCAATACAGGCTCAGGTGCTCCACTCTGAACATACCTGGGCCCACTCTGCCGTCTCTCTAGGGCCCAGGGTCTTACACCCCTGTGAGCTCAGGTGCTCCTCTGTGAGTGTGCCTGGCCTGAGCTCCGCCCTTTAACTAATAGGGCCCAGGGTCTTACACCCCTACAGGCTCAGGTGCCTCTTGTTAGGTGTTCCTGGCCCCACTCCTCCCCTTCAGTAACTCACCAAATAATGAGGGCTGGGATTATTGAAGTGCCCCAACCTGCCTTTCACTGGGGAGGTTCCCAGTCCTGGTATTTACATGGGGCTGCCACACCACCGGCAGTCACACCAGGCCTCCCTTCCCCAGCAGGGTTCAGTTTTTGGTTATACCCAGGACCAGAGGTCTCCTCCTTCTGTATAGCCCCTGCCCTTACCTCCAAGATGTTCCTGGAGTAGTGGCTCAGCAAGGTGTTGTTTCTCTCTTGCTGTCTGGCAGCAAACTGCTGCCCCAGCCTAGACAGCTGGGCATTAAAATGACCACCCTAATCAAATATCTGCCTGGTGTCTGCTCCAGCCCTTAAAGTGATGGAGCACTGAAGCTGCTCCATCACATGTGCCAATTCAGAATGAAACCAAATTTAAAAATCTGAAAATCCTCCAGGGACATAGAATTTCTGTCCTCTGCTCTGCTCTAGTTAAGGCAGTAATTGAATTCAGCATTATTTAGATGTGGGTTTGATGGGGTAGACCTGCTGTTGTGAGGGTAGAATTGACTTTTTTTAAAGCTAACAGATGGGTGTGAGAGAGAGTTAGGAGACTAGAACACAAGGGAGAATATATGCTCTATCATGAAGCTAAACTGACAGAACTAGCATATGAGGAAGCAAAGGGGCAGACTGCTACTATATCTGCAAATCTGAAAGGTCCTTTCCCTAAAGGCTGCCCCTACCTCCTCTCCATAGCACCAAAACCTCTCATCATTTTGAGGGTATTATTTAGGGTGGGGGTTGCGCTATCAGGTTCCATTTTTCTTTCTCCCCCCCCCCCCCCCCCCCCCGATAATGAAAGAGAAATATTCTGGCTCTGTAATGAGGGGAAATGGACTTCCATGCTAAGGAGATTGCAGAACAAAGGGCCAAGTTTTGTTAAGGGTTCCAGGATATTTCTGCACATATTTACCAACCTAAATATATATAGAGGTTGGTAAATGTGTGCAGAAATAGTCTGAGACAAGGACAGCCAAATCCTCCAGACTAGGATCGTGTCTACATTATAGACAGTGAATATGAATTAATTCTTAAAGCAGACAAGTCAATTGACATTAAGCCATGGTTGTAGGTCCGCTAATTCAGGTGGTCTTAGTTTGATTTCTTTTACCTCCCTTCCAAAGTGAAGTAAGCTAAATCGAACTATAACTACTTTAAAACTGGAGTTTCCACACAGGGATTTAATACAGTTTGACTAGCCCACTTTACATTCACAACTGTAGTTAATTTGGAGTAGTTTTCCTCAGGATGTCTACATAGATGAAACCTTACACATGCAAAACTTCTTTGGCTTCCATGGGAGCTCTCTGTGGGGAAATGCTTCACATTTTGAGCACAAGAAGCTTACAATAGTTCGTGGAGATGCTAGGAAAATAATAATTTTCCCCACAAGTACATTCATCAGAGTCATGACATTTTTTCATCAAAATTTCATAGCTTCACAATTTTATAACTGACATAGTGTGTTGGTTTCTAATGGTAAGAAATCAAGTAAACTGATTTGTGATTTGATTTAAAGAAAAAGGGCAGAACACTGGGTCAAAAGTCCCACCAATTCTTCCAAAAGCTTGAGACGTAACAAAATGTTCACTTATAGAAATGCTGAAATGCAGCAATTTCCTGAAAACAGCACATGATTGCAGCTCCTATGATTTTACCAAAGCAAAAGCATACAAGAGGTACAAAAACGAAAAGTTTTCTTAGTCAAACCATCTCTTTATATATGGGTTCTCAGAAAATTTGTTAATTGTGTTTCACTTATCCTACCAAACATAACAAATCCCTTATTTAAAGCATCAATCTTCTCGCATAAGGTAGTAAAAACACTTAACAAATATTTTTAGCCCACCAAAACAAAGAACATGGGGAATAAAAAGAACTGACTGACAAAAGAAAATCATGCAAATCTAGAGTTTACCCAGTATTATACTGTGTAACATGGTGACAAATAAAGCAACTAAATTATGCCAGGTGTAGTTAAGTAGGCTGGATACTTACTGTGAGGTGCTACTATAGAAGTTATGAGATACTTAATAACATCGAGCTATTTTGAACTCTTATAGGGCTGTGTGATCACAAAGTTATAAATTAGAAGTTAGAAGAGCATAGCTGGTTCCATACTTGTAATTTGGTATCTGGCTCTACAATAAATATACAGATATTTTCAGAGATATAGTATCCTTGATTGAATTTCCTTAAATTAGGGTAGAGTCAAGTTGTATTTTTTTAAGTAGCTTTGTACAAAATACTCTGGCTTTCTGCCAAGAGACTGAATCATGTACCTGTGAATATTTTCACACGCTTGTAAAGAAAAAAAAGTTACCAGTGGAAAAATCAAAATGTAAAAAGATGACCACTTTAAACTTACTTAAATATTATAATTAGGTTTAAAAAACCCTTTTACCTGTACCTCTGTTAGTCTTACTAAAATATATTCAGCATCTGCTTTTAAACATAAGCTTTGCATAGGTAAGCTTTGCTTTCAAAATGTTACGTGCTGAATTTGAACTTCCTGCTTGCATTATTGAGTCACTTCTCTCTCAATGTGTTTTCTACTGAAGGATTACGTGCTGGTGAAACAAAGGTCTATTTTTTTATTTTGAGAAAAAGCCACATATTTTGGGAGGGACAAGTTCACAGGGGTCATCAGGCATATTAATATAAGCTATTAAGGTCTTTAGTGAAAGAAATATTTCTTCCCTAATTAAAATAAATACTTTGGAGTTCTGCAGTAATGATCCACCATTCTAAAATTAATTTGTAGTGTTTGGAATCATGACTGTAGATTATTGAAAGGTAACATTTTTAGAAGTTCCTAAATAATTTAGGAGCCTATGTCCATTCTCTAAAACCATTTAACCTATTAGAAGCCTAATTCTCATAGAAAATTAATGGGAAGTTATTTCCAAAAATAGGATTTAAACTCCTGGCTGCCTTAGGCTCTTTGAAAATTTTACTGTTTTTATTTTTAAAAACAAAGGTTGCACTCACACACCTCAATCCAATGTTATTACAAGTTAAAAACAATCAATCAGCACAGAATATCAGAGGCTTTCAAGGGCAGCAATTGAGGAGTGCTGAATAAAAGCAATTTAAAGAAATCAGAAAGCTAGCATTCATGCAGGTCCTGATCCACAACCCACTGAAACCAATGGACTTTCCATTGAATTTAACAGGCTTTGAATCAAGTGGTTATTGACATGCTCTGAAAACAGATACAAGACCCAGTTCTTTTTTCCTCACTTCACAAAAACAATTGTCTTCTACCAGAATGATAAAAGCAAAAGCCTATTATCTGAATAATTATTATTATTCTCACAAAAATGAAATGTATATTTTCTTGGTTTTTTATTTACAATATAAAGTGCTTTTCTCAGTAAATCAACAAATATGAGTATTCATGTCACCAAGTGGTGATGATTAAAAATAATTACTTTAATGGTAGCTGGCCTGATGCCAAACATGATTAGGTTCTGCATTTCAAGCATGATAGTAGATAATTTACATCTCCTTTCACACCAATACCAAACTACTCCTAATGGATTCTATTTTAGTTTTTTATGAATTAATAGAAATTTAGTGCCCAATTCACTATATTATAGCAACCATTTGCTCTCAAAATCCACAGAATAGTCTAGAAAAAAGGCACAAAGTATCCAAATCATGGATTCTACAGGATTCATATCCAATATACTCCTCCCCCTGCTCCCCCTCCCCAATGGTAATGTCCTTGCATATGCCCTTAGAGGCATAAAACAAAGTGAGAATACCTTGCCTTTTAGAGAGAGTTTATCTCATTCTCAAAGAAAGGAATTACGAAGGCATATGAGGCTTGTCTACAAAAACAGGCACAGGGTAAAATCCTGGCTTCACCAAGTCATTGGCAAAATTCCCATTAGTTTCACTGGGGACAAGATTTTGCTCTCAGTTTAAGGGAACTTGGATACTTTCCTTTTTTTAAAAAGCTGAAACAGCTCAAGGACCCAAGCCAAGGATGGGGTGGGATGTATAGCTAGTCACTTAAAAACTGAAAATGTATTTTTGCAGAAGTTAGGGCAGGGTGGCACATTAGGAACTAATGTAAATATATTTACAGCTTAGAAGAGAACAATTACAAATCAGTTCCCCTTTCCTTATCCATTAAGATCTGAATGCAGAGTTCTGGGTTTTCCCCTACATGGGCAAATTATACTTCACATACATAAAGCAGAATTGTTCTACCTTACTTTAGGCTACCAGTAATTTTTTTTCAAGGGCAGCTATGGTAAGAAAGGAAAGGAGAGACTAATTTTTTTATATATTCTGTTCAAAAGAAATGTGAAAATTCAGGTAACGGCAAAAGTGTGTTCTGTTTGAATTCACCAAGATGGTGCTGTGTGAGAAGGAGAACATATCTGGAGCATAAGGCTATGCCTCATAAGCACAAAACATGACCCTTCCTCTATGGTCATGTGGGAACTCCTTATTATCAGGTGGCCATATGTAGAGACTCTGCAGCAGGCCAGCTGATCCAGTGCATGGTTGGACTGCATGTAAGAGAGGGAGGAGACAATGTGAATCTGTTCAGCAGCCAGAAGATTCAGTGCCTCTTAGAAGCAGGAAAAAAGAGGAGAAAGAATTCAAATACCACCCCATCAAGAGCAGTTAGCTCTTTGCTGAGCTTCTTTCTTCAGATCCCCACCTCTACCATGTTTGTCTCAGAAAGGGGAGAGATTCATGGATTTTTTTGGAGGCTTTATTCTGTTCTACTACCCAGGCTCTACTATCCCCTGCTAGGAGCTACAGACTATCTGGAAATGTCTTTGGATCATGCATCCCACTGGTTCTCTCCAAGAGGTCAGTCAGGAAAACCATTGGTGGGTTGCTGGAAAGAAAGCATATCAGTTTATCACAATTGTTACATGATCACACAAGAAGTAGAAGCAAGTTCTCAAGACAGCCAGACCTGTGGATTTTTTATGGATTTCCTCAGTCTTAAGGAGGTGCTGGGTGACAGTGCAATAGATATTAAAGATGGACATTTGAGCTGCCCATGTCAGCATATAATCCAGTTGTCAAAAATGTCCTTTCTAGTATTTGTTTCCTAAAGCTAGTTCATCTTCATCATGATTTTTAACAGGAACTTTAAAATTGCTTCCAAAATATAGAAATAAGGGAAAATAAAATATAGAAAAAAACAACTAATCAAACTATGTTATATTCTGCTCTCTGTAATACCTCAGCAGTGAATTTGGAGAGAGTGATAATGAACCCCAAACAAGGCATGAAATTTATCTTGTAAATGATCTCTGTTTCAGTTATCTTTTACTTTTGCTAGTCACCACTGAAAAAACATATTTCCCAATTTTAAGCCTTCGCCTTAATCTTGCTGCTGATGTGGGATATAAACACTGCCCTAAAACAAATTTCTAAAACCTTTCTTGTTCTCCTTTAAGGAGATTATAATGCCTTAATCCTGATAGAATAGCAGCACTGGAATTTTTATCTACACAGGAAGTCAAGCAAAAGCAGAAGCAGTACAATTTGCTCCACAGCACACTATCATTTGCATCCCAACCTGGTTAGACCACCTCTAAAGGTGACAAGGCAGGTAAATCTCCATGTCCAGTTCATCCTTAGCTTCTGCTGAGATTGCCAACAAGAGTGATAATTGTGATGGCAGCTTTTCTTCTCTGTGGACACTGGTGCGCCAACTACTGAACAAAGTTGAAAACATGATTTCCATGGGCCAATGAAATAATTTGTGGTCACTACCCAATTAAGCTATGTGGAGTTACTGACAAAAAGACAAAACTCTATCTCACATTATCCATTCTCTTTACAACTTCTGGCTAAGAAAGGCTTCTAATGAGTGCAGGTCCCCTTCCTTTGGGAGAATTCTGATGTTATGATTCTATGATTTGAAAGAAACCACTGCACCACTACCAGTAACAGTAACATATGAGAAAATCCACCTTTATCCAGAATTAAAACATTAAGCTTTATGAGTATGGGGCTATAATAAGAAACCCAACTATTTAATGCAAAGTTGTGATAGAGAATTTAACTTCAAAAGAGGCAGAAAATTCGAACTCCCAATTCCCACAGAAACCATAACTTGGCCACATTTTACATACGTATCAAGGCCTAAACATAAGAGCATGTTCCTCCCTCTAAAGTATTACACAGAGAGAAGAAATGAACGTTACTGTCTTATCATAATTCTCAACAATAATATCCACAAATATGGGCTGGATTCATAAACAGATGCTTAAGAGAAGGGCCAAAGCTAAATCTGAAATGAATCCCAAACCATTTCAATTTTCAGTGTTTGTATTCAGATCCCCCAAACCAAATTGACTTAGAACGATTTTATTCTAGGACAAATGTAGAAATTAGCTACATGTGTAGAAATTAGCTAATTTAGGCAGACTGTCATTTTAGACAGAGCCTAAGCAAGGACTGATGCATAAGTTGCATCATCAAATAAATAACTGTGGAAGGTATTGTACAGAGGGAACTCCTCTGAGCAGTAGCATTATGATAAGTGGGCAAGCAGGGCATGAACACTGGGTGCTACCTTAGGGAGGTATGCCAGAATGGACATGGGAGGTACTTCACCATCCCTTTCCCCATCCCCTGTCCCCTCCTCTACCTCACACCCTGCAATTTACCTGCTCTGGCTCCAGCTTTAGCTCTGGTGGTCAGCATCAGTGATCCCTCACAGTTGAGGATGAATACTTCCATGGGTCAAATAAAAGGTTGTAGATGAATCCGTTGATAGCTAAGAAGGCTGATCCTAGAGCCACAGACCCTCTGGCAGATGCCACAGGTGGTGGTTAAAGTGAGGGTCATCTTAGTCTTGTTTCCTTTTCTTCCATTTCTGTTGTTTTTCTGCCTCCAGAGTGAGATGGTTTTCCTCAAAGTAAGATGTACCTTTTCTCACAAAGCATTGCCATATAGCCCTATCCTAGGCTAGTTTTTCCCAATTTGCGATGTCAATGTCAATGCCACACTTAATATTCGTCTTGAAAGTGTCCTTGAAGTGGTTCCACTGACCCCTGCATGTCCTTTGTCCTTGGCTGAGTTGGGAGTATAACCGGGAGGGCAGAGCAGCAGCGGCAGCATATGGTAATGGAGGTAAAGTTTTTGCCACTGGAACCTGACACTTTTTGGTATCCCCACTGCCAGAGAAGCTTGAGCCAAAGCTGGGAAGGTACAAAGCGGGGTGGGGGTGTGAATGAGCACAGTATAGTCCAGGTATGCATTTGTCTCTGAGTCGGTTCTCCTACCTCTGGCATGCAGGCCTTTAGTTAATGCAGCAGTATACCACTAGCTGCAATCCAGCTCTGGCTCAGTAAAACTGTATGTGTTTGGAGTGAAGACTTTGAGCATTTCTACCCTTGTGGCCTATTACTTTCTGAGCTATGCCAAGGAAGCAGTTAGCAGACATGTAACCTTGATTCTTCCTACCCATCCAGCCCTGAGGAAAGCTTAAAGGTCTAAGGAGAGGGTTCTTACATGTCACACTGTCTCTGTTTCTGGCACATCCTTGCCCAGCCACCTGTGTAGTTAGTGTTTTGGGTAAGCTGTTTATTTACAGTATGGGAGAGGAATTGTTCTGGAGGAAAGAGTAGAGACTAGGTGTCGAATGGGAATTTGGTGTGTGTGAAAAATTACAACCCTTTTTCCTCCCCAAAAAAGCCAGGCCTACATGAATATTTCACTAAGAGGTACTGATCAAGACACTGCTGTGCATATATGATGTATCCTTTTCTCCAGCCTTTGCCTGTCTTTCTGTGTGACAGGGGGTCATCACAAGGCCAGTCACAATGTTGGCCTGCCCATCTGTCTAGGGCAATCTGCCCACCTGACTTTCTTGCCATGCCTTTGTTGTAATGAAAAAGTTGTTTCTAGGCAAGAGGCTGCCCTTTTAATGCCCTAATATCCAGGGTGTATTACATGCCTCTGACCTTCTCTTTACCGTGTTCCATGCCTCGCAGGTATTATAGTGTCATTGTTAACTCTGTGCACCCCTCTGGTGCTGCCGGCCCCTGTATCTTCACACGCCTCTGGTGCCATGCTTTCTAGAGCCTCTCTCTGGCATCGCCTGGCACTGGGCTGTATGCAAATCGTGTGTCCCTTTCTCTGGGCACTAATGCGTTCTCCATCTCCCCTACAGCCTCTTTCCGAAACACCAGAAAAATAGCAACACAAACATAGGCACCTAGGTTACAACATAATTCCCACAATTAAGGCAGCACTCAGCCCATTTAAGGAAGCAAAACTTCCACTCCTAGGACAACATCTCTCAGCCCTGGGTACCTTGGGGCTCCCAGAGCCTTACTGTTCTTGTAGGCAGCAAAGTAAGCAGCACAAGGTCTCAGGCAGCTCTCTTGTACAGAAGCTCCTTTCCTTGGCAGTTGCCAGAGAGAGTGCCCGGCTGGCTCCAGCCCTGAGCTGATATGCCCCCAGGGTCCTGCCTCCTTCTGGTCATCTGACCACCTGCAGTTGCTAGCCAATTACCTCATTAGGCTATTGCTCAGGCAACCAGCAGCTGTGGAGCTCTGCCTAGTCTGCAGGGCACCCTGACCAGGCTGCTTCTGTCCTTAAAGGAGCAGGCACATCTTAGCGCTCTGCTACAGTCTGCAACACCATGCTTTTCACAGAAGGGTAGTAGTCTTTCACTATGTTTGAGACATGTCATTTTGGATGTCTCTTCAATACATGCAATAAATAAAGTAGAAAGGGTGTATTTTCCAGGTAGGATTCAGAGTAACCAAAATATTTCAACAATCTTGGAGAAGTGACTGGTTTTATGAGGTTTACTTTTATCATAAAAGGCAGAAATTTCAGTAGGACCAGGTTTAGGAATTCCGCACCTTCAAAGGATTGCTCCTAGCACAGAATCCAACCACTATCCAACCATCTAAATTTAGATCCTAAATTTAATCTGGATCTAGACCCAAACCCTCCTTGGATTCATTTCCAACATTAATGATAAAGTACAAAAATATAAGGATCATATCAATGTGAATAAAGAATGTATATTAAATCCAATACCATCTGTGGCATGTACTTCTAAGGTGTATTGGTAATGATTTACAATGTATGACTGCTTGAATAGTAGATTATAATATAATGCAAGTTCTATCTGTTATGTATGAGATCTCTCATTATTTACTATAAGTATACATTTAGATTATTCCATGGATCTAAATTAATATTTTTTTTCCCTTTCTCTACTATGTAACCAAAAAATCAAAAGAAATTGAAGAAAAAATGCTTATATTCTGTTTTCCAGTCATGCCACTGTTTTGAGATCTGAGTAAGGTATGTGGCATTCAAGCTCAAGGCAAGTTGGCCTTCACTCACATATGCCAATGGACAGTTGCACATGCATAGAAATCTCTTCTCTAGCTATTGCTCAGCACTGCATTCTTAGATACTCTCTGCATGTACAGTTTCAGAAGGTGGGATGGGAAGTATGGCTCTTATTGTCCTGCACTATATGCCAGCTCCATTGAATAATTTCCAGACAGACTGAAAAGTCTTCAGGCTCCTACAGCTGAAATTTTAGCCCTGGTTATTTTCTGGGAGGATTGGTGGCACTTCCATCTGCTCATTTGTGAATCTTGTTAAGCAGAGAATTATTCTACTGCAGAGCAATGGGTGTATAACTCAACGATTTATGCTGAGTCCAGAGGTTGGTTATGAAAGGAAGAAGGGTTCATTTTGTATTTTTATGGTCCCATTGACTTCCAGTGAGTAAAGATGTTTCAACCAGGTGGAAAGGTTGACCTTCATTTATTCTATTCTTTCAGCTCTTCACCGCAGTTATGCTGATGGGATTTCCTGAGGTTCTTGATAACATCCAGCCTCCAGCCTACAAAGCTTCTTTGTGTTAATCCTTCCTTGTTACTCAAATATCCTTAAAATATATGCAACAAAAGGAATGTTCTGAAGTTCTTACTCATTTCTTTACTCTTAAAATGTACTGTTGACTCCAATAACAATTTTGCTGGAGTAAAGATGAGTGCCCCATCCTATGAAGAACCAGGTGCTTTGAACAAGGTATAAAGTGTTGTCAGATCCTACTGAAAATGAACTGTGGCTAGCTGAAGGCAGGCAGTAGCTTGTAGGACAGAGACCAAAGATAATAGGAATCAGATACAGCAGATTAAATGCTGTACCATCCACCATTAGCGTCAGAAATCCCCAGAATGAATGTTAAAGGGTGGAAGGTACTGTAGGTATGTATCCTGACAAATCCAAGGCCAGGAAAATGGGCACTCATTTTTGTTGGTACAGAGTAATTTTTAATACTTACTTTTTTTTTTTTTTTTTTTAGGATATGCAGAAGTAATACTAACAATCCCCTGAGTACATCAGCGAGAACATTTCAGTCTCCATATTAGTACATACAGTTATATTAGGAGCATCCAACCCTACTATCATTACAGTCAGTGGAAGTTTCACTGCAGAATTCTGCATGAGTACGATCAGGTTCTTTTAATGCTAGACAGCATCAACTTGAGAGTTCCAGCAGGCTCATTCCAATCTACTTTTCAGGATTTCTCCTTTGTGCATTAATAAAAGGAACCAACATTTGACTCTGGCACTAAAAGAATGGGATGACTTATACAAGCAAACTTACTATCATGACTCCCCCAAACCTTGGGACCCCCATGATATCACTGAGTCTTCATCATCTTGAGCCTGATATATGTGTCCTGACTAGACCCATTCAATGTAATCTAGATAACATCATCCCCTCCACTGGCTTTGGCTTAGTCCTGAACACCACCAGGGATACAAGACTTGTGTTCTTACTCCTAACCCTTCTCTTGTGTATCTTTTCCCTTCTCTACCTTATTCCTTCCTCTTTTCTCTTTTTGCCTGCAAGTTAAGAGGAACTTGGATTAACTGTGAGTCCATGAACTAAAAAGCATCTGCAAGCAACTCTGACTCTGACACAAGTTTGCCAGATCTCAGGGTTGCTGATAAAAGCTTGTGCTGCACCTGTCTTTCTCAGCAATGAGGCTGCAAGTATGAATCAGTACCAGACACAGAAGTTGCATTTTCTCTCTTTACAGTCCTTGTCTTTGCTCTGCATGTGCCTTATTCACCTTCAAGAAAGCAGGACTGAACTTTAACAACCTCAAGAATAATACCTCCAGCCCATCTCAACTAAATTTGTCCTTTCCCCCCCAAAAAGATAGTTATTCCATCTATAATATCATCTAGAAGACTGTCAAAAATAGATTTTATAGTAAACTGGAAAGGGAATAAGGGATATTGTTAAAATAATGACTATATAATTATATTTCAAGTACTTTAATTATTTTTCCTTTCTTTGGTATTTATTACAAATTTAAAAAATTGTAATGGTATTTGCTGCAGTTGGACTAAGCAGGCCAAAACCTCTAGTCCAAATTCTGAAATTTGTTTAACTATTTATTGTTGTACTCAGCACAGGTCATATTAACCCTGTTGATACCGGGCCTGTTGGTTTGATTGCCAATAACACAACAAATAACAACTGAGATTTCTGAAGCGAGTTTAGTATACAAAGTTGCATGTGCTTAAGCATCTCTTTTGCACTTCCTGCATTTTTATAAAATTTGCTGGTGATGTGTCTTAATAGTAATTATTTTACTAAATCTAATATGTTCGTGTTGAGGGTAAAAAGGCGTGAATAAAATTTCAACATATTTTTTACAGTTCAACATATAATAAATGTCCGGACAAATGTAAGCATCAGAATCAAACTGATCCAAACTAATATCATGGGTGTTCTTTTGTGCAACTGCATAAGGTGGCATACGTCTAATGGCCTTGTTACATGTTGAGCTGCTCAAATGTTGATCAGTGTTTGAGTTAGTTCAAGTTTGGAGAGTCACACCTTAAAACTAAAACCTTTCTCCAACTGCCCCCCATCTGCACAGCTGTGACTTGCCACTAGAGGTCTGGCAAGGAGGGGCCTGACTAGGAGCTACAGCTACAAACAGCCACTACAGGGCTGGTGAGCCAGGGCAGGCTTCTATCCTGCTGGGGTGGGGAAGTTGCGGATGGATTGAGGGGGCAGGGGGTAGGAACATGAAGCTGGGGGTTGGAGCGTTAGTGGTGGATGGGGGTTGGTAATGAAATGGGAGGTGAAAAGGAAACGGGGGTGGGGAAAGGGTGCTGAGATGAAGGAAGTCAGCCACTGAAGGATAAAATAAAAAGAAGTTAAAAAAATTAAACAAAATAAAGAGGAAGTAAGTTACAGAAAGTCTTATGTTTTAATAAATTGGAATTTGGGATTGGGAGGTGGGGATGCTGATCATGTTTCCAGGATGGCTGGGAGGTGGGAGTAGTGAAGGAAGATGCTTTTGGAAGAATTACTGCCCAGGAAGGAAGCCCCAGCTCAAGGGGACCTGAACAAGCCCCTACTTTGTTCCCTCCCCACCCTCCCTAGACCCTACTCCTGTACCCATCTGTGCCCTGGGACCTGGGAAAGGGAAATGGGAAGAAACAAAGGGAAAAAAGAGTTTTCCTCACCCTTTTAATCCAATGCTAAGTGATGCAGGCATGGAGTCCACTGCAAATGGATCAGAAGCAGCCACAGCTCACATACTGTACAGTTGTGTACACTTTCCTCACAGGTGCATTGACTTGCATGTGCTTAGGAAGGCTGATGAATTCCTAAGACCAGGACAGAGTTGCTTTGAGTGAAGAAAGGGAAGACAAACAGTCTACCTACCCTTGATTGCCAAATATTCTCTTCTTCTTTGACTTTTTGGTTGACCTTGTCTACTAAGATGTAGTGAGAGCTCATAATAATAATAATTAGCACTTATATCGCACTTAATCTTCAGAGCACTTTACAAACAGTAACTAATTAACTAAGAGTCAGATATGTAAAATCTGGGAAGCCTGCCATATCTAGCCTTTAAGGAGTGAGACCATGTAAGCTGCCTGCACTACGTTGAAGGTGTCTCTCTCTAACAATACCTTAACACAGCACTGCTTGCAAAGAACTACAAAGGTGTAAGATAACAATGCTATCACTGGACCAAAGTCAACAATAGCTTGTGCCAAAGTCAACAATTTATCCTATGAGAGTACCCTACCATCTATCTAGGCTTGCAAAGAAGGGAAACATATCAGTTCTGACCTGGAAACATTAATTAAGCAGTCTCTTACCGAATCTATTCACTGGGCTTATTTTCCAACAGGAGGTGCAGTTGCTAATGACTGTACATTTCTATTATCATTGCTAGCCACTTCAAATAATTGCTAGACACTAATTAAACTGGCAAATAGAAGTAAGGTCAAGAAAACACCAGCCTTTTCAATCTTCTGCCATCCAACACAAAGACCACTTTTTTTTTTTTGTAAACCAGAGTCCTGACCAGTGCGTTCCAACCAGTTATAAAAGCTAAAAATAATTTCTTTTCTGAACCTGGATCAAGATTTTCCTAAAATTTTGTGCAATGGGCATACATACTTGGTCTAATAACATAGTAGCCAGCCTGTAAGTCATTGGATGAGTACGTTTGGTCACTAAGCAAAACATGCTAGTTAAGTATTGGTACCAACCCTTCCCAAACAGGCTAAGCTGATCTTGTGAGTCAGGCTGAGGGTGATTCCCTTGCAGCTTAACAAAGCAAGCAAGTTGGAGAAGCTTGCACCTTTTGTGCTTCTACACGCAGACTATAGCCACAATATGACTATGGAGTGATGATACTGTTCCATGCTAGCACTGCTTATCCAACAAGGGCACAGAGGGATCATGTGAACAGCTGGGTAAGGATAAAGAGGGCATGGAGAGGAGGGATCACAGCCTCACTTCATTCAACAAATGGAAACAGACAATCAGAGAGAGAAGTACATGCCACATACTCAAAGAGAATGGCTTAATTGCTGCTTAAGCATACATGCATGGGGATACACAGGAAGAATTGAAGTCAGACTTCCAACTACACTGCAGTGACCCCACAGAATAGGGTTGTGCCTTAAGGGCCTGACCCAAAGCCCATAGAGAAGACAATGATGATAACACTCCCATTGTCCATTAGTAGGCTTTAGAGCAGGCCTCAAGGGTGCAATACTGTTTGTCCTAAGTACACTGCACAACATGCATTCAATGTATTCTATTATTAATTATTTACTCATTCAAGCGTGTCTCTTTGATGGTTACAGCACTTCCCAGTGACATTATAAGCAAGGTGGCAGATGGGACACACACAATCCCCTTCCCCCGAACTAACCCTGCAGAACATGGGTGCATCTAAACCTTTGGTTGTAGCCAATGCTTCCTGCTTGTGATTCCCACTTTTCTCATTTTGTTCAAGACTGAGAATGAGCCTTATTCCAGGCTCATTGCCAGACTCAAACTCCAGATCCACCAAAATGGGCTGAGTTCTGCTCTCAGAATAAATCTGGACCACCCCCAAGAAAGTCCTTGGAATGGGTCCCATGAACTGTTAAGCCTCTGTGGGACAAAATCTACTTTCAGGCACACTGGTATACGGTCCATCAAAGTTACTGGGAATTGTGCCTGCGTGTTTGAGAAAAGAATTTGGACCTTTATATTTTAATTCACTTCATTTTAAGGGAGGAATCTGAATTGAGATATGCTTGCCTAAGACCCTTATTAAAAATTCCACCACCAGATTGAAGGGAGGGTTGGAGTGATTTTCTTACCTGTGATAGAGTCACCCCCTCTCTGGAGCCAGCTGAACCATCTCTGCCAGAGGACATCCCTGGGGCTCATAAAAACACTTCTGAAGAGCAAATTTCTTTTGCATTTGGAATGCAGCAGATTATATCAAGTGTCAGGTATTTTCAAAAAATTTCCCAGGGGACATTAGCCCTACAAATTTTTCACACGCACCATTCCACATTACACACACTGAACACTGTGCTATACTTTCCACATACTCAGAATGTTATTTCAGGAATAAGGAGAAATATTCTTCAGTGAACTGCATTTAATCACAGTTTGACCAGTATACCATCGCCTTTCAGGGTATGGATATGAAAAAGCAGTTTTTATTTAAATTGACAAATTAACATAATACTTAATCTCTTATTTCTGCAAAATACACAAAGCATATCACAGGATAATGGATACATTTTTGTGGAAACTGCTAATAATGGGACTGACAATAAAAGACAAAATAATGTCCACTTTACCTACCAGTTAGCTGCAAACACAAGTGAAAAGCCTTAGTTCCTTTTCTTTTTACTCTGTATTTAAATTATATAAATTTGGTGACTACAACTTTTTAAAGAATTAAATAGACACCCTAGACAAAACACACACACACATGCTGGATAACACTCTAAGATATACAAACAGAGGACACACAAATATTAAGGATGACTATATATAATGTATCCAACATACATGCGTAGATTCTAGTAGGCACTAATAATGAATGAAACTACAGAAAAGATATATAATACAATTCTGTGGTTATAAGAAATATATTTTTCTATCTGCGCAGTTTGTGAAATGAAACCTCTGCCCAGCCTGCTTCACTATGCAGTACTTGGAAGCTCAGAAGAACCCTTGTTAAGTTAGCACCTCAGAGCATCAGCTAGAAAACCCCAATATATCTTTAAAAGAAACCCCATAAAATCAAAGTGGTAAAAACGTATTTTATAAAGAGTTGTCCTATTTTCTTCCCAAGAGAGTGCATTTTTGCAGTGCAAAGACAGAAGACCTGCACTTTTTCCCACGAATTCTGGGTGCACGTGTTTGCAAGAGCCCAAAGGATTATTAATCAGACCAAAGTGAAGGAGATTTAGGAGGAAAAGAAAGATGTGAGTTGAGTGGTAAGCAGGAAGACAAGCAGTTCAAGTGCTATGTAATAGGTTCTAGTGTATAACAGAGGTGCCCTGCACCAAGGAAGTTTTAGAATTGTTTCTATTGTTAGTCCTTATTCAAGGTGCCTCCTCACAAGCCCTTCCCTCTGCTGAGACAGCATATGAATTGAAACAGGTGTATGAATAGTCTCTGAGTGTTCAGAAGTAAAGGGAGCCAGCACACAATAGAGGGAGTATCCTCTAAGGCAAAGGGAATCGTTTGCTTGGTTAGAATTGGCTCCTTCATAGCATGTTCATACAAGTCTGCAAAACGCCCAACCTGTCTATGGTGGGTAGATGATGTGTGAAGAGTTAAATACTCACCCTGCCCACAGGCCTCCAAACACCCTCAGGTTCGCACGCTCTGCCCAAGTCTAATCCCCACTTTCTCTAATTTCCTTGAAATCAGTCATTAATCATCTTTCTTTCCACCTGTCACAATCACTGGTAAATCCCAGACTGCATTCACCCCACCCATCCAAACCAACATGAAAAGGCTGCTAATAATATGCAGCAGTCTAATAAGAAACACCCCTGATAAATTATTTAAAAAATGGAGTTTAGCAAGAGGCGCACACGTACACAGTAGCTTCTCCCAAAAGACATGCATCCTCTTCTTGTCATGTGAAACCAATGTGCTATTTATGTATAAAAAAGAAAGGCAATAAAAAGGCAGTGTTATGTTGTTCTGCAAGCAGCGGCATGCCTAACACCTAAGTCTTTGGAGTAAGGGTCTTTGCACACTATTCTAACATTCCTTTGACTCCAACAAAGTGGAATAAAACCTATTTCAAATATATTATTTGATGAAAGCAGATGTCAGCAGATCCTGCCTATGTAATTGATATTTGATTTATTCAAGATTTATGCATGCTGTGCCTTAGATTTATTAATGATAATCCCCTGCTCTTGTGTTTAATATAGTGGAACCAAAACATAATTTGCTGGGATCAGTCAGAAATGCATCAAAGTGATTAACTCTACATGCAAACCATTATCCAGTGACATCCCTACTGTGCATAGTGTAAAAGGAGGCAATAATACAGTAATTGGCTTCACTTAAGCAAGTTAGATATTTGCTGTGATTGCTGGTAAAATTTGGTCCCTTTAATCTCTATGGTGCTATTTCCCACATCCTTCATCTTCTTTTGATGCATTCATTTTCTCAGAAGAATTAGTAACAAAAAAAAAAAAAAAATAGAAACCAACCTGGCAATTAAACATGAAGAATGCACCAGAAGCATATTCAACCAAAGCAATGAAATACAGCTCCAGCTCCTTTCTTGGAAACAACTCAATTGAATAGGGTTCAGCATGACTATTCGTTGTTGTTCTGATTTGGCCTTTTATTCTGTATGGCCAGAATCCCACCTTGGTGGGGTTTTTACCCCTGACAGGGAAGGAATAATTGGGCTGCAAAACTGATCAGATGGATAAGAACAGAGGCTAAATATATGAAACACTTGAGGGTTTCATCTTAAAAGCCTGGGAGGAGGGTTGTGTTAGATGGAGAGTGATTATGATGACAGGTACATAGGAGGGTGTGTGACAGAGGGATCACTTGAGGAGTTACCAGGAGGAAAAGATGACAGAAATGACTAGGGTGAGGTCAGGTAGCTAAGAGAGGGCTGGGAGGAAGGAAGAGGAAGGACTGATGTTGGCTACAACTAGGATCAGGTGATATCTGAGATGAGTAGTAAGCCATATTAGTCTGAATTCATGAACAAGTTGCCATGAAGAAGATTAGAGATGTACCTTATAGACTAACTGAATGAGAGATGCATAAGCTTTTGTGAGCAAGATCTCACTTCTTCAGATACAAATAAAAAATACCTGATGAAGTGATTTCTTGCTTACAAAAGCATATACATCTCTCATTCAGCTAGTCTATAAGGTGCATCTCTACCCTGCCTTCTGAGGTGATAACTATTACTGAGCCAAGATCAGTAGAAAGAAATGACATGCCTTCCTTTTTCCTTCAGCCCTTGTGCCCAGTGTTCCAGTGCAATTTTGCTGAACTATTGGCATTGTGCAGAAGGTTAAGGCTGCCTAGTGCTTCTCACTCAATGCTACTAAGTATTTACCCTCTAAAAGACAGGAGTTGCTGAGTTCTTGGCTCTGGATTCAGATTCTCTTAAGCACTGGCAACACGAAGGGGGTGCATGCGGGTGCATGTGCATCCCCTGAAATTGGTGGTGCACCCCCTGCGAAAGCACCGCTGATGCTGCTGGCAGTGCCTGCAGAAGGTCACTGCTCATCACCCCCCCACCCCCTCCCACCCTGCCGCCAACACTGCTGGCCGCATCTGCAGGCGGTCCCTGACCACCGCTGGCCACTGCTGATCCTGCCGGCAGCATCTCTGGGTGGTCGCCAAGCACTGGTCAGCACTCACCACCTGCCCCCCAGCCCACCCCCCGCTGCCAACAGCACCATGGCCACCTGTGGGAGCTTCCTGCTTGCCACACTGACACTGCCAACAGAGCCACCACTGCCTGCGGGAGCTTGCCATGCCCGCCCAGCACGTGGCATTCATGTTAGTAAGAACAGGCAGTATGGAAGCAAGGGACATGAAATAGAATTAACAGGCCCAGACAGTGGACAAGGAACCCAGTTCTGACACATGCAATCTCTCTCTAAAGAACACTCTCAATACTCTGGTTGTAGTTGCAGACTCACCCAGACTAGTTCAGTTTTTCCATTCTTGTACCATGCCATTTAGGTTACACATCTTATGGGTTGCTTTCTCTTCTCTTCAATGATTTTTTGGGTGACAAGGACAAGTCTATCTGGGTTGCTGTTTCAGTGTTGATGGATCAAGTCCTTTAAATGAATAACCATCTACAGTAGACATCTACAGTATTCAACAGAACTCCCACCTTGTTAACCCTGTTTCAGGCACTGTGATAGCAAATACTGCTAAATCTGCTACTATCAAAACTTAATCTTATGCTATAGGACACACTCCCTGGAAATAGGCCAAGTCTGTCTGTGGGAGCAAAATTCAACCCTTATAAACACTCTTCCACCAACATCACGACAAAGGAAAAATAAATCCAGTAATTTTTAGGACTGCAAATGCCTGAATTTGGCCAACACAGCAGCTCCCCTGATTGACCTTACCCAAAATTAGACCCCCAGGTGGATTTGGACTGATCTTACCCAGAATTAGGCCCCAGACTCAGAAAGAAAGCCAGCTATTATTGTGCATCTCTGACAAGGTAAGTAAATTGTCCTTCAGTCTAATATTTCTGAAGCTGCCCTTGGGGCATTCTGTCCCAAGAAACAGATTGAGAGGAACAATGGCATTCAATCTCTAACCCTTCTGATGGGCACCAGCTGGCAGCAAGAAGGGCTGGGTTCACATTTTGGGGTGCCCCATAAATTATACTAGTGGCTCAAGCCCCCACCCAGAAATCTGGGAATACTAAATTTTCAGGAGCATCCCCTATAAACAACCCCCCTCCTTGCAAGCAGTGTAAACACAAAAACCTAATTTTATTACAGAAAATAAAGAACAAAAACCCCACTAAATATAATTTAAAAACACTATGAACTACAAAACAAAGTCTATAGGTGGCACCCTCTTGGGGAGGCTTTGTAGTGGGCCAGTAGGGGGTGCTTCTGTGCTGAGCCACCCACCTCACTGTGCCTGACCACCTTCCAGGCTCCAAGTGCTTCCCTGGGGGTGTCTCATGTCTGGCCAAATCCCTTCCTGGAGCACATCCGCTAGCCTGGGGGTAACTGATCCTGGCTCTGTGCCCCTGGGAAACACAGGCCTAGTAATCCTTGAAGGTACTTGACCCACTTCAAGAACTTGGGGTGCTTCCCTCAGTCTGAAGCACAAATAGTGGTCTCTCTTAGTCAGCTGAACCAAGGGGACCCCAAGGCATAATCTAGCCCCTCTCCCAATAAGTCTCCCATGCTAGGTACAAAGGAGAACTTTATTGGTTACAAGGGGTAGGGTTGGAATAGGGTACAGGGTAGAGCAATATCAAAGAAATCCCATAGAGCTAACAGCGTGGCTGGGTAGCCTTTGATCATGCATCTGAGTTACTGCAAGCTATATATCTAGTTAGATCTCAGGTAGCTTACTCACAAGTATCATCCAGAGGCAGGCAGAGATTCCCTCTGGAGGCAGGCAGTTCCTTGATCATGAGTTTCAAGAGAGAGAGCAAGTTTCAGATGGTCCAGCTCCTCTCTCTCAGTTTTCATCATGGCTACTACACCTCCTCCTAGGCAGTCCTTAACTTATATAGACCTTATGACCTCATTTACCTGGTCCAATGGAGACCACCACCTATTGGCTGCCAGCCAATCAATTTGAAATGCATCACTGATTGCTGGGTAGACTGGCAGGGTCTCTAGCCCCCTTCCAGTCAGGTTGGCATTGCTTAGAACAATAGGGAGCATAAGCCCCTCACCCAGGTATGTGATGCCAGTCACGTAGGCAGAGGAAGCAGATTTCCCCCCTCCCTCAGGAATGTATCCAGCTCAGGTTACCTAAAGAGATGGGATGTCTTCTCTCTATAGGGCCCACGTTAACCAAATTGTCACAGAGTAGAGTTTTTCAGGAGAGACAGAGGTGACATTCTGCCACAGGCTTCACCCGTGCCCAGAAGGGCTGTGCGAAACAGCACAGTTTCGTTTCGACTTCTGTTTCACCATTTCAAAGGGACAGTGTTTCATTTTGTCATTTCGTTTTGTTTCAAAGCACTGTTCCATTTGGTTTCATCAAAACTGTTTCGCTGTTTCAATGCGTTTCTATGTTTTACCCATAGGTTATAATGGGGAATCATGAAAATGCCTATAACTTTGGAATTTATTGCCTAATTCAGATGAAAATTGCAAGGATGGTAGCCCGTTCTCAGGGCATTATTCCTGTCAAGTTTCAAGGAGCTAGGCACAGGGGTTTCTGAGAAACTGCACCTCAAACTGCTAAAAGCAAAACTTGTATCACTTGCCAGCAACGGCAGCCTCCTCTCATCCCGCATGCAGATCTGGGGAACCGCACCACTGGGAGGGCTGTAGGGTTGTGCCAGACTCCTCCTGGGGGTGTGAGCCCCCAGATCTATGTATGGGATGACAGGAGGCTGCTGCTGCCACCTGGGACCAGCACTGGGCACAGCCCACACCCAGCACCGGGAAGGCTGCTGCTGCCACTGGCCCCAGGCAACAGCGGCAGCCTCCTGTCATCCCACATGCAGATCTGGGGGGCTGCACCCCCAGAAGGAGTCTAGCAGCACTGAGAGGACAGGTTGAGCTCTGTGGGGCTGGCGGAGTTACTTAGAGCACAGCCCTGGCTCTCCCCTGCCTCCTGCCACTGGGCTGCACTCCAAGTGTCTCCACCAGCCCCATGGATCTCAGCCCAGTGGTGAGAGGCGGGGGAGAGCCACTGGCCAAGGCTGTACTCCGAGTGGTTCTGCCACTGGCACTCTGCCACCTCCTGCTGCCAGACTCAGCTCCATGTGGCTGCAGAGCCTCCCGCCACTGAGCTGTGCTCCAAGCGGCTCTGCCACTGGTTCTCCCACTGCCTCATCACCAGGCTGAGCTCCATGGGTCTGGCAGAGCCACTTGGAGCACAGCCCTGGTGAACATAGCCTGGCGGCTGGGGGCTTCACAGCCCCACAGAGCTGAGGGGCTGAGCTTAGCAGTGGTAGAAAGCCAATGGCAGAGCTGCTTGGAGTGCAGCCCTGGCTGAGCACAGCCCTGGCCAGTGACTCTCCAGGGGCGAGCGGGGGAGATCACCCCACAGGGAGCAGTTTTTTCTGGCTCCCAATTCAGCTGTGTAGATGTTAGCAGCCCCAGGAGAAAGAGAGAAAAAAACAGCTTTGCCAGGTCTTTTTTAAATATGACATTAAATACGACATTATTGTACTGGAAGCTCAAAATTATCGTATTTACTGAAAAACTATCATACATTGAAACAATATGCAAATAAGCATGCAAATAAGTCTTCTTCTTATTTACTTTACATTTTGTACTATAAGTTGCCAGTAAGAACTGGGCCATCACAGTTGAAGCATTTCTTTATTTTGAGGTAAGCAGTCAGAAGAAAATGCTGACAGCAAACACAAAAGTCAGTTAAGATCCCCTGAGAGTGACTTGGGTTTTGCATATGCTGCACCAATTAGCTGTCTCAAAAATTATTGTATGTTTTGAACACTTTTATTATTATTGATCATAAATTGTACAAGGGTTGAAATGATGGTACAAATGTGATAATTATTGTACACTTGCCAACTCTGGAAAAAACCTTAATTGAGGTGTTCTTATATACCTGGTGTGACATCACCTGAACCTTGTCCAATGAGGGAGTGCCACACTCCAAACTTTCTTTCTTACTCAATCTGCCTGAAGAATCTTCTGCTTCCTCTGGCCAATGAAGCCAGAGGATTTTACATATTTTGCCCACAAAACAATAAAAATAATTCAATGTATGTATATTTTTGTCATCTTAGAATGAAAATGTCCATATTTAGAGAATCATTTTCCCATATCGCCTTTATCTACCAGCTCATTATTATAAAACTTGATATTGAGCCAGATTTTTTTTCTTATTTAGAGGCTCCTTATATTGTGAGGCTCTATACTGTAGCTTAAGTAGCTTAAGCCTAAATCTGGCACAGAGTGTAACACAGAAAGGTGCATCAGATTCAAGGCCTTGTTCTGAGGATGGAAGAGATCAATGGGATCTATGTAAACCACATCAAAGCACACAGAGATGGAATAAGTATCTGAAAAAAAGCAGCAGGCATTGGTGTCGCCTTATACCCAAGAAATTGAAGAGTAGAAGAGGAGGGTCCCAACAGGGCTCATTAAAGCAATGAGAGAATCAAGGAGAGGAAAGGTAGAACTGGTAGCTGCCAGAAAAAAAGGAAACATGCTCTTTTCCTCTCTCCACTTCCACCTCAGCCCAAGGAATAGAGCCATAAGGCACCAAAATCAAGGCCCAACCAAGAAACATGGAGTTGGAAAATCAGCTATTTTATTTCCACAAGAGAGGGAGACTAATGTTAAGATTATTTATGTCTTTTTCTCTCTCTCACTACCTCCCACCCTCCCTTCCTGGCTGAAGCAAGCAGCCTTCATTTGGCACTTGCCTCTCCCTTGGGTCCCAGCTGGAGAAACTCTGTCGGCTAGAGCTGAGAAACTCAGTGCAGGCGTGCGTGTCTCAGAGAAGCAGTATTTATGGCTCTTCCCTTGTGTTTCCTTTGCACTGCCGCAGAAATGCTGCCATCTCTTATATGGTGCCATGGAGCCTCCCTTCCTGTGAGTTCTATAAGTCTCTGCAGGACAGCCCCTCCCTGCAGGGCTTTCCCCGGTTGATGCTCTGAATAATGTCAGTAAGTCCCTCACACTCACGTTCTCAGCCGTTAGCAGTACAAAGTAACTTCAAAAAGGCAGAGCTGACAAACATAAAAGAAGATAGTTCTGCCTCGGAGGAATGGGTTAACTTGGGAAATGGAAACCTTCTTTGAACAGGACTAACAACAACCTGCAGCTTTACCAGGAAAATGCTTATCTGTTTCCCAAGGTGTACATTCATATCAAAATTGTTTGCAATTTGGGAAAAAAGCACATGTTCTTGGAGCCTTAATGAATTTACGGATCCCAGATTAGGAGCAACCACTGTCTTCCAATGCTCATATCACACAACAGAAATAAATTACAGGAAGGCATCATATCATTTAAACAGTAGACAATCAATGGAGTCATATTGCCCAGTGCACTGAGGCACAGCAGGACCTTGAGCAGAGAGTAGACAACATTAGAGGGCTTCCTGTGGCTTTAATCATAGCCCTGACTACAAATCTGTGGCAGGGGGGTGAGCTGGCAGATTGGGTTTCTGGCATTGTGTGGTAATGAAGGCACTGATGCCATCGACAAAACAGAGGATACAGAAGAAGCTTTTTTGCCTTGTCACTAAGGAAACTCCTAACTGTGAGCAGGCACCTTGAAGCTCCCCTGAGCTAGAGGATGGGAACAGCTAGGCAAAGACATGCAAACAAGAGTAAGCCAAAGAGAAGGAAGGAGGCAAGTGCAGAGCCAAAGACGAGAATAAAAAATGGTCAAGCCCCAAATGAAAGAAAAAAGAAAAACTCAGAGAGAGAATAGAACAGTACAGCTAATCCCAAGTATTCCAAAATCATGTTAGTCACCCAGGAATCATGAGATTATATTAAAAAGTGAGACAGGAACAATCATAAATGTTATATTTAGATTCTGTGCTTTATGCTATTTGAAGCTTTAGAGGTCATAGTCTCAAAATTGTCTCCACATTCATGAAAGCTAGAAGCCTCTCTCTTTAAATAAATGCTGAGTTTTGCGTATAATCACAGGATTCTGGAAACTGGGATATGAAAGAAAGAATACAAGAATCACAATAAAATTATGGGCCCTGACAACAACGAAAGAGTTAAGTTTTATTAGAAAGCTTGCTGACTTTTAAAGTGGAACAATTTCCTCAGTAGACTTGGTGGGTGAAATGGTCTTCCGTGTCACCTAGTTAAAATGTAAAAAAGACTCACAGTTAACTGTAAATATTCTATATGCAGTAAGTAGTATTTGCTTGCTTTTTTAAAATGAGAAATGGTCAGATTTAAGCATTTCTGAAGCCAAAAGAAGTTCTATGAAACACTGCAAAACTTAATAATGTAGATGTCCCTGCACCAGACAGTATTTATTTCTCTCAGTCATGTCTGGCTTCTTAGAAACAGCCAACACTACTACTTCTTACTTATAGGTCATTTACCTCTGTAGTAACCATATAGAAAACCCAATCTGCAGATCTCATTAAGTCTTCACTGTCTATCGTAAGACGCTTGGGCCTGTGAAGGCAAGCTTCTTCCTTCTATCTTCTGCAACAGCAGTCTGCAAATTCTTCAGTGACCTGGACCTTTCAAAACCCAGAGCGAGGTCAAAATGTGTAATGGGGGAACTGAATTTCTATCCTGCCAGTGAGTTAAATATGTTTGCATTTGTCACAAGTTTCACGCTCTTTTGGGGCTTTCAGATTAATTTATGCGGACTGCTTGACTGGTGTTAAATATTTTAAGATTAAAAGTGGTAATCTTTTAAATGTGATGCTGAATCTACTGCTGAGCTACAGTCACAATCTTCAAAAAAACACCTTCACACTCAGCCATGGAGCTGCAGCAGGAGGGAAAGTGGAGTCAATCATTCTCAGCATGGCCATTACCAGGCACTGTCAACTCTTCCTGTGACCCTTTTGGCAAAGAAAAACCCCCCTCTCGTTCTTTTTTGTCTTTGTATTCCTACTATTACCTTGGAAGAATTTATAACATTCGGTTTCTCAGACTGGGGACAGTTTCCAGATACACAGTTTCTTTTTAGCTCTCTTTTCTCCTTGTCTTCTATTTAAGTTGTTCAGGGCTGCTTCTTTGTGTTCCTTTTTTAGTTTTTTTTTAGTTTTTTAGTGTTCCTTTTTTAGTTTTTTGGTTATTACATTGAAATTTGTATCTCATGTTCTATCTCCCTTGAGAATGTGGGGGTTGCTCACTTTTTATTTATTTATTTTTTTTACAGTGAAATATACGTCAATCAGTGCACCACAGGCGTTCTCCCAATCTGGTGTTAAGACCTCATGTCAGCATCATCTCTTCTTCTACTCTTATAAAAAATGTACTTTGTATTTATTACAACCTCTGAGTAAAGTGAGAACTACAGTATTAACTCTTCAGGCACCATCTAATACATTATGCAACATTTCCTGGTTTCACTGCTCCTGTGCCACGTGACCTCCTGGACTGGTTTGGGGCCTCCACACTGGGAAATCTTATAGTACCACAAACTATATTGTCATTCATAAAGAAAAGGGAAAATAATGTAAAGCTGATTGACACCACCCACAATCACCAAGTGTACCTAACAGTGCTATTAACATAAATGTTCTACACTGGCCCTGAGTGCTTATTCTTATTAACATACATATTCCCTCACTGAATCATATGTAAATGAGCTTTGTCAAACCTACCATAACTGCCTATCTATGTCTGACTGTCACAATTGCAAGATAAGACACTATTTGCTTATGCAGTCACGTGTGATAATTTACTACAAAATACGGCACACATCGTTCACACTGCAGAAATTGCCTGTGCTAATATGGCCTACTGCTGGGTTGTTTAAAATTTTCCTCATAGTCCCCTTGGCCAATGATGTCCCAGAGGCAGGACTCACTAGAGAAATGGTCTGCACATATTAGCTTGATCCAGTAACTTGGTAAGCACTAAGTAGCAGTGTCTTCCACTGGAACTCAAATGGGAATATGTCAGGGAACCTCAGGTGTTAACAGGATGCAGTGCTGATGGCTAAGCTGATGGAAATGTTCCCACTTGGCACTAGGATGGTTATGCTACTGGAGATACCAAACCATGGAAATCCATGAAAATGAATTGCTATAAATAGGAGGTGAATTTGCCTTTAGGATAAGCTATCAAACAGGTCCTCTGAGCCACTGGCCAAATACATGTGTGCATAAACTGCAGGTGCTAATGGCATCATTCCCAAATATGAATGGTGAAATATCATCCTGATATTCCAGAACTGTGGTTGAGAGGATTTGCCATCAGGACACCAGCTCAGAGCTGGATCAACGTCAAAATGTAAAAAAGCTCCTGTAATAGCATGAAGCACATTTTTGTGTCCAAAGGATCCAGATTAGTATTCCACATGGGGTGCCCAGAGGTATGATAATGAATTCCACATTCTGCTTTTGTCCCTTAGAGAAGACTCCCACAGACTGGGCAAAAAACTTGATTCCATAATGGAACAGAGGTTTATTGAATAGGACAATGTGGGAAGAAATCTATTTTATAACCTTAAGTGAGCTTAGGGCTACAGAGACAACAAGGTAGGGGTACACAATTTTTACTGAATGGAGAAGTAAAATAAAAAAAGAGTAGCTACATTTGTATGTGTGTATGTGCACGTACGCATATATGTTAGTATGTATGTATGCATGCATTTCTATGTGCATATAGGCATCTATATTATGTATGCAAGCCTATATATTATATATAAACACACACAAAATATAAAGATGACAGAAAAAAATCACAGAATCTTGTCTCCTGAAAATTCTCAGTACACATACAGTAATTAGATATTTCTACTTTTGAATGTAGTACAGTTAATCAGAGCTTTCCCAGAGGCATTTTAGAATTAGGAGGAACTCTATTAATGAATACAAATGTTTTATTTCCTAAACTGCCAATAAAGGGACATTATCAACTTCTTTTTAAAAATGCAATGAAAATAGGCTTTTTTATTTAAGGAAAAAAAATTGTCTCCAGCATCATGACCCTAAATACTATGATATTGTGCCAGGAAATTAATTAGATTGTAAACAAGAGTAACACTGATAGGGGGGGTTGTTTGTTTATTGCTAATGATGAATGAAATAAAAGAAGTGAACAAAGAGTATAAAGTGAATTAGCTTTTGAAAACTTTTCATTTTGAATAACTGGCAGCGGATTAATGGCACTGGTAAGAATTTTTATTATAAACATATGAGGATAGTGTGAATCAGAGGCAATTCCCCTGAAACCAACGGGATTACACTTATGGAACATTTGGGGAGACGGGTGTGGAAACTAGAGCAGATATACGCTCAGTGAGAGGAGATTCAGGCCTGTGATTTCTGTTTTGTTTTCCACCCTGATCTGCAGTTTGCTGGCAGCTCTCATAATGCTTTTATGTAACAACCCTCTTCTTTAGCAGCTATACCTCCAGCTTTAGTTTTCAAGTCAGAATGCTTCTTTATCCTAAAGCAAGGAGACTAGCTGTCACCCCTGCCAACTTGCTGGCTGACTCACCAAATCAAAGAAGAAAACAAGCAGAGTCCACACAGTACAAACCTAAATCCTTCCAACAGAAGGTGAACAAAGGATAGCGGCAGTTGGAGGTATAAAAGTGAGGGCTAGAACCAGCATCATAACTAAGGGGAGTGGGGGCCAGGGCAGCAAGCCCAGGAGCTGTCTTTGAAGGGGGCAGGGAAACAAAAAAAACAGTCACCACTGCAGCTGGTAGCAGAACTGCCCCATATGCAGCTGCCCAGTTATGCCTCTGACCAGAGCACTGAGATGCGAAAGAGTGAGGGTGGATCAATATGGAGAATTACCTGAAAAAGAAAACAACCCCTCATCTTGAATATCGTGTGCAATACTGGTCTCCCTGGTTCAAAAATGCTAACTGGAATAGCCCCAAAGAAGGGCTGTGGGGATGATCAGGGAAATGGAGAGCATAACATATGAACAGAGACAAAGGTCGCTACGTCACTGTCAAAGGTGTGACTGCAGTGTGTATGGACAGATCTGACCTAGCTTTAACCAATATCACTTGGACACTGCTAGCCATGGAGCTGCAGCAGCATGGCCTTCAGCCAGTGTGTACCCAGGGTCCATTGACAGCTTGTGCAACCACAGCTTCACTGTTTTGAGTCCCCAAGTTAGTTAAATGAAAGTTAGCTTGGGTATTTTGACATGCATGGCACTGACACTTCCTAGAGGAACTTGGCTTGCTTAACCTAGCAAAACAAAGGTTGGAAGGTAATATAATTGCTCTCTTTCTCTACGTTCATGGCCAAGCACAAGGGATGCAGGAGAGCTATTTATGTTAAAGGACAACAATGTCACAGGAATCAATGGGTATAAGCTGGCCAAGAATAAATGTAGATTGGAAATCAGACAAAAGTTCCTAACCATCGGCAAAACTATTCTGCAACAACCTTCCAATAGGAATATGGGAGCAAAAATCCTGATCGTTCTAAGGTGGAAGTGATGAATGGTGTTATATAAAGCTCTTGCTTATGATAGTGGGGCACTGGGCTTGAGAACCCAGGAGGTTCCTTCCAGTCATATGTTCCTAATGAAGTCAACAGTGGGGAACAGTCATTCTTCTCTTTCTCACAACCTACTGTTATTAAATACTGAGTAGCAGCCAAAAATGTTTTTTTAGGAAATCTGTGACAGTTTGTTTCTGGAATAAAAACTTAATTTGTTTATTCCACCTCTTAAGGAGTCTAATAGATCAAGGAAAAGAGAACCAAGACGAGAGAGAGAGAGAGAGAGATGGACTCCCATAGAATAACACAGCATACTAATTCATTCTGATATTGCTATTTAGTACCTGCAAAGTCTACCATTATGCATTATTAAATTCATGTATTATTGAATCACAATCTTTGTTGCCTGGTAAGAAATGTGGATGATTTCTTAGCTTAAATTAAAGCACTGCTTCCTTATTTGAATAAAACTGCATTACTGGCTGCCTAGCATGATAATCAGAAAACTGCATTAGGCAGGTAGTCCTGTATGAATTAAAAAATAATGAAACAAGTCTTTTCAGTCAGACATTGTTCCCTTGCCTGCTTTTCATGACAGCAGATTTCCTACTTCGAGTTGATAAGACAACGGCAAATGAAGATAACAACATGAGAGCAAAATCATTCACTCTAATAGGCTCCACCTGTGTAGACTTCAGCTCATTTACATGACTGCAAAAAAATTAGAAATCATGCAGCAATTAGTCTGTTCTAGATTATGCACCGTGTCAACTGATACCACTCTAGAGAGCACTAGTGCTAAAATGGTTTCAAAAGATAAATCTACTAGCCTATACAAACATTTTTAATTACCTGGAAAACTGCAATGCCTGTTCAGAAACCTCCATTGTGAACTCAGGCTGCCCAAACAGCCCTGGAATCAGATGTCACTGAATTCAAATGTTTATATGATTGACTTTTATAATGTTTGATGACTTGTTGAAACTGAAATCACATCTCTGATTCTGCCGCTTCGTACCACTGAGAAGTTAAAGGGATGTCTGTTCAGAGGCATGTATTGCATTAGAGGCAGAAGGGATTTTCTTTGCTTTGCTTTAGAGTGTTTGTTCCCTTTAATCTTGGACTGCAATGGCTAATCAGTCCATTCTGATTATCTATTGTAAAATGATTACAAGCATTCACGAATGCTGAAAAAAAAATCCAACAGCAGCTATTTAGATGATAAAATTAAGGGCCAGATTGTGAGCCTGGTACTCACATTGGGGTGCCTTTCCTCATCCAAACAGGCCCAATGAAGTCAATGTAACCACTCATTAGTAACTGTTCAACATAGTGAGTAAAGCAGTTCACAGTCTGGGCTTCAGTTCTCTGCCAGAGCTAACATATGTTCTGGTAGAAATGTAGGGCCATATTCCCAGCTGGTGTAAATCTGCATAACTCCCTTGAAATCAGTGAAAAAACATCAATACACAGCAAATGATGACCAGACCCACTGTTTTTTATCACGATTCTACTGTATCTTTGTAATTAGAAAGCAGAGCTTTAATAACGCTTAGGAGTTTCTACCCCTTAGGGGGAAAAAGTACTCTAGAGCTTAAGAAGAATGAAACCAATGGAGTTCAATAGCCACCCAAAAAACAATATAATTAATATAAAATCAGATCATTTCTACATGTTATTAGTGTATTACACTACACTGCACTATAGAATGGGAAAGAAATGCAGAGCAATTACATTTCCTACATACGTTGAGCAGGGCTATCAAACATATGGCCATTCCATCCAGCCTCCTGGGCTACTGAATTTGAGGCCATGGTAAGTGTAGATGGAGGAGAGCCATGCCCTGCCATGGAATGTGAGGCCTTGGGACCCCATTAGACATAGCCCTTGGTGGCAGGTGGCAAGCGAGGGCAGTGACAACACAACGCCACTTGCCCTGTGGCTGCTTGATCTGCTGCCACCACCACTTGCACAGCCTCAGCAGCAACAAGCAGCTCTTTGGCCCATGGCTGCTTGACCCACTTTCTCTTCCACTGGTCCCACCACAGCTCCTGGCCCCGTGGATCTGGCCAGCAAGGAGCCCCATGGTCTGGATCTGGCCCAGGACATACAGGAAGTTTGCCACTCCTGTTCCATAGGATATTTCCATAAGATATATTATAGCTGTGCACTAGTTCTATTTAGATTAGTTCCGTTAAGAGCTCCCAGGTTTTCTTTAATTGTACTGTCACAAAATGGTTACAAAATTAACTTCTGTGATGTAAGCAGCCCTGAACATATGCTCAGATTTTTATTTTTTCTATCTGAAATGCTTCGTGTGCCCGCTTCTTGAAGAATAAAATGTACCGAGCTTCAGGAAATGAGGGTTTTTCAGTTTGCCAGGAGTCTAATTCTGATCTCACACCATGCTGACGGTAGCTCCTCTTGATTCATACTGGTGTAGGCAACAGACAACTTGTTAAGGATTCTGTGTTTTAGGGTAGACTTGGAGGGAAGCTGCTTGTACTTTCAACAGAACTTAGTTACAAATGAGAGAGCTGTTGTTCTCAGACGCTACAAGAGCTTGGCTGTGGCTATTAGACAACCATATGTTGAGGGGCCCAGTGCACTGCAGCACTGTTCCAAAGAGGAAGGGAGTTCCCCCAGGACTGCCAGCTGCATGGGACAACACACAACCTGCTACACCCCTCATACACTAGCCAGCTATGCTGTCTGGTTCGCATAATGGGGACAGAGGCATAGCTACACTTATTCTCTACCCAGCTTGTTACAAGAAGCTCAGGGGTAATAATTTGCTGTTTCAGATTATGACACCATCTTCAACAATTTAGCTGTGCAATCAGTTAGCAGGGGGATGCGTGAAGGAGCTACCCATGCCTACCTCTACTTCCGGTCTGTCTGCTATATGGAGAGTCAATATGAACAGAGTATCCACTTAGTGCTTGACCCCTGCCCCCAAGCCTAGGCAAACTGTGTATGAGGATATGCAGAGTGCTTGCTTCTGCTGCTTTAAGTGGGCATAGAGCCCAACTTACTACATAGTGGGTGCATCTGCATGCATGCTTTACTATAGAGCTGACTAATTAGCTCCATAGTAATGCATCACAATCTATACATATGCTGGTATTAGAGCACAGTAAATTAATTCACTCTGTCATAGGAGTGCAGGGGCTGCTTGCCCCCTAGCTCTGCGCTTTAGCATCCTGAGTCCCCAGCCAGCCGCTTCACCAATGGGCACCACACCTGGAGCCTGAGTCTGACCCTCCAGGCTCCCTGCCACCCTGGGGCTGTTCTGCCCTGGCTCAAAGTGTTGCTGTCCCTGGTGCACGTGTAGATGCTACACCCAAGAGCAGTCGACTCTGGCATGAACTGCACAGAGTTTAATCACTCTACCTTAATTGCACATGTAGATGCACCCAGTGTGAGGTGAGCAGCTAGATCAATATGGTGTGGGAAATCTGTGGGTGGATAATGCACTGCTCATCTAGCTGGCAGAGACCCATCTGCCTCCAAAATATGTGGAGCCAGTTTAACTCTTTTGAGGTGAGAACAAGACATCGTTGGACAATGCCATGCTCAGGAACACCATGCCTTAACTAAGGGAAGCAAGTGAAGTTGCAAATATATGAAATGGAAAGTTCCGTGGAGAGTTAAGAAAGGAAGCCAACAGACCACACTGGAACGAGTCCAGAACATGGGTTACAGCATTAGGAGTTACTACTGGGAACCCACCAAATGCACAGATACCTAAGTAGGGCAAGGATATGTTGGGGTGTGGGAAGAGGAGGGGTTGATATCTTTTACTGGACCAACCACGTGATTGGGAAAGGTTTTAGACAAGCTTTTGAGCTTCAAACACGTAGTAATTCATAACAAATAAAATGACTTTTCAATGATTTTTTCAGTACATACTAATACCTTAGGCCAGATCCTCCACAGCTATAAATCCTATTGCTTCAAGGAAATCTAGGCCGATTTACACCACCTGTGGATTTGGCCGGAGTGTACTTGATTCAAAACAAATATATTGAATTCCTGGGGTTGTAGTGTAAAGTCAACAAAGTTCTGCATTAGCAAAGCTTTGAGTATAGCTAACATTTTGGCCATGAAACCTTGACTCAAATCTCTCACAGCCATGCAGTTGGTACTATAAAATATATCACCCCCCAAAAATATCCTTGCCTCTTGCATTTTTCCTGGACCATCATGGCTATAACATCATTCCAATATTACCTAAATAGGGCAAGCTAATCCAACTGATTTTAACAGAAAGCATTGGCAAGAAGAACTTCCTAACTGCTTGAATTTATTCCTTGATGATGACACAGTTGGTGGTACTGACTAAGATTCAAATATAAAATGGAATTTATGGAGAAATTTATTAGTTTAATGGAGAAATCTGTTAAGAGCTCTGAAAGCCCTTATATAGCTAATGAGGTGTTTTAAGTCCCCTAGCAAATTCTACACTTGCTCGATGAGGTTCAAGTTTCATAGGATAGCCAGACAGCAAGGGGAAAGAATGACAGTATATGTGGCAGTGCTGGTAACATTGACCACAAGCTGCTCATTTGGAAATGTCTTGGAAGATATGTTATGAGGCATGTTCATCTGTCATTGTAAATGGCTGAAGTCAAAGGATTAACAGGGTGAGCCTGATCTAAGACTTGTGGAGTTGGCAACATTAATGGGAACTACAAAATAATCTGGGGGATTTGCAACCAAACATGCTCTTAAAAACCATCAAAGATAAACAGAGAGGAAATCATTCTTGTACTCTGCTCTAGTCACAGGGGATGCAAAGTTAGCGCTGTAAAATGCAATAGTTGCCACAAGATGGGACATTTGGCTCAAATATGGAAAAATGCAGAATTATATACCATATTTTCTTGCATATGATGCTCCCTGGAATATACTATATTCATTCAAATCTAGGATGAGGTTATTTTCCCCATTTATCATGGAGAAAATAGCCCCATGTCTTGGATTTGAGTATGAGGGGGGGGGGGGGGGAGAGCAAGCAACTGCTGCAGCTCCAGTTCTGGCTCCAACCCAAGTTCTGGCCCCAGGTGCTACTTACCCCCCAACTCCTTGCAGCCTTTGTCCCCACATCTGTCCTCCCGCCTCTAGAGGTTTGCTTTTTGGTAATTGGCTTGTAGGTAAAGTAGATATGCATTAAAACAATGGTCCAGGGCAACAGCAAGGGTTAACTGATTTCTAAAAGCCTGTTTGAGACAAGTCTCCTTCAAGTCCCACTGTGTCTGACAAAGGCAAGCAGCAAGCAGACACAGCCTGGGAAATTGAAGACATGTACCACACTGTTCCATAACAGAGATAAGGGACTCTGCAGCATTGGCACCAGGTCACAGTGCCCAAGTGCAGAGCCCTAGGGATTTACGGTTGTGGTAAATGGACCAAATAAGGAGATTGTGTGCATGTGATGGGTTTGTGAAACAAGGAATATGCTGACAAGGCAGAACGTGGATAGTATGACAACCACAGGGAGATTAATCAATGATGCCTGAAGATGAAGAGTCAATAAAGTAGAGAAAGAATACAAAAAGAGTGATTCCAAAGCAGCAAAGGGTCCCCAAAAGAGGACCTGAGGCCACTATGGACAGAGGGCACACCACTAGCCTGTCTCACCCACCCCACTGAGGTGGGGGGGAAAGGTGCACGGACCTGACCTCCGACCCCCAGGTTGCTGACATCTGACATTCAAGAAAGAACCTCAGGGTGAAACTCACATCCTGGCCAAACATACCTTCACTCTATGAACCCTGGGACTAGTAGATATAGAATTGTTTGCATTATTCTTATTGTCTATCACTGTGTATCAATAACATTTGCCTATTATCAAATGGAAAGGTCATGGTCAGTCTGAGGGTTTAGGTCTGCACAGAACAAGGTATCTGGTCCATAAATCCAGTGCTAACAGAGCCTTTGCTCCAGCAGGCTCCAACCCAAATGTTGGGCAGAGGGTTGATTTTTTTGGGGGGAAAGGTGTGTGTTGTATACAAGAAAATATGGTATACTGAACTTTGAATCCATTAACTAAAGCTGATCTGCAGATAATTTGTTAATTCATTCCTTTGTCCTGTTTGAGAAATATCTGCAAGTAGCCTAGTGGTGAAATCTGGGTCCCACTGAAGTCTTCGCAATTTTTGCTTCTGTTTGACTTCAGTGAAGTCAGGATTTGGCAGTAAGATTCTGGTCAATTTGTTCAAAACTGATCCAGGAGTTGGCAACTTTAGGCAACATGGAAAACATGGGAACACAGGGAAATGTAGCATGAATGTATTTCATCCAATGGAAGCTCTGGGAAATGTTCACTGCTGGCATTCTTTTGACTAAATAATAGAGCTTCATGCTTGGTTGCAAAGTCAACTGCACAAAGGATGTTTCTACTGCCTGACTGGAATGTTGACTTACTTTCTCTTCTTTCTGAACTTAATTTCATTTTCTAATGTATTATTATATTTTTATTGCAGTAGTGTCAGATCTTATTCCATCTATAAGGCATCCAATTCATATTTAGGTGTCTAAGTGTGAGTCTATTCCACTTTGCTTGAGTCCATTGAAAGACCATTAATGCAAAAGGTGAGTGGCTTCTCGTCCTTCTTGCTGTTTTTTTTTTTTTTTTTTTTTTTTTAAGTGTCAAGGCTAAGATATAGGTGTGTGGCAAAAGTAGGCGTGTCAACAGTATTCCAGGAACCTAAGAAAATTGGAATAGGATCACAAAGATACCTGCAAACAGCTTTAAGGCAGTCTTTGACATAGAGAGCTTGCCATCTCAAGACTCAAGACGTCTATGAACCAACGAGAGGAAAAGCACTGCTTGACCTGGTACTCAGCAACCTAATGATGGAAGGGAAGCTGGGAGAGTAACCATGAGCTGATCACCTTCACTATCCACTGTAAAGCTGGCAAATCAGTCAGCAATGCAGAAGTCCTCAACTTCAGGAAAGCTGACTTTGACAAGCTCAAGAGACTTGCTGGCGAGGCCCTAAGAGACCATGACCTGAAGGGGAGGGGAGTTCAGAATGAGCGGTTGCTCCTCAAGGGAGCAATCCAGGAAGCACAAGAAATGTCTATCCTGTCTTGGAGGAAAGGCAGCAAAAGGGCACAGCAGCCCCCTTGGCTCTGCAGGGAACTTGTGGACCTCCTGCATCTAAAAAGAAAGACCTATAAAGGATGGAAGACTGGATCCACCCCAAAGGAGGAGTATTCTGCACTGGTCTGGACCTGTAGGAAGCAAACCAGGAAAACCAAGACTGTGACTGAACTCCAACAGGCTACACATATCAAAGACAATAAAAAGTCCTTTTTAGATATGTGGGGAGCCAGAGCAACATTGGACCCTTGGTAAACCATATGGGACAACTGACAACTGTCGCCCAGTAAAAAAGCAACCTACTTAATGGGTATTTTGCATCAGTTTTTCAAAAGCCCCAAGGGACGGCCCTGCTCAATACAGCACGGTACGGCCAGGGTGAGGGAGAATTGTTACCCTTCATCAATGTAGACCATGTGAAGGATCACTTTGAGAGGCTGGACACCTCCAAGTCAGCTGGTCTAGACAGTTTACAACCCAGGGTACTAAAGGAGCTGGCAGGCATCATAGCTCAGTCACTGGCAGGGATCTTCGAGAACTCGTGGTGCTCAGGTGAAGTGCCCAAAGACTGAAAGAAGGCCAATGTGGTGCCTATCTTCAAGAAAGGGAGGAAAGTAGATCTGGGCCTGGAACTACAGGCCTAACAGCCTGAACTCTATATCCTAGGGAAGTCTTGGAAAAAATTATCAAAGAGACCATTCTTGACAAACTGGCTGATGGCAACATCCTGAGGAATGTTGTGGGTAGGTCTTGCCTGGCCAATCTCATCTTCTTCTGCAACCAGGTGACATATCACCTGGACAAGGGAGAACAGATTGACATCATATATCTTGATTTTAAAAAAGCCTTTGATCTGGTGTCCCATGATCATCTCATGGAAAAATTGGCCAGCTGCTGCCTCGACTACACCACAGTCTGATGGCTGGGAAATAGGCTCTGAGGTCGGACCCAGAGAGTGATAATAGATGGAAGTAAATCATTGTGGTGCACTGTGACCAGTGGTGTCCCCCAAGGCTCCATCCTTGGGCCTATCCTCTTTAACATTTTTATTAATGATGTGGACATTGGTATCAGAAGCAGACTGGCTAAGTTTGCCAATGACACCAAACTTTGAAGTAAAGCATCCACACCTGAGGACAGGATGGTGATCCATGCTGACCTTGACAAACTCAGAAAATGGGCAGATGAGGACCTGATGGCGTTCAACAGCAAAAAATGTAAAGTACTCCACTTCGGGGAAAAAACCCCCACAGCACACTTATAGGCTCGGCAGTGCTACACTTGCTAGCACCACGGCCGAAAGGGTCTTGGCGGTCATGATTGACCACAAGATGAATATGAGCCATCAATGCGATGTCACAGCTGGTAAATGAGCAAAACTCTGGCTTGCATCCATAGATGCTTGTCAAGCAAATCCCAGGATGTCATCCTCCTGCGTACTCGGTCTAGCTGAGGCCGCAGCTGGAGTACTGCATCCAATTCTGGGCTCCACAATTCAAGAAGGATGTGGAGAAGCTTGAGAGAGTGCAGAGGAGAGCCACACACATGATCAGAGGGCAGGAAAACAGGCCTTATGATGAGAGGCTGAGAGCCATGGGACTCTTCAGCCTGGAAAAGTACAGGCTCAGGGGGGACCTGGTGGCTGCCTGCAAGTATATAATGGGTGTACATCAGGATCTGGGGGAGCACCTGTTCACCTGAGTGCCCCAAGGGATGACAAAGTCAAATGGTCACAAACTTCTCCAAGACTGTTTCAGGCTGGACATAAGGAAGAACTTCTTTGCTGTCCGAGCCCTCAAGGCTTAGAACAGACTGCCTCCAGAGGTGGTGCAAGCACCTACTCTGGACTCCTTTAAGAGAGATTTGGACATTTATCTTGCTGAGATACTTTGACCCCAGCTGACTTCCTGCACCTGGGGCAGATGGCTAGACTCAATGATCTTCCGAGGTCCCTTCCAGCCCTAATGTCTATGAAGTCTATGAAATCTATATTGAGATCTTTTGTGCCTAGCACAATTAAATGGCTCCATAATTAGATCATGCAAAATTTTAGTTAGAAATCAACAAATGCACACCAATAATTTTTATTCCGTCCTGCTTTTCTTCCAGCTCTCCTAATTCAGAAGACAGTACTTCTCCTGAATACAAGGTGCTGGGTACTCACCTGGCTTCTATAGCATGTTTCCCAACCAAAGGAAGAAAATTAGTGTTAGCCTGCTGCACCATACACAGAAATGAGAACAGTGCTGCTACTAGAGTCTGATGTAAAAAACATAAACCACAAATTCAACACAAGGCTAGGCTCCAAAAAGAAAGTGGAAGTAGCATAGAAAACCCACACAAAGACAATAATTTACAAGTAATGGCTCTATGCTTCTGGAAAATAAGGGCAAGAATAAAAAAAACTGCCTGTGTTAGTAATCTAGGATCTGGAGTGGAGTAACCAAATCTACTGGGCTTAGACTGCCTGAAGGCATAACATTAAACTGGGGAGAGACATTCAGTTTAATTTCCAGCATGACAGATGCTCTTAAGGGAATTCTATGTAAATATGCAATGTATTGTTTTTTCTTTAGTTCAACTCTTTCTTTTTTTTCCTATCTTAGACACATCACATGACCCCAGTATTTTGCTGTGCCTTGGAGGAAACTTGGTTCAGTTTAAGAGCCACAGCAGGATTCCTATTCACCTCCTCCCTTGAGCAAATGTAAATCAGATTCTTTACAGGAATGTCAAAAGTATCCCTCAGTGGAGCATACCTACTAAATGTTGCTCTTGGGGATGCTGACACCCAGACAATCTATACAAACAATGGCTAGACCTTTCAGCTCCCTCTGGAATAAAGAGGGGACTGTCAAACAACTCCTTGGGCCAGAGGACACAAGGAGTGCCCCATCCATGCTCTGCAGAGCAGGCTAACTCATGGAATAATTTGGGAAGGATCTGTAAAATGGTCTCCTTTGGCTAAGCTGAAAATCCCAGCTTAATTAAAGGATTGCCTCAAAGAGCTGACAAATTCCAGGAATGATGATTCAAGTTCATGCTTGGTGTAACAGCCTGAAGTCAGTGGGTTGCACCATGGAGGAATCTGGCCCAGTGCATTTGCAAAGAAGTTCTTTAACTATCTCTTTTTCAACAAAAAAATACTGAGTGGGGAAAACTCGTTGTGAGTAGTTTGAGATTTTGGTGTGGTTTTTAAACAGATGACCATACAAATAGAAAATAAGAGTACATATTACTGTGCATATGCCTGACCTTCACCTTATAAGGGCCCTCCCCCAGACATCTGTTGTAGGCACCATGTGGAATGTCAGATACACTCAAAGCTTTACTAATGCAAAACTTTGTTGACATTATGTTACAACCATAGAAAATCTATATATTTGTTTTAAATCAAGCAAGCTCAGGCCAAATCCATAGCGGGTGTAAATCAGAATAGATTTTACTGAAGCAACATGATTTATGGCAGTGGAGGATCTGGCCTAAGACATTAACATCTACTGAAAAATCATTAAAAGGTCATTTCATTTGTTATGAATTACTGCATTTTATAATAGCATTGTATAATAATTTCTGTTTAGCAGGTCTAGAAATTAAAGTGATGGATTCCTTTATGCTCTCAATTGTTTCCTGTCCTCCAATACTACTGGGAGACCTTAGCAGAAATCGCTAGTCATAACACCGCTCATTCAGGGATATTTACCTGAAGATGTCCGTTCACAAATGATTTTGTCTGGCCTTGCTTCCTAAGTGGTTCTGCTTTCTGCTCTTCTTCTTTGGCAGTCCCTTGCAGTCAAGGATGATTGTCTTCCGTGATTGTTTTATCTGTGGGTCTGAAGGTAGCTGACAAGGCTGATCCAGGATTAACAAGACTGTTGCAACTGGAGCATATGTTTCCATGATGGGTGTGTGGCTTTGGACTTTTGATTCAGTCTGTGACATGCTGTTTCTGCCGCTCCCACTTTTTCATCTCCTGTTGTCATTGTAAGTTTCAAAGTACTGAGATTCTTGCAGCAGACTCTTCTTCCTTTTGGGATGGTCCTGGGCAATAGTCTCCCATGAGTTCTTGTCAATATTGCATTTTTTCAAGTTGACCTTGAGGATATCCTTGAAGCGCTTCCTCTGCCCTCCTCTTTAGCATACGCCTTGAATGAGCTGTGAGAATAAGACTTGTTTCAGGAGTCTGGAGTCAGACATCTAGATGATGTGGCCTGCCCAGCACTTATCTTCCTACTGGATTTGAAGGATCTTCTGCAGGTGGCATTAATAGACTTCTGCAACAACTTGAGGAGGTTTCTCCAGTGCATTGTCCATGTCTCAGCTCTGACCATAAGGTGAGGATCACAACTGCTTGATAAATCATGTGCTGGTTCTGTATCTGATGTAAATCTTTGAACACCTGTTTCCTCAAGCACCCAAAGGCTGCACTTGCACATTTGAGGCAATGTTGGATTTCTTCATTGATGTCAGCTTTCTGCGAGAGATGACTTCTGAGGTACAGGAAATATTCAACCTTCTCCAGAGTTTCACTGTGAATCTGAATTACTGGAACTCAGGACTGCTTATTAAGAGCTTGTTGATGGAGGATCTTAGTCTTCTGAAAGTTATGCATCAGTCCCATTTTCTTGTATGCCTTGGTAAAGACACTGACGATTGCCTGAAGGTCTGCTTCTGAGTGAGTACAGACTACAGCATCATCAGTGTACTGGTGCTTGGTGATTTATGTTGGGGGGGGGGGGGGTCGTCTTCATTATGAGTTGCAGTTGGCTGAGATTCCCTTCCATTCAGTAGTTTAACTCCACTCCAACTGGAAGCTTTTTGGTCATCAGATGTAGCATCACGGTAAGTAATATCAAGAAAAGTGTTGGAGCGATAACACAGCCTTGCTTTACTCCTGGCTTAACCTCAAAGGGTTGTGACAGATGTATTACTGAGAACCCCCACTCACATACCATCATGGAACAGGCAAAGAATGGTGATGAATTTTGGCAGACATCCATACTTCAGGAGGATCCTCCACAGAGCTTCTCAGCTGAAAAAGTTGAAAGCATTCATGAGGTCAAAAGCAGCCATGTAGACAGGCAATTTTACTGCAGCTGATGAGCTGTAAAGATCATGTCAGTAGTGCCTCTTGATGCCCTAAACCCACAATGAGATTCCAGGAGGAGCTCTTCAGGAAGTGGAAGGAGACAGTTCAAGGGGGTTCTCACAATGATCTTTCCTGTGGTGGACAGCAAGGTGATCCCTCTGTAATTTCCAGTCAGAGTTGTCTTCTTTCTTAAAGATCGTTACAATCATGGCATTCCTAAGGTCATCTGGGATTTCCTCAGCAACCAAATTCTTAAGATGAGGGCATGGAGCTGTGATGTGAGCTCCTCTCCTCCCTCCCACCTGAAGATTTTGGTGGGATTCCAATCCCTTTCTTTCTGCTATAGCCATGTTACACAGCAAATTCTAGCTGCTAAATCCAAAACTGAGACCATCAGAACATTTCTGCCTTTCTTTGTCAAATATTCTGTCTGGGGATTAAGAAGGTGGAAACCATCATACAAACACTGAAACATCCAAAGTGATGCTTCACATAACAGAATTGAGATCTAAATGTTAACCAGTGTCTGCCACTGTGATCCTTCATTTCTACTATGCCCCCTGCACAATATAAAACCCTGCTTCATCTCCCTATTCTCTACCAAGAAACAGGAGAATGACTTAGCACAGAGAGGAAATGAAGCACCAAGGCAACGACACTAACAGCAGCAGCATTTAAGACACCACGGAGGTTTAAAATACTAAGTGTGTAATGCCCTGTTTAAGTGAGGTTTGTCAATTAGCTAACATTAGCTTCTTTCTCCTGTGAAAACTATCAAATACAAGATATACTAATCTCTACTAACAGTACCAGGGGCAAGACAATCAGAAAGCTGTACCACAATGAGGCCAAATGTATCCCAAGTGCAATTCAGCTCAGTGGGGCTGAATTTGACTCCTTACCCTTTAATGTTGAATGGTCAGTTGCTCAAGATAAAGACGGTAGGTTAGCCACATTTGAAAAGTGGGTTTTCATAAACATCTAGTTAAATCTTTTATTCAACTTTCCAAGATTTTTTAAAGGAACTGTAATGCTCATGAAACGTGCCCAGTTGGCAGCAATGTGCCTGGCTCATTTGCATAATTACCAGCAGAGCTGTAGCACTACTCATAGTTAGGGCAGGCTGATATTTCTCAGTATTAAACCTTGCTTTCAGTGGCTTAAAACTTTGCCAGATTTTAAATGTTTAGGCTTAAATTTTCTATGCCAAGTAGCTGTCTCAGGCTGAATATTTTTAGGAAAATTTCAGCTAAAAAAGTTCAGCTCTTTCTCAGACTAAAGGTGGATTGCAAGGGTGGGGGGGAGGGGAAAAGTTTTCCCAGGTTAAAAGTTGTTGCAGCCATTTCAGTGCAAAGCTCACTGAGTATGCTCCAGCCAATCACAGCTCCCATACACATACTGGATTCTGCCCCTATCATCCATCAGGGCCACACCTCTATTTTAGGTACAACATCCATTCCCTAGATCTAATTAACTTGTTTTCTTATTTTCTCTAGTTCATTTTTGTGAGGGAGGGAGGAAGAGGGGATGGAAAAGCAGAATGCGGTAACTGGTGACTGTGAGTAGACAGGAAGAGCAAAAGTGTCAGGAGCTTTTCTGTCTCCTACTACACTGTCATAATCCCACAACAGGGAGCACAGAAACTGCTTCTACTTTGCATCCCCAGAAGTGTACGATGCTGGATAATAAGGGATAGGAAGGTGGCAACATCTATATGCTTCTGGCAGAGAGCATGCACTTCCCCTGTGCTCCTGAGTGGAGAGGCTCTCTTCTGTTTCCAGCATAGCACATTGTGCTGGGATCTTTGGGTCATACTGTTATCTATTATATGCAGCAAAACTTGCTCTTCTTCAGGGCTATCCCTAAAAGAGCACAAGCCACTCAGGAGATTAACTGTAAAAATCTACAGACTACTTCAGAAGCACCATTAAAATAAATGTTTCCCTCTAAAAACACTGTTTGCCCTTTCTGTATGAATAAGCACAGTACAACATACTGAGCAGGGGGTAACATAGTGCAGCAGTTAAAGCACAAGCCTGAAATCATGAGATTTAAATTCTACTCCTGGCAGATAACCAATGCCAACATTTGCAGCCTCAAGTACCAAAACTTAGGCACCTGCATATGTGGCCTGCTATTTAGACTTCACAAACCCACAGTTAAAAATTCTGGCTCTAGCACTACTGTGTCTAAATTTTTCCATCTGTAAATTGGAGTCAGTAAAAACCATCTGCCTCCCAGGTGTCAGAGTTAGTTCATAAGAAGCTTTGATAATTTCAAGTGGAAGATGTCACAGAAGTTGACGGGGTTCTGGTAGAGCTGGCTTACAATACCCTGATTTAGGCAAAAGAGCATCTCACTCATGGGGAACTGCACTGATTTCCCTGGGACGCCTCACAGACAAAACAGGTCTCCCTAGTCCAAGCTAGGGTAATGCTAGTCTGCTCCATATTCAATCATCAGAGCTAACACCATGCATTTTGTAACTGGAGCTCTAATATATCCAATTCATAAAGAAAAGACTCCTTTAACCCACAATTGTATTATTTTTCTCCTAAAATCATTATTTTCTTTCTTTAAGACATCAGTATATTTTTCCTGGAATTAATAACAGGAGATCTAAACCCACTTACTTGAATTTCTCATTAAACAAAATAGATCACCCCCACCGCACTGCATATAAGTGTGCACAGGTTTTCTGATGCACTGTTTTATCTTGTGGCATTTATTTTTAAAACCATGTAGAAATTTGGCTTGGGCACTAGTAAACCAAGCAGGCCTACCACTTGGTAAAAGATGCCCCAATTCTGAACATGGCTTGACTCCCTCAACTCCCCATGAATGAGGTGAATGGCAGTTAATGGCATTCAGTATCCTACAGGGAAATATCCCAATCCTTGTGAGATTGGCCCAGGATGCAGCATTTGTTACAACTTTTCCAGCCTCTGCTAAGATTAGAGGGCTGCTTTTTTAACATTATATCTGGATGGTCATAGTGAAATCAAAGGCAGCTAATTCTCCAATAGGATTTGGAAGGGCTACTACTTGCCAAATTTAACAGACCCCTGATTTAGCACATCTCCATCACAACATGGCATTTCCATTCCTCTGCATGAAAGCTTCATTAAAACTAGCTGATTATACCATATTCCCAACAAGAGCCCAGCCCAACACAGCAAACTAAACTGCATTTACCTCATAACACAGCTGATAATAACTGAGGGGGCAAGGAGGAAGGAACCTTATTAAGGTCCTTTCTAGGATGTTTTTGCAACAGACAACAATACACAATCCTTGGTTCCTCACGAGTTAGGTCAATGTTTAAATGGCACTTTAAATTAAAGTTCCCTACATAAAAATACTTTATCATATTTGTTACATGGTCATTAGATGCAACTACATTGCTAAGTATTGTATTAGAAAGCATTTTTTTCAACAGGGAAACATAGTAAATTCCTAACAGATGATGCTATAACAAGCTATTACAAAGCATATAACATGAAGATATTGTTAAAACAATGTGTGTGCCTGTTAAAGGCAGAAACATTCAATTTTATTATAAAGTATGCAGTAAAGTGCACTATAATTTATTAAATAATATTAAAAAGTATTTATAGATGGACCCCTCTATACCATATAACTTGTTACCACTGTAACAAACAAGTAATGCCAAGTCTATCATTTGAAATTTTTAATTTTCCTGAAGTGCTTGGTTGCTTGCTTTCTTTTGCTATGAAAAGGCAGATGTTCTAATGCTAGAGCAACAGTAAACTCACAACATACGCTCAAAGGCTGAAATCTAATATTTAAAATAAGGTGTTCCAGTGAGAAATGTCTCCATGTTGACTGATGGTAGTGAAGTAAGAACTAAACTTGGTAATACGTCCACTGATGCAGCTTTCTGTTGGCAGAAAAAGCTGTTCAAGGTTTCAGCGCATCAAAATTTCAAATCAGAGTAAGGCAAAGTGTTGCTATATCTGCTCAACAAAATTAAGTATGTAGGGTTTCTAGTGAATTGTATCTCCCTGGCTGGAGAGAGAATTACTTGATTATTGTGAGCCAATGATTTATATAACAAGGTCTGATTTTCCTTTTTTTTTTTTAAAGTTACATTTCTACTTATTTTAGGATTCAATAGCAAATAATAAATATTAATATTTTTAGTACCACAATTTACTCAAATATAAGATGAGGTCAATTTCCCACCCCCACACCCAATCAGCATGGGGGAAAATGTTCCTCATCTTACATCTACATAAAAAGGAACCTCATTAAATACACTGTCTATCATTAAACTGCTGCTAAAAGAAGCATGTGCTCAGTAATGGGAACCCACTATGAAGTTGATTAAATGCAGCCAACACTGAGTATGACTATAAAACACATAGCCCACATTGGGCAAACATATTAGTGGGGGGTGGGGGGGGTGTAGCCCTTAAAACAGCCAGGCAAGTTGCTCTCCCTTGGAATGAACACCAGAACTTGAGGTACTGCAATATCACTTTACCACTCAGAGAAGCTGGAGTAATCTCTGACACACTGCTCTAGTACCAAAAATGCTGATGGGAACCTACCACATTTTTTTTTAAATAAAATTTTGTTTCCAGGTCCAAATCAGTTCTGATTTAAGTCCCAGATTTTGACGGAGCAAAACCCAATAAATCAAGTCTGGGTGGTGCTACCACCGAGTATCCTACCTCCCAGTTTCAATCTGGGGCTTCCCTTACTCCCCAATCCATGTCAAACTTCCTACATGCAAGCCCCAAGCCCAGAGGCCTTGAAGTTCAGATGCTCCCTAGCCTCACATGCCCCTAGCCAATAGGCCAAAGGAGCAATGTAGGGGAAAACTCAAAAGCATCCCCCAACACCATAAATTGTGTAGCTGAGTGCAGCCCATCTGAATAAAGTATATGGTAGTGCCTACTACATGTGGTCCCCCTCACCACCAACTCTTCTTCAAGTCATGGTAATCCACTACACTGAGTAAATTTTGGTGACTTCTTTACTCCCACAGCTGAGCTGTGCCTTTCTTTCCCATTTCCAATGATTCCTGTTTCTTCACCAACTTTAAATGCCTGGCAAACATCAACAAATGGTCACCCAGAACCCATCTGATACCCCATCTCAGCCTGTTGCATGATTAGTGTGGCCCTGCCCTACATAAGGTAGAGCCAGACCAGGTTGCTCTGTGCCTCAGCTGCATATAATTTTTTTAAGAGTATCCCAGGATGTGACAAAAACGTTTGGTTCCAGTCATAAGTGGGGGCTAAATAGCACATGGATTCTTTGTGGGAGGTAACTGGAGTACACAGACATACTGAGCAGTGCTGAGCTATGGTATCACCATGGTTTGAAATGCTGTAGACTCTACTGGAGCCCAGTCCAATGAACTATATGGTAAATCATGAGCCTTTCGGCTTTGGACTAATATCATGCATAGTTTGTACTATATATAAGTCAATATAGAAGTGCTGCTTAAAAGTGTGTTTGTGGATGTGATGGGGGAAAGTCTCAAAAGCTGGCCACACTGTTGACCTGCTCACCTGTCTAAGGCAGTCTGTCCTGTCTGATCTGCCACGCCTTGATGTATAAAAGAAGATGGGAAATTGTGGGTGGCTGCCCATTTTATGCCCAAATGCCTAAGGTGTGATACATGGCTCCGAACCTTCCCTTATATCGTGTTGCCTACCTTGCAGATAGCATCTAATTCCACTGTTAGTCCGCTGGCTCCGTTGCTGAGCCGCGCTCAGCCTCTGGCCCAGTGTCAGGGGATGGGGTCCCCAGGGACAGCCATGATACCCCTAGGGCTCCTTGACCGTGCCAATCCTGCCCAACAGGCATCCTCTTTCTTTCCTGCCACATCTTGTTGGTAATTATTATGAATAGGGAGGCTGCCCTCGAGATTGTTTGGACACAGTCCTGATGGACCCCACTGAACCCTGTGGGTTCTTGGACCCTTTTGGGGTCCTGCACAAAATGGTTGCCTCACAGGGCACCCTCAGCCTTATGGGCTAGATGCATGGCTCCAAAACTGCCCCTTTACCATGCCCCAAGCCTCACAGATGGCATTTACACATTGTCCCTCTGAGGCCTTCGTTAGCTTGGCCTCCAGTCATCACTGGGCTCTCCACAGCCCTGTCTCTGCACCCCCGGTGCTGGGGTCTGTTCACCCCTTTAGTCTCTGCATCCCTGGCACTGGGCTCCCTGCAGCCCTGTCTTTGCATCCCCTGGCACTGGGGTCTGTTCATCCCCTTTGTCTCTGCGCCCCTGGCACTGAGCTCCCCACAGCCCTGTCTCTTCACCCCCCTGGTACTGGGTCTGTTCACTCCCTTTGTCACTGCACCCCTGGCACTGGGGTTTCTGCAGCCCTGTCTTTGCATCCCCTGGCGTTGGGCTCTGTTCACCACCTTTGTTACCCCTGGCACTAGGGTCTGCTCACCCCCTTTGTCACCAAACCCCCTGATGCTGGGGTCCCCGCACTGTAGTGAGCCCCCTCAATGAGGCCTTCTCCTTCCCCAATAGCCTCAGCCCAATCCACTGGTCTATAAACAGCAACTAAAATATGAGCCCCTGGGCTATAATGTAACACAAGCAGTTCAGGGTGTGCTCTGTCCCTTTAAACAAGTCAAACTTCCCCTCAGCACTAAATGCCTTGCAGGCCAGGGTACCTGGTAAGTTCCTGAAGCCCCATTAGCCTTAAGTGCAGCATATCAGGTAGCTGCAGCATCTCTGGGCAATTCCTCCCTGGAGGCTCCTTCCCCTGGCTGCTGCCAGAGAACTAACCCCTCCTGGTCTCAGCCGTAGGTTTTATATATGCTCAGGGCCCTGCCTTCTTCCAGTCAGCTGACCAGGTGCAGGTGCAGGTGCAGGCTAATTCCCTTGTTACCCTGCTGCCATGATAACCTGCACCTGTGGGGTTTCTGTCTGACTTAAGGCACTCTCCCTAGGTAGTTTCTGCTCTTAAAGGAGCAGACACCTTAGTGCCCTGTGACACCCAAATTGGCCTCAGGTGTCCTCAGACATGCCTGGGCCTCCTACCCTCTCACTGGGGCCTCAACTCATGCCCCTTCACTAGGGCCTCAACTCCAGCTACTCTGGTCAGCCCATGTGCAGTCCTTCAGGCCCCACTCTACACAGCCACTGGTCACTACTCTGCCTCCTCACTGAGGCTACAGGGCCTTACACCCCGTGGGCCTCAGGTGCCCATAGATGTGCCTGCACCCGACTCTGGCCCTACAGCCCACTCAGGCCTCAGGTGTCTGTAGACATACCTGGACCCTTCTCCAGGCCCCACGCAATGGGCCTGTGCCCTGCCTCAGGCCCCACTCAATGGGCCTGGGCCCCTGTGCTTTTCTGTCGGGCTGTGCTCCCCTAGCCTTTCTCCTCCATGAGGTACCCACAGGGTCTGCTCTTATCTCTAGCAACTGGGCCCTCTTCCCAATCAGGCGGCCTCCTGCTGGCCATGTGACACTCCTGATTGGGAGTGCAGTCACCTGCAGGCTGCTCTGCTACCTGTTCTGGCCCTTAAAGTGGCAGGCACCAAGGGTGTCCTGCCACAATGGAGTGCCTATGCTAAAGCTTGCAGCAGTTCCAAAAAAAGTTAAAATGCATCATTTCTGGATGAACTAAGTCTATGAATATCCATAATAATTTGCTTATATGCAAATTACTACAGCTATGTATATTTCAAAGTCAGCATTTTTAAATATGCCTCTCACTTCCATGTGCTCAGGGAGACCAGGATCTGACAGTAAGTTGCAGGGAAGGAGCTACAGGGAGAAGAAGTTGAGTGGGGACAGAGTACAAGGGGCTACCTGACCCCCCAGATTTATTTTCCCTCAGTAGCAGTAGCAGAGGGACAAATTCAAGTCAAAACTCCAATACTTAGATTCCATACATAGAAAATTATAGCCAATTTATAACTTCTCCATAAACAAAATATAAGTATTGGGGGGTCTTATATTGAGGGTTGTCTTATATTCAAGTAAGTACGGTAATGTGCTCATATGCTGCTCATTCTGCTATAGATATTCACTCTTAATTCCTCATGACTCCTGAAAATACTGCTACAGCCAAACAAAGGCTTTGATTTTAAAGTAACAGAATTTAGGTAACTCCACTGTTATCTCTGTGCTGGGTGATCTGTTAATGAGGAGCAATATTAGCTGCAATGTTTAAACAGAAGCTGAAAATTAAAAACAGAAGGAAAGATTCTGATCTCATTCTGATATCTGAATTGATGAGATGCTTACCACAGTTTCAGCATTAACTATATCAAAAAAATACTATGAGATAAATTCTACTCTCAGTGTAAATCGAGAGTATCTCACTTGCTCGTGTACAGGATTATAAACCTCTCAATAGAGGCCTGTGTCAAAATGGAACTAAGCGAGATGCAAAGGTACTATAAGAAAACAGTGGAAAATGTCAGGGAGGATATGGTGGGGATCATATGGAAGAGGATGGACTGGCACATTCTTTTCACAGGTAGGACCCCTAAAGAGAGCAATGACAAAGACTATGACGATGATGGTGGTGGAGCTGACGGGAGAAGAGGAGGACAATGACAGTGATGATTGAAAGAACTAGGAAATAGACAGGAGTAGGAGAGGGAGGTTTACGGCTGAGGTTGCATCATTTTGATGGGAAAGAGTGATGTGCATGCAGGTGCACAGACATGCAGGAGCGTGGATATGTGGGAGCACATTGCAGATATTGTGACTGGATATTCGCAGGGATGTGGACTGTCAAATGAGCTATAGTGGCCACGGAACAGGTTGGCAGAAGTACTGTACACACACACACACACACACACACACACACACACACACACACACACATATATATATGCACACACACACACAACACTTCTACCAACTTGTCCTGTGGCTGCTATGGCTCAGTTGACAGTCCAAAGCACATCCTTGAGATTATTCTGTCACAATATCTGCACTGTGTTCCTATGTGTCCACGCTCCCATGTGTGCATCACCCTTGCCCATCATTGTCATTGACATATAATATATATAGGAATGTATCTTTTTGCAAAAAAAAACAACAAACAAAAAACCAACAAACCCTCCCCCCCACCAAAAAATAAAAAAAAACACCTCTGGATTTCTGCCAGGGCAGCTAACAGCAGAAGGCTGCCCAAGTAGGAAACACCAGAAAATTATCAGCTCAGGGAATTTAGAATGCTGTAAAATTTATTTGGAGCTGGGATTCTAAGAATAACTAAGATCATCTATCATTTCAGTTTCATCAAGGAGTCTTTCCCATTATTTATAACAGCAATAGTGGGGTGATATTAAAGACTTCATCCTACATAGAATTTGGGGGCATATATTGGAGGTGCTCAACACCTTAAATGATTGGGTCCTATATTTGTGTAATCTGGGGATAAATCTAGGGTTAAAATAATAGAATCTAGAAAATTGGGGTGGGAAGGGACCTCAGGAGTTCATGTAGTCCATCTGAGTCCCCTGCTCAAAGCAGGACCTTCCCCAACTAGATCATCCCAGGGCTTTGTCAAGCCAGGCCTTAAAAACCTCAAGGATGGTGATTCCACCACCTCTGTGGGTAACCTGTTCCATCTCCCTTTCTTCAAATGAAAATGTTGTTCTGAATATCAACCTAACCTTCCCTTGCTGCAACTTGAGACCACTGCTTCTTGTTCTATCATCTGCCACCACTGAGAACAATGAAAAATGAAGTGCACCTCAGGGAGGTGATCCCCAAAGTTCAACCCTAAATGCAGAAAGAGGTGAGTTTCATAAACTATATTCTCTGCCTTCATTACGGTCATAACCTCAGGCAGTTTTTAACTCAAGACAGACATTTTTAAAAGTAATTTTTTTCTGGTTCTTTTATACAATTTGACATACCTCTGAAGGGCCTGGTCTCAGATAGACCCAGAAAAGATTTTGTGTGGGGTACTGGCTAACTATAATACAGGTACACAGGTAAAAGCCTTCACTAACTCCACTGACATCAAGCACAGTTTTATTACCCCAATTCAACTGGGATCAGAATCTGGCCCTTCAAGAAGGCCTCACTGCTGCTTCCAGTTTTTTAATTCTCAGTAAAGCTTCCTCCTCCTAACTGTTTCTGTTAGTGATGTGATTAATACAACTTTGGGCACTCTCCTCTCCTTTCCTCCATAACAAAAAAATAAATCCCAGTTAGAATGAGGCATAGTGATCTCATCTGAATAGGAAATTTCATTTAATTTGTAATAATGGATTCTACACTTTCAAAAACAATGTGATTTTTTGGGGGGGGGCTTTTCAACATGTGAATCTTTGTGCTATATGTGACCCAACTCTAGAAATGCTGACCTCTTGGGTGGTACTTAGCATTCTTTGTTTCTACTGACTTCAGCAGAATTTGAGAGAGCCTAGCACTAGAGCAGGTCAGAAGTTATCCATCAAACAAGGATTTGCTAACAACTCTTTTACTAAAAAATGTTGTTAACCTTTTTTGGTCCAATTCCATGTTAAAAGACACTCCCCTCCCCCCATTTTCTCTAGCTTTTTGCTTTTTTTTTTTTTAAACAACTTTTCTCCAGTGGGGATCCAGAATAGTGTTTAGGGTTTATTGAAACAAACCTTGTTTTCCAAATGTGGGCTACAAGCACACAACCTAAAAGACATGCCTCTGCTCATGCTTCATTCTAGCTGATATGGAGGTGCACTCAGAGATGACATAAGCAGTGAGGTTTGTTATGTAAAACAAATATGATGAGGGAGCAGCAGGACAGGATTATAGTAGAGAAAACAACAAACAGGAAGAAGCAGTAAAATAAACTTGAATTACTTATATTTACTCCTAACTTCTTGGTTGATTTAATTTCCAACCTCCATACCTTCCCCCCTCCCCTCCCCCCAATACAATATGCAATTCACATCATTGTTTACATCACCTCTCAATTTGGCCACTGAAGGCTACCACCAGGACAGCTGAAGCTCGGGTTTCCCAGTGATGAACCTTTCACAATGTCAGATTGAATCTGTCAAGATTGCCAAAGCATTTCTAGTGTAAACAAACCGATAAACAAAGAAATATATATTTTTTATTAAAAAAAAATTAAATAATTTTAATAAAGCTGAGGTAGGTCCTGCTTTGATCAGGATGTTGGACTAGATGACCTCCTGAGGTCCCTTCCAAACCCAATGTTCTATGATTCTATGATTTGAGAGAATCTATACATAATAAAGGAGCAATGAAAGGCACTCTCTTTTTCTTTTTTTCTTCTACCCTAAATACCACACTACAAACATGGTGATGAATACAGTACTAGATTTCATGGGGAGATGTGCCAATGAAATCCAAGAGACTTCTTGTGTAGAGTATGGATCCAAGTCTTCATGTTAAGCCCTTGATTGTTTTGTGTTATTTTGTTTTCTTGGTGCATTGGTGTTGTTGTTCTGATGCATTTTGAATTACTGTAGCTAAAATATAAGGCATAGTCTAGCGATATAAAACAAAGGATTTCTTCTGTCTCTGCCACATTTAAGGATCTGTTGAGGCTTGTGTGTTAAACTCCTGGCTCCTTGAAAAGGCAGGCTCTGGTCTAAAACTACAGAATGATCCAGGCAGATGGTAGTACTTAATATGTACATGAGGAGTATGTCTCACCCTTATGCAGGCTTTGAGAATGTTGCACTGAACAGAATGGGAAAGGCTTGCTTTCAAGTTGCATTTGTTTTATATATGAGCATATAAAATGATACAATGAGAAAGAATCAGAGACAAACCATTCACTATCAGACAGTTAACCACTCAAATTTAAAAAGGGAACATGATTTAGGAAGATACCTACTACAAATCCATGTGTGTAACTTTCCCCACAGGAACTTTTAACTGTGCAGTTCCCATTAAGTTAAATCCCTGTACATTGCACTGTGTATTTACTACACTGTGAAACAAATGTGCTGTGCCTGGGGAATTTACTATCCAATGAATAAATCAGAATCGTTTTCATCAAGTGGTCCTATTCCAGATAATAATGTGTCATCAAATCCTGAAGTCCTTCCTTATTTTTTCATCTGAGGCAACACTTCTATTGACTTCAAAAAGGGTTTTACTTCATTAAGGCTTTCACTGTTGCCAGCTCGTACTTTTTGTGGGCCTGGTATTTTTCATAAAATACAATTTCCTGGATTCATGTGATTACACGAAAATCTCAGTTTTCATTTAAAAATGAAAACAAGTTTCCACTCCTCATTGTTGTGAAAAAGAGCTTGAAATGAGACCCAAGTATGACCTAAAGATTAAAAAACTAGAGATAAATAAAAAGAAACAGACTTAGAAAGGAAAAGCTTCATGACCTTTAAGCCAGTATCATGATTTTTGGGGCCTGACTCATGAGTTTTGGAAGCCTGAAGTTGGCACCACTGAGATTTCAAGATTTCAAACAAAAAAAAAAAGCTGAATGCGTAACTGTGTCAAACAGGAGCTTTTTTATTTAAAAAAATTATCCTATGAAAGGTTTTTTCAACTGTGACTCACCTAAAGAGACTTTATTTAGGAAACCAAAATAAAGTAAGGCTTGCTTAAGTGTTATATAATTTTAAAAGGCAAGTGCATTAATACCCTTCATAGATGGAGAATGATTTGGTCATTATCACTGTAGGTCCCATAGCTTCCTTTATAGCTACAGGCTCACCACATTTGCCTCATTTCAGATGCTAAATTGATATATAGATTTTTTTCTGAATACATAGAAAATAATAATCACTGATTGAACCTGCTGCTCAGGTGCCATCTCCTTTTTTATTTTTGTTGGACAAGAAGTCCATGACTAGTTTCTAGGGGTGAAATCTGGACTTCAGTAAAGTCAATAGGAGTTCTGCCATTAGCTTCATCGGGGACAAGGCCTCACTCTTCACTCTTCCAGTCCAAAACATGGAGTATGAGGATGCAACCAGTTATAATCTCCCTCCTACATTTCTATGCCAGAAACAGCAAGTAGGGTTAACTGAATTTATGTTTTCTCTATATATATCCTTTTAATTTTCTTCTTCAGCAGAAAAGGGGGCCTTTTGTAATTCATGGGGTGAAACTATAATTTTCTGTGAACAACAATTATGAACCTTTACTGCAATGAGAGCAAAGAGAAATTCTTGTGCAGCCTTGTCCGAAGTGAACCTTCTGTCCTTGAGACATTCCTTCTCTGTTCTTTTAAGGAAAGAATGAACCCTTAGTCCCTCTGGAGTGCAAGGTTCATGCACCATGTTCTCATTGCCCAATGGATTTTGGTCAGATATTTTAGTAGTTTCCAGTCCTTCATCTACATATGCCACTAGACATAATGCCCTAAGCAGTCTGGGAATGTGGCCATTTGTTAAATCCTGCTGGTGTCAGCTTTAAATTGTGCCAGCTTAAGTCTTAATTTCTATTCCAGTGCAACTATTAGCTTTGCTATTAATATATTAAAAAAAACTTTGAAAAAGCTCATCTTTATTTGTATTTTGTATTTGAATTAAAAACCAAAAAAGAGAAATGCAGCAAAGAAAGTACCCCACATTTAGCCTGGGTGGTCAGTGAGGCCCAATGATCACAGTCTTGTGCTTCTATTTAAACATTAGTGCCATTTTCTTTTATTGTAGTTTGGATTTGGCATCTAAACAGATGTCCTAAGCCAAAAGCTAGTTGTTTTGTAGCTTTGTCTGCTGTACTGCCCCTTTCAGTGGAATACTATTATGGGATGGCTATAGAATACCATATAGTTTTTGAGTACCCGCTATATGTGGAGGAGGTGTCCGTATGATAACACTCAAAGCTGTACAATAAATATATATCATTTTTTTTTGCCCTCTAGCCTCTAAACAAACATTTTAGGAGCTTATTTGAACCTTCCAATCTACTTAAACCTTCAAACAGCTAATAATTTTTAAAATAATTGGGCTGATAGAAAGATTTCTTCCTTTCTCCCCACCAAAAACAGAATTTTTTGCAAAATATGTACCTACAGAAGACTATGGACAAGATACAGCCCTACACCACTGACAAATATCCTATAAAGTGAATGGCAGTATTAACATCTTATATCAACTGAAGGTATGGCCCTTCGTCGATTTACCCCTTTAACTGTTCCTTACTGTTAGGACTTGGAGCAAGGGGAAGGAGGAAAACATATATGCCTAAGGCTGAATAGGAGAAATCTACCTACTAATTTATAGGTCTAATCTAAAGCACATTATCATCAATGGAAAAGCTCCAACTGGCTTTGAATCAGACCTACATGAGGGATGGTAAGTGTCCCTGATATTTATATTATTGACTGTAGAAAGCTGATTTTTATATTTTTATGACTTACAGGATGATTTTTTTTTCCTTTTTCTTCTTTTTTTTTTTTTTTTGCAAATTGTGCACAAGGTGTTAAAGGTTACTGCAGCAAGGATATTAGTCTTTGACTATGATCTCTGATATTAGTGCTAGGTCCGAGGCAGTCTCTACCTGTATATTAGAACAACAACATGAAAGACACCATATTAACTCTAATCCAAGATGAGATCATCCCCTCCCCCCAGTCACCATGGGGAAAAAGTCTTCATCTTGGATTAAAGTATCAGACTGGGGCAGGTGGTGGCTTAGCTCCAGCTTTGGCCCTGGCCTCAGGGCCAAAGCCGGAGCTGAGATGCCACCTGCCCCAGCATGGATCACTTGGCAGGGAATGAGGCATGCAGCCAGGGGTTGCTGGGGAGAGGGAGGGGAGTGTGGGCTATACCAAACTCTGGCATGCATCCACCAAAGTATCTCAAGCAAAACCAGGGACATCATCTCCCTACTTTACTCAGCTAGTGAGGCCGCAGCTGGAGTACTGCATCCAGTTTGGGGCCCCCCAGTTCAGAAGGGATGTGGATAAGCTCAAGAGAGTCCAGAGGAGAGCCACCTGTATGATCAAAGGCCAAGAGAACAGACCTTACAAGGAGAGGCTGGGGGACATGGTGAATAGAAGGTTCGGGGGACTTGGTGGCTACCTATAAGTACATAAGGGGTGTGCATCAAGAACTGGGAGAACAGTTGTTCACCAGGGCTCCCCAAGGGATAACTAGGTCTAATGGCCACAAACTTCTAGAAGGCGGATTTAAACTTGATATAAGGAAAAACTTCTTTACAATCTGAGTGTCCAAGGTCTGGAACAGACTCCCCCCCAGAGGTGGTACAAGCACCTACTCTGGACTCATTCAAAAGGTGTTTGGATGTTTATCTTGCTGGAATCATTTGATCCCTGCAGACTTCCTGCCTCTGGCAGGAGTGGTGGACTTGATGATCTCATGAGGTCTGTTCCAGCCCCTAACATCTATGAAATCTATTGGGAAGATCCAGGAAATTAACCTCAGCAGCAAAAAAAATTAAAAAGTTAAAGTAAAAAGTATACAAAAGCATGGGACTAAACCAGGCCAGACTGTGTGCACTTTTGCTAAATTAATAGCAAAGTTGTATTGCAGAGCAGGCAGGTAACTGGCCCTAACATAGCATAAAGTAGATAAATTTTATAGTGAAAGGAGAGCCTCATATGATTTGGAGATTGGTTAAGACACTGTTTCAAACTGTATCATAACTAGGGAGGGGCACCAGCCCTGAGCCAAATTGGGGGGTGGAGGGTGGGGTGTGCGGGTATGGCCCCCTGTTCCCCTCCATCTAGTGGGGGGGGGGTACTTGATTTCAAATTTCCCTTCCATTCAGGCTCTGCCAGCTCCTCCTACCTAGAACATTAGAAAACTGTAGACTAGATGGCCAACTGGCATTATCCAGAATGGTTAATCTATTGTTTTCTCTCCTGGCTTTGTGTAGGCTTCCTGGTAATCTGCATCCAAACTGGATCTGTTCAGTTCTGTGTCACTGGATCAAAATGCCCCCAGAGACAGGTAATGTTCAGATTCGGAGTAGGGGTTTGGGTCTATTTCTAAGATGTAACATACATTAACTTTGTAACTCTATCCCAAAATGCTTTACAGTATTAAATAATACAGTTAGAGTTGAATAATAGATAAGTGCAGTAGGAGAGAGAAATTAAGAGGTACAGAGATGGGAGAAAAGATATGTTTTCAAATGAGATTTGAAATAAGAAGGGGAGTCAGTGAAGCAGAGAAATACAAGAAGGCTTTTTTCAAACTGCAGGAGCTACAGAAAGCTCTCATGTAAATCACAGTAAGATTTTATGAAGGGACAGAGTAAAGGCCAATGCTAGAAATAAGAGGCAAGATTCTCATCTCACCTATATTAGTATAAATCTGAAGAAGTTATTTCATATTTAGGCCAGCATCTTTAGGATCAGAATCTAGCCTAATATATTTAATGTGACAGACACACTATAACACTACTTCAAGAGATGTTTTTTAGACAGGCCATGATACAACCAACCTGAAACTGGTGTCATATTCATATAAAATCAATTCGTATCTGTGTATAATTCAACACTGTGACAAATGGACATTAGCCTGTCCATGATTTATATTTGATACAGAACAGAAACAGTGATAATAGAAAATGTATATAAATTCATATTCCATTGCTTTAAGGACAAACTAAGTTTGAATCTAACTACCATCTAGGATCAGAGACAAGTGGCATGAAAACTAAGATAGTCACCTTTACCCTTAAGGCTGGATAAGGTACAGATAAAGACAAAGACAATGGAGCACTTGAAATGTTAGGCTTTGAGACAGGAAATTGACAAATACCTCCAGAGCTAGTAGGGAGGCTAGATGATATAAGGGATAATGGTCTTTGTATGAGGAACAGAAACTCTTACATGCCCTATCCTCACAGATGGCACACCTGGTTGTATATGATGTTGCTGACATGCTAACGTTGACAGTCATGACAGATATGAAAATGAATTTGGTTACTCCTTTAACACCAAAAATAGCCATGGACTAGAAAGTACACAAAAGAGATGACCCAAAAGATATGAACCTAAGGTATGCATCTGAAACACTTTGTGTCAGACAAGCTGGATGGCTAGGAAGATCATAGGAGAGAAAAATCATTGCACTCATATTAACTGAACAGTAAGGCAACTGAGTGTTTGGGAATGTCAGGCAAATTATCCCAGGAAGATGAAGAAAAATCTTGGAACTCCAAAGCAACAGAGTGATGGAAGTATGTCTGCGATCTACTCTTCTTGACATCTTCAGTCCAAAGGCACAGACTAAGAAGTTCTTAGCCATAAGGTGAGTTTCAATAGTTTCATATTAAAAAAATCTCACTGCAGAAATATACTCATCTGTATAAGTAGTCACAGAGTTAATGTAGTCACACCCAGATATCAAGCTGAATTACATCAAATATTCTGTCTATGCCACAGTTCAAGGGAAGAAAAGGTAACAGTTACACAAATGCTCTGTTAAGCATATATTACTAACCTTTTTTATAGAAGCAGGGCATTGGCTGCCATGGTTCCTCTGCTTTATCTGTGGTGGGTTAGAGCATGATGTCTTTTGTTGCATCGGGGTTGACGGCAGTTTTATGAAGAGTTTAGATTATGGATTGTATAGGATGGTTTGGATAGGAATAATCCTGTCGTAGGCAGGGGCCTGGACTGGATGACCTCTGGAGGTCCCTTCCAGCCTTACTTCTCAATGATTTCTCTATGATTCCTCCAGAAGCTTTGTTGTGTGTGTCACTCATAGTTATCTTGAAAGGGAAAGTAAGAGAATTCAACTGTTTGGAAAACAAAAGGAAATAATTTAAAGATCCCTTCATTAAAGGCCATGACAATCCTCCTGTCCCACACAATCACTTTCAGGACTGAAGACCCCAGTGTGATGTGGCTGGCACTGAATCTCAATCTGCTTGTTGAATACCGTGCTGACAGCCCTGGTCCACATGGAATCTCAACACTCTTCAGCTGAATGTGGGTAAAAGGGATGGGGAAGAAATGGGGAATATAAAAGAATCCCCCTACTCTCCACCTACATAAGGTCAAGACATGATTACAGTCTCAGTGCTTTGGTGAGTGCTACCTGCTGCGACACTCTTGGGAGGCCAGGCAGCCTAAGGAGCACAAAAGAGGGATAGGCAAGAAAAAAGGTCATGACCCCTATCTATGCATTAGCCAGTGGCTGACAGGAGAGCATGCTGGCTGGACAGCAGGCATATTTTTCTTCACATGTGATAACTCCTAGAGACAGTATGCCTTCGTAGGGACCAACAATGGGCCAATGTCTTAAAGACATAATTCTGGCCTTCATCAGCACTACCTTCACATTAAAACATAGATTTAAACTAGAAGACCAAAGGACCAAGTTCATAACTGTTATCAATGGGTGCAAATGCAGCAGAGTGACACCAAGTCACACCAGATTTGAATTCTCCCCCACATTCCAAGCATTTGAATCACGGAGTCAAAAGGTTGGAAGGGATCTCAAGAGTTATATAGTCCAATTCCCTGCACAAGTGTAGAGTGTGTGTTACTTCCGTTCACTCCCAGACAAATCTCTATCCAGCCTTTTTGTAAAACCCTTCAATGAAGAGATTCCACAATGTCTCTGGGCAGTCTGTTCCTTTGTCCTACTGGTCTGTCACTCAGGAAGTTTTCTCTGAGATCTCATCTGAATCTTATTTGCTGCAATTTAAAGCCATTGCTCCATGTCTTGCACTCTGCAGCAAGGAAGAGCAGTTGTTCTTCCTCTTTATGGCAGCTTTTCAAAATATTTTAAAAATGTTATTATGCCCCCCCTCCTCCCCTTAATTTGTCTTTTGGCCAAACTAAACATACTCCTCTCAACCTTTCCTTGTACAATTTGCATTCTAATCCCTTTATCATCTTGCTCACTTCTGGTTCATCTCCAGGTCCTCCACACCCTTCTTAAATTGCAGAGTCCAGAATTGCACACAAAACTCCAGCTGAATTACCAGAGCTGAATAGAGAGGTAACATGGTCTCCTCTATCTCTCAAGCTATGCACCTATGAATGGAGGCCAGAATTGAGTTTGCTTTTTTGGCAGCTGAATCACATTGCTGGCTAACGTTGAGTCTGTGATACCAAAACACCCAGATTCTTCTCTGCCATGTTACTGCCTGGTCAACTTTTTTATATAGTGTACGTGTACATCTGGTTTTTCTTCCCTGGGTGTGGCACCTTACATTTGTTGAATTTCATTTTCTCATCTTGTGCCCACTGCTCCAATGTATCAAGATGCTTTTGCATTGTAATCCTATTTTTCTACCCATCTGCAAATGGTTCTTGATCAAAAAGTAGGAGGATCTCAGGAATTACAGGCCATTCAGACTGACCTTGATACCTGAAAAGATCATGGAGCAGGTCCTCAAGGAATCCATTGTCAAGCACCCAAAGGAGAACAAGATGATCAGGCCAGCCAGCACAGTTTCACCAAGAGTAAATCATGCCTGACAAACCTGATTTCCTTCTATGATAAAGTGATGGAAATACAGACTAAATGAAAGTACTGTAAGGTGGATACAAATGCTTTGATCATTGTGCTCAGTGAATAGTCATGAATGGCTCAATATCTAGCTGGGAGGAGGTATCAAATAGGGGTCTGTTCTGGGTCCAGTATTGTTCAATATCTTCATTAATAATTTGGGATTGAGTAAATGCTTAACAATTTTGTAGTTGACACTGACCAACCTGACGGTGGGTGGCTGTACCCAGAAAAGTTACGCGAACAGGCCGGGGACGAAAGGGTTACGGGGCCTTGTTCCTCCTTCTCCTGTCTCTCCCTCCGTCGACAGAAAACACCAAGGAGGTGGTATAACAAATAAATGCTTTACTCACACTTTCGTATAGGTGGTTTCCTTTACAGCAGTTTCAAAAATAAACTCGCTGTTAACTCGAGAGCTCTAATTCGGTCGTGATGGGGGCATCCGGGGGGAAGGGATTTCGTGGACGCAGAACCTCCGGTGAGGGTGATCAGGCCTCTCCGATATGTCGTGGGTCCCAGCTTTTTGGCGCGTGCGCTTTTCCTTTTAAACGGGCTGCATCCGCCCGCCCCCTGCCAATCAGCCCGGGACCGCCGATCTCGCGGCTATCAGGCCACGCCCACTACTTCCCCCATGCCACGAGCACAACTTGCTCTCATGCTTGGCATTTGGTCATTTATATTTTCTTTTTCTTTATCACAGACACTAAGTTGGGTGGACCTGCAGACACTTTGGAAGACAGAACTAGAATCCAGAATGACCTGGGCAGACTGGAACAATGGTTTCCAATCAACCAGATGAGATTCAGCAAGTACAAGTGCAAAGTCTTGTACTTGGGACAAAATACTTGCATTCACAAATGCAGACTGAAGAATGACTGACAAGGCTAGACTACCACAGAGATGGATCTGAGGATTATGGTGGACCATAAACTGAATATGGGCCAACAGTGTGCTCTTATTGCAAAAAAGCCGACAGCATCCTGAGTTTTATTAACAGGAGTGTTACTTGCAAATCAGAGGAAGTGATTCTTCGATCTATTTAGCACTGGTGAGGCCTCATCTGGAGTACTGTGTCCAGTTTGGGCCCCACACTTCAAGAAGGATGTGGACAGGTTGGAAAGAGTCCAGTAGACAGCAATAAAAAACCAGAGGCCTGGGAAGCATGATTTCTAAGGAAAGGCTGAAAAATCCAGGATTATTTAGTCTGGAGAAGGGAAGCCTGAAGTGGGGATTTGATAACAGTCCTCAAATACCTGGCGGGTGATTACAGAGAGGATAGAAATGGTCTTCTCTCTGTGGCCAAAGGGGACACAATTAGGAGCAATGGCTTCAGCAGGGGAAATTCAGGTTGGAGATTAGTAGGAACTTTCTGACGATGAGGGTGGTCAAGCATTGGACCAGGCTACCTAGAAAAGTTGTGGAATCTCCATCCTTTGAAATTTTCAAGAGCAGGTTAGATAGACACTTGGGTGGGATGGTCTAGTCAGGAACAATCCTGCCCTAAGAAGGGGGCTGAACTGGATAATTTCATTTGGTTCTTTCCAGCTCTACTTTCCTATGATCCTACGTTTAGGACGGGCTCTATTTCTGCCATAATGCAAAACAAACCCTGTGGAACCCAGCTGAAACCTCCTGTCAGTCTGAAATAGTTCCATTTATATTTACTTTCTGCTTGTGGCAATTCAGTCAATCAGGCAATGCATCCATCTAACAATAATTCTATCAACCCCAAATTTCTCTAGTTACTGAAATGTCATGTAAGACTCTAGTTATTGAAATGTCAAAAGCCTTACTATAGCCCAAACGTATTATCTCCACTTCATCCAGTACAAACATAATATATAATGTACATACAATATACTATGGCCCCTGACAGATGTTAAAGTAAAGGCACAGTGGAGGATGCAGGATGCCAACAATTGTGGGATCCCACATCAGAAGCACAACTGTGGGATCCCACATCAGATCCCACCACACCATTTCGCCAGTGCAGGGGGAACAAATAGCAACCTACAAGCAGATAGCAAGTTTGGTTTCCAGGCAGGGAAGTGCATCAGGTGCTCCCGCAGCTGGGGCCCCCCATCAGCTGACCAGAGTTCCCAGTGGAGGCAGCATGCCCCAAATCATCTGAGGAGGCTTCTAGCCATGGGAGCACCTGGTGTGTGCTCCAGAGGCTGGGCATTGGCTATCTATACAATTAAAAGCCTGAAAAGAACCAGCCACAAAGTTATTACACATATATTACATAATAACTTAGTGGCTTATTCCTCATTTTATCATGCCATTAATTGATTGAACATGTGGCCAGGTCACTCCTTAAGACATGATTAACCAGTAATCGCACCTTAAGTGTAATGTCTGTCAGGGGTGTATACCTCATTCACCAAATTAGTTCACCATATCAAAGGAAATCAGGTTTATTTGACAAGATTTGTTCTTAGAAATGTCACGTTGGCTACTAGAGATTAACCCTCCTTCCTTCAGGTGTTTACCTGCTTTATAATTTTCTCCAATAACTTCCCAGGTATTGTTCCCCAGGTCCTCCTTTTCCCCACCATTGGCTTTTCCATGAAGGGATAGTAGCCATTGTATGTTACTTATCTTTTGAAAGTCATGCTTGATTCAACTAAGTGTACACTGACTATTCAAAACAAATAGTTTAGTGATACTAGTATTGAAACAGCTGAGAACAGATGTGGAACAGGCTCCTTTGTTGTCCTAAGCAAAGTTGGGGAGATGGTACCAAGGGCCGTACCTGAGGTTCTGGGTGGTATCCAAGACCCAGGGGTGAAAGCAAGGGGCTCCCAGGTCCCAATAGCTATGGGGCTCCAGCTTCATAGAGAAGGGAGGGAGATCAGGATGGAGCCAGGGCAATTTTGGTCTCCTGAGAGCTATGAAGAAAAGCACCCTCCAGCTAAGAAGTTAAACCTCTGCCTACCCACACTTACTCTCCCAGCCCGCCCCCCCCAGCCCCCCAAAGTGCTGCTGAATGCCATGTTGAATGAAGAAATAAAACTCTTAATTTGGCAGCACTGGAGGTGCTCCCCTGTATTCACCCCCTGCTTTTCCCTGCCATATCACTTATCTGCCAGGAGTTGAGAGCCTCCTTGACATCATTGCTCAATTATCAGCTCCTCTCCATAGAGTCTAGGTGTGGCGGCGAAGCGCCCCCACAGGCGAGCGAGGGGGAGCAAAGGGGACCCACAGACCCCAGACCCCGAGAGCAAGCCCCCAGAAGGGCATACGCACCGTCAGAGGGGCAGCGGGAGGAAGAGCCGCATCCGCGGCCGCAGCCACGCGAGCCGCCATTATGCCGGCTCTGGCAACAGCTGTTCCCCACGCGGCGAACAGCTGAGCCAATCCCAGTGGCCGGAGCGGCGGGAGGATTTAAGAACGCCGGCAGAACAGGGAAGGCGCGGGAGCCAGGGAGAGAGAGTACGGGTGTGCTGCCTGTGCCGCAGGCTCTCACACGAGGCAGCAAGGACCCCGCCTGCGGGTCTCAAACAGGCAGTGTAGGCAGGAGCTGTAAGCCTGCCACCGGCAGCCAAGCGAGAGGCAGCCAGAGAGTGCACGCCGAGGCACTCTCTCAGCGTCCTGAAACGGCAAACGCACAGGAGGCAGGGGAGCGCCCTGTGGACGGGAGGAGAGGGGAGACAGCGGAGGCCCCGGGAGGGGGCTGGCACCAGGGGAAGCACCCACCAGCTCCCCCTGGTTCGGAGGAGTATTATCTTTAAGGAAGGAGGAAGGAGAAACCCCTCTCAGCAGGAGGGAGGACAACCGGAACCGGGGAACCGGTCAGGGGCCATCATACTGGGCCTGGCAACATCTGGACAACATCGCCCAGCGGTTGGCGTGTGGACGGGGTGTAGGGGAGGCGGAGCCCTGTGGATCACCGCGTCCGGTAACCGTGAGTAACACCGTCTATCGGGAGGTCCCACCCAGGATAAAGATCTCCACTGGAGACCCCTCTGAACATAATCTAGTACATCCAAGTCGTGGCAGGCGAGTTGAGGGGAGGGGCCACACCCCAATAGGCCAGGCGGAGCGAGGCGCAGGCTCCACACTAGGCCTATAGCTGCTAGTCTAGCAACAGAGCTGCTTCAATTCCAGCACCCTTCAGCCTTGGTTCCAGAACCATTCGCCCTGCCCCTGCCTAATCAGTTTGTGCCCACCTCACCCACCAATAGCTACACTACTGGTTGGGGGCACAACTGAATGGGCATGTTTTAAATATGGGATGAACTATAGACTGTGCGGGCCGCGCCCCGATCCCACCTTTGTCGCCATGTGCGGCGGCAATTCCAATCTCATTCCTGTCACCATGTGCGAGCCGGGCCCGTCTTCGTTGCACATGGGCTGTGGCTGGCAGCCCGGGCACACGGGGTTGGAGAGAACCGCAGGGCGGTTTAGTGCACGCGAGTTAGAATTAGTTACGGAGGCCTAATGGTTGATTGAAAAGATTGTTTACTTACACCCAAAGATGGTATTGGTGTAGACTGGACAGGTTTCCAGGCACAGCTCCCGCTTGGATCCTCACTAGATGAACACGACAAATCGATTGCTCCCACGGAGTTATTCAGGCTCCGCGGGTCCAGTTCGGTTAGGTTCGAAAAGTTTCCCCGGAGTTACTTAGGCTCCGCGGGTCCGAAGTTACAGGAAAGAGATACGTCTAGGATTGCGCTCGGCGGCGATGGGGAGAGGCGAGAAGCAAAAGCTCCGTAGGCTCGGTTCTATTGCCTCTATTGCCTGCTTAGGGGAGGCGCGTTGGGTCCGCGAGGGTCCGCAGCGCTTGGAGATCTTCACACAGAATCTCTCTCGTCCTCCCTCCTCCGACTTGGGCGGAAACTACCCAAGCCTTTTGTACAGCTAGCAAGCCAATCGCTAGCCGCCACGTGTGCCTACATTAGGAATTGGCCAATAATGTGGCACAAATCCTAATACAAACGGCGGGAACTTCTTTGCAGTGTGTATCACTATAATGCAAAAGAAATGCACCCTGCAAAGAAGCTGTAATTTGGCGGGAAATCCCCCGTTGCACCAGAGTTCTCTCTTGCAGCAGAGAACTCTACCGTGCAAAGAAAGCGACAAATAGCGGGAAAATAATTTAGCGGTGCCGAAGCACACACACAAACAAAAAATCACACCTTTGGGTTGTAACACAGACTTCAATTCCCAAATACTGAATTTGGGATCCTAGTCGCATTGAAATGAATGGCAAAATTCTAATCGATTTCAGTGGATCCATGATTTCATCCTGAATCTGCAAAACTATGATCTTGTCCTTAAAAAAAATTCTACCAACTTGTTTTCAAATAAAGAGTCGCAGTTCCTAAAATAGAAGTCCAGCTCCCTGCTGTAATTAAGAAGGCTTTGCAGGAAACGTTCTAAGTTACAGCGATCCCCCGGACCAAACAGAAGTTTACTGTTGGTTCCAGGGAGGAGGGAAATCTAGCTACTGGCTTTAGCTTGCCACCAGTTTCCCCTAGCAATCGCCCCTCCTCTCTCACATCCTGTCCCTCTTTCAGAATGGGAGGAGGGAAAGGAAGTAGAGGGAGTTTATTCTAGGGGTTCCTCAGCTGGCACTGGAGCATGGGGAAGGTGAACTGGAGCACCCCCCCCACCTCATGGGGGCTCCAATACACCTGCCCCACCCTCCAACAGGAGCTGAAAAAAACCCCAAACCAAACTCCCTCTACTCCCTTTCCCCTCTCCCATTCTGAAAATGGCAACAGGCTGGCAGGCAGCGCAGACAGAAGTTACAGAAGACACTCTATTTTGAAACTTCTTCATCTGACCCCTTATACAACAAGGGATCATATTTTCACCCAATCAGCCATTTTTAAGCAGTCTGCACATGTTCTATCTGTGAAGTTATATTATTGTTAATTTATTTGAACAATAAATAAATTAAATCATATATCCCATGTGAAATACTATACATTTGTATTCATTTTGGCAAATCCTATATAAGCGCTACACTGCAATGCACACAACACTGGTACAAACTGTCTGAATTCCTTAGTGAGTATAAAGGGAAATGTTATTATAGGTATCACCACAAAAAAAAAAAAAAAATCTGTTGAAGGAGGACTGGGAATTAAAATTTTATTCACTAAGAAAGTATTGAACCCAGATGGTCATTGGTGGCCTTTTCATCTCACCTCTGAAAACATTTTAGCTCCTTCCTTTAGAAAAAAAAATTACTTTTACATTTGGTATTTATTGTATAAATTTGAATTGATTTTTTTCAATGAAGTAGAACATTAAAAACTTTGCTTAGAGGAAAAAATAATCCAAAATTAAAGTAATTTAGGAGCTTAAGTCCCATTGACTTCCAGCTGGATATGGACTTCTAAAACATTTAGGAGCTTTTAAAATGTTACTCTGCCTCTTGAATATTCAGAACTCTTGGCAGAGGTGATATCTTTTACTAGACCAACTAAATAGTTGCAAAAAAAAATCTTTATTTTCAAGCTTTCAGGCTCTCACACCCTCCCTCAGGCAAAGGAGAATGCACAGATTGTAAAATTTCTCCCACGTAGAAATGAAACTTCATATTGCACAGGAGAATAGAAAGATGTTATAGGGTCCCCTAGGTGGAAAAGTTCATTTTATGCAAATTAGGCTCAAATAAAAGTTGGAATAGTCTGTTTACCTCCAAGGTGTCTGATAGCAAACAGGGTGTTGAATTTTTCTTCCTTCTTGGTAAGATGCTTTCTATTGTACAGGAGAAAGGGTTGATGGAATGCATCTCGTGGCTGAGGCAGTTCTGTTGTATAGAGATTGTTCTCCAGTTATGTGTATTCAGCTCAGACAAAAAACCTGGAGCAGGGGTGAAAATATCCAGGTCTCTGGGTATTGCATTTTTGCTTCTTTTTTGTAAAAATTATGAAGTTTTTATTTCAAAGTGGCTAATTGTGATATCGTGCATGTTTCAGGGATACAAATTTTAGCTGCATCTACAGGCAAGAGTATTCAGAACTCTGACTCTGATGTACTTATTCAATTTCCTCTTCTTTTCATTCTGTTTTTAATCTTCCTCCATTGTGTATCTACTTATCCTTTAGTCTTTTTCAGTCTATTTTCTTTTCTCTCTGATGCAACTATTCATTTTCTTCTTTCCCCTCACCAACATTTTCATCCTTCTTTCCTCAGCTTGTGTCCACTAAATCTTTCCCTTAAGTTTTCCATCACTTCTTTCCCTTGAGCAGTTACCCTTTCTCCACCCGCCACCTCTCACTTGTCCTCATATACCCCTTGCCCAGAAAAATTAAAGTTTTTTTGTTCCATATATTTTAAGTTATTTCACTATTGGGATCCTGTTTCCTTTTACACAAGTCATCTATTTTTAAATGTAAAGCTTTCAATTTAAAATAGATGCACAATACTCTCTAAGGCACTGAACCAAAGCCCATTAAAACTAAGTGACTCTCTCCACTGAATTCAATGTGTTTTGTATCTGATTCCAGATATCTAGTGATCTGGGCCGCAGTCTTTCAGGTTTGTCCATGCTGGGTAACAGTCTAGCACACTGATTAGTGTGCAAGACTAGAGAGTTAGTTTTTGAGATTACTTTGTTCTTCCTGGGATCTTGGAGACCAAGGCCAGGCATGTGCCGAGTCTGCTAAAAGCAAAATGTAGATTTTGGAATGCAGAGTTCATGGTACAGAGACTTTTCCAAACAAAATGTTCCCATCTGATATGAAGCCTGGTGCTGATTCATTATTTGAGTTCCTTTTGTTACACAGAGCTTGACTGAGTAAAGCACAGTGTTTCAACAAAGCTTCATGGAACCCCGGCCTGTCCAGCCAAAGACAAGGAAGCAATGCCTACACTTAAGAGGCAGATACTCTGCTTTTAGTTACAATATATGTACATCTAAGAAATGCCATGAACAGAAACCAAATTTCATATTTACACTGGTGTAGAACTTGGTGTCAGCAGCAGTGATGAATTCCAATTCCATTCAAGATCACTTGTATTGGTAGCAAAATGCGACACAGCCTTTAAAGTTTGACAAGCCAGAGGGCACACTCCATGTTCCTGAAGAGGCAAAGATAAACAAAGGAACTAACAGTCTTGGAACAGAAACACTCTTTACATTATGATAAATACTAGTCATGCTTCTTGAAAAAAATACTAAACACAAGGCCAGCACTGGATTTACATTTAGAGACGTTTGACATTTTTCTGGGCAGAGGGTGTACAGAGAATCTTGCTTGGAGGCTAAGCAGGAAAGAAAATAATCTAGAGTTAAGTACGTGTTTAAGTAAGGCCTGCTTATGTGTGTCCGGATTGAACCCATATCTGAGTGTTGATTTTACATTATAAAAATCAACTAAGCATTCATTATACATTTTTTAAGGGTAAGTGAAGTATGTGTTTCCATAAGCCTCTTTCTGCAGACCCAGCAGTACAAAAAGGGGCCTTAAGCAAGCAGCTAAAGATTCCCTCAGCTTCAAGGAGCTTTTTCAATTCTCCAACCCACTTCCAAGCCTCAGGCCCAGGGGCAGCAGGGGATCAGAGTACTCCAGAGATCATGGCAAGCAGCTCATATGGCACTCTTCCAGCCACAAGGAGCAGAACAGGATGGTAACATCACCTCTGTCCCTACGAAGATGAAGGAAATTATGTTTAATGACCTAGTCCTTCAACCTTTACTTTCATGAGAAGAGACCCACTGACTAACTTCTGACATCCTTACACAGTGTTTTTCTTCAACGAGATCTTTTCATGAGAAAGAACTAAGTAAGGATGTCAAGGGTTGGCCTGTTTGCCTTCCATGGTACCATGCCCACATGTAAGGGCTGAATGCAAAGTATGTGCAGTTCAGAAGAATGCCTCTACTTGCCAAGGATGCTTTCAGCTGAAAGATATGTACAGTGGTAGTCAAGCAGCCTTCTCTCCCTCACAATTTCTAAAAGAAATGCCTCACCCACCCTTGTTGCAGCTGTGGGCTAAAGGTGATTTGTTTCTAGCATTCTGATTATGCACAGCTTAATTATCTACTGACTAATTATTATACTTGCCATCTTGAATGGCCCTAGGTAATAGGAGCATTGCTTTCTTTCTGCTTGACCACGAAGACAAGTAGCTCAAAAGGCTCGTCCTTTCTGGTCTCTTTCAGACAAAAGGCCCATTCACAAAGAAAAAAAAATCCTGACAATTTCCAAGTTAAACTAAAAACAAACCAAAAAAGTATAAAGCATGCAGTGTCCCTATGCCAGAACTGAATGCATTAATTCAAATGTACCACTTTGTGTGGAACTTACCAGCTCCTTGAGGAAGGAACAAACTTTCTTTAAGTTTTAGTTTAAAATTATGGATTAAAATTTAAAAAAGGTGAAGGGACACAAAGTGAATCCTGACAGTGATATGGAACAATCACATTTATCAACACATCTTAGCCAAAAACTAAGATTAGGGTCTAAAAGTATCTATGAACTACTATCCTGTCAGAGATTTCAGGTAAAATAAAAGAGTAGCAGTAAGTGAGATGGTCTCACCAAGGAAAAGCCACTCCATATATCAGATCAGCAGGAAAATATTCTTTGGGCATTGTGGAGAATCACAGTGAATCATGGACTTTTGGTTTATGCTGGGAGGCCTGTAGGGGATCCCTAGTTAAGTGTGGAGGCCTTGGCAAAACAGATGCAGTGGGAGCAGTCCCACCATAGATCACAGGAATTAGCAACCTCATACATCTCTTTGTCCCTCAAAATGTACATTTGACAGAAGCCGTTACATAAAGGAAAAATGTGCTTTGGAGCCGTATTCAACAACTGTGCTAGGCTTAAGCCAAACCAGTTAAATGAACTACATTTTCAGGTGCACTGAAATCCTCAACGTTTCAGGTTTCTGAGTCTTTAGAATACTGGTAGGTCCTTTCAAATCTCTGATGAACATGAGCTTTAAAGAAACACAATTCACAGGGTAAGTACAGCATATTTAGGGTGACCATGAGGAAATCTGGAACAACTGGGACATCCAGGGCATTAATTCTCTACCTCCCCTCCAACCCCGCACATCAGTGGAAGAAACCAGCAGGTAGGAGTACAGGCGCAGTCCAGTGAGGAGGCAGAGCTGCCTGGTGCACCATGCTGCTCTGCCTCCCTGCTGGAAAGCCCTTCAAAATCCGGGAATGTCCAAGGCAAACTGAGATGTATGGTGACCCTAAGAATAGTACACCCTGCTCCCTGAGAATGAACTTTTTGATCTGAAATCCCAAATATTAATGATCTAAAGATTTTGATCTAAATCCCAAATATTAATGTTTCCTTTCCACAATGACTTTAGCTAAGACTAAACCAAAAACAAACATTTAATAGGCAGTGTTGCACCTTCACTCCCTTGAAAAATGAGGAAATCATGGAGGATGGAATGGAGTAAAATACTTGACTCTAATGCCAGTCAGCCAACAAAGAGTATAGAAGAGTTCAGTACTTTTTACAAGAGAACAGAAAGATCATTTACCTAAAGGCCAGACATTTTCCAAAAAGACATTACTAGAGTAGCTGTTGGGAAACAGAGTTTGGAAGACAGGAATAAGAACATAGCTGAGCTGCAAAGCAGATGAGCATAGCACAGGGCTGGAGACGCCAGCATGATGGATATGAGCTGGGCATTGACTAAAATGTCAACAGGGCTTCAATTTTATGGCAGCAATTGGCATGATGTTAGTCAAAAATCAATACCTGCTATCTAAATTCTGCATTTTGTCTGCTGTCAGGTGAAGTTTGATGTCTGTATCTCTTTCTTGGACTGATTTTTCATCTGCTATCAGCATGCTGAAAAAATAACGCTTGTAAATGAAGGCAGTGTACATTGCTAGCTGAACCAAAGGAAGCCAAGAAACACAAAAGTCAAAAGCTTCACTTTATCTTGCACAGAAATAATTGGATATCTGGATCCTGCTGCATGAGTATAACAAATCCTACTTAGAATTTGAACAAGACTAAAGACTGGGTTATCTAGGTTCTGCTCCCAGCCCTTCCAGGGGCTCCCCAGGGTCAAGTGCTAACTAAGATACTTTTGCATGACATTTTTTCCATCTGTCAGAGGAGTATAAATAATATTACCCTGCCTCCCAGGAGAATTTCAAAACTTATTTCATTTAATCCCCTTAATTTTCCCCTCTGACCCTATCCACCATGCCTCATCCCATAACTACAGCTCTAGTCAAAGCAATTACTAGTAAATTGGAAACAGCGAAGACTCACCTTATATACCCAAAAAAGCATAGAAGGCTCCAATGCAATCCCTGAGCTTACTGTTCTGACCTCCCTCCTACCGTTTTCTCCTTCTGCCTGGCTCTGTCATTTTATTTCCTATTATTGAGTTTGTCTTTATTTACATTGTAAGCTCTTGTGGCCAGAGAATCCCTCTCCCCTTGTTCCATTAAACCCTATGAACATCCATTTAAAGCAATTTGAGACTGTGGAAGTTACTCTATGTGTGCAAGGTATTGCTATTATTTTATGCTCATTCATGAAGATGGTGACTGTAGAGCTGTTCCTGTTTTGCCTAGCAATGGGGGTTCATGACACCAAGAAGGAATTAAGATGGGATTTGGGGGGGGGGGGGAGTGAGGAAGATGGAAAAGACCTCACAAGTTCATCTAGTCTAGCCTCCTGCTCAAGGCAGGATCATCCCTGACTAAACTCTCAAAAATGTCCAGGGATGGAGATTCTACAACTTCTCTGGGCAACACAATTTAATGCTTGATCACCCACATAATCAGAAAGTGAATCCTAGTATCAAACCTAAAATTCCTCTACTACAGGTTGAGTCCATTGTACCTAGTCTTGTCCCCTGTAGCCACAGAGAAAAGTATCTCCATCCTCTCTATAGTCCTTCAGGTCTTTGAAAACTGTTATTAAATCCCACCTCAGTCTTCTCTTCTTCAGACTAAATAATCATAACTCTTTCAGCCTTTCCTTTTAAGACATGCTTCCCAGGCCTCTAATCATTTTTGTTGCTCTCCATTGGACTCTTTCCAATCTGTCCACATCCTTCTTGAAGTGTGTGGGGTCCGAAACTGGCTTCACCAGTGCTGAATTGAGAGGAAGAATCACTTCCCTTGATTTGCAAGTGACACTTCTGTTAATACAATCCATTATGCTGTTGGTCTCTTTTACAACAAGAGCACGCTGTTGACTCATATTCAGGTTATGATCCACTATAACCCTTAGGTGCTTCTCTGCATTACTGAGGCCTAAACAATCATTTCCCAATCTGTTTCTGTCCATGTAGTTATTCTGTCCCAAGTACAGAATTTTGCACATAGACTTCTTGAATCTCATCTGGTTGATTCAGGACTATTTTCCCAGTCTCTCCAGAATATTCTGGATTCTAGTCCTGTCTTCCAAAGTGTCTACTACTTCCCAGGTGAGTGCTGTACCCCATCCTCACCTCCTCCTCCAGCCATTGGGCACAATCACATTTTGCAAGAGGCCTGCTGTCATTGTGCATTAGGCATGCTTTGGAAAGGCTTAAACAGGAATCCAGGGACGGTGGTGGGACTTTCAACTTCTGGAGCTCAATCACACTTAGATGAGAACTAGGCATCATGCTGCTTGGAGTGGAGCATTTCTGGGCATACACAGGAGCTCTAGGCATCCAGAGAGGTTTCATATCAACCTTCAAGTGATCTTTGGGGGTAGGCAGCAGATGAGCAGTATTTTTTGGATTGTAGTTTAGGACTTGTACAGAATTGAGTGCCCCGAGCCCTGCTCCAGGGCCCTGTGTCCGCTATTGGAACTATCTCTTTGTTAAGCTTATCTAAGATGAAAGTTAATCACTTCATACCACACCGTCATAGGGGCCAAGGGCTGATTCTGAGAGTAGGGCTAGGCAGCAGAGTTAGAAAGTTGCAGAGCCCTAGATAATAAACAGCTGGAAGCTCATTACAGAATGTCCTGCTGAGGTGACTTCAGGTCAGGAGGAGCTAGGGGCTATATAAGCCCTGCACCCAATGCTGGATTCACCCTTTAGTGGGCCTTGGGCAAACAAACTCATGGGCCCCTACTTGATGCTGTGTATTTATATTACTTTTTCACTCAATAATTATAATATGTAAAATAACCACAATGGGGTCCCTTCTTCACTTAGGGCCCTAGGCATCTGCCTAGTTTGCCTATGTGTCAGTCCAGCCCTGTCTGTACCAGAGGCAGAAGGCAGTCTCCTCTGGACAGGGCTGGAGCTCCCTGCTGGGCATCGAGGGAACCAGCACTGGGAACTGCAGACTGGTCCATGCTGTGATCATTAAAGGAGCTCCCTGCACTGAGTGAAGAAGTTGCATTGGTGACAAAGAACTGTGAGCAGGCACAGGAAGGCCTGAGCTGGGAAAAACCTGCATGACTGTATATGAGCTGGGGGAGAGGCCTGGAGAAAGACACCCCAGCTGCAATTGTTTTGGGATGCATTTCTGTTGCTGTTATTGCCATAAGGCATGGGAGTGGCTAAAGCAGCAGAAGGAGGCCGCTAAGTGCACCTGGGGAACGTGCTGCAATCAACAAAGGACTGTTAAAGGTTGGGGGCTCTGCCTGAAGTGCGAGAGTCCAATGAACTGAATGGAGCCCTGAAGGGCCAAGGGCTCAAAGAGATGGATGGAGCTGAGGGGCGAAGTTATCATTCTGGTAGACTGGGGCAGTTTTAAAATAACATTAAAGGCATGGCAAATGAGCATAGGGAGGTAGTCAGATTAAGCAGAGAGAAAAAACAGGATTATAGTGTACACCAGGAGGTACCACACCCACCTTTAGACTGAGAATCCCGTTACATACATTTTCATCTGATTTTTCAGACAAAGCAAACTTGCCTTGTCTGCTTCTGCCATGCAAAAGCCTGAGAATATTCTTAGAACGTCCATCTCCCCCACCAGATATGGTGCTCATGCACTGTTGGCTCTTTGTCCTTCCCATCTTTGGTGAAGCTTATGGGCACTGCACGTTGTACAATAGGGCTGTGTGAAACAGCAGCGTTCTGCTTCGATTTCCGTTTCAACATTTTGATGGAACAGCGTTTCATTTAGTGTTTTGTTTCATTTCAAAAGCACTGTCCTGTTCTGTTTCGTCAAAACGGTTTAGCTGTTTTGACGTTTTGCCCATAGGCTATAATGGGGAAGCATGAAACAGCCTGTAACTTTGTCATTTCTTGCCTGATTTCGATGAAACTTGCAGGGATGGTAGCCCCTTCTGGGGGAAATGAAGTCTGCCACATTTCAAGGAGATTGGTGCAGGGATTTCTAGGAAACTGCACCTCAGGCTGCTGACAAGCAGGAACTGGGGAGCAGGAACAGCATCCTATGATCCAGCAGGCAGATCAGGGGCCCGAACCCCCAGGAGGAGAGCCCCCACAGCCCTCCTGGGGGTGCAGGTGGGCCCCCAATCTGCCTGCTGGATCACAGGATGCTGTTCCTGCTACCTGGGACCCAGCGCTGGGCAACTGAGCCTGGCTGGGGAAAGTGCCTCCTCCAGCCCAGCTAATTTCCCAGCCCCTCGCAATGTTGGAGAAAGTACTTCCACCAGCTGCGCTGAGTTCCCCAGTGCTGCCTGGGGCTGGGAACTCAGGTGGGCTGGAAGAGATGCTTCCCCCAGCCGGGCTCAGCTCCCAGTGGGTGGCAACCCCGTGGAACTCAGCCCAGTGGCAGGAGGCGCCGGTTCTGCCCACCTTCCGCCACCGAGCTGAGCTCCATGGGGCTGGCAGAGCCAATCAGAGTGCAGCCTGGCAGTGAGAGGCGGACAGAGCCAGGGCTGCACTTCTCACCGGCCTGAGCTACAAGGAGATGTGGAGCCTGTGGGAGCACAGCCCTGGCTCTCCCCTGTCTCCCACCACCTGGCTGGCTGCTTCAAAATTCGAAACGTTTTGAAACTTTCAAAATATTTTGACTGGTTTCATTTCATTTCAAGGCTGTTTCGAATCCCGCCATTTCATTTCGATGTTGCTGTTTTGAGCTTGGAGTTGAAACAGAGTGAAAACAAAACAGCCAGCAAAGCTTTGCACAGCCCTATTGTGTAACTATTCATACCAGTGCAAGAGAGGTACAAAACACTATTATGCCGATCTAGTAACACTTTGCACTAAGAGGAGTACACAAGAAAACAGAGGTCAAGGACCTGTGACTCCATCCCAACTGAGAGAATGTGTGCTTCAGCAAGTCAAAACCAGGGAGACTAACTGGACCAACAAGGTATCAGAAGTGACCTTCCATTTGAGAGCTTACATGTGAATGGTTTCAGAGTCTTACGGGGTGGAGGAAGACAACCCCTATGGTATTATTATTTACTTTTATGCCTTTGTAGGGGAACCGCTCCTCACTGTTTCCCCTTATTGAAGCTTTCTGATGGGGAGTATGTATGCCCGTAGGGACCTGGGAGTAGTTACACTGGTCACTAATATAGTTGCATTAAATCAGGATTCAGTCATGTTACTCCTTACTTAAATATTACTGATGGTGCTCTTGAAAGTGCTACCCTGATGCTTATTAGAGTTAACTAACAAGAGGAAACTAGGAGCATCTTTAGATTACACAGTATCTGGGGTGGGAGCAGCTTGCTCCTTGAAGGGACTATATCTAAATCATACCTTCCCTTTTATATTTACACTGCCAAAATCAAAAACATCTAATGGAGCAACAAATGCCTCATTTCTTCTGATACCTGAAACTGACCAGATCTAATCTCACCAAGAGTCATCACTGCGGAAAATAAAAATCACTGGAGAAACTAGAATACTGAGATACATAGGAAGCCCATTTCAACTAGCCAAAAGTAACAGGTAAATAATGACCATTATCAAATGTGATATTAAAAGACAGAAAAACCACATATTATAACCTTGATTTTACACTAGTCTTATCTATAAGAGTTTCCTGCTTTAGAATTTTCTGGTAGTGTTAAAGCAATGTTGTAGCCATGATGGTCCAAGAATTATACAAGAAGCAAGGATTTCTTTGGGTGATAGCTTTTATTGGACCAACCTTTTAGAATTCCTTGAAATTATACAAGGCATTTGGGTTGTATTTTTCCTTTTTCTTTCTCCCTTTTTTTTAGTAAGCGGGAGCTAATATTTATTTCAGCACTAAAAGGGCCTTGTAATTCATTTATAAGACTAAAGATAGTTAAGTCTAGATTCTTTGTAAATGCTAATTATGAAAGAAAATGGTAGAGGGTTTCTTAAGAAATCAATACTTTATTATACAATAATTGCATCTGCAAGTTTAATGCTCTTCATAAGACTTAGGAAGAATGAAAGAGGTTGATGGGTCAGATGATGCAAATGGTGCTTGCATGACCTGGAAAGTCATCAAGAACTTGAGGCCTAGTAATGTGACTGGATGTCGTTAAAATATTTTCACAAGTACAACATTTATTATGGAAACCAAACTGCTAGTACATCTGTCTAGATGACACTTTGGCCCAGCATTGGATATAAACCTGGTCACAGTTATAATTGGAATTTCTGCTTCTTTATTTGTCGAAGAGCTTTGATTATTCATTTGCCTGAACTATTTGTTTCTCTTAGGAGCAGTAGTTAAATGTTTTTCTCCCAGATCTTCCCCTGGTTCATCCCCCAGTTGTTCTAGCTTTCAACATAGGAGTCAGCGAGTTGCTACTGGTCGGGTTATAAGCCCTAGAGATAGGATAAAGCTGAAAAATCATTCTTCCAAGAATTTATGGGTCACTGTCTAATTGATACTACTATCAATGCTTTGTATTCAAGCATGTTCCAACTCCACAGGCAGTTCTTATTTTGCACCCAGCCATGTGTGACTACTGTAGGCAGTATGTTGGAACCCAAAACAACGCTGCCATATCAACTTAAAACTCTTCCCCAAAAATGTTTACAATAACAAAGGAGAGAAAACAGTTGTTTTTCCACTATGGTCATCAGCCCAGCATTTATCTTTTATTATTATTTTTAGGCACTTTTAAAGGAAATGGTCTGGGTTACTTAGAACATTAATTTGCAAAGTAATCACAAGATATTTTCAGTGACCATGGTTTTTTATGGTGCATATTATTTATCAGTAGGTCTCCAAAGGAAATGAGTTGTAAGTCTCAGTACATTATAAAGGGAGTCCTTCTGACAATGTCCACAGACTATAAATTCTTCAGTAACAGCAAAACATCTAGAAAGAAGTATATGTACCACAGTTTTTTTCTCCAAGGAAGAATAAGTGGTTGATATCACTTCATCTGTATATCAAAAATACAATAATATGAAATACAATTGTATGATTTTCATGGGAATACTGAAAGTTGATATATGATCAACATATGAATCTATTCAAAAAGTAGATGCAAATGAAATACAACATGACCCATCATTGATCCTAAGTAATTGTTTTTTTCTAGAAAGATACCCAGTTAACATCTTGAAAAATTGATGTAACAATTAAATTAGTGCCCCCAAGCAGTGAGAAAAGAGAAAGGATCTGTGTGCCCGTGCTGTATGTTCATGTCTGTGTGTGAAACAGCGTTCACTTCTGTTCTTCCGTTATAATTTCTGGCTGGTTGCCTGCAGACAGGTCAGTATGAGCCAGCTTTAACACAGCCATTATACGCTATAAAGAGTGGGTGTTTGCAACAGCAAAGGTTAGGAATTTAATTTTTCAAGTGAGAGCTTAGACACTGCTGAATAAAGCAAAATCCCCAGAAAATCCCAAGACACAAAATTCCTGGGTAATTTTTTTTCTTTTCCTATTGAATAATGGATTTCCCTGGCACTTGCCCAAGAGCACCAGGACATAATATACTTTCGTTTATGAAGGAGTGACACATCACTGCTAAACATCCACAAACAAATTACACAGCAGTAAGCTCATGCACGGAAAAACTAGTTACACTGAAAGGGATGTTATGAAGAACTTTAAGCACCAAATATGCCCTAACTTAAAACACTAACCTGCTGGACAGGAGTCTTGCAGAATCAAAATACAAATGGTTATAATGCCACTCCTGTTCTGCTCAGAACTTCTAAACTGCATGACATCACTTTCTATGGGACATACCCTTCAACACTTTGTGTCTTGTTGCTGTAGCTACAAGAGGTGCAGAAATGAACTAATATCTAGGGCTGTGCAAAGCTTTGGGTGCTGATTCGATTTGGAGGAGATTCGGCCCGATTCGGTGGAAGAATCTCCAAATCCGAATCGAATCAGGAGACCAATTAAAAGGTCCAAATTGATTCAAAGCTCTCTGAATCAATTTGGAAAAGATTCAGAGAGCTTCAGGGATTCAGGCAGTCCCCGGTGGCTGCAACAGGGATCTGGACCCAGATTCCATGCTCGTAAGTAGGGTGCAGGGGAGGGAGGGCTGGGGGAGGGGAACATGGGGGGACCCCCTGACAGGTCCCATCCCCTGCCTGCTCCCCCAGCCCCTCTGAGCACCCCCTGACCCCTGGCCACTCTCCCAGCCCTGCCCCCCATGGCTGCCCCACCCGCCCCAGCTCTTGGCTCTTTAAAAAAAAGCCCCTTCTCACCGGGTGCTGCCAGGTGGGGGGGGGCAATCCCTGCTGCTCCCCACTGCCCTACACTGCATGGGGGGCTCTTCCATGAGCCCCCTGACCCCCACCCTCTGTCCCAGCCTCCCCCATGGCTCAGTTCCCAGCCCTTAAAAAAAGAAAAAAAGCCCCCACTCACTGGATGCTGCAGCAGGCTCAAGGCTTCTGGGGCTCATTGCCAAGTCCCTGACACAGCGTGGGGAAGTGGGGGCAGTGGGGATTACCCCCCCCACCTGCTAGCACCTGGTGCGTCAGGAGGGGGGGTTGTTGTTGTTTTTTAAAGGGCTGGGAGCTGGGGCAAGTGGGGATCAGGGGGCTTGTGGCAGCGCTCCCCACATGGCATGGGGCAGCGGGGAGCAGTGGGGATTGCTTTCCCCCCCCCCGCCGGCCAGGCAGGAGCCGGTGAGACCGGGGTTTTTTTTTCCAAAGAGCCAGGAGCTGAGGTTAGGTGGGGCAGCCATTGACAGTGAGCGGGGGATGGGGTCTGTGTAATTCAGAGATGTGGTTGATTCGGTAGCAGCCAATGTCCAAATTAGATTCAGCCAAATTGATTCGGGTCAGTGATTCGAATCACCAAATCGGCCAAATCCAAATCCAAAATGAATACTAGCCGCTTTGCACAGGCCTACTAATAACCTCTATTCCCAAACTCTATTGATATTACTGACCTCAGTATTTTAGGTACTGGGCCCAGACTTTGCAAATAACACCTCTCCCATGAAGGTATCAAAATAAGCCCCGACTGCAGAGTGCTTTTGAAAGTCTGGCCCTATAGAGCACAAAGGGTGGGTGTGAGTACTAGAGACGAATATCAGTGGCAAGAGCACTTGAAAATCTAGCTCTGATTTTTGGAAAATCTGGTCTCTACAACTTAATTTTGAGCCTTAAATTTAAGCATCTACATCTTTATTGTTTGGGAATCCTTGATAGTTCATGCACATTTACGTGTCTAAATACAAATTTATGTGTCTAACTTTGATGGGAAAATTAGACATGCTTAACCCAAATTTCTTTTTTTTTTTCAGTAGGAAAGTCCTGGGGATACAATTCAGCCTTGTCAATCACTGTCTCATGGATAACTCTGCTGCTGAAAAGCCTGTCATTTGAGATGACTCCCTAGTTATGATTAAAAATGTTTCCTTCTAATAGAATACATCCTTATTTCAGTAAAACACTGATAACTTTGCATACATCTACTACAGAGTATGAGGTCTTTGTCATTCACTTAGCTACTGAAAAGTGAGACCTTATCTGACACAATGTGGGCTAGATCTATGGTACTTCCACCTCAACAAAGGAAAATTTGGGGGAAGAGCCTATAGTACCTTCCCATTTTTTATCACAGTAAGATCCACAGTTGCTACCAGGGGATCCTAACACTAAGTAGAAACTGATTACTTTAACACGTAAGGAACCAAAACAAACTAACTAGCTATTCCTCTCCCTTTGACAGTGAAGGAATATAGAGGGACTGTAAGGGGTGTCTTATGATGGCATTAGCACCAGGATGATGTCCTATAGAAAAGCCCTGTGCATCCCAGTCTTCTGTACCCCAAAAACTGATTGGGAGAAATCTCAAGGTGTGGATGAAGGTAGAGTATGGGAGTGATACTGAATCTTTAACATGGGCAGAGGATTTCCCTATGTTAGAATGATCCTCTAGGGGCTGGCTGTGCCATTTTGAATTATTTTCCACTAGAGGTAGAGTCCAATAACAGCTCTAATAGGCTTCTGTATTCTATATTTTTGCCTAAGAGAAAGCATAAGTGCTTTGCTGCCCCATATTTGAATGAATATGAGAGAGTTTTCTCTCTTACTTATCCTACTGATAGTGCGTGTATGAGAGGAGAAAAATATGCATTTAATTCTCAGTGGGGAAGGAAGGGCTTTTCCCAAAAATGGAGAAACTTAGAGGCAAAAAGGGACAGTATTTGTTTGCAAATAGGCATCTTTCAATAAAACAGAAGATATTGTAGTATAAATCCCAGTACTGCCAATTCTAAATGGTCAACAACCATTATGAGGTTTGCTTAAAAATCCTGCAATTTAAATTTTGAGATAGGAAGAATTCTCACCATATCCTGTTGTTTTTTGAGCCTTCATGGGCCACATTTTCAGCCTTTTCTCCATAAGCATGAGTTAATAACTTACCTTTTAAATGAAAGATAAAATTATCAATGTTATCCCACGGCTCCAGGAAAACAGAAATTAATGCAAGGTCCCAATAAGAATTGACAATATTGGAATTTGGTACCAACACCACATGTTTAGTACATCTACTTGACATTACTTTGTGCCGGGTCATTTAACTATGCAGTTTTTTCCATACCAGTTTTAAAAAAGGATAGATTGTCAGCCTGTATTTTTAATTGTCTGGTTTCTGTCATTTTTGTCACAACTTCACCATTGGGCACTGTCAACTCAGATTTGGCTGAAAATGTAGATTTTTGAGAAAAAAAAATTAAATGATCCAGGACAAGCAAAGACACTTCTGTTACTTTAAAATAAAAATTTCAGTGGAAAAAGCTGTTTTTGAACAAATAGACAGATGGGCAGCATTTGCATCTTGAGGATCACAGCACTGAGAACCTAAAAGCTGAACTCGTTCTACGCAAGAGTAAAAGTGACTCCAAAATGAAACACACAAAGCAATATAGCCAGTATCATATAATAGACAGAGAAAAGTGAAGTGGATTTTAATATTTCTTTAGTAATTTAAGGCGTTCTAAGGAACAGATTTTTAGCTTAAAAGTTACTCCCTTCCATCATTGGCATTAAGATGCCAATATTTCTGCTGCATAATCATGTTTTCCCCATGTAATAATAATGTAATGATACCAAGCCCTTAAAAAATGTTTTTAGCAAGATGTTTCAAATAATGCAGCCTGGCAATATTCCGTTCAAAGAGATGTAACATGAAGATTAATAAAAGAGTCTCTTTCTTTCTCTCTCATCAGCCTTCTGGACCAATAAAATGATAAGAGAAAGGACCAAAAGCAGTGGAAAGAGTTGGCTTTCCAACAAGCATCCTGAATATGTCTGGTGCTGAATATCATGCGTTTCCATCATGTTCCTGTTTCATCCTTCTGCTCTGCCATTGAGGACTTTTTTCTTTTTCTTATTGGAGCACTATTAATCTGGAAACCTTGCTCTCAGACCTTGCCGTCAGGACCAGGAGTACAAAGCTACAAACAGTATTGTTCCCGAGGTCACATCACCAGGATCTACTCCTCCCTCCCAGAACTATTTGCCACATCTGCAATTGAACATGTGAATTCCAACTGTTGGCTACAAATGTCCAACTCGGGATCCTTAAAATTCTAGTTTATTAGATGGATTAAAACACTGTAATGAGTTAAATCATAAACCTTGGGGTTGGTCCCCACACACACACACACACACATGCACACACATACACACACACACTGTAGCAAGCTACAGAGTCAGGTATACGTATCCTACAAGCGCTGGAGTCTGCCGTCGATGGCCAGTTGAGGCTTCTTTCAGCATGGTGTTATCCTCCAGAAGCGGGTCGCCGGCTGGTCCTTCTGGCTGGACAGGTCTGGTCGAGTTGGAGATCAAGAGGGTGCCCCTGAGGGTCACTTTTCACTGCCTTTTATCTGTCCTTGGCAGACTTTGGTGACTCCCCAGTTTTCAGGTTTGCCCAATCCAGGGGTCGTTGACCCTCGTGGGACTTCCCCCCCCTCGGTGGCTACTGGATGGCATCTGTCAGCCCCAGGGGTTGTCCGCATGAACGTGCAGGTTTGGGAGTCCGTTGATGAATTTAGAATAGGGCTCTGGGAGTGGTCAATCTGGAGATATTCAGCCCAAAAGTTGGTCCCTGGCGTTGATTAACTCAGGCCAGGGCTTCTAGCCCTTGATCAATGAAGTTTAGAGATTTCCCGGTTGTTACATTGTCTTCTATTGAGTTCTTCCGTTGGTTGATCTGCAGCTTCCAGGTGATAATTGCTGTCTGCTACTATGTTACACATTCAATAACTGATTCACTTGCTCTTTCAGGGGCCAGCCTGATACAGGGAAGGGCAGTTTGATTTCTGCCCTTGTTAACATTGTTACAATGTATAACTTACTTATGAAACTAAACACATTTAGTTGAAAGTTGAAAAGTGAGGAGTATAAAATATAAGCTACAAATGCCATGGCACACAAATAGATAAAAATACCAAACTACAAGGGGAGATACAAAATGCACACATACAAATTTTAAAACACAATTCCTTATCTTAAAGTGAAAGAGAGAGGAAGGAAGAAAAGGTAGAAAAAGAGAAACATATCCAAAGAGGGGAGAGCAAATGCAGGCAAGAGAAAAAGGGGGCTTTCTGCTACACAATCAGCCTCCTCAGTTATCCAAGGACTCACCAATGACTTCCCTATTTACTGGAAGACTGTCATCCTCATATCAAGGATGCCACTGTATTTCCATTAACTTTGATTTCCTTGTTTGTTTGTTTCTTTCTTTCTTTAAGGGAATTAATCTTTCACTTTTGCATCCATTCAGCCTTTTTAACAGGGGCATTTCCCCATACATTTCTATCCAATGTGTTTGTCCTCATTTTACCTCCAAATGTTTTTCAATGCCAAACCTGGGAATCATGTAGCCCTACCTGGCAGCAACCAAGAGCATCAGCATCATTTGGAAAGTGTCAATGGAAGTAGTCAAGAACTTGCTAATCAATGCTGCTGCTTCTTCTAAACAAAACACTTGAATAAATTCATAAAAGAACTTGGGAAAGGTTTTGAATAATGATTAAAACAATCAGTTTGCAAGTAACCAGAAAATAATAGGGTGATGAAACAAAGCCAACATGGGTGCAGCAAGAACAGATTCTGTCAAACCAATCTGATGCTTTCTTTGACAGGGTAACTGGTTTGGCAGCTAATAGAAGAGAGAAGCAGCAGATGTGATCTGTTTTGACTTTCCTAAGGCATTTTGGATTGTGTCAAAGTCTCTCTCACAAACAAGCTAAGGATGTATGGTATAGAGGTGATCGCTATCAGGTGGGTGCACAATCAAACAAAGTCATTCTCAGAGAAGTTATCAGTAGTTCCTTGTCAAAGCAGGAGGGCGTCTCAAGTGGGGCCTTTCAGGGGCATAAGCTGGGCCCAGTCTTGGTCAATATTTTTATTAAGAACTTGGATGGAATATAGAATATACTTATAAAATCTGTAGTCAACATCAAGCTAAAGGAGGGCTGCAACTGCTTTGGAGGACAAAATCAGAATTAAAAATGACCTCAAGAAAATGGAGATATGGTCTGAAATCAGCAAGATGAAATTAAAAAAAAGAGAGAGAGAAATGCAAACCACTACGCTGAAAGAAGAGAAATCAAATCCACAAACATAATGGAAAATACCTGGCTAGGTAGCACCACAACAAACAAAGATTCAGGAGGGAAGAGTGACGTGGGGTGCGGACATAAATCGCAAAGTATATATGAAAAATGTGACACTGTTGCACAGAAGGCAAATTTCATTCTGAGGTATATTAACAGAAAGTGTTTTATGCAAGATCCAGGAGGTAATTATTTCACTCATCCTGGGCCTCGGCAGGAATATTTTGTCCAGTACTGGTCACCATACTTTAAAGAAGTTGTAGGCAAACTAGAGAGAGTCCTGAGGAGAACAAAAGAATTATAAGAGGTTTACAAAATGATCTATAAGGAAAGGTTGATGGCATTGAATTTGTTTATTCTGGACAAGACAAGATGGATAGAATGGCTGGTAGGTGAGAATTGTCTTCCAGTTTGCAAAAGTTTGTTAAAAATAGGACACTGAACAGTTGTTTGGAATAACCACTGCAAAGAAAAAAAGAAAAGGAAGAAAAAAGAAAAGATGTATGTCTAATAGTAAGGAAAATCCTTAAAAAAATTATGGTGGTAAAAAACTGGAGGTTTCCAAGAGCCTGTTAACCAAACATCTGTCAGGGGCAGCTCAGGCAATCCTCAGGTTGGTGTGCGCGCGTGTGAAAGCATAGGATTCTCAGGCACTGTACTTGATAGTCAGATGGTGCACTGAATGACACTGTTAGGTCTCTGTAAAGATATGAACAATTACAAATGTTTTCATATAGTTTTATACACATTCCTGGACTACTTCCTACAATATAAAAACATAATAGACAGAGAAACTGTGGAACAGTTTAAAAATAAGAAATTAAATTGTTGACCAACTGATGAATCTGACAAGTGTTTTGCAGGGAAAATTGACTGATATTTTTTCTACAAACAAGCTTCAAAGATAATTATGAAAATGTATATAGGTGTAGCAAATATTTCCCTCAGTGCATGTATATGTTATATGCATGTTCAAGAAATAAGGAAATGCAAAAAACATAATGTATATCATGCCTTGAGTATTTCATATGCATACTGCCTCCCAAATGAAAGCAATACAGCTGCATCCCGTCAACTTTTATCTAGTTTGGTGTGGACACCTCTAAATGAGAATCTTGCATATGCCACTGAAGGAAAACAATAAATGACATGAAAGCATTTCCTTCCATTTTAAAGAAGGCATAGGGAGGTGATAGATACAAAGATAAGACGACCCAGGAGACTTTTTCCCAGTCTTTCAAGAAAGTTCAAAAACTGGAGTCAAGAAATTGTCTGCCTTCATAAACAATAAAGGTGGGGGCAGATAAAAAAAAATAAAAAGCTTAGCCTTTCCATTCTGCTAATGTCCATTGTGCTGTAAATAATTTACGCTGAGGTATGATTTTATACATTTAGAGAAAATCTGTATGAGAGGGCTATTCATGAACCCCACAGAACAAAAGCCCTTGGATGAGGTGTAAGCTGCTGCTTATACATTTAGAATTTTCCTGCATAAAATCTGATTAGACAGCTACCATTAAGTCCATGTATAAGAAAAAATAGAAGATATACAACTGTAGAGAGGAAAATCATAGATGCAGTATGCATGCTGAGACAACATCTGTATGTTTATTGCACCCAGTTCATCAACAGTTTATTTCAGAGAAAAAAGTGGAGGCAGAGACAGTGAGAGAATAGAACAGAATGCCTGAGAATATTGGATTTGTTCAAATGTAAAGAATCAGGACAGTTAAACTGAGCTCCAATTAAACAAGAAAAATGGAGAATAAGACAGGGGGCCTTGTCTTTCCCTGATGTAAGTCAACATAGTTCTGACCAGACCAACAAGCTAACGCGCTGTAAAATCTTTCAAAAGAACATGTAAACCCAAAGGAACATTCTGTGGCATACCTTCAAACAGGAATTCTTCCTGTTCTAAACAGTAAATGTGATCTATCTAAGCAAGAACAGAGCCAGTAAAACTTTTGTCTCCCTATGATGTATTAAGACAGTTGGAGGAACTGGGTTTTAGATTTGGAAAAACAGTTGTTGTACACATCAGTACCCTACCCTGTGGTTACTTGGGGAATGAGCTGGATTATTACATTATAATATGAACATAACAGGAGCTTTATCGAGTTCTGATACTTTTACTCAGACTATTTCAATATCTTTGCTAATGCATATTTAGCTCAAACATTTTGGGGCAAACACTTTGGTAAGTATTCAGCACTTTTTGGCCTTCAGATAAATATAAGCATGTGTCTTGATCCATATTTGAGCCACCCAAGATAATCTCCTATGAAACCAGAGAAGAACAGATATTGCTAACATTTATTTTATGAATAAAAATAATTAAATAAAAGCAATCTCTCATGTCCTACTTTGTGCATTGGAAAGAAGTGAAAATAGCCCCACCATATTTATTTCCTTTTCAAACTGCCTCTGACCCTAAATCATTAACATTAACTGGCTTGCTTTCTCTAAGGTCTTCTGGGCTGCTCCTGAAGCTAGGAAAATGTTAATACAATTTGTCTCTTGAATGTGTGCAGCACTTAACGGACAATAGGTTACAAGCTTATTAGATTTCCAGAAAGCACAAAAACAATCCACCCGCAAAGAGTTACATTGTTTGGAAAACTGTTTGATTTTCCTTACGTTTATTCCATGTGGTTATGTTTTTATAACATAGCTATAAAAACTTTACTAATAGTTCCCATTCCTTGGTTCCTAATTTCAACAATCTGCCTACATTTCGTATTCCAAAAGAAGTCTTCAGTCCTCAGAAAAGTTGCTTGAATAAAAAGTCTGTTAAAAATCTGTGAATGAAAAGTAATTGTAACTCTCTAATTCTGATTCAAGGAGTCACTTCTTAGCCTTCATTTCTAGTGGCTTCCCAAAACCAGAATGGAAAATTTAGCAAATCTGAAATTTTTCAGGGCTCCTATCTCTTAACCAACAACATTTTGCTATCAAACATATATAGCATAGATTTGGCCAGAGACAAATGGTGAGAGAGAGAAAAATAGTCCTGAGAAATACCTAAGGCATACAGATAAAATTAATTAGATTACTGAAAACTGAACAGTTTGAGAGAAAATCCAGGACAGGAAGAAAAAAGGTGGGGGAGGGAGAGCAGGGAAATAAGAATGAGAGAAGAAAGCAAAAATCTGAGAAATAGGACAAAGATAAATTCTTTGGGGATTTGACAACAGGTTTCATATAAGTAAGTGCTAGATACAAAATTTATCTAATTGTTGAGGCCAGGCCTGCAAGTTTTCAGTATTTCATGGTTCAGATCTCTCTATACCTTTTATAAAGAACACAGGTCACTACAAACACATAAGCAAGTGTCTGTCTATACATTTATATTCACCATGGTAAGGAGCAGTAGGAACAAACCCGTCCTAGAAGGATGGGAAGGGGTCCAGCTACTTATCTGCATAAGCAATGAACGCATCCTCTTGGATATTCTCAAGTCACTAAATAAAATGGCCGCGCTCCTCCATCAGTGCAAAAAAGAAACAGCACAGAAGCTATGTACAAGCTACAACCTAATAAGTTGTTGTAAACCTACGCAGAAACTCCCAAGTATAGTCATGGTGAGAGGAAGGCATCAGCTCCATACCACATTGATCATACAGAGATGGGGGGAAGGCAATGCAAGCATTGCAAGAAAGAAATGGAAGACTCTAAAAGATACCCAGAGAATCATGAAATCATTACACCCATGACCATCAATCCAGACATAGATAAGCAACCAGCTTTTTGCTTCCGTCCTACCTAGACCCCCAGACCTCTCACTCACAGCCGTCACATCAAAATATAGTCAATGTGGGGTAAAAACCATGTGGACTTGTCACATGTTCCCTCTGCAGCTCACCATTTCTGAAACTTGCCATGGTCTCTCTACTGAATGCTTAGCTACATTATCAGTGCTCACAATTGGCTGGTTACAAACACAAGAACTAGATTTGAACCCACAATTCAACTTCAGGTCCAGATTGCTAGTATAAAATTTGTAGGTGAAATCTGCTGTCTCAAAAGGGAAGCCATCTGGAAATACACCCCACTGGGCAATGCTCATGGCTAAATATTTTGGCTTGGTGTTAATTATAGGAAAATAGCATAATAATTATAAACATCCAATACAGCTTTTTTTTCAGATTAAATCTGCTTTAGGCCCAGATACAGGAAAACATTTAAGCATGTGCTAAACTCCATCCCTATGGGGGGAAATATTTTAAATATACTATGGATATCAGCTGGAACAAAGCACATGACTAAGGGTCTTGTTGCCTGGGACACTTAATATCTTAGGGCTCCTACACATGTGCAGGGAGCCTGCTCGATACAGTGGAAATCCAGCGCATTGGAGCAGACTCAATTAATCACGTGTGCTGGAGCGCAGAAGGGAATGTGCTCTAGCAGACTCTGGCATCGCACATATCAGCATGCCTGCTCTGAAAAATGGTGGCTGGGTGCTTTGAAATAAAGCTGACTGAACAAGCTTTAGTTCAAAGTGCCCCACCACCATTTTTTCAGGATGGGGACGCTGATACACATGATTGGGTGCTTTAGTGTAGTGCAGATCACTAATTAAAGTGCCACCTCCCCCTACACTTCCTAGAGCACATGTAAAAATGCCCTTAGTTAAAACTATGTGGCATTAAAGTTAGGATGCTTATTGAAATCACTAGCATGCACAGCTCATTGACTGTTGGTCCCAGCCCTGGCACCATGCTGGAGTCTTGAACTGGTACCCTCAAGGGCTTTCAGCACCCACCTTTCAACCTCTAATCCTGGAGGAACCTGACAAGTGAAAGATCTAGGATCCTTCCTCCTGACATGTGTGGCTTTCCTTATCCCACCTGGAGACTTGGAACATCAGAGGGGTCTCTGGCTGATGCCATGGCTTTGTGAGAACCAGAAATCGCTCATGTTATCTTCGTGAAGCAGTCTGATGATAGCTGAACACATTACTTAATAGGATCTGGAGATACTCCTTGTGTGGAAAGTCGTTACTTTGCTAAGATACAAAAGCACTCACCATGTGTTTTAATGCTTGAACATGTGGTCACTTGAATTTTAAGTGCATTTAACACATTTTAAGTATAACATGCAACATGATCCCAAGTGTTTCTTAAATTAGGGTCCAAAAAAGCATATTGTATGATGTATTTTTTTATACTGTATCTGAACTAGAAATACACAGAAATGAACAATGAATAATACAAACAGGCAAAGAATTATTTATGATACTTACTTCTTACCAAAGCCAAATCTAAATGCAGTAGTATATTTTTGTGTTTATTACACTACCACAAGCAAGAAACCCAAATCAATTTTTGGCGATTCCCATGTTTCTACTCACATTGTAATTAGCTTGCAAAAGATATGTTGTTTGAAAAAGTAATTTTCTAAGAGTCCAAATTAAAAGTTAGGAGTGAACTCATGTGCACACACTAAAGACACTAACATGACAGTTTCCATACACACTTCACATTACTGCTTGCTTGCACCACATTAATAATCCTGTCATAACTGTCAAGAGGTCATTGTGCTTGTTGTTCTGATGACACTTTGTCCCAGTCTCCACATGAATAATTTGTCATTCATCACCAATGGAATTGTTTCAAGTGTCTCTGTTTGACTATGTGATTTCTGATCTTAGGCCTAATATTCCACTCATCCTTATTTAAAAGCACAAACTTGAATAGTAAGCTAGAAAGTTGCCAGCTAACAAATTTAGAAGTTGCAAAGATGAAATGGCACTAATTTTATTATGTGATTAATACAAGCTAACTCTACATCCTGCAGAGACTATATTACTTCCCTGGGAAATACCCTTCTGCACCAGTTATTTTTAGGTGTTATTTCTGATTAATTATGCTTTCACTCCATTAGAAAAACTGATGGGCAACTTTGCATCTGTCTCTCTGTTTTTTATTTTACAAAGGTACCATCACTGAAAAATTTATACAGAGTGAACAAATAGATGTCAGGATGTCCACAATCTTGCAGCAGAATCAGGAGAAAACTATATATCCTTTTATATGTGTACAGGCTGCATAGAAAATTGAAAGTTATGATAATGAGATGATATAGCACCAAATTTTCAGTGGGCATCAAAACAGCTTCTTCTGAGTGATGCAATGTTTCACACTCAAAACAGCATCCACAGTTTAATGCAATTGGAATTATTAGCACTGAAACTAAGCACTGCTTAGTTTTATGCATGCGAATAGTCCTATTGAAGCCAAAGGGAATACTCACATGTATAAAGTTAAGGACATCCATAAGCATTTTCAGGATCAGAGCCTTAACTATAAATATTTATGTCTGCAATTCAGTGCCAGCACAAAAATGCATTCACAAAACAGACCATAATACAAGTTTCTGACAATATAGACTACTCTCACTGAATTTCAATGGGAGTTGGGCTCCTGTTTCTTAGGCCCCTTTGAAAATCACAGCTTATAATGTTTCAATAAGATACCCTTCACCTATATCACTTCAGTAACCTTGAGATTTGTCCCCAGTAGTTGGCTTGTCATCAAAAGAGGATAAAAAGCAATTAGTTATCAGCAATGTAGCATCTGTTTCATATTACACATTAAAAATATAGCTATAGAAAAGTAAAACATTTTGTGGCCCTAAAATTATGTCTTTAGCTAATGTGAGCAAAAATCAGAATGAGATAACTAACTCTCCTTTTTCTTAACCAGTTTAAAATTAGATTGGGATAACTGATACAGATAAACATATTCTGCAAATACTCATTTTTTTCTGACTTATGAGATCTGGTTTCCTGACGCAAATGTTTGCAGAATGCAAATGTCAAAGCAAATGTTTTGTTCACTTTAGGAGAGTCTTTGTTCTCATCCAATCAGGGAACGGAAATAGCAACAGGTGACATCTGACCAGTTATAATGAGGTATTACAGCACAGATTTAGAATATCTGGGGTCAATTCATAAAAGAAAACATTGGAACAAGAGTTCAACCAATATAATTGAACGAAAAATACATTTGAGAAACAACAAAATGCTTATGGATAAAAAGAACTGAAATAGACAAAACAAGTTCTTCACTATGGGTCAGTTCCAATGAGAAGTCCCTCCTTTCACTTCAAAAAATTTTTGGTCAGGGCCTCTTTGCTCAGCTCCATTTTGTACTCTCAATATCACTCTAGGTCTTGATTCTGTATGTAGACTTTGGAGCTCATGGGGAGTTCAGACCATTTAAAAATTTCAGAATAAGCTGCATAGTCTATCAAATGTAAGTAGTAATTAAAATAACTTACATACTGCCAGCAAGTCAGCTAAAGCAAGTACATCAGGTTTCCAGCATGGATTTCAATTTGCTTCCAAATCAGTCAATGCTAGGAGCTCATATATTGCATCATCGTCATCCTAGCCAGCCTAGGAAAAATGCAAGACATCCGTGACAGTTATTCAACTGAGAGACTGGATGTTTCTTGGTAGACATTAATTTTTACCTGCTGTCTGGAATTTTCACCATCCAAAAAAACATCCATTCGATCTGGACATTAGTTGGACTTCAAGTTCAACAACTGCAGCCAAAAATACAGGGCTGGGCAATGCCCTCCTTTGCTGGATTGGGAAAATTTGGTAAGCAGGGGGGCTTCAGAATTCATGCAGTAATCATGTGCCTATTCCAGAGGCAGTCATGCAGAGAGATAGCCCCTATGGACTGTCTCCCTGTCCTTTGACAGCAGCTTTGGAGGGAGCCACACTCCTGTTTATTTTATCCCACCTGCCACACTTTCACTTATTTACTGGTGGCTTCCCCAACGTTAAGCCAGCCAATTTTCGTTTCAGAAATCAACAAGTGAGGTAAGGTGTGCTAAGTAATGCATATGTTCCCAGGTATCTCAGTGTTGTCCCAGATCTGTAGGAAACTCAATGTGCATCAAGCTCTCTGCTTCCCTCCTTCCCCCTCCTTGAGACGGATTCTTGATAAAAATTCTGTATAGATTGGCTTCCTGATAACAGTGAGGAAGAGGGAATCTAGCAAGAAAGGCCACATGTGCAGAGTCAGTCTCAGAGCAGCAGCCTGCCCTCCTCCCCACCCCCCACCCCATCCATATAGCAAGCCCCAGCCCCCTGCACCGAGGGCGCAGAGCTTCTTCGCTTAAGGGAGGCAGGTGGGTAGAGGGGCCAGGCTGCAGTGCTGTGTGGGCCCAGGGCTGGCTGGGAGAGGGTGCAGCTGTGGGAGCTGGCAGTTACACTGGGCATTCTGCTGTCACCTTCCCTACCCGCCTTTTTAAAAGGAAGTATTTCACATGGCGGGGAGGCTCAGGCCCAGCTCCGACAAGCTCTGCCCTTGCTACGTTGACAGTTTGTTGGTCTATCCATCCTGGCAGGCACCCCCCCCCCCACCCACCCACCCACACACACACACACACACCCCAGTCTGGCTGAAACTTTGAGACAGAAGGGGTACACTTGTTAAAAAAGGTTGAAAACCCCTGCAATAGGGGATCATCTATCTTGGATCTTGTACTGACCAATAAGGAAGAACTGGTAGAGGATGTGAAGGTGATGGGAAGCTTGGGAGTATGTAATCATGGTATGATAGAATGCATGTTCCTGAGATTGGGAAAGCATGAGGTTAGCAGAACTAAGTTCCTAGATTTCAAAAAGGTAGATTTCAATTGACTAAAGGAGTTAATAGACATTGTGCCATGGGAAGACTGCCTGAAGGATACAGGTGCCCAGTAGGGCTAGAGGCTTCTAAAAGCTACAGTATTGGAAGCCCCCCCCAAAATGGTTCTAACACAACGGAAGCACAAGAAGAATGGTAAGAAATCAATGTGGCTGCACAAAGACATTCTAGGCTGCCTCAAATGCAGAAAGAAGGTATCCAAATAATGGAAGGACAGCCAGATCACCAAGGAAACATACCAGGAAATAGTAAGAACTTGCAGGGACAAACTCAGGAAGGCAAGGTAAAAAATGAGCTGCACGTGGTCAGGGAAGTTAAAGACAACAAGAAGAGGTTTTAATAAGTATGTTAACCAGGAAAAAAGGCCATGGAAGCTGTGGGTCCACTATTATTTCTTTTATTTAGTTATATCCACTTTTAAACCATCAGGGCAAACTCTTAACAGAAGATGCAAAGAAAGCAGAGCTTCTCAACAGCTACTTTTCCTTAGTCTTCACAAAAAAGTTAATCTGCAACCAGATCCCTAATAAGGATTATTTGGATAAGGAAGGGGACAAGATGAAGGATGAGATAACAAAAGAAACGAAGAGCTTTTGATGGGTCTGAATAAATTTAAGTCAGCAGGGCCTTGTGAACTTCACTGCAGTGTAGTGAAGGAACCAACAAAGGAGATATCGGAGTCCTTGGCAACAATATTTATGAAGTCTTGGTAGATGGATGAAGTACAAGAAGACTGGAAAAGGGCCGACAGCATCCCTCTTTTAAAAAGGCAAACCTAAGTACCTGAGGAATTATAGAACGGTTAACTTTACCTCGATACCCAGGAAGTTACTGAAGCGTATTATAAGGAAATCTATTTGCAAGTAAAGAAAAGGCTGCTCACAAGCAGCCAGCATGGACTAACTAAGAACAAATTGTGCCAGAACTTGATCTCCCCCTTCAAAGTAACTACTTAGGCAGATGAAGGGAAAACAGTGAAAAAAGTGTATCTGGACTTCAGCAACGCTTTTGATAAAGTCCTACCTGACCCTCTCATAAACAAATTGGAGAAATGTGGGCTAGACAAAACTACTGTAAACGTGGATAGGCAACTGCTTCAATAGCTCAAAGTAAAGGGTAATTATAATGCATGCCAGAATGGCAGGAAGTTTCAAATGGAGTCTCACAGGGGCCTATCCTGGGACCAGTGATGTTCAATGTGTTTATTAGTGACTTATATACTGGAATAGAAAGCTTCTTGAGAAAACTACAGGTGACACAAAATGAGAAGGACTGCAAACAGTAGAGGGCAGGAGGGCAATTCAGAAGGAATGTAACAAATTGAAAAGCTGGGCTGAAGCTAACAAGATGAAGTTCAATGTTGACAAATACAAGGTGCTACACCTCAGGAAGACTAATCAAAAACACAAGTACAAAATGGGTGAAACCTGGCTAGATGGCAGCACTATGGAGAAAGGTCTAGGAGTCTTGATGGATCACAGACTCAATATGAGTTGGCAGTGTGAAATCACTGCACAGAAGGAAAATGCAGTTTTGGTCTGCATCGATAGAAGTATTAGGTTCAAGATATGAGATAGTGATAGTACCTCATCTAGAATAATGCATGCAGTTTTGGGCTTCACATTTTAAAAAGATGTGAGAAGTTATAAATAGGCCAGAGGCAGGTGACAAAAGTAATGAAGGGCTTGAAAGGCAGAGGTATGAGGAGAGGTTGAAGGAAACAGGTATGCTCTGCTTGCAGAAAAGGTGGTCAAGAGGGGACATGATAGTAGTCTTTAAATATCTGAAGGGCTTTCATAAAGAAGAGGGAAAACACCTTTCCTTTCTTGCTGCAGAGTGCAGAACATGCACCAATGGCTTCAAGTTGCTGAAAAGTGGGTTTAGATTGAATATAAAGAAAAACTCCTTCACTGTTAGAACAGTAAGGCAAAGGAATGGAGTGCCTAGGGAAGTTGGAGAATCACCATCATTGGAGTTATTCAAGAAAAGGTTGGACAGACATTGGTCAGGGCTGATCTCGGAGTACCTATGCCTATTTCCCATGCTCCTGGGCTTTGCTGATTACTGCATGGGGCCAGGCGGGACTTTTTCCCCTCCTGTTGCTACACACGGTAGGGGAGAGTGAGTTCTTTCCTCAGAAGCACTGGACATTGGCTTCAGCCAAGGGTAGGCATTTTGACTGGGGTGTGCCAGTGCTTCTGCTAGGAATTAAATCCAGAGGTTCCTGGCTAGAGGGTCTTGCCCTTCTGCTCAGGGTTAGATCATTCCAGGGTTAGGAAAGAATGTTACCCCATGGTCATACTGGCATAGACTGGTGGGGAGGGGTTGCCTTCCTTTACAATGTCACAAACATATCACACACATAAATATAAAAATGTATATATATATATTTCTGAAATATAGATAATTTAGAAAGCTACTAATTCATTTAATACCATCTGAAACAAGCAGACCAGGAGCCAAAATGATTAGCTGAGATTCATGCAGCTGGAATAACGTGCATTCTTGATCCTTCTCAGATTGTGCAGTCAGTAGGGAGTTGTCTGGCAAGATGGGATTTTGCACATCTGTCAGCTAAATCAGAGATTCAAATGCAAAACCCAGCATGCAAGAACATTATGTGGATTTGTGACACTCTCCTGAGGATTTGAGGTCCATAAACCAATGAATGGATTACAAGGAGACATAGCTATAGTATTTTCATCTGTGACAGATATCGCTTTGGTCCAGTATTGCTCACAATATTTAAAAGAAAACGGTACCCATTTACCACACATCGACACTGTGAAATGTCAAAAGATAAGTATTACTCAGCATGAAGAAATTGGGAAATATGTCTAAAAATTAATCTGACCTCAAATTTGGAAATTCCAGACTTCTGCAAACAGAATGATAAAAAGATTTTGTATTTGTTTTGTATATCAGCATTGGCAATCCTTTGCAGTTGAGGATGATTATCTTCCATGATTGCTCTACCTGTGGGTCCAAAGATGGCTGATGAGGCTGATCTGGGATCAACAGACTCTGCTGCAACTCGGGCATGTGTTTCCTTGAAGGATGGGTGGCTCTGGATTCTTGATTTAGTCTGTGGCATGCTGTTTTTGCTGCTGCTGCTGCTTTTCCATCTCCTGTTGTTGTAAGTACAGAGATCCTCGCAGCAGACTTCCTCTGTTTGGGGCAGTGCTAGGCAATAGTTTCCCATGAGTTGATGTTGATGTTGCATTTTTTCAAATTGGCCTTGAGGATGTCTTTGAAGCACTTTCTCTGCCCTCCTCTTGAGAGCATGCCTTGACTGCGCTGGGACAATAAAACTTGAAACGTGCTTCAGGAGTATTATTGCATTTGAGCACACATTGCTTGTGCAAATTGTGAGACAGGGATGGTGTTTTAGCAATGTAAGCCATAGAAGATTCAATTAGAAGCATGGGTAGTACCATACCAGATCAATACCTTAAAGGTCCACCAAGTCCAGTAGCAAAAGCTATATGAAGACTGAACTACTGAACTTTGAACTGTTAGGAAAGTCTGTAAACAACCCATCCTATTTCAAGTATCCAAATGCTTTCCATGGTCTTTATTATCCATTGAGATATAAACCATGAAGGACCATCTTCCTTTGGTGTAGGGAACACTAAATAATGACGCCACAATGACCTGTTTTCCTCACTCGAACTGCATTCTAAGATTACAGAAACACATCCTGCTCAAGGTCCTTATGAACTGGGCTAAGGCAAGATGTTCTGTCAGGTTTTCTTTGACTCTACCTGACATCTCAGGGAAGAGGCAGAAAAGGTTACTCTATTTCAGGACAATTGAACAGGAAAGGATGCTGGGTATCTTCTTTGAAAAGACCACAAATAAAGTAGGGAGATCTGGAGCAGAGGTGATTAATGCTATTCCTGAATTGTGAACTGGATTTTATATAGGTTCAACAAGAAGTATTTGCATAGCCCTAGTTGCACTATATATTGAGCATGATAAAGGGAAAAGACTATCTTGGGATAGGGAGTCAATAAAATTGGATTGGAACTGGGTTTTACTCATAGCTTTACCACAGACTTCCTGTGTGATTTTAAGTATTTTACTCAATCATCCAGTGCTTCAATTGCCCATCTGTTGGATGGAGAGAAAAATACTTCTTTTGTTGGTCTTGCAGAGAGCATCATACATCACACATATGATGAAGTCTGAGCATTATTTGGATCTTGGGGTGCTAAGTAGTGCAAATACTAAGCAGGACACTACTCTCCAGTTTGGCTGCAATATGAGTAAGGATGTGTGAAACTCATTTTATCTACTTTCAAATCCCTTTTGGCATCATAAGCTCAGAAGTGGGACTCCCTCAAAGGTTATTACGTTTCCATGTAGAAGAGAAGAGAAAAGGAGAGGGGGAAGAGGAGGAGGGAAGAAGAGAGGGGGAGGAGAGTGGTGGGGAGAGAGGGGAGAGAAGAGGGGGCGAAAAGAGAGGAGAGAAAAAAAAAAGGAAAAGAAAAATAGAAGCAGAATATTTCTAGTGGAAACATAGATGCAGTCCACGTGGATTATCCATGTTTACTCCATAAACAAACTACTCATTTGTACCAGCCTAGCTGGGGTGGTGGGTTTAAAAGAGTTGGAAACTTGAAAGGGTTTTTTGAACCCCCAAACCATTCCCAAGATTTTCAAAATTTCAAACAATTCATTCATTTCTAGTTAATACATCTAGGCTGTGCCAGGCAATTTGCCAAAACCTAAAAGCTAGTTTGGGAAATCCTCTGCTTCCACTGATGAACATGACAAAATTTTGCAACTGCAGCTGGCATGTACCTCCGGGCAAACAGGTTGGCTGTGTTGTATTGTTCTAAGTACAGGTAATTCAGTCTTTAGAAGTGCCTCAGATATCAGATGCTGTTCTAACAACAGAACTGCTGGGCAGACAAAAATCTGTACAAACCGCTTGCAGAGCTTTGTTTGACACAGAGATGTCATAAGTAACCAAGTAGGTTTGAGCTTGCCTCTTACAATCCACACCTGGGCTGTCAAAGTGATTTGGGTATGTTTATAGTTTGACCTATATAAAAAACTCATTGTTCCTATATATAGGAACTCCTATATAAAGAACTTGACCTATATAAAGGAACTTGGGTCCCTAGTAGGCAAGTACCTCACACCTGTTAAAGTATTTATCCTCATAACATCCATGTGAGATAGGAAAGTGATATTATTCAAATTTTTCAGCTGGGGAACTAAGACCACATGTCACAGAGAAAATTTGTGGTAGAGCTGGAAACTGAACCCAGTTTTCCTAGACCAGTGTCTTAATCACTGGACCATCCTTTCTCTCCCCATCTCTCTGTCAAATGCATGTCCTCTCCTTTTAAGAGAAAACATAGGAGTCCCAACAAAAAAAGCTAATAGTCCACCTCCATCCCCCACTCCCTATACCAGGCCATCAATGTGGATTATCTACTTCAACTCTCCAGTTTGTCACACATGGCCCAGACCCTCCTCCAGTTACAGCCCTTGATCCTACCCTGAGTCTATCCTGCTCTACTTCCCTGGTGTCTGCTGTTGGCTAGACCTTCTCCTCATTCTGTTCCTTTCTTAGCTCCTTCCACATGGCCTGTCATAGGCTCCTTCTCTAACTTCTTCTCATCCAGTAACCATTCCCAGTTATTCCCTAAACCTTAGTTCCTGGAGAACCTCTCAGCCCCATGTGGCTCTTGACAGCTCCCCTCTCATTACTGTTTCACAGTAGACTCAATTTTCTCTTTCAGATATGTTATCTCAACATGGAGAAAGGAACTCAGGCTTAGGTCAGAGGTGAGACATGATCCCTTTTCAGGACTAGCTCACCCCGTGACAGTGATTTTCTCATTAAATAGTAATAACACTACTATATACCATTATTATTCATAGCACTCCAAATCCTGTCATCCCTACTCAGGCCCTGACTTCAGTGGGACAATTCACATGATTAAAGTTAGGCATGTACTTAAGGGATTTGCTGGATCAGCTCCAGGATGTTCAGCATCTTGTAGGAACAAACCTTATAATTATAATTTGTAGGCTGGAGTTCTTTTCCTGAGACATAATCCAAATATATCTATTCAATGGCTTTTCAATGAGGCCCAAAGAGGGGCAAACACACATATGACAGAGTAAAATTCAAAAGCCCAATACACAAGTTAAGGAAGCAAGGGACCGGACACATTTTTAATCACAAAATTAAAAAAAAAATACTATTATATGAAAATTGAAGAGGAGTTTACATTTTTCACTGGGAGTCAAGCAAGTCAAGAAAGGAGAGGTTAGTGGTGATGTGCAGACAGACAGCTGATGCCAATGTCAAAAAGCCGCATATAGTACAAATAGGTATAAGATGTGTCAGTACCCCAGCTTGTGTGTGCCAGATCCTATCTGCTTGCCCAAAATGATGTTTTGCAATGGGGAAGAAGGCACCATGGCTACCCTCTTTAGAAAGCTGGTCTTCACCCTGTGTTTCTGGTATTCTTGACACCAGGGGTGGGAAAAGTCTGTGCTGGATCGAGCCCACAGCAGACTTCATTTCCCAGCAGCCCCTGTCCGCATCACTCCCATGGAGACCTCAGCAGCTGTGGCACTGTGACAGCATGGGATTTCCAGGGTTTCCATGGAAATCAGCCCCAGTAGCACCAGCAGGGCAAGCAGCTGGGCAGGGAGCTGCTCCAGGGCTGGGATCTTGTGATGGGAACAGCGGAGTCCAGAGCTGGGGCAGAGCTGCAGGCAGCATATCGCGGCTCTGCCCTGACTCTGGACCATACTCTCACCACTGACAGATCACAGCCCTGGAGCAGTTTCCTGCCCAGCTGCACGCCCTACTGGTGTGACTGGGGCTGGTCTCCATGGAAATCCTGGTCCCACCCTGTCATGGCACTGCCACTGCTGGGCTCTTCATGGAAACCAGCCACAGCAACGCAGACAGCAGCTGCTGGGAAATGGGGTCTGACCACCAGCTGGGTCTGCCATTTTGCCAGCTCCTGCCCTACACCATGCATTTTTGTCTATGCCCATTTAACAATTTAAACAACATAATAACCTAGCAAACAGTTTCTTCTCTTAGCCTCTCACATAGTATCTGTTATCTCCAATCACCTTAAACACACAGAAATCAAGTTCTCCTCATGGATGTAATAATCACATTTTCTAGCAACCTCTAGAAAGAGCAAGGTTTCTTCCTGGTCAAGTCATGAGATTTAGAGTACTTTTCTCATGATGATCCTTCATCTCAAGCCTAAAGGCAGATTTAGGTTCCCTGCGATGGACAAGATATAGCAGGCAAACAGATGCTAACTAACTAGTGTGTCAAGCTGATCGTTGTATCTTCACTGTATACCTGAACAGACAGAAGGGCAAGAAATGAATTATTTTCTTCAACCATTGACTGTAAATACTTTATTTGACCAACTGCACGATGCCATGTTCATATGCAAATGTGTGGGGGGGGGGCGGGTTTGTTCCACCATTAAAAAGAACTTCATTTGTTTCCTTCAAATACCTGTTTTTTGAAAATCATTCATTTTAATTTTGAACTAGTTTAGATATTATTTACACCATGACAAGACACTATCTGTTTTTCTGAGATCACCTGTTTTTATTTAATAAAAATGTTCTTTCATAACGCACAATGGGCTAGAGAATTCCCAAACCATTCAAAATACTTTAAAGTTCTTTTGGGACATAGCCAGATACTTAATATTGTATTACATTTTATAGTTGTCACTTAATCAAGCTATTTAATATTATAGTACATTTTAAAACTGTCACTTAATCACATTTTCTTGACCCTTTTATGTGAATTAAAGATCACTGTAGATAAAAAATGGCATGCTTTAGTTTAAATAGATTCAGTATGTCCAGTTTGACAGTTACTTCTGAGACATTAAAAGAATTTTCTGTGATTAATGTGACCCACACACGTTAAATGGTGTAATGTTCCATTTCTTCAACCATTAGAGGAAACAGCATCAGACAGAAGGAGCCAACTTATCCAACTGTATGTAAAACTAAAAAAGTCTAAAGATAATGTAGGGCTATGCATGCTGAGCTAGGAGACTGCCTTAAACTGATTTAATATTTTCCTTTCTCTATACCTCAGGAGGGGGAAAAAAGATTCACTAATAATATTGTAAATGTATCGTCCACAACAAAAGAGCATTGTACCATAATTTGCTCAGAAAGAAATAAATGCACTTTACACCAAAACAGGTGAGTGGAATTATTCTGTGCTTAATATAAATGATTGAAAAGCATTTGTTCTAATTTTAGAAAAGATATCTCAATGGACACTTACTCACAAGTACATAATGTACACAAGAAAAGTCTGTCATCAAACTGTTTTAGAGATGGCTGTGATGTTTTTATGCAGTTAATCTGAAATTGCGTCATTAAAAGATTTTATGTTCTTAAGTAGTACATAGTAAAAGTAAATTATATTCATTCATGGGCATTTTTAAAAGTGCCACACTTTCTTTTTTTTACAATTGGCCCTCAATTCTACTTGTTTGTTTAATTAATCTGTCTATAATTATTCTTGCTTTGTATCATAATCTCAAATCAGATGTACCATATTTGTTAACTGCTGCGAATATAAGTGTTGCCCATTCTTAGAGCACGGAATGCGTTTTTCATGATAGTTTAATTAGAAGAGGTGAATCATACTCTATTTAATCCATCAAGTAGGACATTTTACAATAACATTGATCTTTTGTTTGACAGCAAATTTATTTGATAACAGAACAGAATATAATGTAACCAAATCAGTGTCAGTAATTCAATTCAGATAGTCAATTAAAATACTGTGTATACAGTACATATGCAAACAATGAACAGTAGGGCAAACTAATCAAGGCGTGACAAGAAACTATATAGAAAGCAGGATGTTGAAGCAGAAGAAGAATGGTTCAAAATGTTATTTACAGGAGCTGCCAATGAGAGAGAGGCAAATACAGTAAATGCATCTTTTCAAAACCCTTCATATGCAGCCATATTGGGAAACAAAATCAGACAAAGACTAGCAGATATCTATACAGAGACTGCTCCCCCTTTATCATTTTCTTCAGCAAGACTAGACATTACCTGATGTCATTTTGCACACAACATGACTTTTACCCCTCCTTACTCACAGCATGAGTAATCAAGCTTTTACAGGGGACTTTGGGAGGTTGCAGGGGAGGGAGGAGGGAATGGGAAACATCTCCTCAACTTGGTGAAAAAATCTGGTCAGCAATAAATGCTCCTTCTATCCAGACATTTTGATGCTGAAACAAAGAACACATTGACAGCATGGGGCAGATGCAGAGGCTTACTGCAGAGTGATAAATCCTACTATGTGGTGTTCCAAAAACAACAAATGTTGCATGCAATAGCTAAATTGGAGGTCATGGGGACTGCAGGTATCTCCGCACAAACTATGGGACATACCTCCAGCGGGTACAATCTATCAGTCTAGTGCCACAGAAATTATTGACACTGGCTAAGAGTAAGTGCCAATTTACACTGGTTAGGAGTCGAGTCTGCCATAAACTCATTCATAGAGAAGTTAGGCTTATGCTTCACAGAACCTTCAAAGCAAGCATATTGGGAAGTTACTGGGGTGTTGTGGGCATTAGCTAGTTAATACGTCTATAGGACTTTATGAAGCACTCTCAAAATGCTATTGCTTAATATGCTTAAAATTGAGTAAATATATCTCTCTGTTACCATTAGTCTCATCTACCCTTCCCCCTTCTTTTTGCTTGTCACTATCAATTGTCATGTTTTTTCATCTGACCCAAGTTCCTTGCATCGCAAATGGACCATTATTACATGTTTGTACAAATGATGTCCACAACACAGGTAATATTATTCTAATGCGGGTTGGAGTTTTGGCAATGTAAATATTAATAACCGTGGCCTTCATAAGCTCCAATTAAAAAATGTACAAATGCTGCCTGCTGCATTTTGAAAGCAAATGTTTCAGAAATTAAAATAAGTAACTGAACATATGTAATTCACCTCCCTTCATGAACAAACATGCTTCCTGATGTTTCATAGATTCATAGATGTTAGGGTCGGAAGGGACCTCAATAGCTCATCGAGTCCGACCCCCTGCATAAGCAGGAAAGAGTGCTGGATGACCCCAGCTAGATGCTTATCTAACCTCCTCTTGAAGACCCCCAGGGTAGGGGAGAGCACCACCTCCCTTGGGAGCCCGTTCCAGACCTTGGCCACTCGAACTGTGAAGAAGTTCTTCCTAATGTCCAGTCTAAATCTGCTCTCTGCTACCTTATGGCCATTATTTCTTGTAACCCCCAGGGGCGCCTTGGTGAGTAAAGCCTCACCAATTCCCTTCTGTGCCCCCGTGATGAATTTATAGGCAGCCACAAGGTCGCCTCTCAACCTTCTCTTGCGGAGGCTGAAGAGGTCCAGGTGCCCCCGTCTCTCCTCATAGGGCTTGGCCTGCAAGCCCTTAACCATACAAGTGGCCCTTCTCTGGACCCTCTCCAGATTATCCACATCCCTCTTGAAGCGCGGCGCCCAAAATTGCACACAGTACTCCAACTGCGGTCTGACCAGCGCCCGACAGAGGGGAAGTATCACCTCCTTGGATCTGTTCGTCATGCATCTGCTGATGCACGATAAAGTGCCATTAGCTTTTCTGATGGCTTTGTCACATTGCCGACTCATGTTCATCTTGGAGTCCACTAGGATCTTGGAGTCCACCAGGACTCCAAGATCCCTTTCCGCTTCCGTGCCACCAAGCAGGTCATTTCCTAGGCAGTAGGTGTGCTGGACATTTTTCCTCCCTAGGTGCAGCACTTTGCATTTCTCCTTGTTGAATTGCATTCTGTTGTTTTCTGCCCACTTGTCCAACCTGTCCAGGTCTGCTTGTAGCTGTTCCCTGCCCTCTGGCGTGTCCATTTCTCCCCACAGTTTTGTGTCATCCGCAAACTTGGACAGAGTACACTTCACTCCCTCGTCCAAGTCGCTGATGAAGACATTGAAGAGTATCAGTCCAAGGACCGAGCCCTGCAGGACCCCACTGCCCACACCCTTCCAGGTCAATACCGACCCATCCACTATGACTCTCTGGGTACGACCCTCTAGCCAATGTTGTTTTCTCATGATTCAAATGCTAATTTGTGTAATATTTTATTTTTTATAAAGCATTCAGTATACATCCTAAGCCCTAGGAGGAAGAATCACAATTGCTACAAACTCAAAAAATATATAAGCTCAGTGAATTAAGAACACAGTCCTAAAATGTGTACCAAGAAGTATTTGTAAATTGCCTGCATGACCTTTATATTTGTCCTGCATTGCTTTTCTTACCACTTCTCATTCCAAAACAGCATTTGAAATCAAACTAAGATTATCTGCCAAATACATAATAACCCTCATCTTAATTTCTGGTCATATATATCCTTGATGACCTTATTGAGCTAAAAAGTTTTAATACAGCTTTGTTTTAATTTGTCTTTTGCTTTCACAAAGCCCTCCTGTATGACATTATTATAATTCTTTCCCTAGCTTTATACTTGCCATCTCCTTTACTATTCTTCTTGTCTTTGGCTAATCTTTCCTTTTGTATTAACGAAGCCCTTTGAAGATTTTCTCTTCAAATCTTCAACTAGATTCCTTCATGAATTTTTTTTTTTTTTTTTTTTACTTGCCAGGGTCTTTTTATCATGAAAATTATTAATACTTCCATTGCTTCTGGCATTGTATCATCAGCTCTAAAATACTCTATTATTATTTCTGATCTTCAGTGGCTTTCTCCTGACCCAGAAATATTGGCAAATTACAGACCTATAGCCAAGCATTTATGGGGAAGGTCTTGCATCAAGTGGTAGCCTTTCAAGTGCTTAACTGTCTAGTAATAATATTTATGACAAATGGCTTCCTGGTTTGCAGTTATGCCTAGTTTGCTATGCATACTGTTAAGAGAGGGCCCCTAAAAGTGGTCAATGATTTCTATAAAACCCTATTTTGAGTGTCATGTCAGCCCTTACCGTTCTTGCTATCTGTATAGCATTAGACAATGCAGATCATGGTAACCACCTGATCACATGCCAGGTTATAAAATGTGGGAATGGTCTGTTCACTCCAAAGACATCAGCTTGTCTCTATTGATGATAATCATTCATCTGCGCCAAGCACCACATATTTTTTCCAGGATCAATGCTGAGACCACCGCTCTGGAATGTTTTTACAACTAATTATTAAAATGAATTGGACTGTTTAAGGTAACAATGTACGCAAATGAATAATTCATGCATAATATTTGTTTGGACAACCTGAGAAACAGTCTCATGAAACAGTCAATCTTCGCTCCCCCTTCTCAGTTGTCACAATGTCCCACTGTTTCAAAAGAGTTTTCAGGATATAACTAAATAAAAGAAATAATTGTTGAGTAGCAGCCTTTTGCATTGATATCTCCTCAAACCACCATTCTATTCTGATTATATATACAAGCTCAATCAAGATTGTAATCAAGAATATTAAGGATAATCTTGAATGATGCGTCATCTCCTATTGCACCTATAGCAAACAGCCTGAATTGAGCCTCCATTATGCACGCCAAATTGTCTGCAAACCAGAATTTGCCACTTCAAATAATGCCACAACATAACCAGGGATGCTTTTTACCATGTCTTGAGTCAGATAAACATATTCAGCTATTATTACATACATAATAAGACCTACTATAAGGTCTTTAGTTAATCCAGTGGTACCTCTGCCTGTTGATTTTGAACCAGAGACCCCTCTCACAATCTTTTTTTGATAAAGTCTCATTTTGATGGCAGATTGAGATGCAAACTGCTCCATGAGAAGATCTGTCTTATTAAGTAACCTACAGAAAAAAACCCTACAGATTCTCACTCTATTCTGAGTCTCTTTATTGACCTCATATTGTCAATACCAACAATAATAATTTACCCTTCGAAAGGACAGCCTTGCCAAAAAGTGGTGTTTAGAGCAAGTTGCATGTATCTTTTCCTTGCCATGTGCAATACTCGCAACACTTAGCTTTGGAAATACCACAAACATTAAGGTAACCATAAGGGATGGATCCAGGGGGTTGCACTGGTGACTTGCACCCCCCTTTGAGTCCTGGTTCTCCCAAAGTTTGAAACCAACTGCCTGGCAGTGGCAGCAGCATTTCTAGTCAGGCAGTGCTGAGGAAGTCACTTCACTTCAAGAATCAGTATAATCTACCTGATCCCTTTTAAACTTTTCATTCCACAGGCATTAATGATACTCTTCTTTTTAATGGTCTTGATGTTCCATCAACCCAGCTAGCCTTTGTTCTGCATTTCTGCTGTCCATTAGCTGTTCCTGGTAATGAAACTCCTATTTCACAGCCCTGCAGATTGCTTTTAACTCATTCCAATGAAGTTATACTTGGTTTGCTTCAATCTTAAACCAAATAATGCAGCCCTGGACCCCTAGCATATTAGTAAACCTTCTAATTTATTTTTAACTGGAGAAAAATGTGTGTTGTTTTATATGTGATGATGCACTTCACCATCGGCACCCCCCTTTTCAAAACAGTTACCCATCCATGGTAACTATCACACATGTCAAAATGTCCTATTTGTAATGATACCCATGCTGTAATGCCATAAGCATATGCAAAGTGCTGCTGTGTCACCCATTGGTCTCAGAATAGGATTTTACAAACATGAATTGAATCTCAGAGCAATTCTGTCATATACATAAGGCTTATAATTATGCCCATTTACAAACAGTACACAGAAGTGCAGAAAATCTGCAAGACCTGCCTGAGTACACAATAAAACAAGAGCAGAACTTATACGAGGAAAAAGCATTCCTCTAAGTGACCTCAGTAAAAGTTATGCGAGTTGTCAATGTGCGTCCTTCTAGGGATATGTCCAGCCGTACTTGTCTTCAGTACCAGACATCCTCCTACTTAAATCACAATATAATACTCCCTCCTTCATTGCTACTAGAATACACTGCAGGTGTGAGTTTTCTAAAGCACACTCAGTGGGCACATCTACATGAGATACTTACTGTGCATTAGCCTAATAACACTGCGCAGTAGCATGTCATGGCAAAAACCGTGCTAATAACCTTAGCGCACAGTGTTATTAGGCTAATGCATAGTAAACGTCACTAAACAACCGCGTGCTGCGCATTTAGTTAATACTTTATTAGGGAAGTACTCAACTAAATGTATAGTATCTAAGGTGCATTAATTAATAGGTAGGTGTGCCCAGTATTAACTTAACTCTGTTCCCACCAAAGTTAGTAACTGTTACTTGTAAAGTAAATGGAGATTTTATCATTGCTTTCAATGGGAATAGTCAGTATAGTGTTGAGTCCATTCGAAACTTGCCTTCCCACACATAGTTGTAACCTTATTGCTCCAAAGATTAATTCTGAATGATATTAATCATATTAATCTCTGCAGCTCTCAAGAGGTTTCAACCAAAACCCAGATCAGGCCAAAACAACAGGCTGTTAATCACAGAACTATATATTATTTTTGAGCTTGTTTTCAGTCAATCAGCATCTGTCAGGGTGCTGGGAGGAGGGAGATTGATTGTTTTAAAACCACTACTTCTGTAGACAATACCACGGACAGATTTAGTAGTAATAAAATGATCTGCAATAATTTTATCTTAAAATGCGCCTGTTTAGTGATATGGTATCCATTAAGTGTGAGTGAAGTAAATCAAATTCATTATTTATGTGCCTTGTCCTGCACACCCTTACTTTCATAAGTAACCATTACCAGTTTAAGAAAACTCAGTGGGAACTGCTTATATAAGCACCAGTAAGAGTTTCACATACAAGTAAAGGTTCCCATGACCTTTATTTTTTGTTCTCTTTTACTACTAATTTTAAAAAATATTATCAACACTTTAAAAAGTAAGGAAAATATGGAATTGATATCTCAGGATGGGTTGGGGAAAATTAATCTGAAGTTTTTCTATATGGATACTTGCTGGCCAAATTAGGAGAGCTCTGTACATGTAAAAAGGGGATATGAGAGGAAAGATGTTTAAAAGTGGAACCTGAGTGTCTCAGACGGCCGGAGCCGACTTGAGGTGGTCTAGAAATTGCTCGGTTGTTGGGCGGGCTGGTGAATGGAAAGGCAGACAAAACGTATTGGTTGCAAAAAAGCTTTACTTACGCCACCAGTAGCCACAACACAGGTGGTCCGATCGCTTAAATAATTACACGAGTTGCTCCAGCTGGCAAGACTCAGGCCAGTGAATCCGTAAATGAACCAGGCATGCAGGAAAAAGGGTACGTCGAGGGATGGCGCTCGGTGACGGGGAGAAAAATCGATAGTTGATCAGGCTATCGATTAGCTCAGCCACGAGTCAGGAATCTTCAAAGTCACTCTGCAGCGTGCTCAAAGTTCTCCGACTTGGGCGGAAGTCGCACAAAATTTTATACGGCCAGCAAGCCAATTGCTAGCTGCCACTCAGGAATAATTTAGAACTGGCCAATAGCGGGACACAAATTTGCATACGAATGGCGGGAACTCTCTTGCACCGGAGTTTTCTATTGCAACAGAAAACTTTTGCTGTGCACAGAGACCCTCATGTGGCGGGAAAATTCCACCGTGCTGAGACACTAAAATCATTGAATTATGACATGCCCCCTTGCCGATGGCACAGCTGGAATTTTAGACACATGACCGTGCCTCAAGTAAAGTTCGTCTAAGGACTCATTGGTTTTGCAACGCTTAAGTAACAAATATATATATATATATATATATATATATATATATATATATATATATATATATATATAAACAAATAACTTTATAGACCGGTCTTTAACAAACTATAACATATAACAACTTGAACCTATAACAATAATTATTAATCATCAGCTGACTGGGAAACATCTACTTGAGACTCTTCCTCTATGTCAGTCGACGGAGTGTGGTCCTCAATGACATAGTTGCCGCGGAACATTCGCCTTCTTCCATAACAGATAACTCCAACTAAAATGCTTACAAATATTAGAAAGAAAGCTCCACCCATTGCACTACCAATAATGGTACCCCAATTGCCTGCCTGCATCGCTGTTAAGGTTAAGGCTGATGCCAAACTTGTAATGTTATTAGTTAAAGGATACCATGGAACCGTGGATGATTGTGTAGTAGTAATAGAAGGATCTAATATATGGATAGTTTGTTGATCGCTTCTTTGACCAATGGAATTTGTTACCCTACAAATATAGGTTCCAATGTATTCGTAGGCTAATGGGCCACTGAAATATAGCATATCACTCATGGATACTAAACCCACAGGCCACTGTTCATCTAGCCTGGTCCAGGTGACTTTTATAGGTGGCGGACTGGAATTAACATTGCACTTAAGCTGAACAATTTTTTCGCCGAAAACCCAATTTCCGTCATAACCAGTTATTGATACTTCAGGGGCATATTGGATGTCTAGTACATGAGCGTATCTTATTTCTTTGTTTAAAGCTGGGTGTTTCACAATACAAGTTATACGCCTTCCCCTCGCAAATTTAGTGGGAATGATCTTATATCGGCTTACAACTGTTACCATTCTATTTGGAAAGGAAATTGAATTATATTCCATTTTACCAAAGTCTCCTTCCCAACTTATATTTGCAGTGGGTTTCCCAGTGGCTGCTGTACAAATGGCTGCCACAGCCCACTTTCCATCATCTATTAGAGAATTTGGCCCCTTGGTAAAACTTACAGTGGGCTCAACCAGTACAGTTACAATTGTTAACGATTGTGTATTTCCCAATGGGAATGTAGTTACTTTGCATATATACTTTCCTTCATCATAGAAACTCACATTATGCAGACTGATTGTCGCATCAATGGGTGAAGAACTTCTAGATAACACCCTCCCATGGTATTTTCTTTGAATAGAGACCCCATATTCGGGATGATGCACAACAATAGTTTGTGCACTTTTATCATATATCTTTTCCCATGAAACTTGTATTATGGTTTCATTCATGTCAATTATACACTTTAATGTGACATTCTTCCCCCAAACTGCTGTTACGTACGGATCAACACACTGCAGAAGAAATGAGAGAGGAGCAGCGCCAGAGCGAGTTCTGACCCGACGGACATTCGCTGCCTCGGTTCCCCCACCATGGCCGTCACTACGTTGACTCGAAGGAACCGCAGTTGGGTGCTCGATGGATCTCACAATCGAGCGGTTGTAGATTACTGCTTTGTTGAGGTTAGACCTGTAAAGAAAGAAAACAACAAAACAAAACAAAACAAAAGAAAATCATAATTGAATTTACTATAAAGATACTAGGTGAACGTCGGAACGACGAGTCATCCAGTTGTGATGAGCGATAATAGGGGGACGATCGGGCTTTTCCTCTAATAGGACAGAATAGGTATTAGGATACTGTCCCGACCGTTGAACTGTACCCTTGTGAACTTGAGGGTGAGCTTGGCGGGGGTGCGGTACTGAGACCCACACTAACTCATCTGGTTGGAACTTAGGTTCCCAAGGTAGAGGTTTTTTGACATTAGCTTCGTCCCATAACGTTTTTCCGGTGTTCAGTGAGATGAGAACATCACGATTGAATTTAGCCCAGTTTTTAAACGTCCCTCCTCCTCTGAGACGAAGTTGTTCTTTGTACAGGCCTATATGTCTTTCTACAACGTCCTTTATTTGGCAGCTTAGACCCTGGGAGGAGTCCTAGCAGTTCTACCTGCCAGACTTTTCCTGCCTGGAACTGCAAAGAGTCGAAAGCTCCGAGCTGATGTTTGGTTCTATGACACTTCTCCTTAGCACATATCTCACAGGCCTGAGCTACCTTTTCCCAATCGCGCCTAATTTCATACGAGGCCGGCTCTGTAATGGTTTGGCGCCAATGTTGATAGCAAGCTCACGGTCCCGGGTGGCCCCAATTTTCATGAAGCCACGCGAGGAATGGGTTTACTTCAGGACCGGAGGTAGATGTGATAGGCAAAACTACGTCGGTCCAGAGCGGGTCTTCTAAGAGTTTATCGATGACCTCATGTACTGGATCAGTATCCAGACAGTGGGACTTAGTGTGCCTAACCAACGGGAGCCGTGCAAATTTAGTTAACGTTTTCCAGATGTCTTGCCAATCATCCAAATTTTCGGTGGGAAAGGCTGTACCGGTAAGAATCTTGTAAACGTACTGCGAGTCGATTGCGATAATTGGAACCGGGAGCGTATCGTCATGATGTGTCAGACAATGTTCTAGTACCTTGAGGAATCCTAACAATTCACATTTTGGGGCCAAGTTATCATCCGGGTAGGCTTGAAATATTTCCTTATCGTGACAAGCCTTGCAATAGTACCCATAGCCTCCGCCATGTCGGGGGGTTCCATCTGAAGCCATCCATGCCGGAGCAGAGGTTCCATACAGTGTAGGGACCTTTTCTTCATCTCCTGGGCTAGGATTGGACGTCATATCTTCAAACTTCCAGCAGTGCCAGTTGTAATGGTGGGTAAGCACCAACGTATTCCATGTTTTAGGCTCCCCCTGAAAATGCGGGTCGACTTTTTCCGCATCCAGCAAGGGTAAAAATGTGGCACCGGGAGCGCGTAGTGTCCCATGCCCCCTTGTTAATGGCTCCACTAATTGTCCAGCTAGGAGGATTTTCCCTATAGTCCCATACCGATGTTGTGCCGCCTGAAGCGTCTTATGGGCAGTGTATACTAGCTCATCACGAGGGTTGTGCACAACAGCCCACAAGTGGTTTGTGGTGAACCCAAGGGTTACGGTTAATGGCTCACCCAGATCGATGGCGTGGAGCTGTGTTTTTAACCATGGCTAGCAGGCAAAGCAGGTTCTGCTGATCTCCTTCCGTCCAAGGCGTGGATTTTTGGGATTTGTCATGGATCTGTCGCTGCAACTTAGTGAGGAGCGCCAAATGACTGGGTTCAACATAATGCCGGTACCAGTTTAAATGACCTAAAAGCTGTTGGAAGTGTCTCTTAGTAACAGGGAGGAATGTCTTTAATGGATCGATGTTAGGACCATCATGTGAGATTCCGTGGTGGATGGAACCAATATATCGGGTGCCGAGGAACGTGATGTCATCTACAGGATGTAGGCATGACTTTTCCTCGTTGATCATCCATCCCTCACTTTGAAGGTGAGCGACTAGTTGGTTAACTATACTAGTAACTACGGAACTATCACGACCCATGATAGCAATGTCATCGACATAACTCCAGATTCTTAATTCCTCCTCTCGGGGAAGAGAATGTGAGGCTTGAAAATTCTTCAGGGTATTGTTCATGGCACCAGTAGCCAGCGACAGAGCGTTGCGATACCCCTGCAGGCAAACCGTCCATCTGTACATAGTGCCATCAATGCACATATTTAGTACTCCTTCAGGGTCAGTTATCGGAATTGAAAAGAACATGTTTTTCAAATCCAGTGCAACCCCGACCCACTTACTTTGCTGGAATTGAGCCATCTCGAACATGCATTGTGGTAGAGTAGAAGGGTTAGGTTGTTGAAGTACTTGACATCTTTTGTTGACCTCCCTATAATCGACGACTAGCCGGGCCTCGTTGGGTTTTCCAGGTTTTGCAACTCCCCATCCTGGTGACAGATAGGTGCTAGCAGTTACGGTTTTAATACAACCTTGTTGCTCGAGTCGCCGCAGGAGGTCAGTAAGGGACTTTTTTAGGGGACCCTTGGTTGGGATTGGTCGATACCGCCAGGTAGAGGTATTACGAAGCGTTGGTCGATGCCAATCCTGTTCTGGGATAATAATGGGTAATGCTTGTAGCACTTGTTCTTTAAGGTCAAGTGCTTTAATCCCCGGGATTCCTAGAATATTGATGCCCCCTAGCATGGCCTCTAGAGCGTATCGATGACCTTGGACTAAGAATTTGACTTTTGTTGTGACTGCAATAGCGTTAAGTCCTTGTACCTTAATCATTTTGGTGGTTTTCTGGTGGGGTATCGTTGAGGTAATTACATTAACCTAAGCTCCAGTATCGAGGAGGAAGAGTACTCGTTGTTGGTCAGCTGGATCAGTGGGGTCATAGACAGTAAGTTCGGCATGAGGACGAGGGTCAGTGGGGTCAGGTTTAAGGTGGAGAAGGCCGTTGGCAGAGCCGACGGCCATTACTCGTTTTTTGGTTGGTCCCCGAATTTGAATCCCAGTGCGTCGGCTAGATAATGTTGGCTCTTTTCTCCCAAAATACACAACTGCTGCTTTGTAAGTCCGGAGCGGCCGAGGAGGAATCCGAACATATTCCTTTCCTCCAATGTTCTTTGAGGGGACCACCATAGCTCTCACCGGGGGTTAAGTTCTTGGCGTCTTGGTCTCGGTGCTTCGACTGGCTACGCCGAAGATCAGTCTTTTACATCAGTAGAAGTTCCTTCACTTTGTTTCATGAGTGCCTGCAGTCGTGGGAGATGGCCTAAGAGATTTCCTACTGGCTGACCCGCCATCAGGTTCAGAAAGAGTCGGAGCGTAACAGCATTTGTCCCTCCATATACCTCTACACAAGTGTCTATAGCTTCCAGAGGCGTTGGAATTGCTCCGGGATGTGATAAGTGACGATGAGCCCATCTTTCCTTGCGCTGGGCTGCCGTTAGCCCCATGGGATTCGCTCTTGGGCTCCATGAAAGGTATGACACTCCAATTATGGCCAAGAGGAGTTGTTCCGCAGTGGCCTTCTGCGGGCGACCCTCATGCCAGGCGTGGAACTTGTGGGTTACCTGTCCCACTACAAGCTCCGGGAGAGGGATGGGCCAGTGTGCACTGTCTGTGACCACGTTCAGATCAGTAGCACGCCCTCCGCTCCACGCCGCTTGTCGGGTCAGGGCACTCGCTTCTTCCTTGTCTAAGATGTCAGATCCGAATTCTACTATTAGTCGCCCCAACCACATGGCCAAAGTCTCTTCTGGTTTTATTTTAGATTCTCTGCAAAGTTCCTGTATTTCTGGTCGGGTGCGTGTGCGAGAGGTAACAGTGGTACGTGTGGTATCTTCTTCATCCACAACACGCTTCATCACAGCTATCGGGTGAGCTGCGGCAGAGAGAGAGTTAAATTCATCAGGTGGGAGCGTTGGATACATCCCTCCTCCCATTGCCCCCTCCCCGTGGCAAGGAGGCGGGGCCGTTGGGAACGACATCACCTCAGGGGGCGGGGTCGCTAGGCGGATCCCCGCCGGTTCTTCCGAAGCTCCACCCCTCTTTTCCGGGTTCTCCAGATGGCTCACGTTTCTTTCAGTGCCATTTTCTATCAGCGGCATCATGCGGCTGGCACTATTGATAAGCGTCGCTCTGGAGTTCTCTGCCATCTGCTCCAGCGACTCCTTGCCCGCCATATGCAGTTGAACCTCTAAATTTGCATATTCCCTTAGTAGACCCGCTACTGTACGGAACAACACATTCATCATTTTTCCCTTTTTCCACTTGATTAAACCCCATCTGGGCACGTGACGGCCCCTGGTCTCCAGGTCCTCCCGGAGCTGAACGAGAAGCTCATGACCCCGCGACCCAGGCACCAAATCCGGACAGTTGAACCAGTCCGTTGGGGTGGGTTCTCCTCCTTCCCTCAGGTATCAGGTGCATTGAGCAAACTCCTGAGCGGGGGTCAGCTTTTCTGCCTTCCGCGCCTTCACCCCGGGTAGGGATATGGCCGATGTTTCCTCCGGGGGTCGATAGTAGACCCGGTCGCTCCCCATTATACACCCAAACTCCCCAAGGGATAGCCTTGTTCTCCACTCTTTTATGACCGCTTCTTCTTTCTTTACGGAGAAGTAGCCATCAATATTTTGTTCATCCCCTTCTACCGCCTGGTGGTAGGCGATATGCGCCCATAGATCGTTTGCATTTTCCACGCGGCGGATCCCAGTGCGTCAAGGGCAGCATCCAATTAGGTTCGTCTCCATTACCGTGCCCTTAAATCCCATCCTTGTCGCCGTGTCTCAGACGGCCGGAGCCGACTTGAGGTGATCTAGAAATTGCTCGGTTGTCGGGCGGGCTGGTGAATGGAGAGGCAGACAAAACGTATTGGTTGCAAAAAAGCTTTACTTACGCCGCTAGTAGCCACGACACAGGTGGTCTGATCGCTTAAATAATTACACGAGTTGCTCCAGCTGGCAAGACTCAGGCCAGCGAATCCGTAAATGAACCAGGCATGCAGGAAAAAGGGTACGTCGAGGAATGGCACTCGGCGACGGGGAGAAAAATCGATAGTTGATCAGGCTATCGATTAGCTCAGCCACGAGTCAGGAATCTTCAAAGTCACTCTGCAGCGTGCTCAAAGTTCTCCAACTTGGGCGGAAGTCGCACAAAATTTTATACGGCCAGCAAGCCAATCGCTAGCCGCCACGTAGGAATAATTTAGAACTGGCCAATAGTGGGACACAAATTTGCATACGAATGGCGGGAACTCTCTTGCACCGGAGTTTTCTATTGCAACAGAAAACTTTTGCTGTGCACAGAGACCCTCATGTGGCGGGAAAATTCCACCGTGCCAAGGCACTAAAATCATTGGGTTATGACACTGAGGAGTAGAAAATGCAATTTTCTTCTATGGCACAAATATACCTCAACACTTACCCTGAACTGTCTAAATTCCAGTCTACCAGACCCTTGTGGGGGTCTTAAGGTAATGATAGCACAAGACTGGGAGAATCAAATCCTGAGTTGTATAAATTAGGGAAACCTGATTTCAAAGATCCAATGGTACATAGTTCAAGCAAAGCCAGATAAATTATTAATAAAAGAAATAAATTCCTGCTGAAACTCCTCCTTTGCAACTGGCCATCACCTACATTAAATGCTGGACCATGAATTATAGCACACCATTGTACAAAGCTCATCCAAGAACCAAATGCTCAAGGTCTTTTCTCAGGCAAGGGGTGTTTGCTCAAGGTTGTTTCCTTGAGTGAGGACCAAGTGCTTATATATTTCCCTTTAATGTGTGTGAGGAACAGCTTTCCATTCCTCTTACAGAAATAGGTATCATCTAGGGATAAGCTTCCAAGCTTTTGTCCTCCCAAGGATACAGAATCCTGGGAGGGGCAGGGCAGCAGGACTGGGATACATTTATCATTCCATAACAGCCCTGACTATGGTGCAGGAAAAGATTATAAACTCAGGTTGTGTATTACGTTTTCCATAACATCTTCTCCACAGCAGGGAATTCTATTGAGAGGAAGTAGAATAGCCACAGTAATGGGAATGATTTTGTTGTGTGCAACACCACAGCCGCACTGCTGCTAAGCAGAAGGCAGGGCAGGTTGATACTTTAGGCTGCCTGTACACGTGCTCGGAGGTGGGAGCATTTTAATTAGAACTATTTCAGGGCAGCCACTCTAAAATGCCACATTATTACATGTATTAAGCCTCTGCACATTTATAAATGGCTGCAGGATGCTTTATCTAAACCTTATCCGATGAAGTTCTAATTAGAATGCATTGGAGCATGTGTATAGGCAGCCTTGGAGCCTAAGTGCTCCAGCCAGGCATGAGCTTTCATAGGCACCAACCTATTTTGTCAAATGCTATGAACAGAGGCAGTATACTGGTGTTCCAGCAGCAGTATGAAGAATTAAATTTCTGTGCAGATGGATCCAGATTTGGGAGCGAGGCCCAACTGGAAACTAATGCAATTATATGTAGAATAAACTTTGTGCAGAAGTTTCTACCAAGGGAAAGACAATAGTGTGGCTTGGATTTAAAGTAAGGAGCTTACAGGGGTGTAGGTTATAACCATGTTGGTCTAAGGACATAGGCAGACAAGGTTCTTTGGATGAAGCTGATATCTTTTATTAGACCAGCTTAAATAGTTGGAAAAAAATTATTAAGCAATTAAGCAATACGGGTTCAAAAACCCTTCATCAGGCTAAGGAAACACCAACCGCTGAAACTTCCTTAGCCAAAACAAAGGGTTTTTGAACCCGAAACCTTGCTTAATAATTGTTTTCCAACTATTTAAGTTGGTCTAATAACAGATATTAAGCAAGGAGCTTGAGATTTTGGCCCCAATAAAGACATGACTATTGCTTGATGGGGTGACTATGAATGTTATGATGGAAACTGAAGAATATAGTAAGAAATAAAAATAGATGTATATCTTCCTAATAATAAGCACAAGTTTAAAAAAAGACAAATTGGATACAAACAATTAAATGGTAATTTTATCTAGAACAGAAATTAGCTGCAAATAACAACAACAAAACAACAATAAGAATAGTAAAATTGATCATTTTTATAAAACACTGGGTGTGGGTCAAACCATTATGAAAATTATAGCAACAAGGTAAGAAGTAATTGGAGAAATCCTGATAAATAAGCAAATTTATTTTTTCAACTATGGATGATAAAAGCAGCACGTATAACTCTAAATTTGAACAGAGTTCAATGCACAATTGAATTAATCCAACCAAATTGTTAAACGTCTACTAGAGAAGTTGTAAGTGGTTAATCTAGACAGAGATATATAATGAATAAGAACAGCAGCAAAAAGAATTGAACTTTTGCTGTCAGTAAGAAATCCAAATCATGGATAAAGATATTATGAATGCTGTGTAAAAAGCTCTGCAAAATATCCTCCACTGAACAGGAAGTAATGATAGATGAATGCACATATGTAATTGAACATGCCAAAAAGGAAAAGTTACATCCCAAGAAGAGGAACAGAAATGTTATCAAGAGAATGGAATCATGGTAACATCGGAAAGATTAGGAAACATGCAGTGAGCAAAGGCAAATTATAGAAAATGCAGATTGCTTCATAAAATCCATGTTTAGGTCTCTACATATTCTGCATTAGATCATCAAGGGAAAGTCTGTCATGAATACAGGCATGCTGGCAGGAAACTCAACCATGTAAAACTAGCCTGGTTTGGGGTTTCTTATCAAATGTACAGCCCATGTTCCCATCTGAATTGGTGGCAAAATGCCCTTCCGTGAAAGCAGGATAAGGCACTTGCAATTTCACTTGGTGAAGAAAGGTTTACAAAGATGCACAAACCTTTCAAGTGCACCTGAGCCCAGGTCCAACCAACCCTAGAGGCTGATTTATCATTTTACTTCGACTCCATATGAAATATGATTTTCCTGGCTGTGTTTTGCTTTAAAATGCTGGGTCCGGTTAAATCAAAATTCAAGCGAGATAAACCCACGCAAACTGAAATCAAATGAAATTTCATGCACACACCCTGAAAAACTGAAATGGCTCAAGGGTACATTCAGAAGGCTAAGCTATTGTATTGGTTAAGACTAAGCAAAAAGCAGACCACATTTATAGTATTAGAAAGAGAATGCCATTAAAGTATTGGATGCAAATATTTTCTGAATGCAAGCCAAGTACACAGTAGGAATAGTCTATAAAGTTAAATCATTTCTTACTGTAACTTAAAGAAAACTTCATTGGTAAAATATGCTTTTTAACTCTTCTTTTCCACGCATACATCACAACTTTTGTTTCCGTTTGTCTTGTTCCTTATTTCAAAAGCTGCATTTGCTGTAGCAGCTCATTTTTTTCATGCAAAATACTGAATCTAATTGCGGAAATATGTCATTCCCTCCTCTACGCCACATGGCATGAGTTAATGATGATGAATGAAAGTAATAAAACCCAAATCTTTTTCAAACTAAAGCTCCTGTTAAATTACTGGAAATTATATGCATGCGTCTACAATGAGGACACTGCAGAAGGTCAAAGATCCTGCTTCCTGCATTTGGCCAAACTATTCAACAGGCAACTTGGCTGGACTAAAGAAATATTTCTGCTGAGATCTATGGGAGCCACCTAAGAAAAGCAGCTTAGCTTAGGGCTGGAGATTTCATTACAATGCTTCTTTCCTTCCCTGTGGAACACTAAACATGATTCACCAGAGCCCAGAACCTGCCTCACGTGTCTGTGGAAGCTATTTTTGGATGTTCAAAATTGGGGATTAGGGCAGTAATATATCATCTAATGTGATATATATTCTTACAGTAGGTCTCAATTTCCCTAATATGGGACTTGATTCTGTGGCATTCAATATGAAGCAGAAGGAATTCAGCTAATTTAGAGCCAGACTGTGCCTCGCTTATTCACTTTGAATAATACCTTACTTTTTGAGTAGTCGCATTGAAATGAAAGTACTTGAAGAACTAGTTGCTTTTTAGTCGAAGCAGGGGTGGCCAAAACTAGACTAGTTTCTGGCCATTAATATTACCTTATTTCACAAATTACATCTACATATTGTTCGCCTTCCTCCCTTTTCTGTGCACCCTTTCTCTTTCATTTTGCCTCATCTGCCTGTTTTCTATCAACTCCCCTTTGCCACTCACATGCTCTGTTGCTTCGTTTCTCCCGCTCAGTCTTAACTCCCTTTGGGCTAAGGACAAACATTACACATAAACCAGTTAAGTAATCAGAAACTGGTTTAAACCTGCAACAGAACAGAAGTTCAGTGCACATAAACCGGTTTGAAAATGGCTGAAACTGGTTTGAAATAAACCTGGTTGAATGTAGTATCAGACCTAACTGATTTGGGTCAAACCAATTTATGCAATGTCTCTGCCTGATCCTTTGATGGTTTAAGCTAAGCCAGATACCCCCAGCATCCCAGCATGCTCTGTGGGCTGGGCCAGGCTCTCTGCTCCACGGCAGGGCTGGCACCTTCCCTTTGCTCGATGGTTGGAGTTCCAGCAGAGACTTGCAGGCCCAGAAGGGCATGCTGGCTTCCCCATGCCCCGTCCCCCCTCACCACTCGCTGCTTAAGCAGAGATCCATTCCTCCTCTCTCCCACAGCATGGACTGCAGCCAGCATGTGATATGCTAGCTAATGCTGTGTAAGGCAGATAGGACAGTGTCTGCTTAGGGCTTTTTGGAGGTGATCAACAGCTCAGATGGTAATGTCCCTGCATTTCTTCCTTTGGAAAAGACAGGCAAGGTTCTTTGGGTAACTCTGATATCTTTTATTAAACCAACTAAATAGTTGGAAAAAATTTTCTTAGCAAGCTTTTGGGTTTAAAAACCCTTTGTCAGGCTAAGGAAGCATCTGCAGTTGGTGTGTGCTCTTCATGAATAGAATGAATAGTAAAGAAGCCAGAGGCTGGTATGCATTTTCCTTAGGAATAAGCTGTTTAAGAAGAGCTTGTAATGAGCAAGGATTTGTTTTCTGATGGGGTGTTAAATGCTGACAACAGAGCTGATAAATGCTCTGTTATCAAGGTGGGGACACCCCTCCCTAATCACAGTGTCCTGCAAGGGGGCCTGGCCACACCCCCACCTCAGCTCAGCCCTATGCAAGGGAAGGGAAGGCTGCTCTAGCACCCCCCAGCTTCTAGCCTGAGCCACTGCAGGCATGTGCCTGCATTTCTGGGATGTCTGGCTGGTTACAAAACTGATTTAGCCAGGTTAGACTAACCTGCAAAGATTGAATCAGTTCGGACTCAGGCTTTCTGAATGTCTGTCCCCAGCCTTGAGGTCTAAATCCCTTTCTCCTCCCCTATCCATTTTTGAAGTTTCTCTCTTCCTTTCTTCTTTGTTCATAACCCTTCTCTCCCTTTGTTCATAATCCTCCCCCACTGTTCTATAATAGGCCATTTTGCAGCCACAGCACAGAACACTTGAAAGTTCAACTTAATAGTAAGTACTTTTCAAAATCTTCCCAGTAGCGGTTATTTTCTCATCAGAGATGAGTCTGACTGCTTTGGATATAACACTGGTAGGAATTCAAGCAGTTCCTCTATAGAGGTCCAAGCAGGTTTAGTTTGCAGATGAAAAACAGGGTCAGTACCATCACTGCCAGCAAATCTTTCTAGACTAGTTTTATTGTGAAGTCTTGCTGTCCCATGCAGAGCAGAATGAAGACATGCAAAACAGAACGAGCTGCATGGCTATTGGGATGCTTCTGTTGCATTAAGTTAGCAAATGGAGGACAACGGACAGTCACCACAAGGCCAGTATAAGATTTGAAAAGTGAACCAACATTAGTTGAGGCAAATATTACCTACCTTTCCTTTCCTCTGTGTTTGCAAATGGTCAGCACTGTGAGGTAGAGAAAAATAAGCCTTCTTTTTCCTTCTCTCTGTTTTAGCCTTAAGATACCTTAGTGAATACTAACATTCTCCTAAGTTCATCAGCCATTATGGACGCATCCAAATGAATGCACGTGAGTTTCTCCAGGGACAAACAGCAGCAGCACATAGTTGTGCCACTGCTACTTGTTCCCAGGGAATGCTCCTGCACATCCAATCTGGCACATGGCAAATTGCCCCAGGTGGTGTAAAAGAGACTGAGGCCAGCACCTGGGCTGGCCCAAGCATTCTTACCTGAGGTCCTGGGAGTTTCCCATGGCTGCAGCAGTGGTGATCTGGGTGCAGAGTCTGGCCAGGCTCTGGTTTTGGGTGGTACAACCACATGCACTGCCCCACTTTTTTGTAGCACATTTTTTTAAGATATCAAGATTTCCCACCTTTTCACATGCACCGCACGCATTTTGTAGTGCCTCACAAGTCTTGTGGTGCACCACAAACTACACATGCACACTCATCTGAGCACAACAAATGAGCAAGCATGTGTACTTTGTAACACCTCAAAGGCTTCTGAGGTGCTGCAAAATGCATGCGGTGCATATGAAGTTTTCTGCACTGCAAATTTGCAGTGTGGAGCCAAAATGAGATACCGGGAAATCCCAATATCTAAACAAAGTGCACAAAAAAAAAAAAATAGTGGGGTAGTGCACGTGACTGCAGCAGGTGCTGACTGAAACCAGAGCCCGGCCTGCCAGAGCCATGCTCTAGCTGCTGAACAGGCTCCACGCACCTGGATCGCTGCTCCTGCAGCCCCAGGAGGCCCCCAGAACCCCAGGTAAGGCTGCTGGGGCCAGCCTAGGTGCTGGCCCCAACTTCCCCTACACCACCTGGGGCAATCTGTCACACTCCAGAGCACACAAGCAGGGGCATACCCTGGGGACAAGTAGCAGTGGCACAACTGTGTGCCACTGCTACTTGTCCCCAGACTAAAACACATGCATGCTCATCTGGACGTGTCCAATAGGTGTAAATGTAGAAATTTCCCAAAATGGCTAAGGAATTTAGGTATAAATATCCAATTAATTTTCAGTGAGATCTCTACACCTACATCCAGTAGTTACTTCAGAACATCTCCTGCTTGATTGCCTGTTGCTTTTTGTTTTGTTTTACCAGAGGTGAGTTATCCAATTTTGATCTTGCACTGAAGAAATAACTAAGGAAGAATACCAACATAAAAACATTTTAGGTGAGCTCATACCAAACCCAGCATTCTGTGGGTATTGTATAACATCAGATAATCCAGTTTGGTATGTTCTTAGAAGACTGGGAAAGTTCAACAACTTTCATTATCTACAGAAATCAGTAGAAATGAAAGAAAATATACCCAAGCTAACACAATTTCAGATGTAGTTTGAGGCTGTGACTTTTATTCAGCAATCTCAGACAGGACCACAACTCTTAGCAATATTACATAATATACATTCTGGTTTTCTCACATACTGTATGCACAAACACAGCTCTCTGCTACAGTGGGATTAAGTCCATTTACAAGGCTGGATGCCTATTTTAAAAAAGGTACACTCAAAGTTCTACCCTTATATAGGTTTAGAAGGGTAGCCTGCAGCAAGGGGCACCTCTTCTGAAGACAGAATTGACAGATGACAAATAATACCATACAGGACCATATTCCATAGCAAAAGCCAACCCATGAGAACATTATCTATTAATTTTTATTTATATGTCCTTGTGTATAAAACTTCTGGGATCATTTTAACAAAATATTTTAGTCAAATGAAAATAATTGAAAATACACTGACAACAATTGCCTGCATTGAAAACTCTGCAAAACCATTTCTAGAGACTAAAACTCTATTACAATAAATGCAGTTAAGCACTGCCCTCCCCTACTAGCTGCTCATTTTGACCACTGTAGTCATCCCTCATATCCATACTTATCCAAACAAAGGCCTCACTGAGGCCTATAGATAGGTCCTGTGTTTGTACTTCACATGTCCACATGTTTAAGAGTAAGGTGATCCATCTTATAAAAAGAATTCCAGAGTGGTAAGTGACCTAAAATGGTCTGTTTCAGTCACACAGTAGTGCTCTTACTACCATAAAAAAGTAGCCTGAACAGAGCACGTATTAGTCAGCTTGCAAAGGGTATGGTGGCATATAGAACCATTGTCACTTATAGGAAGGTAAGAAACTGTCCTGACCAAGTAAAAACAGGGAAAAATAAACTCTTTGCTTTTGCTATCACCTAGAATTGCTGTAGAAATAGTGGCTCTAAATAATGCTGAGGTTGTAAATCTACTTAACAAGGTAGTCATCAATAAAGGGTGAAGACTGGAACTTCCCATCAGTTGCTGCAAAGGGAAGCAAATTTGGTCATAGAATCAGTTTCTTCCCATCCATTTGGCTGAAACACAACTTGAGGCTTTTTTCAAGCCTCTGTCATATTCAGGCGTTGGAAATGGAAAGCAGCTGCACCACCTGAATGTCATCAGGATCCTGCTGGCACCGCAACAAAACACCTCACACAACCCTATCTTGTGGCCTTACAGACAGGAATGGGAAGCAATGCTGGAGAGGTCTCTTGAGATGGAGAATGCAGTTCCCAATACCATTTACTCCAGGGTCCCAGAGAAATAAAGACAAATGAGCTAGCAAAGGAACCACAGATCAGTCCTGGCAAGATCCATGGGAGTGTCCATAAAAAAAATTGATCAAAGGGATCAAAAAGCTTTGTATAACCCTATATAGACCTGAAATAGTCACCTAAGGCCACAATTCTTGAAAAAACAATTTTTGGCTATTGCTACCAGCTAACTTCTGAATCACTGAGCCTAGATCCAAACCAATGGTATTCCAAGGAATTCAGAAGGTACACAGCTATTTCACCATGATCCTTTTAGGCAAGGGGGTGAGGCCTCTCACAAATCTGAAATAACTTTGCAATCAAGCAATAACTGCCTGAATAGGTATCTGAAAGCACACTTGAGGAAAATGAGGCTGTGCTGAGTACCACAAAACATCCAGAGTTCAGCATCTCTCCTCTTCTCTCTATACCAGGCATCTTTCTTCCCCTCCAACCTCCCAGCACTCCCTTCCTCTTCCTGCTTTCCCATCAGCAGTTCCTTATTTCTTACACGCAACACTCTTCTGCTCTTCATCCAATTTAGAAATTGACCCCTCTCGTTCCTAGTATTCTGCAGTTAATGCCACCTTCTCTTCCCAATAATTCCCTTTATTACCCTCTCCTCCCCAGGCATTCATAAATCCTTCTGCACTCACAAAGGTGTCTCATGACTTGTCCTCTTAATACCAAGCATCCATCACCTAACCTCCTTCATGGTGCCCTCTGCACTCATTTTTTTCTGCTCCCCTTCAGTCCACAAATACCCTTAATGGCTCCTTGTGCATTCCTAAAATAATCTCAGCTCATACCAAGTCTCATCTCCCCTTTACTCAAAGCAATATATAATGGAAATGGAATTCAACTAGATCAGCAGACTTCCCAGATTGTGATGAGCTTGCTGGATTACTGGATCTGAGTTCTTTCCATCTCATCCTGCACTTCTTAGACATAACTTTTATGGTGGTCAGGGCAAGATCATGATCTCATAATGTCTGTAACACTCATAGCCTTCTATTTTCAGTCTGAAGATTGTAGTCAAGACTACGGTGATTCAGCAAAGCTGAACAGAATTCCATTTTCATCTTCATTGCAAATTAGTCCTGTATGATGGCTACTACAGACTAAGAGCAGTTTGCACACATAATAGTAATATTTATAGCAGTGCACCGGGTGGATGAAAAAGTTCATTTACAAGCTAGTCAAGAGGATAATTTTGCCATGTTCGTGTTATGTGTGAAATTTCTATACAACTGCAGGATCCAGTCATCCTGCAAAAGCACTAGAGAGAAGGGGGAGGGAGGGGAAGGGTGTGGGGCAAAAGGCTGGTTTCCAACTTCTATAGTGCCAATGTCATGAAACACTGGAGACATGAATCCTAATTTAGCTCCATGAGTGCTGAGCTGTGGAGCCTCCATGACCGGCCCCTGCAGAGCCTGAATTTGAGATGAATAGAAGTCTCTGAGTGGGACTTCAGTGAATGATGTAACAGTTATACAGATGGCATACTGGTAGTCATTAAACAGTTACGGCCAGCTTCAGTGGGAGAGTGAATAATGAATATCTAGGGTGATAAAATTCACCCATGAAGTTGAGAAAAAAACACATTCTGATTTTAGATGCATGGGTAATCAAAGATAGGCAAGTGCTTGCCACAGTATGATCTGTTATCAGAAACCTAAAGCAGCTGGTTGAGTGCTGAACTTTAACTCTCAGAATTCCATATGGTCACAGTTTGCTGAAAAGAGAAAATAATTGTAGCAATTTCTTTAAGCAGAGTCCAGTTTTAATGTCTTTTCACCTCCACAACATAAAAAAGCCAATCTCATATATTCTCAGAGCCCTGTTGATATGCTTTTAAAAAAGCTGAAGAAAAACAGTCTTTCAGTGCTGACACTATTTCACTTCCAGCATGGGAGAGAACTGCTCTAGACTAGTTAAAGTGAAATGCAACAACCTGATTGGAATCAGGAAGCTGCAGTTATTACCTCTAAAACCTTTCTAATAGCAATCCCAGAATATAGGTTTAGAAAAAAAATCACTTTAATGGAAGTCTTAGAACTACATTTTCATACTGCTGAAAGTTGAGCTATTGATTAGCTTTACATTAATTTTAAAAGGCAAGAAGAATTTGTCATGATTTTCTCCCTTTGATTTCACTGCCCATCAGCAACCATATCAGTTTTCTGCCTTGCTGCTGAGCAAAGTAAATGATGATGCACTTCCTCTCCTTGACTTTTGATTCCAGCCTGTTTCAGCAAATCTCAACCAGTCACTTCCTGTCTCCCCTACTTCACCGTCTGGCACTTATTTCAGACAAGTCAATATGTTTAAATTATATCTGTACCAGAAGTAATTAATCATAAAGCTTTATGCTTTGTACAGTTGTTTGAATTTCTGCTTGGTATTCACAAGTGGGGAAAAAAATAAAATGAGTTAGATTGTATTGCTTAACTTTACATACCTTTAACACTGGGATTCCTTATGCTTCTAAATAAGTTACCTTGCTCTCTGAGCATAAAAATTAGGGAGCTCCATTTATGTTCTCTCAAGTGTAAAAAAATAAAATGTGTAACTTTATAATCATTGTCAACTATAGTTACAGATACTACACATTGAGACAGATTAGCAATAAAGAGCTAGATTGTGACATTAGTCACAGTCCTGACCAAGGGACAGCGTGTGAGTTCTCCTAACCAAGGAAAAGTCTTTGGAGGGCTCGTGCCTGGGACACAGTTCTGAATCACAATTCTTGCACTATTACTGCTGCTCTCCAGGACATGAAGTAATTCATACTATAGTAGTATATGCCATCAGGCTCTAGCTTAAATACTCAGACTAGTGACTGGGGAGGACTGGGGAGAATACCACAGCTCTCAATTTCTCTTTGCTTGCCCCTCCCTGCCCTTTCTAGTCCCTTCTGCTTCTGGGAAAGAAATAGATAGATAAGATTTTATTCCTGTGCACCCAGGTAAACCATACAGGGAAGCTTTTACTCTCTTGTGCAGTCCCTTAGAGCAAGTTAAATCTTGCCCAGTAGCGAAAGAAGGATATTTCTACCTGTAAATGATGACATACACCTGTAGCACAGCACTCCGGTTCCGCTGGGTCATTTGCCACTCTTGCATGATGCCTCTTGTTCCCACAACAACAGCAAATGACTCAACAGTTCGAACCTAGCAGGTCAGGTTTCTAAAAAAGTCTCAAGCATTCTGCAGATCTACAGAATCTATTACATTGTGCAAGCATAGCAGATCCTTTGACGTTCAATCCATAATTTTGCTGCAGCAATCTATCAGATCCACGACATCAGAGAATTTTCTTCCAAATACACTGGGGCCTATATAATAAAATCAGGGTAGGGGTACTGTATTGAATACAATGAAGTTATACCAGCATAAATCAAGCACAGGTCTCATTGTTTCTTCTCATTTTGTCATCCATATTTTATTGTGTGTCCTTTTTTTAGTTGTCTCATTCATATGTCATGTAAAGTTTGGAGAGATAGCTAGTAATTTCAGTTTATCCTAAGCAAACCAGTCTAACAAGCAGCTACTCATGCTACAGGAAAGGAAATTAACCTAGAGTTCAGCAGACTGCCGTTGTGCTTCCTCAAGACATATAAGCAATACAGCTTCCTCAGTTTCTAAAAACGAGGTTTTTTTCATCTAATTTATGGCATGGGCTCCTTTAAAATATTTGTTTAAAATAGAACTTTTCTTAAAATGCCCCAAGCAATTTCAGGAAGATCGGTTATCTTTTTTTTTCTGCCTTGCCATACCTTTCAGCTCTCATGCAAAAACTAGATTTCAACTTATATCATGATTTTTTGCATGCTATTAATTAGCATTTGACCTATCCCCTACTGCTGCTTCAGTGGAGAATGCCAATTTTTAACCGAAGCCTACAGCAAGAACCAGGAGACTAATGGGGCAAATGGGACAAAGTACTTTTAAATTAGAACACTCGGGTGTGTTTTAAAAAGCATTTTACAAATAAATATTTTCTTTAGAGAAACCTCAAAACTCCAGACATAAAGATGAAAATTATTTCATTTTTTTATTGCAGCTCATTTAGGAAGTTTACAACTGTTCCTTTCTAGCTTTCCATGGACAATGTTGTAAAATACTCATGCCATTTCACCAGCAGTCTAACACTATCAATTAGCAATGTCTTTAGTACCAACATAAAAAGTTTCTTGCGCATATAACCAATTCAAATGTCCTAAGGTTTCCCAATCCATAATACGTATCAGTCCCCAACTAAGTCCATCTCCACAATATCTTGCATCATTTATAGACCTTTGTACATGGTCTCTCCTCTTTGCTACTGTATATATTTGCACGTGGGTTCAGACTTTGTGTCACAGTCAGTATTTCAATTTGTTTCTTTCCCTCCTTTTCAGATTTCAACAACCATTCAACTGTACTCTCTGCCCTTCACGCCTGTTGTTCTTTTACATAGTTATTTCTAATACTGCCATCCTTCTTCCCTTGTTGTAGTTTGTGATTTATAGCTGCCCTGCAATGGTTAACTCTCTTTATTTCCCAGGCTACAGTAGTATGCAGCAGTAGTATGAAGATGCTCCTTATGTGACACAGGTTTTAAATCAGAAAGCCCCAGGGTAAATAGTTATTAAAAAATAACATTCTCCACCCCCACACACGGAAAAAAAGCAAAAGTTGTTTTTTCTTCTGTGAAATTAGCTGGTAATACCAGCCCAGACCCTAAAGGAAAAATGTCTTCATAACAAAAACCACCACTATGTTTAGCATTCATTAGTATCTTTGCTGGCAATCTCCATAACAAGATGCAGATTTGCAGGGTCATGGAGGCTGAACCAAGGAGGCTGTCATTAAGATGGCCTTTCCAATACTGTAACAGGCCATATACAGGGTAGACATGAAACCACAGCATTTATTGAGGCACCAAGAGTGAAAAGAAAAAAACAATGGGCATTCTGTCAATGGAGAAATCAGGAAAATTGTAAAAGAGCGGTATGTACGAGTGTGTATGCACATGAGAGATGTGGAAACATACATTCCCTTGCCCCCAGCCCCCACAGTTCCTTAAACCTGTAGTGCAAAGAAATTCAGACTTTTACTGACCAAAGCTGATATTATTCTGCAGGAGCTTCACCCCATATGAAATGAACATCAATGTCAGTTTGTATTCTGTACAAAGTGAAGGAAAGCAGAAGTAATCTACTCGTAATAAATCAAGACTGCCCCAAATGGTTATTGCAATTACACATGTGTATACTACAAAGCATGTCAGCCCAAGTCAAACAAGTGCACCTGAACATCATGCACCTAGGTTTCCACTGACAGTAGAGTGTAACCATGGACAACTCAGCAAGAGGGCATCTGTGTATGTAAAGAGATTAGAGAACCAAGATAACATGATCTCCATTTTCTCCCCCCCCCCGCCCTCCAAAGCAACTGGCTTCCTCCAGAGAAAAGAAAAGAAGAGAAAGCAGCAAGAAAAATGCAATGACATTCTGTCCAGCCTATCAACCCTCTGCAGATGACTGCATTACTTCTGATCATAATGTACATATATGTTCCAAATGTAACTCTTTGGGAAGGACTCCTTCACTTGGGGGTACCTGTTCATTAAGGTTTACAGGGATTTTTAGCCAGGAAGTTCCTATTCATGTTGAAAGGGTTAAGCAATTAATTCCAATGTACAGATATTAACATTCATTCACCACTGACCATCTAGCCCCTGTATAGTAGCTAAAAACATTTCGGAAGTGTTCTGAAAGTTGCTTGCATGCTGTAACACACTTAGTGAAAAGAGAGTGAAAGGTGAAACATAGCTGGAAACATGCGAAAGCAGTAGTCTACAGGACTCTGCAACAAAAATGCTACTTTCACTTATTAATGAGCCCAATTCATAGATTTAAATCCAGAAGAAACCATTATGACCACGCTGGCTTCCTTCATGGTACAAAGACAATGACCTTACTCAGTAATTTCTGCATCAAGTCCATAACTCTGGCTAGAGATATAGCATAGCTTTTAGAAAGATATACAACCTTAATTTAAAGACTTTAAATAAGAGAGAATTCACTACCTCTCTAGGTAAGCTGTTCCAATGATTAATTACCATCACCGGTTAAAGTTTCCAGTTTATCTCCAGTCTAAATTTGTCTAGCTTCAGGCTTCAAATCATTGGATCTTGTTATGCCTTTTTCACTAGAATAAAAGCCACTTTTCATCAGGTATCTCTTCCCTGAAAAGTTACTTTTAGACCAAGCCACCTGTGAACCACCTCTCAAATGAATTAAATTGATCAAGCTTCTATAGACTTCCATTATAAGGCATGCTCTCCAGAGCTGTAATACATTTTTGTAGCTCTTTTCTGTCCCTTTTCTAACTTGTCAGTATTCTTTTGGAAGTGTGGACACCAAAACTATACACAGCAATTAATTGTAAATAGCAGTATGATTATATCATTTATATATTTATATTTTTGAAGAAGAAGAGGAGGAAGATATAATTCAGATGTAAGTGGGGGGGGCGGTAAAATGAAATAAAAATACTTGCATCAAATTAAGTCTATAATCTCCTGTATGTATCAATGGCCTTTGTGTCATGCCCGGGTAGGAATAATTGAAGTAATAAAATAGCCTACTGCCTCTAAGTCCAAGGCACCAATGTGTTTTATGGCACAGGTGAAAACTATGATAATGGTCTAATGGATAGTTTTCACAACAGAAGACTACCATGTTGCGTGCATCTCAGGAAATGCTCACAATTACAACAGCATACAGTACCTATCAGTATTGAGTACACTTTTTTTCAAAATGACAAAAGAAAGATAATAAGAGCAAGGAATGATATAAATACCTGGCTCTGGACCAGCACTGCATGTTTCTTTAGGGGGCTGGTAGCAGCAACAGCACTGAGGAGACTTAACCATGGGCTAAGTCGCATTGCATTAGGTACTATACAAACACAAAGATAGTCTCTGCCCCCAAATGCTACAATTGCAGTCATGGACTATTCTACCAATAGATGTAGAGAAAGTGTAGTAAACTTGGTCCATATCACAGTTATTATCATAAGTATGATTTCATTGTATCCCTTTAGTGTTCCAACGACACTGTGAGCCCCAGGGGTGCTGGGCACTACACAGTCACAGTCCCCAAATGCTTATAACATAGGTATTTTAATGTTGGAAATATGGTCAGACAGGAAATCAGTAGCAAAGGCAAACAAAAATGAATCCTCCACAACAGACAACCAAACCAGTGTTTTCTGTAAGATGACCATCTTTTCTCAAACTGGAAATTTATAGCTGATATTTTCAAAGAGTCATAAAGGGGTGCAGAACTCATTGAATTTAAGGACTTGGGTGTCCAGTTCCTTAAGGCTCCTTTGAAAATCAGTCTACAAATCTGGGAAATAAAGTATGACTCCTATTTTACACCTAAATCTTATTAGTATTTTGAAATATGCCACATATTTATACAGGTTGGGAAAGCCGTGTCTATCATAGAGACTGTTTCATTTTATTTAGGTCATATGTTAAAGAAATTGCAACAGGCAGGAACACTCATATAACAATTGTTTGACACATAAGTGGAAACCAAAGAGTTTGCCTTTTGTTCTTTAAGAGTCAGCATGTTGAACAGTTCCCTGTGACGTCTTTCATGATTTCCATTGTTTTCATGGTATTAAGGAAATGAATAGCCTTTTATTTTTGTGAGTTTCAGTTGCAGAGCGCGTATGCGAAGATTAAAAGGAAAACAAAAGTGCAGAAATGCCAAGATACTATATAACACACAGCCCTTCATCACTCGCCTAGATGCACAGTGTTACAAATTTTATCTAATCAACTGACATTTTAAGTAGTGGAGAATTCAACAAGAATAACAATGTGGTGACAATTTAGTCCTTTTTTTTTTCTTCATAAAAACACTGTCTTCTGTTTGGTCTAGATTCAGGTCAAGACATTTCACTAATTTGCTAGTCATTAAAAAGATATTTTTATACCCAGCCTGTAATATTATACTCTTCAGTGATTATGATAGCTCCCAACAGAATTCCAGACTTGAAAATGAAGGCTGGGAAGCTGAGCTGCAATTATGATACTTTAAATAATTCCACAAAAGTAGAACCACTGTTAAATAATTTATAGTCTTTGATCTTGTCACAGATCTACTGAAATCTTCACATCACTCAAGCTAAATATTTTCAAACAGAAATGGGATAGGTTGCTTTCTCCCTTCCCCCCCCCCCCCTTCTGTCAGAGCAGAATCTAAGGAATTAAAGGTTCAAGGGGCCAAACTCTCAGTCAAGGTGGTGTAAGCTAAGTGCAGCTCAGATCAGAATTTTTTCTTCACATTTTAACTCTTTCAGATACTAGGCTTTAACAACAGCATTTGGAAAAAAATAATTTAAAAAGTATTCCTTATTTTTTAAAATAGTCTTTTTCTAATATCAAAGAGGATCTTGAAAATATTACTCTTCTATTTGGGCACTTCTCGGCTCATCTATGCAAGATGATAGACATATGCCAAGGGAAACTGAGCCACAAGCAGATCAAAATATGTTTTGTGCTAATCTCTAGAATAAAACTTGGATTCATGGTGTAACACTTACAATCTGCCTAATTCCTAGGTGTGGAATAGCTACATGTTATTATCAAAAGCACTAGCCAAAACATGCATATGCAGTGGAAATCCATGGAAACTGATGGCACTGCTTACTAGTTGGACATGTCCTGTTGAACCAGACTCAGACCAGAAACATTTAATTCTGACTCTAACAGCAGTCGAACTACATGAACTCTAAGGTCCCTTTCAGATCCTATGATTCTAGGAATACGTCTCAAAAACTGATTTTATAGGGGAAATAAAGTTGGAGTAATTCTAACAAAATGTGTAAACTGTCAGAGATATGATGTAAGTAGTAGGTTTCAGGAGAAATCTACATGTGCACCACACAGAGAGCAGTATGGCATGCAAAATAAGAAAGGATTTAGATCCCAATCGCCTGTGCAAAAGGTCTACTTGGTTTTATACTTCTGTGACGCCAGCAAAATATCCACATATGGCCATATGATGATGGCAAAACTCCACAAATGACTCACATCTGTAAGTCTCATGTTCTCAAAAATGTACTGTGTGATTTTAATATCTGTGTGGATGCTGCACTCCAAAGAAGATGGAAAGTAATCTTGGAGTTAGGACACTGAAGGTACGCAAGTGACTCAAGTTTATGATGCAACTTTGGGTTATGTCTTTTAAGCTTCCAAGTTGCCAGCATGTGCAAAGAACTAAAATGTAGAATGTTGCATCTTCTGCTGAAAATCATGGCACTGTAGAGAAATTGTAACATCTGAGAAATTTTCACAGAATCAAAGCGTTTGAAGGGACCAGAGGAGTCATAGTGTTTCAGCTGGCACAGATTCAGAATTCACTGTTCTTGGCTTATGCAGCCTCCTTCTTGGAAACCTCCAATAAGAAAGATTTCACAATTTCCTTGGCAGCTTGTTCTATTACCTACTGTTTTTAAGGCTAGAAACTCTTTCCTAAGATTTAATCAAATTTGCTTGCCTGTAGCTTAAAACACATTGCCTCTTGTCCTGCTCTCCATGGCAAGGGAAAACAATTTTTCTCCATCTTTTTTATGGCGATCTTTCAAGTATTTGAAACCTATTATGTCCACACTAAATGTCCTTTTCTCCAAACTAAACATTTCTAGTTCCTTCAGCCTTTTTCTCATGCAGTTTGAATTCCCAGTTCTCTTATCATCTTTGCTGTTTGCCTCTGGATCCTTTTCAGTTTCTCTGTATCCTTCTTAAAATGCAACACTCGGAACTGAACGCAGTACTCCAGCTGAGGTCTAGCTTATTATCACCTCCCATATTTTGCATATAACGTTTCTGTTAATTTAACTCAAAATTGCATTTCCTTTTTTTTCTTTTTTTTTTTGGCAACAGCATCACACTGCTGACTCCTTTTCAGCTTTTGAACTGCATACTCTCCTCGTAGATGCTAAGGTAATATAGTGATGCAAGCCACATAAAATGATAGTCCAGCATAAATTGCACCTCTCTAAATTTCATATACAATGTTTGCCAGCTCAGTCTCACCTACTCACTTGTCTTTGAAAAACATTTTAAAATATTTCCTGAAAAAGCAGCTGTTCCTTTTATGCCACATTTCTTGCAGTGTTTGATGCCTATTGTTATAAATGTGATCTTCACTTCCCTAGCATCCAACAGAACTGATGTAATCTTACTTAACGTCACCTAAGGATCCACCCCATCCTTTTCCTTTGATTCTATGCCTCCTTCAGTTTCTCTTTCATGTTTGCCTGATAATTGAGCATCTTGGTTTCTGTGTGTCTTATCCATCTCCGACCACATGTGCACATTTCTCTGTATTGCACCAGACTGGAGTCTTGCCCATTACATTTATGTACACACCCATTCAGAGAACACTGCCTATCAGAGGTGTAAGTAAGAATTTTGGCACTGGGGGCACAGATAACAGAGAACAGCATTGGGGAAGGAGAGGGAAGAGAGGTGCTGAGCAATGGAGGGTGAAAGAGGGCGACCACCAGAGTGGTGAGGGGTGGATGCTGAATGCCAGAGATTCTAGGGGTACACTTGATGCTGCTGCACAGACTCCCTGGTGGACACTGTTCTGGCACTGCCCTCTAAATCAGCACCCGAAACTGGTACCCCATTTGCCAGTCTTAGTTACACTATCCCTGCCTACAATACCAAAAAGGTTCAATAGTGGGCCAGTTAAATCAGCTGATGGAACTCCCAGCTGCATGATGTGCCCCTGCACATGGTATGCCCCTACAGCTGGGAACCCAAATTAGCAGACAGGGCTCCCAGCCATGCAAGCATATGGTATATCCCTGTGGCTGGAAGCCCTGTCAACTGATGGGGTTTCCAGACACAGGAGTTTGCTACATGCCAGTGCAGGGAAAGCCCAGGATCATGATCACAGGCTCCCCCTGCACCAGCAATAAGAGAAGATGGGATTTGATACTTGATCCCACAATCGTGCTTCCTGCCATGCACATGTGGCAGAAAGTGCAACTGTGTGGCTCGTGCATTAGATCCTGCCACGGTTTTACCTGCATGTCAGACACGGTCCTCAGATTCTCAGAACTCTGTTAGACTCTCACATGGAATGGTTGCAGCTCTTGGGATAGTTAGGTATTGAGTAGTTAGGCATTGTTTTCTCAGTAGGTATTATAAATGTTGATTGCTAACCACAAAAGGGTAAAGGAATAATATTTTGGTTGTATCTGTACACTATATACCATCAACTTAAAAACATTTGGAATTTCCACTTTGACTTCGTCTCTTATGTAAAATGTTAGTTAAGTGGCATTCTTCCAAGCATCTATTGTGCATTTAAAATTTAATCATGACAATGAAGAAACCTGTATTTTACTTACTACTTTGTTAATTAACAGAATTGTTGGCAGCACATTTACTACATAAATTGTAAGGGAGAGACCATTACACACAGAAGATAAAAGAGTGCAGCAGAATTGCATGGTTATAGCTATGGGTTAGAGCAACTACAGGTACCATAATAAAATGTAATAAACATTATTGTTTTTAATCCATTCACTGTGCTTGCTTCATGTATCTTTGTTAACCTAATGCAGGCAGACAGTGTTTCCATTTCTATACACTCTTTTATTTTTGTAAATCACATTTCTCTAGCTGTTATTTGTTTTTGCAACCCGAGGGATAAAATGTATTATTGGTTACAGTTAAGGGGATTATAAATAGGTATCTGTTTAATTTTAGTAAAATGGGGCAGAATCAGGGTCAGTTTCACACAAAGGACTTCCATTAAAGGTGACAGACAAAGGAAAATAAAATTGGGCAGGTACTCTTTCTTTTTTCTTTAGGTATTAAAAAAATAGCTTGACTGTTTGGGGGGGAAGGATTAAGTTATTCCTATAAGAATCGGTCATGACTGGGGAAATGGCAACATGAGAAAAACCAACCCAGTGAAAACTGAGCAACTTAAATATTAACAAAATTCTGGTTAGATTGTTTATAATGTTTTGATTCAGTAAATGCCTATTTAACTGCATTGGCTACTAAACATTCTCTAAGGAGAAAGTCTGTTGAAGATGCAATATACCACTTCCTTTAACCAGGTCTGGGAGCCAACAATAATCATCCTCCAAGACCTCCAATAATCCCTAGGTTGGTCTAATAAAAGATATCAAATTCACCCAAGGAACCTTGTCTGCTGTAAAACAATGCTTACAACAAAACAATGCTTATAAATGCAAGTGCAAGTGGAATTATCATTTTTTATAGTTTTGTTTTGTTTTTTTTTAACTTTAGCAACATGACATTACTAATTCCTTGCAAGTCCAATTTGAAAAAGGTTACCCTTTCAATTTTTCCCTTACTAGTTGCCTGGATTCTAATGATGCTTGGAGGTCCCATTCAAGACTTCCATCCAGGAAATGGGACCTTACTTTACTTTAAATTTAACCAAAACATGGCTCCTGTACCAAAGTATATGCAATTCACATGTATGACAGATGCCACCAGAAGCATAAAACAAGATTTGGGGAAGGTAAAATAACAGTGAAGTAAGTAGCAGTCACAACACATTAGCTGTAATGTGTCTTTAGCTTATTTTCAGATTGCATCATGCTTCTGCATGTGAAATGAAAGAGAGAGGTAAACAAAATACTCTCTCTGCATAGTACATAGGGTCTCAATTATGTATTTGCAAAGAAACTAAAGGGTAGAAAGTAGAGAGTATATGACTATCCCTTCCTCTTGCATGGACCTGTAAGAGTGGTCATCCAATGATTTCTCCAGACAAATCTTGTACCTAGAGTCCTTAAAAAGAAAGAGAAAGGACTTCTTTCTCCTCCTTTGCAGATGACACTCAACTAAGCTCCTCACCTGTTTAAGGAGAAAGTGTGGGTTTAATTAGGTACCTGAATGCCTAATGCCTGAACATGGTTTCTATGGGTGTAAACTGCCAATTTTAAGGCATATTCAACATTGTCTCAGCTACCTGTAATTTGGAGCTGTGCTCATGCACAGTAACAGTCACAGTGTGAAATGTTAAGTTCAGGACTGAGTCAGGATTCGGCTTCTGCTATGAAGAAAAGAGAATCCATGAAAAACCTCAAAGCAGCCTGTATAAAATGGGTCTTATGTACACCAATATTTTCCTTTAAACTCTCTCACTGCTGTTAAAAGGATACATAAGAGGACACATATGGCCTTTGTTTAATGCTATTGCCAGCTATGGAGTTATACCACAAATTGGCAGCAATAATGAGAGCATTAGGACAGATCAGTCCCATTATGAAGGTGTTGTCTAAACTCACTCTGTATAGAGTTTGAGAGCATGCTGGAAAATTCTCTAATGGTGAACCAGCATTGTTGCCAGCTGCAGCAACTAGAGCTACACCAATGAAGGTGTTTGTTGAGAAATGCCTGAGTGAAGGACAGAGTAAATTAGTCTTTACACCTTCTGTATCCAAGAGCTGTAGTCAAGAGGAGGGTTGGCATATCAGCAAGTTAGAAACAGAGGAACAGGCAGCTGTTTCCCAAGTGCACAGGTTGTTCATTACTGCCCTTCCTGTTTGTTACCTCTGGGGACATGGAATATGCCCAACCTGAAGGGCTGTTCAAAGAGCCAGAATTATCAACGGGAAACTGAGAAGCTGAGGGCTGTCTGCGTTGAAAGGGCAGTGGGCAAAAAATAGATAGAGGGATATTCTGCAGCACTAGAGAGCTACAAACTCTTGACAAGTCCTTTAGGGGCTCTTCTCATTTCACTTGCAGCTGTGGCCCCTGTAATCCATGAGAGCTTAGTCTGCTTTCAGGGACAACATTTGAAGAACCACTGCAAGCTTTTTTGCTACATTCTTTTTTATTTCTCTTTGGCTTCCAAGTCTTGGTAGGGTAAGAAGTATCCACCACAAAAGTGAGACAGTATTTAGTAACAGCAGAGTTGCCTGTAACCTTGTACATCAAAATATATACTGCACATATCACAAATGGGATACATACATCCAAACCATATATCAAAGGATCAGCGATGACAGGGCAGCCATTGGAAAGGTGTCAATGCAGATACATTTGGACAACTGCTACCCTCAGGCTGCCTCAGGGAAGTTTTGATCCAGAACAATAAGGCAGCTTCCTTGACACAGAACTACCCCCATAGCATCTGTTTATGGTATGAGTGTTTAGGCTGTTGGGAGATTAACACTTCAGGACAATGTGTCTAGATTTTCTTTTGTGCAAAGCTACAATTCAAATTCTTTGCTTAGCACTTATCACAATGCCAGTTTCAACTAGACAAGATAGATAATCAATGCCCTTTGATAACTAGTTTTGCTTCACAGCCTCATTACTTAGAATAAAGTTTTCCCAAGTACATTTATTGAAGTCTTACATATATCATCACACATCTTCAGAAATTAATTCATTTAATGTTTCTTCATAAAGCAAGATTGCTAAAATTATGTCAGTTCTGAGCCTTTTCAGGGGTATCAAAATATTAAAATAAAATATTGCAGATTATTATACCATAGAAGTGCAGGGCTGGAAAGGACCTCAAGGCTAGGGACAGACATTACACATAAACCAGTTTAAGTGATCAGAAACTGGCTTATGTGCACTGAACATCTGTTCTGTTACAGGTTTAAACCAGTTTGAAAATGGCTGAAACTGGGTTGAGATAAACCTGTTTGAATGTAGTATCAGACTTAACTGATTTGGCTCAAACCGGTTTATGCAATGTCTGTCCCAGACCCCTTGCTGGTTTAAGTTAAACCAGACACCCCCAGCATCCCAGCATGCTCTCTGGGCTGGGTGGGGCTCTCTGCTCCACAGCAGGGCTGGCCCATCCCCTCTGCTCCCTGGCTGCAGCTCCCACCCTCCTCCTCACCACTCCCTGCTAAGCAGGAATTCCTCCCTCCCCTCTGCCTTGCTGAGAAGGTGTCTGTGTATTAGCTAGCAGACCACATGCTGGCTACGGTTTGTGCTGAATCAACAGGCAGAATCAACAGGTAGCCGGTAATGTCCCTGTGTTGTTTTCTTAATTGGATGATAAAGACTTTATTAGGGGGTGATAAAACTGTTATCAATTCATGTGGAGAACTCAGTGCAAGTAACTTGGGGTGTGAGAAGGGGCAGGCAAAGTTGTGGAGGGTAGCCGGTCCACAGAGGAGGGGACTATCCGTCTGAGGCTGGAAGGGTCAGGGAGCTAAAAATATCCCAGCCTGGGTCAGTGGCAGGAGGGGTGAGTGGAGAAATAGCACATCCCCTGGGCAGGGTGAGTGGTTGGGCCTTCCCAGCCCTGGGGCTTGGCTCTGAACACATAAAGGTATTCAAAGATCAAGTTAATCTGTTCCCACTCTGAGTTAGTTCATTGCCTCAGATGAACTAACTTAGATCAGGCCTGCCATTTTTACCCAGTTTAATTAACCCCTCTGAATGCCTGCAGAGATGGACATTTAGACTTACCTAGCCCTAACCTTCTGGGTAAAGGTCAAAGGAGAGAGCAGCAAGGGAGATGTCATGACAGGCATCTGCTACATGCCTCCAAAAGAAGAGTAGGAGATGGATCAGGCCTTCTTTAGAGAAGTGATTTGATTCCCATGGAGGAATTCCCATAGAGGTGTTTAACACTGAAAAATGCAAGGTTCTCCACCTTGGGAGGAAAAACCTGCAGCATCCTTATAGGCTCAGCAGTGCTACGCTGGCTAGCACTATGGATGAAAGGGACATGGAGGTCATGATTGACCACAAGATGAACATGAGCCTTCAATGTAATGCTGCAGCTAGTAAAGCGAGCAAAATGCTGGCTTGCATCCATAGATGCTTCTCAGGCAAATCCCAGGACGTCATTCTCCCCTTGTACTCGGCCTTGGTGAGGCCACAGCTGGAGTACTGTGTCCAGTTTTGGGCTCCACAATTCAAAAAGGATGCGGAGAAGCTTGAGAGAATCCAGAGGAGAGCCACATGCATGATCAGAGGTCAGGAAAACAGACCTTATGATGACAGGCTAAGAGCTATGGGACTCTTTAGCCTGGAAATACGCAGGCTCAGGGGCGATCTGATGGCCACCTATAAGTTTATCAGGGGTGTTCACTAGGATCTGGGGGAACGATTGTTCACCAGAGCGCCCCAAGGGATGACAAGGTTGAACAGTTATAAATTACTGAAACATCGTTTCAGGCTGGACAGAAGGAAGAATTTCTTTATTGTCTGAGCCCCCAAGGTCTGGAATAGCCTGCCATCGGAAGTGGTTCAAGCACCTACATTGAACATCTTCAAGAGAAATTTGGATGCTTATCTTGCTGGGATCCTATGACCCCAGCTGACTTCCTGCCCCTCGGGCAGGGGGCTGGACTCGATGATCTTCCAAGGTCCCTTCCAGCCCTAATGTCTATGAAATCTATTAAATCTATGAAAGTATCAGGCCATCTGCAGGGAGAGAAACACAACAGTACACAAGTAGTCCAGCAAGTTCTGGGTTGGAGATAACTTTTTGATTCAGATAGAAGAGGTGCCAGTGAAGTGGGGAGCTCTTCTGGACTTACTGCTCAAAAACAGGGAGGAACTGGTTCAGAACATGGAGGTGGAAGGTAACTTGGCTGACAGTGACCATCAAATGATAGAGTTCAAGATCTTAAGGAGAGGAAGGAAGGAGACTTCTAGAATAAAGACAGGGAACTGGTGGACAGGATTCCTTGGGAGAACTCTGAGGAGAAAATGAGTCCAGGAGAGCTGGCCATACTTTAAAAAGGTCCTGTTAAGGGGAACAAGAGCAAGCAAGCTATCCTCATGTGACAGAAGAATAGGACGTGGAAGGGGAAGCCAGCCTGGGAAGATAGTGTGCTTTTCAAGGAATTGAAACTCAAAAAGGAATCCTGTAAGAAGTAGAAACTTGGGTCATAGTACTAGGGAAGAGTATAAAAATATTGCACAGGCATGCAGGGAGAAAATTAGGAAGGTCAAGGCACAATTTGAGATGTGGCTGGCAAGGGACATAAAAGGCAATAAAAAGGAATCATGTGGGTATGTCAAAAGTAAGAGGAAGACCAGAGATTCCATAGGTTCTTTACAGAATGTGAAAGGCAATCTGGTCACAGACAATGCAGAAAAAGCTAAAGTATTTAATGCCTTTTTCATATCAGTCTTCACAAATAGGGGCAGCTACCAGATGATGAGTGCAGTTGGCAGCAGAGATAGGGAAGGAGACAAACAGCCTAGAATAATAGCAGAACAGGTTAGGGTTTACTTAGAGAAGATAGATGATTTCAAATCAGCAGGGCCGGATGGGATGCACCCAAAAGGGTACTAAAGGAATTGGATGAGGCCATGTCAGTGTTATTAGCTAGCTGGTGTGAGACTTATAGAAATTGGGTGAGGTCCCATATGACTGGAAAAGGGTAAACATAGTGCCCAACTTTAAAAAGGGGAAGGAGGAGGATCTGGGGAACTACAGACCAGCCAGCCTGACCACTATACCCAGAAAGATTATGGAACAAGTCCTACAAGAATCCACTGTGAAGCACAAGAGTGAGAGAGGAGAACAAGGTGATCAGCATGGATTTGCCAAGAGCAAGACATGTCTAACCAATCTGATTTCCTTCTAGGATAAAATGACAGGTTCTCTGCATGAAGGGAGAGCAGTGGACATGGTACACCTTGCTTTAGCAAGGATTTTGGTGCTGTTTCCTACAACTTTCTTATTAACAAGCTAAGGAAATATAGACTAGACAAAAGCACTGTAAGGCAGATACATAACTGGTTGGAACATTGTACTCAGCGAGCAGTCATTAATGGCTCAGTGTCTAGTTGGAGGAGGTATCATGTGAGATACGTGGTCTGGTATTGTTCAACACCTTCATAAATGATTTAGAGGATAGGATTGAGTGCATGGTTGGCACATTTGCAGATGACACCAAATTGGATGGAATTGCAGACACTCTGGAGGGCAGGGCTAGGATCCAGAATGACCTGGATAGATTGGATGGCCTGCAATAAATGAGATGAGGTTTAACAAGGACAAATGCAAAGTCCTGTATTGAGATGGAATAGCCACATGTGCATATACAGGCTGGGAAGTGTCTGGCTACGTTGCAGTATTGCAGAGAAGGACCCAAGGGTTACAGCGGACCATAAGCAGAATATAAGCTAACAGTATGCCCGTGTCGCAAAAAAAGCCAACAGCATTCTCAGTTGTATTAACAGAAGCATCACCTGCAAATCAAGGGAAGTGATTCTTCTTCTATTCAGCGCTAGTGAGGCCTAACCTGGAGTATTTTGTCCAGTTTGGGGCCCCATACTTCAAGAAAGATGTGAACAGTTTGGAAAGAGTCCAGCACAAGGCAACACAAGTGATCAGGGACCTAGGAAACAAGACTGAGGAAAAGACTGAAAAATAGGGTTATTTAGTCTGGAGAAGAGAAGACTGAGTGGGGATTTGACAACAGTCTTCAAATACCTGAAGGGTGATTACAGAGGGGATAGAGATGGGCTCTTCTCTGTGGCCACAGCGGACAGGACTAGGAGCAACTGCCTCAAGTTACAGCAGAAGAAAGTCAAGTTGAAGACTAGGAGGAGCTTTCTGGCTATGAGGGCAGTCAAGCATTGGATCAGGCTACCTAGAGAAACTGTGGAATCTCCATCCTTGGAAACTATCGAAAGCAGGTTAAATATACACTTGGCTGGGATGTTTTAGTCAGGGATGATCCTGTCTTGAACAGGGAACTGAATTAGATGACTGTACGAGGTCCCTTCCAGCCCTACTTTCCTATGATCCTAGTTAGGTCAATCTAAGTGTAATGCTATATGTACCCATGGAGAAAAATTGTATTAGAAGATTTGTACTTCCCATAAGTCTTTGATTTTTTAGACCAAACAAACCCATTTCATTCAACCTTCCTACAGAGGTTAGACAAATGATTCCACATCCCATACCACATCTCAGACAAATACAGTCTCAATGCCTCCAGTGTCTCAAAAGCAGCACTCTATTAATATGTCACAGGAGATATGCTTTTTTTGCAAACAGACTTCATTGTCATCTCATAATTAATGATCTAATGTACTCATCATATAGTTTTGTAACAGTGCCATTTGGCCTTTTTATATTTACTTTCTTTTTTCCTCTGAAGTGTAGTATTTTGGATTTGTAGTGTAGTACCCAAAGAACCTTGTCTGCTGTACTTTGGATTTGCCATTACTGAATTTCATCTTGTGAATATCAGGCCATTTTCTCCAACTCATCAAGTTTATTTTATTTCTAATCCTGTCCTTCAAAGTTCTCATCATCTCTCTCAGATTCAAATCATCAACAATTTCTAAAAGTGGACTTGCTCTTCCATTACCAGACATAGACTAGAACTGGGCCCAGGAGTGACCCTTGTAAGACCCCATTTTAAATGACCTTCTAGTTTGAGAGCAAACTAGTGACAACTATTTTGTGAGTCAAGGAATTTGGGGGTGTTATCTTTTATTAAGCTAACTGTATATTTGGAAGATCTTCTGGGCATGAGCTACCCTTCCTCTGAGGATCTTAGACAAGCTTTTGGGCATGTACCCTTCCTCATAGGGTTGCATTTTGGGTAGTTTCGGGAGATCTCTCCCAACCATTCAGTTGGTCCAATAAAAGATATCACCCCAAAATCCTTCCTTACATATATCCCAGACCATCATAGTTAGATCATTCCATCACTATACCTCTTTGAGTGCAGTTTTTCACTTGGTCATGCACCCAACTTCTGATCTAGATCATAACTCCCTAGTTTGCTTATGAACATTTCATGTGGGATGGTATCAAAATCCTTTCTAATGTCAAGATGCATCACATTTACTGTCTCTCCCTTACCCACTATGCCAGGTCAAAAGAAAACACTAGATTGGCTCAACATAATCTGTTCTTGATGGGTTTACCGTTTTTATTTCTTTATTATCCATTAAATACTTATAAACTGATAACTTAATAAGTTGTTCCAGTTTCTCTCCAGGTATCAAAGTTAGACTGACTGGTCTATAATTGTGCAGGTCCTCCTTTTTCTCTTTTCTGAAGATGGGTACTAAATTAAACCCTAAAAATAAAGGCCTAAATATTCAGAGATAAGTGAACAGCTATGCATCTGATTTATGTGCACAGTCATTATAATATGTGTACATTGCTCATTTTGATAAAACTTAAGCCAAAATGGTAATACACTGAACCTACCTACTGCATACTCACAGATTTAGGTAAAATAAGTGAAGTCTAGGGAACCTAACCAGAATAACACTATATAATGGAATCATTCACTGTCATAGAAATAAGATTACTATTATGTAAGTTATTCCATTTTCCTGCGAATGCATGATTATTCTGTGCAGAGAATTTGCAACTGCTTTATCCAATACAGTGTAAAGAGGAGCAGGTAACTCTCCTTCCCCTCACTTCCCATGGGAAATTGTTCTCTAGCTGTATAGATCTCACAATTACAATCAGCTTGGTCCCAGCAAAAACAGTTATTTACTACCAATATTCATGGGATTTAGTGGCTAATTCAGTCAACAAAGTAATATTATCCCAAATTTCTTTCCCTCACTCGTTATAAACTCCACTAGCACACCCACATTTCCACTCACAAGCCTTATTGCCTGTTATGCTTCCAGCCTTGTTTTTCTGAGTTCTAAACAACTCATGCAGTTCTTATATCATAATAATACCCAGTGGTATCACCAAATTTTTTCCAGCTAGTCCCATGGATAAACTTCTCTTCATTGAAATAAATTAATGAAATAAATAAATGAAATAACCCTGACACAGAGGGCAAGATGAAGTTTATTTCAGGACTAGTTGTATAGTTCTAATAATCTGGTAGCATTTTACTCCTTCTTTGGCCATCCATCCAAGTATCCTATTACCTGGGCATGTCTGCACATTCATTAATGCACAGTGGATACAGCACATTTAATTTAGTATGTGTATAATCAAGTACTAAATAAATGCATAGCAACTGGAGTTTCTACGAAGTAGGATGAGCAAACACTTTTTAAGTGACAGTACTGTACAGTAGCCTAATAATACTGCGCAGTAGCGTATTAGCATTGTTTGTGCTGTGATGTGCTACTATGCAGTATAATTAGGCTACTGCACTGTTAGCATCTAGTCTAGACACACCCCCGTGTTCATAAAGAATACAAATTGGAGAGGCCAATAATACCGTGGGCATGCCCTGTTTGTGATTAGACCTTCAGGAAATCTCATGAGGTTCAATAAGGACAAGTGCAAAGTCCTGCACTTAGGATGGAACAATCCCATGCACTGATAAAGGCTGGAGGCTGACTGACTGGGCAACAGCTCTGCAGAAAAGAACCTGGGGGGATACAGTGAACAATAAGCTGAATATGAGCCAACAGTTGTGCCCTTGTTGCCAAGAAGGCTAACAGCATACTGGGCTGCATTGGTAGAAGTATTGCCAGCAGATCAAGGGAAGTGATTCTCCCCTCTGTTCAGCACTGGTGAGGCCACATCTGGACTACTATGTCCAGTTTTAGGCCCACTACAGAAAGAATCTGGACAAGTTGGAGAGAGTCCATTGGAGGGCAACAAAAATGGTTAGGGGGCTGGGGCATATGACTTCTGAGGAGAGGCTGAGGGAATTGAGAAAATACTACACTGAGAAGACTGAGAAGGGGTTTAATAGCAGCCTTCAACTACCTGAAGGGGCAAGGAAAGGCTGCAGCTGCAGGCTAGGGCCAGGGGCAGTGCTGGGCTCTTCCTGGCAGGGGGGTTGGGCCAGGGTTGCACTCAGGGAGGGAGGGAGGCTACAGCAAATTTCGGGATGACTGCAGGCCTCCTCCCCAAGTACCCGTCCTCCCAGTGCCACCACCACCCAACCCGAGCACAGCCCAGCTCAGCCCTCCACTGAGAAGAGCTCAGTGCTGCCCCAGCCCCAGCCTGCAGTGGAAGCCCACCCTCACACCATGTCTATATCCAAGGGCTCATGCCCCCCATGCCCTCTCAGGGTGCATGTAGGAGAAGGAGGTGCCCCTCCTTCCCCCCCGCCATGCCCCTGGGACAAGCTGCTCACAGCTTCATCCTGTGCTCCACCCTAGCTGTGCAGCACCTGCCCCTGCCTCTGCCCCAGCCCCACTCCCTCCCTCATTGTGAGGACCTTGATTTCCCCACCATGCCCCTTCCCCCCACAACAGATTTACCAGCCAAACGCTGCTCTCCATGCTGCCTGGTTGCATATTGGCAGTCAGATGGGTATTGGCCGATGTGGCTTGTTAAAAATCGGCCATCAGTATTGGCCCAAAAAATCTCTATCGGTGCACCCCTAAGCTAGACTGTTGTCAGTGATGGCAGATGACAGAACAAGGAGCAATGGTTTCAAGTTGCAGCAAGGGAAGTTTAGGCTGGATATTAGGAAAAACTTTCTCACTAGAAGGAGAGTAAAGCACTGAAACAGGCTACCCAGACAGGTTGTAGAATCTCCATCCTTGGAGAGTTTTAAGACCTGGCTAGAAAAAGCCATGGTTGGGATAATCTAGGTGGAGATAGTCCTGCTTTGAGCAGGAGGTTGGAATAGATGACCTCCTGAGGTCTCTTCCAAACCTATTTTTTTACGATTCTATGAAACCAAAGTTACTATTCCTGAGCTGGATCTTTTCCAAAGATTTAGCCTTGAATGAAGAAGACTTTTCTGCAGAATGGAATTCAATAACTAAATTATCTTCCTCTATAATGCCTGTATTAATATAAAGCATGTTTTATTTTTATCTGCAAAAGTAAATTACTTACAAGATTTCTTCTGTTAAAGAGCATATTGGGTTAAATTCTCTGCTCTTCTAAATTGGCAAAGCTCCATTTAAGTCTACATCAATTTATTACAACCAAGGAAATGGCCCAAAGCCTTCATATTTGCTGAGCATTTGACAAAAAGATAGCAACTGAGACCATATCATATGAGAGCTCTGAACCTTCATCTGACTCTTCATTTGATATGAGCTCTGATTCAAGGACCTAATGTGTAAAGCCATCATGGATGACCGCCTAGTATCTCAGGAGCTCATTTTTCTTTTGTGAACTCCTGAGCTAATCAGGGATCCTGAAGCATTCTTCAAAGCCTGAAGCAAAACCCACATTTTCCCAAAACATTCCTGATGCAGAACAAATACATTTAAAACTATTATAGCTAAAAAGGAATGCAGAATTTAGACTTGCCTTCTCCGAGGTCAGCTGCTTATATAGATCAAAATCCTCAATACATATATAAGCAGCTGAAGCCATAGAAGACAAGTCTAAATACTGTATTCATTGCCTAGATACTATGTTATGGCTACATTAAAATGCCTAAGATATAGATAGAAACCTCAATCAGTGGAAGGTTGAGACCTCACTAAGTCCAATCTGTCACTTCTCTACTTGTCCCCTGATTTACTAATTCAATCCAATCTAGGTCAGTTAAAAATAATTCTGATAAATTGACGTGCATGAAGGAATATGGGGGCCTACATTGTTTACAAGCTAGCAAATACTCAGTGTTCACCACTATTCCAGCTATTTCAGATATGTTCAGCCCCTTTCTATTTGTAACACACTGAGTATCTCAGAGGTTTGTGACCAGCTGGGAATGCACTGAGTTATCATCATTACAACTGCTGTTGAAATTTATTTCTAGGTACCAAACCTAGCATCTATTGAAATAAAGAGCGAAACATCAGGTTAGTCTTTGGATACCATGTAGCCTACTCTCCATTCAGATCTTGTCTGAAAGTATAAGCAGCAGTATCACACAATAAAGGTACCATGTAAATAAATGCTGTTAAATTCTTCATCCACTTAAATTGGTGATAGTTGACCTGCTCAGGGTATAAATCTATTCAAATAATAAAACCCACTTGGCATGTAGTGAAATATTTTAATCCATGATCCCCACCCCCCATGAACTTCTCTAGAAACAAAGATGATTATATACTGTAAAGTATACAACTTTCTCTGAAATAAAGAGCTGAAGTCCCTGAGCAGAGCCACTTCTGAAGTGCGAACCTTTTTTAATAAGAGTAAAAAGACCCAACCCATGACCTTCACAGATGTACGATAATGCTAAGAAAATGCTAACATATTAACAGCTGAGATTACCTTATACAAAATTGCATTTTATAACTTGTGTAGTATTTGTCAACTCACTTAGCCTGGTAAAGCTACCATCCTCAAAGTAAAATTTTGTTACTTTTTTTGTTTGAAGGGGACTAAAAGATTGTTCTATACTATTTTAAAACATTGTATAAACAGGTGTGTATTTCATCCAACATATTTGATAATATATTTAACAACTTTAACAATGTTACAGTATTGCATGATGGGATTTAACTGGCAGCTCTCTTCTCTCAGTGATAAACAAAAAATTAAGTAATTCTTATCATCAATAAAAATGTCATCCATATAAACCCTTTGTGCATCAACAAGCAAAAAGACCCATAGGCACTCATTCATTTCCAAGCTGTGGATCTTGGCCATAACTCTTTAGTAGAATGCTATTCAGACCATTTTTGTTTTCCTTACCTACTTAGCACACTACAACTATTACTTCCAAAGCAAAATAGGGACAGATTCGAATGTCCCTATGTAAAGTACACTACAAGCATTTTTGTCTGTTCAAAGCTTTTCATTAGCAGCTAGTGGGTAACAAATATTTTTATTAAGATGTACTACTTCAGCAAACTGTAATGTAGCAGTCCTTTTGGGTGGCTGTAGCTTCATACTGACTGATTATGAGCGCAGCTCCCAGCACATACTTTGTATAAACTTATCCTCAGTATTTTCACTATTGGAAAAAAACCCTCTTGCCTGTTAGAAATGATTCCATGAGGACAAGTTGCTACTGTACAGCTCGAAGGGAGAAGAGGTTTAAGATTAATTCACAAGTTGTAAGCATACCTGACATAGGCAATTGTTTTCTTACCCCATATAAATATATTGCACATTGGTAGACTCAAATTTAAAAGTACATGCAAGTACAATATGTATGGACATAAATCCTATATATTCACACATATATCCATATCTTACTATCATTACCAGCGATAACTGCTATGCTGACAATGCCCGTGGTCAGCCATGAAGATGATTTGCAGAATAATCCAAATACTGCTGTGCAAGTAGAAGTTTGATCAATATGGTCCATAACTTAGACAGCATGAATTAGGTCATTTTGATGGTATGTTCAAGAATACCAAGGTAAATCACAAGCCAGAAATGGCTTTAATTATGCACATTTTACCACATTTTACTTCAGGCATTATTTCCCCAGGCCATCACAGCCACAGTTTCTCCCAATTCCAACACCACAAAAATATATTTTTTAAATGACTTAAACATTTTTCTCCCCTTCTTTTCTCTTTTTGCAGCAATATTCACACAAACTATTCCCTGACAATAAGGCATCTGCACTTGTATGTTCATTTCTCTGACATCTGGAGTTCTAGAAATTCAAAACTTGTTTTTTAAAACAGTCTGTAGTAGCATTGGTCAACCCAGTCATATTCAAATCCAGGTTTCCTTAAATATCTCAAGCTTGATTGATCCAAAACAAAGCTGAATGTTAAAGGAATTCAGAGAGAAGGCAGGCAGTGTTTTGATAATGGAAGGTACAGGTTTACTGGGGTTGCAATAAACCTATAATGGTCAAAAAGCATATACATGGTCAAGTGATCATTGGGTCAGTTACCAAGAAGACACTGCTTACCTACTGTATATGAGCAGGACTAAAAGATAGCCATGCCAGGGAATATGGAGATGACACAGCACATGGATATGTTGTATAATTTTTGCTGGAATTATTATGGGTGGCTGAGCCCAAGAGAGAAAGAAGAACCACACCCTAAGCTCCATACAACTTTGTGATAACTTAGTTAGATTTTGTAAATTTGGCTAAACTCAAATGTGGTTAAAGTCAGGTAGAATATAAATTTCTTAATTCTGCCACTTACTGAGGTGCCCAGTAAAAGTGTATGGGGATATGTGGGTGAGTGTAGGTGTGGTATGTTTAATACTAGGGTTTCTGTTCATCCTGTTGTCCAATTAACAGTAAATATATTTTCCCTCTTGTTGGGAACACACAGGAAAGCCAAAACAAAAACAGGACTTATCATATCTCAGGACCAAAAAACTAGAAGTCCCCTAACAGCTGTTTTCAGTATATTAATTGGCTTCTATGCTTTTATAATAATCATGTTAAACCAACAGACTTGATAACTGGTAAAGTGTTAACTGGGATGTTAAAAGAATGTTTACTGGGTGAAGTGTTTGCATAGGAAGAATACTGAAAGTGCAGTTTACATAAGGGTGTTGGCCATATATGACAGGGAATGTGTTATACTGTGTATTTCCTGCATGGTGAAATATGATGAGGTAATGGAGAGCACAGCTAAAACCTAAAGAATTACATATTTGTGTGTCAAGACCAAGGGGTTGTTTACATTTCTAGATCCTACCAAGGATGAAGAAGTCCAGTCCCTTCTCCTACCCTTCTATAACTAGCGTGTCTCATTATAAGGTATGTTATTAAGGAGTGTTACTTTTACTCTATAAAACTGACTTTCAAAATGAAAAATATGACATCAAGTATGAAAGAGAAGAAAACCTCACATAGAAATAGTGAGGTTTTAAATGGGAATTTGGGACCAGATTGTTAATGCTTTATGTTGGCGATTGCTTATCTCAGTTGATCGCTAATGTAAATGTGGCTCAGAGTGGTCCTTCTACATATTTAAATACATCAGTTCATTTTATCATAATACTGTGTTATGTTACCCACAGCTTTCAGGACCGTAGAGGATCTCATAGTCTGTAGCTTCTTTTGATCTTGTTGGCTGCTTCTGCTGCTAGGGCTCAAGTCCTGTCAGCAGAAGCTTTGCAACTGGTGCACACAGAGTCTGCCTAATGTGTTAGAAACTGTCACAATTCCAGCACTAGCCAGCATTTAACACAATGCAGTATTTTTTCCAGTCCTGTCTTCTTCTTGTAGCTGAGTTCCCAAAAGGCGGTAATATGTTAACGGATGCACACCATGAAAACAGAGCAACAGCAGCATCCAGAAGTCTTTAGTTCAATATTTTATTCATCTCTGATGTGATGAAGGGTAAGTGTGGGCATCATGAGTTCCTTGAAGAAGCTTGTCTGAGTTTTTCTTTCTTCCACCCTACTTGAAGACAAATGATAAATTTGATGGGCTAATGAGTATTACAAAGTGTTGGAGTTATCTGACATACTCACCTTTTCTAGCCCCATTTCCTTTTCTGAGGCCACCTGACCATCCCTAAACTCTCTTAGTGCTCCTACCAGGGTTGCTAATTGTCCATAAATGTAGGGACAATCTGTAAAAATAACAAGCTGAAAAATACCTGTCAGGGAATTTCATAAGAAAAATTAAGCCACCAGTAAAAAAGCAGAAACACTGAGCTTGTTTCAAGATCCATGTCAGATTGAACCTAATGCAAATGCCAGACTGAGAAAGCAGAGGAGTGCCACCTAGTGTCAAGGCTTTCTGGCCCACTGAAATGTCTATGCCAGAACGGTGGGAAGTGGAACCAGTGGAGGTCAGGTTGGGGGTTGGGGAGAGGCAGCAAGGTGCAGGGTGCAATCCAGGTATCAGTATGTGGGCAAGTAGGGAACCCCTATGGGGGGGCAGCAAGGTATAAAAACAGTGTTGCTACACAGAGTTGCCACCCGACGATTTATTTATTTATTTTACTGACAGTAAAAACACATGCCAGTAAAAAGGTTTTGTTGTTAGTAAAAAGTTTGTAGATTGTCAGTAAATAATGTTCTTGGGCTGGCAACCCCGGCTCCCGCATTTACTCATTGACTTGAAATGACTTCAATTTAAACCTCAAATTTTTGCAATGCCTCCAATGTGGACTCCCCATGGGATCCCATCTCTCATGTCTCCAAAAGCTAGTTTGCATCCATCTTCAACTCATTTCAGCATCAATCAATTCAAAACCATTCCCTCCTTCCCTTACTGCTTCCTGCTGATTACCAAACTCTTTGGCCTTTCTTTTCCTATCCCCACTTTGATGTGGCTCAAGAACACAGACCCCATTGATTCTAACTACCAGGAACTTTGAAAAATATTTGGCTGAAACCTCGAACTGCTGGATATGCCTCTAATCCACTGCACGGGCAAGGATCTTTTGAAACACCTAAGAGCATTTCAACCTGTAATTGGATTGAATCAACTCTTCTGCTAGTAACAAAAGCAGAAACTGCAATGTCATCTACTCCAGCCCCCTACCCAAGGCAGAATAATGGATGTGTAACCAAGAAAGCTTCTGGCTAAGACAGCCAGGGGTCTTGAATCACAGACTTTAGGCTTTATAAGCCAGCAGACTGACTACTGAGCTAGAACTACAGATCATGTTGTCTCACCACTTTCTGATAGTGTTAACTGCCTCTTTTTTGGTCCTAAGCAGTTACAGGTCCAAGGGTAAACAGCATCCTAGGCTGTGATTTGCATAGCTGCCCAGAAGACTTGAATACCCTGCTCTCACTAAATCCAAAAAGAATTGGACATGTGAATCTATAGTCAAGTTTGGAAATCTCCACCCAGATATTTTATAACCAAGCCACCTAACTCTGCTATCTACAAAAAGGTTGTGTTGTATGGGGCTGCTAGGCATGCTATACAGAACTAAAAAAAAATAGCCTCAAAGTTTATGGAGGCTTGATAGAAGGTGCAGCCTGTGATGTAGCAGAGATGTCACATAGGCTGAACCAGGAAGGCAGAACATCAGTGACAGTGGAGCTGGTGACAGAAAACAAGAGACATCCAGCAGGGTGTTTAAACAGAGGGAGGTCTCTTCCATTGTAATTTCCATCTCACCATAAAAATAACTGCTGAAAAGAAATCTTTTAATTTCTATTACAGTCTGTGAGATACTTATGTATTATCTAGACACACCAAAAAATATGGCACAAACTCCAGCTGATCAGTTTCAATTACTTTAACAATTATTTTGGAAGTAAAAAAAATCTCCTATAACCACATATCTTTATAAGCAGTGAAATAAATACCACAACATGCCTTCTCCCAACAGCTGGAAAATTATGCTATGACTGAAATGACATCGTTCTTTTTCCTACGGAATATTTTTGCTCTGAGAGGTCAGACAGAAACTGGGTGATGCTTGATGTAGTACTAGAGACAGTGTCGTGTAGAAGTGGGGAAAAATGAAAATGAGGAAAGGAAGACTGTCTCAAATCCTCTTAATTTTTTCTTTTGTAAATAAGAGAATCTATTCATTCTCTAAAACATCAGAAATAACAACAGCTGAAGATCCATTCTTTACCAAGCTTCCCTAGCTCCCTGCAGATGTAATCATACCTTAGTAGATTATTAATGTACAATCTTAATGTTTCTAAATTCTATCTTATTTCATTTTTCTCTCTGTTATTTCACCACTGAAAAGCACACAAAAGGAATACCACAGTAAGAAAAACATCTGTGTTACAGTAATGCTATGACTCAGACTCAAAAAAATACAAAACTGAAACAGCACCCTTAATTATATGCCCTGTTGCAAATTCAACAGAATGCCCACATAGGATACGCCAGTATCCTTAACTTCATACATGATTCACTAGTAAGGTTTGGTCCACAATAGCTACAAGTCCACACCACAAACGTGGTTCCTAATCTAAATAAGGAACTTCCACAAATTGTAGAGGTGTCAGAAATCTGATCTGGTTGGTTACCAAAAGAGAAGTAGTCACACCAAAGCTGTATCAGAAACTGGAAACCCCAGTTTCATTTAATTCAGATCTGGACTTGGCTGGGGCCCATTTCTAGACACAGCTTTTGATCTCCTTGTTTGTGTACAAGTCAAAATTTAACTTTAAACTTCGTATGCATGTCATTCTTCAATTCAGCGCAACACCAACACTAGGTAAACAATAGAGCAAGCTTAATACTCAAAGTTTGAGCCCTAGCTATAATACAATACTTACCATAGTATATGCACATGGTTTTCAAACATTCTGATGACAGAATCCTGCTTGAGAACCTTTTAACTTTGGTTTTATGATCTCAGGACCTTAGAAGCAAGGTCACTGAAGTCAGTGGGAGATATTCCAATGATTGGATTAGATGCTCAGAGTGGACAGGCTTTGAGTTGTGATTATGCTGAGTACAGAAAAAAATAGGACTGCAAGATAAACATACCTCAAAATGGGCTAAAATTTAGTTACAAGCAATAGTGTGGACTTGACCCTAAGGATAAATGTGGTAAGAGTGTATTACAAAGACAGGGAGTCTTTTCTACAGATTACTCATAAGCAATAGGCACAAAAGAAAAGAAAGAAAGAAGAGCATGAAGGCATGAAAAACATGTGGAAAATAAACAGTTCCACTGAAATGTAATGAAAGCCTACAAAGTCCCATTTATGTACAAAATCCTATGAGGTAGAGGGGTCTTAAAAGGGCTTTTCATTACTCCAGAAACAACAGAAACATCAATAATACCCGTTTTCGATAAGTACATTTTCTTTCCTTTTTTATTGAATAGTTGAGTAAATAACCAAAGACAGCCTAAGTAAACAGGCAAAGTGCAAGTTAAAACCTGCCCCTAAAGCAGGTATAACATAAGACCCACCTTGTGGAGTTTTTCTACATTTTTTCATAGTGTAGAGGAATGAAGTTCACATATTTTAACCTGACATTCCCTGTTTCATTAGTTAACTTTGCTTGTTATTTTTAGTAAGTGCCTCCACCCAGTTATTAACTTTTCGCTCCCCCTAACTGCTCAGTGGGGACAGAATAACTTGCTCTTGGGTCCAGAAGAAAGGCAGTGAAGGACTTACCTTTGAAAACTCCATGTAAAAAAAAAATCATGCATAAATGTGCATATCGCTTTAATGTATCAAGCTCTCTATATACACATAATTTTGTGTGATTTATATCCCTAATTAGATCCCAGTGGCAACATTCTTTCAGCTAACAATGCGTATCATAATCACCTTTTCTTCATACAAATGATTTCCTTAACTTTGCATGCATAACTTAACAGCTTTTATTTTAAAAACTCTTGTTAACAGCTTTCCTCTTGTTACCAGTAGGGGTGCTATGATAAGAAACTAATTTGCTGTAAAAATTACTCATTTGTCAAATAAGCATTAAAATAATTGTTCCCCTTTTGACTGTTACCCTGCTGTTTCCAGTCATTTTCAAAAACTAAATTATTTACTCATTTGAAAGTTCAGCTGTGCATATTTTAATTGATATTCCCTCATAGGAGTCATATTGTTAATGACAATAATTAACCCGAAATGGCTGTTAAATAATTATGCTGAAAAGATATGAAGTATTTGTGCAGAAAGTAAAATCAGCGTTTGAGAAACCATCAAAATGTACAACTTTCATATTTTATGGCAAAGCATAGTAATAGTTCATAATCAAATTAAGGATAAAAAGGAAAAATGTAGATTATATGCTTTGATGCAGAATACTTTATGTTTCCAATATAGTGAGGTATTCGATCTAACAATAAGTACTCAGACATTTTAATAAGTCCCTAACATTGTTATTCCAGCTAGTAATATAAAGTATTCGCACACAGTTGGTACAGTTAAGAATATAGTAAACTGTCCACTAACAATATTATTTTGCCATCTATTGCCACTTCTCCAAAAGAATTAAACTCCTGATGTGCTCTCTCCTGAAGGCAAGGATTGAGTCCTGAAGGAGTACACATCATAGTCTAGATTCACTACTGAACTGTCCTTTGAGCAACTGTTTACACTAATAGAAAAGGGATGTAAAATGTTATTATTCTGAATTAACACCCTCACTTACCCCTGGTGCTAACAATTTTTAGTCAAATTTTAAAGCAAAGGTGAATCAGGCTTTCTATCTAACACAGGGCTTGTCTACCCAGAAACACTCAGCAAAATTCATCCAAAAATGTGAATTCTGAGTGAATTATTAAAGTCACATTAAATCACTTAATTTAGATACTCATTCAGAATTGGAATGACCATAATTCAGTTTAGCTCAATCCCTTTCCAAAAATCACAAAGAAGAGATTAAATTAAATTTAGCTACTCCATTTTAATAGTTGGGATTAATTTTCCTGCCTATCCCCATGTATACCAGCCCATTTAATAAAGAGAAAAAACCACTGATACCTTGGAGATGAAGTTGAAAACATCCATTTATTTATTGATCAGTTGATTGATTGATATTCTACCCTACCCAAAAAGGTTCAAAGCAGCCTACAATAAAAACAAGCCAAGTCACTAAAACAAATAACAATAATGCTTCCAACAATATCCCAAAACTTCATTCCATCTGCAAAACACCTGCCCAAAATAGAAAGTCTCACAACACTTCCAAAAGCTGCTTGAGCTCAGGTTCTGACAAGCCCATATGGGGATGGACTTCCCAAATCTGAGGGATGACTACCAAGAACGGCCTCTGACACAGCTTCAGTGACTAAACTTGTGAGCAGATGGTATTTGCAGAAGGCTGCTCTCAGCTGACCTTAGGGACTGCAACAGAACATAAAGGTAAAGGTGGTCCTTTAGGTATGTAGGACCCAGGCCATTTAGGGACTTGTAAATCAAAACTAGCACCTTCAATCGCACTTGAAAGCCAGTGCAGATTTTTGACCTACATTAGAGTGATGTGCTTCCAGGGAATCACCTCCATCATAAAGACTAGGACAAGTAAAAGACTCTCTCTCAAAACTATTTTTCAAGAGAAAATTTCATGTTAAAATCATTCCCCCCGCAAAAATAGATCTCTGCTTTCTGCAGAAAATATTTTGTTTTTATACAAAACAGAATCCCCCCCCCACCCAAAATTCCCCCAATTTTCCAGTGGAAATCCAACAAATCTGAAACTGTAGTTTGAGTCCCTCGTGCCCCCTTCCGTTGTGGACTATCTATATCTGCCATGGTGTAACATTGCAAGTGACTTCCATGATGCACTAAGATAGCTCAGCAGAAAGGGACAACTGTGGTATATCATGAAAAATGCAGTCAGGCCAAGGAGCCAGTTTTCAGTTTTAGATTGAAATACCTGGAGTTTCGATTAGTCACTGAAAACTCAAAATTTTCTAACCAGCACTAGACAGGAACATATATCAGTAGTATTAGGGATACTTTAAAAAGCCTTTTAAGAACATTACCCATGGAAACACACAAAATTTAAAGTTTCGGTGAAAGTTACAATAAACCCGGACAATTTGGCATTGGTATTGCAAGATACTGAAGCCATTGAGGAGCTCTCATTATTGTCTCTATTTCTGTTGCCAGACCATAGCTCTGAATCTCCTAAATCCCCAGCCTCCTCCTCTACCAAAGGGCCTTTGTTACACATCACAGTGAGACTCCCAACTGTTGATCAGGGTTAGTGATAGCCAGAGTTTGAAGCAGTAACATGTTCAGGCCAGCAGGAGTCTGGGGGACTGAAAGGTAAAAATCCCCCCCCCCCCCAACTTCCCATTTCAGGCTTCCCCCTTCTCCCTGGAGCTCTCCCAGTTCCCCACCCCCACGGTTCCCCTACCCCTTGAGGTTCCCACTTCCCCCCACCCCCCCAAGCCCACCCCTGCCCCCTTCATCTTATTTGTGGCTGCCTGTGCTGTCCATCCCAGTGTTACACCTTAAGTGTTACAGGAGCTGAGTAACACGTATCAGAGATAATCCTGCCCTGGAGTGGTGTAACTTTAAGCCACCTAACAAGTGCTTAAAACTAGTTTCAGGTGTTAATATGCAGATAATCCAGGTGTTAAGAGCTCCAGGAGCTGCCCAAAATTACCATTTAACAAGTCCTTAACACTTTATTTATGCTGATGCCATACCTCCACTCCCACACTGACTCCCTGCAGCCTTTCTGTATCTCACAAGACCTGCTGTGAGTTTGAGTCAGTTCTCAAGCCCACGAGTCCATGGCAGTTAGGTTCATAGCAATGTTGACTGATTTGCATATGTCTGCAAGCATGCGTACCTGGGACTGGTGCCAGAATTAGGATATGGCACATGGGGGACAACTAACTCACACACAGGTTGGCTGGGAGCCAGGAGGGCTGAAGCATCTTCATGGGCAAGGGGAAACTTGGCAGCTGATGGGATCTGCAACACTGAGGGGCAGATGAAGAGTTGTTCAAGGCACTCTGTAGGACTGCAAGGCTTGCAGGGATCAGGGGAAGGTAAAAACCAGCAACATGTGGAGCCATCTGCCCATGGAACATCCACTCTTCGGGCTACGAGTGCCACATCACAAATTAATCATCCTAGTGATATAGATGCCTCAGCTGGGTGCCCACATCTGTGAATTATGGCACGTGATTTTACTTTCTCTTTACCACCTCCACTCTCAGCTGGTGTGATCAAAGGGAAGAGCTACTGTTCGGGGGTAGGTGTGTACCACATCTACCTGTATTACCACGTGTGTATTTGAAGATCGTACTACTTTTCCCCAATGCCAGTGTGTGAACAATCTGTGACCAATGGTCTCTCCCCCATGCTGCAGAGCCCATGCTTATACCTTACTTGCCCACACCAGGGCTAATGCAGTCCCTGAAGAAAGGTTTAAGGATTCTGCCAGTGGAGAAGATCACCTGTAAAAAACTGCTTCTGCAGCAATCCCACTAAGAGAAGGCTGCTGCTGAAAAACAGTAAGGCTGTGTGCTCTGGACTCAGGGTAAGAGGCATAGTTGAGTCCATCTCATCTTCCTCCAAAGTGAGGACAGGGGTATTTCTTAGAACCTCTTCACCACCCACCAATGCCATCAGGATGGAAATGAAGGGGAAGTGATTTCTTTCTCATTATTTGTGGTAAAATAATAGCGGTAATGAGGAATTTACTGTTGAAGTCGCTGGGTCAAATCCAACCCTCTGACCTCTGTTCTCCTGAATTACTTCAAACGAAGCAGCAAAAAAGGGGTGCCAAGTCATTTTTCCTTTCCTGGGCTACAGACTAGTCTCACAGTGCAATGATGTGCAACCTAGTATTAATTCCTTTGGCCATTCCCCCTGCACAGGGACAGATGGAGTACAGTATAGAAACAGCCTCTCAATTTGTGAGGAGAGATTTCTCCATTTTTTTTTTTTTTAATTAAGTGTTTAAATGAAAGTTTACATCACCACTATTCATTTTACGCTCTTCTAAAGCCAGACAGGGTCCACTGAATCTTTCTGACCACATGAATTTACCACTGAGTAACTTCCCACCTGTGGCATTCCCTTCTGCAAACAGTTTACATAGCATTTTATTTGGAAAGAACACAGCCTCTTTTCTCCCATGTGGCAGAAGAAAGGGAGGGGGTTGTATTTATTTGTATGCTAAGCTGGTAAATACACAACCTCGTGCAAATTAAATCATGACTCTATTTTTATTATTATAGAAAAGAGTTGTCTTGAATGAATAGAGGATCTCTTTCCAAATCCAGATGCGGTGAGCTGTGCTCTCTAGCAGTTTCAGCAATGAGTCTGGATTTTACTCCTTGCTCAGAAACTGACTTTGTATAGAACCATAAAGAAGCATATTAGCTGCTTTTCTAGCCCACATACACATACACATACATGGAAGTTCCTCTTTTAATTTCCCTGCCTATTTCTTTCTCCAAAGTGAATGCAGAAAATATGCTGGCACCAGATGACTCCTGTTTTTCACTGGCCAGCTAAAACCCATCTGCAGGCTCATGAGATGAGTAAACAGTGTAGGTTAAGTAACTAGTTACTAATATTTTCCTTGAGCTACAAAACTTTTAAACAAATAACAACAATTGTGATTGTAGTAACCTTCCAGAGGTTAACAGCATGCAGGTGGTCAATCTGAATTAAATACAAAACAGACGGCTGCTATATTATAAACTGTTGATTCTCCTAGAGATCACAGTTAAATCTGCTTCAGAAATTGAGTCTTCTTTTTTAAAATCCTTAACGAAACAACATATAAATGTCAAAATGACAAAAATAAGGAAGTATGTCATAGACTAAGCATTTTAATGTCCTTTCTGGCTCACTTTTGTAGGCTGAGCTTTCTGTCTTGACCACATTTGATGGCATCAGTGCTTAGAGTGGCTGTGCGCGTGATTTTTTAATAGCTGAAATAAATGGCCCATCAAGCACTTTTTGATCACTAACCCAAACTTTGCTGAGGACTCATATTTTAAACCACTGGTATGATACACTATAGCTCATTTATGATGCTTCATAGCTCAGGGTGTCAGTAATGAGCTATTGAACTGGAAACAGGTTCAAATCCAGCTGCGCCGGTATTAACTAGTGACTGAAAGCACTGTTAATGTCTTTTCATTGCCTTGTGTGAAACAATATGATGCCTTCAGTCCAGATGTTCTACTGGACATCAAGGCACAACAGAAACACCATTAACCAGGGACTTTCATTGGCATTCACAACAAAATAAGCATGATTAAAGAGATCTCTCTTACAGAGAAAAATGGTTGCTTCAGGGTCAAGGCTGAGGTATATAAAGGCAATTTGAGGCCACAGGTCCTGACAGCATTCATGCTGTACCTCGGGGTGGGCAAAATATGGCCAGTGGGCTGAATCTGCCCTGCCAGGTGATTTCATCCAGCCTACAGGCAGGTGTCTACTAATTCACTGTATCCAGCCTGGCCCCAGGCTGAGCCCCACTCAGTCCTGTGGGGGCAGCATGCACTGCGCACCCACTCTCACTCATGGGACAGCTCCGACCCTGGCCTCTTAGGTAGATAAACAGCGGTGGTGGGCAGAGTGGGGAAATGGTGGTGGCAGAGGTGGGGAGGCGAGGGAAGTGGCAGCAAGTGGGCGGGAAGGTGGGAAGCAGCAGCTGGGTGGGAGTGTGGAGCCGCTGATGGCCCTGAAGCACTGAGGCCAGCGAGGGCCCAGGGTAGGGTATCAGGAGTGCAGAGCCTGGGCTGGTGGGGGCACTGGGTCCACCTGTCTCCATCATGTGGGTCTCTCCAGGGCTCAGATGCAGTTCCTGGGTTCTCTGCCTGAGCCATGTGCTGCTGGGGGGAGCCCTGCGCAATGGAGTTGGTGGTCCAACCCCACTCACTGCCACGTGTAGGTCATAGGAAATGGCAGGGAGTTCTGTGCTATGGAGACAGAACAGCTCCTCTCCCTGCTGCCCTGGCTGAGCGCCATGACCTGCATCACGGCTTCATCTCACAGGGTTCCCCCCCCAGTGGCACAGGCCTCGGACAAAGAACCCAGGAACTGAATGTGAGCCCTGTGCAATGGAGCCAGCAGCCCAGCCATGTGCAATTCTGGGGCTCACTGGGACCATGCACTGCTGGGGGGTTCTACCTGCCACAGGCATTGAGAGCCCCAAGGGCCTGCCACCTACTGTGGTACTGGCATAATGGGGGGGGAGAATTTGGGGGGGTATTTGTAGGGCCCCCCACATGCACCCCCCACCACGCACATGCACCCACACCCCCCACACACACCCTACCATACACATGCAATCACACACACACACATATATATATATACCCCCACGTATACCCCCAGCCTCATTCCCCACACACCCACCCCCCTCCACATACCCACAGCTCCCAGAAAGCCCATAGCCACCCACCCACACCCTCCCCCACACCCCACACACACCCCCACACAGAACCCCCGACAAACCCCACACCACCCCCCATATCCCTCCACAATATACAACAGTAAGGCTTCCTTTTGAGCTACAATGCAATTGCCTCTATATACACTATGCAAATGCACACAAATCAGGACAAAACTATTTTTTTAAATAAAATTTATACATGTTACAGTAGATATTTGATTTTTAGTACATAATTTTTTTTTCTGGTTCCAAGATGGCAAACCCCCCTCCCAAAAGGAGTACAAAGGGAAGGACTTCTGGTGGCAAAGGTCAGGAGTTCAGAGTGGGACTTCTGGTCCCAAGATGCTGAACAGGGGGTGGGGCACCTGTCAGGGGGTGGGGCTACCCTTGCAACCCTTCACAACTCACCGAAGCTCACTGAGCAGCCCTCCAGCCAAAATAATTGCCCATCCCTGCTGTACCTAGTCTGTGGATAAACAGAAATGTACAGTTTCCAAAGCTGTACACTTTTCATGAGCACTCCGATTTAATTTTCAAATTATTTTAAAGCACAATGACAAACCACCTAGCAGAAACATTATTATTAGAATGGAAAAATAAAGGTAAAGGAAAGACATCAAAAAGTTCCATCTCTTAAGCACTGGCTTGGGTAGTCTGCAGCACATATTGTTTGCTTTGAGGGCTTTCAGAAAAGTATCTGTCAAGGCTAAGCACTCTCCTTTGGGTTCTTCTGCTCATTCACTAGTGTCATTGGGCAGGACACTTATCTACGAAACAACACCATAAACTCAAAGATGCACAGTAGCTGGGGCGAGGGGGAGGTGGGAGGTGTGCAAGACACTCTTCTGTAGAACTGTCATTTGCAGTGTACAAGTGAGAAGCAAGCACTGGGCTCCATGGAAAAGCACCAGCAGTTCTGAAACCTGACACAGCTCAGAGATTCATTCAAGTTGAATATCTGCCAGTAAATAAATACAAATCTGTTGTCAGGGTGTTTCATAATGACTAACTCTTTTAAAGTCCTAACACTCACTCCATGATGAAGCAATATCCCTTAAGGTACAAACCCATCTAAGTAGCCTACAATGCTACAAAATTATTTGTTTTTATGTGCTGCATCTTACCGCGGAATGACTCACCATAAGTTTCTGTACCTTAATGCAGCAACAGACTGGGTGTGGTGAGGTCAAGAATACATAGATAGCAGCTAAATATTTTCAACTAATTATCAAAACAACGACATGGAAACAATCATGCTAGTATATTATGCTCTTTGATTTACTGTTTGGTGCCACTAATATATACTCATATCCAGATCATTAAAACAAGAACCAAAAAGAATCACCTGCCAACTTTTGCAGCACAGGTTAAGTCTCCCACTTATATAAATGCAGTCAATATTACTATAAATAACTTCATCTTCAGGGCTAGGGACAGAAATTACACATAAACCAGTATAAATAATTGGAAACTGGTTGAAATCTGTAACACAATAGAAGTTCAATGCATATAAACCACTTTCAAAATGGTCAAATCCAGTTTAAGATAAACCTGGATGGATGCACCAGACTTAACTGATTTAGGTAAAATCAGTTTACTAAACTTCTGTCCCAGATCCCCTCCAGAGTCAAGTTAATGCACAATCCCCCATCATCCCAGGATGCTTTGCCCCTCCCCTGCAAACCTTGACCTCACAGGCTGGGCAGGCTAGCACTGGCCCAAGCCATCTGGTCCAGCTGAGCAGGGAGGCATGCTCTAACGTCCCCCGGCTTCTGGCCTGAGCCACTGCAGGCATGTGGCGGCATTTCCAGAATCAGAGGTGAATGTCTGTTCACTTGCTTATCGGTTCAATCTACACAGCTTAGACTAACCTGCAAAGATTGAATTGATTCAGCCTCAGGCTTTTTGGCTGTCTGTACTTAGCTGAGATCAAAACAATTAAATACCTTGAAAACCTGAAGTCTGACAAAAGGGCTAGAGAAAGCAAACACCCCTTTCAAAGCTAAACTGACTTGTGGTGCAGTGAATTCCTAAAGCTGTTCGCTTCTTTCTTGAAGCAACCATCTACTTTTCTCATCATTTGCATGATAGATATACCATAATTTCAGCTGGAAGATCAAAGAGGCGAAACCCAAGATGCCCGCCATTGAAAATCAATGGCAGTTTTACACACAAAATAGAAAGAACATGATTTTTCCTCTCACCTGATGGGGGATGGGGATGAAGGGGGGAGGGGGAGAAGGGTTTGATTCTTTAATTATACAGTGATTTTATTACAAACAGAAACTCTGCCTCCAGCCAGAAGACAAGAGCCTATAGTAACACAGTACATGACAGAAAGGAGGATTTTTCAGACTCCTCAACCTCAGTCCACATTACCTGCAAGTGGTACATGATGGAATGTAGTGCCAGAAAGTGTGTTTTAGAATACAAAGTATAGTGTTTCATAATTTGATTTAAATCAATTATACCATCTCTCACTGGAACATTCACAAACTTCAGAAATAATAAAAAAAATATAAATGGAACCAGCTGCTGTGAATACTCTTTTCCCTGGGATGGATTTTTCTTGAACTCAATAAGCTTTCTTTGTAACACATTATTGTGGTGCTGCACCAGAATAGAGAGCATACAGAGCTGTTCAAGTTACTGCAAAGTTACCAATTATGCTGAGAGAGAAGCAGAAGAATTAAACCTTTTCTGCTCTGGCTTGCTTAGGTCTGAAGCCTGAGAAAGAATTAATTAAGTCCTTTGGGGCAGACAGGGAAACTGAGGTAGTTACTGGCATCCCAACAAAAACTTACAGCTATTTACTAAATTGCATAATCTTTCGGTTTTATCTGACCCTGGAACCCCATAGTGCCCCACCAGCATGGAGGTCTGCAGCACTGGGTAGGAAGAATAATTACAAAAGGAGTTATAGGTGCAGCCAAAGCTTTAGGTTCTTCAATCTCTAAGTATAATGCATGTGTAGGTTTTGGCATCCTTCCATCCAAATGATTGTTTGTAACTGGATATCATATCTTAGTGCCTAGATACCATGATGACTGATTGTTTCATAAATTAGAATAAATAGATAGGGGAAATCCTGGCCTCATTGAAATCAATGGGAGTTCTGCCAGGGACTTTAAGAGAGCCAGGATTTCACCCATAAGCTTTTCAGCAGCCCAAGCAGTCCAGCATTGTGGTTGTTATTTTAGTATTTTAAATTCCTTTCCTCATCAAGTCTTATTTTCCCATGCAGCATCTCAGAATGTGTGTCAAGATGCAATTGTATATTTAACTTCCAGCCAAGGTAAATTAAATATGAAAACAAACTATGTTAAAGTAACACTAAGATTCTAGTTTCTCCTAACAAAAGCAACTTCCTATTTAATTCACTCTGTCAGGCTATATGCTGCTTTCAATCTTGAGGCATGGGCATATATCAAGGAGTACAGGGCTGTAAATTTTACATGGGTGACAGATGAATGTAGGATGTCCTGTGCCCAGAAAAGAGTTAAGGACATAATGATAGCCTTTACTCTCAATTTCCCTGCTTTTGTCAATTTAAACTAAACCAAATTTCCTTCCCTTTTTTTTCCTCCCAAATGTATTTTAAAAAGAAGGATCAAAACAAATTGTTCTTAGCCAAGCCTATATTAAACCACAGAGCAGCTCTCCAATAATTTCTTTGTAATGCATCAAGATGTGCCATGGCTCATATATCTGATGCCTCTTAGACATCTCAGTACATCAGTCATTCAGCTTTGTATAGCTTTAAAGCACTGCTGCATGGATATGTAGCACAATCTTTCATGAATGTAACTTCAAGACTGTTACACTTCTAACACATGCAAGCCTGTACCATAAAGACACAATGAAATGGGATGCTGATACCTATATTCACCAAAGTGAAGTCAAAGAACTGTGCCATTCTACCACTATGTAAAGGACAAGGGAGACTGCATCAGGGAGACATTCATATGGGGTCTGTTACCATAAGAAACTCCTGTGAAATATTGTATTAATCCTCATTAAGAAAGTCACATTGTTATGGCTTCTTTCATTAAAAGGTATGAACATTTGGTAATGAAGATATGTACACAACTCCATTGCTATAGCACTTAAGCATCTCACAATCCTTAACATATTTACCCTAACAACATCCCCTATTTTTGACATAAGGAAAGGAGGGAAAGGAAGGCTCAGACCAGCATTCCTGAGAATTTTCATTGTGCTAGGACAGGTATCCTCAGAGGAGATGCTACATAACATACAGGTGGGCCCTCATGCTCTCCATTTATTTCCACTATTCAAAGTATTGTCAAAGGCCTTCACAAGCTTAGATGAGGGAAATTGGTGCACACAGATCTGCCATGTACTGCAAGCAATGTCTTCTGCACTGCAAATTGCATTGGGAGGTCACCTAACAGCAGCGACCCCACAAATAAAGGCTCAGAGCTGAATTATGTCTTAATTAAAGACTGTCTTGAAATTAACATCTGATATGGCTCCTCTATCAAGATAGCAGTGCTGAGCAAGGGTGTGAACAGAGCTCCAAGAATCAGTATTGCAATTTTCAAAAACAAAGACAGCTTCTGTGGCATCCTTGAGAAATGTTTCAGATCTAACTTCACTTATCCTCAGCCATCTGCTCATACAACACTTTTTAGAGCAGCATTGGTTAAACAGCTCTATCAACTCAGAAAAACTTAATAGAGATGAAGTCTCTTTAGACTGGTCTCTAAATCCCCCGCCAACCTTGATTAGGTACTGTTAGAATGTGCTTTGTGGCACCTACTGCGGTAAACTGAAAGGCTTTGAGAAGTCAACTAGGCTACCAATGAACTGAAGGACACAGAATTCAAGGATCACTCCTCATGCTAGGTAGACAATGGTTCCTATGAATAGCCCTACACGAGATGCAGAAACAGGGCCAGGAACCCAAAGTCGGTGCTGCAATCATATGGGCCTCCGATAACACCACCATACAGGATTTTTGTCTTCAAAATGCATCTCTCCAGATTACTCAAGACTAAGGCAGAAAACTGAACCTTTATTTCCTCAGGAGCAAGGGATACTGAAAATAAATCCTTAATCTAATTTTGACAGATTATTTCTATGGCTTCTAGTCTGATGGAAAAAGCAAGCTCCCCTTTTAAGCACTTTCTCACAAGACTGAACACTGAAAATCAATAAAAGAAGGGGAACTCTCTGAATGCTCCAGACTGACCTTCAAAGCACATAGCCAAAACATCAGGCCAGGGTGAATGGGAACTTTGGGCCTGGGATCTCTCTTTACACTGAATGCTAAACTCACAGGTTAAGTGTCTGATCTCATCTCAGAGGGAACTGAAGGGCAATGTAGACGTTACCAAGATCTGAGTCTGGAGATGCCCTTGAAAAAGACAAGAGTTGTGTTATCTTTTCTGCTTAACCTTTTTCTTCCACTCTGCCCCCCCCCCCCCATTCTTTAATATAAGGTTTACAAAATATTATTCTCACCTGCCTAATTTTGCCTAGAAGCAGGAGATAAAATACTAAATATATACATATATTAGGAAGGATACTCAACTAAAATCAGATGGTGTTGGGAATCTCAGGGGCAATAACATTTTCCAATATGATTTTGCCAAAGTGATTCAGGTAAATGTGAATGCTTTCTTGAACCAAACCTTCCAAGATTCACCCATCACCACTCAGAGCTGTGCAATCTCTCTCTCACCCCCTTTGCAATCTCTCTCTCACCCCCTTCCTGACACTGGTGAAATTGTTAAACAAAAACTTTCTTGAGGTTGCTGCAGTCTCATAGCCCCAGAGACTTGTAAATTACATGTCTCTGTTAATCAAAGTGACTCTGCCAACATGATTAGAATATTCACAAAACCACGCCAATCAAGCAGCTAACTGAATGAGACCACAGAGCAGATAGCAAGTACCACTTCAGTTGTACATTGTCTCAAAAACTTATCACTGCAGTTGTTCAGAGTTTGTGACCAACATGGGATTCTAATGACTCACAGCTATTGCATTGTTGCAGTTCAACATAATGTCCCATGAATATTCTGAATCTCCATAGTACCACATGTGGGTAACAAAGTGCCACACTTAATATCATTGCAGTAGAACAAATACTAAAAATATTCTCTCAGCAACAAGCATACCAAGCAAAAACTGGACTGTGTTAGAACAGCTCACTGCGTGTCATTCCAAAACAGCATCTGCTTCGGCCCCTAAACGTGACTTAAAAAAATACTTTCCAAAAGATCACAGCTTGCAACATACCAGAAAAACTAAAGAATAAATTAACAAATGACTCACCTCCACATGATCTATCCTGCAGTTTCATTATCAATAAAGCAGAATCCAGTGTTACGAGAGTAGTTCAAGATGGCTATTTCATCTGCATGCCATGTTTCAAACACATTCTGAACTTTCTGATATATGTATGGCATCCTTAAAGATGAGAAATAATATTCTTGGCTGTGGCTTGAGAAATCATCACGGATGCTCAGAAAAACTCCCACTCATCAGGAGCTGTGAAAAAAGAGGGTCACCTTTCAGATTCTTCTAAGAGCCTTCCCAGTAAACCGTGAATCTGTTTTGTGTACCTGATAGTTATTTTACCACAATCCCAGAAGAAAAGCTTCCCTACCATGGCTTGGCAGTGGTGGTTTCCTGCCTGAAGCAAGCTTCTTAAATAAACCAGAAGCAACACATACATGAGAAGACCTCTTTGCATACAAAATTCAGAAATGAAAATATGGTCTGTCCTGCACTTTAGCTGCTCTCCTTCTCCATCTCTTGCCAGCATCTACTCAGAATGTATGTTCAGAGCTATCAGAAATGCAGAAACTAAAAAAGCAGGGATGATTGACATCCTGGAAGGGAATCATGGAGAATTCCCATCCATAAGATGTTGCTTCTGTCCCTGCCATAGCTAAAGCAGCTGATGTACTTCTGACACTGATGGGTGCCATGTGTAATATCAGTTGAAAGTAAGAAGCTACAGTGAGATCCTCTGCACATCAATCATGCTATACAAATAAAGTAACACATGAAAAGCAGCCCATGAGTCAAAGACAAAGGGAAGCAGAAAATCTTGGCCCAGGATTCCTTTATTGCAAAATATTTCTATTAGGTATTCTGTTTGTTCATTTAGCAAAGCTGTGATTGTTCAAATATTGGGCATTGGCAAGGGAGGATTCTCAAACATGAAGCTGGACTTTGCTGAGGGCTGAACAAGTGATCTTTGGGAGCACAATGGGGAGAGGTACTCATAGGACATAATCAACACACTGGAGCAGTAGGGTATTTGTACTAATGCTACCAAATGGTAATGCTACAAGCAAATGCCACACATCTTGTTGTTGTACTCTTGTCTTTCCCAGTACCATGTCCAGCCTTTATTTCATGCTTGATATCAGTGATCCCCAACCTTTGCTAACCCATAAGCTGTGCGCTGCAGGCAACATCTCCCTGTCAACCTCTTTATTTATTTATTTTAATTTCTTAGTCCCGTGCTCAACATGAGAACAGCTCATTGGTTGCCCCTAAGCCATGCCTTTTTTTTCCCCAAGCCTAGTTGCTAGTTTAGCCAAGTAGACATATATAGGGTTCCATTCTCAGAGCTCTGTGCCAAACATATAAAAGGGATGTCTTTCAGAAATATAAACAGAAGACTTTCAATACACAGCGAGCTAAGGGAAGCTGGGGTTATTTGGACCATTATGAGTTTGTTTCAACAAAGAATTAAAGCATGTGTCTTGTTTTAAGAACATGAATAGCATGTACCATAGACTCCAACTGAACTACCAGTGTTCCTGCAGTTCAGCATAGGATCACATGTTTTGTTGAATCAGCATCTTACAGGACTGGACCCAGAGGTAGGTAGAATATCAATGAGAATATCCAGGACTTCCACCTCCACTTAACTGCTGCAGTCATTGACTGCCTTTCAGGTCTTCTGATGAGATCATCAAAATTCCTTTTTTAGCCTGAGAAGAAAAATGGTGGGCAATGATGGACATAGCAGGAAGTTATTCTACCAGAATACTCCTGTCATTCTGGGTGGGGCTAAATAAAAAAGTAAGAGGAATCCTAATACGTATGGCACAGAATGGGTGTATAGAGACATGGAAGCATGGCACAGGGCCTGGGTAACCACATTCCCTTCCATCATGGCCCCCTTTCCACCACTATATAGTAACCAAAAGGTAGCTGACATTTTCTACAGTCTATTATGTTGTGAACTACAACACAGTGGGTATTTAATCTATTTGGTGTCTTTGCACTATCATAACCCAGCCTAAAATTTGGTACATACATTTTATGCTGGGAATCGGGTTATGTACTCAAAATATTTTAAGCAAGCATTTAGAAATGCGCTAGTTGCCAAATAAAATATACTGGAACCCAATCAGCTGGTGAAAGCACATTCTCTGCAGTCTCTCCCAGCTCTCCAGTGATACATGGCACTTGTCTGAAATGCTTTGTAGAGACTTATCCAAACTTTATGAAGGTTAAAGGGAACTTTTCACACTTTAAAGAAAGGCTAGCTCAGGTTTACCGTGAAAGGTGCAATGTGTGGCTATATGGAATATAAAACCCTGTGCTCTGCAGTATACAAAGCCTTCTCCAAATGTTCACAAGACCCTTTCAGTGTCATTTTGCTTAAGTGAATAAAAGCTGAAGTAATGTTAATCCTCTTGTTTACAGTTACACCCATAAAAGGGAATTCACAGATCAAGATCAAACATAGACACTAATGGGAGTTATTTAGCCATGTTAAAGATAGCACCCTGTAATTACTGTACATATTAGAGCTCAGGTCCTTCAACAGATCTTTTGTTAGATGGACTGAATACCATCTTTTTTATGATTTTACTTTAAAACTATATCTTTTGGCTTTGGGTTTAACAGCAACATCAATGAATAACTATTTATCAAACACTTTGACAAAGTGCTTCAGGCCCCATAAAAGATACATCTAAATAAAACCACCACCACATACAAAAAACATAGAGCAACTCAAACATAATATACACCAAAACACAGATAATCCTTTACCACTTTAGCACCTGCAGCTAAAATGTAGTTGCCTACCAAAATACACATACACCTTAATTATTCTAGCAACTGCAGAGCAAAGTTACCTATGAGGACTTTTTGAAAAACTGGAGGACAATGGATGTATCTGGTGTCCTGTTTCACAGTCTGGAGGTCATTGATGAAAACACATCCCTACTGCTGAATTTAGGACCAAAGTTACAAATAGATTCACGCAGGAAACTTTTTCATTTGTGCAAAACCTTAGTAACTTCAGTGGGGCACAGTCTGAGCAACATGGGCTACCATGCACTTCTAAGGTGAATTCATAGTACCACCAAGAGGTGGTTTGAGGAGTAGCCCAGATTGCAGAGAGGCCAGTGGTCTGAAGTAAAATTTAAGCCTAATCACAAAGCAGACTAGGTACTCAGGTACCTGTAAGAAATTATAGATAATAGGTAGTTTCCATACTGTATAAGATTTCCTGTGCCAAGGAAACAAGCAGCAAATTCTGCAAATCTAAATCAAGAAAAATCCCGACTAAAATTTGTAGGTGATCAGTCAGACAAAACTTAGAAGACAATACAAGGAATGCAAGGTAAGTGTAATATTCTCATAAATCTACTAACCAAACTAAGTCTAAATACCACTGCCATATTGCTATACACTGTACATCAAGTCAAGTCAATTCAGTCCTGAGGCCACTGGGATTTGGGGGCACCTTAGATGATGCAACAACTCTCCTTATGAGGTTAGTCGAGTTGATTTGCATCACTGGTGATTCTTTGGGCAAAGTGACCTGGTGGCGCCCATCTCCTCTCCATATATGGATGGCTGTTAGCTCTCAGGCTAGCCCAGGTGAGGGCATCAGGTTAGTTGCCAACTACCTGACCATGGAAGAGGCTGGGCTGCTTTACATGGTACCAGATAGCAGACCAAGAGAGGCCCAGCCTGGCCTGACAAGAATATTCTGTGCATGGAGCCAAGCATTATGAGATACCTGCTCCCAGTCAAGGGAGTTTTGTTACTGACTGTAGTAGTAGTAGTAGTAGTAGTAGTAGTAGTAGTAGTAGTAGTAGTATCAGGAACATTGCATTTTTGTTTATTTTGTAATGTCCCATTTTTGAAACTCTTACTGCTCCCTTCTGGGCTTACTGTTCATTTCATGAAGTTGCACAATTAGGATTTAGAATGTTAGCTCAATTTGGCTCTTGAATATATATGCCTTCATTTTAAAATATGGATATCCTTTGATATTTGCTTTAGATATACACATATCCAAACACACATACACATATAAACAGTCAATTACAGCTCATTTACATCTGAACCTGCCCCAATAATTATAAAGAAAAAGAAAAAGGCTGATGATAATGATGATAATAATAATAATAAAAGTAATGATGATGATGATGATGACAGGCATTGTAACATTCGTGTCTAAAATTATAGAATAAAGATTTTAAAACTCATTTTAAAAAGATAAAATGTGTATAACAACTTTCAAAATAGGTTTATTTCGACTAATATTATCAGACCACTGAACATATGACCTTTTGTTGGAAATGCTGACAAATTAATTGCTATGGCAAAAAACAATACTACATAAACAGGCTTTGTATCTTGTTTAGAAAAGTAAACTGTGAAGGTGAGCCCAAAATTTATGGACAGTTCCTGAAGGCCATTATCCACAATGGAGTCAGACCACAAATGGCATTTTGATTTACTATGAATAATACTGAAGTAACTGCTGCTGCTTCCCCTTCCCCTACATCAGATTCCTTATGGACCAAATTTTGCACTTGAGTATTTGCATTTTGTTTCATTTACTTGTGCCATCTGTTGGATTTCAGCTGAAAGTGCAGCCCTAAATCCAATTACCACATACTCTTAACTGGTTTTGTTAAGCACAGTGCTTGATGATAACAACATAACCCTGCATGTCATAGAAGTGCTTGAAATAATTCCTGCCCAGAATAAAAAAAAAAGCCCAGCATTATGCTTGTATTTATTTTCACAGTGCAGGTAGGGAGATAGTAGCCATGTTGCTCAATGCAATGTTGGAAGATGCCCCATACCATCTGATGACCATACTATGTAGACTTGAAACAACAGAACAGAACCAAACCAAAGTATCCCAAACAGTAAATTATATTAGTAGTGCATGGTGGCACTTCTGGGATGGTGGGGAGGAGAGGACGGAAGGGGCAGAGGCAGGGGTGGGATATTGATGGTGTACACATTATACTACTTACATTTGTCAGAACCTTATATATATTATGCTCTATGAAATGCAAATTCTGTGTCTTTTACATTGAATTACTGCTGAGGCCAGTACAAGACTAGAGTCCCATTCTGAATATTGAGCTTAGCTTCAGTGTTGACTGATAATGACTTCTCAGCTACTCAGCCATGACCCTCCTCTACCAACGAAATAGTTTGGATGGTAAAACTGAAGAAAAAGCTACTGGTGAATACAGTTTTGCTTCAGCTAGTGCCTTATAATCCAGACAAAAGAAGCAAAGCTGAGTATGTAGGGTTAGAAGGCATGGCATAGCAAAGGGAATCTAAAACCATAAGACTACCTCATGAAGGTGAAATACAAAGAAAATCTTCAATTACCTGATCCTCTTCTAATTTTGATATGTCATCTCATAAGATGGATAGACTCAGGAGACCCTTCGAGGATGCCTTTCAAATGTACTTCTAGGATGCCTATGAATTGGCAAGAGAGTTGACTCTGGTCTCTCGCATGTGTTTTTTTCTTAACGATGCCTTCACAATTATTCTTGAATGAACATTGAGTCCTCACAAAACCCATGAGAGCTTCATTTACCTTCATTTCTATATATTTGTTTTCCACGTGGCTGGAGATATCTAGAGGGGAAGAATTAAGAGCTTTAAGAACACCTGCAATGGAAGCAGGGTCTGAGGAGATAGAAAAGTTTTTGGACTACATCTGGAAAAAATGTGATTTATATTTATGGCTGTTAGTGCTGATTCAGGCAGATCCATCAGATGCCCAAAGTAGTTTCAGATATGATCCACTCTGCCTCACAACCTGTAATCCATATATCTTTGTCTAAACCAAGAGCCTTCACAGTAAACACCACATCTAGAGACCAAGGACCTTATGTGAAAGACCCTACCTGTGGGGTTGAAATGCCAGTTGATAAAATGGGTCGCATAGTCTGTAAAGAGACATCTCAATTGCAGCAGGCCTGATCATCGCGGAATTTGACTGGGATCACAACAAATGATTGTGCGGCTAAGTGATTTACATGTGGGGTCCCTCCAATTTGCGTTGCTGCTACTTTGACAGTATATAGTGATTGAGAGCACACAGCCTGGCCAGCTTACCTCTGGAAATAAGCCACAATAACCCTGCAGGTGCACACTGTCATATTCCTGGAAAAATTATTAGCATGTTTTATCCAGCATCCTTCAGAGGGACTTGAAGCAGGACAATAGACTTGTACATCTGTAGGATACCAGGACAAAAGGCATTCTCTTGGGACAAATATGACGTCTATTTACAGCCACAATGTTACAGAAGACAGTTATAGAACTGAATGCCCCTTCCATGCTAAATAAAGGGGAGTCCCAGGGAAACAGAAGTCATATATGCACCATGACCCTGATGCAAATGGCCTGACATTGGAGCCAATGTAGAATGTATATGTAGAACCTTCTCTATGCCAAGAAGGAACCTGGAGGCAATACAGTTCTTTCGAACCTCTTCCTCCGAGCACCTCAACACCTTTAGGAGCTTCTTTATTTCCAAGGACTCACACTACTCTGAGAGGGCTGCCAAAGCCAGATGCTTTCCATTTTCCTGTAGAAGTACATCAGAAGACTTTGAGTCTGGCCAATCCACGCCCTAAGTACAGAATGCCATGCGGATACTGCTTTTTTCAAGAGATGCTTTCTTCTAACCATACTAAACACCTAATCTGCACCATTTGGCTCAGACCCTACCTCACCTATCAGGCACCAAGTGGACTTGGGCACCTATTTGGGATCCCATTCCATATTGCTCATGCCCCTGAAAATCCATGAATGCATTTATTTTTGTAGGATGCTGCCATTCGAGCCTTAAAACTATGTTACAAAAAGAAGCAGCGTGGAAGAGGAGGACCCATCTAACTTTTGCATTAACAATATTCACATTCATTAATTAATAAAAATAGCATTTGTGTTACTGCATTAATTTTTATTCACAGTGTCTAAAGATCAATAAGCACCAACAGCATGACATTTGCCTAAAAAGTGCACACAAAACACAGCACCTCTTACCTATAGTAGGGATTTGCATAGGCAATTTCAATGAGAAATGTGTTGTTTAATGCACTTTCCTGTAATATTTTGCTGCCATTGCATATTCACACTCCTTCAGTATGTCAGCATTGTGCCTAAGCACGGGGCTGTTGACTTGCCCTTTTTATGTTTTATGTTAGTTTATATTATTTATTTTTACAGAAAACAAAGATTATTGGAAAATACAGATATTATCTGCGTGCACACTGTTATATGTACACATAGTATACACACATTATAATCAAACATATATAAAGCCAACACGTGGGTCTATTTTCTTAGCATCTCTCTAGCCCAGAGTGAAAAGTAGTTTTGTGTATTGCTACTTTATGTAGTTTCTATTTAGTTAACACCACTGAGGTAATCCCAACATATAAATATTGAGAAGGAGTGAGGAAGGGAAAAAAGACTTAATAAATAACAGAGGGGGGAAAAACTGATGATGTTCATCTCAGCCACAGTGAAACAATGGTCTGAGAAAATGCCAGGTTTCTTACCAGTCCCAAGCTGGAACACAGCATCTAGTTCACTATAGTAAATAAACTATTACAGTAAATTAAAAAGAAAAATAAGTAGAAGGATCTCATGAATAATAAAGGGAACTTGAGCACAAGTCCAATCAAATGATGTTAACTATTATTTCATTTTTACTTAGCTTACAGAGAGGAAACACAAAAGAGAACAGAGGGAGGGGTGAAGCTGGGGAAACGTGTTCAGAAGGAAGAGGAAGGGATGTCTCAGTAGGATTTCTGATAATATCATTTCTAAAATAAAGTACAAATTAATAAAATTATGTTAACATTATTAATTCCCCCCTAAAGACAATACGAGTCAGAAAAAATAACCCATCACAATCTGAGATGAAGCTGCAATATATTTAAACAACATTGGGCCAGCGTCATTCCTAGCTAGCCTTCAGGCAGTGGGATTATAACCAGACTGGCATTGGGCCCATTGTGGTTATTTTTATTATGGTACTGACTATATCATCTCCCAAAACCAAGTGGGAGATGACACTTAACAGCATATGTCAAACAAAAAAAATTAGCAGTATTAAATTATGGATTCAAGCTTAGATACTATGGAAACATTGTGCAATATCTTTCCTCCCAGTTTTGGAAAAGGCTGATCAAGTTCACTCAGCTAAAAGAATCCGCTGTCCACCTACACGGTCATGGAGCCATTTTCAAAACACCCAAGTGCTGCTTCACACCTTCCCTTTCCTTTCTCCAAGTTAGATCTGTATAAAATATCTGGGTTTCAGATCAACCCCGTTTCAGTGAAAAGTAAAAGTTACAAAGTTTGAGAAGTGAATGAACCTTATGCTTATGAAAATCCAACACAGAATGACATTGTTCTCACAACTAAAGAGGTCATTGTCCCCCATAATACTCAGCCTGGAGATGCTTAGCAAATTGCTGTTGGTTGTTTGCGATCTTCCAGAATTCAAAGCTTGAGATGCCAACCTGCTATGTTTCCATTCCACAAACACCAGTCTTGGTTGTTCATTTGTAAAATTTTCTAACACGTGGCTTTGTGTTTCCTTCTATGGTGCTCTTCTTGTAAACACTTCTATATCCACTTCCCCATCCTCACCCTCTAAAACACTTCTCTGCTGTGATGCCTCCATAACAATAAGCAGCTGGTTTGTTCTTTCTTGCTTGTCTTTTCAATCCTCTTGTTCTCTCTCATACTCACACTGATGCTGATTCCTGGTCACTATCACAATCCAAATAATTAAAATTGTGACAGTCACCTAAAGTTCTCAAGCTGCAGGTCATGAACTAGGAGTTCATGTCAAAGACACGTGCAACAATGGCGTGACCACCCTGCTTTACCCGTATTTGTAAATGGGAAAGCAGCTGTGGCTAGCTGGTGAGCACCACTGTATGAAGAAAAGTTGAAAATGACTAATCTAATCTAAACCACTTCTATTGTCTCTGTTCTTTGACTAGATAATAAACATTATAAATTAATTTTGTTTCTACCATAAAAATATGAAGGTCAAAGGGAAGAAGTTTAAATCAAAAGGACTTTTCTCATATGCATTCTTTTCTGCCTTCTCCTTCCCACACAGTCCTTACCCAGATGCCTTGCTAGGACCTTCTTAAGCAGGTCACACATACACAAAGCCAATTCTACAGCGCCCTATTATTTTTATTAGAGCTGATCAACCATCAAAAAAAACATGTTTATAAACATTTTTTTCAAATTTCTAACTGCTGCTGGATTTTGAAGAAGTTCCTTCCTTATTATTCTGTATTTGCATGTGCACAGAAGTTTGGGGAAAGGATGTTCTTTGCTAAAATACATATATTTTCATAAGGTGGTCATGTCAGTATTTATCATTCGTTCATATTTTTTCCACACAGCATATAACTGGTGGAATTTATTGTCACAAAATGCACCTGAGGAAAAAGATGGTGGTATTAATAAAAGATCTGGACATTTACACAGATAATAAAAACACCTATTGCCACATTTGTCAGCTTAAGAAATGTTTGGAATGGCTATAAACTCTTATGTTTAAGGGCAAGCACCAAAATCTAATTGATAAGGGTTATGAAAACTCCTCCTAAGAACAAGTTACTGCAAAAGTGCCTACTGCAGGGATTTTTGCACCTTTTTCAGAAACTTCTCTTACTGGCCCCTTTGCCAACAGGATTCAGGACCAGATGGGCCCCTGGCCTGATCCATTATGACAGTATCCATGTCTTCATATGCTTGTCATCCAATCATAAGGCAGGCAAACACTTCATCATCAATTATACACTACATACAGCCAACAGAGCAATTAAGCCATCTGTGAACAATTCATAGCTTGTGCAAAATATCTACTAAATAACTGTAAATAATGAGTATCTCTGCAAATTAATTTGCAGACAATTCACTTATAAACAAAAAGAGCTTCTTTTACTGCAGAAACAATTTGCAACACACAGTTCAAGCTGCTCCAGTTTTGATACACAAATCCAGCAGCACCAAACTAGAAGGCATCTTCAATAAGTTGCTAAAATCTAATGGGAAACATACAGGCTGCATTCAGACAACCATGACCATGCAACATGTGGCACCGCAGACCTGCCTGCAGTGCCACACACTGCACATTCAAGCATTCCCCCCAATGCTGCAAGGTAGCAATGTGGAGTTTTTTGACCCCGGGAGGTCCTGGGGTCAAAAAAGCAGGGTGGTGCACATGGCAGCAGTATGCACCACCCAAAGCCAGAGCCTGGCTGACCGGAGCCATACACTGGCTGCCAGTCAGGCTCCCAGCTGCAGAAGCACCATAGCTGCAGCTTCCCCAGCCCCCAGGACTCCAGGTAAGGCTGCTGGAACCAGCAGAGTTGCTGGCCCCAGCCTTCCTTACCCCATCTGGGGCAACCCACCACATACCAGAGCGTTTGTGGCACAGGTAGCCCCCAGGGACAAGTAGCAGCAGCACAAGGGGCATTTTTACACATGCAAGCGCTGCAGCACTGGACACTTTGAAAAGCACCTGGTGCTGCGTCACTTGCAGTTGTATAAGTGGTGAAATGCACGTCAGCGTGCAGAAAACAGCAGTAGTGTGCTTTTGAACTAAAACACGTAGGAGGCAGACTTGATTAATGGAGGTTGCTCAAATGCTCTAGCGCATCTGGGCACAAAAATGTACGTGTATAAATGCTAAAGGTACACTACTATTATTTGTCCAGGGGAACCAAATGTCAGCGCTTGTATGGACAAATCCACAGGCTCTTAGATCATAAGACGTTCTTTGGGTTTGTGGATGAACCCTGCCTCTTCACAGGTAGATGCACTGATCATGTCTCCTTGTTTTTACCTGATAAATATTATATTCCTTCACTTATCCTTAATAAGACAATCAAGTGAAAAATTCCCCCCAGGACTTTATGTAGTTGGCATGGCACCCCAAAGGAAGAAGGAAAAGTGAATACATCAGCTTCAGCACAAAGAGCTAGGAAGAAAAAATGTGTCAGCTGCAGTACTGTCAACCACAGACATTTAAAATTACTGAACTGGAGACCCCAAAACCATGTAAGTTTAAAAAAAGATATAAACTTTTCATTTCTATTCATATTTGGCTTCCAGAGTGATGGTTTTGGGGTCACATATTTTCATGTTTCTGTCTACAGAAGTTTTTAAAACATATGCTACATTATTGACATAATCCCACAGACTAAGGTGCGGGGACATTATGGGTCTTGTTACATATTAGACTTAAGCTTCTCCAAGTGGTAGTCAGTGTTAGTATTAGCTCGAATTTAAAGCAGTCACACATTCAGGCTAAAACCTTCTCTGACTGTCCCAGACCTGCACAACTGCAACTTACCCCTGGCAAGCAAAGGTCCGAAGGACTGAAAGGCCAGAATCCCCCTGCCCCACCCCCTTCCCTCCCATTCTGGGCTCCATTTGTCTCCATCTCCGCATTAAAGCTCCCCCTGTCCCGCCAGCCCTGGGGCTCCCCCCTGGCCCATGGTCCTCCCCTGGCCCATGGCTCACCCATGACCCCTGTATTCTCCTGGCTCACTTGTAGCTGCCAGCACCTACCCAGCCACCACTGCTGCCGAGCTGCAACTGTTCTCTGGGCTGAGCTCAGCTAGAAAGCAGCAGTGGCAGCAGGCAGGCCCCCCTTCCCTGCCTGCTTCTCTGGGACAGCACAGGTTAGCTAGGAGTTGTGAGGGCGGGGGGGTCTGGGGTGTGAGGTGGCTGGGGACAGCAAGCCCAATCCAGGCAGTCAGAGTAGTGGGCCCAATCTGGGCTGCTGAGGGAAGGAGGGCATTGGGGGATGATGGCCTTATCTTGCAGGGGTGGGTGGCAGTGGGGCGCAGTGGTCCAATCCAGGGAAGTGGGGTGTGCAGCAGGCCTGATCTGGGCCAGGGGAAGGATGGGGGCAGGTGGGCTGCTACACTAACTTATAGCCTAGAGTTGACATGTGTTAGCGTAACACCAGCTAGGTAACACAGATCAAAGATAAACCTACCCTGGAGTTCCCTGTGCCACCTAAAATTAATATGTAACAAAGCCCTAAGAACCACCCCCCCCCAAAAAAAAAACAAACCCCAAAAAGAAAAAACAACAACCTGCCAACATTAATAATAGGGAAGCTAATAATCCTTTAAAATTTGCAGGGGGGAGGGGGGAAGAGATGGGGGTGGAAGAGAAGACCAAGTTCACAACACAGGAAAAGGCAAGTTCTTGGGCGAAGCATGGCAGTGGAAGGAAATTCTGTGCTTGTAGGCAAGTACTGATAAAATGCAGAGGTTGGTGGCAGGGAGCAACTCCAACGGTTCTGAGAATCATCTGGATCTCTGAATACCCACCCAAATTGAATCTGAAATTCAAGGGGTTTACTTAACCCTGTCTAAAGTACACTTGTGACCACAAATAGCACCATGAAACTAAGAAAAGGTACTGCATTTATCTTAGGCCCAGGCTAGTATGGGAGCTATTATGAAAACAAAAAAAACCAAATACGTGAAGCCTATCGCTGTCTTCAAGGATGAAAGCATTAAAGTTAATTACCACTGCACTGTATGAACAGTTACTATTAAAAGGCCCACATTTACTGCATACCATGCACACCTTTTACTATAAATATAAAGGAAATGTTGGTAACCCCAATACCAGTTTATTATTTTCATTAGTTTAGGAACTAATGAAACATGCTAACTCTTACGATGTCCATCATATAATGCTTATAGGACTGAATGAACTATGGAAACACAACTCAATGAATACAGTATCCATTTAAGTTTGAAAGCTGAGTTTTAATCTGATCCTATTTGCAATCATTTTTGTTCTGATTTGATTGCATTGGCAATCCACAACCAAATGCACACATGAAAATTTTATTTCAGCGGTCAGTCATACATTCAAACTTAAAATTTAATTTTCATGAGCGTTCAGACAAAAATGACTCAAATGTTTAAATGTTCATGTTGATATATTTTAAGCCAAACTATAGCAACATTCATTTCAAATTTAATTCAGTTTAGCCAAATTTACAATTTGGATTATTAGTCATGCTAACCAACAGAGTGCAATCAGGGTACAGCCTAACATTTTTCATACAATTTATAAGTAACTTGTGGAACTCATTGCTCCAGGATGTTGTAGAAGTGGATAATATAAACTGGGTTCACAGAGGTATTAGACAAATGTATTGAGGATAAGTCCATTAAACATGATGATTGTAACAGCGCCGTGGCTGCGACGCAGTTTCTAAAATGAGGAAGCAGCTGCCGGAGATGAAGACATCCGGGAAATCAACGAATAACCCCAGGGCAGCCAATACAGAGCTAGGAAAGGGAAATAAAAGTGGGGAGGAAACTGCCCAAGGTTGCCTTCGGGCACACATTCGCAAAGAGGAATCAGAAGGGGCAACACTCCTAGACAAAGTTGGGAGTTTTGAGGGGAAGGGAGACGTCCTTCCCCGGATCGCGTCCTACCTAGAGAAGACCGCCTCGGCGGCAAGTTAAAACAGAGCGGCGGTGCAGAAGCTCCCCCGCAGCTCCGAGGACTCAGTGTGGGGATTCCCCGAATGAGGGGGGAGATGAGGAAGAAAGGGGCAGAGAGGGAAAAGGACGAAGAAGCCCTAACATTGCCAGTAACCCCTGTAACCGCGATCTCACTCCGGAGGGTGAAGGGGAAGCCGAGACTCCAGAAAGTGAAAGGAAAGGAAATTGATGAAGCCGTGCTTCGCAAGCTGGCACAAGCCGCAGCTGGGGAATCCCGATATCGGCCTTGTTAGCGGCTGATTGTTGAGTAACAAGCCAATCAGTAGCACTGCGTTACGCCCAGACAGCAGACACTGAGAACCCCGTGGCGACCCCGGGGGATTCACGTTTAAAGAGAAAGAGAGCCAGACTAACTTAAATAAAGCACTTATAATTAAGACCTGACCCGCGTGTTCATTACCGGGGTACCGGTATCTAACAACTGTTCCTCCCCCACCAAAAAATTGTATTTAGATCAAGTCATGGCAGGCGGGAATTGGGGGGAGCTATCAGAAAAACGGGTACCCAGGATGGACACCCAGTCACAATGATTAAAAGGGAAAGCCTCCCAATGCTGCAAAGTGTAGGGGGAGAACAGCAGGGGATGGATCAATCAGGATATGCCGTGCTTAAATACTTTCCCCTTTTTAATGTCCACTTTCTTCCACCATGAGAGAGAGGATCCTGGACTAGACTAACCTTTTGTCTGACCCACTGTGGGCTTTCTTATGAAAAAAACTAGCCAATAAAAAACATGAACTGCCAATATTCAACCTTCACTCTGCATTCACAAACAGCCTGCAAACCAGAAAGACTTCACTGAAGAATTTTGCAGGTAACTTAATATAACGAATAAATCTGAGAGTATTCCATAATCCCTGCAAACAATTAAGTAAATAAATAGTATGTAATGGACTTACTCTGATCTAATCTCCTTCGCTTCAGGTTCCTTTTCCGGTTAATCACTATAAGGATTACACTGTACCTAATTTTCTTGCTATGGTGTAAATGAAAATGAGGAAGAAAGTATAGTTTTATTAGAAGTTGTTAAGCGCAGGACAGAAAGAGACTGAGCTAGATTAAACTATAATCCTATCTAAATCATTTTATCATAAAGAGAGATCTGTGGTATTTCAGAAGCAAAATGATACCTGACTTTTAGTTGCCACAAAAAATGTGACCATAACTGTGTATGAGTACAACAGCTCTACCATGCCAGGTGACAGTACAGTCGGGTTTGACCAAATCTGTCTCTATTTACTATTTTTTCAGGCAAGGGGGAAAACAACATTCCAGGAACAGTTCCTTTTATTCTTGAACAAACTTCTACAAACTCTCCCCCACAGCTACTGCCGTCATTAAGTTTGATTATACCATCCCAATTTATGCAACTTAGATTGATTCCACCTAGGGCTTTTCGAATGTCTGTACCTAGCCCATGTGACTTCCCAAGTCAGCCACTTCTCCCATTTGGCAACTGAAGACAGGTCTTTTGACTCCCAGTTCCGTGCCCTATCCATCAGCCCAGAGAGGAGGGAAACCCAAGTGTTTACTCTGTTTGTCTGTGATTTGGATGATCAATGTTCTTACTGCACCCCAGACTTGATGTGTGACCTTGGGCAAGTCACTTATTCTCTCTGTACCTAAGTTACCATGCATAAAATGAAGATAAGACCCTCCTTAGGAAGGAAAATAAAATATACTAAGGTATGCAAGATACTTGAACATTACGATGATCCGTCCTTCTAGCAAATTAGCAACTCAGTACTAAGGAAAGGTGCTCAGGTTACCAGCAACAAGCAGGTTACATAGAAGGCCACCATCAATTGAAAAATGGCATTTTTCTCTTTGTAATCTTGCATGTTCTCCATTTAAAGTTAACACTTAAGATCACTATAATGGAGAATTAGCAAAGAAACACTGTTTTATGAATGTGTGCCTCTTGACAACAGTACATTGATATTTATTGTTTAACTCTTTCTCTGTAAAGGCAGCTTGTCACCTGACGAAAAGACTTTTATAAACACAAGTAGGGGAACAACAGATTTCAGAAAAATATATAAATAAGGATTTTTTAAATTCAAGACATACTTAATAAAGAGTGCACTCTCAGCACCTGGATGTCTTGCAAGTCAACAATGTGCCCCTAAAACTTCAATTTAGATCAAGAGGAGGAGATTAATTATTAGTATTAGCATATATGGTAATCTAACATATTATGATTATGAATGGACAGCTGTTATGAATTTTGAGTTCACATACTCCTCAAAACTAGCTCAAATTTGCAGTTATTTCCCAATAATTTAGATTCAGAGGCTTTTCCTCTGCCCCCAGTCGGATTACATTTAACAATATTTTCTGGCTAACAGAAAATTATGCGATGTATTCTGGAGAGAAGAACTCTCCAGAAGCAAGACTGACTTACAGGCATTGGTGGCTGGTACATACTGTTTATTTCTTTTCCATTAACATTCTCCCTCTCCATTTTCTGCTTCTCTCTTTCTCCCTCTTCTGCTTCTTTATTGGCTGCCCGCACTCAACCGCCTCCCTAACTTTGTTCCATTTTACACATCTATTTTTGTTGGGGAGGGGGGCACCATTGTCCCCTCTCTGTTTTTACTCTACTCTCCCCCAGCAATTGCTTTTAAGCAAAACATGAACCCAATAGCCTGTCAAATATTTTATGCTGTAAAGTTTGAATGTTTAGAAAACTGGCAAAAAAGCTTTTGTGCACTGCTAGTTGTTCCAGTAAAGGAAAACTGCCTCCACTCTGCTCAGCACAACCACATGAAAGCACACATAACAAGAAGCAGTTATTACCAGTTACACATAACCCAAACCTTTTAAAGAAAACTGGTGTTTTCAGACATGCAAAAGAGGCAGCCACTGTGCTGAAAAGTGACATCTTTCACTCCAGCCAAATGTATAAACTGCCTAAAGAACAAGTTTCCATCTTGCTTTAATATTATTTTAGCAATCAGAGGAAGGACTTTAATGATGATGATTATAATTCATTATGTATTGAATGCAACATGTTTGGCAGTGTACAAAACAGAGCAGGAGCTTACACGATAAATTAGATGGCTCATGTAGCTTAGATGTGTAAATAACATTAAGCCAACATTAACATTTTAACAGATTGTACGTGGACATGAAACACAGCTTGGGAGGGTATCATATACTGCAGGTAATATCCACAAAAAACTGCCATAATGAAAATGCAAGACTATCTGTGATGTTACCTACAGTCAGTGTACAGGAAGGCAAATATTTTTCCAGTTAAAAAATTGTCCTGAGTTTCAAGAAAGTCGTCAAGGAAAAATGCCTTTAAAAAAAAATAAAATTACCAGGTTCTGTCCCCTAGATTTTAATGTACCTTTTTGATGCCATTGGTGGAGTAATGAGAAAACACAATGTGCTTTCCTTCTGATGGATCAATCAGACCACAGCTCCAGGGAGTAATGTTGTGACCCATCCAGTTTTCACCCAGATATCCTAAATGGTGCCAACAGCTGACCCAGATGTCCAATGTTCTGGGCACTACCTTCATGAAGTAGTGGCCACTTCCCAAATTAACAACACATAACTTCTGGCTCCCACAACCAAGCACACACATGCAAACATATACACATACAAGTCTTTTCCAGTTGCAGTGGACATGATGCTCTCTTTAAAAAGTGGCATGTGCTGGGATCCCCAGCTCCTCAGTGTGCCTCATTCCTCTGTGTTGGGTACCCAGGAACAGTTTCAGCAAAATGTTGTAACCTTACAAGTTAGCCATTCCAACTTACTAAGTTCACCAAGGTTGAGGTCAATATTGCAGCGAAGGATGTTTTGCCAACACTTGAATTCCTTGCAAAACACCAGGCAGAACACAGGACACTTCTGAAGCTGGAAGCAGATATGAGAGACTCCAAAAGACAATGGGAATGGAAAGTAACCTGGGAATGATCCCTCATGAGACCTACAAAGCTGATCAGGATTTGTCCTCCCCATTCACCCACACAATGGTAGAATGTCAAGCCATCCTGTAATGGCTCCAGGGCTAGGGACAGAAATTACACATACATTGGTATAAGTAATGAGTTTGAATCTGAAACATAACAGAAGTTCAGCACACACAAAATGCTTTCAAAATGGCCTAAACCAGTTTAAGATAAACCTAGATGGATGTAGTATCAGACTTAATTGATTTAGGTTAAATAGGTTTATTGGACTTCTGTCCCAGATCCCCTTCAGATTCAAGTTTACTTCCAGGATGCTTTGCAACTCTCCCTAAGCTGCACCGCCTCCCCTCTCTTCCCCCCCAGCCTTGGCCCAAGCTGCCTTCTCCAGCTGAGCAGGAAGGTGTGCTCTAGCACCCCCCAGCTTCTGACCTGCACCACTGCAGGCATGTGTCTGCATTTCTGGAATCAAAACTGAATGTCTGTTTGCTTGCTTATCAGCTCAATCTATGCAGTTTAGACTAACCTGTGAGGATTAAATCAATTCAGCATTGGGCTTTTTACTGTCTGTACCTAGCCTAGAGGTTCAAGTTTGAGCCTTGTTCTGGATTTGTTCCAAAGGCTCCCTGGCTGTAGATGGGTTATGCAGGTTGGGGAGTCAATGGCAGAAGGACCTGACGCTGGCCATCTCACTCCACTGTGGGCTTTTGACAATAGTAATTGTTATGCCTTATCTATCCTGGGAGAAGAGGAAATAGTAACATGAAGCTGTTTAACAGAGGACACTTTAACACAGTAGCTGAAAAAGCCACTATGGGCCCTTTCCTAGCCTATTCTAAAGAAAGGAAGCAGAACAGGTCTATCTTGCTCCCTCCACATTTTCTGCTCACCATCACAGAGTTCACCCAGAGTGAAATACTGCAGTATGAGGAGAATACATAGATCTCCCCACAACCTTTGCATTTAGGTTCCCTCCTCTTGCACTGTTACCAACTCTTACAGTTTTCACACAAGTCTCATGAGATCAGGAATTTTTCTTACAACTCCAGCTCTTGAAAGTATGCTGCCTTCTCAGAATATCAGCATTTAATTTTAAAAGTCAGTTTTTAGGTCCACAATGCTTTAGAGAACGACTTAAATTCATGACTGAACATTAAATGTGCAAAATGAAAGAGCCAAAATATTTTTTTTTATTACTGCATTTTTTCATGATTTTTAAGTCGCTTCTGATTTTTGGAGCCTACATCATAGTTTGTCAATATGCAGTGTTAGTAATGAGGCTTGTGCAGCAGTTTCCCTCTTATTCCAACATGTATTAACTATTAATATACTCTGTTTTAATACAATTATTTGACCAACAAACCTTTTCTATTCAAACACAAAATTTTCATTTTTAGCAACAGAGCACCCTAGACGTTGTTATCAAATTCTACGGTCAACAAGGGTCATTTGACCTTTGCTAAACCACCCCCTGGATTTATCTAAAATTACCTCTAACTATAGTATTGTAACAAAAACAGTAAATCAGAAGTAGCTGTAGTTAGCTATATTCCAGCTCACAGTATTCTGGATTTAGACCATACTACTCAGTCAGCTACAGATTTTCAATAAGGCTTTAAAAATGACATTCACATGACATCATTCATTCCAGTGTAAACATGTAGTAACTCTACTGAAGTCAAGTGAAGTAATCTGGCTTTATACAAGCACAATTGTGATCAGATTGAATATGTGGGTTTTAGTTTGGTTTATAGGCTCGAGTAGGAATATATTTACTTTGTAATCATGCATGAGTGAGCAGCCAAAGAGGTATCTTCCAATAGAAAGATTTATATCACATAAATAATTTAAGTTGGTGCGGAAATGTTTTATAACATATTTTAAGATGGGTATAAAAATATCTCCAGTCTCAATTAAAGGCATTCCAAACACCCAAAAATTCTGTATCAGATATCCCAATTTAACTTACATCCATCTTCACCATTAGATGAAAGCATACACTGCTATATCTCTATGCAGCTATAATGACAACAAGTGTCCAACCATGGCATGTCCATTAAAATTGTTGGCATACCACTTTGCTCTTGATTCTACTGGGTTATTCTAACAGGAATGTAGAAATTACAAAACAGCAGATAAGATCAGTGGCACATTCAGCTTGATATGCTGTCTTAAACTACAGCCCATACCAGATATTTCATTGGAAGGTACAGGTAGCCCCTAAAGGATAATTATGAAATAAGCCACCTTTAAAAGTAACTTTATTCTAGTCCCCGACAGGTAGCGTTTACCTTATAACTTGTTATAAGGTGATTTGTATCCCACATAATTTCATGCTATCTAATATAACTACAGTTAATATTTCCTTATTATCTACCAGTGTCTAGCCAATCTAGTTGGACTTCAATGCTATCTTGTGGCAGTAAGTTCCACAGGTTAATTATGTAACTATATGTTGTATAAAAATACAGCATTTGTTGTACTCAGTTATAGGTAGACTTGTCAAGTTTGCTGGGTGCCCCTTTATTATTGCATCATGAAAAAGGCTAAATAGTCACTTGAGTGACTTTATAGTATCCAGTAATTTATACACCTGTATAAAAGTAACTGCTAGGGGTCATAAATTGGGATTTGTACACTGCTATGATTTATGGACTGGATTTGTCAAGGGAGGAAAAGGGAGTTAGGTGCTCAATTCCCATTGCTTTGAAAGCTCCAGACTATATCTGATTGTGGTAGCTACTATTTTAGCTAAAAGATGCCTGTATTTTAAAAAGAACAGCAGCACCAACAACTAGAAGGTTGATCTTTGTCTGGCCATACAGAAGCAGTGCTCTGGGAATTTAAAAGCAGTAAAGCAGGCCTTGAAAGACTAAAATGCTTCTATTCAGCATCAAGATAATTGGTGGTTGTTTCATAGGATAGTTTCATTTGCTAAAATTCTACCACTGCTGACACTAGACTGCAGCACACACAGCTCCCTACAACATTTTATTACATTTAATACAAATAAAACATGGTTTTACTATTTCTGCTAATTTCAAAATTAACTACTGCAAAGCTGAAAAAACAACTCTTTTACTCTGTGCTCATTATGTGACTCAGCTTCCAACAGGCAATACTTCCCCTGGAACTTTGATGGGAGTTTTGGAGCAGAAGGGATACTATGATGGGCATCAAGTTTAACATGACACTCCTGCTTTCAAGTCTTTGTAGGTCACCAACACATCACAAGGAGAATGCAACCCTCCATATAGAATGCTATAATTCAATGTAGCCCCAATTCATAAAACACTCAAGGTCAGATCCTGTTCCACGTTGCTCCAGTCCTTGGAAAACCATTAGTGCTGAAGGAGGACAGGTTCAACTTCCTCCTCGCTAGCTTCTCTGACCAAGGCTATGGAAACGCATAACTTAAATACTGCAAAAGGGGAGGATGATTTGTTGTTCAGAAGTGCACATCAGCTGTTACAGTGCAATTGTTACATCTACATACTCCTATAGCAGAACAGGTAAGCTAAATTGCTGTTACTTTAACATTGAATAAAACCAGATTTTGCTACATTTGTATCACTGAAGGAGCATGCAGACATAACAGACACAGCTTGTATCAGTATCATTTGATACTGCTATAAGTGTTACCTCTGTCAATACTCTTTAGTCCTAAAGTTAAAATGAAGGAACATCACAAAATAGACCCATTTATGATTTTTAAGGGGTTTCAGCAAATCTGAGCAGCATTATGCTTAGCAAGCTAAGGAGTGGAATAGGATCGACCACTCAAACTATTCTTTAGATAGGGATTGTATTGTTCTTGTAATTTGGGATAAACCCATATTTAATGCTCTGCTGAATCATGGCTCAATATTTGATCTTTAATCTTATTATGTCATAAGTAGAATTGGATTAATATGAATTACAGACTAGATTTCACACTATTTGATACATTGCTAAGACTAGTTGACCTTAAAGCCATTGTTTCCACATAATGTTCCACAGAACCCTGGGCATTATTTGCCCTCTCCCTTTCTCAGAAGAAAAATATGAAAGAGGGAAAGAGAATCAATGAATCTCACAGGATTCTAGTATAAACTCTGTATTGCCTATCCTGAACTAGAAATGTAACACACTGAATGAAACCCTGACACCAACTTAGCTGATGAAAATGTCCATGGATTTCAAAATAACTAAATAAAAAAACTGGGGGAAAAAAACTTTCCAACAAGGAACCTATAATTTACAGAACTTAGGATATGCTAGAAGCTTGCCCACATACCCTCTGGTGATTCTGGACTATTGTAATATTTAATTCAATAATCCCAAACTCTCTTCCTTTGTCTCCCCCTAGAACCAATCCACTGAAGTCAATGGAAATAATCAGCAGGCACTGAGTCAGACACTTGGGTTAGGGACAGACAGTCAAGAAGCCTGAGCCTTAAATTGATTAAATCTTTGCAAGTTAGTCTAACCTGGCTAGGCTAAACCAGTTGGAAACTGGACAGGCATTATCTCTGGACTGAGGAAATTCAGGTACATGCCTGAATAGAGCAGCCCTCCCTTCCCCAGCACAAAGTTGATCTGAGGGGGGTGTGGCCAGGCCTTGGCAAAACTTTCTCATTAGGGACATCTGCCTGCACCATCCCTGGCTTTTCCCCACTGGCTGCTCCAGTGGTGGAAGAGTTGTCAGCCCCCAGACCCTTGCTGGCACTTTGAGGCAAGTGGGGGTGTGCAGTGCATACATCTGTTGATGATACAGAGCTTTTTAATCTCCCTCCCTGCTTGTCAGACTGCCTGCAGCAAACTGACAAATGAGCAAGGTAGCTCAGAGCTGATAAGTCTTTATCATCCAATAGCCTCTCTCCCATTACTTCAAACTGTTCTTAAACAGCTTACCGGGGGTGACCTGTTAATTAGCTCCAAAAGCCCTGTCTGTCTGCCTGCCTGCCTGCTTGTCCCAATGAAATTGGAGAGACACACACAGACATCTCTCAGCATTAGCTAGCACACCACATGCCTAGGGTCCATGGGGCTGGGGTATGTGCTGTGGGAGATGGGACGGAGCGGATTTCCTGCTCGAGCAGCGAGGTGGGTAGGACAGGGGGAAGCCAGCAGTCCCCGCTGTGTCTGCAGTCTCTGCCAGAGTCTTATACAGCACTAGCTAGCATAACACATGCAAGCTATGGTCTGTGCTGTGGGAGAGGTGAGGAAGAGATCCCTGCTTCAGCAGCAAGTGGTGAGAGGGGAGCAGGAAGGGAGCGTGAGGAAGCCAGCAAACCCTGCTGTGTCTGCAAGTCTATGCCAGGGGAGCTCTGCCCAGGGAGGAGAGGGGAGGGGCCAGCCCTGCTGTGAAGCAGAGAGCCCCACCCAGCCCAGAGAGCATGCTGGGGCACTGGGGGTGTCTGGTTTATCTTAAACCAGCAAGGGGTCTGAGACAGACATTGCATAAACTGGTTTGACCCCAGTCAGTTAAGTCTGATACTACATTCAACCAGGTTTATCTCAACCCAGTTTCAGCCATTTTCAAACCGGTTTATGTGCACTGAACATCTGTTCTGTTACAGGTTTAAACCAGTTTCTGATCACTTAAACCAGTTTATGTGCAATGTCTGTCCCTAGCCCTGGTGCTCAGGTAGTATAGTGAATCAGGTAAAGGTGTTTGGTGAATGGCTGAGGGCTACAGAAGGCTCTCTCATCCCACTTCATAAACGAAATGGCTTGTTTCATGTAAGGCACTCAGCAGCTCAGTTAGTGAATGGCTCTAAAAAAAAACAAAATGTGGGCTGTAGTGGCTTACTCAATGCCACAAAACAAATCAGTGGAAGAGGGGAGACTTTCTGACTCAGGTTTTTCATTCAAGGTGCTGCACTTCTTTGCAACTGTAGAAAAAGAGCTAAAAATGATCCACACAATAATAACTAGAAATGAAAATAACTCAAATGAGTTGACAAACCATTTTGGGTTTGGAATTGCTTCAACCAGAGATACATTTAAAAAAAAAATAGCAGGGCTAGGTTTAGTCTGGATCTAGCAAATGTCATCAGCTCTTTTGTTTTCCTGCAATACCAAATCTAGAAGTAGCTGTAATCAAAACCATGCTCATTCCAACCCTCCCAGAACCTTCCTAGCTAGAAAGGGGTTAGGGATTACATGGCTCTAGTCTGTTCTCCAGCATCATTGAGCAAGCAGAGATCCTAAATCCACATACATCATAGATAACCTGAGATACTTTCCACTAGGTCAGCCTCAGTCTGATCTACTTTTAGGACTGAACACTGATGCATTTTTTTTTTAATCTTTATTTTCTCAGGACTCCACCATAGAATAAAATGTCATTTCAAATTCCTCACTTATTCACAAGGGTCCATCTGCATCCCATTTTTAATCTGGGAAATGCCTCAAGTTTTAAACCATCCACTACCCCCTTTTTGTTTTCAGCTTCTTCAATTCTTCTCCATAAAACTGGCTTTTGGCATATTAAGGCTTAATTTGTTTAAGAACAAACAGTTGGAGGCCTGCGTCTTGTGGACCAGAGAGTGACAGATCACACGATGAGACCAAAAGCTTTTGGGGCTGACGATTTGGCAGGTTTCCGTCTCAGTGGAGATACAAGAGTGTTCAGAGCTCATTGTCATGTTTCCAAAAGGCATTACACAGAGCTCCAAGGTGGAGCTGTTTACCAATACCGTGATCTCTCCCCAGATGCAGTTGCTACTGCAGCTAATTAAGAGAACAATTAAGACTAAGGCAATCAGTCAAGTACACAGATCCGAGTCATTTTCTCCACTCTCCAATGCTGTGCTGGCTCCCAGAGGGCTAAACCTTATTCACTCATTCAGAAAATGACAGGAAGAAGCTATTAAATATCTGAAAACCATAAAAATGCAATCATACTGTTCTTGAGCTAAGCCACTCACCAGAGACCAATGCCAGGCAACTTAAGAAACTTGCTGGCCCCCAGAATTCACATACTTACAAATAAGAAAATTAATCAAAAGCAGTTCAGATCAAAATTTAATTAAAAAGAAAAGGATTGTGCAGGACTTCCTGAGATTTCTGTTTTATGTTTATGACTGATCAATAATATGTGTATCAGCTCAGTGTATGACAAATTCCACTGGGCATCTTTAAAGAGGAAGTAACAGATTAAATATTGAGCTAAACAATTTAATCTCTCCTTTAAAAGGTTTTCAGATATTTGTAAAGGTAAATCCTATTAGTGTATAAATGTCTTCATGAGCTGGTGCTGTAGGCTCGTCATGCAAGAATTTGTAAACACCAAGAGACAAGCCCTTATTAAATATAAATTCCCTTCTTTTGTAAAGCTATTGATAAGGAAAAAGAAAGCATTTACGGCCTTGAAAAAAAAAAGGAAGTGATTTTTAAACAAGCATAAAACTATCTTTATATAAAATGTGCGTGCATATATAAATGATACTTGAAAATTTGTCAGGAAGATTGACCAACCCCTTAAAAAAAAAATGAATGACACCCATCCAATTCACCCATCCTTTATGAGGATGAAGCAAAAGGATGCTTTACTTGTATCTTAGAAATAACTTCATTAGAACAAACACCCATAGGACTGGGAGAAAAGTTTATTAATAGAGGGTGTTTGCTATGACAGGGTTAGTTAGTTTGCTGCTTCATAATAATGAAAAAAATAGGTTTCTGCTGTTCAGATTGTAAAAGGCAGAGGGTTGTTACAATGAGATTATACAGTTTTATATGAATTAATAGGCTAAATTAGGGCTGTTCAACTTCAGAGCAGCTACGGGTTGCATGTCCCACAGGTCGCTAGCCCCAGGTCACATGCTAGGCAAGCTGCCAATCTTAGGGGTTACATTATGTACCACCCCCACACTGTACAAGAAGTGGGAGACCCTTACTGCTGCTGCCACATGAGCCCCATGCTACCACCATGGCATGGGCAAATCCCTTCCCTCCCTCACTGCTGCTGGGCGAGTAGTTCAGGCTCCCATCCAAGTCCTCCATTCCCCACCCACCAACACTGCCACATGGTTACCAAGCTCACCAGGCCCCCCACCATGCTGTCTGCGTGAGAGACCCAAGCTGACCCCACTGCAATAGAGGGAGCAATGGGGGGAGTGACAACCAGGCAGAAGTCCATGGGTCACACTTTAACCCCCCGTGGACCAGATGCAGCCTGTAAGCTACCAGTTGGACAGTCCTGGAGACTATACAATATATGGGGTATGTCCCACAAGCATCTATGTCATGCACCTATCTATGTTGTTAGAATCACAATTATCAAAACTGACCCTCTCATATATAACAAGTAAGCTCACCTGTTAGGCTTGGGGAGGGGGGGTTGGTAATAAGGACCTGAAGAGCAAGGTGGTCCTGGAGCTCTGGAGTTCAGAAATACCACAGCATCACCCCAATGAGGGAGCCCAAGCTCTGCCTTACAGAGCCCCTATTCTCAGCAAGACTGCAGCTGGACCAGAGCTGACTTCCACTACCAGATCTCACAGAGAGAGCCTATGGTGCCAAGTGAAAAGCCTCATCACATGAGCACGCTGCATGCACTATGGAATCCGTGGGCATTTCCCTCAGGGGACAAAAATATACTTTTAACTTATAACTAGAGTTACTGAAATGAATTTCTCAAGGAAATTAAATAAAGAAGTGACTGGGTAAGATGACAGTAGCATTCCTATGAAATTTGATCCACTTCCTTTCCCACAAATACCCAAACACACCTGCAGATCCCACACTTACAAAACAAGGCCTCACTCAGCCCCCATACATAACTGTACACCATGCACGCTTCCAGTTACAGACTTGCTTTGACTGTCTTTGATCAGCTGTACCTCATTCCTATCTGAGTAAGGTTAAGATAATCCATCCTTGCCTCAAACCGGTAAAGCATGTCTGGCAGTGAATTACCTCAGCCATTCTTTCATCAGAGCTGGGGAAAGAGGGAGTGATTTGGAGAAACTGGAAATGCATGTTGTAGTAGACAATCAGCATTAAAAGTACAGTGCTAGTAGTAACATATCCCTCCTATACAAAGCAGCTAGGGCAAATAAAGAAAGAGAATACCTCTGTTATGAAAGTATCCCATGAGATGGCAATGTACACTTGAGCAAAATGCCAAGATTAAGATTGAAATATTAAGCCACCTGTGCCAAAGTTTAAAACTAAATGAATCTTAATTGTTTTCTGGAAATTAATGAATAATGATTGCTTTGGTACTGCAAGCAGTTGCCTCCAGTCAGATCCCCATGTCACCTCATTGACACAAGGATGAACAGGATCAGGCCCGTATTATGAAAAAAAAAAGGGGAGGGGGGGCATGAGGATGCTTGGCCCCTGAACGATACTCATTTTACTTTACTTTCATGTGACACTGAGGAAGTTTAATCCTGCTTTAGATGAAAAAGGTCAGTGATAACTATAGCATTACCACTAAGACTTCTACAAAGCTGTATACATTTAATGTTTTGAAAACAATATGAACAAATGTGGATGTGCATACATGCATGTACACACAAGTATCTATACTATTTAATAAACATTTGAGTTTCTGAAAATGAGACATGCCCATATGGACATAGAGTGGGCCAACAATTTGCGAGATATGTCCCTGGTCAAAATTTATATCACACCCAAACTGTTCTTCTCTAAGCAGGCCATCAGATCAACACCTTCTGGTTGGTTCCTACAAATACATAACGTTTTTTGCCACAGGTATTCATTGACTATAATGTTCCATTTTATGCTTCAGCGACTTTATTTACAAAGATAATTTGATAACAAAAAAGCACTTTGATTAGGGTCCTTTATCTTACCTTTATTACCACAATTTTTAAAGATGGGTGATGGAGGAAGCAAAAGATGGTACATGTGTGTGGGTGGGCAGGTGAATGGGTGTTCATTCAGGCATGTGGGGGTGTGTTCACAGGTGAAGTAGTAATTTTGAACACTATATGAATTGTATGGGTAAGGAAATCAGTAATACTTCTATTATATCTTGTACTAACTAAACTAAAAAAACAATATTGTAAAAATTAAAAGGTTAGCTTCAAAATTTCAGTACTTTTTTATAATTTGGGAAAATATTTAAATATTTGCACTTTGCTTGCTCACATTACCATTTTTATAATTTAGCAGGTAAATTTAAGATCAGGGCTGTGGCATCCCATTCAAGTTAAATGACCAATTTCTGTTGTGAAAACCAGCCCGGGCAAAGTAAGACTCCACTCAGCTATAGGGGTCTGACTGAATGCATTTGAGTGAAAAATCTCTAGAAGCTCAACAGAAGCCATTAAGGAGATTAAATTTACCATAAATGTTTACTAGTGTAATTAAATATGAGATCTGTCTCTTATAGGATTTAAGCTACTGCTAAATTAGACCCAATCCATTGTTAATAATTAACATCTAACTGCTTTGGCCAGCATGCCACAAAGAAAACCGCACCCTCTCCCAGAGTGTGTTAGGATCTTCCTCCTGGCAGATCCATTGCTCTCTGCTCTCCCTTCTCACTTATTTGTGCTGTTCTCCTTGCTTTCTGCCAGATCTGCCTCATGCCAGATAAACTGGCTGCATGTGCTACTTGAGGCACACAGGTTATGGGTTGGCCACCCCTGCTCCAGTGAATGTGATCAGTTCACATTCCCCCCCAGTTATCCTCTGACCTAGTCATTCCACCATAAACCTTCCTTCTTGTGTACACTAAAAGAAGAAATAAGAAATAATTTCTAAGATCTTAAACACTGACACAGATAAGTTTAGACCAATTTTAAAAAAGATGGGTGACACAGGATATTTACATCATTGCAAAGTTAGAAAAGTGGAACAGAAAATAGCTCTCCCCTCATTCATTTCAAACAGCAATTTTTTTTGAAGACTTTCTTTCAAAAATATTACTACATAATGATAATGAGCAGCTCTATTTCAAAAAGGAAATATATTTATATATATTACATCGGATTATAGAGTTGTTTTAATTTAGAAAGGCAAATATTCTGCATGTTCTGTGGCAAAAAAGAACGGGAAAAAAAAGCATGACTTGGATTTTTAGCATAGTTTTCCAGGACATTACAGTGTTTTTCTTGGAATCTTGAGATTAAGGGGGAGTTTACCCTTTAAATGAAAAATATCAAGTGTCCTTTGTTGCTTTAAAAATGTTTGTTAAAAAGCCAATTCCTTGATATAGTGCCATATTGTGCTATTGATTATTAAGCAGAATCCTCCACCCCCTCCTGCCTGAAATTTTGCAGAAGTCCTGCTTGATAATCAATATTGTGTTCTGTACTGTACTATGAGACAGTTCTTCCCGAATGCCCCCAAGGACAGCTGCAAAAATGAGAAAATTACCTCACAAAGCAATCCAAAGACCAGATCCAGATCCAAACTGCATTGCAGCTATAAAAAAGCTTCCACTGACTTCAGCAGGCTTTGGATCAAGTCCTCACTGAGCTTTAAAATAGCAATTATATTTCTATTTATTATATATAATCAACACACCCACACAAAATATATAGAAATACAATTATACTTATTAAAATACTAGAGACTTTCTAGCTGTCATAGATACAGTGAGGTAGTTTTTATATTATATATGACAACGAGAAAGTCTGTAGTATTATAACAGATAAGTATTAGGGAAAGAAAGTGGTAATCCACTCTTCTCTCCTTATGAAAGTGTAACTCCCACTACTGTCAGTGAGAAGTCATTTGCAATTAGTGTTGCACAGTTGAGAAAGGAAGAAAAAACCCCCAGCCAAATACATGCAAAATCTAACTGCCTAAATATCCACTTAATAGGAGACTTAAGAAGATCATGTTAAATTCTGTGGTATTCATTTCTAAAAATGTAATTGAGGTTTGTAAAGCATTTTGAAAGTTAAAGAACCATAAAATCATCTAAAAGAAAAGGATAGAAAGAAAAATATTTTTAATTAAAAATCAGAAATTCTACATATACCCGAGCATTGATTTGCTCTAAATGTAATAGCAGATCTAAGTCTTTATGTCTGGTGCAAAAATTCATCCATGCCTGCTCAAGACTAGCACTGACATCCTATGGAGATCCACACAGGAATGAATTCACCTCTCCCTTCCAGACATGCTTGCACGCTTCGTACTGGCCTCTGACGTTAGATTGGTGTAGATGGGGAGTGAAATGTAAGCCATACTTTTTCAGAAGGGCAGGGGGGGAGGACAGGGTGTCCTCCAGTATTCCCAGGGACCTGAGAGCTGAAGGAGAGTCCATGTTGTGAAAAGCTTCTGCAGGATTAATGCCCTTCTGAATACCATCACCTCCCTGTACTTGTGTTTTTACAATCTAACCCTGCAGTTGTAGCTACAGGTTTCCAAACTCAGGAAAGGAGGTGTGTGGGTGGGAGAAGGCAGGTGGGCAGAACCAAACTGTTCCAGTTTGACCTGAAACTATATCTTATTTCTAGCTTTTTTGACAAAATGAATAAACCCCCCAAAAGCATGTTTCATGTCGAATGAAATATTTCATTTTTAATTTCTATTCATTAAAATTTGGCAACTTTTTTTTTTTTTTTAAACAAGGAAGGTTAGTGTTTAGAAACAGAAAAAAAGTTTCACTTTGCAAGTCTCAAGCCATTTGTTTCAACTTTTCTGAAATGTTTTCTTCTGCTTTCTTTGGCCAAAACTATTTGCTGAATTTGGACTGAATTCAAAAACGTTCAGTTCCCCCCTAAATAGTATTTTAATGAATAACTTATTCTCCAAAAGTATGAAAAAATATCCTATTATAATTACAGTAATAACAAAAAAGTCAAGATGCTACAGCCTGGACTCATGCCCACTCTAAGTTATAGGGGTGTGCGTGTCATTTTAAACTCCCCGCCTTTTGACAATTTGTGACACATCGTAATGTTGGTTAAGTATAAAGGTCTTTTTTATTAAATTACCTAATGACACAGGTGAAAAAGATGAAAGATGTTTTAAAAGCCAGAAATTTATTCAAATGCTGATATAAAAATAATTGGGCTACAAAGTCACGTTTTAGCACTCTCTCCTCAGTTATACACAAGAGACTCGCTTATCGCCCACAACAATTTCAAAACCATAGTTATGGGGAATTGTATTATATGATCATAAAATTACACTTGAGATAAGATTTAATTATCATTTTCACCTTTCTAACACCTTTGGAAAAGTAATACCAAAAAGCCTTGCAAGAAAGAACATTACATTTAAAGTGCTAACATGCAACAACGATATTAAAAGAAAGACAAACTGCCATGTAGGTTTTATGGGAGCTTAAGTTCAATGACTTTATTCAAAAATATTACAAGTGACTGCTGTCTGATGGATTTTAGATATTCATTTCAGCCAGAAGGATGTTAGAGCAAAATAAAATAAACTGACATTATGCCCTAAAAAGATCTTTTCATTTTCTTGAGACAATCAGGATGGTGATAACTACTGATAACTCAAATTGCAGGATACATTGCAAAGTAAGAATCATGTCCTCATGTGGTTTTATTTTTGCAATAAATCACAACAAGCTGGGAATTAGCATTGTTATCATCCCACAAGGCTTATCGAGGATGAGGAAAGGGCAACTGATAGGAGCTGATGGACTTTATCTGTCCTTTCTGACTGGACATTATTAAGATGAACATGATCACTTAGAAATGATTATTTGCCACTGAAAATGAAGCATTAGAGATGGCATCCAATTTACTAATCTGTTGTATCTAACGTTGTATTATATGGTTGAGTCATCTGGAACTGTTATGAATACACTGGGCTATGAATCAAGTTTATACATTAGTTCACATGGAGTAAGGATCCATAGTTACAGTTCTACATGGGGTGCTCTCACCTCAGATCCAGGTGCTGAGGAGGAAGAGTATGCCCTACAGCTGCTGACTTCTCTAAAGCAGGAAGGCAGACAATAGATGGGGAAAGAGCTACACTTTCATTCTACCACTCTCCCATTCATTACCCATACTGGAGCAGCTGGCCCCATGAGTGCTATAGTTTGCTGCTGGGATAGTCCAGAAACAAAAAAATCCTATTTTGGGAGCTATGAAGGAAAGAAGAGATTGAGAATTGAAGCAGGGGTTGGCAACCAAAGCCCATGGGTCAGATATGCAGAACAAATACATGCAGGCCATGAATTTACCAGCATTTTCCAGTGGGGGGGCGTTAGCTGTGGTCCCTTTCCCTGTGCCTTTATGGAGATGAGCACCAACTGCAGGATAAATCTCTATGATGCCATAGAGACAAGCAGTGGTGGAGGCCAGGTCCTAGTGCTCATCTACCTCTGACTTCAGGTGCATCATTCCAGCCTGCAGCCAGAAAAGGTTACCTACCTCTGAGTTTGACTATTCCCTCCAAGCTGAGATGCCTCCCAGAGCAGCCAACACTTCACCCCCTGCCCAAAGTCACAACCCAGCCTGCTGGTGATAGGTGTTATAGAAATGCCTCATGAACAGGGATCTGGGTTTTCTATTTGCTACGGAAAAAATTGGTAAAACGTGGATTTTTCTCTTTTTAAAGAGAAAAATGCAGATTTTCTCCTTTAAAGGAGAAAAAAGGGGGGAAAAGCAAGTTTCCCCTCGCAGGCTGGCAGAGTTCCAGCCTTGAAGGGGCTGGGGGAAGCAGGAGGAGGGCGATCAGGCAGGGGGCACCACATGCATGTGCACACACATGATAGCCAGGCAGCGTGGAGAGCAGTTCCACGCAAGTAAGTCTGGGGAAGGGAGGGAGGGGGGAAACAAGACCCCCATCATGAGGGAGGGAGGGAGATAGGCAAGGCTGAGGCTGGGGTGCTGCCCAGCTGAGGCAGTGAATGGAGCCTCGGGCTTGTGGACCGGGGCCCAGCTGGGGAGTGGGACAGAGCCATGGGCAAGCTCGTCCACTTGGTGCCCTGCCATTGCATGTATTCCTGGGGGGCACCCAGATTTGTGCACAGAGGCTGATGTGGGCTGCCTGCTCTGGGCTTGGGGCTCCCTGCCCTGCTGACCTCTCCCCAGGGCCTCTGCATCCCAGCAGGCAAGACCCAGTGTGGGAGGGCAGAGCAGGGCAGGGCAGGGCAGGGCAGGGCGACTCATTGCCACTACCAGGAGGCCTGTGTTGCCATTACAAGGCATTCCCTGTGCATGTGGCAGCAGCAGGGAGCACAACTCCATGCCGCCACCCGTGCTGCTGCCAGGCAGGCAGGGGGTACCTTGCCATGGTGGTACGTGGCTCCCAACAGCAGCACTGAGCTTCCCTGCCCTGCCCTGCCCTGCCCTGCCCTGCCCCACACTGTCCCACCCCTGCTTGGGCCACAGAGGCCCCTGGGGGGAGGGCAGCAGTGCAGGAAGCCCTGAGCCTACACTGGGCAGCCCACATCCTCCCCTCCCAAGGGCTCCACTCCAGCCATGCCACCCATGGGGGAGGGGGGAGCTGGGCTCCACACTCCACTCTGATTGCAGCAGCTGCTACCTCCCACGTGTGGTAGCCACGACTTAGGTGCTTCTGGGGGTTGGGGGCTGCAGGCCCAGGTCCCTTGCCCTGTAGCCCTGGCAGCTGGGGGCCCCATTCAGCAGGGCTTAGGGGGTAGGGGACTGTGGGTAGGGGGTGAGGGGCACTGGCATGGCCAGGGTGCTGTGGCTTGGGAGTGAGAGGCAATGGCATGGTCAGGGTACCAGCATCTCAGATTTCAGGGATGCTCAGAGCTACAAAGCAGGAGGGGCTGTGGGGAGGGCGGGGGTTCAGTTGCAGCTGGACCCACAACCTGGTGAGCAAAGAGGGTAGGGGGAGCTCTGATTCTCCGTGATAAAAAGACCAAAACCAAATGCCGGCATTTATAGGTATTTAGAATGTATTTTATTATAGTGACTGAGGCACTGGTTGGCTTCCAAATTGCTTTAAAATTGTAAATATATCTATAAAACATTGTGTTCATCTGATACTTATATATATTAGTGGCATTCCAATTTAATCATGGAAAAACACAGGATTTGGGGGGGGGGTTAAATCAGAGAATTTGTATTTTTATCAGGGAACTTGCAATTTTTAAACAGAGAAAACCAGGGCCCCTGCTAATGACCATCTTCAGTCTTTAGTGAAAATGAGCAGCACCTCTTCAGCAGATTGGCTTACTTGAGTAAATGTGCCCCAAGAGGATGTGCAAGAAGGTCCAGAAAACAAGCATGCTCCCAGAACATGGAATAAATGACTTCTTTCAAAAGGAGGGCTGCATCTTGCCCTCCCACTGCTGCTTAAAGTCTATGATATTCCATCATCTAATGCTGTTCCAGCAACAGCTAAACCACCACATCACGCAGTCCATGAAACTTGCAGATCTCTTGGAGCAATGAGACAAATTAAAGTAAAGGGTAACCCTGCACCTATACTTTGAGTTGCATGATAATTGTAGAGGGAGTGGCAACTCATGAAAAAAGAAAAATTTTAAATGGATCAGGATTTCCAGTAACCATTTAAAACTCAGAATACTCAATGCAAGTGTATCCAGTCCCAAAAATCAGTGAAAACTCATTAACTGACTAGTTCATTGAGTATATTTTACAGAACAAATAATCTGTATCTTTGCATCTCAGTACAAGGCTCCATAAATTTATAGAAAGAACTGGCCCAAAGCTCTATAATCCACACCAAAAGGCTCTGCCTTCATTCAAAAATACTTGTAGCTGACACGTTTGAGAAGGTTGAAAAATGTAACTGAGGCAGTGACATTTGCTAGTGTATGCAGAGAGCCTAGAAAAATAGATCTGAGAGAAATTAGCTGCCCCATGCAACTCAGTGCTGTGTTCATGCCATCAGAATCTGCTGCTCTCAGGGGTCTCATCGTCTTCCATCCAGGCAGCAAACTAAGTATGTGATAGAATATGAAAAGTACAGCAGAACAGTCCCACTCATCCAAAATGCAGCTGCTTGGGGGAAGAAATGGGCTCATGCTGCTATCTTGAAGGAGAGGAATATCATTCTACATCGGGTGGGGACAAGGCATGGCAGTGTGGCTTTGTCAGTGCTCTGTCATGAGGCACCTAGGACCTGGAATTACCTTAATCCAGACATGCCTCAGGCCAAGTTATGTAGAACAAGGATTCCATTCTGTTTACTGATAAAAGTGTGCACATAATGGGATTTTCAAAATTACCAAAAATTGGAGCTGAATTTGAATGGGAAATAAACAAACAAACATGTTAGACTTGAAAATAGATTATGGTCTTAAACAAAATACCAAGTTGGATACTAAGCAATCAAGCATTTTTTAATTCTCAACAGTTGGGGGGGATGTTTGAATCTGGGAATTATTTTGGTTAGAATCCACTTCTACTTTATATATGACATGATAGAGGTCCATAAAATCATGATTGTCATGGAGAAAGTAAATAAGGATTTACTATTTATTTTCTCTAACAAAATTAGAACTAGGGGACATACAGTGAAATTATTGGGAAGCAGGTTTGAAATATACCAAAGGAAGAACAAGAAGCAAAGGTCTCAAGTTGCAGCAGGGGAAGTTTAGGTTGGATATTAAGAATTTTCTCACTAGGAGGATGGTGAAGCACTGGAATGGGTTACCTGGAGAGGTGGTAGAATCTCCATTCTTGGAGGTTTTTAAGGCCCGTCTTGAAAAAGCCCTGGCTGGACCGATTTAGTTGGGGGTGGTCCACTTTGAGCAGGTGTTGGACTAGATGACTTCCTGAGGTCCCTTCCTACGCTAATTTTCTATGATTCTGTGATACTAAGTTCTAAAACAAACAAAATAAACTTGTGGAACTCATTGCCACGAGATACTGTAGAGGCTGATAATTTAACAAGGTTAAGAAAATTAAACACAATATGCAGGATCAGCCTATCAATAGATGTTAAACATGACAGTTTGGCACTCAACCAGAAAATTAGGACTTCCCAGGCCTCTGAATGCTGGATATTGTAAAGGAAGAGGGGCAGAGGACAGGTGCTGCATATATTCTCTTCCCTTTCACGTCTACGCTCTTCCACAGTGAAATACAGGATACTGAGCTAGATGGTCCTGTGGTCTGATCCAGTACGGCACTTCTGTTCCTAGGGCCTTGCCCACACCAGTCCTGCATGGGTGTTCATGGTCCTATCTTGCTGCTACCCCATTTTCAACAATCTTTCTACCCTTCCTTCTCTCACTCCCCTCTTCAAGTATTCTTTCATGCCATTCATTTTTCCTCAGCCAGCTTTTGTGATTTGGGGTGTAACCCTCCATCCCTGCCCTTATATAAATCTCACTTTAAAATAGGCTTTTGTCCAGAAGCCTATTAGCTCTACTGAAACCTTCATCACTTTACTTTGTGATACACTTATAAATGGCACAGTATAAAAAAACCAAAGTCATAAGGAAGCAATAATGTGACAGTTTTTAGGTCTTGTTTCATACAAGAACCTATGGTGCCAAATGGCTGCTCATCCTTTTTTTTCCTCCATGAACTTCCCTACAACAACTTGTCTGTCACCTTGCCCCTATGTGTTTTGCCTTTTAAGCCTTGTGTAACAGGAAACTCATTATTTTATTTGCCTTTAAAGCATTACACACATTTATGATGCTAGGGCAAATGGTGAAGAAAACAAAATAGGTTAAATTAGGAAAGATAAAAGCTCAGCAAGGTCTTTCCATCATCACTGGTGTGTTAAAAAATGTCCTCTCAGTCTCACCTCAGTCAGGTCACAACATAGAAGTTTATAAAATCAAAGCATCACGGGCAGCAAAATCAACTCACCAGGAACATCTATACAAGATGCTTACTACACAATAGACTAACCAGCTGTTCATGAAACACCTCAGCATTTACACATGCACTGCTATTAGGCTGGAGTAAACTAATTTACGTCATAGCAGGAGTAAAAAATTCTGCAGCAGCACACATGTAGATGCTGCCCCAGCTGGCTGGGGCATGAGGGTGCTTTAGTGAAGGGGCTGCCTGCCAGCTTGCCCCACACTGAAGCACTCTCATGGCCCAGACAGCCCCTCTGCAGCACATTGAGCCATAGGGAGCAGCTCCAGGATGGCAGGCTGACCCCCAGAGCCCCCTGCCAGCCAGGGCTGCTCAGACCTGGCTCAATGTGCTGTGATCCCAGGCACACATGCCATTCCCAGAGTAATAACGCCAGTGCAATAAGCACCAGAGTTTATTGCATTGCATTGATATGCATGTGTAGACGCACCCACAGAGTTGGTATTCCATGACTTGCATCTCAGTAATGCTACATCCCTCCTTGTTCCACATAGCCTAAATTACACCTAATAATGCATTTAAGGAAACATTAAGCTACTGGATATGAGACAAGAGAACATTTCAACCTCTGTTTTCCTCGTTCTTGGCATAAAAGTAAGTCCCCCTTTATTCTAAGACCCAGAACTTTCAATGACGGCAAGTCTCTCCAGTCACCATCAGGTTCAATATCATTGTTAAAAATCAATGCTGAGTAGAAACTATAAACACTGCCAAATAATACACCTCACATTTTCTCCCCCTCCAACCAGGCCTTTTGTTACAAGCCTACAGAGTTGGACCAGTGGAGATGTGCCTTTGAATTCCACTGAATTTCAGGGAAAAGATTAAGGGTCAAAATCTCTGAAATCCAATCTGATCCAGGATGTAGAAAAAACATGGAGAAAACATCTATTCTTATAAGACTTTGCAACACCATGTTGAAAATTTCTGAGAGTAGTTAATTCTGTTGGATTTCTAATCTTTAAGAGGACTGAAATCCTATGATGTTGCTTCTGCTCTGCAATATTATGATCCCAATGAATGTATAATGAACTCTTGAATGCAAAAGTAAGAAAATAAAAAGTGCCATGCTGGGTCAAACCAATGGTCCATCTAGTATTCTGACAGTGGCAAGGCTGTATGCTTTAGAGGGAGAGCACTGAACTAGATATCTCTAGAATGTATTATCTCCTATTGATTGCCCACCCTTGCATCCACCATTATTGATTTAGACATGCCACCGGAAGCAACTCCAACCATTGTGTTCAACAGCTGCTAATAGATCTACCATCCATGAATCTGTCTAGTCCTTTGTTGAACTGGCTATGCTATCTGCCTCTACATCCTCCTCTGACAATGAATTCCATGAGTTAACTATGTGTTGCATAAAAAAGTACTTTCTCTTGCTAGTTTTAAACCTGGCTCCTACTAATTTCAGTGGTTGCCCCCTAGTTCTAGTATTCTGGGACTTTGTGAACAACAATTCCCTCTTCACTTCATCCACACCCTTTATGATTTTATAGACCTCCATCATGTCCACCCTCAACCTCCCACCTTCCAAACTAAAGAGGCCTAAGCCTTGTTAGTCTCTCCTGGTATGTTAACTGCTCCAAACCCCTGATCATTTTGGTTGCCCTTCCCTGTACCTTTTCCAATTCTGCTACAACCTTTTAGAGATGAAGAGACCAAAACTGCATACAGTATTCAAGATGTGGGTGCACCATGGCTTTGTACAGTAGCATGATGATGTTCTCTATTTTCAATTCCCTTCTTAATGATGCCCAACATTTTTTTTACTTCTTTTGATTGCTGCTGCACATTAAGCTGATGTTTTTAGAGAACTATCTATAACTACACTGTCTCCTTCCTGAATCATAACAGCTAGTTCACAGCCAAGCATTGTGTGTTGAGGTAATTTTTCCTCACATGCATTACCTTGCACTTGTTGAAACTGAAGTTCATCTTTTACTTCTTTTCCCACTCACTTAGCTTGACAAAATCTTTCTGCAGTTTGGGATCTGACTACCCAGAATAATTTGGTATCATCTGCAGACTAGGAGATTAAACAGTGCACACTCATTTCCACGTCATTGATGAAAATGCTGGACAAAACTGGGCCTAGCCCAAATCTCTGTGGGACCCCACTTTTGACCTCCTTTCATCTTGAAAAGCAACCATTTAGCCCTATGCTTTGTTTCCTACCTTTAACCAGCTCTCAAGTCATGAAAAAACCTTCTCTCTGATCTTGTGGCAATGCAGTTTGTTTAAAAAGCCTTTGGTGAGGGACCTCGTTGAAAGCTTTTTTTTTAAAAATGTCAACTGGATCCCCCTTGTCCACATGCTTGTCAACACCTTCAAAGAACTGAAGCAGACTGGTGAGGCAGGATTTCCCTTTAAAAAAACCCATGTTGATTCTTCCCCAGCAGATCATATTTATCCATTTGACACTTCCCAGAAACTTGAAAAAGGGAAGCAGAGTCGTAGTTACATATTTTGCAGCACATATAATCCTTCTGCATAGGCAAATAAATGGGCATAAGGACCATACAAACTAAGGATGCGCCTACACTGCAGACTACCATGTGGTGCAGAGCCACTCAAGATACCGTAACGTTTGGATCTTGTGCATTGGTAACATAAGTGGTTGTGGGGTCAGGTAGCAGTGCAATGGTGCAGCCACACCTCCGATTTCTGACCATGCTAGAGGAGCAACAGCAGGGGACTTAAGTCCCAAAGAAAGCAAGAATTCCACCCCCACCTTTCCCTCTGTGCTCAAAGGTATGTCCTCTTGCCCACCCCCATTCCTCCTCCCCCATCCCCTCCCCCACCCAGCCTGCCTCTGCCATTGTCTCCCCTGTCCTGGGGTGAAGGGAGCTCCTGCCTGCTCCAGCTTGACTGCATGGGGGCTGGGCTGAGCCTGGGACCACAGCAGTGGGGGTGAAGGAAACTGGAAGAAGAGCACATTCCTCCTCCCTGCCTGTTCCCCCTGGGTGATCTCTGCCGGCTCAGTGGCAGGCATTGGGAGAGGAAATGTGCCCACCCACTGCAACCACAGTCCATGAGTGTAGTTCTCATGCAGCCTGGCTGGCATAGGATAGGAGTGCCCCTTACCCACCCAAACACTGGTAGTGGGGAAGGGGAGAAATATGCCTCTGGGCATGGACGGGAAGGGAGGGAGGGAATCCTTACCTTCTTCGGGGCTTAAGTCTCCAGCTGTTGCTACTGCGGCACAGTCTGCCCACCCCAGTGGCAGGGGGGGAGGAGGAAAGCAGTCTAGGAGTAGGGGTGCAGGCACCCCTAAACACCATTCACTGCATCTGCACCCTCCCCCTCCCCCCTTTCATAAAACCTGGTTCTGGGGTCAGGCAACCAGTTTTCTGCAAGGTTCACAGCTAGGCCTTGAGAACAAGCTGGGTCAGAGATGCCAGGGGAAGAAACTCACATGCTGGGATCAGTTGTTATCCCTCTCAGAATTGTCAGCTGCCAGAACATAGCCACCTGACCTGATTATTGCACTCCTCATTGCAAATGATTTGGGATTTTGTAAGAGGGTGAAATCATCTAGGGAGTCTGAGCAAATCCAGGATTCTTCCTGGTGATGATTATTTTTGGTCCAAAAAACTGCAGCACAGAGTTTGATAAGGACTCACCAAGTCTCCATGGGTTAGACAGGACATGAACCAGGAGCAGGTTAAATTTGCACAGGAACTAGAGAAAATCAGTAATTATCCTTTAAAGTTTCATATCGGCTACCACAGTCATTTAAGAACTTGAGGCACCTGATCAGGAAACAGATATATTTTCGGCCAGCATTGGAAAAATAACTTTTATTTATGTGAGAACTCACCTAGTGATGAGGAGTGGGCAGGAAAGTTATATGTTGGTGTATTTGTGCAGCAGCCATCCAATCCTGGTCCTTTCAGAAACAGTAGCACCTCCTTAACCCACATATTGAAGAGAATGCAGCATTAGTAACCAGCAGGCTACAACCTGCTTGGAAGCGGGGTGGGCTAGAAGTAGCTATGACAAATAGAAGAAGCAGTCAAGCCAAGTGTGATGATTTTACTGTACAATTTATTGCAGGTGGTGTTCCCAGAGTACTTAATAATATTGTGGTATAATTAAACCATAACCCTTGTGACTTGTCTTGTCTTTCTTCCTTCATGACTGGGACAAAATATAGGCTTTAAACAGGTGTACAAATCAAACTTTTTTTTTTTTTTTTTTTTTACTTGTTCCAAGGGTCAAATCTTGCTGGTCAAACTTTTGTGTACATTCCTAAGACAATACAAATGAGAAAGGTAAACCAGAGTTGTCCGTAAAGGGACATCATGAATGTACTCATGTAATCACCATGCTCCTGAATGCTTCAAATTTTAAAAATAAATAAATCTGTACAATGGCCTCCCCCAAAATTCTGTAAAAGAACAGACAATTTAAATACTATGTCTCTCAAATGATACAATTAGTTGAAGAATGTGGGAAACCTGTGCCATGTGATGAATTAGTTCTGCTCTGCAGTCATTCCTATCAGTAAGACCACCAACGAGGGGAGAGGGCACAGATAGATATTCAAACACAGAATTACCACTTGTATTTTAATTTTGAGCAAGATACTTTCTTAACCCTGATCAAGAGGGTGTGTATAATGGCCACATCCCAGTTTTAGGGCAGCAAAATTTAGGGAGGTAAGTGGGGAGGGGTGGGGGGGTAACACATCTACTTTGTGAATAAATATAGCATTTAATTCAGAGGTCAAAAAGTTGCAAAAAGAATACTTTATACAGAAGCTATATCCTGCACCTTTCTGAAGCAACATGAATGCCTCTGAGGTAAGTCTGAAAATGTAAATCATGGAAACAATAAATCAATGGCATGCATCCCTAGCTTTTAGCTCTGAAGACGCATCTAGTAAAAGTGTTGTAGATTCCAGCAGGACAGAAAGAAAGTGTTCATTGTATTAAGACTAAGTTACGTGATCTGTATCAGACCTTTGTACATCAGCTTACAGTGAAGAATTTACACTTTATGCAGGGAAGTGGGAGGTGTTGAGGAGGGAACTGCATTAGTTTATACAAGTGTTACAAATGTTAGAATAATGTTTGCCAGTTTAGAGTCTTTTATTTCACATAGCTCAAGGGTGAAGTGAAAGATGACAACAGCTTGGAACATGTTCTGTACCTGAGAGGGCTGAAGAAGTTCTAAATGCTCCCATTGAAACACAGCCCAATTAACCTTATCTTCTATATCTGAGCTCCAGCTGGGAAAAGTAGTTCAATAGGGTACTATAATAATAGTAAACATTTTGATTACTACAGTCTTTTGAAACACTTGAGAAGGAATAGAAAGAATAGCTCCATTCTCCTTAGGGTGCAAGCCTCAGTTTAGCACTTAAGCACAATCTTCTGTCTCACTGAAGTCACATGCTTAAAGTTAAACACACACACAGATACTTTCCTGACATAGAATCAGCATGCTGTATTGCACCAATCTTCAGCTAGCATAGTTTGGTGTAGCCCTTCTGAAATCAATGCTGATTTATGCCCACTGAGGGGCTGGTGGTCTATTCTATGATTCACCCCATCTGTACCACCAAAAACTACAAATACTGCAGATACAGAATGTTCAGCTTCCAAATGGGATTGCTACCCAACAGCAACCCCAGAACAGAGAGGGGAAGGCATTGGAGAGACTCTGAGCATGTTCCAGTGCTTAGCTCCTAGGAACAAAAGCAGAATGCAGAATCTTGAGGATGAATGAAGCAAGGGCACTCAGGGGAACCAAGGAGCCCCGTTTTTGAAAAGCAAAGATATGTGTTCATTAGACTGGATCTTGCTACCAGTCATGTCAATTGGAAAACTCATATTTTGTACACCCACATCCATACCTACATGCTTCTATAAACAGAACAATATTTTCAGCACAAATTGAATTATTCTGACTTCTTTGAAGTGTGACGCTATACAGACAGAAGGATGAAAAAGCTGAGAAAGGACTTAAGAAGCTCAATTTTATCTAATGCCAAAGAGTAGTGCCTGTCAACAGTTAGTATATAGATGTTACAAGTAGATAGTTTAAGGGAAAAGATGGGTGACAATTCTAAGTCTAATCCTAAAAGGTGCTAAGAAGGTGATTCCCATTGTTGATGTGAATGATGAATACAATTTGTCATAAGTAGAACCTTTAGTCCTGCTTCATTACAACCAGTGGGAATTTTGCTATCGACTTCAATGTAATAGGGATTTTTGTCCCGCCTCAACAGTGCTGCGGGTATATGTTCCAATGATCCGTCAAAACTAAGACGATAAAAAGCCCTAATTATATTATTCACTTCATGGACCAAATTCGTCTCTGGTGTAGACACTTATATCAAAGATGAAATATTTTCTATTACAAATTTAACTTTTGGGTTAGGAAACCAATCTGGCTGAGGTGCACTGAGTAGAAGATCTTTAAAAGATCATTGCTCTGATCAAGCAAATATACTTCTGCTATGATTTCTGAGTTTAGTAAAATGCACAAATGGAACTTATGAGGAGCTGTTGGCAATTTATTCATTTCTATGACACACAGTAAATCTTATGCTCTATATCACCCCCAGTAGTTCTTTTTCCCCTCCCATAATTACACTGCTTAATAGCAGTATTCAGCCTGTGCATTCTTGGAGAGTCGACGCTGTCCTTGGTTGCTTACTGGCCATTGTCCTTTGACCATTGCCCTTTATTGCCACAAGGTGTGTAATAATTGCTCAGAAATGCCTGTTGTGTCTTATAGCTTAAATATTTTTAAGAGCTCAACTAGGAATTTTCAGGGAGTAACTCTGGAAGCCTGGATGCCTCATAAAGTATTGACACTGCTAAAAATGAGGACAGCAGGGGAAAGGACATGAAGTAAACCTCTTTTACAAGCTGAAAGTCTGCAGAGAGTAAAAGATGGGAGGGAGGAAGCATTCTAAGGAGCCAGCCTCTCCAGATGCTGTGAATGGCTCCTTTTCTTTCCGTGACAGGACGACATGGCCATAACAAAGAAACTGTGCTATCACCCAAGCGTTATTAATCAACATGCAACCTAATGTGACACGAGTCCCTTCCTGCCACTGAAACTCAAGATCTATTCCAGATCAGAAGAATTAAAATAACCTATAAAGGAGAAAAAACTTGCAGTTGAACTTTCACTGAGTTATAGATCCCATTGTTTTTTGCATCTCAACCTCCTGGGTAAGATCTGATTTGATGACATAAATGCATGCAAGAAAGAGAAAAAAAAAAAGATTTACATGCCAGAAAAACGTAACTAACTCACTCTTAAAGCAGAGAACAGAAGGAAAGGGGATAAAATTTTTAAAAAAAGCAGCTAGATATTTAGGTGCTCCATTCATTCTCCATTTCTCCTCTTCTTTTAAAATAGTTTTTTTAAATAGTTTTTAAAATAGTTTTTAAAAGGTCATCCTCTCAGAATATTTTAGAAGGTCACTAACTGGCCATTATCTCTATGGCATGTGTGTATTTTTGAACCTGCATTACTTCACACACTCATGGTGCTGCTGCATCCTATATGATTCGTAGCATCTGTATGAGAGGTGCTGATTTGACCTGACCCCTGGCCTAGATCTGGATCCATCCTTGTGGGCTGAATTTGTGTCTGGCAGTGGTGAGATGCAGCAGCAGTAACAGCAGCAGCAGTGTAGAGATTAATGCAGCCATCACTTGCCCCAAATTCCCAAGCCCTTCTGGGAACCCCCTGAGCCAGGTGAAATGGCTCTGCAGGTTGGATCCAGCCCATGGGCCATATCTTTGTCATCCCTGTTCAGTTTCAATGCCATCCTGGGACGTTTCCTTATATATCTGTTGGCTAAAAAAAAGGAGAAATTGTCTCATAACATAGTAATCAGATCCAGGTTTTCCATTTCCCACAGAAAAAAAATCAGACAAAACCATGGATTTCCTGTTTTTGTCAGAGAAAACATGGAGTTTCTCTTTTAGCAGAGCAACCCATGGATTTCCCACTTTTGCAAAGAGCTCTACAGGCTGGCTGAGTTCCAGCCTGCAAGAGCGGTTTGTAAAAAGGGCAGAAAAGCACCAACCCTGCCTGGAGGGGCAGGGGGAGGAGAAGGAGGAGAGAGAGGGGGAAGGGTGGGGACTGCAACTTTTAGTCAGTCACAAGGCTTAGGCCAGGCTCACTTTCCTCCTGGAGCCTGTGAAGTGGTAAGTGGGGCTTGCAGGGGGCTGGGGGGTTGCAAGACAGGGCTGGGATGGAAGCTGGTTGGGGGCTGAGGGAGCGGGGAGATGTTGGGGAAATACACAGAGTGCCTGGTGGCTCCACATTTCATCACTCCTAGCTGGTGGGGATGCTTTAATTAAAGCGCCTCAAATTAAAGTGGCAAAAGCATCTTGTATATTCAGCATCCCTTGCTTCAAACTGGCAGTGGGGGCGCTTTAACTAAAGTGCATTTATTCAAGTTTTAATTAAAATGCCCTCACCATCATTTTGAAGTAGTGCATTGGAGCAGCGTCCCCAAAAGTGTACAGGCACCCTTATTTCCAATTATACATTGGCTACTTCCACTGAAAAGGTTCTGTTAGGCCTAAATTTACCCATGAGGACATCTATGAGACAGATGGAAACACATCAAAACCAGAAGTTGCACTATAGATTTGTCTACTAGAAAAAGACAGCTTCTGAACTTACTGAAGAATCTTTATAGAAACAAATGGAAAAACTGTCATGGATCCCATGAGAGGTAACAACAGGAAAGTGGTAAGGAGGAGGAATTATAACCCCATGATAGTGCCTTTGAGAACTATAGAGGTATAGGTAAGATAACCTGTCCCACATTCCATCACATCTATAGTAATTACGCTTGCTAAAGACCACATTAGCAAAAGGGCTAGCACACACTTTGCTGGCACTCTTTTTTGAAAACTTGGGGGAGATGTAGAGGTGATCCTGCAACATAAACACATCAGCAATTTGGACCATGTTGTCAGATCTCAGATGCAGACAGCCATCCTGAAGAGATGAAAGTAGTACAGGGGGAACTACCCGAGAGAAATATGCAGCAGCATCCCACAGTTCCCCAAAATCATACACTAGAGCCCCTGGCAAATGTTACACTTGAGATGCATTTAACCAGTTTATTGTGTCTTAAGTAGTATCTTGGTAACATCCATGCAATTAATGACGTGATAAAATGGGGAATAAGCCACAAATTTATTAGACAAAAAATGTGCATTAACTGTGTGGCATCGTAGCATATATTGAATGTATGACCATCACCAGAGTCTTGAAGGGCTCTGGGGCCTCCCAAGGCTGGGAGCGCTCATCAGCTGATTGGAGATCCCAGTTACAGGAGCACTTAGAGCCCTTAGCTCCCAAGGGCTCCCACAACTGAGAACACCCATCAGCTGATCAGGACTCACAGCCATGGGAGCCCATTGAAGCCAAGGGCTCCAAGTGCTTCCATGGCTGGGAGCACCAATCAGCTGACCAGAACTCCCAGCTTCAAAGCACCACTTGCCACTGCAATAGGAGCTTGGGATCATACCAAATGTGGCATGGCAGGAGGCACAATTGTTGGGATCACAGAACACAATCCCACTGTGCTTCTAATTTAATATCTGTCAGCAACCTAGGTCATTGATCTCTCAACCTAAGAGAAATGACAATTCAGTGGTTAATCAGCTCCTGTCTCCAGTCTTTATTGGTGACTGCACACAACAAACCAAAAGAGGAAGCTGAGAAGCTATTCTATACCCCACCTCAAGCTGAGAGTATCACAATCCAACCTGTTCATCCCCATGTACTTCCCCTACATGTGGTCTGTGAATTCAGGATCTCCACACAGACCAAGATTTAGTTCAAATCCCTTGCCTAACAGATTAACAAAAGGAGATATGGGGATTGTTATCATTGCTAAACAATATCTGTCCTGTTTAATTAATTGCCACAGTCCATGAACACAGCCTTGTAAACATACTGGGGTTTGGATCAGCTTCTATAGATAGTAATTGCAGAATTCAGAAAGGGTTTTCGAAGGCAGAAGGATCAAGGTCAAAATCCCTGGTTTTTAAATACACCTGCATACTCTTTTTTGACCAAATTGGTGCTCAAACACCACCACACCCAAAATGAGATTTACAAACCCTCTTTTATGTTCGTCGCTTCTACAACAAATCTTAGTTTACCTTTGCTCAGTGCAGACTTTTGCAGCCAAACTCGTTGGAGCACAAAACATCTGCTCCATACCACCCAGGGTCTAATGCTGCTACAAGGAAGCCAGTAGAGAATTTTAACAGAGCACTAACACAGGGCAGAGATTCAGGAAAAAAGTGTTTCTAATATATTCCCCATGGCTTTGTTCAGTTATTGGAAGGAACTAAAAAAAAAAAGTCTCAGGCAGAGATGTTTTTAAAAAAATTAGCACATATCCATAAATCAATACTTAAATTTTTCTAGTCCCCACAATAGCCCCTCTTTAGCAAGATATTTAAGCATGAGCCCAAAGGGACGACTCCCAGACTTAAGCACCTAGCTAAATAGAAGCCAGGTAATAAAGTCTCATAATAAGTGAAGACAATGGGTATCTTTCCCTGTAAACTGTGCTCATGACAGATTAGCAAGAAGATGTGGAGGGCTGATCTAGTGGTTAATGCACCGGGTACTGGGATTGAAAAAATCAGGGTTTGGCTCCTGACAATCACAGTCTCTCTGTGTGAACTCAGACAAATTATTTAGCACATTTTGTGGGGATAGTATTTCCCTACCACACAAGACAGCAAGGATAAATACATTAAATGAATGTGACATGCAAGGACATTACGGTGATGCAGACCCTATAATTAACAAAGAGAGTAAATTGATTATAAATGGAGAGAACATCCACGTTCAGCAAGAGGCTTGGAAGAGGAACCATAAATAGGACTTGTGCAGAGTGTAATAATGTATATACCAGATGCGGTTAGCTAAATGACTGTAAGAGTCCCAAGAGCTGCAGGATCCAGGTGAAGGAGACTGAGCACCAATCCAAGTATTAACAACATAAATATTTTTGGACAGAACTGTGAAACAGACCAAATTTTGAGTCTATAGAACGTAAAAGTAATATCTATTATACCTGAACATCAACATAATCCAACAATCAAGTTCTAGATAGAAAAAATATATTTGGAAAAACAATATGGGTTTTTTCGGGGGGTTTTTTACACATACATGTTCTAGGAGTGGGGTGAAAGGTAGGCCTGTGCGAAGTGGCTAGTATTCACTTCAGATTCAGCCAATTCAGGGAGGCAGTGATTTGATTTGGTGATTCAGATCACTATCCCAATTTGATTTGGCCGAATCTGACTCGGCGAGTTGGCTGCTGCCGTATCTCTGAATCACCCAGGCCCATCCCCCACCCGCTCTCCCAGCCTGGCAATGGCTGCACCACCCACCCCAGCTCCCAGCACTTTGGAAAAAAAAGCCCTGACTCAGCCCCCAGGTGCTGCTGGGCAGGGGGCAATCCCCACTACCCCCCACTGCATGGGGAGCTCTGCACAAGGTCCCTGACTCCCATCACTGTCCCAGCCCCACCCCCGCTCTGGCCTTTAAGAAAAAAAATGAGAAAACCCCCTGGACTCACCATTTCTGCCAGCAGGGGACGATCCCTGCTCCCCCCCACTGCCCCATGCCATGTGGGGAGCTCTGCATGAGACCCCCAAAGCCCCAAGGCTGCTGCAGGAGCAGTGAGTCCTGGGGCTTTTCTCAGTCATTTTTTTTTTTTCTTAAAGGGCCAGAGCTGGGGTGGGTGGGGCAGTCGTGGGGGGGGGCTGGGAGAGCGGGCAGGAATCGGGGGCTCATGGCAGAGCCCCTCATGCAGTGTGGGGCAGTGGAGAGCAGCAGGGATCACCCCCCCCCCGCCCACCTGGCAGCACTGGTGAGTCAGAGCTTTTTTTTAAAGTACTGGGAGCTGGGGCAGGTGGGGTAGCCATGGGGGGAGGGCTGGGGAGTCAGGGGGACTGGGGGAGCAGACAGGAGATGGGGCCTGGCAGTGGTCCCCCCATGACCCCCTCTCCCTATTTGCCAGCATTGAGTCTGGCTACAGCTCTCTGCTCCACCAGGCCGGCGACTGTCTGAATCATCAAATTTCTTCAAATCTTTTCCAAGGATTCAGAGAGCTTTGAATCAATTCGCACCTTTAAATTGGTCCCTTGATTTGATTCAGATTCGGCGATTCAGCCACCAAAGCGGGCCAAATCTCCTCCGAATCAAATCACCACCCAAAGCTTCATACAGCCCCAGTGGAGGGTGCTTTAATTACAGCAGTTCCAAGAGCCATTCTAATTATAAGTGCTGGGAGTGTCTCACGTATCACCACCCCTGCACTTCAAAATGGAAGCAGGGGTGTTCAACAAGCTTTAGTTCAAACACCCCTACCCCCATTTTGACCTGCAGGGACACTGATACACAAGATGCAGAAGCTGGCTCGAGCACAGTAATTACCATGCTCCAGCAGACTCGGTTAATCAAGTCTGCTCCAATGTGCTATAATTACAGCATGTCAGAGCAGCCTCTCAACTCATCTATAGGCACCCTATGGGGCTATATTTTCTGATGCACTAAGTTTCTATTTAACACAAACAAACAGTTTGGGGAAATCGGGGAACCTGTTACATCTCCCCAGGTTTTGTACAGCTCCAGTGAAGATGAGAGCAGCCCAAAGGCTGCTCTAAAATTTCCCAGCTGTCAGCTGTCATAATGAAGCTATCCAGCATTTGGGACTAATGTGGCCTTTCCTAATCTTACACTCAGCCTGTCAGACCTTGCTCAGGATGGGGCCAGCTAGTACAAAAAGCAGTTGTGTCCCCCATTGGGGAATATCCTCTATAGAGTCTCTGGCCAGCTTCAGTAAGCACCAAAGACTGGCTCTAATAGACCAGAGAATCCCAGATCTGTTATATTAACTAACTCACCTTTGTTCTTTTTCCCATTGGCTCCAAGCACAAATCAGACTAAGCCACTGGTTTTAATTTAACTATATACAGAATTTGCTGAACATTATAGACCTTGGGCTTTCAAGGGGAAAATAAGAAAAAGCACCTTCTATTAGTCACACTTTAGAAATTATTTGTTTCTCTTGGAATAGGACTGTAAGACTAAGTTCCAGCATCTCAACAATTCTTGTCAGTCTGAGACACATTTCCTGCCAACCCCCAAGCGAAAATGAACACTCCACAACTTACCAAGCCTCTCTTTCTTTGTATTTTACTAAGTCTCAGCACTGCTATTTGTACTGTACCACAATGCTTGTGGCAGGTTAAAAAGCACAGCCTGTCACGGTGCCTCACCCAGTAACTTTGCACAGATGCCACAGGGCATATGGGATCTTAGGACAGTCTTAAGAATGACAGCTCAGGCCCAGGCAAGCAACACTTGGTGCAGGACCTGAAGAGGTATCAGCAAAGATGCATGGATTAAAGACAGATTTGCACTCCCTTTTTCCTGAAGATAGCCAAGGGCATATTCAGTCCCTGATATAATTTACAGCTGCCTCATGCCTTCCATAATCTAAACCAGCTGCTGTAGCCCAATAGATACTGCTGGTGCAGTAGCTCCTTTGGCTGTTCCTCCTCTCACCCTCTATGCCAGACAAGCCAGGTCTCAAGCCAGCTTTATGTCACCTGAGAATTCCCCATGTGCATTGTTTAAAGCCATCTTTCCATCCTTTTCCATACACCCAGGAGACAGCACAAGAGAAACCCAGAGGGACAAGAATGGTACATGTCATTCCAAATGGAGGGAATGAATCATGAATCTAGGAATTGTAAAGAAGGAAAGACACTCATCATAGAAGCAGATTCTAAATGGAAGATCCTTCTTCAAGAAGGGAAACATTAAAGCTAAGGATAAAACTTACACATAAACCAGTTTAAGTGATTAGAAACTGGTTTAGACCTGTAACAGAACAGAAGTTCAGTACACATAAACCAGTTTCAAAATGGCCCAAACTGGCTTAAGATAAAACCTAGTTGAATGTAGTATCAAACTTAACTGATTAAGGTGAAACCAGTTTATGGAACTTCTGTCCCAGACCCCTTCCTGGTTCAAGTAAATTCACAGCCCCCAGCATCCCAGGATGCTTTGCGGCCCTGGGCTGGGCTGGGCTGTGTTGTATGCTCCAGTGAAGCAGTGTTGGCCCCACCCCTCTGCTCCCTAGCCGGAGCACTATCACTGCTCTGGCTAGCTGAGAAAGGGGTGGGGGTGGGGATGGGAAACCTGCTTGGGACCACAGATGGGTCTGCCTGGCAGGAGTGGAGCAGCCCCTCACAGGCTGTTCCCCCACTCACCACTACAAGGAAGGAGGCAGGGGTGCAGCCAGACACCAGTCCCAGGCCAGCATGCTGAGGTGGAAGGGAGGGAGGGGGTTTAAACCCCACTCCTTCCCCACTCCTGCCAGGCTTTTCCACACTTGCCACTGGCTATGCCCCTGCCCCCTCCACTCAAACGGTGAGCGAGTAAAAGCCTGACAGGGGCTGCTGTGTCCCTGCCAGCCATACCCCAGCTGGGGTCACATGCAGGTGGGGAAAAGAGATTTAAACCCCCTCCCTTCCCTCCACCTCAGTGTGCTGGCTCCTGGAGCAGTGAGTGGAGCAAAGCCAGGCAGGGTCTGCTGTGCCCATGGAAGCAGACCCTGCCTGGGGTCCTGTGCCAGTGGGAGAGGGGGTTTAACCCCCTTCCTCTCCCCTCTGCCTCAGCATGCTGGGCCTGGACCAGGGTCTGGCCACCCCTTCCACCCCCCACTCCAGCAGGGAGCAGAGGAAAAGCTTAGCAGGTGCTGCTTCCCCCCTCCCCCTCCAGGGACACCCTGGCTGAGGTGTGTGCAGGCCAGGATGGGGGGGGAAAGCCTGGAGGACTTCTTTCCCAGCTTCCCTTCAGCCTTCCAGCCACTGCTGAAGAGAAAGGAGAGCTCCCTCTAGTGCCCCCCAGCTTTTAGCCTGTGCCACTGCAGGCATGTGGCTTCATTTCTGGAATCAAAAGTGAATGCCTGTTCACTTGCTTTTCCATTCAATCTATGCAGTTTAGACTAACCTGTAAAAATTGAATCAATTCAGGCTCAGGCTTTTTGACTGTCTGTACTTCTCCTAAAAGGAAGCTAATTTTAAAACCCTGGCAAAGAAGAATAGACAAACCAAGAGCAAGGTTCCAGTATATTTAAACTCGAATAACCTTTTCCTAATAAAACCTCAAAAAATGTGAAAGATCTTCCAACATCTCTAATTAAATTTCCTATTAATCCCAACTACATTTTAAAGGCAGTTGAACTGGGCCATTTATTATCATATCGACAGACTGAGAAATCATGCAACAAGAATATAACCAATGACACACAAAAAACCTCCCCAAAATATTCTGCAGAAAGCAGTGCACTGTTTTTTCCCTCCTCTGTTTACACACAATTAAGACCCTCTGGTGAGTTTGATCTCCAGAAGGGGTCAGAACTTCTGTGTTTCCAGCCTCTGAATCATCCTGATTTTTTTACATGTCTACAAGGACGGAGATAGGGAAATATCACTACTTCTATATTATGAAAACCTTGCAATTAATAATTGAGAATCTCTTTCTTTCTCTTTTTTTTTCTCTCAGAACTAGAGTGCTCTCTTCAGCTTGTTAAGCTTAGTTCACTCCCACTGATAATTCACTAGAGATCATAATTTATGGACAATTGAAGCTGCAGAAACATCTCTTAGAAGGAATAGAGCAGATCCATAGCAACAATTCTTCAGGGGAATATTAATCCCCAGCTTTATGTAGTGCTAAGTGTACAATAGTAATCAGAACTTGAGTAGAAGCTGCTAATCATTGAGGGAAAAGGCTGTATAAAGAATTCATAATGGAATTAGCCTGCGGCAAACAAAGAAAGACAAAATTAAATCAGCCATCAAATTGCACCAAGGAATTTTAATTTACAGGTTAATGTAGGATTATGTAACTAATCACAGCTAACATTTTCAATGAACAACCAATAAAATTCTGCTCCTTTTTTATTCTTACTAATGGTATTCCAATAACACACTTTTATCACCGCATAATGTGTTAGGAATGATTTTCAAAAATTCTAAAAATCTTCCAAAACACATTATGGCTGAACAATCAATGCAAAATGCTGGCTTTAAGTTAATTAGCATAAATATACATCTAGATGATCTACTGTTTGGTTCAACCCAATACAATAAAGTTCCTTTGAGTCTACAGATTTACATAACCAAATGTACATAACTGTAGCTTTAAAGTATAAGCATGTCTTCCATACAGGCAGCTATAGTGATACAAAAGAGCTTAAATTCAATAAGCAAAACAACTTCTGAGTACCAAAGTGCATCAGCTAATTCTAAATAAAACCCTATTATAGATTTTTATATCAATACAGCATACATATCCTATGACATATGCACAAAGGATTGCTATAACAGAGTTTGCGCCGTTTATAATCTGAACATCATAAAACAGAATAAGGTTTCTAGGATAAAAAGTTGATTTGCTTTCCCTGTGAGAGAGAGGGAGACCTTGTATCCAACCCTCTTATATTTTGATATTGGTCAAGGCATGGAAAGAAGAAAAAAGTCCATAAAACCTGCCAATGTTCTGAAAAATTATTTAAAACCCACTGCTTGCTAAATGTAAATATATAAAAGGGCTGCATAACTCTTTGCACATTTGCAAGGGGAAACTCCAAAATTACACTGTATGCTTAAAAAGACATCAGCTTAATCAAAAAGATCTTTTTTGCAACATATGGTGGCATGAAAATTATTATAAATGGAGTAAAAAGCATTTTCATAAGCTTTACTTCACATGAGAGGAATGCCGGGAAGAAAGGCAACAGCATTCTTCCTGCATATGTTTTTCTTGTTCTGAGCAGTGTGGGAAAGCCTCATTTTGCTTTAATCTAACAGTTCATTTTATGGAAGCAGCAACATTGTGCCCATTTATTAGCAAAGGGTTTGGGGTTGTGGTTTAGGGTTTTTTTCCCCCTTCCTTTTATAAAGTCTAATTTTAAGATGCACGCTTCCAAAAAAACATTATGGTGTCAATTGCACTACCCTTCAGCAATCCTGTAATAACTTTATTCAACCATTTCTAATTATAATTATATTTTCAATTCCTTTTAGCTATAGAAACTCTTTATCAATCAGAGCACAAGACAGAAAATTACTTTATTACAGCTACAGCTCGTTAGTCTGAGTGCTCTTAATGAAGCAGCCTCATAATCAGATGAAAATCATGCTGAAGAAAACTTGCATCATTAGTCTGGGCCTTAATTACCAAGAAATATAGTCACTAACAATGATACTCCATTTCATGATACGGTGTATGCACCTTCTACACTAGTTGCAATTAATAATTCCGCAGACTGCTACAGAATCTTTCTATTTATTCATAACAATGGAGGGGGGGAAATTCTAAATTTAATTGAGCGACTCAGATTGCACTCTCTCGCTCTCTCCTGCTCAGATTAAAATGTCAAAAGGCTAATATTCTATCTTACAATAATTCATCATTTTAATTACATATTTTATGTATGTGAAATGTCTTTTTCTTCTTTATCATTTTGGGTGACATTTTGGGGGGACACATGTAAGGAAATAAAGGTAGCCCATTACGTAGGTGGCTGATGCCGCATAGAGCTGCAATGAACAGATGAAGACATTTATTTTCATTGTCAGTGAACTAGGTCCATGTTGGATAAGCTTCAGACATGAGCATGAGACATTCATTTAAATTAATGATAACCCTCATCTGATACACTTATTGGTAAGGATGGAAAGGTTCTAGAATGAAGGATATGTTGGTTCCCAAGATACTTTACGAATGTGATTGATCACTGAGTCAGTAATGTCTTCGTGCAAAACTCCTTTAATCGAATGTATTTTCTATACTCTTTCCCATTCAATGTACTTCTCTTTCTTCTTCAGTTACCATCCTTTATAAGGAAGTGGTAGGAAATGCATTTACTGGCTGCCTTGTGTGGCCGGCTAATAGAGCGATTCTGCTTGGTGACTGAAACTCTCACCCATTAAAACAAAACCCAGTTAGGTTTTCTATCATGTACACAAATGTGAATCTGGGAAACACTTCCACTGATTTCAATGGAGCTACTTGAGATTTTCACTGGGGTATCTGAGATCAGTTGGTGGCCCAGGTTTACTATGCTCTGTCTAGTATCCACTGAATTGGGTATTCACTCCCAAGCATGCTTTCTAACTAAGCTCTTCAGCACACTAGTTCAGTGTGGTGATGCTGCTGCTACTGTTCTTCCACCTGAAAAATTGTAGAATCAATGCAACCTCGAATCATTTGCCTAGGTTTTGCAACCTGTTTCATTCTCTACTGTTTACCCGATATCTGAACAAGACATATTACAATATAAATATTCCACCACATAGCTAACGTCCCCCAAGTCTGTGATTAATTGCAGAACATTTTCTAGATAACTCTTTTGTACCACTGACTTTTTCTGCCTTCATATTGTTCGGCAACTCTGTGCAGGCATTTTAAATAACAACTAGCCATTAGCTAGGCTAAATGAACTTGCAATAAGAATCAACAAACACTGCTGTATAATATCCTATACTTTACAAAGATAACTTTGATAAACAGTACTATCGAGCCCACATAAGACTAGAACATACAAGATTTGGATACCATTTCCAGCTCTGCCAGCTCATCTTGAACAAATCCCTTCACTCTTCAGTACCTGCTTCCCCCCCGACATGTTGTCTCTCATTTATTTAGATTGCAAGCACCATGGGGCAGAGACTGCTTTTTTTTTTTTTTTTTTGCATTCATAGAGCAAGTAGAGCACCTGGCACAAGTTGGGGGGGTGCAGTGCTAGACATAATGAGGGTCATTAGGGATTACAAAACACAAACAACAAATTAGTTGAAGGAGGAAAACCCAACAAATAGTCTTATGTTCTGCAAAGCATGTCCTTTAAAAAAAAATAAATAAATAAGCCAAGCTAGGTTTCTGCCTGAGCTTTCCTTTTCAATCAGCATTATTTTCCTTCCCTTCTGCCACGCCTTAGTGTTTCCTTCTAGCAGCACTTCTTTTACATAGCTGTGTCAAGAATTTGCATCTGGCATTGGAAACTGACAAAGGCAGGATACTGACAAGATGGACTGCTGTGGCATTTCTGTGTTCCTACTACATTCTTAAGCTGTGCTTTTTGGCATTCAATACTGTAAAAAAACACATTTAGAAACTGACAACTGGAAAATATATTCTTAAAACCTCGGGTGCTTACTAAAGTTGCAGAACAAAATGAATTCATAGTAGGACCGTAGCTAGCCAAAAAATCATGGACTTGTAGTAAAGCAAATGGAGTAAACCTGGTTTTGGAAGCAATTCAGAGGTTTTGGGTCTCTGTCCAAAAACTAATGTTTATAAACTTATTGTATAACTTATTGGCAAGAGACTTGCATTGTACTGACCTCCACTTGCATCACAGAAATGACATATTCAGTGTCTTTGAGGGAAAATGTTCTTATGGTACCACATTGATATCCTTTGTGGGTTGATTCATGAATCAGCATTGGCAGCTGACTCTGAAGCAGTTTCCTTGCCAGCCTTCCCAGCTGGAAAACGGGTAACACATGAGAGATGTATACATAAGGGATGTGATGATTTCCCAATTCTGAATTGATTTGTATGTGAATCCACTGAAATTTTAAGTAGCCTGATGTGCCAAAAACTTGATCCAACATATATATAATACTGAACATAATTTTCTTATGTTTAAGGCATTTAAAATAATTTTATAGACTTAACTGTGAAAGGTATATACCATGTATGTAACTCTAGCCTCACAGCTGTAGAGAAATATTTGAAAAATGCTTTGAGTATATCGCATTAGTTTGCAAGAGAGGCTCATCTTAATTTAACCTCACCCACTTAGTTATTGCCTTGATAGGAAGGAACTGAAAGCAAAGAAGAACCCTATCCAGCTTTCCCCTGAAAACAACAGGATAGGTGTATTCCTGGTGACCTAGTCAAAGCCTTTGAGCCTCCATCTAGTCATTTGGATGGGATGGGAGCCATAGCTGAATGTTTTGCCTTCACTTTCCCCTTCCTCAGTCAGTGTTCATGGTGGGCTGGAAAGCCTGTAGGCAACCTGTTCTTGGATGGCTCTGCTCAGTTGGGCTGAGGGGTGCAATTGTGCACATCTGGACCAGCCTCGCAAATCTGCAGTGTCTGGTGCCATCTGCAGGTAGTTGTGGAATCCCTTTACCAGCCATTCTGTATGTACACTTTTTAGTGGGATGGCAGAAGACCCAGCTGGGTTGTTGTCCATGGAAGCATGGAAGGTATGGACAAGAGAGAAGCTGCTACTCTGCATGCTCTCTGCAAAGTCCCAGCACTTTTTGTACCATAAGGGTACAGCAGTCATCAGTAACATTACCATTAGGAGAAAGACCTTGTGTCACCTGTTTGATGGTAGAAATGAGAACTAGAAAGTTTACCCCCTTCCCCCCCATTACTGAAAGCAGTCATCATAGTCTGCATGAATTTAACACACTACCTTAGTGCTTGGGATCATATCCCCCTCTAGTGGACAAAGCAAGAATGTTCTTTACTAACAGCAGAACAAACCATCCCTTTACCATTAACTCAAGCAGAAGTAGCTTATGCTGCTAGAGCTTAAGGTCCTAGGTTCAGTCCCTGCTGATGACTATAGCACTGGGTGTCAGTGGTGAATAGAGTCATTACAAAGTGGCAGCCCAGGAGAAGCTTCATTTTGAATGACTTCAGATGCTCAGGACTGCTTTACCTAAAACAAGGAGTATATAGTACCTTGCGGTCATGATGCCCTCTAGTGGCTAGCCCCGAAGCAGATGAAAGTGGTAAACTCAGCTGTTTATAGGCTTTATACCTTTGGTGTTGGGCCAGTGCAAGCTATTCCTCATTAAAACTGTCACAACCCAAGGGTGTGATTTTTGTTTGTGTGTGCTTCGGCACTGCTAAATTATTTCCCGCCATTTGTAGCTTTCTTTGCAGGGTGCATTTCTAGGTTGCAAAAGAGAAGCAAGGAGTTCCCACCATTCTCATGCAAATTTGTGTCCCACTATTGGCCAGTTCTAAATTATTCCCACGTGGCAGCTAGCGATTGGCTTGCTAGCCATATAAGAGGCTTGAGCGGTTTCCGCCCAAGCTGGAGGACTCCACAACCATCAGGAGGAGGAGAACTTCACATCTTGTGAAGATCTCTAAGCACTGCAGAGCCTATCGGACCCAGCGTGTATCTCAAGAAGGCTACAGGGGTCTGATCAACCTCTGGCCTCTCCCCGTCGCCGAACGATCCCTCGACGAACCCCTTCCCTGCGCGCAAGTTCCACGGAGCCTAGCAAACTTCGTGTGAGTGTATCCAGAGCTCTCTGCTTCGAGTTATTTTCTTCGGTTGGCGCGACGGGCTCGTGTGTTTAGAGCTTCCAACCGGATTGGGCTAGAGGTTCACGTGTAAGGAACTCCTGTCCGCCTCTCTTCTTTTCTGTCTGTAACCGCAGCTCAAGCAAGTTTTCCTGCCTGCACCGCAACCATCTTCGGTGTAAGTAAAATAATCTTAAATCAACCGCTAAGCGTCCGTGCCTAATTCTAGTCCGCCGGCCTGCATTCCCTGACCCGCGTGCCAGGGCTGCTGGCCACAGCCCACGCCGCGTGAAAGCCCCCGAGAACCTGGGACCGCTCCCGGCCCGCACAAAAACAAGACCATGTAGTTGCTAATAATTCAGATCCACATGCTCCCCAAACAGGGAGGAGAGGAGCACAGCTAGTATTCAGAATCGGCTGATTTCAAACAAAAGGATGAGGCACACATTGAGCTAGCTTCACATCCACCCTTGTTCCACTGAAATTGTAACATTACAATATTATAAACACATTATTTTGGCCCAGAAGTGGGAGCCTGAAAAAGATCTCTCAGACAGTGGTCCTAAGAGATCCCGGTTTAGGCCAGAAGACTGGAAAATTGAACACTCCATGGCCCAGAATAAATATGCCAAATCTGGAAATTCATATTCTAACTTTAGTAGTTTTGGCAATTGCTTGACATTAACAGCTTAAGAGCTTGAGAAAACTAGGAGAAATGTTGTGACTTCTGACCATTGAAAACTGGGAAGGCCAACACCATTATGATTCTGCAAAACTCAAGACTTCGGCAAGCTACTTCTATAACCTAGATTAATCTCATCATTGCCATTTCAGCCTCTTCATTCTGGTTTTGAGCAACAGAGCTACATTTGCATACACCAGGCATTCATTCTTCCCAGAGCCTCAGCAACCAAGATTTCAGTCACCAGGTAAACTAGGAGGTTGGGGACAACAGTCATGAAGAAGCCTTAGGTGTGGCAGAAACAAAGTGGGTATTTCTTCCTGAAAGCAAATAAAACCCAGCATTCACCAATCAGTAGAAATCAACCTGTTCTCTGAGATGCCACATTATGCATTACTGGCTGTATTCCTTTGTTGCACTCATAAAGGATAGCTGTCAAGAGCAAAGCTGTGCTGCAAAGAAGAGTTGCTCCTGACAAGGGGATGGAGATAGGAGCTGCCAGCATGCTACAGTGATATCAAGGCAAGTTTTTTTTTTCCCCAAATAAAGGCATGTTACGTGGTCTTTCTTGCCTCATGCCTCTCACTGAAATTCCTGGCCATAAAAAACAGGCAGAATGCAGAAATTCAACATGTACACACCAACACCACCACCAGAGGCTGACAAACAGGAAAAGAGGTCACTGTTAAGCAGAGAATACAAAATGGGGGACACAGCTAGGAAAGAATGCAAGCTCAGGCTGTGAGACATTATGGGAGACCAAATAAAATCAGCCCTTGTTGTTTATAAAAGGCCGGATGGTGGGGAGCATTTCAACAGTTTAATAATTCGGCTTCTGTTGCCATTGGACTATTGCACAGTGAAAAACTACATGGTTTGTTAATCCTACTTAAATACTAAATTATATTAAATGGTGATATAAGAAGGCACGTGATTCCAGATTACCACACAGCTGGGGTGCTAAAGGCATGAGGCTCTCAGAACCAGGTCTCCTTAGCAATCTTGTCCATTAAGTGGGTGGAGATTCTGAACAAGTTGTCCGCACAATGGACCCTAATGATTTTGGTAAGGCGGTACCATCATGCTGGAGAATTTGGCCATGATGAAATCCTACCACAGTTCTGTGCATTCTCCCAGCAGGACAACCTATTGCTAGGGAGATTCTATGCATTTTCATCTGTGCACAGGTGTGTGGTTGGAGTGATGTTCTACTCTGGCTATTCTCAGTTGCTACAGCTGGCACCTCAGGGCCACAGGCAGCCAAACACAAGGCAACCTTCAGACAAGGTCAAGGCATAGAGGTGTAAAGGTGACATAGATATGCTTTCCTCCAGAACATGCTCCATTAGCCCAGCTGTAGCATGGGGATGAATGAGACTTGCGGCAGGTACCTGAACTCAGACTCCCGGCTCTCACTCTTCTTCCTACCAGGTTGTGTACCTGGACAACCCTCCACCTAGAAATAATGACTCAAGCCATTAGTCTGCTAGAGGCCATAAGACAAGCATTAGTTTCCTTGCCACCCATATCACCATTCCTTCCTAAATAAGCTCAACTGTTTGCCTTCCCTATAGCCATGATATACTCTACAGAGGTTTCTACAAAACCACACCACTAATCAGATGAGCACCTGTTAAGTTGATAGCAGTCTTCCTCTCAGCCCCAGCCAGCCTGAGCAGTATGATTTGTGGAGGACGTTGGATGGCACCTAGCAGTGCCAAATACCCTGGGTGCCATTTGATATGAAAATAAAAAGCTGTCTCCTTCCCCCACAATGATTGTTTTCTCTCCTAATCCCATTTAGAAGTTCAAGTAATAATGCTTGTTCTCCTTTGCTCTCAGGTTCAGAAGGCATATGGTAAAGTTAAAATATTTACTGAAATGTAGTTCTATGTTACAGAAGTCTCCTGTATTACATTCAAATCCTTATCTTCAACTTACAGTCTTATAAGAAGACAATGCCCGCTAAATGAAAAGTTTTTTTAGATGACATGGTTTATATTATTTGCTCTGTGGGATCACCTCCTTTCCACTGCAGAGTCTATTTTAAATATCAACACAGGTTGGCATTTTAAGAGTTATCTAAAATGTCACCAGTCACAGAACGTTTAATTATTGCAAACATCTTTCAAAAATTCCACAGTGGGTTTCTTTCGCCAAGTGATTTATTTTGGATATAATTTCTGTTTAATTAATAGGGGATTTAGTTCTGACCTGGAGGGTGTGAGAACCAGTGGAGGATCTGTAGTTTAGTTAGGTTAACGCTAAAACCTGCCCATGCCTGCTGAAGTCTGAGAAAGTGCCAGCACAGTTCTTTCTCAGCTGCTAATACCCAGCACATTCTCACATTAAGGGTTGCAATGAAAAAACTACACAGATGATCTGAAGGTGAAAAAAAAAATTACAAGATTATAAACTCTGTCTTGTTATTTAGATTATATTTCACTAGAGTATAAATCATATCTAATTTCAACTGAGTTACTGTATCATGCTTACTTATTCATAAAGCCTAAGGTTTTGGTTTCTCACAGTTATTTGGCCTACATTTCCCTACATCTTAAAGTTTGATTTAGACATTGAAAGACTGCTCACAAAAAAATCCATACATTTTTGACAAAAACAACCCCAACAAACATGGAAAATGCCTAAACTATGTGTCTCGAAACACCAGGTTACATCAGATTCAATTTTAATATCCTGTAAAAATCTCCTAGTATGACGCAAATACAGCTGTCTAATATTGCTGTTCAAAATGCACCAGCATTAAATAAGATTCCATGCTGTAAAATTTTGCAAGGTGATAAAACAAAAATGATATAATAAATATAAACCATCTGCATTTTTTAACAAGCCATTTGGAAATGGATTTCATTTATATTTAGAATTGTTTTGAAGTGTTCTCTTTTTTGAAAATGTCCCAGTTACAGTATATTAGGCTTTCAGTAGAAAGATTAAAAGAGCTGATGCACAAATAAACACACATGCACACAAAGAGTAATTTCCAGAACTGTAAGAGCATTTGATTCTTCAAGGATACTACAGCTGGCTTTTAGTCACATAAAAAGGGTTAGTGTGTGCAATCAGCAGCTCTGGAAAATGGATTCATGCACACAAAAAATGCATTAAAACAACATTAAGATTTTGGCAACAATGAACATAAGCTGCGAAACGGAGCTTAAGGCTGAAATTGCATCCTTAACTCTTTCTACTGTGCTTTTCATAAGTAATGCTGTTCATGTTCCTTGCATGTAGTCAGGCCACACATTGCTTACCAAGGCTCTGAGTGGCAATGCTTACATAATAACCAAGGGGAGCCAACAGGTGGAGGGACAAAAGTCAGTGGCGGCACAAGCAATGGAATCACGCCAAAAGACACTGGCCTAGAATTTCAAATCTAATTTTTCCTCAGTTATTACTACTCCTACTTTGCACTTCTACATCAACGTTCACATGACCCTCAAAGAGCTTGGTGAGCTTTCATTCCCAGTAAGCCTCAAGAACACCCTCGTAAAATACATTATATAGGGCTCTACCATGCAGCCACATGAAGGGAAAAGTCACAAGGTTTCTTTTGCTTCTTACTTTTCTTTGTACCACTACACAGAAGCTGATCCTACTTGGACTCACTGCCCTCACAACAGCAAAACCTCAAAAATCAGTGGGCTGGCACATATATTAATCCCCAAACTTATTTTATTCCATAGGTATCTCATGTCTGTGGGTGTTGAGGAATACTACATTTTAGTGCATAGTCTCAGTGCCAAAAAAGCCTTTAGAAATTTTCTCTTTATGATATATATTACTAAAACAACAGGCAGTTTGGAGATTTCCTTGTTTTTTCTAAAGCAGAAGTAGTTTTCCAGAATAGAAAGATGCTCCCCACCCCCAACCCTGAACCATTACTAAAGGTCCAGATTTAAGTTTTATGGCAGAAGCCCATTTTCAGCTAAAATAAAAGGGGAAAGAATCTTGAAACCATTGGCTTTTTCAAGCCTAAAACTGCCTTAAAAATAGACAAACTAGCAAACAGACATTTTATTGACCGATACCTAGAATTTCATATTTAAGACTAGAGCTAAGCTCTGTCTCTGAAAATATGAGTTCTATGATGGAATTACAGGGTAAACAATATTTATCATGATGTTGTAGCAAGTCCCAACAACATGCAGCAGATCCATTACAAGTAAAGGGGATTCAGGTAGCAACCCTAACTCCCACTAATTTCAGCTGGAGTTAGGTTCCTAACTTTCAGTTGGTCCCTAGAGCTCATTAAGTTTCCACGAGTGACTAAGGGCTTGCTGAAATCAATGCCACGGCTCCCAATTGTTTTGTAAGCTCACAGAAGGCTTTAGATTATGCCCTAAACAGCAGGCAGCACGGGTAATTTCAATTTTCTTGTAAGAACCATCCCTCTCAGGACTTGGACCTGCACAAAGTGGGAGAATTGGTAACATAATACAGGGTTGGGCCCCAATTACAAAGTTAGTTGTGCTGGTTTTTGGTGATGAAAATTACTTGTTCAGTAAGAACTCTCTGAAACATCAGATTTTTGGTTTTGGAGCCTGATCCCTGGGAATGACAAGTCCTCAGCAATCCACAGAACAGCTTCATTTAGATCATCCAAAGAAACTAGATCTTGAAGAACAGGATAGCTTGTTTTTGCAACATACTTTTTTGCAAAAAAGCCCCCTTCAAAAACCGTATATCCTTTGAGACACAAAGCCAAGAGGAAAAAAAATAAATCTCTCAACTGGGTTTCTGAAATTGTTTTTCAGATCAGATTAAGAATCTTTTTCCTAAATGATTTTAAAATGCTGATTTCCTGAAAACATCCCCTGTATCCAAATGGCTTCATTATTATGATTAATTTAGAAAGATACTTCTTGGATTTATTTCCTGCATCTAGTTTCAATTTGGTAAAAATACTATGAGTTAATTAATGCAAAAAACAGCTTTATATAGGACTATATTAGTCTATTTTGTGAAGGTCTACAATAACATGTAATTGCGCTAACATTCAGGCAATGGGTTCAAAGGCAAAGTCCATATAAATCAGATGCTGCAAAGATAATTTTGAAAGGCTGACACACCTCAGAATGTAAAGCCGTCTGTCTACATACCTAAAGCTTTGGTATGTTGGTACCAGAATGAAAATTTTTTGTACCAATAGATAAGCAACCCAAAGAGATCCTCATTTTCTGAAAATGCAGTTGCGTGATCCATATCTGGATGAATACCAGTTCACCCCTGTCATGCTGCTTCACAGCTTCTTGGTTTTTATCTTTGCAGAACCCTCCATGTGACATCCTCAATCAGCCATGCATTTAAGTCCCTGTGCAGAAAGGACCTGAGGAAATAAATTAAGTACAGAAACTAAGAAGGGACTCCTGAATTAGGGTGTAAATGTTAGCTGGTCTAACACCTCGCTAAAATTACTGTTAAAGATACTCTTGAATGTTCAGGAGATAACCCCAGGGTGATTTATAGATGCAGCACCAAAGGACTTGGCTACACTGCCTCTTTGGTGTGCCCACGAGAGCTCCTGTGAATCACACCCTGACTGCTGGCTCCCACCTATCACAGGCCAAATCTCAGGTAGGCAAATGTGCCTACCTGACAGTAGCCCTGAACATGCATCAATAAGCATGCTTGAGACAGAAATGCTCAGGGCTGCAGTAAAACAGCTATGTTGCTTCATTTCCACAGCTTAGCATTTCTGCAACAGGAACATGTGGCACGTTGGGCTTCACCACAGAGCTCTATACCACATGAAGTTAGTGTTGGCATGCCCAAAATGGCATGGAAAGCAAAATTCATTAAGACTCTCCTAGTCTCATCCCTAGACTTTCCTAGACTCTCCAGGAGTCAAGATGAAACTCCTCTCAAGCAACACTGGAAGTAGATAAGAACAGGAGAAAGGGAACTCAGTGCTGGTGTCCATCAGCAGAGATCTCAATATAATTCAGTTGCATCATCTTGTGGCAACAGGTTACATTAAGGAGAGCAGGAACAAAGAAAGAAGCGTATCTGAAGGGAATTCAGTTCAAGAGTCAGACAGACAAAATGGTACATGCTCAAATAGTGTTGAGGGATGAGCCAGACCATCTCTGGGTTGCCTACTCCTGCTGATATTATCATTTAAGTTCATCCAGGAAGAGGGTCCTTTACTGATAAGGAAAGGCAGATCTAAAATGAGGGTTTTTCCCTTGATATTTCTGAAATACCCAGATGCTGTGTCCTGCAAGTTCAACATAATACAAGGTTTCAGGAGACAGACTTGAGACACATGCACAAGTTATCTTATCTAAAATCTAGCTGTACTTTGCCAATGGCAAGTTATGTTCTATTTGCAACATGAAGACAAACCGGCAAGTTCCAGTGCTGCTCACAGACATCCCAGCACACTTACTTAAGGTCAAATGTCACTGTAACAATGTTTAAGAAACAAAAGGAAGCCCTTTCTCCATTCATCCCCATATCTTCCTCCCTGCCACCCTCACATGCCCCCTTCCTTCCCATTATGCAACAGCAAGAGGGTGCACCAGCAGTTTTTCCACATCTTTAAGCCCCATGTCAACTGAGGGCGGGGTGGGAGGGGGTGAAACAGGATTACTAAATGCTTGGTTTTGACAATGTTGCAACATGGCTGACTTCTTGCCTCCACCATATCATGAATTGTCTTCTACTGTAGATTGACGAAGCGCCCATACTGCCCAACCTACCTAATGCCTTTGTATATCCTTCTCTCCCTTTGAAGAGAAAAGTCTTTCTGTAATCCAGTGACAGAAGTAAATAAGGGGGGGTCACAGCTGGTCCTACCTCCTAACGTGTGTTATTCTACCTACTGGTGGGATATACTGAGTTCCAGAAGCTCACCAGCATAACAGTTCCCTCTGCAGCTTTTATTTCTTATGTATCTGACCTCCCATGATCTCATTTCTTTAGTCCAGAAGGAAGGGAGTTCTGGGAAACCAGCATTTGCCCAAGCACAGAAGAGGGGAAGAACATGGAGGAATACTACCTCACTCTTTGTTGTTCCAAATGCCTGTTTTCAAGAACTACCAGTAGTTCAAAGGGTGTGACAACACATCTCAGTGGTCATCAGAGGATTGTATGGCTTCCCAGTGAAAGAAGCCAGGCAAGAGACGTGGCCAGATTATTCCTCTAAAAGGAAGGAAGAATGTGCTCCACTAGAGAAGGGATTTTCACGTGATCTCCAGTTTCAGACTTAGGGTCAAATTCCCAGCATTCCACCCTGAGTGTTATAATATTCTCTCTTTACCCACACTCTTATCAGCAGTTTTGCATAAATTTTTCTCTGTCGTGACCTATCTATTGCAAAGTCCTGAAGAAGAGGAATCAATAACATCCCCATTTTTCAATACATAGTTTCTAGCTAAAACAGATTTTTTTTTCTGATCATTCATGAAGTTTTGCCCTTTGCTTTTACTGATGATTACAGAAAATTTAGTCTGAGAAGCTTCTGCACATCCTTCTTTGCATTTCTGGAGACCTACCAACACACTGCAGCGATAAGTTCCAAAAAGGAACGCAAGTTCAAAGTGCTTGAGGATGTTTTGCTGGAGCTCTCAGCACTACTGGTGGATTCTGAAAGGTGCAGATCATTGAACAGAATGTGGTGAAACAGAGTTAGCATATTTGGTTGAGACCAAACAAGATAGAGCCTTGAAGTGCGTACTTCTCTCAAAGCAGTATAATAATTCAACACTAGACATCAAACCTTTTGTTTTTTCATAGCACAGGCACAAAATTCTTCCACAACAATGCACTAGTCCACAGCTCTAGTAACAGTGACCCAGGAGCAGCTGAAAGGCAGGTGGCTATTGTTCCCATGTTGAGTATGGACTGAGTGGGGCTTCAAAGCCTGATCCAAAAGCCCACAAGACTGGGTTCACAGGGCTCTGGAGCAGGCTGCACATCAGTGAAATACACCACGGATAACATTCCTAAGAAAATGTAGTTGCTCTTTTCATACTGCTGGTGTACAGATGTTCCAGCCTGAACATGTGGCATGCCCAATCTATCTGCAGTGTGTGCCATTCTTTAATGGTAGCAAGTTTAGCAAGCAAGATCCTAGACAATAAATGTTTCTAATTCAGGATGAACAGTTCTTAAGTGTGGCTTCTTCTCCTTTCTACAGTGCCTCTGGAAAGATCAAATCTAAACAACTGCAGGTGTTGACTGGTGGTGACACTGAACCTTTTAAGGTCAAGTACATTTTTTTCTTTTAAAAAACCCTCAGCCATATTAGTTAATGTGAAAATTAGATGTGGCCACACTCGGGCAAATTGTCAGCATGTTCTTGGGACCACAACTCAAAACAAGTCCACAGCAAACTACTGTAGCACAGAATAGTAATCAAAAAGGTAAGCAAGCTTCTAACTTTATTCCACCGGGCTTGCGGGAAGGGATTGCACTCAGAGGGAATCCCGACATAAATTCTCTTTGATTCAGTCGCAGTATAGCAAGAGCAGAAGGTCTGTTGCAGGACAGCGAAGAGAGAGACTCCTTAGTAACTGTCCCCACATTCTTACACACCTGGACTTAGCCACTATATACATGGCTCACAGTTTCATCTCGCAGACAATCTGGAATATCCAAAAATGTGCCTGTGGTATAATATGCAGGACAGTGCAGTACAGACCCACCCTAGGTCTTATAAGCAATGATCAGCAGGCTCATTTAGCCTCCTTTTTCCACATCATTCTTCCCTCATGTCAGCTATGACAATACATTATTCCTCTCTTTTCTCTCCTTTTTCCTCCACTATATCTTGAGTTTGTGAGGTGTTTTTCTCCTTCATGCTACAGCAGAGCCAGTGAAAGTTGATGAGGTAATTCATGGTGTGATTCTAGTGAGACATGTTTTCAGATAATTTCTCATGCTCTGAAGATCCATCCTCTTCTTTTCAGGATATCCAAAGGTGTCTGGATATCTGAATATGGACTGGTATTTTGGTGGTTATTCACAAGTGCCTGAGAGGCTGGGATATTTTAGAGCAATCTCTTTTATCTCTAGAAGTTACTTGTTATGATAATCTTTACTGTAAGGATGCATGATTCTAAAAGGTAACCAACACTGCAGCAGAAAAACCAGAAGGTAAATTTCAGTAAAAGCATTATTACAAAATCTAGTCAAGCATTGTAAATAGAACTGCCATATTATTATTGAGAAAAGGTGTAGTGCCCATGCAAACTACATATTTGATTAGGATCTGAACTCTTTGCTGAACCATGAATCCGAAATAATTTAGGTGATACATATAAATTTAATTTCTTTGTTCAACATTGCACATCTGAAATGATGCACTGCAAATGTGCTGCTCTCACTGAAGTCTGCAAAATGAGTCCCCTTATAACTCGCCTATACTGTGTGGAAATAATCTGAAATAATCTTAAAGGAAAAGGAATAAACCTATTTTAAAAACAGCTGAGTCCTTTATATCGTATACCCTAACCAATTTATGGAGATAAATGGAATTCAATATTAAAGAAATACTTTTTTCTCCTGCAGAAAATTTAAATGCAGAAAGGAAGAAAAGGAAGAAAAAGAAAAGAAACAAAGAATTGGCTCGGAAACATATGAACAACACCTGGCTATTGTTCCTACTGCAGCATCTGCTGGAGGCACTAGACCTCATTTTCCTTGTCCTAAAGTAGAAGAGGCAAGCTGATTGTGGAAATGACTCATTCGCTCTCTATAATGTAGAGGTACCAGCTATTGGACATCTTTATTTCTCATTCATTAAATGAATCCAGTGTCTACCGCTATGATAGCCATCAACAAAGACAGACGAGGAAATAAAAAAGGGGGGAAAGAGCAAGAAGGGGAATACAAATGAATATTATAGACTACTGTATGGGCCCTATTACTAAAAATGAATACAAAATACTTTAAAAAAATACATTAACAGGGTATTGGCTTACAATGAGGTCAATATTCTGATTTATTTAACTCAGGGGACAATAAATCTTAATATTGACTAAAAACGTAAGTCAATATGTGTACTGTTGTGTGCATTCCATTACAAAAATGAGTGGGTTTAAGTTTAATGGACACTTTTAAAAGAAAACAGCTTTTGCTAAGGAAGATTTTTTTTTAATTCTCCTACTAAGCAAGGGCCAACTGGGCGGACACCCTGTAAGGGACATGGCCCTTCACAGTGCATGCCCTTGCACTTTCACTGGTGCAAATTTAGAGCAAGTTTCTGACCACAAGTGACAACAACTCAGATTGTCTCACCCTGGCTACATTTTTACACATTATCACCCCACTGAAAGCTCAGGAAGTCAGGGGCCAAGAAGAACACAGGTGTTGGAAGTCCAACACAAAGCAAACACTACTCTCGCAGAAGATAACCAGGGCTGTAGTCTCTCTTTTTGGCCCAGGGCTCAAAAAGATCAAAGTTAGTCAAACATCAACATTTCAGCTCCATAGGAATTTACTTATTCTGAAGTAATTCTGCTCCATCTCAGAACAAACAATGGGATTTTCACAACTTCCCATAAAAGGAAAAATCTAAAAGAAAAATCTGCCTGAAATAAAAGGGGCCAACAAGCAGCTGGGTGCCCAGAAGCCCTTGGGTGGGGAGAGGGACAGCTGAGCCAGACTCCAAAGCTTGCAATCCCAGCCCTCTGTCCTTTCTCCAGCAAAGATCTTGGAAGCCCTCAATTCCCAAACTTGGAGCAATCCATGCTGGAAAGCCTGATGCCTCTAACTCTACGAGCATGTCCTGACGAACGTGCACGTGTGGTTTGTGGCACTACAGACCTGTCCGGGGCACCACAAACGACATGTGCCACACATTCAGGCTGTCGCTATGCTGCTATTAGCAGTGCAGAGGGTTTTTTTGATACTGGGAGATGTTGTGTCAAGAAAACCCTACAGCAGAAAAAAGCGGGGAGGCACATGTGGTGGCAGGATGTGCCACCGAAAACTGGAGCCTAGCCAGCCAGAGCCACACTCTGACTGCCAGCCAGGCTCTGTGCACCCAGATCACCTCCACTGCAGCCCCATGAGGCACCCAGAACCCCAGGTAAGGTCCCCTCCCCTCCCCCATCTCACCCAGGGCAACTTGCCACAAGCCAGAGTGTGCATGCACAGGCATTCCCAGGGGAGAAGTAGCAAGGGCACAACTACATGCCATTGCTATTTGTCCAGGGGAAATGCATGTGCACACTCATCTGGACGTGCTCTAAGTGGACAGAATGGTGTACAGAAACCATATAGCCCCTGGAGGTTCAGATGCCCTGTTAGGGAATCATGCATGGTTCTGCCTGTGTTTCATTAGAACTTTCACTGAAATTGTGACATTTTGGTTTTCAGTGAACTGACATTTTCTATCTGAAACCTGGTGGATTTTTTTTTTTTCCAATTAAAAAAAAAGAATTTCTTTTTGAAAATTCTCAACTAACTATATCTCGAAGCCACTATCTTTTCCTCCCTCTATTTTCTATACATTTATATGGGACTTATCTAACAGAGCATCCTCAGAAGGCTGGAGCTGCATGCTATGGGTGCAATTCACCCAATTCACCAAACTCTGTACAGGATATTCCAGCCAATGCTCCTAGTATGCCATTTTCTTAAGCATAAAGTTTGCTCATGGGTCCTAAGAAACCCAGAAGAGACTCTGCAAATTAACAGACTGCAAAGCACAGACACTTTCAAAAACCAAAGGAAAAGTGCTACAGTGCTTTAAAAAGCCCTTTTCTTGTAGAAGCAGCCTGTTTAACTGAAAAAACTTGTACTATTCTCAGTAAAATGTTTCACCTGTCAAATTAAGTTTTCCAGGAGCCAGAGGGAAAGTGTGTGACATCATAGACAATTACACAGCTCCAGTTATTGACCTAGGAAGCCAAACAAGGTGAAGAATGAAACTTAGCAACTCAGCACGTGACTATTCTTAGCCAGTTTGCATCCAGGAAGAGTTTCACACTCCAGTGCCCTGATTTTCAGAAGTGCTGGGCACTACAAATCCCACTGACTTCAGCTGGTGTTGCAGGTGCTCGGCACCCCTAGAAAAAAAATGGACCTGTAACAAGTGGGCATCCCCAGGGCTGGTCAATTGCTGGCCCACCCACTTGTCTCTGGGCTAACCACCCGCCTTCCTCATCTGCCATGCCTTGATGATAATCATTAAAAGATGTTAATCAGGTGGGAGGCTCCCCATTTACTTGCCCTGATGCCAAGGGCCTATGTGCATGACTCCAACTGCTGCTATACAGTGTCCCATGCCTTATAGGTGGCATACATGTTCATCCAGTGCCTCACACTGGGACCCGAGCTCCAGAGTCTCATTTGGGACTCTCACACACCACTGGAGCTCCAAGTCCCAATGCCTTCACATTGGGCTCTTCCTCTGGTAGGCTCTCAGGGCTCCAAGCCCTCAGCAACTCTAGGCTCCAAGCCCCATTCCCATTCAGGGCTCCCAGCCCCACTCAGCACTGGGCTCCAAGCCCCTATCTACTGCGCTACATTGGGCTGTAATCCCTTTATCCTTTTGCCCCAGGAGCTTCTCACATAGCTCCCCATAGGGTCATGCCCTGCCCCCCGCCCCCGCCCCCCAAAGCCTCACTCCCAGCTCCCTTAGTGCAGCCTCAGATCTCACTGTGAGTCTGGGCACTGCCTCATGTCCCTCCACCTAACCTGGGACCTGCCTCAGAGCTCACAGTGAGCCTTGGCTCCCCATGCTTGGCCTTATTACCCATCAGGGTTATGGGGTCTGGGGTTATAAGGTGCCCCATACTTGCCTTTCACTGGGAAGGTGACTGGCCTGGCACTTCCAGGGACCACCCCACCATGGGCAGCCCCACCAAACCATCCTACCCCAGAAGGGTATATTTTTATGTCATGCCCCAGGACACAGAACCTCCTTCCATCCCCATAGTCCCCCCCAGACCTCCAGGAGTGTTCCATGAGCAGCAGCTTCAGCTGGTAGTGTCCTTCCAGCTGCTAGCAGCAAACTGCTGGCCCTGCTGTTCAGGGCCCTGCTCTTATAGCCAACAGCTGGGCCCTGTTCCCAATTAGGGAACTAGGCCTGATTGGGATTCCAACCAGCTGCAAGCTGCTTTGCTGCTGCCGATGCCCCTGTGAGTAACACAGCACACCCCAAACAGGGCCCTATAACAAAGACTGCCATTAGAAAAAAAAAATACATACCACAGGGACCACACACAATTGTGGATAAGTTCAACTTACATACAAGCCAGGGGAAGTCTCCTGCACTACTTCTAGCCCCTAAAAGTGGCGATACCTTGACATGCAATAAACAGAAGTGCTAAAGTGGCATCAGTACACAGATAGATGCATTCATTATACTCCATTTGTGTAAAAGATTTCATTTTTAGTTCTCTCTGCTATGGTAATAAGCAGAAGGCAATGTTACTCTCACAAACTAGCAGAAGCCAAGACTTCCTTTGGCAAATGACATGGCTAACAGGATGGAGAGCACCACTACAAAGGTTTTGAAAAATGCCATGCCAGAGTTCCAACAAAGCATGCAGAGTACCCAGCTGACAAGTTTGGAGAAATCTGAGGCCCAGCTGAAGTGGGCATGCATTTCACCACTGACCTCAACAGGGCCAGGATTTCACCTGCTTTCTCTGGTAGTTCAGTGTAGACCCAGTTTTCATCCCTACTAACATATGAAAACTATAGTAGTGACCAATGTCAATAGCTAACAGCTCCTTGATATATATAGGATTATTGTATTCGCACAAAAGGCAAAAAGTACAATGCTGCTAAGTGTCACTTGGCAGTACAAAACATGAAAAAATACAGACAGTGACCACCCACAGAGGAAAAAGAAATAGCTCTAGCCTGGAAACAAATTATTTCTTTAGACATAGATATGACACAGAAGCAGCAGTCATGAAAACGTGTTCTCTTCTCATTCAGTTTACACAGCAAAGAAAGGGTGATAAAAAGTAAAAACCACCATTAGTTCACAGAAATTGCTAGTTTATGTATTTATTTAGATCTCCCTCCATTCCCTAATGAATGCATGTATTTGCTTTGTTTAAACAATGAAACTTTATTTTTTTTTAATTCTGACTTGAATCTTCCCCAGCTCTTCAGCAGAGACTTGCCTGGATACATCACAAAAGAGGTGGCCAGAATGAGGCAGAAGACAAGATGAACATCAGGCGTGAGGGCTGTTTGTACATGCCACAGGGGTTTACTTCGGTTTAAGTTGAAGCGGTGGAGTTTTAAAAAACCTGCTTCAGTTTAAACCAAAGTAAACCCCCGTGGCATATACAAAGGGGTTGGGGCCTGATCCTTACCCTCTCCAGTGGTGGGAGGGCATGCTGCCAGTGGGCTGAGCGGTCCCTGAGCTGTGGGGGGTGGGGAGGGTTGCTTCCTTCTACACCAGCAATGGTGCCCCCTCAGGTGGCACCCACCCGCAGGCACCCAGCCTGGGCGGTCCTAAGGGGAACCACAGCCACAGAGGGAAGCACCAGGCCCCTACACAGCTCAGGCAGACAGGCTCCAGGGAGGTGGGGAAAATAAGGGCAGGAAAAAAAAAAAAAAAAATCAGGCTTGCCACTTCTTTTTTTCCTTCTTCTTCAGTGTGTGCGGGCCGGGTCTGACCCGGGCCCTTTTCGTAGCTCTGCATGCGGGCTGTGGCCAGCAGCCCAGGCAGGCCGGGTTGGAGAGGGGGGTTGCCGAGCTAGAATTAGGCACAGACACGTAACGGTTGATTTTAAGATTGTTTTACTTACACCGAGATGGTCGTGGTGCAGGCTGAGAACTTGCTTGAGTTGCAGTTACAACAGAAAACACGAACACACGTGGAGGTTGCTAGGCTCCATGCAGACAAAACACAAACAATCACGTGGAGTTTGCTAGGCTCCACACAGACAAACTCCAGATGTCCAGGACAAGCGCGCATTAAACTCGTTGTTACGTCTTATAGTAGGCTCTGTTCGAAGACGGGAAGAGATGGGCGGTGGATCAGGCTGCCAAACTCCTCTGAGCGACACACAGGGTTTCTATTACCCTGCCGCACACACCCAGAGTCCCCACGAGATGGATGCAGAGTCCTCTTCGGCTTGGGCGGAAACTGCTCAAGCCTCTTATACGGCTAGCAGGCCAATCGCTAGCCGCCACGTGTGAATAATTTAGCATTAGCCAATTGCGGGGCACGAATTTGCATACGACGACCGGAAAATCTTTGCACCGTGCATTACTGTGTTGCAAAGGGAAATGCACCCTGCAAAGACCACTGCAAAGTGGCGGGAACACTCCTTTGCACGCGGGTTCTCTGCACAGCAGAACTCCTCCGTGCAATGAAGTTGCAAACCCACGGGGATAATTCTTAGTGCTGAAGCACACACAAAAAAATCAGACCTTTGGGTCATGACACAGTGGAGCCTGCCTGTATGGGCTGCTGCCAGGTTGCCTGCACAGACCCAAGCTGCATGGGGCCCAGTGCTTCCCTCCACAGCTACTAAGGTAGCAAACTAAAACACCTTGGACATGTTTTATTTTGCTAGGTCCCAAATTCATTTAACATGCAATATGCTGCTGAATGTGCAAACAGCAACACCATTAAAGTGGTGCAAAAGGGCATTTAACCCGCTTTAAAGGCCGATTTTGTGGCATGTACAAAGGCCCAGGGATGTCAAGTTTCTGAGGTCCTGTTAAAGGCATGTGCTTTGCCTGAATTTTTTTTTCCTCCAAAGTGTGCGATGTTTGCTCCCCTCAAAAACACTAACCAGACCCTTTGATTGAGACTCGTTTCAAAGTTCCATTCAATCACAGGATAAACAGTTTTGACTCCAACAAGGCCAGATACAGATCTCAGTTACATTGCTGTAAAATAGACGAATTAGTCCAGGTTTACAGATGCATTCATGTGACTCAGAGTTAGGCCTAAGGTCTCCAGAGATGAAAAGCTGTAGATATTAAATGGTGCTGATGCCTGAAAACAAATCCTTTGCCCTTTCCTGCTGAGAGTCAAGAGTTTGATGTACTGTATACAAGGTGACTTTCAGGTGAGAAAAGCCTAGCCTGACTTCTACTTCCTTGGGCAGCAGGAAGCTGGCTTTTAGCAGTGCAGCTGCCTGTAAATCACAGAGGACCAAGGTTGAGACTCAGCTGCAGTGCTGTGTGCATGTCACATGCACAGTTAGTTTGTGGACAAGAAGCTCTGATAATTGGATAAGTGCCCCCTGTAGTGTTTGGTCACAGTTGACAAACAGCCCTTGGTGAGAAGACTGGGATCATTGCTTGACTACAGCCCAGCGAAAAGGAGGAAAATTAGATGTGCTGGATAAAAACACAGCAGCTTCCAGCTTAAATAGGCAGAGAGGCAGACTCCACTGGTGTACCCAGGAGGTAGGCTTCTGCTCTCTTCACCTCACTTGGACCAGCTGTTTACTACAGATTATGATAGTCCCAGGACCATTAAAAACTAGCGCCCATATTGCACAAAGCTAGGTACTGTTCTTAGTGCTACTGTAAAGATATCAGTGGGGTTCTGTAGGGGAAGCAGACCCACAGACTCAGCTACTGCTAACACCTACCAGAAAAGATGCCCCTTGTAAAATACAGTAATAATTTCATTCACTCACTTGGTAAAACTAGCTCTGCCCAGAGACATTGCCTTGTATTTTTTCAGACTGTGTTACTGAAATGGGGCAAGTGCTGGTTCCTCAGAGAATGGGTCTCCCTCTGTTAAGAGCTGATATGCAAACAGCTGCAGGGAGGAAGGCATTTTGCAGTGGACAGTTGGAGTTCACTGGCATGGCATTTTTGGCAAAACACAGGCAGAGTCCTACACAAAAGGAAACCTGTAAAGCAGGTTAGGCACAACAACACCGTGTAAGCATGAACCCAGCTTTCTACAACCTGTGCTGATGCTCAAGTTTTCATAGCTACAGTGTAGGGTTGCCAGCCCTTCAGGATTGCCCTGGAGTCTCCAGGAATTAGATCTAAATCTCCAGCAGACTGCTGAAAGTCACCCAGGAGATAAATGATTCATTAAAATAAATATTAGATGTTGAATCCAATTTATACAGTAGTCCAGTGGGCTTTTAAAATGTAATAGTAATGTGTATTTGCCTTCCTGATGTAAAGTCTATGCACTGTAATCTGTAACTAATATATACATTAGGGCTCTGCAAAATTTCACCAGCCGTTTCATTCTGACACTGTTTTGACTCATTTCGAGGTCGAAACAGCAAAATTGTAATGAAACAAAGGCTGTCAAAATAGCCTCAAAACAAAACGAGGCTGGTTGAAACATTTCAAAAGTCAAAACGTTTCGACCATAGGCTGGGGATGGGAAATCAGTCCAGCTGGGCTGACTTCCCATCCCTCGCACTAGATCATGCTGGAGGTGGGTGACAGCCCAGCTGGGCTGCTTTCTGGTGCCCTGAGCTAGATCGCACCGGGGGCAGGATCTAGCGCTGAGGATGGGAAGTCAGCTCGGCTGACTTCCCATCCCCAGCAAAAAACTCAAAACAGTGTCAAAGCAGCCTTTCTGTTTCGACAGAATGGAACGGAACAGCTGTTTTGACTTGAAATGAAATTCAAGACGAAACACTGTTCCCTCGAACGGTTGAAACACAAGGCAAAATGGAACAGTGCCATTTCGCACAGCCATAATATACACAATGCAAACATGCCCACATGTTTGTGTCACGGGTACATTGGCTTTTCAGAAACATCCTGGAATAAGCTCAAACAGAGTTGGCAACCCTACTACAGTGGTACCCAAGCCAGCTAAATTAGAGCTAACTTAGGTGTTTCTACATACCCTGAAATCATACCTCTGGTGGAAGTGAACATAGACCCCTTACCCCTACAGAGATCTAGTGTACTTTCACAACACAATTCCCTTCAGGATGGCACTTGACATGAGGTTTAGCTTCATCTCCCCTTCAGAAAGCCTTCCTGATACTAAATTTTCCCTTCTCCATTTCCTTTTATTATCCATGCTTATAGATCTATGCATAGGCAGTGGAAGGGGGGACTAATGGGGCTCAGCCCCCCCCCCCCCCAACACAGGGCAGCAGCAGGTATTGCCTTAGGCCAGCCTAGCCGCAGGGTCCTGCAGCAGGCGGCGCAGGGGGCGGATACACTGAGCTACTCTGTGCACTTGCAGCCAGGATTGCAGTGGAACCAGCTTCAGGCAGGTAAAATTTCTTTTAAACTGTTTTTTTTATTTCCATGGGCTTGCGGGGAGGGCAGATCAAGACCCCCACAGTGCAGGAGAGAGTGGGGTAGGGCAAATCATTCACACCTGCTCCTAGCCCGCTCCCTCCTGCACTGTGGGGACTGTCCCACGACCCGGCCTGGCCAGGTCATGGGACATTCAAAGCCCAGCGCCTCCTCCAGAGGCATGACAGCAAGCAGCCAAAGGTGGGGGAGAGTATGTGGCCCCTTGATCTTTGCATGGGAGAGGGCAGGCCACAGCTGTGACCTGGACTTAACCTGTGCTATGTGTCTCTGCACCTCACTTCTGCCACTTTGAAAGCAGCGGGTGCTGCCATTTGCTTCACTCCCTGGCCCACCCAGCGGCAGGATGCACATGGCAGCACCTGCTGCTTTCGAAGCAGCACTGGCGAGGTGTGGAGACACTGAGAAAAGGCTGAGCCCAGGTCACAGCTGTGGCCCGCCCTTACCTGTACAAAGATTGGAGGGCCACGTGCCCTCCCCACCCTTGGCTGCATGATGCTGCACCCCTGGAGAAGCCACCAGGGTCTTCCTGGGGATGACATGGGGTGGGACAGGGTGGGCAGGGAAGGGGTCCTGGGGTCTCCATCCCCTCCAGCCCAGTGGTACAACTGAGGATGGCCTCGCTCCAGCCCCCCCAAGTCTGCCCCCCCCCCGCCCCAGCTGGTGCACAGCCAGGGCCAGGGTGAGGAGGCAGCCAGGGTCGGTGCAGCCAGGGCCAGGGCCACCAGGAGGCAGCCAGGGCAGGTGCAGAGGCCAGGGCTGGGAGGCGGCCAAGCCTAGCATGGTCAGCGCTGGTGCAGCTGGAAGGCAGCCAGGGCCAGTGCAGCAGCCAGGGCTGGTGCAGCTGGGAGGCTGCTGGGCCATGACTGGCACAGCTGGGGCCAGTGCCAGGAGGCAGCTGGGGCTGGGGCCGGTGTGGCCAGAGCCAGGAGGCAGCCATGGCCAGTGCATCATCCAGGGTTGGCGTGGTTGGGGCTGGGGCACCGAGAGGCATGCCAGTCCCCCACTTGGCCCTTTTCCCTCCCCCCTCAGACTTTCCCATTGGAGGGGGGGGAACATGTGTGCACACATGTGTGCATGTTCAGCTTCCCCAAGTTATTTTTTTCTTCCTCTGCCTATGGATCTATGTTTCACATACTAAAAAGACCTTATCCCCACTGGGTTTTAAAACAGTCAACTCGCTGTGGACAGACCACAGTATTCCAGATGCAGCCCCCAAAGGAAAACAGTTCTCTTCCATTCTACAAAGCTCCTGCATGACCTGAACCACCCCTCTTTGTTCCCCCCCTAAATTTGGCGAACGTTTTTGTCTGGATGTGCACTTAGCAGTTCCAGCCCTGCCATCAGTGGTATACATTACAATTTTTTGGTTTATCCTCCTGTAGATTCCTACAGAGATAGAGAAGGAGGAAGTTCTTTATTTCTGAGAAAGAATGAAAATTATAACCCTATCTACATAGCAAAGAATACTTTCCCTTGGGTGAAGAACAAGAAGACTGAAAAAAATGCAGGTGAACACAAAAATTATCAACAACTTTGTATGTAGCCGTCTCTGGTGTGAGGCTGACATTCTTTTTCTTAAATGTTGGTATTCAGGCTGCATAATACATGGGAAAAAATATGGCAAGATATTCATGGTCTTAATAAGGTAACTTCTTAAGGTCTTCCAAAGGCAACAGGCAAGTGTAGGAAAATCAGACTGCACAGGTATGGCTGAAGAATAAGTCCTTTAAACCAGGGGTTCTCAACCTTTTTTACTGAGGACCAGCAAACATATTTAAACCAAATGTACATATTTTAATTGAAATTTATATTTAAATTTAATTTTTAATGGAGGGGAGGTTGTGAGGATCCAACTGGGTTAGGGCACTGCACTGTGGGCACCAGGGGACCCTGCAGGGGCTGCCCAAGAGGAAGGGACTCCACTGCTTTCCTTAGGAGCAAGCAGCAGAGCCACCTCCCCACCCTCTACCCCAGGCATTTCCCCACCTGTATCCCCCCCCTGCTCCCAGCTGTGGGTGGGGATGAGGGGTCATGCCTGGCCTGGCACGGGCCCTGGTACCTGCTGCACAGGCACAGCTGAGCACACCCATGGCAGCAGAAGCAGAATGGGGTGCACAGAGCTGGCTGCCTCCCTCCCAAGGCTGCCCCACTGCCCAGCTTTAACCCCACATGCGACTGCCAGCAGCCAACACTTGGCAGCCCCATGGATGGGAACCTCTGCTTTAAATCTAGTGGGAATGGAAGGACTGAATAAATGAACAAACAAATTAAAGCACCATTTTTGATGCAGAGGTTTGAGTCATTTTTTCATAAGGTATAGTTATATACCTGCCAGCTTCATGATGACAGAAAACCTGTTCTGAAACACTGTTCTTGAACAGAAGGATAATTATTCCAACAAAAAAACTCCCATAAAAATAGTCAGCTCCTCTCCAGCCCTAAGTTACTTATGCCAATTGTTTAGTCTTCCATAAAGAATACATACATTTTTGCATGCAAACATTTTATCAAACAGCTATAAAAAAGTCAATGGATAGTAAAACAGAACAGTATTGTATATTCTTGCTATAGTCCAAAACTTAATTGCAATCCTGCAAGACACCAGGGAAAAGTTGCAAGTGAAAACTGTGTGTTCAAAAATTGAGAAATGATCACCCTCAGCTTCTGAAAGTTACTTCTCGGGCTGTTTCGAATGCAAATAAACCAAGACCATGATTTTGCTTTTGTATATAATGTCTACTTTGCTTTAATGCAGGCTGCACTTAAGCTTTCCTTTAAATTGTCTTGCTTTAAAGGATATCAAAAGCCTTTTTTTTAACTACATGAGGTGCCATATCAGGCACCTCATGAGCAACTGCAATGACGGAATAAATACAACAATGAAGTGATATATTTATTCCCTCTATAAGTCACCACTAATAGCATAAAAGCTCCATTAAAAAAAAAAACTTTATTTTTTTTCTTTTTTTTTGGCTCAGATACCTTTAAAGACTTTTACTTAGAGCTAATATGGGACTCGTCACTTGATGATTAATTTGCATGTCGATAGGCAGTCAGTGTAGCAGCTTTCAGATTAGGGACATTCCGCTGCACACTAAAAGGCACAAAGAACAAAAAGTGAATTTCAATCTTGCCCTTCTTTTCCAGTCAGTGCATTCCCAGCCCATGTCTATTGATGAGCAGTTGGAACAATACCAAAATGCAGTGTAAGATCAATCCTGCTGTTTACTTCGCTGAGCTGAAGGAACAAAGGACAGAAGAAAGGACTTAAACCCAGCTATAGTAAAAGAGTGGGGATGAAGGATGAAAAATGTGCCTGATGGGCAGTTGCACAGAGTAAACTCATTTAGAAAATAGGCAGCTCCAGCTGAGATAAAACCAATGATGATTTGTATTTTGTACTGTATCTTCAGGGGATAAAAGCACTTCTATCAGATACCATTGGAGGCAAACTTGAAACACTGCAGTAAAATGCTATGTTCCCTACTAGGGAGAGAATAAAAATTCCCATAATTGCAAAGGAGTGTTAAATATCTGATTGTGCATGCCTTTTTCCTCCCATGGTGAGATAACTCAACCCGGTCCTCTTTTTAACTTCACAGGACCTGCCTAATAGAATATTCAGCTGGATGCTTTTGTATCAAATGCAGCATGACATCGTGTTTTACTTTGATAAATAATGATGATTGTAATTTTGGGGATTATTAGCCTTTAAGCCTTTTTTTAAACCTATTGCAAATGAGAAGGATGCAACTACATTGCCTGAACAGCCAGGAGGAGGTGGGGAATGAGAGTGTGAAAGTTCTTGTTCAAATGCAAATATCTTAACAAACTGTAACTAATGGAAAGGGGAAAATAAAACAGTCCCTTGAACAACTAAACAAAATGATCCTAAATCAAAAATCTATTTACTTTTACTGAATAGCAAGAACACCCGCCACAATGAACTATCTGCCATCCCAGACAAGGACAGCACAAGACAAAACAATATAGAAGGTAAAGATGAATAGCAGCAAAACGGATGGGATCCTTGTTGAGATTGACGTACAATGGAATTTGGTTGTTTACTGATCACCATTTACAGGGATTGTTCACCTATTTGGCTAAAAAAATTACTTCCCAGAGGCCATTCTTTGCTGATGCATTTGCCCTTTCTGTGTACTGATCAATGTACACTCGTGTTGTAAGGATCAGATTTAAGTCGCTTATTTGATTTTCTTCGGTGTTTTCAAAGAATCTCTCATTGTGACTGAGCACCAGGTAAGCAGTGCTATGGTTTGCAGGAGTATCACTTGAAGACTTTATAAATGGACCTGCCTTGACATTAAAATGCAGAGCAGAAGGCGCATTGTTCTTCCAAGATGGAGAATTTTTTCGTAGGCATGTGTCTGGTTTGGGAAAGTCATTGTTCTCAGGACCCAGATGCAGCGATCAATCAGAAGAAAACTCCAAATAGAGGATTGTAGAGATCAAGCCTTCAAAAAGGTTTCTTTTGTACATCCTAAATGTGGCTGGACCAGCAAGGCAAGAATTCAAATTACACATTCACTTACTCGCAAGGTTACAGTTAGGTATGAATGTTTCCATTGTTAACACAAATGGTAAGATGCCCGCAGACACATCCCCAGCAGAAGGAATCATCTGCCACTCACTTAGGGCAGCTTTAAATTAGTTTTTGTACTACAGTGCAGTGGTAAACACTGACCCCCAGTCTCTCAATATATAACAACCAATTATATTAAATGATGCAATGAGACAAATTTCCCAAAGGTCCCACCAAGACACCAATGCAATAGTTGCAAAAGCATCCGTCCATGCCTGAAAAACCCTTCTTTTGTGCATGAAAATAAATATTTGGCACACCAGCTTTGTTGTTCCAAGTTTAAAACCTTACATTACATAGAAGCAAGGTTTAGAAGTCAAGTTATAAGCCTCTAAAAATACAAGATTAGAACAAAGCTTCATAACTAAAATGCCCTCTCTTACAGGGGTAAAAATACAAACCCATCCAGGTAAACATAGGCGGCATTATTCCAAGTAGATCTACATCCTTAGAATCTTAAGTGTAATTATTAGTATCTCTAATAGAAATGCCCCTCCAGAGTAATTTAGAGAATCTAGAGAGGAAAAAATCTCCTCTCTCATCTAGTTTATTTACAATCATTTCGCCTATGATGAGACGTAGATTAGTTACCTTGGATTCTCACAGGACTGCATTTAAGACCACCAGGAACAAGTCCTTCCCATCATAATTATGCAGCAACAGCATTTGAGGTCCTGTTCTGCAAGGTAAGTGTCCTCAATATCCCTTCAGTTCTTTGAGAATAAGGGTGTTAAGCATCTCACAGGTAGCAATATGCCTACGAAGACAACAGGGCCTTGTGTGATCCCTCAAGAAAGAGGTTAGTTTCTATATTTAGAGAGAGTGCGTGTGTACATGCGCACACACACTCACTAGTCAAGAGCTAACCTTGGGCACTCTGCCATTGAGATGCTCAGAGTTACTCATTACTTCTGAAAACTTTGCCCTGTGTATGCACATTACTAATGTGTACCTGCTAGTGCCAAGTTCTCAAAAGCAACCAGGAATTCTGAGGGTGTGTACATGGATATTATAGGGAGGACAGATTGTATGTCCACCTGCACCCATGTGTACACACACACACACACACACACACACACACACACACACACACACACACACTCTCCAAGGCCATGTCCCAAGTGGTAACATGCAGTTTACAGTGCCTCAAAGCCTTTTTGAGGTGCCGCAGAACACACATGGCTTTTGTGAATCCATTCACTGTGTTGTATATTTGTAGCAGGGCAGGAAAATTAGGTACTGGGAAATCCCAGTATCTTAAAAAAAAAAAGGCAAAAATAAAAAGCAGAACAGCACAGAAACTGGAGATAGACTGGCCAGAGCCATGCACTGACTGCCAGCCAGGCTCTGCATGCCTGGATCACCAACACTGCTGCTGCCCCAGGATCCCAGGTAAGACTGCTAGGGCCAAATGTGCGATTGCTAGTTGTCCCAATGCACGTTCCTGCTCGTGGGGGTGCACTCTGTCTGTCTGTCTCTCTCTCTCATTATGTGGCCTACTGGGATAAAATTCAGAATAAAGGAGCATGGGGTAGGAAGCCAAGATTATACAAGCCCTCAGCACCTTCAAGAGTTCTAGAAATGTTGCAATATTGAAGAAGCTGCTTTAAATCCCACAAGCAGGATTCTTTTACATAACTGGCACACAAATATGGAGAGTACCCAAAAATCTTACTGACCTTGCCAAGACAGAATCATGTATTCACATGGGTTCCTAAATAGTTTCTCCAAGCATAATAAGAGATTTTTCTGCAAATGTACTTGGTTCCTCCCTTCATTCCCTACCTTCCTCTGCATTTTTAAGTATAGATGTTGTGGTCATTAAAGGTACAGAAACAAGAGCCTTAAAAAGAGAAGTTTTCTAGCCAAGCATGGAACAAGAGCTGTAAAGATGAGGGTTTGCAAGTGAATGGGGACTACATGCAGCTGCAACAAATGTGTAGGACAGTTGAGATGTACCAGCTGAGTGAAGCAGCGGCAACCTTTGAAATAAAAGCTGCAACAAATGACAGTGCAGCTCAACCTTCCAAGCCTCCTGACTAGCAACAGAAATTACACATAAACTGGTTTAAATGATCAGAAACTGGTTTAAACTTGTAACAGAACAGAAGTTCAAGGCACATTAACCAATTTCAAAATGGCTGAAACTGGTTTAAGATAAACCTGGTTGAATGTAGCATCAGACTTAACTGATTTGGGTCAAATCAGTTTATGAAACTTCTGTTCCAGGTCCCTTCCTGGTTCAAGTTAAATCAGAGTGCCCTGGCATCCCAGCATGCTCTAGCCCTGGGGGGTGGGCTGGGCAGGGCTGTCTACTTAAACAGAGAAGGATTGCGGGGGGTCAGGAGGGAGGTAGGGACTGCCCCCCCAGGCAAACTATTGCTGGGGTCTGGGACCAGGGAGGGGGATTAAACTTCCCTTCCCCAAAGTACAGAGCTGCCCTGCCCTGCTAAAAGCTTACTGCTGGCTGCAACTGTGGACTACAAATCCCAGAGGTACCTGGAAGCAGGAAGAGGAAGTGATGAGCAACCCTTGCAGAGTCCTGCTGCTGTGAATGTGGACTGCAAATCCCAGAGACCTCAGGGGCAGCAGCAAGAGGAAATGAACACATAGCCCTACATGCCAGAGAGCTATGCTTTAGCACCACCCCCCAGCTTCCGGCCTGAGCCACTGCAGGCATGTGATTGAATTTCCTAAATCAAAAGTGAATGTCTGTCTAGTTGTTTCTCAGTTTAATCTCTGCAGCTTAGACTAACCTACAAAGACTGAATCAATTCAGCCTTGGGCTTTTTGGCTAGGGACAGAAGTTGCACATAAACCAGTTTAAATGATCGGAAACTGGTTTAAACCTGTAACAGAACAGAAGTTCAATGCACATAAACCATTTTCAAAATGGCTAAAACTGGTTTAAGATAAACCTGGTTCAATGTAATATCAGACTTAACTGATTTAGGTCAAACCAGTTTATGAAACTTCTGTCCCAGACCCCTTCCTGGTTGAAGTTAAATCACAGTCCCCCAGTATCCCAGCATGCTCTGCATCCCTGGACTGAGCTGTCTGGTCCAAAGAGCGGGGCTGGCCCCACCCCCCTACTCCCTGGCTGGAGCAATGAGGGCTGGCTCACTGGCCAACTCACTGCCCCCCCAGGCAAATGCCAGCTGGGTTCTGGGGCCAGAGAGGAGAGTTAAACTCCCCTTCCCACAAGTACAGAGATGTCCTGCTGGCTGTGCCTGTGGACTACCAATCCCAGAGGCACTTGGAAGCAGGAAGAGGAAGTGATGAGGAACCCTGCAGGGTCCTGCTTCTGTGATTGTGGACTACAAATCCCAGAGACCTCGGGGGCAGCAAGAAGAGGAAGCGAACACACAGCCCATGTTGGCTACATGCCAGAAAGCCATGCTCTAGTATCCCCTGGCTTCTGGCTTGAGCAACTGTGGGAATGTGGCTGCAGTTCCTGAATCAAAAGTGAATGTCTGTTCATTTGCTTATTGATTCAATCTCTGCAGCTTAGACTAACCTGCAAAGATTGAATCAATTCAGCCTCTGGCTTTTTGACTGCTTTAGCCCCTGAGTCTCAGCTGAGTGCCTTGACCCACTCCTCTTTCTCTACAGAATAATTACAACAAGGCAAAAAAAGGGAAAATTCTCTCCAGCACCCCACAACATGCAGCCACCAATATCAACAACTGAGAGGGTATCTAGATGACTGCATTCACCAGTTCTTGGGCTTTTATTTAGAGCAACTAACAAGGGTGGGGGTAAATAGTAACAGCATTCCTTTTAGTGATGTTAACACTAAATGCACCAGGAAACAGACGGAAACCAGAAAATTCATTTCACTTGGAACCCCCAAAAGTCATCATGTGGTGGCAACTGTCTGTCATCGGTGGACACTACGAAATCCAGCCTTCCCTCCATCTGGTAGCGTTGTCTTCTCTCTACATATTAAGAGCCTGATTCAAAAGCCCATTAAAGCCAAGCAGTATTTTACCAGCAACTTCAAGTAATGTCATCTAGGGCAAAACACAAAGCCCTATGGGAGTATGCAGTACATTTCTTCTATAGTAGTGGCATGCCTTGCCAGAGATGAGCCTGTACCAGCAGCCGTGCATCCAGGAGCAGTACATAGCCAGAGAATCAAGGCAGTGCATTTCTTTTCCAAACTTCTTGCTGTGACACTGGGTCTTAAAACTCTAGTAGCAGTTCTAAGCGCACACCCTTAACTGCTGAATGTTTTTATTTTTAGAGCACTCCATCAGGACAAAAGTCTAAAAATAGTTTTGAACATAAATTTCTCTCATTTGTATTTAAAAAAAAGAAAGTGGTTTGGCTACTTGATTCTTGACAAGAAACTGATTCCACGCAATGTGCGAGATAATTACTCAGGATTCAAAACAAGGTTATTTGGCATGCCAGATAACAGGCAAAACATGATCTAAGAGGCAAGGAATGGGAACGCAGAGTAACAAAAGGTCAGAGTGTAAGGCTGGACCTTGGCTTTTAAGGGTTTAGTGAGGAAGTAAAAGAAAAAAAAATAATAAACCTGAAAGTCAGTGCCGACTTTTATCAGAAGCCAGGGTCAAGGATGGGAATGACAAGCTGTAAAAGGCTGGATTCCATCAGAATCTGAGCTGCTGACATTTGTATGACTTGGAGTCAATGGCACTCTCCAGGAGATCCTAGGACTAATGAATTACAGTAACAGATCTCTGAGCTGTGCTGACCAGCCTTCCCAGGTTTCTGATTGTGACCTGCAGCTTTTCCCAGGGCCAAATTAAGGCAATCCAGGGCCTTTGGCACAATCCATGCCTCTCCGTCCCCACTGTTGCCCCAGTCTCCAAGGTGCAGTGAGTTCAGTTAAATGGAAGGGAACAGCTCCCACTGCTTGGAACTATCATTCAGGCAGGCAGTACAAACTCAGGCTCAGGCAGGCATTAGTTATCCTTTGGTCATGTAGTCATGTTTTTACTTATAACCAAGAGAGCTGGAAGCAAGCATTCTGATTCTCATTGTGCAACCTGGGATCTTAGCACAGGTCTCTCTCAGATATGCTGAATCTAGGCCTAGTCTTTCCCTGGCAGTATGGAGAGAATCTCTTAATAATGAACTAAAGTAGAAGCTTCATGGAAGGCTGAATAATGCCAAGGTTTATAATGAGATATGGAGCCTTTTCCCCTGCATGATTGGTGTCTTATCAGTTGAACAGTGCCCATAAGCTCTGTGTCTGACCAACATTTAGTCGGTGATAAAAGTGAAACATGCTGTTGTCTCTTCAGTCTCTCCTTAAATTCACAAAAAATAATTAACATGAAAATTAGGTGCAATTAGCATCCTTATTAGTATCTTCAGCACCAAAGACCAAATTGATGGGAAGAATGAATTATTTCTCATCCTACAGATATCTGTCTGGGTTAAGACAAGCTGGACCCAATGCTGTATTCCCTATCCAGGCAAAGCTTTCAACAACTACAATAAGGTCTTTGCCTGTAAGTAAGGACAGTAGGACAAGGCTCACTGTCACCATCAGACATGTACTATATACTAGCATATTAATGGGGAAAGGGAAAAGAGGCCTGGAATTCACTGCCAGACAGGAAACAGGCTGGAGGTTCTGCCACTGTACTGATTTCCAGGAGGTTCACACATACTCGTGTTGAAAAAGGATGCAAAGGCTCTAGGATGAACTGAAGCTGGAAAAAAAAGAATACTTTTCCCTAGAGTACCCAGCCATCAGCCAAGAGGCTCAGGCTGAGCCCTAGGAAGAGGCCTTGGACACAGTGAATATACTCAGCACAAATGTTAAAAAAAAATTCTCCAAAAGTTTTTTCCATCTTAAAAATATTACTTAGAAAATATACGCAGGCTGGGATCATAATGAATAAACCCATAGCAAACTACCCTTCAACCTTGTAATGAGAACAACCAGGCCCAAGAAAAGATGAATAGCCAGAAAGGATAAAAAAAAAAGTAATGAAGAGTGAAGAAGGAAAGAATGGATGTCAGTGATCTTCCCCTTTTGTACTTGGGGTCAGTAGCTTAATTTTCTCTTACATTTGAGTTGTTTTTAATTTCCAGGAAGTCTTCTCCGCTATCTTGAAACTTCGCCAAATTAGCATTAAGCCAATAATTTATCTTCTCATAAAAATGCTACAGCATTTCCTCCATACCATATAGACTGCAAATACAGAACCTAAAACTGGGGCAGCTGTGAATTTGTTTTTTATTAATTATTAACTGTGTCAGAATTCCCCAAAATTAGAGGAAGTTTTAGGATGGGGGGAAAAAACCCACTCTCACTATCATAGGTAGCAATTATTTTTTATCCTGGCTTTATTCTAGAAACACAAATATTGTATATTAGCAGTGTTAACCCATGCTATCTTCCACAGCAGACAGTAAATGAAGTTTCACAAAGAAAAAGCTATTAAGCTTTCAAGTGTATAACACTTACAGATGCTGAATGCATCTACACAAAGGAAACATGGCCAGGGTTTCATGTGATCCTTTATGTGTTATGTTCCCCAGAAGTCCAATGGCAACAAAAGCTGGGAAATGACAGCATGCAGTCAAAGGATGAACATATGAGTGTTACTTTACTGATCATAATAATTTGAGTGAGACAAGGGACATTCAGAGAGTTAACTATGAGTTTGACCCAAAACTGATTTTGTAGTCTGTTATTGTTCATGTTTGACAGCACTGCCCTTTCTTAACATGGCATTTTCAGAGTGTGATTTTTTTTTTTTTTTGTAACGGTTACTTCAAAAATAGTAAATAAGCCCAAATTTGGCCCAGTGGAATAATTGCACCATTTAGTACATCTGGTCGTTTGGTAAGATTCCTTGTCATCACAAAAGAGCCTTGCACACAACACAATTCCAGGTAAATGATGTATAGGAAACCAAGGGAGCTCATCTAGCCCATCATTAACCTCATTTTGAGACAGCCCCAGAGGCAGTTCTTCAGCCACCAGCACAGCCAGCTGTCAATTGTGTCAAACCAGTAATGCATTAGTTAGCAGGGGAGCAATCTAAAAAACCAGCCATAGATCCAAATGCCTAAAAGATATTCTAGAATGTGGTAATTATGTCCTGCAGCTGCCAAGAACGCCCTCAGAGAGTTCACAGATATTGGTTGTACCAGTGAATCAGAGCAGATAGGCATTGTAGCAGCATGAAGACTGCTAACAATAGAAAGACTCCATCCCAACTTGCTGAGGCAGTTTCCAAACTACAAACAAGAACTGGCATCATAATTACCCAATTACTTTGGAGTAAGCCCTGCCTCTTGCTGCATAAAAGTATGTAGGTTAGGATTAATTGCAGTCCACTGGATAATTTCTTTATTTTAAATAAAGATAAAAAGTTAGGCCTAGTGATTTGGGGGGCCCATTTTAAGCCATGTTAATGGAGCCCTTTTCCAGAAGGCAGGTGCTCCTGTCCCTTGAGGGATCTCAAGATGGGCATTCAAATATGAAGGTACCCCTCCACCACCACGCCCCCCCAAAAAAAATTATTGGTCACATCTGAAAGTTAGGCATTTTTTTCTGGGCACCAAAGGAACTTTGGCCAATAATATCTAAAGACTATAAGAGGAGAATTAGAACCAAAATAATCTTCAAGTGATCCAAAATTTACAGGGGGGGGGTGTCCTTGACGAGCAATTCCTTAATACAAAAAGGGTGCCCCAGGTTCTTGATCACCTTCCCCATAAACAGATGTTTAAGAATAAGTGTTTGTCCATTATTATCCAACCCAAAAGAAACAGTGAATCTGTCTACTAGAAGAGGGTTGGAACCATCACTTCTAATAATGTAGGCCAGGAATGCAACTTCTAAGAATAGGCAACAAAGCCACAGATTTAAAGAACAAAGAGCATTACAAAGAGTGCACTCAAAAACTTTTTACTGAAATGTTCGTCAGTCAGAAAAATGCAGTTTCACTTAAATTGATGGATTTTGTAAGAATGCATTAATTTCAACATGAGAAAAGTGAAATAAATTGATTCCACTTCCTTATTTCAATATGGTAGAAATCCTTAAATTTGGTTTGGCTTTCAATCCATTTTTACTTTTATTATAAGTATGGTATGATATTGAAAGTATTATTATATAAGATACTATAGGATTATTATATAAAATAGTATGTATAATTTACATTTTTCAACATTATCTAAATGAAACAATTCAATGTTTCCAAATTATCATTATTTTTCTGATTTTCTATTCAGTAGAAAATTTCAAACTTTCAATATTTCATTTCAATTCAGTATGAAAACAAACGTCAAATATCAGCATTTCTCCTGGAACAGAAATTCTGTTTTGTAACCAGCTGTAAGCACAACTACACCTACAAAAACTGACTGGAGAACTATCCAGACCTCCCATACCTTTGTAAACAAAAAACGGCCAGAGAAGCAAAGTCAGAACCAGTGTAGCTCACCTGTAAACCACGTCCAAGTGTAAGTGCCACTTTGTCACAAGGAATTAACAACAAGGTACAGAGTAATGGCACACAGCAACATCCCAGTTTTATGAAGATGTCAAGGACCTCACCAAACTTTGCAAAACCAGAGATCACAAAATTAGAAACTCTTGCACCCAGGCAGACAGAACACCTCAGATGCTACAACTGCAGGGATTAGCAGCACAGCTGTATCCAGAGAGTTCTGAAATCTGGCAACATGGACACTTGAAAGTTTATGCACTAGTGGGTAAGTTCATTGCAATTTTCAGTATCAAATAATACATAAGAAACCCAGAATTCTGGCCATACAGAGTTTGGAAAAACAGGGTTACCTTACAGTTAGAATATAACAAGACTGCAACTCAAATACAGATGGAAATTAGTTTTTAAATAAAATTATCAGTGTGATTATTTATCTTTGGACACCACCGGCCTAAATTGCAGAGGCAAAAATAATTCTATTTCAAGCACATATGAAAAAAATAAATTCTAGTTGAGACAATGTCAACCAAAGGGGCTGAGGCTTGTAAAGGGTTTCAAAGTTTCCATAGACCATAAGGGAGACAGGAAATGCGCAGATGACAGAACTCAGGGGCTGGCCACCTACAGCCCACAAGTTAGAAGAGATTTTTTTTCCCAGTCCACCAAGCACATCAAAAAATAATACTGGCACAGAAGTTTATATATCCCACCATTAAGTTTTCCCCAAGAATACACAATCTAGTGATCAAAAATGTAACAACTGCCTTCTTTAGCCCACCTTAGGACTGAGTTGTGTTAAATCAACCTGCTCTTACTGAAAGGATACTAACTCTTAACTTAACCTACTAGGCAAAAGCTGGGCACAACATTGATCTCTATACTGTACCTGTACCCATGGACAGCAGAGTCCTGAGATCAAGATCCACTTTAGGGATTAAAGAGGAGGTTCTGGTCTTTGGAGGGAGATGCTCACAGAATTTATCTTTTTTCTACCTGCAATTATTTATTTTGCATTTTATAGCCAGAATTTTAGAGATATCCATGGAGAAATCAGTCTTCACCTTTCCCAACCATCAATACTCCTTACCAGACTCTCCCCCTTGCCAACTCTGAAGCATTAACTCCATATCCTTCAACTCACTCTCACTTCCATTGCAGGTGTAATTACCAACATGTCTACAAGTCATGGGAATAACAACCTTTAATTGCAATTAAATACTGAAATTGCAGTACACCTGTTTGATCAAAAATAGATATTCAATCTGCTGTGTTCTGTTCATTGTCAACAATAGCTATTACTTATATCACTTGAACAACTTTTTTTTAATGAGGTAATGGGATTAACTATTGCTCTTGCTTCTAATTTTATAGATCTTATAGAAAATAATCTAAAGTTGATGCACACAAGTTTTACCCTATCCATTTGATATATCCCACTTTTGAATTCAGACCTGAGTTTCTGTAGTGTACTGGTGCTGATAAATCAATTAGACTGTGGACAGCATTTTCAAGAGAGCCTATGTAATAGCAGAGCTGAATTTGCAAGAGCAACTTGAGCAGTGGATAATTCATTACTTTTGAAAATGGGACTTAGGCACTTTTGAAAATGTTACCTATCAGTCACTGCTTTAGTGAACCAATATGCAGTTACCTTATTTTTTAAACTGAATTCTGGATTTTGAATTCCACATCTGCACAGCTGGGCTGCAGAATCAAAGCTCTTATTAAAAACAGAAATACAGCTAGTGTTCTGGTAGTGAAGAATATCTTTGAAACACAGACTGAAGAAGAGTAAATTTAACATTAACTCTGAGTCTGGAAACAACCTAGAGAAATTTACGTTAGAAGAGAGCATTAAATTTTCCATAGCAGCTTTCCTTGGAGGAACCCAACCTGCACTACAAACAGGCTAATTATGCCTCTCTTCCCCTGAAATGTTTCATATAGGAAAATGAGGCACAAAGCAGTTAGGCCTCAGATTTTCAGATTTGATTGCAGGCCAAGTAGAAGAGGGGAGGCAGTGAAGGGTCTCTTAAAAATGAAGTGTACCAGATATTGAAAGACAAAGCTCTTCAAGAAGGAAACCTACATTTAAACAAGTGTCCACATTCCTATTTAGGCACCAAAACAAGTGACCTGATCACTGGAGCTGATGAACACTAACTGCTGAATGGTCACTTCTAAAAGTCAGGCCTCTTACCAGAATTTAAGTAAGGACGTAAGGGCCAATACTTAGGAACTCGTGTTGGTATGGCTCTGGTTGGTTTATATATAGGCAAGCCTGAGGTAAACAGTGCCTGATGGCTGACTGAGGTCCAGATCTGGCAAAATAATAAAGCATGTGCTTAAGGTTAATGCAAAATAGGAGTAGTCATATACTTAAATGTGTATTTAAAATGGTTTCCTAAACTGCGACTTAGAGGATTGGAAACAGCCAACAAACAGGTGACTTTTTTGCCAACACGTTTCCTTTTTCTCAATAGCAGCCATTTTAAGCTGCTCTGCTGCTGAAAGTATTAGACCTGCGTGATGTGGAGTCTGTGATACTTTATGGTTAGGGGTCCTGAATTGCAGGAGCGACTTACCAAAGTTTGCAGGTTAACCACAGTGTAAAGTTCTAATTCTGCGGTCATTTCACAGTGGCCCCACCCCATTGTGCTGATTGGCAGAGAAGCCCCAAGAGGAAGGAGGGATGATGTGACAGCTGCCATCTTGATCTCTGGCTGCCCTTTTTGTGGCCCAAAACCTCAGCTCTGATTGGTGGAGATGCCCTGGCAGGGAGAGGAGGAATAAAGGGGCATCCACCATCTTGTCTGCTGCCTTTTATGCCACCCCACCAGCCAGTGCCTTCCCCTCCTGGTAACAAGCACTGCACTGAGGACCTATCATTTTATTTTTTTAAGTTCTTTTTTGCTGGTTTTGTGGACAATCCCAAATTTTGTGGTTTCCACAAAATCGCAAATTAAGTGGGTCCCTAATCATGGTGTCTGCTTAGCAATCACGGACTCGTCATGATCTGACCTCACCCCCACCCCCCAAAGCCACCTTCACTTGAACAAAGAAAATTAGCCCACTTCACCAACATCAGACACTGAATATTTTTAAAACCTTCCATATAAAAATGAAAAATTGTCATTGGGAGCCTATGATGTTGCTGAAATGATTTTAGTTTAGAACTTGGACTTCAAAGACAATCTGAATGACAAAAGTAAGTATGTTATTTCATCTAATGGCCAAATGATTTAGTAGATAAGCTAATTTGACAGACATTACTTAAAACTGGTTACTTGGACAATTTCTCTCTCCTCTTTATCATTATTTTTCTTATGGCTCTAGAAGTCTATTATCTAGAATCTTGTCTTTTCTCTTCCTTGACACAAGACAGATGCTGGAACTTAAGGCGTCATTATTGAGACACCACTAAATTTAGTTTCATATTGGATTGCTCCATTTCCATATTATTGTAGCTGCCATTTCCTCTTTTAATTTGCAGTAGGTCTCCATCCACAATATCACTGTTACTTCCTAGCTGTGATGCAACGTTCTCTTCCCTCCCTGGAAGTATTCTTTCAGAAGTTCAACTGACACTAATTTCTTTAAAACATAATCTACTTTTTATTATTCCCTTGCCCAGCACTAACTGTGGTGTCAGAAGGGAGCAGTATTCAGCTACAGTTGCTTCACTGATAAGCACTGTCATCCCCCACCTTGTCTTTTGATAAGATTCAGTAATTTCCTTAAACACTAATTTTCATTCAAATGGGCAAAACAGCATTCACCTTGAGATTCAAGAAGATGACACTGTGTAGGTGAAAGGAAACATGACAGAGGCCACTGCTACTCATCATTTCACAGAGATGGAAAAGGCCTCAGGGTACACAGTAGAATGAGAAACTTTATTTCCTTACCACTGATGTTTATTGATTTGTCCAGTTCATAGGGAGCATCCCTTAATGTTCTGCTTTCATGTTTCTGCTTTGTTGCATGGGTGCAGGAAAGAATATTGCAAATTGATCTTTCTTCCTTGCCTTTGTTGGGAATGAACTCCTATTACATTAGCTTCCCTGGCCTGTCATCTCGTGCTCACTTTGCCAGGATATAATCAGCATGGCTAAACACTGAGGGCTGAACTGATTCATTTCCAACATTCTCCATTGAGCCCATTGATGGGCTCCCTGTTTGATGATCTATGCAATAGACAGCCACTTTTGATTGTTTGACCTCTACCCTTACAGCTCAAGCTGTCAGCTCTAGCACCTGTTTAAGTTAACAGCACACACATTGTGTTTATTTTAGGTTTAAAAAGAAACCATAACAATGGATTAGCATTCCCAAAACACAAAGGGCCTGGGTTTTAGAGGTGCTGAATTCTTGCGGCTCCCACAAATGTCAGTTGATATTTGGGTGCCCAGCACCACTATAGCAATGCCCAAAACAGAATTTTAAACAAGAAAGACTTTTTACTCACAATATTTAGGTAAAAATTAATAAACCAAATGCACTGAATGAAGGGAAACCTCACCCGAGGCTTTGGGCAGGTAGGTAACAACCTACTTTTGTACTATGATTTGGAACTAGTTTAGAACTAATAGTAGCACCCAGGTAAGCTAGACTTAAGAGGAATGCAGTATGAATTTTCTATTGTGCCAGCTGATGTGTTTATTTTTTTTAAAGTCAGTAAACAAACTTAGATTAGTTGTGGTACTGAACGCACTAAATTATGTTAAAGAATTAAGGCTAAAGGACATAGGGTTTTTTTCAGAAGGGCAGTGGTGAAGGAAAAAGTTAACTGAAAAGCAAAGCCTTACAATAACTGATTTAGAGGGTTTCTCTCTCTCTCTTTTTAATAATTCTGCAAGTTATTTTAGAAGACTGTTTCAAAACAGTGTGCAATGATATGCCTTAATTAACAGATATGTTCCTGTTATAGGAAGACAGACACTGCATTAACAGATGCAGATTAGGTAAAAACTGATTGACGACTAAAAGTCAACAGTGGGTTTGTAATGTGTCTTATACTGACCTGTAGATTGCTGTGGCTACCTATGTCCATGGCAAATTCCTGGGGCAGGGACTGTCTCCTATTATTTCTATGCTGTGCCCATCAAAAGATAATCCAAACCTCTACTGGAACTGTAGAGTACGAGCAACTACATTGTTTTCTGAGCAAGGCTGGACACACCAGTGAGAAATAAGCCCTGCCCAACTTATATGCAGACTTACAAATACGTTGAGTAGTCAGCTTAGCACAGCCCTGAGCACCCCCCCCCAGCACTTGTGCTCAGACAATCACATCACATAATCCTTTTTGTAAACTAATTAAAGCTCTTAAAAACAAGGAGGGCTTTGCATGGTTAAAAAAATGCCTTCTAATTTCCCATTCAAAATTTATTCATGGCCAATTTATGTCCGTTTGTTCTTGCATCAGCATGGCCTTTAACTTAAATAACTCTTTTCTGCTCTTATTTTCACCCTTGCCCCAAAAGCATTTATAAATAGCACTCATGATCCCTCTCTGCCTTCAATTTGCTGGGAAACACAAGCTTAGACCTTTGAGTCTCCTCCCATAAAACAGATTCTCTGCCCCTCTTCAAAAAAGATAAATGCAGCTGGAATATGGATGACCAAAGCCATATGCCATATTCTAGTTAACAGTGCCATGTACAATCACAGTCACATTTCCCCATCTCTCTGGAAATATCTTGCCTGACACCTCAGGATTACATTTGGCTTGTCATAACTACATTACATTGGTAGCTCAGTTAGTAGTGAACAGGTTTGTCCCACATTCTCTCTTCGATCATTTCCAACCAGTGAGTTTTCAAGGTTTTAGAAGAAATTCTTGTTATTTCTTAAATGTAGTTGAACTTTGTTCTCTTAAATTGCAACCCATTTATATTTCTCCATCTTCAAGGTCATCCAGTTCTTCCCACAATATTCCAATCCACCTCTTATCACCAATGTTTCCCATGTTGGTGTCATCAGCAAATTTCAATAGCATCCTCCTACTTCATGGACCACAATTACCACAGTACCACATAAACCATCTTCCACAAAATATCAGTCTTCCAAAATTGGGATGCATGTGTTAAGAGGTAGAATCCAATTTCTGTGCCAGAACCAAAGCACAGGAATGCTGTAATGGTTGCAAAGGGACTCTATAATAGCTGCCAGGGCTGTTCTTCTTTTCCAGCTGCAGGAAGGGATGGATGGAGTGAAATCTTCAGTTTCACAGCTAGTTTTAACCCTCTCACAGATCTACTGGATTGGTTTCTCAGCCAAAAGCTGCTGCCAATTCAGCAATAACAGTGAGAGTTGAAACTAGCTTTTGGCTGAACAGCGAAGGTCAGGATTCAGCCATGCAATCAAGAGCCCCTGTGGTCAGGCTTCAGCCATGACTCTGGAGAAATCCTTTGGTTTTCATTCTGCCCTCTCTAATAAAAGTGTGTGTCTTGTTGGGGGGTGATATGCAAGAAAAATATGGTAATATATATCAATGGAAAAATCAGTCTCCAGGCTGATCCTTTAGGAACTCAGCTCACGACTTCACTCCAGGCTTTCAACGCAGCCTGTTGTCAACTCCCCATGAGCCAGCTCCTTATAAAACAGTTAGTATTACTCCCTGTTCTAAACTAATTATCAAGCACCTGCCAAAATCACACTTCTTCAGAGCTTCTGTGCATTGGTTCCGCTCAAACCCGACAGAGTTAATTAAAAACCCTGGCTACTAGGGCTGTGTTACCACATGCCAGCTCTTTAGGAATTCTGGGCTTCCCAAGCAACATGACTAAATCCAGCTCTAAGTTTTTCCTCCATCTCAGAGGAGACAATCTCCATTTTCATACCCTCATTCCCATTAGCCATCCTGCCTTTGTTACCTCATTAAACATCATCATCCTTAACAAAAACTGAAGCACGGTATTCACTTTAGTGTTGCAGCTATAGCTGGATCATCATTCATCTCTATCCTGTCCTCACTGGATTGTGGCCCCACTTTCTTCTCTTGTTAGGTTGAAGAATCTTTTGCTTTTTATATTAATTTTCTTTGGAAGATCTAATTATGCTTACATTTTGGCAATTCTGTCTTTACTCCTTCACTTTGAGCCTCGTAAAACACAGCTTTTTTTACTGATTAATCCTGTCCCACCCCTATTCCTCCTGGATGTCCTGCTTATCCCTAATATTCTATGTGAGGTAGTAATTCATCCTGTTAGGTCTGGAGCCTCTTACTATGAGATTTTTGCCCTTTGCTTGGGATACAAGTTTCAAACCCCCTTTTTTTTTCAGACAAATCCTTTCAAGCCTTTGAGCTCTCCAGTCCAGTTGATTATCTGACTGCTAAACTCTGAAATAACAGGCTTTTAATGAGTTACTGACCCAAACAGCAATGCTGGAACCTGGACTAAGGCCAAGATCCAGCAAAGCTGTTAGGCACATGGCTCAGCTGTAAGTACATGCACAGCCCCAATAAAGTCAATGGGACCACTCACATACTTATAATCAGTCACATGCTTTAGTGCTTTGATAGATAGGAACCATATAGATCCAGACTCCAGCAAGATCCATAAATATTTGTTAAAATCTGAGTTTGGGAGATTCAATCAGCAGATCCTTGCTGTTTTAAAATTTTATTAACATACTTTATAATGAACTATATTACGGAAGACTTATGTAGTTATTCCATATTAATAAGTCACACCATTGACTTAAATCATATTTGCTGATTTTTAATTAAATAAAATTCAACAGTGGTGCTGCCAAACTAAAACTATGTTTTTAAAGCAGTGGATACTTAAAATACTGTAATTGTCTTAATGCAGCTAAATTAAATCCTTATGAGAGATAATCTGAAGTGCGATTGTGACCTATTTTCTATTGTAGAGTTTACATCATGTGGCAGGGAATCAACAGTGTCCCAGATATACCTGAAGCAAATATTTTAAAGATTAAAATGACTGATGAAATATGTACTTTTCACAGAATTGTTTTAATACCTTAGTGGATTTTAAACTGTAAACTCTCCAGCTAAATTAGTTCTTTATAATGAATAATATTTCTGAGGAAAGTAAATTCAAAAGTATGAGGAAAAGTCAACAAAGAATAATAGAAGAAAAACAGAACTTGACTGACTTGAACTAATCAACTGATGCAAACTAATGAAGAAAGGTTTCATTAAGAGACACACCTGCAGCACCACACAGTATATGGGAAAACTACGGTAATGGCAATTCCTCTTGTGAAACTGAATTAAGACTTCAAAATAAATGGGGAATGGACAGAGAATGAGAATGCCCCTCATTAAATGTCTATAGATCTAAGCCTCAACCCAGCAAAGCAAGATATCCCAATCCAGAGGGGGTATGGTGGGCACAGGAAACAGAGCTGCTACTGCTCCACTCCAGGTGGGGCTTCAGGGAGTGGCTGCATGGAGAAATGGGCTAAGTGGGGGGGTGGCAGCAGCTGGGTCCCTGCTCCCTGCCCAGATCCTGCCCCCCACAGTGTTATCAGCCAGCACAGGGAGAGGGCACAGGGAGGAGGATCTCTCCTACTGCCATTGCTATCCATGGCTGAGCATTGCTTCCTGCCCAGTTAATCCCCCACAGCCCCAGCTGGAGCAAGGTGGGAGTATATAGGACAGTAGCAATGGTGGGCAGGTCTCTTCTTTCCTGCGCCCAGAGGCATAAGTAAAGATGGTGAAAAGGGGAACTGGGAGGAGATGGGAAAGGTTGCTGTGCATGGACAGAATGGAGAGATAGCTAAGGGTGGGGTGGGAAATCCCTATCTGAGTCAGGACTTTTTAAAAGTCCCCAGATGTTGTTCCCATGGCATGGCCTGCCCATACCAGTAGGGGGGGGAGGCTGGGAGCAGAGGTGCAACCACTCCTGCAGTGTCAGTCATCGTTCCTGCATCCCCCTTTTCAAAATCCTGGGTCTGCTTATGCCTGGATCTATTCAGCTACTTAAAAGGAAGCCTTACTGGATAGTGACTTTAATCTCGACTGCACCAGTGCTAGGCAGTCAGTGGGAGCTATAAGCTCAGCAACTAAGAGGATCAGATCTGTAGATCTCAGTGCAGTAAAGGACTAAACACACTCCCATTCAACAAAACAGCTACACACATTTGAGTCCCACTGACTTGCACAGTCCCTAAGGATATGCTTGAGTGCAGTGGTAAATAAGGATAGGACTACTTACATGCTTGAATGCTAGAATGAATCTTGAATAGATCTGAGCAAAATTGGAGTTAATACCCCCAAAGCCATTAAAACAAACAAACAAGCTCACTTGGTTCCACATTCCGGTAAAAACATGAAACTCCCAAGTTTGTAAACAAATTAAGCAAACCTCAGTTGCTGAAGTGACCTTGCTGTTGACACAGACCCAAAGTCAAGTTCTTTGAACGCTTGCTCAAACTATAAAGTTTAAAGCTCCCACCCCCAAACACTAAACTTATTACTAAAACTTATGGCAAGCAAAATTGCAGCCATGACCATGCTGCTAATGAGTCTGCTAATGAGGCAAGTATGTGAATCATCTACGTTTCTGATAGATCTGATAATTTTTAAAGGGAGTTGCAGGTCAGGCAGGGCCCAGTAGTACAATCTAGCATCACCTCCTCAGAACCATTTGGATCTACTGAGTGCCACCAAAAGCATTTGAAGGGAACTACATCAGCCTTGTTTAGCCAAAGAGAAGCTGTACTCTGAGTGGCTTCTGGAGGGGGTAGGGAAAAATAGTGGAAAACCTCTGTGCTCAAGTGGAAACCCTTTGGGCCGAACAAACAGCAATTCTTTAAACTGATCACTAGGTCCCAGATCTATATTCCTGCTAGGTGAAGAAAAATGGCTTTCTAGACTGACAACTGATTAGTATACAAGCATGATTATATGCAAATCACCAATTTCTATTGACTTAATTGTGATCTGATGTAACATGTATAATTAACACATGCATTTAAAATAAATGTATATTTAATTAACATGCATATTTATAAAATGAATATTTATATTTAGCACATAATTTTGGGTGAATTTAGGTGGCACAAAATTGAGAGGTTATCATTACTGACTAGCACTACTCTTAACATGAACAGTGATGATAAAACCTGTGCATATGGGTCTCTTTCAGACTATTTCAATCATGACTTGCCTCTCTGCTAGTCCAGTCTTGAGCTTTCTTGCAGAAATACCAAATATTTTACATTTCACCGGGCTGTTGTGATGTGAGCATTTATCTGTTGTGGACTAGGATGAGGTCACAGCATCATTTTCACTTCTGATTAGAGATTTTAAAACCAATGACTAAATTTGGCCTTATTTAAAGGGGTGCACTGAATTAAATGTTAGCTGGATATATGAAAGAAAAGATGGTCATATGGTAAAGAACTGGATGCAGGGGGGTGGATTTTTACCCCTAACATTGCCAAGCCTTCCAGTGTGGCCATGGGTAGGTCACGTAAAGCTCTGCCTCAGTTCTTCATTTATCAAATAGAGATTATAATGCAACCTCACTGGGGTAGGGCAATAGTGGAATTCTTTCATTTTTGTGAGACAATCATAACCAGCAATACATGTAAAAAATACAGTGTTTATAAATAAATCAATAACAGAACAGTTTTGCAGGGCGCATAAGGCAAAATGGGCTAAAAGTGTATTAGCCAACCATGGCCCCAATTCAGCACGATGCTTAATTATGCAGCTACCCTTGAGGACATCCATGTGCTATTGACATAAAATCACAACTGACCATTTCAGTCCATGGGTGCTCCTAGATTTCTCACTGATGTTAAGTTCTCATATCTGTAAGTCTCAGTTTCTACCACATCCATTTAGCTAGGAGACTGTATCTTGATAAATCTGTCTGGGGGACTGGACTAGATGACCTCCTGAAGTCCCTTCCAACCCTAATTTTCTATGATTCTATGAAATTATGACCTGGACACACACCTTCATCACCCTCACTTGGACATATCATAAAGAACTTCCAGTTACTTTCAAATATCTGCCTGATACAGAATGTTGCAGCATATAATATGAAACAATTACTCTTGAGAATGCATCATTCCTATCATTTGCTTGATACAGTAGCTCATCACGAAGCAAGTTAAAGGCTTTGACCCAGATCTTTCAAGATGGTTAGTGGCCTAAATTTACCCCCCAGATACCAAAGAGATAGCCAAAAACTCCAGAAAAAGAAACCATGATTGACAACACTAGTACAATGGAACCTTCTACCATAAGTGGAAAGCTTAGCTAGGGGGAAAAAACAAGTGTCACAAAAACTTCATTGCTTTCCATTCTAAGTGCAAGGTACACTTATCTCCTCTAATGCACATGTAATCATTTACATCTTATCCCCTGGTCATCACTATAAAATCTCTGCAGTTTCCAATGGTGTGACCAAAATCCGTCACATTTGTTTTTCTTCCAGGGGGAGAAGCACGTATAATGGAGTGGTTTGTTGTTTGTTTTGTAATAATTGTATATATGTATGTATGTATGTGTGTGCATGCATATACATGCATGTACATGTGTACACACGTGTGTGTGTGCGCGCACACATATTTATGGATATTCTTGCTTTCTACCCCCACACTTGCTGCAAAAAGCAGAATCCCTTAAGTTCAAAAGAAACAGCTTCCTTTGGAACCTAGAACAAACTCATCACAGTCTTTACACCAACTACAAAATGAGGTGAGCTACTTAGAAATTAACTGATGAAGTTTAACATTACTTTAATAAAGAAAGATACTATTCTTTCTAGTACAATACAATTACAAGGAATTAAAATCTTAAAAGGCTTGCTTCTCTAGGGCTTGGCAGTGATACACTCAGAAATGATCAAACCCCATGGAAAAAAAAAAAGATTAATCAAACCATGCATTATTTCTGTGCCAGGACATTAACTTTCTTCTAAGAAATATCACATCAGATCTATCAAATCGTGGATTTGCCAGTTAATCACATGGACTGGCCATCCTTAGGGAGCAAAGCAATCAATTTACATCAGGCCCTGTCCATTTCTCATTCCTACCTAACTCCCTCCATGTGTCTTATTGTCTGTCCTATCATACAAAAACTATCCGTCCCTCCACTAACATATCAGTGCTTTTTTTGTTATGTGCAATTGATAAAACCACACTAGGACACTGTTACAGTGAGCCCTTTGACAGTCTCATTGTACTTTCAAACCTGGAAAATATGATCAAGACTGTTTTTAAACCCTGAAAGATTTGCTGTACATTCCCATTCATGCATTCCATTTGTAATACATGTTTTTCAAATCAAATAAATATAAGTATTACAAATGGAACCCTGTACTTTAATACAGCTGCCAAGAGCACAAGAGGATGTACATGGATAGCTAAGAGTTAGTCTGACATGCATGATCCAGTTTTGCAGCAGAGCTGCAGCAAGTTCTGGGCTGCCTTCAGAAGTGTATAAAGCATTGAAAATAATGCAAGTGAATATCACAGCGGAGGCAGGGTTTGCACTGGCAGGGAGAAAGGTGAGAAAATCCAGCTCCCCAAAAACAACTTAAAAATCATCCAATGTGCCCGTGTACAACTTGATATCCTGACACTTCACCCTACCTTGTATTCACAGCAACCCTTAACAAGAGAGTGATTACACATTAAACAATGAAAGGGGCCCAAAACTGCCATAAAAACCCCAATGGAAGGAAAAACAAAGAATAATCTGAGATTTTTATGTCTACCTGGCAAGGAAATCATTCCATCCCATGCAACACTTAGAGAAATATTAAATTTACAAGCAACTAGAGTTTGCTAGTTTATATGCGTCCCATAAGAATCCTAGAAAACACCTACAAAGGCTTCAAAGGATCACAACGAGACACATCAGGTGGTGCACTATGCCAGAAAGAGACTTTTTAGATGGCTGGGGACAATGAGTTTTACCTTGGGTGCATCAGACCACTCCGAACATCTGTTGATCCTGCAGGACACACTCTTAGGTATCTCAGCCTGTTTAATTATCCAGAATACTATAAACACAGGTGCTCTTGGAAGGAAGTACTGTGTATTCACATATCATTCATTACAGATTCTAAATTTCCCTCCTTCCTTTTTTACTTAATGAAGTTCTCCAAAATAAAATAAAAAAAGATTTACTAAATCTGATATCATAAGGTTACTAACAATCTCTAAAGTCCTTTCTGTCCGAAGTCATGTTAAATCCCTTAAGGGCACATCATTTGTATTGAAAAGTACCCTCTTTAATTGAAGCCCAATACAACCACATTCCCCTGTTCCCTGTTCCAGGCAGATAAAGCTGTAGCAGTAGATTGCAAAACCCTTTTACATCACATTGTAGCTCAGCTCTTGGGAGCACTGTTGAGTTTTTTCTAATCTGATTATTTGACTTCATTATGATTCAACTAATAATTGGTATACAGTGAAAATAATTACTTGGATTCCTTCGTCATACAGGGAAGTATTTTTAATGGGTGAATAGCAAGCAAAGTCAAACAACTTGTTAATCAGCTCTTACATTTTGCATGACAGGTGTAAGTGAAGGGAGATGTCCAATGAAGGAAGAAAGCTCTCCAATTTTTTTCAGATACAATGCTAAATGGAGCGCAAATAGGCATATGAATTTATTATCTTATTTTTTTCTTGTGTTGGAACTTTCAGACTTTATCATTACTAGTCCAGACAGTAAATATAGGTAGAAATCTTCTCTGGATGATTGTCTGCAAGAACAGATACATGGATACCTCTTTATGAAAGAGATCCCAGTGACCCAGCTATGTAGGAAGGTATACTCAAATGTGACTAAAATGTGTGAAAATTAAGAACAACATTTTCCAAAAATTGTCAAAAGTTAGGCTCCTAGATCTATATTTAAGCACATAAATAGAAGGCCTAAATTTCAAGATCCACTATACTTAACAGTTCCAAAAGGTGTTTGAACTTTGTCCAACTTTTACAAATACAGTCTCTGCACATACATAAGCTAGGTGCACACATTTTATATATTCCAGCTATTAATACCATCTACCTACTCATTTAGGAAACAATTATTTTTCCGGGAGTTATGAGCAGGGGGAGAGGCAGTTACATGTAAAAAAAATAAGTTGCAGTTACGTTAATTAGGATTATCTACATTTTTATAAAAACCCACATTATAAAGCTTAACTCAAAATAGAAATGTTTTGTTTTTTTTTTTATTATGATACATTCATAATGTTCCACTGCAGTGACACAAATATAGGTTACAAGTACCTGGGAATGAGAAAATGAACTTGGTAGACAGGACAGACCTAAACTAAAAGATTTAATTGGAAGTCCTCTCTGTGGATCCAAAAATTTGGCAGCAGGGGAGCACTGCCACTGCTCCCCGCTGTCAAATTTCTGGACCCATGGTAAATCCCAGGGCTTGGATGACATAGCTTTATGGGGCTTATCTATTGGTCTAAGGCTCTGATCACGCAGTGAGCTTCATGCAGACAAATTCCAAAACTCCCCAGAAGGAGCCCCACTGAATCATTAAGCACATTAATGAGTGATATTTTTGTATATCAAGTTCTTCTTGACAGCACCTCTTGTCCATCCTAAAATGACATAATCTACTGGGCTTTACAGAACTCAGGCCACCGGAGGAACTATCCCTCACATGCCCTCCTAAAAAAGAGGACAAGCATTCAATTTACTACACATACTCAGGCCTTTAACATTTATATTTGAGATAATTAATTTCCATATTTTGAAGGGTATAAACACTGCTCCAGTCCTTTCCTCAGCTTTCAGAGACTTGTTGGATAATTAGGTTTACAATTAGATCATTAAGACTGAATATGTATTCTATCTTTTAACATAATAATAATAATGTTGTGATTTTGGGAATGGGACAATGGAAGCCTGTCAGTTTTCTGTTAGCTTGGTTTCTCTTCTTGCCTTTTAAATAGATGCACCCCTGAAAAACCCTTACTGCTTCTGACAAGCGATGTCCTAAAGAGTTTCTGTGAAGCCAGATACACATTCAGATTATGTCAAAATGGATTCAGTAGACACCATCACTTGTTGCTCCAAGGTGCCCACTGTCTAGCAGCTGCATCTAATTAATCAACAAGATGCCCGCAGGGAACACTCACAAGCAAGAGGCAGAAGATACCTGGTCTTCTGAGAGAGTATTAATAGCAGCTCGATCATATAAATAGTATCTCCAAATCAGGAGGCTTGATAAAAGCAAATGAACATATGTTCATGCTTCTGGGAAGCTTTTTTGTGTACCTGATTACTGGATAAGCCAAGCCTGCTGCTTGCCATACTGGTTCCTTCTTCTAGAGCAGCAAATCTCCACCATGGTGCTGCAGCATGCTGGGGAGCCTCCATATCCTTTCAAGGGTGCTGTGGAGTGCTGTACAATATTAGCACTGTTAGGTGTGCAAACATAATTCACAAGATAAAGCCAGATATTTCCAAGAGGAATCCATAGTGTCAAAACCATTCTGGCCTATTGTCAATTTTCTGAATTCTTTACAGAATTGCTCAAAGAATTGGATTATTTTTCCATAATCAAAAAGTGCAAGCAAAGAGCTGGCATTTTTTGAGGGTGCCTTTTGTCTACATCAAGGGGTGCCTCAAGTCTGAAAAGGTTGAAAACCACTGTTCTAGTGCCTGTAGTTCTGGTCAGTCCCTTCAGCAAGCCAAACAGCCTGCTGAATATTTCAATACAGAATGACAAGTGGATAAATCCAAACGGACAGCAAGCAGGAAAGTTTCAACCAAGAAGTGACCTCCACCCCCCCCCCACCTGGGAGCCCTTTCTAATGTACTGCTGTTGTAGCTGGGATGTGATGGCAGGGGGGTTAAGACATCTCATCATGACTACAGAGCCATGAGTTTGAGTTCTGCCCTGGATTCCTGCTGAAGACCAACCTCCTGCCTTGAGCAGGTACCTGGTCATTCAGGCTGGGAAGTCAAAGGCAATGGGATGTGACGCCAGATACAGCACACTGCTGTGCTACTGGCTATGGAAACTGGTACACCTTAATCTTGTTAGCCCAAGAGGCCATCTGGCTTGGGAGGACCTCTGACTTTGTGGTACACCAGCTGATTTTAGAGACATGCTTTACCATTTGTGCCAAAGAGTAAAATCTTCGCCAAACTGAACTCCCAATGATTCCAGTGGTGCCAAGACTTCATATCACAAGCAGGCCTGGACTGTCCCATGTGTTACCTCCTAGTGCTTTACCTAGTCTAATGTAGATGTTACCATTTGTGGTAATTTTCATACAAGTTCTGGGTTTATTCCTCTCACTTATACCAGCGAAGGCCTAGGAGATGCAATGGAATTACTTTGGCCGTACACCTATTTGAGTGAAAGAAGACTATAATGGGATAGCACCATGTATTCACTGTGCTCCATGGGGAGAAAATTAACTGTGCAAAGCACCGGCTCCCTTCTACTTTGCTCCAATAAACACACTAGCAACTGCCTGTCTGTATTTCTTCTCTACCTCTCTGTCTCTGTCTCTCTCTCTCACACACGCGCGCACACACACACAATTTCCAGGGTGGTTATAGGAATCAGTCCATGTACAGCTATTCTTGTGCTTCGTAAGCTTAAGTATAGATAGGAGAACCTATTATCTAACTGGCTGTACTGAATGCTTATAGATATATGTGCATCATCTTGTTTTTTCATTTTGTGGCTGAATAGTAAAAGAAGCATATCTGTAAAAAATTCATAGAATCACAGTGGTAGTGTGTTATGCCTGGGTGTCAGCTGGGTGGGTTTTTTGAGTCTGTATTGCTCTATTAACAACGTTCTTATTAAAGATAGACTAGAGTGAAAGGTACAACACCCCTTACATACACATGTATATGCCAAACCTTTTGAAGAATAACCATAAACATATGTGTTTTTGAGGGTTACACATTCTAAAATGATTTCACAGACCTCCGCAAACAACACATCAGGAACCTCTGCTTTTGGGACACGACAGCTAGAAATCACATGAAACTTGTGAAACCTGGGTTAGGAGTATCACAGTTCAGGCAAGAAAATACGTCTAACAAAAAATCTATCCCATCCGCACAGTTGTGCTGAACTTATTCACCAAGCTCTAATTTTCATAGGTTCCCTGTTCTTTGATCTACACATTATTTTTTTGTCTTCAGCATTCCGTGGATCATTGATTTAAAATGGCATGTCACTGGCTCCAGTCAGTAAATGAAAAAACAAACACACTTACACCAGGCTTGGCATAATGTTGGTTCTGCACATTTTAATATTCTATAAATTCTGTCCAGCAAAAGAACCACATTCCAAAATCTAAGTGTGTTCACCCGCCGTATACATACAGTGCATTTTCTAAGCAATACAGTATGCACACACACTGCTATCTATCCTGCTTATCACTCTGTATCTAAAACTGCTGTTTTGATCTAAACTGCAGTAAGACAATGATACCGCAACACAATTCCAATCAATATCTGACATGGTATCAGATTCCTTGCAGTAAAAAGTACTGGCTTAATATCTCGTACATGTTTTCACCAAGAAGCCTATGGTAGCAAGCCTGCCTTAGCAAACCATCAATTTAAATGATTGGGGAAAAAACAACACATAATAAGTGACAGATTTTTCAAATCAGATAAAGATGGGAACCAGATTATCTGTCTGTGGGTGATAGATTGCAGCAATAATAAATTCACTTTAAGACACTGGATCAATTTTTAATCAAGCCAAGAATTATTATTGCAGAAAGATAAAATGACCCATGAGGAGATGCCTTAATTTTCCACCAATCAAATTATAGCCTTTCTAAATAAGATGTAATGAGATCCATGGAATATCCAGGTTACGCAGCCTACCTAATTACCCATGTTCCCCGTCATGTTGTGATATAGTAGTGGTAAACTGACCTCTGAATTTACCAAGATGAAAAGGTAATTAGTTTTTCCACAGGGCTGTAGTGAAAACAACAGCAATGACACATGTCATCTCCTTCCACCAAGTCACAGTCTCAAAGGTGTTTGTTCTTAAAATATACAGAATATGACCTACTGGGTAATAAACTACAGTCATTAAGTGAGCCAGGTGTCTTCTGACAGAAAAATAACCACTACCTCCAAGTTAAGAATACAGAGTCTGAAGGTAAAGCATATCAGCCTATATTCCACATTAAATGTTATCAGCATGCTATCATATAGGATCTCATGAGCTAGTTAAATAGTTTATAATTAAAGATGGTAGAGGGTCATATATAAAGGGGACTCCCTGACCCATAGACAGATAAAGTTAAATTTTTGTTTCTATTGTGTTTACCTACACAGGTAAGGTACCATAGTTTTATGCCATTTCTAGGTTGCCCGTGGCATAAAACATTTCTGAGAATGTGCAGCAGAAAGTACAAAGAGGGCATGCTTAGAACTGCAGTCTGAAAATCAATTGGTATTTACAAAGGAGTTCAAAGAGAAGATCTTAGTTAGGTGAACGCTAGAACAAGCCCTGTTCTCATAACCACACTGTAATTGAGCTTGTGGGAAATTTTGAGGGCCTAAGGTCCTTGCCAAAATTATTAGCCAGAACTGTCTGTAGAGACCCTTGGCCAAATCCAGAAGCAGGAAAACCCACAGATGATATGTCCTGCCAATATGCCCTTTCCTTTAGGCATCACTGAAGCTCAAAGATACAATGACAGACATAATTGGCTCATGCAAAGAAAGACATCATCAAATTAATGAACTACAACAATTCATCCATCTGCTGCCCCTTCCTTGCTAATTTATTAATAACAATTACACAAAAATGGCATGGATTATAAATTTCAATTTCTTGTCTTTACCTGGAAATTTAGTCCATAATAGTCTTAAAAAAGTGATCTCATTATTTCAATGAGATTTATGGTATATTACTAGTAATGTGGCAATACCCAATTGACCATAAAAGCTAACTATTTTAAAAAGGAACTTAAATTACTCCTTTTGAAAAAATTGGGCATTTGGTTTACATACCATGCATTTCAGGTCCTCTTGAGTCATGCAGCAGCATATCACCCCATACTGCCTAGCTCAGGCAGTTCTCAACCAGGGGTTCTCAACCTTTTTAGACTTGAGGCACCCCTTGGAAAATGTAGCTCCTAATTTTCACTTGTTTTTTCACTACAGGAAAATAATAGAGCAATTCTAATGTTGCAAAGAATTCAGAAAGACCACAACAGGTCAGAGTGGCTTTAACAATAGGGATTCTTATTTGAAATGTCTGGGTTTATCTTGTATATCATGTTTGCATGCCTAACAGTGCTACAGCTGACACCCTTAAAAGGATCTCATGGCACCCAGGGTACTGTGACCCCTTGGTTGAGAATCACTGGCTTGGACTAAATGGTACCACTTTTTAAATATAAAATACTTTCTTTCCTGATTGGATCCAGCACTCTATGACACACTGGCTTTTCAGTGTGGAGAGGAAGATGAATAGAGAGATAGGAGCATGAAGAGTGGGGCTATCTCCAAAGAGCATAGCCTCACACTGCTCCTGTTTAACTTAATGAATTGCCTTTGGTAGAAAAAGAGGTGGGCCAAGGCCAAGCAAAATTCCACCCATAAGTGTAGGCATGGTTATAGCATTTGTAGAGACAATTCTGGTTTCAGTCAAATTGATATAAAGCATGATTAATTCCAATCAAATATGGAGAATTTATCCACCATAAAAGAAATCAAAATCAAGCCCACTGACTTCTCTAGCTCCATTTTATTTTGGATTGCATAAAATAAGAATCCTTTGAGCACGCTGAGTTAGTGATATATAGGGTGAAATTCTACTCCATTCATGTCAGTTACAGTACACCTACTGAATTCAATATTGCCAGGATTTTACCCTGAGGCCAATTCTACACATAGATCTTAAATCCATATAACTATTTAGTGCAAGATATGATCTTTATCTGATTGTCCAAGTATAACTCATTGCATAGATGTAGTTATACCAGCATAAAGATTCCTTATATTGATATAACTATTTTCTATCCTATATGGGAATACATAATAGTACAAAGCACCTGTCTGCCAATATAACGGTGTGAGGGTTAATTGTACCGCTTTGCCAGTATCAGCATAGTTAAAGAGCAACTTATTTTCTGCATAGACAAGTACTCATACTCAACTGCAGTGGGACATCCTAGGATGCAAACTTTCATTTTAGCAAAGTAAACACACAACAACAAAAAAGCACTCTATAAATATGCTAAAAATAAGAGGAAGACCAAGAAAAGTGTAGATTCCTTACTTAATGGGCAGGAGAATCTAATAATGGACAACATGGAAAAGGTGAGGTGTTTAATATCTTTTTTTACTTCAGTCTTCACATGAAAGATTGAATACCAGATGAAAAGCATAATTAGCAACAGGAAGTAGCTAATCAGTCTAGAGCAGGGAAATGGCAGATTAGGGATTACCTGGACAAACTGGAGGTTTTCAAATCCTATTTGAATGGGTTGGATTTGAACAGCAAGGCTAGCAGATACCTGAAGAAGAGGACTTTAATACCTGAAAGCTTGTCTAAGTCTATCCCAATCATGCAGGTGGCCCAATAGAAAATATCACTAACCAAAATTCTTGCCTTTCATATATTTCCTGGAGCATAATGGCTACAATATCACTACAACTCTACCGAAGATGCTGAGGTAGTTGCAGAGCCAGTGGCTAATATCTTTGAGAACTCAAAGAAGTCAGGTGAATTCCCAGAAGATTGGAGAAAAGAAAAAGCAGTGCCAATCTTTAAAAAGGGAAGAAGCGGGATACAGGAAATGAAAAACTAGTCTAATTTCCTAGAAATATACTGGCATACATCATTACAAAATGCATCTCTAGGCTGAAGATAACAAGGTTACCAGAAACAACTAACATGGATTTATCAAGAGCAAGTCACACTTAACCACCCTGGTTTCCTTCTATGACAAGGTGATGGGCTTTGTGGATTGGGGAGAGCAGAATATGCAACATACTTCAATATTAGCAAGACATTAGACTGTCTCCCACAACATGCTCATATGAAACCTAAAGAAATACAGTGCAGATAAGACTACACTAAGATGGATACATAACAGGTGTTCAATAAGTAGTTATCAATGCTCAGCATTACTGCTCAGCATTACTGGGAGGAGGTATTGAGTGGCGTTCCCCAGGTATCTGTTCTGGGTATGGTACAATTCAGTATTTCAATTCATAAATTGGAGGATGGAACTAAGTGCATACTTAGTATATTTGCGAACACCCTCAAGCAAGGTGGGTAGAAGACACATTAGAGGAGAAAGTTAGGAAATTAGGACTCAAAATGGCCTTGATGAATTAGAGAAATAGTCTAAAATAAATATGATCAAATTCAATAAGGAGTTAGGAAATAACAATCATATCAAGAAATACAAAATAGGAAATAACTAACTAGGCTGCAGTGCTGCTGAAAATGACCTATGCAGTATAGTGGACTGCAAGATGAGGGAGTCAACCGTGCAGAATTATTGGAAAAATAAAAAAAGGCTAATAGCAACCTAAGATGTATTAACAGGAGTGCCACATGAAAGTTACAAAATACAATTTTCTTGCTCTATTCCACACTGGTGCGACCTGACCTGATATTATGTACCCACTACAAAAAAAGTGGACAAATTGGAAACAGTCCAAAGAAGTTAAATGAAAATTTATTAGAAAGAGGCAAGAGGGTAGATTCCACTACTGTACACAAATCTTCTGGCCAAGATGACCCAAAGAAGGACTTTCAAGTAGGGGACATCCAGATGAGTACCAACACCCTGAGGCACTTGCCATGGGACAGAAAACCTGAGGCGACTAGGAGTGAACTTAGGTGTCTTTATGGGAACACCAGAAGCATGGGCAACAAAGAGGATGAACTGGCATGAACCACAAACCACAACCTGATTAGGTTCACCATCCACTGAAAGGCTGGGAATTCAGCCAGAAGAACAGAACATAAGTCCTACACTTCAGAAGGGCAGACTTTGGTAAACTCAGGAGTCTAGTTAGAAAGGCTCTCCATGACCTGCAACTGGACAATTTGGGAGTTCAGGATCGGAGGAGCTTCCTTAAGGGGGCAATTCTCATTGCTCAAAAAGAGGCCATCCCCACGTGGTCAAAAAGCAGAACGGAGGCCAAGAAACCCATTTGGCTCAGCAGGGATATCAGGGAACCTTTGAAAAAATAAAAAGAAGCATATAAGCAATGGAAAACATCTCAGCATCCAGAGAGGTGTACAATCATATAACCAGGGTCTGCAGATATGAGACATGGAAAGCCAAAGCAGGCATGGAGATCAAGCTGGCAACTGAAATAAAGGGCAACAAAAAGTCCTTCTATAAGTATATAGGGAGCAAGAAAAAAATCAAGCTCCACTGTGAAACCTCTACTGAATGGTTGGGGGGTGGAGAGGGATGCAGCCCACCGTTGATCCCTGCGAAAAGACAGAGCTCCTAAATACTTACTTCACATCAGTGTTCCTGAAATCAGATGGGAGCTGTTCACCTGTCCAGAGGCCCAGGGAATATGGGGAAGACAACAGTCCACATGAAATTAGTCCCGAACAGATGAGGAACTCTTGGAACATTTGGATGTGTTCATGTCTGCTGAGCCAGATGACCTGCATCCAAGAGTCCTGAAAAAACTGGCTGAGCTCATAGCAGGCCTCTGGCAAAGCTGTTCGAAGAGTCGTGGAACTAGGGAGTGATCCCGAATGACTGTAAGAGGGTTAATGTGGTAGCCATCCTTAAGAAAGGGAGGGGCAACCCAGCAAACTACAGACCAGTCAGTCTAACCTTAGTCCTGGGAAAAATCTTTGAAAAAATGTTCAAGGAGGCCATCAACCACAAGCTTGTAACTGGTGGTGTATTAAGAAGCAACCAGCATGGCTTTGTTGAGGGTAGATCATGCCTAATAAACCTGGTGTCCTTTTATGACCAGGCAACTAACCAGCTGGACAAGGGACGTGAGGTTGACATAATTTACCTAGACTTCAGCAAGGCCTTTGATACCGTTTCCCTTGAGATCCTTTCAATTAAACTGGAGGGTACTGGCCTAGACCAGGCTACAGTGAGGTGGGTTGGCAGTTGGCTCAGAGTCCAATCCCACAGGGTTGTATCCGATGGTATGGCCTCATCCCGGAGGGCCATCTCCAGTGGTGTCCCCCAGAGATCAGTGCTTGGGCCTGTGCTCTTTAACATCTTTATCAATGACTTGGATGAGGGGGTGGAAAATGCAATGATTAAGTTTGCAGATGACACCAAGCTGTGGGAAAATGTGGGCATATCTGAAGATATGTAAGGATCCAGGATGACCTTGACAGTCCTACGGACTGAATGCAATCAGATAAGGTTCAATAGGGACAACTGCAGGGTCCTTCATCTGGGTAGGAAAAACCTTCACCACAACTATACAATGAGTGGTGGTCCACTGGCTGGCACCGCATCTGAAAGGAACCTGGGGGTGCCAATCAACCAGAAGATGAATGTGAGCCAACAATACGATGAAGTCACCAGCAGGGCAAACAGACCTCTGGCATGCGTCAGCCGATGTGTTGCAAACAAATCCAGAGAGGTGCTCCTCCCCCTCTATTCAGCATTGGTGAGGCCACAGCTGGAGTACTGTGCCCAGTTCTGAGCACCACACTTCAGGAAAGATGTGGATAAGCTCAAAAGGATACAGAGAAGGGCCACCCATATAATATGGGGCCTGGAGGATAGGCCCTATGAGGAGAGACTCCAGGAACTGGGTTTGTTCAGTCTGAGGAAGAGAAGACTGAGAGGTGACTTGATAGCCACCTACAAGTATGTAAGAGGTGAACACCAAGATCCAGGGGAGCAACTCTTCAGAAAGGCACCCCCAGGGAGGACAAGAACCAACAGGCACAAGCTGATTGAGGACAAATTTAGGTTGGATATTAGGAAAAACTTCTTAACTGTCAGAGTATCTAGAATCTGGAACACGCTCCCAGCCGAGGTGGTGCAGTCACCACTCTTGGAGGTGTTAAAGAGGAGGATGGACAAGCACCTCGTTGAACTTACTTGAGCCCAATAACCACCTGCCCATGGCAAAGGACTGGACTTGATGATCTTATAGGTCTCTTCCGGTCCTTCCATTCTATGATTCTATGATTAGGGACAGACATTCAAAAAGCCTGAGCCTGAATTGATTCAATCTTTGCAAGTTAATCTAACCTGGTTAGGCTAAACTAGTTTGTAACTGCACAGACGTCCCCCCTGGACTGAAAAATTCAGGCACATGCCTGCAGTGTCTCAGGCTAGAAGGCATGGGGCACTAGAGCAGCCCTCCCTTTGTTTCCACAGTACTGAGCTGAAGTGGGATGTGGCCAGGCCCTGACAGGATGCATTGATTATTCCCCTCCCCACCCCACCCCCAGCTGCCCAGCAGGGAATGTTTATCACCGCTAACTCAGTGTTTATCAACCCATTAAGAAAACAAAGCCTTTCCCCATTAGTTCAAGCTCTTCTTAAACAGCTTTTCCAAGGAAGGACATTAAGCTACCTGTTGATTAGCTCCTAAAAGCCTGCCTGCCTTTGACGTCTCCCATGGCAAGGGCTGTCACCAGCATGTGGTCTGCTACCTAATGCTGTGGTGTCTGCATAAGGCAGAGGGGTGGGGGGAATAATCCCTGCTTAGCAGGGAGAAGTCAGGCAGACACTCTGTGCCTGAAAGTCTCTGCCAGAGCTCTGGCCAAAGAGCATAGGAGAGGGGCCAGCCCTGCTGTGGAGCAGAGAGCCCCACCCAGCCCAGACAGCATGCCAGGATGCTGGGAGTGTCTGGTTTATCTTAAACCAGCAAGGGGTCTAGGACAGAAATTGCATAAACTGGTTTGACACAAATCAGTTGAGTCTGATATTACATTCAACCAGGTTTATCTCAAACCAGTTTCAGCCATTTTCAAACTGGTTTATGTGCACTGAACATCTGTTCTGTTACAGGTTCTAACTAGTTTCTGATCATTTAAACCAGTTTGTGTAATGTCTGTCCCTAGCCTTGAAGTCTAAAAAAACATATCACCCAAGGAAATCAGGAAGAGCTGGGATTATATAATGTGAAGAACAAAAGAATGAAGGGGGATTTGATAATAGTTTTCAAATATAAATAGGGTTGTTAATAAAAAGATGGTGAGCAACTCTTCTCTGCATCCAGAAGAAACAGGACAAGTAGTAATGGGTTTACATCGCAACAAAGAAAATTTAAGTTGTACATTAGGAAGAACTTGCTAACCATGAAGAGGGTTAAATACTGGAACAAATTTCTAGAGAGGCTGTTGAATCTCCAAAACTGAAAAATTAAGTGCAGATTACACATAGATTTGCCTACAATGGTTTAAACAGAGATGATCCTTTCCTGAGCAGAGAGTTGAACCAGATGACCTCCTGATGTGCCATCCAACTCTACTTTTCCATGATTCTATGACCTACCTTTCCAGAAAGTATGTTTCTAAATCAGATTATTTTGTGTTACCTAATGTAGAGTGAGGTAATGAAAAAAACTTCAAAAACCTCTTTGCCCTAAAAAATCAAGTATAGAAACCATGAAAACAAAATATATTGAAAGCAAATAGAATTATTCCACAAGTATTTCATAACCAGACTTCAAGTTACCTTTTTATTTAAATGTTTTGATGAAAACATGTCACTAAGTTTAAAAAGGCCATATATCAATCTATTTGAACAAAAAAAACCCAACGTTACACTCATACTAATATCTTTGATGTTAAGTAAAATATCTAAGCACTGATTTCTACTTGTATAATATTTCCATTAATGCTGTATCTCTGCCTAATTAGGACATTCATTAAAAGTAAGCGAAGTTAATTTAAAGGCAAATTTCCAACAACATTCCATTTGATTTCCTGGTAAATTATCACTTTAAAACCTCTAATGGATGCCTTCAAAAGAAAGTGTTATTAACAAAATATGTGATGATTAACATAATTAAAACTCTCTAAAGTACAGGTTTTTTTAATTTAAAATGACAATTGTTTAAAAAAATGCAAAAAAGAATTAATAAAAAAAATCTCACATCTTTCAAGGAAGATGTCCAATATTCATGCTATCTAATGCACAAATATTGGGCAATTCCTTAAGGACACACAGCTAACCTAAAAATTTGAAACATTTACTTGTACAATAAAATTAGTTTGGGGAACTGAGAAACTCCAGCTCAGTCCCCTATTCCAAGCCAAGTTCAGCAAATGTTGATGAATTCTCTACTACATCAAGTCCAACAATTATTAAATTTAGGCTTTGCAGTATTTTCTCAACCTCTCCTCGACAAGAATTCTGTTCCTCATTTCACTAACCCCTATTCCATTCTAGCTATGCTCTTATAGCACATCCCAAGGTCACCATAATATCTCATTGCAAATAACCAAGATCTAGAAAAAGTCCTCTGTTGCTACTAGTTTTATTGTAGTGTTTAGTAGGGCTGTGCGAAGCTTCAGTCACTGATTCGATTCGGTAGAGATTCGGCCCGATTCAGCGGTCGAATCTCCAAATCCAAATCGAATCATGAGACCCTTTAATCTCTCCGAATTGATTTGGAGAGATTCAGAAAGGTTTGATGATTCAGACATAGAAACAGCTTTAAATGTTTTTTCTACATACCTCAAGGTACCAGGCAGCTCATGAATGCTGAGATGCTGGGGCGGAAGAAGCAACCCACAGGAGTGTGAGGTGGTCCCCAGCAGGTTCAGCAGCAGACCCAGAAGTGGACCAGAGTACTTCCAGTCCACTTCCGGGTCCACCAGGGAGCATGTGGGGGACCCCCTGCCAACCCCCGGCTCTGCAACTGGTGCCTCCTAGGTCTTGGACAGCCAGGGCCCCCCCGCCTTTCTGGCGGGGCGATCAGCTGCATGGGGGGGGTCGCCCCACGTGCTCAGCGGTGGACCCAGAAGTGGACCAGAAGTACTTCCAGTCTTCTTCCAGGTTCATCACCAAACATACAGGGGGTCCCCCCTGCACTCCTGTGGGACACTCCATTTGCCCAACCATTGCAGCATTCATGAACTATGCCTGGTACCTCAAGGTATGTAGAAAAAACATTTAAATCTGTGTCTGTGGCCAAATCGCTGATTCTCTGAATCAGCATCAAATCTTTACATTCAGATTTGGCTGAATCAAATCAGGACAGTGATCCAAATCAATAAATTGAATCACTGCCCCCGATTCGAATCCAAATCAAGTATGACCCATTTCGCACACCCCTACTACTTAGTGTAGTAAATACAGGTAGTAGATTAACTGCACATTAGCTACTGTGCAGTACTGCCCATGTAAATGCTGACCAGGAGTAAATTTGCTTCCAGTCAATCACACCAGTAGGGGGTCACAGATGACAGGGGAGTTCTCTGTCCCCAGTTGTGGCACTGCTCAGCTCCCGGCTCAATTGTACTGCTCAGTAAGCCTATATCACATTTAATACCACATGTAGACACACCCAATGTGAACACATTGGCAGGTTCAGGATTGTAATATTTTAAGTAATATCATTTTGTTTTCCTCAAATATTTATTATGTAAGCATGCCTTTGATTATTATGTATCTTCTGTAGCTAAGGGTCTGTCTAGACCCTAACTAACATCTATAGACCAAAGTTTCCCAAACTTTAGATGCCAGGGGATATTAGGAATCGCTGGTCTAGACTAGGTGCAGTGTAACATGGAGATACTGAGGTGCTTCAAGCAAGCTGGTTTGGGTATCAGAAGCAATCTAGAGCCCACTATAGACTAATTTACCTTGGCTCCTTGGCAGGATAAATTAGCCCATTCCATTTTGTTGCAGTTAGACTGCTTCCAATACCTGAACTAGCCCAACTTCATCTAGCTCAGATATTGCTATGCTAGATGTATCCTAACTCTCAGGGGAGGAGAGGCATTCATAGGTTCGTAGTTTGTAAGGCTGGAAGGGACCTTGGAAGATCATCAGTTCTGAGTACTTGTCTTGAATAGGAAAAGTGATTTGAATTTTAAGTCCTGACCAAAACTTAAACTATTTCCTCTGTGTAAATACAATATGGTGCTATTAGGCTGATTCTAACTAGTTGCAGTATACCATTAAGCATGTGGTTAGGCTGCAGAGTGACTGGCTAGAGTTGAATTAATGGTGTTCCCCAGCATTTACATTTTGTAAAAGGCCATGTTTTTATTTGGCTCAGGGAGGACATCTTAGCTAAACTCAATCAAAACTCAACCATGTGTTCTTGTCGAGACAAAGCCCAAGATGCCAACCTACCACCATGGTACTTGAGCATCTACCTTGAAACAGCTAGTCAAAGCCTTGCCCCAATATTAGAGCAATGGAGCTTCAAAGAGAATAGCCAAAGGGAATTTAGAAATCCTTATGAACCAAGGTAATTTTTTTTAACCCATTGACATTAATTATCATAGATATTTATGTGGCTCTTAACACTATGGCATCTAAATACCTCATGATGAATGGATTTTTATTTACACAATACTTTGGAGAGGTAGGGAAGTGACATTTTATCAATTTTATAATGAGGAACAGGGAATTGATGTGATACCGGAAGTCTGTGGCAAAAAAACAAACAAAAAAAACTGAACTCGGGTTTTCTGACTTCCACTTTAGGTCTTATCTACCAGATCATCCTTCCCACTTTATTCTGTGGGATTTACTTGGGGGAATAAGTGTAGGGTTAGATTCTTTTATTTCAATGGTATCTTAATAGAACTGAACTGTTGTTTAATAAAATATGGGGAAAACCTCTTTAAATTCATCTTGGTGAAATATAAACATCCTAGCATATTAAATAATTTGGATAATTTGCATTCAATGCCAGTACTAAGGAAAGATGGTAATCTCTTCAGTGACAGTGGAATAAGTTTTACACACATGACAAGAAAGTGAAAGGGCCAGTGGTAAATAATGAAGCTGATGCTGCTGGTAAGAAACATATGAAACAGAATATTCATTTTTCTTCTATGGGAATTACAGATGACAAAAGTGAGTCTTTCTTCAGATTGTTTTGTTTATAGAAAATTCATTTCCACTGAGGCCTTATGTTAAATTTGCTCTCTGATGTTAGTGTTTTCAGGATGCATGTGGCCACTAGAGTATGTTCTTATGATCTTACCATTTATTTACCTTGATACAAAACTCCAATTACTGTCAGAGATGCTTCTTGTTAAATATGGTAAGATCTCTAGCTTCTAAGAGTGTGAATATGTATTCTTTACTCTAGGGCCAAACCGAGAAGGAATGAAAATAGTGGGGACTTTGGCACAAATTAATTAAATATCTCAAGATAACAACGCAATGAAAGTTTGAAGAAGTTTGAACTTCAGAGACCGGTGAAATTTTTGGGAGAATATAGGTCAGATCTATGTTTGTCTTCTCTGTGGGAAGCATTGCTGTGCTTTGATTTTTTTAAAACCGATGGCTCAGTCCTAGGATCCTATCCTTCCAGTACCCTCAACTTGCATCGAAGTTGGCTCTTGTTAATGTTAACAGGAATGAAGGGCACTTGCCATGTGGCCCCCAACAGCAGAGAAGATTTTTCAAAGCTCCTAGTGCTACAGAAACAATGAGTCAATGAAATTGGTGGTCTTCGTGACTTGGGCTCCCAGCCCCGTTAATAGCTGCCTTATCTGGCCCCAGCGTTCCAGCACTTAAAAAAAAAAAAGCCCAACACTCGCCAGCTGCTTCAGCAGCCATCAGGGCCTCTGGGGGCTCATGGCAGACCACTCCCATGCAGCGCAGGGCAGTGGGGATCACCCCCACCCCCTGACTGGCAGCAGCTGGTGAATGCGGTACTTTTTTTGCTTTTTTTTTTTTTTTTTTTAAGAGCTGGGACACTGGGGCTGGACAGGGCTGGGAGAGTGGGTGGGGGATGAGGCCTGTATGATTCGGTGATTTGGCCGATTCGCTGGTGGCCAAATCTCTGAATCAGATTCAGCTGAATCAATTTGGGACAGTGATTCGAATCACTGTCCCCTGAATCGGCCGAATCCAAATCTGAAGCGAATACTAGCCACTTTGCACAGGCCTAAGTAGTACCTTACCCACAACAAGATCCGTATTGGCAACTGGGAAGTGGATTTTTCTATTTTTCTTATAAATTGAGTCCACTTTGTTACTTCATGCTCCCATTTATTTCCTCTGCAGTGGTGTCTTTTGTTATCTAAACTAATGTTCCTTATGTCAGGAATATCTTCCTGGTTACTTGCCAGATAGCACCAGCACATTGGAGCCCTGTTCTTTATCCTGATCCTCATCTGTAAAACAGGTGTAACCCTGGTGGTATGTGGCTGGTACCCCCTCTTCAATTGAAGGGATGTTTGGAGAGCTGTCTGTGTGTGTGTGTGTGTGTGTGTGTGTGTGTGTGTGTGTGTGTGTGTGTACACTGTGGGAGCGTAACTGCTTAGCCTGAGCCAATTCACCATCCACCCCTTCAGAGCAGAGCAGAGACTGTGGTCACCCAGTATACTTTATTTACAGAGCTTTATTTACAGGAACAATAAACTTAGAAAACATATACATATATTTGAGAACTATTTACAAATTTATGTTACTAAGACAGTAAATCTTATTACTCTTATACACGGGCAGAGATATGGTGCATATACCAGACAAAGGTCCTTATCAACGTAAACCTTGACTTCCACTGGTCGTCTTATTTGGGTATAGCCCCTACATTCCCAGGCCCTGCAGGCCTAGCATGGGAACAAACACCAGTGGCACCAGGGTAAGCAATGGTTTGCTAAATATGACTCAACGATAAATAAACAATGGTTAGGACATACATACACATGCTATGTTACATAACATAGTTATGTTACTGTATGTTAGGTGCACCTCAGGAACAACCACTCAAATCCAAAGTGATACTCATAAGGCTCTCTCCAGCATTTTAGCAGCTGACCATTTAACAGAAATAAGAAGGCAATACCTAAATCTCTTATAATACAATATCTAATTAAATAATTTCACAGTTGAGATACAACTTATAGCCCACCGCACATTTATATGGACACAAGGCAAGCTTAATCATTTACAAAAACCTTAACAGTTACATCCAGAGCCAACAATGTACAGTAATCACAGTGCATGGAGGAGTAATACACAGGGAAAACAGGTAACCACTAAAGGACAACACTAACCAGCCCTTGACTAGTTGGACTCCGGGGGCATGAAAACCTCCCCTGTGGCGACCTTTGCCTCTCCCCTGTGGTGACCCTGATCCCCGACCTAGGCACTAATGGCTCCTCAGCCCTCCGGTGGGTCTTGAATTGTCTCTCTGTTGGTGGAGGACTGGTTGAAGCTCCCAACTTCTGGGGACTACCACTTTGTCCCGCTGCTACTCACGGTGGAAAGGCCCGAGCTGCCTGGTGCAGCTACCGGGGACTACCCAATCTCTTGGAACTCCTGTGCATCCTCAGGTACTCTGGGGCCTCTGCCACCTGCAGACATGTGGGGCCTGCACTGCCTTGTGCCGCCGCAGGGTTTTCTTGAGCTCTCTCCCAGCCCTGTGCACCAGTTCATGCACTGTGGGGCCCCTGCTCCTCAGAGTCGGGAACCTGAGGTGCCTCATGCAGTCCCAGAATCCCTTCAGCTCTCACTTGCCTCATGCACCGATCTGTGCACTGTGGGACCTCTGCCTCTCGCAATGTCGGGGACCTGTGCTGCCTCATGCAGCTGGGGGGGTTCCCCGCTTAGCTCTCCAGCCCTGCACCAACCTGTACACCAAGGGCTCCTGCCTCATGCAGAGTTAGGGACCTATGCTGCCTCATGCAGCCGCCCGGGTCCCATCTGCTCTCCGGACCTCTGTGCACCAATCCATGCACTGACACCATGGCTCCCTCCACAGCGGGGCTGGGACACAGCCACTTGCTGCTGCCCACTGAGCGGAGGCATCTTCTGAGCACTGGTCAGCTCTTCTGCAGCCCTCTTCATCATCCCTTGTTGAAACTGCCCATGTGCTTAGCACGCAGGCTTTTGTTCCCTCTGGAGGCTACACCCCCAGATTGGGAACTGACCAACAGAAAAGCCTGAGGGGTTAGTTTCCTCTGAGGTCCTCTTTTTCACCTCACCCCTAGGTCAGGGCGGGGCAAGCCTCTCTTCCTCCCTCTTTTGATTGGCCCCCACCAATCAGCCTGAGCCATCCAGCTCAAGCCGGCAGGCCAGGCTGCCACCAGCAAGCCTGCCACAAAGGAATAATTCTTCCTTTTCCCCTCCCTGCTGTCTTGTCCATTTAGAGTTGTAATAGCATCTTATCATATGTTTGTAGTACTTCATGCAACAGGACTGTGATCTCCATTGGAGTTTTTTTGGTGCTACCGTGTATAAGGATAAGAATAAGAAATAACTGAGGACCATGGTTAGTGCATTGTACCTATTTGCAAATATTGCCTTTCTTTTAAAAAAAGCAAAATATGCCCACTGTATCTCCATTCATCTAATACTGCCACCCATCACCACACAATCTGAGTTGCCTTCTATATATAATCAGGATCAACAAAGAGATTCATGTGCCCATTCCTATTCTAGATATGACATCAAACATACACTATATTTGCATTGACAAGCCACAAACTAAACCTCCCACAGAATTTCCAGCAGGTAGCTATAAGCTGCCTGGCTCTGAGAAGGGAGCATTGCAAAGAATATAGCAGCTCAAGCCATGCTGTTGATACACTACATCAAGTGTACCACTTTGTCAATGCTTTGGCTACTCAGAGTATTCAAAGCAAGAAGATAGGCTAATGTGTTTTTTGGGAATCACATTACCCTGTTCCTGGAGTTTGAAGAAGAGTTCATATGTATCCTATGACGATCCAAAAATCTCCAGTACTGCTGTGAACACCTTATTTCAATTACTTTAGATAGAAAAAAGAACAGACTTTCAACTCCTGCTCCATGGCCCACAGGTTAATGGACTAATGCAATAAAGCAGTAGGTTATAATAGGAGTCTCAATACAATTAAAACCATAAAGCTAACGATGATCTGTTTCAAATGAAGCTGTAGATGAAAATAAAACATTAAATAGTTTTGTTCCACTTAAGCACACAGAGGACTTTAGTCAAGTAAAATATGTGTAATGCTCAAAAATAAAATCTTCTTATTGTCACTTAAGCATATTGCAACACTTTACCATTAGGTAATTTTTCTTACTGCTGCCTGGGAATATGCATAACTTCTACGAAATATATAGATTAAACTGTTGCATAAACAGTCTCCTAGAAGAACATACTCACTGTAGCAACCGCCTGGTATGACTCAGAGAAAAACAAATGTGCTCTGGAGCAAAGCAGCCATGGGAAACCTCACCTTTTCCCCATTCACAGTTATGTTAGGAATGGCAAGACAAGTTCTATATCAAAAAAAATCCAGCAGTAACACAGCACAAGGTCTTCAAACCACTGTGCCCTGTGATGGAGTGTAGGGCTGTGCGAAGCTTCGGGTGCTAATTCAATTCGGAAGAGATTTGGCCCAGCTCAGCGGCTGAACCTCTGAATCAAATCAGGAGACCAATAAAAAGGTCCAAATTGATTCGAAGCTCTCTGAATCAATTCAGAAAAGATTCGGAGAGCTTCAGACCGGGGAGAGGGAGCTGGAGGAGGGGGGAGGGAACCATGGTGGGAGCTCCACTAAGCCCCATCCCCTGCTTGCTCTCCCAGCCCCCCTAAGTGCCCCTGACCCCTGCCCACTCTCCCAGGCCCTGCCCCAATGGCTGCCCCTCCTGACCCCAGCTCCTAGCTCTTTAAAATAAAAAAAAAACAGCCCTGAAATCACTGGCTGCTGCAGTGGCCTTGGGGCTTCTGGGGCCTCATGGCAGAGCCCCCACCCCATAGCATGGGGCAGTGGCAGGCAGCAGGGATTGCCCCCACTCCTGCCTGGCAGAAACTAGTAGATGCGGGGCTTTTTTTTTTAAGAGCCTGGAGCTGGGGCCAGGCAAGGGATGGGAGCTCATGACAGATCCCCCATGCAGCATAGGGCAGCAGGGGACAGCGGGGGGCAGTAGGGATTGCCTCCCCTTCCCCCCCTCCACCTGGCAGCAGCTGGTGAGTGCCAGACTTTTTTTTTTCAAAGAGCTGGGAACTGAGGCCGGGCAGGGCAGCCATTGACAGGACTGGGAGAGCAGGCAGGGGATGGGGCTGATTCAGAGATTCAGCAGCCGCTGAATCCCTGAATCAGATTCAGTCGAATCAATTCAGGACAGTGATTTGAATCACCAGATTGAATCACTGTCCCCAGAATTGGCCAAATCCAAATCCGAAGCGAATACTAGCTGCTTCGCACAAGCCTAATGGAGTACATAAACCCACTCCGACTAACAAAGAGATAGTTGGAAACTAAGGCCTTATTTAGTTCAACTTGTTAAATGACCCCAAACCCCAGTTCAGTATCAGACCCATTTGGGGATGAGCTAGGTGTTGTTCCAAAGGAAGGAGCTCAAAGAATTAGAAACACAAGCATATTAGCAGAGATGTAGGGAACTTCTTTGTCATCCTGGGCAAGTTGGGGGAGGCAGTCAAGGGCATCCCCAAGATTCTGGCTGGTATCTGGGACTCAAGAGGAAAAGACAGGGAATTCTCAGGTCCCAACACCTGTAAAACTCCAGCTCTGCAGAGAGGGGAAGCAGACTATGGTAGAGTTAGGGCAGCTCTAAAGTCCTAACAGCTGTGGGGGAAGGTGTCCCCCAGTTAAGGAGTTAAACCTCTCACCTTCTGTCCCAAATATGATGCTGAATACCATGCTGAGCAAAGAAATAAAAGCCTCGACATCACTGCCCATTTCCCAGCCCCTCTCTACATGGCCCTAGTCTGTAGCTGCTGGAAAATCATCAGAGCTACTTCTATTTCAGCATCCCCAGCCTCAGTTTCAGCATCATTCCCTCAATCAGTACTCAGGGCTTGTCCTCACACAGCCCTAGTTATATTACTGTATGTTAGGTGCTTGATTCCTCAGGAACAGCCAGGAATGTATGTGACAGGAATGGGGCCAGTTCTGGTGGTGGTCTTGAAAATAGGTATAAGAGTACAGGAAAGCAGTCCTGCCGATTGATGTCTTGTGGAGGGATGGAGGACCCAGCAAATCCAGAACGATCTACAAGCAAGCCTAAGACAGGCTGAAGTGGCTGGAGTTGTGTGTTGTTTGTCTTTTGATTTCTGGAGATGCTACTCAGAAAAAAAGGGAGACTAAATGGCACCTGGGAAGCCCTGGAGGGGATGGGACCTCAGAGAGACCTGGCTGGAGGTCCTGTAGTGCAGTACCTCTTACAGGAGACTTTTAGCAATGCCAATGGGGTTCAATGATCCTCTTCAAGAAAGAAGAGTCTTAGACCAATACAGAAATGGATAAGGAAGAAGGATGTGGATTGCAGCAGCTTCCCAGCACCTGAAAGAGAAGGTACTAGAAAATCAAAGGAAGGTACAGCAGATCCAAGGATGAGCACTCTCTTTATTCTGCCCCATTCTCCAACAGCACATATCCACTGGCTTAATTGTTTTTAGGGAGCAAGATGGGGAGGAGCAAAGAGAGGGAAAGAGAGGAAGAGAGCGGAGTGGAGAAGAGAGAAAGAGGGGGAGGAGAAAAACGGATGGCCAGGGAAAGAGGAGGTGGGGGGGAGGCAGGAGGGAGGAGGGAAGTTAGAGGTGGGAGGAGAGGAGGAAGAGTGGGGGAAAGGGGGAGGGAGTATAGGGAGAGGAGTAGATGGAGGAGAGAGGGGAGATTTTACTAGGAAGAGGTGTCCTCAGTAAGTTCATCAACTGGGAAGGGAGGGGCATTGGATATAATTCCAAAGAGAAGAATACTTTAGCAGAACATCTTCAACTTGTAAACTTGGCTGTTCTGTAAACTGTTCGTATTTTTGCAACAGATGTGTTCCAGCACAGGTTTGCCTCATCAGAGAAGAACTTCTTGCAAGTGCATCTATACTACACAGTGCCTCTGCAGCTCTGTGCCCCCACATTTCTAGGGTAGGAGTTATGGACAGGGAAGGAAAGACGTGTAGTAGAGTCATTCTCCCCAAAATTTAAAGTTGCCTGGGAAAAGCAGGCAGAACTGGCATAGATCTTAGAGACAGGGGGTGCATCTACACAAGACATTTACTGTGGAGTTGCCTAATTAGCTCCGCAGTAAAGTCACAGCATCTACATGTGGGGCCCTATTAGGCTGCAGTAAAATTTAAAATGTCACCATAGGTTAGTATTTGTAAACACAAGTACTATCATGTAGGGATTATTGCACTGCAATACATGTATAGACACTGATGCGGCTGGCTGGGACATAAGGGTGCTTCAGTGCAGGGGCTGCCTGTTGGCTAGCCCCACAATGGAGTACCCTCATACCCCAGCCAGTCCTTTGCAGCACGTTGAGCCAGGTTAGAGCAGCCCCAGGCTGGCAGGCTGACCTCCCTGGACCGGGGCTGCTCCAACCCAGCTCAACATGCTGCAGTCCTAGGTGCACGTAAACATGGTGCTCAGAAGCAATAAACTCCAGCACAAACTGCACTAAAGTTTATTCAGTCAAATCAAATGCTCAGGGACTGGGAAAAGACTCCCAAAGAGTCTATTACAGCTTAAACTCAGGACAGAATCAATCCCCCAAAGTTCTTAATATGTGATAGAACTTGGAAATTAACTTGGTTCTCATGAAATCTAAATCTCTGCCCTTGCCACACAACCATTCAGCCTCTCTGGATAAACCTAAGAAGTGGGTCAGCATAAAAGATCAGAACTTCAGCCAGCCACAATAGTCATCATTAGACAGACAGTTGGCTGGGATGGTTTAGCAGGGGATGATCATGCCTTGAGCAGGGGGCTGCACTAGATGACCTTGTGAGGTCCCTTCCAGCCCTCCTTTCCTATGATCCTATGATCAATACATTATCTTTTGCAAAGGATGGATGAACTTCTTTCCAATAAGCTTAAATTTCTGCATACCAGATGATGGAGAATGTAATGGAATTAGTGGCACATTACTGGACAATGTTATTGGAACATTTACCAGCAGTAAAATCCAGGCCCCAGGGAAGCCAATGGTAATACTATCACTGGATTTCAGTGAGGTCAGGATTTATTCAAAAAAAAGGGTAGGCTGCAGCCTTCAAATTTCGATCTAATTACATGTCTTTACCTTATGAACAAGTTTGCATTAAAATCCAAGAACTATGGAATGATATTGTGTAACCAGGTTGTTTAATTCCCACTGAGGCAGCACAAGGGGGTAATGAACTTCTAATGGTTTCAAACTTATCTTTAAAAGGAAAGGGCAAATTCGTAACAGCTATCACAAGAAACACTTCAATGATCTTTCAACTGTCCTTGTGCTTTAGACAAGTTTCTATGATTTTTAACCCTGCCAACTCTGATCTACTGCTGTATAAAGTGGTAAGAGGCAAGATCATTGTCTGACCTGAACAAGATGGTACACACGAGGGAAAGAGGTCACACTTCAGTCTGGATTAACATTTTGGGGTCATCTGTCATTGAGCTGAAACAGGAGTGGCAAGAATTCTTAAACAGCAGCAAGAAGGAAAGCAGTTCAAATATCTTAGTAATTCTTTCATCTTTACTTGTTCTGTGCTGTGCTTTAATCCACATGCATGTGGACAAAGCATTAGCAAACTGTGCTCTCCTTCTCCACTCCTAGGCAGCCAGTTGTCTTCTTCCTCAGCTGGTCCCTGTGACGCCCTCAGTTGGTGTTGTGAGTATCTCCCTTCTTCCTGGATCAGGCACCCCCAACTATCCTGCCATGATTTGATGGAAACGCAATTGAAGCAGGGGTTCAGTGGCGTTCCCGCTCTGTCCCGGAGATGGTATTACTCACTGCATCAATGCAGCTGGTTCTGGGGCTCTGCCTCCACTGCACCCCAATCCACTCACCAACCATGAGGGCCATCGTGCTGCCATTCCCAATTACTGGCTCTGGCCCCTTATGGCCTCCTGTCAACCTCAGTGTGAAGTGCAGGCTTGAATTTGCAGTCTGGCACTCGTACCTAATCCTGGGTCATGCTCCATCCCTTCACCGGGCCTGGAACTGCTGTGCCCTCCATGGGTTTCATAGTTTCATAGTAGCTAGGGTCAGGAGGGACCTGAGCAGATCATCTAGCTTGACCCCCTGCCACAGGCAGGAATGAATGCTGGGTTCACAAGACCCCAGACAGGTGATCATCCAACCTCCTTTTGAATTTGCTCAAGATAGGGGCAAGGACCACTTCCCTGGGAAGTTGGTTCCTGATTTTGGCCACCCTAACTGTAAAATATTGCCTTCTGATCTCTAACCTAAACCTATTCTCCATCAGCTTATTACCATTGTTCCTCAACATCCCAGGTGGTGCTGGGGAGAAAAGGGCTCTACCTATTTGCTGTTGATCTCCCCTGATGAGTTTGTAGGCAGCCACCAGGTCCCCCCTCAGCCTCCTCTTGCTGAGGCTGAACAGGTTCAGGGCCCTCAGTCTCTCCTCGTAGGGCCTGTCCTGCTGCCCTCTCACCAAGCGGGTGGCCCTCCTCTGAACCCTCTCCAGCCTGGCCACATTCCTTTTGAAGTGCGGCGCCCAGTACTGGATGCAGTACTCCAACTGCAGGCTGACCAAAGTTGCATAGAGGGGGAGTATCACCTCTCTGGACCGGCTTGAGATGCACCTTTGGATGCATGACAAGGTATGGCTGGCCTTGCTGGCTGCAGTCTGGCATTGGCGGCTCATGTTCATCTTGGAGTCAATAATGACTCCGAGATCCCTTTCCGCCTCTGTGCTTTCAAGAAGGGAACTCCCCAGCCTGTATGTATGCTGTGGATTCCTTCTCCAAAGGTGCAGCACCCTGCATTTGTCTATGTTGAACCCCATCCTATTCTTGTCTGCCCACTTTTGTAGTCTGTCTAAATCTAGTTGCAGCCTCTCTCTCCCTTCAAGTGTGTCCACCTCGCCCCACATCTTAGTGTCATCAGCAAATTTGGACAGCGTGCTTTCCACCCCCTCGTCCAAGTCGCTGATGAAGATGTTAAACAGCGTGGGCCCAAGGACCAAGTCCTGGGGTACCCCACTGCTCACATCTCACCAGGTTGAGTACAACCCGTCCACCACTACTCTCTGGGTGCACCCCATCAGCCAATTTTTTACCCATCCAAAGGGTTCAGGGATGTCTATAATAATCAAGAGCTTCCAGGGCCGTGACAAAGCCCAAAACCTTTCTCAGGGAGTTCTGCGTAGGGGGAGTCCCTTCTGGCTTCCTTACATTGATTCTGCTCACCTCTGACAGGTCAGTGTCATGGGGGAACCCATGCTGGCCAGGTTGCACCCTGGTAAGCTCAGTGTATCACCACATTCATCCTCTCCCCACGCCCAGCTTCTGCCAGAGTTTTAAACCTCCTGTGGTGGCGGCCACAGCTGATGTCATTAGCCAGCCACTGCCCAGTCTGATTGACAGATTTCATAGACATTAGCACTGGAAGGGACCTCAGAAGATCTTCGAGTCCAGCCCCCTGCCCCAGGAACAAGAAGTCAGCAGGGGTCATAGATCCCAGCAAGATAAATATCCACATTTTTCTTGAAGGCGTTCAAAGTAGGTGCTTGAACCACCTCCAACAGCAGTCTATTCCAGACCTTGGGGGCTCAGACAATAAAGAAGTTCTTCCTTATGTCCAGCCTGAAATGGTCATGGAGGAGTCTGTCATCCCTTGACCGCTCGACCTTGTCATCCCTTGGGGTGCTCTGGTGAACAGATGTTTCACCAGATCCTGGTAAGCACCCCTTATAAACTTATAGGCAGCCACCAGATCACCCCTGAGCCTGCGCTTTTCTAGGCAGAAGAGTGCCATAGCTCTCAGCCTCTCATCATAAAGTCTGTTTTCCTGACCTCTGATCATGCACATGGCTCTCCTCTGGACTCTCTCAAACTTCTCCACATCCTTTTTGAATTGTGGAGCCCAAAACTGGATGCAGTACTCCAGCTGCGGCCTCACCAAGGCCGAGTACAATGGGAGAATGGCATCCTGGGATTTGCTTGAGGAGCATCTATGGATGCAAGCCAGCATTTTGCTCACTTTACTAGCTGCAGCATCACATTGCAGGCTCATATTCATCTTGTGGTCAATCATGACCCCCAAGTCCCTTTCGTCTGTAGTGCTAGCCAGCATAGCATTGCCAAGCCTATAAGCATGCTGCAGGTTTTTCTTCCTAAGGTGGAGAACCTTGCATTTTTCAGTGTTAAACACCATCAGGTTCTCATCCGCCCATTTTGTGAGCCTGTCAAGGTCAGCCTGGATCGCCCTCCTGTCCTCAGGTGTGGATGCTTTACCCCAAAGTTTGGTGTCATCAGTGAACTTGGCCAATCTGCTTCTGACACCGATGTCCACATCATTAATGAAGATGCTGAATAGTATAGGCCCAAGGACAGAGCCTTGAGAGACCCCACTGGTCACAGCACACCACAACGATTGACTTTCATCAACCACCACCCTCTGGGTCTCACCACGGAGCCAATTCCCCAGCCAGAGGATGTTTGAAAAGCTGATGCATCTCCAGCTTGTGCAGCTCCAGCCCCATCTCCAGTTCCCTCCCAGGTAAGTTCTCAGTGGCACTGTTGGCTACAAATGTCCAACTCGGGATCCTTAAAATTCTAGTTTATTAGGCGGATTGAAACACTGTAATCATAAACCTTGGGGCTGGTCCACACACACACATGCACACATGCACACACATACACACACACACAGTAGCAGGCTACAGAATCAGGTATACCTATCCTACAAGCGCTGGAGTCTGTCGTTGAGGCTTCTTTCAGTGTGGTGTTATCTTCCAGAAGGGGGTCGCCGGCTGGTCCTTCTGGCTGGACAGGTCTGGTCGAGTTGGAGATCAAGAGGGCGCCACTGAGGGTCACTTTTCACTGCCTTTTATCTGTCCCTGGCAGACTTTGGTGACTCTCCAGTTTTCTGGTTTGCCCAATCCAGGGGTCATTGACCCTCGTGGGACTTCCCCCCCCCCTTGGTGGCTACTGGACGGCATCTGTCAGCCCCAAGGGTCGTCCGCATGTACGTGCAGGTTTGGGAGTCCGTTGATGAATTTAGAATAGGGCTCTGGGAGTGGTCGATCTGGAGATATTCAGCCCAAAAGTTGGTCTCTGGTGATGATTAAGTCAGGCCAGGGCTTCTAGCCCTTGATCAGTGAGGTTTAGAGATTTCCCGGTTGTTACATTGTCTTCTATTGAGTTCAGCTTCCAGGTGATAATTGCTGCCTGCTTCCATGTTACACATTCAATCACTGATTCACTCACTCTTTCAGAGGCCAGCCTGATACACGGAAGGGCAGTTTGATTCCTGCCCTTGTTAACAATGTTACAATGTATAACTTACTAAAACACATTTAGTTGCAAGTTGAAAGGTGAGGAGTATAAAATATAAGTTACAAATGCCATGGCACACAAATAGATAAAAATACCAAACTACAAGGGGAGATACAAAATGCACACATACAAATTTTAAAATACAATTCCTTATCTTAAAGTGAAAGAGAGAGGAAGGAAGAAAAGGTAGAAAAAGAGAAACATATCCAAAGAGGGGAGAGCAAATGCAGGCAAGAGGAAAAAGGCGATTTCTGCTACATTAGAGGAAAAGAGGGCTTTCTGCTACAGCACCAGGGTCCCTAGGCCTGTCTTTGGGAATGTCGGGGTCTGTTCCCAGCATCCCAGACCCCTATGAGCAGCCCCAGCTGCCACAGTCCCATATCTGCATCGGACTCCTCTGGTACAAAAGCAAGGCCCTCAAAAAATCCTTTCCCTGAAGTCTCTCTGCCTCTACAGGTTTTGTATCCTAGGTGCCACAGTCCAGTTCAAGGAAAAGAGCCATGATTTAAAAAGTCACCACACAAAGTCAGATATCAATATCTACTTAGGAGGGTCCTGAAAGTCAGTGAGAGATTAGCACCTTTGACTGTGGGCATATCTTGTGGCCAACATCGTGAATAAGCCTAGCTATCAGCACTCAGGGCTTATGGACAGAGGCGATATCTTTTATTAGACCAACAAGATTTTTGCAAAAAAATTTCTTTAAATGCAAGCTTTTGGGCACAAACACCCTTCATCAGGCATCAGAGAAAAGATTGTAAAAGTTCTCCTGGGTAGAAATGAAAGTTCATTTTTTCATAGGATTTCACAGAGGAGTCAATCGATGGAAAAACCCTCTGGGCAGCAGTTCTTAGCTGGTAAGGAGTCTCAGCTCTCCTGTGAAGCAAAACTGGAAGCACCGGCAGCAAAACCAGACAAGCTCCTGCTTCTCTGCGCCACTGCTGCATACCACCTGGGCATTCCCAAGTACCCCCAGGAGCACACATACCCCTGGTTGACAACCCCTGCTCTAGACCAATACAGCTACAACCTGGATACTTGACATATGGAAGATATAGAGTTTTTAGACAATTTTTTTTAATGAAATGTTCATATTTTTCCGAGCAGAAAACACCTTTGACCACCTGAAAACTGAGATCCTGCTCCTGCTTTTGTCTAAGGTAATTTGCATCATCACAGCCTCACAGGAGAGCTGAGACTCCTTACCAGTAAAGAACTGCTACCCAGAGGGTTTTTCCATCTATTGACCCCTCTGTGAAATCGTATGAAATATGAAGTTTCATTTTTACCAAGGAGAACTTTTACAATCTTTTCTTTGATGCCTGATGAAGGGTGTTTGTGCCCGAAAGCTTGCAATTAAAGATTGTTTTTGCAAAAATCTTGTTGGTCTTATAAAAGATATCACCTCCGTCCACAAGCCCTGATTGCTCTTTCCTCTAGACCAATACAGCTACAACCTGGATACCTGACAGCTATTAGCACTGGGTTTAAAGTTCAGAATCCTCTAAAGCCAGGCTTCATAAAAAGCCGTAGGAAAAGCAATTGCTACCTGAAAGAACTCATAATCTAAACAACAGATAAGAAAATATAGTTATCTCCATGTTACAAACAGGAAATTGACACATGAGAAGATTAAGTGACCTAGCAAAGAGCCACAAACTAAACCTAGATCTAAGTCCACAGCCACCATCTTAACCACAGAACATCCTTCTTCTCTACAGCCTATTATCACACAATAGGAACTCCTCCAGATGGACTCTCACCAGGCTGTTCTGTTTGGGTCTCTCCACAATGGGACTCTTAGCTTCCTCTGCCTGAATTGACTGTAGATTGGTCTCTTCCCCCTAGTATTTCCAACATGCTTCCTGAGCACAGGTACTCTGTTACTCCTTTCCAGACATGAGATTGCATGGCCCAGCTGCCTCAGTGCTGACCACCGTGTTTCATTAGTTGATCATGGTGTGTCCTCTGGGTGTACATTTCTCCTCTTCAGGGGCATGCAATGCCAGAAGCAGACAGACATGTAGACTCAGCCAGAAACCAAATCATTCTTTGCTTTATGGAGCAAAACAAGCATATGTTTAGGGAAAACAAATGACTATGTGCACCTTCCTGTTTATATTTCTTCACCGCTCCCCCGAGTTCTTTGGGTTTAGGTCAGAATTCTCTAAGAACTCCAGGCTCCCCATATCTCTGCTCACAGCTTCTCCTTTGAATTACAAAGTCTCTCTTTTTTGTGCAGCCACTTTTCTTCTTCCTTAGCTGGTCCCCAGCTACCACAGACTCCTCTGCTACAAAAGCATGCCTGCCTTTCTGGTCCATTCTCCTGCCCAAGAACTCTGAATCCCTCCAAGAACCACTCAAGTCTTTCAGGCTCTGTAGGTTTTAAGATCTAGTATCTCTTTGTTCCATTTCTCTGGGAAATTCCACTGCTGGAAACCTCTTTTCAGTATGCAAACATGGCAGGTTTGGCTTCCCTAGTTTTACTGTTGTTCTAAGGGCATCCCAATTGAACACCTAGCTAGACATAATGATGTTCCACTGTCCTTAGAAGGACTGGAAGGGGGTGCCACTGGATTGACAGCACCATATAAACGGAGGTGGTCACCCACAATAAGTTGTATGTAGGCAGATTGCCCAAATCACGACACCTGTTTCGCATGTTTTTGCAGTAATTCATATTTTTATGGCCATTTTCTAATGCCCCCTAGCAATACTGCAATGTATTATTTCACTGTGTTTTCATGCTGGAAAAATGCCACATAAAACAGTAAAGAAAATTATGACTAGTTCTTCAGCTGCTGTAAACTGAGATGCCTCCTTTAGTTTTAGTATAGCTAGGTCAATTTATATAAGACAAAAACCCAACACTTGAAATATAAAGTGCTACATTTTGCATATCTCATTAACTACCAAAAATCCCTTAACCTTTGTATTAAGAAGTTAGGTGCCCAGATATTTACGAATAGAATAAATTAATGGGGTTCTTGTTGCTCCTGCACTAACTTCCCTCTGTTTGCCATTGGTACAACACACCAAGATTAGGACCAGTGAATAATGTTGTCCCTTTTTTGGTTTTTGGTACTAAACTCAAGAGCAGAGCCATGTGATGATTCAGGCAACAAGGCTGCAAGTGAACATCTGCTGACCTTCCTTTCAGGCAACCACTTTACAAATTCTAAGTACTTGTTCAGAGTTCCTTTCCCACGCGAAAACCTACACAGAAGGCATTGCCTGAATAAGGCCTTCAAGATTTCCCCATTGACTTCACTAGGACTTCTGCCCAACCAAAGAGAGCTAAAAGAGGCCATGTGCAAAGGATTTTACATTGATCTTGTTAAATTACAATGTGCTGATTCTCTATGTCTTCTTTTTTAAATGCAGGAAGACATAGAGATCAGTGCAATCTACATTAACGAAACATCACATCTCATGTGTTTTCTTATTGATTATATTTTTGTAGGGAATGCTCTGCTCTTGAAATGACAGAAGCTCCTTGTCTTGAAGGAACCCTGTTGTCTGCCAAGGATCTTTCAGCCTGGTGCTTTGAGAGTCTGGTTAATTTGTAATTAGGGTCAAAGTCACATATCAGAGGTTTCCTGAACCATCAATAGTGAATTGTCATCCAGTATTAAACATTTCATTTTGTGGGAACAATGTTACTTGCATTGCTGTCTTAGCAAGAGTCAGATTAGCAATTTTTTTTCCAAAAACAAGACAGAGTACAAGACTTTTAGGAGCAAACCCCGATTAAATGAACAACTATTAAAATAGGAAAGGAAATACCAAATTTATCAACATTCTGTGAAAGAAACAGATCTGCTATAGAAGTTTCCAGGCAAATAGAACCACCCTAAATAGCACCACAGGAGTGCTTGAGCACACGCTAAAAAAAAATTTGGAAGTTCAAAATCTGATCATTAAGGTTCTAATTCAGGAAAGCAGTTAAGCTTAAGTGTTTTCCTGAACAGGAGTGGATGCAAGCATGTGCTTAATTGCCTTGTCTTAAACTGGCTACTTTCCTGAACCAGAGCCTGAATTTTTTATTCTATAGATTTTTTTTCGTGTGCTACTATTATTAAATTACATTCATTTTATAAATACATTCCTATTAACTTGCCATTATTGTCCTAAGTTTCTGGAGAAATAAATAAGACTCTGGTTCAGTAAGGTACTTAAGTACATGACTGAATTTAAGCAGTTTTAAGGACCTTGCTGAAATAAGGCTTAAGCACTTGAGAAGGGTTCTCTGATACTAGTGTGGTGGTATTAAAAATTTGTCCTGGGAAGGTGGCTGGATCCCAAGTGGATTGGTATACAGTATTCCAGTTGCTGGGTCAAACTCAGGCCTGGCATATACTGTAAATCCAACAGATATTACCACCTGACAGCTGTTGAATGACTTATGTGCTGCGAGTTTGGCAATGATATTCCATTGCCTAATGAAGTTTTGTTCACTGCACCAAAAAAAGCTTCCCAACTTGCTCAGATCTGAGCAGATGATCACAGGAAGTCTCTCGCAACCCACCAAAACTCTTTCCCCCTGTCCCACATATTAACTCCTGACTACCTCTCCCATTAAGGGTCTGGATCTCATTACCAGTCCTCTCCCCCATTGCCATCCTCCCTCTATCTCCCAGCAGCCACAAAGAAAGGGTATGTCTCATTGACTATAATTTAGACTGCAAGGCCCTCTATTTTTTGTTTTGAATTGATAAAATTACACAGCATTAAGACCCACAGGTTTTTGGTAACATTACTATTAGAACAGTACCAATATAAGTCAACAGAGAAACTCAGAAAATCCCAGTATTGCCATTTTGCCACAGAAAGTAGGAGTCTTGTTTGGTATAAAAGTCCACAAAACATGTGGAAGCCAAATTCAGTCTTACCAAATCCATGTATTCAAATTTTTTTGAGTCTGTCCCCAAAAATAATTAGATTAGTAAAATCATATGTTTTTTAAAAATGGAGAATCTTATTCATCTTTGCACTATTTGAGTTTGCACAGTGCACTCAGGTCATGTTTTCAAGTCTTTCTCTGCTATTATGAGGGATAGATGCATACTTTGTTTTAAAAATGAAATTTAATAATGAAAGCTAAGAGTCTCATGTAATCACTTGACTCCAGAATCTACAGGCTTTATAAAAAACAACATCATAAACACTGCCATCTACAAGCCTAAATTCAGCCCCATTAGAACCAGCCTGAAAAGTGACCTTAAGAGCACCATACAAACAAAAGGAAAGGTCTTCCTTTTCATGCATGAATGGAGGGAGACTAAGAGGGGCTGCTGAAATAAAATCCCTCATTCATGATGGAATCAATGACCTTGTTCTCTGCTTTTGGGAGGAGGGAAAATGCTGCAAGAACAAGGGTCCAGCTATGGGGATTGTGATGTTTTCTAAGCACTCAGGAGTCGGGTGCATCATGAAAGGAGACACAACACTTAGCGTTATGAACGTTTCAGCCCTCAGGAAACAACTAGATCTTGTAAAGAAGCCTCAAAGCACAGCCACTCCCATCTCAGTAATATAACATTGCTTCGATTTGGGCTCCGCCAAAATTTCAGGCCAGTTAGCAAATGCAACAAAGTAAAAAATGTTTATAGTGCATATTGTGATCAATGCTACAGGTCTGCCTGAACTCAGCAATCTGTAAATGCCATTATGTCTAATGCATTATGGTAAGCTCCCATACCTTCCCACTCATCTTGAGTTCCTCCTGGCATCAGACCCAGGATTATTTCAGGGGTGACCAAAACTGTGTCCTGTCCCCAAGCAACAGGAACAGCCAGTGATGGTTCTATGACTCTGGGTTTCTTTTCTCCCTTTATTTTGGTTAGTCCTGGATATAGCAAATCTGTCTGGATAAAGCAGTGGACCACTTCCTTTGAAGGAATTGAAGAGAGCTTGCTCTTTCTGTCTCTCTAAAGCAGCTGCTCTCTGCCAAAAAGCAAAGAGTATTTTGTTTTCCTCTCATTTCATTCTCATTTTCTTTGCTAGTACTTGATGCTACAAACCCTGCTCCTCCATCCCTATGCAGATCAGACCTTCTACAAGAGAACTCATTCAAAATGTTAAGACCCTACTGTTGCAAAGCAAAGTATTAATTATATTGCAGAGCTTGCACAGAGATGCTTGATATAAAAATCATTCAAACATTAATTGTAACATCAGAGCTTTGTAACCTTTGAGCATTTGCATCAACGTCCCATCCCATCAGGGTTTTGAAAACTTTTTCCCAGGTAGATTTTTTTTTTTCCAAGTACATGTTGCCAGAGATCTGAAATGAAATATCAGTGTTTTCCATTTATGAGCTGATTATAGCTAATGGACTCATCATAGTCATAGATTTTTTTTCTTCTTCTTCTTTTTACTTCTTATTATCCAATCATGGAATGTAACAGCACAAAATACCGTCTTTATTCTTTATTTCATTCAATATAGTAAGTATTCTGACTAGCCCTTACTGACAATCTGATTTCTCACAAAGGAGCATTTGCAAGGTGAAAGATGGATATTCTGTGAAATATTTTACTTGTCATCAGTTTTGTGTTCTTATATCTCAGGCTGAGACATCCTATGACAGATAAGTTCGGCCATCAGAGGAAAAGAATAGCTATGCTTTTCTCAAACACTAGACCACACTGCTCCCGTGTGGTTTCAATGAAGAAGCAAAAAGAGTGGGGTTGAAACTACAGCATTCTGTGCAGAATTTGTATAAATCAGGGGCTTTATAGGTTATATGCATGGCACTAAGCTTCCTGCTGGCACAAAATAAAAATGATTATGGTAAAGTAAAAACAAAGGTTTTATCTGATACCAGATGCATGTCACAGAAGAAATGCCCTATCCTGGGCGAGACTTTCATTCAATCAATAAATGTCCTAACAATTAATAAGGGTGAATGTGCTGATACAGTTGTGACGTTAATTGGGTGTTTTATAATGAATAGGGCTCTTCAAAGATACCTTAAAAACAAAGGCCCTATCTGCTTTCTGTACTGAACTCCATGCACAGGAAAGGAGGGGCCCTTGAGTACATAGCCAAACTTTCCGTTGTGCATTATCCAGAGCACTGGCTGTCTACCCTCTCACAGCAGAGTCACCTTCACGATTCTTGTAGAGGATCCTGGAAACACAACTCAGAGTAGCCCTTGCTTCTGTGAGAAGGACAGTGAAGACAATGAAAGTATTCACAAGCAAACACTACACCATATAGTGTTTCCAGAATTGGGGCCATAATTTGTATTGTATTTTTGAGGCAACATAGAAGGCAGGTATTATAACAATGTAAACCTCTACAGCCTAATGATCATTAATACAAACCAGAAAAATAACTGTCCCCTAAACAGAATTGTATTTAGCATATCTGTTAAGCTTCACAGAATTTCCTGTAAGTATCTCACACTTAATTGCTCTGCTTTTTCTACAGGTGATTTTTTAAAATTCATTTCAGGATGACATTTAAAATATGTTGTCTCATTGTCTGAAGTGGGATTTATTTTCTTTAAACCAAACTTAAATCAGTTCAGCTGGTTTTAAGCAAAGACAAAACATGTACTGCTTTTCAGTCTCAAATACCTTTTGTGCTCTATATTCTCCAAAAAAGCTTCATTTCTTAAATTGAACTGTTGAGGTCATGTACCCTTGACTCCTCACACTTTTTTCCCCAGGGTACCCCAAAAAGGATCTTAAAAGCAAATTATTCTATTTAGTGATACATTTTACAAAACTCTCACTCTCAGGACCGTCTCTAAACAGGGTCCTTTGGAAAATCCAACAGAAGGATAGCTCCTATGAATAACACACACAGCTTTAGTGTAGGGTGAGGGGAAGAGGCCTGCACACCTACTGCTGTGATTGCAGAGGGAATAGGTATCCCAGGGTTCGTTACTGTAATACCAGCTAGAGGGAAATGGAGCCTGTGTGAGAGTATTTGCAGGCTGCAGCCCTCAATTAAACTTAAAAAGAGGATAGTCGTGAATCAGAAGGACTTTGTGGAAGCACAAACGGTATCCTGGTGAGAAGTAAACTCTGGATTAAGTCAATTCAGCAGATAGTTTACTTTTCAAGTGTACCAGGTCATTAAACAAAAAGCATGCGCGCGCGCGCGCACACACACACACACACACACACACAAACACACACACTTGAACAGAGAATAATGAATGCAGACTTAAAAGTTCCAATGATTCCTCTGCTCTCTAAAAGAATGGAATAGCTCAGAAGGAAGCATTATGGTGCATCAGGCAAATCCTCCTTAGTTCACACAATTATTGACCCGAGACGTCACAGTTATCCCTTCAGAGCCATTAAGGTCAAATGTGTTAATCCCACTGCCTCCACAGATTATCTGTTATACAGTTTAACGGGTAGAATAAGGAGCTTCGCGCAGCCATCGAAAGGAGCATGCTCCTCCCTAGTGCCAAAACAACCTTAATGCAATGGGCCCACACAAGTGTGTGTGGTAAGGAGAGGGTGGGGAGAACTGCACTGTCCCAGAAGTAATGCAGCTAGGAATGGTTCTCCAAGATCCAGTCTTGCCTAGAGCAGCTTGTGGTATACACAGAGGAACAAACAGTGTTTTCCTTTAAGATGATGCAACTGTTCCCCTTCCGCTACCTTGCTGGAGACCAGAGATCAGAGTAGCATGGATCTGAGGCAGAGCCATGGCCTCATCTCCTAGGCAAAATGTTCTGCAGCTGATAAGGCACAGAAGCATCTGTACTTCTGAACTTTCCTCTTGGGAACTTGCCACTTGGGATACCTGATCATTATCCTAGGATACAACATACAATATTTGTACCTTCTCCATTGCCCATTGTAGCCAAGTCCTAAATACTTAAAATTGTGCTAGCTGTATGCAAACACATATTAAAGCAGCTTAAACCGGTATCCCAACAGAGGTGAACAGGATCCCTGTCACCTGAACAAAATAAAGGCCAAACTGCCAAACATCACCTGCATGGTCTTCAATAGTATGAGCACCAAAAAGCAAGTACAAGTATTTGCATTCACAAAAGTCCATGAGTCCTGCCAGGTATGCAAATAAGATATTGCAGGTGGCTATGCAAAGCCCTCCTTCATCCTACATCCATTAAGGATACTTTAAGGATGCTTGGGGAAATACTTGCACAGTTACTTTTCTAGGCTAAAAAAAACAAAAAATCAGAATTCAATTAATTTGCATACCATCGTTGCTGAATATCTGTCCCAGTTGCCCTGAAGCCAACCTGCCCCTAAATATAAGAAGTCTCACCATGACTTTTCCTTAACTAGACAAAAACACCTTTTCAAGAAAATAAAGGTTGTGATACAAACCAAAAAAGTAAAGAATTGCAGCGATGAATCCGCATAGCACTTTGTTCTTCTTGTTCTTATGCCCAGCAGTATCTGTAGCCACATCTAACTAATGCACACATAGTCAATTCAAAATTATTTAACCTAAAAAATTGAATGAATCCAGTTATCTAAAGAAAGGATAGAAAGAAGTCGCTAGGCAACTGCCACTTGGGATGCCTCAGAAGAATTCACACCTGTTCTTTATGTCCCACACGTGCCCATCCATGGAAATAATCTGCTAAGGAGGGAAACCAAACAAATAACTTTGAGATACACTGTGCTATTGATTTTGAAGCAGAAATCATCATTGATTTCAGACAGTGCTTTCTTGCTTACAAACTGATGACCCAGTGAGTCACTTTGTGCTAACTCCACAGCTAAGGTAAACTGGCATGTGTCTACTAACCCTGATGAAATTATGCTGTTTAACCCAAATTTGGAATCAGCATCATTTTAGAAATATCACAGTAAATAAAAAATCCAAGTCGTAAAGTTAAAAGCATTTTCATAACAGTCTTCCATAAGAGTGGCCCAAAACAAAAGTAGCTTACCATACGAGGCTTGCAATGTTTGGCACCACTTCTATAAAATAATCTAGTTCATGTTTAATAAGGATATGACAAGAAAAGTGTGAGGTGTACAATATTACGCACACACATTACACCCCAGAAAGATTAATCTAAACCATTTTCTCTCATTAAGGAAGACCACATGTGGCTTTGCTTTGCATTGCTGCTCATGAGTGATGCAACAGTTGTCCCATGACAACACTATTTATTTTCCCTTGCCATGCACACCTGTAAATTCATATGGCTCTATTACATTATATGTAAGCATACACATTAGTTAATGTACAGTCAATATGATAACATACTGTGCCTAGTGTTCTTGCAGTTTGGTGGGGTTTTTTAGAATAAAAATAGATTTTGCAATAGTGATCTTTGATGGCTAAAGGTTGCAAGGTAACTTCAGTTAAAGAGGTTTTCAGTAGCTCAAGATTTCCAGAAAAGTTTCCCCTTTTGAGCTTAAAATTGGTCATGCTTGGTATCAGGCCAAAGATGTGTTTTTTTAAAGACTGAGAAAATACCTTCAATTATTAGTAATTATCCAGCCAGCAAGAGAAAAGCCTCTTCTATTTAAAATAAGACACTTTGGGCCATAAGTGACTGGTGCCTCCTGAATCTGGGGGGGCACCCGCTGAAGCCACTGACCCTGTTGGAGGGGCATGAGCCCTACTGACAGCATCAGTGTCGGCCATCACGGGGGCACCGGCCCCATCACCGGGGGGGGGGGGGGGGGGGCACATGCACCCCCGTGCACCCCATACTGGTCGCCTATGCCCTGGACATGTAGGCAACTCAAGATATATATGTGCTTACTTAAAAAGTGAAATTTTACATGTATTTGGACCTCAGAAATTAAATGGGGGGGGCCAAGGGTAGCAGAGGGAACTGTGTAATAAAGTTAAGAAATTATTCTAGAATCCTTCTGTGAAGTTGTATTAAATGTTAAGCTATACAGTTTCCTACATCACCAAGAAGTTGAAGAAAAAGTCACAAAGTGGCATGCAGTGGCCTCATAATTAGGATTATGGGCATCTTTAGTAGTTCAATTTTTTTATAGAGTTGTGTAAAAGAATTCCACAGTTTTCAAATGCCAAGGATAGAGAAATGAATGTCCCTACTTTTATCCCTTTTTTCAAAGGGGAATGCAATTAAATACCACGTTTTCCATTACACAGTGTTAAGGTGGAAAACATTAGGCCTACAATAAAGAAACTGAAGGTTAAGGTTTTTATAATATGGTGTTATAAGTATGCAGAATTTTGATTACTATTACTGGTCAGGCTCTTCAAGGCTTAAATCTTCAATATGTTCCTGAAAGGGTTCAGATTTTCCAAAGACCTTAGCTGATATCTGCGCAACCTGATCCAGATTCAGCAAGGCACTTGAGCAGCTGCTTAGCTTCTAAGCATGAGCACTGCTCCAGCTGGTTGAAGTGGAATGGCACACAGCTTCAAAGAGAGGTCATTAGCTGTATTAATCTGGAATGAGACAGAAGGCAGGCCTTCTACATAGCTTCAAGTCAGCCAAGTCATTAAATGCATTGCTGAATCGGGGCCCACCTGAGATGATGATCCATTTTGAAAACCTGGCTAATTCTGTAATACTGGTGAGGTAAAATTGCAGTGAAAATGGCAAGAGAGCATTAGAAAAGAGCAACAGCTAACACCATCTAGGCCTGCAATCTACTGTAGGCATGGCCTACAGTCTATAGAATAAGGGTAAACCACCCAACCACCTTATGGTAGTTTTGTGTACTGCCAAACACTACAATCTGAAAAATAATAAAACACAAATCAGCAATCTTTTATTTTCCTATAAGCTTTTTTGGTGCATCAGAAAGAAAACTTTAGTTGTGCTTTTATCTTGAATTCAATTAGGGCAATGTCCTCTGAGAGAAAATTGTTTATATTCAACTAAATGTTTTTATATTCATGCTAATTTTAAGAACAGAGCTGTTGTTAATTCTGATTACTGAGGCTGAGATAATAACCACTTTGGCCTGCATTGCTTAAAGTTACATGCAGTTATTCAAAGCTGAATAAAAAAATTAAATTTAAACTGCAGCTATGCAGTTGAATATGAAATGTGTTACTGACATAAAAAATAACAAAAAAGTATCTTTTATTACTTCTTACATGTTTGGCTTACATTAAATGCCAGAATCTAAAAGTCACAACTGTGTATTTAGGCAGCCTGCAAAGGCAGCCTCAAATTTATACCTTTCCCTACCTTTTTTTTTTTTTTAAATACTGGTGAAAGGAACATGTGAGTAATGCTTGAGTGGGTGGAGAAAGAGTTGTGTTCTGCTGTCACCTACACAAACATAAATCCAAAATAACTACATTAAGTTTCATGAACTTAAAGGAAAGCAGAATTTGGCTCCCATAAATTGGAGATGGGAAGACAGAGGGTTACTGGGCTGGAAATCAGGAGATTTACATTCTCTTCCTAGCTCTGCCTGCCACCTGCCATGTAACCCTTGGTGAGCTGCATCATCACCAGCTCCATTTTTCTATTCCCACACTTCGTACATCTTGTTTGTTTATATTACAGTTCTTTGGAAAAGGGACTCTTTCTTTATGTATGTACAATGTTCCAAGATCTTGGTTAGGATCTCTATACAATACTGTAATATGCTAATGCTAAAATATTTAGTCCATTTTTTTTGGATCCTACCCAGCAAAGTACCTGAAAACATACACAACTCTAAACATGCAACCATCACCATCATATGCAACCATGGATTTCACAGAGAAGTGCTTCACTTGACAAGGACCATAAAGACCACAGAGTGTTAGTTTTAGTTGACAGGTAAAATTATTGACCCTCAGATTTAAATATAAATTACATCCAATGAGTCATAAAGCTCTCAGACTCCACCTTGGTCAGCTCTCAATCAGGAAAGGAAGCATCTCCCCATCACCCTAGTCATTATATTTTACAATCACAAGCCACAGACTTCATTAGGATATGGTTACAGTTGATAGTGTATGTCACTAAAATAGCTCCTAGAAGTGTCTAATTAAATATTAAATGCTTGATGGGAAAGGAATCCTGAGCATCATTACTGGTGCTACCCTTGCCTACATCACCTTAATTAAATTCCTCATTCATATTCACCTCTCCATTTCCTGGTAGGAGACCCAGAGGCAAAGAGTACATGGCGGCCCGAAGGCCCTGGCCCCCTTGGGAAGAGAGTTGTCACCTGAAATGCATAAAACTTTCCACATGTCCATCATTTTAGGCCTCCCCACCCCCAGCAAAAATAAGAGTCAGCACCTATACCCTCAACCTGTAGCCTCAAGGAAATACAAGGGTACAAAGATGACCTGTTCTTAGCTCTCATTCTATACAAGAAAAGCTGTTGTTCTTGTATTAGCCAGGGCACTCTCACACTAGAGATACCCTCATAATTCTCCCTTTGGGCAGCACTGAACAAGCAGGAAGAACAGCACACCCAGGACTTTATATCATATTCCCCACCTACATCCACAGCAAGCATGTGGAGCAATATGCAACTCTCCAAACCTAGACATCTCACATCCTTTCCCTTTTAAACTGCCAGACCAAGGAAAGGATGGTCCAAGGAAATGGCCAATTCTCTCCAGTGTGCCACCTGCAGCATTTCTGGAAAGTGAATCTGTGGAAGGAGTTCTTCTACAAAACGTTGTACACATAAGCTTATCGCAAATAACATATCTTGTCTGGAAAGACTTTGGTAGAATTTTTTCCACACAAGCGCCCACAGGGAGAAAAGAAAGGTTTTTGTATGCAGAACATTTTCTACAAGAAGGACTTCTAAGTGGGGCACTTATTCACTCCTCTTGCAAAACAACCTTAATGATTTAATCCCACTTAATTTCTTACCACAGAATATAGACATTTCTGCTGGTAGGCTTAGGAAGCACCTTGACTCAAACTTATTCTATGTACAGAATTGACCAGCTTGGCCAGGCATCACTAAAGACCTTGTGCCATGGGCACCATAAAAATAGCATTTGCTATTCTGTGGTGTTAACACAGTATTAAGTTAAAATATAAACAGCTACAGCAATTACTTGCAGGTACCTGAATCACTGAGTATTAAAAAATATATATAGGGCCACTATAAGTTCTTGAACATGATTGTCAGTCTGTGGACTATATAAGCTTATTACTGTGGATTTTATATAATTTCAGAGATCTATAAAACAGGCCTGCAAGACTTTGTGGAAGTCATTTGCCTGTATGTTAGTCAGGAAATCATTCACAAGTTTCCTAGAACACTGAATAGAATTTGTATATGGAGAAAATGGGAAGAAAGTGTCATGTGTTTCTAATATGACAAAGTATCCTACACATTACTTAATAGTGAGGCTCTCTGTTTAAACTATAATCTTAAATCTTTAAGAATACTCTTCTTCAAAGGACCTAAAAAAAGATTTCCCACAATTTAATATACAAAAGGCCACCCATTTTTGCCAAGTCTAAATGTTAGCCTGATCAGCTTCCAACTTCCCTTTTCTTTTAAGGATCAAAGTAGTAAACATTTCTCTAAAATGCCTGGCCATTCCATTCTGAACTTTCCTGCGACTCTTTTGGAAGAGCTGTACCATCTCCAGGACTTTGAAGGTTAGCAGGGAACAGTTTTGGAGAAGAGGGTTAACTCTGGGGTCCAAGGCTAAGTCCAGACAGTCAAAAAGCCCAAGGCCAAATCAATTCAGTCTTTGCAATTAATCTAAACTGCACAGATTAAATTGAAACAGAAGTGAACATTTACCTCTGGTTCAGGAAATGCAGCTATATGCCTTCAGTGGCTCAGGCCAGAAGCCAAGGGGCTCTAGAACATGGCTCTCTGGCTATGTGTTCACTTCCTCTTTCTCCTGCCCCAGAGGCTCTGGGATTTGCAGTCCAGAATTACAGCAGCAGGACTCTGTAGGGTTGCTCATCAGTTCCTCTTCCTGCTTCCAGGTGCCTCTGGGATTTGTAGTCCACAGTTGTAGCCAGCAGTGCATTACAGCAGGAAAAAGGGTGTTTAACTCCCTTCCCTAGCCCCAGACCCCAGCCAGGGTTTGCCGGGGGTGGGGGACAGTCCATCCCATGTAGATGGGTTTCATCGCCAGCTAGGCTTGCCACCCCCTACCCCCTTGTCAGCCAGCCCTCACTGCTCCAGCTAGGGAGCAAAAGGGCAGAGCCAGCTCTTCTCTTTAGAGAAGACAGCACAACCCAGCCCAGGGCTGGAGAGCATTATGGGACTAGGGGTGTGCAAAACAGGCCATATTTGATTTGGATTTGGCTCAGATTGGGGGACAGTGATTTGATTTATTGATTCAGATCACTGTCCCCGATTCAATTCAGCCAAATCCAAATCTGAAGATTCAATGCTGATTCAGAGAATCAGTAATTCGGCCACAGACACAGCTTTAAATGTTTTTTCTATATACCTCAAGGTACCAGGAGTGGCTTGTGAATGCTGCAATGCTGGGGCAGATGGAGCATCCCATAGGAGTGCAGGGGGGCCCCCGCATGCTCGGCAGCCAGAAATAGACCAGAAGTACTTCCGGGTCCACTGCCAAGCACACAGGGGGGCCCCCCTTCAGCACCCCCCACTTGACTGAGTGATTGGCCCTGGGGGGGACCCTGGGTGCCCCCCCCCCGAAACACAAGGTACCAGTTGCTGAACCAGAAGTACTTCTGGTCCAATTCCAGGTGTGCTGCCGAGTGCGCTGGGGAACCCCCCATGCTCTTATGGGATGCTTCATCCACCCCACCATCACAGCATTCATGAACCACCTGGTACCTTGAGGTATGTAGAAAAAAAAATGTAAAGCTGTGTCTATATCCAAATCGCCAAATCTCTCCGAATCCACTTGGAGGGGACCAATTCAATTTGGAGGAATTAAAGGGTCTCTCAGTTCAATTCGGATTCAGAGATTTGGCCACCAAATTGGGCTGAATCTCCATCAAATTGAATCAGAGACTGAAGCTTCGTACAGCCCTATCTGGGATTCTGTTGCATGCAGACTGTTTCTGTTTGTTTGTTTTCAGCCAATACAAACAGTCTTGGAAAGACAGGTTCTGACATTGTCTTTCTATGGTTTATTTCCATGATGACTGGAAAAAAATCAGTGGACCTCCAAAAAGAACTGTGTGAACAGCATGAGATTTGCTCTCTGTTCTGGTCTCTGATTAAAATCAAGTCTTGAAACATAGTTACCCTATGGGAACTTGACATTGATATTGGTTTGGGGGTCCTGAAAAAACGTTATTTCCTTGAATGCTACCTGACTACCTCTGCCCCAGGATTGCTTTGTTCAAGAAAACAGAACAAGTTATACTTGAATCTACCCAGAATCCAGTGGGAAGATACAATAATAAGTATGAGGGAAGGGTATCACACCCCTCTTCCCAAATATGTTTTGTGTGTAGACTTAGTATGGAAACTCCCATAAAACCATAGCTACGGAGTTGTTTTTGAAATTTCATGGTATTATTTTCCCATTATTTTCAAATCTCGAAATGTCTGAACTGTTAGCCTTTAAAATTCAACACAGACAATCATTCACAAAAGAAGGAGTACATTCACATGTGATCCATAAGACTTTAGGGGGAAAAATAACCAGAACAGAATGCATTTCCCACTTTAGAGTACTTTTATAATAAAAAGGAAACAAATGTGTAATAAAGAAATGCTCAGAAACACAGTCTGCCAACAGTAGTACAATATATTCCTGCTGGAATGGAAAATACTTACTACATTCTAACATAGTAGAGACAAGCAAACAAAAACAAAAATCAAACAAACCAAAACATCACCTCAAACTGGATCCAAAGGGTTTTGAAACCAATCGCATAACTAGGGCAGGACAACTGTAAGGGGCGCCAACTGTGAGGGGGCACCAGAATACCCTCCCTCCCCACACTGGCAGTCTTTGCCATGATAAGGGAAGCTCTTGCCCTGCCCCTTCCTGGACATAGGACCTGGGCAGTGCAGCACTACACCAAGCAGTGCAGAAAAGGGAGCCACAAGAATGGTGCTCCCCTCCCCCAAAACCTTTGCAGTTGCAGGGAGACTCTGCACTGTTTCTGCGCAGCCACAGGAGCCAGGCAGTGCGGAGCTGCATCAAACAGTGCATATGGGGGGCGAGGGGGCAACTGGAGAAAACAGAACGATGCTCCCCCTTCCCCATCCAGGGCCTTTGCAAAAGCAGGCATATTCCTCCTCCCAATATGTTTGTGAGGAGTTGGGAGTGAACAGGCATTAGGATCCAGCCTGGCCATACAAGAGATGACACTATTGATGCTGAGCAGCACCAGCCTAGAAAATTAAGACTTCCTTTCCCTTTATCCATTCCACTGTACCCCCTGCCCAACACACACACGCACAGTGGTCAGCATACCCTTGCAGCTCCCCCTTCCCCAGGGCGCTCCATGAGCTCCCTATGCTACTGTGCAAAACTAAACATTTCAGAAAAATACAGGGAGTCACCATCCACAACAGATTGTATTCAGAAAAAAACAAATGATGGGCAATTCTATTGTATCAGATGTAAGTTTCCATGAGACTGCTACATGAATATGTTCTACTTGGGTGTCTAAGCAAGCGGCTTACCTGCAGAATGTTGTGATAATCCTTGTTACCAATGTGTAGTCAATATCTAAAATGATCAAAAGACCAAGCCAATGTTAATAACCAAAAACAATTACTCATTTTTACATCTCTTCCTCCCAGAAAAGATGATAAACACATGGTGCAGACAAATTAGCATTCAGGGCAGAAATATGAATTAGCCTCCAAATAGATAAATGAGAAACGGTGACAGTGCCAAAAGGTTAGTTTGGAAATCGCTTGAAAGACCAGAGAGCAAAATGGAGACAGATGCGTCTTTGTTTAAGAAAAAACAGTGTCAGAGAGATACAGAAAGAGGGGAAAAAAACAGATAGTGATTTCTGGATGGACCTTGTCCAGACAGAACGCTGTTTAACTATAATAGGTACTTAGGGTTTTGTGTTGGAGAGTTGACTTTCCATAATTACAAGGTTACAGCTGGGTTTATTCCACTGAGCTTATTTCCTTGAATCCGCATTCTGGTCTATAATAAACATAGCCATCGTTATGACAATATTGGTATCAGGACTGTTAATATCATATACTTATTGGAAGACATTCACGCACAAAGACTATATACACCTCAAATTCCTGCTGAGATTTTAAAAATTTCCCTATTATTAGAGGAACTCAACCCTGACCCCTCAGACAACCTAAAATTGCCAGAAGATGAGCATTTTCCTAAGAGGCAAAACACCAATATTCAAGTTCTTGCTTTACCCGAGTGAATCTCTCCACATTCCTGGCAAGCATCCACAGCCCAGTGTTTAATCCCTAATAACTCCAATTGGCCCATAGGCCAGTGCCATGAGGTAGAGAGATTCATGGGATATCTATCTCAATTTAATTAATTTTGGCCATACTTATTGAAACCTGTATGAACATCCACTTTGTATACTTACTGAAACCTGTATGAAAATTTCTCCTTTTGATTAATCAGCAACTTCCACCCAAATTCTTTTTAAAAAAAAATCCAGATGGACATGCTGCCCATACCCAAAAAAGGATAGTAAGATGATAGCTGTAGTCAGCTGGGGAAATCGGCAGGTGTGGTAAAGCAGAAGCATCCAAAGACGAGATGTATTCATTCATTGCTACAAATGAACATGGTCCTACACATAAGTCCAGCAGCTGAGGTAAACTAGCAAAGCTCAGTTACAGTCGAAGCATAAAACTAGTTTTTACTCAGCTGGTGATTAGGCTCAGGAGTTGTGAAGTCACATTTGACCAAACACTAGATTCCCCAGAGCATGCAGTTCCATTGGCTACAGACTCATCAAGAATGGAAAACTGAGTCCCCTTTGTTACCAAAGCAGGAAATAGCTGAACAATGCTGAAGTCATTACAATAGCAATTTTACGTGGACAGATGAATGTTCCCAAACAGTCAAATATTTAAAAGCACTAGGAACCCTGACACATTACACCATACACCAACAAATTCTCCCTATGCCTGAAGAAGAGTGTTTGTGCCCAAAAGCTTGCATAAAACATTTTTCCAACTATTTAGTTGGCCTAATAAAAGATATCATGTCTACCTAGGGAACCCTGACTAAGCCTCAGGATATGGCTCTGTTAACGAGACTTCATACGGCTATCAAGCAGCTTTGACTTCATCATCACTTAATATACATTTATAAATGCACCAGGTAAATTAATTTTTTCAGTATAATTCCATTTCCAAATAATACAGTTTAAGATACCAAGCAAAAGACACCAAGCAAAAGTGGCAGAGGTCAAATCACAATTGCACTTCAATGGCTGGTGCAGAAATAAGATTCAGTTTAGCTCTCAACCAGCTTAGTGAGAGTTTTTAAAAATCTCAGTGGTAAGTAAAATGAAGAAGGAAAGCCAAATTTAGTCCTTGTGTGACCAAAGCAGGGAAGGGCAAAAGATGGCCCCAGTTCCAGCTTGCGGAAGGTCCCTCAGTCCCACCTGGCCCAGGCGCAGTCCAGCCTGTGGCGCATCTTGCCACCCCTGGGCGTGCAGCAGGGCTGAGGTGGCTCCACAGCTGGACTGAATTTCTAGGCAGCCCAGGCAGCGGTGGCCCCTTCTGGCTGCCATTGCCATTGGCCCCAGCCCTATGGTACTGGCAGGGACCCATATGCAGAGCCCTAGGCTGAGCCCAGCTCGCCCTGTGCCCACTCTGTATTCACTTGAACTGGAGTGGACTAGCAGGTGTAGAGCAGGGCAGGGTGAGGGCTGTGCATGCAAATCCCAGCTGATCCACTCTGGTCAGAATGGGTCCAGAGTGGGTGTGGGGAGGGCTGGGCCAGGGCTAGGGTCATGCACTCAGCTGCTGCTGCTGCTGCTGCTTCTGCTGCTGCTGCTGCTGCTGGGGAAAAGTTGCATGACACATGGGCTTTGGGCTGTTGTTGGGGGAGGGGGGGGCTGACTGGCCCATGACGGTTCCCCAGAACTGCCTATGTGGCTTGTAGGCCCAAATAATTGCCTGCCCCTGGACTAACGGGAAGTCCACTTTGGCTTAGATCATTCCCTGCAGCTATCCAAATGAAAGGGGGTAAAGTAACCAAGATGGTTTCACTCCATGCCATAGCCTACACAAAGGCAAGTGACAATTCTGGCCCTTCCACTTGTAGCAGTGCAGAGACTAGTACCTCTCTGCTATCATATACAAAATGCCTCCATCCAGTCTTCTTGCTGGCAGGAAACAAGCTGCATATCCTACCTCACTGCACCCAAGGGACTGTGAGGACTGGTACTGCAATAATCCCTAAGGCAGTATGCTCCCTGCCACCCCCAGGATGGGCTGTGTCTAATACAGGGATGGGCAATTATTTCAGGTGGAGGGCCACTTGCTGAGTTTTGGAAAGCCATCAAGGGCCTCATGACAGGCAGCCAGGGGCAGATAAATATTAATTTTCTAAATTTTTAAGGGGCCTTGTGGGCCAGATAGAATGGCCTGGCAGGCTGCATCTGGCCTGCAGGCCACATTTTGCCCACCCCCGGACTCTAATAGATACTATCTAGCCTCATAGGTTGATAGTTTCATCGTTTCTATGAAACTATCTAGCCTAATAGGTTGATGTTAGCCCCAAACCCAAGCCATAACAAAAAAGCATGTAACCAACGTGTCAGTTTTGATTTTAATTGTAATCTTTAGTTTTTAAAGCCTGAACAGTATTATTATAACCATCTTTTATTAAAAAAGATAATTTATTTTGGCAAAATAGAATGGGCAACTTAATTATGACCTTTCTGATTAAATAGTTCCTAGGCTTTCTATCAACATGCTCCTGAGCTCATCCCCAGGGGATTTCTGTGGTAACATGAAGAGCATGACCGTTTATTTGGCTTAAGGAACACATTAATTTATCTGGTTTATAGAATTTAAACATCTGACGAATGACAGTACGGTTGATTTTATTCATCAGCTAATTGCTTTGCCACCTGGAGCTGCAGCTTTATATATTCAGCTTATAAAAGATCTGAAAAGGATCTCAATTATTCTTTAATTTGTTCCTTGAATATAAAGTAGGAAAATCTGGCTTAATCAAACATTGTCTCAATTCTATTGGGATATGTCTAGTTACCTTATAACAAGGTAAGCTTTCATTTAATCATATGATATGATAATTCCCTACTTTCAAGCCAAGTATCCTCTTAGTTACAATCAATTTTCCACTGAAAAAATAAACATTGTCTCTTTACAGAAATCCCAGTAGAGGAAAATAGCCCTTTTAATGCAACTTGCTGTTAGTACAACTACACTAGGAATTTCTGTGTTGGAATCCATTAAGCCTCCTAACTTAACATTGCTGGTAAATTGTGATATACTGACCTTTATACAAGATTCTCTATGCACATGGCAATTTTTGGCATAGTTGGAAGACATGGATAATGAGCACTCAAGCAGCCTGGTGGAATCTATAAAATTTCATTGTAAAATGTTTTTCCACACAGTACAGTTTTATTTTGTGTGGCATCCTTCACACACCTCCATTCCCAAGAGTCATTGCAAACACAGCATTGGTGAAAGCAGAAGTAGAGATAATCTATGTTAAGGATCCAATATAATTTCTGCAAAGCACGCCAAGTGTAAAAAGATGCAATTTAATCTAAGACTTTAGAAGGCAATGGAGAGTGCAAAAAGTAGGGAGTTGCATTAGAATGTCCCAAAGCCAATGCTGCAAAAGCACAAGCTCTACACAATGGCTAGAGACAGAAATTACCCATAAACTGGTATAAGTGATCAGAAACCAGTTCAAATCTGTAGCATAACAAATGATCCCAGCAAACTTCCTGCCTATGACAGGGGGGCTGAACTTGATTCAAGTTAACTCACAGTCCCCCAGCACCCCAAGATGCTTTGCACCTCCCCTACAAACCTCCCCTTGCAGGGAGGGCAGGCTAGTCTTGGCCCAAGCCATCTACTCCAGAAGAGCAGGGAGGCATGCTCTAGCAACCCCCGGCTTCTGGCTTATGCCACTGCAGGAATGTGGCTGCATTTCCCGGATCAAAAGTGAATGTCTGTTCACTTGCTTATCAGGGCAATCTACACATCTTAGACTGACCTGTAAAAACGGAATCAATTCAGCCTCAGACTTATTGCCTGCCTGTACTTAGCTAATGAGAGTGAATTGGATAAACAGAGTAAAACTCACACAACCTTGAGTCAAGAGAGGAATAATGAACAACATCCTCAAATGATGGGAAATCACTGAAGTTGTAGATGGACATATGTGGTACAGTCATGCTTATTTGCATCTATAAAGAAAGCTCAAGATGAAACTTGGAGATCTGGGAACTATGGAAGCCACAGAAAAGCTAGCTGTAGTACTCAACCAGCTGGAATTAGACAGGTCAGAGATGATGCAGTTGATGTAGTAGTCTATACCAGCAATGCTGTGTGCAAAAGTGCACGGTGATAAATGTACACCTGTGAGAAATAGAAGTTCTGAGACAAGGTGGATACAAACATTCCCGGCAATGGAAGAAAATTGAATCAACATATGTGAAGATGCGTAGATCCTGAGATGGTGCAGAGTCACTTGGAAGAACTGGATGCCTTTAAGTCGGCAGGCCCAGATGAGCTCCATCCGAGGGTGCTGAAGGCACTGGCCGACATCATTGCAGAGCCACTGGCGGGAATATTCGAACGCTCGTGGCACACGGGCCAAGTCCCGGAGGACTGGAAAAGGGCTAACGTGGTCCCCATTTTCAAAAAGGGGAGGAAGGAGGACCCAGGCAACTATAGGCCAGTCAGTCTCACCTCCATCCTTGGTAAAGTCTTTGAAAAAATTATCAAGGCTCACGTTTGTGAGAGCCCAGCAGAGCAAATTATGCTGAGGGGAAACCAGCACGGGTTTGTGGCGGGCAGATCGTGCCTGACCAATTTAGTCTCTTTCTATGACCAGGTTATGAAACGCCTGGACACAGGAGGAGGGGTGGATGTCGTATACTTAGACTTCAGGAAGGCCTTCGATACGGTATCCCACCCCATACTGGTGAACAAGTTAAGAGGCTGTGACGTGGATGACTACACAGTCCGGTGGGTGGCGAATTGGCTAGAGGGTCACACCCAGAGAGTCATGGTGGATGGGTCGGTCTCGACCTGGAAGAGTGTGGGCAGTGGGGTCCCGCAGGGCTCGGTCCTTGGACCGATACTCTTTATATCTTCATCAGTGACTTGGACGAGGGAGTGAAATGTACTCTGTCCAAGTTTGCAGATGACACAAAGCTATGGGGAGATGTGGACACGCCGGAGGGCAGGGAACAGCTGCAAGCAGACCTGGATAGGTTGGACAAGTGGGCAGAAAACAACAGGATGCAGTTCAACAAGGAGAAATGCAAAGTGCTGCACCAAGGGAGGAAAAATGTCCAGCACACCTACAGCCTAGGAAATGACCTGCTGGGTGGCACAGAGGTGGAAAGGGATCTTGGAGTCCTAGCGGACTCCAAGATAAACATGAGTCAGCAGTGTGACGAAGCCATCAAAAAAGCCAATGGCACTTTATCGTGCATCAGCAGATGCATGACGAATAGGTCCAAGGAGGTGATACTTCCCCTCTATCGGGCGCTGGTCAGACCGCAGTTGGAGTACTGCGTGCAATTCTGGGTGCCACACTTCAAGAAGGATGCGGATAACCTGGAGAGGGTCCAGAGAAGGGCAACTCGTATGGTCAAGGGCCTGCAGACCAAGCCCTACGAGGAGAGACTAGAGAAACTGGACCTTTTCAGCCTCCACAAGAGAAGGTTGAGAGGCGACCTTGTGGCTGCCTATAAGTTCATCACGGGGGCACAGAAGGGAATTGGTGAGTATTTATTCACCAAGGCGCCCCCGGGGGTTACAAGAAACAATGGCCACAAGCTAGCAGAGAGCAGATTTAGATTGGACATTAGGAAGAACTTCTTCACAGTTCGAGTGGCCAAGGTCTGGAACGGGCTCCCAAGGGAGGTGGTGCTCTCCCCTACCCTGGGGGTCTTCAAGAGGAGGTTAGATGAGCATCTAGCTGGGGTCATCTAGACCCAGCGCTCTTTCCTGCCTATGCAGGAGGTCGGACTCGATGATCTATTGAGGTCCCTTCCAACCCTAACATCTATGAATCTATGAAAGAGGAAAGGAGACAAAAAAGCCAAGTAAGCCAAACAATCTTTATTTTTGCTTACCTAATAATATACCCAGGACCCAGAATCTTGGTGAATGTATATACAACAGGTCTCTCCACTACTCCCATCCATGGTTACACTAACAGCCAGTTATTCTATATATGTAGAGTTATTAGGCCATATCAAATTAATATATGCCAACACTATTGTTAGGGACCTACCAAATTCATGGTGGAAGTGAGATGCACTGTAGCTCCTTTAATTTTGCAGGTTCCACTGTGTGCCGCCCCCCCCCCACACACACACACACACTGATTGGTGAAGGGGCCCCATTTGCGGCTCACTCCTGATCAGTGGAGAGGCAAAAATCAGTGGTTTTAAATATGGCGCCATTTTACCTTCTGCCACTAATTGGCAGAGAGGCCCCAGACAGCCATGCTGTTGGCTGCTGACTAGTAAGGAGGCAAAAATGGTGCCATGTTTAAAACTACAATTTTAGCTTTCCTGCTGATCAGGAGGGAGCGGCGGCATCCTCCACTAATCATCAGCAACATAGGGGTAGGGGGAAAAATGGGCAAGATACACACAGGGGAACATGAATGATTAAAAGGATAAACTGCTCACTCAATTTCCACTATGAAGTCATTAAGTCCCTAATTATTGTGTTGTCCTTTCTTTACTAACCATTCACAACAACATTCAGGAGGTCATCTAGTCCAACCCCCCCGTCCAGGCAGGATCATTCCTGACTAAATCATCTCATCCAAGTGTTTGTCTAATCCGTTCTTAAAAACATCCCAGGATTGAGATTCCACAACATCCCTAGGTACTTAGGAAGTCATTCCTAATATCCAACCTAAATTCACCTTGTCTTAAATTAAGACCATTACTTCTTGTATTGCCCCCTGCAGTCACAAAGAACAATCTTTCACCATCCTCTTTACAATCACCCTTCAGGTATTTGAAGACTGATATCAAATCCCTCTCATTCTTCTTTTGTCTAGAGGAGGGGTGTCCAACTCACCTGGGGTCCTAGGCCAGATCTGGACCACTGGGCCCCTTGCAAAACGGATCCAGCCAGGGTGCTGTACCAGCCACCACAGAAGTGGTGGCACAGGATCTAGCAACAACAGTGGATCTGAGGAGCACATCCAAAGGCAGCAGTGATGAGCCAAGCTCACCATCAATGAGCATCCCCAGTGGGACCAAAGGGCCCTGGATTCTGTGGCCAGTCATACCTCTCAACTTCTGGTGGCTCAGAGATAGAGAGGCTCTATGTGAGCCAAATCTGGTTCGCAGGTTCTCTGTTTGACACCCCTGCTACAAACTAAATAAACCACAGTTCTTCCAACTTTTTTGTCAGAAGTCTCATTTCCTAGGTCTCAAATTATTTTGGTGCTCTCTGCTGGACTCTCTCCAATTCGTCTACATCTTTCCCAAAGTGCCATGCCCAAACCTGGATGGATATACTCCAGGCAAGGCCTCACCAGAGCTGAATAGAGTGGAAGAACTACCTTTCTTGACTTGCAAGTGACACCCCTATTAACACAACTCAATAGATATTGCCATTTTTTGGTAAAAAGAGCACACTGTTGACTCATATTCACTTTACAGTCCACTATAATTCCCCAGGTCAATATTTTCTGCAGTGCTTGCAGCCCAGCCAAATGTTCCCCAATCTGTATTTGTGCCTGTGACTGTTCTATCCTAAGTGAGATCATTTCAATCTTAAAAATGTGCTTTTTTGGGGGAAGGCGGAAAATAAAGTTGCTGCCCCTCTCACCATCCCCGCACCCCCTTCAAAACATGTTTTACATTAAAAATTCAGAATCTCTCCAGTTTTTCCTGAAACACTGTATGGACAACTGGAAGCATTCTAGTCCGTTCTGATTTTAAATGCTTCTGATAGGGGTTTTGAAAGTAGGCATATTTTTGTTGGTTAACAGAAAAACATATTTCTAGATACCATTGTACCAAAGTAATTGCATCTTTGAAAGTTTGGCCCATTGTTTCTCTCTTTCCACTATCATTTTTGTTTTGCTTTAAGGTTTGACATATGAAAAAAAGTATCAAGTAGAAACATATGGGCTATATCCTATTTTTTCCTATTTGCATGTCAATCATTTTAACCTACACATTTATCCTCTCTTGTCCTTTTACATTCTGCACCACAGAATGTTGGGAATTTATAACTTGAGCATGACTAAATGGCATGTGTGGGCTTAAACTACATATGTTGGTATCTTCCCCACAGAATTTAGCCCCATATTCTAAAGAGACATAAATTTAACAAATGGATCAGATTCCACAATCTGTTACACCTTTCCAGCCCCTTTAAAATAAGAATGTACATAAGCAGATTTTAGGCCTAGAAATTATGTGAAGATTGCATTTCAGAGTAACATTTTAATGATACAAAATTCTAGCACAGATGCACCAACAGCTAAATACTCACTCTCATTTTCTAAACAATTAAAAGACTCATCAGTTCAGGTAGCTCTGAAAGAGACATTTCAGCAACTATTAAACAACACTATAATCAGTCAAACCCTCACACATTCAAGATAAATGCAAGCAAACCTGGCATGCCTATCCTTAATGTTTTTTGATTAGCCTATTACATCAAGTGGATTAATGCAGTGTTATCCACAGAGTGCCATAGGACACAAACTGCCAAGCCCTGTCCTGACTTTTTTTTAATGATAGCCTAACATAAGAATACAGAGGGCCTGGTTATTCTGTCCATTTCACTAGTTTCACACCAGTGCAATTCAGCTAACTTCAAAAGAATGACTATTAATATGAGCAAGATCAACATTAAAAATCTTACATATTTTAGAATTGCAATAGCTGTAGCATGTAGGAATAGAAGACAGGATTCCCTTGCTTTATGCAGGTTGTGTATGTGCGAATTTGCTCTTATGCAATGACCTTTTTTATACCAAAAATTCCTTATATGTGAGGGAAATTCACTCTTATGTGATGGTGTGGCGGAAGCCCGCAGTCAGTTGCTTTGTGCAGTGCATTGCAGGAGTCACATGCACCAAAATATAGTCTCCTATGTGGATCAATGCTCCTTGCCCATTTTCTGTGACACGTGTTTCTGTAGTTGCCATCCCCATTATGATCATGCCCTGTGCGTGTGTGTACTGTCTGCAGTTGGTGAATACCAAAATTGTCTTGTAAAAGTGCTCAAAATGGGTCTGGGGGTCAGTACAGTTGAGGTCTTGGAACGTATCCCTATTTGTTACATTGTAAAGTGGGTTCCTTTTATGAAAATTCAAGTTATGCACCGTTTTCCAGGAACGCATGCACAGCATAAAGTGAGGGAAACCTGCATCCCTTTAAATAGCTTTTAAGCTCACTATCAGCTATTTTTCTTTGTTTTTTTGAAAGCTGTCAAAAACTAGTCAGAGCAGTCATATATACTGTATTTATGCAAATCCAAGTTAACCCTGAATTTAAGACGACCCCCCGATAATTAGCTTCTAAACATGGAAAAATTATAAATTTGTTGTCACTTTCCATGTATGGAATCTAAGTATAAAGCACTTAGAGCTGATTTCACTTTCAGGACATCTTCCAGCAGTTGGAAGGGACCTCAACAGATCATCGAGTCCAACCCCCTGCTTAGGCAGGAAAGAGTGCTGGGGTCAGATGACCCCAGCCTGATACCTATCCAGCCTATCCAGCATATCCAACTTCTTGCCTCGGGAGAGCAATGTTACAACAAAATATATGTTTTTAGTGCTTGTGAACAAAAACCAGTAAGTTGCAAGGAATGCCAGGTCACAACACATTCTCATATTAACCAATTCTTGTAAGGCCTTGGACTCTTCAGCAAAGATTCAGAGTTTTCTTTTTGGCCTTTTCTCCTCAACTTAGCACTCTATCATGTGCCCTATTCCCTTGCCAGGGTTTCTTTTCAATCTTTGGCAAGTTGTTTGCCTATGGTAATACCACTGAAAATTTTCTTTTCGACACTGGGTGCATGTACATGTGCTCTGGCTGAACTGTGCACATGTAGGTGTACCCAGTGTAGACTAATTTGCTGTGGTATAAAATCTCACAGTCTACACATGTGATGCTATTAGACCACAGCAAACTCATTTTCACCACCATAAGATAATACTCTTGGGGACAATACTATCTTACAGTGGTGAAAATAACTGCACCAAAACACACATGTATACATTGACTTAGGCATAAATTGCACCCAGTCAGCTCAGGCAGCAGGGTGCCAGACCCCTGCCTGCCACCTAGCCACATGGCTCTGCTCTTTGGGCACTCTCATACCCTAACTAGCCCCTCTGCTGCCCAATGCCATGACCTGGAGCCCAGGACTGATCCACCCCCAAGCCTGCTACAAGGCCAGGGCTGCTCTGCCCCAGTTCATACTTCTGCGGTCCTGGGCCCACATGTAGATGCTGCTCCCAGGAGCCATTAACTCCAGCATGAACTGCACTGGAGTTTATTGCATCACACTAATAGCACGGGTATATGCACCCACTGACACATGCCATTACAATGATGCCTACATGGTATAAATCAATAAATGAGGCAAAGGTTTGCTACCTGGGGCTTCCTGAAAGTCTCCAACCTCCCATCCAATTTACTTTCACTCAGGGGGTTCTCCCTTACAGTTCCCTCCCAACACATGCAAACAAACTGTCCCTGAACTCCCACACCCGTTTTGTCATCCCCTGCCTTTCTTGAAACACTGTCATCCTATCTCCAAGTAACTTCCCCTACAAGGTTCCCAATTTCTTTTTCCTGATGAAGCAAAGCCTCTACCTACAAAAGCTTATGCTACACATCTATAATTTAGTTAGTCTCCATGATTGCCTATGCTCGAGTGCAGAATTCCAGCACACTGGAGCAGACATAATCAATTTTGCTGGAGCATGGCAATTGCCATGCTCTAGCATCCTCCTGCGTCTTCTGTATCAGCGGCCCATGCTTTAAAATGCTGACAGGAGTGCTTTAACTAAAGCTCACTGAATGAGCTTGAGTGCAAGCGCCCCCACCACCATTTTTAACCTTGGGGACACTGATGCATGAGATGCAGCAGTGCTTTAATTAAAGCAGCTCTTGGAGCTGCTGTAATAAAAGCACTTTCCCCCCACCCCAACCCGAGAGCACATGTAAAAATGCCCTACAGTGCAAATCTACCCTGCCTTCTGCCTGACTTCAAACTAACACTAATCACTACCTCTCCCTTTCTCCTAGCCATAGGTAAGTACCTCCAATAAGCAATACTATCTGGTCTTCAAGGTAACTAGAGACAGCAATACCAGAGGGGGCCATGCTGCGATTCCTGCTACATCCTATTCCCCCTTCCTCCCTTCTTTGATGTTACACCAGTTTTAGTGCCTATAGAACCTTACAAAAAGCCTGAGCTTTCCCTCTCAGCTGAGCTATCCTGAATCAGAGGCCATTTCTTCAAGTCTTTAAAAAATCAAATACATTTCAGCATTTGAAAAATTGGGAGCATTTCCTAATTCCACTTTTTTAATGAAAATGATGTATCCCAGAAATAATTTTCTAAAAAACATCCTGAAAACCGAAGTGATAAACAGTTATTTCCATTATTAGGAAATAATAAGGTTAATAGTAAAACATATTTCCCTTATTATAATTAATGTCAGTCACACGCTTAACCCCACATTAAACCATGCTATATGACTGAGGCCCATGATTTTGGAGAGAATATAATCTAAAATTGTATTCTCTGTAGATGGGGAAAACTTGATAAGCAGTAATTCTTAAGTGACCTAAGGGTGATATTCATGGATAGCAAATTAGACTGAAATGTAAAATGTGGTATTACTTAAACAAAAAAGAAACCAAACCCATTTTGAGTAAACTACTCAAAGGCATCACAGCATAGTAGGACAGTAATAGTCCCTCTCTATACAGCTCTACTCCCAGATTATTGTGTTTCATTCTAGATATATTATGAAGATAGATAGTAGGGCTGTGCAAAGCTTCAGTCCCTGATTCGATTTGGTGGCAATTTGGCCTGATTCGGTGGCCAAATCTCCAAATCCGAATCGAATCAGAGGTCCCTTTTATCTCTCCAAATCGATTTGGAGAGATTTGAAAAGATTTGGCGATTCTGACACAGACACAGCTTTAAATGTTTTTTCTACATACCTTGAGGTAGCAGGTGGCTCGTGAATGCTGCGATGCTGGATGGAGCATCCCATAGGAGTTTGGGGGGCTCCCCAGGGCTCTTGGCAGCAGACCCAGAAGCGGACCAGAAGCACTTCCAGTCCACTTCTGCAGGGGAGCGCGCTGGGCCCCCCCCCACCCCCACACCATCCCAGCTTGTTGACTGGTGCCTCCTGGGTTTTGGGGGGGCACCCAGGGTCCCACCGCTGCCAATTGCTGAGCCAGAGGGATGTGGGGGGAGGGGCACCCAAAAGTGGACCAGAAGTACTTCCAGTTCACTGCTGAGCACATGGTGGGGGGGAGGGACCCTGCACTCCTGTGGGATGCTCCATCTGCCCCACCATCGCAGCATTCATAAGCCACTCCTGGCACCTCGAGATATGTAGGAAAAAACATTTAAAGCTGTGTCTGTGCCTGAATCGCTGATTCTCCAAATCAGCATTGAATCTTCAGATTCGGCCGAATAGAATCAGGGACAGTGATCCAAATCAACAAATCCAATCACTGTCCCCAATTCCAGCTGAATCCCAATTGAGTAGGGCCGACTTTGCACACCCCTAATATCAAGTCAAAGAAAAGCAGCAAAAATGAACAGGGATCTAAAAATGGCATGTATCCAGTTTGGATATGCAATGACTGGAGGAAGCAACACTGGAAATTTTGTAACAGCCTACATTATTTAACAGACAACTAGCATTAAGGAGGCAAAGCACTAGTTTAGTAGATACACCTATCAAGAGAGAAACAAAGAAAAATTGTCAGCAATGCAACTGAAGGCACAACTATGAGCAGTGTAGACTAGAGATGATTTTTTTTTTGGCAGATTCACTAAAAAAATGAAGTTTTAGAGCACCTGGTGCTATCTGAAGATTCACTAAAGATTTGAATAAAATGAAAACGAGGGGGAATTTTTTTTAACAATTCAAGGGTATTTTATTTTGATCACTTGTAAAAACAAGCCAAGAGTTAGACTTATTGCACTTGTCACACTCTTTACCCAACAACTCACTTAACTAGGATGAAAGAGGACCAGTTTCCATTCCCCACTTCCAAGAGAGTTTGAATTTACATCCTCCATCTCTCAAGGTAGTGCCAAAAGGCTAGCAAGTGTTCTGGTGCAGATTCTTCTTCCTCCCTCCTGCTGACCCTGTTTCATTTTTCACAGACTATTAAAAATGATTCTACCTAGCCAGATAGTCAGGGAACTCTTCAGAAAAGCATACAAAATTGGTTCAAATCCCTGCTATGAATCAGGGAGAAAACATATATGAATCGAGGGCCCCCACAATTACCTCAGTGGAGATGCCCAAGTTTGCACAAGCTCCAGGCTTCAGCATAGGCTGAACACACTCACTACAGAACCTGGACTCAAGCAGGTAGCCCATCCTTTAGACTGTGTTACCATAGTTACCTGTGTATTGGTACAGCCTTAGCTAGATTAAAGGCTATGCTGAAATGACACCTCCGACTGAAGTGAAAATATATCATCAGACTGAATATCTGGAAAAACTTCCTGGCATGAGATGCATTCAGGTGTGGAGCAGTCTCCAAAGGCAAGTCATGGAAAACTCATTGCTTAGGGATTTTAAAATAAGATAGAGAGGAAGGGGACCCCACAGAAAGATTATTGCAGGGAACAATTCTTTTTTAAGAAGGTGTGATCTAATTGTTTGTTTGCATTTCTATCTTCTAAGCAGGCAAAGTTAAAAAGCGTAGTGGAAATTGTGATGGTAGAGTACATCCTCACAAAACACTGCCGTCAATGGTAGCTCTAGATTCTTACCTTGATTTAACCTCCAGGCTAGATTTTCTACAAACACTCTTACTTATTCAGTCATGGATACCTATCATGTCCTCTACTCTTAAATGAGCTGGTAATAAAGCTGAAATTAGAACCATAATTTTCTAGTCTCTCTACATGCATATTAGCAGAGTGTATACAACAATGTAAACTTTGGCATGAAAGAGCTGGGACCAAAATACAGGTTTCCCTCACTTCATGCTGTTCCTGGAAAACGGCACATAACTCAGATATGCATAAAGGGAACCCACTTTACAATGCAACAAATAGGGATACATTCCAAGACCTTGGCTGTACTGGCCCCCAGGCCCATTTCTACCACTTTTACAAGACAATTTTGGTACTCTCCAACTCCAGGCAGTATACACAAGCACAGGGTGGTGGTGAATGTTACCATAATGGGGACGGCAGCTACAGAAACACGTGTTGCAGACAACAAGCAAGGAGCACAGATCCACACAGGAGACTATATTTTGGTGTGCGTCACTCCCACAAGGCACCATGCAAAGCAGCTGACTGCGGGCTTCCACCATACTGATCACATAAGAGTGAATTTACCTCTCATATAACAAATTTTTGTATAAAAAGGGTCATTGCATAAAAGAGAATTCACACATACAGAACCCGGATAAAGTGAGGGTTTGTATTTAATTCTGTTAATTTTTTTTAAGTTATTATTTTCCTATTTTATTTAAATCATGAACATCATTTTTTCCTCTTCTACTGGTGTAAACTGCACACATAATCAGTGACTGACAAGCCACACTAACAAGTGTAGACTGCATGCTCAACAAAATCCTAAATTATGAATAATATAACCTTAAGACGGTATACAATCAATAATCAATAAGTTTGCATTTCAATCATAAGCGATAGCCTGGGAAGTAGAATACGAATCTGTTTATGAAGGCCACTAATATTAATCTAGGTGCGAATAACTGTTTTGGGAAAGTGCTTAATAGCAGCTAAAAGCAACAACTGATGTTTTGCTTTTATATAAGAACTGAGTTGTATCTAGCCAGCTAGAATCATTTTGAAATAATAACGCTGCTTTATTAACCTGCTGTCAGCCTTGGCCATTTTCAAGGGACTTATGGTAAGCCACAAAAGTGTGGCTAAAGCAGAAGACCCCAAAGCCTGTTTTAGAGTAAACCTTTGCAGACATTACAACAACTCTGGTTAGCAAAGTAAAAGAAACAGGATATGGCAAGTAGTGTTCCTAGATGGTGAGGGAAAGAAATAAGAAGTCTTTTCTCCCAAGATTACAATTTTTGTAAGGACACAGACCCCAGCTAATTGACATCTTCCAAAGCCATAGAAAAACTTGTTTAGTCCAGTTCCTAAAGTAGCCATGAAATAAGAAGTTTGAATTACATCAGTCAGAAAATATTTATTAAAATAAGCCACATATAAATATCAGGTGTAAAAAAGGTGGGGATTTTGAAAGACCTAAGCAAATTCAAGACAACATGCTGTCTGTGTGAGAAAAACCCTCCTTCTCCTCGCTCCTGCATCTCCCCCAGCCAGTATAGGTAAGAATCTGTTTTGTACTGTTATATGTAGCTAAATTGGCATAGAAATAAATGCTCATCTTGTATGTTAGGGTATAATCAAGAAAAGACCGGGTTGTAGACCTGTCTCTTGCCTCTTTATCTGACCTGGGTGGTATTAATACCTTACCTACTAAGAAGGAATGAGGATCATTGGGAAATGTAATTGTGTCTTGATTCAGCGTACAAAAAGGGGTAATCATTTAGGGAATTGTAACTGTCCCTTGATTTTGTGTCTAAGCTAGCAAAACTTTGTGTCCTAATCATAGCCGGACTGTAGTCTTGTCTCCCAAATGGCTAAATGGTCCTGATTTTATGGTAACACTGGTGCAAATCAGAAATAACCCCACCAAAGTTAATGACATTTCACCAGTGTAAAACTGACAGAAGAGAAGAATCAAGCCCTGTATTATACTAAAAAAAAAAAGAAACTGGTGCATTAGAAAAGACATACGTGCCACAGTAAATAGAGCTGTATATGCAGTACGTGATAGCTGCCTCATCAAACCAGGACACTGTAGAGATAATGTGATGCTACAACCACGTACTTGGCTACAACAATATAGTCAGCACTGTAATTACAATAATGACCTCCTAGAGCTATTGTGTCTTTAATTAAGTCTTTAACAGTAGGCATTTGCCACTTAATCCTAACTCACTGTAACTACTGCAGCATATCATCTACATTTTCACAAAGAATTACTGTATCATATTTCTGTCAGAAAGATGAAAGGGAACATTTCAGTTCAAGTGGCATTTACAGAATGAAGCTATATGAAGTAAGAGACCCATAGATGTCTTTTTACAGCACTTCATGCCAAGTAAACGCCACTGTTTTTCCCCCTTTACTACTCTACTTCCTCCTAGTGTAAACTAGGAAAAATGGCATAAATCTAATATCCCACCTGATTACATGGGTGATAAAGCTGTGACAACAAATTTTATCCAGAGATACAGTGCACTGCACCACAGGCACAAATGTAATAGTATTCAAGTTTCACTTAACCATTTACCACTCATCACAAATTAGTTCACAAATTGTTCTTACTGTAACTTACTGTTAATACTGCCTTTCAGAGAGAAAGTTCTCCTAAGAAGCTAGTACAGCAAATACATCAAATTTTGCACAAAAACAAAAATGGGTGAATAAAAGGTATTTTCAATTTATTGTCAGCATGACTAACAAAGAGTTAAGGGAATGAGAGTTTGTTTCTTTTGTTTCATTTTTAATAAAAAGGTGCGTGGTTCCATCCAGAGAAAGTGCAGGGGATAAAGGGGGAGGAAGGGGCAGGAAGGGGTTGGGGGGTAGGAAATCTCTCTGTTGTCTGAATGGCACTACTGTTAACACAAACATGGGATCTTTGAGTAGCTCTGTCAGTTCTACTTTACTTTGACAGACTCACAGGCACCAGAGATGAGAGCAATTTTCTGCTTGTTTATTTGAAGGATTCTTATTTCGACTATGGAAACGTGACTCTCTGCCCAGTTTCCACCTCTTTTCAGTGTCTTCTTTGATATATGACTTTTCATTCCTATTTTTCCACCCCCTCTCCCCTCCTAAACAGTATCATAGAGAAAAGGAACACAGGTAAACTGAAACTTAAAAAAAAAAAAAAACGGGGGGGGGGGAAGCAGAGAGAGCTGGAGAGGAAAGAATAGGGCATTTTTAATACTGGGCAGTATACCCTGCTCATCTCCACTTACCCCAGGGTATTTCTCCATCCAACTCCCTTTCACTTGAGAAGAGGTGAAAGAAGTAAGGCCAAGATGCATTCAAGCTTCCTCTGTAATAATGCAGGCTTTTAGTCTACTGCAGCTATTAGGTTAACGCAGAGGTTCTTAATTGCTGTAAAAATTCCAAAAAACCCCACTCAAATCCCATTTCAAAAAGCAGCTTATGGTTTATCTTTACCACTTCTGCACCAAACCTGGGAGCACCTCTGAAAAGTGCACCCTGCCCATTGCTCCCACTCCACATAGAGCAAATCTTGGAAATTAAACAATACAGTCACTTTGGTTTCATATAGACATGATGGCTAGAAGTTGGGAGGGGTGCGAGGGTTGATCAAGTTAAAAATGGTTTTAACTCCCAGATCAAACTGATAATTAGATAGGTGCCAGGAGCCTGATCTAAGGTAAGTCAGGGGAGGGGAAAGGGCAGGTGGGGTGGGAAGTTTAAGGTGTGTGTGTAGGGGGACGGGGAATCAGAGGGCAAATGGGGTCTGTGGGAGGGGTTGAAGGGGTCGGGGGGGGTGGGATTGGAGAAGGTCTCCAATGCCCTCACCCTCCCCACCCCAAACCCCTCAGCCTCCCCACACCCCAGTGCTGCTGAACTGCTCCTGGGCCCAGTTTTTACCAGCATTTACTGGTCCCACGAGCCCAACTGAAGTAAATCAGAAAGTGGGGAGGAGTTGGTGGCTTCATGGAGGAGGGGGTTGGCAGACCCAGGGGATCTGGCAGTTTTCACCCACCCCCCCACCAGGAACTTTTACCCCTGCTACCCACAGATGAACAACCCCCCTGGTGAACTGATCTCCCAATCTGCCTGTCCCTCCCCCCCTCCTGATTTACTTCAATTGGCTCAGAGCTCTGATAAACATGGGTAAAACTGGCACCAGGAGTAGGTTGCAGGACTGGGGGATTTGGCAGGCTTGGGGGAGAGGGAAGGGGAGTGCTGGATGATCCACTGGAGCTAAAAATAGGCCAGTGCTGGGGTAGAAGGCAGGGGGGGAATAGAAAAAGTGCTGCCCCAGGGCTAAGGCCAGCGATTGCACTCCGGATGTGCACAGAAGTTCAGTTAGATCAGTCTATCTGTACCTGTCTAATTTAGTGCACCTCCGAGGTACAGTTAAATTAGATTAGGTTGGCCATTTTTGATAGATCTAACCTTCCTAGAACGTCTGTACAGTTTGCACTTAGATCAACCTAACTGGGCATCTAAGGGTAAGGTCTGCATGTGAGCCAACTAAGTTAGATTGGATGGGCAATCTAACCTCTCCCTAACCTCCCTGAAAATCTGTACATACCCCTAAGGGTAGGCTTAGGCATATACCAGTAAACACGGCCAAGAGAGAAAACATAAGACTGGCTCTGGCTCTGGCTCTGGCTCTGTTGAGAGCCACTCAACAGTGACTACCATTTCCTCCTTTTTCAGCAGTTGGCATGAACAGAGCTGGAGCAAGCGGGCAGGATGAATTTCTTAGCAACTTTCAGAAGCCTGGCATGAAAACAGCATGGACATACCCTTCAGCACTTCTGAACATTTTATCTCCAAAAGTCTCTGCATACAAATTAAGCTCACTCTGAAAATGAGATACACACACACACATTTAAAGTTACCTGTTATCTTTCCAAGGTGGAGCTGAGTCACCTACTTGATTGGTTTTGAGGCTTTATTAAAATACAAGTACTAAATAAACAGTCAAATATGGAGTTGATACTAGAATAATGAAATACATAGTGCTAAACACACACAGTTGTTGGGCAAGGAAACATTGGAATATCTCACTTGCTATTGTTTTAATCCATTTTCCCTCATTTTTTTCCATAAAAGATTCTTCTACTCTGCCTGGAAAATACACATCATTGACATCACAAGATAGCTATGTCAACAGCTGCCTGCAGTCTCTTCACTTTTTCCCCTCCTCCTCTGCCCCTTTTTTGAATCATTGCTGAAATAATAGTACCTTTGCCCTCCGCAGTTTCTATAACAAGAGAGAAACAGACACTCAGCAATTCTGCAGCCAAATCAGGTATAAAATGAGGTACAAACATTACCCTCAGCTACTGATGCAGCCCCCTACCACATTTTATTCTTGCAGCAAACAGGTTTCCACAGGAGTAAATGATAGTGGAATTTGCCACAGCAGTCTAATGATTTTGGATTTGCATGTATTAGGGTAACAAGTAAACCATGTCAAGTAAATTGAGCATTGCTGAACCGATAAATTTCCAAACCTGCTCGTTTAATTCTGTATTAATTAAGAGATAGTCTGATTGTGCATTTCTAGCCACAGATGCCACTTCTTGAAACCACTCCAGGAAATGGCTTTGTAACAGGTACATCAGGCTCTACAGGTAGTATTTTCCAAAGTGTTCAAATGATTTAGAAGCTCAAGTGCCATGTTCACAAGAAATTTATGCACTGAGAAGCCTCAGTCTTACCGACTCTCATAAGCCTTCAACTCCCTTCCAGCAAGCCCTCAGAAAAGAACTAAAACATCCCAAATGCTAACATACATGGAGACTTTGAAATCTTCATATTTTCCCAAGCAGGAAGCAACTGTGACCACCTGAAACCTGAGATCCTGCTCCTGCCATTGTTTCAAGATAATTTATATCATCACAGATCCTCACAGGAGGTGAGAGGCTTCATAGCAGCCATGAGCAGCTGCTACAAAACTGGCTTCTAACTAGATCCAGTCAACAGTTTACCACTAAAACTGTTTTTTTTCAGAGAAAACTGAGTTTACATACAGAGCTTCACACATAACAGACCTTCTGCTATGATGGTTTAACTATGGGGAGGCGGGTAAAAATAAAAAAATATTCAATTTGAGTGAAACCAAAAATTATTCTATATTTTTGATATTTTCAGATAAACTAAAAAATTGAGATTAGCCCAAAGTATTTTGTTCAACCCATAATATTTCACTTCATTTTCACTTTATTTAATTCCTTTTTAATTCAACTTAATTTCAGAACAAAGCAGCATGTCCAAAAAAGGACCAAAATGTTTTAAAACATCAAAGCAAAATAGCTTCAAGATGAAATATTTTATTTAAAAGATTTTGAGACCTACAATTTGATATTTTGGAAATTGCCACCCTTATTTTGGTCAAAACAATGTGCTGAATTTGACCCATTTCCTAATACATTTTGTCCCCACTATAAACTTCATTTTTGGCAAATCTTCTATCCATCAAAAAGTTATCCTGCTTTATTTTTCACAGAATAAGGTTCTTCATAAGAAGTAACTGTTTTCCAAAGAGATTATGATAGTCTTTCAAAATAACTGAATGTCTAAAAAATGAAATATTTAATTTCCTGCTAAAAACTAATATGATTCAGTTCTGAAATGCCTTTGGGCTGCCAAGCTCGCCCCAGCCCCGATTCAGATCTGAGCCATGGGGTACTCCACCCAGGCTAGATCTCAACACCAACCATGGTGGGGCCACGTTCAGCTGGTAGTACACATCAAGAACTGAATGCCATGTTCATTGGGGCCGGGGGACTTCAAATTCTGCAGCTTCCCCACCAGCTTCCACAAAACTATTGGACTACCGATGGGCCTGGTGGATCAGTTCTACAGGCTACATCTGTCCTGTGGGTTGTACATCGACACCCCCCTGACATATGGGAATGGTAGTTCAGGAATTAATGTTGGATTCCTCACCAAACAACATCTCACCTGAGGCACTCAGCATCAAAATTACTTTGATACATCTTGGAAAATGTAGTCTACCTGGATGGACTACATCTGGGCATCACAGTTATTTCAAACTCAATAGTCTTTCAGTTTTTGGCTGAAATATTTCAGTTGCTAATTTTTCTGAAAACTCAAACTTTTTTACCGACACTAATTTTTCTTACAAGCTCATCCTGTAACTGATGGATAAAGGCCAAGAAGGATGCTTTTCAAGTGCTCCATACAAAAACTGCCCGATTACATTTTTCACTTGTCTGAACCTGGATTAAGGCAAAAATCTTTGTGCTTTCATATGACAGGCTTTCATGAAAAAGCCAAAAGTTAGGTCAGTTCTTCTGAAAAGTCAGTTTTATACAAGATTTGGTTATATAAAGTACAATAATTAAAATGCCCCTTGTTTTGTAGAATATTAACATTACCCTGAACAAAGGTATGTGCACATGTTTGTGGGACAATCGGATTTGGGGGAGCGGTGAGTGGGATCAGGGAAAAGGGCAGGGGACGGGGGGTAAGATGTGGGTCCAGGGAGGCTGGTGAGTCTTCAGAGGTGTGGTTGTCCATCCAGGGGTGGAAGGGTCAGGGGGCTAAAAATAGCCTGGTCAGGGTGGGGGGGTAGGAAAAGCCCAGCCCCATAGCTGGGGTAATCAGTTGGGCTCCAAACATTCATAAATCTTCATTAGAGCAGGCTAACCTGTTCCTGATATAACTTAGTTCACCGCCTCAGCTAGATCAGGCCAGCCTTTTTTTTTGGCCTGATCTAACCTCCTCGAACATCTCTATAAATCAGTAACTTAGATTGACCTAATGCTAGCTACGTTGATCTAAGTGTAACATCTGCACGTACCACAAGCTGATGACTGCTTCTTTTGAGCTTCCTTTGAAGTGCATCTTCTTACATAGAAGATCATTTCCTGGAAGCAGTTTTCTGGAAGCTTACTTGTGACCTAGAGGTGTTTCACATCTCCTAACTTCTCCAATTTTATCCACAGATTTCTCTTACCCGCCCTTTTAAATTTGATGGTGACAACTCATAAAATGCAAAGGAGGAATATACAAATTATACAATGTAGAATATTGTATAATATTGTACAATGAGGTGTATACAATAGTTTCATACAAATTATTTTTTGGTATTATTCAGTTCATATTTATCTCATTTCCTCAGTTGTTATCTATGGTCAATGTCTGAAAAGGGCCATTTTAGAAACAATCCCTGAGTTTTTAGACTCTGAGAGTAAGATATGACATTGCCAAGTAGCTTTTGACGGAAGAGAATTATCTTTGCAAAATTCTTGCTCTCTACAAACATATATCTCTATGAATTATTGTATGTTCCCTTAGAGCTTAAAGGGTTCTTGAAATGTTTTCTTCTTTCCCTCCACCCCTACCGGGTTTTTATTTTGGTAGAAAGCCCTTTCAAATTTTGAAAGGGTCTGACGATGAAAGTCAGGGCAGGCTTGGGTACAAGTACCCCAAATGCTCTTAAGTACCCTTGTTTTCAACTGCAAGAGCTCCTGTCTGTTCAGGACACTGCTTCAACAAAATAAAGCAAATGCCTAACTTTAATTCCATGAATAGTCCCACCAAAGTTAATGGATGTATTCATGTGCTTAGACACCCACTTAAGTAACTTGTTAAACTGGACCCCACAGTCCCAGGAGTTTCTTTCATTGGAGAATAAGAATTATGGCCACAGGATCCAGTATCAAGAAACTTTCCCATTCCACACTGCTTTTGTTTTATATATCCCTCTTGAGCTAAGCCAGCACCCTTCTTCCTCAACCCTAAAGTGTACCTGAAGAAGCTTGAAAAGCTATCAGGATATCCTAAAGGTAAATGTTTGAGAAGCTTGATGCTGTTGTATGTCAAAATTTCACCTGGTCAAAGAGCCAATCCCATGCACGCTTGTGGTTTACCAATCTAGTTTGAGCATGAATTTTATGTGCATAAAATTCTCTGTGTTAACTAATGGCAAAATCAGGAAAGCATCTTTTTAACTGTTATCACATACCCAGGCACCTCCAGTTATAAAGAGCCAAATAAATGATACCTCAAACCCCCAAAACCATACAGTCAGATTAGTAGAACCCAATTGGCTAAATGCTCTGGGCAGATCCATAGCATGCAACCTCCTTATTTTTTAAGACACCATTGAGAGAACACCGTTTTCTGGAGCTTTTCTTTGCATTTCAAGCTATTTCTCCTGCTTCTATTCAAGTTTCCTAGGTAGGGTGACCATATGTCCCATTTTCACTGGGACAGTCCCATTTCAAACACCTGTCCCAAGTGTCCCATCAGCTTCTTAAATGTACACTTTTGTCCTGTTCTCAAAATCGTCCCACTAAAATCTGAGTCACTTCAAAAACAGAGCGATTCAGTATCATTCAGACATGCAGCACCTATCTTCCTGCCAGAGTACTTAAAAATGCTGTGATTGAATGCAGTGGCAACACTTTCCCACCAGGAGGTGCTATAAGGGGTTGCCAGTCCTCCAGCATCCTACAATGCTCCAGTATCTTCCCTGCACTCTAGGATAAACAGCTAAGGCCATATGTAACCGAAACAAGGAGCATATGTGCATGACAATTTAAAGCGGGTTAAATGCTTTTGTACCGCTTTAATGGTTTTGGTGTTTGCACATGTCAGCAGCATATTGCGCAGTAATTGTAGCCACTGTAGCAAATTCAGCAGTGTAATGCACCTTAAATGACTTGAGGTGCAGCAAACTATAACTCTAAAGGGGAGGAGGGAGCACCGGGCACAGCAAAGCACTGGGCTCCATGAAGCTCAGGGGCTGTGCATGCAGGCAGCCTGGCAACAGCCTGGGAAGGCAGGCTCTGCCCAAGAAAAACAGCTAACCTGATCACCCTCCCGCAAGCCTGCCTGAGCTGCGTGGGGGCCTGGTGCTTCCCTCCCTGTCTGCAGTGCCACCCCGGACCACCCGAGCCGGGTGCCTGTGGGTGGGTGCTACCTGCAGGGGGTGCCACTGCCACAGAGGGAAGCACCAGCCCCCTCCCGCAGCCCAGGGACCACTCCACCTGCCAGCAGCTCACCCTCCCCTCCCCTCCCCGCCACCGGAGAGGCAGGTAAGTTCAGATATGTCCACAACATGGGAGTTTAAAGGGCCCTAAATTGAAGCAGCGTTTTTAAAAACCCACTGCTTCAATTTAGGGCCACTGTTTTGTCTACACACACCCTAAGGATGGAGCTCAGAGAGAGCTGTGCATATGGAAAAGTGAGAGAGAGCAGAGTGCTAGAGGATATAGGAAAACCTTTGAAAGGAAAGTGTTTAAATATCCTCACCACCATTGCTTTTCAAATCATCTTGTTTTCAGACTCAGGAAAGATGGTCAACCCATCCCCAGAACAGAGGCTATATCATCCCTATGCATTACAGTGTTGCTTGGTGCTCTGTAGGTACCTAATAATGATTATTAAAAACAGGGGCACTTAAATGCTGGCACAAAATATTAATGGAGATTTTTACAGCCAAGAGAGATATCACAAAGCCAACTTAATATTAGGAAGAATAGTCAATCTTCAACTGACTATTTACTGCAGCACATAGATAAAGTATGATCACTGGCCAAATCTTTACTGAAACATGTATCTAGATGTGAAAGTGACTTAAGACTAGAGCATAATCCTGACTCAGAATTTTCTTGCTAAAGAACTCATATCCCTGTTGTATTTAACATCCTGAGAAGAGGGGAGGCTAGGGGGGTTGCGTATGATAATGAAGCTACTCAGTCCAGGAGCAAAAAGAAAGAAAGAAAGAAACTTGTTTTACTATGTATTATGAAAGCTGTATGGCTTACAAACGACAGGAAAAAAAAAAAAAAAAAAAAAAACACCGAGAGGGGAGGAGGAGGAAACGAACAAGAATCGGATACTGCACACTGTTATATACAAATCTGCTCCTGTTGAGTTTGATATGTGCCAACCAGAAATGAAAGGAAAGCAGGTACTGATATTGCAGTAGTACATATTGTCACTGCTATAACCAACCCACATTCTCCGCAGCTGCCAATTATTTCCAAATCACCATTTTTTTTTTTTAACCCAGAGATTGATCTCCTGCTTGAGGCTCTTTCACACCCAAGACTCTGAAGCATCCCTTGTGGCATGTTGGCTAATTAAGAGCAAAATCCATCTCTTGATGAAATAATGCTGCCACTGAAAAGGATTTCTACATTTTATTTTAAAAAAGCTTCTTAATCAGGCTAGAAGAAGCAACATCTTAACACTTGTATTAAGCACAAGAAAGGGGTCTATAGCTAGCAATTAAAGATGATGAAAAGGACAGCGATTTAAAGCCTGTTGCCGTGACATTTTTATCAAACTAAATGAGTTTGCTAGGCCCAGCAGCTGCATATGCTTATTGTCATTTAGTGTTTGGACAGCAACACATCAGCCACTGAGTATCAGGAGGTGCCGAATTTAATAAGTCATTTTGACACTGGTGTGAAACGAGCAAATCAGCATTCTGAGGAATGTGTTCACACTCTGAACAGACAGGCAGACATCCTAAGCATGTGAGGTGACACCAATCAACAAAAAAAAAAAGAGGGAGGGAGGGAGGGAGGGGGAGAGAAAGAGAGGAAAAGAAGGAGAAAAAGAGAGAGAGAAATGAAAGCCAGAGCAGCGATACTACCATGAAAAACTAGTTCTGTCCTGTCTTTCAGTTTAGTTAGCTGGTATATAACAATCAGGTTTTAGTAATGCTAACATACAGAACATATTGTAGACAGTGCAAATATTGCTAAAATACAGAACATATTATAGACAAGTCTCATACAGAACATATTATAGACAAAGATATTATAGTGCAAATCTCATTTATTATTTAATCTAGACATGGATCATCTAAAATGAACTAAAATTAATGCCAGGCAAATCTTGTGGGACTTTTTGTTGTTTTAGCAGAAATGCAAAATTCTTCCTGTGTGCTAATCATGGACTTATTTGTGGCAGGATTCCATCTACATTATGCACATATTCTGGGGCCTTGTATGAATTTAAAACTGGGGAACCTCTTGGTTTCTTAAACCCAGAGCCTGCTATTGCGAGACAATCTCTTTTCTTTCCATGCACAGAGATCTGTGCACTAATAAAGGAACACCATTTGCACTGCAAGAACTTGGATCTTTATTAGAAGAACTGTGTGTTCAGTGCAGCTGCTTGCAACTATGTGGTGCAGTAGGTGCTCAGAGCTGTTATTGCCAAATTCTCCAAGCACATTGCGATTCCCAATGTCACCCTCCAAATCATCCCCACTACAATTTGTGTTCCAAACTGTAGAAACCTGCAGGTTATTATACTATTTATGAATATATAATGAATGCATTGAGCTGGATTTTTATCCTTTGACTGAAAGACTGTTCCAGACCCTGACAGCTCTGGTCAGAATCCTTCTTCTAAACTTCTACCCTAAGTGTATCCATGATCAGTTTATCTGTTTTTGTGCCATTATTGTCGTATAGCTTAGAACAGCTCTTTTCAATCCTTGGCATTTATCCCCCTGACATATTTAGAGAATTAACATATCCCTTCTCACCCTTTTCTCTTTCTTTTTGCTATATTAAACAAGACAAGTTGTTTCCATATTCTTTTATATGATCGGTTCTTCATTATTACCCTGATCATTTTAGTAGTCCGTCTCTGTACTTTTTCCAATTTCAATTCTCTTTTCTTGAACACAGAGGACATGAATTACACAGTTTTCCAGGTAAGGTTTCCCTGGTATTAAAGAAGGGAAAAATTGAAATGCCTGTCAAGGACACCAAGGCATTTGGTAACACTTGGCCTGATGGTTTATTAATGATGCCGTTATTGTAGTGGTGGTGAGGTAGACCAGCATGTCTGACTGATGTGGCTGAGATGGGACGTCAGAAAGGAATAAGAGCTAAGTCACACTGTCTGGAGCTGGAGAGATGGGAAGATTACCTGTCTAGGGCTAGCGATAGGCCAATCTATTTGAGAGGACCTTGGACAGGTGGCGTCTTTGCCAAAGAGGCTGCATTAGAACTGTGATGACTGATGTAAAGGTCCCTGAAGGGAGTCATTGAGAAAGACATGCAGAGTCAGATCTTCAGCCATCTAAATAGAAGTCATGCCCTTGACTTCAAAGGAGTAATGCCATGTTTTAAAAGATGAGGCTTTTGCCCACCATCTGGACAAGCATGATTCTCAACCTAAGCTCCATACATTTTGAGCTTTGTATTGCGATACAAGGCTCTGAGTATCTCTGATTATATTTGCACACTGTACTCATTGAAACTAAAAGTTCTGTCTCAGCAGGCTTCACGTTTTGTGCAAAACCTGGAGTGGTGTCTCTAAGGACTCTCTCTTTGCTGATTGTTCAAAAGTTAAACAGAATACTCTAGCTAATATTGGGCTATAGCCAGCAAACACAGCACAATGTCACCATTGCTGACAGGACAGGTGCAGAACCAGTAAGAGATGGCTTAGCTGGATGGAGACAGGTAGTTAGCCATGTTAGTCTGAAGTCAGGCAGAAGACAGGCTAGATCTGTACCTTATAGACTAACTCAGAAATGTATAGCATAAGCTTTCATAGTGTGAGGGTTTATTTCAGAAGCTGTCATAACATAAAGTATCTCAACACCATTTTATTCATCAGGGGAGGAAGTGGTATATGAGAAATCTTCATTTCATGAAAGAACTGGTCAAAAGTATTATCATAGTTATCTAGTTTGGACCCAAAGCTTTTTCCTGGAAAACTATAGACCCTTGTAATGGGTATATATCATGCCAAAGTATAGAAGGATGAAAAGTCAGTTATATTGACCATTCAGATGGTCTAGACATATTTAATACAAATGGCACACATCTCCCATGCTTGGTGACTCATCCATAAAAAGGTCATTCGTAACATTAATATTTTGATGTTTCGGCGAACATTTCTAAGATCTCTGTGTTAAGTCTCCAGCACAAAAACAAGAGAGAAATTGGAATAATCTCCCTGCCTCAGGTGGAGGCACTCCAGCTCTTGGCACTGATGTACCCACACAACCTAATGACTACTTCTTGGGTCTGGTCACAAGAAACTTAGACCAAACAAGGTTGGATCTAAAACCACAGTAATGAGGGTATAGGAACACCCCCTTTGGCAGTGTGGCATTTGTGCAGCGACAAAACTTCAATGCACGTGTACCACACAACCCAAAGGGGTATAGCAATACTCGCTGTGATCTTGGATGCCAGCGAGCTCTCATTTCTCACTGACAAGTCAGCATGGCTCTTGCCAGAGCTCTGCATATACTCTGAACTTTTGAGCTCACCAGTGCAGGGTCTGCCCAGAGACTCCATTAAAAGCAGCTCTGTAGCCTGCAGCTGCCGCTCTTCTCCTCCTTCCCCTTGCTGCTGATTTCAGGAGTGGGGGGGATGAGGAAGGGGAAGAGCAAACAGCAGCAAGCTTTGGAGCTACTTGAAAGCAGGGATTCCCAGCAGGTACCACACCAACCAGATGGTGAACTCATAGAGCTCACAGCACATGCAAGGAACAGCCAAAGTGGGTGCAACCACACCACTGCACCCCTCTGGATCCACCCTTATACAGGCTTGTTACAATGGGAATGAAAGAGATTGTATCAATGGACTGGGTACATCTCTCTATCCCTTACTGCACAACATTTTACCCCAACTTCAATTACATGAGTTAGGCTGTCATCTCTACTTCTCTGTGTAGTTTCAGGAGCAAAACTATAAACATTTCCAGCCATGTGCACCTGGGGAAGTTTGCTACCCCCCTCTTTGGTTATATTTATGAGAAAATCTGAACACACATGCAGAGAAACTTCAGTCCTTCCCCCCATCCACTGCTGGAACAAGGTCGGTGTGAGGGGACACTTCACAGGCTAAGGGGGAAATTTGGTGGGAACTCTTTAAAATGTTGGCAGCATATAGCTTGCCCTTTGTTATTAAACTTTAAAGGGTGTTACATTACATGCAAGTTGTTAAAATTTTCAATAAGGGTGAAAATAAGAGAGTAAGGGGAGGACTGGGATCAGAGAGAAAGCTTAGCATCAGGGAGAACTTTATAAGCTCCTAAAAGGGAAAAAAAGGATGTGAGACTGTGGAAGAAAGCGTAGGATGGAGTATGGAAGGGGCTGGACCCCCACACCTTGATCCATAAAACCCTCATCACATATGGAAATGTCATATGGAAATCATTGGGACAACTCAGTGACTAAAGGTCTCATATTTTGAGCCCCAGGAACAGAGAAAAGTACTGAAGGAAATCAGACAAGCCTGCTGGGAAGTGTCTGAAACCTGACTGTCACCTAGGCGCTCTCTATTTTTTTGCTCCACAAATTTTAACTAAACTATTTATTCTTTTTTAAAAGTTGCAAAGTAAATCAAATGCCCTTTTAAGGATTTTGCAAGTGGGGAGGAAGAGTCCCTCAGTGCTATATATCCTAACATTTTTAGTGACAAACCTGCACCTTTTGTAAGAAAAATTAAAAGAGCTTTAAACCTGACCCAAACAGCTCTGTGTTCACTTGCCCCTCACTGAAAAGCATATAACGAACTAAAGCAGCACTTACACTAAACTTTGCTCTCTTGACATCAAACTGAAACAATTTACACAGTCCAACTTAAAATGCCTTGTATCCCCTGGAATATGTAAAAGGCTCAATAAAAAGTTTACTAGCTGAAATTATAATGGACTTTTCCCTCCTTGGTCTTTCTTCCCACACCCTCCCCAAAGACCTCGTAGTTCAGTGTGTGGACACCATATCTCTTCCTATCCTGTTGCTATGTTGCAACATTAATAGTAGGCGGCAAAAGGATATTGGCCTAAGAGGAACAGAGGGCTTTCCAAGTCTTTCATCCCTAGTTAATATCTTTTCCTTCCATGTACTTACATTGGCACTAACTCAATGCCCAAGAGGCCAGCTCAGCTCTGGCAGCCTGATGAGCAGTTGATGCTAATACAGCTTCTTGGTTAGTCGCCAAACAGTGCAGTAACAATGCACATAGAGAGTCCTCATGTCCCTGAAGAAGAATAAGAGCTTTTCCTTCCTGTCCTCAATACTGCTAGTTTGCACAATGCTGCAGAGCATGAAATCCAACAGTGTCCCTAAGCTTCAACCACCAGTAGAGCTATTAGGCCATGTTGTAACTGTTTCAAAAGAGACATTAGACAACTTAACTGAGGACCATACCTTCAGGAAGAAAGTTCTGTGCAAAGAACAGGCCTGCACCTCCAGCTTAAAGGAATGCAATGATATTAGGAAGCTTTCACAATGTTACACAACTTGCAAATGCCAGTGTTCTCCTTCTATGGCAGCAGCCCACGTGTGCCTGTCCTTGAAAATGTTCACCCTTCCTACACAAGGCTTGGTGCTCCCATTTCATTCAATTGAGTAACCCCTACAATGCCAGGAGTGCCACTGATTTTAGTAATACAACCTACAGGGTAAAGCACCATTCTGCAAAAATAAAATCGATAGAATCCAAGTCCTGATTTGCAATTTGTGCCTCCAAACTTGACAGCTCTGGATTCTTTCACTCCCAGGTGGTGCAGTCTGATATTCTGGACTGTCCCACAAATGCCCCAAAACAATCACCAGTGTTTAGCTGTTCCCCCCTCATTAAAATAAAAATCATGGTTACTCTGTGCATATGGAAAACACACTGGTCACAAGAATGGAACAAGCTCTGCATGTTTTTTCTCTAAATCAAATGCAACAGATCACAGCAGATCACTTTTCTCTGACATGACTGACTCAGAGCATTAAAAACAACAAAGCCACAGGAATGAGGCAGCCCAAATTCAGGACTGTCTACACAAGTCAGGTGTTACAGAGATCATTTAAAGTTAATGAGCAGCACACTGACAACTGTGTAGCCATCCATTCATTCATTTCCAGTAAAGTTTTAAAACTTCAACAATAATCTCTTCTTACCCTTCTCCTAAATCAACTGCATGTTATCAGATAGCAATATATTGATGTACACCACATAGCATAGATGTATACCAATGCTGCATAATTTTCAACAGATGGCTGAAAAGGTTCAGGTTCAGAGACTTGAGTTTAAAGGGGTCAAGTGTTGGTGGAAAGCTAAATACCTTGTATAAATGATTGAGGGTGGAGGGAGAAAGGAGGATCAATTAGTAGCAGTAATAAGTGTAAAAAACCCCAAAAAAACAAAAACAAAAAACATATTTCTAAAATCTTCCCAACACCCTAAAACATCATTGTGGGTGGAAAGCCAGCACTGACACTGAATGTTTCTTCCAATTAGCTTCATCAAATCTAAAAAGACAGTTTAACAACTTAGTACTTACCTGAAGTTCTAAGCTGTCTAGAAGACAGCACATGGCACTAGAATTTGGGAGAGGTAAGTTGTAGCACAGCAACAACCTTGGAAAGAATGAAAAAGTAGAAAACACTTTGTTTATAGGTGAGGGAGCCATCTGTCACTGAGACTACAAAAGGGAGTGGTGGCAAAGAACTAAATTAAGCATCCTTCCTTTTCAGTACTAAGCCACAAGGAAAAGCTAATAGAAATTTGTTGTCTCCTCTTTACAATTAATTTCTATTAGCTCTTCCTTGTGGCTTAGTGCCAAAAATGAAGGATCTTTAGTTTAGGGACAGAAGAAAGCATGAAACCAACTCTCCTTTTACAATTGAGTTGGTTTCATGCTTTCTTCTATTCCTAAACTAAAAATATTATAGAACCAGCTGCTTTTACGTCAAAGAAGCAGTCCTCTATTCTAAGCTTCCACTAAATCCAGTATCTGTATCACTAATACAGTATCTGTATCCAGATACTGGATTTAGTGAAATACTTTGCCAGCAAGCACCATTTTAGGTCTTCTGAAAAGGCTGCAGAGTGCTATTTATACCTTCACACAGCACCACCAGGTGTCAGGAATGTAAAGATGCAGTTTTTCATTACCAGAAATATGAAACAACTGATTTTATTGCTTTGTATTTGATTTAATTCTTCATTATATGGTGGCTGTGTGTTTCTATGGTCTGTTGGTATAGGTAGCACTTCATGCTGACTGCAGGAAACTGAGATGGAAAGTAATTTTTTAATGATTCACACAAACAAAAAGGGGGAAAGAAACCTATGGGGGGAACCCTTTAGCATGGAGAGACTGGACTGCCTGAAACCAAAGTGGAAGGAAAATCAGGAGCTGGTGTCAAGGTCCTAAAGAAGTAGTCCAAGTAAGCACTCTGTTCTGATGAGATGCAGGTCTGGTGAACAGGGAGAAGGGTTTTTTTGTTTGTTTTATTGTTTCTGGGTTTTTATTTTCCCTGGTTTCAGCCTACACAGAGTTGATTTCTCTCCTGGATTAATTTGCCCAGAGGCTCAAGACTCTGTATAGAGGTGTGGCTGTCATTTGCTTCAGGCATGAGTGCTGGGTTGTTAAAAGGTGTGATTATCTGTACCAATATCTCAGCTCATAAAATTAATTTACAAACTAATTTACTTCTGATAGGCTTTTAAATTAGAAACACTTTATTTGCCAACAACAGGTACAACAGGGTTGTTTCTACCCTTCCTCTTCTCTTTGGTTTTAAATGCCTCTGTGACCTAAGTTACACGCCACAGCTGTAGGACACTCTTTACTCCCCAAAAATGGAAAAAGAGACAACATACAAAATTTAGACATTATGAGAAGCAATTAAACACAGTTGAAATGCAAATCTCTGTCCTACTGAAGACACTTTTGCAAATCTTAAAGACAGCAACCAAGGTTTGCATATAGGTGTAGGTGAGACCTATTCTACTGCAGTCCATGGTACCATACAGAGGTGTCTACTCTGCTTCCAGTTAAGGAGGCAGCCTGAATAGAGTTGTGTAGTGTGTCTGAGGACACTGCTACCATGGAATAGTGCATTTGTCACATCAGAGTGGCTTTAAAGTAAGGCTCCTATAACTGTTCATGCTGCTCTGAAACTGTTTCTTTTCCAAGGCATCTCACGAGTTGCAGCAACTAGGGTGAGAATCGGAAAAGCTGTAAGTCAATCTGAGGTAACTGAGAAAATGAGCAATACAAAATCTGTTCCTCAGAAGAGTGCAGAATGGTTGGAATTTGCACTCAAGCCTGTTATAAAAAGGAGTTCTGAAACTGCAGCAGGTGTCTGAACGCAAAAGGCTGGCTTAGCAATGTGGCACCTCAGCAGCCAGGGCTTAATAAGAAAAGGGCAAAGTTCTACCTATAAGACAAGATGAGAACATCTTTGCCCTATTCAGCAGTAGCCCAGGGATCAAACAGGTGTAACCTTGACATTAGAGTAATGAAGTGTAAGATTGGTGCTCTTTAAAACTTGTGATAATAATATGTGTGTGCAGTATCTCCTCTCAAAATGTGTTAGATTAAATTAATAATGTGCGTGTCTGCAACAGCAGGCAGTCATCATTCATGTGATCATTAACCCTTGGTGGGGCTCCCATGGAGAGCTGTAGATGGAGGTACAGTAATGGTGTATTATGACCTTCCCAGGAGGCACTTCCTGCTCACTTTTACATAAAACAGTCAAAGAGCAGCCAAGTAAATTTGATTGATCAGCAAAGGCATTTGGCTTTACACAACGCAAAGGGTTAGGATGGGAGAATGGGAGCTTAGCTCACTAGATTCACATCTGTTATTTCTAATTTTTAAAGTGTTTAATCCTCACTATTTCAGAGGAGGAGATGGAGTATCTGTGCAATGGAGCCTCAAGGCATGATACTCCTAGAGGCAGCAGGAAAGTCAGGAAAGGACTGACTCTTGCTACATCTGAACAACAGGCGCAAACAGTGCTGCCTCCCTGAGGCCCCAAACTCCATCCAGAAATCCATGTACTAGGGACACTCATCTTACACTGCAACCCCAGAAATCAGGGGATGTGGGTCTCAAAGCAACACAGGGAAGGGCAATTAATTGGCACACACGTTTACTCTTTCAGCCTATAAAAGTGGATGCCTTATTTAGCCTCAAATATATTCTGAATATGTAGTTTAGCATCATCTACAAACTACTCTCCCTTCCAAACAGACCTTGCACCCACCTGGGCTCCCCCTCAGATGCCTGGCTTGATAAAATTTAAATGACAAAGGGCCTTTTGCTTAAATGTCACATACAGATCCCTAAAAAAAAAAAATCTATGAAATGTTCATGGTTTAAATGCAACTCTAATAGCTGAAGCACTCTGAAATTTTGCATTCTGCTACTGGCTGACAAGATAATTGTTAAGTAATTACACTGTCTTCATTCCAAGTGCAGTGAGATGTAGCAATAAGAGAATGTACAAGTATTATAAAAATTACATGTTTGTCTGCTTTACAAAAATTATCCATCTGGCCTGTATATTACAAAATAAATACCCGGCTGAAAGCAAAAGATGGCTGGCAAACACTTCAGTTCTTTGTTTGCTATTCTTATTTATGTCATTAACATGTGGGGTTGGAAAAACAGAAAAAACAGGCTAATCACGGCTGGCACAAGGAAGAGAGGACTCAACCTGGAGTCTGGTTCCAACAGCTGAGGCCATACAAAGCAGCCAGAAAGCTGCACTGGAGGTGCAGCCAGGATTCCCCCACCAAAAAGCAAAGCTGTGTGCCACCTGTCCTACCATTGGCACAGGGCATGGGGGAGGGAGCACTCCACATACAAAAGTGGCATGGCAGAGCTCAAGATGCTCCACCAGATCCTTGCCCACCCATTTACTTGCCAAAGTTGATGTGTCTTAAATCAGCCCCGGAACAGCTCAGAGGCCATTTGTACTCTGCTGCTGTTGCCATGCTGCTTGTGTAGGCACACCTGAGCTGGTTTTACACTATCCAGTTTTGGTGCTACTGGCAATGTAGTGCTGGGGCAGTTTGGAGAATTGTGCAGGCTTCAAATATGGCTTAGTCCACACCAGGCTGCCACAACTAAACTGCTAGAAATACCCAAGCAACCCAATTAAAAGTTACCTCAGCTACCTCTTCATCAGACAGAGAGCCCACAGTCCAGATATACCCTAAATTGTAAAGGGCCATTTTATCCTTAGGCAGGCATCCTCAAATCAGGGTAGCAGAAAGGCAGCTTGAAGCAATCTCCCCCCAGAAGGGTTCTGAGGGCAACCATCAAGAAGGTACATTACTTGTTTTGGACAAGTGGCAATTTTTTTGTGCTCTGATAAGCTGGTAAAGCTCTATCTCCCCTAGTCTGAAATTCACCAGGGGGCATGGCTATGCGAGTCCCATGATGTGCCATGACAATTGAACTAAAGGAGAGACCAGACTGCATTGTGGAGTATGCAGTGCAGCAAAGCAGCCTGGCCATGTGGTCCTCAACCTCCAACCTATTAGCCAGATCTGGCCTACAGAGCCATGTCATCTGGCCTGGGGGTACTTCCCAAAGGTCTGGAAATTTGGTGTCAGGGGATCAGTGGTAAAGTTAATTGTTGTTACCCTGCCACCAAATTTCTAGACCTGTGGGAAGCCCAACAGGGCTGGATAATGTGGCCCTATACACTAGATCACATAATCACACAGCTGGATCTGGGTGCATGTGGTCAGGCTGGTACAGAACTGGATCCAGTACACAGGGCCAGCCCAGAGCACTGGATTGCACCCATGCACCAACCCCGCAAAGCATCCAGCCCACAGATCAGTCCATGGGCGGGATGTTATGTGGGTATTTTGATGCTTTATCTTTTAAATGGTGTGCATTTTATTTAGTTTGGCCAAGGAAGTTCTCTATCAAATTGAAAAATGCCTTGATGCATGATACAGTAGCTCCTGCACCACTAATATCTGATTTAATTGTATTGCTAAGTGCTAAATGTCAACAAAGAATGATATCTCTTTTAATTTGGTTTTAGGGCCTGATATCACAGGGTGCTTAGCTGGTTCTGCAGCCATTGTGACTTCATTACGATGCTCAGTGCTGGACCTAGTCAGGAACTCTTTCAATGAAAGGGTCTTTTCAATGGAGAATATGGATTTTTTTGCAAGAATGTACCACTTTCAGTGAAACTTTCCTCAGAGATGCATCTCAAATACCAGATGGAATTTCTGACCAAAGCCAGAATGAGAGAGAGAGATTCAGAAGGGGGATTTGAACCTAGGTCTCCCACATCCTGAGGAATGTCCAGGCTGCAAGGCTGTTGGCAAGTCTGAAGGGGTAGGGAGGAGAGTTCTCTTTCTTGATCTCCATTTATTTTCATGAAAGCTGAAAGATTCTAACCCAATGCAAAACCAGAATAATTTAAACCTCTAACGACACTTGGCAGGGCAAGAAAACTATTTCCTCTCCAGCTCTATTCAGTAGGCATGAGTCCCAAGCTAACTGGGACATTCACCCAAAATGGTGCAGTGCAACCATATGTGCCAGAGCCATTTCTCTGGGTGGTACCTGTTTGTTCCAGTTACCAGTGCACAAATGCTAGTGTTTCAGATACAGCTTCTGACAGATGCTAAACCCATTACTTAACATTTTGTGCATCATTTTGGCCTTTCGGATAACAGCTGCTGGGGAATATATTCAGATAAAACAATGTCAAAACGGAAGGGTTATTATAAAAATGTGATGATTTGAGGGTACATTTCTGGCTCAACATATGAGGCATGATGAGAATCACCCCCATTATTACTCATACATACTGTACACCACAGTGAGCCAAATTTACAAGAGAAGCTGCTTGCCCTGTGCTCATGTGAGCTCCCTTTAGAGGTATTCTCATATCTTAGTGACTCAGTGGCCTATCTGAGCCCAGACAGGTCCTCAACCTCTTGATTCCCACCAAAGCCCACCCACCTCAAATGCTTGCCACTTCAGGTGAGGGTGGGACAATAGGACTAAGACATCAACAAAATGCAGGAGATAAACAAGAAATGGATGAGGGTGAAAGATACAGATGAAAGGAATGGGAAGGGGTCACTGAAAAGAGAGTCCTGGAGAAGGTCCACTGCTCCATGAAACATGCCCTCAGGAGGGAAAGACAACTAGAGAAAGAGAAAGATCACGATCACAGAGATCACTCTTGTCAAGCTTCCTCCTCCTAGATTGGCTGCATGACCAGTGGCAGAAGAAAGCTGAGGAGGATGGAGAGAATACAGCTGAGATTAGCACCATGCATAAAGATAGCTTTATTTGCCATGCCAGGTTCACTGCTACCATAATTTACAGTAAATGGTATTACCTACGACTGTTAACTGCGCATGCTGGATGGTGGTTAAATAACCTGACAACCTCTATGGTGCCAATGGCTTTAGGCAGAAAAGCACCTTAGAGGGAGATACATGTCTTACCCTTGACAGAAGAAATGCCACCAAAAGATTGTGGAACAGAGGGTCCACTCCATGATAGAGTAGTCTGGGCTCTTCAACCCTGGTCAGCAGCCAGCATACGACAGGAGCACAGATAGACAGACAAATGAATGGCCTCCTTTGCTCTGGCAGCTCCTGCAGCCAAGCTGATTCCAAATCTACTGACATCAGCCTTTCCTTTGGATTAAACCGGCAAGGCCAACAACAGGACACTGGGCAACCCTGTGTTTTCATATATGCTGCCCAGGCTTTTACACCCTGGAGAGGTCACTCCAGCTCTGCAGAAAAGCAGACTGCAACACTGCATCAGACAAAGAAAGCTTTACAGACTGAAAAGGGTGGATGTCAGCATAGGGCAAGTAGAAATTGCTAAGAGAACCCACAAAGTTGTACATCATGTCCTTGCATCTGAAACACACAGTGCGGCTCCTGCAGTTGCTTCACCCCTGTACATCAGAGTGTGGCTCAGAATGTTTTTAGACATGGTCTAAATGTGGGCAGCTTCTCTCCCCTACCTTGTTAAGCAACATAGCAGTAGGAAAGGCAGGCTGTATACTAAGCAAAACATTGCTGTTCCACTCCACCTTTTCAGAATATATTCAATATTACAGTATATGTTGCATATTGTTAATATAGTAGCTTTACCTTACTTCATTAGCTTTTACAAGAGACTGGAGTTTATATCATACTAAAAAACAGGTACAAACCTATAAAACAAAAAATTTGAATTTTTCTCCAGAACATTACTATAGCTGTTAATTAAGCAACTCCTTGGGCCAGATCCTTAGCTGGTATAAATTGATCTAGCTCCTTTACACTCAGTGGAGTTATGCTAGTGTAACTGGCCTCATAAACCTGAATGTCACATAATTAAAATCTGCATACTGCAACTCTCACCTAAATTATATAACACTGGTATTTTCTTTCAACATCTTTGTATTTTTCTGGAAAAGTACAAATTATGTTGGGAGTAGAGTGAGGATTTCTGTCCAAACAGTTGCATAGAGAAGCAGAAAAAGAGGTAAAAAATATTGTGGAAAGCGGGAGAGACTGGCTCTTCTCCCAAATTCTGGAGAAATCAGGAACATATGTGAAAGCATGTTTATCCATCAGAGGAAAGTCCACCCAAACAGCCTTTTGGCCTAGCATAGGTAAGGCATACTTGTTTCTTAACACTTCCATATAGGCTAGGGACAGAAGATATACATAAACCAGTTTAAGCTATCAGAAACTGGTTTAAGCCTGTAACAGACCAGAAGTTCAGTGCACATAAACCATTTTCAAAATGGGTGAAACTGGTTTAAGAGAAACCTGGTCGAATGTAGTAAGACTTAACTGATTTGGGTCAAACCCGTTTATGAAACTTCTGTCCTAGAGTCCTTCCTGGTTCAAGTTAAATCACAGTCCTCCAGCATGTTTTCCAGCCCTGGGCTGGGTTGTGCTATCTGCTCCAGCAGACAAGAGTTGGGGGGGAAGGGAGGGGAGGCAGCGACCACCCCCAGCTCTGACAAACCCCAGCTGGGGTCTGGGACCAGGGAGGAGGGTTAAAATTCCCTTCCTCCCTGAGTACAGAGCTGCCCTGCCCTGCCCTGCCCTGCCCTGCTAAAAACTTACTGCTGGCTGAGACTGTGGACTACAAATCCCAGAGGCACCTGAAAGCAGGAAAAGGAAGTGATGAGCAACCCTGCAGAGTCCTGCTGCTGTAATTCTGGACTGCAAATCCCAGAGACTTTAGGGACAGCAGGAAAAGGAAGTGAACACATAGCCCATCCTAGTTACATTCCAGAGAGCCATGCTCTAGCAACCCCTGGCTTCTGGCCTAAGTCACTGTAGTTATGTGGCTGCATTTCCTGAATCAAAACCAAATGTCTATCCAGTTGTTTCTCCATTTAATTTATGCATCTTAGACTAACCTGCACAGACTGAATCAATTCAGCCTCAGGCTTCTTGACTGTCTATACTTAGTCATGACGGAGAGATGTAGCCAGCATCATATCCAGTCACTTCTGATTCCCCAGCTCAAATGAACAGTTCCCCATTTACACCTGGGTCAAATGGGGACAGCCTGTGGCCTATGTCCAGAGTACAGCTTGCACTCATTCCTCCAGAACCATAGCAAAATACCTTACCCACTCAACCACCAAACCCTGGTCCCTAAAAGAACCTTATGAATGAATGTATCATTTGGATCTTTTTCCTTACGTAGGTGTGCTATTCTTAAATGTTCTCCCCAGGGTATGCTATGTCCAGGGAATCTAGAGTATAGCGTTGCCTTCTTTGCACCATCCAAACTCCAAACTATAGAATTCTTTTTCATCCTCTTTTTTCATTCTCTGTTCATGTAAGTCAAATATTAAAGTTGCCCTAACATCACCTGAGGAACTAGGTTTTGTTTAAATTTTTAATTCCAGATTTTGCTTTAGTAGAAAATTGTCTCAATTTCTAATTCAGAGTTTTTTTATAACCCTCACCTGTATGGAGTTCCACTTTTTGTACATTTTTTTCAAAATCCAGCAGCTTTATTGCTTGTTCATGTCTATTAGCTCCTGTTGCTGGAATATAGCAACAGATGCACTTAAAAGAGTCTATAAATCTAACAGACATTGATGAGCATCCTATTTGATGTCATATGATAATTAAAAGAATATGATCATGGCTGCTTCTTTTGAGGTAGATCAATAGACCACAAGATATACAGAATTTCTTACCAATAATATTTCCTAAGTCTTTGCTGTAGTACTTTCAAAAAACAATTTAGGCAAATTGTGGAGTTTCAATAAAATTTATAACTAAATAGAGGTATGGAGGTCTTGCAGTCTTGTGTCTTGAGATGCATACATTAAAAAACAACAACAGAGTAGAGAACATTCAGAGAAGAGCTACAAAATGTTCCAAGATCTGGAAAACCTACCATATACTGACAAACTAACTCTCACTTATCCAGCATAAGATCAAGAAGTAAACCAATCATGGACTAAAGATTTCTTAGAGCAGTTGGCTCTTTAATGTGCCAGACAAAGACATAACACAATGCAATAGCTAAAAAATCAAGCTGAAATCAAGCACGCATTTTAATACAATGTGTAACTAACTATTGGACAACTTACCTTGACATAAGGTAGATTCTCCATCACTAGAAGTCTTCAAATCAATGTGCTCCTAAAATATAAAAGAAAATCCCCACAAATCACACACCATTAGTTATGACATACCATCCTTCCTGGGAACCTATACGGAAAATACTCAAACTGCAACCCATACTAGATGAAGACCCAGTTCTTAAGAGATCTTCCCAGAACCACCTATCCTACCCTTTAAACAAGCACCAAACCTCACCAATCTCATCACTAGAAGTAAACTGCCAACATATCTCCACCCCTCCCACAATAACCACATCCCACAACAGAACCATCACCATTCCTGCACGTCCAGAAATGTAATGTATCTCATCCAGCGCACTAAAGGCCCTGATGGAAAATGTGTAGGAGAAATCAAACAACAACCGTGCACCAGAATGAACGCACAGCAGAAATCTATCAAAGACAGGAATACCCAATTACTTGTGGGTGCACACTTCTCACAAGACAACCACTCCCTCTCCAATCTTTCAGTTCTAATCCTCAAAGGGAATTTACAAAACACCTTTTGTAGATGAGCCTATGAACTTCACTTCATAAATCTACCAAATACAAAAAAATTATAGACTAAATATAGACATTGGATTTATGGCACATTAAAACCTGCCTGACATCTAATAACCCCAGGTAACCTCTCTACCTTTTACCATCTACATTCTACCACCAAGTCAACTGTCTACCCTTTCTGTTCTCACCCTCCCACCCCCACCTGTCTTACATCTATTGTCTTCCAGCACCTCTGATCCTCACTGCCAAGCATTTGCATTTTCACAGACCTGAGTTTTGCATATTGGTTTCTATTCCATCCAGGAGAACACAAAACAATAGCAGACTCTCCCTCTGCCTGAAAAAGGGTGTTTGTGCCTGAAAGCTTGCAAAGAACAATTTTTCCGACTATTTAGTTGATCTAATCAAAGATATCACATTTACCCAAAGAACCTTGTCCCCCTAAAATATACACACCGCCTCAACTGGAAGTTATGGGCTTCATGAAGGAATCATATGGTGAAATTCTGTGACCTGTATTATGCCAGAGGTAGATCATCAGAATGATTTCTTCTGGCTTTAAAATTTACTAATCTCTAGGGATGCCCTTATAGTGTTTATTGCTGCTGAAGACATAAAAAACAATATCAGTGAATGCATATGTGGCATTAACTAATTAGTATGCCTAGTTAAGGGCCAGAAAAAAGGATTTCTTTGGCAAATTGAGCCAAACAAATGTATTCGATGATTATTTTGTATATCTCTATGCAAAGTACTATTTATTTAATAGCATGTAACCATATTTTTCAAGCGCTGATCCATGGTCAACAGAGCACCTCCAGCTATTTTCCCAGGCTCTCGCTGTCATAGTGGTTATGGATCTTCAAACTGTGAGACCTCCTGCAAACTGTAGTCCAGTTATTAACTTCTACAAGGTTTCCGTAGTCCTTTGTTTGCCTATACGAAATAAAGAAGTACGCCCATCTTTGCACTCTGGCTAACCGGTGTGTGGATCTCTTTGTTGGGCTGAATTTATGAGAAAGGAAAACACCCTGGTTGTCTGGACAAGGACAACAATTTCACAGAACCAGCTGCAAAGTGACTTGGAGAGGAGACAAACGTTGATGAGAGAAGATTCAAAATGAATAAATGTAAAGTCCTTAACTCAGGGAGACCAAGCCATGGGCACAGATATATGCCATGGGGAATCCAGCCAAGCGGTGGTACTCCACTGCTTTAAGGCCTTATCACTGTCCTAATACAGCTAGCTCAGGCAACCAAGTATACTAGTTTGTGTGTTCCTTTCACAGATCAAAAGATTTGGTATGACATCCAGTCAGATAATCCATGAGCATGTTTCTAGTTAAAGAAGTGATCTTCAACATGAAAACACTGGAGACCTATTGTAAAATTATATCCTTCCCAGTGCAATGACAGAATTTCTGCATATAATTTAAGGCAAAATATCCAAAATTCAGCATCCCATCATCAAACCCAAACAGCAACCTGATATGTCTTTAAACTGACAGGAGAAGGATAAGTGCACATTGGTCCAACCAAGCAAGTCATGTCATGCTATAGCTCTAGTTCATCATGTTGCAAACCTGGGTGGAGGGAAGGCAGAGCTCTAAGTGAAGGTGTGCTAACAAGAAACCTTTTCACAACTGTATGGTTCCTATTCTGGTTGGGCAACTGAAAAGGAGGCAACTCACAGCTAAGAAAATCAAATTCCTTATAATTGTCTAAATCACAGCAGGAATGCCTGTAATCCCCTTCATTAGATGCTCTAAAGCAGCAAGGGTAGACCACCCTTGCAGGGCTTAAGATGTAAGATCCTACAGGGAAAACCAACATAAAGGAAAATAGTGTGAATCAGGGAGAAGAACAAGTATGGATGATGTATGCGCTGTTTGTCACACAGCAGCCTCTGGGAGGAGATCTGACATGTCAGATGCACACATTACAGCCTCATCATTTACAAACTTTTTAGAAACAGGATTGCTGAATAGCTTAGAAGTGAAGTTCTGTAACTGGTCTTTATATGCACTCCTCCAAGGATATGACCATGCCACAGCCACAGAACATTCAGGGAAAGCGATCTCAAGCATGGCCTCTCCATCCAGTCCCACTGGAACATGACAAGCTGAAAAAGGCAACAGCTGAACCCAATGTTCAGGGGAGGCCCCCATATTTGTGGGTTTGGCACATGCAAGGGAAAGCAGGTGGGGGAAATGTTCAAGAAGATAACTCCTTTGGAGATGCATGGGGCAGGGTGTCAATAATATATGAACCCTCCCCCACCCAGTACTGTATCCTCCAGTTGCCAAAAAATAATTAATGTGGTCCTCCAAACAACATCGCTGTGAAGAAGAGACAAAGATTTACATTCAGAGAGAGGAACTGAGTCACAGTGGGTGTGTCTACATGAGACACTAAAGGATCTAATCTTGGTGTCACTGGGCACATCTACACCAGGCATTTAGCACAGCAGGAAAAAACTGCGCTAATGTGCTAACGTGCAGCAGAACTAGGCTACTACACATTAGCATCATAAAAAAAGCTTTTGCTGGTACTACCATACAGTAGCACTGATTACGGTGCATTAAATTAGTACCTTTGATTACAGATACTAAACTTGATGCATAGAAATTATGGCACATTAATGAACATGTAGATGCACCCAGTGAGACCGAGATTAGATCTATATGCTCAAAGTGGAGCCAGTTGAGACATGTTGTGCCCACACCACAGAACAAAGTGACAGCACATCTGATCTAGATCCCAGGTGAAGGCACCAAGGCTAGGGACAGACATTACACATAAACTGGTTTAAGTGATCAGAAACTGGTTTAAGCCTGTAACACAGAGCTTTCCAAACTTTTCATGTTGGTGACACACTTTTTAGACATGCATCATTTCGCGACACAGTAATTCAGTTCTGGGGGAGGGGCCAAGGGAAGCAGACGCGAGTAAGGGAGCTCCGCGGTGCCCTTCCGCAAAATTTTCTGCATTTCGCACGACACACCTACACACTGCCGCCGACACACTAATGTGTCGCAGCACACAGTTTGGAAAGCTCTGCTATAACAGAACAGATGTTCAGTGCGCATAAACCAGTTTGAGAATGGCTGAAACCAGTTTGAGATCAATCTGCTGAATGTAGTATCAGACTTAACTGATTTGGCTCAAACCAGTTTATGCAATGTCTGTCCCAGACCCCTTCCTGGTTTAAATTAAATTAGACTCCCCCAGCACTCTGGGCAGGAATCTGTTCCACAGGAGGGCTGGCCCCTCTCCTCTGCTCCCTGGCTGCAGCTCCAGCAGTCTCTGCATGCATCTGCTCCCCCCCTCCCATCCCCACTTTCTGCTAAGCAGGTATTTCCCCATCCCTCACAGACACCTCTCAGCATTAGCTAGCAGACCACATGCTGGCTACCTCCAAGCTGTGCTACACAGGACAAAGATCAAATCAACAGATAGCTGGTAATTTCCCTCTGTTGTTTCTTAATGGGCTGATAAACACTGAGTTAGGGGTGATAAATATTCCCTGCTGGGCTGGCCAGGAGGGGAGGAATCCCTCCCTAATCAAAGTATCCTGCCGGGCCTGGCCACACCCCCTCAGCTCAGCCCTGTGGCTGGGAAGGGAGGGCTACTTTAGCATCCCCCAGCTTCTAGCCTGAGCCACTGCAGGCATGTGCCTGCATTTCTGGGATGTCTGTCTGGTTACAAAACTGATTTAGCCTAGCCAGGTTAGACTAACTTGTGAAGATTGAATCAATTCAGGCTCAGGCTTTTTGAATGTCTGTCTCTAGCCCAAGAGCAACCTCTCCTTAGTCCTCAGTTGTGGAAAGAATGCAATATGACACTACCAAGCCCTTAAGCCAACCATGGGCCTTATTTCTTCTACATAAGGGATGGTGTCACTTTCAACAATGTTAGTACCTGGACCCCCTGAAAATATGAGCTTTTAAAGGGAAGGTTATGTTTCCTTTTGTTAGAGATAAATATTTGAAAGGGGCATATGTCCCGCAATTCATCAGAGTTCCATTGGTATCAGTAGAGTTGCAGTGATTTGACATAACTGAAGAGCTGCTCCTAGTTATTTATGTCTCCTAAGGTTGAATAAAATTGCTCTTCTGGAAGTCAATGGGGTGTGTTGCTGATGAATTTGGGTATCATTCATTACAATAGGAACTCAAACTCTTCAACTTTAACATGTCAAATGGGCCAAAGGGCCTATCACTCTCTGAGTGCTTTCAGGCTCTGCTTTTTACTTCCACCTCTGGGGAAGAATACCACTCTGGGTACCAGATTCACTGCTGGTGTACATTAGTACAGTTCCATCTAGCGTAATAAATGTGTGCCTGTTTATACTGCCTGTGAATGTTTCCTCTTGGCCTGTTTCTTCTCTTACTAACCCCACATTCTATACCAGGATCACACCAGTGTGCAACAACAATCAACAATAAGATAATAGCTAGCTTTCCTATTGGACTTTTCATATATTAATCCAAAAACCCTTTACAAAAGCTGCCAGTATTATTCTCCATGTGTTATATATATGGGAATTTTGGGCTGGTTGCCCAAAGTCAACCAGCGAAGTAGTGGCAGAATCAAAATTTGAACCTACATCTCTGGAGTCCAACCTCATGTTTTCCCCTTCATTGTTTCTGTGAGGGGCCTTTTCAGTGAAGGCATTTTTTTTGCATTCTTTCATCACGGAGGGACATTGCAACAACATGTCTAAGAGATTTCTGAGCTTTGAAAACAGTACTTCAACCTCACCAATTTCACTACACATCTATAAGCAATGATTCTACCCAGAGTTCTTTATATCTGTGTAGTTTAATACATCCTGTGTCTAGAGGGTAATGCTTTTGTTTTAATCTGCTAAACACTAAAATGTTGGACAAGTGAAGCATTTGATGGTGATGATAATGAGTAGCCCATTAAAAGTAATTTTTAAAAAGTTAATGAGCTCTCACTAAGGGGCGGACACGTACTGTAATGAAAAATGTTTGCATAAAGAATATAACTTTCTAGCTATTTATTTTACTTTACAGGGAATCTATAAAACTTTTTAATATGCTTTCAATTAATCCAATGGTTTAGACAAGGCTTGAATTTTATTTTCATCCGTGCTTTGCAACAGTAAGATACAGAAATCTAGTTTCCAACAGAATGTGACTGATATCTGACTTAAACAGTTGCCTTTACCACTCTGTTCTCTATTGAATGTCCAAGGTTTCAGTGTTTTTATTTTGTTCTTAATTAAAGAAACTCAGCAACTAAGTGATTTATTGATAATTAATCTTGCCATTCCCTTAGTGGTATGGTCACTTTTGGCCACTATTTGAATTTACCAACATAAATAAAGCCTTTCAGTGACTAAACAAAGTTAAAGTAGCAATAAATTAAGCCTTCTGTGTACACTTGGTTAAACCTTTAGCCAACATAAATACAAGAATGCCTTTTGCTGTGATATGCTTGGTACAATGACATCATACATTTCCAAATAGAACATCACAACCACAGCCAAAAACATAACACTATTCCCTTAAATTAATCAAACTGCAACAGTCTAGACTTTGTTGCAGTGATTGTTCAAATTCTGGCATCCCTGCCCTCTGCTCTCAAGTGACCACCCTATAAAATAATCTATACGTCAATCTCAGTTTTGCATTTTCTGCATGATTACATTTTGGCAAGGGGACCTCACTGTTATTCTCACTCTGCAGGAATGTTTTGAGAGTTATTGAAAACTCTGAACGTGCCAGCTGAGGGCCAGATCCTGTCCGCATGGTGCTGTACTAAATAGCCTGTGGAAAACAAATAGTGGAGCAGAGCTGTGTCTAGAAATATCCTGAAAGCCCAGAGCAGGATGGCTTAAAGGGGCCTGCTAGTGGGGAAATGCCCTTCTTGCTCCTTTAAAATCTGTCTGCATTGGTAGAATATTCTCCACAACGTTCAAACTGGTTAGAGCAGTGATCTAAGCACAGCTGAAAGGGTTTGAGGGTTTGTTTTGCAGTAAATGACTATGAGAGGAGAGGGAAAAATATTGCTCCTTTCTGGAGAACTAGTAGCTGATATCTTATACTGCAGGGCTGTCCAACTAGAGGCCCGCTGGCTGCATCTGGCCCCCAAGGGGTTAACCAGTGGTCCCTGGGCTCCCAGTGCAGGTGTTGCTCCACAAGCATGGTACAGCAGAGGGGGTGCCACCATGTGGCAAGGTGGGGAGGGGGCCACGTGGGGAGGAGTGGTATACATGGTGCCAGGACACTGGCATAATATGGTAGGGAGGTGTGCACCTGGCACACAGCATGAGGACCCGGGGACATACAACTAGGGGCCTACAGCTCCCAGACACTTAGGAGCTAGACAGCCCTGCCACAAAGTATGGCAGAATGGCTCTGAAATACAATAGTACAAGTGCATCTACTTCTATATTCTTCCCGCCCACTTGTACAATTTAAAAGAGCAAAGGCAATGCTTTGTGCTGCCTCTAGTGTCTCTCCCCAGGCTGGCAAACCACATTCCCTTGTGCACTATGCACTGGATGCTGTGCTTGAGAGAGAAAGTTTTGAATCCTGGCCTGCTTCAGGGTAAAAGATACTGTAAACCCTCTTCTTTCCCTCATTGCATACTTTAACACAGGCCAAAACTTTGCCTTGAGTTATGGTTTACCTCTTACATGTTAGAATGTTAGGTCCATTCTTTTTTGGTCTCCAGTAATAACTACTTCACCAAATAAAGTGAACAAATTAAATACCTTAATATAACAGGGAATCAAACATATAATTGTACCATAGACATTGTATTGATCTAGAAAGGAGCAAAGGATGAAAGAGAAGAGAGACCTTTTAGAGCCCATGTGCATGACACAGAATTAGAAAAGGAGAAAACTTAATAACTAATTGGTGAAACCATAAAAATAGCAGTAAGGAGCTTTTGTCTCAAATGGCTTTATACTAGGCTGTATAATTTTATGTCACCTTTTATTTATGTTGTCATAATGAAAGTTGTGTTGAAAGATGAGAGGTATTGGAAGAAAGCAGTGCAAAGATGGTCCCCTGGAGGACTTCAAAACAGATTGTATTTAAAATGTATTTTAAAAACAGAGAAATAAAGTCAAGTCGCTCATAAACCAGCTTTCAATCTCTTAGCCCTATGAAGAGTAGCAATTCTTGCCATCTAAAGCTTGTCAATACTAAGGGTGAAAAAGATTTCCAGCTCTTTTCTTTCTTTTCATTATTCCTTTTGAAAGACTTGCAAAATACTAGAAGAGCATCCAGCCCACTGTGAAGCCAATCAACACAATGCTCATTAACCAGAGTATACAAGACAAATTCTATTTTTAAGTACACCACAATGTAAAGAACCTGGCTCTTGAACTTTGAGGCAATCAGAGAATGGATGGTGAGTGAATTACAAATAAACAGAAGAAGGAATTCCAAATATAAGGAGGCAACCTAAAAAGGACTCAAAAGGGACTGAAAAAAATATAAAGGTTTTTTTCATTATAGATGAATACATTTCATTCTTTATTTTGACTTGCTTCTCAAAGCCACATCAGGTTGTTTGTAGAAACAATTTGTTAACAAATATGCAATTCTACTCTGCTTAGAACATTAGAAACTGCAACATATATACAACACTTCCTTATGTTTAAGTATCAATCAGATTGTGTATTATTTGAGCAGGCTAGGCATTCAAGTCCACTTTACACCATTATGGAACAGACTAAACAAACCTGACCTTAAGAATGACCCCCAAAGGGTCCCAAAAGATTGAAAATGTATAGTAGGCAGTCACCACGAGACTTTTATGGCCTGGTAATGGCATGCAAATGACACTCTGTCTCTGTAATGCAGCCAAATGCTGGTGTTGTATATGAGAGTAATTTCCTCAAGAATTCAAGGAAAATATGATACTTTTCCTTTTATGTATGAAATTCACAACATCTAGTATACTTACTAGCTGACTACACATAAAGCATTGACAAATGTGTCACCAACCCATATTGCCACTGTGGCCCACATTCCATGAATTCTTGCATTAAATGGAACCGGCGTGCAACTTTATAATACGCAAGAAGAGGTAGGCACCAAACTTCACTTCCTGGATCAACCTATGCCTTGCCTCAGCCACAAATTACTTTTTGGGCAGAAGTCACTTTTGGAAAATACAGATGCTATGACAGTATGAGAACAAAGATTCTCTTCAGCTATCACTATAATGGCATTTTTTTGTGAAAACGTTAGGTGAAAGACCTTTCGTTGTCATAAAATGGTGCGACTCCACTGATCTTTTGATCTTAGAAGAACTACTTCTATCCACCAATGGCCTGGCTCTTTGTGACCTCATATGATCTGCTTGATAGCATGGTAGACTCCATGGCTCTGTAATTTGATCTTAATATTGCTTCCATCCTTCCTGAGATGCAGGATATTCACAAACCCTGACCCTAGACTGCAGGGGAGGTCAGTTTTCACACAGAGCTTCACTGGTTTATCTAAACAGGTGTAAATCTCTGGTTAAACCAACACCTCTCCTGAGTATACCATAAATCAGATTATTCATTCCCCTCCCCGCACCATTCCATATAGGGAGGAGAGGTGGTGGAGGGATTAGTAAGGGAGGGAGAACTAAAAGTTATTATTCTTTCTTGGGTCTCTCTGTAGTCTCAGGCAGACTGACAATCTAGCCAGCCTAGTAAAAACTAGAATGGCTTCAATGAGACTCTGACACACTCAGGGATATCAGTCCCCTCATAGCCATCCCACAGCAGCCAAAATATATTGTCCCTGCTCCCTCACTCACTTCTTACCAGGAATCACAATCTCACAGTTAAAGACACATCTATTTCAGGGCAACCACATAAGAACAATGATTTAGAAAGGCTTTTTTCCATCTTCATCTAGCCAGAAGAGGGCTACTGTTTATTTTGGATCTCACTAATGTCATCCATACCTTTAGCAACTCATTCCTAGAGTACTGAAATGTATGCTAAACTCAAGCTGCTACAGAATACAGTTACCCCTTTTAGTGTACAATCGCCTCACTAAGAGCACATAAAACCAATTGTCTACTCATACAGGTCTCTTCCATGCTATAAGGCACCACCCATTGCTCACCTACCTACATAAAACCCTGTGGATCAATGTGCTAATTTTAAGCTAGGCCTTTTATACTGAGATAACTAGAAACTGTAAACCAGCTCCTTAATGGGTATAAATCAGCAAAGCTCTAGAGCATTTACACCAGCTAAGGATCAGACTCAATGATGTACTATTACAATAATGCTTTACAATGACATTTTAGAAATGCTGACAATATAATTGAAGAGTATGAATGTAAAAGATTGTCTTTGTGACACAATGAAAAAAAGAAAGGGTTTCATTAGCAAAGTATATCTATTCTCCCTTTGATAATGCCATTTAATGTTAACCAGAGTTATACATAAGTACTACAAGGAGAGCTAACTTCTAGTCCTTCATTTTATTTTGCAAAGTCCAACTTTTTGATAGTGACCATCATTTTCAAGACCCTGTATAACCAAACATAGCAGTCCCTGCCTTAGCTTCCCTTCTCTTTCCTTTCTATACCATCAGTAAACTGGTCTTTTTTTTCAATGTACACATATATCATTACATATCTAAGGGGTATTTTTCTTTCCTCTGCAGCTTCATCCCCTTCTGGGGAATTAAGTTATGCATATTGCATGAAAATAGGACCACAGGCTGGGCCTCTACAAGCTGCTAATTGAAAACCTTGTCAGAAGTAGGAGGAAGTGGCAAGGAACTTGGCAGGGCCTCACTCTTTTCATGCAGTCGTTGGTTGCCAGTACTTATGAATGGCAGTGCTACAGTACTTTGCAGAGGTTTACAAGCTATGCCAGTGCTGTCGCTGCAATTATAGAATGACACATTCTCCTCTGTAAACTTAAATAAGAGATGAATATTTATATATTAAAAGCCACATCCTGTACTGTTCACTCAGGTAAAATTCCCCTTGAAGTTAGAGGAGAGAAAGTGAGGTCCAATGTGTGAATTTACCCCTTTTAAAATATACTAGATATTGAAGATTATTAATTCCTGAACAATGGTATTATTCCTCAAATTCCATGTACCAGTCTAAGATTTCTGACAAGAGCAAAGGATACACCTGAGTTATGAAAATTAAAATATAGAAACTTCGTAAGAAAAAGAACTATTGGCCTGATCCTGTCAGCCTTACTCAGATGATTTCAAAGTACCAACACACAGAGGAGCTAGAGGATCAAACCCTATGGTTAGGATTGGCCCCATTAAGAATTACTACAAATTGCCTGATCTGAAATGCTTACATTATGAAAACTATGATGATTTTACATCTGTTAATGAGGATAATGACTAATATATTCAGGCAGCAGACGTGACAGCTGTCTGTATGTTTGTAGGGGTATATATTTTTAGATGCCATTTACTCTACCTCCAAACACATGAACTACTAAATTCTGTTGAAGTACTACAACAACACAGAGACTTAAGGAGGTAGGTTAAATTCCTTTCTATTTCTGTTTCACCCAGTTACATCACTTTTGTCTTGTTATTCAAAAGCTTCCATAAATCTGCCACTCAGATCCTCAGATAAGGGATTTGGAAAAGGTAAATTGCTAATGGCAATGTGAAACAAAATAAAACTGAACTTACAGTCCACAGTATCAACCTTTAAACAGAGATTACACTGCCTACTGCTCCATTTTAACTAATTTAATCACTCTGACCAAACAAGGCTTACTGCTGTTTAGGAATATATGGTTGTACTTCTCTCCCATGTTTCAAAACCAAAGATTTGCAAGATGAACTTGAATTTTAAGACAAAAGTTGCCCCATTAAATCTTAACAGATGTTCCTCAAGTTTAGAAGATTAAGAAAGATTTCAGCATCAGAAATCAAAGAAAATATTCTATGACCTTAAAAAAGGATAAAACGCAAAGCTCTAAACAAACCAAAAGTCCACTTTGACAGCTGCATCTGACTGAATTGATGAGGTGCTATTGATGTTTGGATTAAACTATGCCTCTGTGATCAAGTACTCAAACATAGGATAAAAGAGGAATATATTCTTTAATCCTACCAACTAATTTTGTGTAGGCAGCAGTTAGAGAAAGCAGTGGTTACAGAACAAATGTTGGAAGTGGCTTCACTTTTGCTTATTGACAAAGCTATTTTTATTTCATTAATTCACCCAGTATACTCTCAGAGTTTAAACTAATGTGGGGAAATCTATACAAGGCACAGTATTCTCCACAAACAAATCACTGAAAATTTCAAAGTCATTAAAGGCAGAATCAATAGGATATGATTCTGAAGGGCTAGGAAGATACTACCCTAAAATGTAATAGAAAAATTAGATATTGATTTTTTTATATAATCTTGATAAACAAAGTAAACAACATTGGAGATTCCAATTCCGTTTTTATAGCATGTATATTTCCAAAAAAGGAAAGGGTTAAGAGCCAATTAAGTCAACCGTTAATTATTGCCTTCCATTGTCACTGCGTAACCCTAGATATCTGCCTACCATACCTGCCCCTTCACTTTTCTAAGGCAATGTGAGCTGTAGCCTTCATGAAAAAAGGAACCTTTTGTAAACAAAGATATGCTTCAAATGCTACATTAGAAGGAATAGAGAGGGAAGAAACTTGAAAATAACTTGAGTCAAGCCCAGCCCTGGCTTGTCATTTGTACTAAAGCCAGAGAGGTCATACTAAAAGCCTTGGTATAAATGATAATCAGGCCTGTAGTGTTGTGATTTGTGTGCTATATCCACTATATTTTCCAAGGTGGTGGATTTAATATGCCATGAGGGGGATGTTCAAAGCAACAATAAAAGAAGCTGGTGGCACCCTAAGTGACATTGGCTTTGGCCCTGGAGTGAGTACTTATTATCCCAACCCAATCTATCACTAGCACAGCAACCCATTAGACTGTTAAATAGTACCAGCTCCCAGACTGAAGGGCTGAAGGCTCCCTGATTCACAGATCTGGACCAGCCAAGTACAGTGAGACCAGCAGCCAACTGGGGTATAGACTCCTAACTTGGTTCCACTGAAGTCAATGGCAAAACTATTGGCTTCCATAGGGTCAAGTCTTCCCACCTGTCGTGTTAGACCAGCCTTTTCTGTCTCAACATAGTTATATTTTTAACAAGCACAGTGTCTAGATTGATGTGGAACATGAACATCTAGGTCAAGATCTGCACATTTTCATTTATTGTGGGTGCATAAGAAGTAGAAATAAGCTTTAAGCCCCTAAGACCTGATTGTTAGAGGTGCTGAGCTCTCTCTCCTCCCACTGCCTTTTCTGCAGCTGCATAATACATCTGTGCATGTAGCACCTTGCAGAATTAGGCCCACGGTAACTCGGAGCAGCTGCCTCTATATTCAGGAGAGGCACCAGAACTGACACATTATATTATGAGCATAAAAGAAAAGAATAAAAAAGAATGGACAGTCTCCTCACCTAAGCCAGCAACATAAAAGAAGATATGTTCCTAGTTGCAGGGCAAGATAGGCCATTATCACTTACTCAAGCCACATGAGCTTTGGTAGGTTAGGGAATGAAATGAATCTAAAAAGTCTGTTCCATTTTTATTCTTTTGGTTTGTTTTTCTGTTCATTTATGGTTGTAGCATATACATACATTTAACACTATGACTGGGAAACACTGGATCAGAAAATTTACTACTAGGTATTAACATGCATACACATTAATCAATATTTATATAAAACTATTTCATTTTTCCCCTTGCCTTTCTTCACTGAAGAAATCATACAGAAGATATTGACAAAATAATTAGGCATTTAATTTTATTGTCGGCTTTTATTTTTAGGCTGAGTAAAATAAACAGTTACATTTCAGGCTCCTTTTTAACTCACAAACATGCCTGCTTATACTTTCAGAACCTTAAATATGAGACTAAGAAATACTTCTGATTATATTTTGGAACTGTGCAATCAAAGAAAGATTTTACCATTATACTTCTACTTAGGCAATTCTGACAGTTTTATTTTTGTGTTGCTAGGGAGTTCTGTAAACAAACCAAAGAAACCATGGATCAGTACTGCAATAGCTGTGACAAAATTTCTTAGCCACAATACTGAGAATATGGTCTAATTATTCTATAAACACACTTTGATTTGTTTACTTCAGTGTCAAATTAACTTCAAATATGTAACAACAGTCACTGATTTGATATGGTATACAATACTGCCAGTGACTGCTTCCATTGTAGTGTGTGTAAATCTATCTCTTTTTAAAATGAGTTCATTTCTGAAAGTGTCTGTGCAGTACACTGTGAATACTAAATAGGGAAACACATATGCAACTTATTTAAAAGAGAATTATTTCCAATGAATTTTGCTGTGATCCAACATATCTTGGCTCTGTTTTATTTTTCCTTTTGCACAGTAGAAACAGGAATAACTTTTAGGGAGATTAATAACTCATGACTTAGAGAAACAACTTATAGTACCATTGGAGAAAATGAGCCAAACCGCCCTAATTTACATCCCGGCAACCTCACCAAAGTCCATGGATTTTATAGAGATAAATGCGGGTAAAATTTGACCCATGAATGCCCATTGAAAAACAGTCAAACATTTGCCCAACTGCAAAGAAAACAGATTTCTATTGGTGTACTGAAAAAACAAATGGTTAATTTGAAAGTTTTGGGGACTTTTTTACTACACATCCCTTATTGTATTTGATGACATGAACTACAATCACTGTAAGATACCAATGGCTAATACCGTAGAGTGTCCATCATGCAGAAGGAGCACAAAATGCTATGCCTGGAGAATGTATTCTCCAAGAATTTCAACCCACCAGTGAGATGCAGCCAGTTCTTGGCAGAGCACGCCAGCTGAGCAGCAAAAGTAATTCTAAACAACAAGAAAGAGTGAAGAATATAAATCAAAATCTCTGTTAGTATGAAATGGCATAGCTCTATTCATTTCAGTGGGATTGTGCTAGTTTGTACTAGCAGAGAACTCAGTGCACAGGGACATGTGATGGTGCCCAGAAGGATTTGCTTTTTTTTAGCAAGTAAAGAATTAACTTCTTGCTTAGCTATGCTATGGCATGCTATGGCCTGTGTGTAAGAGGCACAACAATGAGGGAGGGCTGTGGACTCAACACCCAACCAGACTCTCACAGAGGATATAGAACATTCTAGGAAACTCCAGCAATGTGGAATCAGAAAGGGTTAGAAAAACAGAGGCCCAGAAGCCTAAGATGTAGCTTGGTAGCTATCGTAGTGGAAAGGTAAAGTCCCAGAAGCTGAGGGAGGGCACCAGTAGACTTGCTCCACCAACATACAAGGTTTTGTTGTTGTTTTTTCAAGCAGTGATTCTCCAAGTTGGGATTTCTTTAGGAGCCATGTTATTGCTCCCTCTCTGGAAGATGCTTGAGAAGATGAAGTCCCAGTTTTACATCTTAACAAAGAGTTGATTCACAGAGAAAAAAATGTCACCTGCTGAATCCCTGACACCTAGATTTCCCATGGATGCAAAAACTGCCTAGATCCCAACCTGTTTAGTTGGGCAACAGGCTAAGGTCAAGAGGTGGCAGTACAGAACACTTACAGAGTAACATTTGAAATCTTAGGCAAGGTAGGAAGACAATGGAGGCCTTTTGTGATCCTCAAAGCATTCCATTTGTGCCCTGCCACAGGAAGCTCCTGGATTAAACATGTCCATGTCAGAGGCCAGGGCTTTACTACAGAGCTCTGCTACTAGAACTGTGTCAGCCAGGAGCATGAAAAAGAAACCACCCAACCCTGCCTGCTGACATAGCTGTGCCAGCAAAACCCCTGGTGTAGGCAGCATTTGCTGACAGAAGACTGCTTTTGTTGGCTTAGCTAAATTGGGAGATGGTATAACTGTGTTGGCAGAAAAACTCCTTCTGTCAGCATATGCTACCTATGTACTAGAGGGCTCTGCTGACAGAGCTACAGCAGCCTAATGGTAGTCAGAGACTCTGCAGTGTAGAGAAATCCAACGTACATCAGACAAGAGACTGCTGTCACTGAAGCACTGGGGCATACTGACATTGCTACAGCACTAACCTAAGGGGCTGAGCTATCAAAGTAACTCAAAGTGACCCTCAGACATTTTCCCCGTATGCCTGTGACTACTGACTAGGTGTAAGAATGAACAACTGCAGGGAGAGGAGTTCAGGCTACTTTTCATGACATGCCACCAACATAGTCACAAAGTTAAAGCTAATACGAACCAAACTACCCTTCCTTGATTTTAGTCCAGAAAGACAAATCCAGTTTCTGACTTCACCACCTGGCACTAAAACCAGTGTGGTCCTACTATTCATGTACAGCAATCACCATCTTGGCTTTAACTGGGCACTGAACCAGGAGCCTCTTGTGTGAGACTCTACCCAGGAAACACAAAGATAGGTTCTGTAGTTGGAGGCTGCAACAGTCATATTCTCTGTGGCTCTAGCTTAGCAAGAGACATGTAAGCTACACAAACAAGCAGAACACATCTCAGGCAAGATCAGAGTAGGCTGCACAGGGGATGTACATCTCCTTCAAGCCCAGTCATTCAACCTCAATATCAGGAAAGGCTGAGCTGGGAACCAGACCAGGACAAGACCAAAGGTGTGCCTGCACGAGGTCTACCTCATCCCTAGGTATGTAAATGGAGGTGTTGGGGCTGCACAGCTGCCTCCAGTCCTTGGGCTGGGCAGGCAGCTCTCAAATTGCCAATGAAAATCCTTTGGAATGACTATCATGAAAAAGATTTGGCCACAAGAATAAACATGGATGCAGTATAGCTTTCTATATGACTCAACTATAAATACTAGTTTCTTTCCTGACAATGTACCTCAAAACTCCTCATACAGAAAGGCACAGCTGGGCATGTTTTCTCATGGACTAAGAAATCCAAAGAGAAAACATTGAATTTGCTATCATTAAACCAAAACATACTCGGGAGTCATTGAGTCTTAATATATGTAAGGCAGACGTTGTGGAAATTAACAATGAAGTTGTGGAAATTGGAGGTTATTATTACAAAGCCTCTATTTAAGGGATAATGTTCTTGGCAGAAAAGTATATGAGGCAATAAATTGTATTAGTAGGTGACTAAATTCCAAAAGCAAGACTGCATTGGTGGCTGAATAGGTAACCACAAGCACTGTTATACAACCAAGGAAAGGTTACAAGCTATGAGATTTGACCTTTTCAAAAATATATTATTACTTTTCCTACTGTAGGTGGGTGTCTACGAGTTCCATGACTTTTCATTCTTGGATTTTAGAACACAGACTATCCCCATAATGGAAACAAGAGGTATAATTCATCCAGGTCTAAAGGCCTTCAGGCAGTCCCTCCAACCCTTTTATATCCTAAGGTCATCAACAGTTCCTCAATATGAAGATGACAGTCTTCCAGTAAAGAGGGGAGTCATTGGTGAATCCATAGATGACTGAAGAGACCAATCCAAGATCTGTACCATCAACTGTAGGTGACACGGCAAATAGCTCCAAAAAGGAGTAGATCCTTGTGATGTTCGGTAACAGCTCTTTACCTTTGTCTCTCTCATCTATTCCCCTCCATAGTGAGGCACATTTGCTTGAAATGATCAATACCTTGTCGTACATCACAGCACCACTGGGGATAATTTAGTGCTTGAGTCTCCCAGGTATTGATATTAATATTGCATTTATTTAGAATCGCCTTCAAGATGTCCTTGAATTTCTTCTTCTGCCCCCCTTAGAGTAGCAACCGTCAGTAAGTATTTCATACACTTCGCAGAAATAATCAAGGGTGACCTGGAGCTCCTTAATTGAATGGGCACACACAACACAATCATCAGTGTATTGAAGATCAGTAATGGAGGTGTTGATTATCTTGGATATGGAATGCAACCAGTTGATGTTAAAGAGATTCCCACCCATGTGATACTGGATGCTAATTCCAGATGGAAGTCTGTCAGCAATAAGATGTGGAATAGCTGCAATACAGAAGGAAAAAAGTGTTGGTGCAATCACACATCATTGCTTGATTCTGGTTCTAATCATGAAGGGGCCTACTTCTGAGCTATTGTTCAGGACATTGCTGTCATGTTGTTGGGACTCGCGTAGAATCTCCTTAGCAAGGAAAGCAAGTCTATTGAGAAGAATGTGGGCAAGAATCTTCCCAGCTATGGACAGGACTGCAATACTACAATAATTGCTGTTATCTGATCTATTTCTTTTCTTGAATATGGTAATGATCCTGGCATCAAGTCACTGGGAATCTGTTCACGTTTCCAGATTTTTAAAATAATGATGTGTAATTGCTGAGAGCTTTTTTCCACTTTGCTTATAAATTTCAGCTGGTATTTCATCAGGACCACATGCTTCTTCATCTGCCTAATGGCTTTCAAGGCCTCCTGATAAATGGTGAATCTGCAAGGTAGTCTTTAATGGATTGTTGGGGTATGGCTTCAATTGTCAGGACTAGGCTATGTGAGGCTTATGCCTTGCAGCATGGCTAACTCGATCAGCATAACCCAATGAACTAACCAGATCCGGCTGAGCCCTAACCTGCAGAGGCAAGACTAAGTGAGGCTTCTTCCCTACAGCTGTAATAATTGAGCTTTATAAACTACCCAGCACCAGCTGAACTCTAGTGCCTTCCCTCTGCTTGGTTCCAGGTCTATTCTTAAGGAATTCCTCCAGGCCCTGAGCCTTGCTGCACAACTTTTTGGTCTCCAGTCCTTCCTTGGCTCCTGTCCAGGCAACTCTTCTGGCTCCCTGACTCCTGGTTTAATCCTCTGGCTCAATGTTTTGGACTTCAGTTTCACCTTGGCTTGTTTCCTGCCCTCTGATTCATGATTAATCTTTCAGCTCAGCATTTGGACTTTGGTTTGTAGTTTGAATTTTGTGAACTGAAGTATCCTAGAGCAGAGTGACACTGGGTGTTTGTGGGCAACAGACATGAGGCGGGATCTTCTACAGCCCAGATGCCTCCAGTGGGTCCAGCAGGGCAACTCCAAACTAACTGGCACAAGAGGGAACCATTTGAGGTGGGCCCATTTACACAACTCTAGCAGTCAAAAATCCACCTTGTGATGGAGTGTAACTGTATATGCCCGGCTAGAGAGATTACTCGGCAGGCCCAGAGCTACCCTAGGGCGCATAATAGCAAAGTTCATGTCTTTTTTTTCCAGCAAGCTTGAGTTTTCAGTCTAGAAAACTAGGCTGGCTCTCCAGATGCTGCATGACCAACGTCAGAAAGGGTGCCTGTAGACGTGGGGGGATACTGCTCGGATGTACTGTAATTACAGCATGTTGGAGCAGACTCAATTAATCAAGTCTGCTGGAGCATGGTAATTAGCATGCTCCAACAGACTCAGTGCCTTGTATATTCATCATCCCCATGCTTCAAAATGAGGGTAGGGGTGCTTTAACTAAAGCTCATTGAACAAACTTTAGTTAAAGCCCCCCACTACCATTTTGAAGCACAGGATGCTGACTACACAAGACATTGTGGGTGCTTTAATTAAAGCCCCTCACCCCAGCCCTGAGAGCATGTGTGAAGTTGCCCAAAGGCTTTCCTTTTGCCCTGTCTGTTTGGTAAGGCAGTTGCCATTGTTTTTTCTGACATTTGTAAACCTTGCTCCTGTTACCCAGGCTTCTGTCACCTTAGTATGAGCTTACTGGAGAGACTGTTATGGTATTTAAGAGCTATGTGCTAGCCCTGGGGCTGCATCTTCAATTCATTCAGAAACTGCTTCAGATTGCGGCAGCTGCTTTTTATGTGACAAATATCTATGTGGTTAAAGTGTACCACATGTACAAGTGGCTTCCAGGTAAAGTTTCAGGTTCTGCTTTTGACCTATAAAGCGCTGCACAGCCTAGGGACCTGCCTACGTGAGAGACCTGCTCTCTGCCTACATGAAACTGTTACGTAATGCGAAAGAGGGACTGCAGATGGGACATTCTGTACCAAGACCCCTTGATTTCAAAACACCCACCCTTGCATAGTCTGATTGAGCTTCCATTTGACTACCCCTGCGATTGGCATTCTGCAAAGACTCTCTCTTCTCCCTCTGTTTAGACTGTTTAATTTTACCTATGCATTGTCAGTCAGAAGAATTCAACTGAAAAACTACAAGTGGACAAGGGGGGCATGAGCCCCGGGCACTGCCTAAAAGGGGGACAGCAAAATGTAGCTGAGGGGTCCTCATCCTCCCCTCTCCCCACTGCAGTTCTGACAGCCAGGTGCAATGCTTGGTACACGATGGGTGGGGTGGACAGAGCAGCAGCCACAGGGTTGGCACTCGCCAGAAGTCTGCTCCCAAGGAAAGCTACTGCTGTGAGGGGGAGTGTCAGTTAATCCCCTCACCTCTTGCTTTTTGGTGCAGAATTTCATCTTTTAAAATTGCTGCTTGACACATTTCAGCAGCAGCTCCTGCATTAATCCTCACAGCAGCAGCTTGCCTTGTCACGCCTCTGCCAGCCATTCTGTCCTGTTCACGACCACCCCTGCCTAGTTACGTCTTTGCAAGAACGTTACCTACATACAAGAGCCACAGTTTCAAACACTGTTCACGTCACCTACTATTTGGAATAGCCTGCTGCTTTATCTTTATTTTCAGGTAAATTTAAATGCATGCAGAAAAGTGGGAAATCAGTGTTTGTCTCACAGTTGGGTTTTTCAGAATACTTGGTACTCTTTTCCCACTGAAGTCAGTGGAAGTTGTACCACTGACTGTGGAAAAAGCAGTTTTACAAGACAGCGGTGTAGCTGCCTGCAGTGAGTCTTTATATTCCTAAAATTAGGCCAATCCTGATTGCTTTTTGACACACTACCCATGATTTTTACCCCACATGTAAATGGGAGATTGTTGAGTTGAATGGTTTTTCTGGGTGATAAAGATGGGGAAAGTCAAAAGTTTTAACTCAGAAAAGCAACCATAAGTGAAGCTACTTAGATGAGGCTTGTTTAAAGTATGCTAACTTCCGGCCTAGAAAGTAGGTCAGAAATCTTCAAGAAGCTTCCCCCAGAGAAGTCTTGTGCTTCTGGCTTCCTATCAGGCCAGATATGCTGCACAAACAGAGTCGTCATGAGTTAGCATTTCTAGTCCTATAGGAAGAGTCCATTTCTAGTCCTATAGGAAGAGAAGATACATCAACCTAGAAAATGAAGAAGGTGTAGTTGATCCAGTGTAGTTTTAAAAAGCATTTAAGTGACTTGGGAGCCATTATAAGTCATTGGCACTAAGGTTCCTAAGTGCTTAAGTCATAAAAATGGGATTTAAGTGCTTTGGAGAATTTGATCTCAAAACTTTAAGTTTTAGGTTTGTTTTGGTTCCTTTGATACAGATTCCATGGGTGTGTCCCCACATGCAGGGACATGCACTTGCAGCAGCAAAAGAAGTAGCAGCATGAATTTCTGCCGCTACTTTTTGCCGCTGAGCACACCTTTGCACAAATGCTTTAGTGTGCAGCTAAATGCCCCACTTCAGGGAAACTGCTGTTTCCCCACTCTTCCTGGCTTCCACCATGTTGGAGGAGACAGGGCGAAACTCGAGGAGGGGAAATGCTGTGGCCAGCAGGCAGAGCATCTCCAAGGAGGACCAGACTCTGTGTCTGCTGGCACATGTTCCTGTGGCATGTGCTGTGCCCCGCCCCCCCCCCCCCCTTTTTTTTTGTTTTGCTACCAGGATTTCCAGGTAGCAATTTTAGCCCCACACTGCAAATCTGCAGTGCGGGGCATGTTTTAACATGCTGGGTGTGCAGTTTGTGGTGCCACAAAGAGGTTTGCAGCACCAGGGGTGACACACAGGTGCACGTACACCCCCTGCATGTGGCAGTGCACCCAGTGTTGGCAGCGTCTGCAGGTGGTCCGTGATTGCCTCTGGCCGCGGCCGGCAGCGCCTGCAGGTGCTCACCAACCCCTGGTCAGTGTTCATCACCAACCCCGCCCCTGCCGACAGCACCAGCAGCATCTGTGGCAGCTTCCTGCTCACCACTGCTGGGCTTCTGCTGCAGTGCTCTTGCCACTGCTGGTGCAGCCATGCCCCCCCCCTCAGCCACCAGGAGCACAAGTTGTTCATGTGCAGCACTACAAACCACATGTGCCTGCACATCTTGATCTTGCCCACATGGTCAGAGACATAACAAAGCAGCTGTGTGCCCAAGGCAGCAGGATGCACAGGGCAGTGGTGACTTCTACCTGTTGCTGTTCCATCCATGGGATCATGCTGCTGTGGAAGTCACTGATATTTCTCCCTCCTTACCACCCCTCCCCGCCCCAGTAAGTCCCTATCACTGCCCCAGTCACCCCATCTGAGTTCCACTACTTTGTTTTTTATTTCTTCAAAACCATTATTCCTGTCTTGGGTTTAATTACCCAGTAATTTTCTTTTTTTCTAGAAGCTAAAATTTATGTTACGTCCACTAGAATGAAAATAGTTTTCCAAAGTAAAAATGAAATGAGATTTTTGTTCTAAAAAACTGCTTGGCTATAACTTTTACTTTCTCTAGCAGCAGGTGCTTTTAATAAATAACCTAACAGAATCACTATCTGCAGCATAACAAGTAGGAGCAAGTACTGAGACATGGCATTACTAAAAATTAACATATTAGAAAAAAATTAAAAACTAGAATATTTTCAAGTTAATATTAGACCCCCTTGCAACCTTTCCAGTAAAAGAGTACATAAAGGGCTGATTCTGCACTTCTATATTGAGTATAGAGTAAATGCACCTGTAGAAAGTGAACATGAAAATGCTGCCAATTTATAATCAGGCTGTGTAGATTGAGATACATGGCTTTCAAAAGTTAATGTTCTCAGATTTTATCCATCCTGCTGGCTTTTTCCCTTTGGAGGTGAAACAGGAAGCAATGCTTATGTTCCTTGTTAGCCTACAAGACTTCCTACAGTTGAGCGAACACCAGTCAAACTTGCTCAAGTTCATGCTAGAGTAGTCTAGACCGGGGGTTGTAAACCAGGGGTACACGTACACCTGGGGGTATTTGGATCGGTCCCAGGGGGTACACACGGGCAGGCAGGGATGGAGCACTGGCTCCTTCCAGGAGCAGGGTCAGGGTGGGGCGAGGGCAGCAGTGCCCCTCTGTGGGGTGAGGAAGCTCGCACGTGGCAGCCACCACCACCACACACCAGCCCAGTGAGCTTCTCCACCCTTCAGAGGGGCGCCACTGCCCTCACCCCAGCCCAGTGAGCTTCCCCACCCCACCCCAACCCTGCTCCTGGGGGGCGGCAGTGCTCTATCCCCTCCTGCCTGCGTGCCATCCCCGGCTCCCTGCTCTGTGTCCGGCCGCACGCCACTCCCGTGCTAAAGCCCCACACACACACTTGGCGTTCGACCACACGCTAACGATCGCCTCCACTCAGAATTCAGGTGTGCACTAGCCCCCCCCCACACACACACACACTTGGCGTTTGGCCACCCCCCTGCTTGGCGTCTGGTTGCTGGCAGTACTTAGACCAAAAAAGGTTGAAAACCCCTGGTCTAGACAGTGTAACCCTAAAGCCCCCGATACATGCTCACTTAAAGGTGCCATGAGATCTGAGCCCTGATCCCAAAAAATACACTACCTGCCATGTTACATGTGCGTCATGATCCCTAGCACCAGGCAAGATGGAAGGCCAAGTGCCCAGAGCCCTGCGTGATCCAGTGTGGTTCCCAGGGCCAGGGCCAACAGTCAGCTGATTGTTGGCACCAGCCCTGAGGCAGCCCTGCACATGCCACATATTCAATTTAAGGCACCATATAAACCATACATAAAAAGGTTCTACATTATGTGTGGAATATTTTTATAGCTGGTTTGCCATTTTGTAGAGCACATGAAGCAGCCTTGCCATTTATGCTGTGACTAACATTAATTGAGGCACAAATGTAATGTGTGGAAGGGCCTGTAAGTGGGTTGCCTAGTGTCAGAGCCATCCTTTGGATGGGGGGGGCAAATTGGGGCAACTGCCCCGGGCCCCACGGAGCCAGGTGGAGGGGCCATGGCCCCACTCCTCACAGTGTTAAAGGGGCTTCACACCCCGCTACGGTCGTGGCTGCCTAGCATGCTGGTTTCTGCAGGTGAGATTTGCTCCCTGAGGACCTCTTCAACCAGTCCTTCCAAATAAAACCCAGTGTATTAGCCACAACCAAACAAACAAATCAACAAGCAAAACCAAAACCAGGTGCCCCATCCCTTTGGCTCTAGCCCTAGCACAGAAGCCTGAGCTTTCCCTGTAGCAAGTTTGTTATTTTCACAGCTAGCCTCCTGCTTGCAAATTGTTCCTTCACAGTTTCCTATCTTTCTGCTCTCTCCCTTGGGGTTTTAAACTCCCAGTGGGACACACCTTCATGAAAATGCCATGCAGCTAAGCTCTCTCAATAGGGCTGACTGTTCCCTCTTAAAAGGCCAGGCCATCCTGTTACAAAGCCCTAAGTGGCCTCTGCAGAAAACCCTGTAACAACACAAGAGAATCATGGCTAAGAGAGATATTTAAACCCTAACATCTACTCAGTTTGGATCCTTTCATTCTTGTCCTACCTGCCTATTAAAGGGTCAACATTAACCAATTATTGCCCTGCAGGACAGGAAATCCTCTGCTGGATGGGTAGCATATACTAAGAAGAAAGTTGGCTTCCTGGTAAAACATGGAACGAAAACTCCTGAGGTTTGAGTTTAATTCCTAGCTCTGCCACAGATTCTTTGAGTGGTCTTTGCCAACTCACTTGTCCTTTCTATGTCTCGGTTTTTCCTTGTAAAAATAGGTTAACACTACTGTCCCAGATCCACAGGCAAAAACCACTCTAAAGGATTCTCTGCATCCCCTTAACATGGTGGGGGAGGGGGGCGCTGTGTGAAATGTTTCGGAGTCAGTGACCATTAGGAGCTTAGCTAGAGCAGGTTTGAAGGCCTTCCGCTGAGGGAGCTAGCTGTGACTGAGGGGTGGTTGAACCCAGAAGATTGCCACAGGAATTTTTTATAAGGGCTAGGTGGTAACTGAACATATGAGGGTAAGGATTTTGTCAGTTTTGTTTTACCACACTGTTGTCAAAGCATTTGATTACTTTTTTCTTTTCTATACCACTTATTCTTCCTTGTAATAACCCCTTTTGTTTTTCTGCTACTTTACCCAAATGCTATGGTAAATCATGATTTCTGGGCAAATGAATAACTTGTGCATACCTATTCAGCAGAATGGAGGACAATAAGCTTATAGAAAGTCAGGGTGTATGTCTGGGAGCACCCTGAAACCCAGGATTTTTTCTTAACTACTTTTTTTTCCCCTCATCATCTGTCTATTGAGATTGTATTCTGTTTGGCACAGACGATTTTCACTGCAACACAAACAATATAAGTATATAGTAGGGCTGTGCAAAGCTTTGGTCGCTGATTCAATTCGGTGGAGATTCAGCCTGATTCGGTGGCCAAATCTCCGAATCCAAATCGAATCAAAGGACCCTTTAATCTCTCCGAATTGAACTGGAGAAATTCAGAAAGATTTGATGATTTGGACGTAGACACAGCTTTAAATGCTTTTTCTACATACCTCTAGGTAGCAGGTACCTCATGAATGCTGCAATGCTGGGGTGCATGAAGCATCCCACAGAAGTACAGAGAGCTGTCCAGTGGGCTCAGCAGCAGACCCAGAAGTGGACCAGAAGCACTTCTTGTCCACTTCCAGGTCCGCCGAAGAGCATGCTGGGGTCCCCTGCGTGCCCAGCTCGAGACTGATGCCTCCTGGGTCTGGGAGGGCACCTGGGGTTCCCCTGCGGCTGATCGCCGAGCATGAGAGGGACCCCCCCGCACTCCTGTGAGATGCTCCATCTGCCCCAGCATCACAGCATTCATGAGCCATGCCTGGTACCGCGAGGTACGTAGAACAAATATTTAAAGCTGTGTCTATGTCCGAATCACTGATTCTCCGAATCAGCATTGAATCTTCAGATTCGGATTTGGCTGAATCAAACTGGGTACAGTAATCTGAATCAACTAATCAAATCACTGTCCCTGATTCGGGCCAAATCTGAATCCGAATCAAATAGGGCCCATTTCGCACACCCCTAGAGTAGGACATCTAATTTAAGACAGAAAACAATAGCAGTAACACTACCACTAAGGGAGGGAAGAGTGGATCCCTTACTGGTAATAAATAGACATCTTTATCTCTAAAATGGTTTCAAGTTGGCTTTGATCAACTTTGGATTTCCCTCTATTTCCTCAGACTTGAGGGGCAATCACAAGGCAGAAGAAAGATACATTGGAGGAGGAACCCCAGAAATACTGTGAAACTATGGAACAGTTTACTTTCAAAGTAACAGTTTTCTTTTCTCTTGGCTGCTTTATATCATCCTAAAGTCTTATCAAGAAAGATAAGGAGCAAATTCTTTGCCTTTGGACCAGACCATTGGGTTCTTTTGGGGGGGAAAAAATGTCCAGATGCAGCTCTGCTCCAAGGTATTAACCCACTCCCTGATGGAGTATTGTCTCTCTATTTCCTCCCTTCCCAACTGTGCAAACTGAACAATGAACTATGCTTGCACTCCACCTAGTATCAGATTTAAGTGCTGAAGTTCAGGCACAAACAGCAAAGCATACCCTTGACTTCAGCTAACCTAGGCAGCCTTATACCAGTTGAGGATCTGGCCCCATATGTATGTTTGCCGAGGTTGACATCTTCCTCCTTGGTTATGAGGGCAGATTTTTTTTCTCTTCAGTGGGAAAACAAATGAATAAAATCTTTCTCCCCTGATTCCCTGCGCCACTCTGAATACTGGGTAAGGGGAGAACATTGGTGGGAGCCTCGTTACAATATTAACAATGCAACGCTCTGAGAGAACTTTCTTCACCAGGCAGATCTTGACAGGCTCAGGAAATGGGCGGATGAGAACCTGATGGTGTTTAACACTGAAAAATGCAAGGTTCTCCACCTTGGGAGGAAAAACCTGCAGCATGCGTATAGGCTCAGCAGTGCTACACTGGCTAGCACTACAGATGAAAGAGACTTGGGGGTCATGATTGACCACAAGATGAACATGAGCCTTCAGTGTGATGCTGTGGCTAGTAAAGTGACCAAAACGCTGGCTTGCATCCATAGATGCTTCTCAAGCAAATCCCAGGTCGTCATTCTCCCGTTGTACTCGGCCTTGGTGAGGCTGTAGCTGGAGTACTGCATCCAGTTTTGGACTCCACAATTCAAAAAGGATGTGGAGAAGCTTGACAGGGTGCAGAGAAGAGACACGCACATGATCAGAGGTCAGGAAAACAGACCTTATGATGACAGGCTGAGAGCCATGGGTCTCTTCAGCCTAGAAAAGCACAGGCTCAGGGGTGATCTGGTGGCCACCTGTAAGTTTACCAGGGGTGCTCCTCAGGATCTGGGGGAACATCTGTTCACCAGAGCGCCCCAAGGGATGACAAGATCAAACGGTCACAAACTCCGCTGCGACCAATTCAGGCTGGACATAAGAAAGAACTTCTTCACTGTCCAAGTCCCCAAGGTTTGGAATAGCCAGCCGCCGGAGGCAGTTCAAGCACCTTGAACACCTTGAACACCTTCAAGACACATTTGGATGCTTATCTTGCTGGGATCCTATGATCCCTGCTGACTTCCTGCCCCTAGGGCAGGGGGCTGGACTCAATGATCCTCTGGGGTCCCTTCCAGCCCAAATGTGTATGAAATCACGTGTCTATGAAATCACCAGGTTTCCTCACCTGTGCCGTGCTGCAATGAGCTCTTGGCCATCCCTGGTATAGCCATTGCTGTTGAGAATCAAAGCAAAGTACACTAACTTGTTCTGTTAAGATTTCAAGCCTATTGGAGTGGCCAATGAACAGAGCAGCTATTTACACTATTACTCAGATAGAAAAAGTCCTCAGAAAAACATGGCATTAAATTGCCCAGAGCCTTGCTGGGAGAATCGTTACAAATTACTGTACTGCGATTCAGAAAAAAAAAACAACTAACAGGTAAGGATTTCTATTTCTGCACCTTCAGTGAAGTAATTTGTAGCTGACAGGATCTGACAAGCATCCCATTGGAAAAAAAAATTACCTCCACAGATGTGCCTCAAACCCCCTGAGACCATCAAGGCTGAGGATAGGGGAAATGGTGCTAAGATCTCTATGCCTGAAGGTGCAATCAGATGCAGTAAATATGTTCAGCAAGTAGCATTTTGGAAGCAGTGTGTGGAGGAGAAGAAACAGCTGCCTTGTTCAAATCTATAGTTGAGGCTTCAGCTGGATCAAGCACATTCTTAATTCAGCAAGGTGAGGAAGGGCTCCAGTGAAATAAGATTATTCCTTTTAATTTCTAACGTACTGGAGTCTGGCCTTGAACTGTACACCCTCTGACATCATCAAGCGCTGGCACCGACTTCAGTGGACCCAAGATCAAACCTTCCTGTGGCACTAAAAGCTTTCTACCCACACTAAGGAGAAAAAAAACTTTCTGAATGGTAAAATCATTTAATTCTGAAAGAATGGCCTTTCCAGATTTCCAAAAGCCCACTTCTTTTGTGTGTGAGCACAGCTGGGGACCAAAATTTGGAAAGTGATTTCCTAACTAGCATGGACTTAAAAAGGAAACTAAGTAGGAAGGAAGGCGTAACACCCTGCCCCCTGGAACACGGTCAAAGGGAAAGATGGGATGGGTTCTCTAATTGTTTGCACTCAAGTAGTGGCTACCAGCATGGATTTACAGGTGAGCCAACCAAACAATATGAAGGAAAACGGATAGAACAGGCAAGTGTGGTAGGACAGTGTTCAGCTTCCAGGATCAGGGGTCAAGGCTGCACCAGAGGGGTCAAACCAAGTAGTGAGACTCGCATTCCTAATCCAAAACACTATCCATTTTCATAGTTCAGGTCAGGCCAAAGGTTAGGAGCCAGGAAGTCCAGAGGTGTTGGCCAGCCAGAGCCCAAAAGGCTCAGCCCATTCAGCTCTACAGCCAATCAGCTCGGAGCTTGCAGCTGGTGACCATTCTGAGAGGGTAGATTGCCTTCGAATGCTCCCCAACACCCCTGAAAGGGAGCTATGCCCTAGCAGGAAACTAAGAGTTTCTGCTAATCAGTAGAACCTGCACTGAAAAAAAGTAACTCTATGTATTCTATTTCAGGCCCCTTACATTATAGAGGAAGGGAGGAGGTGTCTAGAGCAGGGGTCAGGAACCTACAGCCCACAGAACCCTTGGATCTGGCCTGTGGAAGTGGGCCTTCAGCAGCATTTGGCAATGGCAGGCACGTTCTGCGAGTGCATTGCATGTCCTCTGGCCTGCATGACATTCTGTGTACTCCGAGATGCCCATCAGCATTTTCAAAGACATTCCTGGAGGGGGACATTTCCAGCTAGGTGACAAAAGAGTAGTGAGGACAAGGTCTAAACTTATAAGATGAAACCAGCGTCCAAGCAAATCATTTAAGAAGTCTGAATGGCATTTGTGCACACTGGGGGAGGATGATCTAGCAACCTGAATTCACTATAAAAATGGCCCTGGGACTCCAGTGCCAGAGGGAAGGGAAAATGCTGTCATCCATGTTCCCCTGTAAATCAGTGGTTCCTCCCTTGGCTGGTTTTGGGGTCCATGGCCTGTTTGTAAGTGATTTCTTAACTGAGGAGCAAAGTAGATCACACTATCATGAGAGGGGCTTGGTCTAACTGTCTGTGTCAGGAATGTTAACAGTTTTGAGCAGGGTAATGGATACATAAGGCATGCCCATATCACCTCTGGATAATGCAAGGGAGCACTACAGTGAAGCATGGGAAAAATGCAATGTAGCTGTCCTTTGTGCAGCACTGTCTGCCAACAAGCATGTCCAAGACATAGTAACATCCCAGTGCAGTTCTAATGATTGCTTTATATCCTTTTAGGGACAGTACATGCAAAGCACTGTCTGGAAGTGGTATAGACATGCCTGTAGAGTTGAAAGTGAATTAGGAAGACTGTCAGTTGGAGGGGCAAAAAAAGACATCTGAATCTTGCTGGAAGAGGGAAGGCCTGAGACTCATCCATGGTATTTGGGTGAGAATTGTGCTGATCTGCTGCTGGAATGCTCTCTGTTCAGAGCCTCTTTCTAGCCATTGCACAAGTGTAAATAATAGTAGATGGGGCAATTTAATGAGCCTTTGTCTGTTTTCCATTCATTTTTCTTCCTTAAAAGAAATAACCCACCTCTCTGTTTACCTTCCCTGGCTAACCATTGGGCATGGTGCCACACTTGGGCTTCACTCTCCAGCCTGGAAAGGCAAAAGGTGATATTCACTCCTTGCTTAATGCTGACAGTTTAAAGCCAATTTAAAAGTCTTCAAAACCTATTTTTGATCGGAAGGAAAATGTTGTTTAATTGAAAAGTCTCCTTTTCTGGAACAGCTGGATTTTCCTTGAGCTGCAGCAACTTCAAAAGGATTCCCAGTAATGTCAGAGCCTCTTAGGTTTATATATGTCAGCATCAGGAGAGCTGCTACAGGCTTTCGTCTCCTGCAGATTCCTAAAGACTATATAGAGTATGAAGATTCATTTGAAATGATATAAGTGCTTTAAAAACCCGAAGGAAAAAAACTGTGAAAAGAAACCTTCACCCTAAATAGTGAGTACTGAGGCTTCTGCCATAGATTGATTTCCATAGCGGATGGGTTTTGGGGTTTTTTTTTAAATTACTACTTTTCCTTTCTGGTTACCTAATTTGCACAATATGCAAATTGAAAATAGTTCCTGGACACAACTAAAAACATACTGTTAAGACTGCAGCAATATTCCACTATCATTTATGTGCTTTACATCTATGTGCAGATAGAAAATGCATTTAGGCATACATTATTATACAATAAAGTATGCCCTGTCATATCTCATCATGCTTGACTAAAAGTTTGTAACCCTGGCATAGATGGCATAAAATAAGGATGTAGCAGTGTATGGCTGGACCTAAGGTATTCTCTGCCAAGCCAAGCAATGACTTAATAAAACTGCTGTCAAATCCAAAGTCAACAAAGCACTAGGAGTAAGATAGCATAGCTTTTTAAAATTATAGATCAACTCTGATGCCTTAAAATTCAGGACCAGTACACACTTTGCCATTTCTATACTTTGTTTAAAATCCATGGCATACAATATCTTCAGAGCACTTTCTATGGACTAAAGAAAGTGAGAAATTAATGGAAAAGAAAGTAAGCTCATACTTAAAAAATGGAGTTCTGCTACTCTGCTAAAAAGATGGCAAGCAAGGAAGAACTTAGCTGACTTACTGACTTAGCTGAACATTGGAATTGATGACATGCAAGGGGTTTTTGTGATATCTTTTACCGGATCAACTGTATTGTTGGCAGATACTGAATAAGATTTGGGGCATGAAGTGTCCAGTTACTGTATTAGTAATGTAGGGAAGGGCTGCGATCTGATCCTAGGAAAACCTATTCCACATCATAATGGGCTCATATGCACAACATGAAGAATGATGGTCCATGGCTTCTCATGGGCCAGATGAGTCATCTTTGGCAGTGGAGCAGCAGCTTGTCAGCATGGCTGCTGTAGTCACTGCGTCAGCGCAGTTCCACAACCCAGGAAGTGAATGCTGCCAGCAGCAACCAAAGACCCTGAATGTGGCAGTGGGCAAGGAGCTGAGGGGCGGTGAGCAGTGGCATCAGTCATACTCTGAGTTCCAGAGTTGCACCAACGCAACAGTTCTGGCAGTCTCACCGGCTGCAATTTAATCCCTTGTGGGTTGCCACGTGGACAGCCATGGCTTAAGCATTTAAGCCTGGGGCGGTGAATCCCTGTTTCATAGAGGTGCCTAACTGCTGCTTAAGAACAGGAAAGAGGCAGGATTTGAGATACACGCCACTCTCCAGCATTTCCTACTGGCCAGCTGAGGCAGTCCCCCACTCTGCCTTATGAACAGAATCTCAATTGTAAATGCTGATCTGTACCCATTAAAAATATAATTAGCAAATACTCCTGACTTGGGGTTGAGAATTCCACTCCCAAAGTAGAGTGGGACCTACATTTTGGGGCTTGGGAACACTTGTTGTGAACAAGCCTAAATTCCTTCGTAAAACTCACTATTAATTCCTTATGCCTCAGTTCCCCATCTGCAAAAGGGAACAGCCATACCTCACAGCACTTCTTGTAAGGGTAAACATTATCAATTATTATGTTGCATGAATACTGGAGAGGGCCATATCGGAGTATACCACAAAAGACATGAAGAGACAATCCTCTAAAATACATCTTATAAATACATAAATATTTAACAGCAACTTATTTATGGAAATCCCATGCACAAATACATGTAAAGACCCTTTTACAAGGCTGCAGTACTATCACTGGATTGTGCTAGCTCAGTCTAACCAATATGTTTACTTCATGGTATGTTGAACTGATATATTTCTGAATAGCTTTTTGTTTGTCAGTAAATGTAGGAAGGGAGGAGTTAAGATTAAGGCAGTCCTAAAGCCTAATCCTAGGGCAATTAATTATATAGCTATGCTACACATACCAGCCTAAATTTATCCCTGGCGTAATTCTATTAAGTGAGTGAGTTTGCAGCAGAGATGACTTTGGTTCACTGTACTTAAATATTTTTTGTATTTGATACTCATGGCTGTATTTATGTCCAAAGCAATATGTCTCTTATTAGAAACATAAGTCTTAGCAGCATAAACCCTGAATGCATGGAACATTTAGCCATAAAAATATCAAGGGTCTGATCCTGCTTCCATTGAAGTCAACTGCAAAACACCCATAAACTTTAATGGGAGCAGAATCAACCCCCAACTTTTCTGGCCCTTGGAGGAAAAGCCACGTTAAGAGTAAGAGGTAATATCCCTATAATGATGAGTCACTCTCTTTGCAGTACATAACATTTTATGAAGTAGAGAATCACTTTCCCTAAGCAATTACAATTTTGAGAGCGTTTTTCAGGCATTGGAGGGCTTCTGTGCTTCACCGCCACGCTGATATGAATGGCTGCAGCTTTACAATGTGGCTGACTGGTTATTTACTATTGTAAATAATTTGTGAAATTTGATTTACTCGGTAATGGGAGATCCTAGCTGGATAATAAAATACATGTGAGGGTTTAAATGAACAGGATTTTTCATTAAAGTTTTTATACCACTTTTTCAGCTTCTTGACTATAAGTGTCTGTCAACTATAAATGGGAGCACTTGTTCTTCCTATAATAAAGCAGAGTATACCTTTCCTGAAACAGGCTCCCTTTAACTTTGTCATCTAATATTTACTGTAGCAAGGGAAATAACTGGATACATAATAATGGAAGCAATAGCACCTTCAAAACAGTGGTCATTCTTAAGAATGAAACACCCTTAGCTTCCCCTTAGCAGTACTTCAAGCATTACTTCTAAAAACATGAGGGCATTTAGGGAAAACCACAGACATGGAGGGAAGACATTTTGTTATCTGAAGCCAAACTGGCAAGATTTATGGGTGAGTACCATACAGAGAAGCATCACTAAAATGTGACAGCTTAAATTTGCTGTTACCAAATAAAGGAAAATGGGTTTTGTTGCTTAGTATTCAGTTTGCACTGTGGAATACAAAGAATTAATTATTGTGGGCTAAGCCTCCCAGCCATCCCTTTCTGTTCAGGAAGAGAAAATACAAAGAAATGAGTATGATATTGATTGACACTTGCCTCCTTGGTGGTTTTTTCTCTTTTTATTTTTATTCCACCCAGAAATACTATATAGTAATTAAGCAAAACTACATTACCTTGACTACTTGCTCTCTCTAGTGGTCATCTCTGGGAATGACAATGAGAATAATTTGTCCCTGAAAAAGTTACATAAGATATTTAGATTTTTTTTTATTATTTATTTTTTAGAAATCCAATACAATTAAGAAAGGACTATTTAAGAATATACATATCATTTTACATCCCACTTTTTATTGATGACAATCAGCTTCTCTCTTCAAAGCCTTGCCATCTTACAGTCAAGCAAGAGATTGGGTGGGAACACTATATAGGAATGTCTGACTTCCCTCCAAAAAAATCTCCCACATCTGCTAATTGGACTCCCTGCTGCAATTCCTGACCAGGTCAAAGAGTATTTTAGGCATGCAGCCAATGCACAAAACAACTTTAGATGGTGAGGAAAGGGGAAAGCATTTAAAACATTTGTAGTGGTTCAAGCATTATAACTAAACCCCAATTTGGGGGTTTTCTGACTTCTTGCCATGCAGGTGCATTATAACTGAAAATAGAACCATTCCAAAATTCAGAAGCATTCAAAATGATACTTCCAATCCTAACAATAATAAAAAACCACTAAGTGTTGCACAAATATGCAGTTTTTTGTTCACAAAGGAAAATGCAGTTATTTTAGCCTGAAAATCTTCTTATTAATCGTAACTCCTATATACAGATTTCCATAGAGGAAATCTAAAGTTGCTTTAGAGTCTTTCCATCTGAAACCCAGCACCACTGTGAATCCATTTTTAACTTTTCCCAAGAATGGATTTCAGTACTTTGAATTATGTGCTACCAGAACTGTAGAAGGTGACTTTAAAATTGTGAAGGAGAAGTAAAAGTTGTATATCAAAGTCTAAAACACAATGTAAAATAAGATAGAACTGCTAATACAAAAAAGCATCAGACAAGGTGGTATGAAGTAAGTTTTCTACAGAACACTTGCATTAGGGTTATTTACATCCAAAGGTTGGCCTACATGACACTGATGCACAAGTCTTGTGCTTAATGACATTTATAACTCTATAACAATATGTTTTATAAAAATTCCTGCTTAAGCTTAACATTTCCGATTATGAAATAGACAATAAAGTGATATCATGAAGGCAAAGTTTGTACCTTATGATTTGTCATTTCACTATAAATAAGTGCATTTCTTCAATCAATAGGCATGATGAATATAAATGCAAATGAACCTTGAATCTCTTCAATTATTCTTCCTTAGGATTCATTTTCCTCTGAATTTTCATCATACTCAGACCAAAATCTCTCCCCTATAAATCAAAGACAGGCTTGTCTTGTGATAACATGTCCAATTCCTATAACAAAGCAACACCTATCATTAAAAATAATACTTCAGTGCTCAATTTTCAGTTTACAGCAGTACAGCCCTGTTTCAGGTGATGGTTTTTGCTGTTTCCTCTCTCCCTGTTCCCATACATCTCCCATTAATGCCATAGAAATCACAATAAAATCTTTTATTAAAAACCAGTGTTTTACTTTTAAAAAGGGTAAGTTTAGTAAAAGTTTAACTACCCCTTAATTCTCCTGGTCCAAGAACAGGAAAAGAATATCCTGTTCAGCATGCGACTGACACTGTGCTGTCAAGTTGGGACCAGGCTGTCAAGCTTGAATTCAAATCTGGATCCAAAGTGCGGGGGATATCTTTTTGGGTTGGGCTTCTCCCCTATGTCATGATTTGGGCCCCAGTCCTGCCAACACTTGCTCCCATGCTTGACTCAAGTGTGTGTATCCTTGCACTATAGTCAATGGGACCCCTCAAATAGTTAACACAAAGCACTTGTGTGTGTGTGTGTGTGTGTGTGTATCTGCAGGACTGGAGCCTCAGTGTGGTGTTTCTCAGTAAAAATGCCTTCTCATTCATTCCTTCCACACCTGCTCTGCTCACTTGAAGATTCCTGAATATCATTCATCTTTTCACTCCATTGTCTTGGTCTTTATGGTATTCAGTTGAGCAACTTTATCATGCTTTTCTGGGCTGCTTCTCTAGATTTATGAGTCCTCTTGCCTTCCTTTGCTGACACTATCATCTTGTGAGCTGGTATGGAAGGCATGAAGGCAGAGAGATAATCAGGCAGGCGGAGTGGCTTGAATGCTACTCTTGTTATCTCTTTATGCATTCTCTCCTCAAACTGTTTGACTGACCTGCATTTCAGGCACCCTTGGGCTTGGGATTTACATTTTTAATATTGGGGGTTTGTGACGTAGCTCCTCTTGTTGTTTAATTGGTATCACAGCAAGTGTTTTCCCTTCCACAGAAATAAATCTCCTCTAAAGCTGCCATTGCTCATTCTTTTGTTCCATCCTCATTTGAAATGGGCTCAGCAAAGCCTCCACACCACGATAAATAATCTTCAACTCTCACTTTTTAAAATCTGTTGGTTTATGCTTTAATGGCTTTGATGGGCTTTGCTATTTCGCCTTGTTACTCAAACCACTTTCCTCATATTCCTAAACTCCGTGTTTCCACTCATCCTTACCACTTCAGGCCCTTTGATGCTGAAAGGATTTATTTATTATCCAGAATTCTTTCATAATTTTGGAAGCATATGTTTTTAAATGACACCTCAATACATTGCAAGGTGTTTTCCTAGTCTAGAATCTACGACCACATGCATTCTTTTTGGTTGTAAAAAAATACCAAAAAACATATGGAACTCTCAGGGAATCATTTTTCCAATGAATCTACGTCACTTCAAACAATAGAAATGTTGCACTGATCACCAGTTTAATGTGATTTGGAATAGCATTATGTTCAAATTCAGTTGTTAGTGATGTTAACAAAAGCTAATCACTGGCAATAGCAAATTTCTGGGAGATTACTGCCTATGAACTGTAATTCTCTGTCTTCAATACACATTGCAATTTTAAATTAAACTAATTTGGAGAAGTGTAGAAAATGTCAATCTGGGTAATAGTGTATAAACATGTTGAAATGTAATAGAGAAGGATCAAGAACAAATAAAATAGTCTGTATAACTTTTTTCTTAAATCAATGTTGACACTTTCTCTGGACCTATGCAGATCATGTAACTCTGAGTCCTTTCTTTACATATTATTCTTATTATGCAATTATAAAAATGTTTAAAAGTGCAGTAACAATTTTGTCACTCGCTCTTTTTAATATTCTTCTCCAAATATTTGAAAGTATATAAAAAGACATTCAACGTTACTAAAAGTAATATTAGCCAAAGGCACTGTACTCTGCCTTCAAGCCTATGCCTCGGTTCTCTGAAACATGCAGTTGTATGTGTGAACAGAGTATTGCCAAATTCCTCTGTGCCAAACTCCTGACATGCCCAGTTGCTCCTATTCCCCAAAAAAGCTATCACCATATTCAGATGTTCTGTTTGGTTTTGATGCCATGTTTCCAAAAAGGGATGTGATTTGACCAAAACTTAGCCTACAGTATAAGTCAGTAGGAGTCTGTCCACTCTCCACAATGAGCTTTGGATCAGGCTTTGAAAGGGATGGTTTGAAAGTCATGGGACCAACCCAGAGTCCAAATTTGCTCCCATTGACTTCATTGTGGGCTGGATTGAAATGATATTGGACATAAATTATTTAACATAAATTTAAAGTAACAGTTATTTGGTTAGGATAGGACTGGGCACAATTGCCATTTCCTATTGTGTAGCTGGATACTTTGAGCCTTAATCTGTCTAAAGTAGGTTGCACATGGGTTTGTGTGGACAGACACCAAACTCTCCAGCCTGCTTTCTGTGACATCACTAGAACACACAACCCCATTTCATTGGCTTGTGCTGTAAAATTAGATGATGACCCTCAGTATTCTTGGATTTCTGCAGCATCACTGATCGCTCACACCTTACAGTTCAGTGATATTTTGAGAGTCACAGGCTGATATTCAGGTTTTGTGGGTGGGGCCTATAAGAGGAGGCAGAAAGATAAAGTAGATAACCTTGGCTCTGGGGCCGGAGGCAGACTATTTAACTATACCCTTGCCATTTTCTTAATTATTAATTGGGGATAATCACAATTATTTTACTCTCTTATGAAGGCAGAGATTATGAGAATTAGTTAATGCTTGCAAAGTGCTTTTGAAGTTTGAATTGCTTTTGAGTACAAACTATTGGTGTTGTATTTGAAACATGAGAACAAACTCCAATACTTTACCACATCACTTTGTACAGACTGGCCTTTGGCAAATATTGGCACATCAGGTGACAATTCCCAGCTCATGTTTAAATTATAACAAGGAAGAACTTGAGCTACTGCTCTGGGCAAAGAAGCCAAATTGAAGTACTGTGCCAGAAAGGCTGCCAGATGTCCTTTCAGAATATTTTGTTTTTTTCTGTATGTATTAGATAAACCAACATGTCTTGGGGTTAGTCACCTCCCATAAGTCTTCCTTGTTTGGAGGATGAGATGTCTTAAAAAAGCAGAAATAAAATTCAGCATCCCCATCAAAATGCACTGTAAGCTAGATCCTGTTGCCTACTGGGAATGTGATTCAAAGATGCTGCAACGGGGTCCTAAGGTATGTGCCTAGTCTTATTTATACAGGCAACCCCCGCTTAACACTATTTCACTTAGTGCTATTTCACTATAACGCTCATTTGAAATTGATGCCTGATTTCACTTAGCACTCAGTGAGTTTCGTTACAATGCTCGTGGTCACCATCTTGGATCATTAAAAACAATTGTGGTCACCATCTTAGGTTGTCAAATACTTTTGGTTTTGCTTAATGCTCAGTTTTTCAGGAACCAATTAAGAGCGCTAAGCAGGGGTTGCCTGTACTGCAGTTGTGTCTAGAAACCCAAGTCCAGGACTGGAGCCTCACATTACGCACTGTACAGACACATAACAAAAAGACAACCTGTCCTCTGCTAAGCTTAGCACTAAAACAGGGGTGCTCAACCTCTGGCCCATAGGCCAAATGTGGCCCGCACAGCCATAGGTATCCAGTTTGCAGGGTTCGTAGAAAAATTAGTAAATTTGGTGGCAGGGAACAGTAGCAATAAATACACTCCCTTCCCCGCTGCCAAATTCCCAAACCCTAAGCTCCATGCAGCAGGTTGGGACCAGATCGCACCTCCTTCCTGGTGCAACTGGATTGGGGCCAGGCCACACCCCGCCTCCTGCTGTGGGGCCAGGTTGGGGCTGGGCTATGCCCCCTCCCCCGCAACAAGGCTTAGCCATGCTGCCTCCCATCCATGGGGCTGGACCATGACACCTTCCTCCTCCTCCCCCGTCACCGCCCCCAGCCAGGTTGTAGCCAAGATGCTCCCTGTCCTCCTCTGCACACCTGGATGGGGCCCTGCCACAACTGCCCCATGCTGGATCACTATCCAGATCCAGCCTGGGCACTGTTCATCCAGCCCATTGGCCAAAAAGGTTGAGCACCACTGACCTTAATAGATAAAACCTTCTCTAGATGATACATTTGAGTCTCAAGCTGGTCCATGCACAACATAATGAAACTATTGCAATTAGTGTGGGGTTTTTTTACCAAAATAATTATACCCGCACAGCCCCCTTGTGCCAATACATTTATACCAGTATGAAGGTATGTTGGGCCAGTACAAATTACTTGCCTAGATACGTCCAAATCTATTCTCCCAAAATATATAAATACAAAGCCCTTTTATACCAGATAAACTGGGGGGGGAGGGGGGGGCGTTGTATTGCTGGCATAACAATGCTTTGGGGATTAAAGTGGGACAAATCAATCTGTTTCTATGAAGGGTATGTGACATTTGGTGTAGTGGCCACTACATCAAGGACCACATCTACACCTAATCCTACATGGAGCATCCTCCCTGCCCCCTCTGATCTTTCTGGCATGTATCCTCTGTGTGTGCAGTGCATTTGGGAAGTCTGAAATACGCTGCAGTAGCACAAATATCCTTCTCTCTTTGTTCACTGATTACTACTTCTGTCTGACTGCCTTTCCTCACTCTTAAATCCTACAATTCAAGGGATGATAAAGTTCTCATTAGTGATAATAATCAGAGATGGAAAAATACTTGTCTTACTAATTACGGGTATTGTGTCCTAATTCCTTCTGCTCTTGATCACCACTTCTTAATCCTTCTTAGTTTTCCCTTGTGATACTACTTCACTTATGTGCTCAGTGGACAGGGCCCAGATTCTGGAAACTTCATATCTGTTCTTAGTTCTGCTACTGAATCACAACATAACCTTGGGCAGGTTATTTCCTATCTTTCTACCCAAGTTCCCCTTCTGAACAAGAATAAGTAAAGTGCTTCAAAAGCCAGGGAGTATGAGTCCTGCATGATATTATTCAGAGTAGAACAAGTATATCTAAAAGTAGAGTAAGTCTTCAGATTTTTCCAGCTTTGGCTATATTGGTGGAGATTTTCCTCTATAATTTCCTGTTTGTTCCCCGCCTGTGATCAGGGAAAGAAACCAGGTAAGTCATATCTTGCAATGACTAAAACTGCTATTATTTTCTGGGTCATCAGCAAGGGCTATTGAATGAGATTCAGGGCAAAATATCACTGAGCTTCAGAAAGAAGTTAGAATTAGAGATGAGCTTAACACTTGAAACTGACAATTCAACACTTCTTGTGATTCATATTGTTTGCAACCAGATACATCTTGTTAAAGCTGAATTTCTGTGGTGCATCACAGTGACATCCAGTGGGCCACATGCTAAGTGTGCATTTCCTCTAAATGTCCATAGCAATCTACCCAGATCTGGAGCTCCAGCCAGCTGTTTGTTACAAAGCCAAATTCAGGCAAAATAACCCTTCAAGTTTATGCACTCACTTTAATTTGCCAATTAGACATGTGAGGAGAGCAAAGGGAAAAAAAAATCAGAGCATGCTGTTGCCAGAAAATGTCAAAGTGCCTCGAAGAGGGGAGCCAGTGGAGCTACTCCTGCTATATTATAACATTTTGGACCAAGACGGCTGTGCTTTCTAGTCCTGAAAGTAATTTGTCATTATTCTGCAGCCGTGTAGTATTTGTTCCCTTTAAGGGAGCCAGGAATCTGACACTCCATCCCCTGGTGCGAACATGTGGCCGGGCTGCCTATCAAGGGAAAGGCAAGGATCCCCACACTGGAAAAGCGACGGCTTCTGTGTGCACGGATACCTACGAGATCCAGCATTATATAGAATCATTTGTGCTAGTGAAGAGTTGGAATCAAACCACTAATCTGTTGTGGTAATGAATACAAGCAAGAGATACTCTTCCACTTCAAGGGCTCAGAGGTATCACAGTTCCCAGCTAGCTCACTGCCACAGCAAAATGACTCCCTGACAGTTCTCTCCAAGTTTAAATGTCTATCTTCTGTTACCCAAGCCTAGACAAAAAGAAATGCAAAAAACTCTAGAACAAAAACAAAAACTTACTCTATTCTACAAAAATATTCCAAACATTATAGTAACCGGAATGTCATCTGTAAGGGGAACCACTACTGTAGACTGGTCCAGCAGCTCATTTCTTGTATTTATTTTGTTTGTTTGTTTGTTTGTTTGTAATAATTGAAATTGCATAATTACTGTCTAAAGACTGTGCATCGATCACTTATTATGCTGTTATTGCAAAATCTCAAATGAAAATACATTTAGGAAAAAAACAGAGAACATTATTTTTCAAATTTGCTTACTAAGCATGTTTTCCCCACAAGATCTCACAGCAATACATTCACTCCCTACTGCCAAGTTGTTGTCCAGAAGTGAAGACTTACAGAAGTTAGAAGGGGAAGGGGGACAGCCAAGTGGTTTTTAACCAAACAAAAAAACAATTCACGTGGGTTTTGGCCATTTGAAAATATATAAGACTGCAACCACATAAATTGAAGTTTTCTGTTTCAGGCACTTTTATGTATTTATTTAACTGAAAACAGATTTGTATAAACATAGAGTTTTGCAAGCCAGCCACTTGGGTAAAGTGAATTGAGTCCCTTAGGTTACTACATATATATCTCCTCTTGATGCTTTAGAGATTTGGGTAACAACTACCATTAACATAAATGGGAATTACCTATCATAAGAACATCCACATAACTCTCTTGCCTGATGTTATCAGGTGCCTGAAACACCAACATACACAAGTCAGTGATCAAGAAACAGCACTGTACCTGAATTTATTGTCCTTTTTTTCCCCAGACACGCAGAATTAGTGCATGGTGCTTATAGATCCTGCTCCCACAAACCCTTGAATGCACACTAGACGTCATAGACTGTACTAGACGTCATAGACTGTAAGAGTTCCATTTATTTAAATAAAATCCTTCACAGTGCAAAAACTGAACTTGGAGCAGACTCCATGGGGGACCAAGAGATCACAGGCTGATTTGAAAACACAGCCATCTATCACTTAAAGGAGAAACCACCCCTCTACAAATCCTGTTCACTGCAAATTCTCTACTGAATATAACTATGTATAACACCTAAGATTAGCACAACTGAAAGAAGCCAACAAGGTGTCACAACCCAAAGCTGTGATTTGTTGTTTGTGCGCGCTTCGGCACCGCTAAATTATTTTTCCCGCCAAATTATAGTTTCTTTGCATGGTGGAGTTCTCTACTGTGGAGGGGAGCTCCGGGTGCAAAAGGCTTTCCCGCCGTTTTGTAGCTTCTTTGCAGGGTGCATTTCTTTGCTGCATACTAGTGATGCATGTTGCAAAGGAGTTTCCGCCATTTGTATTTAGATTTGCGCCACATTATTGGCCGGTTCTAAATGTAGGCACACATGGCAGCTAGCTATTGGCTTGCTAGCCGTACAAAAGGCTTGGGTAGCTTCCGCCCAAGTTGGAGAGAGAGGAAAACTGGAGGACTTGACGAACCCCAGGAGGAGGAGACTTCGTGCTGTGTGAAGATCTCTAAGCGATGTGGACCCTTGCGGACCCAACGCACCTCTCTTAAGCAGGCAATAGAGGCTTAATAACAGAACCCATGGAACTATAACAACTCCGGAGGGGGAACAAAAGAACGAACCGCCTCTAGCCTCTCCCCGTCGCCGAGCGCAATCCTAGATGTATCCCTTTCCTGTAAACCCAATTTTCAAACCCACGGAGCTTAAACAACTCCGGGGCCTGGGAACCGGACGGCCCACGGAGCTTCGACAACTCTGTGGGAAAGAATTGCCGAACCCGCGGAGCCTAAACAACTCCGTGGGAAAGAATTTGTCGTAGTCCTCCAACGAGGATTTAAGCGGAGCTGCACCTGGAAAGCTGTCCAGCCTACACCACTACCATCTTCGGGTGTAAGTAAATAATCTTTTAATCAACCACTACGCGTTTGTGACTAATTCTAGCTCGCCACCAGTTTTCTCCGACCCCGCGTGCCTGGGCTGCTGGCCACAGCCCGCGTGCACAAAGACGGGCCGCGGATCGCCCCCTCCCGACTCGCACTTGGCGGCGGGATTGGGGCCCGGCCCGCACACAAGGAAACATCTACTACTCTTTTTTCCAGTTAATTGTATGTAGTTGTGTGCATCTGACAACCCTTCATGAAGACCCCAATCCTGCAGTGCCCCCCACATCCACACAGAGCACACTATAGGCCGTGATAATGCTTCCTGTCGGATCAGGCTTCTAGTCAACTTTCCTCTTACTTAAATAGCTTCTTATAAATACCACCAATTTTTAAGATATATTTTCCTAAAATAGTAGTGCCCAATCTTCCAAGCCCACAGACTGTGTCAGGACAGGCACTAGTCCTAGTAGTTACAGCCAGGGGGTGTGTTACCAGCATCCATAGTTTGGAGGCAAGCTAAGATCAGCCAGGGTCCACACCAAGCCAGAAGGGTTATCAGAAGTGGATGTCAAGAAGTGAGCCAAGGTCAAAACTGGGGTTCCAAAGTTCAGGGGCTGGGTACATAGGCAGGAACTCAGGAGCAGGCACCAGGGAAGAAGTCACACAGGGGACAGCTACTCCAGCTATGAAAACAAACTGGCTTCAGCTGTAAGCCAGGTGCTGCAAGAGCTCCTTAAAAGCAGCCCTAGAACAAGTCACAGCAGGCTAAGGGTCAGCTGACCCTCCCTAAGTGTTGCAGACCTAGCTGCTCAGCTGCAATTCAGAGACCTTACAGCCTGGATGACTGGCATGGGCTTGGTCCACAGTCTAGATACCGCACAAGTTCAGTGCATGAGGTTGGCCCATGCATGTGATCCTATGCGCCATCTCAATCCTGCACCTGGATCCAATTGTGGTGCAACTCTGCATGCCGAGGCAGGGCCATGTTACAGGTCTCACAGGGCTCCCCATCAGTCTGCAAATATGGGAAAGGGACAGCAATTAACACTGCCACTGCTCCCCCAGTGTCAAATGTCCAGAGCCATGGGGAGCCCTACAGGCTGGAGGTTGAGCACTGCTGTCCTAAACCATCAAATGGTTCATTTAATAGTCACCAGCATTATACATCCTACTGCATTTGAGGTTAATTTACAGATTCATATCTTAAAAGTAAAAAGACTTCACAACAAATATGTGTTGTCATAGTGACAGAGAAAACCTATGTAAACTTCAGGCATACATATTCATAGAAACTCCTGAAGCAAGACTGAATGGCCATAACACCCCTACCCTTGCCAAGTTTCAAATTGTGCGTGAATTATGCCAAAAATAAATGGGTGTGACTAATACAAATACAGAGCACTAAAAAAAACCCACCAAAAAACAAACAAAAAAACCCAAACTTGTTGCCTTCAAGGCCATACTTGTTGATAGAGAAGATGGGTGTTTGGAGAGCATACCTTTCTCCTACCTCCTGTATCTTTACACACCATAAAAAACCAGCATACATGTTTTCCATATATTGTACAACTCCTAACAATCACAGATTTTTGCAACCTATAGGACAGATATTTTACAACACTTGCCCCCTTTGTACTGTCCTGACATTTAGAAGCATGCTTGTGCCAGAGAAGGAAAATCAGTCTGTTTTAACTCCTACTGTTCCAGATAGCAACTCTCCTCATACAGGGGTATCAAAGGCCCTTTTAGCTGTCCAATCTTAAAATCAGACACACCCTATCAGGTCTGCATCCAAATCAGTAGCATAGAATCTGCCTTCATAACCTTCTCTCTCTGCATCCCAGCATCCCCTCACCCCTCCCTGTGTGCCCCACTCCAATTTGCCAAGGTCAGCCTTCTCGAAGAGCCTGTCCTGCATTTAATGTGCCGTAGCCAGATCCAGAAACTTCCTGCTAATTACTGTGGTCACACTTCCTAATCCAACAAGCATCAAACTGTATGGCAGTCTCTCAAGTGGAATAGGTCACCTAGCTGTCTGATACAGGTCACTCAGTTGGCAGTTATTTCTTGATGGAAGATAGCTTTGCAAGGTAGCTGTTTCAACACGAATGGTAATCTAGGCTAATTATATGTGATACACCCACTCTGACTCACAACATAGCACAGAGAGGAGGGAGAAAGAATAAGGAAAACAGCTCCTTCCTCACATCTCAAGGTAGACAACAGCCTTTCAGTTAAGATTCACATTTCCCCACTGAATATAGAATTAATATGCCTTCACATTTCTAATTCCTCCTTCCCCCTGCCCTCCACCTTCCTGCTGCCTGGGCTGAGTGATGAACAGATCTCCTGCCTTGGCCTGTGCCCTGAGAATCCCCCATTGTCTCAATTGGCTTTGGGCAAACTTTTCCACCTTTTCTAAACACAAATTCAGGTCATCACTTCTTATGAAGAACTCTACAAAGGCTGGAAGGGACAGCTCACACCTACATGGAGGTGATGGGTGCCTCTCCCTTGCTGTTATTCCATCTTGTGTGCCCAAGGACATGTCTAAGGTCTCTCCCTCCTGTCCAATCCCCAGATTCCCCTAACAGCTGAGCTGGTGCTATTCTGCTGTGGTGTGAGTGTGAGGACAAGCAGTGCAGAGATGGAATTGGGTTCCATAGAACTAGGTATGGTACAGAAGCTCTACTCTTAGCTGCCTACATGGCCATAAGTAAAGAAGGGATGGGTGTGAGGATGCTGGATCTTCCTCATGCCAGATGTTAGCATATAAGGGCAGAAATAGCCAAGTGAAATGACTTTGCAGCTGATCCTTGTATTCAAAGATGTGAACAGGGAAGAGGATTCCTTGTTGGCATGCTTCATCTGAGGGTCTGCCTGACTATTCTGGTTGTGTGTTGGATTTGGCTTCTTATGCAGGACATTCAGATGACTGACTCTACAGAACTACAGTCCAGTAACCCCTTTGCCAGCAGGCTCAAAACCCCCTTTTGCTGTGGTCTGTTCAGGGCTCATAAGGTGCCCCATCATCCTCCAGTGCATGGAGCTCTTGTCTTGCCTGCTGCAATGAATTACATTCAGGAGTTCAGCAGATCAGAAGACCTCACTTGTGTAACCCAAGTGGTACTCCAAGATGTACCCACTCTCCAATTGAAGGGATCAGAGCCAGTGCACAAGCACTGTGGGAGGTGTAGGGACCCTCCTTCCCTATCAAGCAAAGCTAGATCACTGATGGGGATTTAAAACATAAACCTTTTAATGAAAGAAACCATGGTGGGAACATAACATATATAAACCAGGGGGTATAGCAGACACTACAATACCCCGAGGTGATGGGATTCAATAAAAGGTTAGGCATTCACATTCGTAGATTATTCATCTAGTTAACCAAAAAAAAAAAAAAAGAGACAGGTTTAACAAGAATATTAAAAACAGAAACAACACAATAAACAATACTGATTGACAAAATATAAAATGCACAAAATACAAAACACCAAATAACAAGGAATACAGGGCGTAGGTACCTGGAGGGGGAAAGTACAATGACCCCCTCCACTCCAAGAAGAATTTCTCCTCTATCACTTCACTCACCCCTACTTGACCCAGCCAGGACTTAACCTCAGGTCTCCCACATGGTAGGCAGAAACTCTACCACACAGCCACCACTGCTGGCCCTGCTTCAGGTTGCTGGGGCTTCTAACTTTCTAGAAGCCCCTGCCTCACATCAAGCTACCCTGCCTCTTGCTAGAGAAACTGGAAATGGAGCTGGGAGCCCCTCAGGACATGGCACAGCTTTCTGCTAGTCAGGCAGGGAACCTCTCCTGCAGGCTGCAGCCTCTGGCTGGGGATCCTAGAGTCCAGCAGGGAGCCTCTTCTGCTAGCTATCCTGCACTGCCTGCAGGTCCTGCTCCTTTAAGCTCTTCTGGGGCAACTGCTCCTGCCCCACTGACCCAGCTCTTTGAAACTCCTTCCTCACAGATCTCTTCTGAGTCAGCTGAGCTGCCCCTTTTGTCCCCCTCCAGGTGACCCAAGGGGCCAATCAGGGGACATGGAGGGTGAGTCTCTGGGGCTTGATTGGTGAGGAAAGGGAATCCCAAGCCCTCCAATCATTTTTTACCCTTTCAAAACCCCTGGGCCAAATCACTACCAGCTAACCTGTCACACTTGGGTGGCATTTGACTCTACCATTAAAATGACCTCCATGTGTTTTGACAGTCTCTTGTATTATGTTCTCCACTTTTGTTATTAGCAGCCATTTGAGGACTTATCTGAGGCAGGCCTGTTTATAAAGACCAGGTCATTATAATGGCTGTGTCTGAGATTAAGCACTCTCCTATGGATTAAGAATGAGAAGCCATATAACAGAGAGACCAGTCATGCCTCACCAAGCTGGAAAGAAGGGGAGATAAAGCAAGCAGCAGCTAATTGCAAACTGGCTTTCTAGAATGGCATCTGGTGCCTACACTTCCTTTCTAGGACATTGGTTATGGTAGAAACTGTTTCCTGAGTTAGATACCAGGTGTAGTATATTGTGGCTTGTTCTACTGTTGGGGCAAGCTGCCTGTTTTCAGCATATAAATAATCATTTAAGACTTTTTTGTCACAGTGCCTTCGAAACAGGTTCCAGGAAAATGAAAAGAGTTTTCTATGATTAATGAATATGAAAATACTGATTTAACAGTTTAACTGACCATCCAATAAATCATTTTGTCTGGCAAACTGTTTAAGGAACCATACCTGTGAATTGGGAGGTCTCACACAAGAAACAATAAAAAGAAGAGGAGCCATAAAAACACTGGAGCTCCCAAACTGCTTCTTGAATTATTTAGGAATGCTCGTGCTTACCTGCCCTCACACAATGCACAGTCTAGTTAGAGTTTGCATCATGTCTCTGCTTGCTAGGGAAGTCATATTGGGTTGCTCTACATCCCATGATGTGGGCTTGCCTCCAAATGATGCAGCTTAACTCAAGGCTTTAAAATGTACATACTTAGAGAGCTTTGCCAGTTAACTATACCTACTTTTCAGCTGGGAGGGGTCACAAGCTTTACTGTAAGTAACATCAATCATGTTTAACAAAGCATCTTCCCTTTCAAAGATGATGCTATGGGAGTAACATGCCATTAGGTGCCTTGATTTGGGAACCGAAATGGGAGCTTCAAAAACTCAAATGTAATCCAGACGATGGTTATACCATAGCTAAGCATTCAAGCCACACACTGAAATGTGTGTATGGGTATGTCCACAAGTATGTAAGACTTGAAATCAGGGTTATCCTGTGCTGAAAAGCTGCTTGTGTTTGTTTTAGATATTGAATGCTGGGTGCAACCTGCTCCACTTTTAAGACATAAGATTTACCCTTCAGAACTTTGATGACCCCCAGCGGGATGTCCTCTCTGGAACAGCTGCCTCAGCAGTGCCCTTCAGCGACTGCATCAGGAAGATATTGTACCAAGTCTTCTCTCAGGACAATAAGGGGCCCCTTCTTGCAAATCACTGCCCTGCCCCAGTTCAGAACCTTGTCATTCTCAGAAGATTATAGCTCCTGGGGGATATGGACTTCACATACCTCAAATAAGCAGAAAGAAGGATATGTCACCTGGATGTGTGTCCCTTTTATTATGCTTCACTCACTGAACAGAAATATGATTGAACCCAGGAGATGCAGGGCTCTGATCCTGCAAAGATGCATGCTTCTGCTCAAGACTGTAAGTAGTTCCATTCGCCATGGGCATGTGAGTGAGTCTGTCTGATCAGGACCCAAGGTTTTGAATGGGTCAGGCTGTGATATTTGTTTAGGTTAGAAATTCCGTTGATCACTAATTATGTGGACCATAATTTATAGGCCATTGCTGTGTGTATCTAAGGTCAGGCACATTCACAAACGTGGCCTAATTTTCTGAGGTGCTACAGGTCCCACTTGTTTCCTTCAGACTGGCTCATGCTCAGCACCTCTGAAAATCGGGCTCTAGCTTTAGACAACTGATTCATAAAATGTTGACAAAGATACTTCTATAACTTAAACTGTTGTCTAAATTGGAACATTTTTTTAAATATCTTTGGCACGTCTATTATGTAATTTTAAAGGGAATACACACAAATTTCAGGCAACTACTTAATTTTAATGTGGTAATCCTGGTATTTCAAAATACCATATGTTATATACACAGATCATCACAAGTATTTAGGCTTCTAATTCCCATTGAAATCAATGGATAGAGGAATGGAGGTTGCAATCCTGCAAATATATGGTACTAGACACAGCAATTTCTACTAGGACTTCTCCCGTTGCCTGGACATAGCAGATGCTTAAATTCTGATGGGATTACCTACATCATTAATTACTACAGCCCCTACTGATATCAATGGAAAGACTCTCCCTACTTTTAATGAAACTGAATCAGGCCCTAAGCCTTTTAATAAATGTTAGCAGAATTAGCATATAACTTGCATTAGAAAGTAGGGGGAGGGTATCTGTTTTTAAAATAGAGGGGGAAAATGCATTCCAATTTAAAAATAATTCCAATGCTGGAGTGTTGCCTTGCAAGTTTCAATGTGGATTTCCAGGTAACAGGCCAGTGTTTAAGAGACAAATTTAATTTTTTATCAAAATAATTATAAAATTATTGTCTAAAGGAAAAGTGCTCAGCATAAAACATTTGGCTTTTTAGAACATTTAGCAAACAATTTAATGCAATGTTTCACAGTCTTACCCTCATTAACTGAATTTATTTTAGGTGTAAACAGTGTCACAAGGATTGAAAAATGGATGAAAAACCATAAACAAAGTACTGTAAGAATAAAGCAAGGATAAGGTATCTAATGGGGTACCACAGGGAATTTTTGTTAAGTCCAGTCTTGTTGGTAAATGCTAAAGAAAAAGTAAACAGGAAGCTAATGCAATCTACAGATAATACCTGAAGAGGAGCTGCAACTCTTGAGAAATGATAGAAATACAATTTACAAGAGAGGTTAAATCATGGACTGTAAGTAATAAAGTGAGATCAGCATGGAAAAGGAGAAGACAATATACATCTTTGAATGCTGAGCTTTTGGCAGGGGCAGTACAGATTCTGATCTGCCTAAACAGCAAAGAGGGCTTTGGCTGTTTTTTTTTTTCCAGGTTGAAATCGGCCAATACTTGACTGAATAAAAAAGAAAAAACATTTCAGAATAATCTAAACCAACTCTTGATGGGGGAAGTGGTAGATTGACAAAGAGACTTAGGCACCAATCACAAAACTAGCAAGGAGATGGTGCTGCTTCCACTTCCTCTGCCTTTTATAAGCCAGTGCTTTGGGCACTCAGCTAGGACAAGACAAACTCAAATTTTATCCCCTCCTGACTCAGAGCAGGGATTAAAACCAAGACCTTAGGCTATGGAGTTTACTGGACCACAAAGGCTATGGGGTTTACTGGAGCTGGTTATTTGCCTACTGAAACTATTTGTTGGACTGAAACCCAGGCATCCCACCCCACATGTGAGTACCCTCACCATCAGACTAGAGAGTCATTCTCTGACCCAGTAAAGGGAATCAGACACATTCTTCCTAATTTTAAGAAGTTGTCATTTCTTTTTCCATCTTTCCTTTCTCAATCTTTCTCTAGCCAACAAAACGGGGCTTCTGGGACCTTATTTCCATTTCCTTTTTAGCCCATAATTTTTGGGGGATTTTTCATATTTTTCCAATGAAAAAAATAGTCATTGCCAAGAAAATTCGCCAACAAATAAAAGTCAGAGACAGAAAAAACACTTTATATAGAAGGGAGACTTTGTGAGACATTTTATGAGAGGATATACCTTACTTAAACCGAGAACAATAAGGCTGAGATAGAGAACTGCCAGGGTAGGGCTAGGGGAAGCAGAACTCTCACAGGGACTGACGAATGGGACAAACTGAAAAAATTCAACAAATAGAGCAGTCAGGAGCTGCTGTAGCTTAGTTTGCTTTAGAAAGATTTCCAAGGACTGCCTTTGAGTTGCTTTGCTCTTTGGAGAAGCCCTTACCCTCCAGAGCTCAATGCCCAATGCTGGTGATTATAATGCAGGTAGCACGGAGCTGCTTTGAGTAGCCCCAAATGCTGCCTCCACCTAGGGAACTCTCTCCTACCTGTGACATGACAGTTCTGAACCCTAAAGGAGCACCCTAAAGTACCTATATAGCCAGACCATCCTAAAAGAGCTGAACTGGGAACAGAATCTGCCACTGGACTTCTTATTCCTCTGGGTCTGCTCCCTTGCAAGGGTATGAAATGCACAGTCCTTGAGTAGAGGTGTGCATACATGCAGAAGAGGAACAAATGGATCAAGGAATCCATTTCTAAGCACTTGGAGAAGAAAATGATCAGAAACAGTCAGCATGGATTCTCCAAGGGCAAGTCATGACTAACCTGACTGCCTTCTATGATGAGATGACTGGCTCTGTGGATGCAGGGAAAGCAATGGATATGATATACCTTGACTTTAGGATGGCTTTTGATACAGTCTCCCACAGCATTTTTACAAGTTATAAGAAGTCTGGATTGGATGAATGAACTGTAAGGTGGATAGAAAACTGGCTGGAGCATCAGGCTCAGAGAGTAGTAGTCAATGGCTTGATGTCTAGTTGGCCGCCAGTATCAAGTGGAGTGCCCCAGGGGTTGATTCTGGGGCAGGTTTTGTTCAATATCTTCATCAACGATCTGGAAGAAAGGATGGATTGCACCTTCAACAAATTACTGGATGAAACCAAGCTGGGGGAAGTAGTAGATATGCTGGAGGGTAGGGCTAGGATTCAGAGTGACCGAGACAAATTGGAGGACTGGACCAGAAGAAATCTCATGAGTTTCAATAAGGTCAAGTACAAAGTCCTGCATTTAGGATTGAAAAATCCTATGCACCACTATAGGCTTGGGAACAACTGGCTAAGCATCAGCTCTGCAGAAGAGGACCTGCAGGTTACAGTGGACGAGAACCTGGATATGAATCAACATAGTGCCCTTGTTGCCAAGAAGGTTTCATAGATTCATAGATTCATAGATGTTAGGGTCAGAAAGGACCTCAATAGATCATCATGTCCGACCCCCTGCATAAGCAGGAAAGAGTGCTGGGTCTAGATGACCCCAGCTATCTAGATACTCATCTAACCTTCTCTTGAAGACCCCCAGGGTAGGGGAGAGCACCACCTCCCTTGGGAGCCCGTTCCAGACCTTGGCCACTCCAACTGTGAAGAAGTTCTTCCTTATGTCCAGTCTAAATCTGCTCTCTACTAACTTGTGGCCATTGTTTCTTGTAACCCCCGGGGGCGCCTTGGTGAATAAATCCTCACCAATTCCCTTCTGTGCCCCCGTGATGAACTTATAGGCAGCTACAAGGTCGCCTCTCAACCTTCTCTTGCGGAGGCTGAAAAGGTCCAGTTTCTCTAGTCTCTCCTCATAGGGCTTAGTCTGCAGGCCCTTGACCATACGAGTTGCCCTTCGCTGTACCCTCTCCAGGTTATCCGCATCCTTCTTGAAGTGTGGCGCCCAGAATTGCACGCAGTACTCCAACTGCGGTCTGACCAACGCCCTATAGAGAGGAAGTATCACCTCCCTGGACCTATTTGTCATGCATCTGCTGATGCACGATAAAGTGCCGTTGGCTTTTCTGATGGCTTCGTCACACTGCCGGCTCATGTTCATCTTGGAGTCCACTAGGACTCCAAGATCCCTTTCCACCACTGTGCCACCCAGCAGGTCATTCCCTAGGCTGTAGGTGTGCTGGACATTTTTCCTCCGTAGGTGCAGCACTTTGCATTTCTCCTTGTTGAACTGCATCCTGTTGTTTTCTGCCCACTTGTCCAACCTATCCAGGTCTGCCTGCAGCTGTTCCCTGCCCTCCGGCGTGTCCACTTCTCCCCATAGCTTTGTGTCATCTGCAAACTTGGACAGAATACATTTCACTCCCACGTCCAAGTCGCTGATGAAGACATTAAAGAGTATCGGTCCAAGGACCGAACCCTGCGGGACCCCACTGCCCACACCCTTCCAGGTTGAGACCGACCCATCTACCACGACTCTTTGGGTGCGACCCTCTAGCCAATTCGCCACCCACCGGACTGTGCAGTCATCCACATCACAGCCTCTTAACTTGTTCACCAGTATGGGGTGGGATACCGTATCGAAGGCCTTCCTAAACAGCATACTGGGTTGCATTAGTAGGAGCGTTGCCAGAAGATCAAGGGAAGTAATTATTCCCCTCTATTCTGCTCTGGTGAAGCCACATCTGAAGTACTGTGTCCAGTTTTGGGCCCCCCACTAGAAAAAGGATGTGGACAAGCTGGAGAAAGTCCAGCAGAGGGCAACAAAAATGGTTAGGGGGCTGGGAAATATAACTTATGAGGAGAGGCTGGGGGAAGTAGGCTTATTTAGTGCGCAGAAGGGAAGACTGAGCAGGGATTTGATAGCAGTCTTCAACTACACGAAGGGTGGTTACAAGGAGGATGGAGTTAGACCAGGGGTGGGCAAAATGCGGCCCATGGGCCAGATGCGACCCACCAGCCCATTCTATCGGCCTGTGGGGCCCCTAAAAAATTTAGAAAATTAATATTTATCTGCCCCTGGCTGCCTGTCCTGCAGCCATTGATGGCTTGCCAAAACTTAGTATGTGGCCCTCTGCCCAAAATAATTGCCCGTCTCTGAGTTAGACTGTTCTCAGTGGTGGCAGATGACAGAACAAGAAGCAATAATCTCAAGTTGCAGCAAGGGAAGTTTAGGTTAGATATTACGAAAAGTTCTCTCACTAGGAGGGTGGTGAAGTACTAAAATGGATTACCTATAGAGGTAGTGTAATCTCTATCCTTGGAGGTTTAAGGCCCGGCTTGACAAAGACCTGGCTGGAATGATCTAGTTGGGGACAGTCCTGCTTTGAGCAGGGGGCTGGACTTGATGACCTCCTGAGTTCCTTCCCAGCCCTAATTTTCTATGATTCTAAGAGGCTTCTCCTGAATGGTTATCTTGTCTGTGAATTTAGGGGAGGGGGCCTGCCCATTCAGAATTCAGTGCAGAATAAGAGCCTAAATTTGCACAGGGAGCCAAGAGATAACTGCAGGGTTGATCTCAGCTCTAATGTGCTATTCTTTCTCCACTTACAGCACTATGTCATACATTAGAAAAAGCAGGACACTGGAGTGTATGTTCTGCAGAGTAGATTTGAAAGCCAAAGTTAGGCCAGACACGATCTTCTGTATTAGCTTGACATTTAAAAAAAAAGAAAGAAAAGAAACACTCCAGTTGTGATTTTGATATATCGCTTATCTAATGACCAAAAACCTATTTTCATCTCTGTCAATGAATCCACATATCAATCTAAAATTTCCTTTAAATAAAATAACTCTAATGCCATTTTAAATTTTTACCATGTGCAGATCAACTAACATTCAGAGCCTTCAATCAGTGTGATATATAAGAACAAAATGTGATAAATGTATTAAATTTCAGAGCAAAATAATTTGTTCTAACAATGGATTTTCCTCTAGATATATAATACTGCTTGTTCATAATGTGATCCACCATTATTACCCAAATTCTTTACATACCCAGATAAGCTTTTATCCTAAATGTTTAAATGCAGAGTCAATTTCACTCTTTTAAATTTGTTTTTGACCACCATTGAAATGCACTGTCAAGCACATAACACTCTATGCCAGGGGGTTTCAACCTTTTTTAACAAGTGTCTCTTCTGTCTCAAAGTTTCGACCAGACCAGCAGGGAGTGGGGCTTGCACAGCTGCGGTGGCTTACAAGCAGCCCCAAGCCTTCTCGGGATCCCGACCAGGAGGCCTTAGGAGGAGCCCCGCAGCCTCTGGTAGAGGCTTTGCGGGTCCAGGACTGAGGAATGCATGGGGTCAGCAGAGAAGGAAGAAGTCACTCAAGTGCAGGAGGAAGAAAGTCAGTGAGCACCTCAGCCCCTGCAGAACACCTCAGGTCTGCCCTACTCTGGGCTATACCACATGCCCATGGTGTGCCTGGGCCTGGATGCGGGTGCAGGCACTGCTGGCCGCCAACGCTGTGCTTCAGCTTGGGCTCCTCCAGGGCACCCCAAGGGGCCACTGTAGCTGAGCCAGAGCCCAGCTGAGGAACCGCGCCTCCACTGCTGCCTGCTCTCCCCACTCCCCCCCGGGCCAGCACTGCAGGGCCTGGCCAGGCCAGCACAGAGCTGTGCTGCCAGGTACAGCCTCTTGCAGGGTTAAGACACATCCCAGCTTCCTGCCAGGTGCAGACACCAGCTTGCAGCTTTGGGGCCAGACAAGTGCAGTTGGGGACTCTGCCACCAGGGCCAGGTCACAGTGCAGGCAATGCCCAACCCCTGACCCCCCATGTGAAACACTTCCTTTTAATAAGGATGGTGGGTGGTGACAGCAGACCGCCCAGTGCAACTGCCACCTCCCACAGCCGCACCCTCTCCCAGCCAGCCCCTGGCCCATACAGCACTGCAGCCTGGCTCCTCTCCCTACCTGCCTCCTTCACAGAGTGATTCTGCACTCTTGGCACAGGGGGCTGGGGCTCGCTGTATGGATTGGTGGGGAGGAAGGTGGGCTGCTACTCTTGGGCTGACTCTGCCTGCCGGATAATCAGGAAAGCGAGCTGGAGTAGGGTGAGGGAGGCACCTGTGGTGGCCAGAACCAGAGGGGTTACTATCATGAGCAATAAATATATGCTCTTAGAGACATTCAGGCAATTGTCTAATTAGTTAAGATTAGCTAATGCAAAGCTTGCAAGTTTGCAACCTGCAAGTGGAATCTGTCTGTCACAATTTAACCAAAGTGTTGAATCTAACTGTTTGCACTGATCATGGGACTACTGAGCCCCCAAAATAAGTACAGCTACAAGATTAGCTGATCTAACAGGTTTTTTAAAGGTCGAGCCATAACAAGATCTGACCACCTAATATAATTAGCACATTCCAAGGAATCCAGGAATAAGAAACTAAGGGCAGAGTAATGCTAATTTCAAACGTCAAAGTAATGTGGTGTAATTTGTTTATTGGGTGAAACCGAGTTTGGGCAGTAACCTTTCATGATAATTTCTAACACCTTTTGATCCCATAGGGCAACAGCCATAGGGCAAGATTGTGAGTGGCTCTAAAGCCAACAGATTAGCATAAGATAAGGCATAAAGGAATGTGCATGTCAAGTGACCAGTTAGAAGGATGGGACAGAAGGACCATCGCTGTACCAAGCCTAGACCCTGGACTCCCAGTGTGAGTGAGGACCAGATCCTGACCAAGGAATCTTCCCAGTGACCCCTTGGACAGCGTTGATCGGGGACGCCTGACTTCGCTGGAACAACTTGGCACACACCTGGCATAGAGAGACTGCCGATAAGTTGCCAGCCCAGTGTGGGAACTCTGTCATTCTGTCTATCTGTTGTTATCATTCACTATTAGCTCTTTATTACTGTACTATCTGTTTGTTGCATTAACCTTTCTGTTAACTGTTGTATGCTAAGCTATAAGTAAATTTGCCTTTACATCACTCCCGACTCGCCTCCTTGATCCCGAACCCAGCAGCCTAACGGCTGATACACTCACAGCACCTAGCCGGCCTGTGACAGGCACCGCAATGTGCTGAGTGGGGCCAGCAGTGCTCAGCACATCCCGCCCCCTCCCCTACTCCTCCCCTGGGAAAGGGGCGAAGTGTAGGAATGCACCTGGGTTGACGCCACCACTGCGCCCCGCTGGGGGCACGCTCCATCCCCACCCACCTGTCTGTGTGTACCCCCTATGACTTTTCTAAGTACCCCTAGGGGTACACATACCCCCAGTTGACAATCCCTGCTCTATGCAATTCATAATGCATTTCTTTAGATTTAATATCTTTCTAGCTACTGACAGTATTACAAAGATACATAATTAAAGAAACAACTGAGGCTTCTTCAGTAATAGATCTTCAGTAGGAGGTTATTTTATCCCTAGTCAACAGCACAGATTTGAACATCTTTCACTTTGTAGCGTATAACTAGTCGTAACTTTATAATAATGTATTGCACTGATATAGTTTCTTCAACCCAGTGAGTTCAGTATGGTTCACAAGCATTAATTGCATAATTTGACACCACTGCTGGCAATTAGGTTAGATTCCTCTTCTCCACCTAACAAATGAGGAAGCTAGGGAAAAGGGTGAAATTCTCCTGTGTCAGAACCCATTAAGTAAATGCCTATGGCACAGTGGAAAATTCCAGCACAGTGAAAAACCCCGCCAAGCCCAACGACTACATTTGTTTAAACTTCACAAGCCCTTGTAATTGGCTGACCATGCGCGCCACCCATTGGCAGGTTACAAATTATTCCCACTTGGCAACTAGCAATTGGCCTGTTAACTGTTAAAAGTACGAGCAGCTTCCACCCTCATTGGAGAACTCCGCACACAACCCAGAGTAAACTTGGCGGACTGATCACCCACCAATGACTCCCCGTCACCGACCTCCTTGACGTACCCCTTCTCCTGCATGCTCGATAAGCTGTTTACGGAACGTCTCGTCTCGTTTTAAAGAGCTCTCGCTACGTTTGTAACTGCAACCAAAATCAGCTTCTTCCTGCACTGCACGCATCAGCGGCGTAAGTAAACAATCTATTTTACCAATACGCATCTGTGCCTAATTCCGCTCCACTCACTGAAGTACCCACCTGACGCTCTGGGCTCCCGACCATAGCCCGGCAAGCCGGTTGGACACCACATGGCGTCACAAACAGGATTCGGGGAAGACACGATGGAGTCGGAACTAGTTAAAAACTGCCCATGGTGCAGTGGGGAGCGCCTAACGTCCGACTCGGATGACCTATGGGCGCACATTGCCTATCATCAGGCAGGCGGGAGGAGTTCAAACTTGGTCGCCGGGTACTTCTCTCTCAGAGGAGAAGAGGGAGCCGGAAAGGAGCGGGCCGCCCAACTGGGCCCAAGCTCTTTTGGGTGTGTTATGAGCGGAAAAGGGGTCATGTACAGACCACAGGACGAAGTAAAAACGCTGTCCCTGGCGCGGGTAAAAGCGACAGGCGCTGTAAACCCGACCCCCACCCAAGAGTTTGCCCACTGCATTCAACACGTACGAGAGGGCGGGGAAGGCACCCCCCCGACAAGTTTAACTGTCCGACCCTGGCGCCCCAGTCGCGCAGCCATGAACTGTTCACCCAGCTCCGTGAAAAGCTAGAAGCGGAGGGTCGCACCACGACTAAGTGGGCAGGCCCCAAATGGGACAAAGGGAAAATGATTAATGTACTGTTCCACACAGTTTCGATCCTATTACACGAAAATGCGAACTTAGAAACCCAGCTAGCCACGGTCAGCAAAGCTGCCGTGGAAATGGCGGCACAGCAAAATCCTAAGCCACCGCCCGAAAATGGCGCCGAGAAAAAGGGGAAGTACTCGGAAAGCCCAGAGGAGAAGGAGGAAGAGGGCGGCGCCACGAAAGAGCAGGCGGGAACACAGCCGACGGCCCCGCCCCCCAGGGCGATGCCACCCCCAATGGCCCTGCCCCCTTATTGCAGGGAGGAACCACCGAGCGGGAACCTATACCCAAGCCTCCCACTGGGCACGCCAACACCCCCAGCGGCCGCTCACCCCATAGCCTTGGTCAAACAAACAACCGACCCGCAAGGCGTAACCCGCACCACCACCACTTACCGCACCAGTAATCGAACTGAGTTGCAAGAGTTGTGCAGGGAAACAAAAATAAAGCCCGCCAAGACGCTAGTTATCTGGCTGGGCCGCCTTGTAGTGGAATTCGGGTCTGAGTTATTAGACCTAGAGGAAGCCTGTTTCCTAACCCGTCAGGCCTCATGGAGCGGGGGACACGTTACCGACCTAGCGCTGGTAATGGGTAACGTTCACTGGAACATCCCGCTCCCGTCCCTTGTCGCAGGACAAATCGATCACAAATCTCACGTGTGGCATGACGGACAGTCGGGAAGAGCCACTGCAGAGCAACTCCTGTTAGCTATAACAAGGGTTTCATACTGCTCCTGGAACCCAAGAGTACATCAGCTGGGGTTGTCACAAGCCCAACGCAATGGGGGGTGGGCCCACCGCCACCTACGAAATCCCGCAGCAGTCCCAGCCACCCTCGAAGCCATAGAAGCCTGCGCAGAGGTTTACGGAGGAGAGAGCGCCATCACCCTTCGGCTCCTCCTCAACCCGTTAGCCACTCAACCGGCCGGGAACATCCTAAGCCAACTCCCGCGGCTACAAGCCCTCATGAAGACAGCGATTACGGACCCAGCCGACGCACCGAACTGCCTCATCGCGTACCCGGTCGAGTACCAAAGGCCAAGATACCATCAACCCGACCCTCGACAGGAATCGAAACTGCCACCTCAAAGGACACCAGAAGAGAGAGCTATGTTCGGATTTCTCCTAAACCACTCCAAGCTTACCAAGCAACAGCTACGCGTCCTAGGGGATGCAGGACAACGACAACTGGCACGCGAACTGGACTTTAAGTATACTGAAAAGCCAAAAAACGAGTAGTTGCCGCCGGTCAGGCCAGCAGCAGCACCCTTAAACCTGACCCCGCAGACCCTCGCCCCTACACCAAACTCATCGTTTACGACCCCACCAATCCAACAACGTGGCGTGAAGTTTTCTTCCTCCTCGATACAGGGGCCCAGGTCAATGTTATAACCCCATCAACACCTCTTACGAAGACCACAAAAACCATTATGGTACAAGGCTTAAATGCCACAGCAACCACTGCAAAGGTTAAATTCTCGGTGGCCAGTTACTACAAAGCGCTTGAGGGGGTCCTAGGGGGCATTAACCTCCTGGGAATCCCTGGCATCAAAACTCTTCAGCTAAAGGAACAAGTATTGCAAGCCCTCCCACTCTCTATAACCGGGCCTGACCGACACCGGCCCACACTCTACAATACATCTACATGGCGCTATAAACCAATCCCAACCAAGGATCACCTTAAGGGGGCACTAATTGATCTTCTACGGCGCCTCGAACAACAAGGGTGCATAAAACCAATAACAGCCAGCACTCGCCTCTTGCCGGGATGGGGAATCGCAAAACTGGGAAAACCCAATGAAGTCCGGCTAGTGGTGGATTATCGTGAGGCCAACAAGTGATGCCAACCACTCATGCAACCTAGCCCCTCTACGCTGCCCCAATGCCTGTATGAAATGGCGCAATTTCAAAAAGACACGGGGGTTGGGACAACTCTTGATCTCAAAGACATGTTCTTTTCCATTCCAATCAACGATGTTGAGGGAGCACTAAACATGTGTGTCAATGGCACCATGTACAAGTGGACAGTTTGCCTGCAAGGATACCGCAATGCACCAGCGTTAGCCACAGACGCCATGAATGATACACTAAAGGAGTTCTGTACCTCCTACATTCTACCCAGCCAAGACGAATTAAAAATTTGGAGCTATGTCGACTATCTCGCCATCATGGGCTGCACCCAGCAAGCGGTCGCCGAAGTCACTAACAACCTAGTCACCTATCTCAACAATAAAGGGTGGACAGTCAATTTAAAGAACTCAAGACTACAGCCTACAACCGACATCACGTTTCTGGGCACCAAATTCATCAACAACATAACATTTGGCGTAACCCACAGAAGCCCAAACACCAGCCCATTGGAGGGACAATTACCAACAGATAAAAAACGACTCCAGCAATTACTTGGGTATCTCAATTGGTACCGACACCATGTCACTCCGACCCACCTACCGGTACTTGCAAAGCTTCAACGTCAAATCCGCAATAAGGCTCAAAAATTCACGCCCTGGACTGAGAGGGATGGGAAGGACCTCCATAAACTCCTTACAGCCTTTAGGACAACACCACTCCACGCATTCGATTTTGCCGACCCAATGACAGTAACTCTGGGATACACTGCCAGTCACGTGTGGGCCACAGCCCACAACTCTCGTGGCGAATTAACTTATACCTCCCACCGAACCCTCCAAGCAGCTCAACACCGATATGGAGCTGTCGGGAAAATCTTAATAGCAGGGCAGCTCATAGAACTGTTGTCTCACGGACATGGGAGACTCCAGGCGCCTGGCGCCACCCTCTTACCCTTGTTAAACACCGAAAACCCTGATCCGCAATTCCAAGGAGAACCACCCACCTGGAACACGCTAGTGCTCAACCATCACTACCATTGGCATTGCTGGAAATGTGAAGACCTGCCACCCAGCCCTGACACCACAGAAAATGCCTCACCTGTTCTCTACGGAACGACAGCCCCAGCGTGGATGGCATCCGATGGCACAACCCAAGGCAATTGAGGCTACGGATTCTATTGCAAACCCTGCCACGACACAAAACTTTACGTGGGACACAGTTCGGCCCAAAAGAATGAAATGCTAGGGTTCAAAGAAGTGGTACAACATTGCCTCCAATACCATGACGGAACACTTCCCACTCCCGTGATCGCAATTGATTCCCAATATATTTACAAAATCGTTACCGGTACAGAAGCACCGATGCAAAACTTAGACATCTGGCAAGACATTTTTGATACGTTGTCCACCTTCACCATTCTCCCACTAATCAAACACACAAGGTCACACAAGCCCGAGACCAACCCAATGCATGAAGTTATCGACAAACTCTTGGAAGACCCCCTCCGTACGGACATTGTTTTAGCTGTTGAGCAGGTAAAGCAAAAGGGTAAAATAGACCCATTTCTGGCCTGGCTCCATGATCATTGGGGGCACCCTGGACCACGAGCTTGCCACACTCGCTGGCGGTCAGCCACGAACAATCATACCCCCTATGGGTCGAGAACTGATTGGGAACGGGTAGCCCAAGCTTGTGAGCCTTGTGCCAAAGAGAAATGCCACCAAACGAAATACCAAATTGGAGCATTAGACCCACTTCAGTTTGCACCAGGAAAGGTCTGGCAAGTGGACTTGCTAGGACCCCTGCCCGGCACAAAACCTCCAAATAAAGGACTCGTCATCATCGACCTTGGCACACGACAACTTCAAGTAATCCCGCTAAGGAAAAGCCACGCTACAGCTGTCATATCGGCACTAACTGCAGCGTTTGCCAGTTGGCAACCCCCCAACACAATTCAATCAGACGGAGGCCCACCGTTCAATTCCACAGCACTCGACAAATTTGCCCGCCTCCATAATGTCGCTTGGCATCTCCACCTCCCATACCATCCCCAATCCAATGGGGTGGTGGAAAGACACACTTGCCTTTATAAAGAGCTATTGCGCTTAAAAGGAGGTGAGACCTACAAAAACTGGACGAAATTTAACCACGACGTCCTCATTTCGCTCAATGCAGACAAAACCCTATGGGATAAGTCTAACCCCAGACACCCAGAACCATGGCACCCGAAGTTCGCGCCGGATGAACTCGTCTGGATCACCATTCCACACCCACACCACTCATACCCGCGAGTATACAAAGGAAGAATCATCAGTGCAGAACCGTACTCAAACACCTACTCCGTGCACTTTGATGAGGGCGAAAAACAGCAACAAATCCTAGCTCACCATAACTGGTTATCCTGCCGTTCATGCCTCCACACAAACGCAGTGTCATAAAACAAATTTACTGCTCTTAGTTTCTCCTTACAGGTCCAGAACCCAAGGCGCACGACGGTCGTAAACCCAGGCCGAAGGAAGGAGCACCACCGCAAACACCGAGGCACCAACACGTGACGTCATCATGACACCTACCGACACCTTCACAATCAGACTTTTCCTAGCTAGCCTAATTTCAATGACTGTCCCGCTCAATGACGAAAATCCTACAAACCCCAATACTGTTTTAACCCTACTGTCATTTTGGGCCGACACCATAGATAACCACACAGGAAAGGATGGTCTTACTACCTGTCTACGCCTTCCTCTCTCCGTTAACGACCCCGTCTTTACCCCCTACCTGACACCCTTAAATGTTACCAACTGGTTCGAAACCAGGTCCAGGGAGCCATGCACTTTTCTTAAAGTAACTACACCCATACAACAGGGAAGTCCGAAAATCATCAAATACAGTTGGCCGGGAAATTTCACCTTTTCCCACCTTAATACAACCAAAAGAAATTGCAAGGAAGGCACAAGCCAGTTCGCATGCTCTGCTATCCCATAGGGAATTAACCCCCAGGGCATAGATTGGTCCAGGACAGATAACTCTAACCTGGGACCCGTGGACCGTAAAACCCCAGTGGCACCTCGCACTCCCACCCTGCACCAATTGTAAGCCATTCAACGCCTACGACCTCACCCTTTCCCCCCTTGTCAAACCCATGCCTTTAACCACTTGGAACGCATCTCTAGCTGTCAACATATCCAATAATCAGTCCTGGTATCCGTTTTATTACCCCATTTTGCGCGCAGCTTTAATAAGTTCTGTCTGCCACAGTGTTGAACTTGAAGTAAGACAAGCTGGTCCACCCGAGCAGGCCCAACAAGCCTATCAATTTTTGGGCAATTGCACACAATTAACCACCCCGGCCCCCTTAGGAATGTTGTGGGCTTGTTCAGATGGGCACTTATATACAACCCTCCCAGCCACACTTTCTGGATTACAATGTTTTTTAACCACCGTGTCGCTTTGCCCCCCCTTATTTGCCAACACCTCCAGACCCCCTAGCCCAATGTTGCTCCATCGTCAAAAACGAGAAGCGGTCTGGAGTACCTTCACTGGGGAGCAACGCCTCAACGAAGTGTCTAAATGGGCAATGGAAGGCTACTTTGCCTGGGGAATTGGAATAGCCAAAGCCCGAGTAGCCATCACACAACTCGCTGAGCAAGTCGAAGTGCTCGCCAATCATACCGCTGATAGCCTGTATTTACTCAACCAGAAATTACAAGCAACGTCTCGCATGACATTGCAAAACCGCCTTGCCCTAGACGCAATGCTTCTCCAACAGGGAGGCCTATGCCAATATCTTAATTTATCTCGCGACCTTTGCTGCATTAGTATTCCAAATGTCTCACTACCCCTAAACGATCAGATTGACGCAATTCAAAAAGTCGCCACCAATACAAATAGAATCTCTGGTATCGAACAAGGGTGGTTATCTGACCTCTTTGGCTGGTTTGGCTGGAATGCGTCTTCGTGGCTCTTAAACCTCTTAATGCCCCTCATTACTTTGTTAATCCCCCTTTTGAGTATTTGCATTTGTGTTGGTTGTTGTGTTGTACAATTTATTAAGAACAAACTCGTTTCGCTATCTGCTTTTGTATATACCCGCTTGCCATATGAACCCCCCGAACAAGACAACGACGACCTAAACGGCCTACAAGTACTTTAAACCCAAACTGTGCCATCAGCAAGGGGGCATGTCAGAACCCATTAAGTAAATGCCTATGGCACAGTGGAAAATTCCAGCACAGTGAAAAACCCCGCCAAGCCCAACGACTACATTTGTTTAAACTTCACAAGCCCTTGTAATTGGCTGACCATGCGCGCCACCCATTGGCAGGTTACAAATTATTCCCACTTGGCAACTAGCAATTGGCCTGTTAACTGTTAAAAGTACGAGCAGCTTCCGCCCTCGTTGGAGAACTCCACATGCAACCTGGAGTAAACTTGGCGGACTGATCACCCACCAACGACTCCCCGTCACCGACCTCCTTGACGTACCCCTTCTCCTGCATGCTCGATAAGCTGTTTACGGAACGTCTCATCTCGTTTTAAAGAGCTCTCGCTACGTTTGTAACTGCAATCAAAATCAGCTTCTTCCTGCGCTGCACGCATTGGCGGCATAAGTAAACAATCTATTTTACCAATACGCATCTGTGCCTAATTCCGCTCCACTCGCTGAAGTACCCACCTGACACTCCGGGCTCCCGGCCATAGCCCGGCAAGCCGGTCGGACACCACATCCTGATTCATAGATTCATTGATGCCTGTGTCTCACTTAGATTGGCCAAACAGGGAGGAAGTGTGCAGGGAGCTAGAGCTGGTCCTCTACACAAAGAGGGATAGCAAGCAGAGAGGGTTAGAGCAAAGGTTCTCAAACTGTTGTCCGTGGACCACCACTAGTCTCTGAGGTCCACAGAAAGGTTACGGAACAATCAAGAATATCTGTACTTGTAAGGTAAGACTACTGATATTAAAATATGAGTTTTGTGCTTTGATTTGTAGAACAAAAAAAAGTTTAAGTGGTCTGCCAAGACCCTCAGCAATTTTCAAGTGGTCCACAAAAAAAAAGTCTGAGAACCACTGGGTTAGAGCATGACCAACAGAAGTGCTGAGCACTTGCAGCACCAATTCACTTCATTTGGAGGTGCAGGTGTCTGTCCTGCCTGAGAATCAATCCTGAATATCTTCTCAGTCTCTGACTAATCACCCATTGGGTACATCTACACAAAACACTTTACTACTGTGCAGACTAATTTACTGCACAGTGAAGTGTTACTGTCAACATGCACATAGCATTTAGGGTACAGTAGGATAATTTACTGCCCTGCTGGACAGTCCCATCAGATACAAGTGGTATCCGGCAGCACAGTAAATTACTGGACTTAAACACATGATTAGACATAACATCAGGATTAGTTTACTCCAGCTCAAACTGGCTCTGACTCAGGCACACTGGGTGCATCTACATGTGCAGTTAATACGATTGAATATATTCTGGCTCATTCATTGCACACGTACATGCACCCGGTGTGCCTGAGTCTGCTCCTAAATTACACACAATTATTGTCAAAGATGGAGGTCCATTTAAAGTTTTTATCATCATCAATCTAGACATCCTGGCAGAGGGCATATTGAGAATCTGAATACTCACTCTCAGTTAACTTTGAACATTCAAGCTTGGTAAACTGAGCTAGATGGGATACTGAAGATTCCTGAGTATGATCACACTGCAAATATAAATGAAAAGTTAGAAAAAACTATTGCAAATACAGAGCCAAATTGTGTTCTCATTTACGGTGGCCTAGATCCAAAGTCACTTCATTTCAGTAAATGAAGTTAGGCTATTATAAAAGTGAGCAGATTCTGACCCACTCTTTGGAAAATATTTTTGTAGACATACTTATATGTATTTCTTCTTAATAACCTCTATATACCTGAGGATGTTATTCATATGAATGAGCAAAAACACAAATGTCTCTTCATTCCATTATGATCTCTACTGAACCTTGAATACTTAGGAATAATGCTGAAGCTTCCCACAAAATTTATTGCAGAAAAACCCTTGAAGTCATTCTTCCAATCCCCTGAGCAATTGCTTTATCAGTGCACCCAAAGAAAATGAGTTTGTTTCATAGATACACATTTATATAGATTAGATGAGAATTATTTTAAGATTCTGAATTCATTTCATAAGATGTTTTAACTAATGCATGCCAGGAATTAATAATCCCTTCTGGATGAATGCCGAGACCACTGTTAATGTTATGAATCAATATCAACATTTTCTATTATTAGAAGTAGAGCAATATTAGACAAGCTTTTTCATTGTGGAATTTAAGTGAAAAGGATCACACTCCTCTTGTCTAAGTACATACCGTGGACAGATTTGCCAACCATTAAAATGGAGTAAAAGGGCTCCATAAGTCTCTTGCAATTGTCTGAGATTCTACTGAAATGTAATAAGAAATTGAATTGATTAGAAAAGGAAATGACATAATCATAGCTATAGTGGTGTTTCAATGACAGGCTATGAAAGGAGTAATTAATGAATTAACAAATTTCAAAATAAATACAAGCAACAACAGCAAGTATCATATCAGGCTAAAGCCTGGACAATTCAATTTGCTGCAGCGGACTTACTCCATCTGACACTAAGGTAATGCAGGTATTCAGGGCCTCATATGAAAAAAACCTCAAGAGAAGTTGGTTTCGCATACTTAACTTATTCCTTCTGTGAAACAACATGCACATTTAAGGGACTATGTTCAAATGGTAAATAAATAACATAAAATAAATCCCGATTTGATTTTAACCTCATCCCACTCTATTAAGGACTAACTGATTTCTCAAATGACCTCAATACTTGGGGATGGGGCTAAAGAGACCAGCCCTCCATTATTAATTTCTGCTATCTCTGTGCCAAATGCTGAGTCCTTTACTTGGGCTTATGACTGTCTTGTTGCAGCATGGTTGCTCAAATGATTTCCACAGAAGTTTGCTGGGGTAAGGATTAAGGTAAAACTGAGTGAGGAGCCCAACTGTAAGAACAAGTAATAGAAGATTAACTGCGGTTAAAGAAACTGGATTCAAGGAGTGGCCTTTTCTGCCCAACATTGATTGGCATATGAAACTGCTTACAAACTGAAACCTTGGAAGCTGCTCACATAACTAAAATTAAGAACATAATATATAGCTATGTGGAGGGATTCTATTTCTGCAAATCAAAACTGAAATATCCTGCTAAAAGCCACAGGAACCTGGTATTCCTACTTTCTGTTTTCTTTCATATGTTTCTTAGAGCCACTGGAAGGAAATGTCATTCTAATCTCAATTTATAGCTTGAAGCTCAATCTAATATAAGGTTGATCTTGAGTATAAAATGACTTCAAATGAAAAGGATGCATCTTCTGGCCATAAAGGCCCTAATTCAGCAGATTACTTAAGGTCATACCTTGTCCCTGTTGTCTTTCATGGGATTTACAAATATGTGTAAAATTATACATGTGATTAAGTGCTTTGCTGAATCAGGGCCTTCACGTGCAATCAAGAAGACAGAAGGTTAATTTGTGACATCTAGAATTTCTGACATACCAGTATTAATACATGTGGTAAGGCTTAATTATAGCAATCCTTTTATTTCTCCCACTGTGGATGAAGGTCAAGAGATCAAACAAAACATTCAATGTTGGGGGAAAAGGTCTTTTCTTTGCTGAAATTGCTGAAGAGATTCAAACAAAAAAATGAGCATAGCATCTGTCCTTGTGTGACATGCAGCATGCATGTCTTTCTGTAGGAAATGCTGCAAGTAGATGGCAAGGTAATGCCAGGGGAAAGTAAAATGTCCTTGGGTGAATATTCACCTTAATAAAACATGCTCCTGAAATTGACGATAGGTCCACAAAAGCCCCCATCTATTTAAATCATTTCCTATCAATCTTAATAACTTTGGAAAGTTCAACCTGAAAAGGTTCCAAAGTTGGCTGACACCCAAATGCCAAGACACTCTTGACCTTTGTGTTCCACTTACTGTAAACGTAAAGAGAGCAAATGTTTCCCCTGAGATTCTGCTGGAAAGTGGAGAGATTATGAAAGATATTTAAAGTGATGCAGTACCCCAAGAATGTCTCCACATTTTGACTTATCTTAAAACATGGGGCAAATAGATTATGGGATTCAACCCAGTTAGGGATGTCAATTGATATGAATAAATGAGAGGGCACAGGCAGTTATTCATAATAGCCTTATTATCATTAGCGTACACAAGTACTAAGGATTCTAAATCTATCCCTTTAAAAAGGAAAGGGAGAGCCTGACTCAGATAAAACCAGCTGGTACTAATGGTACAGATACATTTGTAGAGCGGTAATCAAAGTCTGTGTTGGTTTTTTGATTACAAACTCCCACTGTCACGAACAGCTACCACTTACCCACAGTTTCTACATCAGTGGTATCTGAGCTACCAAAGTTATTTCAATAGCTACAATGTCGTATAAAATAATCATTGTATTCAATACCACAATTGCCTCGCTGTGTGTCTGTGCATTACTGCCCTCTATTGGATAGAATTACAATTTTTAACTCAACATCATCAGACCACAGGAACTCCTGAAACCAGCTACCAAAAAGTTCTAAGTGATCAAAGTTTGCAGCATCATTTTTTCCAAGTGGCCTTAACTTATCATGGAATTCCTACAATATATTTTATCAGAGACTTTCAATCCTACTGCAGTGTGGGGCTTGCAATGAATGGAACAAGAAACCTTCATTCATCATGGTCATTCTTCTATCCAGTGGTTGTGGTCTATGCTGCGGGGATGTGGCAGTAATTATCTACAGGATTAGTCAGGGAGATGAACTATGGATAGAGGAGATGAAGATGTCTCCAAGTCTAAATACAATTGCGTTCACATGGCAAGATGGGTTCCATTTTTAAGAAGCACTTAGGTAACTTAGAAGCCTAAACCCCATTTCCAAGATCAGATCTGTAAAGGGATCTAGGCACCTATGGATGCAGAGTGGGAGTTGGACATTTAAGCACTTTTGAAAATCCTACTGGGTGACTGTCTTCATCTTTTGGTGCCTGAATACCTTTGCAAATCTGGCCCTATGACAGTTACAAGCCTAATGCTCCTTCAGCGTCAATTAAAGCATTTTAAAAACTTTTATCCTTAAAGCCCCCTCTTTGGTAAATACTTCAACAATGTCAATATAGGTTCATTTTATATATATTTATACATGCACATGGTGCATGCACACTTACAGTGCAATCCTCACAGGCCTAAATGAAAGCACATATTTTGTCTTCCTGTAAATAAATTGATCTGAAATCCAGATGCATGTTATCAGTCAAAGAACCCAAGCACCTCTGAAATATATAACGGCAATATTTGTCTGTTTCTGTACTTTTTAGAAGTATACCCAAACGCCAAATATAACTGTAACCCGGGTGGCACTCAGTGACATACCGCCTCTCCAAATGAAGGGATGTTAATGGGTGCAGGTGCACCACAGGAGGTGTAGCTGCTTGGTTGTGCGCAGCTCTCCTCTCCCTACAAAGCAGAGCCAGAACACACGTTGAGTCTTAACTATATACAAATTTAATAAGATATAATATTTATATATAACTTTTATATCTTATTAACTTAGGAATTATATACAACATCTATATATATACATATCTGTGCAAATATACTCTACTACCCCTGAACCCACTCTTAGGTCAATCCCCTGAGGGCCCTCTGGAGTGGATGGCAGGCCCTGCACCCCCACTCAGTGCCCTCTAGGCCTGAGGGGAGGGGACCTAAGGATAACCCTGGGGATGTTTTAGCAGAGGATTAATACTAGAGCTGGCAGGTGAGTGATTAAGTATTCAAAGCAGGAGATACATCAAACGGTACGCATTCCTATACACTAATAAGGTGCAAGCTTATAAATCTTGAGGCTCAGGATTTACAAAGCATGAGGCACAGGGTTTACAAAGCATGAGGTGCAGGGCCAGAGAAAGTGAAGGACACAGCAAGCTGCACTGATGCAATGTTGGTGTCCTGGGAAAACAGCCTCCAGGTGAGGAAAGGGGAAATAGGAGCACCCCGATATCTCAGCCACACCCTTTAACCTTATTTAATAGGGCTGTGCAAAACTTCAGTCCCTGATTCGATTCAGTGGAGATTCAGCCTGATTCAGTGGCTGAATCTCTGAATCCAAATCGAAACAGAGGACCCTTTAATCTCTCTGAATCAATTCACAACCCTCCAAATCGATTGAGAGAGATTCAGAAAGATTTGGTGATTCAAACATAGACACAACTTTAAATGTTTTTTCTACATACCTCTAGGTAGCAGGCAGCTCATGAATGCTGCAATGCTGGGACACATAGAGCATCCCACAGAAGAATGGGGGGCTCCCCAGCGCGCTTGGCAGCAGACCCAGAAGTGGACCAGAAGCACTTCTGGTCCACTTCTGTGTCCACTGGGGAGCGCGCAGGGGGTCCCCCTGCACCCCTGCCCCAGCTAGGCAACTGGTGCCTCCTGAGTGTGGGAGGGGGAAACCAGGTTTCCCCCATGGCTGATTGCCGAGCCAGGGGAGTGTGGAGGGGCCCTCCTGCATGCTCCCCAGTGGACCCAGAAGTGGACCGGAAGTACTTCTGGTCCATTTCTGGGCTCACCACCGAGCATGTGGAGGGACCCCCACCCCCGACACTCCTGTAGGATGCTCCATGTGCCCCAGCACCACAGTGTTCACAAGTCACACTGGTACCTTGTAGTATGTAGAAAAAACTTTTAAAGCTGTGTCTATTTCTGAATCGCTGATTCTCTGAATCAGCACAGAATCTTTAGATTCGGATTCAGCTGAATCAAATCAGGGACAGTGATCTGAATCAACGAATTGAATCACTGTCCCTGATTCGGGCTGAATCTGAATCAAATAGGGCCTGCTTTGCACACCCCTATTATTTAAATAACCTTGTTGGTCGGACCCCTAATCCCTTAGTTCCCCCCACACCCTTTTTAATCTCCCAGACAAATCCTGGCTGCTCTGAGCAGAGAGCCCTCCTCCTCTGTGGGAATCCCCTTGTTGGGCAACTCACACCTGCCAGAACCCGCTGAGGCGCTCCTCGTCTCCCCGGTGGAGCATCTCCTCCCTCTGTAGAGGCCTCAGTTGCTCCATGTGGCTCTCCTCGCTGGTCAGCCTGCTCGTGGCCCTGTGCACCATCGTGTGCACCAGTGGCCTGCTCCCAGCCTGGAGCAATCTATGATGCCCATCACCTCTGCCCCCATGCAGGAGGGTTGGAGACCCAAGCAGCCCTGTGCCATGCTGTGGTCCCGGTCCATTCCGGGACCCTCCATGTACCAACCTGTATACCACTTGCCCTGCCTCATGCAGGGGTTGGAGACCTGAGCTGCCACAGGCAGCACTGAGGTGGGAACCTGCTCCCAGATCCTCTGTGCACCAATCCATGCACCACTCACCCTGCCTCATGTAGGGAGTTGAGACCCATGCAGCACCAAGGTCTCAGCCCACTCCCGCACCCTCCATGCACTGATCCATGCACCACTTGCCCTGTCTCATGCAGGGGTTGGAGACCCAAGCTGCCACATGCAGTGCCAGGATCTCAGCCTGCTCCCAGTCCCTTCATGCACCAATCCATGCACTACTCGCCGTGCTCCCTGCATGGAGGGGCTGGGGACACAGATGCTTGCCACTCCCCATCCAGCAAGGCTTCTTCTATGTGCTTCTGGGGCAACTGCTCCACCCTGCTGGTCAGCTCAGCCAGCTCCTCTCACCCCTCTTTGCCATCCCTCATTGAAGCCGCCTGTGTGCCAGGCATACTGTCTTTTTCATCCTCTTTGGAGGCTCTGCCTCCAGATTGAAAATGGACCAATCAGGGAGAGGCAGAATTAGTCCCCTCTCCAGTCCGTTTCTTCGCCTCACCCCTGGGTAGAGGTGGGGCAAGCCTCTCCCCTTCCATCACCTGATTGGTGGAGAAGGGAAACATCCCCATCAAATACTTTAAACCTCTCCGAAAACAGGTGCACCAGGCTGCTGACGGCAAGCCCACCACATAACCATTTGAAAGCCCTAAGTAGTCTAAGAGATGTCCTCTCCCATGACTTCAGGTTTGGGTGGTTTTCTGTCAGACTGGTCCTCCTTGCTAGAGAAAGACCTTCCACTTCCAGCTAAACAGTTAAACTCAGACATGGCTCAGTCTAGTCCCCTCTGATGCCCTCTGTATTGGCCTATAGCTATCTACATACGTTGAAACAAAGAAAATGCATATTTTTTTCTTACACTCTCAATAGCTTCCCTTTATTTTGTTCTAGGATCTTAAAGTTCTGAAAGCCCACTACAATTTTTTACTGAGATATAAACAAATTTAAGGTCACACATTCCCTGATCAAACAAACGCAGAGAAATGCTTTCTAATTCAGGCATGCTTTTCTCCTTAAGTTTTGTATTTTTATGAAAGCCTCTGTGTGGTTTCCTGAGACTTATGTTAAATTCAAGAATTGCTAGCAGATATAATTTACTGTCTATAATTTATCAGAGATCAAAGAGGGAGGAAAGTGGGCCTCTCATCATTCTTGTTCTTCCTGGCCATGAAACTTTTAGATCTCTTAGATCTGAAGCATAGAAGTCAAAAGAAAAGGGAACATAGTATAAGGTTATACAGTCTCACTGAAAAGAGACTTGGGCTTATACTAGAATAACGAAGGGACAGGGGATGGCTTCCAAAAACTTCCTAATAATTAGATGCATATACCAAATCAGATGCAGATTACTAACCACCATGGGCTACATCTTCAACTTCTGTAAATCAACTTCAATGGAGCAATGCAAATTTATAACAGCTGAGGATCTGGCTCCATTCTGGCAACCCTGCAGATTTTTTACATTTCATTCCAGGGGAATTAGGAAGAGAGCAAGCAGCTACCCATATTTCTGATCAGGAAATAAGGGAATCACATTTCTCAGCAAAATGTAGTGGTTAATAAAACCACTCCAGTGAGTTCACTCAACCTCTTCCTTTGTTGCTTCAAAAACAGAACGTAGAATAAGACAGAGTGGATTTCCAGAACACATATCGGTCCATATGCCAAGGCTGATTTTTTTTACGCATTTTGTTTGCCTTGCAGTGCATTCACCACTTTTGAAATGTTTCTTACTGACAACTCAAGAAGCCCAAGCCCCGTGATGATCTCCTCTCTGGGCACGGTTAAAGAACCAGACTCTCTTCAGTGCTCCAACAACATGCCTCCTTTCCAGACCAAGCACCCAGAAGACTACAACAGTTTCAAATTTATTTATGTCACATAGGATCTGATGAACAGAACAGCTACTTCCCCAAATGTGGAACAGCAACTGAGGAATGGAACTTGGGATAAAAGGCTACATCCTAAGCAGAGTGGGGTGGTTTCCTGTAACTGTCTCAAGAAACCTCCTAGACCCAGAAACCCTACAAGGAGTAGGAAATGCTTACTGGGAGACAGCTAAGTGTAGGGAATCTTCTTCCCCACCCCCTTTTTTTTTTTTAATTCCACAAGGTGGAAAGAAGACCAGATTTTTAAGCCCTACAGGATCAATGCCATGGGAAAGGCAGAGTGGGAATGTCTACATGTGCAAATTTACTGCACAGTAACTGAAATTATTGCACAGTACAGGCACGTGTCTATACATGCATCATGCAGGTGTCAAATTTACACCCGATTAGTTACTGCATAGTAATGCACATGTAGACACCTTACTGCACAGTAACACTGTGTGTGTAGACTGACTTGAGACTAACTTTAGTCCCAAGTCAGTCCACACACAGCATTAATGTGCTTTAATGCCTACACATGTAGATGCTGGCCTATTGCTGCTTACTGCACAGTAAATTTAAGCTGGCATAAATGCACGTGTAGACACACCCAGTGCAGCTGAAAGACTAAGAAGCAAGGCCCTTTATGGTGGGTCTGGGAAAGTTTTCCCTCTCTGCAATTTCCCTCTCAACTTGCCAAACTATACACTGGTTGTGGTTAATGATTGTTACAGAGCAGACTTCTCTCCAGTGCAGTTTGGACTGCCACCTCATTTTAGAGGGCACTGAGCAGCCATCAGAAGCTAATTATTTTAGTCACTACATGCCAAGACAAATTTCAACCAACTATGTGAAATGCTCCACATCCACTTGCCAGTCCCATCACCCAACTGTCACTTCCTCACAAGCTTCCCTTTTCTGCTAGGCAACATACCTGAAAGATGTCCTAAAGTGTGAAGGAAGTAGTTTCTCCTCCATGCTCCCTAATTCCTTGACTACAGTGTTGAGACAGCCAATAAAGATATTGATTAGTGCCAAATGGGGTGAGGGCTTTTGATGTGTGGTACAAATTAATTAAACCAGATAATGCAGCGGTGGGCAAAATACAGCCTGCGGGCCAGATCCAGCCCACCAAGGGATCTTATCCAGCCCACAGGAGATCTCTTGGCCAAGCCCAACCCAGGCTTCAGGCACAGTCAAGCCATGGCACATGTAACCAGTCCCACACTGCCCCTGGATGTGCAACAGAGCTTGAGTGGCATGGTAGCTGGACCCTGCTTCCTGGCAGCCCTGGCAGAGGCAGCTCCTTCTGGCTGCCACTGCCAGTGTCACCACTGCTGCCAGACCTGGTCCCACTGCCTGGCACCCTGGCTGGTCCGCCCTGCACCCACCGCTGGGGTTGCTAAATGAAGCAGGCAGGTGGGGTCTCCATGGAAACCAGCCAGGGACCACCACAGGCAGGGTACACTCAGCTATGCAGGTGGGATGGGGCTGTGGGAGAGTGGGGAGTGGCATCTGGGAGTGCAACAGGCAGGTAGGGCCAGGGCAGGATCGCAGGGCAGTAACAGCATGGGGCCAGGGACAAGGCAGAGCCGTTATCAACTCTCTGCACAACAGATCATGACCGACCTGATCCGGATGGGAGATGGAGTGCACACCTGTCCTGCTCTAGCAGAAGCACACGTGGGCACTGGGCAACCCCAATACAGTGTGTCTGCAGAGCAGTGCAGACCAGCAGCACAGGACAGCCCCGACAGATTGTGATTGGATTAGTGTACCAGGTAACACTGCTGTGCTGCCATGCTATATTGGGGCTGCCTACACATGCCTGTGCTGGGGTGAAGATAGTAGAGGCCAGGTCACAAGCGTGTCCTCCACCACCTCCCAGGTTGGGCCAGTCATGATTTGTCATGTGGAAAGCAGAACACAGCTCTGTCCCAGCGCCAGCCCCATGGTATCACCCCACAATCCTGACCCCTGGCCCTAGATCCAGAGCACTCACCTGTCCCACTGCCAGACACAACTTCCTGCCTGCCCACAGCCCCATCCCACCCACCACCCAGCTGAGTATGCCCCGTCTGCAGGGGTCCCAGGACAGTCTCCATGGTGACCCCACGCACCCGCTCCACCCAATGCCTCCAGACCGTCTAGTAATCCACCACTTAGGGACTTTTGGTGAAGTGTGGTGGAGAGGATTGGGGCACGGTGCTGACCTGGCTTGCAACAGCTCACTAAAACTCCCTAAGTGGCCCTCCAGCCCAAATAATTGCCCACCTCTGAGATAATGGAACTGAAACCCAATCCAAAACTCTGTAGTTTATAGTGAAGCTATTTCCAAAAAGGCAGTAAATTTTAAAATATTTATGGGCATGATTACTGCATAGACCACAGAAACCTGATTGCATATGCCTACTGAAATGCAGACCTTCTAAGATAACAGATACATGTACATAAAACTCAAAAAGCTCAGAAAATTACAGCAATGGAGCAAAAAATAAATAAATACACCCCCCCGCCACCAAAAAACCCAAATGGACAAAACTCATCTTACAAGACTACCTCAGTTGACAACAGCATAGCTGAAGAATATACACTGAAATAAACATTAAAATGTCCTTGCAAGTTACTATATTAAAATAACAACAGGAAACAATGGAATATATTTTGACAGTGGAAGGATTTTAGTGCAGTAGTAATACCTATTCAATTTCATACATAGCACATAATCCCCATGTTGCAACATGTATCATACAGTAATATAAGTATTACTATACCTGTTTTACACATGTGAAAACTTAAGCACTTACTTAAGGACAAAGAGCAAATGATTGGCAGAACCAAGAATTGAACCCACACATCCTGAGTCCCAGCGCACTGACACACACTCTGGCCTCAAGAGAGACCAGAGTAGTGATGGGGAACTGATCAACTTACCTGAGGGCTCCCACAATTTTGGACTCCATAGGGATTCCTGCCCTCATGAGACCACATGGAAATACACTGAGATGCAACAACAGGCTGACAATGCTCAGCTGTAAATCATTTTCCACAACTGCAAGCAAAAACTACTACCCAGGTGTCATGATGGCTACAAGAGATCAGCTTCTGGGTGAAGAGCAGCTGGTGCAAACTCAAGCCAGAGAAGAGTGAAGCGACACTGCATGAAAGAGGGAAATGCTTTGAAGAACTTGCTAGGGTACTCTCTACCTCTTCACCTGGAAGAACATGTCAATGCCTGTTTGACTCATTCCAGGGCCCAGAAGATCGTGATCAGGTAGCATCTATTACTAAAGTAGCAACTGCAATTTTTCACCGCCAGCTCACTAGGAAACTCTGTACCTTAGTCCCAGACAAGAGCCTAAAGATAGTGACACATGGATTTGTCACTTGCCAACTAGAATACTGTCATTCACCACATCAAAAGTTACATGCAAAAACAATGTCAGGGCTCCATCTTCTGAAAAGCATAGCTTCCCATATGATGTCAAGTTATTGCTGCATATCAAGTCTGTGCCCTGGTCCCACCAGCACCCACTCAGTCCTCATTTTCAGAGCCATTAATAGATGGGGTGCTGGATACATTACAGATTAAATCTCCATCTGTGAACTGGAAGGACAACTGCACTCCTCTGAGACAGAGCAGAAGCTCCAGGATGACTCACAGGAGAACTTAAGATAAAGATTTCTTGCTTGAGGGGTTGTGGCTGTGGTATGAATTTCCAGAGACATTCAAACTACCTTTGGGTCATGCAACAAGAACTTCCTCCTTGAGAAAACTTTTCAGGAGATGATTCGTCACCAGAAAAAACACCTTACTTTCCAAACAAAAAAAAAATAAATTCAGGAATCCTTCCTCCCTCAGAGCTTCCTTGAACAAGAAAAAGTAAGACTACCTGAGGACTCCATAAAGGACCTTGTTATGACAGTCAATTAACCTGACAAATATTCAAATACCACAGTGATGAGCACTAGCACAAAATTTTAAAGCAGACAGAGATGTTTTATTACTAATAGCAACAGAGTTATAACCTGCTCTGTCTAATTAACCTGGGTTGCACTAAAACTTGCTTTTAAGAGGCTGATTTAAATCAAGATAGCCCGAGTAGAAAGTACAAAAGGCCAGAAAACTGGCACTGTCCTTAATACGTGTATTTGTGGCATTTTTATTAGCTTCTCGGTCTTTTGAAGGCTCAGATCAAGTGCTGTATCATGTGTGATCTCAACAGGAAAAGAAAAGTTGAAGAAATTTAGAAGTCTGCAAATACAGGTGATAAAACTACCACAAGATGGCGCTCTTACCTAAGCCATGGGAAGACAGGGCCCCCATGCTGCTCTGGTTAGCATGTCTCAGCAAAGGGGCAATGTACAATTGGCTGTTTCTTGCTTTCTACTAGGTCTGTTCTATTTTGTGTATTTAAAGTACTCTTACTCTGTTACACCTGCAAAACCAATGTAAAGAAGGAAAACAGAGCTGTTGATTTATGTGAGCAATGACCAAGCTGCAGCACAGCTCAAACAGTACCAAAATTCATCTCCAGTATAGTTAAGCACACACATTCATGATGGGTCAAATTCACACTGGGGCAGAACTACTGACTTCCACAGAATTAAGCCAAGGATAAATTGGGCCCTTGGCTCTGTAATAACTCCAGAACAAGATCCAGAAAGCTACCAAAGCTCTATCCATTTCATCAGCTTTGTACACTCAGAATAATTCCTGACCAGCTCATAGTATTTATACAACTATATTTTTAAAGACTATTGTAAGCCATCATTTTCTCAATTAATTCTCACTCATCCCACAGCATATAAGAACATGAAGTCAACACAGCTATCAAGAAAGCTGGTAGACTAGGGTCTTAATTTAAGGAAATGGGGCTGAACGGGACCCCCTAAATTATCAACCTCAATCTTGTCCTACTACGGGCAAGTATATCATAATTCCCTTTATAAACCGATTAAGCCCATCTTAAAAACAATTAGGATTTTTGCATGGCCAAGTTTCAGGACACCACTCCTCTGGCACTTAGAAACCGCCTCATAATTTCCAGCCAAAATGAAGTCCTGTCCAGTTTTGTTCCCATTTGTTCTTGTGCCAACATGGTCCTTCACCTCAAACTGTTCTTCTCTAGTTCTTTGTGGTGTTTTCATTGGGTCTAGCAAACATCCCTTTAAAAAAGAAAATTGAAAAAACTCAGGAAACTAAAACAGTGATTGCTATTATCTGTTGCTAGGAGCTTTGCATTAGATTAGCATATCATGATGACTCAATACCAAGGTAGAGAGCTAGCCTCTTTATTAAACCCTTCCATCTGGACTGAATGTCCTGATAGAAATGACTAAATGCTTAAAATTTCTGATCCCAGGGATTGAAAACAGAGATGGGATTCTACAGGGGCTGCCTTCATCTTCTTTCAGGTGACTCCTAAAAGGGAAATTACAACAATTATACTCAGCTGCTGTTTTCCAGTGGCATCCATTGTATGATCCAGTTGTACTAGCCTATGAGCAGGGATCAGGAACTCTTTACTTATACACCCAGCTCTACCAGACACCTCATTATACGACCTTAGGCAGGGGTGACTGATGCCTCCTGAGTCTTGGGGGGGGGGGGGCCGCACAATTTGTGGGCAGGCCCAGGGGTGGGCCAAAAGCCCCGTATCCACTCCTATACTTATTCATAGATTCATAGATGTTAGGGTCGGAAGGGACCTCAATAGATCATCGAGTCCGACCCCCTGCACAGGCAGGAAAGAGTGCTGGGTCTAGATGACCCCAGCTAGATACTCATCTAACCTCCTCTTGAAGACCCCCAGGGTAGGGGAGAGCACCACCTCCCTTGGGAGCCCATTCCAGACCTTGGCCACTCGAACTGTGAAGAAGTTCTTCCTAATGTCCAGTCTAAATCTGCTCTCTGCTAGCTTGTGGCCATTGTTTCTTGTAACCCCCGGGGGCGCCTTGGTGAATAAATACTCACCAATTCCCTTCTGTGCCCCCGTGATGAACTTAAAGGCAGCCACAAGGTCACCTCTCAACCTTCTCTTGCGGAGGCTGAAAAGGTCCAGTTTCTCTAGTCTCTCCTCGTAGGGCTTGGTCTGCAGGCCCTTGACCATACGAGTTGCCCTTCTCTGGACCCTCTCCAGGTTATCCGCATCCTTTTTGAAGTGTGGCGCCCAGAATTGCACGCAGTACTCCAACTGCGGTCTGACCAGCGCCCTATAGAGGGGAAGTATCACCTCCTTGGACCTATTCGTCATGCATCTGCTGATGCATGATGAAGTGCCATTGGCTTTTCTGATGGCTTCATCACACTGCCAGCTCATGTTCATCCTGGAGTCCACTAGGACTCCAAGATCCCTTTCCACCTCTGTGCCACCCAGCAGGTCATTCCCTAGGCTGTAGGTGTGCTGGACATTTTTCCTCCGTAGGTGCAGCACTTTGCATTTCTCCTTGTTGAACTGCATCCTGTTGTTTTCTGCCCACTTGTCCAACCTATCCAGGTCTGCCTGCAGCTGTTCCCTGCCCTCCGGCGTGTCCACTTCTCCCCATAGCTTTGTATCATTTGCAAACTTGGACAGAGTACATTTGACTCCCTCGTCCAAGTCGCTGATGAAGACATTAAAGAGTATCGGTCCAAGGACCGAGCCCTGCGGGATCCCACTGCCCACACCCTTCCAGGTTGAGACCGACCCATTTACCACGACTCTTTGGGTGCGACCCTCTAGCCAATTCGCCATCCACCAGACTGTGCAGTCATCCACGTCACAGCCTCTTAACTTGTTCACCAGTATGGGGTGGGATACCGTATCGAAGGCCTTCCTGAAGTCTAAGTATACAACATCCACCCCTCCTCCTGTGTCCAGGCGTTTCATAACCTGGTCATAGAAAGAGACTAGGTTGGTCAGGCACGATCTGCCCGCCACAAACCCGTGCTGGTTTCCCCTCAGCATAATCTGCCCTGCCGGGCTCTCACAAATGTGAGCCTTGATAATTTTTTCAAAGACTTTACCAAGGATGGAGGTGAGACTGACTGGCCTATAGTTGCCCGGGTCCTCCTTCCTCCCCTTTTTGAAAATGGGGACCACGTTAGCCTTTTTCCAGTCCTCCGGGACTTGGCCCATGCGCCACAAGCGTTCGAATATTCCTGCCAGTGGCTCTGCAATGATGTCGGCCAGTGCCTTCAGCACCCTCGGATGGAGCCCATCCAGGCCTGCCGATTTAAAGGCATCCAGTTCTTCCAAATGACTCTGCACCACCTCAGGATCTACGTATGGAAGTCTGGCGCCTTGCTGCTGCCTCTCTACAACCCCAGTGAGAGACTTGTCGTGCCCCTCACTTAGGAACAGTGAGGCAAAGAACTCGTTGAGGAGTTCAGCCTTGTCCCCCCTATCTGTCACCAATTGTTTCTGCCCATTTAGCAGTGGTCCTATTCCTCCCTGGGCCTTCCTTTTACTCCCAATATATCTAAAAAACAATTTCTTGTTGTCTTTTACTTGGGTTGCCATCCTCAGCTCCATGGTAGCTTTGGCCCACCTAACTGCCTCCCTACAAGCACGAGCAGAGGAGGTATATTCATCTTTAGTGATCTCACCCTGTTTCCACTTTTTATGTGCTCCCCTTTTGGCCATTAGGCTGCCCTGGATTTCTCTGGTCAGCCATGGAAGCCTTCTGGCCCCTTTCCCTTTTTTGCCTCGCTCGGGGATCGTCTTGCTTTGTGCCCGAAGGATCGTTTCCTTTATACTTCTGTATACTTCTGTGCCATGGCTTAGTGCACCCTCCCCTAACGCACCGCTGGCTGAGCGGTGCCCGCCTGCCCCCCCCCCCCCCCAATGCCCCTCCTACCAGTTGCCTGTGACCTTAGGCAAATCACTTCATCTTTCTGCTTCTGTTTCCATCTCAGTTATGCTACTGATCTGTATCCCCATTTTACAAAGTGGGAGACACAAAAATAGCTGCCACCACGGCTGACAACTATTACCCCTCTAGTAATGATACTGCCTTTCCTCAGAGATATGTTGTGAGATTAGTTAATGTCTGAAAAGCTATTAGAACTACTGCACATATGGTGGATAACATTGGAGTGTGTTAAGAAAAACAAACTGCACAATGACAGAAATAAAAAAGAAAAATGTTTCACTACAGAATTTCCAGATGGCTTTGATAGTCACCCATATTTGAAAACTTCTCCTTAGGAGGAGCTTAAGCCGATGAAGAGAATGAGGTTAAGTTTCTCTTAAGCTTACAGATAGCCTTCTACCCATCATACCTCTGGAGTTTCAAAGGTTCTTCACTCCCCGTCATATGCAGCATCTGCACATAGGCCAAAACAAATGCTCCCGTGCTCTTTTTGTGTGAAAGGAGGGAAACTTCCATGACACTAACTGAGCACATCTGAGTAATCTTGTAACAATGATCAAAGATACATAAATGATGCAGGGAAAATATTCAAGGCAGGAATCAACCACTCTAACTGATGCTGAATAATACTTTGTTCCATGAGTAGTCTCACTGAGGTCAATGAAACCATCCCAGGAGTAAGAATGTCAAACTCTGGCCCTCTATAAGGAATCAGATTTCATTTTCAAGGTTCCATGGGATTATTATGAATATCTGTGCAAATAATTATTTTTAAAGTTCCAGACCAAATCTTGACAGTGTTTTAGACAACTGGCTCTCAAAGGCAAGAGATATACCCAGTGCAACATTAGGCATGCATATGGCCTACATCAGATTCTTTCACGTACAGAACTAAATGAGATTATGGCATGTTGTATAATTAGATTCACAGGCAAATTGTAACCCCTGTCAGGAGAGCTTTCCCTAAAGATTGCATTTAAATTTAAACATTTTACCCCTTTAATGCATGGGCTTATTATCACATGATAAATATAATAGCATTATCTGTCAGTGTGATTAAATGTTTGTTTGGAAGCCCTGGAAAAAAATCTGTAATGGTGCTAAATACCACACAGGAAGTTACAGAGGAAAGAGAGTTATATAGCCATTCAAAAGAGTGTTATATAGCAATTCAGTTCATGATTTGCACAATGAAAGGATAATTAAATGAAATCTGAAGTACAAAGAGGCTTCTGCCTTAATCAATTCACTGTGTCAGATTTTCCTGGTGTTTATTGGATGTAAGAACTGGGAATAATTTTGACTGTTTCCATTTTTTAAAAGTGATGTCAAACAGAAAAATACGACACTTCATTAAGACTATGATTGTCCCTACTAATAATCCTCTCTTAAACGAGGCAAATTGCATTACAGCCCTCACTTATATAGAACCTATGAGCTTAAAGTGCATTCTAAGGAGCTTATTCCTAGTTTCCATGGTACAGAGACAATTTTATTATATTAGAAAATCATGTCTATTTAAGTTATGCCTCCTCAGTTCATCCCTTTCAACTCCTCACTTTCCCCTCTGGAAACAAAAGATGTTAACCTTTACTCTTTTTTTGCTACCTACATAGGTATATAGGACATAAAGGTCACACAAATATCCAGTGATGATGTGTTTACCAGCTAGTTCTGGGAATAAAATGCATTGCATGTATGGATCACTTTCAACAGAAATTCAAGATCTGTAATAATGTGGAGTTAAGTCCCCTTTTTTATGTTGTTGTCCTAGTTGCTAATACCCCCTAGCAAAATCATACAAAATAATCCTTTAACCATAAGGCACTTTACTATCCTAGACAAACAATGCAGGCAGTAAATATATTGAGCTATCTCCAATACTAGTAGCTGAACAGCACAAATACCAATATTTCTTAACACAATATTTCTTAATTTCATTACCTCCAGGTATCCAGCAAAGCTAATCCCTTATAACCTTTGAATTCTGAGCATGATCCAGAACTGCTGGACTGATCAAGCAATGAGACCTATAAAAAACAAAATGCAAGGTGTTCTTATTTAAGATATTCAACACATTTTCTGCTGTTCAGAAAATCATAGGAAACTAAGGTTGGAAGGGATCTCACATAGTCATCTAGTCCAGCCCCCTGCTCAAGGCAGGACCATCCCTAAATAAACCATTCCAGCCAATTGTCTATCCAACCTGCATTTAAAAGTGTCCAAGGATGGAGAGTCTACAACTTCTCAAGGTAGCCTGTTCCAATGCTTAACCACCCACATAGTCAGAAAGTTCTCCCCAATCTCCAACCTAAATTTCTCCTGCTGCAGCTTGAGGCTATTGCTTCTAGTCCTGTCCCATGTGGCCACAGAGAACAGCCCATCTCCATTTTCTCTATAATTACCCTTCAGGTATTTGAAAACTGTTATTAAATCCCCTTTTAGTCTTCTCTTCTCCAGGTGAAATAACACTAGTTCTTTCACCCTTTCCTCATAAGTCTGGTCTTCCAGGCCCTTCATAATTTTTGTTGCTTTGCACTGGGCTCTTTCCAGACTGTCCATGTCTCATATTGTACTCCCTAAGTTGGTGGAATTCCCATCCATCTCCAACAACTAGACTTGCAACCAGTAAGTAAAGGGTGGGGGGAAATTGCTCCTCCTGGACTCATCAACATCTGGAGTTCTTTTCCTTTAGGACCAGTATGTCCCAGATCCTACCATTCTCTGCTGCTGTGAGTCAGCAATAAGCCAGAAGCTCCTTCCAGGGCTGTGTCACCTAATAATATGATGGGACAACAGGAGAACCCTACCAACAGGAGAGCTTGTGTATAGAAACTCCAAGCTAACTCTCAAGGAGACCTTGACTCATAGAGTCTTGAAGACACATTACCTAGAATGGCTGAAGTGTCATTACCTAAAATACATGGTATTTGTTATATAGATCCCCTGGAGAATTTAACATTATGTTTTGTATGTTGTACTTGATGTCAATTAGCTCAGAAACATTGGGCTAGCTCAATTGTTGCAATAACAAATCAGCCAAAGAGGTAAAAATAAACTTAATAAGATTCATGTAAAATACCTGCTGGATACTTCACCTTACAGTGGATCAAACAACTTTAGCTGGAAGTAGAGAAAACTGCATGAGGTGGAAACCAATCTTCTCTTAAGGCCAGTAATAAGAAGAGAAACCACAAACATGTAAAAAAAAGATAGAGAAACAGTATTATATAGAGTGTTGCCAACCTTCACAGGTTTAAAGCCTCAGCTCCTGGGGTCAACTGATTAAATGAGTATCTACTTTTTTTCATGTGGGCTGCTAACTTTCACAATTGCAAAAAAAACCTTGAAAACATGACTCAGATGTGTTCTTCAGGCTCAAAAATCAGAAAACAATGAAAAATTAATATACATTTAGCTAAAAAGATGATGAGATTTTTAACAAAATATGGAAGTCCTGATTTTTTTTAAGTCTGATTCATCATTTTTGAATATTTGGGGCTATTAACACTGTATGTGTTGAATTAACAATTAGTGGTTCCACAACAGGAAACAAAATTTATAACAATATAGTTGTTTGCAAGGATAATGAGACCCCCTCCATAACAGGATATTCTACTGGATACCAATATGCTTCCTTTACCCATCAAAATTATTCTGACATCACAAAGGGGAGGGATAGAAGACTAAATACAGCAGTTATGGGGGACATAGATTTTTAGAGATATGCTGGAAGTATAAGACAAACATTTTCAAACAAGGTAATGTGCTGGACAATGCTGCAGGAGATGTTGCAATGCTTGCATACTGTAGGCTGCAAACTCCTGCAGTGATGAAATGTGTCACGAGCAAAGGTAGCCAAATGTGTACATGCTCTACTGATACTACACTATTGGAAACTATGTACCAGCAAGTTAAATGAGTAAAATTTGCTAGTGTAAACATGGCCTAGGGTGAGGCACTTGAACCCATATTTATATATATGGACTAACTCAGAGGTGCTGAACCCATGTGGCCACAGAGAACAGCCCATCTCCATTTTCTCTATAATTACCCTTCAGGTATTTGAAAACTGTTATTAAATCCCCTTTTAGTCTTCTCTTCTCCAGGTGAAATAACACTAGTTCTTTCACTGGGACAAGAACAGAGCTATTAGCTGTATCATTCTGTTGCCAATGTTGTATTTTCAAGTGTTTTCAGCTCAGGCACGTATGACTTTCAGGGGTGTCTTTCTTTCTTCTCATCCAGTTTCCCAGATGGGTTGACTAAGGAACAAGAAGATCAAATGACATACACAGAGGTCAAGTAGTGAGTCAGCTTCTCAGCCCAGTGACTACAGTAGAATGCCTATTTGTAAACTATAATTTTTAGTGTGGTAGAACATAACTTTAAAAATGAATATATGGGAAAATACACCCACATATGACAAACATGCTCACACTCTATCAGCTTTGGGTGGACGTTCTGTTAGTCAGAGAGGAGCATCTGTGCAAATCTTGTTGTTGTTGTTGTTGTTCTTTGCTTCTCTAGACATTTCATCAAATGGTCACTGAGTCAGAATAAGTGGGTTTCTCTATTAAAGTCTGTGTGGAGGCTGCATTCCAAAGCACTTGGAGGAATTGAAGATAAATATCCCTCCCCAGAAAATCAAACCTCTTTCCTAAAAACTAAATACAACATTTATGAAGACAGCTCCTAAATGAAGACTTGTTCGATGCTCATTTTGGGCTGAAAAGCAGATTGGGGAGGGTCTTCATTCTGGAGCAACAGGGTACAATTTAATTCATCATGGTCTCAGTTGCGCAATGTATGCATTTACCATGTTTAAGAAAATATCAATGTATAAGTAAACTGATTCTAACAGCAAGGAAATGTTAAGCAGCCAGCTTAACCTCCAGCCAGAAGACAATGTACTGAAACTCTGTAGAGCAAGAACCATTTCTTTGTTCTATGCTTATGCAGGACCCACCATGATGGGTTTATGGTCTATGGCTGAGGCTCCTAGAAGCTGGGGGTGTATCCGGGACACTGTTTTGATGAGGTCAGTTCATAACACTGCTTTGGCAGTTAATGATGTAACGCAGTGGTGCTCAACCTCTGCCCTGCAAGCCAGATCTGTCCCACATGGCCATCTTCCCACCAGTCTGGAAATTTAGCAGTGGGGAAACAGTGGTAATGTTAATTGCTGGTCTCCTAGTGACAGACCTGTAGGAAGCTCTGTGGACTGGATAACGTGGTCCTGTGTGGTACATCATGCCACCATCCAGTAAGGCTAGCACACAGAGCCACTTTGTAGCCAGATCTGGTGCACAGGGTCAAGCCAGTGTGTATCCAGATCCAGTGCATGTGGCCAAATCTGGCACGTAGGGTGGGCTTAGTGTGCAGCCAGATCTGGCATGTGAAGCCTAGCCAGCAGGCAGAGTTGTGCTAGCATTCTGGATTGCACCTGCAGACTGACATTGCACACAGACCATGTGCTAGATCAGGCCCATGGACCACTCCCACGTCTCTCATGGCCATAAGGTTGAGCACCGTTTTCATGGTCTAACAATCTGGTCCCTGCTCTTCTTCCTTCTTCCCATGTGTCAAGCATGGGAAAGGAGTGTTTTAAGGAACCAACAAGAAGGTGAAGGGAGGCTCCTAAGGAGTTATGGCATGAAAGACTGGAATGATCTATATAGGTATTTATACTGCACTTATCCCCATAGTGTCCAAGTGGCTTGGGTAGCTTTTGAGGTGTACATGGGCTCATCTAGCCTGTCGCTAGTTTCACCCCGCTAACTGGCAGCCCCATGAAGGAACCAGAGTTGGCTTGGGTTACATACAGTCTTCAAGATAAAGCACTCTTTTCTATAAAGGAAGACGAAAGTGGGTCCTGGGTGCAGGACCAATAGTCAAGGCCACACCGTTTTTATATATATATATAAACTGTGTTACCTTTGAGACATATATATGTTTGCAAAGATTTTATGTTTTAAAATTTCCAATCTAAACCCTAAAGCGTCACTAGCCAGTATACATTGGCAATGCATAGGGGGTGCACCCAGGTGCGCATGCACCCCCTGAGATTGGCTATGCACCCCCTGGAATCACCAGCTGCAAAACCGGAAGTGCACTTCCAGTTTCACTGCTGGCTCAGCAATCAGCCACTGGGGGATCCCCCTTTGTCAGTGATCTGGTGCCCCTCAGACCCAGGAGGAACCAGTTGCCCATGCCACTTTACACTCAGAGTTGCTTCACATAACAGGCCATGTGTGTGAATGTGGCCTCTCTGTGTGCAGAAAGGTAGCAGGCGGAAAAGGGGAAGTCTCAAAGGTAACATAGCAGCAGAGGAGAGAGAGCAGGACAAACCCAAGGCAGGTGACAGCTGTAGAGAACCAATATATACCTCAGCTAATCTGTCCCCATCCTATCCATTCATTAGCATCCTCACAGCAAGGGATACAGGCGGCTTACTCATCCCCGTCCCCACTCCAGGTAGATAGTCCACCACAAGTCTACAAACTGAACTGATGCACTGACACTCCAGCTGACCTTGCTTTATGGTTGCAGGACTATGTCCTTGTTAAAGCTAAGTAGTGAGCAATTTCTATTCAACTTTGAAGGAAATGACAAGTAAAATGCAAATACTATGGCTACGCATGCTTATTTTTCAATCTGCAAGTCATGGAAATATATATATATATATATATATATATATATATATACAAACACATTCAGTGTGGCCCTCCATGTTGCAAAGGATGAGTTTCCCTCATGTATTCTACAATGAAATGCGTGAACTAGTTTTTGAATGAGATACAGTCACGTTTTATGCAAAGAACAGATCAGCCCAGTGACTAAATATGGGCACCAGATCTAAGTGCTAAGGGTCAGAATCCAAGACAGTAACAATGTGCCCTGGAAATAAGGTGATATGTTATTGCTTGAAAAATAAACAGCCCCGTAGCTTACATCGGCTGAATGAAGAGCTGTGCTGCACCAGGTGATGAAATGTTCCCCATCCTGTAAGAACTACCTCCAACATATATGTAAATACCATGTGATCCAGTGCAAAAACAATGTTATCTGTTCAGTTCCCTACCACCTCCCTCAGCCCCACCCCATTGTACTAGCTTTACTCTTCATTCTGGAGATTCCCCCCTGCTCAGCAATGTTGCTTCCCAACCTCACAGTTAGTTCAGACCAATCTGTCAAAACTACAGCCATAGTTTTTCAAGCCCTAGGCCACCAGGGACAGGCTGAGATGACAATGGAGTGTTTGCCATGACCTACCTAAGCACTTATATGACATAAATATTAATGGATTCTTCCCTGCAGCACTCCTAAAAGGTAGGAAAGTATTTTTTTCCCTTGTCCAGGCTTCCTCTTCTGGCCTGGCAGAGCAACCTGAGGCAGGCTGGGCCAGGGGAGAGATGCTCAGATGCTCAAGCCTGGACTTTGCTGAAAAGTAGGCAACAGACTTTTTTTTGCATAGGGAATTAAGACATAGTTGTTTGAATTGGCCCTGTCCCAGTCTAATAGTACCATTCTGGTAATGGCCTACGGTAAAATACTACAAGCAACACGCTCAACTCAGAGCACCTAGTTCCTGATTTTCATGATCCGTATACCCAGGCGGTTAGGGTTGATGTCTAAGAAAAGCTTAGATGATGAATGAATAATAATGTTGAAATATAGGATCATCACAAGAACAATGCAAACTTCAAGCAGATACAAACAATATCATTATTGCCATTACTTAGAGCTATTTAGAGCTAAAAACCTGTTTGGGCCAGAATTCTTTGGAGGTATGTAATGTGCAGAGTTCTGAGATAAAACAAAGGAATTAAAGCTGCTAGGAGATTTGATAATGACAATGAGGGACTGGTTGCAGCCTGCAGAAACCTGAAAGGAAACTAGAGAGTGCAGGAATTAGAAGGCATTGCTATGACAACAAAGTAAACCACCCCTAAAGAGAATAGAAAATATGTACAGCAAAGCCAGAATCATAAGGAAAGAAATGTGTATTTTAAAAAGGAGGTGAATGATACATTGCTTTGAAAGCAAAATGATGCATGACTTCTTACATGTTTTACTTATGTGCAGTACATCTTCATTAAAAAACATGCCTTAATGAGTAAAAAAGAAATTTTCCCCAAAGTACCACTTTGCCCAGTGTGTAGATTTTCAAATGATCCAGAAATATCATACCATTCAGATCTTTATTTTAACCCTGGATTTTGCCAGGCTTGAAGGCAAAATAATGTTCTGTAGGCTTTTTCTAACCACAATTAATGTTTACTTTGTAAAGTTAACTTTTTTTTCTCTAAATAATGTTAGCCATATAGAAAGTAGTCCTTTTTATTTATATTCAGAGCAAGTTGGACTTAAATTCTGTGATGCACTGGAGGCAAATATCTGGCAATTCTTCAGCAGCTGCATTTGAGTGTAAAAGCCAGGAGGGTTGGTTTTGTTCTCTTCTGGTGAATTCACAAAAGAGTGCTGAAGTCAATAGAGTAGTCCCTAGATATGTGCACTGCTTCTAAATCTGTAGTTGGAACCAGGGTAGATTCTAGACAGAAACTCAACCATGAATAAATAAAAGTTAAAGACTTGGTCCTCATTCCAGCAGCAACTCAGTTGCTTTAACTTTGTCAAGTTTTTCTTTGGTACTTATATAGCCTTGTTACCAGCCTACCTGAGCTCCTCACAGTCTTTAATGTATCACCACACCTTTCAGAACCAGGGCAATGCTATCAACCCCTTTCTGCCCTTGGGGAAGGACATGGAGGTATACAGAGACTAAAGGGTTGTCTATGCTGCCATCCAAAAGTGCAACAGCAGCTTGTGCAAATATATCCAAGATAGTCTTAAAGGAGTCAGCTCAAATCCTGATGGCAATACAGCCATGGGAGCAAGGGCCTCAACTCAGGCCAGATTCCCCAGTATTCATCCAAGTTTCTGTCCTGCCATGGGCTACATTGTTATCAGTACTGGAAGTAGCTAATTTAAACCTAGCTGAAGTATGCCTATAAGAGCTGCAACCTCACCTTGACTGCAATGCAGACCCCTACTAAAAGCCTTGCTTGCAAGAAGTTTCTGGCAGGTACTTTCAGTACCTCTGCTAGCAGTATCTCAGGCACTTACTCTCCTTCCACATGTAAGAAGGGGTCAGAAATCAACCTACTTTAGCCAGCATAAGTGGAGGCGGAGGGGGAAAAAATGCCAATTTTTCAATACTCTAGAAGGGAGTGTTTGTGAGACATTCCATTTGATAAATCCATAGCGTGGCATGAATAGAAGAGGTGTTTTACCAGGCACTGATTGACAACAAACCTTTCTAGGGAGACCAATAGAGTAGAGGTTGGCTCACTAACATGTACTACTGAAAACAAAAATATTTATTAATAATTTACTAAAAAGAGAGATGCGACTAGGGAAACACACTTAAAAGTTTGACAGGCTTTCTTCTGCAAAGAGTAATGAAAGGAGATGCTACTGTCACATGATGCAGAGGCCCATAAAGTATGAAACCTTTCTAAGGGTTCTTGATGAACAAACAGAGCATTGTGACTTTAGTTTCAGTAAGGAAGGATACAAAAACATGTCTGTCAGTTGGGATTTTTAACAAGAAACCTTTTACAAAAAATATTATTTAATGCTTAAGTCAAATCTAGAGCTAGTGTGAGTCAGTGATTCTCAACCAGGGTGCATTGCATCTTGGGGTGCCATGAGATCCTTTAAGGGGTGCTGTAAGGATGTCATACAATGTTCACAGTTACGTGTGCAAATATGATTCACAAGATAAACACAAAGATTTCAAATAGGAATCCAGTGTCCAAAATGTTCTGACCTGTTGTGGGCTTTCTGAGTTCTTTGCCACAGAAGAATTGCTCTATTATTTTTCTGTAATCAAAAAACCAAACACAAACTAAGAGCTCACATCTTCTGTGATGCGTCTTAAGCCTATGAAGATTGAGAACTACTGGTCTAAGTTAATAAAAATGCAAGTCACCCAGCAAGAAAATATGGAAGCATATTGTAAGAAATAGCAGTTCAATTGTAGAAAAGAGAAGTACTGTACAAAAAAATGCCTGTTAAGAATACTGGAGTCCATGGGAAGATATGGGACAGGTACCAAGTGGACAAGCACTACAGATGAGTTCTTCCTATCTACTGTAAACATGTGGGAATGTTGGAAATGAGTCCCTCAAAGCAAAGGAATCAGGGAGTGGGTAAGGGTGAGTGACATCCAGTTCCTGGAATGTGCATGCACAGACAGCTTTTGCTATTGTTCTCAAGATCTGGAATAGTGTTGCACATACAATACATTTAAAACTGTCTCTTGCAGAATTACTTTTGTTCTGTAGAGAGACTTTTACAGATGTGAGTTATAACCTGGGGCTGAAGGAGCCCTTGTTAGAGGAGAAGTGATACTTGATGCTTTTTAGGGGAAAAATAAAGAATGTTTATTTAGGCGCTTATCTACATAGGACATTTTTCCAGTTATACTGGTGTAATTGTACCAATGCAGTTAGACCACCAACGTAACGTCCCATAAGGACATTCTTATCCTGGCATAAGAGGGATGCTTATAAAGGAAAACAAAAAGAGGATTTTCCTACTCTGAAAGGAAAATCTGATAAACAGGGTTACAACAGCTTAAGTACAGCAGTTTCACATTTTGCCCTTCTTTATACTGATATAACTTTCCTGGATAGACAATGCTAAGGCTTAATAAACAACACAAGATATCACCCCCAAGTTTAACTGTCACAGTACTATTGTATTCTCAAAGGGCCTGATCCAAAGCCTGTTGAAGCCAATAGGACTCTACTTACTTTGATGTCTTATGAGAAAAGGTCGGAAGAAGTGGGATTATTTAGCCTGGAAAACAGAAGACTGAGGGGGGGATTGGATTACATTATTTAAATACCTGAAGGGTAGTTATAAGAAGGATAATGGTAAATTACCTTCTATGGCCATAGGGTAAAGATAAAGAAGTAACCTCTCTCTCAGTCACAGTGGACTGTTTTTCTAACACAACAGTCTCTGGGGCAGTTCTAGGCAAGGTTAGCCCCCAAATTACTGCACTGCAACTGTAGCAAAAGAACAGGTTAGGGGCTATTTAGAAAAGCTGGACATATACAAGGCCAGGGGGCCAGATAGGATACACCTGAGGGTACTGAGGGAGTTGATTGCAGAGCCACTGGCCATCATCTTTGACAACTCATGGCAATCAGGAGAGATACTGGACAACTGGAAAAGGACAAACATAGTGCCCATATTTAAGAAAGAGAAAAAGGAGGATTCAGGGAACTACAGACCAGTTGGCCTCACCTCAGTCACTTGAAAAATCATGGAGCAGGTCCTCAAAGAATCCATTTCTAAGCACTTGCAGGAGAAGAAGGTGATTAGGAACAGTCAAAATGGATTCACCAAGGGCAAGTCATGCCTGACCAACCTGATTGCCTTCTATGATGAGGTGACTGGCTCTGTGGATACGAGGAGACCAGTAGATGTGGTATACCTTGACTTTAGCAAGGCTTTTGATATGGTCTCCCACGACATTCTCCCTGGGAAGCAAAGGAAGTCCAGGTTGGATGAATGAACTGTAAGGTGGATAGAAAACTGGCTGGATCATCAGGCTCAGACGGTAGTAGTCAATGGCTCAATGTCTAGTTGGCAGCCTGTATTAAGTGGAGTGCCCCAGGGGTCAGTCCTGAAGCCAGTTTGGTTCAATATCTTCATCAATAACCTGGAAGATGGGATGGAGTGCATCCTCAGCAAGTCTGCAAATGACATCAAGATAGGTGGAGTAGTAGATAAGGTGGAGGGTAGGGTTCGATTTCAGACAGACCTAGACAAATTGGAGGATTAGACCAGAAGAAATCTCATAAGATTCAATACAGACAAGTCTAAAGACCTGCATTTAGGATGGAACAATCCCATGCACTGGTATAGGCTGACTGGCTAAGCAGCAGCTCTGCAGAAAAGGACCTGGGGTTACAGCAGACAATAAGTTGAATATGAGCCAACAGTACACCCGTGTTGCCAAGATGGTTAACGACATACTGGGCTTCATTGATAGGAGTGTTCCCAGCAGATCAAGGGGAGTAATTAATTATACCTCTCTATTCAGCATTGGTGAGGCCACATCTGGAGTATTATGTCCAGTTTTGAGCCCCCACCATAGAAAGGATGTGGACAAATTGGAGAGAGTCCAGGGGAGAGCAACAAAAATGGTTTGGGGTTTGGGGCACATGACTTCTGAGAAGAGGCTGAGGGAACTGGGCTTATTTAGTTTAGAGAAGAGAAGACTGAGAGGGGATTCAATAGCAGCTTTCATCTACCAAAGAGGATGGAGCTAGACTGTTCTCAGTGGTGGCAGATGACATAACAAGAAGCAATGGTCTCAAGTTGCAGGAAGGGAAGTTTAGGTTAGATATTAGGAAAAATGTTATCACTAGGAGGGTAGTAAAACACTGGAACAGGTTACCCAGTGAAGTGGTAGAATCTCCAACCTTGGAGGTTTTTAAGATCTGGCAAGACTAAGCCTTAGCTAGGATGATATAGTTTGGGATGGCCCTGCTTTGAGCAGAGGTTTGGACTAAGTGACCTCCTGAGGTCCCTTCCAATCATAATTTTCTATGATTCTATGATCCTCTCCAGCTGGTCATATGGGTACAATCCTAGCAATGACACACTTGTACCAACACAAGGGTACCATATAACAATGAATCCTTACTACCCAGTAGAGGTAAAACAACACACATTGTTTATGTAGATATCCCTTTCAAGAGGCCATCTTCTTTCTGTATTGGCTTATAAAACAGAGTTGTCCTTTGCAAATCCAAACAGCTTAGTCTCTCTAAAGAAAAAGGGCTTGTCAGCATCCTATTCTCCACTCCTAAAATGCTTTAGGAACTATTTCTGAAACCTGTGGAGCACCCTGCTCTTACTGAAATGAACAGCAGTCAGCACCTTCCAGATTCAGCTCCTGAATCCAGCAACTACGGTGTGGAAGCATGAAGGCTTGGAGGCATTTCAAAAGGGGAAGTTTCAAAAAGGTAGCAGCTGGTAGCTCCTAATTGTCATGTATGAACCAGTTAAAAATGATTAAAATGTAGCAAACCAGCTCAAACTTTAAGGCTTTCATCCAGAGCTAAAGTTGGAGCAGTTTGCTACATTTCAATCATTTTCAGCTCCTTCATACATAACTATTAGAACTACCAGCTGCTGCTCTTTTGAAATGTTCCCCTTTAGAAAAGGTTCCAAGCCCTAGTGTGCCTGTACCCTAAATCTTACCTAGCTGTTACACAGCTCATGTTTCCTGCTGTTTTATGTGACTGAAATTTAAATCATGACCTCAGAAGATCTAGTTTAGGTTTAAGAGGTGCCTTCACTTCATGCTACAGCTACTGCACCTATGACAAAGGATGTTTAAACTGATTAGACAAATAACATTTTACTAATGACCTTTGTTTTCAGAAGTATTTTGAAGTAAGCACATATGTAAAGGATTAAAACAAACAAACAAACAAAACCCACCAGCCCAAATCCTTTCCCAGCAGTTTCAAGAGCATATGCAAGTCAGGAAGTAAGTAGAATTGCAAGAAAGTTTTTTTATTAAATATGATAGCTATCTTCTATCTTACTGTCACTGACCATTATGGTATCTAAGGCTGACATCTACAAAGCTATTCAAGTACCTAATACAGGGGTGGGCAATTATTTCAGGTGGAGGGTCCACTTACTGAGTTTTGGCAAGCCATCGAGGGCCACATGACAGGCCGCCAGGGGCAGATAAATATTAATTTTCTAAATTTTTTAGGGGCCCCGTGGGCCAAATAGAATGGCCTGGCGGCCTGAATCCAACCCGCGGGCTGCATTTTGCCCACCCCTGACCTAACACTTTTTTATCTTCCATATTGTTGGGTTTTTGGTTGTAGCCAGGTTGGTCTAAGGATATAGGCTGGCAAGGTTCTTTGGGTAGTTATGACATCTTTTATTAGATGAACTGAGTAGCTGGGGAAAAGTCCTTAGCAAGCTTTTGGGTGACTGCACCCAGAGGGCATGGCCCAGCTGCAGCTGACAATGCAGGGCCTGGTGTTTGGGAATTCAGCAGAGGGAGCGTGGTCATATTAATGGCTGCTACTCCCCTGCCACCAAATTCCCCACCCCATAGGGAGCCCCATGGGCCAGATGCCATGACTCCATGGCCACACTGGGCCCACAGGCCAGAGGTTGAATGCCCCTGCTATAAACTGTTTTATGGCATACTAGATAACAGAGGTCACTTCTGGCCTTATAATGTAAAATCATAATTTAGTATTGCCTCAGAAGAGTAGGACTAACTTAGATAATTAAGTTAAAAAGGTTTCACAGAGACTATGGAATTTAGAATCTCAAGCCCTAAATTTTCCCCCTAAATTTTGATGGGGAATGCTCAAGTTTGTTCTGCAACACTTTTGAAGCTCCTGGTCAAAGAACTGCTACATTAGTTCACCTTAAGGGAATTATGAAGCACACAGGATCTGAAAGATTAAGGGAGTGGATTTGCCCATCTCACTGCCAACATGGTCCTTTTAGTGCTTTCTGATCTGCAGAAAGCCTTTTGCTGTTAATGTCTGAGAATAATGGAATTACAGCCTCAGACATATTCCTCTAAGTCTCCACTCAGTTCCCTGAACAAGGACAATGAGTTCAGTACAGCTTCAGGCATATTCCTTTCAGTCCCCAGTCCAGTTGTCCAGATGGAAAGAAAGCATAGCCACTATGTTTCCTGAAGAGAACTGTTTCACAGTGGGTGACCTGAGAATGGTCCTGGTGTGAGGAGAGAAGTGCAGAAAGCAAGAAAAGAAAGAAAAAGCAGGGCTGAGTCACAACATTTGATTGAAATCTCTGATTACTCATCTTTGCTGAAATTCCTCCTTTCCAAATGTCCTGCAACAAATTCATTGCCCTAGCAATAAGTGTCAAAGAAAACAATGGGCTAGCAATTCTACTTCTCAAGATTATTGCTGAGACTTCCAGATCACTGGGGCATGCATAATGAATGGGTTTCCTGCAATTACACCAGTAAAGAGCCATATGGCTCAGGTGTTAGCATTCTTTCTCTACATCAAAAGCTGTAAGATTTGTAAGACTGCCACAAGAATACCTTCACTCATGCATGTTCAATAGCAGCATGTTAGTATGGTACATGTGGCTACTGCAGTACAGTACCATTCTTATTAAAAATTCTCTCACTGCTTCACCAGCACTGCAAGTTATGTTGGGAGCCCTGGCATAGACAGGTGGTTGGTAATAACTGCCATTCAAGCTACCATGTCATATACACATACTCTGAAATTTAAAACATTGGTGTCTGTCTGTGCCAGCAGTCTTGCCATTGCTATCAACCAGCTGGAGAGTTGAACAAGTCAAGGACTCAGATGTTGACTCACTCACTAGTGGCTGTCTAGATGGAAGTTAAAAATATCGTAATCTTTTCCAAAAGAACAAAGGATAACTGTAGTTTTGATCCCCTGGCCAACATCTCCCCTCTGTGGAAAATAGGTTCTGTGTTAAACTTTCACAACTAAACCTGAAACCAGCTATATTTGTTTTAGGTTTTGTTACAAATCTAAAGTTCAAGCCAAGTTTGCAAAGCATGGGCCAAGTTTCAAGCAAATCTAGGCTGACTTATGGTTTTGAGTGGAAACCATACTCAATTCAGTAGTTTCACAGGGGTTTGTCCTGAAACCAGGCACAATCTAACAGATTCAAGATGAGTATTGTTTTGAGATTTAGGTTCAAACTACATCAGAGCCAAAACCATCACATTTCCTCTAATATCCAACACTGTAGTGTCCTTGGGGGAAAGAGGGGCTGGAAGAGGCACGCAAGGAACACCACAACTGCACACTTACTCAATGCACAATCAATGCCAATATGCCACTATAAAATCATTCCATTTTACACCAGCCAGAAAATGAGCCCCAAGTTATTCCTGCAATAAACTCTATGAGAATTTTTGTTATAGAAGATACTGCATAAACAATACAGTAAACCATACAGTTGTATAAACCAGAAAAACTGTTCTACAGTTGTCCATTTATTTCTTTCCTTTCTTCTAATGATTTTTTTAAATCTCTCTCTGCTGCTTTAATACAGTTGCCTTCCTATCAGATTGGAAACAAAAGCTACAGTTGTCTCGTATCACATGCCACAAGTTACTTGCAGTGTAGTAAGTTGAAATACTGTTGGGAAATAATTAGTAATACACTAATTTCATTTAAAGATAGGGCACTTTCCACAAGATATGCATATTGCTGCACTATCTTCAAAGTTGCTCTCATCCTGTTCAACACAGATGTAGGCATAGAGCTTTTGTCCACTTCTTGTCTTACAAATATTCAAAAAAAAAAAAAAAAAAAGAGGAGGAGGAGGAATAAAGCCTTTAAAAAACATGGCAATTATCTTATTGACAAATTTTCCCACAGCGGCCAATGGTTTATAAAGACAATCATGAGCAAGTCTATCAAATTAAAATAAACAAGAGTAACATGTAATCAATTCTATTCCCTTAACAATTTAACATTAACATCCACTTCTAGGATTATTTCATGCTACAACATATAATGGTTTCACTACATTTTCCACACTTCATGTTATGCCTACCAAGGCTAATGCCAAGCACTATGCCACGGAGTAGAAAGGTTCTAATGTTTTGTAGGTCTTCATGAGAAACTCTAGACAAATGAAGATGTTAGCATATGACAGCAGTAAGTGTATGCTGCGGTACTAGGGCAAACAGCCCTTAGTACAACAAGGAATTTGGAGCGTGCTTGACTTTGGCTACCCTCTGGGCGTGTCTACATGTTCATTAATGCACTGTAATTACAATGCATTAAGTTTAGTATCTGTAATGGCAGGTACTAAATGCACTGTAATCAGTGCTACTGCACGTTAGCACAGATTAATGCTTTTTAGTAACATTAATGTGCTGCATATTAGTAGACTAAATCTACTGCACGTTAGCACGATTTTTGAATGGCGCACTAATGCACAGTAGAATTAGTCCAATGTGCATTTAGCATCTCTTGTAGACATGTCCTCTCAGTGGTGCCACTGGCTTTGATGGGATTAAATACAGGATACAGCGTTAAGATCATATTTAAATCTTTGTAGGACCAAGATCACTGGCTATTAATACAACAAATAGAAAATAGACAAATAATACTTTGCACTTACAAAGCATCCTCCAGCCATTGATCTTAACAATGAAGTAGACTAAACGTCATAGAATTATAGTGTTTCATCATGTAAAAAATGGGACTGAGCAGGAACCTTTGTGCAGGATGTCAAAAAACCATCCTGACACGTGGCTTTAGGAAAGCAGTTTTCCAGCTGGCATAGAGCAAGCAAAGCTCCTTCAGCCATGTATATTCCACAAGCCATCAGGAAGCCACAGGGAAGTTTGCCTGTTGGAGCCAGACTCCTGGAAACGTACTGTTCTCTGTAGTGGTTTCAATAGAAAAGAAAATCTGATTGCAAGGAAAATGGCCTTAACATATGAGCTGTTCTGAATAATTTTTCCAGTATATATTTCCCCCTCCATTTGCTGGAACAGCATGGCTCAAGGGGCAATTCATTCCCAACAGAAGGGTAAAATTAAACTCTAGAGAGGAATTTATGTAAGCCTGAAAGCACTTACTGGAATCTCCAGTTGCTTTAGTTTCATTCCCTCTCATAGTGACTTAACCTATCCAATAGGTCATAACTACTACCTTTATACCCTCATCAGAGCCAGGGAGGCAGGTTTTCTCTGTGCGCTTCCCCTCCAGGTGGACATTTCTGCTCTTAGGTCCACAGCTTGGGTTCCACCAGAGAAAGATGATTGAATCTCAGTGGGGAACAGCCCTGTGCTGCCAAGAAATGTGAGTATCTCTACTCACTGCCAGACAGAAGGCAGTTCGGGTTGGTATTCCTTTATTTATCTTTCCCAAATTTACACAGCTACATGGTCTGTTAAATAGTAAGTTATCCAAAGTGAATAAAGTTTGGGGGGAATTTCTCAATGTTAATATCGGTTGCCAAAAACTCCAGGGCAACTTGAATGTTGAACTACTTGAGCAATGTGCTAAATTCATCTCTGGCGTAATCCCACCAAAATCAATTACATGCCACCAGGCGTAAATGTGGTCCTTTCATGCTGCATAGATATGCCACTGGGTACTTCTGCTTTTCATTTAAATATTAAGTAGCCCTCTGCAACAGTAAGTAAGTTAGATGACAAAGCTGTTTTGATGAAACCTTTGCAACAAAAACTAAAAAAACTAAAAAAAGTGTAAAAAACCCCCACTACCAGCTGAGATGCTGCTGGGTGACTTTTCTTGTTTTTATTATGTTATGCCCTCTGGGATATATATCTAGTGCCTGTTCCATTTTCCATGATAGGATAATGCATGCAAGGAACCCCATAGCTTTACTATAAAATACTGCACGCCAAGGGCACCCAATGGAAGTAGTTGGCCAGCTCTAGGCATGAGGACTTGGACTGTAAGGAAAAACAGGTGAGCTTAAAATAGTGTGGAATTCCCCTCCACCACCTGCTCTGTGGAGCACACAACATATTTGTTGATTTATAAATGAAGCCCACCACCTGAACATCTGGAAATTGTGTATAGACAAACTACACCATTCACAAAATAATAGAACTAAAAATTAGTTCTAAAGTATTTCAGTTCCTACCATTGAGATGATTCAGAGGTCAATTAAAAACTCGGCCAGATACACTATAGCCTTAGGCTTGTGAAAAATAAAGCTTCTGGCAGGATTTTCAGATGTTCAGCTACTGAAAATGCCCTGCCATCAGTCTTGTAGTCTTCAGCTCCAGAATACAAAGACATTGGCTTTTGCTTTCTGTGCTTGCCAGTGCTTCCAGGTGATTTTCAACCACAGTGCCAAACATTGCAGTATTCTAGCCTTGGGCTACCAAGGTGCGAATTACTGTGATGAGGCTTGTATAAGATCTTGCAGCCTCTGGGCAATTCATAAATGGAAAATGTATTTCATGCTATTACAATTCTCTGGGAACCCAATAGCATAATATCCCCAGACTGCAAAAAGTAACAGCAAGTCAGGCAAATGCTCTTCATAGAAACCACATTTCAGCCTCAGTCAGTTACTTGGGATGTTTCTCTCTGCCTATCAGCATCACCTCTGTCTTATCTGAGATGAGCATAAGGCATGTATATCCTTACATCTGTCTGACAGGAGGAAAGCAAGAAAACCACAGAATCCGGGTTCAGTGAAGAGGTGATGTAGATCTCAGTGACATCTGCATACTGCTAGTCCTGCCAGCCATACTATCTCATCATCTTCTCTAGTAGCTTCACTAACACATTGAGTAAGAGACTCCAAAGGCCACATGAAAGAAATGTAAAGAGCAAGAATAACTTTTCAAAACTTTTAAAGAGAAAGAATAGCCCTGAGTAGTGCCTCCATCATTTCTGCAAGATTCTACAGGCAAATTAACAAAACCACAAAGTTAATGGTATCAGACAGTGATGATGATTAATAGACTCAGCAAAGACTACAAACACTGTATCCACTGTTTGAAGACCAGTCATAAATAGCAGTAAGATCCCCCAACTATACCACACTCAAAATCAATCTGATAGAGATAGAGAATAACAGCAAACCCAAGATGTAGGTGGTGCTATCCCCAAGCAACTTTTTCAGTAACCCTCTCCCAAATCAAAATGTTATCCCTTGTGGCAAGGCTCTTGTCTCCAGGAGAAGCTCTTTACAGGACAGTTAACATGGGCTCTTACTCAGGTGTTATCCCAGCCCCAACCTGTCCACACAAAAAAACCTGAATTAAGCAGTGCTGTACACCAAGGCTAACTGGCACAGCTGGAGATATACGAGTAAAAGTATGGATTCTTCTTTCACTTGGACTGGTTGTATTAAGAATGCAAGCTAAATCGCTCCAGCACTGCTAATGCTCAAAGCCTCTCCATGATTCCTCCCATATGTCCTGAACAGAAGAGTTCTCCCACAATTCACAGGGGGGGAAAATCAGGCACTGGTTTACCAAATAAAAAAAAGGGAAGAAAAAATAAACTACATTTTTTCTGAACCAATTTTCTGATTTTTGATTCAGCCACCAAACTGAACAACCTATTATTAACCCAGCCCTCCACAGAAGCATGTAGTCCATGTTTTGTGCTTCCTCCTTCTGCTACCTACATTACATAGACTAAGGGCTGCAGGGAGTACATACAGGAAGCCCCATCTCTGTCTCTTTGAAGCAAACCTACAGTAGTTCCTTAGAAGCCCAGTTTTATTCAGTGTTGTTCATTGTGTGGGAACCACAGGTCTGAAGCCTCAGTACAGATCCAGTTTTCATGTTAGGCAAGGTGCACAAACAGGCATGGCACGGAGAATGAGGAGGGCTCAAATTTCTAATCCCAGCTCTGTCAGTGATTTATGAAGTTTAGGCAAATTACTGAATATTCATGTCTCAGTTTCCCCTGCTATAAAATGAGAATAAGCTTCATCAAATGGGCAGACTGCAGTGAGGAACTGTGAATCTGCACAGTATGCTGAAAAGAAATGCTAATTATTATAGTGATAGAAGTTATAATTTAGAGATGCTCTCTAAGGACTCTGAGGAAGTTGGCACATCAGAAATGGTCCCTCAGTTAAGTAGTTAGCTAAGGAGAGACAAAGGGTCTATAGAGGTTCCCTACTGCTCTATAATTAAAGTTTGTTTTCATAGGTGGAAGGAGAAAAAAATTTGGTGGGGGAGGAGCCTAAGCACACGGAGAAGGAAAGTTTGTGGGGGGAGGTGGGGAGGGGAGAAAATGGGGCTGGGGCTGGGACGGGGACTGGGCAGGGATTGGGACAGAGTGGAGCTGAGCCGGGTCCAGGATTGGGGGTGTGCCCATGAGGCCACCCTTTCCCCCAGGCCCAGAGTTGTTGCCCGGCACCAGCACCTCCTGCGCCAACGAACCCACTGCCCCCCAGCCTGGCTCCGGCTCCAGCCCCGGCCCCGGCTGCCTCCTTGCGCTGACTCTGGCCCCACACTGCCCAGTGGGGCCTGGAGTGGGGGGCCAGAGCAGGGTCAGCCTCAGCTGCATTGCCAGGCCAGAGGGGACGGAGCCCCTGAGAGTCCCACGCCTGCTCCACCAGGCCCTGCACAGCTGAGGCGGGGCAAGGCAGGGCATGGGATGGAGCTATGGTTTGTCCGGGGGGTGTCGGGAGAGGGTGGCAGCTCCCATCGCTGCACACATCCCGGGAGGCCAGAGGTGGGGTGGGGCATGTGCTTCCAGATCTGCACAGGGCAGGGCAGGCCGCAACTGTAGGCTGGGGCTGGGGCAGCGCTGGGCTCTTCCTGGCAGGGGAGGCCATGCTACGCTGGAGGCTGTTGGTGGTGGAGCTGGCAGGGGTTGGGTGGGCTATGGCCAATCTTGGGGTGGCTGTAGCCACCCCCCCACATATAGCCCCCTCCCAGCGCTGCCACCGCCTGCCCAAAGTGTAGCACGGCCCCCCACTGGGAAGAGTCTGGTGCAGCCCTAGCCCCAGTCCGCAGCAGTAGCCCATCCTACCCCGCGCAGATCAGGGACATGTGTCCCCCATGATTCCTGGGGTGCGTGCAGCAGCAGGAGCCATGCCTCCCGGATGAGCCACTCGCAGCTCAGTCCTGTGCCACCAGCTGGGCAGCGCCTGCCTCACTCCCTCCCCATCCCTGCTGCAGCTGCCGGAAGCACTCAGCTGAGCTGCCTTATGGCCCTACCACTGTCCCATGTTTGGAGGGGCTAAGCACCATTAACCCCCACTTTCCAGTGCCTATGTCTGTTGTTTAATTCTCCTCATTCATAGATTCATAGATGTTAGGGTCGGAAGGGACCTCAATAGATCATCGAGTCCGACCCCCTGCATAAGCAGGAAAGAGTGCTGGGTTCAGATGACCCCAGCTAGATGCTTATCTAACCTCCTCTTGAAGACCCCCAGGGTAGGGGAGAGCACCACCTCCCTTGGGAGCCCGTTCCAGACCTTGGCCACTCTAATTGTGAAGAAGTTCTTCCTAATGTCCAATCTAAATCTGCTCTCTGCTAGCTTGTGGCCATTATTTCTTGTATGCCTGTGTTTACTGAACTCAATGATCACTAAAACTATCTTTCTCTATACTACTGTTCTGCAATGATCTGCCATGTTGATGATTTCAGTATCTACCAATAAGATGAAGAAGCATTATAATAGTCTAAATCTACCTCAAATATGCCCCTACTTTATCTGGTGGCTCTGCTTAGAAATGCAGTCTGAAGCCATGCATTTTAAAAGCAACCTTCTTTTTCTCTCCTTTCACATTTCTTACATCCTCTTCAGTGGGTTTCTGGCAGTTCTACTGCAGCCCCACAACAGACAGCTATGCTCACTATCCCTGTCTGCCTCACTTTTCCTCATTGGGAGATTTGACTCAGAGATAAGCACAAGTTCAAGGAAATCTTATGACACTGACTTTAGGGCTGCTCTCAAGCTAAGCTGGTGTGAAAGGTGGAGATGATGGTGACATTTTAAATATCCCACTGAAACACAAATTCTTATATTTTCTAAACTCAGAGAAGTCTCCCAACAAAATCTTCAAAACAAACACTACCATGAGTAAGGCTTGGCTTTAACATTGTGACTGCCTCATGGCAAAGCTTACTTTCATTTTCAGTGCTGATACATATCCAGCATCTAGGCTGATAAAAGGGGATTTTCTGCATATTACAAAGCATTGCATGTTCAGTGTATGCACACACGAAACCCACTGCTATGCAGCCACCTGTTTGGCTCAGTGCCAGAGTCTGTTACACCTCATAGTCCTTAATTTAAGTGTCCTCACAGCACCCACAGAAGTAGGAATACAGAAGTGTTGTGAGGATGAACACATTAAAGATTCTAAGACACTTATATAGGAATTAAGGCTCAAAGAAGTTAAATGATATCCCTTGGGTCATGAAGGAAGTCTGTGGCAGAGCCAGATGCCTGGAGACATGCAGGACATCTGCTCCAATGCATTGTAATTATAGCATGTTGGAGCAGACGCAGTTGGCAAAAGAAGGGCCAACCCCACCATAGTGTTCATTGAACCTGATGCTCAGACCTCCACTCCCGGCTTGGTTTCTAGCCATGTTGGGGGTGCAAGGCTCTGGCCAGCCAGGGCAGCTAGAACATTCTCTCTTGCTAGATAATGCAAGCTGCTGCACCTGGGGAGAAAAAACCAGCAGCATACCTACAGGCTGGGGAACTCCCTTCTTGTCAGTGCAGAGGCAGAAAAGGATCTTGGAATCATTATTGATGCCAAAATGAACATGGGCCGACAGTGTGGGGATGCAGTCAGGAAGGCCAACCGCACCTTGTCATGCATCCACAGATGCATCTCAAGCAGGTCCAAGGAGGTGATCCTCCCCCTCTATGCAACACTGGTCAGGCCGCAGTTGGAGTACTACATCCAGTTCTGGCCACCGTACTTCAGGAGGGATGTGGACAGCATTGAGAGGGTCCAGAGGAGGGCCATCTGCATGATCAGGGGGTAGCAGGGCAGGCCCTATGAGGAGAGGCTAAGGGACCTGAACCTGTTCAGCCTCCACAAGAGGAGGCTGAGGGAGGATCTAGTGGCCTGTTACAAACTAGTCAGGGGGGACCAGCAGGCATTGGGGGAGTCCCTGTTCCCCCGAGCACTACCAGGAGTGACTAGAAATAACGGTCACAAACTGGCCGAGGGTAGATTCAGGCTAGACATTAGGAGGCGCTACTTCAGTCAGGGCGGCTAGGATCTGGAACCAACTTCCAAGAGAAGTGGTGCTGGCTCCTACCCTGGGGGTCTTTAAGAGTAGGCTAGATGAACACCTTGCTGGGGTCGTTTGACCCCAGTGCTCTTTCCTGCCATGGCAGGGGTCAGACTTGATGATCTGTCAAGGTCCCTTCCGACCCTACAAACTATGAAACTATGAAACATGCAGTGTACCAGGCAACCCTCCCTGTACTCCCACTGACCATCTGGCAGTTTGGTTCACCAGGGAAGGTGATGGCTATTCACACTGCAGTGTTTAAGCAGAAATGGCAAGCTTTGGCAAATACTGTGGATGTCAATGGGTATTCAGAGTGGTGCCATGTGGGTTGGGGTCATGCCACTGTGAGGAGGTGCCACCTTGGGGTTGGCACCATCCCCTGGGCATTAAAGTTCAGGCAGGTGGATAGAGCACTCCATGGAGCAGAAGTAGTGCACCCTGGACTGCTGGAGAACTGCAAATTGCTTTTATGATCTCCATGAAGATACTCCTTGCCCAAAAAGTCATCTTTGCTATGATCCTAGCACACTTAACATGTGTTTTGTTGCTTGATGGACACTCATTTTAAGCGCATGTAACACATACTAAGCATAATGTGCAACATGACCTCTATTTACTAAACTCCTCCCTCCATAATACACTAGACATATGCTAACTAAAAAGTGAGGTCCTAATTTTCCTTTTTTTTTTTTAGACTGACACACAGAAGGCACTCAGGCAATGTTTTTCCTTCCAGTTTTCTGATGTTAGGAAACCAAAAAATGTTTCTCAGTGCTTTCACTTAAAAATAAGAACATTTTAGAATTTATCACCAAAATAATCAAGAACATATAAGATGTTTACTTTTATATAGCTCATATTTACTGTATCTCAACCAACCCTTTTTGAACAAGGTTTAAAGATTTTATGTAGCTGTAAATCAGAACCACAGAAACCTGGAACTTCTGGATGCCACTGTTCAGGTTTCCAAGTCAAGCAGAGGATGAGGTTTCTCTCTTTGTTTCAGGACACAGAAACAAAAACAAAAAATAAATCTCTTCAGAAAAGTTCCCTTTTCTCTGGCTTCCCATTATCACAGACAATTTCTTCCCTCAGTAATGACTGTTTAGGGCAATTATACGAGAGCATACAGAGGAATCTGTAGCACATAACAATAATTAATTCCAGCTGATGCTACAAAGGGAAAGAAAATCCCCCACAAGGAAAGGAGAAGGAGAGGTTGATAAAATATTTCAGTTCAAAGATCTCTATAAAGTGTTGTTTTACAGATTAAAATAAATGGGCAGAGGAAAGGAGGGGTTAGAGTAGCCCAGGTGAGTATTACATCTCAACAGTGTGGCTACTCCTGTATTTCCTTTCCCTTTGGCTAACACAACCTTCCTGTTGAGCCTGTTAACACTGCAGATGGCTGATCTGTGGTTGCTGTGGATTACAGACATAGGAGAGCATTGTATCTGCTAAGTTAGCAATGGGGACTCTCAAGCTGTGACTCTAAATTAGTGATGATTACTAATGCCTGAAAAGTGAAATGTATTGCAAACACTTCCCTTACAAGAGCAAGTTATTTTAAAGGACTGCCTTACAATTAATCCAAAATGAGGAAGTTAACTCAAAATGAAGTTAATACAATAGTATTTGTTGTTAGTTCAATACCAACTCAGAGCCCCGGGACTCCAGCTCTGTAGGGATATGCTACTTATGGCTAAATCCAGACAAAGAAAATGTACTACATTTATATTAAAGGACAGATTCTCATCTTTCTGTCATGGGTATAAATCCAAAGTTTAAAGAAAAAAAGTCAAAAGATTTTGTGATTTATGTATACAAGAGCCACATCTTTCCCCAATTCTCTAACTTAACTTACAGAAGAAGGGGGATTAATAGTTCAGAGACTTGAAGTGAAATAAACTTTCATGTAGGGCCCAATTACCAATCTCTTTCTTTATTTTCAAGGGTGCAGTTATTGTTGACACAACAGGAATTAGGAGTGCATGATCTGGCTTTTGGCGATTTACGTTGGGTTTTAAAAGGAGCTTGAATCTGAATGGAATTTGGGTGCTTACCAGGGGTGTGCGAAGCGGGCCCTGTTCGATTTGGATTCGGCCCTGAATCGGACAGTGATTCAATTCAGCCGAATCCGAATCAGAACAGTCAATGCTGATTCAGAGAATCAGTGATTTGGACATAGACACAGCTTTAGAAGTTTTTTCTACATACCTCGAGGTACCAGCGCGGCTTGTGAACGCTGCGATGCTGGGGCGGATAGAACATCCCACAGGAGTGCAAGGTGGGGCCCTCCACATGCTCAGCAGCGAACCCAGAAGTGGACCACAAGCACTTCTGGTCCACTTCTGGGTCTGCCGGGGAGCGCGCTGGCCCCGCCCTCGCTCCCCCTCCCCCCAACAACTCCCCTGGTTCAGTGATTGGCTGTGGGGGGATCCCGGGTGCCCTCCCCAGACCCAGGATGCACCAGTCGCTGAGCCAGGGGGTGCAGGGGGGGCCCCAGCACACTTCCCAGCAGACCCAGAAGTGCTTCTGGTCCATTTCCAGGTCTGCAGCTGAGCGCTGGGGAGCCCCCCATGCTCCTGTGGGGCACTCTATGTGCCCCAGCATCACAGCATTCACAAGCCTGATACCTTGAGGTATGTAGAAAAAACATTTAAAGCTGTGTCTATGTCCAAATCGTCAAATCTTTCTGAATCTCTCCAAACCGATTCAGAGGGTTTCAATTCAGTTCAGAGAGATTAAAGTGTTCTCTGATTCAATTTGGATTTGGAGATCCGGCCACCAAATAGGGCCGAATCAAATCAGGGACCGAAGCTTCGCACAGCCCTAGTGTTTACCTCCCTTGGGCCTCTTGAAAATCCCAACACTGCTTTTCTTTGAAATTATATTTTGTGATTAGAAAAACTTTTATACTACTGTGCAATATCCCTTTAAGTTTCCTGGTTAAATCTGTAAATTGCAGCATGATAGAGTGTGTTTTAGCCTAATGTGACATGCAATGAATGAGCTTGAAAAGTTCGTTTATAATGGAAAAGGCAAACGAACAATAACTGTAGTGGCACAAAAGTAATACTATAAAAGATTTTCTTGGCAGAGTACATTTTTCAAATAGACCTCCTTTATGAAGATTACAATTCAAAAGAGAGACAGCATACTTCTTATAGCGAGCTTTAAGTCTTTAAAAAGGAAAGCAGTACAACCAGAAGTCTAGGTTCTATGCTTTATCCAAGTGACATGTTGGCACAAGTGCAAAGGCAGGGGTTCGTGTTTAGGCAGCAAAAAGAATTCATAAGTGAAAACATTTTTTTGGACGGAGAAAAAATGCACTTAATCTGTAGGGAGTTATTTTCAAACTAGGAAATTAGGAGGTAGAACATTTTTGCTGCAATGGGATGGAAATGTGCTGTGGAAGTTCAATACTTGGGCCAAGTCAGGAAAGAAGGACATAGCCCTGACCAATTTGATCAGGCCCACGTATTGCATATTTCTTGATTTAATCATTGTTAATATAAACAATTAGATAAGGACAGACAATGCGGTACTTAAGCTTGGGAGTATTAGATTTTACCCTATAGACTTTGGTTAGCAGGCATGCCTCCAAAATGATTAAAAAATATCTCGCCTTCCAGATAAAATTTTGAAAAACTCTCCCTTTCCATATTTTATTCAATAGTGCTCACAAGCTAGTAAATGCAACACAGAAACATGCATTGGAACTGAAGCTAAGGTGAACAGGTGGCCTAGAGGGCAGAGCACTGAATTTGGCATCAGACCTGGGTTTTGAGTCTAGCTCTACTCTGCCACTGATATCCTGGGTAACCTTCGGCAAGTCATGGTATTGCTCATCTGTAAGTGGGAATAATGATCCTTTGTAATATGCTTTGAGATCCGCTGATGAAAGGTGGTGTGTATTTTATATTCCAACTAGATCAACAGTAGCATGATACTATCTGGTACATCTGTGGGTGTCTGTCTTCAGCATATGACGTTTAAAATGTAAATGTCAGAAAATTCTTCTTATTAAATACAGCAGTTGAATATGATCATAGATTTGTGATGAATGTAAAACTGCAGCAAAATTTTTAACATTTTCTGCTATATAAATCATCAGAGTAAAAAAGAAATTGACTGCATTTTTTTTCCAACTGGAGTTGCTATTAATAGCACATAGGAGTTTTAATCTTAAATACATTTTACAAACAAGAACTAGATCCTGATACTCATTTGGGCACTTACTCCCACTGAGTTTGTTGGAACTATCATGACAAAAGGTATTAGGGAACACAACTAAGGTTATCATAATCCAGCCCTAACTAGGTAATTTTCATAACACCTCTGCAAGATGGACAAAGTAAGAAAACTGAAAGAAGGAAGTTAAATTCAACATTTTTAGATGTAGGCACTGTATTTGGGTGCTTAACTTAAAGCCTTTTGAAACTGCAAGGTATTCAGCATCTCTAAAATACAGACTTGAGCTGGATATCTATATACTTTGTCCAGTTTTGAAAATCTGGGCCTAGGGCAATATCTATAAAATATTTATGAGACAGACATCCTATAAAAACCTAGGAGAGAAAACACACTAGTTTCTACCTCAAGGAATGGAGTTTACCTTGATTTGCTACATCAAAGTAAAACTACCTTGTTTTCACCAAGATTTTATATTGAAGTAGCTCTCACCATTTTATTCCACAGAAGGCAAAGCTTAAGTGACCTGTCTAAGACCACAGGGGAAAGGAGTATCAAAGCCCAGTTTCCCTGTCTCAGTCCCTGGATCAGACCACTAGTGCTTATAGCTTTCTCAAGCCTATTATAAGGCCTTCTCAGAGCTTGCCTAATGTATTTCTTCAGTTGAATCAGGATGTCAGAGAGAGACCAGGTTTTTTTAGGAATGAGTAGGAATTAGTTGATAAGTTGCTTTTAGATTTCAAGGTATCTGAAAGTGCCGCGTGTGCCAGTCCATTTAAGGACTAGCAGTATAACACTTGTGTAGACTAAAGGAGCAGCCATTGTGTACTATGCAGCAGTACTCATACTTGCAGTTAGATTGATTCTGTCATCTCTGGCTAACTTTTGAGTTTGGTCTCCTGCAACACGAGCAGCAAGGCATAAATGGAACAGATCTGTCAGAAAAGAGCAGAAAGGGAAGTTATGCATAGGTCCAATACAAAAAGGTAAAACAGGTGCCCTTTTAAAAATGATTGGTGAATGAAAAATATTTCTTTTTTTACAAGTTCTCGGTAGAAAGAAAGAAATCAGAACAACCTGGTAAAGTAGTTAAAATATAGATACCATTTTCCACACTTACCTAGTGCTGCTGCTGCTGCTTTCGGGTTTTGAGCCTATCAGTTGCTTAGGAGCAGAAATTGAGGCCCACAAAGCTATTTAGAAGCCTAACCCCCAGGTAATTTTAATGGAAGTTAGGCACCAAAATACCTTTGTGAATCAGGGCCCTTGTTATACTGGTATCTTAGGACAACTGACATGAAAAATTTTACAAGCTGTGGCCTGTAATCCTGTAAAGATTTATGCACATGTTTAATTTTAGGCACATGAATGATTCCACTAAAACCAAACACTTGTGTCAGACTTGGCAAATCAGAGCCTAGGATTTTGTATATCTGCTGAACCTTTCTTTTTGACTGCTGAAACAGATCCTCTGCTCTTATGGCCTGATTCAAGTCCCAATGACTTCAAAGGGAGTGGACTCAGATGATTACTGTCAATGCTGTATAACTCTTCCAGTACAAATCAACCTCTAGAGGCAATTGACAAACCAACAATCAGACAGCTATCACCAACATATATATATAGCACATGGCAAACTTTTCATCCTAAAAGGGAAAAAAGTGAAATATATATTGTAATGTGACAATATATTTAGCTTCAAATGTCATCAAACAAAGCACTTATGTACACTGGAAGGAGTGGAGTGGGGAAATACAATATAAATGTTAGTCTAACTTTCAAACAGTGATAAGTTGAGCTGGTAATTAAACCACAAATTTGGTTTATCCTCTTCTCACTTTGGGAAGGCTGAGAAATAGGGATCTGATTCTATTCTTTCAAAGCTAAAGAAACCTTTCTAACTGACTCTAGCTGGAGAGGCTTGGGGCCCAACATTTCAGAGCACAATTCACCACAGTGCAGTGGGCTGGCACAAAGTATTACATATCACTTCCCTTAGGTGCTACACACCACTTAAGACCCTTAAGATGGGTTTATATGGGGCTTAAACAAATAGAAGGTGCTCCATTGCACAGAGAACTGCAGCATTTGAGGTTTTGTGATACCAAACTGCATCTCATACATTCACTATATTGTGGCAGAAATGTTACCCATCACAGAGTCTAGCTGATGTCCCACTGCCTTCCTGAACTAATGGTAAACGCATGAAATACATGCATTCCGCTAGTGCAAATGAACCCATGCTAATACCCAAATACATTGATCTGTACATCTGCATCCCATTGTAGACAATGAATATATACGTACTAGCAAACTGTCCATCAAGAAGGATGTGGGGCTGGCAGGGACAGAGCCCAGAGTGCGGCTCTGCCCCCCCGCTCACCCTTTCCTAGTCTGTCCCCGCCGCCCACCACTTCAGGCCTGACCCTGTTCACCTCCCTCCCCCGTCGCTTCAGGCCCCACCCCGTTTCCCTGCAGCAGTTCAGGTTCGGGCCCGCTCTCCCCCCACCTCCCCCACTGCTGCTGCAGCCCTGACGCAGTGGCCTCAACCCTGTCGTCTGCCCCCCCCCGGCAGTCCTGACCCCATTCATCCCCCACCACGGCAGCCCCAACCCCATTCCCCACCACCTGCAGGGAGCAGGGCAGCAGGGGGAGAGTCACTGCCACTTGCAGGGAGCAGAGCAGGGGAAGCAAGGCTAGTGGTGCTACCCTTGCCCCCCTCACCCTGGCCCCTGCTCCTTCCCATGTCCCCACCGTCATGGTGACGCTTCACTATGCCAGCTCCTGTCTGGAACGCTCTTGGAGCACTCTGATTGGTTGTTTCCATCAGCCAATCAGAGTGCAATTAAAGTGTTATGGACAGACAGACAGACTAAGGCTTTTTTATATATATAGAATGAGCAGGATATTTGGGTATACCTACGGTCCCAAAATATTTAGGTGCGATGAACCATTTTGGTAGGTCCTGAGTAGAAAGGTTGGGGAGTACTCCAGCTAATGTTTTGGTGACTATTTTTAATTGGAATTTTCTCCCACAAAGAAAAAGAGAGAGTGGTGGTGTCCACATTTTGGAGGATATCTATTTAAGTGTCATTTTCTGTGGTACCCTTGAATTCCCCTTCCAATTTTGTTTTAGTCTGTGACTCATCAATTCCAGGATCATTCAGAAGTGCATACTGTTTAGTTCTTTCTTTCTCAAGGCTGTAGGATTGCATACTGCACATCTTTCCAATTTGATCTGATACATGGAAATTGTTGTGAGGGGAAGCATTTGTGTGGTGAACAAGGGAGAATTCTGCATTATTCATATGAAATATTACTTGTGACTCTGTTTACCTATTTGATCTTGTGCTGCTTGTTACATGACCTGACAGGCATAACTCCTTTTTAGAGACACTTACTGGGAACTAGGACTAGATCATCAATGAACTAGAACACCATGCCCGGATTGCAAGAAGCTTACTGTTAAATTCCATTGGCATTGAATAGGTTAGTGGGGATGCATTTAAAAAAATGGCCAGTCCAAGAAAGGTGCTTCTACCAAGTACAACCAGGCAATAGATTACTTGGTAGAGGACTCTTTTCACCTGACATAGGGGTCACAATGAAGACTGAAAGTGGTAAGAGAAGGGGTGCCTACTGGCCATTTTAGAGAGAAGAAACCTTTCTATAGAAGAGAAGGAGGATGCTAGCTTCCCTAGAGGTCTCTTACCCAACCCCAAAGCCTGCTTAAACATAGGGAAGAAAACAAATCAGAGACGTATGAGTAGGGGCTTATTATTTTGTGTAAATCTGGCCAGTTCTTGCATGAATAAAAGTAAAGCATGTTTAATTCTTGGAACATACAGTCTGTAAGTTTGTTTGCTTCAGTTATCACATGTCCCTGAAGAGGTGTATTGTATACTCTGTGTACCCAGAGGGTTGGAACTCTTGGAAAGGGCATGCTTAAGCTACTGGTGTATCTTAAAAGAAGGAGTCAGCACTTGCCCTGGGAGCCAAAGGTAGTTTGGATTGGGATCCATTTCTTTGAAGAAGTAACAGAGGTTAAGGCAGGGAAGCTGCAGGCTTAATCTCTGATATGCATTTAAATAGTAGGGATGCATCTAACCTTAGTGACATGGGAGAATGTTTTGATTTTGCAGTCTGTATATGTGCTCAACTTTTAGTTTGGGAGGGGCACAAGTAAGGGTTAATTTGGAAATGTAGCGTGTGATTTTTTAAAAATCAATCAGCTTCACCATAACCAGGCTTATAAACAATCAAATTGCAAAAAAAAAAAAAAGCACATTCTCTTTCTCTCCCTCTCTCAAGTGCATACAAGGCTTGCTCAATCCAGCATCTGAAGCAGCCCCTTATTTAGATTGTTTTCTCCTTGAAGCTGCTAAGTGAACTAATGTTACCAGCACTCCGATATCTCCTCCCACTGTCAGGCAGGATACATTCTGCTTGTTGGAAACAGTGACTACATTTAAAAGCAGAGCATTTTTACCCCATCTGCACCACAAGGAATATGTCATGTGCATCTAAGATTAGGATTTGGGTTTATTATCCTCTGTTTTATCTATAGGAAGTTATGCACAGAAAGGAAGCATAAACCTATCATGCTAGCAGAGCTATAAATTTCTAAATGTTAAGTACTAAGGGAGCATCAGGGTTCCTTACAGGAACAAGTGATACAAATAAAAGAGAACTTTTTTTTAAAAGTTATTTTTAAGCAAAAACAACAAGAAAAAGAGCTTCCAAATTGAAGTTAGCATTTTCTATCCATTAACAAAACAGAAGACAATAAAAAAAATCCCCAAGAACTTCAAGATTGCCAGACCTCATGGACAGTAGTAGCTTCTAGTAACTATCTAGCTCTCCTGCATGGTGTCACAAATCTGGCATATCCTCCTCTTCCTAAAGCACTGCCCTCTATCTAATCTCAAAAGGACATGGTGAAAACACATGACATGGCTGAGGATTCCTCTGTTTCCTCCCCTATTGGTAAGTGACAACAAATCTTCAAGATAAAGTCTTGCCACCCAAACCCTCCACTGAAAAGCATCCAGTGGAAAACCCCACCCCAGGAGAAGAATCTTCAATCTGCATTTCAAATCATTACCACCTCAGGAATGCATCTACGCTGGACTCTTTGTGTGCGAGCCAACAGGAAACATTTTTGGATTATTTTCTTAGCTGTAAATTCTGAGTAGTCTAACCAGAAAAAAAAACACTGCTATTTGTGGCAGCTTTTAAAAATTCAGTTATCTTAACAAAGGGCTATCCTGGAAGAGAGAACTGTCAAACGGAGAGAGAAGAGAACTGGGATCCAGAAGTATTAGTTTTCATTCGTCATTTATCCAAGGTCAGTCAGTGCAAATGTCATTTAAAACCAAAACGTTCAACTTGGATGTCTAAAGGTAGGCATCTACCCTCATAGTTGGCTCCTAAGTGAGTAGAATGGAAAGTTTAAACTCCAAAGTATAATTTTTCAAGATGGGAATGTGCGAAAGTTGGAGGCTTTTAGGAAAATTTGCAAACAAATTTATCAACTGTTTCTCTTGAAAAAAGCTATCACTTTAACCCTAAAACAACTGTAGGGGTTAGGTAAAGTTGTAAGTACATTTGGGGGAATTCTTTGAAGTAGTTAACAATATCACTTTTCATCTGAACCTTTCCTTAAAAATGTAATGTAGAACATACATATCATGCAAATTGGTTACTAACCTGAAACTGTTTGCCTTGAAGTGCTGCCACTAGTGGTTAATTTCTGGACCTGTAATGAACACATCACAGAGAAAATTTTCTATTCTACGCATGAGTAGGAAGACCATATACAAATGAAACAGGAACTACAAATAGGACATGTAACCTTGGAAGCCATTCAAAATAACAAATTATTTTCCACTGCTTAGAGCCATCCTTGTATCTTTCTGTTATTTAATTCAAAAAAGCCAGTAATTTGTAAACCGTTATCCATGGGGACCAGTATGTGAGCTTCAACTATTAGAAACCTCTTCCTTCATATCCATAAATATTATGAAGGAATACTGAATAGTTTGAAGTGTGAAGTGGAGGGTATCATTCGAAGAATGATACCATAACAATGAGCTCAAATCAGCGATCTTGAAAATCTAGGGGAAATTACAAAAAGATAGAGTATGAATATTAATCCTCAAGTCTAAAAGTTGGTGACCATCCTTTTATGCAACAAACCTACATTAAAGTAATGCAATGTTGCTGTAAAAAGACACTCTGATATGAAAAAGTGTTATAGAAGTTAATGGCCTTTCTAAATGCAGCTTCACTTGAGAATAGGGGGAGGGAAGGGAGAAAACAAATCACTGAGAGAAGTAAGCATATTTTCCAGGACCTAAGAGATATATTTATATATATTGTAAATAAGGGAGAGAAAAAAGATCAACACTGAAAAAAAAATAACAATATACTTTAACTTCTGCAAACAGATAAAGTGCTAAAACAGAGCAGATTCCTACTTCATTTCAGAAAGACTGTTCTGCTACCCTTCTGGTTTTAGCCTGATTCTTAGTGTGCTTACACCTCCGTAAATCAGCTGAAATCAATGGATTTACACTGGCACAAAACTACTATAAGCAAGAATTAAATAGAGTTTATAACTTTAATCAGCTTCTGCCTGTGGCAAAGAGGTCACAGGGTCACTAGGAGGCTAAGTATTTAAATACGACTTCCAAATTGAGCCTGCAAATACTTGTTGGCATAAATTATGCCACTTGAATTTGGAAGCACCAAACAGTTAGACACGTGCATTCATAATTTTCCCTCACCATTAGCCAACCCTGACAAGTGAGTTGATATCACATGTAAAATGAAGTGCAATGGGACAGATAATAAAGATACTTCCTCAGGCCTCCCCAGTGGTCAACATCCAAATGATTTAAAAAATCTGGCCCAGCACATCAGCTAGAAGTATTTCCCACTTCCAAGAAGAAACCAATTCTGCATCAAAGGAGCTTCCAAAGGCCTACAGTCAATGATGACCATGGAACTGAAGCTCAGATAAGCCAGGATCTTTTCTTTTGATTGATCAGTCTTAGTGGAATTTGGTTATCATAAAAAATTATCAGTAATGAACATTCAATAACATGAATCAAACCTTTTTTTTCCTCCTAAAAGTCAGTTCCTATTATTGCTGATGCATTTTTCCCTTTTGCTTATAGTAGCCAGATGTACCAGGCAAACTGAAAATGACTAGTTTTTCCAAGACAGGAAAAGATTTCACAATTTACTTGCAAACACACAGCTGCAGGTGAAAAATTTACCATTTATGTCTGAACCCACTCCCACCAAGAATGAGTTAACGGAACAAATAGGTGGTTACACACAGGAAGGTGCTAGCACAGGAGTGGGCAATTATTTAGGGCAGAGGGCCACTTACTGAGTTTTGGCAAGCCATCCAGGGCAACATGACAGGCAGCCAGGGGCAGATAAATATTAATTTTCTAAATTTTTTAGGGGCCCCACGGGCCGGTTAGAATGGCCTGGCGGGCCACATCCGGCCCCCGAGTTGCATTTTGCCCACCCCTGTGCTAGCAGGCATGTCTTTGACCCACAGCACTGGTTTTCAACCTTTTTTCATTTGCAGACCCCTAAAAATTTTTTAATGGAGGCCTTTGAAATTTTGAACAGAGGCACAGACCCCCTCTGAATTGTAAGTGTGGGTATTCACATACTTCTTATTGATCATAGTCATTTTTGTGGACCCCTTAGATATAGTCTGTGGACCCCTAGGGACCAAAGGTTGAAAACCACTGACCTACAGGACTATGGAAGCAGTTGGGCATACTAGTAGCTACCCTACATTCAGGATATAAATAAGAAGCGATTAGTTGAAACAACAGAGGCTACCTGCCAGGGACTATACCTGATGAAGGGCAAATCAGAAGCTTTCAAGATGTTTCAATCAGTCCCAATGAAAACTCTGCCTAGTTGTGAAATAAGGCCAAGAGAAAGTGGGCCTAAGGCACAGGAAGCTTCGTAGTGTGACCCTAGGGAAAAGGAAGGAAATTGCTTCTTGGGACAGGCCTGGCTGGAAGGCAGGCTTAGGTTTCTGAACAAGGACACTACTTTCTGTTTTCTGCTACTATCTTCAAAAAAGGACTTTGTGTACATTTTTAAATAAATAGAACAACATTGAAAAAACACCATGCCTATCATCAATGTCTACTCTAAATTGCAGCAATGACAGATCTCAAGTTCCACACAGAAATGGCTCTTTTCTTCCATGATTGGCAAGTTGTTTCCTTGCCCACAATTTGAGAATTTTATGGATACATGGGCCCTAGCCACGTGCCCCTCACATGCAGCTCTCAATGCCTTTTCTACAAGGAGAAGACAAAAAGTATTGGTCCTGCTACCAGGTGAGAGGAATTGGTGATCCAAGCCTAACTACTGACTACCAGGAGAGGAAGGAAGCAGCATCTGCCAGGATGTTATGGCTACCATCCTTCTCATCTCTCCCTTCCACCAGTCTGGCTCTGAAGCGGTGCTGTGGGTATTCAGCTTTGCTTCCTCATGCTTAGATATCAGGTATTGGTCTATAAGCAGAAGGTGGATTCTCTGAAGAATAAGAATGGATTGTTTCTTTAAGAAAATCCTGATTGGAGCACTTGTTAAAGCTATTATCAATAATTCAGGGCTTGTGGAGTTACCTCTAGCCCAGCATAAAGGGCAGCATGTACGTGCCCTGCTCTCAGAGGGACCAAATTGTGAGTTGGGAGGATCTGGTTCCTGTGTTGTTCTGGATAATCTGCCATCAACCCTGTTAATATCAGTCACAGAATAGTAGTCTCTTCATACTGGTTACAACCACACTGGTTCATGTGTGAGGGACTGGGAGAGCAAAGACCTCATCCATCAGCCTGAAGGCATTCTGTGACCCTGATGGCCAGTGCAGGGGAAAATGGAATTAAAGGAGTGTAGGAGAATCCCTGTGCAGAAGTGTACAAGGTTAGCAAGCACACACTAATAATGGAGCCATTTTGTGATATAAATGTTACCAAAACTACTTGGTGCACATAGATAGAGACAGATTAGTTTGGAGACTAATACATTTTTTACTAGAGACTGGCTCCTATAAACACGTACTAAATGCATGGCGTATTATCATGAGTACTTCCACTGAATATGAATATGCATGGTAGTAAGCACTATGAGAAGTAGTCAGTCATTTTTAGTTTGAAGTCAGGCAGAAGGCAAGGTAGATTTTCAACTTCATAAAATAACTACATCAGTGATGTAGGGTATAAGCTTTCATAAGCAGACGGCTGGCTTAATCAGGTGAATGAAGTAAGCCCTCTGCTTACAGAAGCTTATGCTATACATCTCGGATTCAGTTAGTTTATAAAGGTACAAACCTGCCCTGCCAGTACACACTATGTCTGTCAGCAAGTGCCTGCTGGATCAGCCTTAAGTAGTGCATCATGTTTTTAAAAGAAGATATCACAAAAAACCCATGCCTTTCATGCATTTCCTGTACTATCATTGCTACAATACTTCAACCCTACTACATCATGCTAAGCACTCATTCTGTATGCTTAAAAGTACATAGAGATCATGACGCTTCCCTTTGCAAGACTGTTTTATAGCATGCCTTTGGGGGACGTGTGTTACAGTTATAATTACGCAATAAAGTGGGTTATGAAAACAAGCAATAAAAACATTCTTAGCAAACTGAGATGTCTCTACTGCTTTACTGAGGGAGATAGCGTGAATGAATTCGTTTTTATCTCATTTACACGTAAACAAAAAATGCACTGCCATGCTCCAGTCAGAGCTATTATGGTGCCTTGTATTTGTGTTTTGCTTCTTCATGCTTTTCTGGTCAGTGCTTTTGTTGTGATGGACAACTTGGGCCTGAGACGTAATTTTGGAAAGCGTGCTGAGATCCTTGGAGCAAGGTCCTAGCTAGCATACTGAGGTTTGCTATTGTATAATGCCAATGTGATGAGCAAGGATTTCTTAGGGGGAATATCTTGTATGGGATCAAGAGTATAGGGGATAAAGGCAGACCAATGCCACCAGCATTTGACGCCGCTTACAAAACTGTGCAAAGAGAAGTGCCCGGCATTTCTCCCAATCAAAAAGCATGATGTTTCTGAGGGGCAGGAAAGAGCACGCTGAATTCTTCCAAGTCACCAAGTCCCTATATCCCTAAAGACAGCAAGTTCAGCGTGACAGGAAAGCGCTAGAAGCAGCACCATACCTGGTAGCCCTGGGTGAACTTCGTGGGTCAGGCCCCCCCCTTTGCCAGAGATAATGATAATAATAATCGGACAACAGAAAAAAAAATCGGGGCCCCCATTTCTATTTGGACCCAGGTGGCTGCCTGGCTCACCCATGCCTGGGTCTGGCAGCTCTGGGTAAAAGCAAGGAGCAAGCAAGACCAAACGCAGCCGAAGGCCAAACCAAAGGCAGGGATTAATAACCTGGAAGAAATGTTAGTCTTTGCATTCTCCCATGCCTGAAAGCTTTCAAATAAAATAAAACAAACAAATCTTTTTTTTTGTTTTTGTTTTTTTTTGTTTTGCAACTATCTAATTGGTCTAATAAAAAAGAGGGCCTCCAGCACCTAACTGCTTGTTCCCTACCTGCAGTGAAAGAAGCGAGGGGGCTAGGCTGGGCTGGGGGCAGAGGGCCGAGAATCCTGCTGCCAGGCTGGGCGCAGCTGCGCCTCCAGCACATGCGGCAGTCCCTGAACGCAAGGGGGTGAGCTGAGGACAGGGCTGCTGCTCCAGCTGACGGCCTTTGGCTTTGGGCGGCCCATTCATCCCTGCCACTTGCGAGCCGGGGGAGCACCTGGCCAGGACGGGCCGAGGCGGGGCTGGGAGCCCAGCTGAGGGGGCCCGAGCCCTACCGCGGTCGAGGGGGTGGACACGCAGCGGCTGCTTCCCTGGTGGGGGGGGCTCAGCAGGGCCGGGAGGAGGGGCTGCTTTGCAGACGCGTCTCCTCCTTCTCCGCTGCTGCTGCTGCTCCCCCTTTCTCCTCCCTGCCTGGGTCCCGGCGGCGGCCGCAGCTGGGCTGCTCGGATCACGTCATCGCTTCCGCCCAGCTTCCTCCTCCCCCTCCCCCCGCGGCGGCGGGGCCGGGCCGGGCCGGGCCATCCAACATGGAGTAAAGGCGGCGATGGGGCTCGCAGGGCGCCGCCGCCGGCCGTACCGCCACCGCCGCCAGCCCGCGCCCTGAGCCGGCCCCGCGCCCCGCGGCCTCTCCCGCCATGTGAAGCGCAGGAAAATGAGGAGGCGCAGCCTGGCTGCCCGCGGCGGGGCGCGAGCCTAGAGCGGGGCAAGATGACTGAGGAGACCCGGCCGGGCGAGTGAGTGGCCTAAGGGCCGGGGGGCAACATCTGCATGGGGAGCGGGCGGTGCAGCGCGTGTGTGTGTCCGGCCGGGGCCCCGAGTCGGCCGCCCCGCCGAGCGCCGCAGCCTTTTGTTGCCGTCCGCGCTGGGGCAAGGCTGCGGGGCGGCGGAAGCGATGCTGCCCCTCGGCTGCGGCCGCGAGCACCGCGACGGGCCTCCTGGGGGCTGCGTCGCCCTCCCCGGCCTCCTGCTTCCGCGGGGGCTCCCCGCCGCCCGGGGCCCCAGGCCTCCTCCCGGGTGGGGGGGTTGCAGTTCAGTCCTTACCCCCCCGTGTGTGTGTTTGTTGCAGTCCAACCCTTACTCCCACTTGTGTACATGTGTGTTGCAGCCCAGTTCTTATCCCCCCGCGTGTGTATATACGTACATGTGTATGTGTGTTGCAGCCCAGTCGTTACCCCAGTGTATATGTATGTGTGTACATATCTGTGTTTGTTGCAGTCCAGTCCTTACCCCCCCCGTGTGTGTGTATCTATACATGTGTGGATGTGTGTTGCAGTCCAGTCCTCCCCCCCCGTGTGTAGGTGCATGTGTGTATATATACGTGTGTGTGTTGTAGTCCAGTCCTTACCCCTCCGGGTATGTGTGTGTATGTGTGTGCACTCCAGTCCTCCCCGTGTTTGTGTATACAGGTACATGTGTGGACATATGTTGCAGTCAAGTCCTTACCCCAGTGTATGTCTGTGTATGTGTACGTGTGTGTATGTGTGTTGCAGTACAGTCCCCCCCACCCCGTCCGTGTTGCAGCCCAGCCCTCCCCTCCCCTCCCCCCGTGTATACATGTGTGTGGTGCAGCCCGCACATCCGCCCCCCCGCCTCGTGTTGCTGGCTGCTCTCATTTGCATACCACATCTTTCATTCATAAAAAACAGGCGGGCAGCAGGGGAGAGGCGGGCAGGGCGGCAGTCCCGCGGCGGATCGGGTCGGGTCGGGCTTTGCAGGCTGCTTCCCAAGGGCTTGAGGCGGGCGGGGGGCAGGGAGCGAGAGCAAGCCCGCCTGGGCCTGGCGGCACTGAGCGCGCTGCTGGGCCCGGCCCGGCCAGTGCCCCCGCGCCGCCCCGCCCAGCCGGGCACGGGGTGTTCGTGTGGCGGGGGCGGTGCTGGCGCTGCTGCCCGGGCCCGCGGGCGGGCGGACGGCGGCCGCCCGGGTTTTGTGAATAAGACGGTCACCGTCGCCGTCACATGATGCTGACATTCATAAATCCCGTCACCTTCAGCCTCCTCCATTCACTGGCTCGAGCTGCGCGGCAGCAAGGGACTGCCCCCAGCGCTTGCGGGGCCAGGCTGGAGCTGCCCCCCCTGCGGGGGGAGGCGGAGGGGAAGTGACTCAGTTCTGCACCAAGGGCTTGGGGAAAGGAGGGAGGACTGAGCCACAGCCTGCCCCCCCCCCGTCCCCCCCCAGGCTGGGGATCAAGCCTGTGCCTGTCCCACAGTCCAGCACCCTCTACCCGGCTGGGAGACACCCCTGTGAAAGCTGGCTTCCACCTGCTGTCCTTGGGGAGGGAAATGGAGTGCTGGTCCTTCTCAGACCTGTGTTGTCACATCTTGATTAGACCTGTTGAAAGGGGGGGGGGATGAAAAAGGAAGGGTGGTGTCACTGATTCCAGCCTGCTAGGCTTCCTTCCTGCCATGATCCAGTGGGAGTGAAGAAGAGAGGTGAGGTGCCTGCTTCTCCAGTCCCTCAGCTGTTTAGTTGGGCACCCCCCTTCATGAAGTGCCTGCTTCTCTAGTCCCTTCTCTGCCTGTTTATTTGAGCGTCCCCCTTCCTGACGTGCCTGTTTCTCAAAGTCTCTCCTTGGCCTGTCTAGTTGGGCACCCCAGTTTATAAAGTGCCTGCTTCTGTAACCTCTCCTTAGCCTGTTTAATTGAACACACATGTCAATTTAATGGCACATGGAAGCATGTGCAGGATGAGGGTCTTCTTCATGTAACTTTCCCTGCCTGAAATATAGTAGTCTTCTCATGCACAAGATGTTTCCTGCCTAGTGCAGGGGGGCTGGACCGGATGATCTTGCAAGGTCCCTTCCAGCCCCTTACAATCTGTGAATCTTTGTGCAAGCTTCACACTAACCGTCTGGTCTGGAGCTATATTTTTAATGGCTGTAATACCAGTAGCCAAGAAAAGGCAGAATTACCGCAGGATTGTTAGCTGGTTTGTTTGTTTGTAAACATGTTCCCCTTGAACTCAGCAGTGTTAACTCTACTTCCAAATTCACAACGGCTTAATGAGGCTTTTTAGTGGGGAAATGCTGGAGGTGCCCTGAGGGAACTTATCTGAAAACCACTGAGAATGCTGTTTCCCCCAAAATAAAATAAGCTAATGCAGTGCCACGGTATTTCAGGGACAGATACTCAGTGCTCACCAAAACATTGTTTCTGGCTATCTTTTTTCTGGTTTTGACAGTCAGAGATATGAGTCACCCACATAAAACTGGTACGTGCTCCAGTGTTTGGCATTAAACATAACTTTAAAATGACTCCTCTCAGGGCCTGTAAAGCATTGTTAAAATTGCATAAAGATGATTCAATGGAGTGTGCTGCGCTATAGGTATAACTAAAAATCAAGAGAGTTCTAAATTTGCTTGCTTCAGAAAAGCTGGTGGCAACAGAAATGTCTTTTGAATTCAACCCAGGTGCTAAAAGAAATAATATTTTTGGCCTTGTCAAAGAAGAAGCCATAAAAATAAATGTATACATGTTTAGACTTAAATTAGGGTTTAATTGGTGACACTAATAACTTATTTTGAAGTCTAGCAAAGTAGACTCCAAATGAGAGTTCATTGTATTCTTTGAATTCTTTGTTCACTTCTAAAGCTAGACTTAAACAAAACACTTTAGGATTATTACTGCAAAAAAGTTTGCCACATTTTCCAGTATAATAGGCCACAGCTCAGTTCTGAAGCAGTCTGTCATAGAGAAATTAATATTTTGGTTTACAATAATTACATTTAATAATAGCTGTGTGTTTATTCAGTTAAGTGTAATCTAAACAATATGGTACCTTCCTGATATTGGAAAGCTTTGGGTTTGGTTCAAGGGTGGATGTTGGGTTTAAAATAACACAGAAAAGTGTGGGCTATCTGATACTTTGTTTTTTAGTGGTAAACCTTAATTTGTTTGGGGAAAAAAATTCCCTCAACTGTCTACTTCTTATATTAGCATTTTTGTCATGCTTGGAAAATAAAAGTTAGTCGCCCATGGCTGCCTTATTTTGCAGGCTCTTTCATATTTTTTTTAAAAAAGCTTTCTGGAGGCAGAGGAATGGGGGCTCGCATCACATTGACATGCCCTGTGGTAGTGCAAGTTGGTCCAGGTCATCATTTAAATGAGTGACTTGGAAGGAAATCCTTTGGCTGATAGGAAATGATGCTGGTAACTAAGTGGGCAGAAATTTTTTTTTAAATAACTATAGAACCAATTTCTTAACATAGTGCTAATTGTTATCATAGCTCCTGGAAGTGCTGCCTGTCAGGTCAAATGTAAAACAAAGGTCTTGACCACTTGTGGTCCCTTCAACATCTTGAGCAACTGTTTGCAACAGTAATAGTGTTTGTTCTAGTGAAACAACTTGCTGCAATACAGTTTAGGCTGTTAAATTAACAGGGAATATTTAGGCAAACCACAGTTTTCTTTGAGTTATTTTTCACCTCCTATCCTGACATGATAGGTAGTGCTGCTGACTAGCAACTCGTACGTTTATGACCTCAACGGTGGGTGAAGTGCACTTCAATATATGTGGTGAAATAAGGATCAACTTTTCTGATTAGTTTTTCGCAAGCTGTCAGAACAGTGGTAATAAACTATGCTATTTGCCCTAGATATCTGGCTTTAATTTGCATAGTTATTCTAGTTTTACTGAGTGCACTGTGAACAAATGTAACAGCCAGATTACAAAAAAGGCCACTGTCAAGATGCATTTTAAAATAAACGTCTTCGACTAAGCTAAGATTCTTTTCTTTTAGTACATGGAACCGAGTGAACTTTTGAACAATTCTGTAATGATTTGTAAAGCCCAAAAGAAAAATGTAGTTTAGAACAGTGCAGAAGACCCGTTGGTTCCTTAATGACTGTTTGCACCGTGCAAGATCAATATTTGGAGGTCATTTCGTCAGAAAATGCCTCTTTCTGCTTCTAAGGCTTTTTTCTCCATCAGTTCCTCTCTTCACCAAACTAGCACCTGACTTGTAAACCCCAACAGATACAAGAGGAGCGCAAGGAAATTTTAATAAAGCCTTAAATATAATTGAGCCATAACCTTGATTGAATTCAAGCTAGAGACTTTAATATATTAATCAATGTCTCTGCACTGTTGCACTGTAGTTTGTACAGCCAAAGATATATTAGCTAGTTCTATGTTCAATACAGCTGTAAATCTTGTTTTCAAGAAGTGGGCAGGTAACATGCAACACGCATCCTAAATGAATGTTGTTGGTATTGGTATTGTTTGTGGATATAAGGAGAGAGAATATTGTATTCAATGGAATTTGCATGTATAATATGATTCAGTTATACTGAATGCTGCTTTCATTCAGCATGATGTATGCACAGTGCCAGAAGAAGTCACAGGAAGTAATTAAATGGAAAAGGTCAGAAAATGAGGAAGTGTTTGTATGTAACATTTTGTTGTTCTGGGTCAAAATAATGAAGTTAGTCTCTTAATTGTAGTACATGCTTATTCTAAGGTATTGAGGTTTTTTTTAAGTAAAAGGCTTAGAGGTCTGATCTAAGTTGTCAGAGTTGCTTAATGGAAGTCTTATTCAGATTAAGGTGTTGGGCACTGATCTGGGAAAGGCCTATCACTAAGAATTGTATGGGCACATCCCAAATTTTGACAATATAGTTAACAAGCCCCTTCATATGTTTCAGATAAGTTTAAAGTGTCTTTACTTTTTTTTAAATGGTGCAGCTGGTTCTACTGTGTTAAATATACATGAATAGCAAAACATGTTCTAGTTGTTTTCATTGTTCCTTCTGGATAATACATATTTTTTCCTGTTCTAACTGCAGAAGATTAAACCTAAGTTGCCCCTTCTACTGAGTCCCAAACTCATCTGTCTCTTACCCACTGTAAATAAGAGCAGTATATCCCTACTGTGCTTGCTGTGGCTACTAAACACATATATGCTTTAAGGCAGCCTCTTAAAACTAGACATGTCCCATCTTTTTATCTCTCTCTGTCTGCATGTTACTGATTGCTTTCTTCTAAATGTAATAAACAAGTGATTGCTCTTTTGTCATGCATCTAAACTGGGCAGGAACACACTGGGGATACTGTGTGTCATGACATCATTGCTTGCAAATAGGACAGGAAATGCAGGCGTGCCAAAATATAACCATTTATTTTTTTGGCCTAAAAATATATATATTTTTAAATATCAGCACATGTAACTAGCTGCTATATTCAGTTACTTTGATAACTGACTATTTACAAGGGAAGAATGTAATTGGATCAGTTCATGAAATCTAACATCATCTACTTCCTTGGTCTGGACAGAGTGTTTTTTTATGGGGACTTGTTGACTGTATTTTGCTTTTCTTGATCTTGGCTGATTTAAGAGGGCAGAACTTTACAAGGGGAAGAGAAAGCAAAATGCAATAGGGAGGGTCAGTATTGGTAGATGTGCACAGAACTTCTTGCCCGAGCCAGCATGTCACTTCTAGTTATTGACAAGCACTATTCCCAAAAAAGCAAGTTTAGTTAATGGGAAGCTGAAGTAATAAAGCAGAGTCAAATAATTTTAACATCTATTAAGAAAATAATTGGTCTGTAAAATCTTTTAAAACTTTTTTTCCTGCAAGCTTGGTGTTTTTGGAAGGTAACAAATTGGTCTTGCTGCTTGAAGTTGTCTGTCTACCTATAAAACAGATGCAGCACAGGCAGTGGCAGGAAAAGATTCTTAAGTATCACCCACACTCTGTGGGTGAAAAATTTATTGTAACTGCAGGCTTATTAAATCTGGCTGCTAAAATATCCAGAATGGGGAGGTTTGTTTTTAACCTAGCCCTATCTCCTGGGGACTGGATTTTAAACTTCTTACATGTTTCATTTAGACTGCCATGTTGCTCTCCCATGGTGGCAGATTGATTTCTTTTTGCCTGGATAATGGCAGAATTGGTGATACAAAGACAAAAGTAAGCTTTTTAGGAGTATCATTCCCTGGAGCCATCCAGTGCGTTTGTTCCTCAGCACACACTGAAAATCTTAATAAATGTACTCTACTTATTGTTTCTTACTGTGCCAAACAAAAGTGAATCCTCCATTTGGATAAAATGTTGGAACAGAGTCTTCAGGAAGTTGAATACCTTTATATCTCCAGAGGAAACAGATGGTCAGGACAAAGCAAATGGCATAAAATCGAGACTCAATCCTCCCATATGCTAGGAGCTGTTGATCTCTGCTCAAGTTGAGATTTTGAGAGTGTTTGACATCTTTCAAGGCTGCCCATGTCTCTAATAACTAAATTATGTTCAAGAACATATTGATAGTTTCTATTGACTTTGAGAGTATGCAGAGGTAAAGCCTAGACCTTACAAGAAACTGAAGTTTACATGAATACAAATTTATACTTTGGGTGCAAATGATCAGTGAAAATAGATCCTCTTGAAAGGATGCATCCAAGGTGTGGGTTGAGTCTTTGACATCTCTATTAGCTGAGCAGGTTAGTTACTTCACATATTTAAACTGGGAGTGTGGGCAGTAAGAAATGGTGCTATATATTAGGGTCTGATTTAAAGGTTTGTTTGATTGTTTCATTCAGTAGAGTCTGAAAATAAGTAAACTATCTAACCTATCAGGCATTGCCTGCTGTGGACTGAGCCAGTAAAACTATATTTACTTAGTCTAGATATCCATTTGGCTGAGATGAGTGATGGCTAGTGTACTTGGTTTTCTCTGCAGGTCTTATGTTACCAAACTGCTATTAAATTATTTAGGGTTGAAGTCTAGTAAATAAGAGAATCAGGAGAAATCTTTACATTTTTTTTGTTTAAAGATGTCAGTCGCCCCCAAATTGCTACTTGATTAATCATCTGCTAATATGAATATTACATCCTCAGAATTTGAGAAGTTAGTGTCTCTTCCAGGGCCCTAATTTTGTCCATTTAGATGGCATATAGAAAGGATGAGCTGCTAGCAGTAAAGGCACACCAGGAGTGATGGTCCTCCCCATCCTCCTTAGAAGCCCTTGCACTCCACTGATGTCTTTTTTCTTGTTTGTTCTTGAAGCACATTCCTTCTGCTGATAGCTTTGCCCGTCTCCTATATTGGCATCTCTGTTTTTCAGCCTCCCATGAGATTTACTCCTTGTTCTTGTCTCCTCATCTCTCTCCATTTGTTTGCTCTTATCTTCCATCCATGCCCTTATTTTATTTTTAAAGAACAGTAGCCCACACAGGGAAATCAACTGATACAGCTTTAGCAGAATATTGATTCACCCAAAGCTTTGCTGGTTTGAGACTATATTGATAATAAATAGCTCACTGAGGTTAAAAAAAAAAAAAGTTAATTTTTTGGAGATCTCTGCTTAACGATATGGTAGACATTTTTTAATGTGACTGGACTGTTATATAACTAAGTTTATACTGTTTTGCAGACAACATAATTATGCTTTTTTTCTTCTGTAGGTTTTCTTTAAATAACCATTTTTGTGTAATGTACAGTCACTTCTCTTGTTAACAAAGCTTGTTACCCACCCCCTCCTGAAAGAATCATAGCACATTAAATAAACTACTTCTTTTACCCCTTCATCTACTTACCCATACAAATATCTGACTTTTTAAATGTAGGGATGGATCTTGCGTACTGGAAAAAAATTAATCCCCCAACTTCCATATATAGTTGGACTAAACATGGAGTTATGCAGCAGTTTGAACCATTCAGTGGTTCCCTGCCAAGAGATAATGAGGTTCTTGCTTATTTCTTCCGCCGAAATTCAGTCTGCTTATTTTTTTTCTGTTTCACTTCTTCCTTTACATTCTTGGGGTTTTTTTTTCAGTTCCTTCCCCCTGCACCATTCTCTCACATTTACCCTTTATTCAGAGTAGTATTTCACCACTTACTGCACTCTCACTCATCCTCCCAGGAGAATCTTGCCATTGCTGTAGTTCAGTTTTCTTAACACACACAATTCTGTCACCAAAATGCTGTCTCTTTCAATGGATGTTATCCCAAATTACCTGGCTGTAGTGTGTTTTTTGTGGGGTTTTTTTGTTTTTTGTATTTTTAAGGGGGATGGAAGGGGAACCCTCTTGAAGCATCCATTATATATGCCAGCTAAATACTTGCTAGAATGTCAGATATTTAAAGCAATAAAACCAGGTGTTTCACCTTAAAAGTAAAGTGCACTTATCAGAGATAGGAGTACATCTTCAAAGCTATAAGCATGCATGTCAGTACTGACCAGATTTTATGTCCTGTTATGAGGAGGTCTAAACAATATTCAAATGCCCAAATTATGATTGGGGGGAAGGGTGTCTTTGTGTACTTAAAAATCTTTATATTGTGATTTATATTTTTTTGTGTGCATCTTTTTTTTTTTTTTTTTTTTTTTTTTTTTTTTTTTTAAAGTATAACTTTTGAACCTTGGTGCAATAACTCTCTTTTCCCTTCTGGAACAATTTTGTAAAGGAGTTGACAATCAGGAAAAAAAATGTGGCCAAGTTATGTAACTTTCTCTGGCTAATTCATATGAGAACCAGGAAAGAACCTTTCTTAAGGTTACAAGCTTGGACTGGAGTACACTGCCTTGATAGCAATAATATGTGGCTTTTACCCTTCATTCCTGATATTCCTGTGAGCTAAGCCACATGTACGGCAGTTGTATTGCCTAACTATAGGGATCATGTATGACTGAAAAAGTACATCGGATGAGAAAGCTAGCTCAGAAAGAAGCAGTCTCCACCAGCCTGAAGCTGTGAAATATCTGTGGCCTATTAGCTGTTGGCTACAAACAGATTGAGGCAGTGGAGCTCACTTTTCTTGTTAAATGTGATAAAAGCAACAGATTTTTGTTACAAAACTATACATATGTTGCATGAACGTTAAGACCTGTTGTTAGAATTACTTCTCTCTATGTCAGTCTCTGTGTACAATGTTTGTCTCAAGTGGCCATCTGAAAGGAAGGTAGAGTAGGGGATGTCACATCCCTGCCATTGACCTTTCCACCCAGGAGCCCCTGGGAGTTTTACCTAGGAATCAGTGGGACTTCTTAAAGCTGTTTTGGGCAGGAAGATTTTGCAGCTGCGTGGCCTTGTACTGCTGTATTGAAACTTGTTTAACGGAGGGAGCCCTGATGAGCATTTGATGCTTGTAAAAGTTTGGAACCAGTTGGATTTTGCTGTGCAGTTCAGAAGAACTGTACTGATTAATTTCAAATTAGCCTCCCCCATGGCTCCCCCTCCTATAAGATTTAGGCCAAAGACACCTTTTCCTCATAAGCTGAAATATTTAGCACACCTTGACAAACTATGGTTAGCAATGGAGCAAGACTTCATTTCCTCCTCAGTAATGTTACCTATCAGTTTACCATTTTTAAGCAAGTATATGAGAGTTGCTTCATGATGAGGTATTGCTTATATTAAAATTAGTTTGTTTTAAAACTTATGTTGAATATGTTTATGAAAGTGAGGTTGATGGCAGTGGGTAGAGTTTCAAACTGCAGCAGGAAGGCTCCAGTTGTTCTTATTCTCAGCCCTTGCATTTTGGGCAAGCCCTGTTGAACCTTCCTTTGCCTTCAGCATTTATAATTTCTTTAAACTGTATGGGTTTGTCATCTGGACAGGAATGTCACTTCACTTGTGACCAAAGGCATTTCTTTTTAACTTGAGTCTCCATACCATAGGCTAGGATAAATAAAGGGCTTTATTCCTCACAGGATAAATAAAGTGCTTCTCAAAAGATTATGAAAGGTACAAGAAGGTGTGCCCATTTACCCTATGGTTTTGGATTGCCGTGCATACTCTTTTGAAGTCCATTCTGAAAAAGTTGATTGGAGAAGTCTTTAATAAGTTTGTAGTAAACATGACTTTATAGTTAATAAGTCATATTGAGTCTCTTGTACTTGGAGAGTCTCTAAAGCACTGTTTCTCAACCCGTAATCACGATCCACAAGTGGATCACAAGAATGTATGAAAGGGTTGCAAACTTTCAATTTAAAAAATGGATCCACAAACTTTAAAAATGGATTCTCCTTTAAAGGAGAAAAATGTGGGAAACCATGGCTTTTCCTGCAGGCTAGCAAAATCCCAGCCTGCAAGGAGCTGCTTGGAGACCCCCATGCCCCACACCCTGGGGGTCTAGGGTCTGGGGGTGGGGTCAGTGGATCAGGAGTGAGGGGCAGTGGGCTGGGAGTAGCCTTTGTGTTTACAAATGGGTCCCGGTACAAAAAAGGTTGAGAACCACTGCTCTAATGGGTTAGTACTACCAAAGAGCATCTGTGTGGGGAACTCTGGTGATAACATTACCCAGTACTGGGTATCTACTGTGTTTTGAAGCTTATGGTATAGCAACAGCCAACTACATTATGTGCTATGTTTAGTGCAAACCAAGAAGTTAATTCATTTATGCTTAGTATTTCTTCCATTTAACATGTCCAAACACTCCTGCATTTTTTAACACTTGGAAAGTAACCTACTTGTTTACGTGGTTTGTGAGCAGAAAGGTATGCCCCAAAGCTGATATGAGGTTACTAATACTTCAAGTTACAACATATAAAGAAGTGTGTGTTTCGCCTCAAGTTGAGACAAAATGAATAAAGGTTGTGAATACGTTGCTTATTGCTTCAGTATTAGGTTCCAGTCCAGGCAGGTCTGCAGTGTATTTCCTTCTTTGCATCCCCTTCTCCTTTGGCCTACATGTAATGCCTGTCATGTAATGAAGTTGGAGAGGAAAACTACAGTCTGATACTGGAATAAAGCTGATAACTCGATCTCTCCAGATACTTTTTTTTTTTTTTAATGATAGCTACAAGTATAGCAAAGTTACTATTTTTTCCATATTGTTAGCTGCGGCTGCTGCTTGTGTCCCTGTCATAAACTAGATGTTTTTTTCCAGAATCGTGCACAAGCCATCTCTCTGTTGCTGCAGTGAGGTCCTCCTCTGTATGGGTCTCACCAAGGAGTTGGCAAATGAGCATGTGCTCCATAGTTTGCACTTAACTGCACTCATGTATATTCATATAATTAGAGTAGCCCCATTCAATCATGGTTCTTTGGATTTTGTTGTTGTTTTTTTGATTTTTCCAGCCTGCATGCACAGGTGTTTTGGGCATTACCATGTTGGCCAATCTAGATCTGTTAGCTTAATGTATGGTTTCTGAATCTAGTATTGCATGTTATTTGCAGCTAGTTTTATTTTTAAAAAGCCTGCAAGAGTAAGCAAGTATCTAATCTTCAGGGAACCAAAATCCTATAAAACTTTAGTTTTTTTCCCCTTATACTGCACTTTAAATGTTCAGAGGTAGGTACAATTGTTCGCTAATTAACCTCACCACCCCTGCAGGCTAGTAGTTGTCTCAGATTTACTATTTACAAATGGAGATGCTGAGATGTAGAGATCGAGTAACTTGGTCAAGGCAATACAGCAAGCCAGTGATAGTTAGATGAAGCCCTTACGAGTCTTGACTCCTGATTCTGTGCTCCTTTCTCTTGTCCATTTGCATTTCTTTTGACTATACCACTGCTTTTTAAAAATGTTTGTATTCTTCCCTTTTGAAATGTCAGCAATGTGCAGAAGCATATATTCATAAATCATATAAAAGCCATTGATATTTTAATGGTGTGTGCTGTTGTTTCTATGCTAATAAATTTACAGTGAAAACTTTATCCCTTTATAAAACCACCAAAATTACTCAGTCCTGACTAAAACTTGACTCATTACTGTTCTTTTTCTTTACATTATTTAAAAAAATTATATATGTTTTGATAACTGGAGGGAAGAGAGAGCAGACACAGTAAATTACATATTGATATGTGTCATTTTAGAAAGTAGCGGTTTTGATACTTTTTGTGTAACTTCATTAAACTTTAAAAAAAATAAACTTGGTAAACAGACTAAATAAAATCCATTATTTTATTTACTTTGAAGCATTAGAGAAACTATTAAATGTAGTGCAAAATATAGATTTTCTTTTAGGTTGGAGGCAACCTTTTTGAGATTTGAACATTTAAATTATTCATGAAATAACACCCCAAGGTGTATGGGGTTTTGTTTTTGTTTTTAAGGAAACATTTCTTATTGGTTTTTTAAACCAGATATCAAAATATTTCAGTATTGTGTTACTGCATGGGATTCTGAAATCAAAATCAATTTAGTGCTAATCAAAGAAAAGTAAATACAACAGACCTGTTTTTTGGTTGTCCAAACTGAGTGAAATACAAAAAGCAGTTGAATAGTAGTATCACTAACACAAACCCCCCCCCCCCCCACCTTTTATCTTTTAAGTGCATGGTTAGGATAGACTTAGACAAGCTTTAGAATGTAGTGCATTCTTGTATTCAGTTATTGATGCGTGCAGTAGACAAAATTATACGTGTGCAGCAGCATGTTAAAAGGAGTTGTGTGTGTACAATGAGGATCCAGTCCTGCAAATGCTACCAGTGATAAGGATACCCAACTTGTAAATACTGCATCCTATAGTAATGTTTTTACCTGACTGGCTTCTTTAGGATTGAGCCTTTTTTTCCTATATACTCCTATGAACTACAGTGAATCTAAAATTGTCTCACATGAGTGGTGTGCCATCAAACAATCCTTCCTAAGCACAAATTATACCCTGGATTTCAGCAGTTACTTGAGCCGTTAGTCAAGTCTCTCCATATTTTTTAAAAGTTCTTAAATGCATATTTATATAATCTGCACTTATTAAGTTTTAAACCATAAGTCATAAGACTTACAAAGGTCAGTGCACTCATTCTTCTAGATGGATTACTTTTTTCATTTTAAAAAGGATTTAAAATTACAAAGGTAATTAACAACATGGCATGGATCAACAGGAGAATAAAACAGAAGGCTGACAACTCTGTGGTTGTACTTATGTTTTTGCAGGGTTTTACCAACAAGAAGCTATTTGTATGTGCACAGCATAGTACTTCTGCTTATTTCCATACCTAGGTACAGCCAAGATGTAGTCAAAGAAGTGTGCATGTTGGAAATGGATGCTGGGTTTTTGGGTTTTTTTCCAAGTTAAAATACTAGACTGAGGCCAAGAAGCTGGGTTACCTTTCTGGCTCTGCCACAGATATTGTATGTAATACTATATCATAGCATATACAAGGTACCAGGGAACTGAATGAAAGTTATACAGGCAACTTTAATTCTGTTGCTTCTTTGGCTACTTTAAACCTTTACATTTTTAATATCATTCTTAGAATATAATAGTAAAATTAATTGGGAGTGAAGTTGTAATATTCTTTCCAGATAGGCCAGGTTCCAGTTGGTCAGTGATTCTGGTATCACTGAGCTCTATAGCTAAGGGTACTTAACTTGAAAGTACCTGTAAATTAAATTGGCACAGCTGGGGTTTCCCAAGAGCCCTCAAAATGCCCATGAAAATTTCAGTCTGTATGCCATGACCTTAATGAGTAGGATTTTCCAAAATTTCCAGGTAGTTGCAGTTTACCTGTTGCACATGGATAGTTCCAGGATTTTGTGGAGCAGTGGCTGCCCCCGCCCCTCCCTCCCTTTCCCACCCCACGCATGCGTTGACCACACAGTGGAAGCAGCAGCCAGGGTTTTCAAGTCCCTTGATCAAGTAAGAATGTTCCCTCCCTGCTCCCTTCCTCTCTGTGCTCAAGCAGCATGTCCCTCCACTCCCATTCCTCCCTACCACCACCCCTGCTTGGGAGAAAAATGTGTTCCCTTTTCCTGTCAGCCCAGAAGCAGGCACAGGAAATGCTGGGGGGAGGGTTATAGTGGGGGAAGATGACCACACGGAGAGGAGGAACCTGCCTGCTGCTGTTGCTGTCTCCAGCTGAGCCTGGCTTGACAAGGAGCCCAGCTGGAGCAGGCAGGAGTGGCTCTGGAACCTCTCCTGGACCCTGGGCAGCCAAAAACAGTGGCTGCAGTGGGTGGCTGAGGGAGAAAGAGAAGAGGGGAGTTCTTATCCAATTCAGAGACTTATAAAGGGAAAAAAAAACCCCAAAACAAAACAAAAGTCCTTGTCAGTCCCTGCTCCTTCAGCTTTGTTGACTGAAAAGGGATGCGTTCACACTGCTGCACCCCCTCTCGACTTGTCTCTGCCTTTATATAAATATTTAGAAACAAACTTCCAGTGCACCAGAATAAAAAAAATGAAGCAATAAATACAGAATATTTTCCAAGTCTATGTCTGTAGTTAGTTTAGATAAATAAGGTTCCTTAAGTGCTCAATATTTTAAAGTGCCTTGCAATGGTATTAAAAAAAATTTAAAAGAACTCGGGCTTTTCTTTCAACACAACCATGCAGGTACAGGATGCTGAACTAATAACAGTTCTAGTAGTTATGTAATCACTAGTAAATATTTGTAGGTTTGAGAACAAAGTTAATTGAATTTATCAACTATCAGCAGGATAAAAGGGTACTGCTTTTTCATGGTTTTGTCTACTATACGGAACAGGACAGAGACTATGCATTAGTCAGAAATGCTTCTAGTGTGATTTGTTCTCCTTCCTTCTCTTCTCTTCTCTTCCCCTCCCCCTCATCCCTCCTTGCTCTTATCACTGAGGAAGTACAGATTACCTTATCAGAAAGACTTTCTCAAACTATGGTGAGGTCAAAAAGGAAAACGTACTGGTAAATATTCTGTTTCTATTTGTGTGTGCATGTACGCCTTTTTTTTTTTTTTTCTTTTTTCATGGGGTGAAAAAAGATGAGCGAACGTTGGAGCTGGAGCAGAGTTGTCCTGATGTGCCTGCATTAATTGAAAGTGAGAACTTCAATTGCTTGCTCAACTTGAATGCACAAACACTTAAAGAAAAAAAATTGCAGTGTGCATGAGTGTGCTACTACAATGTTACTGCTAGAAAAATGAAATCCTTGGTGTGCTAATGTGCAAATTGTCTAATGATCTTTGTGATATGATTGTTAGATTACTTTTATTTTCATGATTACAAAAGTGCCTTTGACTAAGTACAAGCAGTCAGAAGGCCTGAGGCTGAATCAGACTAATCTGCAAGGTTTGAACTAAGCTGTGTTGATCAAACTGGTAAGCAAGTGAACAGACATTCACTTCTGATGCTGGAAATTCAGCCACATGCCTAGAGTGGCTCAGGCCAGAAGCTCTGAGATGCTAGAGCATGCCTCCCTGCTCTGCTGCAGCAGACACATTGGGCCAAGGCTAGCCACCCACCCTGCAAGAGGTTGCGGGGAAGGTGCAAAGCATCCTGGGGGACTGTGAGTTAACTTGAATCTGGAGGGGATCTGGGGCAGAAGTTCAATAAACTGATTTTAACCTAAATCAGTTAAATCTGATACTACATCCATCCAGACTTGTCTTCAGCTGGTTTTGGCCATTCTGAAAGTGGTTTATGTGCACTGAATTTCTGTTGTGTTACAGCTTTGAACTGGTTTCCAATCGCTTATACCAGTGTAATTTCTGCCTGTAGCTTTTAAGACATAGTTAATACAGGTATTATTGATTTGGACTGAGATACTTAAGTAGTTGCAGTTGATAGACTCTTGGGATCTGAGTATAATAATTGAATAAAAACTTCATGGTAGCTCAGAGTAGCTAATAGAAAATAATTGGCATGTGTAATGTGATTGGAGCACTTCTGAAAGAAGAACAGTTGCCCCTAAAAGTTTAAATTTGTGGAAAATGATTTTGACATTGTCCATGCACCAGTTAGAAGTGACGGCACTTTCCTGGCTTCAGAAGAGCGGCATCTAATGCTTAGTGTTGATGTGCTGATTTTTGCATATCTTCAGCTATCTTAATGCTAGCAAGGAGGGAAGGATTCTTCACCATTTCTTATGCATATGTGGTAAAGGAAATGCCACAAATAGAGGTTGTTGGGATTTGTTGCGCAAAACCCAAAATTGTTAGCAGCATTTGCTCCAATTCAGGTTGTTCAGTAAATAAGAGTAGCCCTTGTTCATATTCATCCAAGTCTGTTACATGTTCTATGCCAGCTGATGTACAGGATTGTTGTTTCCCTTGCATTATTTATGGGAACTCAGTTTTGTGGAGCAGATACATAAAACTGCTCATGCTGCTTTTATACAGACACTTGGAGAGAGCATAGAATCAGAGAAGTAGAGCTGGAAGGGACCTCCAGAGGTCATCTAGTCCAACCCCCTGCCTGAGGTAGGATCATGCAACTCCAAACCATCCTATATAAATCCATAATCCAAACTGTAAAACTACATGGTCAACCTGACACAGCACAAGACATAATACCCCAGCATGCTACAGGGAAAGCAGGAGGACCACAGCAGTTAACGTCCTACTTCTATAGAAGGTTGTTTATACATGCTCAAGAAATCCCAAGATGCTCAAAAGCAGCCTCTTGAAGAAGGCGATTAGGTAAGGACTAACCTTAATACAGTCTTCCTGCTCCCTATCTAGCTAAGAACTACAGGGAGCTAAAGGGCCAGTGTCTCAGGCTTTGTTTTTGGTGTGCACTTAAAGTCGTTCTGAGAGAGAGAACGAGCAAATAGACAAGTCATGCTTTTCAGCAACACTTCAAGGCATGGCATGGAGACAACATAGGTCTGTGTCCAGTAACAGCCACATTTTGAAATTAGTATTTTTTTAAAATGTTGTTAAAACTGATCTTAGAGTCTGAAAATGCTGGACTTCCCATTAAGATATATTGGTTTTTATGAGGCAAGCAGTATGGAGACCACCAAACAAAATGGAACAATTCCTTATAAAAATGTGTAGAGAGCAGGTTGGTTACAGCATCCTAATGAAGAATTAAGTTAGTACAACTTGCTATGCTCAAGAAAAATGCTTGTAGCTTTTGACTGGACTTTCACTAGAGCTGTTGTATGTTCTTTAGCTCCTACTTTCACTTATGTGCTTTGTCATTTCCAGAAAACAGTGAGAAGGGGCATGCAGTGCATTTGGTTGACTGCTTACTTCAGGCCATGAGGCTGAGGGCCAACTGATGTTATCTCTGTGAAAAGGGCAATATTTCTAAGGCACAGTTTTGTTTTGTTTTTGATGTGCACATACAGCTGCCAAAAAGATTTAAGCTTGATCCTCGGAAATCCATAGCCTGACTCTTATTAATTGCAGCTTTTGGGTTGGTTCATATTATTTCTTTCTGTCTCTAATGTAGTAATCTTAATACGCAGATCCACAATATTTCGACTTCCTCAGCATTGAGGTCAAGTCCTGGGGCTCATCTCTGCCACCCAAGTAGTCAGGAAGCTCTCAGCAGAAGGTGGCAGTACCAGTGTGAGTTAGGATGGCAAAATGAAGTTGGGTAGGGTATAATTAGAAATGTTCCAAAACACACTCGCAATTGAATATTAAAAAAACCCAAACAAACAATAACCCAAGAACCCACCCCAAAATAAAACTGTACTTTGCCATATATTTCACGTCATATAGACGCACATACATATATGACGCCGTAATACACACTGACACCTGCCATTCTTAAGTGTCATTCCAGCTGATGATGAATTTGCTAAGTGTCGCTTCAAAGTACAAGGAGTTTCAATAATCATTGCATAAATCTTGCCTTTCTCCTTTGAAGTCATTATTTAGAATGAAGCATCTGGCTTGAACTTGTGCTTAAAGGAGATGCTTTTTCACTGATTGTTTTAATATTAAAGGCAGCCCCGCACTCTGAGGATTTGATGCAAGAGTGTCATGCTTGCTGTTTGGGGACCTGGATTGTAAGTGTGATGTTTTTATCTTATGTTTTTATCTTATCAAAGTCAGTTTGACAATATTGGTATGTTGTCCTCCAGATGGGTGAAACCCTGCAATATCAGAGATTGATCAAGAGCATATTTTTAAAGTCACCACTGTTTTACAAATAGCCTTCTTCTGTTTTGCAAACTGCAAAAACTGAGGAAGAGATTTTGTTGCTGTATGTGGTAATTTGCTTTTGTTAAGTGTGCTTTACATTTGTTAGTAATTTGAATGAAAGCAAGAGAGCATAGAAATACCAGCAGACTCTCCCTGTGCCTGAAGAAGGGTGTTTGTGCCTGAAAGCTTGTAAAGAACAATTTTTCCAACTATTTATTTGGTCTAATAAAAGATACCACATTTACTCAAAGACCCTTGTCTGTCCAAAAGTGGGTAATGCACTCTTCCCTCTAATCAAATGCAAACAACCAACAGAAAAACCACAATGCAGAGGATGTCAGTTGCCAAATTTGTGGCTGAGGTGAGTTTTCCCTTCTTTTCCAATCGTCAAACTCCAGGAGTTTTTGGCTTCCCTTGAAGCATGTGGTATGGTCCTTTTTTCCAGGGGTTCCTGAGCATATAATATACATTGGTGATTGTAGTAGCAGGGCATGGGAAGTACTTTGTCTTCCTTGCTTCTAGCTATAGCATGTTATAGGGTGTCTTGGCTTTGTGCCTTGTTGATAGAGTTCGAAGTGATGATTTTGAGGTTTCCTTTTGTAAATGGCTCTAAATACTGGGGATTGGGCTTGATAGCCCAGGTGGCCCTTTCCAGTCTTGTACTTTTAGACAAACTTGTTCAGGTTTAGAAAGGAGCTGGCACTTTTTTTTCCCCATGGGCTTAGCTTAACAGTTGAGCAATATACAAAGTTATATTGCCACAGTCGCCAAAATATTAGGTCTGCAAGCCAGTTTCCCAAATTTTTCCTGTACAGAAACAGGCTCCAGCCTCACCAGCCCCATCCCTGTACATTAAGCCATTTTGTTAGGTCAAATAACTCCTTCAAGTTTTGTAAACACACACTAGTTCCCTAGACATGTCAGTGGTGGATATTGCAAACATTGTGCAGACTTTATACTAGTATTGGGTGATAAACAATTAACCAGACTCTAAAGTAATGCTTTCTAAGCAAAAGCTGCAAGTATTCTGTGGAGTTTTTTTCTCTTTATTTCATTCATTTTTGCATTGTGTTGACAAAATATTTTAAAACATTGATGGTTTTTGCTTTTTGAAGTAAACTAGCCTCTTTTTGAACACTAACATAACAGGTTTGTTGCATGTTTGCATTTATTAACTTAGGGAGTCAGTGCTTCAAGAATCGCACTAACTTTAGCCGGGACGTAGCTGGATGTAGCAATTTTTCATTGGGCTGTTGATATTTGTAGCTGTTTTTTTTTTTATTGGGGGGGGGGGGGTTCCTCGTCTGGCTCACTGTCAGAACATCAGAACAACTCTGCTCCAACTCCAACATTCACTCACCCTTTTTCCCTCACCAAATGGAAGAAAAAAAAAAAGGGTGCATATGCACACACAAATGGAAACAAAATATTTACCAGTACGTTTTCCTTTCTGACCTCACTGCGGTTTGGGAAAGTCTTTCCATCTATAGTCTGATAAGGTAGTCTGTTCACCTATGCCACAGAAAATACATACATGTGAATTGGGCCATGTGTCATAACTTTACCACATACTGTTGCTCCTAGCTAATCACAATTTTGGACAGAATAACTTCTGTTTCAACTAGGCAGTCTGCTGAACCTGTTCTTCCTTTTGGCTAAAATTAAACACTTCTACCCACCCCAAATTACTCCCACTCTTGAAGCTCCACCATCCCAGGCATGAGAGATGCAGAACATTCATTACATTGGTGCAATACTTCAATTAACTAAGTGTTGCAGCCTGATACACATCCTGATTTAAGCTTGAAAAATATACTTGCCTCAGGAAGTAGGAAGCTTGCTCTAATAAGCAATGGGACACAACCAAAACTGAAACTTTTTAAAAATATAAATATAATTTAATCTTTCATGGCTCATGTTGTTCAGCTTTGGCAGCATCTTCACAAGCATTTTTCCTTTGCTTCTTACCAGCTACCGTGTCTCTGCTGTTCCATTTGTCAGGCAGATTTAAATCAATAAGTAGATTTAAGTGCTACTATTCTGAACCATGTGTTGGAATCGGTGAATCTGATGAGAATCAGATCTGTTTAGAAAAAACTAAGAGCCATTTCAAAGATGGACACGGGTTATTTATAGAAAAGGAGACTCTAAAATTGGAGGCTAGAAGGGGAGAACTATGGAGATCGGGTATTTCTGAAGCAGCTTGGCAGCTGTATGGGTTAAGCCCCTCACTACTCTGTCTCCTTGCTACAGAAGTCCAGAAGGCAGAAGCCTGCTTGATACTCCCTTTCAATAGAGGGTGTGCAGGTTGAAATTCCTAAAGATACCTGTTTGGTAGAGATGTGTAAAGAATAGGAAGTCTAAAGGAGATTCAGGGCAGCATTTTTGGAGAAGTCTTATTCCTTAGAAGCAGCAGTCCACCAGCAGGGAATGGGCTTCTTGGGGTCCTTGCTAACAAAGCTGTGGCTTTCATTAGACCTATTTTTCCAGCTATTAGGTGCCCAGTACAATTTTGTCCACTTAGCTTTTTGAACTTGCATAGGACTGATCTGACTGTTTTCACTAAGAAAATGCTGGAGTCAAATACTGAGTGACTTAATGCCAGCTTTTTTTTTTTTTTCTTTGCTGCTTACTTTTAGATGCACATGCTGCGTAGTGACTTTTAGCTGTTTATTCTGAAGGCAGTTGGTAGACATTGATTTCTAAGAAATGTCCAATTCTTCCACAGATGGATAGATTGAAAGTGATAGAGCTTGGCACAGATGAAGTAATGATAAGCCCTGTACAAAATCTAGAAGCTACTGAAAGCTCCAAAGGAGTTGGTGGGGTAACATAGTAGAGAACAGAACTATATTAGCGTGTAAAGACCGGCTCTGATAAGGACTCTTTTATCCCTATTTATTCAGAAGGTGTTACCATTTTAGGCAAGGATTTATGATTGAGCGACTCCTTGGACCATACGTTTGACACCCCTGGTTTGCACTCTCTGAAAAATGTATTAGAAAGGATTTGAGGAGCCAGTGTTGTTACTCCTGCCCAAAGTATCTGATGTGAAAAAGTATTCATAAGATGGAGAAAGAGGAATGTGTTCTCTGGCCCCTAGCACAGTTTACATTAGTTGGCATGCATGTGGCAAACAAGACCCAAGGCTGGAACTTGACAGACTCAAAACCTGGAACCTGTGTTTTGTTGAAGTCCTGGACTGGACAGGTCTTTTTCCCTTGAACTAGAATGGTCTTAAGCCTGAATTTTTTTTCCTCCTCACTTCCTAACAAATGAAGACAAGAACAAAAATATGTGGACTTTAGCTAAAAAGTTTTCTACATTGCGTAGAAAAATGCCTAAAGTAAACACTTGTAAGCCATCAAGTTCTAAGGGTTCTCCTACAAATCTCAAGTTCCAAATAGTTTTATTAAACAATTGATGAGGCAGGGTTAGTTTTCACAGTTTAGGCTAAGGTTGGGTTTATTGCTTGCCTGACCCTGTACTTCCTGTATTGTCTCTGTTCTTGAGGGGAATGGAAGTAAAAGTTTGGCGTCAGGGAGCTGGGATTCTCTACCAGGAAGAAGAAGCAGCGTGTTCCCATGTTTGTCCTCCTCTCTCCCAAACCCATCAGGTCCTTCATTTTGGGTCTCCAGAAGAGACCTTTGCCATCCAGTGACTGGCTACAAGGGAACTTCATGGTCCCACAAAGGAGGGAGTGCAGTGAGATGGAAGCGGAATGTTGCACTGAGCTGCTGAAAACAGGGTGGCTGTTGTGAAGAACCACCCATGGAGCCGCAGTAGTGCTTTTGGCAGCCATCTGTGAGCAGCCACCTCTCTGCAGTATTGGCGACTCTCCAACCTCAAGCCCACTCACTTGTTCCTTTCCCTGGTGACTGCATTTGCTTTCAGATACTTCTGGAAGGAGTAGAGTTGATAGCAGTAGGACTGGTGAAAGCAAATGAAGATGCTGTGTATTGGTATAATTAATATATATGCCTTTTCAGTCTCTTAACATCAAAAGAAAATTTATGATGTGTGTGTTGGCAATATACAATCTTTTCTCGGAAGTTTGTGAGAAGTGTCTATGGTATCCATATGTAATCTAATATAGAATATTGTTGTGTAATATGAATTCTGCAGAAGATATTATTTTTGTCTGGGCTATTTAAATACTTGAGAAATGTGGGTTTTTTTGACTAGTAGCAGTACTTAAACCTGAAATAAAATGCTGCCTTTTAAGGGATGGGAGTTATTGATTTGGTTTTACCTTAATGTTTGTTAGATGAGAACTCATGTAATTTTTAGTCTGCTGCATACTGAATCAGTAATGGTTTCAAATGTTCAACTACATTAGGTGTTCAGTAGTGCTGCTGGTATCTCTAAGATCTGAAGCCAGGCTTTTATTTCTGTACTTGGAGCATCTTCCAGTAGGATATAAGTCTTCAAGTAGAATTAATGAAAACCTAATGAAGAAAGAGGTATTGAATGTGGTGTAGACAGCATCAGTGTTTGGTGGTAGGGGAGGAGAGAATTATGTTTTGATTTATGGGCAGCCTTTTATGAATAAAAATAATTAAGTTTCTATATGGTTGTTTATGAAAGTCACTTTAGCAACAATTACTTTGAAAGCAAGAAATAATAAAGGTCAGAAACTTTCTGTGTGGTTTTTTTGGGGGTTTTTTTTACTTGAACTTATATAATAATTCAAAGGTAAAGAGAGTCTTCCGAGAGGACCTTATCAGCTTGAAGCTAAATTGAACTCAGAATCCGGTGTAGTTAGTTGTAATGTTTCAGATTGGCAAATTATTTTTTTTCTGCGTTCAGCTTTGATTATGTATGTAGTCGGGACCAGTTTCTCTTTTGCTAGGTAGTAACAGTATTAGCAAGAATTATTACAAAGTAGATTTAAAAAAAAAAACTTTTGAACATGGACAACAATTGAAATAAGGCCAAGTCAGTTTTCACTGCCTGATTATATTTTTTTTAAATTTATTTTATTTATTTATTTTACTAAATCTACTTTAATTTCATGTATAGATAGGAAATACTTCCTCAAGTCTAACTTCTCTGTTATTCCTGCTGCTAGAAAAGAACACTTCCACTAGCTTACAGTGGGAAATGTTTTCTCACACCTGCCCTCCCTAATCACGTTGTCTATTAGAAATTATATGAGACAGGAGGGAAGGAGAAAGCAAAGAAATTGGAGATCTGTTCAGTAGTTCATTGAGGGCAGAATTGTCCTGTTCCTCTCAGAGGTGAGGGCAAGAGAAGAAAATAATCTGATCTATATAATACAGAGTACTGGAGATTCCCATCAGTGAGCAAGTAAGTATGGGCATGTGCCAGTGATTTACCCTCAATACTGTGGTTTTAATAACTGAAGAAGGGCACCATGCCATATCCTATCTGGTCAGTTGGGTTGTCAAACTGTGCTTGCAGTCACCTACTTGATGCCTGGTACCAGTCCATGCAAGATTCCCACCTCCCCTCCTGCCATCCTCCCTCCCCCACCCAATCTTCTGCTGAGGCTTCTTTGCGATTGTCTTCATGAGTGAAAAGGAGATAGAAATACAATGGCAAATTTAATTTTAGTTCAAGGATATAGCTTTCCTGTTGTCAGATGTCCTCAAAAATAAGACTTCAGAGTACTTGAAGTGATTCCCCTCCCCCCAACATTTCTTCTTCCAAAAGCAAACTCAGCTGCAACATGTTGGTAAATGTTGAGAATCCAGATTTCTCTGATCTGTTTGTTCATCAGGCCCTAGGCACTGCCTCAACCTAGCTTTCAGAGGTGCTGCATCCACAACTTGAATTCAAGTTAATGAGAGGTGCAGGTGGTCCAGCCTAAAGGGATTGAAGTTTGAACACCAATGATAACTTGTGATGCTTTTGAAAATTTTGCTTGTACACCTGGTAACAAGACTAAGGACAGGAGTTCAGGGCAGGTCTGCTTTACTGAAAGACTGTTTCTCATTCTCCTAGCATCACTTGCACTCTCAACTCCTGCATTTGATTTGGGATATTTTTATAGGAACAGAGAAGAGCAGTGAAAGCTGTCAGTTTGGCAGGTATCTGAAGAGAGGAAGGTCTGTTAAAGATGTCGTTTTCTCTGCTCGTCAGTGGGGTGGGGGAGGGAGGAGCGGGGAGAGTCTGTGGATTTTTTAAAATTCTTTTGCAGCATTAAGCTCAGATTTCAAGTATTTTTTTTCAACTATACTGAGCTAAATAACACTGATGGAGTTAAGGCAGAACAGAACACGGCTTGCAATTTGGTATTGATTAGGAAGGGCTAATAGTGTTAAACTCGACTGTTTAAAAAAGCAAGTCAATATGACTGATCTTTTGTCTTTCATTTTTTATTTTAGCTCATTTCTCTGGACATTTATACCTGTAGCTTTTAGTTCTTGGATGTGCCGGAACCGCTTCAGAGTCAATTAATATAGTCTGCTCTACAGGGAGCTAATGCGCACTGTGCTGCACCACTTGCAGCTGTATAAGTGGGAAAATACACGGTGGTGCAGAGAAAACAGTCGCGGTGCACTCTTGAACTAAAGCATCTCCGAGGCGTTTTAGTTCAAAAGCACACCACCACCGTTTTCTTCACACTGACCTGCATTTCACCACTTTTATACAACTGCAAGTGTCGCAGTGCCCGGCACTTCTCAAAGCACCCAGTGCTGTGGTATTTGCACATGTAAAAATGTCGGAGTCTAAGTGCTTGTATGAATTTAAAGGAAAAAACTGGCTGGCGCGAAACAGTGAAGTAAAATAAGTATTTTTATAGTTCTTTTTCAGCTTATCAGCATCACTTAAAAGATAGGTGGCATCTTTACATGCTGAGAAATTAAGGAATTAATGCAAATTAACCAATGTATTTGTAAACTCTTAATGTGGAAGCAAAAGGTGGAATAGAATTTCACTTTAAACACGGACCACGTCAAAGGGTACGTTTTGCATGTGAAGAATTTAACAAACTCATTTGACATGCAAATTTGAAAACATTTGACAGAACATAAATATGGAATCCCTCATACATCATGGTCATGGAATGCAGTCTTTCTATAACTACTCTAGAAGGGCTTTTCTTAGTGCTCTATTCCAGCAAAGAGATCCAGGCATGGATACAGTTACATTAACAAAGCTGTGGTTTGCCCTGATATAGTAAAATGATCCTCCTAAGCACTAGGTTTGTGCGAAGCAGCAAATATTCGCTTCAGATTCGGATTTGGCTAATTTCAGAGGGATAGGGATTCGAATCACTGTCCGAATTCAATTCAGTGCCGATTCAGAGATTGTCATATACTAAATGGGCAGGAGTCCTTGACCATGCTGGACACAGCTGCCTCCATCTGGTAAGTCTGTTGTGGTAGGCAGAGGAGGGAGGAAAGGGGCGTGGGGGGGTAGATCAACACCCCCACAGTGAGGGGGGGTTTGGAGCTGCGGCTGGGGCAGGGGGGTGCAGGACTTGGGGAGGGGGGCTTCCGCCACTCTGTACTGCCGATCCAGGAGCTGCTCCTCCAGTGGCTCTTGCCATCGGTCCTGGAGATCATGGGAGCAGGCATGTGTCCCCAGGTCTGCATGGGATGGGATGGGCTGGGCTGGGCTGGGCAGTGCTCCAGATAGGTGGCAGAAGGTGCTGGGAGCAGGGGCTATGCCCTCCCACCACTCGCTCAGCCGGGGTGGGAAGGCACTGAACAGTGCCGCTGCACTGCCTTGGACAAGTGGTGCACAGCAGTGGAAGCTGCTCCAGCCTCCCTGTGCCTCCCAGACAAGCCGCGGCTTTGATGCGCCACTGCCTGGCTGGGTGAGCAGGGGCAGGTGTGTGCACCTGGGCCAGGGAGGGGCAGGCAGCAGGGGCTATGGGGAATTTTACAGTGGCTGCAGCCCTTCCCATAGACACCGCTCTGCTGTGCTCTGTGGGGCAGGCAGAGCCAGGGCTGCATTCCAGGCTGCAGTTGGCTCCACCCACCCCTCAGAGCGCAGCCCTGGCTCAGCGCACCCCGTGCAGATCCATGGGTATACACATACACTCCCGTGCCCTCCCAGACTGGTGGTGAGGGCTACCGGAAAAGCCACCGAAAGAGCAGCTCCTGGACCAGTGCCATGCAGTGGTGGGAGCCCTCTGCCCTGGCTGGGCAGCTTGTCCCAGCTCCAGCCCCAATCCCTCCCTCGCTGTGGGAGTCTTGATCTGCCCTCCCCATGCCTCTTCCCTCCCCACTCCACCCACCACAACAGGTTTACTAGCTGGAGGCAGCTGTGTCCAGCGTGGTGAGGACTGCTGCCTGTTTAGTCTATGGCCAAATCTCTCTGAATCAATTCAGAGGCTTCCCAATTGATTTGGACTTTTTAATGGGTTTCCCAATTCGATTTGGAGATTTGGCCGCTGAATCAGGCCAAATCTCCTCCAGATCGAATCAGCTACCAAAGCTTTGCACAGCCTTACTATAAGCACAACTAGCTCTCCTGGAAAAAAAAAGTTGGCATTTGGTGGGCATCTGCATTGGCCGTTCCTATTGGCTCAACTATTTTTGCCAGGGTTCACACTGCTTCTCATGTCTAACCCAGATCACCGATCTGATAGGAGACTAGCATATACCTGACCATAAATCCCTTCCTAAACAAAACTACATTCTGAAGGGGGACACTTTGAATTTTATACTTTTGCTTTAAACTAACTATTCCACAACATTAATTTTATGCAGAGAGAAACATTAAGTGATGTACTTCTTTATACCTTTTAAGATATTAGATCTATACTTCTGTGGTTGACTTATGTTATTAAAAGATAACAAACTTAAATTGCAGTAATACAACTTCATTTGTACTAGACCAGGCTTGTCCAACATGCAGCCTTTTCTGAGGCCCGTGGTGCTGCGACGGGAAATGAAAGTAAACACTGTTTACTTTCGTTCCCACCCCTTATCCCTCCCCGAGCCCCTCAGCAGCTTCCTAATTGCTGCTGAAGGGTTGGGGAAGGGACAAGGTTCCCACACGCACCGCATCAGCTTGATGTTGCCGACGTGGTGCATGTGGGAAGAGGAGTAACCTGCCTCTCAGGATGGTCTGAGCCTGGCCGGAGCGGCAGGAGCTCAGCTGCACTTTCCCCCTACCTGCGCCGGTCAGTCCCAAGCGGCACGCAGCTCTGCCGACACCTCTGCTGACTGGCGCTGACCCAGGCAGGTCTGTCCCATCCAGAGCAGCATGCAGCTGAATCCAGATTCCCACGTGCTGTTGGGGACTGGAGGAGGCCCGCCAAGTTGGCACCAGCCAGCAGAAGTGGCGGTGGAGCCATGTGCCACTCGGGACTGACCGATGCAGGCAGGGGGAAAATGCATGTGAGCCCCTGCCACTCCGGCCAGGCTCGTCCTGTCCCAAGTGGCGCACAGTTCCGCCGCCGCTTCTGCTGGCCAGTGCAGACCTGGCCAGCCTCCTGTCCCCAGCAGCATGTGGGAAGCCGACTTCAGCTGCATGCCACTTTTCCTGGCTGGTGCTGACCCGGCTGGGTCCATCCCATCTGGAGCAGCATGTGACTGAAGCTGGCTTCTCACGTGCTGCTGGGGACGGGCCAGCAGAAGCGGTGGCGGAGCCGTGTGCCGCTCAGGATGGGACAAGCCCAGCCAGAACAGCAGGGGCTTAGCTACATTTTCCCCTGCCTGCACCAGTCAGTCCTGAGCAGCACATGGCTCCACTGCTGCCTCTGCTGGCTGATGCTGACCTGGCCGGCCTCCTCCCATCCCCAGCAGCATGTGGGAAGCCAGCATGGGAGGACCTTAGCAGGCGGGGTGACTACTGCAGGGTAAGGTGGCGGGAGCTGGTGTCTGCCTGACCCCGTGCTCTGGGCTTGCAGCGCTGAGGCCATCGGGGCTGCGTGCATGTGCGTCTGGGCACCACGGTGAGCGGGGCCATGTGGGCGGGCGAGTGAGGAGTTGTGGTGCATCGGCCACCTCGCTCCAGCCCCCCTCAGGCAGCGCTGGCTCATGAGGCTGCGTTACTCTGGGGATGGAGATGTGGAGCTATTTATTTCTCCCCTTCAGTCTCTGGGGCAGTAGCTGGCTGGATGCAGAATGGGTCCCTCTTGCCCCTGCCCACCAGCAGCTACCATGAACCTTGCAGTAACAGGCAGGTGCAGTAGGGCTACACAGGCAGGGTCTCTTTGGCCCAGGACAGAGGGTGTTTGAATATGGCTTGCCAGCCCACTGGGTGATAAAAAGTTCATGATCCAGCCCCACGTTCAAAAAAGGTTGGACAACCCTGGACTAGATACCCCCTGTACTAGATACTAGTACCCCTGTACTAGGCCCAGGGAGGAATAGGACCCCTGCTAAATGGGCAGAAACAATTGGTGACGGACAGGGGGGACAAGGCTGAACTCAATGAGTTCTTTGCCTCAGTGTTCCTAAGCGAGGGGCGTGACAAGTCTCTCACTGAGGTTGTAGAGAGGCAGCAGCAAGGCGCCAGACTTCCATGTGTAGACCCTGAGATAGTGCAGAGTCACTTGGAAGAACTGGATGCCTTTAAGTCGGCAGGCCCGGATGAGCTTCATCCGAGGGTGCTGAAGGCACTGGCCGACATCATTGCAGAGCCACTGGCGGGAATATTTGAATGCTCGTGGCGCACGGGCCAAGTCCCGGAGGACTGGAAAAGGGCCAGTGTGGTCCCCATTTTCAAGAAGGGGAGGAAGGAGGACCCGGGCAACTATAGGCCAGTCAGTCTCACCTCCATCCTTGGCAAAGTCTTTGAAAAAATTATCAAGGCTCACATATGCGAGAGCCTGGCAGGACAAATTATGCTGAGGGGAAACCAGCATGGGTTCGTGGCAGGCAGATCGTGCCTGACCAATCTGGTCTCTTTTTATGACCAGGTTACGAAACGCCTGGACACAGGAGGAGGGGTGGATGTCGTATACTTAGACTTCAGGAAGGCCTTCGATACGGTATCCCACCCCATACTGGTGAACAAGTTAAGGGGCTGTGAATTGGTGACTACACAGTCTGGTGGGTGGCAAATTGGCTGGAGGGTCGCACCCAGAGAGTCATGGTGGATGGGTCAGGTTCGACCTGGAAGGGTGTGGGCAGTGGGGTCCTGCAGGGCTCGGTCCTTGGACCGATACTCTTTAATGTCTTCATCAGCGACTTGGACAAGGGAGTGAAATGTACTCTGTCCAAGTTTGCAGATGACACAAAGCTATGGGGAGAAGTGGACATGCCGGAGGGCAGGGAATAGCTGCAAGCAGACCTGGACAGGTTGGACAAATGGGCAGAAAACAACAGAATGCAGTTCAACAGGGAGAAATGCAAAGTGCTGCACCTAGGGAGGAAAAATGTCCAGCACACCTACAGCCTAGGGAATGACCTGCTGGGGGGCACGGAAGTGGAAAGGGATCTTGGAGTCCTAGTGGACTCCAAGATGAACATGAGTCGGCAGTGTGACGAAGCCATCAGAAAAGCTAATGGCACTTTATCATGCATCAGCAGATGCATGACGAACAGGTCCAAGGAGGTGATACTTCCCCTCTATCAGGCGCTGGTCAGACCGCAGTTGGAGTACTGCGTGCAATTCTGGGCGGCACACTTCAAGAGGGATGCGGATAACCTGGAGAGGGTCCAGAGAAGGGCCACTTGTATGGTTAAGGGCCTGCAGACCAAGCCCTACGAGGAGAGACTAGAGAAACTGGACCTTTTCAGCCTCCGCAAGAGAAGGTTGAGAGGCGACCTTGTGGCTGCCTATAAGTTCATCACGGGGGCACAGAAGGGAATTGGTGAGTATTTATTCACCAAGGCGCCCCTGGGGGTTACAAGAAATAATGGCCACAAGCTAGCAGAGAGCAGATTTAGATTGGACATTAGGAAGAACTTCTTCACAGTTCGAGTGGCCAAGGTCTGGAACGGGCTCCCAAGGGAGGTGGTGCTCTCCCCTACCCTGGGGGTCTTCAAGAGGAGGTTAGATGAGCATCTAGCTGGGGTCATCTAGACCCAGCACTCTTTCCTGCCTGTGCAGGGGGTCGGACTCGATGATCTATTGAGGTCCCTTCCGGCCCTAACATCTATGAATCTAGATGCACACAAAGCACAAATATTGTAGTTGTATAGTCCTGTGCGCCAGACTGAGATTTTAGTACTTTTGCGAACATAAATTACTTAATTTTATTTATTATTTCAGTATTCCATTCCTTTGATTGGAGTATTGCAGGAAAATGCTAGTTAAATATTGGAAAAGCACGCTGTAGAAAAGAGAGAACTGCAAACTAACACAAAATCTGGAGTTATGCTCCAAAGTTGAATGCTTTTAGTATAGAAACGAGTTTCAACGGCCTTATAGTTCTAAAGGTATTCCTTCCCCTTTCCTCCCCCCTCCTTTCCCCCCCCCACACACGCACTCCTTTGAAATTTTCAGTCACATCCTGGTTGCTTGAAGATATTGTGGAAGTTCATCGTTCTGCCACAGAATACCCAAAATCTCTAGTCTGTGGAACTCTGACTCTCTCTCACCACAGAATGAATCATTCTGATGTTCACAAATGGCCATATCTCTAGCAAGCCAAAAGATGTCAAAGTGTTTCAGAAAGAGTAATGCTTTCTTCGAAAGGTAGGTTCAAGTTTATTTTTTAATTCACTGCTGTCAGTAGTCTCTTTTACATGTATGTGTGGGTGTACTCAATTTACATGTTAATTCTGTACTTCATCTTGTGCACGTGTGTGATTTGTTCTCAAATTGAACTACCTAGATTTATTGCAGCTACTTCAGAGTCATTTCTGGAATAAAACAGATGGGTGTGCAAGGGGTTTGTTTTAAAGAATGTTTGCTAATGTGCCAGCATCAGTGTTACCTTCACTATATGAGGGCAAGCTTGTTTCAAAACATTAGTGGAGTAATTTTTTTTGTCTATTGCTTAAGATACGTCTACAGGATTTTTTTTAATTTGGATTTACTACCAGATGGTAATTTTGGGGTGAGTTAGTAAATCCATGCATCAGAGAGGAAAGAAAATGTGAGTGCTTGAAATAGTGATCCTGGAAGTACAGCCAAGTTAGCTTGGTGTGAAGGGTACTAACCATCTCGGACTCCCATTGAATCAAATATTTATAGAACTGTTCCTTAGTAGTGCTCTCTTTGGTGCCATTCGGAGAATGGTGGATTCACCTGGAGTGTGTTGGGAAGTACCATCGTCAGTTAACATCAGCTTAAATCCATCTCCTGCATCCTGCTCTTTTATGGAGCAATCTAAACCAGGGATGCTCAACCTCCGGCCCATGGGCCTATGTCATCTGGCCCATGGGGCTCCTCATGGGTTTAGAAATTTGGTGGCCGGGGAAGGGTGGCACTGCTCCTCTGATATCCATGGGGAGCCTTGAGCCCTGCATGCTGGTTTCAGTGCCTTATCCCAGCATGCATGTCCAGGCAGTGGTGGTTCTGGGCCCTGTGGCGGGGCAGGGAAGGGGTGGTGTCAGGCCCTATGGCCCACTCTGACCCCGTGACAGGCCCTGTGCTATTCATTTGGCCCATGGGGCCAAAAGAATAAACACCACTGATCTAAACCAAGTGGGTATTGTCTCATCGTGACATAAATGAGATTAGACCAAGAGTGTCCAGTACTAGTAATCTAGTGAGGCAATACTAGACAAAGAGAGACTGTAAAGAATCTATGAAATGACTCTACATCTAGCATGAGTTCATCTTGAAACATTTACTTGTGCAAAATAATTTATCTCAGCAGAGGCCTTTAACATTGATCAACTAGTTTTGTAATGAGTGGTAAAATCTAAGCTGCTTGTTCTCTAAGAGCTGGTTTAATACGAAGATTATTCTGTGATGTTGGGTGTATGTAGTAAAATACTTACTTGAAAGAAAAGTTTTCCTTACCTGCTTTGTTTTGAATGTCTTAATTTTGTTGTGTATAACCCACTCGGCTTTGTGGCTACAATACCAATATTTTGAACAACTTCTAAAGGTTTCTGAAGTAGGTGAAAAGGAATAACTTTGGTTAGTGAAGCAAATAGTTTGTAGATCTGCACACTGACCTTTCTGGGCAAGAGACTGAGACCTCTGGTGGGACTTTGAAAAGAGAATTTTTGCAGCTGTTCTTGTATAGACTAGTATGACCTGCAGATGGAGGCTTTTGCCAGCAGCTTAAGCTTCACAAAAACAAATATTCTCTCAAAATAACATTAAAAAAATAAACTTCCACTTCTTCCTGTTTTTATAGTTTGCTTATTTCCTTAGTGTCATAGTTTTGTCTCCAGTTCTGGAGATTATTAATCTTCTGAGGATCAGGACCTTCATGGAAGTATTTCCTGTACGTGTTTATCTGTGTCTTTAACAAATTAGTATCTACTCGTTGTTGTTGTTGTTATTATTATCATTATCATCATCATGCTGCAAATGATAGGAAACTTCGTTCATAGTAATAACATTTTTTCTTAGAAAAATATGTAGGTAAATCATTTTCGAGGGTTAAAGTATTTCTTGTATGACTAATTCAGGGGCATCCTTTAGAACATCTGCAAGTATCGCCAAATTCCAGAGGTCACCATCTTTATGTTGGTTTTGGCTAGCTGTTGTTGTATTTTAATGTTTGTTAGTAAGCACAGCTATCAAAGTCTGTTCACTGCCTTGTATCTTGGAAGGGTTACTGATGAATCTAATATTTGCCTCAAGACTGACATAGAATTTAAGTGCATTCACTGGTTGGCAGACTCTATAAATGATTATCTGGAATTAAAGCTTTGTGCTACTTTTTATAAACCCAGGCTCCTTGTTGCCTTGTTACCCACCGCGGAGGCTTCTAACAGCTATGCCCTTTATTTACTTTTCACACCTTCAGACTGAACTAAGGTGTGTGTTGTGTTTTTTTTCAGTACAAGCCTTTTTAGCCTTCTTAACAGACTTGTATGTGGGGGATGGAGGTAAGTCCCACATCACTACAGACCCTCAGTTTAGCCATTAGAATAAGTCTTGGTGGTAAAAATTATGGATATGGTTTATGTCTTGCAGACCCCTGACAGATGTTGAAGTAAAGGCATGATGCAGTCTGATGCAGGATCCCTAAAATCATGCTTCCTGTCATGGCACACGTGTGTGGCAGGAGGTGCAATTGTAGAATCCCATGTCAGATCCCATTGCTCCGTATTACCAGTGCAGGCGGGGGGGTCTAATCCCAAGCTCCCCTTGCAAAGGCGAGTAGCAAGCTTGGTTCTCTGTGCTTCCCCAGCTGGGAACTCCAGTTACTTGGAAGGCACTTGGAAGACTCCCATGTGCTCTGGTGGCTGGGAACTGGCCACACATTTAATTAAAAGCATGATAGGCCCCAGCCACAAAGTTATTACACCTATTGTGTAATTAATTCCTATTACACTTATTTTGTGTAATAACTTTGTGGTTTATTCCTCATTTTATCACACCATTAATTGAAAGACCATGTGGCCAGGTCACTAGTTAAGACATGATTAATCGGTTAATCACATCTTAAGTGTAACATCTACCAGGCTACAGTGTCTGCTTACCCTGAGTTGATGTTGACTAGTTGCTTCTGTCTCGACTGACAGGTTGGAGATGAATCATAATGTTGGATTAATACCACTAAATACCACATCATAAATTTTAGACATATATGTACTTATTCTATTATATATTATTATTAAATATTACCTATTTGGAAGCAGGATAGGAATTGGCTTCAAATAAAAGTTTTTCAAGATCCAGGAAAACTGGGAGGTGAGGGAAGAGGAGCCAAGTTTTGTTTCACTTGTGCGTAGTTCTCGGTGTTGTGATCCTACAAAGTTGAGGCAAATTAAAGTTTTAAATTATGAGAATATGCTGGCAAATGGAATATAATGTTGTTTAAGAACCTTGTTTGTGCTACAAAATGTCCGTGGTGGAAAGCTAGTTAGTTCAATTGGCATGTTTGCTTTCATTGTGGGCAGGACATAATATGGGGTTTCAGTTTTATTTTGGATAACTGTTCTGTAGATGTTCTGAACTCTTCTGTGTTTTTGAGGGCAGTGTGAGATTGTCATGCAGTGTCCCATGGAGAAGCCAGTATTGGGTTCCCACAATTTAAAACTCAGGAAGCTGGCTGGATGATGGGCCACTTTAGATGAAGAATAGTAGCATCATCTTTGGTCCCCGGGAGGATAGAGATCAGGATGGTACTCCCTTTTTCTGAGGTAAAGGAGCAATGGTCCTAGAAAATTCCCTGATGGATTTCCTGTGGATTGGCATAAACTGCAGCAGTATATTAAGCAAAGCCACCCCTTCTTTCCAACCAATCTAAAATCTGGTGACTGCAAAAAGCAATTTTTAATAGCATATGGAAGAGAGTGGGGAGAGATTATGCCTCAACATGAAGGGATGGGCTGAAAGCCCATGCAAAAGCATGTTTGCATGCTTGAACTTAAGAACTCCCATAGAAATGGGGGCGGATTCCTGAAGTGTTCATGTAGTTATGCAAATTCCATTTTGGAATAAGTAGTTGGCTTTTTGCCTAGACTTTCTATTTCGAATAGAAGTCTTGTCATTAAGCGCTGACTTTTTTTTTTTTTTTAATTGCCAAATCTAATAAAGGTGGGCTGAGCTAGTAAGACTCCAGTAACTTGCACTTTTCTTGGCAATATGTTAAGTTTCCATGGTGTATGCTGAATTATACCAATATTCTCAGCATCTCAACAACAGTCACTTTTTTAGTCCTCCTATGCTGTACCTGTATTTGAGAAAATACAGATTTAAAAGTTAGCTTGTAATGAAGCTAACATTGATAAGTGGTTATCTTGCTCTGAATAAAAAGGAAAACAGCTGAGTTTTTCTCGCATATAATTGTGGAGGGCAGCTATACAAAAACTTTGTGGTTTTCTTCTGCTCATTTCCAAAATTAAATCTATGAGCTTAAAGCAGGGGTGTCAAATGTGTGGGCTGAGTTCAGCCCACAGAGCTGTCATCTGGCCCGCAGGGCTCCCAGGTGGGATGGAATGGGGCAAGTGGGGGTAGAGCCCGCTGCCAAATTCCAGGATATAGTGTTCCACTGAGGACGCCTGTCAGTGGTTGAGGATGATGTATTAACTCTCTCCCTGGTGCTACCACTTTCCTTGCCATTGCAGCCAAATTCAGCCCACAAGGAGCCCTGCGGTCCATGTCCAGCATGGGGGCAGGGTATGTTTGAAACCCTTGGCTCAGAGCGAATTGCTTGTTCAGTCTGTCTGCCTTCTCTTTTTAAACGAGTAATATTTCCAGTATTAATTCAGTGTACTCTCATTTGATGCTGGATATTGATGGTATCATCAAATGAATTATATCCACTTAAAATATTAACTGTTTTAACAATTTAAATGATATATGCTTTAAAGATGGCCTATATTTCCACGTCTTCAGCACTGATGTATCCTTTCTCTGAAAATCCATTTCGAGTGGACACAGTGCCCTGAATGATCAATTGCTAAGTCTGTGCATGCCCTGCAGTCTTGTTTTTGAGCCAAGGCATCCTGTTCAAGTTCTGGTCACAGGAATTCCATCCATTTCCATGAACTCACCTTGGCATTTGGAGAAGGTGCTGTCATTATTTAAGCTTTTAAAGAGGACCTTGTCTATTTTGTGCATTTTAAATTTAAACACAGCTGATTCTTGGGGTATGTTCATCTCTGTCGCGTGTGGAAGTACTGATTATTTTCCCCTTCCTCACTTTGAGGTGACTTCTGTGCTAATACAAGAAGTGCTATACATGCTTGGTGACAAATTGTACTAAACGAGTGTCCATTTCAAAATGGAACCTCACGTCTTTAAATGCAAGATCTTTCTTTTTGGCTTTTCTCTAGCTCCAGCTGATTAATAGATGCAGTAGTGGTGCAGATAACCTGTAAAAAGATAAATATATTCATAAATGAATAAAACTTCAATATTATGTGTCTTGGTTCTGTATATAAACTAAGAAAGTCACAGGACAAGGTACTGGTAATTTTCTGCTATCCATCACCAAATCAGATGAGGGGGTAGGATGAGCTGTTTCTTAAACATTTTCTCTCTGAATGTTGGAGATCTCATATGGGATTTCAGTTTGTGGAATTTATGCTATAGTTACACTGCAGATCAAACGTCTTCAGAATTTAAAAAATATACTTCTGAAAATCCAGATGTGCCTTAAAGGATTGCAATCAACTCCAAGTAACTCTATATTAGTCCCTGTTTTAATGAATTAATTAATCAGTGAATGGAGCATCAATGATCGGCATGGATGCAAGTGGTCATCATCGAATTTCATTTGCCATATTATCCTGACCAAAAACGCACCTATTTAGTGCTTTTAAAAGATCTGCTGTTTTTCAGTGTTTCAAACTATGGTCAGCAAAACCAAATGAGAAAATGTTTAAATGTACAAATATTAATTATTAGGATTTTTCTAGAGAATGCATTTTTCAAATGCCCACTGTCAAAAGAAAAACCCAAAAAACATACTTCCTCAGTCTGGAAGGTTAAAAGCAATTCTGGTTAAGAGGCAAAGTGGGGATAGAAACATAAACGGGGAAACTTGTTCTCCTTGAAAACAACCAGCAGTAAAAAAATAAAATAAAAAAATGCATACAATTCACGAGGACACTAAGAAGATTAAAAAAAACCCTGAAAAATCTATAGTCAATAAGAAGAAATTATTTAAATATATCATGAGCTAATAAAATGGGCAATAGTAATAGATCCAAAAGTAAACAAAAACTGTCAGATTTTCAATCCATGAAGCAAAAAAGGCAGAAGTGAATAATAAATATTGCATTTTCTAAACTAAAGAAGCTGGATGATTTTTTTTTCTCATAAATTGCTACAGAAATATCTTCTCTGCATTAGTAGTTTAGGGGGCTGTTGAAGAACAGCTGTTAATTTATTTTGAAAAATACACATCTGTATGGAACAGTAATAAAAGAATTGGCCAAGGAGTATTTAAAGCCATCAATGTTGATATTTAAAAAACAAAACTTGGGACACAGGGAGCCTGAGGGAGCTGAGGAAAAAGCTAATGTGCCAGAACTATAGTGGGATGACTGTAAGCTAGTTAGTCTGACACTGGTCCTAAGAAAATAATGGGAAGGCAAATAAAGGATGCAGCAGACATAGGATTAAAAGATGACAATCATGATTTTATGGAAAATAGGCCTCATCAAACTTGTTGTTCTAGAGATCAGAAGATTAGCTGATTAAAGGCACCTATGTTGGCCTGATTTACTTTTTTTAAGCTCCCTTCCTTTCTTCAGTACTAGTGAAACCCTTCCTGGAAGATTATGTCCAGTTCTGGTGCAGTTTTTTAAAAAGGATATTGACAAATTGGAAAAGCTTCAAGGAAGAACTACAGTAATTTTATAAGGTCTTTGATATGAAAACATTGCTAATAGTAAAACTAAAAAAACCCTTCTATTTATTAAAAAAACAAACCAACAAAAAAACAAAACCAACAACAAGAGAGTAGGAGGCATCTTGATCGTAGCCTGACCTACCTACATGAGGAACAAGCTTCTGATAGCAAATGGCTCTTTAATATTACAGAATGGGACACAAGATCTAGAAGCTGAAGCAATACAAATTCAGGCTAGAAATAAGCACCCTTCCCCTGCTTTTGTTTAACAGTGAAGGTAATCATTGGGACAGTTTACATAGAGATATCCTTGATTCTCTAATACTTAAAGCGTCAAAATCATTCTAAATGAGATAATCCAAAATTAGAAGTTTGCTGCACAGAGATTACTAGGTGATTAAGTATATTAAATATTCAGGTGTGGAAGAAATGCCCATAACTTTCCACAGTGTACAAACTAGAAGTGGATGGGAAATGTTGACCCAAAATTCATTGTACCTCGGCCTGGTCCCTTTCTCTCCATTGAGTCTCCAGTATCTATTGGTGAGCTAGAAAAAGAAGTTGTGTGGTGTTGCTGAACACCTTGTCATCCCTTGGGGCACTCTGGTGAATCTTAAATGCTTCATTTTTAAAGGGAGAATCCTCTTGTGAGAATCCTGTCAGGTTTCTGGAGAGCTTTTGGTGTATCCTCTACTTACGTCAAGAGGAAAAAGTGGGGTTGGCAAAAGTCTTTTTGAATTAAGGGTTGAAGAAGAGAAACTTTAAACTTGGGGGTGGGAGGAGCTAATTTAAAAGACATCCAGAAGTTGCCTTCTTTTGATTTGATTTCCTCAAAGAAAATAAGCAAGTCTCCTACAAGCGGCAAATACGCTAGCCCACAGACTGCTTCCCCAATAACATATGTCTTGGTGCAGTACCGTTCTGTTGGATTGGGTTGAAGTGCCAAGTGAGTCCTCTTGACTTCTAATAGGGAATTTTTAAGGCCTCATTCTGAAAGGTTTTTTGTTGATAATTGCCCACCCCTCTGCCACCCCTCCACATAAACATCTGCCACTGCTTCCTACAGTGATTTTGTGGCTGTCCTGCCTGGAGTTCCTTTCTGTCCTGGTGACAATGGTGGTGGGAAAGTGAGGGAAATCACCAGCAGGTGCTGTTGGTTGAGCCCTGCTGTCCTGAGACTACGATTCAGGCTTGACAGCATTTGCTGCCAGTCAGGTCCTGGGAAGTGGAGATCAAGCTGAGGATCCTACTTTGCTGGTGGTGGTGCTGCTGCTGCTGCTGCCTTCAGTCATAGCAGAAAGAAGAGAAGAACCTTTGATACTTGGTCATAGGATGAGTATGATAGAGAAATTTAAATATTTACCTAGTTCCCCAAAACAGCTGCTGGTTATGCTGTAGGAATTTATGCCCATCTCCACTGTGAAATCGTCATACTTGGGTAACTGTGTTTAACATAGAAAAGAACTACAACTGTGTAGTTTTTTTTTTCTCTGAACAGAATGAAAACATGCTGCAACTAGCTTAAAATGCTTTAAGCATGCTTTTTGTGGATCACGTATCCTTTATGAAAACCTTTGTCTACACTGCGAAACAGTTCAGGCTTCGTTGTCTGGTGCATTTAGAGATATGAGACACTTTTTTTTTTTAGCAGCTGTTTACTTTTTAAACAGATGAATAAGATGTTTAACACAACAGGGCCCTGAGTGCAAAGTAGATTTTCAGCTATCCTTAAGACAAATGTGTTATAAATTTTGACACGGATTTTTAGGTGTTCATTCTTACCTCTGTTCAAGTCATGTTCCACATGTACCTTGACTGCAGTGTGACTTAAAGTCTAGGCTTGTGTGTGTGCAAGGGTGTAAAGGTCATGCAATCTACTACTATTATTGGGTGCATAAGAAAGAGGTCAGTTGCTGCCTGCCAGTTCTGTCCTAGGCACAACAATAAGGCAGCTCGAAACGGCGAAATCAAAATGAAACAAAGAATCGAAACGGCTTCGAGACAAAATGAGGGCACTCAAAATGTTTCAAAATGTTTTGAGTTTCAATGTAGGCCGGTGGTGGGAGGCAGAGGAGAGCCAGGGCTGTGTTCCAAGCAGTTCTGCAGCCCCATGTAGCTAAGCCCAGCGGGGGAGTATAGCCCTGGTTCTCCCCGTCTCCCACTGCTGAGCTGTGGTCCATGGGGCTGGCAGAGCCGATTGGAGGGCAGTGCCAGCTCTGCCTGCCGCCAGGCTGCACTCCGATAGGCTCTGCCAGCCCCACAAAGTGCAGCCCCATCTCTGCCCACCTCCCGCCACTGGGCTCTGCTCCATGGGGCTGGCAGAGCTGATCCGAGCACAGCACCAGCTCTGCCTGCCTCCAGCTGCTGGGCTGCACCCCAATCAGCTCCGCCAGCCCCATAGATGCTGCTGCTGGCCTGAGCTTTATCTTCCCTGGCACTAGGTGCAGGCTGTGCCCAGTGCAAATCACAGGCAGCAGCGGCAGTCTCCCATCATCCGCTGCAGGTCCGGGGACATGCACTTCTGGGAAGAGAAGCCTCCTCTCATCTGCGCCCCGGATAAGAGGAAGTTGCCCTGTCACCTGGGACCAGAGAAAATTGCCGCTGCCACCTGCCCCAGGCAGCAGCAGCAGCTTCCCCTCATTCAGTCCACAGATCCAGGACCCCCCAGGCTTGCACCCCCAGGAGGAGTCTGGCACAGCCTGGCAGCCCTCCCAGGGGTGTGAACCCCTGGATCTGTGCTCTGGATGGGAGGAGGCTCGGGCTGCCTCTCCCACCTGGGACCAGCACTGGGCATGGGCTGCACCCAGGACCAGACGAGATTGCTGCTGCCGCAGCCTGAGCCTCCTCTCATCCAGGGCGCAGATGCGGGGGCCCACACCCCCAGGAGGTGTCTGGCACAGCCACACAGCCCTCCCAGGGGTGTGGGCCTCCAGATCTGTGCCCAGATGACAGGAGACTGCCACTGCTGCCTGTGGCCATCAGCAGCATCTGGTTTCCCTGGCACTGGGTGTGGGCTGCGCCCAGCACCAGTACCAGGCATCAGTGGAAGCCTCCTGTCATCTGGTGCAAATCTGGAGGCCCACACCTCCAAGAGGAGTCCAGCTCAGCCCCACAGCACTCCCAGGGGTACAAGCCCCCAGATCTGTGCGCCAGATGACAGGAGGCTGCTGCTGCTGGCAAACTTTGCTTTCAAGACCTTGAGGTGCAGTTTCTGAGAAACCTCTGCACCTATCTCCTTGAAACTTGGCAGGTTTCATGCCTTCAGAAGAGGCTACGATCCCTGCAATTTGTACCCAAATCAGGGAACAAATGACAACGTTTTAGGCGTTTTCATGATTCCCCATTATAGCCTATGGGTGAAACATTGAAACAGCAAAACAGACATCAAAATGAAACTATGGTGTTTCGCACAGCCCTAATGACAATTTACGCTGTGGATTACTGCTTAATAATGTGTTATAGCTTTTTCCACAGAAACTTTGGAAACTGTCTGTTAAATAAAATTCATATGCTACATTGGTTTCATTCTTTTGTTGACTTTTTTTTTCCTCGGAGACAAGCCATAAATCTATAAGTCCACAATAATCTAATGTGTGATAGCACCACTTCTTCCATGCTAGCTTCTCTGTGGATATTCCTAGACTGCACTACAGGTGCGGTAGCTTACTCCAATTTTGCAGCATCTTGCTCTTTTCACCAATGAACAGTGTAGTATTGTGGGTTACAGAGACTAGCTGAATTCAGATTCAATTCTATCTATTAAACATCTAAGTGTGACTGTACTGCCACCTTGCTCGAGTCCCTGAAAAGCATCAACTTCTCTAACTTTGTAATATGCTGTCACCTCAGTCTTTAAAGATAAATCACCAAAAATGGGGTACTGCTAGGTGACTGCAGTATAACAAAGTTTAAAATGTTTCTCATGCTATCTGTGTCCTTAGGAGGTCTTTGGAATATAGCTAAAGTTGTCTTTGCTAGAAAATAAGCCAATGTTGTTAATGATTCCACCTGCCATTTCTAGCATTTTGGAATTTAATTCAGAAATAAATGTTATGTTTAACTCCCATTTTAGTTTCATATAATTTTCTCACCTTTTGGACTGTTTTTTCCAGGCTTTTTAAAAGAAGCTTGTACAATAATTTTTTCTAGCTGTTTTTAAGTTGAGCAAAATTGGGGTGGAAGAGAATTACTTAGTTTTATGTTGAAATTTAAGACAGCTGTCTTTCAAGAATGAAGGATGGCTACTTTTAACATATGTGAAACTGAAAACATTTATAACTTTTAAATCTGAGAGAGAAGCATTCTAAACACTGTGATGTAGCAGCTTTTAAGCTGCATTTTTTAAAAATAAAATGAGGGTATTCAGATTCATAGTATTTTGTATAACTTTAAGCAAGAGCCTGAGTCCCGTTGACTGAAGTTAGCCATCTACTCAAGTGTTCTAATGTATCTACTCTACAAGTTACTGAGATTAGTCTTCTATAAGATGTATTGCACATGCAATGTTATGTTTTAAATATAAAAAGGAAAACCAAAATAAGCCACAATACACATGCTAGCTGTTCAAAACAGAAACTTTTGTGAATTCCCAAATTTCAACCTTTATCTCATTTGTTGACATTTATACTAGTTACAGTTTCTTTTTGCATTGAACTAAATCTGATATTTATAAATACACTATAAATACATAGGGACAGTAAATATCCACAAATGCAGTGTTGGCACCTATGCATGTGATGGACCTCTGCTCCAACGTGTGCTAATTAGCACATGCAGCAGCCTCCACATCATGTGTTTTCAGTGTCCCTGCATTTCAGAATGGTGTCAGGGGTGCTTAGACTAAAGCTTGTTGAATGAGCTTTAAAGTGCCCCTGCTGTGATTTTTGAAGTGTGGGATGCTGAATACACATTACACTGATGGTGCTTCAATTAAAACAGCTCGCAGAGCTGCTCTAATTAAAGTGCCCCCCTCCACCTCCTGAGCATGTGTATAGATGCCCTGTGCTTGTAGTTCTGTTAATTAACAAGTGTCTAAATCATGATTATGGATTGTAATGCAGACAACCTTATAGAGAGCTAGGTGTTGCTGCTTACAGAAATGTCAAGTTGTCTGGACTAACATGGCACAATTTAAATATTGTACTAGCAGTTTAATGCTGTACGAAGTGCAACCAGGGATCACTCAGGAGGTTGTACCAGCTTTCAACTTTGAACCTGCTTGTAACTTTACGTAGTCCACTGATCATAATTCTGAGGATACTGTGCAACTTATAATTTTAGCAGAGTGTTTTTTGTGAGCAATCTTCGAGTTACTAATTTATGGTAGTTAAATAATTATTTTAAAGGCAATATTTACTTAGGTTAGCATGGGGGGGGTGGAGATCTTTGGTCAGTTCAGTGTACTTCCATTCTGAGAAGGAGGATGTTGAATATGAGTAATGATACAACAGGCCCATAATATGCAGAATAACCTTCTGATGACTCATCTCATATAATGCAGTATATTTGTCAAGGAGGCTGAATCATACATGGGGAGGGGAAGCCACTTTACAGGCAACCAGCTGGTACTCAGGTCAGCAAAAGTCTATCTGTTTTATCAGAAGGTTTATAGTGGCAGTAATGGTAAAACAGAGCACTCTGGGTATAAAATGTAGACGAAATGGCATCTCCTTGCAGGTATGTATATTCTCTTGCTGATACGATTTCGTTTTCATGCTTCCTTCTGCATCTCTCCCACCCCCTCTTGATGCCTTTAAATATGTATATAATTTGTAAGTAAATACTGTATGATTTAGTCTGTAGAGAGTGTTTTCCCATATGTTTCACATGTCAGTTTTGGTGAAGTAATATCAATCCTCTAATTTGCGACCTTTCATAAAGTGCTGAGAGGGAAGAAAATAGATGCTGCCTAGGAAACCACTTGTCCTGGTGGATGCTTCCCCTTTATGGCCAGCAGTTTTTGGGCGAGGGGAATTAGGAAGAGTCCGAGGGAGAACTGAATTGTGTATGATATAATGTTTGTATGGTTTAGGAATGTAATTTTTTTTTTTATGCATAGGAGCATTTTTTTTAAATGCATTTACCTAGCCAAAAAATTTAATGAAATGGTGATTATATCCTCATATACACCCTTCTTTTTGTGAACCAGATTGAACTTGTGCTATATTATTGAAATAGGCTTTTTGAATCTGCAGAATATTTTTACAAGTCAGCTTGTAATATTGCAATGGGCTTCACATTGAAATGATGGATCCAGTCACCAAAATGGAGCTGAATGGAGGAGGGGGGTGGATTTTTTGCATGCTCTAAAATATTGTGTGAATTGCTGTTTTGTGGATTTCAAAACTCTGCATACCACTCCTTTTTCAGCCATCTAAATATTTTAACATATGGAATGTTGGAAGCAGGCATGGATTGCATAAGTTTCCCTTTCCAGATTAACTAATAATACCTGGCTTGGGACCTGTAGCTTATATCCCTGAAACTAAATGTTGTAGGGAATAATGAGATATTAGATGTCTGGCTGGCCTGATGAATTTTTGTTCCCAATGCCTGTGGTAAGACTAGTATATATGATAACTGGTAAAACTGGGGTTGAAGGGGTGTGGCACAGGTCTGGGAGGTTTTGCATCCGACTATTCTACTGCAGCGTGGTTGTAGGGGTAAGGAACTTTTGCATGTCTATGTCTCTGTTTTCCCAGTTGTTAAACTGGAATAACAGTTATCCCAGCACTTCCCTTAATGATGAGTTTAAAAAAAAACAAAACCCTTTAAGTTCTAGCTAGCATTAATTATGTTGCCAATAATTATTTGGTCAAACTGTGTTGGTTGCATCCTTTAGTCAGAGCAATACTCTGGAATGTTTATGACCAATAGGTACTCCAAAAAATCAGAATGAAATTTAGCTGTGCTTGCTTTAAAAAGGAAAGTGGGGTCCAAGATGCAGTTCTTTGAACAAATTTCCTGTTTACGGGTCTGGATATACCAAACAAGCCCAGTTCATTTATCTTGTATATGATTTGAAATGCACGCCATCTGTCATGCAGTAACTTGCTAATTAAAACAAACCATAATAATAATGAGCAATAGAAAGTGGTAGGAGGGAGGTTGTTGAAATCTGTGAGGATTCTATATCCGAATCCGTAGTGTTCTTAGATATTATTGGAGGCTTCAGTAGGCATTTTTGTTGTTGTTATGGAAGAATTAGAGAAGGTACAGAGAAGGGCAACAAGGGTGATTAGCAGATGGAGGGGCTTCCATGTAAAGAGAGAGCCTATTCAATTTAGAAGAGAGACATTGGAGGGGCGGGGGGAGAGGACATGATAAGGATAGACAACATACTAAAAGGTGAAAAGAAAGTAAATGGGGATTTATTATTTACTCTCTCACACAATACAAGAACTAGGGGTCACAGAATGAAACAAGTAGGTAGTAAATTTAAAACTAACAAAAGGAAGTTCTTTCTCACGCAGTGTGTAATTAAAGCTTGGATCTCATTGCCACCAGATGTTGTGGAAGCTGACAGTTTAGCGATATTCAGAAAGGGACTGGACAGATTATTGGAGGAAAGAGGCATCAGTAGCTATTGAGTATGGGAGTTAGGGATACAGCTTCTGACTTAGAACTTCCTAGAACTTGAATGCTGGAGGCTGCCAGTGAGAGAGGAACAGTCCAGGAGAGACCCTGGCTATACCCAGTTCATTCTCCCTTTCAGCATCCACCCTGTGGCACTGTGAAACGCAGGATACTGGACAAGATGGACCTATGGTCTGAGCCAATAAAGGGCAATTCTGATGTTCTGTTTGCAATTACCATTGCATTATTAATGTCAAATAGGATAAAGCATTCAAAATTATTTACTTATAAGAAAACTGGTCTTTGCCACTGTTTGAGTATGTTTTCCAGAAAGTTTTATATAAAACTGGAAATGATTAACTAAATAATTGGATAGTTTAAATGATTTAAGAAGTTGGTAAATATATAGCACACCATGGTCACTACCTACCCTGAAAGAAGTTTAAGTGAGAATGGCTCAAAATTCACTTTAAAACTGCTGCTTAAAATTAGAGGTGCACTGATATATCAGTGTGATATCGGATTCGCACCAATATAAAGAAAATTGACTGTATCAGAAATCGGCCTGATGTGGCCAATAATTGGGCCGATTAAATGCACGTGCACGTAGGCTGCTTGGAAAGCTATGTGCAGCTGGTAAATCTGTTGTGGTGGATGGGGAGGGAAGGGGCATGGAGGTGCAGATCTTCCTGGCACGTGGGGGCTGCACTCAGAGCTGTGCTGAGAGGGAGGCTATGGGGGGGGAGACTGCAACCACCGCAGATTTCACTGTAGCCCCCCACACGCACACACCCTGGACAAGCTGCAGCTCTGTCCTGTGCCCTGCCCCACCTTGCCTGGGCAACGCCTGCCCCAGCCCCATTCCCTCCTTCACTGCAGGGCCTTGATCTGTGCCCCCATGCCCCTTCCCTTCCCCCTCCCTTTCTACCACAACTGACTTATCAGCTGCACGCAGCTGTACTGTAAATCGGATTGGTATTGGCTGATATGTCTCCTTAAAAATTGGCTATCGGTATTGGCCCCCAAAATCTCTATCAGTGCACCTCTACTTAAAATTGATGTTAAAAAATTACAATATGTTAAATGACTTGTAATGAGTCTTAAAATGTTTGCATGTCTTAAGATCAACACTGAAGTAAACAATGAATATCACCCATCTAGAAGGAGACCTAGCAAGATTGAGAATTTCAAATATCTGAGTCTAAACTGACAATATGGATGAGTAAAAATACTGCACTGAAAATGAGCTTCTTACAAAGTTTAAAAATATTTCTCTGTCCATGTGTAATGCACCTCTCACTTAGCCATCTAGCCTAGGGGTGGGCAAATCCAGCCCACAGGCTGCATCTGGTCCACCAAGTGATATAATCTGGCTGGCGGCAGATCCCTTAGCCCCACTTGGCTCAGGCATAGGGGGTAGACCTGGCCGTAGTGCGTAAGGCCAGTTCCACCAGGTGTGGAGGTGCTGCCTGGAGCAGCCATCTCTATCCTCACATGTGGCTTTTTGGCATGCTAGGAGCTGTAGTCCAGAGGGTGGGCAGCAGGATGGAGGTGGCAGTGTGGCCACACTTGGCTTCCTGGCAGCCCCTTCACCACCACCTGGGAGCAGGTGTGTGCCCTGCCACCACTGGACCCTGTTTGCCCCACACTACTGCCAAGTGTGCCAGATGGAGTTGGATGGGCAAGGTCTCCATGGAGACTAGCCTAAGACCCCCGTAGGCAGGGTACGCTTATCTTGGGATAGGGAAGTGGGACAGATGGGTGGTTATAGCAGGAAGCCTGAGCTTGGGACAGAGCCATGATCTGCTCCTTGCTCATCCCTCCGATGGGTGCTGGGACCCACCTACTCCATCCAGTGATCCAGCTGTGGGTGCGGGACAGATGAGCCAGATAAGATAAATTGGCATTTCCCCAGGCCACCCCCTCCCTGGGCGATGTAAACTGCCATAGGGGGTTGAGGCAGGGTCAGCACCCCCCACCTCCTCCCACCCTTTGGCCTTCTTGAGCTCAGCAAAACTCCTTAAGTAGTCCTCCAGCCAAAATAATTGCCCACCCATTGTCTAGCTGCTGTCCCTTCTACTCTTCTGAGTCCATTTAAAGATTATGCACATGTCTTAGTCATCCAAGCACTGAATCAGTTCCTTTGCTCAGTTTAGTCCATTTTCTCTCTCCATTTCCTGGTACTGCAGCATCGAAGAGCAAATGGCAGGTATTCAGTCTTAAATCTGTCTTCTAGAAGATCCTAAATATTTCTTAACTCTCACTGTACAAATTCAATATTTTAATATGCACGACAGCAAATATTGCTTTATAGCCAGCCCAAATTCAGTGAAGACATTACCGGGATTTTTCAATACCATGATCAGCAATTAAGTAGTTCATATCTGCAGTATTGTTTCAATCTGTCTACTTATGTAACAAAACTGGCTATATTTAGAAAGATATCTTCAGAACCAGAAGGTCTAGACGCTTTTTATGTAAAATTCTAGCCTTGTATAAGAAAATCAGTTTCTCAGGAAGTCCTTGAAATCCTTAGAATCTGGATTTCTGAATTGATTTTTCTAATTGTCCCAGAAAGTGAATTTGCAATTTTTTTTGAAAGCCACAGCTCTTGACTTGTACATTGAGGGGATTTGCCAGGGTAGTTACACTGTCATGAGCTATACCAGCAAACTCTGCTAGTGAATAGACTGCTCAGACCAGCAGGAGTTCTTTACCTTGTATCTGTAGTTTAACTTTGAATGGAGTAAGCTCTGCTATCCAAAGGACTGACTACTTGGCCAGTAGGACTGCCTCTACGTAAGGGTTTCTGGCTGATGTGGCTATACTCAAAGGGAGTGTTACCTTTTTTTTTTTTTTTTTTTCTCCACACCTCTACCCAATATAGCCATGCCAGCAGAATTTAAGCATAGGCCAAGCCTTAGGCTAAAATGTTCACAGTAGGAGAAACAGTGTACCTCAGGAACATGAAAGCTGCTTCTTCAAAACAGAGGTTTAACTGGTACGCAGCCAACACTGGGTTTTGACTTGTATAGGAAGAACGTGGCAGGTGGAAAAATCATGGGAAAAGCTATATTAAACTTCTCCCTATGAATAACTGAGAATAGATTTCATCTCTGTGGTGGTGAATTTTGCTCTTCCAAGCAAATGGAAAAATAGTAATGCTGGTCATCCAGGCAAATGTGCTTTTACTAAAATACTGGAGTCAATCTGGTTCTCTCCTGTAACATTTACATCATCTTAGTGCACAGGATGAATTAAACAGAATTACTAAAGGACCTGAATGGAGCTTTACTGATTCGTCTCTTCATTGAGTCCAACCCTCTCTTTGTCCATTCTCAATAAATGCTCTCCACCTTTAACCTCTGATACCATAACATTCTTCTGCTGAGTGCAATTTAGATGGTTGCTTTAAAGCTAGATGCCAGCTCTGTGAACTGCAGTCGTTAAGGTAGTATACTGCCTTCTGAAATCCTGACTCCCCAGATATAGCTGTTTCATAACAGTTTGTGTTCTTGATAAGAGACATGAAGCAAGGAAGAGAACAGAGAAGCTTGTGCTCTAGAGAACTGAACTATTTGCAGTTGAACTGACTTTGCTTCACCATCTTAAACCCAAATGGATCAGTGTATCCATCTTAGCTATGTACCATCAAGGTAAACTTCATGAGGGCATCAGGTCTTCATTAGAGCTTTACAATGTTGTAACTACATCAATGCAAACATCTCCCAGCACAGACCATTCCTGAGCAGTCTTGCCAATTTGTCCTCTGTCCTCAATAACCCGAATTATTTCAGATACAGTACACTCTAAACATTTATTCCATCATTTCTGGCATAATTCTCAGAAGCAGTGCATTCTAGGGCATTTCACAAGTTCACTGGTGCAGCGTATGGAATTGGGAGGGCTAGTGGAGCCATTTCGATTAGTCTTTGTCAGCACAGTCACTAAAATACTTAAATTTCTCATCAAAGTAGTTAAAATCTTGAGGCAGAAGCAGTTCTCTCTTGGCTTTTCTGTATGTTATATGAAATGTTTTGAGGCTAAAAATTCTCCCCCTTTTTATTTTTTCTTGAAAACTCCAGATTTCTGGTAAACCTGTAGGATTAGAAAATATTAATCAAGAGAAATTGACTAAAATTTATTGTTTTTCCCTTAAGCTATTTAAAACTTGTTTTGTAACTCAAATGTTTAACAAACATTAGGGAAAAAAAAACCCTTTGTTTTAAAGGTTTAATTCCTTCCTTTTTCATTTAAGGGCTTATTTAAATACCTGTTTTAAGATGTGCATTTTCAATATCTTCTCACCCTGGTGAATGATTGCTTCTAGAGTCTTTGTTTGTTTGTTTGTTTTTCCTTCAAAAACATTTTTCTCTCCTACTAAGATTTTTGTCAGCCTGTCTCTAGCTTATTTACAGCTTTGGAAGCAAAAAAAGACCTATCTGTCATTAGCTGGAAGGGGTCTGGCCCAGCTTCTGAAGACCTGGCAAGTTTTTGTTGCATCTTTTACAGATGCAAGCAGGCAGTTCCAGGCTTGCTTGCTGCTACAAAGCAGAAAAATGAAATCAAAACCAAAAAGAGAATTTTTCCAGGTCTGTTCCAGAATCATTAGAGCGGAGTGCAGCAGTGCTGCTTGGGTGACAGCTGTTCGTCCTCTTTCCAGCAGCTTGAAATTTTTTGCTCACCTCCACAGAGTGCAACATGATGGACAAGGTAAAATGCAGACCCTTTTGCAACAATCCAGTTTGCACCAGGGGCTATCTTGATTCTTTCAAGCAGCAGAAAAGCTCAGCATTTACTACTGCTGGTCACCCTCACATAACACAGCTTAGTGGGTAAGTGCTCAGACCCATGTACAAGTCATTTTAAACAGAGACCCCTTCTGCCTTGTGCTGTCACAGGTCCTTTCTAGGAAATCCTTTCAGGGCAAGATATGTCTGCTACTTCGCCTTTGCAGAGTACTTGTCAGCAGTAGTTTGGAGATGTAGCCTTTCCTATCACCAGTCTTTCAAGCTATATCCCCAATTGTCTGGGGAGATGCATTAAATTTATGAGCCTGGAAACTGTTTTTCTCTCGGGGAGTCACAGACCTCTTTCATCCCTCCAGTCCTTGATGTTTAGAAGGGTGGACAAGCATATTTATTCCCCCGTGGGTCTTCTTGACAGGCCAAGTCTCAAAGGATCAGTGGTAGGACCCTCCTCTTTAGTCTGTGACAGTCCCTCTCAGTAAGACTGTGCCCAAATGCTGTAGACCACCCCAGTGACCCCAGTTGTTAATCACAACTACAGCTATGCTCAGTCATCTGAAAATATACTGAGAAACATTAATGTTTGGAACCTTACTATTTGCAAACCCTACGCAATTCTTTTTTAGGGTAGAGATTTAAAAGTACATGAAGCATTGAAGCACATACATGCATACCAGGGCTCCAGTCATCTGGAGTCTGAGTTTCTTTGGGTATGTACAGAAGTTACATTTTTGTGCTATGAGGCCCCTAAAAGTTCTCTGTAGCCATAAAACAACAAAGCTGCAGAGCACTTTTAAAATGGCAGATCACATAAAAATGTATCCCTCATCTGATGTAGTATCAGACCAGGGGTGCTTTAAGGCAGACCTGGGGAGAGCGGTGGTCCAGTAGCTTCTTGGGAGGCTGCTGGAGTGTCCCTACCTGCTGGCCTGGGCCAATGCAGGCAGGCTTAGAGTCCCCCCTACCCCCAACAGGCAAACGCTTGTTGGGTTCACCCGCACTGTAACTCATGGTGCTTTGTATAAAGCACCATAGTGGGAGTGCCTCCCTGACAGGCTGCTTAAAAGTCAGTATGCATCTTATGTAATCTCCAGACAAATGACTAGGAACAAGCATATGGTCAGGAGGAAGATGGAACGTGAGGCAGGAGAGAGATCCACAGTGAAAACCCAAAATAAGTCTCTATTGAGTTGTTACAGAGGATTCTATGGGGAAAGCCAATGAAGTAGCAAGAACTCTTTCATTCAAGCTTTTCTGCATATTCTGTTTGTTGTGAAAACCCACCCTGAGGAAAGAGACTATGAGCTAAACTCAAGTGTTTGGAACTTTGTTTGGAGTAAAGCAGCTCAGGAAGAAAGTATCATGCAAGTTGGGGAATCTATCTGTTGGCTTACAAATAAACGTACTGCAAATGCAACAAAATTCAGGTTAAAAACCCCCCAAAACTAATTAGAGCTGGGCATTGTCATGGAGCTGAATGAAAGTTTAGAGAGAGAATTGGTGTCAGAGCTTGAAGAAAAGTTTGGGGTAGAGTAAATATTAAGAACCAGGGAGCGCTCTGTAGGGGGGGGAAAAGTTATTTGCTACAGAAGTTATAAGGTATTATTTAAGAAAATCTTTGTGTAAAATGTTGCTGGACATGTACTAGCACAAAGGTTCCCAAACTCTTCCTTATTGCATGACCCCTTCCAGATTTACCAGTTGCCCACCTACCCTACCAGTATACAGTTTATGTTTTTAACCCCTTAAGTGCCAGTTATTATGAAAATTAGATCTGCCATTACACAGTTTCTCTCGAGTACCCCCCCGGAGATGTCTTGCATACCCCCAGAGGTACATGTACTACAGTTTGGAAACCTCTGTAGTAAAGCATTCTGTCAGTATCAGTGGACCAAATCACTTCGCTTGTTACTTGATTGAGTCATTTTTAAGGTCAGTTCGTACTCTTTTTCTGTTTGGTTTGGCTAAAAGAAAAATTACAATTCTAGTAGCACATCCTCTCTGCCTTTGTGTGGCACTTGCAAACCATATTGTTTTCAGACTTAAGATTTGGTTAGTCTGAAATATCACAAATGATGCTGTTAGGATAACGTTTATAGAAAGAATATCTCAAATACATTCAGGATGTTGATGCAGACATGAGCACAAATAGAACTCCAAACTTTCAAACTACTTGCTTTTCATATATATAGGCAGCCTCACTCTCACAAGCTATAATTGTGTTTTGAAATGTACCACACCTCCTTTTCTTTTTTTTTAACAGTTTCATATCTTGACCATTTTCATGTCATGTTTATACTAAAATGTAGTAGGTGTGCTTTTTTGTTACTGCCTAATCAATAATATTATCAGCAGTCCCAAAGTGCTCAGTCTCTGAGTCTGATTTAAAGGTCTCTTTGTCCTTCCAAAGAAAATATTGGGCCTTTGCCCAAAGAATGAGAAATCTTGGGCAGGGGGGAGGGTTTAGGTTGGTTATACCTAGGCTGACCATAAAGAAAGCTGGGACAACCAATTTTTGAAGTGAATAAAAGCTGGATATAAACTGAAAGGGAGTAACATCCCCATAAAATGTATTCTTATCGTAAGTTTGGTCCGACACTCAGTCCAAATGGAAAAAACATGTTTTGGTAGTGGACTTGGTTTGGTCCCTAAAAAGGGGTGATTATAAGAATGAATGGGGGCAAGGTATGAACTCCATGGTATCAAGGACCCATTGGTCTATTGTGATCGTAGGTCCAGGCATACTAGAAACAGGCCAAAGGGAAAGTGTGTACATGTGGGTTGTGGGGGGAGGGGAATGGTACCCCAGAGAGTAGAGTGTATCTGTCAACCATTCCAACCAACACTTGGCCTATTGCTTGGGAATGGTGAGTTGAAGGGGATGTTGCTGGAAGTGGGTTTTTTCTTTTGTGAAACCTTTGTTGCTTCCTCACAAGGTTCTGGGGGGCAGCACATAAAAGGTGAGCAGAAGATGTAGTAATGGTGTGCTTTGTGAGTGGGATAGGATTGGTATCTATGCTTTCTCTTTGAGGCAAGTGTATCAAACGCCTTAGAAGTGGAGTGTGGCCTTGTCCTTTAAGGTGTGCACTGCCTTGTCTGTGTTGGAGCTGAAAAGTTTTGCTTCCTTAAAGGGAAGGTTCTTCACTGCATTATGCAATCATCCTAGGGAAATCAAAACCATGGAGCCAGGATGGCCATCTCAAAACAACCCCTGTTACCATTGAGAGATGAAGTGTCAGCTACACTTAGAGTGGCTTGTCAGGGACATTTTGGCTGCAAGCGGCCCCTCTGATTGCAGGAAGGTCTTCCCAAGAATCCAGAGGCATTATATCCATAAAGGACTTTGAGCATTTATAACTTTAAAGCAGGGGCAGGCAGTTATTTTGGGCAGAGGGCCACTTACTGAGTTTTGGCAAGCCATCAAGGGCCGCAGCAGCCAGGGGCAGTTAAATATTAATTTTCTAAATTTTGTAGGGGCCCCGCGGGCCGCATAGAATGGCCCTGGAGGGCCGCATCTGGCCCACAGGCCGCATTTTCCCACCCCTGCTTTAAAGTCTAACTGAGCCAACAGTGTCAAAGAGCCTATGTATACTGTAGGAGTACTGCTAGGGCAAAACATTCTCTGAGCTTGAGCTCACGTGCAGCCAAATATAATGTGTTTATGGACAAACACTCAGGAAAAAATATTTTGATCATGTAATCTGCTTTTTCTACCTGTGAGGAACCTACAAAAGAGGGAAGTGAGTAGAGAAAAAAGTTGCATCTCAAATCTTCAGTGTAGAGCAATGTACTGTGATTTCTGCGATGCTGATTTCTGGGAAGTCTTGTAAATCTTATGTAAAAAGGAGATGGGTGGAGGAGAAATAGAGAACATGGCTAGCTCTGGTATTCATGTTGAGGAACAGCAGTTATACAAATATAACTTGTAGGAAAGAATTGCCAGCTTGTAAAGGATACACTTGAAATAACTCTTCCAGAGGAAGCAGTTTAGACGTTAAAAGTCTAATGAATGATTAAAGGAAAGTAGTAAGTACATTTTAAACTTCAGCTAGACTTCTTAGCAATTACAAATGTAATCCTAGGATTTGTCTTTTAAAAGTGGTGGAGAGGAACAGGAATTGGAGGAAACGGTGCTTGTTTTGTTTTGTTGTGTTTTTTTTTTTTTTTAATATGACCCTTCTTTTTAAAAGGGCATTGACCCAAAAGTGGCTGTACCTTTAAAACAGTAATCCATTAGATTGGAAGAGTCCTTTCCACCCCTTGCTACGAGAGAACTTGTTTTAAGGACTCCTTCTGCTTGATATTCAGTTGCCTCTGAACTAAAACTAGCTCAGAGAGGCTATGCATTTAAATAACAAACCCCATTTCCAGGACAGTGGTAACATCATAGATATTAGAATTTTTAGTAGTTGGTGACAGCCAGCAGTGGAAGTAACATTGAAACAACGGGCAAATTCTGTTTGCTAAATGGAAGAAAGAGAAAGCTGCTAGGGGAGAAATTTTAGCAAAGTTTCAAGGATAATATTTCAAAACGAGGCTTTATATTAAAGAGAAAAAAGTCTGAAGTGTGCCTTTTGTAGATCTCTAAATAGGTCATGTGCCAGAGGTTGAGTTCGTGGTTGCAAACAACTTGCATTCCTTCCATCTCACCCCAAATTTATCTCTCCCTTTTTATTTTTGCTTTTTTCCAAGTCACCAGCTGAGGAAGAAAATAATTCAGCAGGGTCATGAAATTCTAATCACTGTCAAATGGGGTAGGGTGTGGGAAAGAGAGGTAGAAATAGCAGATTAATCAAACTGTGAAGGGAAGCAGACCTTACAGACATAGAGCTGAGTGGCTTGGGGGAAGGGAGGGAGGAAACTGGCTTCTCATAATAGGGACTAGTAGTTAGAAAAATACTCGAGCCTCTTATTTCTCGAGTCCCAAATCTGAAAGGGAAGATCTTTCACCCACCTGACAAAAAGCAACATTAAACCCTCATTATTAATCTTGGATAGTGAATTACCACAAGATCCACTGTAGGCACTTTAGCAGGATTTAGGGGGTTTTTTTGACTTACTTGGTTTTCATTATGGTATAGTTATTTTAACTGATACAGCTAATGCAAGTAGGTGTTGTATAATAACCACCACATTCACACTTTAAGAAGCAATTCTGCAGTATCCTTGATAATTTAAAGTAAAATGTATTCTATATTGCAAGTACTCTCAGTTCATCGTGTCTTTTCATAAATTTTTTTTTTTTTAAGAAAAAGTTGCAATATTGGTAATTTATTAGTAGTGGTGATTTGCTTGTTACAGTGTTGTTTGCTTATCTCCTTTTTATTTCAAAAAAATCTTACTAGTTTTCAAAAGAAAAGTATACCCAGGAGCTGTCATTTTAAACAGGTTATATTTTCCTTCCAATAAAAACAGCATGTGGTTTTCCACAGTACCTTTTAGTCCTTATGGTTTTTGTTCTGGGTGGGGCTAACAACCTTGAAACAGTGATAGAAAGGCTTGGCATCCTGCCATACAGCTGGATAATCTGAAGAGAGATTTTCTTCTAGAGCTTTTAACACTGTTTAAGACATATCATCATGGTTAAAATAGCTAAATATTCCAATTAACTAACGACTTGTCCTTATGAATATATTTCACAGACTGGATAGCATATAGGCCATAAACCCAACAATTAGGTCATTCTTAAAGTTTTTAGAAGCCAATAAAATAGGAGGAATTAAAGCCACTTCTGGTTCCTTAGTGGTTTACTTTACTATGAAAGACTTTCATTTACCTAATCTTAATGGTAATCAATATGCCATTAACTGAAGTTAATCAAATATTTTTACATGCTTGATTTATATTTCTCTAAAAGCAAATGCAGCACAATAATAGTAAAAGGCTGTTGTGTAGAAGATCTCATTTTTCTTCTATAGATTAAAATTTCTTGATGCTCTGAACTTATGCTCATGCATGCTTTGTTTAACAATGGAGAATTTAACTGGTTGCAGCTAGTCAACATGTGATACATTCATACAAAATTATATGAAGAAAATAATCACTTTGCAGGCTAATGAGGTATGAGGTTCTTTTATGGATGTCACTGTAGTATTTTAGCATTCCCCACTTGCTTATTGACAGCGTCGCGGGATATAAAAGCATTGCTTATTTTAGTCTTGGAGGTAGAAACTTTCAGCAAACTGCAATTTAGATTTTATTTTATGACCAGAATTGGGAACCTGAACCTTAGTCATCTTAAGTCCCACCCTAGTGACTTGGCCACAAAACCAAAGAATAATTGATCATCCCAGATCCCATAGAATAGTCTGTATGTTTGGAAATAGTGAGCATACCGTGTCTTAAACCTGGGAGGAGACCCTGTTTACTCTAAGGAGTGTACAGTGTAAACCTGACCTCCTACCACTGCCTTCAGCAGGAGTGCAACTCACTGTATTAGAGAATCAATTCAGTAAGCTTCCCACCTTGCAAAAAAAGGAAGCTTTGGCAGAGGGGGCAGTAGATGTAATTTCATAAAAAACATAACCTTCTGAAGTTTAGGCTCTTATGGTTCTCTGTATGTAGAGCTCTTTACAATTCTCTGAAATATCATGGAGGCAAATGCAATGGTGTGTGGGGAGTTTACATTTGAAATTGATCTTTTATTTGGTTTTGGTTCCTCAAGGCCAGATTCTATCAATCTGGACCTCAGAGGTCTGCAAACAATCCATATTAGCTTCTGTAACTAGGGTCTAGTCACTTGCAACAAGTTAAGCAAATATACCTGTTCACCTTATTTGCAGGCAGAGAGAAATTCATTGAATTAAATCTTACTGTTGTGGTTCTCCTCCTTCAGACTGTTTCTGTCTTCCTCATCCTACAGTTTGGTATAGTTTAATTGGCATCCTTATTCCTGTGCCAGATGTGTGATTTTTCTCATAGTGATGTTTTTGTGTTTCATTTCATCTCCAAGTATCAGGCCTGATTAAATCTATCAGAGCTCTGGTTGGCTTATAATTGGACTTGGATCAGGCTTGTAGAGCATTCCTGGTTGATGCCAGGAACTGTCCAACCCTACTCGTTTCCAAAAATGTGGCTCAAAACAAGAACTTTCGGTTCTAATTAGCAAAGTGTCCCTCTTTTCCCAGGGTGGATGTTGAATTGAAACATCCAGTAAAACATCTGTTAAACAGTTGGCTATAATTGAAGGCCTGGTAGTAAAGGTTATAAGAGACATAGGTTAAAATATCAGCTTAGATATGATAATGAAAGCTGTTTGACTTGCTTTAGGAGTGGAAAGTAAATACAATGGGTAGGGAGGGCTCAAACCTGGAGGTACATCCTCTTTAACCAAGAAAAAAGATGTGAAGCCTGTCAATGATGATGGGGCAGAAAGACTTATCTGAGAAAATGGAACATTTGGGCATTAGACAACAAAAAGTTTAAATCTTGAAGGAATCTGATGGAAGACCTGAGCTGCTGTGAATTAGCTTTCACTTACTCTGGGGCATTTACTGCAGGGCAGGTGATATGTAGAAATCCTCTACCCTTTTTACCTCGTGGTAACTTGTGTTCCCCATTCCCCTAGGTAGCTCTGTTTGTGGAAAGCAAATAAAGCAAAGCAGCTCCTAACAACATTGAAATACGTTAGAAGACTTTTTACAGGACCAATGGAAAAGTAATGGTGAAATTTTAGGGGAGCTCAAACCCTGCTTCTGCTAATGTGCATTAAAAGGAAATGCAAGCCATGCTAAAAGGTTAAATAGTACTTCTGAAGCTGTTCTGTATGCATCTTCAGGAAAGGAACCTGAGCACCCATAAATTGAAAACGGATCCAATAGGAATTGATCTGGGGAGGTTTCATCAGAACAGTGCCACTACACAATAGACAGTGTGACCGCTAACTCATACTGCTGGAAGTAGTGTCTCAGGTGTTAGAATTCTCTTTGTCAGTCTTGATAAAATTTTCATTTCTGGGGATCTCTCAAGTCTGAGTAGGTATTTAAATCTCCCTGCGGAAAAAAAGTTCTTACCTGGAATCTACAGGGCAAATACAGAGCATCTGTCCAGTCCTTTATCATAATTATAGCCTCAGTGCTCAGGCTTCTACATGAGCCATATTCTGGGTTCTGCCAGATAAACTTTCCCATCTGCCTTTAGCAGTCGCACAGATATCTGATATGTTTATTGCTTTTGAGGTCCCTCCTCCCCAGATCCAGGGGATGCAAGGGAAAAATAATCTCTGTTTTTCTACCAGGTTTTCCTGCTCCCTACTAATCCTTTGGTTGAAGCATAGAACAAGCATGACTTTAGGGGGGCGTCTTAAAGAAACACCCTCACTATCATTTGTTATCTTTTGCTATTAGCATACCAAAATGGTGCTGAGTGAGCCAAGAGGCTGCCTTTTAGTTAATGGTTTTTATGTTGCACAAATTGCCACACTCTTTGTAGTATTTACAGGAAATCTTTACTGCACCAGAGTTTCTTCCGTTGGGTTGCTGAAATGGAGAGACTTTTATTTGGGAGGAAGCAGGGAGTGAAAAGATTTAAAATCTCAAACCCTATTTATTTCCTGCATCTCCATTATTTCTCCATATTCAGACAAACCATGTTGGTTGGGTCTGTAAAATTCCACTGGGTGCAAAGAACCATGAAGGAGTGTTTGGTTTCTAGAGGATAGTAATTTGGGATTACCTACAAGATTTATTTTTAAATGCTTTTTGGAAGTTCTTTAAAGGGGGAAAATAAGCTCTTCCAGGGAAAGGAAAACATGAAATAAACAGGATGTTGTTTTTAACAAACATTTGGTGAGCTGTGTAACTAAGCAAAGCAAACAGGCTGGTTGATTTACTGGACATTAAAATATTAGTACCTTAGAGAACTGCAACTTGTACATTCACTAGCAATGCTTTACAGTGAAGTACAAAATATGCATGGTACCACTTAAAAAATAAGAGAGCACTTTATCAAACACGGAGTAGAGAATGCTTCTGCTGCTTCTCTGGACATCGGGTGGGAAAGGACTGTTCTTGTCAGATGTATCCTCTGGCGTCTCTAAACCAATGATGGTGGATGCTAGGGCGAGGTAATGAACAGGGTATGCTGCATTCATTCAAGCCTGGGTATGGTTTATAAGCTGTGCTTGGTGTACGGGTTCATCTACTTGCATCACTCTAGATCAGTGGGGAGTTGCCCTTTTTGGCAGGAGTGCCACAAGGTAATCCCTGCACCCTCTGCAAATCCAATCCCTTTCCCCTGCCTGAGGTGCTGCTCTGTCTTTTTTTCTCCCTGCCCTATCTGACTTGGTCATTCCTGTTCCCTCCCTGATCTGCCACATACAGAAGATGCCTATTCCACTTGTGGCATACATACCAGTGGTTAGCCACCTCTGCTCTAGATATATCTGTTCAATGTTCTCCCTCTAAAACATCCACTTCTGCCACTGTTCAGACCTAGCAGACCAAGTATGGCACTGCTTATGTTCTTGAGCTCTTGGAAACGCTGTCAAACTGTTCAGATGCTGAGAGCTTCTTTAAAAATAAATAAATAAATAAAATAAAACATGCCTTATGCCTGAATAATGATATTTCTTTTAAAAGATCCTCTAGGAATGCCACATGGGTTTAGCTGCCATGTTAAGGAGCACGGCTTTTGGAGGCTGAATAAATGATCAGTTGCAGTTTGGACCTGTGATCTGATTGTCCTCTTCGTTTTTTTTTAACATTCACGCGGAGGAGGCTTGTTTCACTTTTCTTCCCTGCTATGTTCCCAATCCCCACCCACTGCTCTTCCCCCCCCCCCTTGCAAAGAGTGCACAAGTTGCATCATAAATGTAAAGGTCATTGCAATGGGTGGTGCTGCCTTTGAACTGATTAGAAGCCTCTGTGGTATTACAGCTGGTGTCTTAATAGCTTTTAATGTGCATATGTTGGCTTGGGACTACTCCTAGGTGGTTCCTGTGCCAATCAGTTTAAGTTCTGTAAAGTTGGAGCTGTGATGGTTGGCAGGCAGGGCTTGGAAAAGTCAGGAACTAATCAAAAAAGGAAAATGGCAACTTGAACCCATTGTCAATCCAGCACAACTTCATTGGTCTCCACCAACCAAGGAGGGCCATCAAGCCACCTAATGATTTGTTCCAAAGTTCCTGTTTTCCACACCATTTACTGTGAAGTAAATGGAAGCATATGATAACAGTTTACTTGTTCTACGTGTTTTGTCCTTAGATTGTAAGCTCCCTAAAGCAAGGGTTGTCCCTTTTTGGGATGCATTTACTAAGGTACTGGCACCCCCCAACCAGTAATAACAATAATGTATCAACTCCACTTTTAAGGACTACAATTTATTTGCCTTCACAGGAAATGCAGACAGATGTAAATATTGAACTTGCACACTAAATGATGTTCTTCTGTTGCTTTCAGTAACGTGGTGAGACGAGTCTGGCAATGTTAGGAGTCCTCAGATTTCCTTGACTGCATTCATTCAAGTCTGGATATGATATATAAGATGTGCTTAGTGTATAGGTTCATCCAATCAAGCATCCAAACTGATTCTTAGATCACTCTGCTTCCAGTCTTCTTGATATTGAGGTCAATATGGGACACTGTGCAAGATCTTATGTACCGCATCATGGTGCCACAGCACTTAGGTTCTCCTAAGGAGTCCTGTTGTATGGCTTGTTCCTCATCTCAAAGGACCATGTTCCTGTGAGATAAATTGTAAGGTTGGTTTGTTGTTCCTTGAGAGGAGCATGTTATATGTCTTGCAGATAACTTTCCAAATAGAAATTTAAAATGTTGAATTTGATTGTAAAAAGCCCTGATGATTTTAGATTCTGGCAACCTGAGAGGTTACCCCTAACTCCCCCCCCCCCCTCCCCCCCCTTGCATTTTTGCTCACTGGAATTTCTTAAACCAGAATCCCTTGCGCAGTTCAAACCAAAGGGAATTACTGACAGAACTTGTGCCCCTTCTTTGTCCAACAGAGGCTACATTTGTGGACTTCTGCAAGGCTTGCTTTCCTTTCAAGGTCTCTTCCTGATGGAGTGAGGTTGTAAGGGCTTCCAGCTCTTCTGTTGATTATTTGGTTTGTGTTCTGAGGTTCTGAAATGAGTGGGCTATTTTTGCTGTTTGTAGAGTGGCTGTGGCCATAAATTACATCTCTTATGAATGATGATGCGCCCGTTCTCTTGACAAAAGTCTTCAAATACCTGGGAGCTAGCTGGCTGCTTTAAATGCTTCCCTAAATAAAACTACTGAGACGTGGTATGATCTCACAAAGTTTTCTCTTTTGTTACTGTTACAGTGACAGCTATATTGTACGAGTCAAAGCTGTGGTTATGACCCGAGATGACTCCAGTGGGGGCTGGTTACCTCAAGAAGGAGGCGGTCTCAGTAGAGTCGGCGTCTGCAAGGTCATGTACCCAGAGGGCAATGGAAGAAGTAGATTTCTAATCCATGGTGAAAGACAAAGAGACAAACTGGTAATGGAACCTAATTCAACTTATGTTTGTTTAATTAAGAGAATTACCCCCAAAATCAAACACTTCTGTGTTTCATATCAGTGTTTTTCTTTTCTTTTTTCTTTTTGTCCAATTCAGCATTGCTTAAAGTAACCCCATCCTCAAATGAATACTAAACTGTAATTGGTTGTTTTGTTATCCCCTATAAATAGCAGTTAAATGTTCTGTGTCCATTTGGAAAGGCCCCTTTTAATTCCTAAAAAAAAAAAAAAAATGAAACTGACACATTTATTTTTTTTGAAGATCTAACAAGAGTGTGTGAGAAGTGAACTGAAGTGTAAAGAATCCATGAAGCCAGTAGCATTGTACCGAGTAATGCAATGCAAGCCTTTAAAAACTGCAATGAATTATTTATGCTGCATGCTATTCAAGGTTTGCACTAGTAGCATAAGAATGCGAGGACAAGTTGTCTTTTAAGAAATGACACTCTCAGTTCCTTCCAATGGTCTTTTAGATCAGCAGCTTTGTTCCAATCCTGCAGAAAAAAACAAATGGTTTACATTCAAATGGGAGCTAAAGAAATGAGAAAATATTGTCATTTCCAGTTGCATCTACATATTTTCTTATTCCTCCTAAAATCTGACAGTGTGGTTACCAGCTAGCTTTAAAAAAAAACTTTGCAAACTGGTATGGTTTAGATTGATGCTGCTAGTGTTTGAGTACAAGCTTACTTTTATTTAATTAAGCGATTATATCATTGGCCTTAAAGTTCCCTTACTGATGATAAGACTGGCACTTTTTAAATTTTGTAGTTTCACTTATAGCTGCTTTTGACAAAAAATTCTATTGGAAAATATGCTTAGTGTAACTCAGAGTGACAGATTCACAAGTGGCTTGTTCTGTGTTTAGAAAAGAGGAAATTCTGGTCTATACTAAAACCTTGCCCTTCATGTATAAATGTAACCTTCCCTTTGTGCTTAAACTTTTTAGGTGGTATTGGAATGCTTTGTAAAAAAGGACTTGATCTACACTAAAGCAAATCCTATATTTCATCACTGGAAGGTTGACAACAGGAAGTTTGGGCTCACTTTTCAAAGCCCTGCTGATGCACGAGCATTTGATAGAGGAGTGAGGAAAGCAATTGAAGACCTCACTGAAGGTACTGGAGCGCATATCAGCATTCTGTTTCTTTTTTGCAAGAGGAGGGGTTACACAGTCGGACCTCAAACTTGACTTGAATGCATTTCTCACATTTCTTGCTGCAGTGTCAACCAATTAGCCTTTAAAATAAGTTGGTTCTTGTTCAATAGAGAATGAAGTTAGTAGTCCCTTGGAGAAGGAATAATGCAAATGCTTTTTCAGTGCCCCACCTTATCTAGCCTGGTCCACCAAGACCTAAATTATTACGGTGCATTTCTTACAGCTAGGGACCTACAAAATTCACGATTTCGTGGATTCCACAAAATCCATCTTTGCCTGCGAAATCCAGGCAATGCCCAGAAAAAAGGGGGGGACCCAAGGAAAAGAAAATGCCGGCTTCTCAGAGGGAGCCAGTAGTCCTCAGCACTGTGCATCAACCCAGCAGGGCAGGGAAGAGAGTCTACCTACTTGAAGGGCTGTGGGCAAGATGGCTGCTGCCCCCTTCCCTTACTGCTGATTGTCTGTGAGGGAAGCCTGAACTGTGGCCCTGTCTCTCTCCACCAGGCGGTGAGGGGTAGAGCTGCATGACAGACAGCCCTTGCAGACAATCGGTGGCAAGGTTCGGGGCCACTGCAGCCCCTCTGCCATGGGGCCCTTCTGTGCTCCACCCACAAAATGGCTACCTGGGCCTGTGCTCTGCCTGCAAAATCAGGGGGCAGCCTCCATGTCTTAGGTATCTATTTATAGCTGTAGGTCTAACTAATTAGCCATCCCCCCCCCCCCCCCCAAGCCCTAAAAACTGTTTCATAAATTGTCATTTGGATCACTTTTCTTCCCTGTAACAAAAAAGCCGTTTGTCTGTATATTGCAAAAATTGTTTGCTTTATGAGTTTTCTTACAGACTTGAATAAATAACATTTTCTTTTTATGATAATTGTTTTTTTGCTCCTACCTAGCTGGAGAACTATAGTGCTTAAGGAATTTATTTTTGTGGGGGGTTTTTTAATTCAATCATGATTGTAAGTTAATTTCCCACACTTTGAAGTGGTTATGAAACTTTTCCTTTTTTCATTGCTTTAATCAAACTTGAATCAAAAATATATATATAATCTGTCATTTGTAATTCCTTCCCTTTTATTTTGTTTCAATGAAAAATAATCCTTCAGGGTGGTGTTTTGGTCTTTAGTTATTTGTTTTGTTTAGCTTTGGTTTTATGACCACAGCATTGTATATACAGGTTTTCCTGCTCATAGAGTTGTCGTGGGGTTTTTTAATTTCCCTTCTGCTCATCTTTGAAGTGTGTGCGCACGCACACTTTTTTTTTCTCACATACAACATGCCCCAAAATCAGCCCCCTCAGTACAATGTGTGTGTTTTTGATCAGGAACAGTAATGTGTAGTATTGTCATAGTCTTGTTTACTGCCCTTTCAAGGGTCTGGGGCCTAGCCTTGTGTGTCTTTAGAGTAAGTCCTCCTGGAGACTGTGTCCAGGCAGTATGGTATCCCAGGAGACCATTTGGGTGGAGCAGCTGACACCCTGAACCTCCCTGGTGCCACGCTTCTTCAACACAGTGCTCCCAGGAGGACTTAGTCGCACAGTTGGCCGTGACTCTGGAAACCATCTGTGTTTTTTTCCTACATTCTGCCTTCCAAAAACAAGGTGCATATTTTATTTGAGGACATGTATGTGAAAAACTATGGTGTTGAGTTTTGTTTTGTTTTGTTTTGTGGATATTTGCTCTGAAAGCCTGGTGTGTTATGTTTTTGGTTCTTAATTGGTGAATGCTTTCAGCTGCCCTTACCATTAATATATGGCACTCAACTTCCTGACCATGTGTTTTTTAAGGCCCTTTACAGCGCCTTGCTAAGTTAGCCTTTGTTGCCAAACCAGAGGGGAGGAGTGTACAAGCATTCATTTTTGCAAGAGACTTTCTCTCACAAGGGATATTTTCCAGGCTGACACCTGGAAGATCTTTCTCCTGGAAGGGAGTATGTCTTCCCCAGGGAGAAATTTGAATGGATGCACTTTCATGATCATAGTTTCTACTAGGAAAGCAAGGATTCTCTCAGTAGAAACATAATTCCTGCATGTGGCTAGTGACAGTCAGGGCTAATCCTACTCCCATATTTTTGAACTGTTCCTTTTCATGTTTGCCTAACTTAAACTGTAAGCTCTTTAGATGTTACAAGTGGTATCTTATGTAATTAGTGCAACACATTCATGCTGGTGCCTGATATGTGTATAATGCACATACCCTCTATTTAAGGGAGAGTGTGGTTAAATAGTGTCAGTCACATGTGCTACTCCCTAATTTGAGATGTACTGAAACAAGTCAAATTCAGGAGTCACATGTAAACTACTTAGTGTTGCTGTGTTTTAGGAAATGTTCAAAATTAGTGCTGTCTGTATTTATGACATTAACAGAACAGACTGATTCTGTTGAATGCATTTTTATTTAACTTCCAATTATTTTTAATCTGGAAGTTAAATTATAACTAGTGTTCTCTCTCCGTCTCTCCCTGTCTCTCTCTGTACACGTATGTGTGCATGCAAGCATGTGTGTGTAGACGATAGTGAAGTTTGAATTTGATTCACTGTCACTCAGTGCTGTCTGTTAAATCTGTTCATATTATCACAGTCAAGAATGTGTATTTGAAGCTTCATTATATTAAATAACTAATTTTTAGAAATAAAACTTAACACTTAGCTTATTTCCTGAAATACTACATAGGACTTTTGTCATTTTGCTATCACAGTAATATTTTCAGCTCTATAAGCATGGAGGGGTAGAGTTTCTACCTAGCTTGCTCAAGGTATAATACCCTTATGTTTTGGAGGAAATGCAGTTTTCACCTCCTAACTTTTAATTAATAATCAACTTATGGTGTATTAACACACCAAAGTTAAAATCGCTGTTTTAAAATCTATTTTTAGAATTAAGGTAATTCATTGCTTACCGCAGTACGTTATCAAATCTTAAATAGGTAACTAAAGAACCAGAATTCAAACAGTAACAGTACAAGTTTACTTTGAGAGGGTCTTGATAGAAGTTATTCTATGATTATCAGGGTTCAGTACTAGCTATACGAGAATGTATATTTAAAAGCTTGAATATTGTTGTGTCAGTTTGTAATTAATAAAATGTGAAATAAACTTAAAGAAAGCTTCCTGGATGCAATTTACTAGTTTTTGGATAGATTCCTAATGGTTACTGCAGGGTTAATGAGAAGAGCTACACCTCAATTTTTTTTTTTCTGCTTTTGTTCTTGCACATATCCCCTCTTCAATGTTTTGCTTAGATGGGGGGAGGGAAATGGAAGGAAAGGGACAAATCTGAGACAAATAGCATATAAGGCAAAAAATCCTTCAATATAGTTAGTTGCTTTGTGAACCACGAAGAGAGCTCTTTATCTAATCTGAACTTTATTTTGTAAGTGAAAGCATTAACTTTTTCTGAATTTGGGACCCGATCACTTGGTGTGATTCACTGAAGCTCCACTGAATGACTTTAAGTAAAGGTCTGGCCCTGAATGTTTATTCAGTGACCTGCTTCATCACAATTTGGACTCATCTACATATGGCCGGACAGTTCTTTTGTTACTGTGCCATCACTTAGTAATTCCTTTTGGAAGTACTAAAAGATGGTGCAGTAACAGCGCATACTGCGCCGTGTTGGCCACGCAATTATTTTTGCCTGCTACGTCACCACAGCAACGCGCTATAATGAGTGAGCGTGTTGCTACAACAGCATAGTGGCGGCATCACGGTTTTTGCCAACGGATGCTATGGTGCTGTAGTGTCTCGTAGAGACTCGCCCTTTGAAAAGTAAAATGCTATATAATCAGAAGTGCTACTTATAGCTCTACCATCCTGAAATAGGATTGGTTACTGCAGCATCATTTTAAGAAAATTTTCTGAATGTCACCTAACACCTAGCAAAAGAGAGAATTTTTGTTCTTTCTTTACTAATTTGGAAACACCTGGTTACTTCATGTTGTATCAGTCTAGTTCACCTGACAAATAGGTATTCAGAATATGCATGATGTGTATTTAAAAAGTCAGAGTCCAGATAGCCAGTTGTTTAATATAAACCAATCTTATTTGAAAATTGTTTTTTTCCTTAGGATCAACTACTTCCTCTTCAACAATCCACAATGAAGCTGAGGTTGGTGATGATGATGTCTTTACAGTAAGTAGAGTTCATTTGAAGTTCTTATGTTTAGCACTGTGGTGCACCTAGACCATAATTAAGGATCCTTGTAACATTATGAAATGGCTTCCAGCCTGCAACTTTAATCAACAGATGACTTTTTTTCTTTTAACATCTGTGAGCGATACATCTCTGTTAACTTCTTGCTCCCTTATAAATGCTGCCCGTTACCAGCAGTATAGTCTTGTAACATAGAGCAAATGTTTAATCTTTCAGAGACAGGCAAGCAAATAATGCCCCCCCTTTCCTCAACTGCCAACAGACATTAAGTTTTCAAATGACTTGGCTTAAGAGGTGTTCGTGCCAATTGTGTTTTATCTTTCTGCAAACTTTAGAGGAGCTGTGTTGTTACTATTGCACACTTTCCATAGGAAAAAAAATGAAATTAATTATATAACTATCTACAGAAGCCAAATTTTAGTGTAAACAGGAGCATCAGGAGTACATACAAGTTTATTTGGCTCAAGAAATGAACAAGAATATATGATCTACCTGACTAACAATTAAATAATAGACTGCCAGAGATTCCCTATTTTGTATTGTTTACATCTAGTTTGTGGCAGCATCTAAAATGTGTTTGGAGTTTTTTCCAAAAACACAGGAAGAAATTGTCCCATGCCCTTTCTTACAGCAAAAAAATGTGAATGCATGAGATGAAACTGCAATCTGATCATGGATATTCTGTGAGCAGAGAGAAGCAAAATTAATCAAAGAAAGTATTCATTGTGAATTATTTGCTCGGCTCCAATCTCTCTCATATACTCTCCCCTCCCCCACACACACGTTCATTGCATCTTGTGTAAATGCACTCTTTGTCATAAGACACTGGCGGGTTGGGTAATGGGGAAGTTAAAAGGGGAATATTTTCAAAATCTAAAGGTAAAAGTAGCAAATGTCCTTTGACACTGATGTACTTTGCCACTGCATTTCATAGGCATGAAAATATTTAATTGATTCCTCATTTCAAAAACAAAAAACATGCATTACTTTTCTCTGCACATCTGGGATAACTGAGGGTTTGAGCAGGAAACATTCAGTCAAATCCTGTGAATGTAAGGGGGTGGGGAAAAGACCCTCAGTGGAAAGGTGGTATGAGATGAATTTTGTTGCACTCCCATTAGATGATCAGTGTGGTGTGGGTCTGGACAGGTTTCCTGTTGAGTTTTGACCAGATCCTCTTGACAGTTGGCATGTTGTTCGCATCTGTTCTTTTGTCATAGTTCTAAGAGACAAACAACAGCAGGCAGGGTTAAAAGGTGACTTCCTGTGCTCCAGAGCAAAACTATCATTAGCAGCTGCTTCCCAGCTACCTGCCAGAAGTGATTTATAGAATCCGAGATGGGAGAGAGGCGGCCTCCTTGGAGCCAGAATGGCTTGCTGTTTAGTATAGCTTAACCAAAAGTTACACGAGCTGTGCAAGCAATGTTCTGGCAGGATTTGAAATGTATACCCGTTTCCAGGTTTGGGTGCTGCTTTAAAGGATTTTGTTGTAAAGCAGATTTAATCAAAACTTGTGGTGTGTGTGTACAGCCTCCTTGTTGGCTATAGTAGAGGCACTATAGCATTTACATTAATATTAAACAATTTTTAAAAAGTATAAGTTCAATGAGAAATACAGAAAACATTTAAGTGTTTTTCTTATAAAGCAGGGTTTTGGGGTTTTTTTTAAGGGACTAAATGCACCCAATCAAATAACTCAGGCCTGAAAATGCCCATGTGTAGGTTTTGTTTGTTTTCTTGTTTTCTAGACTTTTTCTTTTCCTCTCTCCATAAAACTTGGGTTTGAGGCCATGTTTAGGTTCTAATTGAATATAAAGTTAGGGAACTTTGATTTTTACAAGTGAACAAAGTGTTGGCTGTAGTAAATGTTGTTTGAATTAGGAAAGCTGGATAAACCATGCACCAGCTGCATTAATACGACTTAGGCTCCTGTGAGTCAAGTTAAAAGCCAGACCTGAAAAATATATTTTTCCACTTGACACCAGTGAGGTGACAAATATTAGGAGGCATCTATACAAATACCTTCTACACAGTGATAGGATACTGGTATGTGCCAGGAGATGAGACACCTTGGTGTTAGGTTGCTTAATGAAGTTAGTATGCAAATAGTTCAAACTTAGCACCCAGTTAGGATGAACAGTGAAAGTTCACACCACAGGGTCTTCGGTTTTCTTCTGCCTGGCAGAACTCTCAACAAGGCAGCGTGTTGATTTATGTACTAAAATCAAGGTTGCCAAGTCTGTGTTGCTAAAGACCTGGTCAGACTTTTCCCCAGCTGCAGGTGACCGCACTTTTAGTTGTCCTTTGCATGCATCTGAGCCACTCGGTTAACCATAATTTGTATGTAGTATAAGATGTGGTATTTGCAAAGCAGGGAAACACCCCTATCAGATGATGACTGGTCTTCTCCCCTCCACTGCTCAAGCCTTTACTTCAGCATTCATTATGTTGCTCCCTCAGTTAATTAGCAAATGAGGTGGAGACAAGATGTTCAGGGTGTCCTCTTTGGTCAGCCAGCTTTGTGAAAAGACTCAAGCTCAGTGTTTCAGTATTTTTTAAACTGCTTTCAGCTGCTGATTTATGGCTTAACTAGGAGTCCTGCCATACTAAAGTAAAGTTTTTGGGTTTTTTGCTGGATTTGGGGGGGGGGGGGGGGTAAAGTTGCTTTTTGGTCACTTTGTGTTGTTTTTGTTTTTTGTGTTTCCTGTCTTTGCCCTTTAATCAAATTGGAAAAGATTGAGCAAAAATCATCTTTGTTTGCAGTTGTGCTTTTCTTTGCGTGTCACAGTGACTTGTGTGTGTATATAGTGCTTTTTTATTGTTCTTGGCCACCAGCAGGACACCATCCATATTCTCGTGTTATGGCCCTGTCTCTTATGCACACACATACCCAATCACTCCAATGGTATTCAGAACAGCGGTGTTGCTGCCCTTGGAGTTTGTGTTCTGCTGTGCTGCAAGATGATTACAGATTTTTTTTTTTCTTTGTATTATTTATTTTACAATATATAAAAATGCATACAGAATTCTCAGGTGTACTTAAATGACTTAGGAGCCAGGCACTTATGGTTTGGATTTCCAGAAATGCTTAAGTGTCCTCCATTTTCACTCCAACCACTTGCAAAAATAATTTGGTCTAAGGCTGTATATGCTGAGGATATTTCTATTAGTAAAAAACCCAATGTGGTGTAAAAAGGGATTACACCGGTATGGCTTGCTTTGGTTTGTAGCATCTGTGAGGCATTTCAAATTGGTATAATTAAACTACTGGAAACTCATCAGGTTTTAGTACTTGTCTATACTGATCCTGCTGATGGTTACCACCTGGTATAGAACTTTGATATTCTACATAGTCCTGTTTATTTCAGTGGGCCAGTGTTAGTTGGTAAGTACTTGGCCTGGTAGTAAATGTTGAGAAATAAGCTCTGTAGTTGTTAATTTGATAAGTCTTCCTTTCCTCCTTCTTCCCTGAATGGCATACCTAACAGGCCAAAAAAAAAGACCCACAAAAAACTATGAACAACAAAAGTGACTGGCTCGAAACTATAATTAAAGGGCAAAGATTGTATGGAAAAAAAACCAAACTAAAATACTTATTTTAAAGCTAAAAACCTTCATTTAGGAGTCCTAACAATATGTAATGGTATAACTTTATTCCAGACGCTTGCTAGAATCCATAAATGTTTTCCATATGTTTGCAAATAATTTTTTCCTGTCCTATATATTATAAATCATGCTCTAGAGAGATGCAATCTGAGTAAGGCTGGCCATCCATTCTGTCTGTTGGGGAACACAGTGTCTTTCCAACTATTTAAGATTATTCTGTTTGCCTCCACTTATCAACTGTATCCAGACTAACTTACTTGATTAAACAATCAATTAAGACATACCAGTTAATCAAGATCCAGTATATTCTGGACTCACCAGACTTTGAATTTGCAGCAGAATTTACCTCTTGCTGCAGAATTACTCTGTCAAATCCAAGTTTTCACAGTTGTTTTTTTTTTTCTTGGTGGTGGGATTTTTTTGTTTTAATATTGTATATGATCAGGAAGTGAAAAATAAGAGTTAAGTTGAGCAGATGAACTCTTCTTGAGTCTATGCAGAGCCTGAAACAAAAACTGAGCAGCATATATAGCCCACTGGGAAAAATGACGTTGTGACCGTTTTAGCAGAAAGACTGACCTCTAATGGGTTTCTTCTATAAATCCAGAGCATCTTTTGCATGTGTCTTGCTGCCAGTGGGGGAAAAAAAACCCTCTAGGTTCCCTCTTGACAACTTACCACAGCACAGTTCTGTGTTGTGATGCAAAGCATCATTGTGAAACCACCTAACCTTTTTCATTTTTAGCATGGTAATATGTGATAGTTATTTTGCTCACAGACTCTTAACACATCCCACAACAGTGTCCATTTTGATTTAATAAAAAATCCACAATTTTTATTAAAATGAAACTGCTGCAGTATGTGCAGTTTCCTATGCTGGAGTGCCACAGAATCTGTAATTGAGAGAGGAAGGATGATTGTTCCTAGGGTTCCGTTCATTGTTCCTCACAGACTTCCTGTAGCTAAGTAACTTATTTTCTGTGTGCCTCGGTTCCCCACCTGTAAAATGGGAATGACAGTATTTTCTTACCACTTAGTTGTTGTGAGCTTTGAGGATTATGAAGGGGGAGAAGTATACAGTTTCCATAGATGGGATCCTTTTTCTAGGCGGTAGGTCCAGCCTGTCGCAAATTAACCTGCAAAACATGTTTCGTATATTAAAACTTTCATTGAATTAGCCATGAACTGTATGTTCAGAACATCCCTTTTCTCCCTAGCATGTTCCTCATCCTGAACATCTACAAGCGTCTGCAGGCTGCAGGATTTGGGGATTTTGTGGATGTGGGGTTTTTTTGTTTTTTGGGGGTTTTTTGAGTGGGTCAGATGTTAACGGTGCAATCTCTCTTCCTTCACATTACAGTAAGAAATAAACATATTTCTTCCCACTGCCTTCCCATTAAACCTTCTCCCTACTTTTATCTCCCAATAGTGTATAACAGTCCCACTATTAACGTTCACAAGATTTATCTATATTAGATAAAGAGTTAATATGAGTTTTCTTGTAGATTGGCCATTTGCACCCAGGTGGTTCCTGTAAGGAACCACTACAGTTTTGTTTTTTGTTTTTTTTAAACAACTTCAGAAATTCTTTAGTAAGTTCTTATTTATCATGGGATTAGATAGAGGCTATTCTGTCCAGCCCGCAGGGCCCCCCCAAAATTTAGAAAATTAATATTTCTCTGCCCTTGGCTCCTGTAAAAAATGACAGGAACCAAGGTCAGCAGGACCCAGGGTAAGCCCTGGCAGGCTCCCACAACAGCAGGGCCTGCCCCGCCCCCCCCCCCCACCCGGAAGCCCCAGCAGGGGCTTCTGGCCTGGGACCATGTGGCTGTCCCACACCAGAACTGCAGGTAAGGGGGAGGGAAGGACAGGGGAGGACCCTGGGCAGGGAAGGAGCCCGGGGAAAAGCTGAGTGGGGAGGGGGGCGAAGCGGCCCCTCCCCAGCCCTGTGCCTGGCACCCTGCGCTGCAGCTGCTCGCAGCCCACCTGGGGCTGCCTGTGCCTGCTCTGTACAGCCCGGTGTTGCGAGTGGCTGCAGCAGGGAGCGGTGGCCATGGGGTGGGGGAGGGTCTGCTTTCCTCTCCTTCCCCCCCCCCTCCCCCCCCTCAACTTTTCCCCAGGCTCCTTCCCAGCATGGAGGAAAGCAGCCCTTCCCCACCCCTGTGGCCTGTGCTCCCTGCTGTAGCTACTTGCAGCCCATGCAGGGCTGTCTGGAGCAGGCACGAGCAGCCCCCAGGGCTGTGAGCGGCTGCAGCGCAGGGCGCTGGCCACAGGGTGGGTGAGGGGCTGCTTTTCCCTCCTCCCCCCTCCCTCCCCCCCGCACACCCCCCATGCTCAGCACCACCTTGTAACCCGGCCCCACTGCCAGCCTGGGCCCCACGCTGGCTCCAGGCTCACCTGTCCGGGCTGTGCATGGCAACAGCAGCTGTGGCCCCACCGCTTGCCATGCCAGGCAGTATTTTCCACTGCTGCCTGTGGGCTGCCCAACGCGCACTCTGGGCAGGCAGCAGCAGCCAACGTTGCCTGGCGGGGCACACGGGGGGCCACAGCTGCTGCCACCACTCACAGCCCTGATAGGCGAGCCTGGAGCTGGCACGGATCCCAGGCTGGCAGCAGGGACAGGCTACAAGCTGGTGCTGAGCGCGGGGAAAAGCGGCCCCTCCTTGCCCTGTGGCCAGTGCCCCGCTCTGTAGCCACTTGCAGCCCTCCTGGGGCTGCCTATGCTTGCTCCAGACAACCCCGCGTGGGCTGTGAGCACCTGCAGCAGGGAGTGCCGGCCATGGGGCAAGCGGGGGCTGCTTTTTCCCTGCACTCAGCACCAGCTTCTTCCCTGCTGGCAAGCAGGGGGTTGGGACTGTGTGCTGCCCCCTGCCTGTACCACGGGGCTAGGGGGCACTGGGAGTGAGTGGGTGGGGAGCCAGTGGGAACACGGGGCCTGCACCAGTGTCCTGGGGCCAACGGTGGCAGGGCCCAGAGCAGGGTGGCAGGAGCACAGGGTCCCAGCTGGCAGGGGCTCTATGGAACTGGGCCAGCTCCCCACTCACTACTGGGGCAGCCCAGCCCAGCTCCACAGACCCCTGCCAGCCTGTGCCCCGCTTTGTGCCCCCCCTGGTGCTGGCCCTGGGACATGAGACCAATGTCCCAATGTCTTGGGACGAAAGACATTGGGATATTGGCCCCAAGATGGTGACCAGGGGTGGGACACGTGTCAAGGGGCGGGGCTACCCATGCAGCCCTCAACAGCCTACCAAAACTGGGTAAGCGGCCCTTCGCCCAAAATAATTGCCCGTCCCTGCTCTAGAGCTAAGCAGAGAGACCAGGGAACAACCACAGCAGCAGAAGTTGGTGATATCACTGGTATGCTACTGCTGTCTTCCCTGCAGCTCAGATGCCAACAGTATTGTGTTACTGTTGTTCATGTAAGACGAAGAGCTTGGTGATCCCACCCACTTCCTCTGATGCCTGCTGTTGAGCTTGATTACAAATCATCGCTGCTCCATGTGGGTTGTCAAAGAAAAGCAATACCAATCAAAAGAAGAAATACGGGATAAGATGCTTTGTATTGGTGTGTTACACCTTAACCCAAAACATGAAGTTTTCTGTGCATCAGAATTCAGAACAAGTTCAGCAAACTTTCTGTGTATATCTTTTTCTGATCTCTCTCCTGCCATGTCACTTTTTACATTCAGCTTTGTCTTCATTTGTTCCAATAGGCCAAATATTAAATTTTAACATTTTTTATAGAATTCATAGACAATAGGGCTGGAAGGGACCTCAGAAGATCATCGAATTCAGCTCCCTGCCCAAAGGGCAGGAGTCAGCTGGGCTCATAGGATCCCAGCAAGATAAGTATCCAACTTTCTCTTGAAGGTGTTCAATGTAGGTGCTTGAACCACCTCTGATGGCAGGCTATTCTAGACCTTGGGGGCTCGGACAGTAAAGAAATTCTTCCTTATGTCCAGCCTGAAACGGTCTTGCAGTAGTTTATAACCATTTGACCTCGTCATCCCTTGGGGCGCTCTGGTGAACAAATGTTCCCCCAAATACTAGTGGTCACCTCTGATAAACTTGTAGGTGGCCATCAGATCACCCCTGAGCCTTCGCTTTTCCAGGCTAAAGAGCCCCATAGCGCTCAGCCTGTCATCGTAAGGTCTGTTTTCCTGACCTCTGATCATGCGCGTGGCTCTCCTCTGGACTCTCTCAAGCTTCTCCACATCCTTTTTGAATTGTGGGGCCCAAAACTGAACACAGTACTCCAGCTGCGGCCTCACCAAGGCCGAGTACAAGGGGAGAATGACGTCCCGGGACTTGCTTGAGAAGCATCTATGGCTGCAAGCCAGTGTTTTGGTTGCTTTACTAGCCACAGCATCGCATTGAAGGCTCATGTTCATCTTGCGGTCAATGGTGACCCCTAAGTCTCTTTCTTCTGTAGTGCTAGCCAGCATAGCACTGCCAAGCCTATAAGGATGCTGCAAGTGTTTCCTCCCAAGGTGGAGAGCCTTGCATTTTTCAGTGTTAAACACCATCAGGTTCTCTATCTGTCCATTTCGTGAGCCTGTCCAGGTCAGCCTGGATCGCCCTCCTGTTTTCAAGTGTGGATGCTTTGCCCCAGAGCTTGGTGTCATCGGCAAACTTGGCCAGTCCACATCTGACTCCAATGTCCACATCATTAATGAAGATATTGAACAAGATGGGTCCAAGGAAAGAGCCTTGGGGGACCCCACTGGTCACAGGGCACCATGACGATTGACTTCCATCAACCACCACCCTCTAGGTCCGACCACAGAGCCAATTTCCCAGCCAGCAGATCATGGTGGACCCAAGGCCACAGTTGGCCAGTTTCGCCAAGAGGTGATCATGGGACACCAGATTGAAGGCTTTTTTGAAGTCAAGATATATGACATCAATCTCTTCTCCCTTGTCCAGGTGATCGGTCACCTGGTTGTAAAAGGAAATGAGATTGGTCAAGCAAGACCTACCCGCAACAAACCTGTGCTGACTATCCCTCAGGATGTTGGTGTCTGCCAGTCCATTAAGGATGGCCTCTTTAATAAACTTTTTTCTAAGACCTTCCCTGGGATAGAGGTCAGGCTGATGGGCCTGTAGTTTTCTGGATCCACTTTCCTCCCTTTCTTGAAGATAGGTACCACAATGGCCTTCTTCCAGTTGTCGGGCACTACACCAGAGCACCAGGAGTTTTCAAAGATCCGTGCCAGGGCTGGGCTATGATGCTCGCCAGCTCCTCGAGTACTCTGGGGTGTAGACTGTCAGGGCCAGCTAACCTGAAGGTATCCAGCCTCCCAAGGTGTTCCTTCACGAGATCAGCTTTGATGGAGGGCAAGGGATCTCCCTCACCTGGACCTCCCTGTCCTGTAGTGGGCATGGGTGTCCCATGGGACTGATGAAAGACCAACACAAAATACCCTTTTAATAGGTTGGCTTTTTCCTGGGTGTCAGTTGTCCCATCTGGTTTAGCAGGGGTCCAATGTTGCCCTTACTTTTCTTCCGGCTCCCCACATATCTGAAAAAGGACACTTTATTTTCCTTGATACTCGAAGCTACTTGGAATTCAGTTGCAGCCTTGGTTTTCCTGGTTTGTTCCCTGCAAGACCAGACCAGTGCAGAATAATCCTCCTTGGAGGTGAATCCCATCCTCCATCCTTTGTAGGCCTTTCTTTTTAGCCTCAGGAGGTCTGCTAGATCCCTGGAGAGCCAGGGGGGCTGCTGTGCCCTCTTGCTGCCTTTCCTCTGAGATGGGATAGAATTAGCTTGTGCATTGAGGATCGCTTCCTTGAGAAGCAACCACTCTTCCTGAACTCCCCTCCCCCTGGGGTCGTGGTCCCTTAGGGCCTCACAGACAAGCCTCCTGAGCTTGTCAAAGTCGGCTTTCCTGAAGTCGAGGACTTCAGTGTTGCTGACTGACTTGCCAGCTTTACAGCGGACGGTGAAGGTGATCAGCTCGTGGTCGTTGTCACCCAGCTTCCCATCTATCACTAGGTCATCCCCAGTTGCCAGTACCAGGTCAAGCAGTGCTTTACCTCTCGTTGGCCCGTAGACTTCTTGAGTCAGGTAGAGGTCATCCACACACAATAGGAAGCTTTGCAACCACTCAGATTTTGCTGAGTGATCCTCCCACGAGATGTCCGGGTAATTGAAGTCACCCATGACAACCATGGTCCTGGAGCATGCGGCCTCAGCCAGTTCCCGGGTGAACTCCTGGTCAAGCTCTTGACTTTGGGTGGGAGGTCTGTAGTAGACTCCCACTGTTGTGTCCCCTGTGCCATGTTCCCCACAGATTTTAACCCAGTGGGTCTCCAGTCATCCACCCTGGTCGCCAATATCAGCTTGCAGGGATGCGTAGCTTTCCTTAACATAGACAGCTACACCCCCACCACTTTTATCTACTCAATATACCCTGTACAGGAGAGAGTCGTCTATACCCGTGAACCAGTCATGGGTGGAGTCCCACCAGGTCTCCGTTATCCCTATGATGTTGTAATTATTTGTGTTAAGCAGGAGAACGAGTTCCTCCTGCTTATTCCCCAAGCTCCTGGCATTTGTGTACAGGCAGGCAAGTGTCCCCTCGGGGGCTGTTGCCTTGCCCACAGATCGTACCAGGGCTGGGGCAGGGGTGGGCTCCCTTAAGTGCCTTGCCTACATTATGATTAACGTAATATGTGTGGATTATCCTTTGCTTAGTAATGATTCCTTTTCCTTCTGCTGATGTGAACGTATTTGGACTGTTCTGACCTGAATGTTTTTCTCATGAAAAATTCCTGATTTGTATACCTAGTTTCATGGAGTCACATTTGTGTCTGGATGGCTGTATAAGTGTTGAATATTAAAGACAGACTTGACTTTTTCTCCTTGCTTCCCCCCCCCATGCTCCAAATTTTAGCATGATTAGCTCATCCTTGCTATTCAACTACTAATGGCCAACAGAAAAAAAAGTACATGTAAAATGTCATTCAGAAACTAAGTCCCCTTGCTAGTTATATAAAAAAAAAAATGAGGTAGACTATATCACGTTGCTGGATGATTCTGAATTTCTTCCTAGTAACTTTTTTGTTTGTTTTTTTTAAAGAAAAGGTTGAAAAGGGCTATGTTGAAATGAACCTTCCTGGCAGTACAAATAAGTTTAGACTTTCCTTTTTAAAGCAGTTGTTTTCCAACTGTATTGCACAGAACCCTGAGGTTCTGCAAAGAGACTGGTGGTGACGGTGGAACAGACTGAGAGCACTGCTGCTGGGTCCGGTTGCCTGGGTTCATGTCGGCTCACATGGTCAACGGAACCAGGGGAAGGGGTTCTGCAGCAGAAGTGACAAGAAAGGGTTCTATGACTGCAGGAATATTGCTGTTATAAAGCATCTTGTACGGTCCACTAACAGAGAGCATAAACATGCAGGGTTAGCACTGATCCACTGCCTTCAAAGTAGCTGTTTAAAGTAGGTGCTGTTATAGCACATCACTAGTAGATGATATGGGAAACTAGTAATACTCTGTTCACATAAAAGGACTAATCCATGATAAAAGTGATAAGCACTTCATACACTTGCCTGGTCTGCTGATTTTTTTTTAAACCTGATTTTTGAAGAGGTGACTTTACTCTAGGGTGAAGTGACTTGCTTCAGCATAGTTCTGTTCTTTGTATGTTCACTCTGCATTTGCCCTGCCTTGAAAGCAGATTACATCATTGTGAATGGTCCTGTGTCCTCATCCAGAGACTGGGTAGATGAATGACAGGTATGATTTAGAGTGGCAGTACCCATGTTCCTAAAATGATTTAATCATTGTATAGGGATAATCGTTCATGTATTTTAGGGTACAAAATACCTTAATTGAATCGCACCTTGTAGGTTAGACAGGATAGATCATAAATATTTTGTTTGAAATCTTCATAAATATTTAATGAGTAAACTTGTTTGATTCCTCGTAATTTAACTGATAATTTTTTCTAGTTGACTTAAGTACCTATGGGAAACTTCAAGTTTAGGAAAGGTACTTGTTAGATAAACTTTTAAGTGGGATTTAAGCTTTTTTTTTTTTTTTTTTTTTTTTTAATTATGTAAAATCTTTAATTTATTTGTAACCACCAGGCAGTGGCTTGAAGCTGCATTTTTGTTTGTAAAGCATAGGAATATAGGATTGGTAATGCTTAGCTCCATCATGTTCCTTTTATAGTGTCATTTCATCTTAAGGCATTAAAACAGTAACTACAGTTCCTTTTGCACCGAATCGCACTAAGATTTGTTTCTGTAACTTTTACCACATTGTTCTGTAGATCTTTTTTTAAGGTATGAGTAGACTCTATAGCCAGGATGAGCATGAGCCAACTCCAGGTGTTGCCGTGAACATTGGAGATGTTTTCTGAGGTGATACTCCAGTTATGAGGCTAGATCAGTGGTGACATGGTAATGCACGAGCTCTTGTGTGCCTAATTTACATGCTGTATTTGCATGACTATGTAGAAATTGGATATGTATGCACAGTCTTCTGATTCTGTCTTTTGAGTAATTGAGGCTTCACATGTACTTTATTGAGAGAACCAAAAAGTATTTGCTCTGGGAAAACTTGCATAAAAATTAAATTAATGATATACCTTCCTCACTATAGTATCAAACAAGGGAAATGACCCTTTCCTGCACATAATTGCCTACTTGAAGGTTGTGTCATTTTGGATGTGCTCGTGAAGAATGGCAGGTAGCATCTGTTTTTATTGCTGACTTGATAAGAAAATCAGTAGGTGGTATGTGTAGCTTATGTACTCTTAACTTATGGTATCTGGTAATTTTATGCATAGAGTGCTAATAGGTTGTGTCCAGCTACTTTTACTGTACTAAAGATAAGCAAATTCTCTTGTGTATAACTCCTTTCTTTAAAAACAGTTTTAAGGTGTGCTTCCTAGCTCTCTACTATCCCACACCTACTGTAGAAAGGACTGCATGTATAATAGTGATGTGTCCCAGAGGAAATAGACTGGGGATCTCTTGCAATGATGTAAGCTTCCTGCATAGTCCTTATAGTTCCTTGCCGGAAATTGTAAGCCTTGTGGTACAGTGTGCCAATTAGACATCATTTTATATTTTGTTTTCCCTTTTATATTATTTAGCTGGCAGCAAGGAGTGGAATTTGGGAACACTTTTTCTGAGGAGTACCTTTCTCAGCCCCCTGAGCCTTGCAGGTCAAGTTAAATGATGATAGCAGCTTAATTTAACAGGCTGAGTATTTTTATTTTGGACATATTCAAGTATTCTTCAAAGTACCAACTTGCTGCTACTGTTCTGACATACAAAATTTCTGAACTGATAAAGTTACTGAAATAAAAATGTCTTTCCTTTCAATTACAAATTGGCTTGGTTTGTGTGAACACCATGCTCAAAGTGAATTAAAAAGTCATTTTCAAGCTATAATCTAGTATAGGTGAAAATAATCTTGATCTGAATGGATTGCAGCAGAGTTTCGGATTTTCAGAGAACAGCTATTTGGAACTTTCTCTAGTTTTAAAAAAGCAGTTTCTGTGTGTCAGCATATTTAAGTCTTGTGAAGGGAAGTTTGTGCAAGCACTTGCCCTTTTCATTCATCTGTGGTTGAACATCTCAGATGTTAACAGCTCCTTGCACTAAAATAGAACAAAATACCTGCAAGCTGGAAACACTCTTTCTGGAGGGGGGGTAAAAACAGAAAATAGGCTTTATTCATGCTCCCTCCTTAAGTTTAAATGGAGTCTTGAGCTTAAAGGATGCTTGCTTTGAAGTGGGACTTTGTCCTTTTAAAAACTTCAGTGGCTAAAACTTCATGAAGATGGACAACTGCCACACTCCATGCTTCGCCGTACATGAGACCATTGAATTCAGGCACAGAAGAGAGCATGGTTAGGCAGCAGAGCAATAGCAGGAGTCAACTAGCTGTCTCCAGCCACTTAGCACAAAGCAGATCTGGCAGACTGGAAAATCCGGCCCTGTATCTCTGTCTTCTTAAGTTGGTCTATTCTATCTGCTCTCTTAAAATTACTCGGGAGACTTGTGCTTTATCTAAGCTCAAGGGGTGTAGTTAAGGATGTGGTATTGGAAGTGCATATATCTTTGCCCTTGTTGGTTTGTTTAAATAGTTACTTGTCTGATTAAGTACAGGGTTTTTATAGTGGTGAAGGGAAGGTTGTGTGAAAGCTTCCTATTTTTATAGTAGTTGAGTGAGAGAGAAATGGATATTGTTTTTCAGCTTGGAGACTTGCATCATATCTGACATGGCAGTGAACTTGTTTAGTTTTATCCTTTTTCGTTTGTCTAGACTAGGATAAAAGTTGTATTATTTTAAAATGCATCTGTTAACATTTTGACATTGTGCAGTTATAGATAAGAAAAGGGTTTTTTTTATTTAAATGTATAAACTGGTGGAGCTGAAGGACGGGACCTATTTGGTTTTGTAGGAACCAACCAACACGTTCAATACAAACTACGTCGGATTGACTAGTTCATAAAAAAAAATAAAATTGGCCAACATTTTAAAAATACACCTTTTTATCCCATTGAGACTGTCCATTTTGTGTATTACTCCTACAATCACACACTGCTTGCAGCAATCAGTCATAAATCCTGTAGTTTTGCTTTCTCTTTTTTGCTTATGGGGGCAGGAAAACCCTATTTCTAAAATAATTTGTATATATTCACAGACCATGCATGGTTCAACGACTGGTCAGCTCTTAAAGAACAGGCAAAATAACAAAAAAACTAACTCCTACCGAAGTAATCCATGACTGTTATGTGCATGCATTTCAAAATGAGCTTATTTCAGGGAGTGTGAATGATGGGGTATGGCAGGAAAGAATGGAATAAGTAACCTGCTGCAGCAGTCCCAGGAACTGTAATAATTACACCTCATAGATATTATGGTTGATCTTACCCAGCCTTTTAGTTGAGATTCTTAATCTATGGGCACCTCTCCTTCAAAATGGTATCTGCATTTGAAGTGCAAACAACTTTTTCTTTGGGATTTTTCAACATGAAATGCTGGAAAAGTCTCCTCCTGCTGTACAAAGGAAGTAGTTTTTAGTGAACGGATATCTTTATAAACTGCAACCTGTCCTACCACAACAAGGAAAATGTGTCGCTAGTTTCCTCTGCTCTGGAGTATGCATTTTAGAATGAACAGGGCTAGTGAGTGCGGGGAAGCAGTGCTCTTCCTTGCTCTGTATTCAGTTCTGCCTTCTGCTCTTGAAGGTGACACACTGAGCAGGCCTAGCTCAGCATGTAAACGTGGTTTGAAAGAGAGGCAGCCTTGGCAGCCTGACAAGGAGATGATTGACAACTTCCTGTTACCACAGTAAAAAGGATTAGGGAATTGCCTTTCAGTGTCTAACACAACAATGTTAGTGAGGCCTGAGGAGAATGCTGGAGGGAAGTGGAATCTGGAATTAGTGGATGAAGCTGTGCTTGGCCACGGTGTCCTGGCCTCTGTATAATTTAAAGGGGGAAAATATTTGCCTCCCGGTGCTGACTTGGACCATCTGTCTTAGTGGTGACAGGAAGAGGGTTGAATCAGAACCACAGGGCAAATGACTATCTAACCACTACTTTTCAGGAGTGAGGCTATAATTTCCACATGCTATTTAAACATAGACAAATCTGGTTTGAATCCCGTTGTCTCTTGTAACTACTAGAAAACATGCAGAAATTTTAGTCTGCTTGGAATGGACATGTGAGCTTTGTTAAACCAACCATAATTTTGTTTTACCCTTTCAGATGTTTTTCAGAAAGTTCTTAAAAGGGAAGAGAGAAAGAGACTGCAGCATTTCAGTAAAATGAAACAGTGAATGTAAAACAAATCAAAACTTGGAGAAGAAGTGATCTCTTTTATTAGACCAACTCGGTATTTGCAAACATATTTTATTTACATCATTGTTTGCATATTTGTTTGCAAATGTCAAGTTGGTCTAATAAAACTTCCACAAGTTTTGATTCCTTTTGCCTCTAAACCAATACGGCTACAACCTGGATACCTGACACAGTGAATGTAGGGCTTTTTGTTTTGTTCTTTTCATGGGCCTTCAACAAAAGTCTTTTAAAATACCCGCTTTTTAATGCAAGTGACCAAGATAGTGGAAGAGAGTTATTGCACTATTTCTTGATGATCAGTTTCTTTCCATAGACACGTGTTGCTCATAGCAAAATGAAAACATTCCATTGGTTATTTAAGTGTAGGGGATTGAAAACTTAACTCTGCATAGCATGGAAATGCATTATAAGTGACTGCTTCTAATAGCAGTCTTCCCTTCACCCACCTGTTTTATGTGGTTAGGCAAGGACCTGATTTCCTTGCATCTTGTAAATGTTTTATGAAAATTAAATCAGAAGTGATTATAGTAAGCAGTTGCTTCATCCTCCCCTGCTTATATCTGCAAAAAGAGAAGCTGGTAATAAATAAATGGTACTGCATTTTTTAACAAAGCTTGACATATTTGCAAGGCATGCACCAGGAGCATTTTAAAAGTTTGCATCAGCTGTTGAGTTCTATTTTGGTGATGGATTCCAACTAAAATAATGTGGATGGTCATAACTGGGAATAAATGACCCCTAACTGACTTCTTTAAATATCAACTCAGTCTGCTGTGGGAAAACTACATGTAAGCATTTTTGCCTCCTTTTTGTAATTAAGCATGCTATAAGAAACGTGCTTCTGAATGCAGAGGGTGTTGTCTACGTACGCATTTGAAAAATACAGACTCAAATGTAAAAATAGATGCAGTTTCTTTTACTTCAGCTAAATTAGTTGTGTTTTTAATTTTAATACTTTTTCTTGGAACACTTTATGCTAAATGCAAGTTGCTACCCAGTGATCAGTTCTATGGAATTATCTTACCTTGCCATAATTATTCGGAGGCAGCACAAACTTGTTCACTCATTCTCTGTGTGAGCACTTTTTTCTGTGTGTACCTTCCTTAATCTGTTCTTCTGACTTGGTAGTGTTGACACAGATTTCTGAAAGGTAAGCCTTTAATCACCATTAAGAGTGCTTGCTCACCTGAATAGGGGATTGTCTGCACTTAAGAGTTGGCTGGCATAGCTGTATTGTAGAAGCAAACACTCCTAGTAGGGACACAGCTTGTGCCAGCAGGCATAATGAATACCAGTTTCTCAAACAGAATGAGCTGCACTAGCAAAAGGACTTTTTTTCTGATATAACTGCATCTATATTCATTTTTTGCTGGTGTAGCTATCTTGGTTGGGGGCATGACATTTTTTCAGGTTTTGTTTCATACTGCTAGCCCAACATAGTTATGCCAACACGGCTTTTTAATTAAACCCAGCCTAGACTTTGCCAATAATCAACTGTGAAAGAAACAGCTTTGCTGTTCTTGTGATCATTCACACTGGGTTGTTGATTCTACAGATAGTGCTGTAAGCTGTCACCAGAATGCACTTTCAAGGCCTGAAAAGTATTTGTTCCTATACTAACATACCACTGATGAAGTCTTTAACCCTGAAGACACTATGAGGCTCCTTACTGTTTCCCTCCCTGCTTCATGACAGGCTGTTCTTTGCACAAGGGGTTAAGTTAGGCCACCACCAAAAGTTTTTGTTTTGTTTTTGTTTTAAGAGGTGGTGCAGTTTTAGGTATATATATAAGGACCATGCCTCCAAAGAAACTATCCAGTTGATCTTGGCCTTGTGGAATCTAAGACCAGGGCAAGGGGTTGGTAAAGGAGTGGAGAAGGAAATAAGGAAGGCCGGAATAGTGAGAGACTCTCCAGACTTTGTCAGACAACAGGACTTGTTGGTAGGTAGGAAGAAGATGCTTTATACCTTAGTCGTCTTACCTTGCTCATCACAACAACGGCTGAGAGCTGTAGTCATTGCTGTCAGGGTACCTCTGAATAACATCCTGAAATTTCTTCAATGTTCATTTTATATCAGTTTCTTTAAAACGAGAAACTGAGATCTTTTTCAGTTTTTCCAGTGTATGTGAACTTGCCGCATAAGATTACAGGTAACATCAAAAGTTGTGGCTGTTCCTTAAAAAAGAAAACTTATTTGACGGTAGCATTGATGTATTCTTTTCTACTGTAAAAACATTCCCTGATCTGTTCTGTACTTTCTAGAGAGGTCTCTGCTGTCTTTATATCATATCTCTGACAATTAGCCAAGTTCGTTAGAAAAGACAAACCTTGTTGACATTTTTATCCAGTGCTTTTTACTTTGTTTGCTATTCTAATTAAAAGGAACATTGTGAACCTGAACTTCATGGATGTGATTTTCACTTAAGTCCCTTGGCTGCTACTCTGATAAGAGTGAGAAAGCCTTAATCAAGCTACGGTCTACATGAAAAGGACTTGTCTGGAGTGCATCCATAATTGATTAATAATACCAGATGCAGACTTGGAAGCAATTTTAATAAATAAATGATCTTGTACCTAGAACCTTTCTGTTACTTAAGTTTACTTAACACACCACTACCACTGCAGTCTTTCTGGCACTATATATTAGAACCACAAATGTAAACAATGGTAACAATAAAACTAACTTGCATTAGACTCTTTATTTTGGTATTTGTCTAAATTGTGAGTAAAAAACTTGCCCAAAACATTTAAAAAAATTATAATCCTAATCTTATTTTAGAAATTCCTAACCCAGGGTTCCTGGAACTGTACCTATGTACAATCATGTCTTGTTTGAACTATGCTGAAAGATCATCTTAAATTTGCCTCAGGTGTCTGTACATTGCTAAAGTTGCATTGTGTTGCTCGACGATGAGAGTTAAACTGTGATTTTAAAATGTGCAAAAGTTTCTTTCTTAATAAGAAACTTCTCTTATGCAGCCTTGCTATTAAAGTTATAGAATAAATACCCCAAAAAACTCCTTTCCTTAGCCTTTTTATTGTTGACATTTTAAACTAGTTTGTGTTCAAGAAATAAATATGCTTAACATTTTAAATAGGTTTTTGTAATCTCTTCTTCCTCTTCAAGACCAGATTTTCAAAGGGTGTTCAACCTAATTTTTTTTTTTTTTTTTTTTTTTTTGCATGATCAAAAGTTAATTTTAGAAGTGACTTGAAAATATAAGAGTGCAAAAGATGTAGATATTTTTCTTCTCATCTTGGCAAAAAGGAAATGAAGGTATTATGATACAAAAGGAAGAGGATTTTTTGTGGGGATTTGTTTTAGTTTGGGGGTTTTCTTCTCAGTGCTACCAAATGAAGGTGCATAAGATTCTTATCACTTCTGGAATATAGCAATCCTATTTGGGGCCTTGGTTCTATAAGATTTCAATGAAGAAATTCTGGGAGAGTGACATGTCATCCAATGATGAAAAGATGATGGCACCCTTGCTGTGCCACTGATGTTGTGCATATATTTCCCATCAATTAAAACATTAAGCCAGAAAGATTGTTTCCAGGATTTCATACACATGCTGAGACCAGTTTCATACACAGGAAGTATTTTTTCCATGGGGTTGGCATGTCAGTTTTCCTATTTCAAAAGATCCACTTGAATAAGTAGGGTCATGTGAAGAAAAATGTTTGTACTATGGCCTTCAAGGAAGTGCACCTGGCTTCAGCAGGTTTATTCCTTGTCGACAGTCTTCACAAATGTCCAGGCAGTTGGAAGCAGCTGTCAGTCGAGAGAACCTAGGGGGGTGTCCTTTGAATTGTTAGGTTGGTAACCCCTCCTAACCAGGCTTACTGTTTAAACAGCCTTTTTTTGGCACAATAAATTACAAATCACAAACCATTGCTCCTGTTTGAAAGAGATGCCCATGTGACCCTGCAGTTCCCCCACTGTCCTTAACATTGCTCCTAACACAGGATAGGAGTTAGCGCTGTAAGGACACAGGGAGTACATCTACATGTGCAGTTACTGCAGTGCAGTGAATTTCAGTGTGATTTGAGCCAGAGGAAGCTGGTCCCAGGCACAGCATCTACCCATGCACTGAGGATAGCAGCAATATGAGCAAGAGTGGAGCAGGCCCCTGGCTAGATGGGTTGACCAGGCACAATTTACACCCACAGTCGGTGTCCACGCATGCGTTTCAGCACAGTAAATTACTCCGCCATAACATAGCAGTGTTTCTGATGGTGCTATCTTACAGCGGAGTTAGTTAACTTACTGCATCCTAATACCATCACACATGCGAACAGTGATGCTTTACTGATCTGCAGTAGTCAACTCTGCAGTAAAGCATGTGTGTAGATGTACCCAGGATGTAGCATTTTGCTTTTCAGGTCCTTTTTTGTTTATTAAAGTATTACGGTGGGCCATTGGGATTGACTTGCTGCACGTGGACCATGGGCCATATGTTGTGTGTCCCTCCCTTCTTCCCTCAACATGCACAGGATGGAGCCTCAGAGCCTAGCCCCTCTACAAAATGCAGCTGCTAGCAGAAAGAAAAGTCCTTGGAGTATTTTTCCCCCATCACTGTGGGTACTGGAAGGGAGGTCAAGTGGGGGTAAGGAATAACCTGGTTGTGAAAACAAGACTATTGGCTAGTTTTGCTACTTCTTGCTGACTTTAACTGACAGAGAAATGTGGCTGAGTGCCTCAGTGTATCTCTGTGCTGTTTGAAACAGTGTTACTGTACTGTTCATGCTAAGCACTTGTTGCCTAACAGCCTGGTCTGTAGGATCATTTGAAACTAGATACAATGACCTGGCACGGTGCAGTGCTGTGCAGACGCACAAACACAGGCAGTGCGTTGGGGGAGGGGGAGTACAGGGGGGCCATATGCTGCCCAGATTTCTGCACTGATGGCAGGGCACCTGGAAGCAGCAGTAGCAGCAGCAGCGTAGAGCTGGGCCCCCCATGTCAACCCTTATGCATCGTCTATGGAGACAAAGCTAACTACAAACATGGTAGCAGTGGAATTAAGAACAGTATAGCCACGTTGGCAGGCACTGTCCCAGGCTAATAATAAATTGTGCAACTCAGTATAGCAAAATAGCTCAACCTCAGCACTACCTTTAACACAGCTGCAAGTTCTCTCTCTGATTCTGGAGCTAGCCTGAGCAAAGTTTAGATATCTCCACACTGTGCTGCCTTGGGCTGTACAGAAATACCCTGAAAGCGTGTATGCTGCTGCCTACAGATGGAGATAGATAGGACAAATCTACTCACCAGTCTCGTGCACATGGATGCATTTTCTAGTGCACTTCCCTCAATATGTTCCTCTAGCTTGTCAGTCTTTATATGCAGATTTCTGAAAGCTAAGCCTTTAATCAGTATTAAAGAGTGCTCACTTGCCTGAATAGGGGCTTGTTGACACTTGTATTAAAAGGGTTGGTCAGTATTTCTTTATCAGCAGCAAACTCTGCCAGTGGAAATACAGCTTATCCTAGCAAAAGTGTTGCTGATGAGCATCACAGATGCTCTGGCATCAAGAATGATACTCATGCCCTTCTCTCCCCACCTCTTTCTAGTATCTTCCTTACTGGGTTTTGATGCCTACAAAGGATTACACTTAAGTTTAGGGTATGACGTATTTTGGCACTACGATCAGCAAGTTGGCTTCCCTTTTAGCATACCTGCACTCCAAAGTGAAAAGAGGAGAGCAGCTTAAATAGTAACCTGCAGGATGTTTGACTGTTCCAGATGTCTTCCTTCAGAGAGAGAAACTCTCCCACCAGATAACGGCTTCCATCCCTGTGCTTGGTACATGTGCTCCCAGTCAAATATTGGTGATTCAGGGGATGGGATTGCATAGCACAGGGAAATGAGCTAAGCAGTGTGAAGCAAGAGAGAACTGGTCAGCTAAAGACATTTTGTGCTTTAAAAGGAAAGGAAGAGAAAACAAGGAAAAACCAGGCTGGCATAATGAAGATGTAATTTTCTATTTAGGCTATTGTCTTTGTACCTACTGGTTAACATTAACAGCTGATGATGATTTTTTTAAAACATAATTGTTAAATACTGGGAGAGCGGGGGTGGAATTGAATGTATGGCTCAGCACAGAGTTCTCTTGACAGCTAACTTCCTAATATTTTACTCAGTCTAATTTTTAAAGTGATAGACCTCCCATTATTTCCCTTGGGCAACTATCTTCTGATAAACTGCAATGTTACATTGCTTCATATTTTTCAAGATGAATCGTTGCAGTGTATTAATAGTCATCCTATATATTGCATAACACAAGGCAAAAGCCAGCAGAGGCAACGTTAGCAGTCTAGTTCATTAGCTGTAGGGGAGCAGTCTCTTTTTACATCTGTTTTGATGATGGATACTTATCTCAGGATATTACTCAGACACCTGATTAGCCATTCTTGAGCAACATATGCATTTCAGTGGGAAGCAGACTGTAGTAAATGATTAACGTAATACTCCTCACTAATGACTATGCTTTTAAAATTTAATGAGTCATTTTTAGCAGAAACTTTTTGAATTCTGAGAATGCTAAGTTAACATTCACTTTAAAAAATAAAACCTATTGTAATATAGTAGACATTATTTTGCACCAAGAAATTGGATAACTTTGGGGTTTTTTTTTCCCATCACAACATGGTACATCATACATATGCATGCTCTCTTGCTCTCTCTCATAAAATGTGCATTCCAGATTCATTCCCACCCCCAGGTTAGCCTACAGTTAGCCTGCAACAGTCTGTGGGAAGACTGCTAGTGCATTAGCAACAGAAATTGCAGCTCAGATATATTCTATTGGAGTGTAAATACTGTTTAAAAATTGCAGGCCTTGGTCATGTGGGATAAAGAAATAATTCTTTTGCAGTACTTCAGCCAGTGGTAAGATCTTGTTACGGTTTGTTTATGGCATCAAGTTGACTAACCCAAATTGCTAGTACTTCATTTCTAAGTGTAGTACTTTCTCTTTGAGAGAATTGTTTACACTTTTGTTGGCAAACTAGTTCAGATTCAACCCTAAATTGCGACTCCATGAAAGCAGAGCATGTTTTAAGTGATTAAATGTCACATTTGCTAGAGTTTCTGCCATTTACTCTCAGAGATGCTGGAGACGTAGCAAGGGAGCACTTCAGCCATCAGCTTGCATTTGAGATGCACACATCCTTCCTTGGTCATGAGGCTCTGGAAGATGTTGGTTGAGATTTGTCACTGCAAAGGTATACTGCCTCTCTGGAGCATATGTATGTGCCATACTTAAGAAGCCATCTTGTATTGTCTAAAGATCTAGATCCCCTGGACTTTTAGTACAGTACAGAAATGGCTGGGAGAAGCGGGCTGATTGATAGTTGACCAAGTATCTTTAGCGATCTGCAAGCTGCCTTCATTGTTGTTTCTGAGCCACAGTAGAAAGAATGGGGAACTATTGTCTAGTACCTCATTTTCTACCTTGTTGGTCAGTCTCAGAAGGTTATGTTGGTATTTGCCTTCTCTAATGGGAGAGTACTCTGCATGTGAACAAGACGGTGAAGACAGTCAGAGAAAAGACAGAGATAATACTGTCTTTGGCATGCAGTTTTGTCTCTGTTGCAGTGCACCCAAGGGAGAAACTGTTTGCTTTACTGTGAGTGAGGGAGATCAAGTCATGGGAGGGAGCTTGCTGAATAAGAATCATAGGATCAAAGTAGGGCTGGAAGGGACCTTACAGGGTCATCTAGTCCAGCCTCCTGCTCAAGGTAGAATCACTGCTAGTTTAAAGTATCCCAGCTGAGTGTCTGTCTAACTTACTCTTCCAGGGGTGGAGATTCCACAGATTCTCTTGAGTAGCCTGTTCCAGTGTTTGACCATCTTGGTAGTTAGAAAGTTCCTCCTAATCTCCAACCTATTTTTTTTTTCTGGTGCAGCTACAGTCCATTGTTCTCAGTCGTATCCCCTACCAACATAGAACAGTTTATTTCCATCCTCTCTCTAGTCACCGTTCAGGTATTTGAAGACTTCTTTTCCCTACTAAATCAGTGGCACTGAACCTTCTGGCTCCATGGGCTGGATGAGAGTGGTGCAAGGTTGGTCCTTACGCTGGATCCTGGGGGAGGGTGATGGCACATCTGGTTGTGTATTGCTGCAATGAAACAGGCTGACCTGACTCAGTGTCCCTGGATCCAGCTATGCCAGCTATGTGCTAATGTGATCTGGCATGCAGGGGTCCATTATACAGCCCACAGGGCTCCTTATGGGTCCAGAAATTTGGCAGTGGGGGAACAGAGGTTAACACTACCACTGCTCCCACACCACCACATTTCTAGATCATTAGAGTGCCCCACAGGCTAGATCTGATCTTCTGGCCCATGGTTGAGCACTCTGAACTAAATAACCCTATTTCTTTTATCCTATCCTTGTTAATCATGTTAGTTTCTCCTGGACTCTTTCCAATCTCTCTACATCCTCCTTGAAGTGTGGGGCCCAAAATTGGGCACAGCACTCAAGGCAAGGCCTACTAATGCTGAATAGAGTGGAAGAATTGCATCTCTTGTTTGCAAGTGACACTCCTATTAATACAACCCAGGGTGCTTTGTGCTTTTTTCCAACAAGATCACACAGTGGCTCATATCCACTGTAACCCTCAGGTCGTTCTCTGCAGTACTGCAACCTAGCCAGTCTGTATTTGTACATGTAATTATTTTATCCCAAGTGCAGGACTTTGCACTTGTCCTTGCTGAATTTAATCTGGTTGATTGCAGACCACTTCTCTAGCCTCACAAGATCATGGTGTTGTCTACAAATTTGCTAACTGTGCTTTCAATCCCATCATCCAAAAAATTAATGAAGATATAAATATTGGACCAAAGCAGAACCCTGGTGAACTCCACTAGATACCTCCTTCCAACTAGAAGTTGAGCCATGGATGACTATTTGTTGAGCATGATGATCCAGCTGTTGATATAGCCATGTTACAGTACATTCATCTGGTCTGTATTTCCTTAGCTTGTTAATAAGAATCTCTTGGGAGATAGTGTCCAAAGCCTTGCTAAAGTCAAGGTACATCACATCAACTCTTCCCCCTCCTCCCCTCCACTCCCCTCCCTGCATCTACAGACCCCATCACCTTTTCATAGAAGGAAATCAGGTTGGTCAAGCATGGTGAATTCATGCTGGCTGTTCCTGATCACCTTGTTCTCCTCTAGGTGCTTCACAATAGATTCCTTGAGGACCTGCTTCATGATCTTTCCAGGTATCGAGGTAAGGCTGACTGATCTGGAATTCCCAGGATCCTCCTTCTTCCTTTTCTTAAAGATGGGCACTATATTTCCCTTTTCCAGAATGGGGAGCTCATCTGACCTCCACAGATTTTCTCAAAGAGGATAACCTTAGTACTCTAGGGTGCATCCCATCCAGCCCTGCTGACTTGAAAGCATCTAGCTTCTCTAACATGTTTTTCTGTTAATCTAGACTGTTTGTCTTCTTTCCTGTCTTTTGCTGCCAACTGCACTCGTCATCCGGTAGCCACGCCTATTTGTGAAGACTGAAGTAAAAAAGGCATTAAATACTTCAGCCTTCTCTGTATCATCTATTTTAAAGGAGGGCTTTAAACTAGATTCCATAGAGGATGGTGATGAAAACCCTCCAAAAACAGAGCCCACAGTCCAGAGGATAAAGAATTCAAAGAAGTACCTTAACTCCAAGAGAGGGCCACAGAGCTACAGGACTGCAACAAGGGGTGCAAAAAGGAAGTGAGTAGGTCTAAATGCAAAATGGATCTGATGCGTGTATACAAATGTGAGAAGTATGGGGAATAAACGAGATGAGCTGAAAACTGCAGCCTGTAAAAATAACTATGCTCTGATGAGCCTCACAGAGACCTTGTAGAACAGCTCTTATGACTGGAATATCAACACTAAAGGTTACACTCTCAGAAAGACAGTATTGGAAGAAAAGGTGGTGGATGTCACTGTGCACATACACAGAGCACATACACTTGTTCTCTGGTTCAAGAGGAAGAGGGCAGCAAGGCAGAATGCATTTGAGTTGAGATGAAAGGTGAAAGATGTGGCACCAAAATAATGCTGAGGATTTAATATAAACCACCAAATCAGGAAAGGAGGTAGATGAGGCACTCTTCAAGCAGGTGACAAATCTATCGAAAAGCTATGGGATAGAACTGATGAGAGATTTTAATTTTCCAGACATCTGCTGAAAGAACAGTGCAGTCAGACATAAAATATCAAGCCAATTCCCAACTTTTGTGTGCCACAACTTCTTGTTCTAGAAGGTAGAGGGTACAACTAGGGGATCATCTCTCTTGTATCTTGTTTGGACAAACAGGGAAGAACTGGTGGAGGATGGGAAGATGATGGGTAACTTGGGAGGAAGTGATCACAATATGATATAATTCTAGATCTTGAAACAGATAGAGCATGAGGTCAGCAAAATTAGGATGCTAGACTTCATAAAAGGCGGATTTCATCTGACTCCAGGAGTTAATAAGCATGGTGTCATGGGAGGATAGATTGAAGAATAATGGCACCTAGGAGGGCTGAAAGCTTCTAAAGGGCACCATATTGGAAGCCCAATGAGAAACTGTCCCAACACAATTGAAGCACAAGAATAATGGTGAGAGACCAATATGGCTGCACAAGGAGCTTCTAAAATGCCTCAAATACAAAAAGAAAGCATTCAAGCAATGGAAAAATGGGCAGGTCAGCAAGGAAGTGTACTAGGAAATGGTAACAACCTACAGGGACAGAATCAGGAAGGCAAAGATAAAGAATGAGCTGCAGCTAGTAACAAAAGTTAAAGACAAGAAGAGGTTCTCTAAGTTATGTTGACCAGAAAAGAGGAACCAAGGAAGCTGTAGGTCTGTTGTTTAAAAAAAACAAAAAACAAAACCAGGGGGAACTCCTAACAGAAGATGCAAAGGAGGCAGAGCTACTCAACAGCTACTTTTCCCAGTCTTCACCCCCAAAAATACTGTATTTACTCAAATACAAGATGAGTTTTTTCTATCCAATCGGCATGGAAGGGAAGCCTCTCGTCTTACATTCGCATACAAGGAAACCTCATTAAATACACTGTCTGTCTTTGAAGTGCTGCTAAAAGTAGCATATGCTCAGTAATGGAAACTACCGTAAAGTTGATTAAATACACAGCTAACACTGAACATGACTAAAAAGTACATGGCACGTGTGGGACAAACATGCTGATGGGAACCTACCATAAGGGTAGGTTCGTGCAACCAGTCCGAATAAGTGAAGTGGGTAGTACCCACTGCATGTAGTCCACCTCAGCACTGATTCTTTTTAAAGTCGTGGTGAGCCACTATGTTGCATAATTTTTACTTCTTCACTCTCACAGCTGAGCTGTACCTTTCTTTCCCATTTCCAATTATTCCTGTTTCTTCACCAATTTTAAATGTCTGGCAAACATTACCAAATGAGGCCCCAAACAGTTTACCCAAAAATACTTCTCATCCTCTCTCAGCTTGTCGCATATGATTAGCGTGGCCAGGCCCTCAGTGAGGTAAAGCCAAATAGATTGCCCAGTGCCTCAGCTGCATATACATTTTTTGAGGATCCCAGGACTCATGACAAAAACATCTGGTTCCAGTCGTGAGTGGGGAGCTAATTAGCTCATGCATTTTTTTTTTTTAGTGGAGGGTATCTGGAGTACACACACATACTGAGCTGTGAGGTCACCATGGGCATTTGTACACATGCTTGTGCCACAGTGCCAGGCACTTCTAAAAGCTCCCGGCACTGCAGCACATCTATTTGTGTAAATGGCAAAATGTGCATCAGCTCTGAGAAAATGGTGGCAGCATGCTTTTGAACTAAAACGCATTGAAGGTGTTTTAGTTTAAAAACTCACTGACACCATTTTCTCAGCGCTGACTGGCATTTTGCCATTTATATAAATTCATGCAGTGCAGCACCCAGGTGTATCAGCTTGCATGCAGAGCAGACTAGATTAATCGAGTCTTCTCCAACACACTGGATTTCCGGCGTGTCGGAGCAGACAAATGTATAAATGCCCTAAGGCTTGAAATGCTGTTGACTGAGGTGGGGCCCAGCCCAGTGATCTGTGTGGTAAAATCATGAGCCTTTTAGCTTCAGACTAATATTATGAATAACTTGTACTCTAAGTAGATGCTAAAATGCTACTTAAATTTGTTTATGGATTACCTATGCTAAAATTTGCAACAGTTTCAAAAAAGGTAAAATGTCTCATTTCTGGGTGTAATTCTGTGGGTACTATATGCAAATTGTTACAGCTGTGTATTTCAAGGTAATTTTTTCAAGATTTCTTTCTCACTTCCATGTGGCCAGGGAGAGAAGGGTCTGATAGTAAGGAGGGAGGAAGGGGCTGCAAGGGGAAGAAGTTGGAGGACACAAATGGAGCTACCTAATCCCCCAGATTATTTTCCCCTCTGTAGTAATAGAAGGTTGACAAATTCAAGACAAGCCTCCAATAATTATATTCTATACCTGAAAACTTGTCAATTTTATAAATTTTCCATATATAGAATCTAATAATTGGCAGTCATCTTGAATAACAGACCCTGATTACAAGTAAAGCTTTGAGCAAACTAAGTAAGTATGAGTTGGATGAATGGACTGTAAGGTGGATAAAAAGCTGGCTGGATTGTTAGGCTCAACGAGTAGCAATCAATGGCTCAAGGTATAGTTTGCAGCTGGTTTCAAGTGGAGTGCCCCAGAATCAGTATCTTCATTGACAGTCTGGAAGATGGGATGGAGTGCACCCTCAGCAAATTTGTGAATGACACGAAGCTGGGGGGGGGGGGGGGGGGGGGAGTAATAGATACACTAGGATTCAGAGCAACCTAGAAAAATAGGAGGATTGGGCCAATAGAAAACACGTGGACAAGTTGGAGAGAGTCCAGCGGAGAGCAATGAAAATGGTTAGAGGGCTGGGGCACATGACTTCTGAGGAGAGGCTGGGGGAGCTGAGTTTATTTAGTCTGTAGAAGAGAAGACAGAGAGGGATTTGATAGTAACCTTAAGCTACCTGAAGCAAGAAGATGGAGAATAAACTGTTCTCAGTGGTGGCAGATGACCAACCAAGGAGCAACACTGAAGCACTCAAACAGGTTGCCTAGAGAGGTGGTGGAATCTCCATTCTTGGGAGGTTTTTAAGGCCTGGCTCAGCAAAGCCTTGGTTGGAATGATCTAGTTGGGGTTGGTCCTGCTTTGAGTAGGGGGTTGGACTAGATGACCTCCTGAGGTCCCTCCCAACCCTAATTTTCTATTATTCTAAGTATGGTATGATACAGCCAGATACCTAATGAGGATTATCTGGATGAGGAAAGGGGTAAGCTGAGGGATGAGATAACAAAAGAAACTGTCAGAAAGCTTCTGATGGGACTGAATGAATTCAAGTCAGCAGGGCTACATAAACTTCATCCCAGGGTACTGAAGGAAATGGGAAAGGAGATCTTGGAGCCATTGGCAGTGATCTTCACAAAGATGCGAGACAGGCCAGATACCGGAGGACTGGAAAAGGGCCAACATAGTGCCCCTCTTTTAAAAGAAAAAAGGGGGTGGGGCAAGAAGTAGGACCCAGGGAGCTAGGAACTGGTTAGCCTCACCTCAAAACATGGGAAGTTACTGGACCATTTGCAAACATCTGGAGGAGGGGCTGATCACAAGCAGCCAGCATGGATTTATGAAAAACATATTGTGTCAAAAAAAACTTGAGATGGGCCAGGTATAGGACTGGAAAAGGGTCAAGGTACCGGAGGACTGGAAAAGGGCCACTACACCTCTCTAAAAAAAGGCAAAAGGGGAACCCGGGGAACTACAGACCAGTTAGTCTCACCTCAGTACCAGGAAGTTACTTGAACATATCCTACGGAAGGGGGGAGCGGGGGTTTGCAGTCAGCCAAGAGTGGGGGGTCTGTAGCCAGCCAGGCAATCTGGCTGGTAGTGGGGAGGCTGCAAACCCCACCCTGCCCCCTTGCTCCCGTGGGATGCTCTACCGCTTCACCAGTCTGAGTTCACCAGCCATGCCTGATGCTATAGATACAGTGTATCTGGACTTCAGCAAGGCTTTTGACAAGATCCCACAAGACCTTCTTATAAATAAATTGGAGAAATGTGGGCTGGAAAAAACTAGTATAAGGTAGATAGATAATTAGCTCAATAGTCCCAACCAAAGGGTAGTTATTAATAGGTCCATGTCAGAATGGCAGGAGATTTTGAGTGGAGTTCCACAGGGGTCTGTTCTGGGCCCACTGCTGTTCAATATGTTTATTAATGATTTGGATGCTGGCATAGAAAGCTTCTTGAGCAAGTTTGAGAATGACACAAAATGGGGAAGGACTGTGAACACGGAGGATGTGAGCGCAATTCATAAGGATCTCAACAGATTGGAAAGCTGGGCTAGAGCTAACAGGATGAAGTTCAATGCAGACTAATGCAAGGTGCTACACCACAGGAAGAATTGCCCCCACTTGTTCCCTTCCCCCCCACCCCTTTTCAGCTTCCCCCACAGGTATTGGGTATTTACTACAGCAGTGGTTCCCAACCATTTTAGACTACAGACCGGCAAACTGCAGTTCAGAAGTGACAGGCATACTGCGGACCGGCAGCCAACCCTTTTTTATACTCAATATAAAAAAAGGTTGGCTGCCAGTCCGCAGTATACTGGTCACTTCCGGTACAGCAGCCAACCCTCCTGAGGACCAACAGCCAATTCTTCATGGCCTACTACTGGGTTGCAGCCTGGGGGTTGGAAACCTCTGGACCGCAGCCAAGGGTGGAAACTTTGACTGAGTGGGGTAGACCAGTGCTCCTGCTAGAAGGTCTTGCCCCTCCTATCAGGGTCACATCAATTGCCATATTTGGGGATAGGAAGGAATTTTACCCCATGGTCAGCTTGGTGTGGACTCTTGAGCCTACATTGTCAGTGTTTTATAGAAGCAGGACGTTGGCTGCCCTGGTTCCCCTGCTTCGCCCAGGGCAGGTTAGGGTGTTATGTCTGTTGCATCAGGTTGACAGTAATCCTATGTAGAGTTTAGATTATGGACTGTATGGGATGGTTTGGATAGGGATCATCCTACCTCAGGCAGGGGGATGGACAAGATGACCTCTAGAGGTCCCTTCCAGTTCTACTTCTCTGATTCTGTGACTTTGCATAAGTAGGTTGCCTTCTACATTCTGTAAGGGACTTATGGCTTCTTTGGCCTTCCTCTTACTTCTGACTTCCTCTTAATTTTATAGCCCTTTCCAGTTGCATTTCAGATCATGCCTTGACCTTCCCTTATTTTTTTCTGCGTACCTGTGTGATACTCTTCCGCAGTAATATGACCAAGCTGCCACTTCTTATAAGATTCCTTTTTGAGTTTCAAATCATCATAGAGCTTGCTGTCCAGCCAGGCTGGTCTCCTGTTGCACTTCCCATTTTTCTGATTGCATCAGGATAACTTTCTCCTGCCTCCTTAAAGTACAATCAGCTCTCCTGGACTCCTTTTCCCCTCCCAGGGGATCCTGCCTGCGAATTTCCTGACTTGACTGAAGTCTGCTTTTCTCTAGTCTGGTATCCTTATTCTGCAGCTCTTTCCTTTCTCCGCTTAGGTTCTTGGACTCATAAAATTATGGTCACTGTCGTCTTTAAATCAGCAATTCTCAACCTTTTCCACCTTATGTCCTGCCAACCATTGGTCCCAAAAACCCTGATCCCACCATGATAAACAACAAGTGGGGTGGGGGGGGACCCCCAGTGGCTGGTTGACTAGCAAACCTGGAAGTGTCAGCGGCAACCCCAGAAGTGCTGGCGGCAAGCCCACTGCTTCTCCACATCCCATCTAGGCGGCCTTTGCATCCCACCTGTTGAGAGAGACTGATCTAAGTTACCTTCCACCACATTCTCAACCAATTCCTCCCTTTTTGTAAGCAGCAAGCCAAGAGGACCTCCCCCACTAGTTGGCCTCTCAGCCATCTATATCAAAAAGTTATGCCAACACACTCCAAGAATTTTCTGGACTGCTAGTGCACTGCTGTTTCCTTCCCAGCAGGTGTCCTGGTAATTAAAGTCCCCATGAGGACCCAGTCCCTTGGAAGTTTCTGTCGTTTTAAAGAAGGCCTTGTCTACCTCTGGCTTCTGGTTTGGTGATCTATAGCAGACACCTATTGTGACATCCCTGCTTTTCTATCTGATCTTTACCCAAAGGCATTCAACAGGCCTACCTTCCAGTTTGTACGGGACCTTAAAGCATGTGTTTGTCCCCTTTATACATAAAGCAGCAATACCGCCTTTTTTTTCCCCCTGCCTGTCGTTTCTAAACAGTTATATCTATCCATGATGGTACACCAGGCAAGTGGTCTATCCCACCACATCTCTAATCCCAATTATGATTCTGTCTTTGTCTAGTTCAGACCCATTTTCTTATAGCTTCCTTCAGTCCTATGTTGCTGGAATGCTACCTGTCCTACAGAGGGATTGTATGAATCCATCTTCCAAATGGCAAGATGTTTGAGAGCTGGTTAGGGTCCCAGCTGCTATGAAAGGAACAGGTGGTAGCTCCAGTTAAGCTGCCTTTTTTTCATCAGGTTTTCCTTTTAGTATGTTAAAACCTGGGCTTGTCTCTGCTAACTGACTTGGCTTCCATCTTGGGGGGGTTTTCCCCTCAACTCAAGACCATGGGTTTTGACCTGTAAAGCCTTGTACGTCTTGGGAATTACCTAGTTACAGAGACCACTTCTCCCTATGAAATCCACAACAGCTGAAATCAGCTGGAATACTACTTATACTGAAAAGATGTTTCTGGTGACAGGGCACTGTTAGATCTCCAGCTCCTTTTTTTTTTTTTTTTTTTTGGCAGGGGGTGGCAAGTGGTCCATAAAGCGTTTAAGATTGTTAAGATCCAGGGCATGCTGCAGATTAAGGATACCCAGAGGCCGAGTTTGCTGCTTTTCTTGTTTTAAAATAGTATGAATCTAAATTATAAATACAGACATATATCAACACCATGCACAGCAATGTGAAATGACACATGTACAGACAGGGGTGGCTTAAGATTTCATTTCTTACTAATCCTGATCCTTGTGTTTGTTAAAATTGTTCAAAAATAATCCTGAATGAATGTTTGCATTAATTTTTAAACTATGGAAATTAAAGTGGCTTGCTTTTTAAATTTTTTTTTTTAATGTCCAAAAATGTATCAGATGCAATTTAAACACAGAGAAATCCTTGTACGAAATTGTTAAGGAAGCGCTGGAAATGTATAACTACATTGTGAATCTAAAAATAAGCGCTTAGAATTATACGTATGGGGTCTAGGTTAGTAATATTAAAAAAAAAAAAAAATCTCATGAAATTATGCAAAAGTAGCTGTATTTCATTGGCCTTGTTAACATACCTTAAGCCAGTCCACTTGTAAGCACTATCCAAAGAGATGTGGGGGGGATTTCCTAAAACTCATCCTTGCTGCCATACTTACCATAAAATGTAGACTGACTTTGTATTATATTGCAAACAAATTGTGTTTGCTTTCAAAAAAACAAATTGGGAGCTTAGTGACATGAAGTATAAAGCTGTGTATAGTGGGTCATTAATGTTTCAAGGAATGTTCTCTCAGCAACGTCTTTGAAGAAATGCATAGGATGAGCTTTTTTCAGAATAAACGGAACAACCATAATGAAAATTTGATTTAAATAATGCTGTGAATGAGAGAAGTGCCCAATTTTGTTTTTTAGGAAAGACTACTTGATTAGAAGCATTGCCTCCTGAGTCAAGAGGGAAATGAGACAAATCATACTACTCTTTAATTAACCCATCTGTAACCTAGACTATAGTTACAAAAACTTATAGCAGGCTCACTCTACATGCAAGCTGTCTCTGACTGCTTAAAAACCAGAGCTTATCAGATATTTAAGGTCAGAAGTCCCTTATTTGAAGCAAACAAAAATTGCAATACACTGCATTTCATAGTATTTTAAGTGTACTATACTTGTTCCTTTATTTCTTGTTTGTGCATTTGAGAGTTTGAAAAAAAATACTTGAGCTTGGAGGGCAAAAATGTGGAGGAAACTTTCTTTGCTTTAGACTATTAGAAAATGTTCAGTGCTTCTCCACTATCCTGATAATCTTTTATGACTCCCTGCTCCCTTTCAGGGTCATAAAATCCTCTTATAGTCTATATACTTGATACAAAGAGGAGGTTTTTCAGGTAAAACCAGTAAATCCAAACTCTGCCATTGACAGGGCAACCTTGCATCCTGTTGAAGAGGCATAACCTCAGGTGACTGGCAGATTACTTTGGCAGATAGGTTCCTTTTCACTGTTCCAGAGCAAACCCACTTGTCCTGTTGTTGGCTGTGATTGATATCCTTCAGAGGCAATGTATTTTCTCTGATACTTCGTGGCACCTTCATCGGCACAGCTTCAGGCACGGCATAGCTTTTCTGATCTATACATCTACTGCATAAATGAAAAAGCTGGCCAAATTATGAAAGGCTTGTGAATGTGCTGTATCACGGTTATACAAAAAGCTGTAGTCTAGATGTTGGTAACTACTGGTACCCTTCATGAATTTTGCTGGCAAGATAAGTAATCTTATTGTGAAGTTGCAAGTATTGAGAATACATCACGATATTGTTTCATTATTGTAAGAATACTTTGTGCCATATATAACAGTGCAAAGTTATTGGGCCAAAAAAAGGTTCAGGACTTGAGGCAAAATGTGGGCGAGAAAGACATTGGCCATACCTCTAGAAAATAAGCTACCAGTTTGATTTTGATTTGGGTGACAACATAGGGGAAAAAGAAGGGGGGAAAAAAAACCCTATATGTAAAGAAAAGTTGACCATACATGTAAGTAGCCTGTGACCAATTTAAAATAGGCCTGATAGAGAGAAATGCAATGAAATTCTTACCTGATTTTCCTAACCTGGAGGAGACCCATTGCCAGATCTTCTGCAACCTGGCCTAGTGCTCCGCTTGCATGAACTGTACCTGACGTTGTCTGACTGCATCAGTGGAAATTATACCTTAAAGCAACGCAGTCTGTTCATTTTGCCATTCAGAAGTAGTTTTAGCATAAACCTTCCTCTTTCTGTAACATACATTTCAACAAACAATATACCAAGTGAATAGAAATTGGGGTTATTTAATATAGCACTGGTAGGCTATAGCATATTTTTCACATGTGCACCAGCAACTCTTGTTGGGCACTGATCCACCTGCCTTGTTCAAGGATTTATGAGAAACTTTATAATGCCGTCTACTGCTGTGTGCAGGTGTGTGCAAAAGCAATGGGTGGCTAAATATAACCTGGTTTGTTTTGCAGTAATATATGGATGTATGAGCTAACTCCTGTCTTTTTTTTTTTTTGTCTCCTTCCCCCTCTCTCTTCAAACTAGAATGCTACAGACAGCTCATCTAATTCTTCTCAAAAGAGGGAACAGCCTTTACGGACATTAGCCTCCCCTACATCCTGCGAGCATCGTAGAATTCGCACTCGTGGTCACATCCATGACCCGTATAGCTCTGACCACTATCACCTAGAACAAGTGAGGTTCTTTAATTGCTGGCTAAAGGGATTCTGTTAGATAAAATGATGTCAAAAAGAGAAGGAGGGAGTTCCCCCATTAATTTTTTTTTTAAGTTTTCCATTAAACTCTTTAGAGTTAAAGGTTCACCTCTAGAGTCTGCAACAGAATATTGCAGCACTGTGCTAGTAAACAGGCTTTCAGCGTAAGGTGCATAATCTCTCATGTGCTCTTGGACACATGAGTAAGGTAAGTAGGGAGTGTACCTGGTCTTTCCTTGCAGGTAGATTGAATAGAGTCCGGAAACTACTTTCTTTCGTGGCGTAGCCACAGCCCTTACCAAGAAGGGGAGTATACTACAAAGTAAAACTGGCTTCTTAAGCTACATCATCAAAACTTAGTGAAACACAAAAAAGTAGAAACATGTATTATTTTCAGCATAGGATTATAAGAAAGTAAAGCTGAAAATGACCTCCCAAGGTCATCTAGTTCAGTCCTCTGTTCAAGACAGGTTCATCCCTGACTAAATAAACCATCCCAGCCAAGTGTCTATCTGACCGGCTTTTAAAAGATTCCAAGGATAGAGTTGCCAGTTTCTCTAGGTAACCTGTTCCAATTCTTGACCTCCCCATAGTCAGAAAGTTCACCCTAATCTTCAGCCTGAGTGATGTCCCCAAATGACATTGGGGAAAAAAATGTTGAAGATACTTTGGGTTGTTTTTCTGGGGAAGTGTTGGGGTTTTTTTGTTTTGTTTTTTTTAAAGCCTTTTTTTTTTTAATGTAAGAGAGATGTTCTGGTTACATTTGATGAAAAATGTTGAACATTGCTGCTAATTATTGATAGAAAAATAACTGTTTTGCTGTGTTTCTCCTAGCAGTCAATATCAAGATCCTATCGACATGTCAGCTTTCCAGATGATGATGAGGAGATTGTACGCATTAATCCTCGAGAAAAGATTTGGATGACTGGTTATGAGGACTATCGCCATGCTCCAACACGAGGGAAGAACTTTGATACAGATGACGTGGACTCGTACGTACGTTTTGCCAAAAGTGATGCCTCAAAACATGAATACACTTACCCTTACGTGGACAACTCAGAATTTGACCTGGGTGAAGACATAAAGAGTACTGTGATAAAGACTCAACCGGTAAAAGTCAAATCACGACGGAAGGAAGATGGGGAGAGGTCACGATGCATATACTGCAGGGACATGTTCAATCATGAGGAAAACAGACGGGGTCAGTGTCAAGATGCTCCCGACCGTGGCAGAAGCTGCATCCGTCGTGTCAGCTGTATGTGGTGTGCAGACAGTATGCTCTATCACTGTATGTCTGATCCTGAAGGAGACTATACAGACCCTTGTTCATGTGACACCAGTGATGATATGTTTTGCCTCCGGTGGATGGCCCTTATCGCCTTGTCCTTCATTGCCCCATGTATGTGCTGTTACTTTCCTCTTCAGGCTTGTTATCACTGTGGGGTTATGTGCAGTTGCTGTGGTGGGAAACACAAAGCAGCTGGATGACTACAGACAAGTTGAAAATATGTTATGTTTTTCCTGTAGTTAAGGAGCACATTGGTTTGGAGCATTCAAATTGTTTTTGTTTTTTGAGGGCTTTTTTTGATGCAGCCAGTGTGCCGAACAGTTCAGAAAACAGTTGGATTGCTTACCTTTGGTCTTCAGGGGCCACTGTGCATTGATTGCTCCAGTGTTCTAACAAACTAACCTACAGCATAGACTCTTGTAATATTAATCTGTAATCAAACAGACTGTCTTGTACATGTTTATATTTTTTCAGTTAAAAGGCTTTTGAGATGTTGAACTGTTAAATGGTGGTGGATTAGAGAACATCTCTAGGTTGAATCTGCCTTGCCTCTGCTTGTCTTGAGCAGTACCATTGATACCTAGCAAGTTTGGGCACTTTCAGAAATAGTGTAATGGAATAAATCCCATTCAGAAGATGTTTTAACCTGCAAGTCAGCTATTGTTGTATAGAAGGTGTGCTAGTAACAAACTTGTACCACAATACAGTATTGCTGTCACTGTTTTTAAAGCCAAAATAGCCATGTAAGCTGCAATTTCTCTTTAGAGTCCATCATCATTTCTTTTGGCAAACATCTTAAATTATTTCTGATGTTACATTTAAATGTAACTGAAATTAAGGCTCATTTCCCATATATACTTAGCCATCAAGAATCTGAGTCTTCTCCAAACTGCATTAATTTCAGACCAATACTTGAAATTAAATTTACATTAGGCTTTTTTTCCTCTAAATAACTTTGAAAATAAAACTTTAGTTTTGGAATTCTATCCAGTGGAAGGGAACACTTCATTATCGTGTAATGTTGGGGTTATTTTATTTGAGAATAAAACACTAAGATTCCAGTTTAGTAAGATTATGCTAATTGTTGTTATATAAGGAATTATTGACAAGATAACCGTTGCTACTACAATAGTGGTAGTATAATCCATAGTGATTTGGGGAAACACAGAATAGGTTGTGGATTATACAGAAAAAAAAATTAAATATTTGTTCTGTATAATGCATGAGCATGAGAACTTTATATTCACAAAGGGATCCACATGTTAAAATAAGTCTTAGTAAAATGTATTTAAAAATCAAAATTCTAACTGGAATGGCCATTCACATTTTCAAAGGCCCTGATCCTCCAGTCACTTATGCATATGCCAACTTTATGCACGTGAGTAGTTCCAGTGACTTCAATAGCACTTACACACATGTAAAATTAAGCACATGAATAAGTCTTTGTGGGATCAGGGTCAAAGTGTCTCCTATTCACAGTCCATCTCATCCCACCCAGCTTTATCAAGTGAATGTGTGTGGTTATATAATGTGTACATCAGGAAAAGAACTCTTTAATTGTTTTTTGGTTTTCTTAAATATCATGTCTTCTGTACAAGGCTTGTAATTAGCTGGAAAGAGTATTTTTCTAATATATTACAAGGAATAGCCAAATAATTTTTATTAAAAAATGATTTAGAGCAGTTAGCTATAACTAGCATAGTACAATCCGAATATTTTGAGGCAGCTAGGGATTGGCTTGTCAAAGCTGGCACTGCTGTTCCTGCCATAATTTCTTTCTGCAGTAAATTGCCAGTGAGTGCATGCCCTTTCCCTCCCTCTTATTGCACATTGACATCAGTCTTAAAAGAGAATTTTTTTTCTTTTTTCTTTTACCAAATAGAAGTAAATGCTTGCCACTCTTGTTGGAATGGCCCTACAGTTCCCCTGAGTTAATCACAGCTTTTAGTAAACCATCAGTTAAGTATGCAATGTGCTTATATACTATAGAGTTCAGTAGAGTTTAATTTGTAGCAGTTGCTGGTTGTAGGATGGAAAACATGAATGATGATGGAAAGGGATGGAGTTTAGTTCTTGGTAATGTGTCTGGGTTCACTGAACGAAATACAAATACTTTGTGCCTGATAGCAAAAGACAAATCTTTCCATGGTGTCTAGTTAATCAAGCCAGACTCAAAAGATGTGATGAAACAACCTTTTTTTGCAAGTTGTTTCATGTAAGCAAACATCTGTAAGGTCTTGCCTCTACAAAGCACAACACTACGAAGAGATCTTACAGTTTTTTGTCAAGTCTCTAAGTGCCCCTATTTATTTTACTAAAGTAGATGTACTCCAAACCTTTATGTATGTCCTCTTTTTAAAAAATTTTCTTCCCCACACCTCTTGTTTTTTTTGTAATACTTGTAGACCTTCCACGCATGTTCTTTGGTTTGTGAAGGCAGTGGCGCAAGGGCACAATGATAGAAATGGTTGGGGGGGTTTTTGTAAATATTTCTCAATTATCTCCACACTGCAGCTGAACAGTGTGTAGTGTTTTCCCAGTCAGCTTTGCAATACTGACATCAATCATTTGAGAGAAATTATTCAGATTTTATTTTTATATCTGTGGTAACAAAACATTAACCAAAAGTTTTTTGGGGGATTTTTTCTTCCTGTTGCAAAAAGATTTTTTTTTTTCCAAGCTATTGCTCACATTAACAAATTAAAGTGCCTGAAGCCTCCATCATTATGTATCTATATACTAAAAGTTAAAACCCTGTTGTATTGATTTTTTTATAAGCCTTTTTACCTCTGTGTAAAAAATATATATACAAGTGTATGATGTACATTTTAGTTCTTAACTTCTTTTTTATTGTTTCTAATATGTATGATGTGTAGCTATTGCTTTAAAATGTACCATGTAAATATAAATACATCATATCAGAAAGATGCTGCTTATGTTGCTTGCAAATCTGGAGACCAGAAAGAGTTGGTAAGAATATTGTGGGTAGGTAGAGGGGACACAAGGGGGATCAGAAATTTAAATTTTTTAACACCATTTAGTATGCATTTTGAGTATCATTCAGCCTAATTCTGTTTCTAGTACAGTCACTGAGCATTCCTCCATTGGTAGTTATACCTGAATTATTTTCTTCTTTCAAGCAGAGAGGTGCTTTTCTCTCTCAGCAAACCCAGTGATCTCACTACCCTCTGATACCCTCCTCTCCCTCAGCTCCCCCCCCCCCCCCCCCCCCCCCCCCCCCCCCGCTGTGCTTTGCCTCTGTTCAGAGTAGCAAGTGATCCCTCCAGGCTTCTCCTCTCCCTGTCCTAAGGAAGGAGCTTTTTTCCATTTGTGGGGCTTTTGTTGATTGTTTGTAGCAGACCCAGGGAAGAAAGGGGCTCTGGCTCATTTACCAGCCATGAAACAGCATGCTGTCTCCCACGCTGCAGCAGTGGGAGAAAGTGGGAAAGGCAAAGTTGAAGCTGTTAGAGGCAGAAATACAGAGATGGGGAACTGGAGTTACAGAATCTGCAGCTGGTGTGAAAGGGCCCTTAGCTGGAAGTGCTGAATGCAACAGGAGCAACTTGGCAAGAAAGCCTTGAACTGCTTGTGGTGAAAATGCAACAGCAAGATCGAGCATTTCAGAAGCAACAAGATTTTGGGTGTCTTATTCCTGTTCTGAGTGAAGAATGGTGTCCTGGTGTGTCACTTGGAGACCAGTCATCCAGAAAGTTATGGAAATTCCCCCTGCCTTTCCGTACTGCCACAGTAACTAGATATTTTTGTCCAAATAGTTAAAGGGAGTGACTTTCAAGCGTTCTTAGCAACAGCCGGTATCTGGAACCTCAAGGCAATGGTTCCCTCGGCCCCTCCTCTCTGAGGCTGCAACCACAGTTTTAAACCAAAAAAAGCCCAAATGCTCACACAGTCGAATGGCTCAGCTTACCCATATATGGTAGTAACCATGACAACAGGGTAGCCTGAGGATTCTGTGTGTATGGGCTGTGTTCTCTCGGATGTGGGTGTGCGCAGCATGGCCCAGCCTGCCATTTCTCCTGCCCTTTTCTCACTCCTCTCATTTCTCCCTCCTCTGTGAATCGGCAGAACAGTCTGGCCCCTACTGTCAGCCTGCGGTGACGTCAGTTAAGCCTCGGTTCACCTGGCTGCCTCAAATATGGCTGAGTTCAGTTGCCTGCTTTTTGTTTCTTCTTTTTCTCCTTCCCCGAGGATGCAGCAGAGTGACCTCATTCAAAAATGTTAGCCATCTTTTTTTTTTTTCTGCTTGGCCTCCGGTCATTGTGGTTTAAATCGGACAGGCTTTTTCCACACCTACTAACTGCTTTTCTGACCAATGTAAAGGAGCAGCCTTGCCTGTTTGGCCAGGTTGCATGTGCCAAAATATACCTACCAAGGCACCTGGAGGAGAGGTGTGATTTAAGCCCCTTTGTCCAGTGAGCCTTCATATTGGCCCATCATGCTATTTAATGGTCCCTGACCACTTTCAAAGCAGTACTGGCAAATGTCTTGTACAGACCATCAGCTCACCAGTTTTGATAGGAGATCAGTAGGTTGTGGTCCTGCCTTAAGATGTCACTTAGAGGAGGGAAGTAAGCAATTTTGTTGCAGGGGTCAACTTGCTTCAGCTCAGGTCTAAAGCTGGTACATGACATGACTGCTTATGCCCAGTTCAGTTTTCTGTACCAGCTCTATCCTCTCCTTCTATAAAGGGTTTAAAAAAAAAAATGAACAAGCCATTCCCATGTCTCTTAGAGGCCAGGACCAGCAACACAAGCTGCGATTATGGAGATAGTAGCTCTTATGACTGACGCTTGGTTGCCCAGGAGGTTGGGATTGAAAGCTTGAAAAAAGACCCTGTAAGAACACCGCTATGACTAGGGGTCTGTGAAACTCAAGGTGGCTGCTGGATGATTTCATGCGCAGACTGTGGAGCTGGCAACCATTTTCATAGGTGGAGTGCAGCAAGCCTTTCACCCCCAATGCCTCTGGCCAAGTCTCCAGTGGCCCCATCCCTGGCTGTTCATTGGTTGCAAGTCCTGTCTATTATGTGGTCCCTCCCCTCACCAGTGATTAGCAAGGGGCGAGGCCACATGACAAACAGTCCTCAAAGCCAATCAGCAATGAAGGACAGGGGTGGCAGCCAACTTGCTGTGCCAGCAGCAGCCCGACACCCTTATCCCCGACACTCCCAGCGGGCTGCACAGCCAGGCCGCAGCAGCCACAAGGACTGCTGGCTCCCCATAGGGAGACAGCATTTTATTTTCGGTGAGTTGTTTTGTTTCGTTTTCCCTAGGGAGCCTGCCAAAAGTGTAAAGGTTGTGATTTTTTTCATGGGGTCTGCCCAAAACCACAGTTTCCGTGTAAATCGCAAAAATCACAAGTTCAGTAGGTCCCTAGCTATGACTAAAACAGCACCCTACAGTAGTACAAGAGAAGGAATACAGGGAGCTACCTTGGTTTCCATTATTTCTTTAAAAGATAATTTTCTGTAATTTTTTTTTGAGCTTACAAAATCAAATTTAACAGACAGATGGTTTCAAAACTATCAGTGCCTTCACATAGGATTTTAAAGTTGCCCTTCTTCCAAATCACTGAACAAGGATTGTAAACCTATCTATATTGACCACAACTACTCTTTAGTCTCTTTTTTCTTTGTTTTTGTTTGGGGTAGGAGAGGTCACAGCCCAAGCAAGTGGCTTTGAGGTTGAGGCTTCCTGCTCAGTTCATTCATGAAATACTGTGGCTGGAAATACAACACAACAGTAGAGTGCTAGTTCTCTCCAGGCTGAGAACTTTATGCATCTATCTCTGCATGGAGCCAAGGCCTTTCTGTTGAATTTCTTCTTGGGACTTTCTCTTTGCTTTGTAAAGAAGTCTGTCATGAGGTGCCACCAACGCTACCTGCACTTCCTACGCTGCCATGCTAGCCTATGACAAGAGGTGACTTAATAGCCTAATCATGCAAATAAGATGGACATTCTGGCTCAGTTTTTCAACTGGTCAAGTCCTTTTACTTTTCTACCTGGTTTCAAAAGTGCAACTTGAGTACAGCTTGTGTCTGAACTAGCGATTATAGTGGGGCCCCTAACTAGATGGGCTGTTGACTGGGTCAAAGTCCTGGCTTCCTGAAGTGCCAAGTCAAACTCCTAGGTATCTTGCTGTCTTTTTCTTCCACTTCTTGCCCTTCCTTGCAGCACTAGACACTGTCTGAAAATGAGCAGAATGATTTAATGTCACAGGTAAACTACAAACTCTGTTGCTTTTATAATTTTAATATAGGAAGGATTTTTTTCCTTATTACAGTGTTCAATTTATAAGCGGTTATACAGCAGTGTTAGACTGGGTAGGGCTTACCCATCCACAATCCCTATACGCAATCTGAACCCCCTCCCCCAAGATAAGGTGATTCCCAGGCCAGCCACAGAATTCTTTTGTCCACTAAAATACTGTTTTCACTCCTAATCCATTTCCTTTTCTTCCCTCCCCCAACCGCACCCCCCTCCAAGAACCAGTTGTATCTTTTAAGTATGGTCTTGATGTTCACATTCTGTATTTACAAAAACAAATCTTTGAAACATATCAAATGCAAATTTTAGGATTAGATTGATTACTTAAATCACAGGTACAAAGCATCCATAATTACAGTTTCCATATGGATACATTCTAGAGCTCATCAGACCTATTAATTGTTCATAATGCATCTTGCAAAGGCTAACTCAACTGGAAGCTTGGTGATTTGGACAGAAAAGTACAGTGCGTCATTCGAAGTATTTTTCCATATGTTTATCTAGTCAGCCCATTCCTGTGTCCATCATAATTAAAAGAGATGCACTGCCTTGTATGGTACAACTTTTTGGACCCAAAGTTTTTCAATATTTCCCTCAGTTTCCTTCAATATTTTTTTTAATGGGGGAGAGGGGGAAGAAGAACATTTTTTAAATACACAAACAAAAAAATGTACAGTAAAAAGCTCTCTCTCCTCTGTCTTGGTAAAATACAGGCTGCAGTGGGATGTAGAAATACACAAGCTAGCTGTAAATGACCAATGTATGTACAGTAGCATAGTACCATGTGGATTAATTTTCCTTACTGAGAAGTCAAGTAAGTTGAACTACATGGGGCATGTCTATACATACAATTATAGCATTTGAATAAACTGTGGAGCTTATTGGTGTGGAGTTAATTGCTCCTGGGCACACCGTTTGAACATGCACCTAGGAGCAATTAACTCTGGAGTAATAAGCTCTGCAGTTTATTCAGGCACAGCATGTGGAGCCCAAGTGGAGCAGTCCTGCCAGCTAGAGTCTACCACCCCCCCAGCTCAATGTGCTGCAGAGGGGCTGCCTGGGGCATGAGGGAGTTTCAGCGTGGGTCTAGCCAGCAGACAGCCCCCACACTGAAGCACTCTCGTGCCCCAGCCAGCTGGGCACCATCTACATGTGTGCTGCTGTGAAGATTTTTACTCTGCAGCAGGATGGTACTTGTCTTTACAAGTATTTAGAAGTATTTACAAGTGCTAACCTGCTCCAGAGTAAATTAGTTTACTCCAGCCTAATACAGGTGCATGTGTAGACACTGAGATATTTACTGTGCAGCTAATCAGCTTCAGTGTGAAAATACCCCAAATTTCTCCCCAATTTGCAGACATCAGTTCTATTGCTGACTGCTTAGAGATTAAATAAATTACAGAACACTGTGGAACACCAGAAAGGTAAAATACGCCTACCTGTATGTTGACACCTCTGCAGTGGGTGCTGTGAGACTCCACTTTGGATGTCATATAATTCATGTTCAATTCCCATTGGAGGCAAAATATCTCCATCTTTCTCTTTCCTCCCATATGGTACATTCCTGCAGAGAGAGAGAGAGAGAGAGAGAAACAATAGGATTCCCTCATTTCAGTGTTATAGTTTGCCATAAGTCTTCGTGTCCAGATTTTTGTATAAGTATGTTGAATAAGTAGGTAAAAAAATGACATTCATGCTTCTTGCCTGGTGAGGGCTAATCTTTTGTTGTGGTTGTTAATCAAAAATCATGAATTATCTTTTAGGCAGTTGGGCCAACCTTACACCTGCTAAAAGTCATTAAGCTTAGTAACCACAATAAGAGTTGTGATTTTTTTAACAGCATTTCTGTACAAGCAAAAAAGCCAGTGGAGACAGATACCAGCAAAAGATTACTTTTGCCAGTAAAACTAATGGGACCTGCCAGATTCGTGATTTTGTGATTTTTGCAGGAACCACGAATTTGGTAGGTCCCCTGTGAAAAAGCCTGGTCCCTGCAAAAAAACAGGAAAATAGCCAGTAGACAGGGGGAGCTGAACACGGAGGTGGAAAGCCCTGGCATTGTGAAGCACAGTGGCGGGGGGTGGATTTTCACAGTGGAGCGCAGTGACCGACAGGCCCTGGAAGTCCTGCCCTCCCCAGAGATTGAAAGGTGGCTATTTCTCAATCTTTGGGGAGAGGCAGGACTACTTCTGGGGCCCCTCAGCCAATCAGAGGCATGGGAGGGCCTGCTGCACTCAGACCACAAAATTGGGGGCCAGCCCCTACAAATTAGGTCGGTCCCTATCTATATCAATTTTGCCAGTATCACTATATCAACAAATCCTTTTTTGTGTAGACTAGAGAGGCCTCAGCTCTCTGAACAGCTCCACCTTCTGGTACTACATAATCAAGCTTGAGCAAGAGGTTTAAGATGGACTATGAGGATAAATAAACCAGTTGTAATGGATCATAAGAGCAGCAGATACTGCAAGTTTGATTCAGAAAGAAATAATTGGTAGGTAAGTGAATTTGACTTTTTACCATATATGTCAGTGGGAGCAAAGTTAGGCCAATGTAGAGCACTTTTGGAAATTCTAGCCTTTTCTCAGATAAAAGAATACTGAGATGACACACAACCAATCAATGGCTTACATGAGTTTTTCTCATTTATACACATTGTTGGGTGCTTCTTATATCTAAAGAGTAGTGGAATTAAGTGGAATATGGTTTTGTGCAGATTACAGTGGAACATGCATTGAATTAAAAATGTCTGTTCAGGGTAGAAGGTCTGTGTTTCCAATAGTTCTTTAGGAATAAAGGTGTACTACATACGTTTTCCTTTGCTTGCCAAAGAGAGATGTGTGTTTAACTTTGGAGCACGTGACCCTGTTTTTCAAAAATTCTACATCTGCTTTTGGTTGTACTTGTTAAAGCTTTTGGTATTGGCCCATGCAAATACTGCGGATCACTGGAGCAGTGTTGGCAAAGTAGGACCAATACTGCATGGACAATCCTACAGTACATGTTGCACCAGGTCCTCAAACTGGCAATCCTGGCATTGTGGGCTGTGGGCAAAGTGAATCTTACCAGCTTTTGACCATGAATCACTATATTATTTTAATGTAATTGTGGGCATGAACTCTTCTGTGCAGGCTTTGTGGGGTCTCAGTGCAGGGTACTTTCAGGTAGTCCCTGCAGCATTAACTTTCTTCTCTCTTTTCCCTTCTTCTCAGCTGTTGTAGGTCCATATAACCTCTTATTATCTAAGACTTCCTTTTCCATGACCTTCATTTCTGAACTGAAGAAGTAACTCACTTTCAGGAGATTTACTACCAGAATTAATGAAATGTTCCAGCCAGTTTAAAAGCTATCACCAAATACCTGGATTATACATCCCCAAATCTATGGGTTCTTCATCCATCACTAAGACACTGATATGCCTGGACAGTTTGTTATATATGCAAATGTTCTTAATTTTGAAGTTGCTCCTATTTCAGTACTTTAAAAATCCCTTCTACCTGTAAGTCACAGCATGTTTTTATGTTGGGAGGGTGTAGACAAGAAGAGTGTGACATAAGGGAGGATGTAGGCAAGAAGAGGATGTAGACAAGAGTGTGACATAAAGGTATGATCTGACAAATACAAGCTTTGAAAATGAAGCCTATTGCCAGCTATTGAAAATGCCTTTTAACACATATGCAGATCAAGGCCACAGTGAACATGCTTTTTTTCTTTGGTGTGTATATAACAATGTATCCCCAACTATATAGCTGAACATTTAAGAAGTCAAATGATATGTAAAGTCTGGAGGCAAATTATGTGAAAGATATCACATTAGACCATCCCTTATTCCTGTCCCCTTGAATTTTCTTGCAGGGAGGCAGGTTAGACAAACACCTTAAGCCTGATCCATTCAGAAAATTTGCAAGCACCTCCATCCACCCTTGCCCTCATGAAAGTACCTTAGAGATTAATTCGTTCAAAAAGGCAGATGCTTTCAGAGGGAAATGAGGTTAAAAAAAGTGAGCTTGGTGCCTGATTCAAAGCAGCAGCAGAGCGAGGAAAAGATCTACAGGCAAGGAATTTAGACTAAATACAGGGTCCAGGAGATAGGTTTGCTGCCTGACTTGGAAGATTGCCTAAAGCGAAAGTGGGCAGTGTATGAGTGTATTAGGAAGCTTCCAGAACACAAAATCAAAGGTAAGAGACAGCTAAAACTTTCAAACATGTAGCTATTTAATACATATCTGCCTGTCCATATAGACTGTTAAAGAGACAGTGGCATTCCCCTGAACGTCAGATCCTTAAGGTTACCTTATCACTGGGGGCGTCTACAAGTTCATTAATGTGCCGCAATTACAGGTACTAAACTTAATGTGCCATAATCAGTGCTACTGCACAGTAGTGCTGGCGCACGCTTTTTTCTTGACGCTAATGCAAAGTAGACTAATTTGACTGTGCATTAGTACATTAGCATAGTTTTTGCTAGCTGCGCAAATGCACAGTCGAATTAGTCTACTGCATCTTTAGCATGTTGTGTAAACATGCCCATTACGTATTTTATTGAACAGTCTTACCTTATGATGTAGAACCCTCTAACCAGTAGGTACAGAACCCAAAGCTACTTTAAACAGAACCTGTAAACAGTAAAAACAGGCTGGTAACCCATGAGTTGTACAGGTGGAAAAAAAAAAGCTTACCCAAATCCTTGCCAATCTTTTCCTGTACATACCCATCTCTCTCTCAATATAAATCCCCATCTCTCTGGGCACATCTACACGATACATCTTAATGTGCAGTGAACTGTTCAACTGTGCATTAGTGCGTCACAGCAAAAGCCTTGCTAACGCTCAGTAGAATGTCTGCTGCGCATTGTGTCAAAAAAAAGTTTGCCTTTTGCTACTGTATATTAGTGCAGCTACTGCGCCTTTATCTAGTACCTCATATTAGAGGTACTAAACTTAATGAGTAGTAGCAAAGGTTCATTAATGAACGTGTAGACATGCTAGCCTTGACTAGCATGGCTCTGCCTGCTTTCAGTCTTTGTCTCCAAAAGCCAGTGGCTGTTTTCTTCCTCTCCTCACAAAAACCAAATATTTTAACATTGCTAAATATTATTATGTGCTACATACTATTCATGTTACTTGTGACTTCAACCAAGATTGGGACCTTATTGTCTTTGGCACTGTATGTACACATAGAGACAGCTCAGCTTTCAAATAGACTAAATAGGCTAGAGTCACTAGACAGACAAAGGAAGTATTATTTATCTCCATTTTACAGGTGGGAAATTGAGGTAGAAAGAGTTTTAATGCCTTGCTTTCAGTCACATTGGAAGTGTGTGGCAGAACCAGAAATTGAACAGAGGTATTTCCCCTTAATTGACTTAATCAGTCCAATACCTTAGTCATAATGCCCCTTTTTTGTTGCCTCTAACCCACAGTGTAAGGACACAGCCAGGTGTCTGGGGTAGCTGCTGCGCACAGGAGCAGTGGTGACTTCTGATTGCTGCTGCCACTGCAATCACAATCTTACAGCTGCATCAAAGTGAGAGCCAGTTTTTTCACCCCCATATTCCCGTCAGCACCCAGGACTGTTGCCTCTGTCAACCTATCCTAGTTATACCACTGCCTCAAATGGACTTTCTATGAAACTGTAAGGACTGACTGAGAAGTTTAGGCTTGTCCAACAAACCATTTAAATAGAGCATAAAATAAAAAAAATAGTCCCAATGAGCAGAGAACAAGTAAATCACCATCCTCTACTAATTCCCCGTCATGGCAGCTTAAATTCATGCATGAAAAACCCACTCAAGATACATTGTGTTATGTGCATTCCTAGTTCTCCATTGGTGTTTAAACTTAGCTTTGTAAATGATGGACACACGCAACCTTTTTCTTTGCAAACAATGTGACAAATGGTGCTTGCAATTTGCAACGCCAGAAAACGTTCTGTGCCTTCAGTACATGACACTGGAAAAGTTAGTGTGCTCCTAATTCCTCAACTCCATGCTCAAGAGGCTGACACTTTTGTTTGTTTTCTAAACACTTTGAATGATGAGATTAAACTCCTCAACGGCTTGATGGCACAAGTGGAAATAAATATAAAAATGCTTGGCTCCTGAACAGAGACTAGTTATTTACTATGGTGGAAAGTATGCATGTATTTTTGGTGCAGCACACTTGAATCTCTCAAAATATATTTAGTTTGCCTCCAAGCATTCATGTACAGCCAGTCAATGTCATTCAGTTTATCCTGCTGTTCCTTGCCTGTAAATGAACTTAGAAATAGTTGGCAGACTTGTGTCTGATTTCTATTAGGCTTCTAACTCCAACCTACTGTCTATGTAGTCTGAGATAAAGTGACAACAGCAGTACTTTTGACTGGGATAACAACATTTTTTTAAGCTCTACAAAACCAGAAGTTTCTTTGTGTATGTTTGTGTGATAACTGTGCATCAATACACAAAAATTGAACACTTCAGTGTCAATAAACTCAGTAAATCAGAAAACTTAATCTTAATTCTCCCCTTTCTATTACATACTCTTACATTTTTTTTTCCCTCAACTATTATATCTGTCAGGTACATCATTTAATAAATAAACTGGAATTTCTTCAACACTTACATAAGTTAAATTGCCACAGATTTCAGAATTACCTGAAACATGCTTTAAAGGAAGCAACAATATTAAGAGTGAGTTTTCACAGTCTGTAACTACATTTCCTGAATTTCAAGTCCTTGATGTTTTTACCTTAATATCATGCTACTGTTAGTATGGAATTCTCTGTTCAAGTATCCAAAAACAGAAAAGGGAAGAGAAATTCATCAATGGGGCTTGTAAGTTTTCTTAATCTTGGACTACGGAGTTTGATAATAACTTCCCAAATTCACATCATCTTAATTCTGAGGATTCCTAAATACCTGCCTTTAGCTCTGGACTGGTGCAAACTCTAAGTATGTTGAAAATTCAAGCTCTTTTAAAAGCATAGACAAGCAACATTTTTAATCATTATGTAAAAGGAATCAGAGCTCATGGTAGCGGTGATATCTTTTATTAGACCATTTAGATTTTTGCAAAAAAAATTCTTTATTTGCAAGCTTTCAGGTACAAGTACATTTCTTCAGGCATACGAGACAATCCAAGGACATTCCAAAATAAATTACTTCAACTCCTCCAAGTGTAAGAAAGAGTACTGCCAGGCTGGAAAGCGTGGAATATATTGTGAACATATATAAGTAAAACTATACATTCAATACCATTATCAGATTCAACAAAAAGTTCTTTTACAATGTATGCCTAAAGAAGGGTACCCATGCCCAAAAGCTTGCAAATAAAGAAATTCTTTGCAAACATCTAGTTGGTCTAATAAAAGATATCAGCTCTACCACAAGTTCTGATTCCTTTTGCCTCTAAACCAATACAGCTACAACCTGGATACTTGAGCACTATGTGACAGTTCTGATTTTAAAAGCACAGTTTAAAACTGTGGTATTCAACAGATTCATCCTCAAACTTGGCTTATTCTTTACAATTTACCAAAATAGATGAAGGAGGCTACTTGAGAAAGTTCAAACTTTGATCATGATTTGCAAAAAAATTTAGTTAAAATGGACACATCTCAGAAAACGGGTCCACTGTGTGTGTTCCAATTTTTCAAAAACTTGTCAGTACACTGAAAATTGCAAAACACAAGAAATATTTTGCAGAAAATTGAGTGGCCAGAATAAATAATTACAAGTAATGAAAACTAGAACTCAGTTAATTGTAGTGTAGTGTTTGGTCCATGCCAGATATAAAATATACATATAAATACAGGCCCAAGTTTATAAAAAGTGTGTCCAAAGATAGGCTTTTGAGTTCATATATAGGCACTGACCAAGAAGCCTGGTATTCCAAGTGTTGAGCAGCTTTTATGGCATGTGTTGTATTTATCCAAAGACATTCCAAAATAAATTACTTCAAACCCAAATGTAGGAAAGAGTGCTGCCAGGCTGGAAAGCATGGAATATATCATGAACATATATAACTAAAACTATACATTCAATACCATTAACAGATTCAACAAAAGGTAATGTCAGAGTCCCACGTGCACATTCTGTACTGTATCTTTCAGTATCCATGCCCAGCCCTTCCTCTTCTTGGTTGATGTCAATATCCTCAGAGGACTGTTTACAGATTGACTATGCTAAGGTTCAGGCTGCTAAAGGAAAAGGTTAAAAAAATAGAACCCCAAAATTATCAAGATGAGCTGAATATCCAAGTAATAAATAAATAGGTAGAATCCAGCCTTATGGCTGACTGGTGGCTTGATGATAATGAATGGGTCCTTCCACAAAACAGCCCATGCTGGGCATTGCCACTGGTTGTCTCAGGTTACTTGTAACCTACTTGGAGGGACACAAACCCGTTGGAAAGAGCCCCAGTGAACCATCCACAGAATTGGCAAGTCTTCCAAAATGGGAACCATTTTTTTTTCCTATCTGAAGAAGCAAATATCTATCATCTAGCCAGGAAATTTATCAGCTTGAAGTGAAATCTCACTGCTGAATGACCACTACAATTACTTACCCATGGACAGATGCAGTGACTAGGCTGGGGTTGTGCCAGGAAATCTGTCTCTTGATGGCTTGGACTAAAATAAAGTTATTTTTTCTGCGTGTTGACTATTATTTGTTAAAAATAAAAAAGCCATTTCTTCATTATATAAAATGTTACATTAGCACTACACAGCTCTATAGAAAATGTCATCTGAATTTAAAATATGATTTCTTGGGAAGTTGTAAGAGGAGATGTGCTATAGTTCTAGGCAATCCAAACTGGAAGGCAGACGACTTTGAAACTGGCAGAAATTTTTTTTTCCCCTGGTAGATGCATGCCATCTTGGTTTCACCCGCTTGGGAAAATTCAGATCAGGAGCACAAATAAAGCCAAGAAGAGCCAGTTTTAGCCAAGGTTAAGAAACAACACAGTAATTTTGCTGTAGTTGTGCCAGGAAATTTGTATCTCATGGAGATCTGGGCTAATATAAAGGTTTCTGCCTTCAGTTATCTGACTTGAAGGGGTGTTTTAGGATAACCTTGGTGAGGTAAACATAATCCTTATGAAAGTGCCCAATTAGGACTACTGATGTAGGGTGTCTTCCACCCACAAGCATGAGGAGCTGGTTGAATCCCACATCATTTTTTCCCTTCCTGGCTAGATGGAAAGCAGCCTGAAGGGAGAGCAAATGCCCATGGAATATTAATAAGATATTTATACTTTGCCCTTGGTATCTCACAGGGTCAGGACAAGGATACTAAGGAGCGGTGAGATCTATTGAAGAGCTCCAGAGAGCAGAAATAGAAGAAAATGACAGATCTTGGCCAGTTGGTGACAAAATTGTCAAGCTTAGTTTAAACTTAAATATGTAGTAAAAATATGCATATTTATGTCTGAACCTGCTTTTTCCCCTTTGGTTTTGAATAAACATATTTTTCCCAATACCAGGTGGGACAGAATCATTGAAGGGGCTGGGGTTTCCACTTCCCATACACCCCTTGAGTGAAATCCTAACTGTGTTGAAGGCCATAGCAAAAGCCCCATTGACTGCAATTGGGCCATGATCAGCTCTGGGATTTATAGGGTTTGGATGCCTTCTCCGTGGTTACAAGGCCCCATGTCCCAGAAAGATATATTTATTGGGAACTCTATAAGTGGTACTTCCATTCTTTCTTCTTCCCTTTCTACTCCACTTTTCCCTCCTCCTGCAGGCTGCTCTTGTGTAATGATACAGACATGGTCCATAAAAAGGTATTTATGTTGCCCGTAATACACTAAGGACTCATTTTTATCCTTAAAGATTTCTGTTTGAAATAAAAGCCACCTTCCGCTCCTTCCTGATGCTGCTGTAAAGTCATAACTTTGTGGGTGATGACAGTCTGCTGCCATGGGAATGCCGTACCTTCAGTGTAATGATCTCAGCCTAGGACCCACTTGGCTGTAGTAAACACTCTGCGAAAAAGGGCCAAAACTCTGCTGAAGCATAAGTATTTTTGCCAACTAAATCTGCAAGGAAAGGAGCACAGAATGTAAGACAGAAAAATCAAAGCAGTACTATCAATTTAAATTGCATGTCTGTCCAAAAAGATTTACCTGTCGTTGTTACAAGTGATGTCTAAGATTGTGACATGAGTACAAAAATGGGAAATGAAGTGAGAGAGATTAAAGGTTGTATTTCTGTTTGCTTTGCAAGAGAGAGCCCTTTTTGGATATTCACTTTCACCATTTTCATCCAGATTCCCTTATTTGCACAACTGACACCAACAGGGAAGCGATAAGAATAATGATAGGTAATAATTAAAAATACAGACAGTGCCATGAGCATTCCACAGCAGGTGACATCCCTTAAACTACTTTTTAATAATGGGCTAAATTTCAGGTTAGCCATTCTTTAGAACAAAAAACAGTGGATAAAGATCTAAGTACACAGGGCTACAGCATGGGGTAGAAGGATGCGCTGAAAAGAGGGTGAAACCTTGAAAAGTATTTAAAACCCATTCACCCAAATTAGCTTGTGGATACACAATACAAATACTGTGGAGTAATTTACCCTGGATTTGCAATCCATAGTAAATTTACTATGCAGTAAAGAGTGGGCATACAAACAGCTCTCCACCTGGCTGCCTGCAATAGATGTTTTTACAGGTTCAGGCTACTAGGCGATTGAAGAGCTCTCATGCCTTGAATTAAAGGATACCACAGAATTAAATTGAATGAAGGCTGTGGACACACAACACATACTATGATACCTTTACTGGAAAATAAAGTTATTAGACATTTTTCATGGGGTAACTTTACTCTCAATTCAAGTGACTTAACTACGCAGGAAAACTGTGCATCATGTGCCCTCTCTGTTTTTACTACTATGTAAAGTCACTTTATTACACTTAAATGTATTGAGTGTCTGAACATTTACATTTTAAAAGAGGGGTAGGCAACTCCCAGCACCATGGATGCCAGAGCACGGCACACAAAGGCATTTTGGTTGGCACGTGTGCCTTGGGGCAGACTGTGAGGAAGGGGTTGGGGCTGCACCGCCACAACAAGCCTCAGGCCCCTCACAGTTCCCCTGCCATCCCATCTTACAAGTCAAGGTTATGGATGTTTTCGGCACTCTGCTCATAAAAGTTGCTGACCCCCGTTTTAAAAGGTGTCATCATCAGTGCCCACTGCACTGCAAATGCCTGAAGGAAGCACTTGTGAAGATGTGGTACAAAAGAAAGACAATACAGATGCAGAACAGAAACAGATTTTGAACTTGTGGAAAAATGCTCACAGCTTAGAAGCTTCAAGTTTTGTAATGGAAGGGTTTAATCTGCAGATGGGAGTGACTCCTTTGAGAGTAACCTAGCAGAAATGTAGTCAAAGAAGAATATATCTGTGCAATACTATGACATGGCATCTTCTCTGTTAGAACTATCACAAAGAACCAAACTACATCCTTATGGAAGTGAAGCATTCTTTTGGTAGAGAAGAAGCAGAACTCCCCTGTAATGAATATAAAGATGAAGATTTCCATGGACATTATTGCTAATTTCCCATTATTTTAATCTGCTATTGTATTTAAAATGAAACCAACATCCTCTCAAAAAGGGAATTAGCTGATAAAATACCAGCATTTTAAACTAGCCCTAATGGTGATGCAGTTTTGTTCATTCAGCATACCTTCTGATTTATGAAGACCACATGTGATTGCTCCAAAACACAAAACACCAATGCAACTCTTCCACCATGAACACCTGGTTGCCTTCTAGCGGAGACTTTTCTCCAAGCTTGATTTTTCTACTATTGGCCCTATAAACTTACCAGAGATAAGCAGTAATAGCCATTCTGCAAGTGGCTGCTATGGTATCTCCACCTTCCCTTCCACTGGTGAGTTGTGCTTAATTTTTATTAATGTGAGCCTCAGTTTTCCCTTCCTAATTGATGAGAAGATAGCGTAATTTTGCTCTTACACAGCTTCTCCACATATTCTTCGCTGTCAAAAGGACAAAAAAAGAAGTTGAGATGGGAATATAACAGGCAGCAAGTTCAGAACATGTTGATTTTAGTTATCATTTCAAGTGGGTGAGCTGAAGTTGCATTTAAAACACGTGTTTCCTGGGACTCAAATACCCTTTAATTTCATAGTTAATTATGCTATAAACATGTATCAGGGCAAAATTCTCCCTCCAGGTGGCTAAGGTTAATCTCCAAAGTTTGTATTTAGGCTTCTAAATAAAAATGGGCTAATTTTCAGAGGTACTGAGTATCTGCATACCCTGATGACATCATGTAGAAGCCATGAGGTGGTTTTACAAACCAGAAGTGAAATCTTGGACCAGTTGAAGTCAAAAACAAAATTGCTGTTGACTTTAGTAGAGATAAGATTTCATCTGGACTTATTTAATAGATTCCCTCCCTAAACATGGACTTAGACTAATTTTAGGCAGTTATTTTTCTAAATCCTGGCCAATACATATAACAGGACAATAAAGAAATGCTTCGTGTTTATTTTAGGCTTGTGTAAAGCCCTCTTTCCCAGTCCCTGCAAACAAAAGGCAAATGTGTTTCTAACTTCTGCAGTCTGGGTTGCTATCACAGTCTATTTAAGGGCTGAAGTTTTAACCATGTTCCCAAATGACATCAGTAAAAATCTGCCACTGGCTTCAAGGAGAGTAAAGAGCAGGTTCCTATTCTGGCTTGCCTTCCTCATGGGAGTAGTTGTATGGAGGTCAGTTGAGGTGAAAGAACCTGGTAGGGTCAATACAGCCCCCGCTCGGCTCACAAGGTCTGCCTGCCACTGATGGTGGAAATGATCTTGGGAAAGTCAGTTAATTCTCAAATTTCCATATGTGCCCACAAACACCAGGCCTAGATCCTGACGGTCATGAACAGCATCTCTCGCCCATCTAGCACTAGATGTAGAGAGATCCAGCTCACACTTAAAATTAATTGAGTTTGAAAATGTAGCTCTTTCCTTCTCTGTCTTGGTAGATCTCTCCCTACATCACTGAGACTGAAAAGCATTTGTAAAGAACTTTCCAATTCTTTGAATGAAAAGACATGTTCAGGTTGTAACTTTTTTTTTAACACATCCCAGTAATGAGTATATAGGATGGAATGTGAGAACTTTTTCTTCATTTGGAAAGAAATACTTAAAAAGTAATGCCTTTTACTCTTCCGTCTGCCCATAGCTGTTGAAGGGTTAGCATCATAATTAGTTAATTTGCCTGATGATTATTGGCTGCTGCTTTGAAGTGTTGTAGGTGGATGAATTGCTCTTGTTTTTTGCCAAGATGAACAGCCTGCTCCAAAAATTTTCCATCCTTTTTATCAATATAGACTTCTTTCCATGTATAAAATTAAGTGGAAGAAGTCTAGAAGTCAGAGATATCAGGAGATTTCGTAATGCTTTTGCTTCAATAATAAGAAGTATATTTGGGTTCCAACAAGCTTGGATGTTACTGTTAATAACAACCTAATACTTGGGTGCTGCTATTAATAATAACCCAGTGAATGAATATGGGTGAAAAATTAACAACATAACACATACAAGTAATAGCATATTAACTTACAGAGTTTATTACCTTGCGAATATGGCCTGCGGTTATATACTTTGATCACCTCTGACTTCATTTGTGAAACAGCCCAGGACCTGTTTCATTCACCAAGGAAAGCCAGCAGCTGCATGAAGGTGCTGGTTGTGATTTAGGAAGAGGGATGCTTCCTTCTAAGTTGAGATCTGAACCAATCACATTAACATGGTCCAGAGGGACACTGATGTTGAAGACTATTGCTCAGATGAGTTGTAGTATTGAGATCTTCGCTATGTGAGATCAAACAGGTGTAATTCACTGTGCTGTGAGTATTCCCACTGAAGTCAATGAGATTATTCATATGGTGTGTAAAGTTATGCCCAGGTATATGTTTTGTAGGATCCAAGCCTAAATATGCAAAGGCCATCCACCTTGTAAGTTGAGTTTGCTCACACTAGTATTATTTAAACTCATGCAGGTTGGACTTTACATATCTGTATTTTGTAATATACTATTTAACATAGCAAATTCTGTCCCAAAGTTAAAAATTTGAAATGCTTTTTCTTATTTAAGGACTTCTCGGATGTATCTGAAAAGCATGAAGGCACCAAATCCAACTTCATGTAAAGCTGTACCTAAATGATAAAAACTATATATCACAAAATAGTGTACTAAAATATCTGAACCGGGTTTTAGGCTAAATTGGGGCACAATGATATTGTAAATGTCTCCTCTCCCTGCCATGTCTGCACTTGTATTTTAGAAAGATCAGGAAAAAGTATTTAAAGCCTTTAATCCAGCACAATTGTACTAGGAATTTTAAACAAGGGGGCAGTGCATTACAATATTTCATTCCCTCACTTTCCCAAAGTAAGTTAGAAGGAAAGCATCTTCTGATAAAAAAGCTTCACTCCCAGTATATAATTTCTCACTGCAGATGAATCCTGATGTTTGGTCACAGAATAAAAATGACCACGGAGTACAGAAAGCCTGTTGGAGACTGAGCATTCCTATAGTCATAGTGTATTTATGCCAGTCTCCCAGGTCTGGTTTTAGCAAAGTCCAGAGGGGGTTGTCAGCTGTATGTGAGTTAAACCAAACTGTAGATTTAATATTTGCAGCATTCTTGATGTGCCAAATCTTCTAAGTGGAAAACCAGAAGCCTGAGACTTTGCAAAGCTGTTTTTGCACACAAGTCTATTAAAAAACATCGTGACAAGGGGAAAGCAAAATAAAATAAAAAAATACTGCCTGTAGTAGGGAACTTCATGTTGACTTGTCTAATGCTGCACAGGGCTAAATTGGAGCCAACCCATATTATAATCCACTTAAATAGGGGGGTGAGCCTGATCCAACAAAATGCAGTAATCCTCTTTAGAACTGAGTAGACTTGTGCTGAAATAGAGAACGGGGTTAAGTGGCAAATAGGTGGCAAGATGGGACTACAAAGAGGATGGCTGGGGAATATAAGGACTTTTTAAATGCTATTGTGATCTGTATTTCTAAAGAAGTATACACCTCTGTGCTCAGACGATTTTGTCCAGAAAGGCCTGATTTGTGCAGGCCAGCTATGGTGATGAATTGTATCTTCAGGCACCTGGGTCCTCTGTCAGACAAACCAACAGCTCTTTTTCTGTCCTTAATATGTTGACTTTTAGCTGTAAGTAGCTCTGGTAGCTGAAGGAGTCAGAGTCACCTCTTGACAGTGGAAGCACTCTATTCAACGAAGCAGAGCAAGCATGCCAGTCCTGAAAGGATTTCAACCGTTCCCTCAGCAGTCAAAATGCCTCTGAAGACATCTGGTCTGCCTTTTAAAAGAGTCTATGATCCATAGTCTTCTTTTAGTTAGCCTCATGATTTATGCTTTGTCTGCTGTTCTCTATTCGTGGCTGTTCCTTATGGTGACTGTTAAATCACTGTCTGTGAAAAAAAGCAATGCTATCATCTGCTCTTCCCTGTGCAATTCAAAACAGGCCTGTAGGCTTGTGTTCCCCTCCCCCTTATCTCCTTCCCTGTCACACTCTTCAGATGCTTTTCCTACCCATTGCCCTGTCACAGAAGTAGAACAGAGCTGCTCCTTAGCCTTGGTGGTGGCACCACACGGAGCAGGAACAGCCAGTCCCCCTTCCAGTTATGCTATTGCCTCACAGACTAACTATGAGTCAGTGTTTCTCTGCTCCAAGAGACAGACTGACATACTAGGGCTGTGCGAAATTTCGCCGAGTGTTTAATTTGGAAGCTGTTTCGACATGTTTCAAGCTCGAAACAGTGAAATCAAAATGAAACAAAAAACTTCCAAAGGGCTTTGAAATGAAATGAGGGCGCTCGAAATGTTTCAAAACTTCAAAGCAGCCCGGTGGCAGGAGGCGGGGGAGAGCCAGGGCTGCGCTCCGAGCAGCTCCGCCAGACCCACAGAGCTCAACCTGCCCTCCCAGTGCTGCTGGACTCCTCCCAGGGGTGCAGGCCCCCGGATCTGCATGTTGGATGACAGGAGACCGCCACTGCTGCCTGGGGCCAGTGGCAGCAGCAATCTAACACAGGCTGTGCCCAGCGCTGGTCCCAGGCGGCAGCTGCAACCTCCTGTCAACCAGCATGCAGATCTGGGGGCCTGCACCCCCAGGTGTCCAGCACAGCTTTGCAGCCCTACCAGGAGTGCAGGCCCCCAGATCTGCATGCCGGATGACAGGAGGCTGCCGCTGCCGGCAAGTGTCAGGAGTTTTGCTCTGAACAGTTTGAGGTGCTGTTTCCCAGAAACCTCTGCACCTATCTCCTTGAAACTTGGCAGGCGTCATGCCCTCAAAAGGAGCTACCATCCCTGCATTTTTCATCCAAATCAGGCAAGAAATAACAATGTTTTAGGCATTTTCATGATTCCCCATTATAGCCTATGGGCAAAATGTTGAAATGTATTGAAACAGCTAAACAGTTTCGAAAAAACGAAACAGAAACAGTGCTTCAAAATTAAATTAAATGACAAAACTAAACATTGTCCCTTCGAAATGGTGAAATGGATGTCGAAACGAAACGGTGCTGTTTTGTGCAGCCCTAATACATACCTCTCTATGGTTTAGAGATTTGAAAATCAACGTGTCTTTTTTTTTTTATGAGGAAAGCTTGGGATGCTGCTGATCTTAAATGTTCTTATAAAGCTTAGCCACTCGTTCCAATTCAGCCTCAATCTTGTCTCTATGTATTTTACACTTGCTATGAAAATAACTAACATGTACTGTATTATATCCCTTGTAGTGCACCTAAAATGATTACGCCCATCCTACAGCTGGATAAACTGAGACATCTATAATTGAAGCTACAGGCTCCTGAGGCCCTCTCTTGCATCTTTCTGCTCTAGCTTCTAGTCACTAGTCTTTTCCTTAATTTAGCAGCTGTTCAGATTTTGCATGGGTAACTTCAGGTAACTTGTTACTTCAAATTGAGGTAACCTGCAACTTTTCTCTGCAGAAATATTTCTAGACTGTATGGTCCCTGCTGTGTACCACTACTTCTGTGTACCACGATGCAGCTTATAGGGAGTCATTGGTATCCTTTTTTGAGTGTAATTCTATTGTGTGCTGTTTGAGGGAACCGTCTGCTGCTAACCACAAAAAAAGGTCTCTATTTATTAACAGCCAACTCGATATTTTCACCTCTTCCCCTAAAGGCTTGCTGCTGTTCTGCTTTTCTCATTTGCTTTCTATTATTTATGCTGCACCCAAAAGTCTGTTGCACCTTTACAAAAACCTAGGATGAAAACCTGGGGCCAGCAAAAGTTCATTAGTTCTGGTGTGGCCAGGAATTCACCCAGAATCACAGAAAAGTACAGCTGGAAGGGACCTCAGGGCTAGGAACAGACATTACCAGTTTCTGATCACTTAAACCGGTTTATGTGTAATGTCTGTCCCTAGCCCTGTAACAGAACAGATGTTCAGTGCATATAAACCAATTTCAAAATGACAGAAACTGGTTTGAAATAAACCCGGTTGAATGTAGTATCACAGATAACTGATTTGGCTGAAACCAGTTTATGCAATGTCTGTCTCAGCCTCTTTGTCTGGTTTAACTTAAACCAACACCCCCAGCATCCCAGCATGTGTGGTTGAATCAATTCAGGCTCAGGCTTTTTGAATATCTGCCCCTAGCCCAGAAGGTTATCTAATCTAGCCCTCAGCTCAAGGCAGGATCTTCCATATCTAACACTAGTCTACACTGACACTTCCTATACAAGTGTCTGTAAACTATTCCAAACAAAACTGCATGAGCACCTCCCTTGAAAAAGTACCGGGCACAATGCCTGCAAACATTAAGAACACCCTAACTTGCCACCGGTAAAGCAGGGGACAAGAGTACTATCAGGGGCCTGCCACTGCAAGGACAGGAAATAATTTTTTTAGTACATACTTGAGAGATCTGCCACCTGCCTTAGAAGTGATGTAATACAAGGCCTTGTAGGGTACCCAACATGAGCAGAAGCTGATCCTGTGCACAGCACCACAGACTGCAGTGAGGCCTGTTATAAGTGTAAGAGGCCCATTCATTCACTGAGGCTTCCAGCACAGAGGCCTTATTTTAGACAGGACATAAATCAGCGGCAGGTTATGTGGTGTGATTGTACATGATTGAGTGTAAGCAAGAAGGTGCTGCTTATGTATGCCTGACTACGCTCAGAATAAGTGACTGCACAGAGGCTGTGGGCTCATATCCCGACTCGGCGGTCTGTACTGTGCCTGGAGCTTTGTTCTGACACAAGAATGCCAGGGTGTTTGTGTGCCTAGCTTTTAATATCGTGTCTGTTCCAAAAATAAAGGGGGTACTCTTATAGTTTTAGGAAGGAAATGTGTCTGTATATTTAAAATATACAGCAGGTAGTTCCAAGGCTTCTAGCTCAGTTAGCTATCTTAAGCTCAGACTTTTATACTAGAATTACATCCCAGACATGTTTACGTCTTGGAGAACATATATGGAAAAGCAAGCAAGGTCTCTGGCCAAAGATAGCCTTTCTGCTTTTTCAAGCTGAGCTCTGTCAAAATGCTCTTTGGGGCCTGATCAAGTAAGCCAATGGACATTTTAACATTGATGTCAGTGGAAGCTTAATCAACCCCTCACCGTGAAAGGTCATACAGTTTCTCTCACTTCCCAAAAAATCTGCTTGGAGGGGAAAAATTACCTTGTAATTTAATTTATTCTCAAAGCCAAGCTTTTAATGCAGAGGTTGTGCTAGCAAAGAACAAAATTGCGCTCTGATTCATGATTTTTAAGTTCACAGAAACTGTTGACTTCAGTGAGTTCACAACTCATCTACTCTGGTAAAACAGAGAGCAGAATATGGCCAAAGAGATGGATTTCCCTATTGTTTCTCTATGTAAACTATACTGTTTGTATAGAAATGAAGTAGTTTAACAGGCAGATGAAGTTTTCCATGATCTGAAAAGTACAGTGATAGAGCACTCTAACATCATGTGCTGGGAATCAAGCACAATAAATATGATCCATCTTGAAAAATCACAATTCAGTATGTGCAGTAGTATAATTTTCAAATATGTGCTTAATTACTACTAGCTGAAAAAAACCTTTTAAAACACTATTACCTGGAGTTTCCTCTTCCTTTTATTTCTTTTGAATGTTGAGTTACATTTGACAGATCTTGGAGCTAATTTAACAAGGCCCCAGATTGTCTGCCTGGCCTCTTTTGTTTACATGTAAGAAACCTGCAACAAATTTGGATACAACACTAGCCAGTCCCTCCCACCATTCCTCCTGACAAGAACAGCTGCATCAAGACAGTCTGAACTGCAGCAAGCTGTTTGCCTCATTCACTCTTGGTGGTGGGACCACTTAATAACATAGCAATATTCTTACTAGAAATGCCTTTGCTGCAGAAAATCACAGGTTGGGGTTTTAGAAGGGAGAGTCTTCATTTGAACCTGCACCTTTTCCAGGAGATAGAGGAAGCATGCAATAATTTGTTTCAGTGGGTGGAGTAGTAGCTTCCAGTCTGATTCCTTCTGAAAACTGAAGGCAAAGAGCGAGCCCCCCGAGTAAATCCTCAGATTTCCCTTTCCACCTTCCCGTTTTGAAACACTATAATCCAATTTTAACTGTCAGCAAAGATGGTGTGCATAGTGGGTAATGCACTACTCTGCAAGTAACTTGACTTGTGCTCAGTTCAGCCGTACCTTTTGCATATCTCATCTGTGTCAAACCTACGCTCTTCCCAACAAGAACCAACTCCTCCAGCTCTGTGTTTGTGCAGTGTTAAGCACAGTGGGGCCTGCATCTCAGCTGGGGCCTCTCAGTGATACTCTTATCCAAAAATAACAACTCCTGTCTAATTAAAGTCCATTTGTATCTTCACATATTTTTCAGGACTTAGGAAATTCAAATCAAATGAACTTGGGGGTCTAAAACTTGCTATGTATATCTAAACTGATTAATACATCAGCTTGGAACAGACCTAAACACACAAAAGCATGGATCTGCTAAGTTTCTAATGCAGGTTTGCATCAAACCTTGCCTTCTTAAGCTTTTTATTCCTTTTTTTTTTTAAGTTTTATATTAGCTAGAACTCAAATAGATCCCTTGAGCATTTCCTTTTTTTTTTTTTAACCAAGTCTTGCCCATCTCAAGTGCTTTCCTGAGGCTCTTTTTTGTTTATCCTACACAATTTCCTTCCTTCCTTCAAGTCCAGTCCCCTGTGCTCCCCTGGGGCTTCCTCTGATAGGCTAGCCACTAATCATGTACTTTTGCCCCAAAAGCATAGATAAAGGCTTCCTCCCCCTGCTTCCAGGCAAAGGAGGATGTAAGCCATAATGGTAATCTTAAACAACACTGCTATTCATTGTTTCGGAGATCTGGGAAATATCCTTGAATTCAGCTTGCTAAATTAACTGCTTCTTGAGTAACCCACAGCTGCTGCATATCTGTCCCATTACATTTTACAAAAATGCAGTAATTCTCATTACATGCGATATTCTTTCAACATATGGGCCTTCCATTAGTTTACATCTCTGTGTGGCTCCGTTGCCATGAATATATACACAGAAACATTTTCTTTTGTACTTCATTAAAAAAAACACAACAAAACAAACCCCAACAACTCTTGAAAATAGATTAAAGACAGGCATTAGTAATTATTCAGATGGAGCAAAGATGTTGGAGGGCCTCAGAACACAGCTTCCATCCGGAGCCAGTTCTTTTTAGATTAAATCATTACTCCTAGACCTTAAAAGTGGAAGTGTTAGCAGCTTGAGGCAGACAATTCTGCAAACAATTATGCACGTGAGCATCTCCACTGCTGCTGAGACAGGTCATCTGGGTAACTTCACTGAAAGGCATAACGATTGGCAGGAACAGGATCTACCTTGATATCCTATTGTTCCCATCTTGTGTGCGTATACCAAAAGTAAGTAATACATTCTAATAATAGGTAATAAATACTTCTCCCTTCCACTCTGAGAAGGTGCAGAAGGCAATGCTGATACAAGTATAACTGGGAGCCAAGTCAGGCTCCTTAGAGTTCCCACAGGTGCTCAGCATCTGGGCTGGATCCAAAAAGGCACTTTGGCATTATAATGCCTACCTCTTACATGCTTAGCTGCTCAGTGCAATTCATGGTCCTGAGCTAGGTAAACCAAGCAGGAAGGAGTGCAGGGGGTGAGAGGTTGGTTTGTGGTGTGGACATATGATATACATACACCAAAGTATTTTTCCTTTCCATAGACTTCATAGACATTAGGGGCTGGAAGGGACCTCGCGAGATCATCAAATCCAGCCCCCCTGCCATAGACAGGAAGTCTGCTGGGGTCAGATGATCCCAGCAAGATAAACACCTGAATGCCTTTTGAATGAGTCCAGAGAAGGTGCTTGCACCACCTCTGGGGGGAGTCTGTTCCAGACCCTGGACACATGGACTGTAAAGAAGTTTCTTCTTACGTCCAGTCTAAATTGGCCTTCCAGGAGTTTGTGGCTGTTAGACCAGTTGTTATCCTTTGGGGAGCCCTGGTGAACAACTGTTCTCCCAGGTCCTGATGCACCCCCCTTATATACTTATATGCTGCCACCAAGTCCCCCCTGAGGGATGCCACTGGTCACCTTGCACCATGTTGATTGCTCCCATCAACTAGTACTCTGGGTACAACCCCGGAGCCAATTCCCCAGCTGCCGAACCGTGTGAAGGTCAAGGCCGCAGCTCCTCAGCTTAACCATGAGGACATCATGGGAAACTAAGTCAAAGGCTTCCTTGAAATCCAGATATATGACATCAACCTTATCTCCCTTGTCCAGGCAATGCGTCACCTGGTCATAGAAGGAGACAAAGTTGGTCCGGCAAGACCAACCAGTAACAAAGCCATGTTGGCTGGCATTCATAAGGTTGCCTTCCATTAACCTGTGGCTGACAGATCCCTTGATGATTTTCTCCAAGATCTTTCCAGGGATCAATGTCAGACTGATAGGCCTATAATTCCCTGGATCCTCCTGCCTTCCTTTCTTGAAGATTGGGACCATGTTGGCTCTTTTCCAGTCTTCCAGAACCTCACCTGAGCACCATGTATTTAAGTGTCATGGACACACAGCACCCTACAATCCTGCACCAGTTTAAGTGCAAAGTTAGCCTGCAAAAAGAAAATGCACTAACTATGGTGCAGTTTACACCAGAGTAGGTTATGTATGTCCATCCCATCCTGGGGTAACCTTTTACTAAAGAAAGGCAGACTATTTCCTGCTCCCCACCTGCCACTTAGTGGCCAGGTGCTATAACATCTACTGTGTGCCATTATCTTGGGAGAGGAGGTTATCTGTCTACTCTGGCACCTGGTATGATGTACAGATGTGTAAGAGACTGATGTAAATTACTAATGTGGCATGGCTGCACCCTTAGATCCCTGAAAATAGGACTCACAAGACAGCAAACAGTGCAAGGAAATTAAAACCAGCCTTGGGGGTGCCCAGAACTTATTAATTTGCCCCAAGGATCCTGTCATGTGACCATGCCCCTTGAAAGAAGAGCTGGACTGAGGCTGTGATTTTGATTGAGGAAGTACTTAGACTTACTTGTGAAAAACAGAATTAAAAGAAGCACCAACAAGCTGATGTTTTCATCCTCCTAGCACCATTCACCTAACCCATTCTTCAGTAACCCAATCTAGGTCTCTTTGATTTCAGTGGAAAGCATCTCACTGATTCTAGCAGGAGTTGGTTCAGGCCCCAGGTATTAATCGGTTCTCACAGGTACTACGTGTGGCCAGGAAGTACTGTGATGCCTGTTTTAACCTGGTGCAGGTGCATTAAGTGATATGGCTGGTCATGAAGTGCAACTGCAGGAGATAGCAGCAGGAGTGAACTGTCAGCAGGAGCCAGGCCTTCTGAATCCCAGATCTCTGCTCCAATCCCCAAATCACAGTAACAACCCTGCCTCCTTTGCCTTGCTTCTGAACAGCGCATTACTTATTCCACAGTTTGTGCTCAGGATGATGCCAAATCGTCTGCCATTGTTAAAGGATAGGTTTGGTGTCCCTACCATTTCCTGGAAAGAAACTTGCCACCTCTATGTATAATGGCCATAGTAGACTGGGCCCCTCATCCAGTTGTATCTTGCAGTTTGGACTGTTGCATTATTTGACCCCTTCTGCCTCAGAGGCTTTCAGGCATTCCAGTTAGAGCCAGGTGAAGTTGCACCAAAATAAATTAAAAGTTGTGTACTTGTTTGAATGTGAAAATAACTTTGCATTGGTTCTTTTCACACCTCTTTCCTGCTAGTTTTTCCAAATAGGCCATATTTTCTTCTGCTACAACATGGCATATACCTAGGTATAACTACCTTATCACCATAGTATTTGAATGTCTCACAATGATTTGTGTTTTCTTTTCCTCCCTCACCCATGTACTTCAGTAGTGGAAGGAAGGACGACCCCCCATTCCATCAGTAGGGAAACAAGGCACAGGGCAGATTGAGCTATATCCATGAAAGAGGGTGCCTTGTCCCCTCATGGAACCCACAGATCAGAGTTAAACACCTAAGCTTAAGGACCTAAGAATCCATTTGACAAGCATGCAAACAGGAACTGCCCATGCTAAGCAACAGATGTTGAGAAGGGTGAGGCTTAAATCCAGTCCCTCGACTCTTGAGCTGCATCCTGTATCCCCAGAATTCACAGTCATGAACTCACTCCTGGAGGTGCAACCAGCCCCTGCCTACAACACAATGGAGTCTTACCTTGGGGGTCTTCAAGAGGAGGTTGGATAGATATCTGACTGGGGTATTATGATCCCAGCACTCATTCCTGCCCAGGGCAGTGGGTTGGACTTGATGATCTGTTCAGGTCCCTTCTGACCCTAGAAACTATCAAACCCAAAACAAGCTTGTCATTTAGAGCATTTATCCTGAATGTGGGAAGGCTAGAGAGTAGGAGGACTTGAACCTAAATTTGAACCCACACTTCCTTCTTTCCTAGGAAGATTCCTCAGTGGAATTAGACTTCCTCAGCTAGGTTTTCTGAAGTGAGGGAGTCATTTTCTTTTGTTAGAACTGTTCCACTCTGCTACATAGTCTTTGGGCCAGAGAGAATGAGTGACTCTATGATTCAGTGGTTAGGGCTCTCACCCAGGAAGGGAGGAAACCTTAGTTCCTATCCCTGCTTCAGTTAATACATAAGTATTTCATGATCAAAGAGGAACATCTTGAACAGGAGGGTGGGGGAGAAGAGAGAGAGAGAGAGAGACCCACCTCAAAATACTTTACCGTTTGGAGATTACATAATTTACCTAAGAAATCAATGACCAACTAGGGGACTGTTGGTCCCACTTCTTCCTAGGCATACTTTTTGCTTACCCCATAGGCCCACCAGGTGAGAGAATGTCACCTTGTGTCCTATCAGAGTTCAGGCAGGAGGTAGCAGGTTACCTATAGCACTTGCAAGAGTTAGGTGATCCTTTGCTTAAACATTGCAACCCCTACAATTGGGGTACCTGAATCCTCCCCTCCACACCCCACTTTTTTTTGGACCTGGTCTTAGGTACCTGAGTCCTTTTAGGGATCTAGCACTAAGTGATTTAACTTAAAGTATAATGTCTAAGGCTTGTGTCTGAACTGGGAACTGAACCGAGGTCTCCTGCTGACAAAGCAATCCACTAAAACAGCAAAACTTCAAGCAAATATGGCAGAGCATTCACAAGAAGCTGTATTAAATGGGAATATTCATACCAGAAACATGATTCAAGCTGTTATGTGCATCTAACTACGGAGCAGGATTTCATCAAGTGACTTAAGTTTCTAATCAAACAACCAACGAAAAATTTGAATATAAACTACTCCCAGCTAACTGTTTGTGAACAATCTACAAGTAATGCACAGAAATAATTTTGGATTAATGTTCCTTTAAAAAAAAAAAGTTTGCTCATAGCATGTAAACAGAAATAAAAGTTGTTGAATAAATCTCTGCTCCAAAGATTATTGCAGTAATGCAAATATTCCCATCACCGTAAATTACCTTCGAATGATCTACCCAGCTCTCCTTTGATCAAATAATACCTGTAATTTTATCAAGTGGGAATAAATGTGTGTACCTTCACATTGCTCGGTTTGGAAAGCTGCTTTGCAAAACAGCCCTTTAAAACGACAACAACAACAACCCTCCCCTCCCCCCCCCCCCCCAAAAAAATTCTTCCATATTGTGTTATGCTGATAATATAAGACAAGGGGAAGGTGGGACGTATGGCTGAAAAGCCTTCTTTTGGCCCAAGTAGGAATAGTCTAGAGAGATACTGTCACCAGTCCAAGCAAGCTGGGGTTAAAATGGTTTCCTCAGCTTTTCTCCCTAAATCAATGTGAATATTCTTGGCAAGTGCTGTTACTGTGCATGGTGGGCAGCTGTGATTCAAGCAGGGATTTTTTCTCCCCCTTTTCTACTGTCCCAGTCTTCCTGTCTTGTGCAGATGTGATCCTTTCCCTCTGTCTGCCTAACAGCTAATTATTTTACCAGACAAGCCAACAGTCTGAAGAAAACAGACCATACATATTCTTGAAAGCAACAACTGTACTAAAATGTAGCAGTGAGGGAAGGGGGAGTCGCTTCCTTCTGAGCCTCTCCTGTCCATAACAAAACCTCAAAGAATAGCAAGGATTCTGTTCTGGAAGTGACTGGCCCACCCCACAAATTAAAGCACAAATTTTATAGCAAAACCTCAACTGAACGCCATAGATTTGGGGAAGGCCTTTCAGTAGACATAATAGGGCTTAAAGTACTCACTAAGGGCTATGTCCTCAAAGGAGTTAAAATGCTCTTATCCACAGGCCTAAGTTAAAGCCTGGGCTGCCTACAATGGATGGGGAGCAAGGCCCATGACACAAAGATACAGTAAAACCCATGTACCAAGTAGAAAACCACTGAGGTAGCCTGCTGAGGGGAGGGCAGAGTACAGGGTTGAAGGCCTGCTTCTCTTCTTAGCATTTAGATGCTTAAACCAGATCAGGCATTTTGTGCACAGAACAGAATCAGGGAAGCTAATCCCAAATCTGGCACCTCTGAAGAATGGTGGGCTATCCTCTGGGTTATAGACAAGCTGTGATGCAGGTTTCTCAGTCTGTCCTGTTGAAGCTGTTGCACTTTACATAAAATAAATTTAATGGAAACAAGGATGTCCTCCTAGTCACCAGACCATAAAGCAGGAGCAGGCAATCACATTGACTGGAGGGCCACTTAACAAGTTTTGGTGAGCTGCTGTGGGCCACAAGGGTAGCCCCACCCCTTGAAGTGCCCCACCCCCTGGTCTCTATCTTGGAACTGGAAGTCCTGCCCCCCTAACCTCTGACCTTTGCCACCAGAAGTCCCTCCCCTTGCCTCCAGAAGTACTCCTTTTGGCAAGGAGGTTTGCCATCTTGGAACCAGAAAAAAAGCAAACTATATTTAAAAAATAAATAAATAAAATCGAACAATATACAGTATATTCATTTGACTTCAAAAAGTATTTTTGTCCTGGTTTATGTGTGTTTGCACAGTGTACATAGAGGTGATTGCATAATAGCTTAAAATGAAATCTTACTTTTGTATATTGGGGGGGAATAGGGGGGGCTTGGGGGGTATGGGTTGAATGGGTACAGGGTATGTGGGGGGCTGTGGTTGTATGTGCATGTGGGGTATGGGGTTTGTGGGAGGGTGGATAGGTGTGGGGTGTGGGTGAGTATGGGGTTTGTGGGGCCGTGTGAGAGGGAAGGGTGGCTGAGGTATGTGAGGGGGTGTTGGTATGTGCATATGGCAGTGTGGGGGTGGTCTGGGTACATGTTATGGTGGGGTATACATGTGGGACCCTGCCTTACAAACAAGTCCCCCTTCCTCATTGCACACAGCCCCTGCCATCAGCAGCAGCAGCAGGCAGTGAGGCCCCAGGGCACTTGCAGCTTGCAGCAGGCACAGACCCCCAGCAGTGTGCGGTCCTGGCAAGCCCCAGGACTGCATGTAGTCGGGCCGCTGGCAGGGAAAGGGGTGGCACCAGCCCAGCTCCATAGTGCCTCTGCCACCCTGAGCTCTGCATTCCTGCCACCCTGCTGTCCCTGGCCCTGGAGCACTGGCACAGGCTCCGTGCTCCCACCCACTCACTCTCTGCCATTTCCCCCATGCCCGCCGCTACTGTCCTTCACCTGCCAATTCCCTTCCCACCCACCCACTGCTCTAGCAGCGCACGGTTCCCAGCTGAATGGCCAGGACTGCAGGATGCAGCAGGAGACAGCCAGGAACCATGGGGGCCTGGCTGGGTGGGGCTGGCTCCTGCTGAGTCCTGCAGTCCCAACCATGCAGCTGGGAACTGCGTGGTGTCAGCCAGGCCAGGCTGGCACCTGCTGCATTGGCGATCCTCCTCCCCCTCCCCACCCCTCTGCCCATACTTATCCGAGTTTGCACTCTTGGACAGGAGGGCAGGGGAACAGCCCCATGGTCACCAGGCCAGAAGCCTCTGCTAGGTAGAAGCTTCCAGCTGTGGGTGGGGCGGGGTCAGGTGGGCCTTGCTGCTACCACTGCTAGGTCCTGCTGCTGGCGCCTTGTCATCTTTCACAGGCAGCCCTGGGCGGATAATTAATTTTCTAAATTTTTTAGGGGCCCTGCAGGCTGGATAGAATGGCCTGGTGGGTCAGGTGTGACTTACAGGCAGTATTTTGCCTGCCCCTGCCATGGAAGCCGCCAGGTAAGATGGTCCAGTCTGGCCCCAACCTCCCCTACCCCACCCAGGGTAACTTGCTGTATATTAGAGGGTGCGTAGCACAGGCAGTCCTTGGGGACTAGCGCTGGCTCAATGTACACTGCTGCTAGCTGTTCCTGGGGAAACAAACATCCACACGTGTGGATGTGGCTAATGAATACTTAGAGCACTTTCTACAAGACGGATTTCCCCACCAGAGAATATCCTATAGCTTAGTGATGAGGAGACTCTCCTCGGTGGCATAAGATGTGGATTTAAATTCATACTAGGCAAAGGGAGGATTTGAATTCAAGTCTCCCATATACCAGTGGAGTACTCCAAGGGTACTGGTTGTTAAGGGAATTCCTCTTGATGGATTTTGTGACATCTGTTCTGGTACCAACCTGATGGACTGGAGCCAAGTGAGGTGGAGGAACACCTAGTTCGTGAACCCAATTGGGCGTAAAGTCAGAAGAAATTTAGGCCCTTAGAGAATTTACACATCTCCAGGTTTAAGTGACAGTTGCATGAGGGCTTTGAAGATTTGAATTTTGGACTTAAGCACCAAAAATGGCAGCTAAGTGCTCAAGTGCCTTAAAAACAGAACAAGACTTATGGCAAGTTCTGCTTTTGTTTTTAATGCTCCTGCTGGCAGCTGTTGGAAGCTCTGCAGATCTTTCACCTGAAGTACAAGCACTCCCTTTTGCTCTTTCCATGTGCAGTGCTTTTCCTGGGTGGCATGCTATGCAGGCATGCATGTTGAGTGCAGGAAAAGTTATAGTTTCCCTACTTTTCATTTTCATCTCATATTGAATTTTAGTATGGAGAACAAGTGCTGTACAACTAACTATTCCTTGGAAAAGTAAATCTCTGCATAAGCAACTAGATTAATCTAATGGATTAACCTACTCACACATTTTAAGGGCTATTTAATAGATTTGAGTCAATGAGATCATCATAATCCTCTCATCTGACCACCTGCATAATACAAGCAAATGATTCTTGCATCTTAACCCTACAACTTAATGTTTGAAATAGCACAGTCAGAAAGGACCAAAGGAACTTGATCTCCTGGTCACCTACTGCCTCGTTCTACGCCTTATCTCATACACTGTTAGTCAAACCAAAAAAAAAAAAAAAATAGGACTGGAAGTGAGTTTAGGAGGTTGGCACTAAACAGGATTATCCCCATCTAAACCATCCTAAACATGTTTGTCTAACTTGCACTTAAAAACTTCCAATGACAGATTCAACACCTTGCTAGGTAATCTGTTGCACTTTTAAACCATCCTCAGAGTTAGAAAGTTCTTCCTAATAGGCAACTAAATCTCCCTTGTTGCAATCTAAGCTCATTTATTATCCTGTCCCTTGTGGATCACTGATCACCTTCTTTTAAACAACTCTTTTTGTATTTGAAGACAGAGCTGGACCTGCTAAGTCTTCTCTTCTCCAGACCAAAGAATTCCAGTTCTTTTTATCTTTTCTCATATGTTTTGTTTTCTAGACCTCTAGTTATTTCTGTTGCTCTCCTGTGGACTTTTTTTTTTTTTTTCAATTTGTCTAGGTCTTCCATGCAATGTGGTGCCCAAAACTGGATAGAGTGCTCCAAGTGAAGCCTTACTTCAGGCCTCACTGCAGGGAGAAGCATTTTTCAGGATTTGAATACAACATTCCTTTTAATATACCCCAGCTTGCTTTTTCTTTTTGGAACAAGACCACACTGTTGACTCAGGAAGTCCATCCCCATTTCGTATTTGTTCATCAGATTGTTTCTTCCTAGGTGCGGTACTTTGCGCTCGTCATAAAATTTAATCCTATGCATTTCAGACTTTTTTCCAGCTGACCAAGGTAATTTTGAATCTGAATCCTGGACTATAGAGTGTCTGTTATCCCACCCACTATGGTGCCATCCATAAATTTATTGAGTGTACACTCAGTAGACAGGTATTTCAGCTGAAGTCTTTCTGAAGTGCAACTTGTCACAAGGAGGTCCAGTCTCATTGACAGGCTAGCTACCTTACAGCAAACAGGAACTCTCTTATTCACCATATGCTACTGAATGACCAAACTAATGACAAGTTCATAGTATCAAGGCACAGATCAATAATTTCTGAGCATGGCTTAACTGATACACAGGCTATTAGCCAAGCTTCAGGGCAAGCATTAATAGAACAAGCTGAAATAATATCAAAGAAATTGAAATGTACACCCTCTAGCACTGTAATGTCTTGGATAATTAGATCACTATCTATTAAACTATAGTTTGTACTTTGCTCTAATGTGGTTCATGAATTTGCATGCTATCTACCCTTTAGTGCTGACCATATCTTAAGAGGTTCTAGTTACAGGTAATTCATTACCTGGATAGTTAACATTTTACAGTTCTAACATCCTATGTTAAAAAAAAAAAAAAAAAAAAAATCTTTTCCCCACTAGGAGAAACTTAGCATTAGAATTCATATACATCCAACCACCTTTTACTTGATTTGCATTGTTTAAGATTTACATTCAAAGTAGGAATGGTAATTCAGACTATAATGTCAAAGATGCATGCTCTAGTACATAGTTGGCACAGGGTTCCCTAAGAGAGGGGAGATTTTTCCTTTATCATTTTTGTGGCTGAAGGTAAGGCTGACCAATACTAAGGGTAGGCTGGAGACTTCCAACTCTTTTCTCCTTGATATTGCTGTCCAGGTTTTTAAAAAAAGAACACGTCTTTTTAAGTTTCCCAACCTACTTTCTGCTTTGGCCAGGAAAGGCAACAACAAAGGTTCAGATTCAGACTCACAACCCCAACACTGCGCCTGCAGCTTGGAAGTCACAGCATGCCTGATGCAAGTCCAGCATGTGCTGTTAGTTTAGCATTGATGTCAGCATGGAGCAATTAAAAAAAATGCCTGAAGAGATTTAAAATGGTTGTTTCTGGATAGGCAGGGTTATGAGAAAATTGGTACAGAAGGAGGGAGATCCCCAAGACAGCTAAGCTCCAGGACAAATAAAAATCAGATGGGAGAGAATGGGCGGGGAAGGTATGGTGGGAGGCCCAGCAGCCTCAATACTCTTAGCAGCTGGAATTCGCTAAACTGGGCTGAAATACGTAGCAAACATTCCTGAGTGTGGGACAGGGAAAGCCTGGAATATGCAGGGACAGGACTCCATTTTCCTTCTCAATCTTGTAGTTAAGCAGTGCCATGTTGGTTTTGCCTCATCCTACCAGCCTAAACGGTCCCATCACTGAGTGGTCTCTCCCCTTAAGCCAGAATGCAAAGCTTCCTTAACCATTTGCTCTTAAATGAAGAGACGCATAGAACAGAGTAGCTGCACTGCATCCCAGCCCCCTGCTTCCCACTTCCCCTCCCTGCTTCCTAGCCCACCCCCTCAAAAAACCAAACCAACCTGCTTGGCAGTGGCAGCAGCATTTCTAGTCAAGAAGTTCTGAAAGAGTCACTTGACCTTATGGCTCACCAGAATCTACCTGATCCCTTTTAAAACTTTGTTCCACATTCCACTGACATTGTATTTGTTTTTGCCTCCATCTTAAACTGAATAATACAGCCCTGCATCCCTAGCATATTAGAATGAGATTAATAGAAAATGAGGGTTGGAAGGGACCTCAGAAGGTGAGAGCCCACCCCCCAGCTCAAAGTCCAAACCCTGTATCTAGCCCAAACCCCATCCCCAACTAGATTATCTCAGCCAAGGCTTTGTCAAGCCTGGCCTTAAAAATCTCCAAAGATGGAGATTCCACAGCTTCTCTTGGTAATCTGGTTCCAGTGCTTCAGCACCCTCCTAGTTAAAAAGATTTTTCCACTATCCAACCTAAACTTCCCTTGCTGCAACTTGAGGCCATTGTTCCTTGTTCTGTCATCTACCACCACTGAAAACAGTCTATTGCCATCATGTTTGACCACCTTTCAGTTACTTGAAGGCTGCTATTAAATCCCCCATCTCCTCTTCTGCAGACTAAATAAACCCAGTTCCCTCAGCTTCTCTTCATAAGTCATGTGCCCCAGCTCTCTAACCATTTTCATTGACTCTCTTCAACTTGTCCACATCCTTTCTATAGTGCAGAGGCCCACAACTGGACACAGTACTCCAGATGTGGCCTCACTAGTGCAGAATAGATAGGAATAATCACTCCCCTTGATCTGCTGGCAACGCTCCTACTAAGCAAGCCCAATATGTCATTAGCCTTTTTGGCAACAAGGACACACTGTTGACTCATATCCAGCTTTTTGTCCACTGTAACCCCCAGGTCCTTTTCTGCAAAGCTGTTGCTTAGCCAGTTGGTCCCCAGCCTTTAGCAGTACATGGGATTCTTCCATCCTAAATGCTGGACTTTACACTTACTCTTGTTGAACCTTGAGATTTTTTTTTGACTCATTTCTCCAATTTGTCTCAACTGCTCTGAATCTTAGCCCTAATCTCTAGCGTATCTACTACTTGCCCCAGCTGAGTGTCATCCGTGAACTTGCTGAGGATGCAATCCATCTCATCTTCCAGATCATTAATAAAGATATTGAACAAAACCAGCCCCACGACTGACTCCTGGGGCACTGCCAACTAGACCGTGAGCCATTAAATCACTACCCATTGAGCCCAATGGTCCAACCAACTTTCTATCCACCTTACAGTCCATTCATCCAACCCATACTTCCTTAGCTTGCTTGTAAGAATGCTGTGGGAGACCATGTCAAAAGCCTTATTAGTCACTGCTTTCTCCACATCCACAGAGCCAGTTCTCATCGTAGAAGGCAATCAGGTTGGTCAGGCATGACTTGCCCTTGGCAATTCCATGCTGACTGTTCCCAATCATTTTCTTCTCCTCCAAGTGCTTAGAAATGGATTCCTTGGGGACCTGCTTCATTTTTCTGTGCACTGAGGTTGTTGCCCTAGGATTCCTTTAATCAGAGACCCACAAGGATTGACATGGCCCCTCGTCTGATTTGGTATCAAGTGAACTTTATTAGTAACCTGTAGGCTTATTACAAGATAACTACCCTTGCAATACGACCTGGCAAGTGGTTCCTTAGATGTTACAATAGCAATCTTTGGTGGTCCCGGCCTCAGATCTTTTGCTGGGTGTGTGCGATGTTAGTTTCTGGATTCCTTGCTGTTTGAACAAGAATTCCAAGGCTGCTCCTGTCTCCCCAGGGTGGCAACACAAACACACACTGTCTGTTTGTTCACTACGTTTGTCACTTGCTCATCTCAAATTGTCCAATCCTCAAGTTTCTTACCTCATCTTTTTAGATAAGGTACTCCAATCCTATTCTGTTTTTGGTTTTCTTTCCTTCTAGGGAAACTACTGTACCTGGTTAGCCCACCGTACCAATCGCAGCACTCATTTTTCCCAGTGCCTTGTAAGGCACTCTGTACAATTTAATTGCTTAGTTCCGGGAAGGCCTAAAGTTATGCTAAGAGCCTGAGCATAACTCAGTTTACCCGCTACAGAGGTGAGTCTGACTGGTCTGTAATTCCCTGGATCCTCCTTCTTCCCTTTCTTAAAGATGGACACTATATTTGCCCTTTTCCATTCATCCAGGACCTCCCCTGATCACCATGAGTTTTCAAAGATCATGGCCTGTGGCTCTGCAATCACATCAGCCAGATCTCTCAGCACCCTCCGCTGCATTGCATCTGGCTTCATGGACTTGTACACAACCAGCTTTTCTAAATAGTCCCCAACCTGATCATACACCACTGAGGGTTGCTCACCTTCTCCCCAAATTGTGCTGCTCGGTGAAGGAGTCTGGGAGTTGACCTTGCCTGTGAAGACTGTGGTAAGAAAAGCATTAAGTTCTTCAGCCTTTTCCTCATCATGCACCACTAGGTTGCCTCCCCAATTCAGTAAGGGACCCATACTTTCCCTGATCTTCCTTTTGTTGCCAACGTACTTGAGGAAACCCTTCTTGTTACCCTTTTATGTCCCTTGCTAGTTCCAACTCCAATTGCACTTTGACCTTCCTGATTTCACTCCTTCATGCCCAAGCAATATTTATTCTTATACTCCTCCCTAGCCATCTGTCCAAGCTGCCACTTCTTGTAAGCTTCCTTTTTGTGTTTAGCAGAGAACTTTTCAGTGAGCTTAAGCCAAGCTGGTTGCTTGCCATTTATTTTTTCTGCACATCAGGATGGTTTGTTCCTGTGCCCTCAGTAATTTCTTTAAAATACAACCCGCCCTCCTGGACTCCTTCCCCCATCAGCCTGGCCTCCCAGGGGATCCTGCCCATCAGTTCCCTGAGGGAGTCAGAATCTGCTTTTCTGAAGTCAAGGGTCCATACTCCACTGCTCTTTCTTCCTTTTGTCAGGATCCTGAACTCAATCATCTCATGGTCACTGCTGCCCAAGTTGCCATCTGCTTCTACATCCCTCACCAAGTCTTCCCTGTTTGCGAGCAGCAGTTCAAGAGCATAGCCCCTAGTTGCTCTCTCCAATACTTGCACTGAGAAATTGTCTCCAATGCTCTCCGAAAAATTCCTGGATTGCCTGTGCACTGCTGTATTGTCTTCCCAGCAGATGTCAGGGTGATTGAAGTCCCCCACGAGAACCAGGGCCTGTGATCTGGAAACTTTTGCTAGTTGTCTGAAGAAAGCCTCATCTACCTCATCCTCCTGGTTTGGTGGCCCATAGCAGACACCCAGCATAACATCACCCATGTTGCTTTCCCTTCTAACCTTAACCCAGAGACTTTCAACAGTTTCATACTGGAGCTCTGAGCAATCTTACAGCTCTTTTACATACAGCGCAACTCCTCCTCTTCTCCCCTGCTTGTCCTTCCTGAACAGTTTGTACCCATCCATGATGGTGGGATAGCTCACGTGACTGGAGCAATAAGTCTCTGTTATTCCAATCATGTCATAGTTCCTTGACTGTGTGAGGACTTCCAATTTCTGCTAGCTTCCCAGGCTCTGCATTCATGTACAGGCACCTGAGGTAACTAGTTGATTGCTCTACTTCCTCAGGAAGAATAAAGGGGGGCTCCCCTTGTGCTTCCTCCAGATCCCCCACTTCCCCACCAGTGTCTAATCTGATTTTAACTGGATAAAGATGTGTTGCTTTACATGTGATGATGCACCTCACAATCTCCTCCACCCTTTTCAAAATTCTAGATCTGCCCATAGCTGTGTCAGTTCCCTCTGCTCCTAAAATTTCCTTCCTAGCCCAGTGATGCCAAGACTATGTCCTTAGATTTGGGGAAGGTGCGATTAGGTTAAAGAATTTCGACATTGTCAAACTTTTGACAGGTGCAGCTTTTTGTCCGTCAATCAGGTGCTCCACGTTCTCCTGTTAAAGGGGGTTTCAGCTGTGTTGTAAACACTGGCTGTTTGGAAACATGTATTCCCTTGAATGATATTTTGTTAGAAGTACTTTTAAACATTACGAATACATGTTGGTATTAGAAGCTATGCAATACTGCTTGCTTCTTTCCTTGTGCATGTAGTCAACTCTTCTATAACCTTAGGCAGTGACGGTAATAGGCAAAACTCATTCCTTCTACTTAAGTGAGGTATGAGTGGGAGGTGCTTGTCTTCCTATAATACTGAAATGAAGGAGATTTTCCCCAGATGCTTGCTTGGTTCTGCAGCACCAAGCAAAAAAGGTAAGCTGGCAGAAAAGCATTCATGGTCATTCATTTCTTCCCTGGTTTTTCCAAATGTTTTGGGTTGAGGAAAACAAAGCAAGTACTCTTGTGTACTTTTTTATATTAGTATGCAATACATTTTTCTAACCATCTCTGAATTTATAGCAGTTTTCATATTAGACAGAATATAGGAAAAGAGAAGAATTTGGAAACAAACACCTAGTTAAAAGGCTTATTCTAGGCAATGTTTGAACTGGTACCAAAGCTTGGGTCTTATAAAGAGCTTCTCTTGGAAAACCACCCATAGGGAGGAATGCTAATCAGCTTTCACCCAACTAGGTACATGTTGACGCACAGATGAGCTGTACAGAAACAAATGTAAACACAAACAAGCCATGTTAATCAGGCGTACAGACACACTGGCCAAACAAAGAATCTGGAAAATTATTAAGCAAACAAGCAAGCAAAGGTAAAGCATGATTTTCCAGAATGCATTGTGGCAAGATCCTGTAAAGTACTCCCCTCCCCCTCCTCTGTTAAGGTGCTGGATACAAGTATTTGCCTGTGCCATGACATTCATCCCAATTTGAGACAGAACAGCATTTTTCATAGCATCAAATGTGTCGTCATCTCTTATGGTGCCTGTGGTATTAGTTTACACTAGAAAAAAAGTCTAGAAAAAAAGTTTTCCTATAATTCCTTAGCAGGGGCCAGAGTGCCTGGAAGACTCGCATGTAGAATGACATGTACAGCATCCTGGGAGAAAGAAAGGTTGACCAGGCCTGTTAACACGGTACAGTCAGGGGTACTATTCCACATGCCAATACGGTTACAAAAGAAATACTCTGTGCCAGCTAATACTGAATAGTAACTGTGAAACAACGTGCTGTTAGGCTGATATTACCATGTGGACACAAACCATGCTTAAAAGCCAACTACATTGCTAAATACTTACCAAAGCCAGTTCAATTTAAGCAGTGGATCCTGTCTTCACCATATCTGCAAGGCAATTTAGAGAATGAAAAGAACCAACATGAACAGTTTCCCAAATAAAGCTGTTTTGAACAAGTGCACCTTCAATGAACACAATTTTATTTCATTTTAGCAGCCACTGACTTTGTTAAAGGCAAGGAGAGTTTCTTCCCCCCAATGAAAATATTACTTTGAAGCATTTTGCTCTATAATGTGACCTGGGGTCAGTACATTTCTCAGAGTATTCCAAAGTCAATGGAAGTTGAGAGGTCTTAGCACCCCTTTGCACATTACCATGTACAGAAAGTGTAACACTTGCTAGCCTTCAACTGGGGGACGAGTCTTGATAAGATTACTTTCCACCCATGTTTCTTTTCCAATCATTTAGGAAACATAGGTCCTCTGAACATGGGGTGCCAGTGCATAACCAGGAGCAATTAACAGTGGGTTAGTTCAATGCATCAGATTCCCCAGGATTACCAGTCTGTAATGTTTCATACTGAAAAGGTTAGTTACAGGAGAAAAAAAAAAAAAAAATGACAGATTTGTGATTTCTGAAAGGAGACAAAGCAAACGAGCCACCTTGAAAAATGTGATTTTATTTTTTCGTAATTGAAAAGACCTGTCAATTTAATGGTGTTTCCATTCATGATCTCTCATATGGCATTGTATGTTTTGTTTTTAACATTGCTCAGAACTATATAAAAAGCCATTTGTGTTACTACATAGGTTAACATCCTAAAACATTGCATTTTCAAAGCAGGTTAAGTTTAAAAATAGGATGTTCCCAAGAACTCTCACAACTGCAGAGGCAATTTTAATGGGAGCTGAAGCATATTGCAAATTTGAGCATTTGGTCTTCAAAAAGGTTTAAAACCAGATCGCTTTTGCAGCAATAGGAAAGGTCCAAACTGACAGCCCACACAGGATAGGAGGAGCACCCAGAGCAACTGGAACACTCGTTCAACACAGACATTACCCAATGGTAAGTTGGTAAGAGCAGTCTTTCATATCCAGGGTAGCAATCATTTAAAGTATTAAAGATTTTCTTTTAAATAATTATGCTGAGTTTCCACAGAAACCCAAGTTACCGCACAATCAAGTGGTGCCTCACTCGTCACATGCTCACGGTACTGTAAGTACTCCAGTGCAAGGGCCAGATTCTGAAAGGATTGCAGGGTCAGGCCCTATATTTGTGAAGTCAGATGACAGATTGTCATTCTAAAAAGAAAAGTCCTTATGTCATTCTTTGGTTTATTCCCATGGTTCCCAACACTGTGTCCACAAGCCCAGAAACATACACCACATGAGAAGCCATTGCTGCTAATTTGTTCTAAAAGCAAGTCCTCTACTACTGTCTGCTGTATAGCATTTCTAAAGGATTTTTTGTGTATTGAGTTTACAGAAAACTATAGGAATTCAGAGTACCCCTTACATTCTTGTCCCCAGAAGTCTAGCGACTGTTTAAAGGTATGCTTTGAGGCATGACCAGCATGCCTATAAATTCATATTGTTCAAGCTGAGGGTAAATATTGCTGAAAAAACACCCTCCTATAATTAAATGGTCATTACTAACAGTAGTTCAGCGACTATCTTAGCGTTAAAAGAAATTCAGACATTATGCCTTCTGCATATTAGTCCTCTAAGCCAAAAGGAAGGTCTTGCCATCAACTTATGAAAGAAAAGTCTCTGAAATTAAAAGGAAGGTTTGAGGGCAAAATATTGATATCAAAAGATGTGTATCACTGAGATGCATGCCAATAGAATGCATACTGAACTCTGAAAGTCTAGTTCCTATTTTTTAAATAGATTGTAGCTATCTTTTCCTCAAATGTGATAAGGAAGAAAATACCTAATTTGTTAGTTCCACGAAGAGTGAAGCAAAATTAACTATCTGATTGGCATGCAGATATGCAAGCAGTTTTTGCTACACTTCACATTGAGGTGACAGATTTTATTCTGAAGATGTTAACAATATTTCTGTTTACAAATAAAGAGACTGGTAACTAAACTCAAACGAGATGGCTGTTGATGACCAGTGACACCACCTATTTTTCAGTAGAACTCAGCTTTAATGTGCTTTTATAGAAAGACTTCCCAACACTGGTTTTGCTTCCTTCCCAATTCCACAGAAATAGCGCAAAAAAAAAAAAAAATCAAGACCGGACAGATTGAGTTGTTACTAGTTGGTAAATAGCCACAAGTCTCGTATTCCAATGTTATTTTTGATTGCAACAAATATAGGTAATTCTTTATAACCTACTGCCAGTGGCTGTTTATAAATCTCTCTTTGTTTTAACAAACACTGGTCAGTAACATGAAAGATTAATTTGCAATAACTACTTGGCACTAGGTTAATGTACTTGCTAAGTTGTGATATACACAAAAGCACTTACAGAAATGTCAAACTTCTATAACTTTGTTGGGGTTTTAATGTCACATATAATTACAATTTTCACAAGCATTTTTTTAACATGTCCATCTACCAAAAAAGAAAGGCTTTGGAGGCTCCAGTCCCAGCTCATCTTTTAAATTTGTTAGGCAATAATTTAACAATCCTTGCCCTCTATACAGAGATACAGGATGGTACCAAAACTTAACTGTAAAAAAAGAAAAGAATTTGCAAATTAAATTGACTCCGAGCATTCCACTGCAAAAAAGCAACACAGCTGTGAACAACTGGAAGGCCACAAATCTGAATTTGTCAAAATGTTCAAGATTTCTTAATGTTTATTTTGTGGTAAGAACTGATTAACTATTCGCTTTTCAAGAAAAAAGGTCAGCCTGAAAACCCTGATCTATTAAGTCACTTAGTTTAAATAGTTCCAAGTAAATGTTAGCCAGTTTAGAAGGCTAATGCATATAGAACATCCAAATGTACTCACTTGGCTGCTTAAGCTGTGTGTTTAAATCAAAATTTCTAACTGTGGTAAAGAAATGCCAACATAGATGAAGGCCAAAAGATACAAAAGGTAATCATGAGAATAACAGGTGGTAAAAGCTGAGGCTCAAAAGTTTTCTTATGTTAAAAAGGCACGCCACCCTCAGGGAGCTAGACACAAAAGCTTAGCAGTATTACAACAATAAACCATGCCAGAAAAGCCTACCAAATTACCCAAGTGCCTACTGGGAGGGAACAATGAGGAAAACAGGCCACTCTTGCTCTGTTCTGTTTGCAGGGAAATGGTCAATTTAAATAGGCAAATTTAGCCACATTAAGAAACATTAAACAACAGCTACCCCAAGAAACCAGAACAAAACCTGACCTTTGGGTCAAAGACCATAGACAGGTTTTCCCATGTCATGTAGCTGAGTGAGTTCAGATTGGCAATGAAAGGGGGTTGGGGGGGGGGGGGGGGGGGGAGAAAAAAAAAAAAGCTTTAGACATGTGACAGGAATAAGCACTGAGCTTTATCGAACAGTCACACCAAGCTTCTCCAGCACACGCACTCCCTTTTCTTGGTATTCTTGTCGGGTCATCCAGAAGTTGTCTTTGTCTTTCATGATGTCTGCTAGAACTGCACCACCTAAGAATACCATGTGCTTTCGACGAGGTGGATCTTCAATTCGGATCTTAAATTTCTAGGAAGGAAAAGGGAGACCATATTGTTGGGACTCAACATAAAACCACACAAAAAAACCATGCCATTTGCTGCAACAGTGGAGTAGGAATTGTTCAATACGGAGAATGTGCACACAAAACTAGAGGGCTTAGCTGAGGGCGCTCAGTGTGCAAGCTTCCAGCTTGTGCAATCTGAAGGAAAATAACTATGATGCACCAGAAATTAGAGACAGACAGATGTATTTCCTAAAGTTACTTAGCAAACTATCCATTAAAACAACAAAAACCAAAACGACATGCACACAATGCCCCCCCCCCCAGCATTCAAATGTAAAACATGGATTTTGAATTTAGCATTTCATGAACAGCACGGAATTTCTAAAGTTTTTTTCCAGTGCGTGGCTAAGATTATCAGAAGAGTGGACTTATTCACAAAATACTGCAGGGTTTGTATAAGCAAAGTTAGGCTAAATCATGGATAGAGACAACAGGAAAGGAACAGTCTTATGCATATATTCTGACCACAAGAGGGCCTAAAGAATTCTCCTAGTGGATTTCAACTTTAACTCTCCTATAGAAGAATGAACCAAAGTAGCAAGTTATTTGGAATTTTTTTATTTGTAAAAAATTAAAAACAGACCAGGTCTCAAAGTTGGGTTAAGGTTCAGAAGTTAAATTATTTTGATATGGTTAATATTCTGTACATTTAAAAGATTATCTGGATAATAACTGAACTTTTTTTTTTGGGGGGGGTGAAATAAGCTGTTAGAGGATAGATGTTATAATAAAGGATATTTTTTTAAAATCTGGACATAATTCAACGTTAAAAACAACATGCATAAAGCATTTCCTCTATAAAAAAACCTGCTTAAAAAGCAGGCAGCAATGCAATACAGGTCTAGTTCTGTAACATATGAGCAATACTGTTATCTGAACATAACAGTAATCAATGAATAAAAGGGAAAGGGGACAGAAAATTGACCTGCACAGAGTAATGGTAGAACTGTTAAAGAAAAACTTGGCTACACGGGTGAACTACTCAGAGGTTAAATTCAAACCTGTGATATGCAGCATGCAACAATACTCCAGAAACCCCCCCCCAAATAAAAATCCCAGTTGATTTTGCTCATATAACAGTATTTTATTAAGATACAGGGGGGCTTTGAAACACTAAAGCTTAAGAGCACATTTACATGAAACAAATCCAAATTTCAAACTTCACTTAGTACCAGAGTATGGCCTTACTTCAAGTTCATTTCAAGAAAGACAGAATGTTAAGAGACATATGGCAGGAACTGTTCTTTTCTATTCCTGTCCATCTGGCTCCCTCTTGTGGTAATTCAGGATACTGGATGTAGCTACGAATAAGTGTGTAAAATCATTACTTACAGAAAGTTTTTCAACATCTCCTTTGAGAACTCGCTCCAGGTACAGCTGTTTAAGTTCACGTTCCAACCGTGAAGGCAGCCCAGGGTACATAGTGGAACCTCCAGACAGCACAATGTGCTTATAGAATTCAGACCTAAAGAAAAAGCATTCTTTCTAGTGTCTCCTTGCATAACTAGTAGATACCCGTGTATAAACAAATGTAAAACCAAGAAATACAGACAATTATCACTGACGCAAAGCCTATACATTCAACAGTAAAACAGCTATATTTTTCTTGCTCAATATAAACTCTCCATGAACAGTGTCCTAGAGAGCAGAGATCTTAAGCACAGGTAGGTGTTCTTCTCCTAATTATTTTGTTATTTACTTTTAAGCACTGTAACTTTTGTTCTTTAACTGATGTTATTCTGGTCTATCCTTTTTTGTTGACAGAAGTTAGAGAGAAGTATTATTGAATGTTCTGCTCTCACCTGGTGTCAATGTCAGCAGCCTGGATGGTGTTAAACAGCAATTCAGCAACACCAACCCCCTCTACATTGATTAAATGAGGCTGAAACAAGGCTTCTGGTGCCTCAAATCGTTCACCACCAACTTTGATAATCCTGCCATCTGGGAGCTATAGAAAAGAGAGCACAATTTTAACCTCATTTTAAATTTCTACACTGCTTAACAATATGAAACAGAAAATAAATCTTTGTCCAAATTTGCAACAGCAATACCAAGTCTTGCAATTAATTTTGTGTGTTTTTTCCACCTACGTACAGAAGTTAGAAACTTTTCAAGTTTTAGCCACATACCAGAGAGATTCTTTGTAAGCACAGTTTAAGTTAGTTTTAACGTATCATGAGTTACGTTAAAAAACGTAGTAGTAGGAAAAGTTACTGTGCTTTTCACTAGTCAGAACAAGATATCAGTTTTCAGGATGTCTCAACAGCTAGATGTATGAAGCTAGAGATCTGGCAACCATCTGCTGTTCTCCCAGTTTTCTATTTTCTCCAAGTTTGCTTTGGTAATACAGTAATTTGATTTCAACTATTGATTAAAAAAAAGGAGTAGAAAATCTCATTGACAAAAAAAAAAATCATAATTTTGCTGTTGAATACCCTCCACTTAAAATATTCTGATAGGACAACATTGGCATGGCACATATGGTACACCCTGTAAGAGAAGGCAGCTTTAAGCAACTCCTCTCATAAACCATCCTGTCAGAAAAGAAAAGAAAAGAAAAGAAAAGAAAAGAAAAGAAAAGAAAAGGGTAAAGACATAAGAAAAAAAGAACCACGGCTGTTAAAAGAGAAAGACATTAAAAAAAAAAAATGGATGTCCATACACTTGAGAGATTTTGGACTTTAGTAGGTTTCCTTTTTACTGTTGTTGGGGTTTTGTCGTCTCTAACCGTTAGAAAAGCTTATGACTTTACATCTATAATGTTACTATTTTTTTTTTTTTTTTTTTGACGAACACCAGTATTTAAGTTAAAACTATGATTTTTCTATTCCTAAATTACTCTCTCTCATTACTTACCGTATAAGACTCAACTAATACTGTGGTCTCCAATGCCAACTTCTGTTCCTGTTCTATGTTGTATCCCACATAACATAACTTTTCCTTGATCATTCGAACAGTCTCAAAATCAGCAGAATGGTTGAAGGCATAGCCCCTCAGTAACAGCAGCTGTTTGAAAATATTCAAGTAAAGTTGGAGTGACTCAGTTTTGTATCAGTGATTAAGTGTGAACATACATTTAACTGATTTTTTATTCAGGGACATACTGACTTCAATGAGAAACATGGCTGAGGTCAAAGAAATCATGCTTGTAACATAAAATAAGAACAGAGGTCAAGTTACTCATTTCCAACAGCAGAAAAATCATAGGATTACTCTGGAAACTGGAAATCACATTTACCACTATAGTTCACTATAAATGATTTTTTCAAACAAAAGAAAAAGGCAAAAATCAGATGCTTCCTCTGAACTAATTAGGTGCCACCCTGCCCTCAGAGCTCAAGTGTGTTAATATCACTTATAATGGTACAATTCATTTTAATTTACCACTTTAATTGGACCAGAGTTGCTATTTCTACAGAGCCACATGAAAAAGCTAGCAAAGCTGTTCCTACATCTTAGAAAGTCTTTAAAGGCTGACTCCAATTTTAAAGATCTACAAACACAGAAAATGCCCCCATCACTAGACTGGCTAAATCCCAAACTACACCAGAGCAAAATACTAGCTTTAATATGCAGGTCAAGAAGTATGTATTTTTGCCAAATAAGACATAAATCTTTTTTTTATAATATAGTCATTAAATGATTAAATTTGAATCAGGAGTGGATTCACCCATCTTGTGAAACTGGACCATGTGGAGTCCAAATTCAGACAATAATACTTCTTATCCTAAGGAACTAGGAGAAGGTGCAAGTTATACTTCAATTCAAACTGGAACTTTGTATCTTAGTATAAATCCAGCCTATTTTGGAAGTTTCTAAGGAAACATGATGTCATCTAGTACACCACATCTCAAGCCTAGCTTCTCCTGCGAGGTAGACATGATCCAGGAGCACCCTGTCTGTAATCAGTTTGCTGTTCATATTTAGAATGTGGTTTATATAACCCAGGGGTGTCAAATTCACCTTGTGTCCCATGCTGGATCTGGGGTGTGGGCCTCTGTGCAGGCCAAGTACAGCCCAGGACAGGAGGTAATGGTGGTATCAGCTCTAACCTGGAGTACGTGGCAGTGGCATTAGCAGCTCTGGCTCTGACCAAGAGCATGTAGCAGTGATGCGAGCCCCCTGAGACATGCCTGTGCTGGAACTGGAGCTGAGGCTGCTCCTGAATGCTCTGTGCCACTGTGGCAGCTCCAGCACAGATCACACGGCAGGAGCCATGCGGCCAAGAAGGTAGGGCTGAGGTAGTGGAAAGAGGCAAAGGAAAAGGAGGGCAGACAGGGTTGTGGCAGCCTTCACTCCCCCTCCTGCCACTAAGTGTCACTGACACCAGGGCTCAAGGGCCCTGGATTCTGCAACAAACTACTCCTCCCAGCTACATTACCCAAAAATCCAGTGACCAACTGGCAGTCTGGCTGGCCAGATAAGAGTACCCCTGGGGGCTGGATCTGGCCCACAGGCTGTAAGTTTGACACTCTTGATGTAATCCACAGACTAAAATTGTATTTTAAAAGAGGATTCTGGAGCAAGAGAGAGATTCCATAGCAAATTTTCCTATAATAGCTAGGAAACATTCTTCTTTCTGAACAACTTTTAGTAGCTTGTGGAGCAAAGTATTTGATTTTAAAATCCAAATCTTGAAGACAATATAAATGTGCTTTCATTAAGACATGGACAAACTCACGTTTTCTTTTTTTTCTAGTTTACCTTGATAAGGTATCTGGTAATATCCCTCCCAGCAATGTCTAGTCTTCTGGTGAGATGAGGAAGAGAGAAACCTTCATACACGGGGCAAATATGAGTTACACCATCTCCAGAGTCCACAACAACACCAGTCAATAAGCCTAAATAGGACGATATTAGATCCAAAGGCAAAGATTATTAATTAATTGCATTATTTCACACCCCTGTAACTAAGGCAACCTAGCAGGCATGCTAACATCCTGATGAAAGAACTGGCTTAATTAAGACAAATTATTTCCTTGACTTTATGGGGAAATCTGTTCCCACTTTAAAATAAAGTGTGGAGCTAAAATAAGTGCGCTACTTTATTATACCCACTTATTTCAAGGTTTATTTGACAATTCTGTATGAACTTCCCCAACTTCCCATCAAATTGTATTCCAATTAAATAGAGAACACTCAACTTGTTAAATACTGGCTAGGACAAGCTTCTTGTTTTCTGCACTAATGTGCAATTTAATATTGGCCTCATTTCTAAACAGTGCTTACCTGGAGCTCATTCGCGTGGCAATTTAGCTTGTCCAATTTAGCTTGTCTGAATAATTAAAAGCAAAAGTCTTAATTTTTTGGTCTGTGCTCAAGTGCAATATTTTATAAATCTATAGGGAATTTTTTAGGCCAAAGTCACTTCCAAAAACTGAAATGTAAAACTGTCCAGTTCATAGGTTGCACTGTAGTTTTTCAAAGGGCAGTGCTTATTTAGAAATTTCCTACCCTTATTTCCTACCCTAAGGAAATATAATACTACATCAAGGAGTATTTCTGTTGAGAAGATACAACACCATGTGACCAGTCAGAAAGTGAAACTTGCTTCTATTGGGGTCAAGCAAGCAAAGTGTAGAAGGAAAGGTGAACAAATGTTGGAAAATAAGTTAGATGTAGAATCCTTCATTTTTGTTTCTGACATGTTAACATAAGCAAAATTAGAGACCTTTAACCTGAGAATGTCTTTTAAATATGGTTTTTAGGACAGGTTATATTAGATATTTTGGATTTTGATAAAATGTTGGATTTCATAAGTCACTCTCGAGTCTTGACCCTTTGAGGCTGAGGATATTTTGAATCAATTACACCAAGGACACAGGAGTTGTCCCAATACTGCATAATGAGACGAAGTCATTTGGAATAATCCTTAACTAATCTACCAATGAAATATTCCTCCAGAAGGCTAAAATGGAACAAAATCATCACTGCAGCAAGAAAAGAACTAGTCATAATCACAAGAGAATACTTCACTAATACTGTTGTGGAATCTTGGTAATAAAAAAATTAAATCTTTTGTTATTTTAATATTAAAATGACCCAAAACTCAAGGTAAAAGCAGCAGTTACACTTAGCAGTCATAATTTAATAGCAACCACATAATGCACTGAAATAATCTTTAATTTGAAGGCAAAAAAAACAAGTATAATAATACAAAAGGTCTCTAAAGCAGTGACTAATACTACATACCATCTGCATAGCAATTCCTAGGAAAACAGGGCATGTAAAAGGAAAACATGGATCTCTTTCAAAGAACAAACACCGTGTTTGTCAACATCAACTAGACTTAACCCTTCTGGATATGGATTACGTATTTAGAAGTCTCACAGGTCCCAAACACTTGTTTGGCTGGTAGTTTGCAAGTGTTCTACTTTGTTTGATAGCTAACTTGTATATATAGTAATTGTCTGAGCAGCATTCATTGACATCCATATGGGCCCACAGACTTTATTTTCCAAATCTTCTTGCCTAACCATCAAGCTAACAAAAAAGAGGAATCTGATTTTTTCATGTGTTGAGCACCTGCAGCTCCAGTTGACAAAGAGAACTGCAAGTGTTCATCACCACTGTGGGAGGGGAGAAAAGACACCCCAAAAAATGATCAGACCATTATTACTTAAAGCCTTAACTTTTGGCATATTCAGTGGAAACCTCTAAGGCAGTCCCTTGATGCTGTGTGAAGAAAATGGCTGCAGTTCTCTACACTCTTAGGACTTCTGGTCTCATAGCCTGGAAGTAGCTTGAGATTCAGTTCCCTGATATGGAATGGCAAAGTTTATAACCTAAATTAGTAGTTTTCAAACTTTCTGAAGTCATGAAACACTTTCAAATCATTTCTGCCACAGAACCCCTACTTCCTATCCTGTGAGCTGATGCAGAGAGTCTGGCAGGGGACTGCCTCGGCTACTTCTTACTTCCAATCTCCTTGTGGAACCCCAGCGTTCTTCAGAACACGGTCTGAGAACTGCTGACTTTAGCCAGTGATAGCTAACCTTTTTGACAGGCCTGCTAAAAGTTAAGGCCAGCCCTCTCCCCAAATGCCATTCTGATCCTCACTCCCCAGAGACACACACATGATAGATTGCGTCCTAGGCTCTGGTATGGAGGCATAAGGGCTTGAGCCTAACAGCCATGGGGAGCAGAGGAGGACACTGCTGTAAGAGAAGCATCAATGCCAAGAGCCAGGTTAGCCTTTCAAGGACTCTGCCAACCACTACAGTTTTATGTAGTGAAGAAGGACCCTAAGTCCTGAAATTCGTGGCAGCTGCAAGGCCAGGGAAGGGGACACCTGACACCATCTTGCAGCAACATCCTGATCCTGCTCCACTCCATGCAACCGAAGACATGCCTCCCTGCCTCTATTCTAGCATCTCCCTTTACTGAACACCTGGGACTCATGTGCCCCACATGACAACTCCCTATGCTACTTGTTACAGGTTAGCCATCCCCTAACCTAAGCTAAAGTGGGAATGCTGAGTACATCTCCCTTTAAGTGAAGGAAACGGATCAGAAGAAAAATCCCCCCCCATTAAAAGTGTGCGTCAGATTTTAGCCTGGAAAGAATTTCTATTGTTCAGGTAACTCAGTGAAAGGGACTGAGGGAGGGGTTTTGGCACCACCTTAACTCAAGCAACATAAATATGTCAGCTGGATGAATGTTATCTTTTTCACTTTTCTTCTCTTTTATAAGTTTTGCACTTTGGAAAAGCTTGGGATTTTTCTCCTACTCCCTCTTTAAAAAGGGGGTCAGGAGGGAATCATAGTTGGCACTAGATGAAGTTGTTTCGACTGTTCTTCTGCTATAACTTTAGTCTGTAAACGTATCCATGTTCAGCTGTTAATATCTTGTTCTTAAATCATAGAAAATATGGGTTGGAAGGGACCTTAGGAGGTCATCTAGTCCAACTCCCTGCTCAAAGCAGGACCATCCCCAATTAGATCATTCCAGCCAAGGCTTTGTTGAGCTGGGCTTTAAAAACCTCCAAAGATGGAGATTCTACCAGCTCTCTATGTAAGCTGCTCCAGTGCTTCACCACCCTCCTAGTGAGAAGTTTTTCCTAATATCCAACATGTGTAGCACAACAGACCAACATATACAAGCTCTCTTAGTTTATTGTTCTTGACTTAAAAGTTGAGGTTACAGCTGTTATTGGGAGAAGATGGTCCATATCCTACCATTTAAAAGATCAAATTCACCATGGACCATGGTAGGTACAACGAGACGAGATGAAAGGAGTCACATTAACATGCACGCTTGAAATTTACTCTTTCAATCCCAGCCTACTGCAGTTAATAGCAAACTGACACTTAAGTCAAAGGAGGCAGAATGTCACCTCCACTCTGATTTATTCCAATTTATCTACAGTAGCCAAGCCTATTCTCTCTACTGAACCTAAAATAAACACAAATCACATAAACCTTTTCACAACTGTTCAGTAAATACTAAAAAGCGAATACAAATAAACGGTGGGTCAATTTGCACTCCAAAGAGAATGCAAATAATGCAACCAGCTCTCAGTAACTTTTAGGTTGCAGGGAACATGGATGCAGCACCACGAAAGAATCAGAACAATTGAGACATAAGCCATCATAGAAAGTTAACCAGAATTCACTGCAATTTGATTCAATTAGGAGGAGTCAAAGATAATGGGGTTGGTCTTAAAGCATCTTCTTGAAGTCCGAAGATACACTAAGGGCTACCTGAAAATTACATTTCAAATGTCAGAGATGTAAGGACGGTTTGACTACATTTTAACAATAACCTATATACTTTGGTTTACAGGGAAAGGAGAAATAAATTACCAGCAACGAGTACTTCTGATCATCTGTTTTTCCTTATAAACCCTACAATCTTGACTATCCAGTCAGCTGTGCTTACTTATACAGGGTCTTCATAAAGTCGTTGTACACTTTTAAAACTTTAGAAACTTAGGTTGTACGTATGATAGAAACAATCTGTGAACAGCATTTAAAAGCAAATCTATTACAGTTTTAGGACAACTAGAGTACACAATGCTAGACTTTAGGTAGTAATTAATTTATTCTTAAATAAGATGGAGCTCCATGCCACTATGCTCTGAATGTACGACAGTTCCTAAATGACGTTTTCTCAGAGAAGTGGATAGGCAGAGGTGGACCAATTGCTTGGCCACCTCATTCACCTTACCTGTTGCCTTTGGACTTCTTTTTATGGGGACATGTTAAAAGTGTAGCTTATTTGTCAAAACCACATTCTTTGGTTAAACTTAGGGATAGGATCACCACTGCAATTAGTGCAGTAACTCAAGAGCAACTGGGAAGTGGTTTTCAAGGAGTTGGAATATTGGATTGAGCACTGTATCACAATGGATGGTGGTTATGTTTAAGTCTAGTATTGTGTACTCTAGTTGTCCTAAAACTTTAATAAATTTGCTTTTAAATGCCCTTTACAGATTGTTTCTATCATACCTACAACCTAAGTTATTAAAGTTTAAAAGTGCACAAGGACTTTATGAAGACCCTGTATGTAGTCAATTAGGCCCAAGATCTTTTCTGCACACCATCCTGAAACTTCAGCCAAATAATACATTAAGAAATCAAACATTCTAAGTTACCTTTACTTACCTTGGGCATACAAAGTAAGGACAGCCTGAATGGCTACATATACTCCAGAAAACTGGTAAGTCTCAAACATTACCTAAAAAAAAGAAAACATCTAATAAATACAAAAATTGCTAAACCTTTATATATTCTTAAAGGACATTTAATTGAGTATTCACATATTGCATAATCTAATCTTTACTGTCTCATATATTCTGCAGCATTCATCATTATGTCACAACCTGGTGCAATGACCACAAGTTGATCCTTTGTACTTGTCAATCTTTACTAACTTTTTGGAATGCTAATATGAAATCAGATTTTCAGCATACGAAGATTAGCGTGATTTACTTTGCCACAAGTAATACTTAATTTTTACACAGCAGTTGCTGCTAATGCAAGTAAAATAGTAATAATACCAAATAAAATTGACAAAGGCATTCCACAACTTAACAAGGAAGGGTTAATGCTGTTTATAAAAAAAAACAAAACAATTTCTCTGTGGCTTTATGAAACTTTGAAAATAAACCTAATCAATGAGTGGGAGGCAACAGTTGTAGAGCAGCCAAGTACTTTATTACTGAAGTGTGACTTTGGAATGAAATGTTTGTTAAAGGTGTATACACCTCTATGACTGAAGTGATAAAGCTAACTTTTTTTCAGGTGCCAAAATTACTTGATTCATTCATTCAATTAGCCTTTGTTAAATGTGCAAGAAGGCTGCTGAAAGCTATAAAACAGGTCCAAACTTTAATAAATCTGCACACAGGACCAATTGTGAGTGTGAGTGCAAATACCACAAGGCTATTCCCTACAGCTGTTCCTTCCTGCTCTATGTTCTTGGGTGAAGACAGAAAGGAACACAGTGTTGCCAGCTCATTTTATTGTGGTCTCATGACTTGGTGCCTTAGGAAAACACAAATCCTTCAGAAATGTAAAATGAAAAACAGTATCAGGTTTCATTATAAAAATAAGTTCCTCACCTTGTCATCATGGAGAAAATGTGAACGTAAATATATGCCATAGGGTCAGAAACCAGGTGGCAAATAATGAACCCCTCCCACCCCTTAAAAAAAAATAATTAAAAAAATAAAACGTTTTCTGAATGTTGGGGCCTTACTAATGAGTTTCTAATGTTTAGGGTACTGCGAATATATACTGTATTTACTTGAATACAAAGACAACCCTGAATATAAGATGACCCCAGCCAATAATTTGATTCTCTATCTGGAAAATTTATAAAATGAGTTACAATTTTCCAGATAGGGAACTAATTATTGAAGATTTAAGTTGAATTTGTCTACCTCCCACTGCTACAGCAGAAAAAAATAAATAGGGAAGAGGAGAAAGGGGAGTCTGTGCTCAATGGCCACCATCTTATTTAGATGAGCTGTGCTAACCTATCCTTGCAGTAGACTCTAATCAGCATGTCTGCCCATCACAGGCTGTGTGTTTTATAGTCATGCTCAGTGTTAGCTGTGTTTAAATGAACTTCGTAGTTGGTTTCCATTACTAAGTACCTGCTGCTTTTGGCAGCAGTTTAATGATAGACAGTGTATTTAGTGAAGTTTCTTTGTATGCAAATGTAAGATGAGGGGTTCCCCCCTGTGCTGATGGGGGGTGGGGAAAACACCGTCTTGCATTGGAGTAAATACAGTACAAATAGTTACGTTCATTAATGCTGCTTATTGCATGTAATGCAAGGTAAAAGTAACTCTTTCAAATGCACTAACATCCACCCGGAATAGGCAAACAGACTTCCTGGATTTAAAAAAAAAATGGCAAAGCAATGCTTTAAGCTAACCACAGTTGTTAGATAGAGCTCTATTTAGTCCTTGTACATACTGTCTTGTATGCTACTCAAATGCCTTTATTTATATAGATTAAACTATGAAAGAAGAGTATTTACCTTATGCTCAAGGCTCTATAAACCATTAAAATATTTTAAGTACTAAAGAAACACTCCATATATAAGAGGATAGTGGTTCATGGAATCTAGTCCTCACTGAAGACAACTTAAATAAAAGCAAAGGAAACAATTTTTTTTGCTGCTATGAGTCAAAAGCAATTGACCATTTCACCTCGTCTCAGGCTTTTTACAAGACTCGAAGAATACCTGGATGTATTTTAACTTGCACAGAACAGTGGCATTTGCACTATGTGGTATTCTGAAGCCTTTTCAGTAGCTTTCAGCATCTTAAGTTGATTAAACTAGAAGCTCACTTTCCTACTGAAAGTCAACAGGAGCTAGGTGCTTTACTGCCATTTCTGCCTTAGAAAAGAATAAACTGGGAGGGGACTTTTCTAGGTCAGTGAGTAGGCTACAGCATATTACTATTCTTCTATTTTATATGGGAAGAAAATGATTCAGATAAAAATTAAAAAATTACATTTTTTTATATTTAAAAGAACTGGAACATATCTAAAATACTTCTGTGTGTGTATTTTTATGCCTCAGTTTAACAGGATATTTGCGCAAGATTAAAGCCCTAACTCTTACTCCCTCCCCCCTGCCTTTTTTTTAAGCATGCCATCATATTTAGGAATGGCTGCAGAGTTGAAAGAATAAATAAGTTATTTTACAATATCAAGAGCTGACAACTGAAAATCTGCTAGCTCAAGCACATTGCAAGCGACTAGGAAAACCAGCGTTATCTAAACTAGTTTTGTGCGAGCACACTTGAGAAAAAAGAAGTTGAAGACACCAAGTCCAAGGAACGTACCAAGACCAAACTGTAGATCACCCTGCCACAAGGTTATAAATGTTTGCAAGGCAGAATGGATGAGCTTCCTGACATGGAAGACAAATTTAGCAAAATACCCAGGTAGATTGTCAGCGTTCAAGTTACCACTAGTTAATAACAGGCTTCTGTAGCTTCTGTTATTTAGCGTGTACGCAAAGTAATTTCCTAAACTAAAAAGGCAGATATATAGCATTTTACCGCAAAAAGGAAGCAAGGAAAAATTAAGCAAGCAAAAATAAGTAACCTGACTTAAGCAGTAAGTGCCTGCCAACAGTTGTAACCCTAGGTCAGTCGAGGCCTGTAAGCAACCTAAGTGCAGACTGAGTTTATAAATGAAAAACTGCAATAGAAAAAAGGTATGCAAAATTTTAAACTGTCAGTAACCAAGTAAAATAAGCATATAGGTTGCTTCCTTTACACTTTGCAATGCAACTCCAAAATTGGAAAAAAGTAATTTGCAAAGGCAAATATTTATTCTCTGACATCTATAATTGTCATTTCACTACATGACAAATACATGTTGACAGATTTAATAAGTATTAACAAAATTATTCTATTCAGAAGCAGCTTTCCTTCTATTAAGAGCAAGTTTTGTTGCCAAAATTATCTATTTTTCTCACATTACCATCTTTCAAAGAACTGTGCTTAAGACAAAATTACTAAAAATAGGAACCAAAATAATGTAGGCTTTTCATGGAGGCACTTATAAGCCTGTAACAGATTATTATACCCCAGGAAATTATGCACAGAAAAATTCAAAATTCTGTGCAGACAATTCAAAATTATACAAAATTACATTATTATTATTATTTTTACATATTAAACTAAATATAACACGATTTGTACTTTCTTTAGAAATATATGCAGGTACTTGTGTGTGGGGGGAGTGTGGGGTGTAGTTGGGGGATGGATGTCAGATGTGTGTGTGTGTGGGGGGGAGGGGCTTGTGAAGGTGAGTGGGGGGGGGTTGTGGATACGGGAATGCATGAGGTTTGTTGGGGAGCATATGGAGTTTGTGGGTGGGTGTGGACTTCCCCTGCTACACACCCCACCCCATGCACAACCCCAGTATAGCTCCCCTGCCAAAATGCCCCCCCACCTTGCCGCAGCAGGCAGAGTCCCAAGCAGCACATGGCTCCAGCCAATCCTGGGGGTGGCACATAGCCAGCCCAGTTCAGCCTGCTTGCAGGGCCTTTGGGCCAAACTGGGCTGGCTCCGTGGTAGCACATGGGGCTCTCAGCACTGCAAGTGGAAACCATGTGCAGCCCCAGGCACTTAGCTGCAGCCACACGCTGCCAGGGCTTCTGCCTGCCCTCGCCAGGTGCACCCTGAGGGTCTACCACCAGCTGTTGCCACCATTGGGGTGGGGGAGGACATGTGGCAGGGTGGCCTACACACACCCACAAACTGCACACCCAATTCCCCTCTTCTGCACGCAGAAGCTTCTCTTCCCACTTACCAGCTACACCACAAGAATTATGTGATTATGCACAGTCATGTTTTACGCGCAAGTTTATGTGGGTGTATAATTGTCTAATTCCCTGGTGTGTAAATTATGAGTAGACCCTAAACGATCTCTCCCACTTCAGGCTGCAATGTGGCATTCAAAGGCCAGAAGCAAAATCATTTTTTTTTTTTTAATGGTTTCCCACTGGATAATCCCAAGCACCTAGTAAAGGTTAGGTGATTGTTGGAAGCAGCCGAGTCAACATTGTGCATTCTGCCAAGTAAACCTTTCTTTACTTCCCCATCTACAGCATTAATATTTTACTCTTTCCACTGTAAGCATTGCTGGCCTACCAAAAACAACTGGAATTAAATTTATTTAAGACCTGAGCTGCCAGGATGTTGAGGAAGTCTCCTTTACCAATCCAATATATTAAAATCAGCATGACTGCTCCCCCACACTTGAAGGCAAGCATGAATTTATTAAACGTTTTTCTAGACTAGATCTGCTCAGAATACTTCAGGATTATGGCACTGAGGAAAGGAGGTTAATGAAGATTAACTGCTTTTTTGGAAGACCTTATGTATATATTAAGCATCAGTCTACTTTATGCACAAATATGCATGAACATACAAGAATATCCAAACTTTCAGTGCCTAGAGCTCAGTAGTTTCTCAGTGAAGAACCTTACATGGAATGAAAACCAGCTTAAACTTTAGAATTAAGGAAGTCTGTTTGACTTTGGTTAAATCAAGTTTAGTAAACTGGGTTAAGATACTTTCTGGCTAGAAGTTAAGGGGAAAACTGTGAGACTGAATCGCTCTTAAGTTGTTTCAATACAGTTGTACCTGTTAGCTATACCTTAGTACCTGTCATCATCATCAGCTGCTGCTCTCTACAAAGAGATTCCCCACTCTGGTCAAAAATCATACCTCTACAATCTTCTCCCTGTTTTTTGTTGGATTCATCGGTGGTTCTGTGAGTAATATTTTACAGTTTTTTGTGTCAATGTTAAGTTTTTCTGGTCCAAATGTATAGTCCCAGAGGTGTTTCATATCATCCCAGTTCCGGACTATGCCATTCTCCATTGGGTAGTTAACTTCCAGCATGGAACGCAATTCACTTGCTTCATCACCAACCATAAGATCCTATAAAGTCACAATATTGAGAGATGTGTCTAAGTTTTTAATTATTCTTTTGCAGTTTGAATATTTTGTGCACTCTTCAGTTAAGTATATGCAAGCTAATTTCAAGGAATGAAACATTCTAAGTACACACAATCAGATGCAAGTTGGAACAAATTCTTCTCTTATTATATCAAGCTGGCATACACCCACACTAAATAGGCCTTTTTACTTTGAGCCATGTTTGGAAAATTTTACATGTTTAAATAAACCTTACCTTAGGAAGCTGCCAATATACCCTGCGTATTTTGTCACAATGAAACACTAAATAGACCTTAGTATGTATAGGCTCTTCACCACTGATATCTCCAGGATTCCTTTATCAAATATTCATATTTGAAAAGACTGAGATGTAAAATAGCACATACGGGTAGTAGGTGGGGTTGGCAGAGTAATTTTCCATGCATGCTGCAATCTTCTGTGCACATTACCAAAATAGGAATAATGAGTGATGCATAAGCATACAGAACAGTAGCAAAAGCAAATAAGGGACTGGAAGTTCCACGCTAGACGTTGAAACAGTAGTCTAGATTAGACCGTGCAAGTTGGGTTTTAAGAGGATAGACAGATAATTATAACCCAATTATATCCAATTTGTTCCACACCAAAAACTAAAGAACCCAAACCAAGAAAACCCAGTAACATACTTTCTTATCTTATGAATCACACGTGGGCATAAAGTTTGCACAGTAATTTCCAAACTGATTAAATAGCCCTTATATTTATTCTTTACTTGCAACTTAGTTATGCGAAATATAGCACATCTAAGTTAGCAGTACAAGAATAAATGTATTTGCCACAAGTATAAAGGAAAGCTGAACAACAAAAGGTTACTTTTGGTTGCTCTTCCCTATAGATTATTACGCTCTTCCAGAAAAAGTCTCAAGACCTGGCCTAATACCTTATTTAAAAAAAGAAAATTCAAATTTCATCCTCTTTTCTAAGAACACATTTCTATAAGTACCGATACAAGTACAATTCTATGAATTCTATTTACATTCCATTCTATGAATTTCTTCCTATGAATTCTATTTACAATGTAATAAGGAAAACAGCTGCTTTTGAACAAAGAGCTGCTCTGGTACAGAGCTTGCAACCATTGTGGGACTAACCTAAGTCTCAGCATGAACATGACTCAGCTGATCTCTTTGTCCAAGACAAGAGAAGCAAGATAAATATACGTTGAAAAATCCAATTGGAATTGTAAAACCATTTCTAGCTTTAATAATCTAAGGTGTTACTGGTAGCAAGTAAGGAAAGCAGTTTATAATGTGGTTTATATCACATGCCCCCCATCAAGTCCCTTACTAACTTTTCTGGATTTTATAGATCATTTTTAGAACATTTAGCACTTCTATAGGAAGAAATCAGAAATCTAACCTCCTAAGCTTTAGAAGGTTCATGACTAGATGAACCTTCCAAACCTATTACCAAGTTACTATACAACTATCACAGAGTTCACATAATTCTGATTTTATTTAACAGTTGCCAGTTAAAAGGACCTCAGTGAAATTTGTTTTGCTTTGGATTTGTATACCTAGGAATAGACATGGCCAAAGGAAAAGCTGCAATTCTAAAGCACGATGAAAGTCACACAAAACCCTCAAATCATCTTAAACAAAATTAAAGGGAGGAAAAACAATTCTCTTCAGGAGCATGCTAAAAAAAACATCCCACACACACAAACCCATGGGGGAAGGGAGAGTAGCATTAAACTCTTAAATAGGGATCAGTGTCAAGGTACATAATATTTTTCATCCCTTTGTACTGGGACCAATGTTTGGATAGCTGAAATTTGAGAATCGTTTCCAACCCTCATTTTGTTGTATTAGATAAAGCAGTTTAAAGTGTTAAGAACACCAAGCTGACTTTCACCCTAGAAAAGTGTTATTCTTGCATCTACACGTAACTAGAGGTCATGTCACATTCAGAAGCAGTAAGATAATCTTATGGAAAAAGTTGCTGTTAAATAAAAGCAATGAACAAATTTTAAAATAAGTATGTATTCAAATGTAAAATGTGGGACAAGACAAAACATTAAAAAGCGTCAAAAGAACATAACAGCTACCAGGTCCCATCAAGCAAAAATGGGAAACAAACAGCACGGGGGGCACCTCACTTACCATCTTTTTGTTATTCTACTTCAACAGGTCAAGAAAGGTGAAGAAAGAAGGTAGAAGCAAGAGAGTCAGAAAAGGCCTAAATGAAATCCTCAAATTATTTAAAGTACGCAGCAGAAATAAAGCAGAAAAGAGATGTACAGCTAGAAGTGTTCTGAATTAGTGTAGTTAGAGATGAGCTTATGCTCAGTGATATTGCTGCTCTTCCCAGACAGAAATGGCTACTTGGAGAGACTTGTTTCCATTAGTTACCAATATCTCATTTTTATTCACAGTATGCGACTATCTCTTCAGAGAAGCAGAATCCTTTACATATCAATTTTCCTTTATAATGAAATTTCATCCAAGGTGGAGGGTATATCTGGAACAGACAAAACTACATGCCGTATTAGAAGGTAACTAATTGCTAACAGACTGCTAAATAACCTTATTAACCTTTATTTTTGTGCAAGATGTTTATCATCTCACTCCATGGGAATTGAATTTTACAATAGCAATACAAATATTAAGATAAAAAAAAACCTGTAGCTCCTTCGACATACTGAATTATGAACAAATGGAATCCACAAACAAACATATTTGGTTAAATATTCGGGGTTTGGTTTTTCTAACTGAAATACATTATCATGAAGTGAAGTAGTAACAGTGACTTGGAAAAGTTCTGGCAGGCACTAGCCTGTTGTGCTAAAAGGTTAGGAGAATTACCAACCATTGTGGTACTCTGAGATACGCATTTCTGTGAACAAGCAGAGACAAAGATGACACAAAAGCTACTTGAACTTGTGGATTTCTTTCCCCTCCAAAAAAGTGTCTCCTTTTGGTCATGTACACTTACTGAAAACTATCAGCTTCAGTAAGGTATATTTACTTGTTCTGTTTAGAAGTAAGCATATCAGGACAATTACTGTGTATAGGCAGCACTCAGAAAACCCATGTCCAGTAGCAGAAGGGGGGAAAAAAAATTAGGTGAGATGACCATTTTCCTCACCTAATCAAAATGTGCAGAGATGGGTTTCCTTTGATAGGAACTGAGAACTATGGTATACAAACTAGAAATAAAAATGGAAGAGCTGAACCAAACAGTTTGGCAATGTCTACCCAAAATTTCTCTCTTGTTTGTTTTTTTTAAACACTGGCCCAAGCAAAATGGATTTTTAAATCCAGCTGAAGCCCTGGCATAGTTCAGGCTTCCTGAGCCAAATATTTTCAGCAAACCAGGTTCAAAAACTGCTGAAGATACTTCAAAAGCTGTATGAATAAACAAGTGCCAAAAGCATGGTTTATACCCAAACTCCATTGCTTTAGCCAAGCTGGAATTTTGGGGAAATTGTGCCAGGGAAAACGGAACCATTGTGTACTCATTTCTCTGAACTGTGGGGCTGTGAATATGGAAAACAGCATTCCCCCCCCCCCAATGGAGGATGAAGATGCTGTCAAACATGTTTTTTTTTTTTGGGGGGGGTGGGAAGAGGGGTTGTGAGAGTTTGGTTTTTTGTTTGTTTGTTTTTTTAAAAGAGCCCTTCTTTGGGGCCCATTTCACTCAGTTCTTGCAACTGGCTCACACAAAAGCCAAATATGCTCAGAATATTTTTGAAAAGTTAAATTAATAAATCTTATCAGCCTTCTATACTCAGGACTCTAAACATTCATAAAGAGCTCTACTGTTTGTAGTTAAATTAATCCATTTGAGTGTTAGTATAACTTTTTTTAATTTTTTTTTTTTTTTAAACAGCAATAGTAAAAATTTTACAAGTCAAACTTCTTACCAAAAATATCCCCCATACGGTCAGAAAGGGAGATGAGAGGTGTGTGTCACATGGCTTCCCCCTCAAGTTTTTTTTTTTTTTAGCCTTATCTTATGGCAACAATTGCTGTAAACTGTTTAAGAAAAAAGATCAGGGCACAAAGCCCTGCTCCCCATTAAAACATATTAGAGTGATTCCATGTTTGGGAAGGCAAGCTTCGCATACAGTGGGTAGGTGTAGAAAAAACCCTCACCTCCTTCAGCTGATCCTAGCACCTTTGTTAACACTAAGTCAAATTTTGACATGTTCAAAAGCCAGATGGCTGCACTGGCAAAGTGAGCCCTTGCAAAAAATACATCAGAACCCTAAAGCTTTTGGTCTAAGCAAGGTGCAGATCCACTGATGAGTATCAGGCAAAATTCCTTGCTGGGAAGTTCAGCGCCTTGCCACATCCAGCTGTTCTGTAGGGCAATGAGATTTCTGCCAGGACTGTAGCTGAACTCTGCTTGGGGAATTTAAATTTTCACATCATGTTCCTGCAAGCAGATGTCTGAAAAATATGAGGCTTCAACAAACCCTAGTACAGCAGCTAGAAAGATGGGGGCACTTCCCTTTTTTCTGTCCAGATCCTCCTACTTACTGTGAAAGGAACAAATCTCTTGCTCTGCAGCTTCTGACTGTTTGGGGAAGTTTAAATGAAGGATCTCTTGCTACTCTAGCTTTCTTACCTGCATTTTGTAAGATCTTTCCCCCAACAGAATAACTAGTGCTGCCCTCTGCAGCAGGAAACTAAGATATAACTGGTAGTTTCACTGCTGTCTATACAGTTTGAGTTCTCATTAGTGACACGGAATGGCTCACTTCACTCTGCTGCTGCATTGCTAGGTAGAGTTCATTGAAAACCAAAACTGAAAATAAATAAACTGAACGTTTGCTTGCAGACTCAAGAAATCTGCACCATATGTACTTACAGCCAAAGTGTTATCTTCGTAATCCCAAGCAGAAACTTAGGCTCCCAAGTTCTCTGGGAAAAGCTTCCCAGTCCGGGCCAATATGTAGGTTTATTTTCCAAACCTAAAATACCACCTGAGTTCTTAGACTGTAAGCTCCTCAGAGTAGGGACCATGTGTCTCCCTATGCCTTGTAAAGCACTAACTTCACTATCATTAATCAAAGCATAAGGAAAAATAAATACAAGCAAGGTTAGGCATCTCACACAGGATCAGGTGGTCTTGCTTACAACTAATTTGTATTATGCTATGTATTTTTTTTTTTTTTTTTTTACTATTCACGAAGTAAGACATTGACAGTTATAGTCATTATGCATTGTCCTAAACAAGTTACTGGGAGACTGAGAAAGGCAAGGCTTTACTGAAGAGCAGCTCACAAGGGGCCTCTCCCTCGGGTAAATGAAAAATTAGTGAAAGAAGGGCAAGCTGCCAAGGAATAACTTTCATTCACCACAGCAATAAGTGCAGGAACACAGGCAGCTACTGTAAAGCAGCTAACACACTACAGAGCCATGCCATCTTCCACCTCACATTAAATTGCTTCTGTTCTCCCATAATCTTGAATTAAGGCTGAATGGCAACACAACTGCTTTTGCCTGATTTTCCCACATCTATTCACAAGATTTGAGGCCCCTTCTGTTCATAACTGCACCCCACCCAAATCCCAAGAATCCCACCCCACCCCAGTAGTATCTCTCTACCCTCTTGACTACCACATAATGACCCAACAGAGAAAAGTTTCAAAGTTCAATAAAGCAGTGAATCAGAAGGACTGCCAGAGGATGGCAAACCAAAGGAAAACATTTTCATGCATTACATAACTGAAAGGCTACTCTGAATGTTTCTACCCACTATAGTAGAAAAAAAATATTACCTTGATTTCAATGTTTCCCACTTTGGCAGTTGATCTTATTATTGGTCTTCCAACCAAAGCTGGAAAGATGTGTTCTGGAAAATTGGAGCCTGCATATCCACACTTCACAAACTGAAAAGAGGGAAGAAATTTCATAGTTTGAATAATACACATATGCAGTACATTGCTTTGTTATTAAAAATAAGCTTACACATAGGAAGAGATTCTAAATTTGAAGAGAACAAGTCCCAGTGAGAGTCAGTAGGAAAATTACTCCCCCTAGAACAGCAACACACACAAGTACCTTTTAGAACCCTGTTTCTGAAGCAGATTCTGAAAAGAACACCGATTTCACTTGGTAGACGCACTGATCTCAATTATACAACTCACGTTCCCTTCCACACTGTGCGGGCCGGGAGTGATCCGGGCCCTTTTTCGCGCCGCGCGGCCTGTGGCCAGCAGCCCGGGCACGCTGGGTCGGAGAAAGCAGACGACACGCTGGAATTAGGCATGGACGCGTAATGGTTGATTCAAGATTGTTTACTTACACCGAAGATAGTCGCGGTGTAGGCTGGACAGTTTCCCAGGCAAAGCTCCGCTTAAATCCTCGTTTGAGGACTCCGACAGTACTCGGATCACTCCCATGGAGTTGTCGAGGCTCCGTGGATCCTTTTTGCGCGCAGGGAAGAGGGATACGTCGAGGATTGCACTCGGCGATGGGGAGAGGCTAGAGGCTGATCAGACCCCTGTTGCCTGCTTGAAATACACTGGGTCCAATAGGCTCCGCAGCACTTAGAGATCTTCACAAGACATGAAGTCTCCTCCTCCTGGTGTTCGTGGAGTCCTCCAACTTAGGCGGAAACCACTCAAGCCTTTTATACGGCTAGCAAGCCAATTGCTAGCCGCCATGCGTGAATAATTTAACGCAAGCCAATAACGGGGCTCAAATTAGAATACAAATGGCGGGAACTCCTTGCAACGTGCATTTCTTAGCTGCAAAGAAGAAATGCACACTGCAAAGAAAGCTACAAATTGGCGGGAAAATAATTCAGTGGTGCCAAAGCACACAAAACAAAAATCACACCCTTGGGTTGTGACACACACCATGCGACTCTACATTTAGACAGACTGATTATTCTCAAATGGATAACCTTTCAGGGTTGACCCACTAACAGGGGGAAAAAACCCCAACCCCCCCCCCCCGTCCGATGTGGCTGATAAATGGCTGTGCATGTGCCCAGCTGCAGCGCAGCATGTAGGCAGCTTGGAGAGCTGCATGCAGCTGGTAAGTCTGATGTGGTGGAAGGGGATAGGGGATGGAAGGGGTGTGGAGGGGCAGATCAATGTCCCCCACCGTGAGAGAGGAGTGGGGCTGGGGCAAGCACTGCCCAGTCGGGGCAGGGCAGAGTGAGCAAGTGTCAGACCAACAGCTTGTCCAGGGGGCGTGGGGAGGGGAGGGCCAGCTCCCGCTGCTGCGCGCCACTCATCCAGGAGCCTCTGATCCAGCATTCACCTACTTGTCCGGTGACTCCTGTCACTGCTCCCGCAGCTTGTCCAGGAGAGCGGCACGTGCCTCCGGATCAGCACTAAGTGACGTGGGGTGGGCTAGGGCTGCACAGGGCTCTTCCCACCCTGCCCCATGCAGATCTGGTGGCACAGGCTCCCCCCATGTCCTCCCGGATGAGCAGCAGTGGGAGCAGCAGTGGCAGCCAACGGACCAGTGGGCAAGTGCTGGACCAGCGGCGCACAGCAGCAGGAGCCACCCCTCCAGCCCCATGGCCAAGCCATGGTTCTGTCCTGTGCCCACCGCACCCTGGCTGGGCAGCACTTGCCCCAGCCCCCACCCCACTCCTCCCTCACCACAGGGGCCTTGATCTGCACCCCTCACACCCCTTCCCTTCCCACTCCGCTTCCACCACACCAGACTTACCAGCTGCATGCAGCTCTCCCAACTGCTGGGCTGGTATCAGAAATTGGATCGGTATCAGCTGAAGTGCCACCTTAAAAATCGGCTATCAGTATCGGCCCCAAAAATCTCTATCAGCGCAACCCTAACTATTACAGTATACATATAACTGATTTCTTTTAAATCGTTCATAGAAGCAAATCAGTGCATAATGTCAAACCCATCCAATCCCAAAACACATGCAATCTGCTTTGCAGTCTCAAGTTCTGCAAAGTCCTTGAACTCAGTAAACCTATTACTGGTAATATGAATTACTTTATTGATTAGTAATGGCATACCCATGTTTTCATATGTCACTCCTGTCATTCCCTCCCCCCTCAAAGTTTCTCTCTACCCAATTTGTGAACTGGACTATAAAGATGATGGCCATAACTACCATAGCTCCACATGTGTACTAATTCATGCTTCTCTGGAGTTCACATCAACTGAGATTTTCTAAAAATACAATGAGGAATCTACCTCTCTATCAAAAATGGTAGTATATGCATTACTGCATTTCTGTTTAGAAAAAGGATATGAAACTTGTCATGGGAAAGAGCCAACTGGTAGTTTAATTAAAATTCCCTGGACTACAACTAAAAAACTGAAGATATACCCATGCCTCTGTCCACAGGAGAGCTCCCATCAAGCAAAGTCCACACAGAGTTGGTTATTAGGCAAAGTAAACACTAACATTTTAGTGAACAAGTCTAATTTTCATTCCACGGCCTGCCATGGGAAAGCAAGAGGGGGAAGTATTTTTTTTGCCTGTGATTGCTCTCGCTTTTCTTTTGCTTCACTTATTTTTTTTTATTTTGTCAGCTCCAACAATAGACCCATTTTGACGTTTGAGGAACGAAAGAGCTTTACTTAATATTTTTGTCTCCTCTGCAAAAGGCAAAACTAATTTCCAAGTAGGAGAAGGCTTTCCAGGAATATAAAATAAATTAGAAAGACAAGTTCTTGTGATCCCTTCTGCTTGTGTTGAGACCACAAATATCTAGAAATTATTCAAATTTGATCTACATCTAAAAGAAAGTGGTGCCTGCTGACAGCAAGGAAGGGGCGCTAGTTATTTTAGGTCTGAACTGGATAGAGTCACAAAACCTATCTGTTTGTGTGTTTTTACACTTAAGAAAGGGTATTTAAGAAAGCCTGAAGTGCTCTCAGGGCGCACTGATTAATGAGGAATAGCTCCTTACAAGTCTATTACTCCAAACTCGTACCATACACAAAACCTCAGCAATCTCACAATATTGCTTTTGGTTAAACAATATTACTATATTGCTTAGGACCCCTGATCATAGACCAAGATCCTATGGATGCCCCAAAGAGACAGTCCCTCCAAAAAACTTGCAATCCAACAGACAGCAACAGATTAGCAGGACTGTCGCATTTCCTATGCACTTGTGAAGTTACAGAATATTATTCTGCCTCAACATACCAGGTTTTGCAACAGCGTAGGCTTGATGAAAATGGGGTAACATTACCGTTACAGATGAAGCAAAAAGCCTTAGGGAGCATCTGAGTCTAGTGTCAATGATGTCGTGGGCAGCATAAAACTTAATTTTTTTTAAATGATGTTTTCCCCTTATCTCTATGCTTCTAAAGGTCCTGCACCAATCTGAACTGTCACTAGCTTTGTTCACTGGGTTCATAGCTTTTTATACAGCTGGCATGCCCCAGAAAAGTAAACATATAAAATATTTTATCCCTGTTTAAAAAGTACCACTCTCCTGGTTTAATGCAATTAAGTCAGCTGGAGAGAAATTCCGTGAAGGAGCAGGTATCATTCACTGCCCAACACATTTCATAGCTTCTCATGGACATCTGTGAAATTGGATGCATACAGCCAAAACCAAAAACAGCAGCATTATATCCACAGATGCGTCTATTGCTTTTTTCCTTCCCTCACAATATAACCTGCACACCTGAAACTTGAGATGCATTATCGCAGGATGCTTTAAAAAGCAGAATGGTTTTTACAGCTTGTGTTAAGTGCGACTCTCTCAATCTGAGCTGCCAGCGTTTCACATGCCTTGAGGACTGAGAAGGTAAATACCCTTTTCTGGCGCACTGGTTGAGGAGTTAGGCCATCACATGCAGCAGTAACCAGCGTTTGAATCTAATGACATTTCAAAGGGCTGTAGACAAATACCACTTGAAACGGGAGAGATTAACTGACACTTTGGACTGTTCATCAGCTGTTCTGATTTAACTTATATCTGTCCATTCTTATATCAGCATAAGCGAAGATAAACCACTATAACTTTAAGCCTCCTTCATTTGAGCTAGAGAGAAAACAAATTTTAAGTTGCAGTTGTTCAGCTCCATTTATACCAATACATAAACAGAAAAATGTAACAGTTTTTATGGCCATGAGAAGCTTCAGGTGCCAATTTGATTCGGAGACTTGGCCTGATTCATCAGCTGAATCTCCTAATTGAATCAGGAGACCAAAAAAAAGGTCTGAATCGATTCAGAAAAGATTCAGAGAGCTTTGGAGATTTAGGCAGTCCCCGCTCACTGCCACAGGGAGCTAGACGATAAGCGGAGAGAGGTGGCATGGGGACCCATCCCCTGCCTGCTCCCCCAGCCCCCCTTTGACCTCCCCCAAGGCTGCCCCACCTGGCCCCAGCTCCTGGTTCTTTAAAGAAAATGTCCTGCACTTATCAGCTATTGCAGTGGCCATTGGGGCTTCTGGGGGTTTGTGGCAGAGCCCCCACGCAGCGTGGGGCATTGGGGACCACCCCCCTGTTTGTTTGTTTTTTAATGACCTGACACTGGGGTGGGCATGGCAGCCATGGGAGGGGACTGGGGCTCATGGCAGAGCCTCCCACACAGTACGGGGCAGCAGGGATTGCCCCCCTGCCTGGCAGCAGCCAGCGAGTGGGGGCTTTTTAAGAGCCAGGATGAGCTAGGATGCTGGGGCTGGGAGAGTGGGTAGGGGATGGGGGCTCATGACAGAGCCCCCCACCCATCATCGGGCAGTGGGGAGCAGCAGGGATCAACCCCCTGCCTGGCAACAGCTGGTGAGTGCCCTGGGCTTTTTTTTTTTTTTTTTTGAAGAGCTGGGAGGCTGGGGCCAGGCAGGGCAGCCATTGACAGGGCTGGGAGAGCCGGGGAGGGGGGGGGGGAGCGGCGGCAGCAGCTGTTTGATTCAGATGCCAATTTGATTCAGGTGATTTGGGCAGTGATTCAAATCACTGTCCCCTGAATCGGCTGAATCCGAAGCGACAGGCCAACAGTTAAATATGAACCACATACACCAGAATAACTTGTATATTAGTTTGCACTTTTCAAACTTCAGTGTGAACAACCTTTACAATATCTGCTGGCTTTTTCCTATATCAGCCACTACAGAACAACCTGACATGCCTCTTCCCAGCAAACTGAATGGCTACTGTCGAGTAAGCAAAAGAAAGGCAATCAGAGACCTCTGGATTCACTCCCTGGATCTGTGGCATACAGTGGTTAGAGAGAAGAGAACATCAAAATGATTTAGATATTCTGAAAGACAGGATGGTGTAATGGTAGGACTGAGATATACCATTTTAGGCACTGTTCTGGGAAGTGATCTTAAGTGTTCTGTTAACGTTTTGAGAAAATGGGAAGATGAGAATGTTCAGAAACTGATTACTTCCACCTCTTTTTTTAAGTTAGTGTTGGCTGACAGCATTGATAATTTTTACCACAGTTACCACTGATAATTTTTTACCAGGTGCCACAGGAACTAGAAGGGTATACAGAAGAGAGAATGCTTTAACTTCTGGTCTCCTCTTACCCAGATTAGGAAGCTCCCTGTCCCCAGGTTCATAGTGGGCAGGGAACTTTAGTGAATGGGATAAATGACCAAAGTCAGCCTCATTTTTCAGCTGCCCTTGAAACGAAATAATATAAATTCCATTATCACTTTGTATCATCAAGTAAGATTCAAGTGGTTCAGACTGGTACATGTTTGCGATTTCCAGCTGAGAAGTTGTGTCACACCAGCAACCAATAACTGATGCACAAAATGCAAACAGCAAGAACGTGACAAAAGGACAGATCCCAGGGCATTTTAGATTTCTTGATAAAAAGACTACAAAGGAGGAGGAAAAAAAGTCAAATATGCCCAAGAAAAGATGGCAGGCACTTAGTTTCCCCAAAGATTATTATCTCTCCAAGAGCATCACGTTATATAATAGAGGGCACACCCCTCCCCCCCTTAAGGTAACCTGATCAAGAATTATAATCAATTTTGATTTTACTAATGCTTAAATACCCAGTATTCACCACTCTTGTGAAACTGGAACTCTCTCATAAAACCTTAACAATGGCACAAATCCTGATGCACCACATCATCATGTATGTACTCCTTGAGGTACCAGTCATCTGAATTCAGCATGGTGCAACAGATTCTTAACATTTAAATACGTGACTGCATCCGTCTTTACATAGTGAAGAACTTGACACTGAAATCCCCCCCACATCTTTGCAAGTTGTAAAGGTTGCACCTTATAATCCAAGAGAGCGTATTAAGAACAGCTTCTTAGTTTGCTTGATCTGTGCAAGATACCGTGTGTAAGAGATTATTTTACCATATATAGTTTCCTCTTCATAGCATTGTGGTTGAAATGACTTCTCTCACTTCCTACTGAGTCATCAAGTGGTAAGAACATGCAGGCTAAAGATATTCCTTTTAAACAAAAATAAGAACACCATCTACATCTGCTCACAAACCTGTTTTAATGACAAGTTTCATACTGAACAATCTTATGTCTCCCTGGTAAAATACTGTTATGCAACTCAGACAAAAGAATTCTAAATATAATTAGGACAAAATTCCAAGCCTACAGTAATTTGCCATTTGCCCTAGAAAAGCACAGAACATGCAGCTTAAATGTTCTAGATTTTAAAATGCTTCTATGGAATTTCTCAAAGTTCTTCCTATATCACGTGTCATGAGAATACACTTATGATGCTCTTTGTAAAACAAAAACAAAAAAAAGATTGCAATCTGACTGAGGCTGCATTTAACATTAGATGAACAAAAGGTCTGCAATAAGTATATATAAAACTTAAGTTGAAAATACTATAATTTAAAGTATGATCTATAGCTATACAGGTTTCCCTCTCCAACCATGGGGGTTAGGTTCCTGAAAGTTTCTGTGGTTGGCAAAACTGGCAGGGCTGGGGGAACAGGGGCTGTGGGTGGGGGGTGAGGAGCACCAGCAAGGCTGGCCGGGGGGGGGGAGGGGGGGGGTGTAGGGTTGGGGGGGGAGTGAGAGTCACAAGCAGGGCCAGGGGCATGGGGGGTATTTTCCAACTGCATCCCCCAGCTTCTCTAAAGCATGGATAATCAAACCGTGGTTGGTGAGGGAAACCTGTACTATAATTTGAAAATAGTTCTTGTTTATATGGTCAAATCCTTGGGTTCATTAGGCAATTTTAAAATTCTAATAATGGTGCTGTTGCTTGCTTCAGGAGCATTCAATCCCTGGCCTATGGGCCACATTTAAACCCTGGTGCCATGTTAGCCAGCCTGCAGGACCCCCTGTGGGTCCAAAAATTTGGTGGCAACAAAGTAGTGGCCAAATTTTCCATGAGGAGCCCTGCATGCTGATTTAGGCATATACAGCAGCGTGGGGCCCAATCCTAATGTATGTGGTCAGGCAGGGATGACACAGGGGCCATGCAAGTCTGTATATGACCCAATCCAGGTGTGTGGGCTGGGCAGAGGTACTGTAGGGCCCAATCCTGGTGCAGGGGACCATGACCAAGCCCTACACCACTCATTTGATCCATTGGACCAAAAGACTGAGCATCACTGCCTTACATAGCTCAGAAAAAATATTAGTAATAATTATTCTAAAACAGCAAACTACTTTTTTCTTTATAATAAATAAAGATGACCTAAAGATTCCATGCCCTATCACTATTAAATAGAAAATTATTTCTTTTCCTTAAGCACTTTCTTAGGGAACTTGGCTATTTATTGAGAGTTGTCAAGTCTTAAAATAGCAGTGTTGAAACAGCAGCAAAGATGCACTGTGTCTCATGTGCTCCTTAGCTTTCAGCATTATATATTTAAGGGGAAGGAGTACTTTAAAAAAAAAAAAAAAGAAAGTCTGAATAAAAATTACTTCCCCAATTGCCTGATGCAAAAGTTCTTCCTCCCTTGGTAATGTCAGTTTCTTTAGTTCTCTAAATGTTCCCAAGAAGGAGAAGGGACCTAGCAAGGCTACAATACCATCATCCAATAACTGCAGAGGTGCTAAACCAGTGGTTTTCAACCTTTTGTTCATTTGCGGACCCCATAACAATTTAGAATGGATGTGTGGACCCCTCCGAATTGTAAGTGTGGGTATTCACGTACATTTAATTGAGTACAGTCATCTTCTGTGGACCCATCAGGCCGCAGGATCCCAAAACGGCCGGATCCTTTCCCACCACCCAACGACCCCGCTCGCAGGCCCGACCCTCGCCCCCTCTTTGTCCCCGCCGCCGGCCGCAGGCGGGCGCGGAAGTGGCGGGGAAGGAACACCGCCCTCCACGCCCGTGCGCCCCGCCCCACTCCCGCCTGCCCGGCCCCGAGGAGCCCCGCCTTGCGTTACAGCCCGGGGGGGGGGAAGCAGTGCCGCCACGGCGGGGTAACCACGGAGCGGGGGTGGGGCAGCGGGGCTGGGGCCTCAAGGCGCCGCGATACAGCGGCGGGGGTGGGGTAGCCCTGGGCGGGGACGGGAGCCGGAGCCCCGGCAGGAAGCAGGCCGCGCTACCACGAGAGCCGAGCCGGGCCGGGCCCCGCCACTCACCCCGGTGCCGTTGTCACAGACCACCACCTTCCTGCCCAGCGTGTCCATGTCCGCGCCCGGCCAATCGCCCCACTCAACCGCCGGCCTCGCACACACCGGAAGCCACCGCTTCTAGCTCCGCCCTTGGCGCGCCGTGACTGACAGGCCGCCGCCAGCCAATCAGCGCTCTGCCCGTCGGTTTTCCCCCTCTCTCCCACCTTTTTTTTTTTTTTTTGCCGGTCGGCATGTTCGCCCCCTCCCCCCACTCCACGAGGCGTTGCCATGGCGGCGGCCGCGGGCACTTGGGCCTTCTCACTGCCCGCCCTGCGCAAGATGCGGGAGTTGCTGTTGCGAGGCGCGGACGCCACGGACTGCGTGCAGGAAGCCATGGCAGGTGAGGGGAGACCCCGTGCAGCAGCGCTGAGGGGTTAACACCTGGTTGTTGTTTGGTTTTTTCCCCTTTAAAAAGCAATGGGAGCTGGACTTGTGGGGATGGGCCGCGCGGGGTCGGAGGAAAGCCCCACTGGACGCCGCCCGCTCCTGGGAAGGAAGGAGGCGCAGGCGCAGCGGGAGGGGCCGGGCGCGCCGCACGGGCGGGACGTGGGAGCGCTCCACGGGCGCGGACAGACGTTAACGACCCGAGAGTGAAGCGCTTGGAGGGGAGCGGCTCCGGGAAGTCAAGTGGCTCCCTCAGCTTTACCTGGCTAGAAATGCTGCTGCTAAGTGCATGGTTTTAAGCTTGGAGTGGAGCAGGGGTCAAAAGTGGGGGGCACAGATGCACTAATACACCCCCCCCCACCCCCCCTTTGGATCTGCCCCTGATTCCTAAGAGAAACCCTGAGTTTTCAAGCCAGCGGTTTTAAATCTGTTGTGTCCTGCTGGGGGCTCTCCAAAGGCTTCAGCTCAGCGGCTGTGGAAACATGAGTGAAAATGAAGAGCTGGCATTTTCTGAATGTTGCCCTGAGTCTGGGAAGGGTGAGAGCCCCTGCTCTGCGTGCATCCCAGCATAGTTTGTTTGTCTCGTGACCTTGCATCCATCAACACAAACTTAAGGCACATTGTGTATAAAAGTGGCAGGACTTCAAGTGTCTGCCCTCATGGAGTTAAAAAAATACATGGTCAAGTACCCTGTACTGTTTTGGGGCAGTTGTTACTTTTCCAGGCTGACTGGAGCCCCCATCAGTCCCCTTCCCTTGCCAGTTTCTGTCCCCTTCTGAGTAAACAGGTGTTTATTTCTTTAAAGAAACAGACAGACAGAGCTCTTATCGAGTTTCCTGTCTTTTTGGCCCAGAACTGCTTTGCTTTTCAACTGCTTTGCTTGTGTATCCAAATTTCCCATCAACTGAAATGAGGCTACAGAAATGCTGTTCGGCTTTTTGGATAATTCCTGTATCGCTGGTGCTACCTAATGTTAGAACAAATGTCTTTTACTTCAATGTAGCCAAAGGCACTTGAGCACAATTCCTTTGTTTATGGCAGGGCTGTCCAGCTGGCAGTCCATGGGCTGCACATGGTTTGGGAAGGGTTCACAAGCAGCCCGCAGACCAGGGCCAGACACAGGCATGGGTGAACTGGGCAGCTGCCCGGGGCTTGGACAGATATGGGGCCCAAAATGGTAATTTTTCCCCGTTTTCCTGTTGTTGTTGTTGTTATCGCTGATGAAGAGTTTGCCCGGGGCCACAATGAGTCTAGGTATGGTGCTACCCCAGACTTCCACTAGGTCGTTGCTGCCCCTGTTATATCAGATGGGATCTTGGGGCTTCCCCTCCCCCAGTTTCCACTGCCTGACCTACCCCCAGGGGGGACAAAGGACATGATACAGTCCAGCTTAACCTTCCCCCACAACCTGTGGTGTCAGGGGAGCTAGCAGCCCAGAGCCCTGTTGTGACAAAGTGCCTCCAAAAAGTCCACAGGGAGTTGTCGGTGAGGCACGGCACTGCATAATGGGGTGGGGGTGCCCGCTTCCCCATTGTAACAGGATGTGGGGTGCCTATCTGTAGACATGGGGTACAGCCTGGGGGATGTAGGTCACTCTTTCATATGCGTATGTCAGTCCCCCATAAATAGTGTTCGTTTTGACCCTTCTGTACTGTTCAATTTCTTAATGGGATTTTGGGAAGCACTCGGATTTTTAAAAAATGGAAACTTGGGTCTAACGCTTAACTATTTTTAAACTTTACTTATCTCCAGCTATTGAAAATGATGAGGAGACAGGGAGTTATGTAGTAGGACGAGGAGGCTACCCAAACAAAGATGGATTAATCCAGTGTGATGCTGCTGTAATGGAAGGGCATTCTTGTCATTTTGGAGCAGTAGCGGCTCTGTCTGGGTACGTAATGTGCTTTAATCTACCTGCGGCAACATGCATAGATTTTTATAAGTATGTGGAAAGGTTTCATGTCCATAAAAGTGAGGGATTTGCATTGCTGGATAAAGCACAATAAGCAATTGCAGTGGAAGCCTCCTATCAAGCCTGAAATATTAACTAAACTGAAATCATCTGACTTGTTTTACACTGTGGTCCTGTAGATAGGACACTGGTTTGATAGGCACAAGAGTTGGGCTCTATTGCCTGGTCTGCAGTTGACTAACATACACAACCTTGGATGAGTCATTTGACCTGGCAATTTCTTTGTCTACAAACTTATCCCACAAACAAAGACTTATCCCACATTTGTAAAATGCTTGAGGTAAGGGGATGAAAGTGCTACACACGTTTATTTTCCATTGGGTCATATCCTGCAACTAATTTTCATGCAAGCTTCCAGTAATTTTCAATGATTGTTTTATAATGGCAAAGTATGGTCCAACTGAGGTAAGCTAGATTTCCAACCTCATGTGCTTAATGTAAAACACTAATGCATTAACTAATACAAGTGCTGTATATTAACTAGGTCATTTTAAATATGCAAATGATCTTTTGTCCATCTTAGTAACATTGCCCCCATGACTTTCGTAAATGACAGTTTTTCCAGTAATTGGGCTACTAAGGAAGAAAGCCATGCTCTAATTCATAACAGAGTAATTGAAAACATTTTTGTGTAAAGACGGTAATGTTGAAACCTGGCATGTAATACACCAGTAACCAATTAATTTTGTTAATCTGACACAGCAAGTAAGATTAGACATCAACAGGATGCAAGTTCTGTAATGGAAATAGGTCTGTTAAGGAGGACCTCGGGTGTATAGTACAGCATAGCAATTAAAATCCATTGCTATATTTGGTGCTAACTACTGCTGATGGTTATTGAGTGGTCTTATGGGATTCTTATGTTTCGTTATAGGACAGGTATAATGCAGGAAGGAATGTGTTCTGAACTGAATGACATTTTAAAGTTGGGTTTTTTTTACCAGTTTAATTCAGCTGGAGCCTGACTTCACATTCACAAGTGTATTTAAAATATGAGAAGAAAAAGAATGAACACATCTGTAATAGGAAAATAGGGATGTGTAACTTATAATGAGTGCAGCTCTGTTGTTAAAAATGATTCAAGTAGTAAGGAGTGTCAGGAATTGCTACAGTGATAAAGATGCAGAATAGGTTTAGACAACCCAGAATAAAAAGGGTCTGAGCTTTCTCTATGCTTAGTAGTGTTTCCACTGCTACACCATCAGTAGAGAATAATGGGTCCTCAATTTTAACCAAGTAACTGCATAAAAATCCACGAGCCCTGTTAAAGAAACAATGTATTTTTTGCGGAATCCTACTAATAGGTGGCTTAGTTGAACTCTAAATGATATGAAAGGAACTGACAGCTCTTTTATGGTCAAAGGATCTAGAGCAGATAAGTCTGTCAAAGAAAAACTTATAAACAGGAAAATTTAGGGGAAACACAGTACAGCACTAATTTGGACTGTCTAGGTTGAGTATATCCTGTTCAGACTGCTTTAAGGTTTTAAAAAAGTTCCAGTAAAAAGATATTTACTAACAAATTATGCTCTCCCTGTGCTTGGAATCTAATTGGTTTCTTGTTGGTTTTAACTTCCTGTATTTTTGGCACTTGTTTTTGTTGTTACACTGAGTTGAGAAAAAATAATCAGTACATAAAAATTCAATAAAAGTGTAAATCTTCCCTTTTGCAAAAGAGTTGGAACACCACTAGCTGTAGCTCGTAAAGTCATGGAGAGAAATACCCACAGCTTCCTGGTTGGAGATGGTGCTGCGGCCTTTGCAAGAGAGCAGGGCTTCATGGTAGAGGACAATGAAAGTATGATGACTGAACGGAGTGCAGAAGTTTATAAGGTACTGTCTACAACCAGTATACCTGATGTGAGTGGACTTTCATATGAAGATGTCTGTAGTTTATCTTGCTGGGCATTCATATGGAGATCATGCTAATATGGGCAGGAATTACCCATACACATAAAAGAGAGAACAAATTTTGGAGGGAAGTCTGTATCATTTCTTAGACGAGGCTAAGGAGAGGTGCAGTGAAGCACCACGTGCTGTCTGAAGGTGATATTGGGTGCTTGCCAGTAATTTTGCCATCTCAGATGTACTTATTGATGCAGGCCTAGTACTACTTTGAGTTGACTATAGTACATCTGTTCTGGGCTACAGGGTGCAAAGAGTGGGCAGGCTGTGGTTCACTGAATCTTTCCCTTAAACAATTCTTTGACAGTATAGACCCTTGAACCAAGGGTCAAAAACTGCTGTCATTAAGCTCTGTTCATAATAGCAGAGACAAGCATTTAGATGTCAGAAAAACTGATTATACACCCATTAATGTTTGGTTAGTCCCAGCTGAGTTTAGAAGAGCTTTAGAGCAGGTCTAAACTTCAAATTGGTAGCAGTCACTGGCAGACTATCTGCCAGCTGAAGATTGCTGGAGCACAGTACAAAGCAGCCACACTGTTTCCAGTTCTACCCCTGTACCTCACCATGCCCTCTTAACTATTGAATGTATTCAGGTATGTAGAAGTTACTACAGAATTGAAGCCAGTTTGTGCTTTTGGCAGAGGTAGGAAGAGAATTTGGGCCCTGAGTTTTAATTATGCATCTTTCCTTATTATTGAACTACCATTTCTACTGTGTTATATTATTCTGCTCCCAAGAGCAACATTAAATATTGTTGACTTCACTAAAAGTAGATTTTATAGTCCAAAAATAACCCTAACACTGACAAATCACTGGGTGGCATTTGGACTGTGAAATAGTAAATAAAACAAGTTGGGATTGTTTAGAAAATGTTACTACACATTATCTTCATGGACTGAAGGAACAGGTCAACCTGCCATAATAACACCGTATGATGCCCTGATGTAAAAATGAAATTCTTAGTTTCCCAAATCTCAGGAAAATAAGAACTACTGAAAACTAAAATTTGTTATAATGGAGATCTGATTTTTTTATATTTTATGAAGGATGTTGAATATTTTGAGAGACTCATGGGCATATCTGATTGTATTTTGCAAATATTTGTTATATTAAAATGTTTATGGAATGCCACTTTATGATAGTTGAAAAATATTTATTTTCTTTGCAAATGTAAGGTATTGATTGCCATTAAGAAAAAAAGGAAGAGTTTTGATTACAATTCTAGACCTATGTGGCCTTTTCCTTTCTCTGTTACATTAAGCTGTTCAAATACATCAAAACAAGCTTAAATGCTCTAAAATTTTCCTTAGATATTGCAGCCTTCTTTTTAGATTAGAGCTGCTCAACCCCCAGTCCATGGGCCAAATGTGGCCCCTGGAACCTTGACATCCAGTCTGCAGGACTCTGCCCTGGTTGGGAAATTTGATGGCAGGGGGAACAGTGACAATTAATACTACCAACCTTCTTCTCTGCCAAATTCCCACAGTTGGGTTGGGGCTGGGCCATGTTCCTTTCCTCCCCCTTCTCCCCCCAACATGGCTGGATTGGTGCTGGACCACATCCCCTTCCCCCCCATCCCCAGCTGGATCAGGACTGGGCCACACTCCATTCCTCCCACGCAGCCACATCAGGGTCAGCCATGTACCCTTTTCCCTGCAGTCAGATCAGGGCTGGGCCACTCCTCCCACATGGCCAGATCAGGCACTGCCTTTCTGTACTGCATGCTTGATATTGCCTGCAGATGGACTTAGCACCACCCATCTGGCTGTGGTGGGAAAAGTTTGAGCACCGCTGTTTTAGATCCATCCTTAAGTATGTGTCCACACTGCACCTCCATGAAAAGGAGTGGCTCAGGTATTTCTGTTTTACTGCCTTGAGCAATGTGCACATACCATAAGATTCTTAACAAGCTGACCTTACCACCTAACTAAGATGTTGAAGGAATTTTTATTGTTGTATAACATTTTTTTCATGGACTGTGGCAATCTTTCTCTATTTTTATATTGCGGTGTTGGGGATTATAGAATACTTTATTTTATTGGTTTCAATTGAAACAGTAGGAAAGATTTTAAAAGTTGATCTGTTTTTTCAAGTATTGGATAATTGCTTAAAGCAGTGACTCTCAACCTCTGCCTCAAAGGCCAGATCCCATCCATGGAGTCACCTCATTTGGCCCAGAGGATTTCTCACAGGTCTGGAAAGTTGGCAGTGTGGGAGTGGTGGCAGTGTTAATTGCTGCTCCGCTGATGTCAAATTTTTGGTCCCATGGGGACCCTTGCGGGCTGGATAATGTGGCCTTGCATGGTAGATCACGCTGGCCCAGTTGGGCAAGCACACAAGGTTGTTCTGCGATTGTACTGATCATGTGGTGTCAGGCCACTGTGTGGCCAAATCCAGGCATGTAGGCTTATGCTGGTAATTAGTTGGCACCTGTAGACCAAACCCACACACCAACCCTGCACTAGATCAGGTGCACAGACCCTGACCCTGCACTATTTGTCCAGCCAGAAGGTTGGGCACCACTACTTAAAGTGTAAGCATTGCTGCTTTTCTGTGTTGTATATTACATCCCAGGATCTTACAACACCTACAAGCAGTATTGCAGGTTGCAGACTTTATACAACTTAGGACAATACAAACAGTAATGAATGCTGAATACCATATTCAGGGATTGGCAACCTATGGCCCTTGGGCTGGATCTGGCCTGCAGAGCCATTTTATCTGGTGTTGGATCTAGGGAGCTTCTGCAATGTTTTGGTCACAGGGCACTTTAGCAGCAGGGGGCTTTGTCCCAGTGGTAGCTAGGCAGTGGGGTGAAGCAGCAGTGTTGGCATGGGGATATGGAGGGAGGGAGAAGTGGTGACTGTGTCTGACTGGTGGTGTGGGCTGGGGTGCAAGTGGCCACCCACTTGTTAAAGCAACCACCCTCTGAAATATTTTTCCAGCCACTGTAATATGATGATAAAACTAAGGCACAAAAAAAGCTAAAGCCAATTTTTTTTCAACAGTGGCCTCTTTCTTTGGATGCTTTGTTTTCTGGTAGCCATGTTTTTGCCCTTAAATCCTACTCTTAACTTGGCATGAACACAGTGATCCACCTGCACAGGGTTCATTAAAGGCCTTCATGCCTTCAGGATTTGAATTGCTTATATTGAACTTACTGAGACATGTGCAAAGCAAGTACAAAATGCTACCAAATTAGAATTTTTTACTCTCATCATGAGTATCATTTAATCTCACTTTGCATAGATGTAAAATACACACTTCACAGCAGTAGAGAATCAGGCTTCCTAACATCTGATTTGGAGAGGTGCTGAACAACCACAACCCTAACTGAAGTCACTGGGACCTAACTTCTGAAAATCTCACTCCAGATGTCTAAAGTTTGACAGCTGAAAATTAGGTTCCTCCAAATTAGGTAGCACTATTGGAAATGTAGTCTTAAGTGACTTTAGAGGAAGTTCGTAGTGCAGCTAGGAATAGAACCCAGATCATTTGACTCTGAATACTATTTGAAGGAAACATTTTCAGATAAAAGTGGAATTTTTCGCAGTTCACCCACAATGTACAAAGATTACTATTTAAATTTGATTCACTGATGCTAGAGGAAGTTTTGACTGCTGAAGTCCATTCTCTCCTCGCATCAAAAAAGGGGTTTTGATTTTGGAAGTCCATTTATGCTCAGTAAAGATCACAGGTTTAATAGCTCTATTTCTTCTAGTACACTGCTTCAATTTTTTTATATAATGATTTTAAAATCCAGTGTTTATCATTATTTATGTACATGTTCCTTGCCTTGTCAAACTAGCTTTTATTTTATTCTTCATTTCTCCTATAGGAATATTTAGAGAAGAAAAAAAGTCCCAAAGGACACGATACCTTAGGTAACTAATTGTAATGCAGTTTTTTTAATTAATCTGTGTTTAAATAATATAAAGATACTGTATTAAAGTAAACCCTGTGTAAATGAAGTCACTGTTAAACTGGCTTCTCTTTCTCCTCATCTATATGTAATCTTAGAGGTTATTGTATGTTAACTAAAAGTTTTTATCATCAGTAGCAAACAAATTGTGGTGGATAGGTAGTTGTATACTTATTAGCTGTTCATGCAGACCAAATCATAGAATCATATGGGCATTATATACGTGCTCTGGGAGTTGGGGGGGGGGGGGGGGGGGATGGGGATGGGACGCTTGAATTAGAGCGGCTCTGAGAGTCACTCTAATTAAAGTGCCCTGGGTGTTACATGTAGCAAACGTTTTTGAATGAGCTTTAAAGCTTCCCTGCCACCATTTTTCTGCACAGGGATGCTGATGCACATGATGCTGGGGTCTGATGGAGCACAGTAGACTCCAGCAGTCTCTTAATCCAGTCTGCTCCAGCATGCTGTAATTACAGTGTGTCGGAGGAGCCTCCCTGCACTTGTATAGGTGCCCATAGAGAAGTAGGGCTGGAAGGGACCTTCAGAGGTAATCCAGACCAATCTTCTGCCTGAGTCAGGATCATTCCTATCCAAACCATTTTATACAATCCATAAGCTAAACTCTACATAAGACTGCCATCAGCCCTGACACAGCACAGACATAATCTGTGCCATAATGCCACAGTTAAAACAGGGGAGCCATGGCAGTCAATGTCCTGTTTCAATGTGCTGCTCAGAAGATCCTGGGTAGAGAACCACACACCCACCACTACAGAGGAAGTCTAAAATCCCAAAGGTCCATGCCAATCTGACCACGGGGTAAAATTTCTGACCCCGAATATGTTGATCATCTGACCCTGAATGGAGGGGCAAGACCTTTCAGCCAAATATGCTTTCCATTTGAAGCATCTTAGAAGCTCCTTGTGCAGCCACATTGGTCTCTTGCCATTCTTGTGCTTCCATTGTGTTGGGACAGTTTCTCATTGGGCTTCCAATACTATGCCCTTTAGAAGCTCCCAGACCTCCTGGGTGCCTTTATTCTTCAATCTGTCTTCCCATGGCACCATGCCTATTAACTCCTTGAGTCAGATAAAATCTAGCATCCAGATTTTGCTGACCTTGTACTTTCCCTGTCTCAGGTTCTGGAATTCTATCGTATTGTGATTGCTTCCTCCCAGGTTATCCATTACCTTCACATTCTCCACAAGTTCTTCCCTGTTGGTCAAGACAAAGATTTAAGATAGATGATCCCCTAGTTGTATCCTCTACCTTCTGGAAGAAAAAGTTATCCCTCCCACACACACATCTTATGTTTGGCTCCATTGTTCTTCAGGCAGATGCCTGGAAAATTGAAGTCTCCCATCAGTACCATTGCATAGCTTTTGGGTAGATTGTCACATGCTTGAAGAATGCCTCATCTACCTCCACTTTCTGATTAGGTGACCTGTAATAGATCTCCATTATTGTATCAGTGCTGCATCTTTCATCTTCACCCAAATTAATTCTGTTTTGCTGTCTTCTTCCTCCTGAACCAAGGAGCAGGTATATGTTTTTTGACATGCAAGGCACCACCTTTTCTCCTGTCCCTGTCCTTTCAAAACAGTGTAACCCTCAGTGTTGACATTCCAGGCATAAGAGCTGTTCCACCAGGTCTCTGTGTTGCTAATTCTGAAGCAGTTCACAGAGGTGAATTCATAGTCCATACAAATTTTAGTAAAGATCCTGTCCTTGCTCTTGCAAATGCAGAAGGGCCTTAGCAGTCTCCCTGGGTGTGGTTCCCTGGGCAAGGATGTTCTTCTTGCACCAGGTGTCAGGTTCAGGTGCACAAGATGGCTGGGGTGAAATAGCTTATGAAGGATTTGAGATCATGTTATGTTATTCCATACTTCAGTACATGTGAAAAGGAAGACATTCTGCACATACAAGAGAAAGCTGAGAATTACAGTAATTGAAACAAGGAAATTAAGATATAGGTAGGCACTTCAAAATAAATTGAGTCAAAGTAGATCACATAGACAGATTTGCAAATAGTATATGGAAAATTTGGAGAGAAAATCTTGCCGGGTTTTGCTGGCAGATGCATTTGTGAATCTCCTACCAATTCCTTGATGGACATGCACAAGATTCTGCTGTGAAACTATTCTACAGGTGGACAGTTCTTCATTATTTCCTCCACTTTGTCTTGCTCAGTGAAATTAGTCTTGCTCTTCTATCTTTGTGGAGCTCCATAGGGTTTTTCCAAGGCTCAACAAGCTCAGCTCAGCTCTCTTATTAAAGTGAGAGAAGTAAAATAATGAAGTACAAAATCTTACTGCTGTTAGTTCCTCATTTCTTGAAGATTAAACTAGCTTTCCCAGAAGGAAATGACTACACAGTGGTATGACCATGCACTGGTGTTTTCACTTCTCACTTAAAGCTTGCAGTTTTATACATCTTCATTTTCTAATGAAGACTAAAAGCTAAATACTTTTTCTCTCTCTGTGCCTAAATGGCACATACACAGCCATTCAACTGCAGTTTTTGGCTTTTTATGCACAGTTTACAATTCAGGTCTGAGAGTGAAAAGTGTGCATATGCTTAGTGGGGCTGCATGCTTAGCAGCAAAGAGGGAGATACATGAGGCCAGGAGGAAGAAAATAAGCCAGAGGGTACGTGGCTGAGTAAGATGAGTGCTACCTTAGGTGAGAGGGAGCCTTGTGTTCTACCTTGGACCCTTACTCGCAGTGGAGTAGAAATCCCCCCACTGCTTTTTATCCATTTTATCCAAGGTGCAGTGGGTCAGACTCAAGAGTAGGGCTGGAGAAGGCCCAGATATTGCATAACCTGTGGCCTGGTGGTTAGAGCACTTCAGTGGGAAGCAGGAGAGGTAGGTTCAAACCCCTTCTAGGTCTCCCCCCCCCCCCTAAAACTTTGGTCTGCCACTCACTGGGGAAGTGCCCTGAACACTAAGCTATTGAGTTAAAATAGAAACATTGGACATATGGCCTGTGGCTGGGATTCAACTGGACAAATTGTTTCATCTGGATTGTGGGGCTCCAAATGGTACCAGGAGTTAAGAAGTGGGGCAGGTTGGAGCAAGGCCTGTCACCAAATTCTCAGTCACAGAGGCTTTCTGGGGATATCTGTCAGTGGCTGTGTGAGAAGAGTGTCAGCTATGTTACCCTTGTGCTGCCACTTGCTGTCCCACTACCTCCAGGTCTTGATCTGACTCACAAGGCTCCTTATGATTCAGATCTGGCCTGAGAGTTCAGATGGGTTTGAGATGGGAATATAGGAAGGCTGTCCTCCATTTTGCTTCTAGCAGGCACAGCATATAAAAAGTAAAAAAGAATCTAAAACTGCCTTGCTTTAAAAAAAAAACTGTACATAAAGTAAAATAGCATTCTGCCCTAAACTTACTTTAGATATTTATGACCTGACATTTAGTCTTAGACATTTGACCTAGCTTTTCAGCGGTACTGAGCCTTTCGCTGGGAAAAAAACAGATGTTCAGAATCCCTAAAAGCCAGCTATTCATTTTCTTTGTTTCAGTTAATGACTTTCTGCCAATAGCTTTATGTAAAATTTAAATAAATATTTAAAGTGGAGTAAGTTTGCTGCTGCTCAGACTGTCAAAGCACAAATGAAATAATACATTTAATCTCAAAGAGGAAACTAGCACATGTTGTTTGTGGAGTTCCTTCTGCTGGCATCTAAAAGATACCATGGTTTGGTTGAAGTCAAAAGCATGCCAAAGTTGAGATCTATAGAGGGAAATGACAGCCAGAATAAAGGGATGTGCCACTGCTTTTAGGTCCTGAGAGTCTCTTGGCATATGTTCTCGTGCTGAAAAGAGTGCTGAGCAGTTCCTAGAATTCTTTCCCTTGTATTTCAAAGGAAATGTACAATAAATATTTTACAGGGATTTTTATGTAAAGGATGTGTATTAATTATTGCCCACAGACATGTTAAACCTTTCACCAGTTGCATGTTGGACCTTACAAATCAAACACAAATATCTCTGTGACACTTGAAGAGCCTAGATCCTGTGATGAATAAGTACATAGATTCTTGAATATGTGATATGTTGGCTAGTGACATGAAATAGAGAAACATCATTGAATGTTAAGTGAGTGTTGATTTGTATTTGAAGTACAATATTGAGAAAATAACACAGAAGCCTGTGCTGTGCCAGTTCTAATAATTTCAAACAGAGCCACCTACAGGTATTATTAAAAGACTAACATTACCTAGAAGGCAATAATACTACTGTGGCTTTCTCATGAAAGTTGTGCATGTGGAGAGGGAAAAATTGCTCTTCCCCTTCTATTCCTTTCCTGTCCTTGAACAGTCTGTGCCTGCCCCTTTCCCAAACCTGAAAAAGGGCACTTCATGCCCAAAAAGTGTGTCCTAACATCTCTCTGGGTATACAGTTGCCTCAATAAGAGAGATTAACAAAAAACATTGTTTTTCATATATTTCCTGGACCATCACAACTATAACAACACTCCCACCCTGCTTGAATAGTTAGACAGTTTACCATATAAAAAGTAACAAAAAAACAACTACAGGCAGTCCTCAGACTTACAACACAATTGGTTCCTGAAAACCGCGTCTTAAGTCAAAATGTTGCAACTCAGAACCGATTTTCCCATAGGAACGATGTTATAAATGGGGGTTGGTTCCTGAACCAAGGCCCAATACCCTATTGTCACCAAAAATAACCCAGAATTTTGTACTCAATCAATTATAGATGTGTAATATAGCTACATTAATGTATTTATATTGTAAATAGCAGTCATATTGATTTGGAAGGACTTCTTTGAGCTGACTGCTGGACTTTTTGAAGGGCTCTTGGTTGGACTTTTTGAAAGGCTCTTGGTTGGAGTCTTCTCAGGAGTCTTGGCTGCACGTTTTTCTAGAGTCTTGTCTGCTTTCATAAAGAAAGTGTCTAAGGAAGTTTGGACAGTTCTCCAGGGAGATGGGTGGCACAGTGAACTTGTTCGCTGGAGTGGCATGGCATTGGATCAAGCATCGTATAGTTGAAACAGATGTCAAAGTTGAAACAAAATGTTGCTTTATAAATATCTGAAGTGCCGTTGGTTGCAACTTGAAATGTCTTCAGTCAAGGACTGCCCGTAAATTAATTTATTTAAAATTATAAATGCTTTTTTTTAGTATGAAAATTCAATTATATAGAATACATTAGTTTGATATGCAGGGATGTTAACGATTTTGTTTAAGTTATCCTGAATACATCTCCTACTTAACCTGTTTATGTCAAATATTTAGAAGAACTCGGTAGAAAGTTGTTAATAGTTAATTTATTTGTAAACATAGGTTCTTAATATAACATTTTGTTAAGTATAAATCATGGCAACTACTTTATGCCTAATAAGGGCTATAACAACAGAGCAGTAATGCACATATTGTAGCAGTCCTTACTCAGGCACATCTCCTTTTGAAGTTGGTATTATTGAAATTTCCCTGCCACATTGGATCTATGGTTCATCTAGTTCAGCATCCTAAATCCAATGGTAGCCAGCATCAGATGCTTCAGCGTACTGATAGGAGGTTAGCTTGGGCTTGTCAACGCACACTTTTTGTACTGATTTGACTATATTAAAGACCAGTATAGTTAAACTAGTACAACCAGTTGTCCAGTGGAGACCATTACATCAGTAGAAGAGTGCCAGTATCAGTACCGCTTATTCCTTAAATGGAATTAGTATGCTTAAATCAACACAAAAAAACCAGCCTTAAGTAAGGACTTAACTGTGGGTGAAATTTTTAACTGAGCTATAACTGTCTCCTTTATAGAATCATAGAAAATAGAGTTGGAAGGGACCTCAGGAAGTCATCTAGTTCAGCATTTCTCAACCCATGGGTCATAACTCAAAAGTGGATCACAAGAATATATGAAAGAGTTGTGAAGAACAAACTTAACAAAAAATGAATCAACAGACTTTAAAAATGGATTCTCCTTTAAAAGAGAAAAACATGGGAAACCACAAGTTTCTCCTTGCAGGCTGGCAGAGTTTCAGCCTGCATGGGGCTGCTTGGGGCTGTGGGGAGTAGGAAGGGGGTGATCAGGCAAGGAGCACCATGTGTGCATGCATATGTGCGTGACAGCCAGGCAGCGTGTAGAGCAGCTCCTGTAGCACCCCGCAGGTAAGTCTTTGGTAGAGGGCACACAGGCGACACTCCCTGCCACCCCACCTCCTCTCTGGGATGGAGCCATGGCCTGAGGGGGAGCAGCTGGGCCATGGTGGTGGAGTAGAGCTGCAGCCTGGTACACGAATGGCTGCTGGAGGGAGAAGGTGAGGGTAATGCGGCCTGCCTCTCTGTTACTCCCCGTGCTGCTGTAAGCATGGCTGGTGTGGGATTTCTAGTAGCAGTGGCAGTAATGAGTCTCACTGCCCCGTGCTGCCCTCCTGCGCTGAATCTTGCCTGCTCAGCTGTGGAGGTAGCTCCTGCCTATGCTCACCCAGCAAGGCTGCAGCCCCGTGCCCCCTGTGGGAGCATAAATCTGGGGGGACACTTGCCCCCCTGCTGTCCCTCACACTGCGGGGCTGGGGGGAAAGGGGCAGCAGGTTGGGAGTGAGGAGCACCAGCAGGGCTGGGAGGAGTGGGGCTGTGGGTTGTGAGTGGAGGGGAGGGGCACCTCAAGGCCAGGGTGCTTTGTTCATATGTTACATTTATTCTTGCTTTAGGTCAAGGATTCTTTCATCTGAATTGTTTTGTTTAACTGTATCCCAACTACATAATTGGTTCAATAAAAGATATCGCCCTTAGAAATCCTTGTCATATTGCAATATTTTCATTAACCACTTTAGCAAAACAGAGTTACTATTACTGTCTGACAGAAAACAAAAATGGGTAGCGTGGTGTTTATCACCTAGGAAAGGAAATAATAGTTATATTAGGGCTTGATTTTATGCCACTGAAGTCAGTGACAGGACTAATGCCTATCATGAAGCAGGGTGAAGTTCTTCAGAGATGTACTCGCTACTGTGTATTTAGACTGCTCTAGTTTGTTTTAAATGGACGGGTCTTTTTACATTCATAGATTCATAGACATTAGGGCTGGAAGGGACCTCAGAAGATCATCGAGTCCAGCCTCCCGCCCAAAGGGCAGGAAGTCAGCTGGGGTCATAGGATCCCAGCAAGATAAGCATCCAGTTTGCTCTTGAAAGTGTTCAATGAAGGCGCTTGAACAACTTCCGGTGGCAGGCTGTTCCAGACCTTGGGGGCTCGGACAGTAAAGAAATTCTTCCTTATGTCCAGCCTGAAACGATCTTGTAGTAGTTTGTGACCATTCGACCTTGTCATCCCTTGGGGCGCTCTGGTGAACAAACGTTCCCCCAGATACTGGTGGTCACCCCTGATAAACTTGTAGGTGGCCATCAGATCACCCCTGAGCCTGCGCTTTTCCAGGCTAAAGAGCCCCAGGGCTCTCAGCCTGTCATTGTAGGGTCTGCTTCCTTGACCTCTGATCATGCGCGTGGCTCTTCTCTGGACTCTCTCAAGCTTCTCCACATCCTTTTTGAATTGTGGGGCCCAAAACTGGACGCAGTACTCCAGCTGTGGCCTCACTAAGGCCGAGTACAAGGGGAGAATGACGTCCCGGGATTTGCTTGAGAAGCATCTATGGATGCAAGCCAGCGTTTTGGTCGCTTTACTAGCCGCAGCATCGCACTGCAGGCTCATGTTCATCTTGTGGTCAATGATGACCCCCAAGTCTCTTTCTTCCATAGTGCTAGCCAACATAGCACTGCCGAGCCTATAAGGATGCTGCGGGTTTTTCTTCCCAAGGTGGAGAACCTTGCATTTATCGGCGTTGAACACCATCAGATTCTCGTCCGCCCACTTGCTGAGCCTGTCCAGGTCAGCCTGGATCATCCGCCTGTCTTCTGGTGTGGATGCTTTGCCCCAAAGTTTGGTGTCATCTGCGAACTTGGCCAGTCCGCTTCTGACTCCAGTGTCCACATCATTAATGAAGGTGTTGAACAGTATGGGTCCAAGGACAGAGCCCTGGGGGACCCCACTGGTCACAGGACACCACGATGAGTGACTTCCCCTCTGGGTCTGACCCCGGAGCCAATTTTCCAGCCAGTGAATCGTGGAGGACCCAAGGCGACAATTGGCCAGTTTCTCCAAGAGACAATCATGGGACACCAGATGGAAGGCTTTTTTGAAGTCAAGATATATGACATCAATCTCATCTCCCTTGTCCAGGTGATAGGTCACCTGGTCGTAGAAGGAAATGAGATTGGTCAAGCAAGACCTACCCACAACAAACCCGTGCTGGCTATCCCTTAAGATGTTGGCGTCGGCCAGTCCATTAAGGATGGCCTCCTTAATAAACTTTTCTAAGATCTTCCCTGGGTTAGAAGTCAGGCTGATGGGCCTATAGTTAGCCGGATCCACTTTCCTCCCTTTCTTGAAGATAGGCACCACATTGGCCTTCTTCCAGTCTTCGGGCACTACACCAGAGCGCCAAGAGTTTTCAAAGATCCGCGCTAGAGGCTGGGCTATGATGCTCGCCAGCTCCTTGAGTACCCTGGGGTGAAGATTGTCAGGGCCGGCTGACTTGAAGGTATCCAGCTTCTCAAGATGTTCCTTCACAAAGTCAGCATTAATAGAGGGCAGGGGATCACCCTCACCCGGACTTCCCGGCCCTGTAGCAGGCATGGGCGTCCCATGGGGCTGATGAAAGACTGACGCAAAGTACCTATTTAATAGGTTGGCTTTTTCCTGGGCGTCAGTTGTCAGTTGCCCCATCTGGTTCAGCAGGGGTCCAACGTTGCCCCTGCTTTTCCTCCGGCTCCCCACGTATCTGAAAAAGGACTTTTTATTGTCCTTGATGCTCAAAGCTAGCTGGAGTTCAGTTGCAGCCTTGGCTTTCCTGGTCAGCTCCCTACAGGACCGGACCAGAGCAGAATAATCCTCCTTGGAGGTGACTCCCATCCTCCATCCTTTGTAGGCCTTTCTTTTTAGCCTCAGGAGGTCTGCTAGGTCCCTGGAGAGCCAGGGGGGCTGCTGTGCCCTCTTGCTGCCTTTCCTCCGAGATGGAATAGACTTAGTTTGTGCATTGAGGATCGCTCCCTTGAGGAGCAACCACTCTTCTTGAACTCCCCTCTCCCTGTGGTCACAGTCCCTTAGGGCCTCACTGACAAGCCTCCTGAGCTTGTCAAAGTCGGCTTTCCTCAAGTCAAGGACTTGCGTGTTGCTGACTGACTTGCCAGCTTTTCGGCGGATGATGAAGGTGATCAGCTCGTGGTCGCTGTCACCCAGCTTCCCATTGATCACTAGGTCGCCGACTAGGTCATCCCCAGTAGCCAGTACCAGGTCGAGCAGCGCTTTGCCTCTTGTTGGCCCATAGACTTCTTGAGTCAGGTAGAGGTCATCCACGCACGAGAGGAAGCTCTGCAACCGCTCAGATTTTGCTGAGCGATCCTTCCACGAGATGTCTGGGTAATTGAAGTCACCCGTGACAACCGTGGTCCTGGAGCAAGCTGCCTCAGCCAGTTCCTGGGCAAACACCTGGTCAAGCTCAGGACTTTGGGTGGGAGGTCTGTAATAGACTCCCACCATTGTGTCCCCTGTGCCATGTTCCCCATGGATTTTAACCCAGAGGGTCTCCAGCCGTCCACCCTGGTCGCCAATATTGGCTTGCAGGGACGCGTAGCTTTCCTTAACATAGAGAGCTACACCCCCGCCCCTTTTCTCTACACGATCCCTCCTGTACAGGGTATAGCCATCTATCCCCGTGGTCCAGTCATGGCTGGAGTCCCACCAGGTCTCCGTTATCCCTATGACATGGTAATTGTTTGCACTGAGCAGGAGGATGAGCTCCTCCTGCTTATACCCCAGGCTCCTGGCATTAGTGTACAGGCAGGCAAGTGCCCCCTGGGGGGCTCCTTCCTTGCCCACAGATTTTACCAGGGCTGGGGCCGGGGTGGGCTCCCTTGAGTGCCGTAATCCGCTGGCTTTGCAAGGATTGCTCAGCGGGCCAGCAGTGGCGGTAGTCCCCCCGTCCCCCAGCGGGCTTAGTTTAAAGCCTGGTGGAGCAGGTCAGCCAGTCTGGCTGAGAAGAGCCTCCTCCCTAGGGGAGAGAGGTGGAGTCCATCTCTTCCCAGCAGCTCGCTGCCTCTCTCGCCAAAGAGCGGGCTGTGGTCATGAAAGCCAAAGCCTTCCTGACGACACCAGCGCTGCAGTCTTTGGTTGACCGCATAGATCCTCCTGTCCCTTCTCAGCCCATAGCCTGAGACTGGGAGGATCGACATGAACACCACCTGTGCCCCCAGACCCTTAAGCCCCGCTCCCAAATCCCTGTAGCGCCTCATGACCTGGCTGGGAGTGCTCCGAGCAGTGTCGTTGGTGCCCACATGAATAAGGAGCATGGGATAGTGGTCTGTGGGTTTGAGGAGCTTGGGGATCCTCTCCGCAATGTCCCGGATGCGGGCCCCTGGGAAGCAGCAGACTTGCCGGGCTAAGGGGTCGGGGTGGCAGATTGGCCCCTCCGTCCCCCTCAGGAGGGAGTCTCCCACAACAAACACCTTACATTTTGTCTTGGGGAGAGCAGGGGCGGGAGCTGCAGTTAGGCCCATGTTGCCTGTGGGGGCCAGCAACTCAGCAGGCTGTGTTGGGGCAGCAAGAGGTGCGTACCTGTTGCTCAGTTCTGGTGGGGGAGGCGCCTTGGTGCAGCGGGCCTTAGGGCCCTTGACCACCTTGGTCCATGCCCCTGGCTGGACACAGCATTGATAATCGTTCTGACTTTATGAAGCAATTTATAGGCTGTCATCTATGCAAAATCACTGAATTATTTTTATTAGGTCTCTTAATAAAATGCTAACCATTTATGTTTTTGTTATTTACGGTGCAACTCCAGACAGGCGGCTAAAATGTGTTTTCTTATCAAACAAATGTTTGTTCATATTTTCCATGTCTTCCTCTTGAGTAGTTTCCTCTAAAGTAGTCACATTTTTTGAAATGCAGTTTAAGGTAGATCATTCTTTAAATAAGCTGTTCTGATTTTTTTCTATATCAAAATGTTTTTATAAGACCTTTTCTTTCTGCTTCCCTGTAAGGAGGCAAATAAAGGTCTCACCTGCAAAAACACATCCACATGACTCTTGATGTAGGCCTACTTATAACAGTAGTTGGGCACATGAACAGACCTTTTTAGGATCGGGGCACAGTCAGTTATACATGGGGGAAAACAATTACGTGGACTAGACACCAAGCATTGTTGAATATATCAAATAAAAAAAAAAAAAGGAGGAAACCTGGAAAAATGGCAAAAGCCATTCTTGTAATTTGTCATTTATATCAGTATTAGATGCCACTTGTAACTTGGTATAAAAATCTTTTCTTTTCTGGTTGTCCTTTTAATATTTTATATCTTCAAGAACATGCTTCAAATGTCTAACATGTTTCTCTGGGGACTAATTAATCTGCATAATAAAACAGGCCAATCTTTTGTGAAACAATTTATGGTTCTGCTTGAGAAGTAAAATTGTTCTTTTTATATTTTAATTAGGTCTAATTGCCTTGGGTATTCATGGAAATATAACTGTTGGTAAGATTAATCAAAACATATCGTACAACTGTTAACTTTGTGCCTTTCTTATGTCATGTGATTGCTGCTAACTGAATAATTGGGGTGGGCTTTTTTTTTGTGAAGTTCTTGTTTCCTGCCTGTAGGTAATTGGTTGTGAAGGGTAAGACAGGAAGCATTTCTGTTGGTGCTGACTAGCAGTTGGACTGGATGTGAGTGGGGAATGTGGCCAGGAGGTGGCAGTTCTGAGCAGCATCACATCGCTACCTATAGTTGTTTAGGTCCAGATCCTCAAAGCATTTAGGTGTCTGCCTCACTCTGATTGCAACAGGACTGAGGACTTAAGTACATTTAGGCTGCTTGCAGATGTTTAAAAAAAAAAAAGAAGCAAAGCTAAAATGCTGCTTTACTTTAAACTCAGCGTACTCCTGTGCCTAGCTCAGTGCGCCCCCAGAAGAGGCTTAATATTAGTTGGACCTGGCTTGCCTGACATCTATATAGATCAGGTGCTTTAGCAGGGCTTTTTTGGCTCTTTAATTAATAGCTGATGAAATCAGCTTTAGATACAAGCTCCAAAAAGCCCTACTGAAGCACCCAATCTAAACAGACACTGCAGAGCTGGGTCTAAGTAATTCACTGCTTCTTCTCGTAAAGCACTTTTTAAAATGTCTATAAGCAGCCTTAAATGCTTTGAAGATCTAGGCCTTAGTTCATGTATACAAGGATAATGAGCAGCTTATATATTAGAGGTAGTTTTGGCTCACTGTAACTTTTCAACTTGGTTAACATTTGGATTGAAAAATACAGAAATATACCAAAATTATCTAATAGTGACAGTGTTGTGTTCCAGCAATTTTCTATTTTTCTCAAGTTAGAAAAATTTGGGTAAGAAAAAACATAGCAACTCAAATGACAAGCAGAATTAAACCAGATTCAACATTTTCCCCGTTGTTTTTATGGTAAATGGGGAGCATGATCTACTTCTAAAATTTTATTGTACTAATTATGTTTAATAATAGGTGTATCTACTTCTGGAGCTCCTTTTAAATATCCTGGGAGGGTAGGTGATTCTCCATTGCCAGGATGCGGTCTTTATGCAGATAATCAGGTACTTAAAATCCTCATCAGTCATCAGGTACTAAAAAGTCCTCAGTGATTTGTACACTCTAAAGTAGTGGTAGAAACTCAGACTGTTGTTAAAATTGTTACTGATGGGAACTTTCTAATCCCATTTAACAGTGCAGAGCCCACAATGATTTTCTCATTGTCACAAAGAAGGACTATCTGATATAGTTGCTTTTTTCTCATATCTGAATTGGATAATGAAATTTAGCTGGAAAAAATAAAAGCAACGGGAAGCATTTTGCAGTTGGTGAATGCAACATCTTGGTCTTTATCTTTTCAAAGAATTTTAACTGTATAATTCATTAGGATGACTAAAGGTTGTCCAACAAGTTCTGCAACATGGTTAAGTTCCACCTAGTATCTGTAGCCTTGCCACTTATACATTTTATTGCAAGGCTTGTGATATTTGTTGATTTTTGCCAAAGTGCTAGGGCTTGAAGGCATTTGTTTAGGAGAGAATCTCTGCTTTCATTTTTTTAAAGTTTATTCCTAACCCTCATTGTAGTGGGAATAACATTGAAAATGGCCTGAGTGTAATGTAAAGGCTCAAAAACCAGAAGAAAGATTGAAACCCAAACTTACTTTTTTAAGCCACTCATTTTTGTGGGGCCTGACTCATTATTTTTGAACATTTGAAGTTAGCAATATTGTCTTTAATGTAAATCTGTCCTGCAGAGTCTGCATATTCCAGCATGCATTGCTCAGTCTCGTCAGACCTCTAAAGGAAGGTTATTGGGTGTGTACAGAAGTTGCTTTTTTCGTCATTTAAGTATTTTATTGCCATGACTTAACAGAAGTGCATAGCTTTACAGCACTTTAAAAATGGGTACAGCACTTCTAAATTAACCCTTGGTAAATGAAGTATTAAATTTGAAGTGCTGTATTTTGGGCCTGTGTGAAGCTTCACTAGACAATTTCGATTCGGCCTGATACAGGGGCTGAGTCTCTGAATCCGAATTGAATTGGGAGACCCATTAAAAGATCCAAATCGAATCGGAAGCCTCCAAATTGATTCAGAGATTCAGGCAGTCCCTGCTTACCACCGCAGGGAGCTGGACCTGGGCTCCATGCCGGTAAGCAGGGGGTTGGGGGCTGGAGGAGGGGACCATAGAGGGACCCCCGCCTGGCCCTATCTCCTAGCCCCCCCTGTGTGCCTCCCCACTTGGCCCCACCCCCTGCCCACTCCCCCAGCCCCTCCCCATGACTGCCTCGCCTGTCACCAGTGTCCCAGCACTAAAAAAAAAAAAAAAAAAAAGCTCCACACTCACTGACTGCAGCAGCAGCAATCGGGGCCTCTGGGGGCTCGTGGCAGAGCCCCCCTGCACAGCGTGGGGCAGCCCCCTGGCCTGGCACCTGTGCAGCAGCTGTCGCATCACGCAGGTGCAGTGTGTCTCACCAGGGTGCTGTGGGGCTCCGCACACTGTCCAGGAGCTGGGGCCACTCAGGCTGAGTGCTGCCAGGCTCCAGGACAACGTGCAGCACCCTGCCAAGCCGCCCTGCTCCTACGTGATGCGACAGCTGCTGTGTGGGTGCCAGGCGGGGGGACGATCACCGCTGCCCCCTGCTATCATGCTGCATGGGGAGGCTCTGCCACAAGCTCCCAGAGGCCTCAATTGCCACTGCTGTAGCCACTGAGTGCGGGGCTTTTTTTTTTGTTTCGTTTTGTTTTTGTTTTTTTAAGTGCTGGGATGCTGGGGCCAGGCAGGACAGCCATGGGAGGGGGCTGGGGGACTGGGCGGGTGGTGGGGCCCCACTTGCCACCGCCACACCCCTGCTGCTGCTGCCTGTTCAATTCAGAAGAGATTAGACCCGATTTGGCAGCCAACTCTCCAAATCCGAATCAGCCGAATTGAAAAAGGACAGTGATTCAAATCACCGAATTGAATCGCTGTCCCTCTGAATCGGCCAAATCGAATGCTTGCTGCTTCCCACAGGCCTACTGTATTTTACAGCACTTTGGCAACCTACAGAGCTGTAAATAACTTTTGTACACTGGTCAAATTTTTGGCAATTCCATCAGTATCCTGTGGGCTTTGCAAACTTGGTTAGTGCTTCCTGGCACCACCAGGGAAGAGGGGAGGGCACATCTTAGCTCCCAGGAGCACAGCTTGTTCTGCAGCTGGAAGAACTGGGTCTGTGCTGAGGGCCCTCAGGCCCTGTGCAGCTCCTGCCACCCCAGATGATCAGTGTCAGAACATGTTGCCTTTTAACAAATCAACACTCACCAGCAAAACTTTGGGGGGGTTGGAGGAATGAGCAAAAGACCCTGGAAGGGGAGGGGGGTTAGGACATGGTGTGGTGTGCATGTAGGGGCATGGGTTATGATGCATGCTGAAAGACCTGCATGCATGCTGAAGTGGCCACACACACGCAACCTGAGACCCTGCATGGCTGGGGACCAGGCACGTGGCAGTGTCTGCTTCCAGGGCCGGGGGGGGAGGAAGTGGCGGGCAGGGAGCAGGCTGGGTAGGATGAGAGGCTGAGTAACAGCCTGTTATCTCAGCCCTGTCTTCTCCACTGGTCTGCTACTGTCCACAGTCTCCTGCTGCTACAGGATGCTGTGGAGCACCCCCTTCTCCTAGCTTGGAAAGTGCAGGGAGGTTCAGAGGCCCCCCTGCCACCGACAGAGTACTGTAACTTTATAGCGCTAGAAAAAGTGCTCTAAATTACAGCGCTGTAAAACGTGCATAGAGCACTTCTGTACACGCCCATTGTTGCAGGTAAAGTGTAAGCAGCATTTACGCATGATAAAAGAACTCCCTGATTTAGAAGCTAGAGGTCTTTGAACAGACTCACTTGCTGCCACATTAACTAGCAGCTGAATACATAGGACAAAAACATATTTAGCTAAACAAGGATTTCTACCTAAAGCTATGGGTATAATAATATTTTTTCAACATATTCCCTATGTCCTAAATCCTGCAGTTAGGTTGTGCAGGCACCATTCTACCTGTACCCCAAAGGCACATAGATCTATCTGTATGGATCCAGTTACAGGACCAGAATCTAGACATAGTAGGAATTGCTCTGATACCTTTAGATTGCTCCTTTTGTTGAACAAATGGTTTTACCTAAACAATGTTCCGCTCAGGGCTTCTATCCTATCCTTTAATAACTAACTGGGCATGGTGATTTAATTTTCTCAGAGGCTCTTCTGCTGTATTACTAACAGGGAGCTGCTTTTCCTCAGACTGCCAGATTGGGTTACCAGTCTCCTTCTTTATTTCTTCATCCCCTGTGGGAGGTATAATCAAGAGTTAATATGTGTCTTTATTGTAAAGCAAAGCATCCTCTCCTTCCTAAGTCCTAGTCGAGAGAAAACACAATAGTTCTTCCCTCAAATAGTTATGCTGAGGTAAAAATGACTTATGCTTTATCTCTACCCAAAGTTTGTGGGGAAGACTGTTACTGTAAAAAACCCTTTTTACAGCAAAGTATAGCTAACTAATATCATGCAACATGTGTGCAAGTGAGGGCCTCTAGATTTTACAGTCTTTCAGATAACCAAACTTTTAAATTTTCTTACATCCTTCTGAAGTTAAGGATTTGAAGGTGATTCATGTGCTTAATGCATTAATCTTGCACATCTGTAATTTTAGAGTGTTTGAATAAAAACAAAGTACAGTATTAGTCCTTGTTCAGAATGCATAATGCCAAGTTTCAGGTTTTAAACCTATCTTAGGTTTTAAACCTATCTTAGGCTTTTTTCAAGGTCAGGGTGACCATCTTTTTTAATATAGCCTACAAAACTGTGAAAGAAGACAGTGAAACTTCTCTTATTACTCTAGCAGACATTTTTGCGTTCATGAATCTAAATGCTTTTCCTTTCACTTTTGCAATGTTTCTGGGGTACAATAGATGAACTAAAATATATTTTGGCTATGAATAAATGCACCAGATTTGGGGTCCAGGTGTTTCCACTAATACCTGGGAATTTTTGGTTAAAGGGAAAGGTACAAATCTTCCTCTGAAGAGTCTGTTACAGATTCTTCTGCAGCAGTTTCTGCTCCAGTTAGCCTAGACATTGCTGCTAACTGTCTTCAGCTGATCATCTTTCACTGCCAACCATTTGGGAATCTGTCTAAACTGAACAAACAAAACTAAGAAAAGGCTTCTGAAAAGTGATATTAATGAGCAGAATCACCCTGTCAGCCCACTTATAAAAATGGTTTCCTATTCAAGGAAGTTCCATGGCAGAAGCAGACTGTCAATATCTCTGATATTCTATCAGAAAATTTGAAGCACTAAGCAGCAGTTCATTCTGGATCCCAGAAAGCAAGCGCCAATTAGAATTATCATTAGAAGTAAGCATGTGGAATATAATGGTTTAATCTCATATTGTTGAGGGGCTTTAAACATGTAGCAAATACACTCCTAAGCCGCTTCCAGATGAGTGAGCCAGGTGCCTGTTGCAGCACCTCAAAGCAGTTTGAGATGCTGCAAGAGGCACTCTAAGAATGAAAAATTTTTCCCTGCACTGTATATTTGCAGTGCAGACACTAAAATTTCTACCAGGAAATCCTGGTATCAAAAAATAACACGCTAGAAAAAAGTGGTGCAGAGTGCATTCCTGGAGAGTGCCCTGAAGCAACCAGGGGCTGCATCTTCCATTAGCACATGGCTAGAGCATCTCTATGGTTGCCACGTGCCCCTGCTGCTCCAGCATGCTGCCTTACCATGGTGGGGCAGATAAGAGTGAGGCAAGGCTGGCAGTGTGGATCAGACCCCAGGCTGTGTCCCCGGTAAGTAGGGACATGGGGGTGGGGAGACTCTGAGTGGAGGAACTGTATGGGAGTGGACGGGACTGCTTGGAAGAGCTTATCCTCTTCACGGTGCAGTCCCGCCTGCAGCAGCAGCTGTTGGGGCGCTCATAGATTCATAGATGTTAGGGTCGGAAGGGACCTCAATAGATCATCAAGTCCGACCCCCTGCATAAGCAGGAAAGAGTGTTGGATCTAAATGTCCCCAGCTAGATACTCGTCTAACCTCCTCTTGAAGACCCCCAGGGTAGGGGAGAGCACCACCTCCCTTGGGAGCCCGTTCCAGACCTTGGCCACTCGAACTGTGAAGAAGTTCTTCCTAATGTCCAGTCTAAATCTGCTCTCTGCTAGCTTGTGGCCATTGTTTCTTGTAACCCCCGGGGGTGCCTTGGTGAATAAATCCTCACCAATTCCCTTCTGTGCCCCCGTGATGAACTTATAGGCAGCCACTAGGTCGCCTCTCAACCTTCTCTTGCGGAGGCTGAAAAGGTCCAGTTTCACTAGTCTCTCCTCGTAGGGCTTGGTCTGCAGGCCCTTGACCATACGAGTTGCCCTTCGCTGTACCCTCTCCAGGTTATCCGCATCCTTCTTGAAGTGCGGCGCCCAGAATTGCACGCAGTACTCCAACTGCGGTCTGACCAGCGCCTGATAGAGGGGAAGTATCACCTCCCTGGACCTATTTGTCATGCATCTGCTGATGCACGATAAAGTGCCATTGGCTTTTCTGATGGCTTCGTCACACTGCCGGCTCATGTTCAACTTGGAGTCCACTAGGACTCCAAGATCCCTTTCCACCTCCGTGCCACCCAGCAGGTCATTCCCTAGGCTGTAGGTGTGCTGGACATTTTTCCTCCCTAGGTGCAGCACTTTGCATTTCTCCTTGTTGAACTGCATCCTGTTGTTTTCTGCCCACTTGTCCAGCCTATCCAGGTCTGCCTGCAGCTGTTCCCTGCCCTCCGGCGTGTCCACTTCTCCCCATAGCTTTGTGTCATCTGCAAACTTGGACAGAGTACATTTCACTCCCACGTCCAAGTCGCTGATGAAGACATTAAAGAGTATCGGTCCAAGGACCGAACCCTGCGGGACCCCACTACCCACACCCTTCCAGGTCGAGACCGACCCATCTACCACGACTCTTTGGGTGCGACCCTCTAGCCAATTCGCCACCCACCGAACTGTGCAGTCATCCACATCACAGCCTCTTAATTTGTTCACCAGTATGGGGTGGGATACCGTATCGAAGGCCTTCCTGAAGTCCAGGTATACGACATCCACCCCTCCTCCTGTGTCCAGGCGTTTCGTAACCTGGTCATTAAAATAGACTAGGTTGGTCAGGCACGATCTGCCCGCCACAAACCCATGCTGGTTTCCCCTCAGCATAATTTGCCCTGCCGGGCTCTCACAAATGTGAGCCTTGATAATTTTTTCAAATACTTTACCAAGGATGGAGGTGAGACTGACTGGCCTATAGTTGCCCGGGTCCTCCTTCCTCCCCTTTTTGAAAATGGGGACCACGTTAGCCCTTTTCCAGTCCTCCGGGACTTGGCCCGTGCGCCACGAGCATTCGAATATTCCCGCCAGTGGCTCTGCAATGACGTCGGCCAGTGCCTTCAGCACCCTCGGATGGAGCCCATCCGGGCCTGCCGACTTAAAGGCATCCAGTTCTTCCAAGTGACTCTGCACCACCTCAGGGTCTACGCATGGAAGTCTGGCGCCTTGCTGCTGCCTCTCTACAACCCCAGTGAGAGACTTGTCACGCCCCTCGCTTAGGAACACTGAGGCAAAGAACTCGTTGAGGAGTTCAGCCTTGTCCCCTCTATCTGTCACCAATTGCTGCTGCCCATTTAGCAGGGGTCCTATTCCTCCCTGGGCCTTCTTTTTACTCCCAATATATCTAAAAAACAATTTCTTGTTGTCCTTTACTTGGGTTGCCATCCTCAGCTCCATGGTAGCTTTGGCCCGCCTAACTGCCTCCCTACAAGCACAAGCAGAGGAGGTATATTCATCTTTAGTGATCTCACCCTTTTTCCACTTTTTATGTGCTCCCCTTTTGGCCCTTAGGCTGCCCTGGATTTCTCTGGTCAGCCATGGAAGCCTCCTGGCCCCTTTCCCTCTTTTGCCTCGCTCGGGGATCATCTTGCTTTGTGCCCAAAGGATCGTTTCCTTTAGGCACAGCCACCCTTCTTGGGCACCCATCCCATCAAAACTCCTACTCTGCAGTGCTTCCTTGACTAATCGCCTGAGTGCAATGAGATCAGCTTTCCTAAAGTCTAGCACTTTCACCCTACTAGTTACCTTACCCACTCGCCGTCTTATGTTGAATTCTATCATAAGGTGATCACTGTCTCCCAGATAGCTACCGATTTGGAGGTCCCCTATCATGTCATCTCCCGTTGCCAATACCAGATCCAGTATGGCATTCCCCCTAGTGGGACCATACACCTCCTGTGTCAGGTGGAGGTCCTGTACACAAGTTAGAAACCTGCGTGAGCGATGGGACCTTGCTGTCTGCGTCTCCCAGCAGATGTCCGGGTAGTTTAGGTCCCCCATGACTACCGCCTCTTTAGCTTTTATGGTCTCCGAGAGTTGCCTCAGGAGCCCCGCATCTATTTCTTCCCCTTGGTGTGGGGGTCTGTAACAGACCCCTACCACCAAATCCCTTTCTCCTTGCCCCCCATGTAGCCTAACCCACAATCCTTCTACTTCCTCAGCCTCGGATTCTGTCTTGATGAGGGTTGATGTATATTGCTCACTGACATAAAGTGCAACCCCCCCGCCCTTTCTTCCCCGACCTGTCCTTTCTGTACAATCTATAGCCCTCAATATGTACCGCCCAGTCATGGGATGAATCCCACCAGGTCTCTGTTAGCCCCACTAAGTCATAGGTGTTTAGTGCAAGCAGGAGCGCTAGTTCATCCTGCTTGTTCCCCATGCTCCTAGCATTAGTATATAGGCACTTGAGCCCTGCGACTGGCGCCTTTGCTGCCCCCCCGCTCCCAGTCCCATGGGGCCCATTGTTTCTTACCTTCTTGTTCCTTACCTGTTCTGTTGTGCTGGCCTCCCCATGGCTTTCAGTTTCCCAATGTTCTCCTTCTTCAGGCTGGGCTGTCCTTGTGGGTGCCACATGGTTTGGTGGTCCACAGCTTCCCCTGCCCTCGTACTCCCCTCCCCCCGACGAGCCTAGTTTAAAGCCCGCCGGAGGAGATCCGCCAACCTAGAAGAAAACACACGCTTACCTTTGGGGGACAGGTGAAGCCCATCCCAGCTGAGCATGTCCCTCGTCGTGATGTGCGGGTCATGGTCCAGAAAACCGAAGCCTGCCTCGAGACACCACTGCCGAAGCCGCCAGTTGGTCTCTCGGATGCAGTTCTCCTGCCGTCTTCCTCGTCCGGTCACTGGTAGGATGGAAGAGAAAACCACCTGGGCACCGAACTCCTTCAGCACGCCGCCCAGAGCACAGTAGTCCGCCATCAAGAGATCGGGGGTTCTCCTGGCCGCATCATTAGTACCCACATGGACTAGGACCATGGGGTAATAATCGGTGGGCTTGATCCTGGCCTGGATTACCTCCGTCACATCCCGAATCTTTGCTCCAGGGAGGCAGCATACCTCTCGTGCCGAGGGGTCCTGGCGACAGATGGGTCCTTCCGTACCTCTCAGGATGGAGTCTCCTATGACGAGCACACGTCGCCTCTTCCTCTGGGTCATCGTGGATCCCTTGATCTGTTTGGGGTGTGAAGAACGGGGTGTTTCTTCGTGCCCAAGGGTGTCCTCCTCCCCTTCCATCTCCTGCAGGGTCGCCAGGGCCTCGTACCTGTTCACCAGTCGGACTGGAGAAGCTGGTACCGATTCTCTGTGTGCCGCTCCGGTCCTGGCTGTGACCGTCTGCCACTCTGCTGTGGAGGGTATTCCCCGGGGTGCTTCTTCCTTTGGTGCCTGGGCCTGCAGGGAAAGGAAATAACTGTCAATTTCATCCTCCGCCTCCCTGATCCCCCTCAGCCTGCTAACCTCCTCCCGGAGCTCCCTCACCTGCGCCTCCAGGGCCCTAAGACGGGCACCTGCTGGACAGGTGTGAGGGCCCCCAATCTCTGCCCCCCCCGGCCCTGCTGGGGATCCCCCACAGGCCAGGAGGTAGGGGGACACCGGCTCCCCCATGGGCTCGGTCTGGGTGGAGGCCTCAGACCTGCCCCGGGTAGCCTTGTCCCCCTGGGCAGAGGCCCTAGCAGTACTCCTCGTAGACACCATTCTACAAGCTGCTGGTTGTAGACCTGCGCGGTGTCTATGCCCTACCCCTACAGGAGTCCCACTCCTGGCCCTCCTGGCCCGCCCTCCGGCGCGAACGCCCGCGCAAACGCCGGCGTGCTCTTACAGAGCGCGCCTGTTTGCGCGCTCTGTTCGCGCTGCGCGGCTCGGGAGCGCGGCTCCCTACCGGCTCAGCTATATGGGACCCGGGGGGCTTCCTCTCCGGATCCGGCTCAGCTGCGCCGGGTCCCTCCGCCCCACTTACCTTCGGGGGATCAGCTGCTGCTGCCCCCGCTGCTGATTCCTCTGTTGTTGCTGCTGCCGCCGCCGCCTCCGGTCAGTTGGTTGGTAAGAAGGGCACACGTGCGTGCGGGACACACGTGTGCTGCCTCCTCTCCTTCCCGCTGCTGGTTCCCGAGTGCTGGGAACTACGTCACTCCGTGGCTTTTAAAGCCCGCGGTTTGAATTACCCGCCCCGCTCCAACGGCCAATCAGACGCCCCGGGCTACCCGGAAGTGCCTGCCGGCAGTTCTGCCTCTACGCTCCCCCGCTGGGGGGATCCGCTGCCACAGGAGCCTGCTCCCCCCAAGGGTTAGCCCCGGGGGTGCCCCCTGGCCTGGGGGGACAGTCCCCTTCCTAGCCCTCCCTGTTTGCGCGCTCTGTTCGCGCTGCGCGGCTCGGGAGCGCGGCTCCCTACCGGCTCAGCTATATGGGACCACTCATGGCCCACTCCTGGCAGAGACCCCCAGCAGCGTGGCACCACCTCAGACCCAGGTGCTGCACATCCCATCCCTCTGGTGCACACCCTCAGGCAGAACTGGACCAGCACTTTCTGTTACCTGGGCTTCTTGCACTGCATGTAGAAGCCAAGCATTATCGGGCCAAGCTGGCTCCTGCCTCCATGGTGCCAGCTGGGGTGCAGGACACATGGAGGCAGGAGCTGGCCCAGCCCAGTAGCGTGTGGCTTCTGCCTGCAGTGCCAGGAGCCCAGGTGACAGCAAGAGATGGCCTGGTTCTGCCTGAAGACACACGCTGTGTGCCATGTGTAGCTCCTGGGTCTGAGGCAGCGTCACGCAGCCAGGGGTCTGCTAGGAGCAGGCCATGAGTATCCCAGTGACAGCTGCTGCTACTGCAAGGGGGCTGTGGTGCACTTTGTGGGGAGGGCGGGCAGGGGACCCACCCCTCCCAAGCAGTCCCCTCATACCCACAGACTCCCCCACAATCCACCCACACTACTCCAAACCCCTGCACAAGCCCCACACCCATCCCCCCCACAGCCCTTTTTCCACTCCCCAACCCCACATCTCCACAGTTCCCTCTAAACTGCGTGCATGCACAGGCACACACAATAAAAAACCATGCCGCGCAATAACTTTTTAATGCTGTGCATACAGTGGCGTATCAATGGGAGAGGGTGGGAGGGGGCCATGGCCATCTCTTTAATGAGAAAATGTGGGTTTTTATATCAGAAAATTTGCAATTTTTAAATAGGGAACACCAGGATTCCTGCTGGTGAGGCAAGTGGCAAGACCCAGGCTGAGAAACCTGCTCAGGGCCAGCACCAGTGACCCAACTGGAGGGCAGACAAGGTGGCTGACCTCATGGCCATTTGGGGTCAACAGTTGAAATGCTTCAACAGTTCAAAGTGGGCCACTGCAAATAAGCACATCTTCTGGCTGATAGCTGCCCAGATGGCAGGGCGGAGACACCAGAAGACATGACAGCAGTGCTGCATGAAGGCCAGCTCTGCAGCCACAGCCCACTGGCAGCTAGCCCAGAGATGCAGGCAGCTCTGCTGCAGTGTCCATACCACAGCCCAGGCAGTCATACAGTACCCACCTGGGTTTGACAGGCATGTAGCCCTGGGGCTGCAGGTCCAAGAGGGAATATGCTGCCACAGGTGGCAGCAGGTCACAGCCAGACAGCAGCCCCCACTGCCAGACTGCTGCAGTGGGTAGAGAGTGCAGGGGCCACTCTAGGTTAGAGCTGCTTCAGCAGTCCAGCTGGCCCAAGGAGCTAGTGTCCCCAGATACCAACTGGCTGGGCTTCAGAAGCTCCTGATGGCAAGTAGCCCTGATCTGGTCGCCAGGGCACCTTTTTGGTGCTGGCCCCAGCCTTTGGCTCCCCCTGGCTCAAGATCTGGGAGGAGCTGGGCAGGGTCAGTTTGCCCCAAGTGGCACAAGTTGCCCCATACCAAAGTGCATGTTCAGGCATGTGCGCTGAGGCACAAATCTCTGGCACAAATTTGTGCTGCTGCTGTTTGAGCTGCTACAAGCGCGTGTGCCTGCATGTGTGGACGCACCCTTAGGGTGGAATCAGACCATGCCTTTCCTTGCCTTTGTGCTGCCATAAAAAAAATTGTGGTGGTACAGAGTGAAAGCAAATAGGCATTTATAACTTTTGTTGAGCTACAAATGCCCAAATTTGTGGCTGTGATGGAAGGTAGTTATAATTTCTGCCACTTTATTGTGGCAGATGTCTTTTTGTTTTATAGAGGGATAGCACGGGTAGCCAGGAGCTGCCCAAACTCTCTAGTTGCTCTGGGCAGGGGCTGGCGGGGCCCAGTCCTGGGCACTGCTGAAATTCCCGAGCAGGATTGGGCATCTCAGGCCATGGGAGCACCTGTCCAGCTTTCCCTGCTTACCCAGATGCACCCCTAGGATCTCCAGGATGCATTTGGGTAAGTGGTGAAAGCCAGGCAGGCTCTCCGAGGGCTTGAGTGGCCTGATCCTGCATGGTGATTCCCAGGAATGCCTGTAAGCAGGCCTCTCAAGTCCCAGGAGAACAATTTGCCTGTTGTCCTGCGCATTGATGCTGCAGGACAATAAGCGACATTCACTTTGCCCAATTAAATGGGTCCCAGCACAGCTGATCCATCCTGGCACAGCTGATTCACTTCATTTGGCAATGTCTATTTCTAGTCTTAGTTTTTTGTGTCCTAGAACAGCTCAACAGAAGGTGAAACAAGGAACAGGGAAAGGAGACCATCCAGCAGGATATTTAGACCAAAGGGTAATGAGATGGTTCCCTAGCAAAGTCATTTTAATTTGTTTGTATATGTTAGCAAAGGAGAGGTATGTGAAAGAAACACTGTTCCCTTCTGCTTTCACTTTGTGGGCCTTAAGACTTTTGTAGAGTGCAGAGTTGGGGATGAGGTCATAATGTTGTACTATTCTGATTCTCTTTAAAACATGGTTATTTATAACTATACGATGAAAGTATATTTAGCAAGAATTCTAAGTATGGGTATAAATCTTCCTGTAATATGTTTTTAAACATTCTGTTCAGCTAGTGTTGCTGCTGTTATACATTCCAGATGGTCTCCCAAGTAATATAATTTTTTTTCTAGGTAGGAGCTGCAGCAGGTATGTATTGGAAAACAAAATATAATATATGCAAATAATCCACATAAACATACATCTAAATAATTTTTAATAAGCATATAATCTGAGCCAGAATTATTTCTATACCTCTTATCTACATATTTGCCAAATTTGCTTCTGATTACATCAGAACTCTATTATTCTGCCTTAGCAGTTGTCAAGGCTTTGATTGCCTTAGTATTCTTAGTGCCCTTTTCTAAATTGGGATATAAACATGTTAGAATGTGGTAATTTATACGAGATGATTAAATCTGTCTGAAAGTTTAGTGTAGAACATGCTGAGGTAAAGTGTTGGCCTTCCCTAGGCTTTAACTAGACCACCTTTGCATGCATCAGAAAATAAAGTTATTCCAGCCTAACTGCTGGTATATGCAAACTAGAACAGTCTCCTAGTATGAGTGTTGTGTAAAGGTCCTTCTTGCTGATTTTTTTTTAAACTTTGTTCTTCAGGAAAACTGACTATTTTAAAAATCTGAAGTACAAGGAATATATCTAAGGAAAGTCTATGCTTGCAAAATATTAAAAACTAATTTTAATCTTGACCTGAAAATTTTTTAAAAGTAGTAGTCTTTGCCCTTTTGTTACTTGATGATGTGCGAAGAAGGGCTATAAGGGTTTTTTTGGAAAAACTTGGCAGGAGAGGGGTAGGCTCCCACTTATTTTTTACCTTGGAAATATCAGGAATATCATCTTTGAAATTGTCCCCCATCAAAACCTGGGATCTCAGATTATATATATCCTTAGTTGCCACACCTTAACTAAAGAGAACACCTAATAGAGTCTTCACAAAACATTAGGTGGTGCAGCAAAATATTAAAATTAGTATAATTTTTTTAAAACTAAAATGTAAAAGCTTAATATTAAAAATATTAATGAAAGCAAAGGATTTGCAAACATTTTTATTACCATGCCTTCTCCCCTCGAAAGGTCACCTCTTTGGCTGCATGTAATGTCACTACCTTTCTTTCATCACATTCTTCTAGATTATAAGATTGCTTGAAAGGCCAAAAAGTACCTAAATTTTCAGTGTTAAAAAAAAAAAAAATTGAGAAAAACATGTGAATATGTTTCTGGTCTTTTATATATCAGAAAAAAACAAAAGCTCATATTTCCATTTCCAGAGCCTGGTTAATTGTCTTGCTCACACAGCCCGTGTCCTGTGAATCCTGAAGGGTGTGTGGTTCCATATGCCCTTTTTTTTTAGTTGCAGTAAATGATAGGAATCACCTTAACCATAATGCCGAGAGAAGGACAGCAGAGAAAGGTCACTTCTTTGTGACCCTTGTAGCAGGTGTGGGTACATGCATAGTGGGTGGAAAAGAGAAAAGCATTTGTGGAATGTGGTTTTAACAGTTGCTTTGGGTCAGTCTGATAAAGATCTTTCTTGGGTACCATATTACTGTGCAGGAAGGGAAAAGATAGTACAGAAGAGAGTTTAATCATAGCCCCATATTGAAAATATAATCACATCACCAGAGGCATAAAGTGTACAGAAAATTCAGTGTATTGTTCTGAAAATATTAAAGGATGATATCAGCTTAAAAAGAATCACATTTTTCTCTGGAAGACTTTGCTTGTTGTTTCTACAAGTAAATATCTTAGATAAATAAAACTGAGGGATTAGGAAGTCTTTTTTTTTTTTGCCCTCTGCCTTAGTCTGTTAACCCTTTGCATATGACAGTGCTTTCTGTACAATTATATTTCCTGGTCTTATTCCACAAAATGGTAACCTCACTCTTCTAGAGGGCTAGTGTGCATGGATTTCTACAGCAACTCTTGTAGGGTGTTATCAGAATCCAATAGAAATACTTAGCTTGACTTTTAGAGCCAGGGATGAAAAGCCAGGGCAGGAAACTAGAAGGACCATTTTTTGTCTTGTAAAATAAATGCACTGTATAGCAAAATTATTGAGGAAATAAACATGTATCCCACAATGCTGTTTTACCAAGCTTAGATTTTCCAGATCTCAAAAATGACTGACTAGTATGTCAACTTAATGTCTTTCTAGGATATTTGAAAATAAAAAGCTGTGCAAAAGTAGAAATCATTCTGCCATGCTGCAGTTTATGGAGGTGAGATTATTGAAGGGAGGAATAGGGCAGATAGATTTAATTTGATTTTTAACCTTTCTTACTGGACCCTGAAGGAGAGAAGTCCTGGTTGAACTCTTTTGCTACTGGAAATCTTCTTCCTGCTGTTCCACCTTAGTTCATCAGGCTGGGTAGCAACATATTTCAGATATCGAGGTACCATTTGTTCTTATTCTACATGTATGCCACTGTGTTTTAGTGGCATATAACAGTGGGTTTCATTTTCCTCAGTATTTTAGATACAGAGGGGTGTGATTTGAGCGGCTAAATGAATGAAAAGTGATGTTTAGTTTTGGCAAGCAGTCTTCAGGTAGACACCAAATCCATACAGAGGTTAAGAGTGTGGACAATATCCATAGCCATCATGGTCTTCCTTTGACATGTTCAAGGTGCTGGCATCCCAGACTGCATTCTTTAAGAACACTTTTAGTGCTCTGGGTTTCTCTGTAAATCAGTTGAAGATTCTTTTGACACCACAACAGCAAACCGTAGGGCAAATGACTGGCTTAATATTGCACTGGATAGAATCTCCTGAACACTTAGCACTTCCTTTTCCAACTTCCTTACCACTTTTGCATTAGCCTACTATTGTGAAACTTTGTACAGATTGTGTCATGCTTTAGGGCAAACAGATGCTTTTCTATGAAAGCTCTGGCTGTGTTAAAGAATTTTTAGATTTACAGGCAATATATTATCACCTTTCTCACTTGAATTCCCTTGATGCTTTAGCATATATTTATATATGGGACATGTATATTGTACAGTCCTTCTGTATGTCACTGAATTCATTTGACACCTCATTTAAGTTAAGAGACACTGCACGCCAGACTGGAACTAAGTCCTTCCAGGACCTGCAGTAAAGCTGGCAGGACCTGAATGATTGTCCTTAAAACTATTTGTACTTTCTGTGTTGTGACTGTAGCAGATTAGTCATTGAAAAACTTGTTCTAATGCCATCTGCACCTGCTAGTTATGCCTTTCAGCAGTCAGTCATTTCCTTTCCAAACGCCACTGGATTTTGATAGTAATGGGAACTTGGCAGTCCTTTGCATGTAAGCAGTAGCATTTGGCTTCCTCTTTTGGTTTTGGGCTGAGAAAGCAGAAGAGTTGTTAGGCTCCCAGTGATAGCCATTTGTGCATTGTCAGAGTATTCTTCACTTACTCCAAAAATCCTCTCTATAATAAAAAAGTATGTTTATTTTGCCATTTTTTGCTTTGAACTGTTCTAGTTATACAGACTGAATTGTAAACAACACAGACATACAGTAAAACTAGATTCCTCCTATGCTTTCTTAAGTGCCTGCCCTCTTACCCCTGCCCTCTTTTATACATTTTTAGTGGAGGAAGACAATCATGTAAAATAAGGTTGCCATTTTACTGCTTCTTCCCCCCCTCCCCTCCATCTCTACTGTAGTATAGATAGGCTGTTGCCTCATCTTCAGCCTGTAGGCCAGAAAAAGAGGGAGAGGGTTGCAGAAGAAGCGGTTGTGTAGGATGTATTTTGTTCCCAATGACCACACCATAGCACAGCTGCAAAAACTTCCGTTAGCTGGTTCTATGTGCAATCTGAGGATGTTACCCTCAGTAAAACAGTGCAAGTAAGCATCATCCACTTGCATACAAAGTATATCATTCACAATTGTCTCTTCTTCTTTTCCTGCCAGCTACAGGAGATGGAGACCAGATCATGTGTTTCTGTCCATGCTTTCATGTAGTTCTGCTAATGAAACAGGTAATTTTGTGTGGCTTAAAATCAAGGCAGATATCTTTGTGTCCTGACTACATGGCCAAATCTACAATACATATTTGTCACTGTGGTATTTAAAAAGTCTAGTGAACAAACAGTAATCAGCCCTTGTTAATTTTACTATTGTTTCTTGGTACAGGAAACTAAAACCAAAAGAGATTATGTAAGATAAAAGAACTCAGAACACTGTAGCCGGATCCTCAGCTGATATAAATTGTCTCAGTTCATTTGTAACTTGGTAATATACTGCATTAAAATACATAACAAATATGTATGTTTATATTAGTGCAGATACGGCATAAAATTACCAGAGCTTACTGATAGAATACAAAATCTTTTCACTTACAATAACTACCATCTCAAATTCCTAGAAAATAGGAGTACTTTTTTTGGTTCTTACTGAATCAAACAAAACTACAGTTTTTAAAAGTCCCTTTCCTCCCAGTGCAGACTGACATGTACAGTTACTATCTCTTATCAGTTGCTTATCTCAGGCCTTTAAGTACTTCAGCTGGTCTACATTTTTTTATTTAGGGCAAGATCTTGTCCTGTATTGTTGGAGGGGTACCATGTGACTAATATCCCTGGAGGCTTGCTAGGAGCTTTGTTGTTTATATTCAGAGGGTTAAACTTCATTACGATTTGTAAAAATGGCAGTGTGTTCTTTGCCTGTTGAAGCAGAGAGAGGATGTGGCCTCTTCCGTCCAGCATTTGTCAGGCACTTAAGTCTCATGCAGCATGAGACCATGACTCCCTAAGACAATGCGGGACCAGCTCAGCCTGTGGGCACAAATGCCTGACCCCACCACCACCTCACACATTCCCTTTGTATTTGCTTGGGCTCTTACCTTTCTATTCGGTGATTTTTGACCTACAAAATAAAAAAATGACAGTTTGTTTTGAAATCAGAAATCTGTGCCATTTCACCTCAGTTGTCCAGAAAGAACCCCTGTTTACAAATGAATCAAGTCAGGTCAAACAGATACCAGAACCTAGTAGCCCACTGAACTGACATGGTTAAGGCACACCAGTTTCTGTAGCCAACAGCACACAAGAGTGAGGTGACCGGCATCGCATCTGGCTGCCTGTGAGCCCTCAGCCCAAAAATCCAGCTGCCCATTTAGTTAGGTCAGTGAGGAATAGCATTTGTTTGAGTTCAGTGTGGGGCTCCAACTCATACTTCTGGAGCCACAGTGAAATGTCTGAACCACTTCATCGCCCTACCTCCACTTCACTGAAAATGAGTTAGACCCCTCAGGCTGAGTACAGACAGTCAAAAAGCTGAAGGCTGAATCAGTTCAATCTTCGCGGGTTAGTCTAAGCTGCATAGATTGAACTGATAAACAAGTGAACAGACATTCTCTTTTGATTCTGGAAATGTAGCCACATGCCTGCAGTGGCCCAGGCCAGAATTGGGGTGAGGGGCACCAGACCAAGCCTGCTGTGCTGGAGCAGACAGTTTGTGCCAAAGCTAGCCCGCCCACCCTGCAAGAAGGAGTGCAGGGGAGATGCGAAGCATCCTGGGCTGTGGGGGACTGTGAGTTGATCTAAATCTGGAAGAGATCTGGGACAGAAATTCAATAAATTTCCTTGAAATCAGTTACATTTGAGGGTGCAGACAGAAGTGACAATTTTTGCCCAATCTGGCCACAGAAAGCAGTCTATAGCTGCAACCAAACGTAAGTGCACAGCTGCAGACCACTTCAAAAATGGCCAGTTGGGTGAAAATCTGAACCCTCATTGCATGTGGGTTCAGATGAAGATATTTCGAAATGTTCTGTAAGTTGTGTTTGCCTGCCAAACTGAACAGAAGTGGGGAAAGGGTGTGGAAGGAGTTCGGTCTGGAGCTTTTTCATCCCCTGCAGTAGGGTGGGATGAGTGTATTGGAGCCACCCCCCTGCAAAGTGGGGTGAAGGGGCTCCAATACACCTACCCCACCCTCCAGCACTGTCTGGAGAACCCCTAGCATGAGCTCCTTCTGCTCCATTTTCCCCCTTCCATTCTGAAAACAGCATTGACAGGCAGGGAGGAAGGGCCATTGGTAAGGGAAACCGGCTGCAGGCTGGCAGCTAACAGCTACATTCCCCATTCCCCCTGGAACCTCCAGTGAACTTCTGTTTAGTCGGAGGGATTGCTGTAACTCAGAACACATCCTGCAAAGCGTTCTCAGTTACAGCAAGCAGCTGCACTTCTGTCTGCACCCTAATGCTACATCTGTCCAGGTTTATCTTAAACTGGTTTTGGCCATTTTGAAAGCAGTTTGTGTACTGAATTTCTGTTGTGTTACAGATTTGAACTGATTTCCAGTCATTTATACTAGTTTATGTGTAATTTCTGCCCCTAGCCTCAATGTTTATCCAATTTGAATTAAAAAGCACAGTTTCATGTATTGTAGAGTGGTAAAGCATCCTTTCTTTTCTTTCCCAGTCCTGCAACAATGCCATTTTTGATCTATCCCATGCCATTCAGAATGTTCTCTTCATTAGACACTTTAGGATATTTGTGCACATGCCTGCACCGCAGTGCCAGGCACTTTTAAAAGCACTCGGTGCTGTGTCACATGCAGTTGTATAAGTGGCAAAATGCACATCAGCGCTGAAAAAATGGCAGTGGTGCGCTTTTGAACTAAAACACATCAAAGGTGTTTTAGTTCAAAAGCACACCGCTGCCATTTTCTGTGCGCTGACATGCATTTCGACACTTAATACAACTGCATGCGACACAGTGCAGCACGTGTAAGATTTCAGGATCTCGATTTCAGACTCGATTTCAGGATCTCCTGACGCCTCCCAACACAAAAATGTATGTGTATAAATGTTCTTGGCGTCCTATCCTGAAAATTCCTCTGCCCCCCTGGGATTTCAGTATAGGATGATCTTGGCTGTCCTAGCTGCAGTATCTGCAATAAAAGTGAAACAGAGTAATTCTGATATCTAGCTTGGACAGTTTCTGTTCTACGCTACCCTGGAAATTCCTCATATTACCCCCATTCCTGTAAGCTGTTACCTTGTCATTACAAGTGTTGTTATTTGAAGAAACACTTCCATTTTAATTTTAGCGAGCTGTGATCATGTCAGTCAAAGTGCCTCTTATATTTTCATTGTATATTAATTACTTTTCTCTTGATATTAGTGCACTGGCTATTCTAATTCCAAAGGAAACTTTTTATTTTATTAATACTCTTACTGATACCCCTTCCTCCCTTCCCCACCCCTCCTGCAAAACCAAAGCTATTTAAATAATTGCATCTAATCAAGTTGTTAAAAGGACATTCAGAACTAAGAACCTGACTGCCATGAGCTCTCCTTGGGTGGAGCCCCACTGAAACCAGCAAGGACTGGCATGGGCACAGGGAACTGCTAGAATCAGACACAAAGGTTACGTGCTATCTCAAATATTCAGCATTGTGTCTAGTTATAGGAAGGAGTCTAAAGTACCTAGTGATTATTCATATGTGCTTAAATACAGTAAGGGGCAAAGTGCAACATTTCATATCCTCTGGCTTCTCTCTCTAATCAGTCATAATCATAATTAGCTGTCTAACATCATGTGGGTCTGGGGTTAGTAGTTAAAGTTACTTTGGTTAAAGTATATAACAGAAATATAAATGTCTTACTACTGTTTTTCTTTCAGGGTTTGTCTCCAATGGATGCATGTCAGACTGTGCTTGAGGATATACTCCAGAGAGTAGGAAAGGAAAATATGTTTGAACTTGGCATAATTGCAGTGAATATGAAGGTACAGCTGATTGTATTATCGCATATCCTGGAACACTTCCCTTTACAAAGCTATTGCACCATTGTGCCTTAATTTACTGCTCTCTCCAAGTCCTCTGGAATATGGGCAATATAGCAGAAATAAGTAGGTCAATTCTGCCCTGATTTAACAGTTCTATTAGGAACACAGAACTAGATGGGGCCTTCCAGGCCACTGAGTCCAGTTCCTTGGGTTCCCAGGCAACCACTGGGCCAAAACTGGCATTTCAAAGGCTCCAAGCTAGGGCTAAAATAAGCCTGGTATAATTGCAGTTCACTCTTGCATAGCCTTTTTGATCAGGCACACTAATCACTGCCATATTACTATCAGTGACCAAGAAGAGGAAGAGAGAATGAAGAGGCATCACTTGCAGCTTTTACATTATAGGTCTGCCCTAGTTTTCCTGGTACCCACAAGTATTCATAAGATCATAATAGTTTTCAAGATGTAGGGAATTAGGCAAAAGAATATAGAGTGCTTCTCTAAAATACCCTTTTTAAAAGATACATTTATTTGCACACACACAATGCAGTTCAACTTAGAGATGAGAAAGATGCACTCCTTGGTCCCAAGGGGCATACTGTCTAAATAATAGTGGTATGTTCCATCTTCATAAAAGCTTGAGATGGACATCAAATGGCAAAATGAGCCTTGCTATGGGGGTGGGGTGTGTGTGTGTGGGGGGGTGTGTGTGTAGATTTGTTTTCTACAAGGAATGTCTCATGTAACCAGTATTAAGCTTTAGTGGCTTTTTGTCCCTTCCCCACATGGAAATGTACTTGTTATAGACATCTATTGGTGTGACTGTATTGAAATCTAATATTTAAAGTTTTTTATCTGGCATAAAACAGTCCTTGGAACAGATTTTACATTGTGAAATATTGTGTTGAATTATATTTTAAAGTGCTCTCATTTCCAAAATATGACCTTTTTATATGATATAAAAAAAATCTTAATAGTTAATGAACATAAATAGTTCATTAACTGTGCATTACCAGATCTTTAAATAGATTTTAAAAGCTAAAAGAACAAATAATTTCAGTATGCTATCTTGAACAGCATTCTAATTATTTTTTTATCATAATAGCCTGAGAAATGTACGTAGTTCTTAATTTATTAGTGATGAATTTATAACTCCTGAAATTCTATATTTGTTGGCCCTTTTGTTTTTTGTTCCAGGGTGAAGCTGGAGCTGCTTCATCAATGCCATTTCCATACTGTGTCTGGTGTCAAGGACAGGATTCTATAGAGGAATTAATGCAACAACCCTGCAAGCTGTGAAAAAAATACACTACAAGAAAATTTGTCTATGTCATATAGGGCAGATTGTGAACCCCTTCTTTGTCTTTGCTATGGTAAGCAGTACAAGTACAAGATCCCACCAAGACCTACAGGGATCTGCTCAGTACTCCTGAAAACCTGACTGATAAACCATGGATATTAGATTTGGAGCTTAACTTTGTGCATCTTTAAAAAAAAAAAAAATCTTAGCTGAGATATTTTAGTCCTACATCATGCCACAAGTAAGCAGTGTCTGCCTTGCATCTTATTACTTATTGGGCTACTAATTTCTTTTCAGTTTTCTGACTGACTGTTAACTTGGAGCCCAAGTCTATCATTTTTTCTTGTGCTGAGTAGTATTTTACTCAGTGGGTGCATCTACATGTGCAATTAGCACATAGCAATAAACTCTAGCACAGTTTGCACCACAGTTTATTGCTCCTGGGCACAGCATTTTACATGTGCATCTGGGACACAGCAGCCCCTGGATGGCAGAGGACCTGGGGGGGGTCAGTCTGCCAGCTCGGGATTGCTCTGCCATAGCTCAACATGCTGCAGAGAGGCTGACCAGGGCACAAGGGGCATTTGTATACATACTTGTGCTGCAGTGCCAGGCACTTTTAAAAGCAGCAAAATGTGTGTCAGGCTGAGAAAATGGTGGCAGTGTGCACTGCTGCCACTTTCTGCATGCTGACATGCATTTTGCTGCTTATAAACACTTGATGCAGCGCAGTGTGCATCAACTCACATGCAGGGTAGAGTTGATTAATCAAGTGTGCTCCAACATGCCGGATCTCCGGCACATCCCAGCACAAAAATGTATGTGTATTAATGCCCGAGGGTGCTACAGTGCAAGGTTAGCCAGCAGGCAGTCACCACATTGTAGTACTTTCATGGCCCCAGCCAGTTTTGATCACCGTTTCCATGTGTGTTTTTGGCACATGTAACTACTACACTGCAGGATAGTACTCATCTTAGATGATACTTTCCTACAGTGGAGTTAATTGATTTACTGCCCCCCAGTACGGGCACACATGCAGAAAGTAATGCTTTACTGTGGAGCTAGGCAGCTGCATAGTAAAAGCGCACATGTAGATACACCCAACTAATAATCCCAGTAAATACAGAGGGCAGAATTGGGTTTTAATTATTCTTGCTGCTGCCTTTTGATGGAAAATGGAGTTGAGTGTTGCTTGTTTTAGCCCTTTTCTGTGTATATAAGAATATGGCCATACCAAAACACAGCTTAATGCACACTTAAAAAAAAAGGGGGGGGGGGGGAAATTGCGTGTTCACATGAAATAAAAAAGAAGCAAAATGGAATAAAAACCCATAAACAACTCAATTTACAGTTTAATTCCTTATTCTGCACCAGTGTCAAACCCTACTAAAGGATTTATATTTATATTCACTTTCACAAATATAGTGGATATTATAAAACACAATCAAATGAGATTTTAAAGTGACTAATTGACTAAAATTGAATTAATGGTTTACTTGTTGCATTCCTGCAAGTATTGCAAACCAAAGGCTAGATTCATTTTATAACTGAACTATGCTGTATGGACTAAAGAAATTTACTGGAATTCTTCCTTTGTACTGAAATGTATATATTGGAACTTTGACACAAAAAGTTGTTGATTTAATGTTTTTTGGATCTTCTGAGGATAGGTAACCTTTTATTAATCCTGATTTTCAGAATCTGTTAAGCATGTGTCATAAATACATAAAATAATTTTGTACTCATATTTTATAGCTTTTTCAAAAATATTTCTCTTAAGTCTTCAAAGATTTATAATATGTAACTCTTTCTCTGAACTAATAGAACAAGCATTTTTAAATACAGTTATTAACTACAGTTCTATAAGCTATAGCTGATTAATATCAACAGTGCACTGGTAAAATAAAGATGATAACGTTACACTTTTCAACAGATTTTTTTCCAAAGTCTGAACTGTTTCTGGCTCTTATTAAATCTAAAGACAATTTTATGAATAATAACAACAGAAAAAACATCCATCTGTTTTTTGTTGATTGTTAGTTTAATTTTATATGTGACTTCACATGAGGTTTAGTCTATCGCTAAGGAAGATATCCAGTTGTTATAATTACTGATAGGATAAACCAATTAGGAAAATACACTTTCAGGTCTCTCCAAATCATAGGTATTCCAAGTTCTACAATACTGACTCCAGTAAAGCCCTTGAGGTGAAATTCACCTATATGCAAGAGGTCCCGTATGAGGTCTGTACACCAGTCAAGTCTTCCTTTTAGGGATTAATATAAGAGACATCACAGTAAGCAGACCTTGTGTATAGAAGTTGTTTTTATCATTGGTCATAAATGAGTCCAGGTTGGGGAAGTAGACAGAGAGACGGTGGGCAAAAACCACAAACATACTGGTTTATGAGAGAGACACTTGGGGCCAGAGCACCAGGGAGGATCAAGGGACAAGTATTCGTATTACTTGGCCCAATAAATAATAAGAATAGGACAGAGGAAGAAGTATAGGGCAGAGGTGCAGTAGGGCAGTTCTGCACCCTGAGCACTGTCAGTGCATGGGGTAGTGTATAGGGTAGCAGTGGTGGCTGCCTGGCAGCTGCACGTTTGCTTCCCTGACCTCCATACTCAAGATTGCTACCCCAGTTGCCCCTTATAGTAGTAAGAGCCAAAAAATTCACCTATGAGAAGTAAAGGGGAAGTAGCGTACCAAACAGAGTAGTGATGTGTCCCCTCAGCAGGAGGTTAATCTGGTATAGAGCAAAAGACAGCAGCAGTGGGGGGTGGAAAAAGTTGTGTGATCTCAGATCTTTCTCTGATACAGATATTGTTGTACTTGGTTACAGAAACACAAGTGGCTCCTTGAAAGATCCTTGGCTTCCATCCCTGCTTTTATTGCACCCCTGAATTATAGTCCAACCATGCCTAAGGCAAGATCACCTCTATCCGAACTACCCCAATCCAGAATTTGCCTAACCTGAATTTAAGAATCTCCAGTGATGGAGATTCCACCACCTCTCTAGGGAAAAAGTTGTAGTGGGACTCTCAGAAGGAGATTGTATAATATAAGTTACAGGCTCCGTATTAAATGAAAGCAAACCAACATAAGCATTCTGAAGAAACTGATTACACTTCATAAATCCAGTCAAGAGAAATGGCCCATGTAGATGACTGGTGTCAGATGTTTTAGAGTTTCCAGATACTAACCAACATAATGAATTATACTGCAGTGCAAATATATGTCTAGTGCAAAAGAAAAAAAAAGTTTCAAAGCACCCAAATTCTGCCCCTGGCTATTTGGATTTCAGTGTTGTTACAGTCAGTGTGAAGCAGGGCAGGATTTGGTCCTTAATGCTAAATGCTGGTGGTACCCTCATTCTCACACAGACCACATTCTGTACTTTCTAAAGCTTCTGGGCATTTTTCAATAAAATGGCCAGAATACATTACACTGCAGTTCAGAAAGGTATGAGTCACCATGCCAGAGTCAGCAAAAGAAAAGGCCTACGTTAGATGGAAATAAGCACCGTGTCCAGGACTCCATGTACTTCATGATTATTCAGTCACTTAATCCAGGGGTTTTCAACCTTTTCTAAGGAGTGTACCTCTTCTGTGGCAGTGGCCAGACGCATAGCTGGGGGAAGGGGGTGGCAGCAATTGCACATTGCACAGTCGGTCGCACATGCAGCTTCACAGGCTGCTGACGGGCCTTGCACCTGGCCAATCGTGCACTGCCCATCAGCAGCCTGCAGAACCACATGTGTTGCATGGCAGCACAAAGTGGTAGACGGTGGTGGCAGCCACTGTGTGTGAGATCCCCCTCACCCTTTGCATCTGGCCAGCTGGGCAGCGCCTGTGTGACCCGCAGAGGGAAGCCGCTGCCCTGGGCACCCTCACGGGTCTGCTCCTGGAAGGCAGGGTGGTGGGTGGCAGCCCTCTGTCCCCGCCCACCCGCATGTATCCCCTAACACAGGGGCGGGCAATTATTTCGGGCAGAGGGCCATTACTGAGTTTTGGCAAGCCATCGAGGGCCACATGACAGGCAGCCAGGAGCAGATAAATATTAATTTCCTACATTTTTTAGGGGCCCCGTGGGCTGGATAGATTGGCCTGGCAGGCTCCATCTGGCCCGCAGGCCGCATTCTGCCCACCCAAATATCCCCAGGGGTACGCATGCCCCCGGTTGACAACCCCAAACTTAATCCAGTCCTTTGATGTACAGATCAGCATCTTTTTAATGCTATCAATTTAATTCTTTGCAACATCTCAACATATGTGATCTTTCCAGTGTGGTCACTATCATGTGACCCTCTCCTCCAAATATGTGTGGACTGTATGCAGATGAAACAAAAACATTTTCAGCTATTCCATTTTTTATACAAAGAATAGGAAGGAGAAAACGTTGACATTTTGGGGCATAATAACATCTTACTATTGCAGCATTAATGTGGGCTGTTTATAATTATGCACTGCCTTTCCCATATGCAGGCAGCTTTTGTTTTTTTGTGACTAACAAATATGATTTCTGTTACCTTTTGATCAAAAACAGTTCCATAGCATACAAAAATACTTCAAGTAATAATTGCTTAGAACATGTTAACACAGAAAAATATTAATAGTATAGACATACGGAAGTGTACCATTATGAATACATCCAGGACAGCCTGAGTCCTTTTGCATTATCAAGAAAATGTCTACTTCAACTTAAGAGGAAGGATGGCTGTTGTGTAGGTTAATGCTTTCCTCCATATAAACTCTTCTTTGGCTTATGTCCTTGGAATCATGATCACTTACTGTAGTGGGGCTGAACATGAATAAGGCTTTATCCTGCCTTTAAGGAGGAATAGAGAACTTTGCAATTTATCTCACCCAGGTCAGCAGAGAACTCATCCCTTGAAAGTCTGAATAATATTGGTGCCCCTAACTTCAAAATAGTCTGGGCTTCTTCCTGCTGAGAGAGAGAGATTATTGCTTCTCATTTTCAGTTTAGGAAATAAACAGGGTTAGGTGTCTGGTTGGTTGGTGGTATGTGTACAAACATAGGGCTGGCACCAGCAAGAAACCAGATTGACTTGTGGCTCCAGATTTGAGTGCTAAGTTAATACTGATTGCATTTTTGCTTTTCTGTTTCTCTGGCCAGTATATCAAATACAAACTTTTCAAGTGGAAGTTATCAGGAGTGGCACCTACCTTATTTACTCAAATCTAAGATGAGGTTTCCCCCACCATCAACATGGGGGGTGGGAGGGGAGGAAGGGAGCAGGCGGCTGCAGCCGTTCTGATTCCGGCCCCGAGTCCGGGTCAGAGCTAGAGTCAGACCTACAGCAGCTTCCTGTGCCATGCTCCACTTGCCCTCTCCAGCTTTTGCCCCCCCACTTCCCCCTCCCCTCGCTGTCAGGCACAACTCAGCTGAGGCTTGGGCTGGGTTCCCTCCCAGGCATGGAGCACATGGAAACTCTGTCCCCTGTCCAGTCTGCAGTGCCTGCACAGCCAGTGAGATGCGCTGACATGATTGCTTGGCCCTGCAAGTGTTAAACTTCCACGTGCTGTGCTCTAAGAGGAAACAGAGGTTGTGCAGAGTTGGACAGTATGGGTAGGGGGGAAGAGGCAGATACTTGGAAAGGACAAAGATTGTAGGGACAGGCAGAGGAGCAGAGGGCAAGGGTCAACCTGACTCCAGCCCCAGCCACTATTTTCCCTGCTGAGGTGGTGGGAGAGGGACAAATTTAAGACAACCCTCCAATAATTAGATTCTGTACCTGGAAAATTATAACAAATTTAGGAATTATCCATATAAGAATCTAATTATTGAGAGGGTTGTCTTAAATTCTGGATCAACTTAGATTCAAGTAAATACAGTGTTCCTTTCTTGGTCACCTGTGTGTCAATATTTGGTCTTCCATATGGTGCTTCAGGTTGCCTTAGCTCCAAAAATGTCACTTACACCCCAGACAGGAATTCTGTTCCTGGCTATGTAACATTTGCATGTACACAACTGCGTGCATAGCAGGCTACACTGTGGTCACGCATACAGGCACAGCCCATGTGCATGTCCCTTGTGGATGGACTTGTTGTGGCATATAACATCTGAAAATGTAGTTGAAAATAACTCACGAGGAGCAGGACTTAGAAACAGAGAAGGGCTAGGAGAAAAATATCTCCTAGCTTTGGCCCCTGTACCTCAGTTGCTACAGCACTCATCTAAGAAGCTAGAGGTCCTGGGTTCTAGGTCCCACCACTTGCATAAAAGAAGCTTGAACCTGGCTAATTTGCTTCCTAGCACAGACATTCTACCCCCCATGCCACAAGTCAGGCTTTCCCCATGTGTTTACTATAGTCATTGGAAAAAATGCATAGAGGACAGCATAGGGTGGAAGCTTCTGCTTCACCACGAGCAAAAATCCCAGCTAGAACTCAAGGCCTGCTTCTTGCCTGACTGGAAGCTATCTCACTGAACCTGGTCCTCTCCTGTCCCTGGCAATCACCCTTGTCATTCTGTTATAAAGATGGGCAGGCTTTCTTGCCCCCCGTCCCGTTCTATTTTGTTGCCAACACATGCAGAGTCTGTGTCTACACAGCTGTCTGTCTGCCAGCCATGCAACCAGAAATAGAATTCCCACCTGGAGTGTAAATTGCATTTTGGCATTTAAACAACCAGGAATGCCATGTAGACTATCAAATCTGGATGTTTAGACAACTAGGAAAGGAATAGCATGCCACTTCATGCATCTAAAATTAAATACCCACCTCCTGTTCCACTAACCTATGCACTAGTTCGGATGTAAATATAATATGTGATTTGCACTAATTAAATTCTACATTTGAGTAATCGTTCTGAGCTAATGTTCATGTTCTGTAAATTATCTAGGGCAGAACTGAGGATGCATTTATACAGTGCCTAGTACAATGAGACCCAATTTATTGTAGCTTTCAAGCTATACTTCCATATAATCATTACCAATAACTACAACTAGTATCTAAATTGGATCCTTTCATTTCAGTTGAGTAGCTGAAAGAAAGAAGTGTGACCTGATATTCTAAATTTAAAAATTCAACTTAAAAAATCAGTCAGTTCAGCAGACAGGCATTCAGTATAAAAGCAATACACCCAACCCTGAAAGACAACTACAATGTTCTGTCTGCTAAACAAGTTTAGCATCCTAGGACAATCCTCACTAATATATAATGCATACATTCCATGTTATATGCAGGTTCCTTAATGTATTCATATTTTAAGGCAGGGATGCTCAACCTTTTGGCCCTGCAGGCCAGATGAGTGGCATAGGGCTGGTCCATGCGTCAGACCCCATGTGCCAAGATCAGGGCCCCGTGCCAAGATTGGGCTATGCATAGCCTCGGCTGACCTCTGCATGCTGGAATTGGGCCCTGTGGGCTCACGCTGCCCCTGCACAGGCAGGATCGGGCTTTAGGGTCATGTACTGCCTCTGCCTGGCTCCACTTGAGAGGATCAGGCGTTGAGGCCCCACACTGCCTCTGCTAAGGCAGGACCGAGCTCTGGGGCCCTGTGCTGCCTCTGTCTGGCCCCATATAGTGGAATTGGGTCCCAAGAACCCAGGCTGTCCCCCTACCTGGTCCTGCATGCAGAAATTGGAGCCCCAGAGCCCTGTACTGCCCCCATCCAGAACCATTTAGAATAATAGAAAATGCGGGTTGGAAGGGACCCCAGGAGGTCATCTAGTCCAACCCCCTGCCGGACCATCCACAATTAGATCATCCCAGCCAAAGCTTTGTCTAGCCAAGTCTTAAAACCCTTCGAGGATGGAGATTCCACCACCTCTCTGAGTAACATACTTTACTACCCCCCAGAACTACTACATGCTAGGATTAGGGCGCTGCATTGCTTCTGCCTCACTCCCATGCCAGCCCAGGACTAGCCCCATAGGGTCCCACACCACCCCCACATGCCAGGATCATGTCCTGTGCCACCATGCATATCTCATCTAATGCACAGGACCACAGCCTGCATGGACCTGTGAGACCCAATGGGTCAAATGACATGGCATTGGAGCCTGGATCTGGCCACAGGCTGGACGTTGAGCACTCCTGTTCAAGGGTTTTACAAGATTTTTAATAGCAAAGTAATCATAAGGATTTAACTGGGCGGGGGTTGGGGGTAGCTTGTATTACTGAATATAAATGTAAAGAAACCCTAAACTTTTCAGCATAAGTTCAGTGTTTGTAGTTCTTTTAAAATATCCTTTTGATTGATTTTTAAAAGGAAGTCCAAATTGCCACATAAAGGTTTGATTTTTCACTATCTTCCTGAAACAAGAAGTTACACAATAATGTGCAGTTTCAGTTTTCTCGTGGTCCATTTTCCACTGCTATCAATTGAGTGACTCCCACTCATATCACTGGCAAACTTTTGAATAATCATTGGGTCTGCTTCCACAAATAATGGTTTGCAGACTTGTGACACTGACCATATCAGTGATTACCAGCTATGCTATTACGGTTACTCTTTTAATTTGTGGTGTGAAGATGAAAAGAATTACCAATTATAATCTTGCAATCAACCTGTTGATTAGTGCAAGTTGGAAGATAAACTTTGGCCAGTGTTTTATACTATGCCCTTTGTAATGAAACATCATAAGATAATATGCGTTTAGTAGGGATTTAAATTCCTGAGATGATTAAAAGGAGCTATTAAGACTTGCAAGGTTTAGAAATGTCTTATGAACTATATTAACACATTATGTGGCTATTTTTAAATGATGTGTTCCTATTGATCATCTTGGGTAACTGTTTCACTGGAAAAATAAAAAGCACAAAATGAGGAATAACTAAGATCAGACGCATAGCTTGATAGTCAAAGGGACTTGTTTTAAGTCTGAGATGATGGATCAGGAATCCTGAGATCTTCTTATTCTAAAGAGCTGAGTTGCTCTACATCTCAGGGGTATTGCTCACTCTCTCCAGGCCTCCATTTTCCCAACTCTGAAGTGAGCATTGTAGTATTTACTGCATGACAAAGAGTGTTGTGAGATGTAACTAATTAGTGCTTCAGTGTTTGGAGGTCTCTTGATAAAAGGTGCTCTTGTAGTCCAGTTATCATTATCAACATCACTACCACCATCACCATCATCATCATTATTATTACTATTAGCGCTGCTACAAAAAAAATCCCAGCTTGTGCATGTACACTGTACTGCCAAACCTACTTCAGATATTGTTTCCACAGTCAACCCAACCAAATAAATCATCCTGGTTTTTAGCAAAGTAGTTTACCATTTTTACCTGTGATCCAATTTTTTTCACTCAGTAGAGTTGGAAATCTTACCTATTTTTATTTCCAAATGCCCTGATTTATAACTTTAAATTGTTTGCAGGTATATTTTTACATTGAAAGGTAAAACATTTCAAAGCTTTTTCTGTTTAAAGCTGATCTGTAGTTTCTAACAAATCGCAGTGCAGCATACTGTGCTCATGGCTACTCAGAAAAACATAGACATGTACACCCAAATATTTTCAAAAGCAAATAATCATTTTGGGGGCCTCAAGTTTTTGAGTGCTCTGTTTGTGTCATTTTGAAGGACTGGGTACCCGAAAGGGAGGATGCTGTCACCTTAAAATCTTTCTTTGATGAGCTGACCTTAGGGGATAAATTTACCTGAAGACAGAAAAGAAAAGGTTTAATCAGAATAATTTGTCTAGTGAATTCAGAAATACATTTTTTTCCAGAAAAAGATAAAGGACAGCAAATCTCCTGTTAACCAGCTACACTGTGAGGCTGTATCAACAGTAGAAACCTAAGTAATTGGTAATACGACTGCTGTAAGAATGCTGTTGTAAAAATCAGCCACAAATTCACACTAGCCTTGCTATATTGGGCACGTTTTTATTCTACATACTTATTTACGTTGTACTGTACCACTTCCTGGATCTCGCTCTCAGTTCCTAGCACAGCTTCCTGAAAAAAAGGAGTTTGTGGGAGGCTGTAAAAGATCTTCTACAAGTCCAGAGGGACTACCAAAGAAATGGTTAGATTCTTATCTGTTTCTGGAAATGTCTCTATATTTTCAGGAACTGGTTGCATTTCCAAGCCCTGGTCTCAAAATGGAGGGCAGGATGCACACACAGCTCGTGATTCTTGCTCAGCGAGAAAGGCTATGCTTGAGTTTTGACGTGTAGTCATGACGTAGCTGGGATGGCTCTAACAATACAGTGGATAATGTTATGGTACCTGGGAAGAGCCAGCAGCAAACTTCTTTCTGAAATTCTCTCTCTTCCACTCACTCTCTCTCATGCACAGATAAATAGCTCTCTCTGTATGGAAAGTATCAAAGATGTTCACTGTAGGTACAGTGCTGCTGTTGGGTCTGAATCGGAGTGGAGGGAGAGAAGTACTTCCAAATCTGGAAAGAGAACAGTGGCTGTTTAACATGAGGAAGAAAATGAAGAAAAAGACTTATTTCTACCTCTTTGTTACACTCATTTCACCATTGCTAACAAAACCCTGAGGGCAAGAATTTCCGTTTCCTATGAAAAAGTGGAGATTTCACCACAGAAGCTAGTTCCTCCAGAGAATTAATGGACAACCGGCAACAGTTTAGTCAGAAAGTCCCTGGTTGGTGCTCTCAAGGTTGCTTGATCAAAGCTGCCACTGTACCTGAGATGACTGAGTCATTTCAATAATTGCAGTCTCAAGACTGTAAGGCTATAAGAACGTATGTCACTGTCTCTGCCCAGGTGTAGACAAACAGGACTGTTGCTGAGTGCATATACAGTGGTATGACATGCAAGAGCTTAAAAAATAATGAATTTCCTAATGGTCAGAGAACTGCCTTCCCACAGATCTGCACCGGCTTTGATGTACAAACAAACTCTCCACTACAACTCTGAGTGACCCTTATACACATTTTTGTCGTGAATCATAAAAGCATTCACAGACTGTGAAAGCCAAGGGCACTGGTGCCTTGTTGGGGTTGAAAGCAAGGTGGAGAGTAAAGTTGGGTGACTGATGTAGCAGTTATCTGCATTTTGGCTAATAGTAAAGGAGGTATAATCAGTGCACAGTGAAATGAAGCAGCAGTAGGAGGTCCAGTCATTTATGTACACACACAGAAAATGCATGTTTTTCCCCTTGCATTGTAACTCTCCTGACTCTCCTTTAACTGTGCTGTGCTGACTTGACTGTACTGAACCTGAACTCCTTCAACTTTTCCATGCGTGACACTTCTTGTCAGGCTGAGGGATGCCCCTTTTGGTTATGTTCTTGGATACCTGAGACCTTCAAAATGTCTGAGTTAGGCTTGATCTGTATTATGTCACTTCCCTAGATCTGCCTTTCAGAGTAGCTGTCGGCATCTTCACAGAACCCCTTCTTCTGAGGGGAGTGACTGGAGTACAGTTAGCTTCCTGTTTACCATTGAAGCTGACACTGGCAAAGGAAGCTCTGTGGAGCATGCGGTAGCATCTGCTCAGATGACTGGGTCCAGCAAATTCATCTCCTGAACAAGAGGTAGATAAAAGCAGAGGGACATCATAGGCAGACAAGGTTCTTTGGGTGAATCTGATATATTTTATTAGACCAACTTAAATAGTTGGAAAACAATTATTAAACCAGATTTTGATAATAAATCTGTTAACGCATACTATTGATAGGTTGTCAGCATACTACTGATGGTACGTGTACCGCAAATTGGGAACTGCTGGGTCGTGTATGACGCGATTAGGACACCTATTATGACACCCGGTTGGGTCAAACCCAGGGTCCATCTTGCCCTGTCTCCAATGGTAGGAAGTAGCTTTCAACTAAGGCTGAGCAGAAAAAAGAGGGTACATGTAGAGTGGCACCCATCAGACCTCTCCAGTTGCTAGCTGTCAGATCCTGAGGCAATGCCCCAAGTTGGACTCTTGCCCTGATGGACCTGACCTCCACAAACTGGCCTCCTCCCTGGGGAGCCCTCCTGGCCCGTGCCAGCGAGTCCCGCCTGCCCCTGACGCAGGGTGTATAAAAAGCAGCATGTGCGTTTATTTTAAGCCGGTTGCCTGACAGTCGTGGGCCGCCTCCTACTTTGCGTGGTGAGAGGCAGTGAATGCCAGCTCCCTCTCCCTCCTCTACACCCATTCAGGAGCCTACAAGCTTCCACCCGGGGTCCCCTCCAGTGCCCTGATGGCGTCTGGCACATCTCAGGGGAACCAGCCACGCTCCAAACCAGCCCTGCCTAAGCAGGTGCCCCTTCCCCCTTCCCCTCTGCCCCAGGCTGACCCTCTGCCAACCCCCTCCCCTCCTCTTCCCCCCAGCGGGGCTTCTGACTGAGACCTGTCTTGCCCCGCCCCCCGTCCCTGCCCGCGTGCGCCACGCCCTCCCCTTCCTGCCCGGTCAGTGACTCGCCTGAGCTGCCACGTTTCACTGCTGACGTCACCCTGCCGGCTCGCCCATAGCCAATCCCCGGCCGGGCCAGCCGAGCAGAGTCAAGCGAGGCGAAGAGAGAAAGGCGCGGTATGGCGCATGCGCGCGGTGCGGCGCGGGGCTCGCCGGGAAAGCGAGTCCGTGCCGCCTGCCGCCGCCACGGCTGGGCGGGCCGCCGGGGACTCGCTTTCCCAGCGCGCCCCGCGGCCTCCCCCCCGCCATGTAAAGCCTCCGCGGCGAGAGGCGGCCCCGTTTCCTGGTTGGGAGCTGGCCGCCATTTTGGGCTGAGGAGCGAGAGCGGAGGCCGCCCGTGAGGGGAGGGGGGGGACGCGCCGTAGCCGCCGCTGCCCCGTCGGACGCCAGCACCCGCCGGGGGGTCCGGCCGCCGCCGCCCAGCGCGCTCCTTCTCCTCAGGCCGCGGGGCCCCACTGACATGTCCAGCATGAATCCCGAGTAGTGAGTGAGGCCGGCGGGCGGGGCCGGGCCGCGGGGCCCTGCGGGGCTCGGCTGGGCCGGGCCGGGTGGCGCGGCGCCCCGGGGCATGGGGGGGAGGCTGGGGCCGGGCGCACGGGCCCAGCGGCCGGCCCGGGTCGGGTTACCGGCGGCCCATGAAAAGTTAATTATGTCTTTCTTCCCGGGCCGGAAGGGGGAGGCTGTCGGGCCCTTCTGCCCTTGGCCGGGGAGGGGGGCAGTGATTGAAGAATAAATGTATGAAGCCGGCTCCGCGGGCGGGACTGGGTCTCCCTGCCCCCTTGCTGGAGGCGGCTTGGGACGCTCACGGGTCCACCCTTTCTTTTAGCTGCAAGTCATGTGTGTGTCACATGGGTCTTGCAAAACACTCGGCCTCGGCCGGTTTGGCAATCGTGCGGCTGCTGTAGGGAAAGGCACCTGCGGAGCAGCCGACCCCGGAGGAGGAAGCGTTTCTGAATGGGAAATGCTGGGTTTCCACTTCAGAGAAAGAGCAAAAAAAAAAGAAAAAAAGAAAATCATAAAGTTGGTGGAATTCAGCTGGACGCAGAGTCCTCCTCTGCCCTGCTCTGGGAAGGGAGCTGGCTGGGGCCTCTGGCAGTGCTGGTCTCCTGGCAACAGTCAAAGCAGTGTGGGCCCTCCCCCTCTCGCTTGAGGACGATCCTTCCTGTTTGCTGTGTCCATTTAAGTGTACTAAAGAATAGAATTTTAAGAGTTGGCTTTCAGAGTTGCCTACAAATAAGGTAGTTGTTAGCATGGTGCTGCTTTGGTGAATGTGACTACCTTCCTTTAATCATTGATGATGGCCGTGCACTTGCATTTCACTGTGCTGTAGTGAAGCTAGTCTTACTTTGTCATTAGTACAACTGCAGCATGCAGGGGTGACTTTTTTTTTTAATTGTGGATTTAATTTATTGATATTTGTTTCCTTAGAGATGAAAAATCAAGAAATGAATGCCTTTACCTAGTTTGCTCTTTTGCAGCTAGTGGCTGCTGCCCTATGCGACTGGCTTTTGAATTCCTTGCTGCTTGTGATAACTAGAAGCATGCTGGTGATCTTGTGGGGAGAAGTGTAAATTGTGGGACATTTACTTGGAAATCTGACCCTGCATCTAAAATAAAGCTTCAGAATATGACTTATCTGAAGCTGACCAGACTTTACATACCCTTGGGAGACAGTATAACAAAATTGCTGGTATGGTTTCTGTGAAACCATTGACCTAAACTTCTCTCTCATGAATTTGGACTAGCAGAATATCAGGATGCCTTCACAGTTGCTATTGCTCTGGTCTCATCTTCTGGATTGTTAATTTTTTTTTTGATTGGCTATCAGTACTCGTAAATACTTGAGGCAGTGAAAAGAGCTACTCGGCACCATTAATCTGGGAAAGAGTTTCTGAAACTTTCCATACCCTTCAATAAATATATTTCACAGTGAAATTAACTTGCTTAGGGTGTTTAAATATACAGCAGGATTTAAGATGGAATATGTTTTTTGGGGTCCCTTAGCAGTGGAATGTATCTAGTTCTAAGGGACCAAGGGGGTTTCTGACTTTGGAAAATTTACAAGTAAAGTAACAAAGCAAAGATAAGGGACTTGCTAATATGAAGACCCTTGAAGTGTAAGAATTATTCTTTCTTTGAGGGGGCAGAAGTGATGGGCAACTTCAGTTTGAGAGAAGTGTTTTTCAGGGGGTTATGGACTGTGAACAGGTAGTGGGTTTTCATGTAGCAGTCTTTCTTCCTAGTTGTATTCCCAGTTATAGGAGATCAACAACTACCTCTCTGTCAAAGTCTTATTTGTAACTAGGAAGTGACCCAATGTGGTATTGCTGCATTATCTTGGTTTCTTTACTACTAAAAAGCCACTTTCACTATGAGGAAACCTGTACAAATAGTTCAGGTCAGAATGCGAGCTGGTTTGGTACTACTTAAAGCTTTTGTTTGGGATTACTTGTATCTTTATGCATTACATTAATTTTAAAGTGAGATGAAGTCTAAATTCTTCACATTACTAGGGCTTGGAAAGAAGGTGTTTGGTCTTCATGAAACATGCAGGAAAGTGTTCTCAAGAATGTGGCATTGGCTTGGCCACTTAAGGCAATAAAGTTCTAACTAGTTTATTGGTGCTAGATCTACAGAGAGGCTTGGGTTGCCTAGGTTTTATGTCTTCAGGTCCTTGTTATGCTGCTCCATGTTGGAGGTACCAGATGCTTAAAATTTAAGGCTTGGGGGGGGGGTGGGGGTGGGGAGTTGCATGTGCTGAAGCAAAACTTCATTCTTGTCAGTAGACATTTGTGTCTGAATCATGCTTAAGTCTCTTACAATTAACAAATAGGTGTTTGCTTGTCTCTTCCTGTGGGCCTTGATTTGTTAAACTGAGCCTAGTAGGTGTTTAACAGGTTATGCTTAACCTTGGGGGGGGGGGGGGGGGAAGGAGTGTCCCTTAGCCGGTAGGTTAGAGTTAAATTAATTGCCCAAGCTATGAATGACCAGATTAAATTCCTTCTCTCACTTGAGAGGATTTGAACCTGCATACCCTGCCTCCCAGGAGGCTGACCCAGCAACCAGGCTGTAGGGTGTTCTACATTGAAGAGATTCTAATATTTCTTGAAGGAGGGCCTAAATATCCTCTCATCCAGATAAATAGCCTAATGAATTGGCTGTAGTTGTGTGCATGCGTTCTCTCTCTGACCCAGGGAATATTTAATTATTCAGTGCAACATGGAACAGCTTCAACTTGAGGTGTGTCTGTATCCTTACCCTGGGGATTGAACCCACACCTCCCCAGGAGCGATCTAACTGTCCTCAGAGGAGGGAATTGCAAGCTGTGCATCTTCAAACCTTCCTTATTGGAAAAGGAGTGTGGGGAAGACTCTACACTGTCCTCTATTTTATTTAGAGAGAAACAATGCACTTTCCTTAGTTTCTGAAAGTTTAAGTCTTAGTTTTGAGAGGGCTGTGAACCTAACTGCACTCTGGAATTCTCCAAAATATTTTAATTTGGAACTGTCAATTTCTTGGTCTGGAAACTGAATTCTTTTAGCTCCTAGGATTTATGCTGAAGTAGTCAAGAGCCTTTTTTGTTTGTTTTTTTTGATTCTTTTAATGCTTATTATTTTATTTTAATTCTTCTCATTATTTGGATATTTTATGGATCATAAGTGCAATAATGCCTGCTCACAGATAATGTGAGGAACAAACACAATTCAAGTATTATGGGCTTTTTACTTCTAAAGTGTAGACAAAGAAGGGGGGGAGATTATCTACTATCTGAGGAACTAGTCAGTCAAATTGAAGCATGTGACAGTGGGCTGAGGCTTTACTGTAGAATAGCTGTTACATGGTAACTGTTCATGTGGTGAAAACTGGTGCAGATATGGGGCATGAACTGTTACTGCATGTCAGCTGTTCCTTGGTAAGCTCCTATCCCTTCCTAATTTGCTTTAACTTGATCACTTCTCCATGCCCTTTGAATAAGATTCTCTTTGTTCATCTTTCACTCAAACATTTGAAATTCTTCTGCTATGATAGAGCTAATAGCATGTGTTCTTTTTTTTTTTCTTTTTCCTTCTTTCTGTGGTGTATCACTTAGGCTGCTTCTTTAGCAAAAAGTTTAATGAGTGCATATAAAATGAGCCAGCCAACAGAGCTCTTAGTTGGTTGGATAACAGAATAAAGACTCAAGAGGCTTTGATGTTGCAATATGTTTCAGTGCTCAAAGAATGCTTCTGTTTAAACAATGTTCATCAAATAAGAAAGCATTGGAAATGCAAACCTGAAAGTCATACCAGCCTTGACTTTTGTAGGGAAACTAAATTATGATATCTAAGGTCCTGCCCACATTAGTTGTTACTAGCCAAGTTTTATCCTGTTAGAGCATATGGACTTTCTTTTCTAATGTGGATAAGAATCCTCAAGTTGTGCAGCAAAACTTCTATAAATAAGTATTCCTGGCTAACAGCCTCTTAAAGGTGGTTTTTACTTGTTTGTGAATCTCATGACCTGTCACTTAGCATCAAAAATGCATGGAGGGACCAAAGAGTCCTGTTTCCAACCAGTTTTGGATTATGCTTGTATTCACTTAACAAATGGGTGCTGGCTGGCACAGAAGCCCATGGTCTGCTCTGTACTTGGTACTCCTTCACTATCACTCAGGTATATGAATATCCCAGTATGTGTCCACGTGTACTCATGCACAGTTCCTGAAGGCTGCAAGAGGAGATGAGTGGATCTGTTTGTATGTTCCTATTCTGGTAATTTTTTACCTTTTCCTTGGACCCTCTAGTTCCTATTCATCTATCCCAAAGAGTCCCCATAAACCTAAATGTTGGGGGTGGGTGGATAGGAGAGGGCAATGAAAGGGTCATCTGGGCTGCCTATCCATAGGGTCAAGGGGGGTGCTTTAATTAGAGCGATTCCTGGAAGAACTGTTCTGATTAATGCCTCACCACCTTGTGTATTGATCCCCTGTGGGTTTAAAAATGGCTGCAGGATACTTTATCTAAACCTCATTGAATGAGGTTTAGATAGTGCTGCAGCAGCCATTTTTTAACCCATGTGAGGCCATGCTGGAGTGTTCTGATTGGAACATGTCAGAGTAGACTCAATTAAATCATGAACCAGCATGTGTATAGGCAGTCCTAATGTCTATGACAAACTAGAAACTTGGAGGATAATTGAGTGAAATGTGAAAGTTAACTAACTATAAAAATGCTTTTTTGTATAGGCACAGACTCTGTGCACTTTTTTACACTGACAGAAGCATTATTAATACTTTAATGTCTAGTCTACAAAGTTGGTTGTTGGGTTTTTTGTTTTTATTGAGATATTTTGGTAAAAAGGCTGCTTCCACATAGAAAATACACATTGGATAGATGGAAAGGACACTTTCTCCAGCAGTTAGAGACTTTAAAAGCTTGGTTTCTTGTTATTTGATGATGCCTGATGGTAACCACCTGCTGCTGCTGCTACAGGCCAACCTGCATTTTGTGGTCTCCCAAATGAGTAGTAACACTGGCTTCCTTATGTAGGAGTGCAATAGACTCATTTTAATTTGCCTTTGACTTGAAGGTCACTTTACCAGCAGTTAAGATGTACCAAACAGTACAATATTCTGCTTATATTTTAACCATAAGCTTTTTCTAGGTTGTAGAACACTACTAACTTGCCCCAGGGGTACAGTGGTGGTCAGTATCCTGCTGCTGCAGGTGTTGTCAAAATAGGCTCAAGACTCATGGAAGAAGGTCACTCTCCCTACTGCAGAGGAAGGCAAAACCATCTGCAGCTTGTGCCAGTCTAACTGGGGTAAAATTCCTTCCTGACACCAAATGTGGTGATAGGTCTGACCCTGGGAGGAAGGGCAAGATGCTCTATCCACAGACCTCCAAGTTTTAGTTTCAGCAGAAGCAATGGTACGCCCCTGTCAAAATCCCTGTCCTTGGATGCAGCCAACACCCAGTGCTTCTCAGGAAGGTTGAAGGAAGGGGAAAAACCCTGATATGTAGCAAAAAGGGGGTGGGAGCATAGAAATTCCTTCCCTGGAAACCTGCAATGTCCAGAAGTGTTGGAAGGACCCATGTAGCATAGACATAGCAATTTACTGATTTAATGTTTGTCCAACCTCCTTTTAAAGATCTCCAATGATGGAGACGCCACACCTTTCCTAGGCAGTGCATTTCACTGCTTCACTGTTCTAATAATGACAGGTTTTTCTTGGTAGCCAGTCCCTGCTTGGCAACTTCAAGGCATTGGTCCATGTCTGGCTCTCCTATTCTCCCTCTTCATAGCAGCCCTTCAGATGATTGAAGATTGCTATCATGTCCCCTCCCAAGTAACTTTTCTGTAAGTAAGCTGAACATGCCTGTTCATCAGCCTCTCCTCATTTGGCTTGCTTTCCACATGCTGCTTTTTTCCCCTCTGTTTACCTGCCTCTGGACCCTCTTTAACTTCTCCATGTCATTTAAAAAATGTGGAGCCCAAAACAGTACACTGTATCCTAGATGAGGCCTTAGTGCATAGTGAAGAGGCAGTATCACCTCCATTGTCTTATGCCTAATGCTCCTATTGATGTGGCACAGTTAGTTTGCCTTTTGTTCAACTGCATGTAGACTCGGTTCTTGATCTTCCGAGGCTCCTAGATCCTCCTGCATAGTGCTACCATGCAGCCAGTTGTCACCATTTTGCTGACTAAAACTGAGCTATTAACATGAAGATTGACTTCTATGCTGTAGAAACCTACAGCAGTGTTATAACAGACATGGATCCTTCACTTGACTCCTTCCAGTTTACACAGAAGTAAAGTGAGTCTGTGCTGTTGATAATTGCTTTGTCTGCAATAATTACAATACTAAAGCTGTTTTGGGACACCAGAGCACTTCCTTGCATAGACGGGGCTTTCTTTTGCATCGATGAGATTTTTTGTTTTGTTTTGTTTTTTGTTACCAAGTTTTGAGCTGGAAGTCAACATCAGATCTGCAGAACAGCTGCAGAAGCCTTCTTGGGCACATCATTGCAGATCTAATGCAACTTTTTTAAATGCTCAAACTTGAAACACTTTTTCAGGGAACTGATTTCATTCCAATTGACTTTGATTCTTAAGTATCATTGGGACAGATTTTCATGGTACTGCTGCTTTGACTTTAGCACTAAGAAAAAACCAGTATTATCAGAGTTACTATAAACAACATTTTCAGCAAACTTTTTTTAAAAATTTTTTCATAGAGCCAGACTTCTTTTTTCAGATACTAAAAGATAGAAATGCGCAGCTGGGAACCTTTCAAAATCTAGTCATTAATTAATAAAAGCTTATATAAAAGAGTAAAGGGGAATTGATCAGACCTTAGGGTTGATCTTCAGTATGTTCTATCCATGATGTGTCTACAAGCCAAGCAATTGTAATAAAAACTTTGTTAATATGCAAGAACATGTTAACAGTGCACCTGCTTTCTCTTAATGAGGATTTTAGTTCATTTTAGGAAAAAACTAGCATGTGATAAGAATACTTCCTTCCTGAATAAAAGATGAACACACTCTTGTTTGCAAACTGCTAGCTAATATTGAGCTACTCATTTTGTGAAAATAGTCAAGGTACATCTAAGTGCTCTAATTGTAAGTACCTTTCAGCTGAGTCCAGGGCAGTTGCAAAACTAGAGTTTTACTGTTGCGCACTACGGTGGCTGTGACAGGCTGCAAAAAGTTAGCAAGATCCTTTAAGTGCCTGCATATTTATTTTCACACAAATAATACTGCAAGCACTGATTTGGGTCTTATTGCAAGTAAACTCTTTTGGGGTTTTCATAGGGACCTAATGTGCCTCTATGTTTAGAGTCATAGTAGACCTATTCTAAAGGTTCTCAGTTGAACTGTTGAATCAGTTGCTTTTGACTTAAGGTGCAAGTGGTTCTCCCCTATAGCAGTGGCCTTCTTGTCTGTGAGCCTTCATGGTTGAGAGAGAGACCAGGAGTAGCCACTTCTGAATGTACTTTGCTCCTGACTCATATTGCTGCATCAGTCCCCTTGCTAAAACTCCATTAGTCTTAGACTGGCAACCATTTGAAGGCAGGTGTACTAATTCTTTGTGTGTATCATTTGATAGTATGGGGCAGCAGAACTGGAAAAGCTGAAGGGTGAGCTAGAACTGCAAAACAGTTGTTCAGTCATGTACCATTATGGTTTCCTTTGTCTAAAAACTTGTTTACTCATTTTAACAACTTGTTGGGTTGCATCGGTTAACACAGACCAACCTGCACCTTGGGTCTTGCCATAGATCAAACATGAGCTCCAATATAACCCTAATTGTGTGGTGATGACATCTCTTATACCCTATAGTCCACCTCTACACTTCATATCAGTAGCTAATTTAGATGTTTTGATATCCAAGGATTAATGAGTATTAAGTAGTAAATATTTATGAGCACAATACTCTTTGTAAGTGTGTTCATAATGTCTAGTACTTCTGGGTAAGTTGTCAGAATTTTTGAAGTTGTAATGAAGCTTTTTTTCAAAGTGAAATAGTTTCCATAACTTTGGATCTCCATGGATGGCAGTAAAATAGTGATGAACTGTTTAAAAGCAAAAAAAAAAAATCCAACTTTTTCCTGATTTATATGAACATATAGTCATTTTTAAGTATCCAAAACTAGGATTAAAAACTGTGTAAGCTGTACCTACTTGGACATCTAACATGACTTTGAAGTGGCTAGCTTTTATACAAAAAGGGAAACCTTTGCTAGAAGTAGATCTGAAGCTTTAATCAATGATGCTTACTGGCCAAAGCTCAGTCCAGAAATTTCTTGTTACTACTTTGGAAACAGCACTGTGGTGAAAATCCTAAACTAAATCTTACTCTAGGGGTTTGTTTGTTTTTTAAGTGGTGTGGGCACAGAGAAAACACCACATCTAACTCTGGCCGAGTGCTCATCTAAAAGGCAGTGCTAGGAGAAGTAACATTGTCAGTCAGACTTTGGATGTGAAGACCTTGAGCATGTCTATATGGCTTCTCTTTTGACCCCAGGGTCTCTTCTAATGAAAAAAGCTTGGACCACTTGCTCCCTTGAGTGCAGTGAAGAATAGTAGCTAGGTAGAATAGATTGGTCAGAATGTCTCGGGGCTTGCATCCAAACTGGGGGGACAGGAGAAATGCAGGAATCTAGGAATGTGTATAAGTGAATCCTTAAACTACCTTTAATTTACCTGCAGTACCTTGCAGGTAAGTCTGTGGAGGCTTGTCCAGGGGATCAGCCTCCCAGTGCTTAAAGGGTAGTGGCAACACTGGAACTAAAGCTCATTTGAAAAGTTTTAGTTCAAGTGCTGCTGCCACCACTTTTAAGCATGGGGATGCTTTTAGGAGCTAAGTGGGGCAAGGGCAGAGGCAGGCTGCCTACTGCAGGCTCTCTGCTATGCTTCCTTTTGTCCTGGGAGCTGTGCACTGATGGTGCTTAGGGGTGCACAAAGATTTTTGGGGGCTGATACCAGTAACTGATAAGGAAGCATATAGACTGATACTGATCCGATCTCCGGTACAACTGCGTTAGGTGGGGCTGGAAATGGAACTGCAGCAAAACTTGGCATGGCTGCAGCCTCCTCCCAGCACCATTGGACCCTGCTCTGAGCCCAGCTCCCGGCAAGAAAAGCCCTGCACAGCACCTGTTCCAGCCTGCCCCATCCTGTGCAGATCCAGGGGCACATGCCTGTGTGTGTCCCACCCCTCTCCTCCCCCTTTCTGGGGTGCAAGCAGTAGTGGGAGCTGCCCCCACCCCAGTACCTGTGCCTCTATCCCATGCCCCTCCCTGCCCTGGTTGGGCAGTGCCTGCCCCTGCCCTCACTGTGTTGATCTGCATCTCCTTTGGACTTACCAGCTGGAGGCATCTCTCCACACTGCCAGTTCTCCATGCTGTGCTGTGGCTGCGCATAGCACAAACTTATCTACCAAATTATCAGCCCCATTGGGCTGATGAACAATTTTCTTTATATTGGACCAATGTATCAGTGTATCTCTAGTTGTGCTCCATCCCCCTCCCATCCAGCAGCAGGAGATGCAACTTGGGCGGGCAGGCAGTATGTATGGCTAGCACAGGGCATCTGGGGTAAAAGGCAGTAGGGTGGAGAGTCCTGAGCCTACAGTAGGCAGCCTGCCTCCCCCCCATGCACATCTGGGGGGGCACATGCCTCCCACACCTCCCCAGGGTGCACAGCAGTAGGGAGCTTCTGTACCCCCTGAATGAGCTGCCTGCAGCTCTTTCCTGCTCCCTGCCCCAGCCCCAGGTTCCCATTCATTGCCCTGGCTGGGCAGTGCCCCCACTCCCTCCCTCACTCACTTGAGGGGGGCCTCTCCCCTGTGCCCCTTCCTCTCCACAGATTTACTGCAGGGCACTGCTCTCCACACTGCCCAGCTATATTCCTGGCCGTGTACATGCACACAAGATCTGTGGGCCCTGGCCAGAATGCATAGTTATCAGTACATTATCGGTTACACTGGCCAAAAAAAAGCTGATGGGTGATGATGTTAATTTTACTCTTTTGGTGTTGATCTGAGATGACACCAATATATCAGTGCACCTCTAGTAAGGAAGTATGACTTCATGGTATGCTTCTCTAGAATAGCTTATTCATAACTTAGTTCAGTTTCAAACATGACCCCTGGAGCTGGGTCATTTAGCCTGTGGCCTTGTGCATGACTCTTGCCACCATGCCAGAGCTTCTACCTGGGGTTGCCTCCACAAGTTGGTGTCTTGCAGACACCTGAAAAGCGGGGAATGCAGCCTTCCAACCAATTTTAAATTCAGTACCCCCTGGATATTGCTAATCACTTGAACTCCTTCTCTAGTCTGTAGCTGAGGTCCAACTTGGTAATTTTGTCCTGTATTTACAATGTCTTAAAGCGGTGAAGTTCTTATCTAAGCTGTAAAGTGACTGACATTGCCGTAGGATACCGTTTTAGATCTTGAGTGCCTGATAGGCAAGGGCGATATTGGACGTGGAGTAGTGGTGGGAAGTCTCCCTCCACTATCCCTTAGTTTGTGGCTTTATCTTATTATGGCTGTCTTTAGTATGACCTTAAATTAATGCCACATATGCTAAATGGATCAGCAGTTCATGGGGTGGAGCAGGAAATCTGAAAACAAGGAGGAAGAGGTAGTTGGTAAACAAAAAAAAAAAATGGTGCCTGTGAAATTTGATGTTTGGAAGGCTGTACCTTCAAATGCTTGGATTCTTCTCAGCCCAGAACTCTGAATCCTGGGAAACAGATTCATCAAGCACATGCATAAAGAATATATGATTTGAGTTGAATGATCTTCTGGTTAGATGACAAGTTGTCTGGTCCTTTTTATTATGGAAGCATTTTTTTTAAATGGCAGTCTAAACTTTAATATTATGATCTCTTTATAGAGAACTTTTAAGTGCATCTGTTGAATCTGAGAGAATAGTTGCCCCCTTCCCTCCCTCAATTCTCCCAATGCTAGTGGAAATTCTAGTGCTGTGCAGCTATATATATAGCATTTTACTTCTGTGTGAATGCTATTGTATTGACTTGTTTAGCTGAGGAATTTTTTAATGGTTCTTGATGTTAAGTGTAGCTGCAGAAAGATGCCCTGTTTCCCTGCTTTGTGTGTTTTTGAACTGACTTCCCAACCCAGTCTGAAATGTTGCTTTTTACATAACTGTCACTACTAGTTTTGCATTAGATGTCGTTCCCTTTTTTTATGCTATCAAACTCTCAGACACAAACCATGAAGGACCAGTTAAACATGCATCTTTCTGCTACTGTAACATTCAGCATTGTAGGGTTAAATTGAATTTATTGTTATAGAAATGTTAGTCTGTTTAGCATTTTGTTCTTATAAACCTTACTCTTCAGTGGGATGCTTTATCTCCTGTAGTGGTATGGATCTTGTGTTGACATTGTAGTCTTACTACAAAATGATCATCAGTCAGCTTGAGACTTGACCCTGACTTAGTTTTGCTACTGCTGCTGCTACCTGATCTTCATTCTTCTTTACATTGTAGCTTAATTAAAACAAATGAAATGGTATCTTTGATCCTTTCCTTGTGTAAAAATCTAAGAACATGAGGCTGTCTAAAATTCCTTAATGGAATATAGGAAAACCTGTTAACTAACAAAAGATCAATATTGCAATAGTAACACTTCAAATTTGGCATGCTGTTAAAAGCAAAATAGCTTTTAAAAGCAATCTGCTTTAGTTAACGTACTTGAGTTTTCAGATGTGACTTCTTAATATCGCCGATTCCAAAAATATAAATGCATTGGTGTAGTGGTAACTGGAAATCCTGTGCTTTACACTTTTTACAAGTTGGGAGCCCTTTCATTAACTCGGTTGCAACCCAATGCTTTGGATCACAAGGGCTAGGGTAAGGAAATCACAACTGATAAATGAATGTGCCTTGTGGCATTACCCAAATTTACACCAGACTTATGGGCTTAAAAAAAGAAAACAAATCTGGCAGTAGCAAGCATGTCTCCATCTGAATGGGAAGCTTGAGTAATATGGGATACTGACAACTACTTTCTGTTATGTGTGATTAAAAACAAACTAGCCAGTGACTGGTTACCTGCAGAACAGTTGTACAACACCCATTTGAACACTTGTTTGCCTTCTTTTTGAAATTCTACACTTAAGGACCAATTTAAAATGGACAGTAAAATTTGACAGTTTCAAGTTTCTTTTTTACTTCAAAAAATAAAGCTTTCTATTCTATACTGGCCAGGAATATGGTACTGATCTAAGCCAGGAGTTTACTCAAGCTTCTGGCTTGAATCCTAAATCTTATTACACTTTTCATCCTTTATCAGCTGTCATCCACTACAGTTTCATACACTTGTCTTCAAATGTGAAGCAACAAGACTAATAGCAGAATGTGGCCTTTCTATTTATTTTTTGTTACCTTATTTTTGTTCATGTTCATACAATTAGTATGAACATGGATCTTAAACTTTTGGTAAACTGGATAAACATGCCTATTACACAGTAACATCAATTTCCTCAGTTACCTGACAGTTCCAGTATATTAAGTAAAATAAAAATGAATAAAACAACATTACATGCAACCATATATTTTATCGATATACAACACTGAATCTTTATACCAATGTTTTTGACCAATTTTTCTCTGGTACCGTTTAAGCAGAAGTCAAAAGAATTGAATAGTGAACATGAGGGATCACTGATTCACTAACAAAAACAACGTTGTAAACGTTTTGGATCAAACTTTGGCAGTCTATTGGTATGAGAGATGAGTTTCTCATCTAAATCTTAAGTGGTGTATAACATCCATCTTTCTCTCTTGCAGTGACTATTTATTCAAGCTACTTCTGATTGGAGACTCCGGTGTTGGGAAATCTTGCCTTCTGCTTAGGTTTGCCGTAAGTTCAGTTCTGCCAAAATTTATGCCTTAACAACTGCTTAAAACCAGATTAATTCCATTGAGTACTGCTATATGACTTAACTAGAGCTTGTATGGGGGAGAGAGGGGAAGGGGCTTGGGGTACTCTGTTTATTCCTTTACTGTCAGGTGGAGACATGCTATTAGGAATAAAGTCATGATATCAATTTATGTATTGCTCTTAACCATGAATAAGTCATAACTTCAAGTGTAACTTGAATTGAGCAAAGAGCTGTTGCTTTGATAAGTGTGTGGGGCTTCTGTCTGTGTAGGTATTTAAATTACTTAATACCTGTGCTCTGACCGGCATTTCACTATTTGCCTAATGTGCAAAAGTGCTTATATTATAACTTTGTCCAAAGTCTTTAAAATGCAACAATTTAGAAGTCAAGGAAAATTTTTGCAAATATTTTCAAATTCCAGGTTGCATACACTGGAATAACAGTTGAACACTACCTTCAGTTTTGTTCAGTGTAGATTGTATGTTTTTGTCGGTGTTTAAAATGTATGATCTCAAAGACTGAAATGCAATTATTAGTGCCTCTTTAAAAAATCAGTACTTCCTTAAAAAATAAATAGAGGTGGCTGTACTTTTCTTCTAGAAGAAAATCTAGACTCGGACTTAAAGTTTGTTTGAACTTGTAGCAGTGCTGTGAAATGGCAGACTAGTAATAATTCAATAAAACAGATGGGACCTGGGGTTCAGGAGGGCCTTCTATACGCCCTTTGCAAAATGTGACCTCACCTGCTAAAAACTGGTGACTTTTCTTGACTCTAGCCTGAACAAATAGACATGTGCTTGGGCAGAGCACACCTTGGTGACAGCATAATGTAAACTTTTCTGGATGGTGACATGATGAGAAGCTCATCCATACATACAGCCAGCAGTTGCTGAGTCATTGTACAAATACTTGACTCTTTCTGCCCCTAACATTGCTGAGGAAAAAGGACTTCTATAAAGTAAATATCACTTCAGTGATTTGACCTGCATCTGTGCAATGCATTTCTGAGGTTCCCTTCCATGCCAAGGACTGATATGGGTCCTGTAGTGCAATAAACAGCCAGGTGTTTGCCTGACATGATCCCCAAGCCTTGAGTGCTTCTGACTAACTTGGTTGGTGTTGAGACAAGCCAAAGAACCACCCAATAGAAGTAAATCCTCCATTTAATAGGAAGAACATGGCAATTGCCACAATCTAGGAAACTAGCTCTGTGCCAAGGGGCTTGTAATTCTCCACTATACTCTTGCTGTAAGCCTAAAGCCATTCATTGGGTTCATGTCTGTATTGATGCCAAAATACTTAATTCTAAAGACTGTCACCAGCTATGCTTTGCATATATAGATCTACACATTGCTCATTTATGCAGCCTATTAAAGATACAAAAATCAACTTGTGCACAAAGCTGAAGCTCCATGGTAATGATACCAGTCAAGTAAAATAATGTTAAGGCTGCAGCAGTAGGATTGTTGCAATTCATTTTCCTCTAGGAGTAATGTAGTCCTTCTGAGTTTACTTGACATTTTGTTCTGAATTTTTACTTCATGCCTGCTTATAAATACTCAGTACTCGGAACAAGAGAATGAAATCAACTATATCGGAATTGAACGTGTATCTGCTGTAAAACTTTGGTTTTAAATTTAAATGTTGGCAACTTTGCATCTGGGATGATAGGCCAAGCAGCATCGGAATAACTAATTTTAAGTAAAATCTAGTCATTACAATGCATAATTGGCACTTTTTGCATAACTTCCATAGGCTAAAACAGACTTATTGATTATCTGATCATTTACCTGGCATAAATGCCCAAGTCTTAAAAGCAATTGGGGCTTGTGGTAGAGGTGATATCTTTTATTAGACCCACAAGATTTTTGCGCAAAAAAAAAAAAAAATCTTTTAATTGCAAGCTTTTGTTAGTGTAGTGTCATGCCTAAAAGGAATAAGCTGGTGTATCTTCTAGCACAGTTGCCCCAACCTTTTCTGGCAGGTGTCCTACAAATTAAGCTCTGCACTTCCAAAGTGTGTCCAATCTCCTTTCCTCTGCCCAGTCTGCTCTCCAGTTGCTCCCTGTTACCTCCCCCATTCATCACATGCTAAAACAGGTTGCCCATGTTACTTGTAGCATATGTACCACAGCTTGGCTACTATAGAATACCATTGCTCTTTCCTTTAAGTTGTTCTGCACAGATGTTTGCTTCTTACATTCATCCTTGGTTCTAACTTGCTGTCTGGTTCCTTCCCTTCATGGCAGTTGTGGGTTGGTTGGCTTTTTGTTCCATAGCTTCAGCGCTGATAATGAAGATATGAATTGCTTAGCTCACTGAAATTCTCAGTGGATTGTATTGTTAAACTTCCAGTAAGATGCAATTTTCTCATCTGATTGCAGACCTGTATCACAGGAGCTAGGTGAAATAATAGCTGCATTTTTGTGAATTACCTTTTTTGACAACTTCATAGATTTCATGGACATTAGGGCTGGAAGGGACCTTGGAAGATGATAGAGTCCAGCCCCCTGCCCAAAGGGCAGGAAGTCAGATGGGGTTGTAGGATCCCAGCAAGATAAGCATCCAATTTTTCTCTTGAAGGTGTTCAATGTAGGTGCTTAAACCACCTCCGATGGCAGGCTGTTCTAGACCTTGGGGGCTCAGACAGTAAAGAAATTCTTCCTTATGTCCAGCCTGAAACAGTCTTGCAGTAGTTTATAACTGTTCAATCTTGTCATCCCTTGGGGCACTCTGAACAAACATTCCACCAAATACCGGTGGTCACTCTTGATAAACTTATAGGTGGCCATCAGATCACCCCTAAGCCTGCGCTTTTCCAGGCAAAAAGGCCCCATGGCTCTCAGCCTCTCATCATAAGGTGTGTTTTCCTGACCTCTGATCATGCGTGTGGCTCTTCTCTAGACTGTCTCAAGCTTCTCCACATTCTTCTTGAATTGTGGGGCCCAAAACTGGACACAGTACTCCAGCTGCGGCCTCACCAAGGCTGAGTACAAGGGGAGAATGATGTTCCGGGATTTGCTTGAGAAGCATCTACAGATGCAAGCCAGCATTTTGGTCACTTTACTAGCCGCAGCATCACATTGAAAGCTCATGTTCATCTTGTGGTCAGTGATGACCCCCAAGTCTTTCTTCCGTAGTGCTAGCCAGCGTAGCACTGTTTAGCCTGTAAGGATGCTGCAGGTTTTTCTTCCCAAGGTGGAGAACCTTGCATTTTTCAACTGAAGACTTCTTGTGTATATCATTAAGTAATAATTCTCCTAACTTTAAAACTGTAGTTGGCTTGTGCATGTGTGTGTGTTTTTAAAAAAAAAAAAAAAAAAAGTCTTCATCAGTGACTTGATTGAGGGCATGGAGAGCACCCTTTCCAAGCTTACAGATAATACCAAATTATGGGGCAAAGTTGACACCAGAGGGTACAGAACAGATCCAGGTAGAACTGGACAGGTTGGAAAAATGGGCAGAGTGAAATAGGATGCAGCTCAAGAAGCTATGCCACTGTAATTATCTCTTTAAAAAAAAAAAATAAAAATTAGGTCTTAATATTTTGTAGGATGCTTTTTCAAAAGCTTCTAAATGACATCCTTAAAATGTGACTGTTAGTCTGTCAGTAGGATTGAGCATCCTTGTTAATTGCCCTATTGGACTACACACAGCATAGCATAGTCCATGCCCCAAAACATAATGTTATAGAAGATGGTCAAATTAATGTATTTTGCTTGATTTGTATAGTTGCCCTACTTTCTTACAGGAGAGAACTTAAGATGTGCTGACTTCTGGTGATCATTAAATGCAGGTTTGTTTTTTGGTTTTTTGTTCTAGGATGACACGTACACAGAAAGCTACATCAGCACAATTGGTGTGGACTTTAAAATCAGAACTATAGAGTTAGATGGGAAAACTATCAAACTCCAAATAGTAAGTAGTCTGACTTGTCACTGTGTGGCCTGTCTGTTTTCTGACTAGTGGATGACCTCTTTATTTTCATGTACACTTATTTGATTGTTAAACTAGGGTTTATGTAACAGTGTGTGTGTGTGTGTGTGTGTGTGTATATGTGTGTAATAAAATATATATTTGAGCTACACACACCTTGTTTTTGATAGGATTGTCTACTTGTGCATATTATAACACTTCTAGTATGCTCAAATGGTGTCCTTGAAGATGCTGGTCTTCCGACTTTCAGTCTGCTTGGAGTTGGGGAATTGTAAATTTAGTCAAACTTCTGTATCTTTTCCTTTTCCTGTACTTCACTAAAGGACACGGATGTGTGCTAAATCAGAAGTGATCTCAAGACTCAAATGGCATGAAATCTGCAACACTAACGATACTTTTCTAATGCCCTAAACTCTGCGACCTATGCAAATAAGTTATGAACTTTTGCAGACCTCTTTCATAGTGATGTTTTTAAATGCAGAACTAACCAAAGTGGTGATCCTGCTTCAACTTGCATCTGAGGCCTTGCAGAAAATTGAACTAGAACATCTGTCTGAACATCTGAGTGTTTCTGGCTTGCATAGCTAGCATTAAATTCCCAATTATCAAGTCTTCCAGATATTAGAGTAATGTGAACACTTCATTTTGGCTTTTCACTTGCAGTAGGGGAAACCAGTTTAAGGGCTTAATGGTTCATGCTTGGTGCTTTGTCTTGCTCTTAGTGCTTTAAAATTGGGTAACCTACATGTTATTCTAACTGCAAGTGAACTTGCAGTTCACTTGCTTATTACGTAACTCTTGGATAAATTTGCTTCCATACTGGGCAGTACTGACAAATGTAGTGATATCAGACCTAACTAAATCTAGCAAAGCAGTGCAAAAGCATTCTGGATGACATGGGTGAAATATAGGTTTCAGGCAAATCTATAACTTTCTTTCAGTTAACTTTCCCACTGAAAGGTTAAAATTTTAAACAACTTCTGATCTCCAGAAAAATCTTTAAATTAAACTTCAGTGTTCTTGGATTGTCAGGATTTTATTTCCCTGCACATGCTGATGACAAACTTCTGTTCTGGTCAGATTTGCATCTCTATGGTGCACGTGCCATGAGGTGCTAAGAGCTCCAGCCCAGCAAGTGTTAAGCCTAAAATTATATGAACCCTGTCTCCCACTCAAATTAAAAGTTCAAAATGGGCCAGCATCCTTTAAGTCCTTGGACTCAGTGGCAGCAAGTTTGGTATAATGAGGCTACCCTGGAAGCATAGACCCTATGGCTCCAAGAACCCCAGAAGGAACCAGTAGGGTATACATCAGAGGCGTCTTTCTGTTTGGTGAATGGCTGTCAAGTCAAAAGACTTGCTTATAAACGGTATCTGACAAATGAAGATGCCACAATGACATGTCTGTTTACGGGCATCTTTCTTTGGCTTAATAAGTTCAGTCCTTGTGTTTAATAAGTGTTAAATCTCCTCTTCGGGTCTTCTCCTAATGTTAGATATCTAAAAGTTACTCTACTCCCAAATGTGGCAACTTTTTAATATCTAGAATGGTGCAAACTTTCCTGCCAGACAAAATCAGTCAAGACCTCTGTCAACTTGGAATGTTTCAGGATTTCTGTTACAAAAAGTTAGCTTGTTCCTGAAACTGATCTGTGACTTCTTTTTTGAGAATGTCCAAACAAAATGTTTGGATTCAGCCAAACAAATTGGCAAAAGGTCTCAACTTGCAAATTTGGAAATGTCCTAAAGAACAGCTTTAACTGAAAAATGTTAAAACTGTCACTGGCCAGGTTCAAAGCAGGAGAATTTTGCTTTTGGTAAAACTGTTGTACTTTCAGAACTAACTAATGCCTTTGGATGGGCTGCAAAAGTATGCTGCAGCCAGTTTTTATGCTTTTAGCAGTTGGTGTAAGCTGCTTTGTAAAATTAGTGATAGACTGGTTCATCAGGTGCCTCCCTTCTACCTGATATTTTTTTTCCCCATGCTTGCTAGCTTTTTGTTTGGCTCCTTTTTGAGTAGAACTAATTCTCAGCGGAAAAAGACAGACAGACAAGTGTTGTAGACCAGGGTTTTTTTCTTTCTCCATTGAGATGTGTAATGATTTGCAGGAAGTTGTTGTGGGAGAGCCCAGATTATAGGGGTAATTTAGTGTATCATCCAAAGCGATTGCACTCCATGTAAAGTGCATGAAATTTTGTCCTATAAAATGTAACTTTGGACTTTGCTGTGAACAGTTAGCATAGACTCTCACAAGTGCAGCTTGCAAGACAAGGGGGTGTTGCTCCTGTTACAATAGTAAGAGCAAAACTCAAACTTTGAGGAGGAAGTATAGCATCAGTTTGAGCAAAACCCAGCTTTTATGCAGAAGAATAACCTTATTAGAAACTCCCAAGTCAAACTGCTTGAAATTCAGTTTAGCCACTTAAGGAAGCAGTGCTTGGAACATTTTAAGGCATTTCACATAAGGAAATTACCCCTGCAATTGCAGGGGTAAAATAACACCATTGAAGTGCATCTGTAAGGGGCTTTCTAAAGTTCTAATAACTACTTGACTTGCCTAATTAATATACAAAGGATAGCAGGTGTTTGAACTCATGACAAACTACATTCTGTTGCCTAAATCTTTTGTATTAGGGAGATAACCGAATACAGTCAACCCCTTCCCTGCTCTGAGGAGGAGAGCTTAGCTTTTACTGGGGGGCTTCTGCAGTCCTAAAGGAACTTTTTACCTGTATGGATCTAGAACTTACTTGGCTTTGCCCCTCTTCTGTCATTGTGCTGCCAGTTAGTGCAGAACTAGGACTGTACTATGTATCTAGATCTCCTATAAATTTTTCAGTGCAGAATGTGTGCCTATCTTATGGGCTGGGGCCCATCTTCACTAGCCTAGCTGGCACAAAGGGGCTGCAGCAGAACTGTGACTGGCCAAAAGCATGTTAAGACCTACAGGGAAAGCATCATTTTAGGAACAAAAAGACAAAGTGTCTAAACTCAAGAAAACCTAGTTAACTTGCATCCGTCTCTGGCATGCTCTTGTCCTATTATGATAGAAAAAGGTTAAAGCTGACAAACTAATAGAAACCAATTCCAAATCAGTGTCCCAGAGGCAATCTACCCAAATACTACTTATTTCCTTTTTTTTTGAGTCTGGATCAGATCTAGAACTTTTTTCTAGATGTAATTGACATTGCAAGTTGTGATCTGTGGCCTGAAAGCCTTAAGCCAGCTTAAGGTGGCTTGTTTTAGTAGTCACTACTATCTTCACGTTGGCCTGGGATAACCTGCCTTCCTTTAGTTATCCTTATTTTCAGTCTGAAGAAAGCTGCCCAATTTGTCCCTTTATGCTAGCAAGGCAGTAGTTTGTAGTTTTGGTAGTGGGCCTGCAGAAAATGTTTAAGTAACTGGATTCTTTCCTTATGCTGAAGGAAATACTGTAGTGGTGTCAGTAACATGAAGCTCTAGAAATTAGACTAGGCTGTGTTCAGTTGCAGACAAAGTTGTATTTATAGAGCAAAATGGGGATGGAAAAGTTCTTCAACTTTTTTCAGTGCTGTTACTTTTTTATATTTGATGGCAAGATCTATGTGGTAATTATAGCTGCATCCTCAGTGTAACTTGCACTCTATTTGTAGTGGGACACAGCAGGGCAAGAGAGATTTCGAACCATCACTTCCAGTTACTACAGAGGAGCCCATGGCATCATAGTTGTGTATGATGTTACAGATCAGGTAAGTTCTAAACAATGCATTATTAAAGTGCTCTCTTAGCAGCTTGACCTACTGACCATACAAAGCCAGTTATCTTTTAGGCATTGACTTTTTTTATTTAGCTCTTGTACTGAAATACTTTGTGTTTGGCACTAGTATTTGGAGGAAGGACACCTTGTTATTGCAAAAAAAAAAAAAAAAAGTGGATCCATCTCTTTCCATAATGCACCACTTGTTAGGCTTCAATGCTTAAGTCTACTTTTAACAGCTCACTCTTTGGGTGACTTGTGTCCATAGGGGAGGGATATGCAGTTAAAGGCAAGTTGCCTCTTTCAACAGAACTTAATGGGTTATTGTTAATGTACTGGCATCTGCAGAAGTTTCAAGCTTCCATGAAAAGATAAATGGAAAAATGTAATTCCCTAGCTTAATGGAGGAATATATTTCCAAGGCCCACTTGCTCCTTTATGACATTAAGTTTCTTTGACCAAAAATTTCTGTGGTAAGACTTGATGTAACCTGCTACCAGAGTGATTGATTGCTGTTGCTGGGTATGTCATCTGACTAGGCATTTTATGAAATAGCCTTGTTGACTTGATAGATCTCCAGAATGTAACAGATATATCCGGTCAAACCAATCTTGTAACAAGTTGATAGCTGCCCTTATTTGTTTGCTGTTCAAAAGTAAGGGTTAAAAAAAATCTCTGTTCTCATGACCTTTGAGGAGAAGGTAATGAAGATGGGCTAGAGCTCTGTAAGCTCAGTTCACAGCACAGGGAACAAGACTTCAGTCATTTTTTCTAATTTGACTAACTGCTCCCCAGTCTCGTGTACAATTCTGTTGTCACCTAGGCAGAACTTCCTTTTAATGTCAGACTCCTGTAATAGAGGGCTTCCTCTTTTTCCAGTTTGGCATGTGGTCTGATTTGTATTTATTTGTTCTTTAAGGGCAGTACATGTGCTGTTTCCCAACTGCTTGGTGCCCTACTACAGGAAGCCAGTGGGGTTGAACGTTTATTGGGGCCTGTCTTTGTCTGGAGGAAAACAGTGGAGTGCTGGGGATCTTTTCAAGACTTATTTTTGCAGTATCTGAAAGCCTTGGAATATGGGGGACAATGGTTAGGCCAGAAGAACTGGCCTGTGGCAGGGTTATTTATACAGAGGCATAGACTCCTTGTGTTGGAGTCCTAACAGCTGGAAGGCAAAATACAGGTGTTTGAATAGTTTGCATAGCATCCCTGGACATATAATGTACTTGCAATGCACTTGCCAAGATTTGAATGCTTCTAAATCATCAAAAGAAAGATAGTGCCCTTAATGTGATCCTTTTTTATCTTCTAGGAGTCCTTCAATAATGTAAAACAGTGGCTGCAAGAAATAGACCGTTATGCCAGTGAAAATGTAAACAAGTTGTTGGTAGGGAACAAATGTGATCTGACCACAAAGAAAGTAGTAGACTATACAACAGCAAAGGTATGTCGGCTAGATTAAAGGTCCAGCATGTAAATGTGCTTTTTGGGACATGCCACACTGGAGTCCATGTTACTTGCACACCTTGATGCTAATAGAAGCTATGTGTGCACCTTTTAAATGCAGACCCTAATGGTCCTCAAGGGCTGCCCAGGGCACACAGTCAAATTGAGGGAGTGGGATGGCATTATGAAACCAGTAGCTCCTTTACAATGTAGTTTCCACACAGGTGTATAGCTTTAAGCATGTTCTGAGCCTTCCAATGGAAGTACTAAAACTTTATTCACTTTCATTCACAGGAATTTGCAGATTCCCTTGGAATTCCATTTTTGGAAACCAGTGCAAAGAATGCAACAAACGTAGAACAGTCTTTCATGACCATGGCTGCGGAGATTAAAAAACGAATGGGTCCTGGAGCTACAGCTGGTGGTGCAGAGAAGTCCAATGTTAAAATTCAGAGCACTCCAGTCAAGCAGTCTAGTGGAGGTTGCTGCTAAAATCTGCCTCCCCCTTTTTTGTCCCACAACAATGAATTTGCAATCTGAACCCAAGTGAAAAAAAAATTGCCTGAATTGTACTGTATGTAGCTGCACTACAACAGATTCTTACCGTCTCCACAAAGGTCAGAGATTGTAAATGGTCAATACTGACTTTTTTTATTCCCTTGACTCAAGACAGCTAACTTCATTTTCAGAACTGTTTTAAACCTTTGTGTGCTGGTTTATAAATGTGTGTAATCCTTGTTGCTTTTCCTGATACCAGACTGTTTCCCGTGGTTGGTTAGAACGTATTTTTGTTTTGATGTTTATATTGGCATGTTTAGATGTCGGGTTTAGTCTTCTGAAGATGAAGTTCAGCCATTTTGTATCAAACAGCACAACAGTGTCTGTCACTTTCCATGCATAAAGTTTAGTAAGATGTTATATGTAAGATCTGATTTGCTAGTTCCTTCTTGTAGAATTATAAATGGAAAGATCACACTATCTGATTAATAGTTTCTTCATACTCTGCATATAATTTGTGGCTGCAGACTATTGTAATTTGTTGCACAATATGTAACAAACAACTGAAGAAATGTTTAATAAATATTGTACTTATTGGAAGTAATATCAAACTATGGTGATTAAATATTGTCTTAATTCTTATGGCTAAGGGGGAAACTAGGCTTGTATTGTGCCCAACATAGATATGTGCAGCCATGGCAGTCCAAACCCTCAGACCAAACACCCTTCCCAGCAAATAAGTACAACTGAAGACTTGTCAGGGTGTGTTAGGCATGTATACTGTACCTGGAACATGACATAAAACTAATATTCATGGGAGTGTAATGCATTCTGAATGTACAGTATTTTCCCTCCCTTGGTCTCTGAACTTTAATTTATTTCTAAAGGACTTGATCTAGGAATTCTTGTCTACTTTGCTGTGTAGAGGTGGAAAACAGTATTTTTTTTTCTTAATGTTGAATGACTTTCAAATTTAATAATTCAAGTTGATGTAATGGTCTCTTCTATCCTGTTACTCCCAGACTCTTAATTGAATACTGTTTTTGACTTGGTGCAGCAGCTTAGTTTATTCTTCTCTGCAAAAGCATTTGAAGGGATGAAACTGTGGAGTAATCTTAAAACAGTTAAGTGAGGAATCCACCAAAAGACTCCTGTACCTCAACACAGAGGAGTTAATTTAAAAACAATTTGAAGTTAACCAGCAGCAAGGTGTGGTGACTAGCTTATTGTAACTAAATGGACAGTGGGATGTGGTGTTTTTTTTTTCTTTTCTTTTTTTTGTACAGAACTAATCAAATCATTAGTGCCTGATGTCTGATTATATATAAAGCCACAGGAAGCTAGCCTATAACACTTCCTATAAAGGTAAAAATGTTCAGCTTTATCTAGAACTCCAGTGTTCAGCTTACTTTTTGTAAATATAATCTCATGTTAAAATGACCTTGTAGACATTCCCTTTGTAGTAGAAATACACCCCATGTGTTAGCAAAATTATAGCATAGGTATGTTGTGAGGTGCAAACTGAAATACACCAGTGCAACCCCCCTCCTCTAAAATATGGGGAACAAATTCTGGGGCAACAGCTACTTAAAAACAAAACAAAAAAAAAACTTAGTTGCATCCATTTAACAGGCAGTCCTAATTCATGTGTCAGTGTTTTATGATTAAGTTGAACTTCTTTTTGTTGAAGAACCTCACAATAAAGTGGTGTACTTTGTATTATAGGTATGTGCTTGTTGGATCAATTCATACTAATGTAAAGTGACCTGCTCTTTTTAAAAAGCAGGAGTGGCATTTGGGTGATCATTGCTAATATAATGGGAAATGAGCCACATCTTTTTGAAGGAGGGGTTCAGGCAAAACATTTCCTTGAATGAGACTGCATAAGTGAACTCATTTATTCCTAAATGTTAAGATGCCTGCTAAATAATGCAATCCAAAACCTACTGTTAATATACAGTAATAAAGTATTGCAAAACCAACTTTGGGCTATACCATTAAGTTTTTGTTCTGCTAAATGACTACAGTGGACTTTGTTCCATTTATGGTTTCTGTGAGTGCTAAAATTTGAGGGGAAGGGGCTTAACTATGGCCTTGCCAGAAGAGAGATGGAGAACATCAGAATGTCCCTTTCAACCTGAGGAATCCTGACTCCATTCAGTGGAGTCGGCAGGGCTCCCAGGAACTTGCATATTACAGTACCGTGCAAGCCTGTCATGCTTAAGTGCAACTGAACTAGTATTTCCACTTGATCTATGCTCCCTGTAACAATGCTGCTAGGAATAAAGCTTATTTGATGTATTGCCAAACAGCACTTCCTCCAAATCCAAGGCACCTACTCTGAGCCACTATTCTGTTGCTAGAACCTGGAAACTATTACAGATAACAGCCAGAACTCAATTCTCTAGCTATATCCAGGCTATACTCTTTCCTCCTTTGCAGTGTCATGTGGCAGAAGTCAGTCAGTCTTTCTTTATCCCATCAAATTGGGAGGGGTCTGATTTATAACTGCTTTCCCATGAAGGTGTCCTTTTCTTGAAACATTGGGAGTCAGGAATGCTGGACTACATAATCCACAGCAGAGGGGAAGTGCTTGTTTCACTGAGGATTGCTCATTCCAATATAGACTTCCTCCACTCCAAGCTCACTGGCTGCCTTCTGCAGAAATTGCAACATCAGTCATCTACTCCTGCAGTCATTTGTACCTGATCTCCCTCAAACTGAAGGAGTGGATCAGTCCGACATCTTGCCAAAACCTTGCAGTTCTTTCCTAATACTGACTTGTGCTCCCTACCCAACTGTAAGATGAAATTCCTATTAATATCCCCACCTTTCTAAACTACTGGACAGCTTCTCTTCTGTTCTTATGTCCGAGATGTATCAATGTGGCGTATTTTTCATTTGTTCTCTTCATGCTGTCCTTGCCCCCATCCCCAGAGACTTAAGTGATATAGAAGACTTGCCATGAACTTGCAGCTGTTGTCTAAGCATCTCTAATAAGCGAAACTTGTTACCAATGGGTCAAACAGTCTCCTTTAAAAGGGATGGTAACTGTATCTTTGCTCCATCCTTTGCACTTTAAGTATTTGGCAATTGTATAATGGTGTGAAAGCAAGACAAAGGATCCTTATGATTTCTATTCAGAGCCTTAGAGTTAACCTTAGCTGAGATTTTTTATTTGTTTGTATTATTATTATTATTATTATTATTATTATTATTATTTTGTTTTAATCACCCTCCACTTCTGGTGTTCACAGCAGGGCAAGATGCAGGAAGTCTCTAGTTAATTATTCCACTAAACCAGGGGTTGTCAACCAGGGGTATGTGTACCCCTGAGTACTTGGGGAAGGCTCTAGAGGGTACACACAGGTGGGTGAGGGGCATGAGGACAGTGGTGCCCAGCTGCAGGCCACTCAGGTGCTGCCTGGCTGGCCAGATGTGGAGTGGGGAGCTAGTGCAAAGGTTGACAACCCCTGGCATTGACTGACCACTGGCACTGATTTTGCAATTAGTCTATAGAGGTATATGATCTTGGGTGTGGTAACTTACCTGCCACACTGCACTTCATAAATTTATCTTACAAAGGAGTAAGTTTCTCAGATTTTTCAAAATAAAAGCTGTTCCTTCCTCCCACAATTGTACAAATCTGCATTAAAACAAACTTTACTGCTGACCCTTCTCTCCACAAGAAGGGGTGGATTCAATATGTATTTATTTGGAATGTAGCTGCCTTCTATGGGGCAATTTATTTAAAGGCAGTGGAACAGTAAGATGCTAATAGCTATTGGTTGGTTCCAGCCTGCTTACAAATACACATGCACCTATGTGTATTCTATATATATATATGTAACAAGCTGCTTTGAACTAATATAAGTAGCTGAAACTATTGTTGCAGCTAGCTATAAAGGTACCTACACAGAGTAAACCATTCCTTTTCTTGCTACTTGTGTAAGATGCAACAGTGTGGGTGAAGCACTGCTAATTTTGGCCATATTTTCACTAGACTATCGATCAATAGAAGAATGGATGGCTGTAGGGTTACAACTAGAAATGGGTTAAATATATTTTGGCCACAAGTCTGTATTTTAATTCAATAGAAATAATTCTTGTGTCACACCTTCATTATTTTTCAGTCAGAAAAAAAAACAAAAATTTTAAAGGCTTAGGGGCTTTTGGCATTTAAGTAAAAATGTTTGCACTCTTCCCCTTTCGGAATTGATCTTAAGGAGGCACAACCCCTTTCCTTCCATCTCTTCCCCCCCACCCCCCCAAATAAACTTCTATAGGACATGAAACAAACATTTGTTCAGCTGACATCCAAAGAGAAGCTCCCTCTTTTCCTGTCTACTTTTCAATTCAGAAATTTGAGAAGGAAAACTTTCCCATCAAATTAATAGTTGGAAAGAAAGGGGGGGAGGGGCTTTGAAGAAAAATGATGGATTCCCTATACACCTTTGTATAAAAGCTGAGAATTCCAGTTGCCTGGCTTCCAAATATCCTCAAATAAAATTTGGTTATACTTGTCTTATAGCTCTAAAGTTAAAACAGGGAGGAAGCAAAACTATGTGAGAGGCCCTTTCAGGTTATGAAATGAGAGAAAGCCAATGCTTGGTTGTTGTGCAGGCTGTCTTCAAGGCCTCAGAACACCAAAGCTTGTGCAACCAGTTCAAGATGGACACTGCTTCATACTGCTGCAACAGGGTTCTCAGTGTTGCCTTCTGCTGTTGCTCTCTCCTCTGTCAATTCCATTTCAGCTTAGCAATTTTCATAAACAGTGGCCTAATCCAAGATTGCATCTAGGCATGGTTTTCATGATCAGCATCTCCCACCATGGTACCTGGTTCACTGAAAAGTACAAATCAGTTTTGAGGCAGGATGGGGGGTGTTCCCATCCCTTACTACATACGTGGGGTACAACATGCTAATTTCATTTATGTATCATGGGGGTAATGTTATGGATGAGTACAACTTAAAGAAGACAGGCAAGAGAAAAAAAAGGTAGTGGTGGTGCTCCATGTATGAGATGTGTGTTCTGAGGTGCAGTGCTTAGTAGAAGGTAGGTCTGGTGAAAGCTCTTCAGTCAGTGTCAAAACAGAGACCAATAGGGGTGCCATCATGCAGGGTATCTACTATAGACCAGGAGGACGCAGCAGATGAGGCTTTTTCAAACAATTAACTAAAAGTTTCCAAATGGAAGGCTCTGGTTCCCATGGGGGTCTTTAAATTACATTTTGTGGGAAGGAAACAGCAGTGCACAGACTGTCCATTCAGTTGTGTGCTAAGGATAACTTTTACAGGTGGTGAGGAGGCTAACTAAGAGGAAGGAGCTCCTCAATTTGCTGCCCACAAACAGGTAGTTGAGAATGAAGGCACAAAAGTTAGCAGTGACCATGAAACAGTAAGAGTTCAAGATCTGAAGGAAAGCAGCTAAAAAGCAGACCTTAAACTCAGAGAACTGTTGGGTAGGATCCTTTGGAAGGCAAGTCTGAGGGGAGAAGGCACACAGGAGAGTTGGATGTACTTAAAGGAGGGCCATATTAAGGGGCCAAGAGCAAGCTATTCTGATGCAAAAGACAGGAAGTGCAGCAGAAGACCGACCACCTAAAGAGTGAATTTTTCAATTAGCGACTCAAATCCCACCAAAAAGTGGACACTTGGCCGTATTATTAGAGAAGAGTCTAAGTGTACTGCGTGGGCTTGAAAGAAGACAAACAAGAAGGCCTAGGCACAAATTGAGGTGCAACTAGCAAGGGCTGTAACAAGTACCAAAAGGGCATTCTACAAGTGTGTCAGAAATACAAGACCAAGGAAAATGTAGGTCCCTCACTGAATGCAGCAGGCCATCTAGTAATAGAGATTTAGGGGATGACTTAAATTATAATGCTGTCCATCTTCATGAACAAGTTTTGCTATCAGATGTTGAAAGCAGTTGGCATCAAGGCTAGGGGAAAAGAAGGAGCCTAGGAGTAGTGGGAGTCTGGGTTTGGGATTATTTAGAGAAGCTGGATATTTTAAAGTCAGTGGGGCCAGATAGGATGCATCCTACAGTATTCAAGAAATTTGCTGAGGTAATTTCAGAGCCATTGGCTATAATTGGTAACTCAGAGACTGGCTGAGGACTCAGGTGACTGTGAAAGTGCAAACAGTGGCCACCTTTAAAAAAAAACAAGAAAGAAGAAAATAGAATTTCAGACTAGACTGGTCAATCTGGCCTTGATCCCTGGAAAGACCATGGAGCAGGTAATCAAGGAATCTTTCTAAGCACCTGGAGAACAAGGTGATCAGAAATAGCCAACACTGATTTAATCAAGAACAAGTCATACCTGACCAATCTGATTTCCTTCTATGATAAGGTAAGAGAAATCCTGTGGATGGGGGGAGAACAGCAGTACCTTGCCTTTAGCAAGACTTGACAGTGCCCCCCCCATGACATTCTCATTAACACGCTAAGGAAACAGGCCAAATGAAAGTACTGCAAGGTGGATACATAACTGCTTGGATCTTCATGCTTAAAGGGCAGTCATCAAAGACTAAATATCCAATTGGGAGAAGGTATCAAGTGGGGTCTGTCTGAGGTCCAGTATTGCTTAATAGCCTCATTAAGGATTCAGAAGATATGAGTGCATACTTAGCAAAGTTGGGTGGAGTTGCAAACACTCTAGAGAGTAGGGCTAGGATTCAGAATGATCAGAATAACCAAGACAAATGGTCCGAAATTAAATCGAATTACATTTATATATGCTAAATGTTGCACTTAGGACAGAACACATACAAAATATAGATTGAGGAATAATTACTAGGCTGCAATACTTCAAAAAGGTATGTGAGGTTAGAGTGGGCCATAAGCTTAAGGCCCGCTGTAAGGTTAGAGAGCATGCTCCTGTTACAAAAAACAGCCAATTGTACACTGTGCTAGGGCATCTTATTTGCAAGTGAAGGGAAGCGATTCTGCTCTACTTGGCACTGGTGAGGCTTCACTTGGAGTACCAATTCTTTGACTCCAATTTTTGGCTCTACACTTCAAGACAGATGTGGCCAAATTAGAAGTAGCCAGCCGAGAACACTGAAACTGATTAAAGGTCTGGGAAATACACTTTACAATGGAACACTGGAAGAACTGGATTTACTCTGGAGAAGAGAGAAAACAGGATTAGTAACAGTCTTCAAATAGCTGAAAGGGTGGCTGTATGGAGGATGGTGATAGACTATTTATTTTCTGTGGTTGCAGGGGACAGGACAAAGGAGCAATGGTCTCAAATTGCAGGAAGGGAAATTTAGGTTGGATATTAGAATTTCCTTGCCTCAGGTTAAGCATTGGAACAAGCTACCCAGAAAAGCTGTGGAATTTGGACCCTTGGACATTTTTGAGAACATTTTTGACAGACACTTGACTAGGATGGTTTATATAAATACACCTCTCAAGCTTCCTTCCAGCATGATTTTTCTATATCTTTCAAGCACTTATTATATCAATCAACCGTCATTACTTTTGAAAAGGCAAAGAAAGCCATCAGAAACTGATAAAAAAGAAATAAAGGGAAATTAGGGCATTACTGATTCATAGAAAACTCTGACATCATCTGTGACCATGTTTTATAAACTTCAACTCACATTAACATAGTTCTGTGCATCTCTTCCAAATAAGTTATCAAAGCTTTGGCATATTTAATTATTATTCACTCAGCAAAGAGCATTTGACCTTTCTGCATTGGACCTGACACACTTGAGTTACATGTGAACACATGCAAAATTGGCTTTGTAGTTGATGAAAGAATGAATCGAGTGCTTGGGCTGGTTCCGAGAAACAGAAGAGGATACAGTCATTATTGATCTCTAGTGTCACGTTTTATATAGTAAAAGTTTATAAAAATAAATGCAACAACGATCAAATAAACCACCCAGCATTACTGGAAATTGAAATGTGCATCATGGCAAAGCATCACAAAACACAGAGGCACTGAGTTTGGATGAATCATCATTCAGAAAGCCAGGGGATTGTGACATTTCTACAGTGCTAAAATGGAACAAGCAACTTCAAAAAGGGAAAAGTGAATGAGACTATACCAATGAATGCTTTTTTGAGGAGGACTTGTCCCTCCTTCCTTCATATAACAACTTAAACTGCAAAATTAAATAAAAACACGGTAAGCAAATAACCCTTCGGCACAGCTCTCACACCACAAACACTGATAAAAAGTGCCCCAGCTTCACCGAGTCTGTACATGGCGATTGGTTTCATTTTGGCATTACTGTAAGAGTAGAAAATGGTACTGCTCAGTCCCTTGCTGGAACAAGCTCGTCATCCATCCAGAGACTGCCTGATACAAACCATCTCTTCTAGAGGCATTACCTGAAATATAAAGAGTGTGCTAGTTACTGCCAGTTGGCTGCAGTCCTGGCAGAGAGAGAGGTCACATTTGCACTGTTCAATAATCTCCAGTATACTTTTCAAAGCTGCCAGTGTCAGATCCTTTTATCACTTTCTTTTTTCCTGTTAAATGATGTTTTGCTCTTATGCCTAAAAGCTTTGGAAGGAAACAAGTTCCTGGTTGCAACTAATATTTAAGAATGTTCTGTGAGATGAGCAAAAAGCAGGTTAGGTTTGCTGCATTCCTATAGATTAAGCTGAAGTGCTATGAGCTAAAGAAGCATGCCTGTTAACATGGTAGGCACTCAGCCTCTACCATACTAGGCTGCAAGAAGAGTGGAAGATCTTGATGCACAGCATAGGGAGCAAATAATTCATCTGCATGAGACTGACATCAGCTGAATACCTGAGTACTATGTGCATCAGTACCAAGCAATGAACCCGCCCCTTCCAGCAATGAAATTGGAGGCTGCTCTCCCTAGGCAGCCGAGAAGGAATGTGAGACCAGGAAACAGAAAACAAGCTAGAGAGTGTGTGGGCATGTAAAGTGCAACAGGATTCTGTCCTTTGTGTCCCACAGTCTGGGGGGCGCTCTGTGCAGGAGGGTGCAGAGGAAGATGAGTACTTTTGGCTAAATTTTCCTTCCACTGAATATGCAAAAGAGCTGACTATGCTCAACTATACCAAACTCTATATAGGCACCAGCCAGACTTTTTGCCTTCATAAAATCGGAGAAGTGGGGTTGAATGGGACCTCCAGAGATCATCTAGTCCAACCCCCTGCCTGAGGCAGGATCATCCCTATCCAAGCCATCCTCTACAAATCCATAATCTAACCTCTTAAAAAAACTACCATCAACCATGATGCAAGACAAGACATAGCACCCTAACCTGCCATGGGCAAAGCAGGGGGACTACAGCAGCTTGCATGCACAATCCCTTTTGTTCTCAGGAGGCCCAGGGGCACAAGCTTCTGGAAAACATTCAACAGATTAAGCTGAAGCCTGTTTAGGACTAGAAAAATAAGCCTATGTGCCTGCTCACCAGCTCCTGATGGTGCATCACTAGTCCTGTCATGCCTCCAACAGGGATGCTGCACCTGAATTTTCAGTCGTGTCTTACGCTAATGTCAATCTCAGAGAGACACAGTGCAGACCATTGCTCCTTAGTCTCAAGGCGAACACTTGCATCTTTCCTGCTCTCAGATTATTAAAAATACAATTGAACATTCAAGTGTAGAAAACCCCTGGGAAAAGAGTTGTTGTGCCAGCTGTGACCTAGACCTACTTAAAACGCAGCCACTCAGCTGGCTAATTCCTGGCATTTACTGAAAGTCACTAGGGCTGGATTTGAGTCGCATGCACCAGGGATTGAATTCTTAACAAAAATAAATAAAACTCTTATTGTCCTGACCATCAGTTGACTCCCCCACACTCCGAAAGAACCATAAAAACCCCACTTTCTGTTTATGTGCAGGTTCCACCCTAACAGACCCCCAGCATTTTTTTTTTGCGCATGCAAGAAAAATATAAAGTCAGAACTTGATTTTATTCAGGTGTTTTAGGGGCATTTAACCCTGTGGGTCCTTTCCTTGGTTATTTGATTCCCCCGTGGAATTTTGTCAGTAACAGTTCAAACTCCTTCTGTGTAGTTGAGTAATATTCAGGGAAGAGACTGTTTCCCCTAATTCAACATAGGTCAACTTACAATTGGAACAATATGGTACGAGCACTACAGGCATTAACTCCAACAGCCTTCAAAGGGTTGGCATTTATTTGTTAGGAAGCCTTGCTTGTACACACTTTATAAGGAGATCCATCACACAAGAGCAGGGTCAAAACAATGTTAAGTTCTCTCGCAGTCCTAGGATGTAGTTTCAGAAGAAATCTTACAGGAATTAAGGCAGACGTAGCAAAACTGAATGTTGAAGTTAGATGTCAACAGAAGAGTGGTAACACCAGTTTCATGACTGCTTGTACCCTCTACCTTCTCGCTTGCTGGTAGGGTTACTCCTTTACATGCTCTGATTTAAGACAGCACAGGCCTAAGTCCCGCTGCAGTCAGGGTGCTTTTTTGCACTGAGACTGCTGACCATTTATCAGTGCCTTTCTGGGAACTGGTCATTTATAGCAGACAGAACCCGGAAGCTGCAAGCCCTGCTGTGCTCCTTTAAAGCAGGCTGCTGCTTCCTGCTTCTCTTTCTCTTAGAGCTCCTTGCTGTGCTTCCCCCTCCCCCTTCTTGCCCCTAAGATGATGATACATCCTCATAATGCAGGAACAGGCAGGGAGGAAATTCAGGAAATCCGTAGGCAGAAGCAGGCTAAAGAAACAGCAGGAACACTCCAGCACTCTCTCCCAGGTTAAAGGGGACTAAGAATGAGGGGGGACACCCCGCGGTAGAGGCCACACAACTAAAAACATTCTGGCCTTAGGACAGGAGGAGTGAGAAGGCTAAGGCACCACACCCTGTTAGGATAATGTGGGCTATAGCAGGGCGTTAAAAGGCAGAGGCAGCAAACACAACTGTGTCCAGCATCTCCAAAGAGGGAGAGAAGCATGTTGCTTAGTCGGCTTCTGTATTCAAGTTAATTACTGCATTTGCAACAGCAGGAAGTGGTGCTTGCTCACCGGCTGGGGCTGCTGAGGGGAAGTAGTGTGCCATTTGAGGAAACAGTGGTCTACTAGGGAGGGAGATAAGCTGTAGAGTTTACGGGGTTGGGGAATAAGTGGGCTTCTGGCCCACACAGAGGGCCAGGAAGTGAAGTAATCTCCAGAGTTGCACAAAAACCTGGAGAGCTGCAGTTCATGCAAGGTGCAGTGGGCCACTGTGTGATGATGAAGAGTCTAGGGATGGCTGAACTGCAAAGGGCCAGTTGTAGGCTGTCGGGACATCTCAGAGGTACGGTACTGGGCAGGGGGCAGAGGATAAGGAGGTACAGACATTTAAGGTATAGACTATACTCAGCTGAAAAGCCTCTCAAATGCTGGAAAATGCCCAGCATGGACCCATCTCCAGTCAGGAGATCAGGACTACAGCAGCTTGGGAACTGGGTATGTTTCAGTACACCCAATGCACAGTCCTCCTCTTTCATTGCTCACAACATCCAATTTGCAACCTTAAAACTCTTATAACAGTTATTATACATGCAGATGTTTGCATATCAATAGCTTAAGAGTACAGCATATGCCTCATGCAGAATGGGCCAGAAGTGTGACAGTACTGTGCGCTAAGAAACCTCAGCCTTCTGCCCCCTTGACAAAATTCATTCTAAAAATGCAGTTAGGTATGTGACTATTAGAAGAGGCAAATCATTTCAGCACTACAATGGAAGATGACAGAACAGCTCAGATAGCGTCCTGAGGTAGGCAGGAACCGGTGCCTCGACAGATACAATGAAGGCTGAACCCCGCATGTTATCACATGCGTCTATTTTATATGCTAGGTTTAAAATAGCCCATTAAGGTGAAGTTATTGCCCCTTGTTGTTTTGTGTGATCCTAGGCCGAACATCAAGTTCTGTGGAACAAGTACAAGGACAACTGACAGTCTCACAGAGAAAATAAAATAAATCCAAGCCCTCTAAACACAATGCTGGGCTGTTTTACACTGGTAATTAGAATGCAGCAGTGTTAAAGAAATAAGTGCTTCATAGTATAGGCTTTTTTGGTCATAAAGGCCTTTTTTTTGCCTATAATCTGACATCCCAACATGGTTCCAGAGAAGTCTGCCTTCCGCTGGTGACACCTGTAGCAGCTGCCCTGTGTCTGCCTAGGATCAGGGAGGGGGAAATCTCTGATGTGATCTAAGGCTTTGATGTGTAATTCCCCTGGGTAATTCTCAAAGACAAAGCTCCCCTCTCTGCCCCTTCCCCACAACACACACAGCTGTCTCAGGCTCTGCTTCCATTTGGGGTTGTCTGTGGCAGCCATGCCTGAGCTGAGCCAAATCCACCCTCTGAGACAAAGAGGCTGAGAAGGGGGAGATGCTGCTGCTAATAGCAGCGATTTTTGCGGCCTTCTCCAGCAGCTTTTCAGCCAGACTTCAAAGAAAGCTGGCTGCACAGAGGGTACCTTCCAGTTCTGCCCACAGCTAGCCACACGCAGCTCCAGGGAGCGTAGCATTGGATCTCCATTGAAGTGTGATCAGGGCTTGCGAAGGACAGGAAATTTGCCTACCCCAGTCTGTTCTAGGTCTGGCCCCTGAAGCATCAATCAGCAGTAATTTTTTGGAAGAAACACCAAGAAAACTTGCAGTATAACAAGGGAACAGCCCACCCACCAAGGACATTTTTCCTTATAGCTTCTGTGCAAGAGTGGGTCCATAAGGGGTGCAGTGGTGTGGCTACACCCCCTGCACCTCCCATCTTTCTGACTATGCTACTGGAGCAGAAGCCATGGACTTAAGTGTCAAAGAAGGTAAGTATTCCCCCTCTCTCTTCCCCTCTGTGTTCAATAGCATGTCCCCTCTCCCTCTCATTCTTCCCTCCATCACCTTCCACTGGGATGGGAGAGGAATTCCTGCCCTCTCCAGCTGGGCTGCACAGGGGCTGCGCTCAGCCCAGGACTGCAGCAGTGATGGCAGTGGGCAGGTGCATCCTCCCTCCCTCCCAGGTTTTCCCTGCCAGCTTGGGAGCAGGTGCAGAGTGCAGAAACATGCCCCCTCCCCTGGCAGTGCCCAGTGAGTGCAGCCTGCACACAGCCCAGCCAGACTGGGACAGGAGCTTGTCTCACTCCCAGGACAGTACTTGACAGTGGCAGGCAAGGTAGGATAGGCAATGGGAGGTGAAAGGATGGAGAGAGAAGGAAAGGGACGGGATGTGCCTCTGAGCATAGTGGGGGGTAGTACTTATTTTCCTTGGGGCTTAGGTCCTTGGCTGCTGTTCCTGCAGTGCTGTCTGCCTGCCCTAGTAGTGGGAAGCAAGGGGAGGAGGCTGGGAGAGGGGTGCAGCCACCCCTGCAGCAGTCACACCCCCTTTGTAAAATCCTGGATCTGTTTCTGCCTCCGTGCTTGGTTATGGAGTTAGAGGAGAACACGGGACTAGCAGAGACTAACCCCCTGCTGTTGCAAGCCACCTCATCAAGTTATTCCTTAACCTATTGCCTGGTCTCTCTGGTATAACAATGGAGTGTCTCCACAACTGACTAAACATTTCCTGAATCCTACTACTTCAATCATACTCTTGTGGCAATCCATCCCAAGGCCTAGTCAGCGTTGTGATGAACAGCACTTGTTTCAAAACATGTTGCCTTTGAAGTTAACTGAAAGGTCCCTCAATCTTTTTTTCTGGCACAGGGTGCAATTGACTTTTTCCATGCCTCTAAAAGTCTGGACTTCTTGGTCTGCTACTGGTATATAGTCTTGTTTCAGGAAAGAACCCAAACTAACCAGATTAGGACGTATTACTGATTCACAGAAAGTATTACCCTGTTGTTCAATCCCATACTTTACACACATTCACTTGCACTGCTCTCTTGCTTCTTTTATTTTTTTTTGCTTGGTAAGCAGCAATGGGAAGTTTTCATTATAACCATGGCCAAATCTTTTCCCCTAAACATTCATGGTGATTTAGACCCGAGCAGAAGGATTTTCCAGATCGGGGTGGCCAATCTGATATGCATGTCACAGACAGCCTTTGTGTGGGGCACACGAGAGCAGGAAGAGACAGGTGGCACAGTGGCAGATAGGAGAGGGAGCAGAAGAACAGCAGATTGGGCAGAGAGCACAGGGCAGGTGTCAGGAACCAGTCTTGAACATCAGCCCTAAGGGCCCCAGAGGCAAGCACCAGCACAGACCTCCACCAGGCCACTACTTATAGCTGAAGCAGGAACAGTAGGAGAGGATCCAAGTTTCTTTCCACCTCCAAACTGCTCTGCTGCTCCGTGTTCCTGTCTCCTGACACCTGGCTTGACATACTGTTGCCAGCCCAGGTCAGACTGACTATTGCCTCTGCCTCATGTCTTGCTCTGTCTCGGACTCAGCCATCAGGTACTGACCCCGCTTGCCTCCCTATCTCTGCCTCTACCTGTTGACTCAGCTCTGTCTCAGACTCCAATCCCTTGGCTTTGACCCAGCTATTCCTCTAATCTCTGATCCCAGCTTTGTGCTAACCATTAGGAAGACTGACCATGTCTTGGTTTGTGACAGCAGGGAACAGAAAGCAGAGCAGCTGACCAGGCAGGGGAAGAGGATCAGAGTGGCACTCGGGTAGGGTGTGGGGTCAATTTATGGTATGCCTGCCAAAGAGGTTGACCCCCACTGTCCTAGGTCACTCTCCATTGTCCTACTGTCCTAGGTCATTCCTCCCTTCCATTTTTCAGCAGTGAACTCCAGCTACAGCTACCATTCTGCTGGCTGTTCCCCTGTTTAAGTCCCTTGGGGAGTTCCCTGCATTTCTTTATTCCAATCAACTGCATGTCACCAACATTTTGCCACCCATGTTGTCTCATTTTCTGCACTCCATTCAGCTAAGGAACACTGCACCCGTTTCATAGGAGCCTCTTGGGCCACTGAGTCCAGTCCCCTCCTTTGGAGACAGTCATTTACAAAAAGTCCAAACAATCTTCCGTTCTAACCCCTCAGTTATGAGGTGCACTTTTGAGTCTCCTTTGATCAGGATGGGCCAATTGGAACTTGCAAAATATGGTCTTTCTAGTCACACAGAGAAGTCTGATTTGCACAACCATCTCATTTTAAATGCATACTTTGGCATACACCACATCACAAAAACCAACACAAGAGAAGCTATTCCATCCTAATGTAGCCCTTTGCTTACCCACTCGGATTCTTTAGCCTGGACAACGGTTTGTTGAGCACCCCCGTCCTTTGTCAGGTTGTTGCTTCCAGTGGTATCCATAGCTGCTAACACTGACTCATACAAGCGCTCCGCATGATTTTCAAGTTCCTCCGACTGTTTTGCTAGCAAACTCAAGGCATCCTCTAAAACTGACCAGTAAGAAGAGAGAGAAGGTTTTACAAGCATGAACATTCATCTGATGCAACGTCAGCATGAAGAAAAGAAAAGAAGCGTTCTACCTCCATTAGACAGGTCTGAGTTCAAAATAAAAGTACACATATTTACAAGCCTACATACAGTCCCATGGTTCTTAGCCTCTTCTAAACTCTCTTGGTATATTATGATAGAAAAAAAGGCATTTAGAGATCCCCAGGATAAAGCCTTCTGGTTCAGAGGGTTCAGCATTTGTCTGAAGGGGCTGTACTTTGTGCCTGCAAATCTAATAATTTTTAATGTAAATTGCTTTCAATAAAGTTCCAGCTTGATTTCATTCCCTTATGCAGTGGAGTCATTTTCAAAGATCCATCCAGGCAAAGGCCCAGTTATTATCCTTCCCTCTTTCTTTCACATCCCAAGCATTTTCAAGTTTACAAGCGCAAAGTTTCACAGAACAAACCAATCCAACATTCTTCCCCCTGGATAGTGAGACTTTACTTCATAGTAATGTCCACAATACAGCCAAATAGTCCTATCAATCAGTGGCTGACAAATTTATCTTAAACTAGGCACGGGCCCTTTCTTTTCCCACTCCCCCTGGAATTCAAAAAGCAACAAAACAATCTGGCCTTAAAACAAATTTATCCATACACTCTTGAGGAACCGGCTTCTGATTTTGGACCATACTTGGGCCCATCCTAACTGCAGCAGCAAAAAGAGCTGAACTTCAAATTGATCTCCCCACCAGGTTACACCAGGTGTCAGAAAGGTGGTCCCTTCCAAACACAATAACCCACTCTGCCCACCTATGTAGTCTGGGGCCAGGAGGTGTGGTACATAAGGCAAGGAGAGGCACACTCCATCTCTTCTGATGGGGGCTGTAGGTGCCCATTCAAGGCTACCTTAACACAGAGCTGACTGTCCCAAGGTGCAACAGAGGACAGGCTTAGACTCTGAAGGATGCAATGGAAGCCATCTGCCCCCTCCTAGTTGCAATCACAAGATCTATACACCAAACTAGAGCTCAGTGGGAGTTTACTATGCCACAGCCATCAAATCCTTAGAAAAAACTAAAGGATTCTTCAGGTCTATGATACCTAACTACTTCCCTGATTCTGAAGTGGCAGGGTATAAAGCAGTGCCCTTATCTACCCTGTTTTTACCTATGCTACATTTGTAGGGTGTCTGGGCATTTTGGATATGTCCTTGCAGTTGCAAACAAGAGCTTGCAGAGGCAATTCTGGGGATTCCTTTGGTTAAAGACAGCTTCCGAATGCAGAGGATTGGACCTGGTGGACCAGGAAGCCCCTTCCCATCCTGCATTCCTACGATTCTAAGGGAATGGTGGCTGGGAACCAAAGCTACAGTTTACTGCTGCTACATTACTGTATTAGAGAAAGGACATGTGGTTTGATCAGCTCTGCTGCAAAGCCAGTCAATAATGGAGAGGAAGGAGCAGTCTGCAGGAAGGGAAAGGAAGCGGCCAAGGCGATCAATTTATGAATTAGAGGACAAATCATCCTCTGCTGCTGTCACTGCAAATTTCAGGGCAGCCAGGGGCACTGCCATTGGGTAATATTTCAGGAGCCTCCAGCTGTGCATTTGCTGGGGATGAAGTTGGCAAGTACAGCCTGTGCAAGAGGCAATTATGCAGAGGTACTGGCAGGAAGTATAAATACATGGATCTCCCACATACCTAGGCAACTGACAAATACCTTTGACAAATGACACAAAGAAGAGGTGCTGTAAGGAAAGGATGACACTAGCCTAAAATTGACTGTCGGCTCCAGGCTTGTTTGTGAGCAATATAGTCGAATAACTGAAGTTATCTGCCATCACCAAGAGGTTGGTCTGGCTGCCAAACTTGGGTAAATAAAAGCTCTCATTAACCCTGCAGTTCAGGGTCACTGATAAACAGCCCTGGTTTAGAAAACACTCACTACTGCTCACATTCGTCTGTAGCATGCAGCCCTTAAAGCAGGTACTCTTTAAAGCTTCAGTTAATCTGGACGAGGCTGTGGATTCTCCCCCCACCTCACCAACAAAATCTATTTTTGTCAAATTATGGCTTTCAGAGCAGCGATACTGCAGCTAGAGACTCTGTCAACCTCCTGGAAAGTCTATCGACTCTCACTCTGAGGGATTTGCCACAGCTTGCCTTCAGCTTTCCTCACCTGGTGAATTTGATGCCATGCATCTGAGAAGGATTCCACCCTGGCGTAACACACTCTCTGTCAGTGTCTGGTGATCAGCTATATCCTTCTTGAATTCCTGGGAAGAAAACATGGCTGTTGGCATGTTTGTTAAGAAAACCAAAAACCAAAAAACACTTTGGGCAGCATCAGCAGAAATACAAATGTACCCCTAGATGCTTGCCAGGCCTGTGGCTACTTGCATCAGAAACCTGGGCTTTGGTTCTGGAAAGTGACTGCTATTATGGTTAGTACAGTCTTCCACCTGATGTAAGCAGGACAAAGAAGAATATAATAGCTTTTAAGACACAGCTTGGTATGCTTATAGAATGGATAATATGACACGCTGCCAACAACAGCAGGACCTGGATTTAGTGGGCCAGTGCATCATATGAACTGAAAAAGCCTCAACATTCCTGCCCTTCTGGCTTGCAGATGACCGCAGTTTTGAAGGTGCGATATGCTTGGTGTTTTGGTGTCACTCGATTTGCCCTTCTCTTTAGTTTTTGGGGCATCTGGATCGTGTGATCTGTCCCAGGACCAGTGAGAGCAACACCAAAGACAGGCCCTGACTTAGGGAAACTCCTTGGGAAGCATGTTCATAAATTTCTCACTGCCAAGGGAAAATGCCCTATCTGTTGAGTCCAGCCACAGTTCTTCTCAAGTATAAATGTTACCTAATCCTCACAACAGCCTTTTAAGACCCACAGGTGAGTATCAGAGCTTATGTAACCTGTGCAAAGGCCACACAGCCAGTTGCTGGTTCTAAAAGCTTCCTTTGCCACATGGTACCCCAGGACCACTCTGCTTCCCAGGGTCCTGGAGGTGGGGATGGAAGATAAGGAATAACTCCCTCTATCTAACACTGTTTTATTTTAAAGAGGATTAAGTAGCATTAGCCTGTTCTTTTCACCACCATGAGTCAAAGGCTTAGCATAGCAAGCATGTGTGGTCTGAAAAAAGAACCAAGTTAATGATGATATCTAGCCCTGGGCATCACTTATGCCCTCCAAACAACCATGAAGAACTTAGGCAGAGACCCTTTAATGGCTCCACATCAACCGGTGAACTTTCTGGCAGTTTGCGTAGATTGATATAGGGTGTATTCTTACAAGAGAGGAAAGGAAAGGTACTGAGTATCGTCAGACACAGTCCCCAGGCCTGAGCCCACTATATGGCACATATTTTAGGAGTATCAGTCTGAGGTCATGAATGATTTTACCACATCCATAGAAAATGAGGTCCCTTGACCCAAGCAATCCCTTAGGAACTCACAGGGCAGAGCCCATGCCATTCTAAAATCTGAACATCTCACACTCCAGTGCATTTATACTCACACTGCCCCTGGGGAGAAGAGGCGACAGTGCTATTATCTCTGTTTTACAAAAGGAGGATCTAAGATACAGAAAGACTAAGCAATTTGCCCAGGGTTGCCCTAGAAGTCTATAAGAAATCAGGGACTGCCTTCTAGGTCTCTGACCCCCAGAATAGCACCAAGCAAAAAAACCCATGGTGTATGGGAAGAAGAATTACACCCAGTAAGTACTGTATTGTTGTGATAATAAGTCAGTCCCACATTTCAGGTTAAAATCTCAAGTAAAGCAGCTTTTCTCCTAAATATATGTTGATAATTACAGATAAAGTCCTTGAACTGCTCTTTCCCTAAGATCCCATAAGAAAACCAAATAACCAAGTAAAGGACCCAAAGGGTGAAATGATGTACCAAAACAAAAACTGAAACATTTTTTACTAGGTATTTTTACTTCATGCACAAGCAAGTGCAATTTTACCTTTGAAGGAAATAAAATAGTAGATTTATAATCAAAATAATGAAGTATTTAAGAAAATACACAGTACTTCCTAACAAAATGCACTCCAAGAAGAGAAAGGAAAGGGAAAGACCAGAAGAGCCACTTACCAAGTAACGATGTAGGGATGTTTTCACACTTTCAGCATCTGGTTGAGGTGGAATCCAGTTATCTGTAACTTCTGCTACTGTATACAGCCAATGAATTAGCTCTTCTAGCTGACAGCAAAATATCTACTTAGATGAATCATAATAAAAGGCATTACTTATTTATTTCTGTAACAAAGAAGATACAACAAACATTAATACCTGGCCAAACGATGCTTCATAAAATGCTTGTTCTCTGCTGGCTTCGACTCACTGAACTTTTAATAGCCTTTTTGAGCGCTGGTCTCTTCCTTCACTCCCCACAGTTACTTCCCACCAGCCACAAAGGAGACATGTTAGCTTGAGTTCACCACTCTTGAAATGAATACTAGTACCCAAAACAGCATGCTGAAAAAAATATGGCATGCAAGTTAGCTGTCAAGCAGCACTGGCAGTGGGTCAGATGTATTAACCCAAGAGCGACTAATCCGTGGCATGGGTGCTATGGAGCACGTCAGGGGAGGGGACAGACAGGTAGCACAGCACCAGATAGGGCAGGAAGCAGAAAGCAAAGCAGAAAATCAGGTAGGAAGCATAGGGAAGGAAGCAGAGAGCAGAGCAGCAGATTAAGCAGGGGAAGAGGAAGGGAGTGGCTTGTCTGCTAAAAAGGCTGACCCCCACTGTATAAATCTTTAAATGCCTGTTATTAAAGGTCTTGAAGTCAATGGAGTTCTTCAGAGGTATAAAGTCTGCTAACATCTCCCTGGAGAAGTGCAGGCTTCACTTTGTAGAATACAGAAGTTAGCAAATGAATTTCCCCCAAATCTTTCAAACTCTATACATTTATATTTTCAAAACAAATACCTAATTTTTAAGCCCCAACAAGGGTTTATGTTGAGTACCTTATGCATGGGGGTGCATGCTCTCTCTGCTGACTTTAAGCTTGGGATCTGGGCCTAATTCACCTGGGTTTTGTTTATACAAAAAAGGTGTGCTATTTTCACCACAGCAGTACAGTGGTACCACTGCCCACCCCAATATGTCTGAAGTCATACTGGCACAGCTATTCCCATACAGGAAGAAGAACAAATTATTACCAATATAAAATGAGAATGTGACGAGGTTTCTCCTTCATTTTTCTCTCCTAAATTTTCATCAGAATCCAGAAGAGAGAAACCAGCCCCATGGATGTGCAAACAAAACTTCATTAAATTTTCAGAAGTTCCCCCCTCCCCAAATTTCAATTAGTTCTATAAATGATAATGAATTGTTAATCAATATCATTCAAAACAATACAAATAGAAAAAAAGAGAGAGAGAGAAACTCATTCAACTTTTCTAACAAGTCCTGAAACAGGAGAAAATTTGCCTAGTTTCATAATATCCCTAAGTTAGAGGCAGTTCATTGAGAGGCTCCATAACTTTCCAGTGAGCCTGGTTGAAATTTCAAGCACAATTAAGCCAATGCACAATTTCATCAAATCACAGAGAAGTAGGGCAAGAACAAACCTCCATAGGTCATCTAGTCCAACCTTCTGCCTGAGGCAGGATCATCCTTATCAAAACCATCCTAATTCAACAGAAAAACTGGCAATTTCAGTTCAGTTTCACTCTAGCTGGGTCTACACTAAATTTCTTTCCTCACCAGCATAGCTTCATTTAAAAAAAAACCCCAAAAAACAAAAGTGCCTATATAAAGATCTTAGAACAAGCCTGGAAACAAGGCATAGAAACCGCTTTATCTGTGCCTGTACTCCCATTTGGTGGGAAATGTCATGGGAGAAGATCTAATGCAGACACAAGCTTTGAGCACTCTAGCACACTTGAACCTCCAATACAGTGTTTGCAGATCAAAACCAATGTATGTCAGACAGCTCCAGAAAAACTTTAGTTGAATGTTGGGCCTGATCACGAAGAGAGAGAAGCTACCTGGAATTCTGAAAGCTCCTGCTGACAGAGGTCATCCCTCCATCAGAGCCAAATCTGTTCCAGTGAAACAGAAAGGGTTGGTTTTGACAATATCATGTAGGAACATGAGCTACAGGAGATTTAAATATCATGCAACAGGAGTTACCTGGTAAACATGCCCCCCGTCCTTGACTTCATCTTCCAAATGAAGATTAGCTTCTGGCTTCAACCTACCTTAATACATTGAGTAAGAGATTCTTTCCGTTGGTCCTTTGGATGCTGCCCTTCACTCTCCAGTGCTCCACGGTATCGCCCATCTAGCACAGCCCTGATAGTGGAGGTTGTATTCAGTCTTTCAGAATCCTTGTGCTCCTGGCTACACAATTTAATGTTTTCAGCATAGGGCTTCTGAGAGTTTTGTGCATGACACAGAACACAATAATCCTCCGTGCCCTCCATTTCCACTTTCCTGTCTGTGCCACCAGGACTGACAGAGTCAGATGAAAGCTTCTTTCTGCTACCACTGCAGCAAGGAAGGTCTTGCTGGACATGCTCTTGCCCAGGTTTCCGCACAACTATGGAAAGAGCAGACAAATATTGAGCCAAACCTTCTAACTCCTTGAGTCTGGGAGGCAGAGAAAGGTACTCTTCATCATTCTCCCATTCCTTTTTTAGCGGCAGGACTTGTGTTGTGGGTATGAAATGACTAGCACCCTTTTTCTTTAAGTTACACTGTGAAAAGTGGTTATTTGGACTCCAACAGCTTCTTTCATTTGTGCTAATTAGATTCAAAGATGTTAGTCCCACATACTTAGAGGAAGTCAAACTGTTTGCAAAACTTCTAGAGGGATCTGGTTTGCTGGTAGTGGAAGCACATTCTGCAAAGGACACTTTAGCGATAGGTGAAGGTTCACAGGAAGAAGCCAATCCAAAACAGCCTGGCTTTTTAGACACAGGGGTTGAAAATCTCCCTGCAGAGATTAGATACTCCTTACTTTGGCTTCCTAAAGTCTGTTGTTCCTGGTTTTGTGCTCTCATGGACTTTGAAGTGCTTTCAGGTGACATGGAAAAGCTGTCAAGATCTACACCTGAGTCATGGAAGAAGGGATCAGGAATCATAGACTTGGGGTTGTTTGTAAGTTTGTATTTTGGCTTTAAAGGGTAAGTATAATCAAGCAACTCCTCATACTCCTTATTAGGGTTCCAGTGTGGAGACTGCCGGTCTGGCGATGGGGGTAAACAGTCAGGTATGGCACACGCCCAGTAATCTGCCTGAAAGGATGACATCTTTTTACTGTGTTCCCCTGCTATGTGGTTCTTGAGGAGAGGGCTGCACATGAACAGCGCAGCATCCTCTATAGGACTACCCTGACTGTGTGGATGTCGAGAAGTGAAGACTTCAGATGGAGGGAAGCCCTTTTCAGTCAGTAAGCTGCTTGTTCGTTTTATCTCCAGCTGCTCAGAGTCACTGTCTTCTGGAGGTGGTGTGGAAAGGCTGGAGCTAGACAGCCTGGGGGATACAGTCTCAGAACTGGAAGCTGTTTTATCAGGCAAAGACTCCAGAGCAGATGAAAAAGTGGGAAGATCAGCCTGGCTCCTACGTTTGGCACTTAGTTCATGAAGGAAATCAGAAACTTTGGTGTCCATGGCTGAGTTTGGAAGCCTGGGCAGAAGCTCAGAAGTATGTGATAATTTTTTCTCGCCGCCTAAATATTCCACCATATGCATCTAGAGGTAAGGGAGAGGGAGGAACAAAACAGCATACAAAATAAAGCAATCAACAATTAGAGGCCTGCTCAGCTTATGACTCTGGCAATGTTATAACTGCATTTACCCCACGGGGAGAATCTCGGCAAATGAAGAGAATTTTTTGAATAATGCTGGTATTATAAGTGTTGAGAAAGGCTCCATTATGTTGTCACCAGTGCAGGGATATGGTGATAAGAGGCCAAATCCAGACTTGGTGAAAGGAAGCCTTTACACACAGATTCCATTGCCTTCAGCAGAGGGGCGTCTATTTACACCAGACTTGTAACATAGCTGTTCTGGTGGAGAGGCAAACAGACTGCTTGGAGGTTGTGTGGCTCATCTGTCAGCAAGTGACATTATTAGAAACTTGTGCTGGGGGGAGAGGCACAAAGAATTCTATTGTTTCCCATGTATTTATTTCTCCAAACATTTAAACTGCTACTACAGGCCTGTCTAGTGTTGCAGGGCTCTATCCCCTACAGCAGCAATTCTCAACCAGGGTACTGAAGCACCCTGGGATGCCTTGAGATCTTTTCTGAGGATGCTGTGGGTGCTGCACAATATTAGCAATTAGATATGCAGACAACTAACCCATGCTTCACAAGATAAACCCAGAGGTATCAAACAGGAATCCAGTGTCAAAAAGATTTCGACTCGGTGTGTTTTTTTCTGAGTTCTTTGCAACAGAAGCACTGCTCAATTATTTTTCAATAGTTAGAAAATGAGAGAAAGGTGAGAGCTGGTGTTTTCCAAGGGGAGCCTTGAGTCTAAAAAGGCTGAGAACCATTGCCCTAGGTTTAAAAAAAAAAAATATAAACAAAAGACTTCCATTCAATATATCTATCTCAGCTCCCGCTATATTTAAAGGGGGAAACAAAAGAAGGGCTTTGCACTATGTCCAAAATCGAAACAAATATGGGCTGTGATAGACCCAAAGGACCCCTAAGAAAGACTGCCCGGCTCATGGCTGCCCCCCAAGCTACCTACTGAGGGAGCTTCAGCTGAAGCACCTCTGCCCACTTCCACAGCAGCAATACAACAGAAGTCGGTCCCAAACCATTTACTCCTTTATGAATTAAAAAGTAAACCATGAATTCAACTCCAAAGGAATACACGGAGCCACTCTGTTGTGCTCAGAGCAGAATACTGAACTCGGATTTACCATTATAGCCTAAGATAAAATGTTGCGGCAAAACCTTTCCAACCACCAGGCTGAGGGTTGAACGAGGGGAATGTTTCCACTAAGACTCGTGCCAACATGCATCTCTCCAATACTAATGCTTTCAAATTGAGGTGCCCGGAGTGGGGTTCCTAAATAAATAATGGCAATGGGAGTTGCCCAAACTATTCAGAATCTACTAGGCAAGGACTCAAGAGCCTAATTTTTTATACACCTTGATCAGAGTGGGGTTTTCTTTCAGTGTATGTGTGTGCATGGTTATGTCAGCACAGCTTAGCAGACAAGATGAAGGTCAAGGCCTCAGGAGGCCATTAGGCTACTTCTGATAAATCTGGCTCCGGATGACCCAGGACAAGTTGCTTTTCCCTGTGCTTCCATTTCGATTCATCTACTCAGTCCCTGCTCCAAAGAGTTTTTTAAGTAGCCTCTCAACTTTTGGGTGAACACATTCTAGGAAAACAGGCCCCATTCTCACTGGGGAGACTTTTGGTGTTGCTGTAATATCGATAATATCAAACCCTCTCACCTGCTGTCCTCCTGAGTAGGGAACAGTGGCGTGAACCCGGTGGGGTAGATCAGTACCACAAATGTGTCTAGCAGTTAATGGCCATCTCTCCACATTGTTTGCTTTCACTTTTGCTCTGGGCAACCTGGAAGAGCGTGGTAAAGACATTTCTTTACTGCAGCCTGGGTTTTGCTGGGTGATGCCAGTTACAGGGGGACTGCTTCCATCCAGTGCAGCACTCTCAGTTCCTTCTGGAGAGGACTTCCCTTCTTCTGCATCTAAGAACTGGCGCATACTGCTAACTAACTCTGAGTAGTCAGTGTCCAATTCTCTGCAGTTCCACCTACCGTCGTACAGGCATGGCGCATTCAGCAAGGCTTCAGAAGTTGATTTTTCCACATTCAAGGCCATTTATACTAACCCTCTTCCTTTCAAAAGATTCTATTTATGCAGCATTGGAATCTGAAAGAAATATATACAAAAAAAATAATTCCTTTTCTCTATATAACTAACATATGAAACTGGATATGCTTTACCCTCCAGCTAAGAAACTTGAATCTGTTCTGGGCAAAAAAAAAAAAAGATCAGTTGCATCATTTTCATGAAAAAATTCTTGCAGGTAATATTTTTTATTGAACCAATTGTATGGCTGGTATAGACAAAGGCAAGCTTTTGGGTATCATAGTACCCTTCCTCAGGTCTCTGAGACAGAAGCAAACACAGTTGAGCTAAAGAGCAGATTGAACAAAAGCTTATTAAGTAAGGTTGTCATCATCTGTGAAGCGTAGGAGTTAGCAAGCATCAGGAAGATTATAATGGGCCATGAAGTCATTGTCTGTGTTAAGTCCCTGGTGATTAGTGTCCATAGGCCAATGAATTTCTGTTCCCTTGCTTGTCTTGTAAAAGTGTTGAGATTTCCTTTGAGTACTAGAACTGAGGTCACACAAGGAATGATTTTTCTGTGAAACATGTTCTCTACCTGTTTTCCAGTGTCTCTATCCTTTATCTTTTTCTGGTGACTATTCATTCTGGTACAGAGTGGTGAGAGAATTGAACCCCAAAGGTCTTGGGATGGGAAAGACCAGTACTTTACAGAGACGTGTGGGTTTTTTTGGACTGAAAGTCACCCAAATGTGAAAAAGAAAAGAACAATAAAAAGTCATCCTCTTAGGGTCTGCTTGTACAACCAATACCTTTACGTTACTGATCACCCCCAGTTAACAACTCCCATGACACTCCTGCAAATCCTTCAGCATGGGGCATGCTTCTTAAAGCCCTAGACTAGTGGTTCTCAACTTTTGGGGGGCTCGCAGCACCCCTAAATAACTTGTGAAGTGAGTGCCACCCGATTTCCAAAACTAATTTAGATATTACAGTGCTTGCAGACTGCCTGAATGGGGCAAGGGAATCAGCTAGGCATGGATAAGCCTGAGCATATGCTTATCTGCTTATCTCCTCATGCCTCATAGCATCCTTCAAAGGATCTAGCAGCACTCTGGTTAAAGAATCACTGCCCTAAACCCTGAAGCCAGGTGGGTACATGAACATCAGAATCTCAGCTTTCATTACAGAGAAAATACGTTTCTAGACCTTCTGGGTGAGGGAGGAAAGAAAACAGAAACCCTGAAAAAGTCTCAGACATGTAAAGGCAAATAGAAAGAACCCTTAAACATATGGTTTTAAAATTCTTTTTAAACTGGTCTCATTATCTGGGCCTGATGCTCAGTAAGCAGCACTATGAACCCTTATTTTTCAATATGCAAAGAAGATACTGCATTTCTTGCAACTATTCTGTTTTAAAAGGAGATGGTCAAACCTAGAAACAAAACCATCCTTATTTTGGATCCTGATCTGAACTTTAACACCTTGGGTTAATTTTACAGCTTTTAAAAAATATATATTATCCAATTTATCCCTAATAACTTAAAGAAGTGGCCATAATTATTTGCTGCACAAACTGCATTCAACAAGAAGCAAAAACCAACTACTGCTCTAAACTTTTTGTGATGGGGCCATTCATCTTGCTTTGGTGCTTTTCTTATAAAACCCTGCAAATCCATTAATTTCCCTTCTATTTGGGTGCTGCCCAATTCACCCACAAGCCAGGACAAGTTCAAGCCTGGGCTCAGCATCTGCTGCCTGAAAAAGCCACTTAACAAAACCCCGGGCAGTGATGAATTCTCCTGATTTGCATTTGTGAGTGACTATTCATGAATCAAAAGAGAGAAGTTGTTGGCTGGAACAGCACAAAAAAACAGTTTAAATGCTTTTAGGACAGCCTCACGCCAGCAGCAACAGGTGTCAGCAGCTTGGATTTGTAACTGCAACACGAGGGCCAGGGGCTTTCGTTATGACTTTATTTGAGCCAGCAGGTGCTTCTGGGACTTGGGCTGAGCCCCAAGCTTGCCACCCAGAGGCTGCTCATTCTCCCTCACCCTCTCCCTCCCAAGTTCTCCCTTTGAAACTGCCACCCTCTCCGCCCTTTTTCAATCACGTGCAATTTGAGCAAAGGCAGCAAGGGGATGCCCTTGTACAAAGAAAGGCTGAAAGACTCTGTTTGCTACCTTGGGAATATCAAACTTGGCCTTGCCTGGCTTAGTTCCATGGCTCAGAGATGCAAAGCAACAAACCGATTGTTGGCACTTGAACAAAGACATAATTCCACCACCCCCTCCACCACCACCACCCCATCCTTGACCAAACTAAGAAACTTCCTGTAAGGAGTGGGTAGGGTAGAGCAGAGCTTTTGGGTGTTGCTGTGGGAGTCTGTTGTTGTTTCTTACCTTGTGGGTTACTTGTCTTTATTGCAGCCTACCCTGAGCCTTTCTGGGTAGGGAGGGAAATGTTTCTAAATAATACTAATAACAATAATGAGGTTTTTGCCTTGCTTTTCACCCTCTCGTGTCCCCCAGAGATAGCAAGGGCTGGGAGCTCTACTGTACTCAGGCCATTGACATTTTAAGTGCCGTACTCTGTAGAACAGCTCTGGGAAAGGTTGGGCACCAAAGGGCTTTGGAGTAGTGGAGGCTGACTGGAGCCCTAGGCATGGGAGCCCACCTACCACTACTGCCAATCACTCTGCTCCCTCCCCACCCACACTCAGCCAGTCAATTCGTAACCCCACAACAGGGCCAACTGCATGTTATAAGGATGTGTGCAGGATGCTGCTGAGAACAAAGGACTCCTACCCTCTTCCTCTGTCTAGAGCAGACCTGCATACACCACCTGGGGAAAATGCCCTGGTCCCAAATGCTTAGTACCTGTATCATTTTGGGGGAGGCACCATAGACAGTTTTGTACTTAAAACATGAAGACTGCAGGGTCAGACGTGGGCCACCTTACATGTCTGCAAAGGGGAGTAGAGAGGTTTAAACTTCCTCTGTGGCATGTGATCTGTATATGCAAGAGGCTGAGGGGGAGAGGGGCTATCAAAGAAGCTGCAAGTCTGAGTCACAGCTCAGTCCCAGGGGCAGCTGCATGCTGCCTTTTATGTAAGGTTTCTAAAAGAATTAATTACTGCACACCCTGAGCAAGATTCTGCTCCAGCCACGCTGGTGGGGATATATCATCTTCACCCCAGCGTCACAGAGATGAGAATCCAGCCTGCTCCATCCTGGTTGCTTTTCATATACATGCAATTTCTTGCAGCAGTTATTTCTCTAGAAAAAAAAAAGTCCCTCAATCACTCCATTAAAAAAAAATCAATCAATCATTCTGAGAATGTAAGAACCATGTAAGTCCAAGCAGACGCTAGACTGCGCTCTCAGCTATTTTTACACCATCCTACTCAAAGCTCAAGGGTACGGACATAGCAGCAGCCACATGATTTGGATAAGTTTCAGGCAGGTCTAGCAAAATTGGCTGTGTAAGGTCCCAAGAAGTCTTGTAAACAAGCTGGCAAGAAAGATCTTGTGGAGCTCTAAACCTCCAGGGCAAAGACTGTTCATTTTATAACAAAGAGCTTCTTTACCTGTCAACCATATCCAGTACAGATACGCCCCAACAACACAAACAGAAATCAGCAAAAGACCAGCATTATTCTTATTATGACACAGTGCTAACCTTTACTGTATTGCAGTTCATTTCAACACGGTGAAGACCATGACCGAACAAGGAAAATACTTTGGCCCAAGAGCTTGTGTACCTTTAAAATTTATTAATCCAATAAAAAGGTATCACATGAGTTATCAATCTTGCCCACTAATTCACAGCTAAGTAGGTTCTTAGGCATCCACAATGGCAGTTCTCCATAATCCCTCAGGTAGAAAGTCATAAACAACGGCTTGCAGATGACAGAAACCACTTAAATTAGCAAGCCTGCTTGCTGGTTTTAAACTCCCACTAATTAGTTTAGCTGTATCTGAACTGACCTGGGAAAATCTTAATTGTGGGGAATAAACACGGTGGAATTTTTCAGCCAATAAATGAAAGATATCTCTTAAAAAAAAAGACCACAGGGATAGTCAAATTTAATTTTAACCTTTCTTAGCAACCTCTCTTGGCACAAGGCAATCACACCACTGTCAACAATGTTATGCCTGGGGATACCTGCACTTGGCATTTAGAGAAATACCTAACCAGGAGAACTGGTAGAATAAAATTCACCCAGTAAAGTAGCTAGGTAATCCTGACTTTGTCCAGCGTTCATAAACCAATGCCACCATTTGCTAATCTATCAAGAACCACAAAAGATCAATAATTATTGCAAATGACTAAAATGCCAAGTCTTGTGTGTCCCCCTTCCCCCCTCCCCAATTCTTTGAGAACTATCCAGGGCTGGAAATCTGAGCTCCGAAACTGATGTTGCTAATGTTTTAATTAAGCAGAGTGTACACTGCTCTGTGACAAACTTGTATTCAACTGAATCTGTCAGACAATTTTCAAGGCTTCATGAATACTGAGACTCCTCTAGCAACATCAAACTGAACCAGAGACCTATTAGCAACATATTAATCAACTTATTAATCAAATGGCTTTTCTAGTATTCAACATGAGCTGCACTAGAGATGGATGAAAGGAGAACAGCCAGCAACAAATCAACTGCAAATTCGAAGAGGGGGGAACTTAACACCATTTTTAGAGTTATTTTCCCTTAAATTAGCAGCCCTCATTGAGCCAGTTTCGCCTGCAGCAGCTGCAAATCACAACCCATCCCCACACAAAGCAAGCATGATAGCACATTCGACAGCCAAAGGGAAACTCCTTGCAGCATTTCCTAATTTACCAAACATCTTTAAAAGATGTCAACTGTCATTGTTCTGCCTTCATCTGTGAACCACGTGAGAAATGCAGGGAGAAGGGACACAACCATCTGTCTGGCGTCACCTCTCATCTGTTCTGCAGGCTGTCCCAGCTATAAACGTTTCTGCCTTCTAGTTATGCACCCATCACTCAGCCTCTGGGTATGTTAAAAAAACAAAACAAGACTATCAAGGGCCAGATCCTGCAAGTGCAAAACAGAAAGGCAAAGCACCCCAAATCCTCCCTCAGTCATACCCTCCACCCATCCGCGCAAGCTGCAGACAGAATCCTGGCAACTGGGCTTCCCAAATGCAAAGGAGTCCAAGGGCCTCATTTATGCTCCAATTACAGATAGGTCAGAGCAGTGGCTCTCGACCTTTTCTTTTTAGCAACCCTCGATTCCAAGAGAAGAGCTTTCCAGACCCCGTCATGAAGAAAAGGAAGGCAGTCACGCTCCACAGACTGACAATTCCTCCATTATGCAGCCTACTTATATCAGCAGCATCACCTACAATATCACTGTAACCCACTAACCCTGTAATAACATGGGTTGCTTTTGCCATTTCAGAACCAGATCGTTAGCACACATCTAACACAATTTAATCAGGCCTGTGCTGGCAGAATGAGATTAAAAAGGGCATCACAGTGGTGTAGCAGAGCTCCCTTACCTTTTCCATAGAGTGAAGGAATGTACAGGTACTCCTCACTTAACGTTGTTCCAGTTTACGTTGTTTTGTTAATATTAAGACAACATACTAGTTTAAAGTGGACCTGCTGATCTACAAGGTCCCTTCTAGCCCCTAACAATCAATGAATCTATGAAAGTCGCACAATGTTCGGTTAAAACATTGTTTGACTGCCGCCTGCTAGCAGGTAAGTATTGTGACTTAACTAACTGGATTTGCTTAACATTGTTTTGCTTAAAGTTGCATTTTTCAAGAACATAACTACGACGTTAAGCGAGGAGTAGCTGTATTTCTGTCCCAGCAGGTGCAGGAAGTCTCTTGCTGTCACGGCTCCTCCAGTGGGATTGCCAGCATAGACGGGACTTTGGTATATTCAGACTGTGCCACTAACCTGCTCAAAGCAGCAGTAAAGGGTGCTGCAATGAGAACACTAGCACTCCCATCTTTGCTACCAAGAGGGAAGCTGAAGCAGGAGGAAGCTGAAGTTTACTGACATGGACAAATCTCTGGCGCAACCAACAATGCTCGACACCAGTAAGGCAGCCCAGCAAAGGCTCTGACCTCTTCTGTACCCTGGCTAGCAGTCCTGGGAGAATGCAGGACTAGTACATTCTGCCCCTCTTAACAAGGATGACCATTTCTAATCCTGTTCCCCTCCTCATCCCCCACAATGTATTTTGGCCCATCCTCTAGGACTTACTGATGCATTAAAGCTCCACAGCCCCCAATACATGGGCTGCTGGTAAAATAGAAGTTCAGCCTTCAAAGCATGCGTGATAATAACAAAGCAAACTTCTGCAGTAAGCTGTGCTAGAGAAGCGCAGGGGAAATAAAGATTTACACAGACAACCCTGCCTACCCAAGCTCAGGAGTATAAGGAAACTTGAGTCCCTTGCCCTTCTCACCTGAATGACTGGGTCAACAACTTTGCCCCACCCCCTGAAAGGGGCAGTACCTTATGTGGTCTGATCCTCTACTGCCTTGTACCCTGTGTAACCATTTGCACCAATGCAGCAGATGCTACCAACTGCTACCAAGAGAGTACTCTGCAGCCACCCCAAGCAGATGGCTGAGACTGCACAGGGGAAAGCAGGGACCTGTCGTCCCTCCCCTACCCCTGTGCCCAGTCCTCCAGGGCCTTCCCTTGCAGGACACAGGCCCTAGGACTACTGCAAGTGAAAGCAGCCCCCACCCCCCACACTGTGCAGGGAAGCAGGAGGTAGGCAGGCGACAAGCTTCCCCATGTTCTCATTAGGATGGACCCGTTTTAGCTTCTCAGCATACAAGGGCCACGCTTTTGCCTTTATCATGCACTGAGCAACCACACATTTCAGTCTGAAAGAATTTATTGTATGGGGAGAGAACAATTAAACCTGGACTAACACAAGCAGCCTCCCCAGGGAGAACACTGAGCGCTGTCTCCATGGCAGGTCCAGGAGGCCACAAATGGCAGCTGTCTCTGCAGCAACAGGAGAAAGAAGACGGGGAAGGGAATGTCTTTACCCTTATAAGGGCACAGTGCACAGAAAGCCAACCAGAACTGATACAAGCAACAAGATACACCCCTCCAAATCCCCAAGCTTACACAGGCTGAAGGGAAAGAGGTAAAAGGATACCAAGCCACCAGTCGCCTCCTCAATGTTTACTAAAGAAAATCTTTGGCTCTTCATGAACAATGCAATTTTATATGCCCCATATGCTTTTTCACCCCAAGCAATCACCGTGGTTAGGGCCAATTCTGCTTTATTTCCTTTGATTTCATCTGGAACCTTAACTCCAAATAGATGTTAAACTCACAACAGCAAAACAGAAAAATTGGTTTGAAATAGCTTGAGAGACAAGTTTTTCTCTATGGAACAGCTGCTTTGCAAAGCAGCATCAGAATATGTGGACCCTAAAAAAAAATGATTGCTTTATTTCTGGCCCTAGAAGGATCATCCCACTGTAAAAGAGGATCCTGTAGCACCAGAGAGAGAAGGTTGATGATTTTATGCCTCTCTTCCTCCCTTCTGTGATCAAGGTAAGAGACAGGTAGCCTTCATGCTACACAAATTCTTGGTTAAAGCCTTCAGGACTCTAGCTCTGTGAAAGGGGACCAGCTATCTGCAGGAGCAAGAAAATCAGGAAAGTGAAATATAGACTTGAAATATGGTCATCTCTGTCACACCTGCCCCAAGTTCTGCTACCTGTACTTCATCCATAGCGCAGTATATAAACCTATATGCATAGGTGCTTAGGGCAAATATAGATCTTCCTCAAATATAGGTCTAATAAACATATAATTTTTTTTGCTATAAACCAATATTATTAGACACTTTCCAAACAAATTACATACTCAAAATTATTCACAAGAAATAGCAGTGTAACTCCTTTATAGAAAAATCCATTGTCAGTTAATAAATCTATTACTTTTAAACTTAGCCACAATAATTAATTTAAAGGAACATGATTAGATACCAGCATCAAATTAGCAAAACAATATAAAAACTCCAGAATCCAAGAATTAAGTCAGGGTATCGCACAGAGCTTAAATCTGCAGGGCTTTTTTAATACTTTATAAGGAGACTGCATTTGTATGTCATATTAAGATTTGGTATCTTCAGGTATTCATTCACATTTTTAATGTGGAGGGTTGTTATAAATAATTAATTGTTATACATGATAAAAAGGGGTTTAGTGAACTTGATGGTCGTTTAATTTTTTTTTGTTTTGGTTTTGGAGATAATTTTAATACTATCCAATCATTTATACAGATAAATTGTCAATTTAAATCCTAGTTATATGTAATTAAACACTCAGAAAATCTTCAGAGAGATGCATTTCTCTCTCTATAGCAAGAACAAATTATTTTGAGTAGCTGGTTTTCTTTGGCTCCAGGTCAAACTGCCTATTGTGCAAAACAAACCCATGATCACTAATCTTTAAAATTTAATCTTCTAGGCATATATAAAGGCACCATGTACTAACTTCCTATAGCAAGTTATAGCACTTGACAGAGCAGTGCTTTTCCTGTTACACTGTTTTGTCTTTGGTTTAAGTATTTTGTAATTCTCCATCACAAAAACATCCCCACAGAATTTAACTGTGGATCCTCATATGTGACAAACATGGACACCTCCTAAGCTACTGGTAGTCTATTCTCTCCTTGATTCAAATACTGGGAGCACCATTCCTTAAGTGTTATTTATACAAGGAGGACAAAGAAATCCAAATCCATGTCTGGCATAAGCAAGTGAAATTCTATTAGTTGTGCCTGCTTACACCCAGTCTGGAATTGTCCCAGTTGCTTATTTGTCCTACCCTATGTTACAATCCCTCTCACCCCCTAATCATTTTTATTTTGCTTCCCTGAATGTCCTCTGGTATATCAACATCTTTCTGATCCTAAAATGCTCTTGAACTGAATGGGCATTATTCTAACTATGAGATCAGCAAAGAGGAATACTACCTCCCTGGTCTATAAAAATAGTGTTTCCTGAATACGCAGCTCAAAACCAGAAGTATATAAATAAAGAAGACATATGTTGAACTGTAATCTATTCCAGAGATGCTGGATTCCCCAATACTTGGACGTTCAGCAGGTTCCCGTCCTCTGTAAATACACGGTTAATTTTTTTTTAGTTTTCTCTCTGTTTTATATGCTGCTGCTGCTACTTCTTTTTTGCTCTTCCAATCAACACATGAACAACGAGGGTTATTACTGTATATTCAAAAATGAGATGAGTGGCTCAGATCTTAATACACCAGTTTTGGGAAACACTAGCTGACAACAGAATATTCAATATAGAGTAACTTTCTAGGACTATTTTTGTTGCTGGGTCATTACCAATGTGATGTTGCTATTTAAATCTGCTTAGGCCCACTGAAAAATACCACAAGGTGACTATCTGCAGCTTGAGCCACCAAAATAACTGATAAGAGTTGTTGTGTGAAATCAGACAACAGTTACACACCAGAACAAACTCCGACAGCAAAATTAAAGGAGAGGAGTATTCCCAGTATCACCAGTGGGAGAACGCTTTTCACAGAACTACCAGCCTTTTTCTCACTTCACTGCCCTACAACCTCAAAGGAAATGTACACAATTCCTCCGGAAGACTAGCCTAGGAACAAAAATACATAACTTTTCTGGACACCAAAAAAAAAAAAATCACATGCTTAACAAATGTGTTGTTTTTTTTATGGCTCATTATAACCACTCTCTCACCCTGACCTCTCCTAACTTCCTTTCTCCCACTTCCCTTTCAAATGTTCAAATTTATAACATAATTAATTAGGGTAAACAAAAGCAATTGTTTTAACTTAACTTGGACTGTGGCTGTCTTTCCCAGACCTGATGAAGGGAAACTGAAACACAAAACCTTGTATACTCTCCCTCCCAATAAAAGCTACTACTTCACCTTGCAAATCTTGCTTCTTTTAAGTAACGTTGACAATCTTCCCCATGATGACTGGAAATAATCCTTCAGTTCACTAGTTACTGTAAATATTTCCACCATTTAATAAACCTAATTTTAATGAAAAGCATATTTTGATAAGGAAATAGGACCTCATATATTCAACACGTTAGTGACATTATTTAAACCGAGAAAACTAAATTGCAAAAATGCCATTACCAAACATTTTAATTTCTTTTAAATTTTCTTCTACCCAGAGACCTAGAATAAAAAAAAAATCAAGAACATCAGTTATGCATCATTCACACTTTCCCATCTGAATAGATGTTAACATTAAGAATCCCAATAAATGCATGTTAAGCAATAATGAATTAAGCAAGTATGTATTCATAAAACCTAGCCTCCTCAAGCCTCAGGACCAGCTAGTCCAGGGGCGGGCAATTATTTCGGGTGGAGGCCTGCTTAGTGAGTTTTGGCAAGCCATTGAGGGTCGCATGACAGGCAGGCCAAGGCAGATAAATATAATTTTTTTTTTAATTTGGGGGGGCCCCCGTGGGCCAGATAGACTGCCTGGCGGGCTGTTATCCAGCCCCTGGGCCACATTTTGCCCACCCCTGAGCTAGTGTCTCTAGCTGTCACCTTGCTTTACCTCTGCCTAAATTCAGACTAACATGGCTAACCGTCTCTGAGCATATCCTCTGGTTAGCAAAAAGACTAAGATGCAGAGCATATTTGGTTGCAGATCAACATGTTGCAACCTCTATACCAGTGATTCTCAATGAGGGTGAACTGAGATGCATTTAAGGACACCACAGATAGCCATGCAATATTAGCACTGTGCAAACACCTACACATGATTTGTAAGAGAAACCCAGAGATTTCAAACAGGACTCCAACGTGTCCAAAACTTCCTGCCCTTTTGTGGTCTTCCTGAGTTCTTCGCAACAGAAGAATCATTCTATTTTCTGTAGCAAAAAACAAGGGAAACACGAGCGGTCGGATCCCATGGGCTGGTGTCAACACCCTGCAAAAAAGGACTCTGTGGGACACCCCAGCTAGAGGGGTGACTGAGCTGCCTCTAGCTGGTTTTAATCCAGGCTCCGACTTGAAACGCATGAAGGTTCCCAGGCATGGCCTAAACATTCAAACCTGGACTGCGACGTGGGCAAGAGCCATTTCATTTCTCGCGCCATGGCTTGCAGGTCTGATCCGCGGCAGAGCGCCAGGTGCAGCGAGAAGACTGCATTCACACAACCCAACCGCCCTGCCCATCTCCGTACAGCACCGCCTCCACCACCACCACGATGGCCCCCTCGCTTTGTCCTGGGACATTGGCACGGACGCACACGGCCCTTCCAAGCAGGGCTTAGCATAGGGTCGAAGTCATGGCTGCCACTGATTCAACTTGGGGGTGACCAGCTCTGTCCAAATCTATTCTGGGAGGTTTCATAATGCCATTACAGACTTGCCATCGGGAAGGCAAATGCATGCGACTATGACTTTTGAAAAACCCACCGCACAAGCATGTAAATCAGAGTCTGGGGTGTAGGTTGTAGCCGTGTTGGTCTAAGGACAAAGGCAGACAAGGTTCCTTGGGTGAATTTGATATCTTTAATTAGACCAACATTTCATATTGATGCCAATGAAGGCCCTCTCCTCCGTCTCCCCGAGATGAACGCCTCATCCCTGGAGGGCTGACAACCCTCATTCAACCCCATGCAGAGTGGCTCTGCTGTGTCCCGGGACGCACTGCTGTTGCTTCTTATGCCGGGAACCCTGTTTAGGGTTTATCCCGGGATAACGGGTCTGCACGTCTGAACGCTCACGCCTTGTCCCGGGATAAGTGCCCCCCTCCCCGCAGCCGCGCCCCTCCGCCCGTGTGCAATGCGGGGGCTGCAAATGCCCCTGCCCCAGCGCGCCCGGCTCCTACCTGCCCCTCCGCACCCGCTGCCCGGCCCGGCCCGGCCCGGCCCAGTTGCTGCCATGGGCGTCCCACCCGCTCGGCCCCGCGCTCAGGCCGGCCAGCGCGGGGAGGAGGCGGCGGGACCCGCCAGCTGCTTCCCTCCCCTTTGGTTTCGTCGTATTCGGGCGACCGGGCTGGGAGCGGGGCGGGGACGTGCCTCCCCTCCCCCCCCGGCCTGGGGGCGCCCGCGCTGCTGGCACGTGTGGGGAAGGGAGAGACAAAGGGAGAGAGAGGGGAAGTAAGCCAGACTGTGGATGTGTGTGTAAATCAGGAGAGCGAGAGAGATTTTTTTTTAAGTCAGAAAGAGAGCCTGTAAACCAGGCAGCGTGTCTATGTGTCTAAATCAGGAGAGAGAGAGTGTTTGTGTGTGAGTGAGTCAGAGGGCAAGAGAGTTTAAATCAGAAAGAGAGACTAACCCAGGCAGTGTGTATGTGTCTGAATTGGTTTTCTGTAACGGGATAGGATTAATCCTTTTGGGATGTAATAGGTTAGAGCCTAGATCTATATAACCTTATATATACAGAGATATATTTTTACCAAAAAAAAAAAAAGTGTCTAAATCAGGAGAGTGTGTTTGTGAGAGAGAGAGAGAGTCAGAAAGCGAGAGATTTTAAATCAGAGAAACTAAACCAGGCAATGTGTCTGTGTGTCTAAATCAGTAGAGAGTGTGTGTGAAAGTAAGTCAGAAAGCGAGAGATTTTAAATCAGAAAGAGAGGCTAAACCAGGCAGTGTGTATACATGTCTAAATGAGGAGAGAGAGTATGTGTGCTTGCGTCAGAGAGATTTTTTAAGTCAGAAAGAGAGACTGTAGACCTGGCAGTGTGTTTATGTGTGTAAATCAGGAGAGAGTGTGAGAGAGGGACACAGGCACTGTCTCTCACACCCCTCCCCCCTTCCTCACACCCCCCCTCTGTGTCTTATGCACACACATACACACTCTGGCTTTCACATGCACATGGGCTTACCCACACACTCTCTGACTTACATGCACACTCTTTCTCTCTGATTTACACGCACGTAGGGCTGAATTAACACACAGGCAAACTAGGCACATGCCTAGGGCCCCAAGTGAAGAAAGGACCCTGTTGCGTTTGTTTTACATATTATAGTTACTGAGTGAAAAAAGTAATATAAATATACAGTACTAAGGAGGGGCCCACAAGTTTGTTTGCCTAGGGCCCACAAAAGGGTTAATCCGGCCCTGCATACACACACATCCATGCTTTCTCTGATTTACACACCCTCTTACACAAATAGCCAATCCTTCTGACTTGCACACAGTGACATACACACTCCACGCACACGCTGTCTGACTTACACACATTGTCTGGCACACACTGATTTACATATACACACTAGCTCACACACTGATCTACACACACATACTGTCTGGTTTACAATCTCTGATTTAAAATCTCTCTCTGACACACATACCCTTTCTCTCGCCTGCTTTATACCACATATACACTGTCTGGTTTACATTCTCTCTCTCTTTCTGATTTACAGTCTCTCTCTGACTTACACACAGTCTCTCCCTGTCTCTCCCTTTTTCTTTCTCTCCCCCAGATTGCACAGGGCCCAGAAATCTCCCAGACTGAGATGTACAGGGATAAGTTTTCAAGACCTTCTGCCCTTGAACTTAGAGTACCACCAAAATCTGCATGTGCGAGGAGCATGCCTGCTAATAATGACATGCAGGAAACACATGTGCATGCAGGCAACGGACACATTCATACCTACATGAACTTATTACAGCCATGTGTTAAAATGCTCAGTAGATGGGAGGGAAGGGCCATGGAGCTATGAAGAGCACTCTGGCCTGATTGGATTTCACTGGGAGCTGAAAGCTGTCCAGATCCCAGAAAAGCAGGACCAATGCTATTTTTTAGCCTCATGATTCAGTGTTTCTGATGCAAGCCATTGACCATGAGGTAACAATCAGCTTTACAAAGGTAAATCCATGCTGCAGCTCACCAGTGAGCTCTGGCTAAGAAGTGTGCACAATTAAAATAGCCAACCAAGTGTTAATTTCAGACAAAGAAAATATATCCTCCACCGGAAATTAAATCTTGTAACAGCTGGGTTTTCTGGCAGAGATGTATATAACTTAGGCAGTGGCCATATAGTTTGCTAAGGGGTGATGTGTGGGCAACGAGGCTCCTTTAGCTGAGGAGTGAATTTTATTTAGACCTGTCTATTTGAGCAGCATATGGGGTATTATTTATCTGTCATGTCCAAATGTTAACAGTTTTTCTTTCCCTGGTTGCTTTGCCTCACAGATGTTGTTAACATTAATCTGCCTCTCCTAAGTCTTGCACAAAACACTGTGTTCATAACAAGAAAATAGAGTAAATGGAAAACTCTCTGGCCTGAAATCCTCCCTGGCTCCTTCCTAGGACAAGTGGAAGTAGCTTTGTCTGCCTTCCCAAGGGAATTCCTCCATGCAGCTTATCATCCTTCCCCTGGGTCCAGTAAATGACTCTTGATAGGCCATATGCTTTTATTAAAAAGGTTACAGTACCATAGCTGCTTTTGTGCTCTAGCAAGTTATGCTCAGGCTAACCCTGAAGCCCCATGGCTGTTGTCCTGGAATATTGGCATGTACATACATTGCTCTTTTGAGCAAGGTTTTAGCAAGGGGTTAAAAGCTTGGCTGCCACTGATTCAGCCACAGTATAACCATTCAGAAACACTCTGCCACATCCTAGGACACACTGTTGGTGTGTCTTATGCTGGAAACCCTGTTTAGAGTTTATCTCGGGATAACAGGCCTGCACGTCTGAATGCTCATGCCTTGCCCTGAGATAAGTGGCTCCTCACTCCCCCATAGCTACAGCCATGGTAGAGTATGCTTATCATATTACATGTTAGCTAAACACAGCAGGGGGCTAGTCAGTGGAGTAAACTTTTAGGAGTGATATATGCCCTATACCAAAGATTTGAAAACCCCACTTCCTTTGGAAGTTAATTCCCATTTTTCTCCTTTAGATAGTCATCAGCACAGGCTAAAATAGTCAGCAGCTACATAGCTCTTCCTAGCAGTGAGAGGTGTCTTCTGCTTTTTCACAACAGTGTTTCCATTTGCTACACTATCCAAATCCATACTCTCCCCCTGTAGTCTCTGCTTCAGTTTTTTCTAAATTGTCATCCTATGCCCATTATTACCATTGCATGTAAGCGCCTTCCAGAATCCAACATACAAGATGAATTACACTGAGAAAGTCAACCTTCTCTTTTTACATGCTACTCCTAGCTCTCTATTGTGGAGATTATATTGTGTAATAACAAATGTCCAACCAATGGAAATAAAAGGCTTTGCAAACACAGTTAGCTTTGCTTAGTAAGCCCTTTAGGGTCTAGAGACAGGATCTTTTCAACCGGACTATTGCTCTGTGGCTGATATGGGTTTACCATAACATGTTAAGAGATTTCTGGCACCATCCTTCAGATGAAATAGGTATTTTATCATTTTAAACATTACACTATACAAATGAGAGCCCATCAGATGGCCCCATGTCTTGAGATGATATTTATTTCTAATATTTGGCTCTAAGGTCACTTAGGACTGGCAAAAGATCATCTGGATGTTTTATTTCTTTATAGAGATCTCAAGGATCCATAGAGATTGAGTATGCCTTCTCTGCAATACTTAATGATTTAACATAGTCTGTCAGTCATGTCACTTAAACAATGATCCCTGTGTTTACTATGTGATTCAATACCTTTGTAAGGTGATCAGGGCAGTGTGAGTGGTATATTTCTGAAGCAATTCGAAGAGGATGGCTCTTGGGTCAAGATGAATAGAGTCAGACTTCATGAAAAGTCTCCCTGCTTTGTGAGACTATCAAGGTTTCTATTTCCAAAGTGGGGCTACAGATAGCATCACTTTATAAATCCAAGCTTTAAGCATGCCTATAACAGATCATGCCTGATGCTACAACATAATCAGGTCTCAACATTTTAATTCTGTTGCTGCTTTCTAACTTGCATGTTCCTCACCATTTATCTCTGTACAGACAGGATTGTTGATGCACTGCAGTGAAACCTGATGCCTGGATGTGCGCCATATACTCTTGTATAATGTTTACATGGGCTTCAGTGTCAAATTTTAAGCATATAATGCAACTGGCTGGGACTAATGTGGTATCAGCAAATGCTTGGCTCATTCATGAGCTGTTTTTTCACTGATCAATATTAGAGAACTTCAGTAGAAGGAAACCTCATTGCAATCACTTTGTTTCTTGACAACAGTTGGTTACTGATATGCATGAATTTTGCAGGGGTGGGTTTGCAAGCATTTGAGAATCAGTTCCCTTTACTGTATAGTGCCCTGGACAGCAAAGACTTTTTGCCAAAATATGACTTGCATCAAAGTTGTCTTCCATTACAAGATCTGCCTATCTTCTGAGCCTTTGGATGTGCTATGTTAGTAGCAAAGGGCCAAGTTTGCAGGCCCTTTCAGTGGATAGGGCCAAATTGCCTCCTTGGATTAACTTTCATATGTAGGCCCTCTGTACACAGGACCAACCACTGGGCCCTCTGGGGCTTTAGTCAAGAGCTGGTGGTTACTACTATTGGGTTGTACACGTGCTTCAGTTAATGTTAACATCAGGGGTTCAACTTTGGGCTCAATAAAAGTAACATTAGATCTGTATTAAAGGTGCCAAAATCTTGTCAGCTGTTCTTTAACACCACCCCGGTCTGACCAAATTAGCTCTCAATTCCCCTGTGCCACTTCCCATCCTCACTTCATTGCAGGCTGCCAAGGCACCAGGATATTCACCAGCTTGTCCCCATCTGCCTTAAGGGAGAAGGTCCTGAAGCCAGCCCAAGGACCCTAGCTCTTGCCTTGTGACAGTGAGATAAACTTTTGCAACCCTGAGCCATGTCATATGCCAGGGCACAAAAAGGAGCCCTCTACATCCTCTACCAGCACTCTCTGCTATGTTACACATTTACTATAACTCTCATCCCCAGGGGTACAGCTCCATATTTCAGCTGCTGTCTATGCAGGCTGCCTCCTTCCCCACCTCTTTTTTGTTTGCCCTGTCCCCATGAGCCATTCAATTTGGAAGTCACCTATAGGGAAAAGCAGCAAGAGAGGAAGAAGCAGTTTCTGGATGTCCTTTGGACAAAAGCCTTTTAATTTCCCCTTTCCATCTTTCCAGGGTAGCAAAATCCCAGATGTGGCCCATCCCTCTCTGCCCTCTCTCTCTGTTTTCTTGGGACAGGTCAAGGAAGTTAATCTTTTGTCTCCTTTTCACATCCCTTTGGCAGAAGTGCAATTAGCAAGTGAGCCTGGCTACTGAGGGGTCAGAGAAAAGATGCCACTTCACCCTCAGCAAAGTAATCATATACAGATGTGATGGGTCAGTCCAGTAGTGTGTGCCTGGACTGACCCACTGTGGTGCATGGTGCAGGATCATATGGCTTCACAGGCCAGATCTGCCCTGCAGGCCATATGTTTGACATCCCTGGTTTAATCTGTGTGTTTGCAGATTCACGAATAGCATTCCTGCATTCATGTCAGGGACTGAACCAGTTGACTTGTGAACTCCCTTCCAAGCCTGTGATTCTATGATTCAGGACATCAGTACTACTGCAAATCGTGTTCATGTTTGTCTTGCTGACCAGAAGCTCTAGAAATATAACAAAAAATGAAATATTACATCTTTCAGCATCTTATTCTCTTCCACTGGGCTGGATGTAAGTATCGAGTGACCCACTAACAACATTGACAATTCTCGCAACAATAAATGAGTCTTGCAATCATTGGCGCTTTTTCTTAAATCCCCAGCTCCTGGAATCAAGTGATTTTACAAAATTTAATATTTTAAAATAAGTTTCTAGCCTTTCTGGTCATGGAAAAGAGCTTGAAAACACGACCTGAGGGCTCCAAAACAAGAAAACATATACAAAGAGTCCAACAATTAGTGGCTTCCATATGGACAGTGAAAACCTTTTACTTAACTCTTCACTTTTCCTGGGTAAGGAACATTGAATGCTAGACAAGGCCTCTCTCTTTGCCCCTTTCTCTCAGTTTTCTTTGGGAAGGGTTAGCAAATCACACATTTTTTTTCCTTTTTATCTCCCTTATGCAGAAATAAATGGTAAAAAAAATAGAAAATGATTTTTATAATATTTACATTTCTCAACCAAACAGGGAAAACAGAGATCAACCAAAGACCTGGGTAATCCAACAGAGATTGCATTTCCTTTGTCTGGCCACAAGGTGTCCCCATTACTCTGCAGGCTGATTAGTAGGGTTAGTAGATCAGCAGCTCTAGGCCTTGGAAAGTTCATGCATCTTTGAACGAATTGGTCGCTAAACTGTTCAATCTCAAGGCCTCCAGGGGCAAAGTCTGGCTTGAGTTTTCCTTTCATTATTGCTAGCTGCTTGCTTTTACAGCCAGGAGGTTTTATATTTGGCAAATAAGCGCCATCTAACTTGTATTTAGTCAGAGCCCACATTGACACCAAGGTAATGACATCCCAGAAAGCGATAATCTGATACAGATATGTCTGGGTGAGACCAACACATTGCTGTGGAATGAAACAGGCTGAGGGAGAGGGAGATGGCTGCTTTTAATCAGTGCAAATAACAATGGACATCCCAGTTAATTAGGATATCTATGGAGGTTTACATTTCTTTTTAATGGACAAAGCCACAAAATAAAGCCACAAAATCTTTCCATAATACCAATTTGTGCTACATTTCCACCAGGAAGGACATTTGCCTTGGTGAGTATACCTCACATGCTTTTTTATACAGAGCAGAAGAAAGACAGAGTTCCTTCAAAAGATAAACTGCTTTCTCACAGAACTCAGCAATGAGACACAAAGGCATCTGGAACAAATTTTTACATCCCCACTCATTTTTCCGAGGGGCAGGATGTACTGTGAATAGAACAGCTCTTGTCTCTTAGCTCTTTGAAATAATCTGTATGGCCTCTTTGGGCCAATGGGTTGCAACAGCTGGTAGAATGAATTATGTGCACAAGGAACTAAGGAGGACAAAGTCTTAGTACCTTGGGGCTAAATCTCAAGGCCCTCACTCAGTTGTTCTTCTGCACTTATTCAGGAAAACTCCCAGTGAGTTCAATAGAAAATTGGGCTCCTATAGGCTTTGAGCATGCAGTCTTTTTCAGGCAAAACTCCCAGTCATCCTGAGCATGGATATCTGGCTAGAGCCTGAGTCCAGATAATAACAACAAAACTCTGCTTTCTGTTTAGAAGACTTTATTTCGGACCAAGGAGACAGGAAAAGAAAGAACAAATACAAGATTTCATGAAAGACAGATAGAGCATGTGCAGTGTGCCACTCATTCTAACTCTTAGCACTGCGGGCCTATCAGACAGGAAGGGAGACCTTTTATAGCGAAAGGTGCAATACAAAAAGCACAAAAATCTAACTTCTACCCAAAATTCCCATAGCAACATATACCACATTATGGTCTTTGATGCCTGCATGCACACATAGCCACAAGTCTGTCCTTGAGAGATAACAACCAGGCTTTTGCAGAGTCACATGGGCCAAAGCAGAGAAGACCTTTAAAACAGCATTATTTACAGACATTCACAAAGCACAACCACATGGCATGTAAGCTTTTTCATAAGTGGAGTGGTCATTTTAAGTGCACTCAGTGTTAGTTTTGGTCTAAAGGTGGATACCTGCATATAAGGGACACTGACTCACTTGCCACTGAAATGCTGTTGAACAGGGGATGGTGTTTTTTTTTCATCTCATCTTCTATTAAAAGAATTAATCAAATTGCTTAACATATAAAAATATAAGAACTTTCCCTCCTAAATAGGGACACATATCTTTGTAAAAAATAAAACAATCCCTCCCCAAATGCATCGAAGGCAGAAATACCAACAGTGAGGAATTCAGAGGATAAAGAAGCCAGTGGACTCAATTTTTCCATTGTTCTGAATTTTGTTCCAGTCAGAGGCCAAACTGTGTGATACTAGGACTGTCACATACTCCCCTTACCTCTAGGCGCAACTGAATCTCTTAACTTTGATGCATAATAATATTCAATAGCCAGACAGAAGAAAATTGGGCCAAGGCACCTTTTTATACAATAAGGCAGGTTTCAGTTATTATTGAGAATGAGATTCCTTCCACCTTTGGAGCTGCGCCTGGTTCTTCCGACTCTGCGTTGCCAATCAAATCTCCTTCCCTACAAAGTGTGAGTAGGTCACAATGGGTTTACACTTTGCTGGCCAGGGGATGAGACCCACCTCTCATTAACACGCCACAGGTGCACAGTGAGGTCTTCATACCATGCCTTAAGAAATCCCTAAGACATGCCACAGGTTTTATGTACATACCTTGCAAAACTATTATGCAGACAAAAGAAAGACATTAATAAAAAAGAGGTTTATGAATCATGAAAAAAAATATAATGGAAAGCTGTGGGACACACTGAACAGCATAGATCAGACTGTGAGCTCCTGTTCTTCATTGATCAGCAGTTGCTTAGACTGGTCCAAGAGGGACGACCACATAGCTCACACGAGGCCCTATTGTTCTTTATGGTAAAGAGACACCTAAAGCTTAACTGGCTGGACTGGGACCACTGTCCATGAAACCCTGTTTAGAGCCCAAGAGTAAAGTAGTTCTTAAGTACAGCATATTGCCTCTAAATGGCTTTCCAGCCCAGCCCCTTCCTCCCAGGTGGAATCCATGGCTCCATCTCCTGACAACACAGACAAACACAGGTCAGCAGTGTTGGGTGTAAGTGTCTTTCTGATACTTTAAAAGACCCTTGTCTATGTTCTAATCAGCCCCGCTGGCCATGCAGTAGGCAGCCTTTGCAGGTAGAATACACAAAAGTGAAGGTATAAATCCTTAGCATTAAGGCCTCTTTCTTCTATATCAAGGCTGACCCTCTACAGTGCTAGTCTTGTCTGCGTGGAGCTATTTCATGCAGCAACCTGGCTCATGAGTGGCCCAGTCTGACAGTTCCATCAGCCCATCAGATCCACAGAGTTCCTGTCAGCAATTCAGTAGCTACAGTGTGCTAGTTATACTATAGACAATGGTTATACAATAGGAATACAGTCCTTTCGGTCTAGCTGTGTTCAATTCTGGGGTGGCTCTGGCCATGTACATACCATTTCCTTGCTAGAAAGCATTCTGGGAAGGTCTCGTATGGCATGAAACTTCTGCAATTAGCACAGAATCTATTACACGCCTGATGTAATCTGTTTATGTTTATAAAATAAATAGTATGTTGCTTTGCTCAGAGTTATTGGATCACATGATGAACAACCCTATCAGAAGATATAGTTGCAAGAGAAAAGATATAAGGAAAGTCTAATGCTGAATTTCTTGGCCTCTGTGGCTGCCTCAAGTGAGCACAGCCGTGCAGTACGTGGCACCGCAGACACTTTTGCAGTGCCATATACCGCACATTCAGCTGTTCTCTGTGCTGCAAGGGAGCTGCATGGGGTTGGGGTTTTTTTGATCCCTGGATATGCAGGGGTCAAAAAAACCTATGAAAACGAAAAGCGGAGTGGCATACATGGGGGCAGTGTGCGCTGCTTAAAACTGGAGCTTGGCAGGCCGGAGGCATACTTTGGCTGCTGGCCAGGCTCCCCATGGCAGGATTGCTGCTGCTGCAGCCCTGGGTAGTCCCCAGAACCCCAGGTGCACCGCTGCTAGATGTCTCAGGGAACCAAATGTCCACGCACACATGGACATGGCCCGTGGGTTTAAACCATAACATTAACTTTGCATTAATTCAGCATTGTCTATGCATTCCTAGGTTTGGTTTCCTTTGAGTCAGCTATTCTGCCTTGCAGCCAACTTCTGGGAATAGGCCTTTTGAGATCCTGAATAACCAGGAAGACAAACTTGCATTTTTGTTGAGTGAGGCACATGGCATCAGTGAGGTGCTGAAGATTGTCAACTCCTATGGACTTCAGCTGGCCTGAGTCTGTTCTCATGAAGTGAGTGGTAAAACATGAGCAAGATCTAATACTTGTTGAGGATGCTCAGCACCTAAACAGAATTAGACCCCTTAAGGTGTAACCAAGTCTGTAAATGCCAGATGAGAGAGAATCTTATTTTGTTTCTTAGCCTGTACAAAATCCATCCTGAAGGAAAGATGAATTTTCACATAAGAGCTCTTCACTTTTAAGTTTCCACCAAGCATGAACAGAGTGATATCCTCCCTCAATCCCAAACAACATTTCCCATCTAAACACCTTATTATCCCCAGAATGTAGTTATGGACCTTCAGACCCATAGATAAGACAATCATGGAAGACAATGTTCCTTGCAAGGGACTGCCAATGAGTTATGCACCCACCATCTACTAATTGGCTTGAATGTGAACGGGACTGGATATCAGGAAATATCTGCTGTCATGTATATCAGGACTGGGTCACTATTTTCCAAGTTCTGCCACCAACCTTCTGTGTCATCTTTGACAAGTCATTCATCTTTTTATGCATTAATTTCTCCTTCACATCTGTAAAATGGGTTGATATCATCACCTTGTCAAAAGTCTGTAAAGACTAATGAGTGAAAAGCACTATGGAAGTGTAAAGGATTTATACCAGAATTACCCTTAGCATAATTTAACAAGCAAAGGCTGAGGTATGAAGACAGAAATAGTGTAGCTAGATTAAGGTTCTGTGCAGTCTTCACCATGTGAAAAATATCTAAGCGAAGCTGTTTCAGCCTGTGGTCCAACATTTGAAGTCATTCCTCATTGTCTTCTTTCTTCCATGAAGTGGCAAATCAACATGGTTCTTACCAATACACTGACATAAATAGTAATACCAACACACTCTGCTTTCTGTTCATATAGTAATAACCAGTGTGCATTGGATTGAAAAGCATTTGTCTTGGCCATTGAGCAAACCAAATGTAGGACAGTCACTGACCCAGAACTGTACTGTTATGTCTCTGTAGTCATGGCTAATGTCCAGTCTAGGCTTCTTAGAGTCCTGGAGCTTGTATATCATATGCTTATTTCTCAGTAACTATACTTTACAAATCCTAGGGCTTTGACTAGCCTGTCACAAAGTCTTGCCAGCCAGAGTACAGGGATCTGCCTTTCCTCTACTATACACATTGCAAATCCCTTTAACCACTGTTCACTGTAGCTCTCAACTTCTGTCCAGTTGCACAAAGAAAGTATGCCTTTCCTTCAGCTTCTCATCCCATTCCCTGCTCCAGGAGGCTAACCCTTTTGGCAAGCAAGCCACAAGGTAAGCTACTCCAATCTCCTTCCCCTGCTCAATCTGTTTCTTTGCTTTCTGCTCCCTGCCAAAGCTCCCAGTCTTATCTGTTGTTCTGTTTTTTGCTCCCTGCTCTCTGTTGTCACAGGCAACTGGTGCCACCTTAGTCGGGGGGGGGGGGGTACGTGCCCCCCTGCAACCAGTCCCACTGACCGGGAGGGGGGGGGGGGGTGTCCCCCCCATGGCCAATCCCGCCAGCCGCAGGGGGTGGGGGTGGTGATCACGGCCATTCTTGCTGCCCGCAGCTGATCCCTGCGGCCACTTCTGGGAGTGGCTGCAGCAATCAGCCAGCACTTGCAAGGGGTACACAAGTGCTCCCACCTGTCCCCCTGTGCGACCTGTCAGGGGGTACACCGGCGCTCTCAGGGGGTGCATGTGCACCCCGTCCATCCCCTACACGTTGCCACTGGTTGTTGTGTTCCCTAATCCCCAAGCCCCAGGATACCACTCCTTTTTTTTTCCATAACACCAAAGAACAATTTGCCGTTTAGCTTTGTAGCAGTAAAGCTTTTACCTTCCTCTTCCTTTTATACCTCCCACCAATCATGTCTTTGGTCACAGGCATTTGTTTAACTCAGGGTGCTTATTGTCTCATGCACAGGGAGGCTCCTCAAGTTATTTCCTAAGATGTCCCTCCAGTTATGTCAGCAGTTATCCCATTGTAATTAGACTGCTGAGGAGACACACAAGATCAGGATTATGTTTCCCAAGCTGCCAAAAATTTGTATGCAACAAGCACCATCCCAACACTCTCCTAAATATCCCTGTACTCTTCCAAGGCATGAATATGTTCATAAAGATCTTTTAAAAGTATGTGAAGAAATGCACTCTCTCAGAACTCAGTCTTTTTTTATTCCAGCTCATTCACTCCAGAGTCAGAATGCAAGGGCTGGATTTAACAGGGTCTTGCACTCCTGTTTGACCAAACCGCATGCCCTTTCTGGAAAGCAAGAATTCCAACATCAAGCCAAGGATCCACTGAACTAGTAATGTAAATATATGCTGTAACCGTTCATTTCCTCCCTCTCTCTATCATATACAGAATAGACAGCACCCTGAGCACTGCAACAGTACTCAACCTGCTACACGATAACATTTAATCATTTGAGTCTTCATTTTAAGCATAGTAGTAGTAGTATGTACTGCTTCAGAGTGCTTGGAAAACATTTTAATGCATTACTCTCACAGCACTTCTGAGAGGCAGGTACTGTTATCCCTGCTTACAAAGGAGAACAAGCTGAAAGATTCCAGTAATGTGCCCATTTCTACCTAGGGAATCACGGGCAGGATTAGCCTGTAGGGACTGGGCAGCCTGCTATAACTTGTCATTGTGCCATTGCAGTCAATGCAGAGATGAGCATCTCCACCAGATGAGGACTAGTCCCTGGTTCTTGCTAAGCCTCACTTATGTGGCTTTATTCCTGACTCTCTTGAGAAGAACTAATTTTAGGAGTAGGATCTATAGAGGCTGGGAGACCCAGGGTAGATTCCAACATCAGTTTTGTCAGTGGGCTGTGCCAGGCAGAAATGTGCTGCACTTGTGGGAAGTAATGAATATAGGCTCAGCCCAGGGAAGGTTTCTCCCAGAATCTTAGGCTGCTGGGGCAGTCACAGCCTCAGCTTCTCTGCAGAAGGCAGCTGTGTTTCTGAGTCTCAGAGGAGCTTGGTACTACAAGGACACAGGTTGCAATATACAAGGGGTAACTGGCAACAAAGCTGCCATGCCCTTGGGTCTGGTTGAAGGATTGCCTGATGCAGGAAGTTCTCCCTTCAATAGCTGCCTAAAACCCTGCCCCTTTTTTTGTTTCCTGCTGAAGCCCACAGATACTTTCACAAGAAAGGATTCACCAGATAAGCACACTCCCTGAGAACTGCATTACCCAGTGAGAAAAAGGGAGAGAGTTCACTTTTATCAGCTGGTTTGGCCTTGGCTGGCTGCACTTACTGTTACTTGTTAAAAGGTGAATAATGTGCTAAGCACCGTACAATACACATTAAGGACGGCCCCTGCCTCGCACAACCCAAGGAGCCTAGTCTGTCCTCAGCCTGCTTTCAGACAAAGCTGTTCGCAGTAACTGCAAGAGACATCTCAAGAGGGTTTTAAGTTCTCAGCAATGAACAAATATCTATGCCTGGGATCACACAGCCTGACTACACCAGGCAAGACTCTGTTAAATCTTGGTTACTCAGAATAACAGCCCTTTTCATTATAAGTTTCTAACAGGAGAACATGTGCGGGCACTTCCTCTGCCTGATACAGCAGAAGATTGCTGGACAATATTGGTCACACCCCACAAGCGAAGAAAAAGTCTTTTTCCTTAGGATAATGTATAGGTAGCCTATGTCATATGCTCAGGAGGTGGGAGGGAGGGGACAAGTTTCAATTAGAGGGGCTCCTGAGCATCCACTCTAATTAAAATGCCACAGTGTCACATGTATTAAGCCCCATGTATTTAAAATGGCCATGGGATGCTTTATCTAAATTTTATTTGACACGGTTTAGTTAAAGTGCCCTGCGGCCATTTTAAAACATGCGGTGGCAGGGCAGGGGGGGGAGGGGGGCGGCTTAATATACATGATGCTGCAGTATTCGAATTAGAACCCGGAGCAGACTCTATTGATCAAGCCTGCTCTGACCTGTTCTAATTCGAATGTGAAGGAGCACAGTTATAGGCACCCACAGGTACTACATAGTGTCATTGATCAAGGCAACTAATGTACTAACCAAGCCTTGGAAAGTGGTGGCTGGACAAGGGATCTCAGCCTACAAATGTGAAAAGATTGGCTAAAGCTACATCCCTAAGATCCACTTGGGCATTGTCAAGAAAGTTACACATACAACAGTATTCAACTGCGTACAGCTGGGTCTTTTTCCCCGGATAGGGACAAATATCCTATGGCATTGTGGTAAAGAGGGGTAGGGAGGAAAGAATGAATGAGAGGAAAGGTCTGGGTGGGAATGCCATAGGGAATGAGAACATGGAGATGGAAAGACTGCAAAGGAAGAAGGTGTCAAGCTGCTCTTTCAACAGCAAAGTGGGGACTCTGGCAATAATAATCATTATTATTATTATTATTATTGCAATAGCGCCCAGTAGCCAGTCACAACACGGCTAGAAACCCAAACACCACTTTTACAATAAAATACTGAACTGTAAACTGGTCAATGTGAATCAACATGATTAGCAAAACATTGTCAGGACCAAAAAACTGCTGCCAAAGGAGAAGAAGATGGATCCAAGTAGTTCAGGAATGTTTTTTAACTAGAGAAGTAGAAGGACACTCTGGTGGGCTGTAGAGGAGGCACCCATTGTGTCAAAGTTGTGTTTCAGGCTCATTCCTTACATTGTGAGGGAGCAGTGGCCAGACAATGCCAGCCACGTCACTCCTTTGCAAGCCAGCAGCTACAAAAACTAGTGTTCCTTAAATATGCTGACCCAATGGGTCATATGGCTCAAAAGAGCCTTTTATCTTGCAGTGACCTGTCGAACAATGCGACAACAGTTGACCACAGCTATAGATTATTACTATGTACTCTCCATTTTGCAGATGGGAAGTGAAGACAGAAGGTCAGATTCTCACCACGCTGTTAGTTTAAATAGGCAATAAAATTCCACTGCCAGATTTAAGTAAAGAAGCCTTCATGAAAATTTCCAACTATCAAAGCATCTTCAACATGGAGGCCCATACTTACCTTGAGATCATGTTGCCTTACGGTGGATGTTAGAACGAGCCTACAACTATGCAGACTCACTGGCCTGTCCTTACAACAAGGAGGCAAAGTAAACACACAGAAGAGGCTGTCATAGCCCAGGGTCTGTAGGGGTTGTAAAACCCATCAATCCCCGGGAAGTACTTTTGCACCAAAGTCCTGTATTCTGGTACTAGGAGGAAAAGACAGGATTTGCCTATTCCAAATCAAAGGCATGAAAAAGCCTTATTTCATCAGGGAATCCGTATTATTTGTGGAGGGGAAGTCAAGTAACAAAACATGTTGCTAGCCTAGAGACAAACCAAGAAAAGAAGCAGTAACATTTTTTCAGCTCAATGATGTATTAATTCAAAGTCACTGAAATTATTTTACAGATCGTGTCCATATTACAAAGAAATCCTGGTGACTGAAGCTGACAGCAGCGCAGTTGTGATGGACTTCCCTTGCAGTGCAGCTGTGCATAGTGGCAGCTTGGCTGGCCCATAGGCAGCCCGGCTGGCCCATAGGCAGCCCCTTTGCTACTGATCCCATAAAGTGCTTTAAAACATGGCGATCTCTGCATATGGTATGATAATGATCATATCAGAGAAGCAGAACATTCCTGCAATTCCTACACTGTAAGAATTATGAAGATCCTTCACACACTTATTTTTTCAACTCACACCCTTATTTTAAGGGCTTGATCCAATGGAAAAAGATGCTGCTCTTCAGAAGGGTTTTGGATCAGGGCCCATGGACAGCTGTTAACACATAACCATGTTTTTTTGCAGTAAAGATACTGTAACATTGAAGCCTTTATGATTTTGCATAGCCCACTCAAGGCGAAGAACAAACTGCAACGGGATGGATGGAAGAACCCAGAAACAACATAATAGTCACACAGGCCTGCATTGTGTTGAAAGCAAATAACACTACATTAAGCAGCCAATAAAAATATTGCTCATGACAATGATGATGGACAGAATAATTCATAAGAAGATGTGTTGATAGGGAAAAAATGTTTCAACTTTCATGAAATCCCAGGCATGATACTTGCTATGTAAGAATAATACATACGGGATGTGTCTACACGTTCATTAATGCATTTTTGGTAATGCACATTAAATTTAGTACCTCCATTATGAGGCACTAGAAAAGGGTGCATTAGCCTATTTTAATGTGCATTAGCAAAAATGCATGGTATTTTTTGTGATCCTTTAATGCACATTAAAATAGGCTAATGCACATTAAAGTGCACATGTAGATGTGCCCATATGTAAAAGAACAGGCTCTTCACATGAGCCTAAAATAGAGTTTAGCTACCTGCAAGATTCCAGGCTTCTTGGACAACACAAAGATTGGTCCTGAACATTTCTTGTCCATTAAAATACTATGGCACCTTTTCGTAAGGGTAGGAGTGTTAGCCTTGGTTAAATTCCAACTCGGGTAATTATAATCACTTTGCTACATGTGATTATTGCAATGCACTCTATAGAAGGCTACATCATACATCTATGCAGAAACGGAAGCCGGTGCAGACTTTGGCATGCCCTCCAGTGATGGGGGACGTAACCTCTGTATATATTTTGCATGTAATTTTGCAATGCACTGTGTGCTCCTTCATGAGGAAAGATACTCTATGAGCCAAAGCTGCTGCTCTTAGTAAATCTGAGCTGTCATAATGAGAAACTCCAGCAATAGAAGTCTTTCCACTCTCTCTCTCTCTCTCCTGTACAGAGAGGAGGTAGGAAAAGGGAAAGAATCTCTACAAATGTATCTCGCTGAGACAAGCCAACAATGACTTTTCTCAGGGGCACAGTGAGGACAGCATAAACTTGTAATGATTGTACTAAATGTGCCTGGGAAGCTCACTCTAAAATAAGTCATGGCAAGGTGTCATGCTTGTTTTCCATCACAAGTCAGATGAGACCTGAACGTTTAAACAGTGTTCATTTTGAGGCTTTACGGACCTGATTCAAGACCCACAGCAATGAAATGGAGCTTTACAGTGACTTCAGTGGGCTTTGTAAATTTACAAAGCCTGGGGGGCGAGTCAGAAAGCAGTTGGCTCAGGTGTCAGGCAGAGTACCCTGGAGGAGTTAAGACAACACCTTGCATGGTGCAAGTTGCACCTCGCACCATGTTTGGCTTAATCCATTAAATACACACAAACAGAAAACACAGCAGTGGCAGGTACATACATGTACATTTAAATGTATGTAGCTGACAATTTTTTTTTGTCTCAGGGCTGTTATCACCAATTCTGTGACTTGCTATAAAAATTCTCAATCCCAGAGTACTTACTGTACCACAACTGGTTTATGAGTGGCTTGTTTTGCCTCTTTGGGAGGGAAGCTGGGAACCAGACCTCTTATTTTAAAGGCATGTTTTTGCCTTTAAATTTACATCACCAAAAGTGAGGGAGTAGAGAGTGAAAGCTGCTGTGAGGTCTGCCTTCCTGCAAATGTTCTGGTAATACAGCATGAGACTGGAAAGAAGATCAGGCTCTCATACTAAATTTGAAAAAAAAGAAAATCCCCAAACAAAACAGGTTTCCAACATTTGTCTGCAATAATGTTTTTAACGGACAGGGGGACAAAAATGGCACTTTCTACTGTTTCACTAGAGAGTCCTAAGCTGGTATTTCACAGTAAGTACTGGTACCTAAATACAATTAAGGATGTGCTAGACCTCAGCCTTGTACAGCACAATACCGTCTAATACAGGGGTGGGCAAAATGAGGCCCACGGGCTGGATGCAGCCCTCCAGGCCATTCTATCCAGCCTACGGGGCCCCTAAAAAAATTTAGAAAATTAATATTTATCTGCCCCTGGCTGCCTGTCACGCGGCCCTCAACGGCTTGCCAAAACTCAGTAAGCAGCCCTCTGCCCAAAATAATTGCCTGTCCCTGGATGTTTTCCAGCTACCATCAATACTTGCTGGTTACTTCATTCCTTCCCACCCCCATGAACTCTATTGCTGAATATCTTTTTAAACCAAAAGTTCGGATGGTATTGTTTTCCTATGTGTGCATGTGTATGCATGCACAAAACACACACACACACACACACACGCACACATATAATATGAAACCCCAAAATACCATGTCAAGGTGATTGCTCTTACCAGGGAAAAACAAGCACGCACAAAGACACACCTGCCTAACAAGATTCAAAACATGTCAAAACTGAAAAGTTTAGCATCCATCCAGCCCCAGATTGCAGTGCAAACAGTCCAGGCATGTTAACAAGTCTGCAGTCCACTCTACAATGCTCATTCACAAGCTGCCCCTAGTTCACAAGACTGATTCTTTAGAAGGTGGCTCCACCGTGCTGGCTGGGTTGGAGGCTTGGTTCATGTGTGTTACCAGAGGTGATGTTTCCCCTTCAGATTTGCAGTTTGGAATCGCTTCTACATTGACTTCTTTTAGGTCCTGCTCTTTGTTCTTCATTTCTTTTTGATTCAGATAATGAAGAATGCCCGCTCCCAGGGCATCTCCTTCAACGTTCACAACAGTGGTGGTTCGGTCCCTGGGCAATAGTAAAAGCATACAGGCAGCCTTTTAACTTAAGAGGCACAATTCAGTGTATAGGGCCAAATTCATCCATGCTATACCTCCACTGAAGTCAATGGAGATAGTGAATGGATATGCTTGGCTCATGCTGCATATTCAATGGCATTAGATGCTCTCATGATGCATTACCAGAGTTTAAGCAGTGTTCAGAAAGGGAGTGTAAGTGTTTCATGGGTAAGCCCACCTTGGTTTCTACACTTCCTGCCAGTGTAGTGCTCTTCCCCCAGGCAGGGGAGGAAGCACAAGTGGTCTCCTCTAAAGCAGGTGTCCTGGCCTATCTCATGGAAAAGCAAGTGCCAATTGTGTTTCCTGATCCTCAAGATCAAGCACCTTTACAGTACCGATCAATACTGCACCTGCGCCCTGTCTCCAGTAGCACAGGAATTGAGAGCCCTGAATCCAATCCTCAACCCTGATCTCTGTGTTGGAAACTCCCAATTCCACTGCTGTTCTGCCATCAAAACTGCAAACAGCACCAAGTTGCCAAGTGTGCCTATGGATGAGGCAGGCCTTACAGCTTGCCTGTCATTAGGGATAACAAACTCAACCATGCACACATAGATGTGGCTACTCTCTTACAGAGCATAAATGGGATTTGTTTGTTCATGGTCTTCTCTGCCACTCAGCTCATTTTCATTGGTGTCTGTGTGCGCCCAGTTTTTCATAAGCTTTTTTCTCTGTTTTTATTGCATTCGCTGTCTCCCCTCTGTACAATGAAACCTAGTAATAGTCTTGCCTGAATTTGCAGACCCTGATGTTCAGTTAAGCATAAAAACAGGCAGAAAATGCTTGCCCGACACTAGAGCTTCTGTCTTAGCTTGGCCCCATGTCATATCCCACTGCCCTTTGGCCATACCACACAAAATAACGTAACATGGATACAATTTAATGGAAGAAGGTTTAAAGGCCATTTGGTTACTTTGAAATGGTAGAGATGATTAAACTGATGGGTGGCTGGTAAGAAAAAGGTACATTCTCTTCATCTACACTCAGTCATTTTCTGGTCTAATTTTATCATGTGCTTAACTTGTGACTTTGTACTGTTTGGTTACTTAATGTTTTATGTGCAGACATGTCACAGGACTATTTTCCTTCCTATAATTACAACCAGGCAGGATGCTACAACAAGGTTGACATCCATGACTAGAACACAGCACTGATCACAATGTGTGGAAGGGAAGGTGGCTTGCATTAACTAACTGGAGCTCAGAGCCATGTGGCCCTGTACCCCATGACCCTTGGGGCTCCCAGTGGTACCTGGGAAAGCACAACCAATGTCACACTCCTAAAGAAGCAAGGACAGCTGTTCCCAATGTGAAGCAGCAAAGAATTGCTCCAATTTCTCCTCCCTGCATATTTTGAAATGGCTGCTGCCCCAGGGGGGCAATAGCAGGGAGCAGACCATGGGCTCCAGGCAACACGAGGCTCTACATAAGGGTCAAATATACTTGAGGCAGAAGGCCTGTTTCTCTTTTCCCTCACCTTGTGCACTCAGTGGTAATCCAGCTAATGGACTGGGTCCAACAGCCTTCTCCAGTCAGCGGTCTTGAATGCAGATCATGTCAGGGCATGCAAACTGCTTATCTCACTAGCTGTTTAAATGTCAGGGTCTAAGTACTTTAAAACTGGGCTTTTGGGCATATTAAGATTGGCTATTCAACTTTCTGGTCTCCAAGGATTAACAAGTAAACAAGCTGACTGCAAGTAAAGCTTTACTACAGCTGTACACGTGCTCTAGTTATAAACCTGCTGATAAGAATGGGAAGGGTCAGAGGCTTATACAAGTGCTGAAGAGGACAGGCTGGGAGTCCCAGGTTCACAGAGCTTACTCTATGAAAAGCCATGAAAAACAGCTGGAAATGCTGCGTATACCTCTCAGGTGTTTGTATCCATTCCCACGTCACTCAACTGAGCTATGAAGCATCTTTTAACCTTTCCAGGAGAAGGAGGAGTTATTTTGTAGTGAGATACAAAAGTCAAACTGAAGAGCACTGACAAGGCTGAATTTCAGGATACACTGTCAGGCTGTGGGAAAGATAATCTCTCCAAGAGAGCTGTCTGAACCATGCATCTCCCCAATTCTCAGCGTCTGTTTTTTTTCCTTCTAATTAATTTCCATCTAATTTCTAGCCACACTCTCTTGTCCAACTCTTAACAATAATGAGTGCTAAGGGTACTAAAGTCAAAGGTATAGTATAATCTGAATATGGACTTGATGATCTGCCCTACAGCTCTTATTTAACTGAGAAGGGATTTCCCTTTATATCATTCTTTGACATTTCTGGTGAGGTGTAAGTGGGTGATTTGGGCTTTTATTTTTTTGGACTACTGCTGTAATTTGCCTGCATAGGCAACAGCAGGTAAGCAATGTATGAAGTACTTACACAATCCAGTCCACTGCTAATATCAAAGACAGATCATTTGTAGGAAGTCCAATGGCCTCCAGGATGATGGCAATGGTCAGAACTCCACCCGATGGGACTCCAGCTGCTCCGACACTGGATGCAGTGGCAGTGACGCTGAAAGTGCATTCAAACAGGTTGGCATGATTTTTGGTTAGCATGCTCACCCACAGGCCACAGCATATATTTGCCTAAAGCAGGGATTTTAACCAAAGCAAACACATCATTTTTTTTGTCTGTATCTGGCTATGCATTCTGTTGATGCACAAAAATGGAGATGAATAAGAATGGGTCCCGAGTGCTGTTATTCTTATGCCTCCAAGTAGTTCATAAAGTATGGGCTCTGCTCCTTCTGCTGTCACTGTATGTTCAGGAAATATCAAGGCTGGGACCCAGATGTCAACATAGGTATGGAAAGGAAAATAAGGAGTTTGGACTAGTGATAAAGAAACAAACTATGAGATTTGGCAGCATCCAACATGGGAAGTAAAGGCAAATGAGGGGTTAATGAGGACAGTAAGAATAGGGAAATGAGAAAAGCCATGGAGAGGGTTGATTTAGAGCAACCAGAGAGATCCCAGAGAGGCCCACACCAACTTACTGGGTTAAGTGAGCTCATACCTACAGAACAGCAGTGCAAGTCATCCACCGCCTGATTGGGAGGAAGGAGAGGCCTCTGCCTTAGCCTCTGCTCAGGTCCCCAACACATGTAATGTCAGTTTGGCCATGCAATTACCGAAGTCTGGTAATAAGCAGAGAAGGAGGGAGCATGGGAGGGAGGAAAGGGGAGGAGAGGTTTTGTGATCCCTAGCAACTATGTAAGATTCCAAATTTCTAAGTGTCCGAATTGATAAAGTAAATGTTAAAACAAGGTCTATATAGCCTGACACACTCCTGCTATGTCATTATACAGTATAGCCAGAGGGCTAGAATCTGAACTGCTAGTTACTAAAAATGATTACAGTAAAAAGCAGGAAGACTACAGGTTTAATGTCGTGTTTGGGAGCCAAGGCAATGTGGTCTTAATAGTCAACAACTTACAGAATAGTGAAGATCTGTCCAGCATTGAGGTCAACGTTATTCAGCTGAGCAATGAACACAGCTGCCACACACTGGAATATAGCAGCTCCATCCATGTTCACAGTAGCTCCAATAGGAAGGATAAATCTACTGATCCTCTTGTCCACGCCATTGTTTTCTTCAGTACACTTGATCATTGATGGTAGAGTAGCTGAGCTGGAAAGATAAGAGAAAAAATAAAATCATGCATCAATCAGGTCCTCTGTGACCCAATGTACGTATCCAATTATTGCTATTTTTTCCAGTCCCATATCAAGATTTTCAAAATTGACTTGTAGCTTTGAGACTGACTTGAGACATCTGAAAAGGGCTTCAGTTTTAGTATCCAGAATTGTTAGCTGATTTTGAAAATCTTAGCCTTAAATTGTGTCATTTAATTGCCAAAGGGAAAAGACTTAGGGGCTGGCTCTGGTCAGCCTCAGGATTAACTGGTTAGTCTTTCCAATGATATAAAATTCAAACATTTTTTGTTTACCGCTGCTGGTAGAGAAGGAATAGTACATCTGAACTAAATCAGCTTTGAGGCCCAGTTAAAAGATCTGCAATGACATAAGTCTTCCTGACATCACCACAGAGGTTTGGTTGGCCCAGACATTGAACTCATCTTGCAAACATTTTAGAACACAAGAGGGACTTGCACCCTTTTACAAAGGCACTATTGGAAAATTACATATCTTGGTTTTGGTTTATACTGAATAATTTTAATATCAGTCTAAGCTTACAATTTTAGGCAACTGCTGATTTTCATGCTATAACAGCCACATTATGGTAGAACAGTTGCACTGGTAGGGCATAGGACTGGAGGCTAGAGTTCAAGGTCCATTCCTGGCTTTGGCTGATCTGATGTCCAACTACAGGCAACCTATTTCCCCATCTCTGTGTCTACTTGTCTCTTCCTTATGCACACCTTTTGACTGACTTAAATATAGTGCTGCACAAAGGAAGTTTGGTGCCCAGGACAAGCCGTCAGCAGCAGCCCACCCTTGCCCTGCACACAGATCGGGGGGGAGGGGGGGGGGGGGCACAGGCCCCTCCTCCCTCCCCCCACTTGCCCAGGAGTGCATGCAGCAGCAGAAGCTGCCCCCCGATTCCTGCACCCCCCCAGATAAGCTGCTTGCAGCTTTGTCCCACAACCCACCCGGCTGGGCAGTGCCTATTGATGCCCCTTCGATTCAGCACCTGGGGGGGTCACCCCACTCACCCCTCCTTTGCTATGGTACTGCTTGTATATTTAGATTAGAAGCTTTTAGAGTAAGAACTTTGTCTAGTGCGTGACAAAATGTAGTTTCAATCCTGCTTAGGTGTTACTGTACTTTGAAAATAAATACAAACGTGCATGAAGTAAATAGAACAGTGATGCATTTATCTGAATTAACATGTCTCGAGTTTTATAAAAGCAGAAAATATGTATATTTTATATGATTATTCAATCCAAAACTCACGCTTTTCTGCCTCAAAGTGCTGTAGCAGCAGCCTCAACAAAATACTTATATTTCCTTGCAAACCCTTTAATGTTTAATTTTTAATTGAATCCAAACAACATCATCATTCAATACATCTTCTGCTCTTAATCACAACAAACCTGCATTAACACAGCACCAGCTGTCATGGGTCCTATTCTGACGTTCCTGCAGTAGTTTTCGCAGTGGAAAGAAAGGTATGCATGACAGACTTGCTAGTCAAACAGTTGTGGGTCATCGGGAATAAAACATTATGGGGCTAGACCCACAACTCATAAAGCCACTAGTACAAACTGGCCTAGGCCACTGAAGGCAACAGAACTGCATCAATTGATACCAGCTGAGAATCCAGTTCCCTGCTGAGAGATGGACCTTAAGTAGAACACTAAAACAGCCCTGAACCAGGGTTTCCTCATCTTCACAGAGCTTACACACCTGTATTAACCCCTCTTACAACTGAAGGGCACACGGAGAAGATTTCTTTTGTTGTTCTGTCACCCCAAGTGTTTCCTAGTCAGCACTATGCTGTCTCAATAGCCTTCTCACAATTTTATTTCTGGGGACCTACCAAATACACAATTTAACGGAAATCATGTAATCGGCAGTCTCTCATGATCATGAAATAGCTGGTTCCCCATGAAAAAGCGCGGGGAATCAGCTATTTTTAAAAAGCCGGCAAAGAGCTTTCTCCTAGAAGGGCTAGGGGATAGCGAAGGAAGCAGAGAGAAAATAAAGCTAAGTGCCCCTCTCCTGAAGAGGGGGGTGGCAGTGGTGAGGGGAGGGAGAGGCATGAAAAGTTCGTGTCTCTGGTCTCCAGAAGGGGAGTGGTGGGGAAGCAGGGAAAAGTATTGCTTTTTTTAGCCAGGTAGCTAGCTAGGTTTACACTTCATTTGGGTAGAGAACTGTTTAATTGCTGCTATTAAACTGTTTGTTTACTCAGTAATTATCACCCTCCCCCCCCCACACTTGAAGAGGGTGATAATTAATGAATTAAACAAGCCAGGCAGCTCTAATTAGGGCTAGGGCTTTCAGTCAATGCCTGGGAGGAGTGGGACTTGCGGTGCCCCTCAGCCAATCAGAGGCGTGGGGGGGCCCCCTGCTTTGTTCCCTCTTCAAAATGGCAGCCCCGGCCATCATACCACCGTGAAAATCGGGGGCTGTGGGCATGTTACAGCTGTGTAATTGGCTGCCAGGACCCATGAGTTTGGTAGGGCCCTACTTATTTCCAGTAGCCAAATTTAACTATTTCCAGCCAAAGTACAGCTTGTTAGCAAAACAAGGTTGCCATCTTCTTCAGCTATGATCAATAAAGTACTTTTTTTTACATGGGAAAACAAACAAACAGCTCCTTAGTCTTGCATCCATTTGCTGAAGCACGTGCACCCCTGGAACCTAAGGTCCATACAAGTCATAAGGAAGGGATGCTGCATCAAAGCCTTTTGTTGAGGTACGTGGAATATATTGCTCCTGACAAAAAGCTCCAGAAAAAACTACACCTGGACATAAAATTACTCCACATGGGCTGCCTATACACATGCTCTGGCATGGGAGAAGGCTGTTTTAATGAAAGTGGTTCCTGGACAGCCATTCTAATTAAATTAAAGCAGCTCATTGTCACATACATTAAGCTCCATGCACATTTCAAAATGGCTGTGGGATGCTTTACCTAAAGCTAGGGTTGCCATATGACTAGGTTTTCCAGAACATGTCCTTTTTGTATCCTCCAATCTCCGTCCGGGCGTTTTTTTTTTTTTGAGATCTGAACAAATGTCCAGGATTTTGCTCTGCTCCACTGGTGGGAGCAGGGGGAGGGCAACTGGAGCAGGGGGCACCACATACGTCTGCACACGCACATACACGTGTCCAGCATGCAGCTTGGCACGGTGGTGGGAGCAGCCTTGGCAGCTGGGTGTAGTGATTGCAGGGCCAGGGCTTGAAGACTGTCAGGGGAAGGAGAGTTGGAGGGCCAGGGTGTGTGAGGACAGCAGGTGCCTGCCAATGGTGGGGGATGCTGTCCAGGTGTTAGGGCTGTGGAAGAGCACAGGGCCAGGGGGGAAGTGCCTGCCCCTCCAGTGGGGAAACAGGGCAGGAAGGAGGGGCAGGCACTTCGAGGGCAGTAGGGAACTGCATGGCTGGGCTAGTGGCATCAGTGGCTGGTGCCCATGGTCGCAGGGGCAGGCACCTGGGAAATGTTGCCATGGGGGGGTTGTGGCCAGGCTGTCTGGCACAGTGCAGGAGCCCCAGTGCAGGACAGGGTTTCCACAGGCCACCACTCCTCCTCCCTCCAGTCCGTGCTGGGGCTGGACTCACTCTGCCACCACTCACACAAGTCAGAGTCACTGCAGCCACTGCGTTCCGGCCCAGTTGGGATGGGGCAGCTGGAGGCCCCCTCTGGTAGGGCTGGGGGGGAGCAGGGGGGCTTCAGCTTGGGAGTGAAGGACAGGGTGGGGCCCAACAGGTGTCCTCTTTTTTGGAACTGGAAATACGGTAGCCCTACTAAAGCTCATTCAGCAAGGTTTAGATAAAGCGACTCCACAGCCATTTTGAAACACATAGGGCTTAATACACGTGAGGGTAACGCAACGCTAGAGCGTTCTAATTAGAACACTGAGCAGACATGATGAATCGAATCTGCTCCAACATGTTCTCGTTAGAATGCGAATGAGCATATCTGTAGGCACCCACGGTGTCCAACTGACTTTGTAGGGGAAGAACTGTATGCCCAGGCACTATCCTATGCAAACCCAAAGACAATATGTGGGTCTAAATAAAATTAAAATATGAAATATTAAAATACAGAATATAACTAGTTTGCAGTGGCTGTGTACGAGAAAGAAGCATAATAGCTCACCTGGAGCAAGTGGCAAAGGCTGTTGCAAATGGCATTATAAGTCCCAAGAGAAAGCTGTAAGGATTTTTGCGTGTGAATGCAAAATAAATAAGTGGCAAAATGATTCCTCCATGGATAACGTGACCCAGAATTGAGGCAAAAATGTACTTTCCCAAGCTGGTCACCAGAAGTGTTATATCTTCCATTTCCACAATCTTGCTCCCGACAAGGAACATGATGCCAATAGGCACATACCTGTGTAAAGACAAAGCAGGAAGAAACATGAGAGACAAGCCTCAGAAGGACACACAACATTTCTGTTTAGGGACCAATTCTTCCTGTTCACAAGCATCTCCCAGCGACCCAGCTTTGCCCTGTTGCTGAAATACCACCACTGCAGAGCCAATGAATACCCAGGGTCCTGTGCCCTACATGCTCCTGTGAAAGTACTAGGGTGGGTACCTCTTGGTTGCTAGAGGGGATGTTGTCAAGCTGGAAAAGCTGTTTTTGGCCTGCAGATGGAAAAAAAGACATTCAGGGAGGCCTGTGCCTTGGGGAAAGGCAGCCAGGCTGGGTGTGGACTGGCAAAAGCTGTCAGGGAGACAGCATGCTGATAGGGGAGAGTGTAAAAAGAGACTGTAATGTAGAGATTTATTCCCTCAGGAAGGATGCCAGGCAAATGCCTAATTCTAAGAAGGGGCATGGTCACTCCAGGGAAGGCTGGAGCTGGGAAGGTACCAGGGAACAGTGCCATGTCTAGAGCTGGGGAGGGTGACAGAGGAGGAGGGTGCTTAAGGAAAGCTGCCAACAAGCTGAGACTGACGGCAGCAGCTTGAAGTCCGTTGAACAAAGTGAGAGACACGTGCATGCCAGCCCGTTCACCATGGGACAGAAAGAGCTGTGTCAGCCACAATGGCAGGGAATTCAGTCAGAGGCTGCTAATGAGTGCTTGGGTGCACACAGAAGGCATTTAGCTCAGCAATTTGTCTACAGACCTCAAGCTTCTTGATTTGCACTCAAGCCAAACGGCTGCCCCCGCCTCTTCTCTCTGTAGACACTCAAATTCTTCAGTAGCCAGGAATGTGTGTGGGGCCTCCTTTGTCACAAAATAAAGGGAGAAGCTCTGCAGGTAGGTCTAAACCTCATCTTCAGCTGCAGCCATCGACCTGAGTTTAGCTCTTGTAGAGTTGATCCTGCCCCCAACACATACAGTGCAGCAAGACAGCACTCACAGGGACCTTCCATTGGGAAGGAAGGAGGAAGAGGATCTCCTTGTGTGCTTAGCAGATACTGAGCAAAGAAACTAAAGGATGTTTTTAATCTCCCTGATTGCCTCTGGGCATAACTAAACTTGAGGAGGCTTGGCCAAGCCTGCGACAGCCTGAAAACATGAAGTGTTTAGGAACTTTTAGGATCTTCACAAAAAAGTGAAGATCCTAAAAGTTCTTCACTTGTCATCATTCTCCACGTGCATCCTACTTCACTCAGAGCATCAGCTCCTCTCTTTGTGGGGCTGCTCAGTTTGAGCATGAATTTGAGCCTCACTCCAGACTTGTGCTGGAGGTTGCCTCAGCTGTCTACAATTCTTCAGCCTGAATGACTGGAGACTCAAGAGTAGTAAAATCAGATGGTGGCCACATAACTCTCTTGTGTGCCACTAGCTACAGACACTGGTGGGCCCAAGCCATGGAGCCTGACAGGCTGTTAGGCTTGGGATGGCCCTTTGATTGGCTGCCTATAACCCATAGGAAAAGGGCTTGGTTCTTGGATGAGGATGAAGAGGCAAGCAGGTTCTTATGGTGTAAGCATGATTTTGCCATTCCCTAACCACCACTTGGAAGGCCAGAAAAGTTTGAGTGGTTCTGAGGACACAAGAGAACACAGCATTAGAGAAGGGAAGAGGAGGAAAGAGAATTACTATACACTGTTGTGCCAGGTGCCAAGGCATTCCAGTAATCCACAAAGCGAAGGATTACACACTGACTGATTAACTTGGAGTGTTAGCTTTGTAATGAGTGGGGTATGAGAAGCCCTACCTATCAGAGTTTGATATCCCAGGAATTACACACAAGAGTGAAAGCCTTAAGCAGCTTTGAGACTTTTAAATGTAAATCCCTTCTGACAGTAACTAATGTAAAGGTCTGTATGTACAAGGTCACATGTCTTGTCAAATCCTTTCCACTCCTTGAAGAAAAAGAACAAGTGTAAAATCTGCAGGCTTGAAAGAAAAATGCACCTGTGAAGAGGCATATACATATACACAAACATATCTATATCTATATCTAGAGAGATACTTAAAAAGGGGTGAGGGGGAGCCTCACTTGGAAGACTTCTTGGAGCAACTCTGGGAGAAGCTGCTGCTGCTCAGCTAGACCAAGAATAAGACCCACACTCAGTTTTGTGTTCCCTGTTTGCCCTGCTTGAACCCCCAGTTCCGACTTCTCCACAGCACTTCTGACACTTGGAATAGGATGCTGTGGGCTAAGCGCTGCTTGATTTAAAGAAGAATATGACATGGCTTAATGTCTTGTGATTCTTCCACAAACATTGAGTCCTAATCAGCCCCAGTAATGATTGGTAGGCCTGGAACTGGGTCTCCAATGCTGATTCCATTAGCCCTCGTATAAAACATGCTATTCTACCAACACAGGGATCTCAGAATCTGGTTTTCACTCTGCAAAACTTTTCAGACATGGAAATCCATTACCATTTGTTTGCCGTGCACTATCACAACCAATCTATCCATTCTTTGACAAACAGTGGGCGCATCTACATGAGATGCTTACTGCGCAGTAGCCTAATAACACTGTGCAGTAGTGTGTTGATCAAAAACATGCTAATATGTGCGATGTTATTAAGTTACTGCACAGTAAGCATCACAAAAAACAAAACAAAACAAAAAACGTGTGCTGGTGCTACTGCACAGTAACTGCACAGTAGTTACTGTGCATTTCGTTAGTATTTCATTGAGCAATGAACATGTAGACATGCACTTTCCTTCAGAGTCTTTAAAATTGCAGTGTTCAAAATTGCAACTTCTACATGGTAATAATTATTGTATAGCAATTGTAAAAAAACAAAAAACCAAAAACAAACAAACAAACAAACAAACAACAACTAGATCAACTAGATCCTTAGAAACTCTTAGAGTTGAGCTGATCCTTTGTAAAATGTCAGGCCAAATGTGTGTTGGCCATGTCCCATTAAACTTGTAGTGTAACCATACAAGTTCTTTTGGGTGGTGTTCCCCTCATTAAATTGGTTAAACTGTTGTATACCCCTACAATCCTGTGTTCTGGATGATAAAAAGGTAACACTTTATATCATTAAGCCACACTATCTCCAACTATCTAAACTGGAAAGCTGTTCTTTGCTTTTAATTGTTTTCCCTTTTCCTCCATTTATATTTCCTCTTTCCTCTTCTGCTCTCACATTCCTTCCTTTCACCTACACTGAACTTCTACAGGGTATACGCTCAGGGGAAATTGTACCCCAGATTGTGAAACTCTGAAGAAAGCCATTATCAGAGGTTCACACTTAGAAAACAAATACACAGCAGGGAAGGGAGAAGGAATATGGAAGGGGGTTCTGGGAAAATTATGTACCTCAATAAGCAGCTGATCTCTATTTTGAAAATTCTGGCTCCCACAATTCTTTCCTACTCAGGAAAAAGATCTTCCCTACATGAATTGAGATCCAGGGTGAAACATTTCTAAGGTAAAACCCTGGTTTCCACTAAAGTTAATGGCAAAGCTCCCACCGACTTTACTAGGGTTGTGGTCTCATCCACTGCCACTCAAAAAGGAATTGCTACCATCTCCTGTTATACAAAGGGACTGAAGTTTTCAGCCCTGCTTCTTGTCCAAACTAATGTTGTGTGTTCTGTAACAGCACACTACTCCAGCTGGCCAGGATGTTCTCTAGAACTCAAGTTATAATGAGTTATATTTAAACATGGTCTGTTTTTCATGAGCCCTATTGCCTTTCTTAGGGCCTAATTTTTAAATAAGCAGAAGAAAATGAGATGAATGGAGAAGTGCCATCACAACTGTGCAGCTAATCTGCATGTGCTGATATTTTTTTGTGATTTCTTAGTTGCTCTAATAAAAGGCATCATGTCTCTGAACCACGAGTTTTAGAGTTTTGCATTTCAATATTGCAACCGTGCACACAAATCAGGTTTTAACACACCAGTCTCCTAATTTGGTTAAGCAGTCATAGTAATTCCACGTAAAAAATCAGGCATGCAATTGTGTACAACCAAGGCTTCTGATGCTTTGAGAAATCAAGACTTATTTTCTCTAAGTATCGAAATCAAGCCCTGTCGGTGATTTTTGAGAGGATATTCAGATATTTTCAAGCAGCTGTTACCCTGCATTGAAGTGACCTTCTGGTTACTGCCCATGTGCACAGAAGATCCATCACACAAGCATCATAGAACTCCTTATTTGTGATGGTGATGTTGCATCTAAAAACACAGCTAGAAAATGGACATTCCTAAACCAGGTCACATTGTAGCAGTAATGTATTCACAACTACACTTACCACATAATCCAGGACACCAAGACCATAGTTGCCTCATTGAATGAGTTAAAAAAGCGAATCAAATCTTCCCCTTCACGGCCAAGCTTTTTCAAAGCCACTCCTAGAACCAGAGCGAAAAGTACCAATCCCAGAATGTTCATCCCTTCAATTTCTTTGCCAATAGGAACCTGGGGTGAAAAAATTAAACTGTGTTTCTCAGATGTCATATTGGGGTGTGGAGCGATAATGTCAACCATGTATTTTATTTTGTCATTTGATGAGTCAGAAATCAGTTTGTATCATGTCTCTTCAGGAAAGAACACAAACCCCATGGCTACTCAAGTACTCTCGAAGACCAAGTATGAGCCACACCTACTAACTCAGCAATACTGCTGCTACTAAATAACATTAGTTTTTGAAGGAGGTACTAAAAGTTATTCATATCTATTCTGCTTCTTTCGATAAATCACTAATATAAGACCATTTTTTTTCTATGGGTACCTCTTACAGATGGTTGCTTTTGTAGATTGTTCCTCACCTTTTCAAGAAATTTCTACCAGGAAGAAAACACAAGAAAAGCCATTTGGTGTTTAGGGAAGGAAAAGTAGAAAACAGTGAAAAAGTGCTTAATATGTCTTTCACCATGAACAGGGGCAGGCTGAGGCATAGCGGCTGAAACACATGCTCCACTTTCCCAGAAATAATGCAGCTAATTGGTGCGAGTTAGAGGATAAAACACTAACCTCAATTTTCATCTAAGAGTTCACAATGTGCTGACAAGCCCACCCTGCTGATCCTTTGCAGCTCCTTCTCCCAGAAAAGCTGAGGACTCATTTAATGAATTAACAAAATTGGTTCCGACTGACTGCTCTTGTGACGTAATAAAAATAGAATCATTTTGACAAACCCTGTTTTCCCTTTGGCAGTACATGCTTAATGTCCCAAATTTTTATTTTACTTGGATGATCTTATGTAACAGATTAGATAGATGATTTAGAGAAGCTTCAGGCCTTGAGGATGTTGAAGTAGACGCTGGCTCAACACAAGAAAGATATATTGTCAGATAAAAGTTTAAAATGTACAACGAACACTGAACAAAAGTTCAGAACACCGATTTACTTCAATATTGCATTATTGTCTACAGAAAAGTGTAGGGCTGAACTGATAGTTTCCAATTGCCTCTTTACCACTGGAAACAGAAATAGAGTGTTATCCAGAATTCATTAAAACATAAATTACGTACAAGAAAATATAAGCAAGAAGCATGAACTGTTAAGAGTTCATGAATACACCAATAGAGCACCTGGGCTTTTCAAACTGAAAAATTAGTAGATTTAATCTCTCATCTTTCACAATCACTGTCCACTCTATTCTAACTTATTCCTAAGTATTGGACTTAAAACTTAAAGCATGGGGAATGTACCTGGGACAAAAATGTTGGGACATAGTTTCTTTAATTTTGAAAGATACTATGAAAAGATATTATCCCCAAACACAACAACATATGGTGCTTTTCTGCATGTCCAACATTTAGTATCATCAATATTTTGCCCCCTTTAGTTTTGTAAGTTTCAAACACCTTAAGACCTAAAAGTTTCTCATGTTGAAAAGGTGACTGTAGAAAATCGGACTTTCTTACTAATTTGTTATCTGTCGGTGTATGAGACATCAGCGGGGCAGATCCAGAGGGGGTGCAGTGGTATGATTGCACCGTCCTTTCAAACCACACTGTGGGAGCAGCAGCTGGGAACGCCAAGTCCCAGAAGCAAGTAAGAATCCCCCCCCACCCCTTTCCCTCTACGCTCAGCAGCATGTTCCCTCCCCTCCCATTTGCTTCCCCTACTGACTGCTGCTGCTATCTCCAGATGGCTTTGGGATAAGAAAAGCTTCAGATCCACTCCTACCAGGCTGCACAGAGTCAGGCTCAGCCTAGAATTGTGGCACAATGGCAGCAGGTGGGTTCCTTTTCCTTTTGCAGTCCCCCCTGTTATTCTCTGCCAGCCTGGGAGCAGGCTCAGAGAAAGGGAACCTGCTTGCTACCACTTCTGCTGTCCCTGGCTGAGCTTGTACCGCCCACCTGGAGGAGGGCAGCAGCAGCTCTGGAGCTCCCCCCACTCCAAGGCAGCTGGGGACAGAAGTGGTGGGCAGGGGAGGAGGAAAACGGGAGGGAAGGAAGTAAAGGAGTGCTAAGAGAGCAGTGGGGAAAATTCCTACCTGATTCGGGGACAAAGTCCCCAGCTCCTGCTCCCGTGGCATAGTTTTTCTGTCAAGGATGGGAGGTAAAGGTGGAAGCGGGTGAAGCACCCCCTGCAGCACTGGTCACTGCTCTCATATACCCCTTTACAAAAATCCCAGATCCACACATGGACATTAAGGGGCTGTATGCTTTTCTATTTTTAATTTCTGTTGGTAATGCAGATCCAAAATTGCTCTGGGAGATTCTAGTCTGCCTTGCTGCACCAGCAGCTGAATTATTAAGAAATTTCCAATTATTTCCTGGAGAACCCATATTTTCTAGTGTTGATGCACAAATCAAAAAGAATCCAATTTGACTCATAAATCCTGGATTGAGTTTATCTGCAAGCAGTAAAAAAAGGGATTGTCAACACCATTGGTCAAAAATCTTCTACTGGAATTTGTTTACATAGGAAAATGCCATTTTTTTCAAAATCAAAATCAGTTCTAATGGTCAATTATTCTTGTAAACCAAGTATATTTGACCTGGGTATTATGAGAAGACAAAATTCCATGGTGCTACCATATTTTTCAGTCATTTTCCAAAACTTTACACCCACTCTGTTAGAGATTTCTTTATCATGTTGAATGTTTAAATCAAGTGACTTTTAGCTGGAGTCTAATGGGCCCCTCCGTTCCTGGCCAGTTCAAATTTGGACTCTCAATTCCTACTAGAGCCAGCCCTTCCAGTCAGTTCACTAAAATGCCTGTTGTACTCCAGCAGCAGTGCATTGCTTCTAAGGAACTGCCAAACAGAGCAGCATTATAGGCATGAAATAAAACAAGAAAGGCTTTCATGAGAGCTTTGTTCCATGCTAAACTACAAAGCTTCTATCATGTTGTCTTAATTTATGCATTTAGTTGAAGCCCTATTGACCTGCTCTGTTTCTCACATCTCTCTGAAGAGCCTGGTATTGTTTAGCACACTGAACACAATTTATCTCACCAAAAGGGTCTACAGACATTCAGGGCAGTTATGCATTTGCATAAAATTAAACATTAAGGAAAGTGGCAGGTGCACAATGTGATGTAGACAAGAAGTATTAAATTAAAAGTATTATTGGTATCATTTATACTTAAGACAGTGGTTCTCAATCTTTGTAGACTCAAGGCACTCCTCATCAGACTCGAGGCATCCTTTGGAAAATTCCAGCTCTTAGCTGTCACTCATTTCTTGACTCAGAAAAGTAAGAGAGCAACTCTTCTGTTGCAAAGACCTCAGAAAAAACTACAACAGGTCAGAGTGTTTTTGACACTCTGAATTCCTATTTTGAAATCTCTGGGTTTATCTTGTGAACCACGTGTAGGTATTTGCAAATCTACCACTTGGCCACGGCACCCTGGTTGAGAATCAATATTATAGGAGCATCCAGGGATATCAGTAATGGGCCCCATTATGTTAAGCAGTACTGGGAATGGAACAAGAAGCCAGTGCCAGCCCTAGAGAGTGGGCAATCAGACAGGACACAAGTGTAAGACAACAAAAAATGGGCTGGACGTAAGAGCAGATGACAACAAAACAAACACAGCTTTGGAGAAACACAGATGTCTCAGCTCCCCGCAAGCACAATCAAGAAATAATACAGAGCCTGATCTGGTGCCCAACCCAATGAGGAGCTTTCCATTGAGTTCAGTGGACTTTGGAAAAGCCAAGAATGCAATTAACATCAGAGCATAAATGAGCAAAAGAAAAAACGTTTCATATTTTGATGACAAAGATAACTGTTTTCTGGTATGCAATGCATCACCTTCGTACTTTGTCCCCACGGAATCCATGTTGGTTATCACCTTGATACCACTCCTAAATGTTACCTGAAAACCACTTTATCTTTGTGCAACCTTAAAATTATTATGGTTACCATCCACACACATAACACAAAGAAACCACACCAAAATTCAGTTCCGCAAACTAACAGGCTACCATGTTTTGTTTAGTTAGATCACTCGTATCTAGAGAACTTGGAGTACCCACTAGATTTAAAAAGTATCTATCCTGCTATAGTTCAAACAATTGGACAACCCCCCACCATGAGCAGTGGGTGGAGGGGAAATCTTCAGAAGTAGTCATTGGCAATAACAACCAGATTTAAGTGTCAGACCAGGAATAATTCATAGTGTCCTAGAGTACATGCTGTTCAGTCAAATAAGAGCTGCGGAAGGTATAAAAAGAAAACAAGGAAAATAGAAAAGAATTCCATACTTTCAGTTGCCAAAAGATGCATTCAAATTTGCTAAGAAAGAATCAAAGCTCTGATAGTACACTGCAAAATGTCCTTTATGGCTGTCTCTGAATGTAACAGGCATGGTAAGCCATGCCTATGCAACTCAGTAGTGTTTTGATCTATGGTGGAACTTAGCCTGACAGTGAAAATTACCACTAATATCTTGCTTTGCTCCTCATTTGTATAGCTTAAGTTAGGAGTCATTCCACTGTTCATGTGAATAAAGGTACATGAATAAGTGTAGAGAGAAAGGGATGAATAAAGTCTTTAGTGGCTTGACTGTTTGGGGCTGAACTGCCTGCAGAGATAACATGTTAGAAGAGAAAGCAATCCTTTGAAATCACATTATCTTTGACCACTGACTGCCCACCTGCAGTGTGTCAAGTAAGGTGCTTCAGAGCTGAATTAATGCCATCCTATAGGAATGGTGAAAGTGTAGCACATTAGCTAAAACCAGTGATGATGCGTATGGGGTGCACCATGTGCACCCTGAGAGCGCTTATGCACCCCCTGACCAGCCACGCTCACCACTTAGACGATGGGTGGGGGGGCAGGCGAGAGCACCAGTGCCCCCCCTGCAAGCGCCAGTCGGGAAGTGGAGTGCCGTTGCGCTCCCGGAAGTGGCCGCAGCGATTGACTGTCTTGCGATTGGTTACGGGGGACACCCTGCCCCCCACCCCGGTCACTAGGGGGGCATGTGCCCCCCCTGACAAAGGTGGCACCAGTCACCCATAGCCAAAACCCAAGGAGTCCTGCAGCGCATGGACTTACTTTTACTGAGCCCATCACAGTGGAATCCTGACCCTGACTGCCACCTTAGAGCATTGCAGTAATTCCCATACACAAACACACACCTTTTCCTCAAAATCAGCCCCCCAAAACTGGGGTATGTGTATTAAGTGGGGAAGCTGATTTTCTGGCTGGGGGCGGAGGCACCCTGGTTTGATTGCTGCTTCATGGTGCAGCAGCTGTGGTATTACTGTTCAGATGGCTGAGGGAGCCAAGTGTTCTTCACTCTACAGATCTTAACAATGGTTTCTCCTTTTTATTGGTCTTGTTGTTCCACTAAACCAAGCCAGCCTTTCTTGGAGAAATCCTGCTGTCTGCTTGTTGCTGTTAGTCTTTCTAATTCATACCCACTTTAATTCTGTAGCTCAAACTCTTTAGCTCTTTAGCACATACTCTTTAGCCTTTTTCAAAATCATAGATCCAATTTATGAACAGTGTAGACTGGTCTTCAGTAGCAGCTAAAGATCTGGCTTTAGTTATGCAAGAAAGGCAGGGTGAGCTAACTGAAGATTAGGCTTTGTCCCTGCTCTATGCAAACATGTCTCTCAAAAAATCTTTAATGTATTTTGCCTTTCAAAACCAGGCGTGCTTTCTATTTGGGGACATGCATGTATGAGACAATATGGTATCCATAATAATTTCAGCAATGCTTTAAGGGCCTCTAATACACATGAAGCAACACAGTCACTAAAAGGATGTAGCAGAGCTCCAGTATCTTATATTAATCTTAAAGTTTAAAATTAATAAATTTAAAAGGAATTCCCACACCAATCCCTGATATGAACCCTCCTCCTCAAATCCCATGGAAAGGCAGGGGCTTAACTGTTGAAAATAAGGCACTGTGTGCCAGGGGACACAGGCTCTCAGTTACATGGGACTTTGCCTATAGGGAGGGGATTTCAAACATGATTATTGGCCAGCAATAACCAGAGTTCAGCCAGTAATAAGCACTTTCGCAATTCCCACCCTCCAGGTGAGAATGGGAACACAGCTAGGTTAAGCACGTGTTAAGCACGTTTGGAAATCCCACAGGCTGTCTTGAAAACAAAGCTCCTTAGCACCTGCACACCAGATGGAGCTCTGGCAACTCACAGATGTGCTTCTGTTTCATTTTACTTGTAATATTTACCCCCGGAACTACATTTTAATAGCCTTAAACCAGACACTGGATCAAATATAAATGCAATGAAGTTGTAATAGGGAAAATTCTCAACCAACCTACTGCCTTAAAGGTTGCAGAGTAGGGAAAAAAAGTAGGAAAAAAGCATTTTTCTCATATTATTAAAGAAACAAGTCTAAGAAACTATGGAGTGAGAAGAAACTGTCATAACTAAACCATTCATTTAGGACTCATTGGTCTGCCACAGATTTCCTGAATACCATAAGGCAAGTCACTTTGCCTCTGTGTGCCTCAGTTCTTGTTATATAAAATGGGGATAGTAGCAGTCCCCTTTTTCACAGAGGTGTTATGAGGATAAACATGTGAAAAACCATAGGATGCTTATGTATCTGGTTGCATATGTTTCTGAGCAAGACAGGGGTTGCCTTACCTTTTCAATTGTAACATTTCCAGTGGTAGTGTTTCTGGATACCATCTTATAGTCTGTTGCATACTGTGAGTAAGAAAAACAACACAAAGTTTTCCGTCTGTAAAATAACCCACATGACCATATCTGTACTAGGATCTCATTTCACTATTGTAGGGTCTGTATGATTTCACAACACTGGCTGGATCTAGGGTAGGCTATTTATCAGGTTTTTAAACAGGATTTCCATAAACATAAAGGTGGGAGGGGGTATAGAGAAGGGGGGCAACACGTATGTGAATCAGAAGCAACTGTATTCGCGTATAAATTGAGTTAATCCCAATTTATATCAGTGTAGTGGGGATGAAAATTGGGCCCATTTAAGGCACACTGCCAACTTCACCTCATGTTTAAATGTTGTTTACAAAAGTAAGCAAACCAACCAAACCACAGACCAATGCAACTGTTTCCACTACAGAGACAGCTCTGCAGACTAGCTGAAAAGCCAGATGCAAGATGGATGGTAAGCATTTCTTATACATGTGCAGTATGCAATGGTGTACAGAGTGTCTGGGAGCACAGGCCTCTACTCCACCCCTTTCAAGCTGACACTGTGCCTAGAGGTGGACCCAAGAGCTGCCATCTCATCTTCACAGTAGGTTTCTTATAAAACACCTATTGCTTAAAACAAAATTATTTTAAATGAAGACCCAGGATGTAAATTTTCCAAGCCAATCTGTACTTGGGGACAGGGATGGAGCTTTGCTGGCGTTTCAGCCAGGTGTTATGACTGCAAATTGATTAGAATTATTTCAGAAATGTGCAGCAATGGCCTGGCTAGTTAAGATAAATGACACTGTCAGCAGCAGAGATGCTCTAAGGCAGGGGTGGGCAAAATGCGGCCCGCGGGCTGGACGCAGCCCACCAGGCCATTCTATCCAGCCCAAAGGGCCCCTAAAAAATTTGGAAAATTAATATTTCTCTGCCCCCAGCTGCTTGTCATGTGGCCCCCAATGGCTTCCCAAAACTCAGTAAGCGCTGCTCCACATCCCATCCTTGCTCTAAGGGGCTGTAGTGCATCCTAGCACCAGCTCTGTGTACCTACATTCTATTTTAAGGGCTTACATGCACCCTAAGAGATGCCACCCAAACCCCAGAAATTTCAGCCTTTGAGATGATCTGTAAGCTGCCGAGAGATGTCAAAACTATGAATTAAAACACACAAGGCCACAAATTAATTTTGACGCCTAAATTAAACTCACTGTAGATGCAAGACTGTTAATTTTTATTTTGTATAGAAGGGAAAAATAATTTAAATCATTGTGAATTGTCAAGGACAGCACGAAGAGAAGTAAGATTTCTCTGCTGAAGCCTTGAGCATAGAGTACTTAGGCATTTGAGTTAGGAGCTTCCCAAGTTACACTGTTGCTGTCATGTCCATTTTCATTTAATCCATTATACCAACTTGCCCTGTTTGATATTTTTATATGCGTCTTGCTTTTAAAGCAAAAAAGTCTCAATGGAATTAACAATGGTTATTTTTCAGTTCAGTTAACTAAAAGAATTGTTCTGTCTTAGGGCAACTTCTTTAGTAATGTCCATCCTTTACATGCATCCAAAATTACATCTATCAATAGCTTCTCCAAAATTTACAGCTCATATCCATCTAATTTAATTCAGCCTATGCCATCTGGCACTAATGTACTATCATATTTAGCTTGCAGCACAGCATATCAGAAGTCAGACTGACTTGTGTCTGAGGCAAGTGATATAAGGAAAGGCATGACATTAAAGCCAACAACAAGTAAAACTCTTCTCTGCCCACACAGCCTTTAGGTCTTTAGCCTTGTCCATTCCAAGATTAATTCCACACTGTTAACTACAGGCCACACAAACAGCTGTTCATTACATGCATTTTAGCCACAATGTAGACCCTATATCCCCACAAACTGGGATTTTCAAGAACACCTAAGGCAAGAAGACACCGAGTTTCCATTGATTCAGTAGTACAAACTAAATGCTTAGTTATCTTCCACACTTCTGAAAATTCCAGTCACTGCAATTGTTGGTTTTACATTTATCGTATGTGCTTATTTACAGTGATGCATCTCAAAGCTCATTATGAGAAACAAGGCAGCATTTGGCACTTTTGCTGAGTACATCTCATTTCTGAAAGTCACCTGAATCTTACCCAGTGGTGGCCTTAAGGCTGTTTGGGGCCCTGGGCAAGAGAGTCATTTGGGGTCCTTTAGAGGTATGTACTCAGTTATATTAACCCACCACAGCTGTATTGTGGATCTTTTTAATATTTGTTTGGGGGAAAGTAAATAAATAGTCAAGTGTTAAAATGCAAATAGAGCCACTTCCTTAAAAAACTTCACTCCCTCAAAAATTTGGGCCCCCTAAAGTGTGGGACCTGGGGTGGTCACCTGGTTTGCCCTCCCCTAAGGCCGCTGCTGTCTTACCGATCGAAAAGCTGCAGCAACAAGGTTTGATGGAAACAGGTTTCTGTAAAAGAACAAACAAACAATATATAAGTTATAAAATGAAGGCAACTTGGAGAAAACAATATCAAAGGCAAATATTTTGGCATTAAAGTGTAGCATGTTACAGTAGCTCCCACCACTCTTATGCCTACATGGAGTTACTTTCTTCATTGTAGAATAACATGCAGCTGAATTTAAGTTAAATTAATACAAATCCTTTGAGGTAATTAGTTTTGTTATAGCAAGAACATCACAGAAATGTTTAATTGGCAAAATCCACCTTAGAGGTGTGCTGTTCCAGGAATCTGCTTCCCTAAAATCTCAGCATAAAACATGACAATGCTAAAGGCAGTTGCTGTCTGCAGCAATCAAACAGTTAAAAATCCTGGGTGTAAATAGATGCAACTCGTGACAACCTATACTACAGATTCAACAGCTTTAATACTGGGTGCACCTACACGAGACGCTTACTGCGTAGTAGTGTGCTGATAAAAAACTTTGCTAATAACCTACTGCACAGTGTTATTAGGCTACTGAGCAGTAGATAAAGTTACTGTGCATTCAGCTAGTACTTCATTAAAGAAGTACTAAACGAGATGTGCAGTAACTACGGTGCAATAATGAAAATGTAGATGCACCCACTGTAGTGTAAACTGCATATCAGGTTTGGAAAGAGCAATATACAATCTAATTTTGGCACTCAGAGTGTAAGTGCATGCATGTGAAACAAAGCAAGATAATAGGAAAAGCAGTTGGCTAAGCATGCAAGAATAAGCTACTCCCCTGTTACATTTTATACCTGCCCAAATTGTTTTTACAGTTACACTTCATTTCTGTTCTCTCAGCAGATAAATAACAACCTACAGAAGGTCAAGTCTGTGCAAGCTATCCAGTCTGAACCTGCTTTCTGATTACTTGCTTGACATCTTTCTTTCTGGCATGTTATATGGAAATCTGAATAGCCATTTGCATCAGATTTGTGGTCCATCTAGACCACTGTCCTGTCTCTGAGTGGCCAGCACCAGATGCTCATTCCAAATTAGAGTTTAAGTAACTTCCTAATTCCTAATGGTTAGAAACTGTCTTAAGCCCTGGAGCATTATGTTTAGCATCTTTTTCAATATGCACATGAGCAATTGTTATATGCAACATATTCTTATCTAGCTCCTCTTTGCATCAGGTGAAAACCTTAGCATTAACAACATACTGTGGCAGTGAGTTCCAAAGCTGTGTTGCAAAGTATTTTCTTTTATTGTTTGGCATACACAAGCTTTTAATTTCACTAAGTGTTCCCCTGGATCCTCCGCATGCTGAATGAAACCTCAAAGTCTCCCTCCTCTAGACTGTACACTATTTTATGTACTTATACCATGTCTTCTTTTACTCATTTCCTTTCCAAAACAAACAAGTCCAACCTTTTCATTGTCTCTTTGTGTAGGAAAATTTCTATTTTCATTGGTCTTTTCTGTGCCCTATCCAATTCTGTAATCTTTTTATTGGAGTGACTATACAAAAAATTTCGGAGAATACTAGACTGCAGGTTTATTCAATAAAATCTGAATGCTTTCAGTATTATTCTCTATTCTGGTCTCCATGTCTCCTAATATCTTGCTAACTTTTTTGACCTAAGGTTAATAACTTTTGATGGTTGTTAGTTTCCATACTCAGTCGTATCAGTTAAGCATCTGTGTACAATGGGGGTTTTTGTTAGACCTAAGCCTAAAGCCAGAGTGAAAGCTAGGGCTTGTGTTATACAGGAGGTCAAATACAGAAGATCACAATGGCTTTAAAACAATTTGTGACTTTCTCTTCAACAAGAAGAGGGGTAAATTTACCAGATAAAACTTCAATGATTGTGTATTTTAAAATGGTGACACAGGATGTTTCTAGGACTCCTCTTCCTTAACAACTCTCTACACCGTGCCAATTTAAGAGGTTCAGCTGTAGGCTAAGGCCTGACACAGATATTATATTTCTACTGGTGTAAGTGACTGGAAACCAGTGTACACCTGTAACAGAACAGAAGTTCAGCACACAGACTAGTTTAGAAATGGTGGAACCCAGCCAGAGGTATGGGGGAAGGAGGGGCTTCCATCATGAAAATCTCCCCCCCTTTCTCCCTCCCCTCCCCTCCCCATACTTTGGGACACCAGGACTTCCCACTTCTATTTGCAGATTCCGCCCCCGCTGGCTATTTTCCTGGGCTTTTTGCAGTCTCCACATTTTTTGCAGGGATTGGGCATTTTAACGGGAGACCTACCAAATTCACAGTTTCTGCGACAATTGAGAATTTGGTAGTTCCCTATCTATGATGCCAGCCACACACAATAGGTGCTATTAGGTGGGGGGGGGGGGGCGGGTTAGAGCAGTGTGCATTGAGCAAACAGCAAGACAGGATGAAACCAATTGGGAGAACAAGTACATGGTTGTCTCAAGTGTAACTTGTTCCACTTTCACTACAGAGTAAAGTCATCTTATTCCACAGTAAATGTGTTATGTGTCTGCACCCTCATTGTTAGTCTGATCTTCTACCTCTTTGCAGATGATCATTTTGAAGAAAAGTTTTAGAAATAAGTTTATACTCTGGTTCAATGTTATGAAGAACTGCTCACAACTGGCTTGATCCTAAGGGGAAATTTCTGAGACAGCTACTACATAGGAAGAGCACACACCAACTGCTGCAGCTTCCTTAGCCTGATGAAGGGTTTTTGAACCAGAAAGCTTGCTTAATAACTATTCTCCAACCATTTGGGTTGGTCTAATAAAAGATATCAAATTCACCCAAGGAACCTTGTCTGCCTATATCCTTAGACCAACACGGCTACAACCTAAACCCCAGCTACTACATAGCACACTTAGCACTCCCAAGTTACTCCCATGGCATCAGGAGCTCAGATGGAGAATGGCAGAGCTCATCTCTTAGGACAGGACCAGGAGTCAGAGCTTGTGGGCAGTGTGATACAAATATTGCCAAAGGGTCTATTTCCAGCCAGGTCATTTAAAAACTTTGCTATTTCAATACATCAGTAATTGGCATGATATTTTACAATGCAGTTATGCTAACAAAAGCCCTTGTTGTGGATGCAAGTGTCATGGCAAAAAGTGCTGTATAGCTTATTGCACTTAATTAACTGCTATAAGCTCTGCATGCTTATAATATATCCATAATATAACTACATCTTATACATCTATAACTATATCTACATGCTTATAATATAACTACATCTACACAAGAAGGGCCTGCCACTTCAGCTTAACCTGTCTGGCTGTACAGGGAAACTTTTAAGTATAGGGAAGCCAATTAAAGGCAGCTTATGCTATCTGCTCTGAAGACTGGTTTTATTTACAGAGTTCCCTTATCCGGCTGCAACACATGGACTTTCCCATAGCCTTGGTGATACTGTAAAGTACATAAACTTTCACAAAACAGCTGGGCTGTGTTAACTCTTTCAACTCTCTGTTGCTTTAGTAAGCAGTATTGGAAGTACAATGGGCATAGCAGGTCTTATCAAAAGTCAGGAAAAGGGATGTTTTGTTCCTTAAAACTCAGACTGCACAACATAACTTCAATATGAGAAGAATGCATGAAGAACTCCTGCACAAAATGTAGCAAACACTTCAGGATCCAGCATGTTCCAATGGATAATGCTATCAGAAAATGTACAGGTTATCCCTTTGTGCTGACTGTGTGTTTCTATCACAGATCACATTCATCATGATCAGCGAAGCAAAACTAAGAGACCATGGAAAGCCAGACACAATTCTGTCATTATGAGTCAATGTCCACTGTGCCCCCAGTTGAGAATGGAAACTTCAAAACAAAAAAGCGCAGATATGGATCCTGTCTGTGTGTGTCAGCATAAAGAGTAGGTGGGAAATATGTGAATGCATAATTGCATTTTACAAATCAAATGTAGGTATTGGACCATACTTTTCCTAAACCTATTTTTGCACACTTCAGATTTACATGGGTCTTTGTGAAATAAATTATCACACAGTTTGTCCATATAGTGCCTTACAAATGAGGTAACTATCATTCTCCCTCATTTCCAGATACAGAAATCAAGTTACAACAGAGACGTGGAGTCTCCAAGGTCACCCAGCCAGCACGTGCCAGAACTAGGAGTCAAATCCAGGTCTTGAGAATACCTGTTCAGAACTGTACCAGTAGGTACTACCCACACTGCCTCCCTAGAACTATTTTTAGACAGAATTTCTACTTGTGATATAATCACAAGACAGGCACACTTTCAAAAATCCAATTAATTAATCTAGAACAAGCAAAATCTGCTTAAGCACCTAAAAAAACAGTACTGCCTAACTTCACACAGCAAATCAGTGCCACACCATAGAATAATAAAACATAAAGTAGTAGGGCTGAAAGGGACCTCTGGAAGTCATCTAGTCCAACTTGCCGCCCAAGGTAGGATCACCCGTATCCAAACCATCCTATACAATCCATAATGTAAACTCTACATAAGACTATTGTCAACCCTGTAGACCTGGAAATAAAGTGCAGGTCTCACATATCTTAGTTCATTCTGGCTGCATCTACATATGCAATTAATGAAAGCAATAAACTCTGGAGCAGTTTGAGCTAAAGTAAACTACTCCCAGGTGCAGCATCTACATGTGCGCCTGGGACAGCAGCAATTTGAGCTGAGGTGGAGCAGGCTTGGGCAGGCAAGAGGCAAAGGGGCCAGCCCTGGGCTCTGGGTGGCAGCATTGCAGGGCGGAGGGGTTGGCTAGGCCATGAAGGTGCTGAAAGTGTAGACCTATGGGCCAAGGCAGCAGACAGGAGTCTGGTCCCCAGCAGGCTGGGATGACCAGGTGCAATATATGCCCGCAGTCAGTGTCTACATGTGCATTTAGTCTCAGTAAATTATCCCAGCATAACATAGTACTGTCCTAGTACTATCTTCCTTTGGTGTAAATTAGTTTACAGTGGCCTAATACCAGCACACGTGTAGAGAGCGATGCTTTACTCCTCAGCTAATTAGTCTACTCTGCAGTTAAGCGTACGTGTAGACGTGGCCTCTGACTCTTCATAGAAAATAATTGATCCTTGAACTTGTAAAAGTATACTATTTCAAGTTTGTTCGGTAATGACAGGTGTAATGTAACCTGTGCAGTATACAGCCATTGCTATAACTTCGTTATACTCTGGACCTGATTTTGCTTCTAGTGGCTCTAGACTTCAATAGTTTCTTCTGATTTACACTGGTGTAAATATGATCAGGATCAGACCCTTTACTCTTAGGGTTAAACCTAAAAGTTTAGGACAGTGGGGTGTTTTTACACACGCTCCGGTGAGGGGGGGGCTTTATCAGTGTGGCTCCGAGCCACTGTAATTTAAGTGCCACAGCATCTTGTATATCAGCATCCCTGCACTTCAAAATGGCAGCAGAGACACTTTAACTAAAGCTTGTTGAATAAACTGCTGGTTTGAAGTATAGGGACACTGATGCACGAGATGCAGAGGCTGCTGGAGATGCATTAAGTAGCACGCTCCAGCAGGCTCTATTAATCGAGTCTTCTCCAACATACTACAATTACAGCACATTGGAGCAGCCTCTCTGCACATCATAGGTACCTGTGGTGCCCAATCTTTCCACCCCACAGACCAAAGAAGCAGTGCCAAGTTGGTCTGCAGGGGCCTGATCCCACCACATGGCAATGGCCCACCCAGGGCCCGATCTAGCTACCTGGGTCTGACTTGGGATCCAGCCACATGGGACAAGCCCTTAGAAACCTGTTAAAAAGGGTCAATGCAAACTCAAGAGAACACCAGCAAGGGAACTGACAATTTCCTCCTCATTTCTCTGGACAGTGAACAATGTTGGGGGGGACCTTGGAGAATAGGGTTATGTTGGTGGGTTATTTGAACCTGAAATTCTAAAAATTTGGTTTGCTTAGAAAACAACAACAAAGAACAAACCCCTTACTTAAAGTCCATGTTAAGCTTTGCCTGGGCAGATGTGTGTGCATTATCATCACACATTCCACCCTCAAGCCCTGGTGTCTACTGATTATAAATAGTCTCCTAGTTCTGCTAATGTGTGACACAGTGTGATGCATGGGGGAGGAACTGTCTGCTGTGTACTGGATGCAGAAAGAAAGTTACCAAATGGATAGTGCATGCCTGAGTTAGCTGCTGAGCTGCTCCTGCAGGACCTTAGGACCTGGGATAACATAGATCCTCCCTTTCCCAGCAGAGAGGACTGCATTACTCAAATGAAAGCCACTTTAGACTTTAGTGGTAGTAAATGCACTCCATGGTCTGACAACAAGAATTCCTTCATCCCACATGTACCCTTCCTAACCAGAACCCAGGCTAATTGGTGTGACTAGGCGGAGAACTGTTCACTTGTTGCAACCTACAGTACATTTTGAATAAAAGAAAAAGCCATCACATGGCTGCGCAACGATACAACAGCTCCACCTGCACTACCTATACTAGCAAGGAAGCTTCAGAAACACCTGCATAAGGCAAGTATTGCCACTCAGTTAAACCCTTTCAAAAAAGAAACTTGGTAAAGAGACAAACATCTATTGAGGAACTTAAATGTGGGCCTTCTCTGTTCAACAACAACCCTTGTTTGGAAGCTTTGATATAGATTGCAGATGCACCGCCTTGTAAAAGCAACCACTGTCCTATTTTCTAATAATTACAAAGAATTAGATCCAGCAATAATGTAAGAGATATTGCTTTCTTAACGCAAACTGCTAGGTAAGTATCACCACATCTTGTCAAACGGTGTTCTGTTCTGGAAGCAATAATAATGGTAGGAAATCAAATACGACTAAAATCAAACTGACTGCTCTGAGACCAGCAAGAAAAGGAGACTGTACTTCTCTCATGCCAGGAACTGGATTCAATTCCAATGGAAAACAGCTCCATAATAGCACATTCCACTTAACTAGGACTCAGACCATATATTTAGAGAGAGGAAACTTTTCAACTGACACTTAGTAGGCAAACTGCATTTGCTATTTGGGCCCTGATCCAGCCAGTCATGCTTGTTCAGGAGAGTACTTGAGCATGTGCTCAAATGTTAAGTAGAAGGGAACAGACACACAAGCTTTACTTGAAGCTTAGCTGCATCAGGCTCAGGGTTCATGAAAGACCAAGTCCTACTTCAGTTAACTTTTCCAGGAACAGAAGTGTCTAAGTTTCTGAGAACAAAATCTTATTTCATCTTTAACTACACAAGTGGCAATGACATAGCTAACTAACTGCAGTGTTTGGCACTTACGTAGAGACTGGATTCTATTTCCACTTGTGGTGGAATACGATTGTCCAGGTATGTGAGTCTTTATGGAAAGTAAAATGGAGGTTGTGAAGTGCTTCAGCCCCTTTGCAAGCATAGCCTAGCTCAGTGATTCTCAACCAGGGTGTCTTGAGATTCTTTTAAGGGCTTTAATGTTACAGCGCTAGTGTTAGTACTGTTAGGCCTGCAAACATAACCATCAGACTAAACCAGAGATTTCAAATAGGGTTAAAAACATTCTACCCTGTTATGGTCTTTCTGAGTTCTTTGCGATAGAAGAATTGCTCTATTTTTTTTCTGTTCTCAAAAAACAAGAGAAAACTAAAAGTTGGCATTTTCCAAGAGGTGCCTTGAGTCTAAAAAGGACTGCCTTGAGTCTAAAAAAGGTGGACAACCACTGGCCCAGTTGGACACTGGCCCAGGGAGCAGAAGACTCACAAGGATCCGTCTCACTGAGCCACCTTCCCTCTGACCTGCTCTCATATCTCCTACCTGCCCAGTGGAGTAGCTTCAAGTGGAGTGCCTAGTCTGTGGCCTGGTGATTATAGCACTTTCCTAGAAAGCAGGAGATGGAAATTCAAATAGCCTCTGAGTAGGAGGGGCCTAAAGGTGTCCGAGTCCATGGGCAAATGGCTTAAACACCATGGGACTGGGCTAAGAGGTGGGGGCCACCACCTCCTCCAAACACCTGCTAGTCATGTTTTCTCTGTACCTGAAGTTTTGGGACTGACCCAGCATTGTGCATGAGCCCATTCCATTCTAGGACAGGGAAGTGTTAGACAAGTGTCACTACATAAAATCAAAAGTGTGTGTAAGTGCCAAAAACTAGTTATGGGGTTATGTAAGTCCCATTTAGACATGCAAACATGGAACAGGTTTAGCCCTGAGTGACTTAGAAGCCCTTATCATAAAAGATACTACAGTTCCATTGTGGCTTGTTAACCTAATGATATTTTTATTATCTACTTTGTCATTTGTACCTACCTTCCCGCAACTGTCATCCTTACAGAGCTTGCCTAAAAACTGTCAACTACACCCATGTCCCTCAACAAATAGCTGGGCTTCCATTCCTGCAGCATCAATACATTGGGAATGAACTGAAGACTCACCTCCATAGCCACTGTTTTCTTGCTTCTTAATTTTAAATGAATTGATTAGATTTGAAGTGACCCAATAAAGAACACTCACAGCTGAAATGTGAAAACAGACCAGCCTAACTCAGAACAAGCTCCCCCTTGTCATGCCTCCACTGACTGAATTTCCTGTCCATATAGGAGCATCAGGGATACAGAAAAGGACAATATCATGGGTACTAATCCCCCACTTCTGTAACTATTCATCTCCATGTGGTTGATGGAGGTCAGGTGTCACCTCACTGCTACAGAACTACAGACTTACTCATTCCCCAGGAACTGAGGGACTATTCTTGTGTGCATGTGTTGCCCCTTCAGAGCTCTGGCCTGGTGAATGGATGAGTGACCAGGACTGGGAACTGAGCCAAGCTTAAGTCTATAGTGTGATAATACAATAAACTACCTCTGGCCACCAAGCTAGTACACTTTCCAGAAGCAGAACTATATGCTAGGCTGAAGGATAGCCTTTCTAATCTCTAGAAAATCCACATTGCATACTGACTTGTCTATCTGGATTCCTGTTCCCCTTTTATTATTTCCATTTACAGGAAGGTTTACATTAATTTGCAGGGCTACCAGGTGCCTAAAAATGCATTAAGAGTATGAGCATTGCTTATCATGCCATCCTGCATTGCATCTATGCATCTTCCATCTGTCAGATTCATAGATTCTAAGGCCAAAGGAACCACTACAAATCACCAAGTCTGACTTCTTATGTGAGACAAGCTATAGAATTTTACTCTAACCCCTGAATTAAGGTTATAACTCTTGATTGAGCTAGAAAATCTCTTTTAGACATGCCCAGTCTTTTGAATATTGTCAAGCAGAAGGCAGGGTAAAGATGCACTTTGCAGACTAACTGAATCATAGCTGCATAAGCTTTTGTGACCAAGGGTTCACTTCATCATTCACCAAGAGTTCACCATACATACCTAGCATCTGATGAAGTGAGCACTTGCTCATAAAAACCTATGCATCTCTAAATCAGTCAGTCTAACACAGGGGAGGGCAATTATTTTGACTGGAGGGGCACGTAATGAGTTTTGGTGAGCTGTCGAAGGCCGCCCGTATAAAATCTTTCACAAGCTATCATTTGAACAAATTATAGATAAAAAACAAAGCATATACAAAAACCCTCAAACATCTACTACTGTATAACATATTTTAATTTTATTTAAAAATATATCTTTTATCCTGATTTATGCGTTTCTGAGTAGTGTATATAGAGATGATTGCATAATAACTCAAAATAAAGTCTTACTCTTGTATATATATTGTATGCGTGTGTGGGGGGGTAGATAGGTGTTCGGGGGGGTATGTGGAGAGTTGGGAAGGGGGGGGGGGGAGGGTTTGTGCATACGGGGAGGCTGCCCGCACACAAGGTCCCAAGAGCCAGCTGGGGATGGTGGAGCAGAGGCCATGTGCAGTAGAGCTTGCCTGGGCAGTGCAGGTGCAGATGAGGTCTGCTCTTCCACCTGACTTGCAACCACCCCAGTGGTGCTCCACATGGGGCTAAGCCCACCCACTCCTGCCCACATCATGCTCCCACACCTGCCCCAGCCCCAGCTCCCCTTTAAGAATAGTGGGCTGCTCTTTGTGACCTGGTTGCTGCTACAAGCCACTGACTCCCAGCATAGTACTCTAACCCTCCCTGCTCTGTGCCAAGGGCTGCTCTCATGTTGGCCCACTGGAGCCTCTGTTAACCATCTCCATCAATTACCACGAATTTCCATCACCAGTGTTGATGGGTAGCCTCAAATTTGGCAGTGATGGTAAGCATAGGCTGCAATAATGGGTTGAGAGAACAGCCCTGAACACGGAACAGGGTGGGGCTGGGGAAGTTGCCTGCTGGAAACTGTGTAGGAGAGCAGCAGCACATGGCAGAGGAATACATGGCACAGTGCAAAGTGCCCCTCTGTTGCATGCCACCAGTCTCTGCTGCCATGGGCTGAATTCAGCCCAGGTCATATATTGCTGACCCGTCCTAAATAATCCAAACCTCGATAGTTTCAGATTGGCTTGACTGCTCCTGTCCTGTATCATTCTGCCACAGCCGAGATCAGCAGAGATGTTCAAGCGCCAGCCCCCCCCCCAATTAATAGATGGAATAATAAGGCATGGTGGGGTTTTTTTGTTTGGATGTTTTTATGGAAGTCCCACCCTGGAATTCAATCATGCCTTTGGGTCAGCTACAGACCACTTTTGTTAGCCTCCTGGACATATATGGCAAATGGCCAGAATATATTCTTTGGATAGTGGGACACTGCATTGAGATAAGGAGTGTAATACAAGTGTTAACACAGCACTGGTGGAGCTGGTGGTCACTGGCTTTGGAGCTTGCTACTGGGTAGACAAAGCCTTGGATGGGATGATATAGTTAGGGATGGTCCTGCTTTGAGCAGTGGTTGGATTAGATCCTGAAGTCTCTTCCACCAATAATTTTATATGATTATGTACTTCCATTCACCAAAGCATGGATCTGCTAATCAGTTACCTGGATCTGCAAGTTGTCATCATCAAGATACACAGAACATGTTTTTTCCTGGACATACGACGCGAGGTTGAGTTGAGATGTCAAAGGGAGTATTTTCCTGTCTGCTATGGAGTGTTGTTTTGGACTGTTTTTGCAAGTGGCTATTTATTCATCAGGGTGGGACAAGCAGTCCACTATATTAGGATGTGTCATTATAGTAAAGGATGCCATGGCATCTTGAGTATGAAATGGGCACTTATTTATATTTGTATAACCATTGCAAGATAAAGTTGTCAATGCTCTCTCTCTTCAAGTAGCACTGATGTGCAAGTCAATGGGCTTTAGTGGTTTGCACATGGCTTTTTTCAGCTTCAAGGATTAAATTATATTAACAATTTACCTCCTTATATTCAGAAATCTGAATTATATCCATGACCCTTAAACTCTATATTAGTATTTACATAATGATGGAAGAATTTCTGTTTTGTTTCCAACCTTAGGTAGAGCTTTGAAAATACTGGGAAGTATATATTAAAAGCATATATGTTAAATCCTGAAAGGCAAATCAGCACATTCAGAACTCAAAATCACCTATCAAGAAAACCTCACATTCATTAGCCATTGTTGACTCTCAGGTACATTATGAGAACCATGAAAGGTTCAAAGAGCCAGTTTCACCAAAATTAAATACTCACAAATTTAAGGATGCCTATTTTTAATATCATATGTAATAATAAAATACAGAAATTATATAAATGACTAAATAGTACAGATAATGTATATCAAGCAAATGATTCAAATTTATAATACTGTAATATTTAAAAGAAATAACAATCTGGTTAATGTTTGAGAGAATAAAAAAAAAAAAATTACTTAAAGTTCTAAAGTTTTAAAAAGCTTCTATCAGGTGGCCACCCTGTTAGGGAAAAGGACTTTTCACCTAGCTTTCAAATGAAATTTTAAAATAGAGCTTATTTTAAAGTTACATACAGATGGGCTATTCACCAAGGACTGTAGTTCAAGGCTGAAGGGCAAAGATTCTGAAAGGAACCCAAATTTGTATACACTATTGCCTGGTTCAATATAAACTCATTTCTAAATAAAGTAAAATATATATGCATAAAAGCATTTCTAATAGGTATTACTCTAATATTCATATGGCTATTTTTTATTCCATATCTGAGCTATATCTGGTCTAAAATTAGCCTAGTCTAACATCAAACCTCTAGCTCAGGGGTCAGCCAGTTATGGCCCATGGTCTGAATCCAGACCACAGTACCATTCAATCCAGCCCACAGACATGGGGCTTCAGCAGCTAGAGGGACCCAGTTTGGGTTGGGGGAGGAGGGGGAATGGGGTACATGGTGGACAGGTGCAAAGACCCAGCTGCTGCTACTGCTACTTCCCACTGCAGCTGCTCAGGGAAAATGCCTGCCACTGCTTTTCCCCATGGCGGCTTGGGGAGTGTGTCTGCAGCCAGTGCTTTTCCCTGCAGCCTTGAGAAGCGTTGGCAACAGTTGCTTTCTCCTGCTGCCAGAGACCAACGCTGGCTGCAGACACTTTCCCTGTGCAGCTGCTGGGAAAGGTGGCAGCAGTGGCTGGGTCCTGCCTCTTGGCACTGGATTTAAAGCACAAGCCTACCTCTGACCTGAATTGGGGCAATGCAGCCCACAGCCTAAAAAGGTTGCCAACCCCTGCTCTAGGTGTCCTCAAGCAACATTTAGCCTAGTTTTCCCCATTCCATCTTTCTTGAATTTTCTAAGATAGCTGACAATTTTTGACATCTTCTGGCTGGATCATTTCCTTTGACTTTTCTTCTCTTAACCTAGCTTTGGTCAAGCAAATGCTGTTAAGCAGCTGAGGTCTACACCAGTGGGTCTCAACTTTTTTTTTTTCTTCTTAAGACTCAAGGCTCCCCTAGGAAAATGCCAGCTCTTAGTTTTCACTTGTTTTTGGACTGCAGGAAAAGAATAGATCAACTCTTCTGTTGCAGAGAACTCAGAAAGACCACAATGGATCATAATGGTTTTTACCACTCTGAATTTCTATTTGAAATCAATGGGTTTATTTTATGAAACATGCTTGTCCACCTAACAGTGCTAACACTGCATGGCACCCCGTGGCACTCTTGAAAGGATCTCAAGGCATCCCAGGGTGTCACGGCATTCTCACTAAGAAATCACCAGTCTATACCATGCCCAAAGTCCACACAAGTGTGCAACCTAAAGTGAACAGTCTTATAAATTCCTCTTGACTCTCAGATTTTACTGAAGATAGGTGTATTCTCTCTACATTCTAAAGAAACTGCTTTTCTATTGCACTCCCATCCCTGACAATTTCAATTTTCTCAGTGGTCTTTCTACCTAGATCCTTTATTTTGTTTTTTAATTCAGACGCTCACAATTTGCTGTGGTTAGTTCTTGAAGAGGATGAGATGCACAAAGACTCAAAGGGTGCGTCCCCATAAATGGGAACGTGTGTTTCCCAAGGGACAACTAGCAGCGGCACATATTTGTGCTAGGTGTCCCCAGGCATGCCCCTGCACATACACTTTGGTGGGGCCCCAGCAGCCTTACCTGGGGTCCTGGGGGGTCCCCCAGGGCAGCAGCAGCAATCTGGGCACGCAGAGCCTGGCCAGCAGCCAGAGCATGGCTAGCTAGGCTCCGGTTTCTGGTGGCACATGCTGCATCCGCATGCAGCACCCCACTTTAGATTCCGGGATTTCCCAGTATCTCATTTTGCCGCTCCACTGCAAATATACAGCACAGCGAACTGATTCACAAGTACCATGTGCATTTCATGGCGTCTCAGAAGGCTCTGAGGTGGCACAAACTGCACGTTCCTGCTCACCGGGACATGGCCAAAGTTGCTAACAGGCATACTACTGAGATGCTTTGTACAGATAGTACCTCTGCTTATAGAATTACCTTAACTATTACTACTCAGGGATCTGCTAACACAGCCTTGAAAGTCCATATTTATAGCACAAGAAGAAACAGCTTGAGAACCCAAAAGTATTCATCAGATTTGATAGCAGTTCCATCCAGGATTATAAAATATTTCTTGCAACAATAACAAAATGTATATTAAAAAAAAAGTCTGGGAACTAGTAAGATGCTTGCTAAATTTAAGTGTTCAGATCACTTTGCTTTTATACTCCAATCATTCTCCCATCTTCCCACCTGCATTTTGTCTATTTATTATCATCTCTGTATACAAGGGGAATTTAGTTTTCAGTGACGTTCCCATGCATAGTAATGATACTATACAAATATGTATAATTTGGGGCAAAAGGTATCTGAGGCCACTACAGTCCAACTTGTAAATTCTTATTCATCCTGCGGCTTCTCTCAGGTTATATAGTAATTTAACTTAGTCCCATTACCAGGAACTATATGCAGAGTAAATGGTTACTCAGTATAAATAAGATGGCAGTATCAAGTTGTGAATATAACTAATATGTAGCCTTCTTCATAGTTCCAAATGAAGAACAAAGGTTAGCTATTGAGTAGGACAGATGTAAGCAACCTTTTCCAGTTGTGGGTTGGAATGACCCCCTCAGGTTGGTGATGGAAAGCAGGTACAAGGACCCTGCCACTGTCTCCAGCATGGAGACAGCACCTGCTGCAAAATGCTGCCAAAGCCCCCCAAGTCCACAGGCCTGATCCAAACTGGCCTGTGGGTTGCCGACCTCTGGAGTAGGAGACTGTAGTTGGAAGCAATTATAAGAGAGCGTTAGAAGTTGGCTCTTTGCTTTGGTGAGGCATTTTAAAAGTCTCTCTCTTTATGAGTCTTTTAAGAGCTTTTAAAATGCCTCTGAGTCAGATCAGAGCTTCTGCTTATAGATCTACACTGCAAGAAGACAATATAATTCTGATGCAACTAGATATGGGAGCCTTTGCCTTGAAGACTGCTGTGGGAACTTTGCAGGTGGCTGTGTCCCTCTAATGAGTGGTAGCTACTCACCCAGTGCATTAAGGAACGGGATGGAGAGTCACTGAGAACGTACTGAAGACTAGAAACGCTTTTATATGCTTTTAACTGGATTGTGGGACTCTGTCTTTGTCACTTCATCTCAAAAACGGAAATGACTGGGTTAGAGCTGGTTCAGAAACAGGTACCGAGAACCATGAAGGAGCATGGAAATATCTTCTATACAGAGCTTGAAAAGGACAAGTCTGATTATCTTGTCCACAGGGGATGAGCATAATGAGAGGAGAAAGGTGAGCAGCGCCCAGAATAATGAATGGTGAGGGAAAGGTGGAGCTGGAGCTTCTGTTCACCCATTCATAATGCAAGGCACCTATGCCAACTCAAAGATTTCACATTTAAAATGTCACACACATTTCTGCTGCAGCACTTCCTGCTTGAGATCCAGCCCCCCTTTCTGAGACCCTGAGTTCAGCGGGATCCACGTGTGACTGGATATTAAGCTGCATGATGAGTTGAGGCACAAGAGTCAAGACTAAAAACAAAGGAAACCCCAAACCCAACAGTTATTGCAGCAAGGCTGAGATGCCAAGCATCAGTCAGCCTCCAATTCATGGGAAAGAGGAAAAATACCTTCCCTTGGCTGTCTCGGGAGCCTGGCACCTTCCTCTGAAGCATCTGATGCTTGATACTGCCCGAGGTAGGAGCCTGGACCATGAGGCTGATGCAACATGCCCACGGGTGTCACCAGCACAGGCCACAGGGTGGGGGAAGGAGCCTGCCAAGGCAGGGCCCGGCACCCTGTCAGCACTGTACCTGGACTCCTGGTGACCCTGGACGAATTTTCAGATCACTTTGCTTTTATATGGTGATCATTCTCTCATCTTCCTGCCTGCATTTTGTCTGTTTATTATCATTTCTGTATATAAGGGGAATTGAGTCCTCAGTGAAGCACCCATGCCCCCCCTTTGCTAGAGATCACAATAATAATAACCATCATTATTTTCACCATTTTCGGGCCCCCTTTCTGTCTGGACCTGGGACAGCTGCCTGACTCACCCACGACCCCTTTCCCACGTGTTTGCGCTCACCTGGTGAGGTCCAGGAAGGAGTCCACGGTCTCCTTGCTGGTGGCCACGGTGTCCTCCAGCCCCAGGGCATTGGTGTTGAGGGACGCGGCACCTGCCCCAGGGCGGATGATGAAGGCCAGGGCCACGGCCAGCCCCGAGGCCAGCAGGGTGGTGCCCAAGAAGTAGGTGATGGCGATGCCGCCCAGCTTGCCCAGCGCCCGGGTGTCCAGGCTGGCGGCACCGGACACGAGGCTGCACACCACCAGGGGCAGGATGATCATCTTGAGCATGCGGAGCAGCATCTCGCCAGGAAAGGCCAGGTAGGCCACCTGCGGCCGGGACAGCTCCAGGCGTCGCACGGCCGCGCCCAGCGCCACGCCGCCCAGCACCCCGGCCACGGTGAGCAGCACCAGGCAGTTCCTGCGCGCCCAGCGCCCGAAGCCCCGCAGCCGCGCGCCCAGCGCCCCGGGCCCGGGCTCCCCCAGCCCCGCCACGGTGCAGCTGCTCTCCACGTAGCCGTTCAGGCTCTCGCCCGGCTTCGCCATGCCGCCGCCGCGCTGTCCGCCTCCCCCCAGCTCGGCCGGCAGCGGCTGCAACGCCTGCAGCAAGACCCCGCGCAGCCCGGGATGATGCAAGGCTGCGCGCGCCCCGCCCCCGCGCCCGCACCAGCCAATCGCCGCCGCCCCTGCTGCGCGGCCGGGGCCGGGGCGTGGCGGGGGCGCTGCCGCGGGTGCTGGGAGCAGGCCTGTGCAAGGGCGGGGGTGCACGTAGCGGGGTCCCTGTGTGTGTGTGTGTGTGTGTGTGTGTGTGTGTGTGTGTGTGTGTGTGTGTGTGCGCGTGCAGGGTGGTCTGTGGGAGGGCTGTGTGTATACATGTGTAGGGGAGCATCTGAGTGTGTGCAGGTTGTATACGTATGCGTGGGGCAGGGCATCTGAGTAGGGGGGTGAACTTGTATGGAGCGTATGTGGAGAGGGTGTGCACGTGTGGGGGACGGATGGGTGTCTATGGGTGTGGAGGGGTGTGTGCATACACATGTGTCTAAAGGTGTGGAGGGAGGTGTGTGTGCAGGTGTGTGAAGGGGAGTGCATGTGTGTTTGTACATGTGCGTGGAGGGAGGGGGTGTGAAGGTGGGTGGGCATACATGCTTGTCTGGAGAGATGTGTGCACGTATGCATTTATGTATGTACACGTGTGGGGGGAGGGGTGTGTATGTATATGTGTGTGGAGGGGGGTGTACAAATGTCTAGAGAATTGGGGGTGTGCACATGTGGAGGAGGTTGTGCAGGGGGGTGCATGGAGGGGTGTGCATACATGCGTGTATAGAGAGGTGGGTGGGTGAGTGTACATATGTGGAGGGGGGTATGGAGGGGTGTGTGAACATGTGCGTGTCTGGAGGAGTGTGTGTGCGTGGGTGGGTGTAGTGGAGGGGGTGTGTACATGTATATGAGGAGGAGAGCGTGGTGGTTGGTGCATTTGTATGAGGACCAGGGGAATCAGGCCAGAGCAGGGAGGGGGAAGCAGGGCTCACTCCACACCGCCGCTGGGGTATATTCAGGACATGTCCCTTCCTTGCCTGCCAACTCCCCTTCACCATAAAAGGCCACCGGGAGAGACTTGCTGGCTGTGTGCCAGGATACCAGTACAGTGGGACAGGAGCTGGGCAGCACTGGGGGGCACCAAGCCCAGGCCCTCTCCCAAAGCTGAGGCTGTCTGCCCTGCAGCAAAGGAGCCCTGCAGAGCCCTGGCACTGTTAGGGAGAAAGGCAGAGTAGATCACACCATACAGACTAAGTGAATAAGAGATACATGAGAGAGAGAGCACAAGCTTCGGAAACCCAGGTTCATCTCATGGGGTGCTATAAAAAGACATCAGAGAGTAGAGTATAAAGTGGAGCCAAGTGACTGTTAGAGACTCAAGGACCCTCTTCTGCTATACGTAACAGCTCATGATAACAAGAACCTAAGGGCGGAGGCTTGCAGGGACACGGCCCATGTTTCATGGTGGCAATGTTCATACACCAAGATGGTGGGAATACTGGAGAACTGGAAGGCTGGGGCAATGCTGCAAACACTCACCTCATCATAGGACCCCTGAAACTCCCCAGAACTGCTCACAGAGACAGTGTGCTCTATCTCCTGATCTGCCTGGCAACTGACTCCCCAGCCCAGCCCAGCCCAGCCCAGCCCAGCCCAGCCCAGCCCCTGGCTTGTTTACTTTTCATTCCATCCAGGAAGAGCACGCAGCAACTGCTGAAACTTCCTCAGCCTGACGAAGGGTTTTTGAACCCGAAAGCTTGCTTAATAAATATTCTCCAACTATTTGGGTTGGTCTAATAAAAGATATCATATTCACCCAAGGAACCTTGTCTGCCTATGTCCTTAGACCAACACGGCTACAACCTAAACCCCTGGCCGTGGAAATGTGCACTCACCTCTTCCCCTTTGTGGCATAGCACCTGGTCCTTCCCACCAGCTCTTTATGTTCTCCTCTGCTAGCTTTTACAAAGACAGTTATAAAAGGGAGAATGATGCTAAGTATGCCCATGTTGCATATTACTGTCATGCCCTTTTGTCAATCAGCCTGATGCTCAGGCCCAGAGCCACAGCACAAATCCACTGGGATCCTGGTTTCCTATGTGGTAGGGCCTGAAGGGTCTTGGCTGCCCCAAAATTAAAAAATAAATAAATAAAAAAGGATTTTGTCGAGACCGAGCCACCCATCCTCAGAGACATTCTCAGGGCTCAGACTGAATGATTGATGAGCCACAGAAGCCAATTGACATTTACATGAGGAGTGGAAAAGTTGTCATTGTTAGAGTAAAAGTGAGGCATTGTCCATTCTGACTCCATCTCTGTGGGCGCATCTACATAAGATGAATGCGCAGTAGTGTGCTGGGGAAAGAGCATGCTAATATGCTACTGCGCAGTAGTATTAGACTCAGTTACCCAAGTCCTAAACTTACTAAACTACTAACTAAACTAACTAAACCAACTTACTAAACTAACAACAGTTGGTTATCCAAGTGCTAACCTTAATGTGCAGTAACTACAGTGCATTAATGAATGTGTAGACACACCCTATATCTCAGAAAGGATGAACTAGAGTTAGAAAATACGCTACAGAGAAAGGCAACCAAGATGATCAGAAGAGCAGCTACCATGACAAGAGAGACAAAAAAAGGCTAGAACTTTTCAGTTTGCAAAGGAGAAGGCGGAGTGGAAATGATGGAGGTCTATCTATAAAATTATGAAGGTTGTGGACAAAGTTTCATAGTTTCATAGTTTCACAGTAGGTAGGGTCAGAAGGGACCTAAGTAGATCATCAAGTCCAACCCCCTGCCATGGCAGGAAAGGATGCTGGGGTCAAAAGACCCCGGCTAGGTGATTATCTAGCCTCCTTTTAAAGACACCAGGGAGGAGCAAGCACCACTTCCCTTGGAAGTCGGTTCAGATCCTAGCCACCCTGACTGTGAAGTAGCGCCTCCTGATGTCTAGCCTGAATCTACTCTCAGTCAACTTACGGCCATTACTCCTCGTTACTCCCAGTAGTGCTCAGGGGAACAGGGACTCTCCCATAGCCCACTGGTCCCCCCTGGCCAGTTTGTGGACGGCCACCAGATCCCCTCTCAGCCTTCTTTTGTGGAGGCTGAACAGGTTCAGGTCCCGTAGCCTCCCCTTGTAGGGCCTGCCCTGCTGCCCCCGATCATGCAGGTGGCCCTCCTCTGGACCCTCTCAATGCTGTCCACATCCCTCCTGAAGTGCAGCGCCCAGAAATGGACACGGTACTCCAACTGTGGCCTGACCAGTGTCACATAGAGGGGAAGGATCACCTCCTTGGACCTGCTTGTGATGCATCTATGGATGCATGACAAGGTGTGGTTAGCCTTCCTGACCGTGTCCCCACATTGGCAGCCCATGTTCATCTTGGAATCAATAATGACACCAAGATCCTTTTCTGCCTCTGTGCTGACAAGAAGGGAGTTCCCCAGCCTGTAGGTATGCTGCTGGTTCTTCCTCCCCAGGGGCAGTACCTTGCACTTGTCAGTGTTGAAACCCATCCTGTTCTCATCCACCCACCTCTGTAACCTGTCCAGATCTAGTTGCAGCCTGTCCCTCTCCTCCAGCGTGCCCACTTCTCCCCACATCTTAGTGTCATCCGCGAATTTGAACAAGGTGCTTTTCACCCCCTCACCCAAGTCGCATCTGAAGATGTGAAGTGAATAGGGAATTGTTATTCAAGTTCAGAATACTTGAATTAGGGGGCACTCACTGAAATTAGCAGGAGACATGTTTATAACTAACAAGAGAAAGTACATTTTTATGTAGCGCATAGTTAACTTGTGGACTTTATTGCTACAGGAGTTTATGGAAGCAGATAACTTAGCCAGGTTCAAAATAAACAAATTAATGGATGGTTGATTCATTAATAGCTATCAAACAGCTCAGTCAGGGATGTATCCTCTGGCATCTCTAAAGCAATGATGGGTGGATCCAGGAAAGGTATGACAAAATGACTGTAGATCAAGGGTGAGCAATTATTTGGGCTGGAGGTCCATTTAGGGAGTTTTGGTGATCTGTTGCCAGACGGGTTAGCACCCCCCCCCCCCCCAAACTGTGTCAGACTGGTCAGCACCCGCCTTCTGCTGCACCAGATCCAGTTAGCACTCCCTCCCCGCTCCAGCCTACAACAGCTCACCAAAACTCCCTAAGTGGTAGATAACTAGACCAGTCCAGGGACACCAGACGGTGGGGAGGGGGAGCAGGGTCTCCATGGAGAACAGCCTGGAACTCCTGCTGGCAGGTCCCGCTCAACTGGGTGGACGGGATGGGGTTGAGGACAGGCGGGGACTGGCATCCAGGAGCAGGATGGGCTGGTGGGGCCAGGATTGGGGCTGGGATCACAGGGCAGTGAAAGCATGGGGCAGGAGCCTGGGGCAGAGCTGCAATCTGCTCCCAGCAGGGCTCTGTGGTGTCACTGCCCCATGATCCTAATCCCAGCCTGACCTACCCATCCCACTCCTGGACACTGCTCCCTCCCCACCCATGGCTCCATCCTATCTACCCGGCCAAGCGTGCCCTGTCTGCAGGGGTGCCAGACTGGTCTCCATGGTCTCTTGCCTGCCTGTCCACTCCATCCGGCTCCCCTGGCAGTGGATACGGGGCAAACAAGCTGAAATGCCCAGGTATCAGGGCTGGGGCTGGCAGTGGTAGTGACAGTGATGCTGGCAGTGGCAGCTGGAAGTTGCTGCTGCCACTAGGGCTACTGGGAAACAGAGTCCAGCTGCCATACCACCCCAGCTCTGCTGCGTGCCTGGGGATGCTAGGACCAGCCGCACATGCCACTGCCTGGGCTATCCCCTGGGGCAGGCAGGGCCTAGCCCATGGTGGGCCAGATAAAATTCTTTGGTGGGCTGCAGCCCAAGGCCATATTTTGCTCACCCCTGCTCTAGATATATCCTGTTCTTAGGCTCTTCTTCTAAAGCATTCACTCCTGCCACTCTCAGAGACAAGATACTAGGCTAGATGAACAATTGGTCTGGCCCAGTATAGCAATTCTTATGTTCTTATGGTCCAGTGGAAGACAAAAAGTACAAGGCAGGACAAGCTGGGAGGAACGGACCTTGAAGGTCCTTGAAAGTGAGGACAAAAAGACAGACCTTGATGGAGTAAAATAGTGGAAACCAATGATGGAACTTAAGATGGATATGAGGTGGTTGGGGCTAAAGACATTACATCATCTGAGGAACTATACTGTGCACAGACCCAAGGGGTCCAACATAGGTATCTAGAGAAGAGGAGGGTATCAGACAGCGTGAATCCCTGAATGGTGGTTTGCCGTGTGCTGTCTGGACAAAAAGAGGAAAATAGTTCTTTGAAGTGTCTGAGGCAGCAAACTGCAATGCTTGTTCATGGCTTGCTGTGGTGGGAGAGAGGGAAGAGTTAGATAATCCCCTAAATTACATGCATGAGTGAAAGGAAAGTATACAACATCATTATCAAAAGAGACAAAGGATGTGAGAAATGAAAGCAGGTGAAATGTCAGGAATCCAGCCTGAGTGTTTTGAAGTTAATGAGATGACAACCAGGAAGAGATATGAGAAAGGCATTCAGGGACTACCTGTACATGGCAACTGGAAATATGAATCTAATGTATAGACAAACTCAGGATAGCTGCAATCTGCCTAGCTCAGCTACCAGCAGCTTCAAAAGCCATGGTGGTATGGGCTTCACTGTAAGCTACTCAAGCTGACTATGAACCCTAGCTACGTACTTGGCTAGGTGAACCCTATGCTGCCGCAGCTACTGGTGCCTGAACAGCTGACTCTAGTATATGTACATATGCTGAAATCCCTTTGCTGACTGATGCGCAGAGATAGTCTGTGACAGCAGGCCTGAAGAACAGGAAAAGTCAAAGGTGGAGAAGTAGATCCATTAATCATCAAGCTGAGATCATGTGAGTTAAGGAAACACTGAAAGAGAGAATGTAAAGAGAGGACCATGGACAAATGGAACAATCTTGATTCTTTAAAAATGTCAGGTGCCTATCCACCAATTCTGAGTAGAATAGCAAAGCAGGGGTGACATGAAATTTTCACCAAATGGATCAAAGGCTGGATAGAAAGGTGGCAATGACTGCCTAATGCATTTTGCTAGTTGTTGACATCTGCTCTGCCCATCTACAAAGGGCTTTCACTCAACAAGGACGCACCTCCAGATCACACTTTTGAAAGAGCCACCTGATACCACATGAAGAATAGCTGCAGTACAAAAAGAAAATCCCCACAAATCATGTACCATTAGTTATAACATACCATCCTTCCCTGGAACCTATATGGAAAATCTTCAAATAACTGCAACCCATTCTAGAAGACCCAGTTCTTAAATAGATCTTCCCAGAACCACCCATCCTAGCCTTTAAACAAGCACCAAACTTTGCCAATCTCATCACCAGAAGCAAACTGTCTATGGCCCAAAGCACACCAAATGGATCCATACCATGCCGGAACAAGAAACGTAAAACCTGACAATGCATCTCCACCACTCCCACAATAACCACATCCTACAACTGAACCATCAGCATTCCTGGATCTTATACCTGCACATCCAAAAATGTAATATATCTCATCCAGTGCACTAAATGTCCTGATGGAAAATATGTAGGAGAAACCAAACAACAACTGTGCACCAGAATGAACGCACACTGAAAATCTAGCAAAGACAAGAATACCCAATTCCCTGTGGGTGCACACTTCTCACAAGACAACCATTCTCTCTCCAATCTCTCATTTCTAATCCTCAAAAGGAATTTGCAAAACACCTTTTGTAGATGAGCCTAGAACTTCACTTCATAAATCTACTGGATACAAAAAATCATGGACTAAATACAGACATTGGATTTGTGGCACATTATAACCTGCCTGCCATCCAATAACCCCAGGTAAACTTTCTACATTTTACCAGCTACGTTCTCTCACCAGGTCAACATTCCCCCTTCCCCCTCCACCCACCTGTCTTACACCTATTGTCTCCCATCACTTCTGATCCTTATTGCCAAGCATTTGCATTTTCACAAACCTGCATTTTGCATATTGGCTTCTATTCCATTCAGGAGAACACAAAACAACAGCAGACTCTTCCTATACCTGAAGAAGGGTGCTTGTGCCCTAAACCCTGCAAAAAACAATTTTTCCAACTATTTAGTTGGTCTAATAAAAGATCACATTTACCCGAAGAACCTTGTCTGTATCTAAAATTAACACTTTCTGGGCTGTTTAAGGGTTCTTTTTTGTCACCAAATACTATAGCCTTAAATCAGCTGATGGATTAAAGGATAACACAGAATGTCAAGTACCATTACAGGAAACTTCTCACCCATAAAATGTTGGCAGCCATTGGAGTGAGGCATTCACAGAGCTTGGGACTTTAAGCAAGCTGAGAAAACCTGGTTGCTGGTGAAAAAAAGGGACCATTCAGAATTGTTTTAGGCACATTTTTTAGGAATGAATTTAAAGATTTTTGAGTTCTCACCTGATCATATTTAACATTATGAAAATGATGCAGTCCCATTTGAAGTTCTGAGTATGGGAAAGGATGAGTTTGTTGATTTTGCTAATACAGTGATGAACAATGCAGAGTAGCCCCATGAGGATATATATCCCAAATGAGGATATAGTTGCTTCAGTGCAAATGTATCAGGATGAGTGCCAACAAGCTGAAAACAACAGAGCAATGGCAAGAAGGTGAATTATGTTGTGAAGCCTATATCTCATCTAGTTTGCAGGGGTGTTGTCAGCATGTGTGAAAAATTACAGGGTTTTTTTGTCCACTATCAGCTATGTGATATTATGAAGGAAGCAGATAAGCATTTGGACAGGTTAATGTCACCTATTAGGAAAAGTATATATTTCCTGTACAAAACAGATAATCCTGAAATAACTTTAACAAGAAATAGTATTGTTCTCAAACTGTTGACAGTTTCTTTGCTGCCTTTTTAATTTCATTAGTATATTATTGAGCTACTATTAAATGTACTGGAAAATGTTAGAATATGAAAATAGTAGATATTATATGCATTAGAAAATAAATGCTCTGAAGAAAGTGTACACAAGTGTGAACATCCAAAAATATAATTGAAACTGTTTTGTTAAAATATGCATACTTGTTAGTAAGCTTTCAGTGAAGCAGCTATTGCTCATGTGGTTATCTTGCTTGCAGTGCTTGCTTGCTTCATTTTGGTTCAACCGTTTATGTCGACATAAATGTTGTGGGATATAGAATATGAACACAAATAGGAAGGACTGTAGTACAGTTTTTCCGTTTCTTCATGTGGTTGTTTGGCAGCTAAACTAATGCTTGTGAAGCATACTGAGACCTTCAGAGAGAAGGTATTATGGGAATAAAAGCAGTACCATTGTTAGTTGTGACACACAGAAATTATGAGCTAGCCCCTTACATGTTAGAATAACCCAAGGATATTGACCATGGAGGCAACTTAAGGTTTCCTATTATGTTCACAACCGTGTAGCAGCTAAACTGTGACCGGGTAAAGTAGCTCCATATTACAAGGTCCACAGAGGGCTTTCCAGTTTTGGACAGCTCCAATGTCCTCGATTCTAAGAAGGACTTTTGGGGGAATTTTCAAAATTTCTGGTACCTCGGGACTGCTCTTTTATGAACTGCCTCCCAGATAACTGAGATCCTCTAGGACAATACAGCTTACAAACCCTGCAATGCATGACTGTAGAACAAACTGTAGAACAAACTGCCAAAGGAAACAAGACTAATTTAATGTCTGATCATTTTTAGAGTGTGTTGTAATAACCCATCCTCTGATAAAGCACTCATTAGAACTTGAAGATAGATAAATAAAGATATACACTATTTTTCCTTGTGTATGTTTAATCAAATTGGTCTATCTATAATACAGCACTATATGCATATATATGTGGAATCCAAACAGATTGAAAAAAAAATATGTTTGCTCAAAGGTTACCTCCTTTCCTGAGAATTGGTCAGTATTTTCTGATTTGATGAGACAGTCTGAACCAATTTAAGCACTGTTGTATTTCTTTGCAGACTCAGCTCTGTAAGGTTTGGCCAACAGAGTTTAAGAAGAGTTAAACTTTATTTCCGTTATTGTCAGCAAAATGCAGTCTAGCAGAAAACTCAACATAAAAACAACTATAATATGCTTGCTTTTCAAATAGACCAGACTCATTAAACAAACAGAAATGACAGGCTATGAGAGAGGAATAATCCCAAATGAATACAATTCTTCTCCACCACCAGGATGGAGATTTTGATAAAATGCTAGGGCTTTATCACCAATGGACACCTCAGTGCAACATATAGATCTTCAAATTATGTTGCTCCAACCCTGCTTTCTTTTCTCAGGTAAAGATCCATTGACTTCAGCAGGAATTTTACCCGAGGAATCTACTGCAGGATCATACCACATATCTGTAGTAATGAACAACCCATTTGCAAAAAAACTTTCAGCACGAATGAAATAGGGATTAATCTGGTGCAAGAGGCCAGGAGCAGAATAAGTCAGCAAGTCAATGTGAAAAGAAGTTTTAATTGAGTGGAAGTAGTATTTCTCAACTGAAGGCCAGTGAACAAAGGGAGATGAGTGGTTGGCAGAGGTGGGTCTGAAGCCCCTTGCTCCTCAATGACTTGTAATGGGATCGGGGTGCTGTCTGAACATAAGAAATGTCACTTTGCTGCTCTTATAGATTCATAGATTCATAGATGTTAGGGTTGGAAGGGACCTCAAAAGATCATCGAGTCCGACCCCCTGCATAGGCAGGAAAGAGTGCTGGATCTAGATGACCCCAGCTAGATGCATATCCAACCTCCTCTTGAAGACCCCCAGAGAAGGGGAGAGCACCAGCTCCCTTGGGAGCCCGTTCCAGACCCTGGCCACGCTAACTGTGAAGAAGTTCTTCCTAATGTCCAGTCTAAAACTGCTCTCTGCTAGCTTGTGGCCATTATTTCTTGTAACCCCCGGGGTCGCCTTGATGAAAAAAACCTCACCAATTCCCTTCTGTGCCCCCGTGATGAACTTATAGGCAGCCACAAAGTCGCCTCTCAATCTTCTCTTGCGGAGGCTGAAGAGGTCCAGGTGCCCCAGTCTCTCCTCATAGGGCTTGGTCTGCAAGCCCTTAACCATACGAGTGGCCCTTCTCTGGACCCTCTCCAGGTTATCCGCATCCCTCTTGAAGTGCGGCGCCCAGAATTGCATGCAGTACTCCAACTGCGGTCTGACCAGCGCCCAATAGAGGGGAAGTATCACCTCTTTGGATCTATTCGTCATGCATCTGCTGATGCATGATAAAGTGCCATTGGCTTTTCTGATGGCTTCGTCACACTGCCGACTCATGTTCATCTTGGAGTCCGCTAGGACTCCAAGATCCCTTTCCACTTCTGTGCCACCCAGCAGGTCATTTCCTAGGCAGTAGGTATGCTGGACATTTTTCCTCCCTAGGTGCAGCACTTTGCATTTCTCCTTGTTGAACTGCATTCTGTTGTTTTCTGCCCACTTGTCCAACCTGTCCAGGTCTGCTTGCAGCTGTTCCCTGGCCTCTGGCGTGTCCACTTCTCCCCATAGCTTTGTGTCATCCGCAAACTTGGACAGAGTACACTTCACTCCCTCGTCCAAGTCACTTATGAAGACATTAAAGAGTATAAGGACCGAGCCCTGCGGGACCCCACTGCCCACACCCTTCCAGGTCGAAACCGACCCATCCACCATGTCTCTCTGGGTGCGACCCTCTAGCCAGTTCACCACCCACTGGACTGTGTAGTCATCCAAGTCACAGCCTCTTAACTTGTTCACCAGTGTGGGGTGGGATACCGTATCAAAGGCCTTCCTGAAGTCTAAGTATACGACATCCACCCCTCCTCCTGTGTCCAGGCATTTTGTAACCTGGTCATAAAAAGAGACCAGATTAGTCAGGCACGATCTGCCTGCCACAAACCCGTGCTGGTTTCCCCTCAGCATAATTTGTCCTGCTGGGCTCTCGCATATGTGAGCCTTGATAATTTTTTCAAAGACTTTGCCAAGGATGGAGGTGAGACTGACTGGCCTATAGTTGCCCGGGTCCTCCTTCCTCCCCTTCTTGAAAATGGGGACCACATTGGCCCTTTTCCAGTCCTCCGGGACTTGGCCCGTGCGCCACGAGCATTCAAATATTCCCGCCAGTGAATATTTTGACCTCTTGTCAGTAGGTACAGCCTTAGGCATTCACTCTCCCCTTTTCCTTTCTTGTGCAAAAGTCAAAGGAGTTACATAAAGGTAAGGTGATATATATATATCACCTTACCTATATATATATATATATATATAGGGCTGTATCTGAAATGCAGATGCAGCAAAAATTTAGCATGGGATGTGTATTAACAAGCCTGCAGTACTGTGCAACAGGATTGTGCATTAGACAGCATAGCCCTATTTAGCTGCATTCCCTGTGAGTTGCCTGCCCTCCTCGCAGGGAGTACAGGAGCTGCTCTCCACAAGTACTAAAGATGGCCCACATCATCTCTAGGACATTTCTTTGTGCTATGGTACAGGGCAGCAGGAGCAGCACATGCTTTGTTATTTGTTGAACTCCATAAAGCATGAGTGGTGTGTCTGGGAACTCCAGTGGTCTACATGTCTCAGAAGCACCTAGCAGAACAGTACCTAACATAAAGCAGCCCTAAGCATTAGCACAATGTAAATATATCTGTAAATTATAACAGGAATAATGCAGGTTGGTGCCTTAGATACACAGTATAATATTTAATATGTAACTGTTTGTAAATTGAATCTCACTAAGGACACTGCTACGTTACCTGTTTGGTATTCTTCTTCAATTGAAATGTCATCTTTTCAAGAGTTTATTCATTTCTATGAATAACTAATACTAATATATTGTTGTCAAAGGCTCTGGTGCTGAGTGCAAAATATAACCTGAGATAGTTAGCTATGAAAAATCAGATACAAGAATTAGTCTAAAGATGGAAGAAAATCTCTGTGAGAAATTTAAGAGTAATTCATTTCCACCAATTTGAAGAAAGGAATGAGGCTTTGGTTGATTAAAAAAAATATGTAGATATTATTCTAAACATTTAAAAAAATGTGTGATTGACAATGTCACAGTACAGTAACTGGCACCTTACAAGCCGGCATGCTCTGTTAACTGGCATGCCAGCTTGTAAGGTAAAGTGAAACCGGAAGTGCCCACTGTGGCACTTCCAGTTTCTCTGAGCCCCCACAGCTCAGGGCAAAGCAGCCTGCACTGCCGAGCCCCCAGAGCCTGGGGGCATAACAGGCTGCACGGGGCCCGCCTCCTGTCCCATGGGGGCCACAGGGCCCACAGGAGAGTTGGAGATGCTGTGGGAGAGTTGATGATGCCGCGGGAGGGGTGGATACAGCGGGAGAAGTGGCAGTCCAAACAGGCAAGGATGCATGAGTGGTGAGATGCTGGGTAACAGAGCTTTTACTGTATTATACTGCCCCATTTTGTTACTTGGCCTTGTTTAATATGGAGTGCTTTAAAGACATTGAGGCAGGGCCACCAGTTTTAAAAAATAAATGAAGCTTTCATTAATTTAAATAGTTCATAGAACTGGCATACATATAGATAGGTAAAGCCTATTGTTCCTTGTGTATGTTTGTTCAAATTGGTCTATCTATAATGCAGCACTACATGCAAATACATGTGGAATCCAAACAGATTGAAAAATAAATTTTAGTTTGCTCAAAAGTTACCTCCCTTCCTCAGAACTGGTCAATATTTTCTGATTTGATAAAATAGTCTAAACCAATTTTGGATTTTACATGCATATTTACTTTGGAGTTCATTTACGCACTGTAATACTTGTTTGCAGACTCAGATAGAAGGTTCAGGCAACAGACTTTAAGAAAAGTTAATTTTTTCCTCTCATGTCAGCAAAATGCAGAAAATAGTACAAGTAAGAGCAGAGATAGTGTAGTAGCAGAAAACTCAACATAGAAACAATATGCTTGCAGAGTTATTACACAAACAGAAGTAATTGGCTATGAGAAGAGAATAATGAGAAAAAAATAATCCCAAATGACATCAAGAAGCAAATCCCGGTCTGACATGATGTACCAAGAGGTGCTGGTATCAGATGGTAAAACCTTCATATTTTATGCATGAGTCTTGTGCTTGAGGTGAATCAGTGCTATGTAGCAGATCAGAAAATGCCATCTGAACTGGGATGAAGCAAGGATGTGTCATTGCCCCAACTCTGTTCTCCACTTTTTTTTGACAGTCATCGTGGTCCTCATTAAAGACGCTCATAAATTCCTTCTGGAATTGACACAGAATACCAAACGGATGGAGAGTTACTCAATCTGGGACATTTTTGGTCAAAGACCAAAGTACTCAAAACAACTGCCCTTGACCTTCAATATACCAACAAGTGTGCCACCCTTATGCACACTAAGGAAAACCTCCAAACCATGCTGGATCTTTTTGGAGAAGCCTACTGTAACCTTCCGTGCCTATCCTGCAGCGTCGCACATTTGGATTCTTCTCGAAATTCGCCGTGGCTTCTTGGGCTACATGGCCAGGGAGTGACCTCGGATCAATTCCCCCAGGGGTCTCTCCTGCCACGTCTTTGATGGTAAATAGTTTCCTATTGGATGGATGATGTCTGGTCCCAGCTCCCCTGGTACTTTCCCTCGGTCGTCCTAATGGTATTTCTTCTCAGGGCTCCACCTCCCCTACACCCTGCCTAATGCCAACTGTGGTGTTGTCCGTCAGGGTTGATGTTCTGGCCAATCCCGGGTGCTCAGTCCCTTAGGTGCTGCAGTCATTGGCCACTGATGGTATTCATACCGAGAGTCTCCCACGGCTCCTCATTGCTCCTGGCTTACACAGCATCTGACTCTGCCCGGGCTTCAACCCCACTTGCCATGTCATTTCCTCCCCGGGTGTGGTACCTGCCATCTGCCGTCCGCATCAGAGTTCCATCTCTGTTGCTCCTGCCAGTGTCCCAGTTGCTGCTGCTGCTGTCCTCCATCCACGCCAGCCCCGTGAGTGACTCCTTGGGCCTTCGTTGGCCCAGTGTCCCCACTGTGCTGCCCTTCCATGGGAGCCACCATGTCCCCTCATCAGGAGCATCTGGGTGTCCTGGCTCCTCTGAGCCTGTTGGGAACACTGCTTCCGGTTCCCCCAGCTTCCTTCCTGCCAGGCCTTTTATTTTGGCACTGGGTGTCCGCCTGGCCAATCGCCCCGGCACACTTTTATAAAAAGCACCCAGGCAGATGTGGGAGCCATTCCCAGCTCCTCCCGGCTCCACCGTGGGTTTTCCCTTTGATCTTCGCCTGCGGCAGCAGCTGCCATGGTTTCACTCTTGCCACAATCAGCTGCTGACATGATGTCCCACTGCCTCTCCGCTAACTCAGGTAAGTTTTCTCCACACCTACCAATCTTTGAGCCTCTTTCTCAATGTCAAGAAGACTGAAGTGTTCTATCAGCCTACCCCAAGCCATGAAATGACCCCCTCCCCAAATTACCATTGAGGGAAAGACCCTGGGCTTAGTAGAGCACTTCCCCCACCTCTCTCAGAGAGTGTACATTGATGAGAAGATCCAGCACAGGAACTGGTGTGCAAGTGCCTCCTTTGGGAAATTGCTTCAGTGTGATCTCTGGAAAGACTTCTCCTCTATGGATGTTAAATGTGGGTAACCTACTATCGTCATCTCAAGAGCCTGGAGAGGTATCAACAATGCCTTTGGAAAATCCTCTACATCAAATGGGAAGGTTGCCACACAAATGCCAGCATCCTTGTTGAAGCCAATGTTATCACCATTGAGTCAATGATCCTCAAGCCCCAACTTCACTGGACTGGACAGTGTGTACAGAAGCCCGACTCTTAACTCCCAAAACAGGTGCTCTGCTCCCAGCTTAGTAATGATCTGAGATCTCACAGCGGTCAGAGGATACACTGCAAGGACACATTGAAAGCATATTTCAAGAAAACAGATGCCAACATCAAGAGCTGGGGAGGAGCTGGCTGCTCACCAGTGCCAATGGTGCCACAACCTCAGCTGAGCAGCAGCCCATTTCTAGGTGAAGTGTCTCATCCTTGAAGCAGAGAAGAGAGAGCAGAGGAAGGAAGAAGGGAGAAATCCTGGCCTATGGCTTTCCCCTGCAGAAAAACCTGCAACTTCTGCAGACAGGTCTGCAGCTCATGTACTGGACTCTTAAGTCACCTCAAGACTCATTGAGGAGCAGTGGTAGAGATCATCCTCAAATTGAGGGACTGCTGCTGCCGCTGACATGTACACTTTCTTAGGAGAACTTGTTTTCTAATACATTTAATAACTACATTGAATCTTCTAATATTTTCCAATACATTTAACTGTAGCACAATACTACTGAAGTTTTCATGTTTAATTTTTTCTACTTATTCAGTTTTGTTTGTTTCCTTTTTCCCTCCTTTCAACTTTTTCCTTCTTCCCATTTGTTCTAAAGAAAGGGAGAGAATGGAGGGAAGGAAAAATGATACTCCAAAAGAAAACATAAATAGTAAGGTTCATGATATTATTCTCTGATTCTGTTTAAAAAAACAAACAATTCAGAAGAACAAAAATCTTCCACCAAAATTCCATGTTTGAAAAACCATCTTTGAGCCAATACATTTTGACTAGCTAAAGAGACAGATAAAGCATGAAACTTCATCTCCAAAATGGGAATGTTTCATTTATATCAACCTGCCTTCAGTGTTCTTTGGTTAAATGCAGTGGAAAAGCAGCAAATTGGCTGTTGACTTCAGTCCTGGAGCACATGGACAGAGGTCCCAGGAATTTAAGTGAGGCTGCCCTTGTAAGCTGGTGCTCACAGACATGAGTGAGACACAAGACAAAGAGAAAAACCTGGGACAATAATCAAAGGACTGTGAGTGAGGAGAGATTGTAAGAGAGAATTAAGCAAAGAAGGATTAAACAAGGAGGAAGCTGATTTAGATGAGAGATTTACCATTGTACAATGGACAGCCACTATTGTCCTGCTATATTGCAAATTTTATTATAGGAAATCTTTTTCTCCTCCAAGTTTCACTGGTAGAGGTATAGTATGTGAGTTTATAGCTCTAAATGAAAAATACATTCATGAACATGGTTCAGATTTGATTTTTTCCCCATTTTTATTGTTGCTCTAACAAGTTATATACACCAATTTTTTCAATACTGAAACACGCTGCCCTTTTTTCATGCAAATGCGAGCAATCCCAAAGAAGTCCAAAGTTATCTGTGCCTCTATGTTCTGTGTGAGCCCATGGATGACTGCAGAGATTAGCACTGAAGCCTGCTGATTTATTCAGTGGTGAGATTGACCAGTCTGTTATGCCATGTTGTCTTTTCAGTGCCAGTGTGGATCTTGACAGCTTTCCAGTGAATGAGTTCATGAGTTTACTACGTCTGTCGGCCTGGCTCTACTAAATTTGGATTTATACGTTCTCTGTGGTCACATAAGGAATTATTTGGCTCAGGGGGCTTTCAACAGCACATGACTGTTCCCAGAAAAGCAGCAACGGGTCTATGAGGCGGTACCTGATCTAGGCTGCAAGAACAGCTCTGCTTATAACAAAATACTCTTCCTTCTGTTTTGGAGAAACTTGGACAAACTCCCTCTCCCTTCTACCCGGGTATTTGGTTAGGAATGGTGAAGGAAAGAGAATGGATGGGGAAGTCCAGATGATTTTCAGCAGATTTTGCTGCATGCTCATGCACACACTTTAGTCTAACTCATCATTTCTGGGTATGACAAGGATTCTCTGACAAAGTTCCCTCTTCCTCCTGGCCCCACATATCTTCCCAGCTTAGAGGCCTCCATTCAAGTGGAGAATGAACTTCATAATGCCTAACCTGTGACCTAGTGGTTTGAAAAGTGTGCAAGGAAATAGATTATGTAAATTCAAACTCTGTTGGGGAAGGCCTAGATCCTGAATTTCCTGATTCAAAAATTTCTTGACAGGAAGTTCATATTCAGCTCCAGAACTAAACTTCATGGCTGCCCTTGATACTTTGGTTTGAATTTGAACACCGCAGCACTATTTGCCTTAACAAGTAATGATTCTATACCAGAACTTAATTTGCAATTTTGTTGATGATGGAGGAGGCAGAATGGACTTCAGTTTGTTCCTTCATGGCATTTTAAATCATAAACATTTTAAAGAGTGGAGTACATAAAGTAAAGTATTGAGTGAAAAAAAAGTTTGTTGCTTTATTTAAGTATCTATGCAAGTGTACTGACTTATCTATAGTGTTTTTAGTTAAGGCTAGACACATCACAGAAAATGGGTAAGAATCCCCACAACTCCTAAGTAGAGCTAACTATGCAGTGCTGGCAGAGGAAAAAATTTCTTACAGGCCTATACCCGCGAGATGCTAAGTGCACCTTCTTTGAGGTTTCCTCTGTTTTAAGTATTCGGTTTTAAGTTCAGGGAAGTGAGCAGATCTATTGAGTGATTTTCTCACAATCACTTAGATGACCATATCCAGATTTTAGTTTGTTGATACATTGACAAGTTCTGTTGGAGGTCAGCTAGAGAGAGGATTCCATAAGAAGCACTTCTTCCGCTTTTGATTAAATTAGTTCAAAAACTGAAAGAAAGGCGACTGACACTTTCTACTATGTCACACTTAAAGAAAAGATGGAAGCTGTTGGGGGGAATTTATGGTTCCCAGATTTTCTAGGTGAATTTGTGCCACCCTGGCACAGGTTAGAACACCTTAGGAGCTGCTCTCATCTATGCCAGTTGTCTACAATCCCTACATAACTTCATGCCAGCTGTATATAGCTGGGGTACAGGCTGCTCTAACCATGTCTCCTCCCTTCTTTCCTGCCTCAGTATACCCCATGTTCTGAGGCAAGCAAAACTGGTTTTGCAGCAGTTGGAAGCTGCCCTATGCCAAAGGAAGTCTGAGCTGTGCATGCCTAGCTATTCTCTGGCACCTTAATGCTGCTAAGGCATAACAAAGAATCTGGTCCCGTGTGATAAACAAACCTGTCAGTGTCTTGGGTCAGGGTTTGCATTCCCTGAGACCATTTCAGAAGTTTAAAGCTGTTTGATGATTTGACCCGCTAAAAATGTTTCTTTAAAGGAGCCTGAATAGAAGAGCTCTGTAACTTGAGTTATTCAGGAGAAAAGTCTGCTCCCCCAGGGGCCATTGCTTTGTGTGAGACTGCTGAGAACATTTACAGACCACATGAAAGGCAGTGATCTCTAAATGGGGAAAATTCAACTCCCCAGAGGAGATTTAGCAGAGTGACCTGGACAATATCCAGGGCACTTCCTAAGGTATAGACTTTAGCTTGGCCAAAAGACAATACTGTTACCTGAAATGCCAAAACATTTGGATGGTGTAACAGGGGGCCTTCCTGGGACTGATTAGCAGTTGGCCCACCCACCTGTTTCTGGGCTAACTGCCTGCCTCTCTTGCTTGCCATGCCTTGTTGTTTAATAACTGGTGTCTTAGTTAGGCAGGATGCTCCTCTTTGGTGGCCCTGTTCTCCTGGACCTATGTATGCAGCTCCAACCACCCCTGTACTGCATCACAAGCCTCACAGATGACACACACACACACAATGTTCCCATGACTGGTGCTCCCAGGTTTCACAGGGACTCCCTCCCTCCCTCCCTGAAGCAGCAGGTTATTGTGCTCTTACTTGCTGCAAATGTTGACCCCCCACCCTTGGCCTCCTTGCAGTGGAGGACTTACCAGGGTCAGGACTTGCCCCTAGCTTCCTGGCTGAGCCCCCCTATTCGACCTCAGGCCCAACTATGGCCTCAGGTATCTGAAAAACATACCTTGGCCTACTCCCCTCACATGAGGTTCCTCCTATCCATACTCTAGGGCCTCTATACCACACCCCACCCGGGGGTCTTCTCATCATCCTCACAACTAACTACTCATGGGGCTGGCCCTTGTGCTGCCCTTCAGGCTTACTCCCAGTTCAGCCCTACTCAGCCACCTTCATGCACAGCCCTTCAGGCCTACTCCCATTTAAACCTATTCTGTGCAGGGCCCCCTACTTCCCTGCCCTTTCAGGGCCTTCACACCTGCCCTCTCTCTCCAGGACCACATACCTATCCCCCAACCAAGGGCCTTCGGGGTCTTCCTCCCCTACAGGCTCAGGTGGCCTCAGCTGTGCCCGGCCCTTGTACCCACCAAGTTGTTGGGGCTGGGGTTAAGGCGCCCAGACTCACCTTCCACCAGGGAGGGCATTCCATGTGTAGCAGAAAGCCCCCTTTTCCTCTTGCCTGCATTTGCTCTCCCCTCTTTGGATATGTTTCTCTTTTTCTACCTTTTCTTCCTTCCTCTCTCTTTCACTTTAAGATAAGGAATTGTGTTTTAAAATTTGTATGTGTGCATTTTGTATCTCCCCTTGTAGTTTGGTATTTTTATCTATTTGTGTGCCATGGCATTTGTAGCTTATATTTTATACTCCTCACCTTTAAACTTTCAGCTAAATGTGTTTTAGTAAGTTATACATTGTAACAATGTTAACAAGAGCAGGAATCAAACTGTCCTTCTCTGTATCAGGCTGGCCCCTGAAAGAGCAGGTGAATCAGTGATTGAATGTGTAACAAGGTAGCACACAGCAATTATCACCTGGAACCCGCAGATCAGCCAACGAAGAACTCAATAGAAGACAATGTAACAACTAGGAAATCTCTAAACGTCACTGATCAAGGGCTAGAAGCCCTGGCCTGAGCTAATCAATGCCCGGGACCAACTTTTGGGCTGAATATCTCCCTATTCAAAATTCATCAACGGACTCCCAAACCTGCACGTACATGCGGACGACCCCTGGGGCTGACAGATGCCGTCCAGTAGCCACCGAGGAGGGGGAAGTCCCACGAGGGTCAATGACCCCTGGATTGGGCAAACCTGAAAACTGAGGAGTCACCAAAGTCTGCCAAGGACAGATAAAAGGCAGTGAAAAGTGACCCTCAGTGGTGCCCTCTTGATCTCCATCTCGACCAGACCTGTCCAGCCAGAAGGACCAGCCGGCGACCCCCTTCTGGAAGATAACACCACGCTGAAAGAAGCCTCAACGACAGACTCCAGCGCTTGTAGGATAGGTATACCTGACTCTGTAGCTTGCTACTGTGTGTGTGTATGTGTGTGCATGTGTGCATGTGTGTGTGTGTGGGGACCAGCCCCAAGGTTTATGATTACAGTGTTTCAATCCGCCTAATAAACTAGAATTTTAAGGATCCCGAGTTGGACATTTGTAGCCAACACCTGGGGACTCCTGCACCACCAGGAGCCCCACCAGGCCACCCATCCCCAGCAGGGTGCAGCTTTATGCCATGCCCAAGACCAAGAGCCTCTAGCTCCTACCTTCTAGATGTTCCTGCTGCAGCTCAGCCAGGCAATGTTTCTGCCTGGGATGGCAGCAGCAAGCTGCAGCCTCTTTATACCTGGTTCCTAAAACAGCTGCCGCCATCAGGCACCTGGTAGCCACCTGACTCTGTCCTGAAAGTGGCAGGCACCTGGTGCCCTGCCACAGATGGATTCTGACCATGTGACACAAGTTCTTCCTACTAAGGTTATCCTCCTAAATAGGGCAGGAAATGTCCTAAAAGGGACCTGTCTTCAATTACTTTTCTACTACCACTGTACTGCCCTCCTTGTACTCTCTCTGCAGAGGACAGCTACTCATGCACAATGACCTGGACTATTTGATTATGCACGGTTACCAGCTATCTGAAGCCACGGAATCCATGAGACCCTGATCCCCAGTAAAGTGAAGTCCCAAGAACGTTTCTGATGTCCCACCATATAATGACACGCCTTACAATTAAAACACACCTCTTCTGGAATTTAGTCATGATGTCACATGCGGGTTCCCCTTTTTCCATCTGTTCACACTCGTTCTGAAAAAGGTTCTGGGAAAATATGCTGGTGATTGTGTACAAAGACAGACTGTAGCTTTGCAAATAACACTTGATTGCCCAAACTTCAACTACATAAAAACCTCACAGACAGGGCCAGTTGATATAGGGGTGAATATTTAACTTTATTACCCAGTCATGCAGTTTTACTGGCAAAAAAATTTAAAATTACATTAGAGAAATATTAATGGCATAACTCACATTTACACTCATGCTCATTTATGCTTCTTTAGCAATCCAAAGGGGAGGAAAGGGGTTACAATTGCAATCCAGTTTAATCCTCCTTGAATGGTGTAAAAGGGTCACAGTGTAAATAAGAACTGGACATTCTAAGGGTCCTGATGAACAACTGCTCCCTCATAGCAAAGGCCATACAAGGGATTAAGGTTTTCTTTGAGTTTTCATTAGATTGTTCCATCGTAGACAAGGACAAACTGGAAAGGAAGAGAAAAGAGGAACAAAGAGGAGGTGTAGAGTCCCAATAGAGAAAAATCTTGGCAGAGTGACGCCCATACTCCCCTCCCAATGAGTCTGCAGTCCTCAGCATGTAGTGGAAATGGAGGGTTTGCAAAACAAACTAGCTCTTAAATTCCATGCTGGCCCTGTAGCTCTGCAACAGACAGACAATTCCACTTATTACTGGAGCCATAGTTGCTTCAGCATTTTGAGAGTACAGAACATGGGAGTGGCAAGAGTGGAGATGAACAGAGATCATTTCTTCTCCTGGGGCATGCCTAGGTGATACCGTATGCTGCCAGGGCTGTGATAAGGGTTAGGTTTGAAATCATTGCACTTAATTCTAAGAGAGCGTGCTTTGTTATTTGACATGCTGTGGTTTTTACTAAGATGCAGTTTGACAAAGACAGGACAGGGCAGTATCATAAAAGGAAAAACTATCAGCCTCTAAGTAAGGGGCATGGCTAAACCTCATTCAAGTCACTGACATTATGGGGATTAAGGTAAGAAGGAGGTAGTTGTATTAGCCTGGAGTTGGCAAAAGGCAGGGATTGACACCAACTGCAAGTTTGGACCCATACAGCCAGGACTAATATAAGAGCTGAATGTGTTTTGGGAAAGTGTCTGATAAGCCTGACTTTCATAAGATGAATAAAATATGCTATATAAAGCTATATTAGGGGATATAATACTATGGGCTGTTTTTAAATGGTTTTGTGTGTGATTTAGTAATTGTGAGTGGCAAATGAAATTTTTATTCTTATATACTGTAGGTCTAAAGAAGTATATCTGAAGCTGTGGTGCATGAGAACGTAAGAGAAAGGAACAGAAAGCAGAGAAAGGAAAAAGTGAAATGTAAATGGAGGAAAAGAAAGGAAAATAAGCACCTCTATAATATTTCTTAGGATGCTGGGGGGTGGGGGGAGAGGGGTACAGTGTGATGATAGTAACAGAAAATGTTAGTTTTTTACTTATCCATAACACAGAATTGTGTCAATACTAGGCAGTATGACTGCTTACCCAACCCAGAAATGTTAGAGACACTGGTCTGCAGCAAGCACTGTATCTGAGCTGGTCTCTCGTTAAACAGGCCCGTGTGCTGGGGATCACCAGGACCACCCTGATGTGGAGTACTTTAAGGCATGTAGATATCAAAGAGAACTTGACAAACTGTCCCTGAAGGGCCTATATAGGTTCTTAAGCACTCCTTCCCTCTAGCCTGCTCTAGGTTATGTGGGCAAGACACTGGGCAGGCTAGCATACAGAGGCCACGTCTACACAAGTGGCAGACTGTGCAGTTGTTACTGCACAGTCATCTAGTACTTGCATAACTAAGTACTAAATTACTGCACAATAATCAGTGTTACTGCATGGTAGCATCCCCACACATTTTTTTTTTCTGACACTACTGTGCAGCAGCATCACAGTTAGTGCCCCCCAGTGCTACTGCGCAGTAGTGTCTCATATAGACACGGCAAGAGAGTGGATGAAATAGCTATGCAGTCATCATCCAACTCCGAGCACCAGAGGATACAGGAAGGGGCAGAGACAAGTCAGCAACTGCCACACATCACTTGCTTCCCCTCTTCCAGGCATAGGTCCAACACAGCACTGTACAACTGGACAGAAGAGCAGCTGAAGATTACACTGGAGTTTATGGAGGCAACGGATTACAACTGGGCATGTCTACACATGCATATTAATGCAAAGCAATAAACTCTGGCACATATTGTGTTGGAGTTTATTGCTCCTGTGCACTGTGTTTACACGTACATCCAGGACCACAACTCATTGAGCCGGGTCAGAGCAGCCCTGGCTGGCAGAGTGTCCAGGGAGTCAACCTGTCAGCCCGGGGTTGCTCTGACCCGGCTTAATGTTGTATAGAGGGCCTGGCTGGGGCACAAGGATGTTTCAGTGCAGGGCTAGCCAGCAGACAGCCAGCTGGGTCAGTGTCTACACGTGTAGTAAAAAACTGCAGCAGGATAGCACTTGTATTTACAAGTACTAACCTGCTGTGAAATTTATCAGTTTCCTGCAGCCTAATAGGGCCGCACACGTAGATGCCAAGACATTCACTGCAGAGCTAATTAGGTAACCCCACAGTAAATATCTCATGTAGGCATGCCCACTGTGTGTATTTTCTCCCACTTACAGCTGCAGGTACAGGATATGGTGCATTATTATATCCTGTACCTGCAGGATATAACATGGAGCCTTGGCAGCCTGTACACAGTAGGAGGGGGAGGGGGCCCTGCTGGGCTATGTGGCCTTCCCTGCTTATCTCAGCTGCCACTGTCCCTATCACACACGGCTGTTCTTGCCTTTGGCAGGTGTACTCTCCAGGCCATCAGTTTGTCAAGAAGGGCTTGGTAAGCAGCTCTCATTTCAGCCAGGACAGATAATTGGTTCAGTAAGCAAGATCCCACGTGCTTCCACGTCAGTAAGAGCATTGATTCCTATCCTAGTCAGATAGACAGGTCTGCGTGGGAGCTACACAGGGGTACAGTATGTGCATTTTGCCTTATGGGCACCTTGGAGTAACCTCTTTCCAGCACACACAAGCTATTTGGCTGCATTTGAGTCCGGAGCTGCTGACTACAACTATGCTTTACAAAACACCCACCTGCTGCCCTTAGTCTCCATGTAAACACCAAAACCATTGCCCTAGGTCTGGGACAGACATTGCATAAACCTGTTTGACCCAAATCAATTAAGTCTGATACTACATTCAACCAGGTTTATCTTAAACCAGTTTCAGCCATTTTTTATACTGGTTTATGTGCACTGATTATGTTGTTACAGGTTTAAACCATTTTCTGATCACTTAAACTGGTTTATGTGTAATGTCTGTCCCTAGCCCTAGGGATTATATTATATTATATTATATTATATTATATTATATTATATTATATTATATTATATTATATGTACCCCTTAATTAATTAATATATTACATTAATATATAATATAATATTACATATTAATATTATGTGTAATGTCTCCCTAGGCTGTGTTTTTAGCATTTTCTCTTTTTTTACTGCAAAGGAATAATTTTAAAAAAATCTATAAAAGATGAATGTCTTCACTGTGGATATCAAAATCTGTTCACAGGGATAGGAGAAAGGAGTGTGTGCTCACTGCTTTCCTTGGAAATGGAATATATTTGGGAGGAAGTTGAAATGCAGGGGCACACAAGCCAGGGGATACCTGAATGCAGAGCAGTGTCAGGGTAACAGGACAGGAGAAGACTCGTAGTCACAATAACATGTCATGTAGGAGCCAGTGTCCCCACCACAGCATTTCATCACTGTAAACAAACTGTCATTTTAATATCTAAACCTTGAAAGTATTATTGATTCTTCAAACACAGCCATGGCAACCAGGGGTTATGGGCCCTGTCCTACTGCTGTTGATAGCACTGTTTTCCATGGTGCCTAACAGTAGTGTAACTAGGGTGGAGGGGAGGTGATGGGGGTGTGGACACACTGACAGAGTTGCAGGTGGGATGGGGCGGGCATGAAAAAAACCCAGCTGCCACCATTAGCAGCCAGCTCAGCCTCCGCTAATTGCCTAGTTGGCTACATCTGCCTGGGGCTCTGACTGGCAGCCCTACCCCAGCTAGTGATCCAGCTGGCCACTTGTAGGGCCTGACTGGCTGTTAGGGAGAGCAGCCTTCCCCATTCTGGTCCAATCTGTGGCAGCAGGTTGCAGGCCAGCTAGCAGTTCTGCTCTAAATCATGTACTGGTTTTCTGGCATCTGACCCTGCTTGGCTCTGTTTCTGGACTCTGGCTTTTTAGGAAATTTCCTTTGGATCTGATAACTCAGTTTCTGATTCTTGGACCCTGACCCAGTCTCTGATTTGGACTCCGCTCTTGGATTTGGCAAGTTGGTCTCTGACGCTAGAACCCTGACTCAGCCTGGAGCTTTGACCCTACCTCTGGGTATCCCCTTGGAGCTGGTAACTTGGATTCTACCTCCTGCCCTTCCCTAGTGGCCTAGCCACTAAATCAGACCACCCCATGCCCCAGTCCTTATAGCCATAACTGCGCAATTGCACTGGCAGCACAGCCGCAGCCAGAAGTCACAGCTGCTTTAGGTGCCAGCTGGGTTGTTGTGCCTCTGATGCCTAAGGGCATGTTTGCACCACAAAATTAGTGTGTCAGGGACTGGGAGGCTCAAGCACACTGTGCTGTGTCACACTGCTGCTTCCTGAATAAGCTGGTGTAGCTTGCATGGTGCTGCAAAAGGGTTAACTAGCAGTGCCTCTCAGGCTGTCCACAGTACTGCACAGATGTTTCCAGTTCAGAAGGGAAATTCTATGAGCATTTGAACATGCATTTCCCAGGCATGGTGAGCTTGTGGTTGTCACATGCTTTGGGGCCAAATTTCCAAAGGTATTCAAGTGCCTAAAAATACAGATAGGTAGGTGCCCAATGGGATTTCAAAAACACCTATGTGCCTAAATCCTGCTGATTTCAATACTCAGGGCAGAGTTTCAATCCATGGAAATCAGCAGAGGTCATAGCTAATGGAGTGTCTCAGTTATCAAATTAAAGTCAGCGTAATATTATGGGATGAGTGCAACTCATGCCCCAGTCACATCAGTGAGCTTGCAGTGGGTGGGAAAGGAATCAGGGCAAACTTCATTCTTTCCATAATAGTCACAATGACCTCAAGCAAATGTGCCAGCTGGTTTAAAACCATTATGATTAGGGCCAGAAAAATAAAGAAGAACTGGACTGAGTGACCCAATCCTGCATCCTGTGGTCATTTCAGATGAGGTACTGTCTGAGAGGGAGGCAATGGGGGTCCCAGCTCAGGGCAAAATCATGATTGGCAGCTACACAAGGGTAGAAGGCACATTCCCCACCATTGTGCCTCTTGCTTGGCCGCTCAGACTAGTGAGGAAGAGATACAGGCGATACACTGTGGCGAGTACAGGTATACCCTGGCATACCAACCATCCCAAAGGGAGCATGGAGCACTGAGGTGGAACCAGAACTGAGACCCTGACCCGTTACTATCATGCCAGACACCAGAATGGGCTGCTAACCCAGGGTGCATATGCCACACTCCCTGGAGGGGGGAATAGCAAAGGTCCTCTCCTCCATTTTGTATCCCAGTGCTTGCAAAGAAGAAAGCCAAACAGCCAACATTTCCAAAGCCAGGCTTTCCTTTTTAAGGTGACAGAGCGGTTGCATTAGAGGCACAAGATATGCTGAGCATGACTGCTTCATGTTTCTGACGGATAAGGAGAGGCAGCAGCTGGAGCAGGCTGAAAGCCTTGTGAGGGCTACAGGAAAAAGCCCATTATTAGAGAGTACTAAAAGCCCTTTCATTGCTAAGGAAAGTGCTGTTAAAGCATGTGGGATGCCTGCCTGGAGCTGCCAAGTAGAGCAACAAAAAGGTTATTAAGCTCTTTGCAAAGACCCCCTTGGCAGTGGTGATTTTGGACATGTCTCTAGTCCAGACCCACCTATTGAAATACTTTAAATAGTAGTCTACAGAGAGGGAGGTCTTGGGCTTGTGGGTTGTTCCTTGACACAGATTTGCCTAGGAGCCATAGGTGAACACTGACACTGCAAACTGGTTCAGAATGAAACCAGGGAGGAGGGCAAGAGCAGGAAACAGAGCCATCAGGTGGAAGAGGGATGCACTGAATCTTGATGGCCTGCCCTACAAAGTCAGTGGGAAAGTGACTTGTCATGGAAACAATATAGGGATGGGGACTCCCATGCTGCTTGCTTTTGTTTTCAAGTCCCTACTTCACGGCTGTTGCCTCAGTCCTGCCCCATCACAGCTGTGTGCCTATTGCCTGTGTTATGCAAGAGGTCAGACTAGATTATCCCTACAGCCTTTGAATCTGTGACAGCCTGAGCATCTTGTCTTGAGTCAGCAGCTACCTTCTTTGGCAGTCACGAAACACTGCCTGTGACAGGAAAGGTTTTCTGTACTGTTCCCTTTCTAGCCACTTAACTTCCTCTGGTACTTTAACAGGTTAAGGAAAGTCCTTGTGGGATGGCTTATAGAAGAGGAGTCCACAGACAAAAGCCCTAGAACTTGCTAATGGAGAGCCAGAGCATCCCCCTCTGGTCAGAAGTGTAACAGGGTAGCTCTATGCCTGGGGCAGCCATGACTCATGGGGCAGTGCTGGACTGCCACAATGCCAATCACACCAGCCACTCTTATCTATTTTTGTGCCCCCACCCCCAACAAAGGCAGCACTCATGGCATCTTAGCTCGGTCACCCATGTTCGGTTATACTACTGCTTCTGGTCTAAAAGGTGACACAGCTCAGGTGGATTTTGCAGGACAAGCTCACAGCTCACAGCTCACAGCTCAGGTGGATTTTGCAGGTGGATTTTGCAGGAGAAGTTTGTGCGGGGTGGGAAGTGAGGCCTGTTGTTATTCCTATGAGAATAGTGTTCTGAGAGAAGCCCACTGTCCCAGCCCTGTACAAGCATAGTGAGAAACAGATCTAGTCCCAAAGAGCTGACGGGGTGGGAGGCAGAGAAGCAGAGGTACAGGGAAGTGAAATGACTTAGGTTACATAGTACATCAGTAGTGGAGCCAGGGATAGCCTCCAGGCCTTTTAACTGGCTTTGACTTCAGTGTAGTTTTGTATCCTGCTACTTCCCAAGACCCTAGAGAAGTCCTTCTGTGGGTGCTCTGCCAGCACAAAGCTTTAAGAGGGGAAAGAGCAGCTTTCCCTAGGTAGTGAATATCTGCACTAGGCCACCTCTCCCCTTCCACATAGTAAAAGAAGTTTGTGGGGGGGAGGCATAGAGAATGAAGGTGGGGGAGAGTAGGCAACAAGCAAGTTCTTCCGGCTTTTTTAAAACATACTGGGGCTTGTCCTGGCTCCCAGATCCAGAGACCAAAAATGGGCTTAGAGATGCCTTCCCACACCTGCACCTCATGTAAATTGCAGGCCACTGAGAATGTGTCTCTCTTCTGTTTTCTCTTGTTTACTCCTCTTCTCACAACCCCATTACTTCTTATCTCCTCCTCCTCATTTTCTACCTTCCTTTCCCCTTCTTTCCTCTGCCTCCGTCATTTCTGGTGTCCCTTCTGTAGCCCCTTGGTCAGGCAGGTCACTTTTTTAATGTTCTATCATGTTGTGCTGCATATTTAAAAGAGGAAGCATAGCGGCATTTCAACTCTTCCTGGTGGTAGCACCATGGAAGAGCTCATTGGCATGTGGAAAGTAGAAGGTAGGGTGAGGGGACGGAGGGGGCACCTTATTAGAGACTAAACAGCTCAGGAGAGGGATGTGCTTTCACAGGCAACAGCCTATTTTGTCAGATGCTAGGAATGGCACAGAAGTGTCTCAGCAGGACTGACTTGAAAAGGGGTTCAAGAGTAGCATCCCATTAAACTTGGCTTGATAGGGTCATCTTTTGACCACTAAGCTATAGCAGTAAGGTGGTATTTCCAGCCCCAAGAACTTAAAAATCATACATTTATTCCCACCCAAAATCATGAGACTGGCTAAAAATCACAAGATGAAATAAATTGGATTTTTGTTTGAAGTGTATTTTTTAAGCCTCTGGGGTACACTTGGATAATGTGTTCAAATTTCTGCCCACAGCCCTTGAGGGCTAGAGATGAACTTACTTTCCACAGAGGAAGCTAAATTTCCCAGTAGATCAAATGCCTCCTGTGGCTGGAGCTTTAAGGAACACACAATTGAGTCATGAGAGTTGGCAAAACTGTGGCACTCAATAGACACAGAATACAAATGGATGTACTATTAGTGGACATTGGGAATCTAACACTAGCTATTAAAAGGATGTAGATGTAAAAAAGGAATCTAGAGGAGGAAAGGATAAAATCAAATCTATTCAAAGTGAAAAAGAAGAAAGACATAGAGAAACTTAATGTCTAGGAAAAAATGCCAAGGGACTGGGCTGGCTTTCAGCTTCAGGAACCTCTCAGGAAAGGAGAAAGAACATTAAATAACTATGCTCAGCTGAAGCAAAACCATAGAAAACAAACTGCCTGCTCTTGGAATTTGGGGAAAGGGCCAACACTGTGAAAGGAAGAAAAAAGAGCTCAGAAAAATATTTAGTTCAAGAGAAAATGGAGAACTGCATTTGGTGAACATAGCAGGGAGGTATATGTTGCTATTGGCCAAGAAGAAAGGGGAGAAAAGAAGTTAACAGAAAGTTTTAAGAAGTAGAAGGGGCATGAGAATGTCGGGCATCTTTCCTGACAGGTCAGTCACACTGCGGTTATTTAAACATTTTATGAAGGCTTATTCAGAGAGGAATTCCAAATTGCTGTACAATGTCAGCATTTACACAGAAGACATACCATTGCACTTGACCTTTTTGGGAAAATAAAGTGTTGGCACCTTGGCTATTACCAGTCTCTTTATCTTTGACAAATTATCACTTTGCTTGAGCATACTGTAGGCAGCCAGGGGCACAGGAAATGATCCTTGCAAGACAAGAGGAAAGCAAGACAAAGGGATGTTAAGGACAGGCAATGATTTATACCTAGAATACTGGAATTCCTGGACTGGGTTTGTGGCTGTATCTTCCCCCAGGGAAGAGTTGGGAAATTAATGCAATGCAGAGCACTTCCATGGTCAATAAAGGTAATAGAGCAGCCTACTGTCCCTTTGCCTCACTTATTCCTCCCTTTGCCCACCTTTGTGTCATTCCCATCAATTCTCCTTATAAGTCAACTTCTATAGGCCCTGTCATTTTCCCCTGGACTTGACAGGAAGGCACTGGCTCTGAGGGAAAGGTTTCTATCCACCAATCTTTTCCTTAGCCTTCACCTCTCTTCTTTTCTTTACGATTGCTTTTAAAATTAAAACAGAAAATGCTTTTATTCTTTTTTTATCCTCTCAACCCTCAAAAAGCCCACAATCTACCCAAAGAATGATGAACTCACACTCTTGGAGATAGACTGTGCTCAGCCTCTTGCATGTGGACGTGCTGGTGAGAGGGAAGGAACTATCTGTATCCTTGGTTGACCTGCACAAGGACAAGTCACAACAGCAGTCCCTGTAAGTGGAGACTGCTCCCACCATGGACCCACAATCATCTGACAAGGGTTCAAGTTGCATAATCTAGCCCTCATCAGGTAAGGTGAAGTTCTTGAAGCTAGGAAGTTAATTCTTGGAACTAGGAATACTGGCTGGAGAATCCCACCACCATGGGGCAACTTGGGCTAAAGCCCACCCCAGACTTTAGATCTGGTGGGTGGTAAGAGTGTAAGTACTAGAACCTGAGGATAGAGATCAAGGCATTCTGGAGTGAAAGGCCAAAACTTGAATATGTCAACTATCTGAAAGAACACTTTAACCTCACTGGACACACCATTGCTGACCTAAGAGTGGCTCTTCTTAGGCAGCAAACTTTTAAAAACCAGTTTGAACAGGAAATTGGAGAACAAGAAATCACCCACAAACTGGATTGTATTTAGTATGGTTTAAACAGAAACTATCATTCTTATCCTGTTATGTGGATTAGGTTTTGTGATTCCTGTGTTTGTATGAGTTTATTGCTTGCTTGTTTGCTTCTCCCAACACTGCCCTTCTCCCTCCCCCACTTCCCCCCACTTTGTCTTTTGTATTCAAATTTCTTCTCTCCCTCTACACTGGTCTTTTCACAGCTTCTGATGAAGTGAGCTTCAGCCCACTCATGCTTGTGCACACATAGGCCTGCACAGTGCAGGGGCAAAGAGGCAGGACCATCTGCAAGTCATGCAGTGCATAACTTTGCCCCCATAAAGTGTGAGTTGATGGACATGTGCCACAGTTTAACATGGGAACATGCTCTAAACTGAGCCTATAGCACTGATCTTGCCAAGGACTTAGAGCCTTAACTCACCCTGGACTCAGCAGTCTGTGAATCAGGTCTCATGGTAGACACAGCACCAAGTATCATCAAGAATGTGCTCAGTGCTGGTTAACTTACTGCAGAATGGAAAAAAAATGCATGTTAGGATCTGATTTGCATGTGTCCTGCACTTGTGCAGTCACTTGTAACTGTGCCAACACAGCAAAAGAGCCAGTAACTTTTCTGCCCACTTGTCACAATTGAAGTAACTTTGCACTCAAGGCAGCACAGAATCAGGCTCTGAATGGTTTGGACTGTGACATTTTGTCACAGAGTGATCTAGACATTACACATCTGAAAGATCAATCAACACCCCCTCTAATGTCTGGAGCTATATCTTGATATCGACATGGATATCAAGATATGAGATGCACACATGGGTCTCCTTTCATTCATATCATTCTGAATTGTGCACCTGGCTCAGCAAAGACACTGGCTTTTCATCTCTACATATACATTTCCTCTGCAGTTTTTTAACCAACGTACCGTAACACCTGAAACGTTGACCATTAAATGCACTAATATCTGCCACAAAAATGAGTAGGACTTTGGCCAGTCTAGACTGAACAAACAAGTAGAAATACAGTGACCTGTGTTCTGCATGGCAAAGTATGCACTTTACACAGATTCATCTGTTTATATGTTATTAATTTGAGTGGACTGACAATTCAAATTATAAATGAAAGGCATATGTGTATACATTTTATACAGTTCTAGTTGACACACAGATGCATATCAGACATGGAGAGATTTGTGTGATACGTGTAAGTTATCATACGACTGGTTACTAGGATTTTTACATACTACATAATATAAAAAAGATGTAAACTCAAAAATAGGAATTGGACTGTTCAATATATCTGATCTAGAGATCTTTACGTGCAAGTCCCAGATGTGGCATATAGGATGTGCTTGGAAGGGTTAATTTGGGAAAGAGAGATTTTAAAAGGTATTATGAGAGTGACATGAGAAAATTCTCCCAAGTTTAATCTTGAATCTCAAACATGGCCCCCAACTTCTGCCTCTGGTGTTGAAATGATTGTCTCCATGAGGGGGGCAAGGTTGTTTGAGTTTACTGTCTATTGTAAAAAAACACCGCCAACCAGTTCTATCAGGTTTTCCTGCTCTCCCCCCATTTTAATGTCCAAGACAATCGGGTCTGGGAAAAATCAGAAATCTATTTTTACTGCTTTTGTCCTCTCTTAATCAATAGGAACATAGAGAATTAACAGTGCCTACACAGAAATAATTTATGCTCCTGCTTCTCAGACCACAATGCTTAACACATGTGTCTGTCAACAAGGGGAAGTTCAAGAGGAGAACAATTTTTTGTCTATGGTTTTGCTACCGCTTCTTTTCTCTCAGGCAAACTGTGGATATATATTCTGCATGTCAAGTTATCACTGTACAGAAGCTGAACCTCAGGATACAGGTGCTGGCATTGTCCTTTTCAGCTCAGGTTGAGGTGTTACTCTCAGCTCATGGTAACCATAGTAGAATTAAACTCCATCACTTTTTGCCACAGGAAAGGGTTAAGCCAAAGGTCCACTTCCCAAATGTCACAAAGTGATGTGTATGAGAGGAGCTTGGAGAACCTAGAATGGAATCCAGGTGAGACTTGGTCTCTCATTCCGAAATCATACATTTATCCTGGTAGGGTCACCACTCATTTAATCTAACACACACATACCTCTTTTACAAGTTTATGGATCCTGGGCAAAATCCAGGATTTGCTGGAGTCAACAGCAAAACACATTCAAATGAGGCCAGGATACTGCCCCAGTGGGTTTTAGGTGACATATTGCAGGGTTGTTGGTTGTAGCCAGGTTGATCTAAGGACATAGGCAAGCAAAGTTCTTTGGGCAGATGTGATATCTTTTACTAGACCAACTGAATAGACCAACCAACTATTCCATTGGTCTAATAAAAGACATCACATGAACCCAAAGACCCTTGCCTGTCTGAGGTGACACATGACATGTACCAAGCAGTCTAGCAGGAAAACTGTCTTAGAGGCTAAATGCTTTATTTAAGGGATCCCTTCCGTCTGCAATTGCTCCAAGCTGGGGCTGCCTTCACAGGGAGTCCTGCACAGCATTTGGCCCAATATCATCATTAACAGAGGTACTCTTGCTATTGCAAGGCATGGCAGAAGGGCCTGAATCACAAGACACAGCCTTGGGGGGTTCAGCATTCCAGGCTGTGTGAGTGTTGGCTTCTCTTGGTTTGCAAAGCCAGCTAGGGAGGGACAACGCCCATAGGCATATGTGGGCACAAGCACATATATAGATGCTAAAGTGGGAGCATGAACCGGCTACTTCCCCACTTTGCTTCCTGCACCCTCCCTATTCACTGTCTTAAAATGTGAAGGTTGTTGCCCTTGGCAACCTATGAAGGATTTTACTCTTGGTAGCACCATGTCTTAGGTCTTTCAGCACTTGCTAAGCAGTTAGCCATCTCCACCCTGTTTTTACAGTGTTAAATCACCTGCAACCTGATGTTTGTTGTGCCTTGGACACTGAGAAGCATTCTCAGGTGAGGAACAGTGCTTTAATCCATACCTGCTAAACACCATTGATTTCCTAGAGCTGTTCTTCCTAAAGAAGTTTTGTGTGTACAAGCAGAATTGGCAGTCTTTCACTTAACTGTCCTTTCACTTAAGTATAGGACACTGAAAACACGTAGGGGGTGTGCATGGGTGCACGTGCGCCCCCTGAGATTGGCAGTCCACCCCCTGCAAAAAACACTGCCAACACTGCCAGTGGTGCCTGCGGGCAGTCGCCGCTTGCCACCCCCCCCCGCCAACACTGCTGTCGGCATCTGCGAGTGGTCCCCGATTGCTGCTGGCTGCTGCCAACACTGCTGGTGGCGTCTGCAGGTCCTCGCTGACTACTGGTTGGCAGTTACCATACCCCACCACCAACAGTGCTGTGGCTGCCTGCGGGAGCTCCTATTCACTGCTGACAGCGCCACCACTGCCTGCGGGAGCTCACCGTATCCCCCCAGGCTGCAGAGGCACATGGTGTTCATGCTATAGGAATTACAATTCAGTGAACTATAGGAAATGTGGTTCTAAAATCTACCTCAACAGTGACTGTGCTGGTGATGACTACATAAACACATTGAGCTTTGACCCATTGTGCCAGTAATGTTCACCTCCTGGGCTCGGGAGCTGTGTGAAAGCATTGGCTCTGGCCAGAGATCATGCCAGTCAGCTGGTGAGCTCATAGAGCTCGCTGTGCAAGTAGCATTCTGGCAGAGACAAAGGGCACACCCCATTCACCTCTCTTCTGCATATACTTCTGTCTATGTGTCAGGCAGAGCATTATCTGTACACAGTTTTGGGTCCCTGTATACAGATACCTCAGTAGACCCTCAAAATACTGGTGATATAACAAATACTACCAAGTTAGATGGAAAATTTAGAATCACAGAATCACAGAAAATTAAGGCTGCAAGGGACCTCAGGAGGTCATCTAGTCCAACTTCCTGCTCAACCAGGACCATCCCTAACTAGATCATTCCAGCCATGGCTTTGTCAAGCTTAAAAAACTCCAAGGATGGAGATTTTAACACCTCTCAGGATAACCCATTCCAGTGCTTTACCACCCACCTAGTGAGAAAGTTTGGCCTAATCTCCCTTGCTGCAACTTGAGACCATTTCTTCCTGTTTTATCATCTGCCACCACTGGGAACAGTCTAGCTCCATCCTTTTTGTAACCAACCTTCAGGTGGTTAACAGCTGCTATCAAACCCCCTCTCAGTCTTCTCTTCTGCAGACTAAATAAGCCCAGTTCCCTCAGCCTTTCCTCAGAAGTCATGTGCCTCAGCCCTCATACCATTTTCACTGTCCTCCACTGGACTTTCTCCAACTTGTACACATCCTTTCTGTACTGGGGGGTCCAAAACTGGACACAGGACTCCAGATGTGGCCTCACCAGTGCAGAATACGGGGTGGAGGGAGGGATGGATGGACAGGACTAATAATTCCCCTCAATCTGCTGGCAATGCTCCTACTAATACAGTCCAGTGTGCCATTAGCCTTCTTGGCAACAAGGCCACACTGTTGACTCATATCCAGCTTCTTGTCCACTGTAACCCCCAGGTGCAGAGCTGCTGCTTAGCCAGTTGGCTTGTACTGGTGCTTGGGATTGTTCCATCCTAAGTGCAGGACTTTGCTCTTGTCCTTGTTGAACCTCACAGCCATGTTCACATGGGCATGGATGTTTATTTCCCCTGGGGATAAGAAGCAGCGTCACTGCTACTTGTGCCACTGCTACTTGTCCCAGGGAAATGTTTGTGCCATGCGCCCTCTGGCACATGGCAGGTTGCCCTGGGTGGGGTAGGTTAGGCTATGGCCAGCACTGGGCTGGCCCCAGCAGCCTTACCTGGGGTCCTGGGGGCCTCCTGGGGCTGCAGCAACCGCATTCCTGCTGCTCAGAGCCTGGCTGGCAGCTGGAGGGTGGCTCCAGCAGGCCAGACTCTGGTTTTGGACAGCAAGTGCTGTCTATGCATGCACTGCTTCTCTCTCTCTCTCTCTCTCTCTCTCTCCATCTCCATGACTCTCTAGCTCACTGTGACTGACACTCTCTCTTTCTATCTCTCTCTCACTTGCCCTCTCTCTCACTCGCTGTGATTTGTTCACTCACTGTTTCTAACTCTCTTTATTTCTCTCTCACTCACCCTCTCTCTCTAGCTCGCTGTGCCTGACCCTCCCTCATTCTCTTTCTCACTCACCTTCTCTCTCTCTCTCTCTCTCTCTCTCGATCCACACGACTCTCTGACTGATTCTCTCTTTCTCTCTCTCTCACTTGTTGTCTCTTGCTCACCGTGAATCTCTAGCTCGGTACTGACACTCTCTTCTCTTTCTCTCACCCTCCCTCTCTTGTTCACAGTGACTTTCTAGCTCGCTGTGACTGACACTCTCTTTCTCTCTCTCATTTGCCCGTGCTGTCACTTGCAGTAACTCGCTAGCTTGTTGTGGGAGACACTCTCTCTTTCTCTCTCTCACTCACCTTCTCTTGCTTGCTCGCCATGAATCTAGCTCACTGTGACTGACTCTCTCTTTCTCTCTCTCATTTGCCCTTTCTCTCTCTCTCCGTGAGTCTCTAGCTCACTGTGGCTGACTCTCTGTCTCTCTCTCCCTCTCTCTCTATTGCCATGACTCTCTAGCTCACTGTGACGAGACACTCTCTCTTTGGCCCAGCTCAAGTATAGTGCCTGGCAGGGGAAACACCATGTATCTCGGTCCATGAAGGCAGTTTTCCTTAAGCATTCCCAGGGATAACTGTTTTTCTGGCATGGTTTAGTACCCACTGAGGTGTTGGGGCTTAATGCCTACCTTATGGGGCTGAGTGGGACTGCGATCTCTTCGCCTTAGGGGTCGGGCCATGCCTCATCCCCCTGCAGTTGTATCAGGGCAGGCCATGCCCTTCCCTCCCCGCATGGCACTGGGCTAGGCCACGCCACGCCACCTTCTTCCCTTCTCCCCACCCTCATCCTCCTGCAGGGGCAGGTCCAGCTCCCTTTCCCTGCTCTTCACAACTGGATGGCCACTGTGCCTACCCTAGATGCTGGTTCCAGTTCATGGACTGACCAGGCACTGCCCATCCAGTCCCTCCAGGAAAAAAAGTTTGAGCACTACTGAACTACAGTGTTTTCAACTTTGCCCAAATGAAGCCTCTTATTCCTAGAAAAAAAAAAATCCTGCAAAACACAGCACAAACATGATTCAATCCTTCTATTAATCATCAGTTCACATTTTCTTTGAAAAATATCATCCTGTCAGCCCACTGTGAGCCCTATTAACTCCCACCCATTAACTGTGCTTATCAGGTGTAATCAGCGATGAATAGCAGACATTGAAAATCGTGTAGAAAAACATCCTTTTACTGTGGAGCTTGCCAGCCAAAGGGAAGCTATTTTGATTGCACAGCACCTCTCAGTGTCAGAGAAAGATATAGCACCCTGCTAGGCAAGATAGGGTACCTATTTTTTTAAGAGAAATTATTCTGTAATTACCCAAGACAAAAATCTAAAGCAGATATATACAGTGGGGATCTCTGATAAGGAGAGCAAGATTTAAGTCCTGATTGTACAAACACTTAAGCACATGTGTAACTTGACTTGTATGAAGAGAGAAAGCAAAGAAGTAGACAATAAGATAAGGAACCATACCACAGGTGTTGGAGAGAGAGGTGTTAGGGCAGAGGGGGGCATCAGAGAAGTGTGAAACATTAATAAAAAAATCAGACTGCTCTAGGCAAGCCTTGAATAGCCAAGGCTGTTTCTACTGCAAAACTAATGAACTAAAATATGCCTTTTGGAAACCTGGTGTGCATACTCTATGTATGATAGGTTTTGTTATGTGTGTTGTTGTGGGGAGGGGGAAGTTATGTGCATATGAGAGAAGGGAAAGTGCATGTCAATGTATGCATCTGTACTATGTATAGTGAAAAGGAGTGGGGAGAAGTATATTTATCATTTGGATTTGAAAATCACTTTTGTTATTGTACAAAAAACAAGATTTCTTGGTTCCAAAATGATACCTTATATTAGACCAACTGGGAAATGGCAAGAAAATTGTCCTTTTCTGTTTAAGTTATTTGTTTCCTTCTGGGGAAATTGTGTTTAATTTCTTTCAACCAATCAACATGCGGACATAATGCAACAGAAGTAATATAACATGCATTCAACTATGATGGTGAACATGTGATGGCTGAGGCACTTTAGTTTTTCATATACCAGAGATCAGTTTAGATCAGGGGTGCTCAACCCTCAGCTGAGGGGCCAAATGTGGCCCCTGGAGCCATGACATCTGGCACTTAGGGCTTCCCACAGTTTGGGAAATTTGGCAGTGGGTGAGTGGGGGCAATTAATACTGCCACCCTCCCCATACTGTGAAGTTCCCAAGCCCTAGGCAGAGGTTGGAGCCAGGCTACACCCTTCCCCTGCATGGTGGAATTGGGGCCAAACTATGCCCACTTCCCCCACCATGGCCAGATCAGGACCTGGCCATGCCCCTTCACCCCACCCAGTGAGCTGGGGACTCACTATGCCCACTTCCCCCACCATGGCCAGCTCAGGACCAGGCCAAGCCCCCTTCCCCCCGATGGGGCCTTGGGCACCAGATCCACCTGGGGATAGATCAGCCACTGCCCATCCAGCCTGCTGGGCAAAAAGGTTGAGCACTGCTGCTCTAGATAATCATCAGGATCCCTTCTTGCCCTAAAATTGATGAAACTGCATATTTTGAAAAAGGTGCATATGTATTTGCTTAGGTAACATAAAAAAGGCAAAGAGAAAGAGAGGAAGAATTTATGCTGAAAACAATAATGGAGCTATTATAACAAACAATGAGTTGTGGGATTGCAATGTATTCTTATTTCAGAGCTGCCTCAGGAGAAAGAGGCAGTATCATTCAGATTGTCCTTCAATCCAATTCCCAGCCCTAAAGGGCCTAGCTTCTTACCATGTACAGCTCTCAAGAGCTAGAGGGTGTAAAATATTCACAGATCAATAGAATTAAAGTTTAACGCTTGGACTACGGCAAGGCAGCTAAATACAAAGGAAACAAGACACCAAGAATGGCAGACTGCAGTCACTCTACCTGACAGTAAACCTCTCAGCGAAAGGTAAAGGTCTTTTCTCCAACAGGTTGGCTGATCTCCTATGTCGGGCTTTAAATTAGCTCAGACGGGGGACAGGGAGAAAGAAGAAGAACATCAGGAACCTACAATCCAAGGGACAGCCAGCAGTACAGCACAGGTGAGCAATAGGCAGGTAAGCAATAGGGCATCGACATTGCAGGTAAGCAATCAGCAGGTAAGCATCAGCAGGTAAGCATTGGGCATCAGAACCAGGGGGCAACAAAGGTGTTAGTCACAGGGCTCAAGTGCCTATACACTGATGCTAGGAGCATGGGAAACAAGCAGGATGAATTAGCACTCCTGCTTGCAGAAAACACTTATGACTTAGTAGGGCTAACTGAAACCTGGTGGGACTCTACCCATGACTGGGTGGTACACATTGAGGGCTATAAGCTGTACAGAAAGGACAGAGTGGGGAGGAGAGGGGGAGGGGTTGCGCTCTATGTCAAGGAGCGTTATACATCGACCCTTATCAAAATGGATTTGAAGGAGGAGAAAGTAGAAGGATTGTGGGTTACGATACATGGAGGACAAGGGGAAAGAGATTTGGTGGTAGGGGTCTGTTACAGACCCCCACACCAAGGGGAAGAACTAGAGTTGGGGCTCCTGAGGCAGCTCTCAGAGACCATAAAGGCTAGGGAGGCAGTAGTCATGGGGGACCTAAACTACCCTGACATCTGCTGGGAGATGCAGACAGCAAATTCTCATCGGTCATGCAGGTTCCTATCCTGTGTACAGGACCTCCACCTGATGCAGGAGGTGCATGGTCCCACTAGGGGGAATGCCTTACTAGACCTGGTATTGGCAACAGGGGATGTCATGGTAGGGGACCTACAGATCAGCGGTCACCTGGGGGACAGTGACCACCAAATAATAGAATTCGTCATAAGGCATAGAGTGGGTAAGGTAACTAGAAGGGTGGAAGTGCTAGACTTGAGGAAGGCTGACTTCAGCAAACTCAGGCATTTAGTCTATGACACACTGCAGAGTAAGAGATTTAGCGAGATGGGAGCCCAGGAAGGGTGGCTGTGCCTTAAGGAAACTATCCTTCGGGCACAGAGGGAGACTATCCCAATGCGGAGGAAAGTGGGAAAAGGGGCCAAGAGGCTTCCCTGGCTGACCAGAGAAATTTAGAGCAGCCTAAGGGCAAAAAGGAGGGCATATAAGCAGTGGAAACAGGGAGGGATTACTAAAGAGGAGTATACCTCCTCTGCTCGCACTTGTAGGGAGGCAGTTAGACGGACCAAAGCTACCATGGAGCTGAGGATGGCATCCCAAGTAAAGGATAACAAAAAATTGTTTTTCAGATATATAGGGAGTAAAAGGAAGGCCCAGGGAGGAATAGGACCCCTGCTAAATGGGCAAAAGCAATTGGTGACAGACAGGGGGGACAAGGCTGAACTCCTCAATGAGTTTTTTGCCTCAGTGTTCCTAAACGAGAGACATGACAAGTCTCTCACTGGGGTTGTAGAGAGGCAGCAGCAAGGCACCAGACTACCAAGCGTTGACCCTGAGATGTTGTAGAGTCACTTGGAAGAACTGGATGTGTTTAAGTCGGCAGGCCCGGATGATCTCCATCCGAAGGTACTGAAGGCACTGGCTGACGTCATTGCACAGCCACTGGCAGTAATATTTGAGCAGTCGTGGCGCACGGGCCAGGTCCTGGAGGACTGGAAAAGGGCCACTGTGGTCCCCATTTTCAAGAAGTGGAGGAAGGAGGACCCAGGCAACTATAGGCCAGTCGGTCTCACCTCCATCCTTGGCAAAGTCTTTGAAAAAATTATCAAGGCTCACATATGCAAGAGCCCAGCAGGAAAAATTATGCTGAGGGGAAACCGGCACGGGTTCATAGCAGGTAGATCGTGCCTGACTAATCTAGTCTCTTTTTACGACCAGGTTACAAAACACCTGGACGCAGGAGTAGGGGTTGACATTGTTTACTTAGCCTTCAGGAAGGCCTTCAATATGGTATCCCACCCCACACTGGTGAACAAGTTAAGAGGCTGTGACTTGGATGATTACATAGTCCGGTGGGTGGCAAATTGGCTAGAGGGTCAAACTCAGAGAGTGGTGGTGGATGGGTCGGTATCGACCTGGAAGGGTGTGGGCAGTGGGGTCCCGCAGGGCTCGGTCCTTGGACCGATACTCTTCAATGTCTTCATCAGTGATTTGGACGAGGGAGTGAAGTATACACTGTCCAAGTTTGCGGATGACACAAAACTGTGGGGAGAAGTGGACACACCAGAGGGCAGGGAACAACTACAAGCAGACCTGGACAGGTTGGACATATGGGCAGAAAACAACAGAATGCAGTTCAACACGGAGAAATGCAAAGTGCTGCACCTAGGGAGGAAAAATGTCCAGCACACCTACTGCCTAGGGAATGACCTGCTTGGTAGCACGGAAGCAGAAAGGGATCTTGGAGTCCTAGTGGACTCCAAGATGAACATGAGTCGGCAGTGTGACAAAGCCATCAGAAAAGCTAATGGCACTTTATCGTGCATCAGCAGATGCATGATGAACAGATCCAAGGAGATGATACTGCCCCTCTATCTGGTGCTGGTCAGACCGCAGTTGGAGTACTGCGTGCAGTTTTGGGCACCACACTTCAAGAGGGATGTGGATAACCTGGAGAGTGTCCAGAGAAGGGCCACTCGTATGGCTAAGGGCTTGCAGGCCAAGCCCTATGAGGAGAGACTGGGGCACCTTCAGCCTCTGCAAGAGAAGGTTGAGAGGTGACCTTGTGGCTGCCTATAAATTCATCATGGGGCACAGAAGGGAATTGGTGAGACTCTACTCACTAAGGTGCCCCTGGGGGTCATAAGAAATAATGGCCATAAGCTAGCAGAGAGCAGATTTAGACTGGACATTAGGAGGAAATTCTTCACAGTTAGAGTGGCCAAGGTCTGGAATGGGCTCCCAAGGGAGGTGGTGCTCTCCCCTACCCTGGGGGTCTTCAAGAGGAGGTGAGATAGGCATCTGGCTGGGGTCATGTGAACCCAGCACTCTTTCCTGCCTGTGCAGGGGGTCGGACTCGATGATCTATTGAGGTCCTTTCCGATCCTAACATCTATGAATCTATGAAAAGGTGAACCCATTATTTCAAATATGCCTTGATCCATCTTGCTTTTTTATCCACACTTGCCAGTGAAGGAAACCTTAATATTTTAAATCAGTGTCTGCTAAATGTCTACAGTGCCAGGCTGTGATCAGGGTTGCAGTTGCTTCTGGGAATATGAAATTGAGACCCTGTTCTTTTGCAGAGATGGCTAAGCTGTATTTGCATTTCTGTCCCTAAGAAGAGGTACACTCTCACTGGAACACCTGTCCCCTTTAAAAAGAGAAGGAAAAACCAGTTGCAGTTGAGATGGATAATAAGTCAGGGGGGACTGGGCACTCTGCTGCCAACAGATTATTGTTTTAGGATATCAGTGTGAGGATGGGGAGAAATGGCAGGATGGGTGTAGAAGTGCTTCACAGGGAACTGTGTTGAATTTCCTGGGCAGCTAAAACATCAAACTGATAGGTAGATCTTTAGAATTTCTGAACTGAGAAAAGGTTTGAGGGGCAGGTACTATGACTTATTCAGCTTTATGCTGTGAGGCATTACAGGGCTGGCTCTCCACTGCCCAACTTTAACACACAGAGGCCAGCCATGCAAAGTGGTTAGTTGTAAATCACTGCTGAAGTGGAACTCTCTGTTCCCATTACTGCTAGGTCTTAACACCCTTAGTAAGTAAAGAAATGAGGAGTAAGGTGGTGGAGAATCAGAACAGAATCACTTATTGTATCAGAGCCAAAGCTAGAGGACTGGTTATTCACTGCTAAACAACTTAGCAGTATTCCCTAACCATTCTGCCATCTGATAATGAAAATTCAGCTTGTTTTTAAATAACAGTTTTCAAATGTTTTAATGTTGACCTGTTGTTTTTAAATAACAGGTCAATATTAATACTGGCAGTGCTGAACTGTTAGGTAGGAAGTCTATGACATCCCCAAATACTGAGTCAAAATTCCTTCTCTTCTTGTGTCAAATTCACTGAAGCTTTCTCAGAGAAGCCAAGTCAATGGATTACTCAGCTGAAGTTCAAGGTCAGTTCTCATGGCTGGTTATGACTCCCTACAGGGAACTGACTAAGTCAGCTGTGGGGAGGAGATAGGCAAAAAGAAAGGGGTCAGCAGGGCAGCAGCATCCAGCAGGTCCCAGCCCTGGGTAGGGAAAGCTGCCACTTTGTGCATGTGGCTTTCTTGTGCAAGCTAGGGGAGGCGATAGAAGGAGAGTTGACAGGTTCCCATCTCTCTTCCTGAGTTTTTGGCTGAGACCAGTGGCACTGCTATCACACTGTCCTATGAGAGATCCACCAGTTGCTGGTATTTTAGATGATTCTTTCATCCTTTCAGTAACCTTGTGCTTACCTCTAATATTTCTTAGCGGGGGTAATACAGTCATCAGACAGGAGAGGCATGGCAACTCAGTGTAAGCTCTGGTTTATGGCCAAGGACATATTGGTTTTATTCCTAGCCCTGCTAATAATGAGCAAAGCAAGTTACCTCCCATTCTTGTTTTCCTTTTAGTCTTTTATCTGTCTCATCTATTCAGATGTAAGCTTGTGGGGCAGAGCCCTTACTGGGTACTCATACAGCATCTAGCACAACAGGCACCAGTTTTCAGCTGAGAGCTCTGGGGGCTCCTTGAATGTACCTGATAATAATGACATTACAAGGAAGTTAATTGTTGCAAGGTTTGGAGAAGATTAAATTCTACTGTAAACTTGCCATCAAATGTAATTTTTAGAGTAAGTAATAAAAGTATTAAGGACTCAGTCTTCCGTGGCTTAATTTTGGAAGATTTGCCATTGACTTTGATGGGAGTGCAAATGAGCTGTAACAAAGTACCTCAGATTACTGGGATGATCTAGCTGAAGTCTACTCACAGGGACACGATCCAGCTCACAGATGTTTCAGCATTCGTCACAGCACATAGCATAGCATTAGTTCCATAACGCTGAGCTGTGGCCACTCGTTATACCATGGTTCCTTCTGTGTACTTAGCTTAAAACCACAGCATGAACAGTGCAACTGCATTTCCACCTAAACCAGGGGCAGAAAAAATACAGCCCACAGGCTGCATCTGGTCCACCAGGCTATTGTATCTGGCCCGCGGGGCCCCTAAAAATTTTTACAAATTAATATTCATCTGCCTCTGGCTACCTCTCAAAGATGACAGGTCCCAGCAGCAGGACCCAGCAGCAACAGGGCAGCAGCAAGGCCTGTGGGTCCTGCCCTACCCCCAGCTTCTGCTTTAGCAGAGGCTTCTGGCCTGGGACCCTGGGGCTGTTCCCTGCCTCCCTCCACCTGAGAGGGAAACTCAGGTAAGAACAGGCGGACGGGGGGGGCGTAGGATTTCCAGTGCATCAGGAGCCAGCCACAGGGTCCCCAGCTGGCTCCTGCTGCGCTGTGTGGTTCCAGCCCTGCAGCTGGAACCATGCAGTGCCAGAGCTGTGGGTGGGGAGTGGTGGGCTTGGGGGGAACAGTGGGGTGGGCAGGGAAGAAAGGAAAGTGGCAGAGGAAAGGCAGTGGCAGCAGGCACAGGGGAGGAAGTGGCAATGGGCAGGAGTGCAGGGCCCTGGGGATCAGGACTGGCGACAGCAGGAGCCAGCTGGGAACTAGGGGCCAGGCTGGCTCCTGCTGCGTTCTGTGGTCCTGGCATTGCAGCCGGGAACAGCATGCTGCCTGGAGGTGCCTGGCTGATCCGACCAGCTCCATGCCATGACGCTTGGTTCCCAGCTGCAATTCTGGGACTGCAGAACGCAGCAGGAGCCAGCCAAGCCCCCAGGTCCCAGCTGGCTCCTGCTGAAGCCTCTACCACGGTGTGCCTGCAGCTCCTGCATTTGCACTGGAGGAAGCCATGCACTGGAGCTGGCTGCCTTCTCCCACTCCCTGCTGTGCAGGTCCGCAGACTCCACCGGGAGTGGAGGGAGCTCTGCCCTCTGCTCCCCTGCAGAGTCCAGCTCAGGGCTTTCCCCTTGTGAGTGTAGGAGCTGCAGAGGTGTGGTGCACAGCCGTGTGATAGAGGCCAGGCTGTGCTCCTCACCCACGCGTGCAGCACTGGCTGGAGCCATGCCCCACCGGGTGCCAGTGCCTGTGCTGGGCACAAGCTCCCTGAGCCCCCCCACCTGCTGCTGCTGCCTGCAGTGGGGACTGCACACCATGGGGGGGAGTGTGGAGGGTACCTACACCCCACAAACCTCATATACCCACACCCTTCCCCCACACTCCCCTCTGACATATACACACACCCCAACATACCCTATGCCCCCACACACAGCCACACCCCCTCACAAACCCTCCACACAACTCCACCTTACACACACACCTCCTCACACTCACCACACACAATATACAAGAGTAAGACTTTATTTTTAGTTATTATGCAGTCCCTTCTACACTACATAAACACAAATCATGACATATATATTTTTGTAATAAAATTAAAATACATTTTAGTAGGTGTTTGACTTTTAGTGAATGATTTGGTTTTTTTTCTGGTTCTGATGGCAAACCCCCCCTCCCAAAAGGAGTATTTCTGTGGGGCAAGGGAAGGGACTTCTGGTGGCAAAGGTCAGGGGTTGGGGAGGGCCAGACTTCTGGTCCTGATATGGTGACCTGGGGGCAGGGCAACTGTCAAGGGGCACCTCGACAGCTTGCCAAAACTCATTATAAGGCCCTCCAGCCAAAATAATTGCCAGCCCATGGGTGACTGGTGCCTCCCAAGTCTGGGGGGGGTACCAGATCGCTGACCGGGGTGGGGAGTCTGCCAGCAGCCAATCACCAAGCCAGCTAAACCGCGTTCAGGGCTGGTCCAACCATTAGGTGAACTAGGCGGTAGCCTAGGGCACCAAAATTTGGGAGGCGCCAAAATTATATGCTGAGCAAAATAATAGGAACATCATTCTAAATAACAGCCCTGGCCGGCTACAGCTCCACCTTGGACCGGCCCTGTCCCCAGCCCTGCTAGTGCCCCTCACTCCTGACTTGCAGTCCCTGCCTGCAGGCCAGCAGTGCCCCTCACTCCTACCCAGTGCACCCACCCCATGGGGCTGGAGCTGGGGCTGGCACTGGGGCTGCAGGGGTTGGTCTTCAGGCTGCTCTCCACACCGAGCCATAAAAGTTCATTCTGTACTTCTTATTTTTCTCTGTATTGGAAGTGGTGGGGGCGCCAAGGTACACAGTTCGCCTAGGGTGCCAAATACCCTTGGACCGGCCTTGCCCGTGTGCACCCCCATCACATTGCCAATGTGCTCGCCCTTGACCTGACCTCTCTGATCTTCTTCACTGTTTACTTTGTAGCTTGCTAGCTCTATGCATAATACAATGCAGCACCCATTCTTTGCTGAGGTACCATAGTAGTAATAATATGGTAGTAATAACAATAACACCAATAGTGAAGTTTCATTGAAGCAATCGCAACCCATTGTTCAGATTCATTATTTACTGTATTTGCCTTGTACTGTGTATCCTTTACAAACACCTATGCAAGACAACAATTTTATAGTGAAGCTATCTCAAGAGATCATTTCTGAATGGAAAGTTTCCTGTTTTCCTTTGCCTTTTACTAGACATGCTTTCCCTTACAAAGGAATGACAGCATCCTTGTCACAAACCAATGCCACAAGTTCCCTGCTCATCTCTTTCACTATACGCACACACATATACACACGCACACACCCAGAAGATAGGAACAAGTTTGACTATTTTAGGGCCTGAAATTCTTTGTTGGCATGGCAACTTTCAACTCCCTACCTCTGACAGAGTTGGCTTAAAATAGAAGATTAAAAAAATCTACACCTCACCAAATGCTCAGCAAACCTTACTCCAGTATCACAGACAAAAAGCCTAATTTGGTTCTCACTTCCATGTATGCCTCCTTGGGCATTTAAGGGCAAACCTGTGGCCCCCTGTGATTAAACAACACCAGCAGCCACATACTACCACAGCATGTTACCTTACTCCTGCTTGACCCTGCATTTCACTTGGAGCTTTGCCCAGCAAAACATAAATCCCTAGGTCCTGTATGTTTCTTGGGAGAAAATGATAATAAAAATAACCCTTTAGGACCCTTTCAAAAAGAAGGTGCTCTCCCTCTGAAATGTCAGGCCCTTCTTTTCTCTAGATAATTAGATCTGATCGCACACCATGAGCATCATACTCATCCTTTTTTCCAGGGATGCTAGCTTCACTTTGTACTCTTTTAGCTCAGCTCACACTTTCTTCTGACTCCTGGCTATCAGAAACAGCTTTGGTCTATCACTTGAGTGAGCTGCTGCTGAATTATCACACGTCCCGTTAGATTTTTTTTTTTTAAATTTTAATTCACTTCTGAAAAACTTATTTTTTTATGAATATTTTTAAACAGGTTTTTTTTTTCTTTCACTTACTATATAAACAATCCTGATCCCAGGGGACAAACCAAACATTCACTGTGTCATCCCTAATCCCTGCTTAACCTAATTCATTTTCTGTTTTAAGAACAAAACTCCATGAGATTCATTCAAGGAGCCTGGATTATGTCTCTGTCAGCCTATAGCACTCATGTAGGATTAGCGCATAAAAAACCTAGAAAGCCACTAAACCTACAGCAACCCAGACACCTAAGAAATCCTTTTCCATGCCTCCCTTTGAGTGAGGAGCCAGAGTTCTCAGTGTGGGTTATCTACTGGTTCAGGTCATGAGTGAAACGAGACTTTTTGACTCCTCACAGTAGAAGGAGGATTTATAGTGTAGCTTTGTCTGCTGCAGAAGCACTGAAGGTCTTTTTCAGGCCCAAATGAACTAGCATTGTCAGTAGGGCTGTGCAAAACTTCGGTCCCTGATTCAATTCAGTGGAGATTTGACCTGATTCGGTGGCTGAATCTCTGAATCCAAATTGAATCAGAGAACCCTTTAATCTCTCTGAATTGAATCAGAGAGATTCGGAAAGATATGGAGATTCAGACATAGAGACAGCTTTAAATGTTTTTTCTACATACCTCGAGGTACCAGGTGGCTCATGAATGCAGTGATGCTGGGGCGCATGGAGTGTCCCACAGGAGCTTGGGGTGCTCCCCAGAGCGCTCGGCTGCAGACCCAGAAGTGGACTAGAAGCACTTCCAGTTCAATTCCAGATCTGCTGGGAAGCACGTGGAGGGCCCCCTCGCACTGCTGTGGGATGCTCTGTCTGCCCCAGCACCGCAGCATTCACAAGTTGTGCTGGTACCTCGAGGTATGTAGAAAAAATATTTAATGCTGTATCTATGGCCAAATCGCTGATTCTCTGAATCAGCATCGAATCTTCAGATTTGGATTCAGCTGAATTGAGTCAGGGACAGTGATCCGAATCAACAGATTGAATCACTATCCTTGATTCAGGCCAAATCTGAATCTGAATCGAATAGGGCCCGCTTCGCACACCCCTAATTGTCAGTGACTTTAGTCCAGATCCTCAGAGGTATTTAGGCTTAATTCTTGCCCTTTTTCTCTTCCCTGACACATTTGCCAGAAAATTCAAGAGTGGACATTCTGCTACTTGGCTGCTCCACTTTCAGTAAAGTGACCACTGACATCCCCAGAATACGGGGCATCTCTTTGGGGGGGGACTGCCAGCCGCCTTGGCCAATCAGTAGTGAGGGGCAGGGCAGCCATCTCTTTGGCCAATCAGCAGCAGTGAGGGGTGGGGTCACCAGGCCCCTTGGTCAATCAGCAGCAAGGGGCAGGGCCACCACAAAAAGACCACAAAAAGCCTGCTATTCAGTCCATGAAATACACACCGATGAACACGTGGTGCCCTGTGAAATGAGGAAGAGCAAGTGCTCGGTTCAGCAGCAAGTTTGTAAGCCTCTGTGGTTCAGCCAGCAGGGAGCCTAGCCTTGCCTTGCTCCCCCTGCGTTGTGGTTTCACACATCCCACAGTTCTGCCATTCTCTCCAGACAGTCCAGCCTTGGGAAAATGTGGCACAGCAGGTGTGAGGCTTGAGCACTCCCTCCCCTCACTGGGATCCAGTCTCACTCCACACTTGGGAGTCAGGGGTAGACACTGCACAGATACCTCACCACCCCACCGTTGATCAGCATTCAGCACAGATGCTGGGCACCTGGAAATCTGCCCTGGCCACATTCTGGTCAGAGCTAGCCTCAGTGAGATCGGTGAGCATTGGATGCCTGTGGCAGTGCAGCCAGCTGCCCAGAAGGACTTTCTCTTCCTTCCCTGGGAGACAGACAGGTTTGCCTGTCCCCGAGAAGAAATAATGGCTTAATGAGCTGGCCCAGCTGCCCAGGAGCCTGGAGGGCCCTCTGCCAAAAACTCCCCCTCCCTGTTCAGCAGGACACCCCAGGGGCTCGCTGGGCTGCTCTGTGGTGCAAAGATGGTGACAAGAGCCTCCTTCCAGTCCCACTAGTGTTCCAGCAGATAGAAATACAGTAATCTGCTTGTCTGCTCTCAAAGCCATTACTTCATGCCAAGGCAGCGCAGGAGGGGTGGAGGGGTGGTGCAGACCAACTGCCTGGCCCTGGCAGCTCAGCTACTCCTGGGGCCTGGGCCCACCTGCACATGCCCAGCCCAAGGTCAGGGAGCTCAGGCATGCAACTGTGCCTCGGCTCTTGTGCCTGCAAAATGGCTGAAACTGGTTTAAGATAAACCTGGTTGAATGTAGTATCAGACTTAACTGATTTGGGTCAAACTAGTTTATGAAACTTCTGTCCCAGGTCCCTTCCTGGTTCAAGTTAAATCACAGTCTCCCAGCATCCCAGCATGCTTTCCAGCCCTGGGCTGGGCTGTTCTGTCTGCTCTAGCAGAGAAGGGTTAGGGTTGGATGGGGCAGAGGCATGGACTGCCCCCCACTAGACAAACCACAGCTGGAGCCTGGGGCTAGGGAGGAGGGTTAAACTTCCCTTCCCCTGAGTACAGAGGTGCCCTGCCCAGTCCTGCTAAAAACTTATTGCTGGCTAGGATGGCCATCATAGAGGACAGTCCAGTTGTCCTGTGTCCTCTATTGATATGAAACCTGACGCCTTTATGTCCTCTAGTTTTTTCTTGAAGAGAAAAATAGAGGACATAAAGGCATTAGGTTTCGTATCAATAGAGGACAGCGTATCAGAATACCAGAATGTCCTCTATGATGGCCACCCTACTGCTGGCTGCAGCTGTGGACTACAAATCCCAGAGGCACCTGGAAGCAGGAAGAGGAAGTGATGAGCAATCCTGCAGAATCCTGCTGCTGTGACTGTGGACTGCAAATCCCAGAGACCTTGGGGGCTGAAAGAGGAAGTAGATGCACAGTCCATGCTGGTTATGTGCCAGAACCATGCTCTAGCACCCTCCAGCTTCTGGCCTGAGCCACTGCAGGTATGTGGCTGCATTTCCTCAACCAAAAGTGAATGTCTGTCCATTTGTTTCTCAGTTCAATCTCTGCATCTTAGACTAACCTGCAAAGACTGAATTGATTCAACCCTGGGCTTTTTGACTGTCTGTGCTTAGCCCAAAAGTCTGGGTCCTAAACCTCAAAGATCTGGGTTATCATGACACGTTTGACAATCACCATGGCACTAGAGGGACTTCAATTGTGGGGCCGAGATTGTGATGAAGGATAGGCCACACCAGTAAGGCCCAGTGCAGATGGCTGCCGGGGGCCTGGAGGTAGCCTGCAGAGGAGCTAGGCAGATAGACCAATCTCTTCTTCCTTCCTCAAGGAGAAAGCTTCCCCTTGAAGCAACTAGTTGCCTCAGTGTTCCTGCTGGGCCTCTACAGGCATCTGCACCATTATTAATAGCCTGATATAGCCACATTTTTCCTGGTTGGAGACTGCACATTTGTCAGAGTGCCTTGAACATATGGACAGTGTGTATATAAATCTAAATAGCTACCTCATAATAATTCTTCTACATCACTGAATCCAGCATGTCTCAGGGCAGGCACTGTTGGACTGAGGCCCCATCCATTCCGGCTTGCCACTCACTACTACTCTGAGGGCCTCTGGGGAGAAATAGGAAGTGAAGGGGCCATCAGAAAATCACCTCACTCCAATATACCAATGTGCTTTCAATATAACCTAGTCCAATTTTGCTTTTACAAGCTTTGCCACCTGAGGGCAATGTGGTTGTGCATGTGATTAGCAGCTAATAAGTGAGTGAGAGCCTGTGAAAGTCATTGCCTGGGTGTGTTTCACTGCGTGGGCAGTTTTAAAATTATTTAAATCATAGGTGCAGTTTCATTGCTTGGTTTTGTTTCTAATTCCCCTCCAGTCTCTTATCCACAATACGTAAAAGGTAGTTCTATCCAGAGCCCCACTCCAGACAGAACTGCACTAGAAATGCACTGTTTGCTCTTCATGATAGGCAGTGAGTTAATACAGAAAAATGATATTTCTTTCTCATTTCAAAATCAGTAGTGGCCACACTTCACTATACGCTCCCTCCCTTTTTTGCTGTTTACTTTGCTCCATGTGTTTTTCTTTCTGTGGCCCCCACACTTCCTTCTGTATTCTAGCATCTTCTCAGCTGTCTTTTCCATATGTGCATATATAAACAAACATATACACGGTATTTAGCTGTTATGGCGCTTTGCAAATAGAAGTGGGATAGCAAGCAGCTAGGATGAGAAAGAATTAAGAAGATCAAATGTGTACAAAGCAGTTTTAAAAAGGAACAAACATTCTGCTCCTCTGACTGCAAGCTGCCCTTGTGTACCGACTTCTTGTTACCTAGCTAAAAAAGTATTATGAATGGTCATGTATGGCACACTGCCTCCTACTGGATAGTATTTCAGGTGTTTGGCACTGTAATGCTCTCCTGAAGATTTAATGCTTCTGCAATAAACAGATGCTTTTCTTCACTTCAGATTTTCAGATAGGATGAATCTGACACTTCTTCCCATTAACACCTATTAAGTTTATTTGGCAGGAGAATGGCTATAGTCTCAAGGAAAGACAGAGAGGACAGGATGGCAAACAGAAGCAATCAAACCAGACTAAAGGGGGCAATATACCAGTCTAAAGGCTGTCTGATAAGCAGTTTACTTATATTGCTCAGGAAGGTTGGGTTGCCAGTTTATTTTCTGTGCTGCTGCAGTGTGCTGTCTACAAGGCAGACACCAGCTACTTAGGAGTGATTTATCAGGATGTGTTTGACTCCAAATATAAATGTTCTCAGGACTATACAACAGTGAAGTAGCATGGTGGTGAAGGGAAGGTATGAGAGTTAATAATTTAATAATAATTATGTTAATTCAAATTGAAATAGGTGTCTTTTTAAACTACTATTACAGGGGGTAAGTGTCCACACAAAGCATTATTAATACAATAAAGTCCCTGCAGCATTGGTGATCTTAGAGTACACTGTACCTCAGAATGAGGCATAGCCATGGATACTGAGATATACCACTCCTAAGGGCTAGGTCAGGGGCAGGCAATTATTTCGGGCAGAGGGCTGCTTACTGAGTTTTGGCAAGCCATCGAGGGCCGCATGACAGGCAACTGTGGCAAATAAATATTAATTTTCTAAATTTTTTAGGGGCCCCACAGAGTGGATAGAATGGCCTGGCAGGCTGAATCTGGCCCACAGGCTGCATTCTGCCCACCCCTGGGATAGATACAGACAGTCTTTGCAGGTTAGTCTAAACTGCACAGATTAAATTGAAACAGGAGTGAACAGACATTTACTTTTGATTCAGGGAATGCAGCCACATGCCTGCAATGTCTCAGGTCAGAACCCTGTGGGGTGCTAGAACATGGCTCTCTGGCAGTGTTCACTTCCTCTTCCTGCTGCCACTGAGGTCTCTGGGCTTTGCAGTCTAGAATTACAGCAGCAGGACTCTGCAGGGTGGTTCATCACTTCCTCTTCCTGCTTCCAGGTGCCTCTGGGATTAGTAGACTATAGTTGCAGCCAGCAGTAAATTGGAGTGGGGGATAGGGGTGTTTAACCCACCCTCCCTGGCCCCAGAACTCAGCTGGGGTTTGCCTGGGGGAGGCAGTTCCCCCACTTGTAGATTGGGCTGCACCCCCCAGCTGGGCTTGCCCATCCCCCTTGTCAGCCAGCCTTCACTGCTCCAGCTAAAGAGCAGAGAGGCCCTGCTTTCTGGAGCAGACAGCACAGCCCAGCCCAGCCCAGCCCAGGGCTGCAAAGCATGCTAGGATGCTGGAGGCCTGTGATTTAACTTGAACCAGGAAGGGGTCTGGGACAGAAGTTTCATAAACTGGTTTGACCCAAATCAGTTAAGTCTAATACTACATTCAACCAGGTTTATCTTAAACCAGTTTCAGCCATTTTGAAACTGGTTTATGTGCACTGAGCTTCTGTTCTCTTAGGCTAGGGACAGATATTCAAAAAGCCTGAGCCTGAATTGATTCAATCTTTGCAGGTTAGCCTAACCTGGCTAGGTTGCAACTGCTCAGACATCCCAGACATGAAGATGCATACCTGCAGTGGCTCAGGCTAGAAGCTGGGGGGTACTAGAGCAGCCCTCCCATCCCTTTCCACAGCACTGTGCTGAGGGCTGTTGTGGCCAGGCCCCAGCAGGATGCTCTGATTTAGCCCAGCAGGGAACTGATAACAGTGTTTATCATCCCCTAACTCAGTGCTTATCACCTGATTAAGAAAACAACAGAGGGACATTACCAACTATTGTTGATTCTGCCTGTGGATTCATCATGGACCATAACCAGCATACCATCTGCTAGCTAATACACAGACACCTCCTCAGCAAGACGGAGGGGAGGGAGGAATTTCTGCATAGCAGGGAGTGGTGAGGGGGAGTGAGCAGCCCCCACTCTTGCTGGAGCTGCAGCCAGGGAGCAGAGGAGAGGGGCCAGCCCTGCTGTGGAGCAGAGATCCCCACCCAGAGTGCTGGGGGAGTCTGATTTAATTCAAACCAGCAAGGGGTCTGGGACAGACATTGCATAAACTGGTTTGAGCCAAATCAGTTAAGGCTACATTCAACCAGGTTTATCTCAAACCAGTTTCAACCATTTTGAAATTGGTTTAAATTGGTTGTGCACTGAACATCTGTTCTATTACAGGTTTAAACCAGTTTCTGATCATTTAAACTGGTTTATGTGTAACTTCTGTCCCTAGCCAAGGTGAATAGCAGTCTGTTGGGTGTACTCTGCCCTTGACTGCAAGAACTGAGGGGCTCGAAGCTCAGACTCCTGCTCTTGGTGCAGATGTGTAATTCTAAAGAATTACAAAGGGTTGCTGAGCCAGGGCTGCTTGGGAAAAAATGTGCAAGCACCTGGGCACAACTTGAAGTGTTATAGTAGCAGTCAGACTGTTCTTATCTTAACTCATCCTTCAGGACAGGAGCAAGCTCTTCACCGTCATCCTGCCTATAAGTCACGACGCTATACCCTTTGCTGTAGTTGCTGCTGGTTTACTGCAAACAACAGTGTTTCTGCCCAGCTCTTAGGTCTTGCAAAGTTCACTCCCAGGACCTCTAGATCTCAGGGTTTTAGTCCCAGCTTGTAAGTTTTCTGGCCCTTCTAACTGCAGCCAGTTTCCAGATGGCTGCCTTTGGCCTGGGGCTCTTGCTGCTGCTCTCCCATTATCTGATCCAGAGGCTATCAAAGCTATTATCTATGCTAGGGAGGGACTGGTGGTAGATTTCTGTAACCCATTGCCAGCTGAACCTTGCACTCAACACAGCACCCAGTAATGGCTATGAGCCATTTTCAGTGTGATGGAACAACTTGCAGATGGAAATATGTTGATTCAGTAATGCTGTGGTCATGCCATGGGGGAGTTGCAATTTGATTTCCTTTTTCATTGTTTCTCCTTCATGTCGTTTTTTGGGCCCCAATTCTTGAAGTTACCCAGTCAGACTATCTCCCCCATGATATACTATGGCCAAGGTCTCCTACAATGTGTTGTGTCCTCTCATCAAGGGGATGACTGTGTAGCATTGTGGAAAATTCAGACTCACCAGAGTACTGAACCCTACAGAAGTGAGTAGGATTGTGAGGAATCTGAGCCACCATGAAATGGCTCCCATGAGATCCTACAGCAGGACTTTTATAATCAAATATTTTTCCTTTCAACCAAATTGTGAGGCTTTTTTAATCCCCTCTCAGAAATTCTTGACCAGCTCTTGACCATCTGCCATGGAAGGCCAAGCAGCAGACATAAATCACATTCATAGCTGCACTGTTATACACCTCTGCTTACTTTTACCTCTTTGCACCTTTTCCTTTAGTCCATGTTTCCCCTGTTTTTATCCAACTCCCAGTTATTATTGGTCTTTTCTTTTTGCTTATGCCAGTTTCCTGCTGTCTCTCATTTTAGTGCTTCCCTTATCAGTCTGAAAAAGCAGAATTTCCTCTTTTATAACCCACTGCAATTTCTGCTGTCTCTCTCTCTCCCTTGCTCTCTGTCCTTGAACATTGCCCCTCCCTCTGTTTGCTATTGCCTTTGCTCCAGATCACTTATCTCCCTGGCCCCCTTCCTTCCACCTGTATTCTAACATATCTTTGCTGTCCTTTCCATCTGTATGTGTGCAAATAGACACACACATAAATGTAGCTGTTATAACCCTTTGCAAATATAAACTAATTAACTAAATCACAATAGCATACCTGTGAGGACAGTCATTATTCACCCCATGTAAGAGTGCTAAAGCTTTGACCCTGCAAGTCCTGACTGTGCCTAGTTAAAGTATGTCAGTCTTTGCAAGTTTGGGGCCTGAGGCAGGCAAGGTTCTTTGGGTAATTGTGATATCTTTTATTAGACCAACTAAATAGTTGGAAAAAAGTTCTTTGCATGCTTTTGGGCACAAACACCCTTCTTCAGCCACTGGGAGACTCTGCTGGTGTTATGTGTCTTCCAAGGTAGAAAAGCAGAAAGCCTAACTTAATCAAAGCTACGGAGTGAACCAGAATAAGAACACGAGTCCCATGCTCAAAATCCAAGGCTAAGTCCACTATATTAACTTGCCTCGTACTATGCAGCTACCTGCCTCACACCACAGAGCTACCCCTTCTTGCTGCTTGAGACTACTCAAACAGAATAGCTGTGGATTGACTGCAAGAAGAGTGCTTGTGGCAGGCCTACCAGCACTAATGGCTGTGGGTGTCATGAGCCCTAAAGGCCAGAGAGGAACGATGAATAATGTCAGTAGAGAGAAGGATCAGGGATGGAAAACAATGAGTGGGAAATGGTGGGGGGGTTCTTTCAGATTTACAAGGCTGCTTCAGTAGGGAGGAAAACAGAATCGGAAGCAAGCTATTGTTTTATTCGAGTATTGTAGCCGATAGTGGCTTTGTGGTTCATCACAATCTAGCTGTGTCTTTTTAACCTCTCAGTACTCCCCAGGTAATAATGGTCCTTTTTCTCTTTTGAATGGTCTTGTTCTTTTACATAATTAGGTTATCTATTCACTTCAACTTCTCTTTCTTTGAAGCTGCTTCTGATATAGCTGCTCTCTCCTCTCAGTTTAGAGCCCTCTTCCACTCCTTCAGGTGCCTGTTCTCCTTTAGGTATGGAGTTAAACACAAGCCATTGTTTTACCTGGTCTTTACTTGGTCTTTACCTTGGCTGTACCTGCTTCCTTCTCAGACGACAAGGGCAACCTTGAAAAATATTGTGCTTGAAAGCTTGTCTAACATCTCTCCCAATAAAAAGATAACACAGTAAAACAAGCAAGGTTTTTGTTTTGGTGATATTTGAATAACCATGGAAATAATGCATGATGTCTACAATGAATGATTTCTTTGCTCTTAACTAGACCTTCATAGCAACGCTGCTTAACACCTTTCAAACTTTGAAATGGAAAGTTTGGTCTAAATAGATATCGCTGAAGGAATTGGATGGGTTTAGGGGAGGGTTTTTTGTTTGTTTTGTTGGTTGGTTGGCTATATTGCTATATACATGTGGAGGCTAAGTATCATTATGTACAGTATAAGCAAGCTGGCTAACTCCTGGACTGCAGGATCTCAGTGTTGGCAAATCTTGTTAACAGACCACTCAAGTGTTCATGTCAAACATCAGAATAATAGGCTGCATGTCTGATTGATTTAATGACAGCTATCACTGCATGGAATTGATGCTTTCATTAGACAAACAGATTAACAATAAGCTCATTGAGGTTTAGCTCAGTCTAGAGATGGCAGGCCCAGGAACGGTTTCCCCTATTGAAAGAACACTTACGGGAGGTGTCTAGGAGAGCAAGAACCTGTTAACACCATGATGCCACGTGACAAAAAAATTACCTCCATAGCTAGAAAGCTATAGACCTTGTTGACAACTATGGAAGTAATAGCACGGTTGCTGTACCATCCCTTTGGAGTAAAGTATCTGTCTGGCAAGAGGCAGCTTCTACTAGATTTTCATCGCTGCATTCCTCTGAATTGGGGCTGAATTGTTGGGCTTTTTTTTTTAAGTTCTTGGATGCTGGTGCTTATTCCCTGGATAGAAATGGAGGGCAGAAAACAGGGCGTAGAAAAATGTGGCCATCATTAAGCATTGAGGACCTTCCAGTTCCACCAGTTGAAAAAAGCCAGAAACTGTGTGCTGAAATAGCAGCTAAACAGAAGGCATAATTTGTAAGGAAGCAGAGACTAAGACAGAGGCACTATCTGGGTGTTCATGGTGCTTCTGACTAAGATGAAGTGTAGTATCAGCTTACTATCTGATTGGAAGCATACAGCCTGCACCTCAGGGGTTGGGCTTAATGATTTAATAGGGCTTTTCCATCTCTCACTACCATGATCCAATAGCACAAATAGATACATGAGAATCAAGCAGAGAAAATTGCAGATTTAAATAAATAATGAGTCCTAGAACTGCAGTGTAAGGAATCCCTGTTTGAGGGCCAAATCCTGTGGGCTTTACTCAGGCAAATCTCTCATCAGAACTTAATTGAAGGATGTCTGGATTTGGTGCTTGGGGTGCATGTCCTGAATTGCATAGAAATGTAGTACAGCCTGGCCATCTCCATCGTGGCAATCTTACCGCAGGGCAGAATGGGAGTTTTTTATGCTGTAGCAACATAGAACCAATGGTTACAGGGACGGAGAAGGTGCCATCCATGTGGATTGTGCTTATTGCTTCCGCCCAGCTCAAAAGCATTGTTTAGCAGACTGGTGTGTGGGGCTTGCAGCTTTGTCCCTATCTCTTCCCTGCCTACAGTATGACCCCAGGATTGAACAGGACTGAGAGGTCCTGATGCTCCACCCCTACTGTATTCCATTCCTGTTCAGCCTTTCACATTGGGGAATATTACAGCAGGGTTTCTCAATTCCATCTTATATTAGAAAGACTTGGAAATATAGCAATCCCAAAAGCCAAACATAAATAACGTGGCCATTTGTCTCATGTCAGTGTCCTGTTGGGTTTCGGCGTGGCAAGAGGGGGCATGATGTCTGGCGTGTCATCCCTCTCCAGTTTGGTGTTCTGAGGAGCAAGAATTGTCTGAAATTTTCCATGCTCCTTTATTCCCAAAACGGATTTGCAACTGAGGTGAATGCACTGAATCCTCTGACGCAGCATGGGACTTGTAACACAAGGAAAATCAGAATCCTCAGTGCATTAAATACTGCATAGCTTTCAATCCTTCACAAGTGACAGTACACCCAGATCAAGGAGCACCCAGCAAGTTCCATCTGCAGAGAGACAGGATGCTTGCAGTGGCAATGCCTGTTACATTCCTTACAAGACAGAATCCCTCAGGTGCATTATGAGTGCCAGCCAATCACTGTATTACCTGTAGCTTTTTTATTTGATTTTAACAGATAGGAAAATACCAGTTAAATATCCCAAAATGGAAGACGTGCCAGAAACGCTATATCAGTGATTCTCAACTTGGGTGCCATGGCACCCTGAGGTACCTTGAGATACTTTCAAGGGTGCTGTAGGGTGTCATGCAATGTTCACTCTGTTACGTGTGCAAATATGACTCACAAGATAATCCCGGATATTCCCAATAGGAATCCATAGTGCTAAAACTTTCTGACCTGTTGTAGTCTTTCTGAGTTCTTTGCAACAGAATTGCTCTATTATTTTTCTCTAGTAAAAAAAAAGTGAAAATGAAGAGCCAGCATTTTCCAAGGGGTGCCTTGAGTCTATCGAGGGATGCCTCAAATCTATCTAGTCCATGAAAGTATGGATTTTTATTGCTGATCTTATGAGGAAGATGCTCAGATACTAGGATAGATGGCAGCATAAAATGAGAGACAGAAGGCGCATCTACATTAGGTGGTTACTGTCGAGTTGCCTAATTAGCTCCGCAGTAAACATCTCAACATTTACATGCACAGCCCTATTAGGACTCAGGAAACTAACAGACTTTGCAGCAAGGTAGTACTTATAAATACAATACTACCCTGCTGCAGAGTTTTTCGTGCACAGCAATGCATGTGTAGATGCTGACCCAGTCGACTGGGGCACAAGAGAGCTTCAGTACAGGGGCTGTCTGCCAACTAGCCCTGCACTGGAGCACCCTTGTGCCCCAGCCAACCCCTCTGCAACATGTTGAGCTGGGTTGGAGCAGCTCCAGCCTGGCAGGTTGACCCCCGCAGGCCTCCTGCCAGCGGAGGCTGCTCCAATTCAGCTCAACGTGCTGCAGTCCGGAACACGCATGTAAATGTGGTTCCTGAGAGCAATAAACTCCTGTGTGATAAGCGCCAGAGTGTATTGCTTCTCTTAAATATGCCCATGTAGATCCACCCACAGGCAGATATTATCTTCCCAGGCTGTCCCCCTAAAAGAAGTCTTTTGCCCTAAAGGTAATCCATAGCAAGCTTTGACTTTCATCCTCTTTGACTGCATTGCAGAGACCTCTGGCCAAATTATTAGCTGGTGTAAAATGGGTTGCTCTGTTAAAACCAGTGGAATTACATTGATTTACAGGTGAGGCTCTGGCCTCATGTATCAACTGACAGTCTCTTGTTCCCATGGATTCCCCGGGTGTTGGAGTGCTCAGCACCATTCCAGGTGTGACTCCAAATGATAGAACTAATTACAATTAAACCTTTCAGGAAAAAAATGTCTCAGATAGCAAAATTAACAGTTTGAGTGCAAATGACTCACACTGACTGAAGACTTTCTGTCTTCCTCTGAAGTACACAAAATCTTTTTCTGGCTTATGAATCATCAAAAAAATGGCAGCTGAACATGTTTTGACCTAAACTACATGGAGGGTACGAGGCAGAGACTGAACGTCTCTGCTTTCAAAAAGCACTACAGGCAACATCCTAGTAAAAATAACAAAAGGGTGGCTTAAAACATGAAGGGCCTAACTGCTCTGAGAGTGAATTCCAAGGCTTATGAAGAATGCTGCCTGACAGCAAAGGCCAGGAAGCAAAGCTAGATGGGGATATAAGCAGAACAGGGTTGTACATAGGCAGCGGTATAACAACTATGGCACCTGGCATTTTGTCTCTCATTCTAAGGACTGGATTGGAAGGCTGCAGACGTAGGAGTCTGTACAGCAGGAACTAGAGGGTCAGGTTCCCCAGCTGGGAGCAGTAGCAGATCCATATGCCCTGACCAGTGTCTCATATAAGCTTGCTCCATGCGTCAGCCCTGAGCTGGTAGGAATTATTGCTAGCACCAGGGTATACCTGTGATGACTTTTAGGGTTGCCCTCAACAAGCATGAGCCACATCAGACTCCTTCTCCTGCCTTCTCCCCTCTTGATCTTGCAAGTGCCCACCCATATTGTGCTTCCTGTCCCTTCAGCAGGGCCTTTTGGAATCAGTCTTTTCTCTCCTTGAGTCTGGCTCTAATTACAGGTAGTAAAGCCAGGCAGTGGGGCCTGAACATTAGCAACTGGGGATTATGGGATTGTTGCTGGTGGCCATCCAGTGTCTGTGGTATACAATACCGGGTGGGGGAGGAGAGCCATAAGAACGTTGTAGGGAAGGGGCAGGCAAGAGCAAGGAGAGCAGGAGCAGGCCTCAGACCAGGGTATTCAGCAGAACCCATCTGTCCCATCTATACCTCTGTCTTTTACCTTGGAACTATCAAGGTATTCTTTCCCATTGCTTTGACAAAGCGCAGCGCTCAAAGGGAGAAGAAGCCGAGCTTTCACACCCATCCCAGTAGGAAATAAATGCCAGGATTGCTAGGGCCTGGCCAACTTCCTGGGGATGATGCCATCCATTCACGCTCCCAAAACACCCCTTACCATGGGTGCAGGATTGGGTAGGGAGCAACACAGCTGGCTATCCAGGGATTTTCCAGTGCAAAGGGAATCATGGATTTATGGGCGTCATTTTTATAGGAAGGAAGGGAGGAAGGAAGGACAGACGGATTGACAGAAACCCATGATCTAGCCTGCAGGACAGAATGCCACCAGCTAAGCTGTGCATCCTGTACTGCCATAATTGGAACAAGAGGCATCTGCAGTTGCCAGATGACCCTGACATGTTTTGGCAAACCCCCTCTGACAGATTTAGGGCACAGTGGTGAAGCTGACAGACGCGTCTGGCTGTTAAAACATTAAACTGACACGACGTCAGGGTCCTTACTACTCATAATGTGCTCCGCTCTCTGTTTTCAAGCCAGGTGAGGTGATTTATGGATGATCAATTGTTCATTGTGCAGGGATTTTTACCCAGCTAACCTGGAAGAGACCATCTATACAGTCGCAGGGAAACCTGGATGTCAAAGAAGTTAGGTACAATATTGATAACGAAGGCAGAAGATGACACAAAGGGCTGTAGTGTCGTGTTTAGTAGGTTTGTCAGAACATAGGCAAATCCAGGATATAATAAGGTCCAGATGCCAGGCTAGGATCATGTCCTAACTTATCTGTTTTTCCTCACAGAACATTTCCCTCCAAGCACAGATCTAACTGTTGATATAAATCATATCTATTGGCTGCTTCTATTATTTTCTCCAGTAATTTATTCCATGCATTAACCACTTTCTATATACAGAAATCCACCCACCACATTTCTTTAGCTAATGACTTTAAGGTTGTTTGCCTCCATATGATACTTGCTGGCATCCCATTGGGTGGAGGGCCTTATTCTCTCAGTGCTTAAGAATTCTGACTATTTCAATCAGAGTTGCTCGTACAGCTTGGCCCTAAACGGCAGAGGACTGGGGTTTTGCTTGAATAAAGAGGCAGAATGGGATAAGAAAGGCAGTCGTTCCTAGGGGCCTCTAGCAGCTTTCCTTGCCTTCTAATGAAGAAGCCATCAGACCCTAATAAAACAGCAGCATGCATAGCTTGGCCTTGTATGTTTTATATATCTTGAGTACACACAGTTCGCTGGATTCCAACTGGGTCCGGGCTGTTTCCTCACATTCTTAATTTTGTCCAAGAGTCAATGATGCGGCAGAAGTGACTGCCACACTGATGAGAGCACTGCTGCACGGCCCCAGAGTTGCAGGAATGAAGCCAAGGAGAGAAGCTGCTAGGGAAACATCTTATTCATGTGCTGAGATGTACTTAAGTTCCTGGGTAACATGGTCCATAGCCCTGAAGCACCTGGGCCCCAAGTACCATTTTTAAAAGTACTGAGGTCCAAGTATCACAGAAAGTGAATAGCTCCTAAATCCCTTTGGAAAATTAGATTTAGGTTTTTATGTTGCTATGGGGGCCGGGGATCCAGGATTTGCTAAAGGGTAGTGTGGGAGCAGTGACTGGCAGTGCTGGGATGGTTGCAACCTACCCCTCCTCCCCAGAGTGACCACACTGTGGGAACAGTAGCCAGGGACATTAAGTCCCTGAATCTGATAAGAATCCCCTCTCTGCTGCTCTTGGCACCCCCTCCCTTACCATCTGTGCTCAGCAGTACTGCTCCTCCCCTCTCTTCCCAATCACTCCCTTCCCTGTCCACTGCTGCCACTGTCCCTAGCTGCTCTGGGTGAGTGAGGCAGCTCCAGAGCCTCTCCTGCACACTCCAGCCAGGCTGTGCAGGGAGTTGGGTTCAGCCAGGGACAGCAGCAGTAGTGGGAAGGTTCCCTCTCTCTCAGTCTGCTCCAAGACTGACAGAAAACACCTGAGAGTATGGGGACAGAGGAGGAACCTGCCTGCTGCTGCTGCTGTTCCAGGCTGAGCCTGGCTCCCCATGCATGGTTGAAGCATGGCAGGAGCAGCTCTGGAGCCCCCTCTGCCCCCAGAACAGCCAGGAACAGTGAGGACAATGACAGCAGCAGACAGGGTAGGGGGCAATGAAAGGGGAGGGGAGGGAAAGGTGCATCCAAAGGTGCATCTCAAGCCGGTCCAGAGAGGTGATACTCCCCCTCTATATGACTTTGGTCAGACCACAGTTGGAGTACTGCGTCCAGTACTGGGCACTGCACTTCAAAAGGGTTGTGGCCAGCCTGGAGAGGGTGCAGGGGAGGGCCACCCGCTTGGTGAGAGGGCAGCAGGACAGGCCCTACGAGGAGAGACTAAAGGACCTGAACCTGTTCAGCCTCAGCAAGAGGAGGCTGAGGGGGGACCTGGTGGCTGCCTACAAGCTCATCAGGGGGGATTAACAGCAAATAGGCAGAGCCCTTTTCTCCCCAAAACCAACTGGGGTGACAAAAAACAATGGTAATAAGCTGATGGAGAATAGGTTTAGGTTAGAGATCAGAAGGCAATATTTTACAGTTAGGGTGGCCAAAATCTGGAACCAACTTCCCAGGGAAGTGGTCCTCGCCCCTACCTTGGGCAAATTCAAGAGGAGGTTGGATGATCACCTGTCTGGGGTCTTGTGAACCCAGCATTCATTCCTGCCTGTGGCAGGGGTCAGGCTAGATGGTCTGTTCAGGTCCTTCCTGACCCTAGCTACTATGAAACTATGAAACTATGGAAGGGGAGCTGAAACTGAGCACAGAGGGGAAGGGAGGGGAAAGGGTCTTACCTGATTTGGGGACTTCTTCAAAAAAGTGCCCAACTGCTGCTCCTGTGGTGTGGTCTGAAGAGGGGAAGCAACCATACCACTGCACCCCTCTGGATCCATCCTAGTTCCTTTGAATGTTGTGCTGTGTCTCTGCCCGTGCACCTGTGTCCTGAAGTCACTTTGCCCTCACCACACTGTATTCTTGCACGAAGCAGGCCTCCAAGGAGATTTTCTAAAATACCACCACAGGTTTAACATTTTTTTCTGCCACACACAACTTCGGCTCAGCTCCATGGCAGAGCACAGCTGTTTTATTGAGAGCTGTTTAAAGCCTTGAAGGATCCAGATCTTCTCTGCTGACAAAGATCTAGCATCTCTATCACATTTGTGTTCCTCCACCACCGGGGCTCTCATTTCCTCAGGGCCTGGCCAAGGCAGAGCAGAGCTGCCCCCATCGTAACAACCAGAGGGAGTTCCTGCTGCTTACTGGCATAGAGTTCAGCTCCTCTTTTTTGGCTGACAAAGTGAGAGCTCAACAGGTGAGGGAATTTGTAGCAACTGCTTGACCAGTGATTTGTGCAGCCACAGACCTTCTTTCCCATAGATGAGTAGGAAATACCTGACAGGAGAAAAGATCTATTGCAGTGGTTGTCAACCGGGGGTACACATACCCCTAGGGGTACTTAAAGGGTTGTAGGGGGTATGTGCACCCCAAGAGGGGATGGGGGGTGCGCCCCTGGATCTGCATGCGGGGCAGGGAGGGCTGGAGCCGAGGCCATGCTGGGCTCTTCCCAGCGGGTCAGGGCTGGGCTGTGCACAGGGAGGGCAAGGGTGGCACTCAAAGGGGGGTTGGGGGGCTATGGTGAATTTTGGGGTGGCTGCAGACCCCCCATAGGCCCACATGATAAGGGAGGGAGTGTGTCTGGGGCTCTGGCAGGGGGAGGCACTGCCCACCTGGGGCAGAGCATGAGACAGAGCCATGAGTGGATCATCTGGGGAGTGCGGGGGGGTGGAGGGGGTGGCGGCACCCCAGGAGGGCATGGGGAGCGCGTGCTCCTGGATCTGTATGCAGAGTGGGGCAGGGCAGGGTGGACTGCTGGCCACTACAGGCTGGGGCCAAGGCAGTGCTGGGCTGTTCCCAGCAGGGGTGTTGGGCCAGGCTGTGCTGGGAGCAGGGGTTGGGGGGGGCGCTACAGAAAATTTTGGGGTGGCTGCAGCCCCTCCCATAGCTCCCTCCCAGTGCTGTCCCTGCCCGCCCTGAGCACAGCCTGGCCACCCCGCCCCAAACACAGATCCAGGGGCACACCCCTGCCACGTTCTCCCAGGGTGTGTGCAGCAGTAGGAGCCCTCCCCGCCCGCCCCCGCATCTCCCATACAAGCCACTCACAGCTCTGTCCTGGCTAGGCAGTGCCTGCCCCTGCTCCAGCCCCACTCCCTCCATCACCACAGGGGCCTACGGGAGTGGGGCTACGAGAGGGGCTGTAGCTACTTCAGATTTTGCCATAGCCCCTGCAACTCCCCTCCCAGTACCACCACCGCCCATCCTGAGCACAGTCCAGCCCAGGCCCCCACCAGGAGAAGCCCAGTGCCCCAGCCTGCAGCGGCAGCCCGCCTGCCCCCCCACATGCAGATCCAGGGGCACATGCCCCCCATGCCCTCCCAGGGTGCACGCAGCAGTGGAAGCCGTCCCCTCCCTGCGCCCCTCGGACAAGCCACTTGCGGCTTCGTCCCACTCCCTGCCCCAGCTGAGCAGTGCCTGCCCCGCCCCACTCCGTCCCTCACTGCGGGGTCTTGATCTGCGCTCCCCGCACCCTTAAAAACAAGAAAAAAAATATAAAGGGGTACATGAGCTAAAACTTTAAGACAGAAGGGGTACACTTGTTAAAAAGGTTGAACACCCCTGATCTATCGTATAGGCCTCCTCTACTTTATTGGATGACCTGCCCCTCTGTTTGCTCCCTTTCCCTTCCAGGGCTGAGGCAGAAAGGGAAGACAGGACAGCCCACTGCCTCCAGCCCTCCTTCCCCTGCAGGGGAAAAAGGACCATCACCATCACCTCCCCTGTTCAAGCCAGAATCCATGACAGCCAGAGAGTACCTGGTGGTAGGATAGGAAACAAGAATCAACAAATCAAAGGCTGTAGCCCCTGTCCTACTTCTGACCCACACCCACACCCTCCCTCCTATTTTTCCATTACTAGAGCTCACACTGGATCACAAATCTGAGTTCAACAGTACCTTCTACAAGGCCAGAATAATTTTTGCTGTCTCATAATTGATTCTCCATGTGCTGATCTCAGAATCTGGTTTGCTTTCATTTTTCACTGTTGCTGTATGCCTACACTAAGACTTTATTAGCTTTTTATTTATCACTTCCACTAAGCCGCTTTCCAGCTCACGTCTTGGAGGCTATATTCCTGTCGCTTTCTGGTTTTTTCCCTTAGCGTCGTCATCTTAAGTTTTCTCTTTAATTATTCCAAATAATTTGCAAAGGTTATTGTCTTTCTCTGAGGAAGCAGCAATTTAGGTTTAACAGGATGTAGTATAGATTTAGTACATTAAATATCATTTAATACATTCCCATTGATTAAATACAGGTGCTGTGTGTCCCTTTCTTCCAGGTGATGACTAAGGTAGAGATATTGTCAGCTCTAATTATGATCTCTGGGGCATCCTTATGTAACCGTTCTGTTAGGCACCAATTGGCAGCAACAAGGGCTGGGTGCCATTTTGGGGGCTAAATATATTTTACTTTGGTTCAAGACGCCACCCAGACCACCTGGGAAACGCTAAATGAATTACTAGGGTGTCCCACATAAACAAAGACCCCCCGCCTTGCAAGTAGTGTAAACACAAAAGACAGATTTATTCAAGAAAGCAGAGGAAAACACCAAATGAAATTTAAAACAGTACTAACTACAAGACATAATCTATAGGCTGTGCTGCACATGGGGAAGCTGCTAGAGAGCATGGGTCCTTCTGCAATACAAGAGGCCCCTCATTGCTCTTGGAGGAATGGTAGCATACCAATCTTTGCTCCCATAGAGAGGCTGTATGTGTGAGCGGCGTAACTGCAGCTCCAGACAGCATGCACGGACCCCAAAACTTCTGGCCTGGATTATATGGCCTGCTGAAACAAAACAACAAGAAAAAAAAAACCTCCAAAAGGAGTCAGGTTGATTAATGGCTACAGCTGGCCCAACCATACAGCTTGCCTAGAGCAAAGGACCATCAAAAGAAACAAGGGGAAAGACCAGCCTACCCTCTAGGGCTGGACTGCAGGTAGTTTGAGTCACAACTCCACAGGGAGCAGAAAGTTGCAAACTTCAACTCCAGCCCAAAACTGTCAGGATTAGAAGCTCCCAGGTTTCAACCGCCAGGCCTAACTCCTGGCCAGCAAACCCAAGGAACCAATACTCTTTTCCCCAGGTATTAATCCCTTAAAACCTCAAAAGAAAAAAAGGGAAGAAAAGGAGGAGAGAGGAGTTCCTAGACACTGGGACAATTCTCCCTCTATCTGAGCTTCGTGTTTCACTATCTGCAAACTCCTTTTCTCCTGGGGAGACTTCACTCTTCAGCAGCTCCTAGCAGCTTCTGCCCTCCTAAACCAGCCTAGCTCCCCTTATATCCCTTCACATGACATCACCCTGGCCTTGTCCAGTCAGGGAACACCACACTCCAGTTCCTCTCCCAACCAATCCAACTGAAGTATCCTGTGCTTCTCTTGGCCAATGAGGCCAGAGAGTTTTACATATTTTCCCCAGATGCAGGCCCTAGCTTGCCATGTGCTGAGCACATGGCCAAAACACTGGGGCCATCTTGCCCACTTATAACCCACACAAAAACCCCACAATATACAAACTAAGTGTATGTGTGTGGTTGTTACACTTCTAACTAGTGCCAGCCTTTGTAACTGCTACAACATGTTTTTATTTCTTAAACAAAATGACCCTTTGGATAATCACCAAGGATCTTGGTTTTCTCTGATTAAAAATTGCAAATTCTCTATAAAAAAAATTGCAAATTCTCTGATTAAAAAAATCCAAATCCATAATTAAAATGAAATGCCACTATATATATAGGTATCGATTGACTACAATGTTTTATTGATATATTTACAGTTTTAAAGCAATTTGGAAGCCTACCAGTGCCTCAATCACTATAATAAAATAAATTCTAAGTACCTATACATTTTGGTATTGGAGTTTGGGGTTTTTATCATGGAAAATCAGAGCTCCCTCTGCCCTCTTTGCTCATCAGGATGCAGGTCCAGGCCCCTCACTCCCACCCACAGCCTCCTGGCCCTGCTGATGCCTCTCACTCCCCATCCACAGCCCCTTGCTGAACAGCCCTGCCAGAGCGGGCTGGCCCCCCAACTACCAGGGCTATGGGGCCAGGGACCCAGAATCACAGCCCCCTGAATCCTGCAGCAGTGCTTGAGACCTGGCGGCCACCTATAGGAGGCAGTAGCTACTGTGACAGAGCAGAATGCTGAGCCTGGCTCCCCCTCCCCCCATGGGCATCATAGCTGGAGTGGACCCTGTGGAGGAGGGCAGGTGCAGGCTGCCACTGCGGGCTTAGGCTTTCCGCCCTGCTGCCCTCCCCCCGGGACCTCTGCAGCCTGGTATGTAAAACCCAGCAGGGCTGGGCGGGAAAGCTCATTGCCACTGCTGGGAGCTCCACATCACCATGGCAAGTTGCTCCCTGGCCATCTGGGAGCAGGGAGGGGCACAACCCCACGCTGCCACCCCCACTGCTGTCAGGCAGGCAGGGGGTGCTTCACCAGGGTGGCGCAGGGCTCATGGTGGTAAAAAGCTTCCCCGCCAGGCCCCACTTTTCCCTGCCATGCCAGGTCCCACCCACTGGGCCACAGAAACCCCAGGGGGAGGGCAGCAGGGTGGGGAGCCTGAGCCCACAAAGGGCAGCCAGTCCCACCCCCGCCCTGTGCATGAATCTGGGGGGCATGTGCCCACTATGCCCCCCCAGGATTGGGGAGCCAGCCCTCCCCTCCCCAACCCCCAAACAAACCATCTGTGGTTCCATCTTGCTCCCCCCCAGGGCCCTGTGGCTGTACATGGCCCCAGGCTCCAAGCCCCATACACCTCCCAGCTGGGCAGCAGCCCCAAACCTGCCCAACTCCCTCCCTCCCTATGTGGGCCCCAATCCACCTTCCCCCCCACCAGACTTACCTGTGGGAGCTGCTCTAGGCTGCCTTGCGGCCATGTGCATGTACGAGCTCACACATACACATGCCAATCCCAGCCTGACCGCTCTTCTCCCTCTTCCCCAGCCTCTTGCAGGCTGGAACTCTGCAGCCTGCAGAAAGCTCTTTGCAAAAATGGAAATTCTGCATGTTTCTCTGTTAAAACAAATCCATGTTTTTCCCAGTTAAAAGGGAAAATCCACATTTTTTCCATTTTTCCTTGGGAAACAGAATACTCAGATTGCTGATAATCACTTACAATTAAATCACTCATAACTTTCCAGGTCCAGCTCAAAATGGTTCTTGATTAGTGTTTCAAGTGCTTTCTAAGTAGAGGAAGTAAAGTACTGTGATCGAAGAACTAAACTAGCAGGTATGTCTACACTGCAGCTGAGATGTAGCTGCAATTCATGTAGACATATCTGGGCTCACTTCAGCTAAGCTACTATGGCTAGACTGCTATCAGTTTGAAGCCTGCTCAGGTGCATCTACATGGACTGCAGTTACTACACTGTAAATCTACTCTGGCATTCAAAAGATTTAAGATGCAGATCCCAGGTCTGTCACTTCTGTTGTGAACAGTGGAAGCAATCGTTAGGTCCAAGATGCTAAGTGAACATTGTTCTCACGCCACTTTTAGGTTATTTAAAAGTAGAGTCATGCCAATTGCACGGATCAAAGTATAAAAGGTTTTCTTAGCAGGACTTCAACATTAGGTTCTCTGGTTCAGCCTGGCAACAAAGACAGGCAAAAACTGAGCAAAATGAAAAAGCTGCCATTGCCTTTCTGGTAATTTGCATAGCATTATGCATAATGATTTGTAATTTTACATTGAAGGCTATTATCTTCAGCCACCATGACTTAAACAAATGTCTGATATTCCAAAGGGCTGATCTTTTGTGCCTTTGACAAGAGCCCTACCACAATAAGGAGACCAAAGAGAAAAAAAAAACATTGTTCTATGGTTGCTGTTTCTGTCCTGGGTTATGAATTGTGGCAATCCTTAGTTGGTGCTTATTCTTCTTAGTGCTTATGATGCTGCTTTGATGTCAGACTTACTTGAAATGTCTTTTGCATAGCAATAGAAAGAACAGGCTATATGGCTGTTGCAGATATCTGAACTAGGGACAGTATACTTTTAACTAGATAGACATACACCCAAGTGCTTATATATGCTAACTGTCCTGTCCCAGAGCGTGACTATATTAAATATAAAAAAAGTGATGCCAGCATAATATTGAGGGGCTGATTTAAACAGAGATAAGCAAGGCAAGAAAAAGCCTTCTAGTTAGACAAAATGTAACTGCTGGGTATCTACTGTCCAGACAGCAATTGACTGAACAATGTTAGGGAATCATCCAGCCCACAGCAAGGCTCTGAACTTGCTAGTAGCTCAGATCATGTAACTAAAAAAGCACATGGAATGGAAATAACAAACCTTTTGCCTCTGTTCATTCTTTACAGAGATTACTGAGAAACACATTCAGGGTTACCAACTGAAGGTAATTTTTTTTTTACTGGCAAATCTGCAAGCTTTTAACTGAGAGCCATTTTTTTTTAGTAACACGCATTTTAACTAATTTTTTTACATAACATAAATGTAACTCTTCTGCCAGGCCCTGCTTAGACCCCACTTGGAAGGGCTGGGTTCAGATTTAGGAGTTTAACGTCAACCATAGTAAAAAAAAAGTAAATAAGTTTGGCTATCAGTAAAAAGTTTGCAGTAAAAAAAATGTCTTGGCTTGGCAACCCTGCTTGACTGCAGTGATGGTTTACACTGTTTCCTCCTACCACCAAGGGCCACCTACTCACCCCCACACCTTGATACCTCTGACTGCACTCTGCAGCAGGCTGCTACCCATAGCCTACACCTCAACCTTACTGCCACCCCACCCCCATCCTAATATGGATCCCCAAAAAGTCTACCTGTGACTCAGCAGTATTACAGTCAGCCTGGGATGCAGCAGCAGCACATGGCTGAAAGAATACCCTTGGAGGGTGCTGCGTTCCCACTCAGACACCAGGTAGTGCTGCTGTACTCTGGTTGTTGGAGTTTCAATCAAGCTGCAGCTGCTTAGTGTTTTTATAGGCAGCTAACTCTTTTTTTAACTGATTTTACTGATAGCCATTTTTAGCCTGACTTTTTCCTGACAGTTTGAAAACCTGACCACAATCCTGATATAAACTACTTAATTAAGGCTTTTGACTCTGTCTCATGTGATAATCTCACATGTAAGTTAGGGAAATATGGTCTAGAAGATGGGTCAGCAATATTTTCCAGCAGGGGAGCAGAATGATCCAGCCCAGGTTGGGGAGGGGAGGGTACTAGGACCCAGCCACCAGTTCTACTTCTCCTTGCTACCCAGCTGTGGTGCCACACAGGGGGCCTCCCTCTGCACCAGAACCCGTGCTGCCTGACTGCAGCACAGCACAAGGGGATCTCCCCGCTGCCTAATACCACCAAAGCCATGGCTTCATGGGTCATAGGTTGCTGATCCCTAGGAGATACTACTGTAATGTGCAGGCATGAGTGTTTGGAAGATTATCCTCTGCAGGTAATTATTAATGACTCAGAGTCAAACTGAAAGGATTTAGCAAGGGGGTACTGCAGGGCTCTGCCCCAAATTCAGTACTCTTCAATATTTTTGTTAATTACTTAATGGATGGACTACAGCTGACACGTTCCATTTACAGACATTACCAAGTGAGGCGAGGTGGTAAGGCGCAGAGTTAGATTTCAGAATAATCTTGACAAATTGGAGAAATGTTCAGAAATAAACAGGATGCAATAAGGTTAAGTACAAATACAACACTCAAGGAGAAATAATCAGCTGTACAAATACACAGAACAGAACACTAGGATAGGAATTGGGGCTGTAGTCGATCATAACCTAAGCATGAGTTACACTGAAAAATAAGCAATGATGCTGGGCTGTATCAAAAATTATGTTGTACATGAGGCACCTGAAGTAATGCTTCCCCTAAACTTGTAAGAGCTCAGCTGGAGTACTGTGTCTGCTTTTGGGCACTGCACTTCAAGAAATATATGAACCAACTGGAGAGATTCCAGAGGAGAGCAAACAAAATAATTAGCGGTTCAGAAAATGCAGCCTATGAGGAGAGATTGAGAAAACTGAGTTTGTTTAGTCCAGTGAAGATATGACTGTGGGGAGATTTGATAATAGTCTCCAAATATGTAAAAATGTTGCTGTAATGAGGACAGTAGTAAATTGTTTTGCAGGTCCAATGGGGATAGGACAAAAAGTAACGGATTTAAATTGCAACAGTGAATAGTTGGTTTTGATGTCATGAAAAACTGACGAATTGTAAAGGTCATTAATCACTGGAATAAAATACTGTACTTAGAGAGGTTGTGGAAGCTCCATCATTTAAGAATTTGTCAGGTAAGTTTAAGTGTAATTGATCCTGTCTTTGACGAATTTAAACTAAATGTCGTCTTGAGGTCCGAGGCATTTTGTTGCTGGAGGCCAGGCAACAGCATTGCCTGGCTACTGGTATCATCTGGAGGTAAGGGAGGAGCTGTAGGGGATGGTCAGGAGGCTCCTGGTCCTGGGCATGACCTAAAACTGCACCCTGCTGGGGGTGTGTGGCCTGATGGGGCTCTCAGTGGCGCGAGAGCCCCCAGGAAATGCCAGGCTAGTTACCACCCTGGTGAAAGGCGAGTCAGGGCTCCTTAACCCCGGCTCCCACAACTGGGTGGGTTACCCCCTTTGTAGGGTCTGGAAGGTGGACCCCATAGAGAGGGAGTGGGGCCATAGACTCGGGAACCTGTCTGGACTTCCCCTGACTGGTCCATGCTGGGGCCAGGACAGGAAGGGTCGAAGGGCCGGGGGCCCACCGCAAGGAACTCCTAAAGCTGAGGGCCTGGGGCTCCGACTGGCCTGGAGGTGGGCCAGGGCTAGTAGCCCAAGGTCCCAGGGGGACCACACCCGAAGGGGAAGCAGCTCAGGGAGCTATGTAGCCCTGAATGAAAGCGGAATAGGTTGCCTGAATGGAGGGATCCGGGTGGGGTTCAAAGAGCAGGGTTCTAGGGCCCAGTGTGGGGCTGGTGATACTGGCAACAGCTGGATGCCATCTGCGAGGCTTGGGCTGCAGTGTAGGGTAGGAACAGAGCCGCAGATAGCGCCCCCCCGGCATCAGGGCAAGAAATGGGCAGCCTCCCATAATTAACATCAATTAATTAATTAACAACAAGGTGTGGCAGGTGAGAAGGTGATGGGTTAACCCAGAAACAGGTGGGCGGGCCACAGGAAAATTGGCCCCGAGAAGGCCCCCCTGTTACGAGGTCCCTTCCAGCTTTTTCTACAATTTATGTAAAATTCCCTTTGCTTAGCGCTCCTGCTATGTTGATCAACTAGAGCTTGTCCACATTTTGATTTTCAACTAAGTTTTTCATCAGAATGTCAACCTTTGGCAAGAACCTGTAAAGCATGTCCCCTTTTCAATCAGCTTTCCCATAAACCAGCACCAGTTTTTCCAAATTTGATTGATGTCCACAGAACTCTTTTGTGATATAAGTCTATCTCTGACCGTCATCAGGCTGCTCTGCAGAGGTTACTCCAGGTTCTAGTGGCTTTAGTGAGGTACTTCAGGCAAATGCAACCCAACATCCATTTAGGCCCTGAAAAGCATAGGACCGTCCCTCCAGTCTCATCTCGCCTTCTGGTAGATCTACTGTGTGTGCTCTATGGCTATGCATTGTACTGTCCTATTGTACTGAGTGGTGTAAAGAAGTGCAACTTTGTAACGACTGAAACAACAGGTCCAAAGCTTGTTGAAGGCAGAGGAGGAATCCGAACTGTTCTCTCTTCTCTGGTCCTTCCATGTTGAATCATTTTCAAAAGCAATCTCATGTCTGTTGTGACCCAAAGCTAGGCTGGAAGGCCATATTTTTGTATGCTTTTAGAGCTTAGTTTTCTATAAGCAAACTCTCCCCTTGACTGATCCCAAAATTTTCCTTGGGGAGATATAAAAAAGAAAAAGTTTAGTTGGGCCACAGCTATTCTGAAAAGGTGCCCCTGAATGTTATTTTGACATTTCTTGACTTACTCCAGTGCTCGGTGTTATTTATGCAACATCGAAAGAAAACATTAAAGGTCCCAACAGCAGAGCCTTGGCACTCATATTTCAGCATGTTCACACCAAATATTTTAGTAGAGTGAGGGTTACTTTGTTAAGCATCTGCATTTCAAGGTTTTTGCTAGTATATATTCTTATTTGTGTTGGGTTTTCTATAAACTCATCCCAGTGGAGTCAATGCTTTGAAAAGGGGTATGTGATACTAAGGGGTTCAAATTTGGCATGCCCAACCTCAGGTCTATTAAAGGGGCCACAGTATGTGTGCTTAGCACTTTCTAGACATTAAGCTGCATTAGGGTGTCTCAAACTGGCAACCCTCCCCCCCCCCCAAAAAAAAACCAAAAAAACAAAAACCCCAACAAAAAAACCTGACATATCACAGAGGCGGGATATTGATATATCCCACAAGTAGCATGCATAGCGGCTTTGTTGGTCAGTCAACAGATCTGGAAGAGAGTAGGGACAGCAGTAGCAGATAGGGCAGAAAGGAGAGAGTAGAATAGTGGATCAAGTGGGGTAGGGCTAGCCAAGTGGTGGCCCATGGGCTGCATGGGGCCCACAAGGGGATAACATGTGGCTGCCAGGCTCCTACCCAGCCATGCCCCCTTCTGTGGCTCCTATGTTGCCTTGTGGGGTCAGGCCAACTCTCAGGATCTCAATATTGCGCTGCTAGACAGGAGGGTGTGACGCAATTGCACATATACAAACACACAAATCAATTAGATACACACACACACACACACACACACACACACACACACACAACCAGCTCAGGCACATACACATCCAAACCAGCCTAGGCACGTGCATACCTATCACCAATTCAAGCACGTACACACTACACACTAAAAATTAGATAAAAATCAATTGTCAATACCCGCACACTCGGTACACATACACAGATCACTAATTCGTATATCATGCACACAATGATATATATATATCATTGTGTGTATAGAGTTTCATAGTTTGTAGGGTCAGAAGGGACCATGATAGATCGTCAAGTCCGACCCCCTGTCATGGCAAAAAAGAGCACTGGGGTCAAACGACCCCAGCAAGGTGTTCGTCTAGCCTCCTCTTAAAGACCCCCAGGGTAGGAGCCAGCACCACTTCTCTTGGAAGTTGGTTCCAGATCCTAGCCGCCCTGACTGTGAAGTAGCGCCTTCTGATGTCTGAATCTACCCTCTGCCAGTTTGTGACCGTTATTTCTAGTCACTCCTGGTAGTACTCTGGGGAACAGGGACTCCTCCAATGCCTGTTGGTCCCCTCTGACTAGTTGGTAACAGGCCACTAGATCCCCCCTCAGCCTTCTCTTGTGGAGGCTGAACAGGTTCAGGTCCCTTAGCCTCTCCTCGTAGGGCCTGACCTGCTGCCCCTGATCATGCAGGTGGCCCTCCTCTGGACCCTCTCAATGCTGTCCACATCCCTCCTGAAGTGCAGCGCCCAGAACTGGATGCAGTACTCAACTGCGGCCTGACCAGTGCCGCGTAGAGGGGGAGGATCACCTCCTTGGGCCTGCTCGAGATGCATCTGTGGTTGCATGACAAGGTGCAGTTGGCCTTCCTGACCGCGTCCCCACACTGTCGGCCCATGTTCATTTTGGCATCAATAATGATTCCAAGATCCTTTTCTGCCTCTGCACTGACAAGAAGGGAGTTCCCCAGCCTGTAGGTATGCTGCTGGTTCTTCCTCCCCAGGTGCAGCACCTTGCACTTGTCAGTGTTGAAATCCATCCTGTTCTCATTTGCCCACCTCTGTAACCTGTCTAGGTCCAATTGCAGCCTATTCCTCCCTTCTAGCATGCCCATATCCCTGTCATCAGCAAATTTGAATAGGGTGCTTTTTACCCCCTCGTCCAAGTCACTGATGAAGATGTTGAACAGTGCGGGTCCGAGGACCGAGCCCTGGGGGACCCCACTGCCCACATCCAGGTCGAAAATGACCCATCTACCACCACACTCTGGGTGCGGCCCTCCAGCCAGTTAGCGACCCATTTGACTGTGTAGGTGTCAATGCCACAGTCCCCTAGTTTTTTAATGAGAATGGGGTAAGAGACAGTGTCGAAGGCCTTCCTGAAGTCCAGAAAGACTACATCCACTGCTACCCCTGCGTCCATGGATTTTGTGACCTAGTCATAGAAGGCCACCAGGTTGGTCTGACAGGACCTGCCTCTAATGAACCCGTGTTGGTTGCCCCTAAACATAACCTCCCCTGCCGGCCCCTCGTGGACATGCACCAGGATAATTCTGTCAAAAAGCTTACCCAGGATCGAGGTAAGACTAACTGGCCTATAGTTCTCTGGGTCCTCCTTCCTTCCTTTTTTGAAAATGGGAACCACATTGGACCTTTTCCAGTCCTCTGGCACCACACCAGAGCACCACGAGTGCTCATAAAGCTGTGCCAGGGGTCCCACAATGACCTCTGCTAATTCCCTCAGCACTCTGGGGTGGAGGTTGTCAGGACCAGCTGATTTAAATATGTCCGGTCCCTCCAGAAGTTCCCTGGCTAGATCCTCACTGACCCTAGGCCTGGGTGCGCCTCCCCAGGGGCCTGAGCGGGTCCTGGCGGATGGGCTGATCTGGTCCCTGTTGAGGAAAATGGAGGCAAAGAAATCGTTAAATAGGTTAGCCTTGTTATCTGGTGTGACAACCAGATTTCCTAGCGTGTCTTGCAGAGGCCGCACGTTACCAGGTACCTTCTTTTTGCCCCCTATGTATTTAAAAAAGGACTTCTTGTTGTCCTTAATCTGGGTAGCTAGTCCCAGTTCCATCTCTGCCTTTGCCTTCCTGACCGCCTCCCTGCAGCCCCAAGCAACCGAGGTATAGTCTTCCCTTCCATTGGGTGTATGCCTCCCTTTTAGCTAGGAGATGTTCCCGTATGCTTTTGGTGAGCCATGGGGGCTTTTGCACCCTCTTCCCCGCTTTGACCCTTGTTGGGATTACCTCCCTTTGGGCATGGAGGATCATCTCCTTAAGGAATGACTACTCCTCTTGGACACCCGACTCCCCTCCCCTCCGGGACCCCAGTACTTCCCCAACTATTTTTCTTACCTCATTGAAATCCGCCCTCCTGAAGTCCAGGGCTGCTGCCTTGCTGCTGGCTTTTGCCACCTTGTGCTGGATGGTGAATTCCAGCAGGCGATGATCGCTGTCGCCCAGGTGGTCAAGCACCCACAGCCCCCACACGAGGTCGTCGCCTGTGGCCAGCACCAGATCCAACAAGGCATCTCCCCTGGTGGGGCTGTGCACCTCCTGAGTTAGATGGAGGTCCTGTGTCTTGGCTAGGAACCTACGTGAGCGGTCAGACCTGGCTGACTGCTCTTCCTAGCAGATGTCTGTAAAGTTCAGTTCCCCCATTATGACCACGTCTTTTGACCTAACTACCTCCGTGAGCTGATTTAAGAATTCCCAGTCTAGCTCTTCCCCTTGGTTGGGTGGCCTGTAGTAGACCCCCACCGTTAAGTCCCTTTCCCCTCGACTTCCTTGTATTCTAACCCAGAGCACTTCATCTGACCTTGTGCTATTAGATGAGGATGTGTATTCCACACGTATGTGTGTGTATGTGTATGTATATATATACACACACACACTCACCAGTTCACACACATACAACCTACCTACACATAGGTAAGTTCCTAACTTGGATGGTACGGTATGTATGTGTGTGCTTGGGGTACCTGGGATACTTGGGGGAAGGTTAAGGTGAGAGAGAAAGAGTTAAAGTGTAGGGAGTGAAAGTTGCCAGAACCAGGATTAGAACCGGTAGACTAGAGAAAAGCTGGCTGAGGAACTGAGGCTTCGGTTTACTTAAGATCAAGTGGCCCAGGGTTACTCGAGGTCACTGGTGCATGGAGGGGGGGAAAGCCTGGTGGCAAGGAGGAGACATACAGGAAAGAAACTGAGGCAAAAACCTGGTTGCTCAGGGGAAAAGGCAGTGGGGATAAGACAGTGGCAAAGAAACGGGGTTTGGAGGTAGAGAGGAGCTCAGGACAGGTGTTGGAGGTGGCAGAGAGCCAGAAGCAGGAGAGGGAAAAATGAGACAGAAGTTAGAGGGGCGAGGAACATCCTATGTCTTAGCTCACTTATACTTATCTATAGGGAATAAAGAGGGAAGGAAAAAGTCAGAAATGGTTGGGGAAGGGAACGGAATGTATTTTAAAAGAAAAAAAAAAAAAGAAACTGGGGATTTTGTTACACCTGCAGTTGTTTGGGTAGGGTCTCCAGGATCCAATTCCCATCTGGTTCCTGCCCCTGCTCCTGGTGGGAGGGCACTGCAAGCATGGCCGGGGGGGCAGGACTGGGCTTCCTGCATAGTATGAGAGGGGCTATATGCCCGTGTTGCCAGGCGGGAGGCTACACTGCTTGTGCTGCAACTGGATGACTCAAACTGTTCACACTGCAAACAAGGGAAAAAAGCTGGGCTTCTTGCCCTGCCTGTGTGGCAGTGGGTGGAACCAGGCTGCTCACTTAGCCAAGGGGGACCTTAGGGCCTACAGCCTGTGAGTCCATGGCCCTCGGGTCTGTGGTCCACATAGTGTGCAGCCTCCTGCCATCCAGAAGTTGGACAGCCCTGGGGTAAGAGAAGGGGATTGAAGTAGCACTTGGGGAGGGAGCAGGTTGCCCCAACAGACATACCCTAGATCAGTGGTTCTCAGCGTTTTTTGTTCCAGGACTCATTTTTAAACATCGATGGCCAGTCCCAACCTAGTGCCCTTCACTCCCAACCCTCTGTCCCCCACCCCCAAGCACTGCCCTTCCCCGTGTGTGGGGAAGGGGGTGGGTGCATGGGGGGCCCCAAGCATCCGCTTGCTGGCTGAAACTCTGCCAGCCTGCAAGCAAAAAGCCATGGTTTCCCACATTTTTCTCCTTTAAAGAAGAATCTATTTTTAAAGTTTGTCCTCAACCCTGTCATATGTTCTTGTGACCCACTTTTGGGTCATGACCCACGGGCTGAGAAACGCTGTCCTAGATCATTAGTCTTGGCTGATCTATTGCTCATAGATACCCAGTTCCAAGGGATGCTTTCCCCAGTGCCCTCTGTGAACATCCTTTTATCCAGAGAATTCTGCCAACTGTATGGAAGTCCAAGTTAAGTGTATACGTAGCCATCTGTGACCACTATATGGCTGCAAGAGACTTGGAGCAAACTGTGAGCTGCAGGCAGTCCAGTAGAGCTAAGGGCAGGAGCTGCAAAACTGCAGAGAGCTGTTGCAAGCTATAGCAGAGTGGAGAGGGCTGCAGCAGAACATCAGGTCTGCTGGTTGTGCTGATGAATAGCCCCTGTGCTCAGCAGTGAGAGGGAAAGTTCTGGTGACTGGAAGGGGCAGAGCTAGGAGCTATATGAGCCCAGCTCCTGGATTAGAGAGTCAATCTAACCTGAGACATGGAGGGGAAAGGAGCTCCTTGCAGAGTGCTTCATGTCTGGCTCTGACAGCCTGTGGGGAAAGAATTCCCTAGAGAAAGAGACACTGTATAGTGGTAGCCCAAAGAGCTCAACCTTGGGGCTGGCAGCAGCTAACTTGGGAGTGAGTAGCCCAGAGGGCTGAAGCTGGGGACAAGCAGTAGCTATGAAGGTAGAGAGCCTTATGAAAGGCAGCCCTGGTTTATATTTATGGTTGTCTGCTGTTTGGCCACAACGCATGGGGTGGCTTCTGGGGTGGAGAAAGGCCACTACAGGTGCCAAGTGAAAGGGTTCTGGTATTGCTACAACCAGTAAGGGTGCCTGGTGAAGGGCAGCAAATCTGATGTCAGCCCTGGTGGACTAATTGATGTGCTGACCAAAACTCCACAGAAATTAAGTAAGGGGCCCTGTAGAGTAAGGAGGGTGTAGCAGGAGGCTTGGAGCACCTGCTACTTTAAGAGCAGACAGAAGGCAATTAAGGACCATGCCTGAGAAGTAGCCTGCAGGTGTGGCCAGGACTGACTGGGGAGTCATCTGACCCAGGAGGAGGACTGGGTTTAGGATGGATATAAGCCCAGACCTGAGTTGAGCCAGCTGTAAAATCCTGGAGGCTGCTGAGGGAACATGTCCTAAGCAAAATGGCTGCAGCTTCTGAGTGCCAGCACAGAGAGAACAGCCTGCAGCAGTCTGGAGGTTTGGGAAGGGAATATGGGGAGGAGGAGGTCCCAGGGGGGTGAGTAAGAGGGGCTGAGTGGGGGACCAGGGGGCCCAGTAGGCTGGAATTGGACTGAGTGTAGGGCCAGAGGGTCTAGGAGCCCAGAGAGGGGCTGAGTGGGGGACCAGGGGGCTCAATAGCTTGGAGTGGGCCTGAGTGTCCAACAAGAACATCAGAGAGTGATGACATTTTGTGAGGCATGGGGTGTGGCATAGGGTTGGATGGAGCTATGCAATCAGCTCTTAAGGCCATGACCACAGACATCTGGTAGTTATTAGGATAAGACCATGTCTGGGAAGCCATGGAGCAGCCTCCCTTCTGTAAACATAGATACAGCAAGGCATGGCAGGTGAGAAAAGGGGGACTGCCCAAAGGCAGCAGAGTAGGCAAGAGCTGAAGGGACTCCAGGGGCCTGCACTCACAGCCACCCCTGCAGGAGAACCCTGTTACAAAGGGGCTGATACAAGCTCTGTTGAATAAGGTGGGCCAACAGACACCAACAGGGAGTAGAGATGCCCTGCTCAAAAGTGGAATTAATTCATGATCAGGCCAGGTACCCTCTTCTGCAGACACCAAGCAGGGCAGAGTGAGACATCTAAAGTCACCCTCTGCTAGCCTGAGGGCAGCCCCCCAAACTCACATTAATTACCATCAAGACCTGGGGGGCAAAGGCAGGGCAGTATCATGATGGGAATGGGGTGACTGGAGTTATTTTGAGTGAGGCAACAGGCTTGGGGTGGCTGCCAGAGGGTGCCAGAGCCACCTTACAGGTGGAGCCTGTGACACCATCCACTCCCTCAGGTGGATAAAACCCATGCTATTTGAAGATGATCTTCAGCCGTTGAGAACAACATAAGAGAGATAATAAGGCTGAAAATAAAGTGCATAAGCAAGTAACAGAAGACAAAAAAACAAACGAGCAGCTTCAGACTCCAAGAGAAAGAAGATTCCATTTTACAGATGGGCAACAATGTTTAGTTATTGGAGAAAGACCTATTAAACTCTACCATTTTCAGCATGAAACAATTTGGTGTGTAATTAAATGCTGTATAATGAATCTCACATATCATTTTGCTCAGATTACTTCAGTCTTACATGGTAATGCAGTCAGTATTTCGTCTTCAGTCCTTTCCCCGTTCAACAATTTGATTCTGTGGACTAATAAGTCACAAACTATAGGGCTGTCATCTATTTCTTAGTGTGCTGGCTGGTAACAGCTAGGTAAACATATCATACATCCCCTGGGCCACCTTTTCAGAACTGCTTGTTTGCCTACTGGCATGCATTGGACTTGTAACTGCCTGCATCTGGGCTTGTGTGCAAGATCCTGTGGTCAGATTTCAGTACTCAGTTCAGGCAGCCAGTCCTGACAAAATAGTGCAGCCATAAGCTGTGGCTGCTGGTTGTATCTGACCCTTGCCCAGGCATGCTAGGCAAGGAGTTTCCTATGAATTGAAACTTTCTATGCCACTGGAGCAGGGTTGATCATAGAATCATAGAAAATGAGGGTTGGAAGGGACCTCAGGAGGGCATCTAGTCCAAACCCCTGCTCCAAGCAGGACCATCCCCACCTACATCAACCCAGCTAAATGCAACGCTGCAATTTCCCCCTGAAGACTTTCTAACCCTGTGCCCACAGCAGCAGTAACAGTCCTCTCCTGTATTCCTGTGCTGCATTTGTTCCCCTCCCCCAGCCTCTCCTACATCCTTAGCAAACATCTCTGCTTCTCACCTGTGTTCCAGTGTTTGTTGCAGGGCTGGGGTCATATTCTCTTTGGTGAGTAGTTGCTGGATGCTCTTGCCACAGAGCTGCGCTGGAGTTCCTTGCCCTGTACCTTGCATCATTGGAAAGGTCCAAAGCAGCTGGAGCCCTATTTTTGCAAACACTGGCAGTGTTCCCCACTGCCCCTATAACCAGGAGCCCAGTAGGCTTGGGCACTGAGCCAGAAGCAAAACCAATTATCTTGGTTACATGGCAAGTTGCTCATCTTTCCTTTCTTGAGCAGACCATGTAGATGACAGTCCAAGCTTCCTGTACCTCACTCTGGACAGAGTCCTATGGTCCACTCACTGTCAGCCTGGATGTCTGGAGATCAGCCCCCATCCCCCAAACCTATTAATGCAGTGGTATCCAACCTTTTTATGGTGAAGATCACTTTTTGGAAGTAAAGGGCACCCCAGGATCTACTGCCCCACCTCCTGCCCCACCTCCTGCACCATCTTGCCTCCCCCATCCTGCCTCCCCTGCCCTGCCCCCTGCCCGGACATGCACCCCACCACTGGGTGGGCAAGGGGGTGAGGCTCAGCTGAAAGAAAATGTAGAAATAACAGTTTATAACAGCTTATAACAGTTGGGGTCAGGCCCTGGCCTGGTCTGGGACTCTCCACCACCCAGGGGCACATGAGGGGGGCTCCCACTGCTCAGCACAGCCCATGCCCCCCCACCTGTGCTCTGGGACAAAGCTGCTGCTGCTGCAGGCTGCCTACTGAACCTGGAGCACAGGAGTGGAGGTGGCATGGAGCATTGGGGGGGGGGGGGGGGCACGAGTCCCTGAGGGCTCTGCTGGGCTGCACCCAGTGGTAGGAGCTCCTCCCCCATATGCCCCTGGGTGGCGGAGAGTCCCAGACATGGGCCGTGCTGAGGCGCGACCCCACTTCTCTGCCGCCGCTGGCCTGAGCCATGCCCACCCAGCAACCAAAGGAGGGAGCCCCTTGTCCCCCGGAGAAGCCCCCCTGGGGTTCCAATCCTCCCACCACCCAATGGGGCTGGGGCCCTACTTGCTCCTGGCTGAGCCACAGGTCAGTCCCTCACCGTGGGGGCCTCAATCTGGCCCCCATCCCTTCCCCCTCCCACAGATTGACCCGCTGGGCAGCAGGTGTGCACATGCATGTGCACCCAGCTGTTCCCCCACCCCAGGATCAACCTAAAGAGGCTTGGATTTTGACTGGTCGATCGCAAGCCCCGGGTTGGTGTCCATCACTGTATTAATGCAACAGGCCCAGCTGTCCTTGGCACCTATGAGCCCTTTTTTTTTGAGGACCTGTGAGGTAGGTAAGTGCTTAAAAAACCATCATCTTCAGAACAAAGCCTTCCTTCTTCATTGCAAAGGTATTCATTCAAAGGGGACAAACAGTAAAAGGGCTGGATGCTTCATTCTCACCTACACCTTAATCTTTTCTCACCAGCTTTTGTGAGCCCTTCTCCTCAGCTCTGCTAAACCCCAGGTCAGCCCAGCTAAGCTGTTCTGCTCACACCATCTTCACTGACTGCCTTTCTTGCATGCACACCAGCCTCTGGCTTCTTTACTATTCATTCCACCCAGGAAAAGCACAAACCAACTGCAGATGTGTCCTCAGCCTGATGAAGGCTATTTATACCCAAAAGCTTGCAAAGAAGAATTTTCCAACTATTTGAGTTGGTCTAATAAAAGTTATCAGATTTACCCAAAGAACCTTGTTTGCTCATCCCTGTTGTATCCGTGATGATGTCTACATAGCACAGCACTTTGCCCAGCAGAGGTACCCAAGCTAGTTCTCAATGAAGTGGCTCACTCTGGAAGCAGCAGAACACGGTAACATGATGTCCCCCTGCTGAGAAATGGGATGTATTCAGGGTATGTTCACAGCTGGCTCAGGTATTCTGCATGGTAGCACAGTTGTGCCATGTAGAGTGCCTCTGTGTCTCCTGGCTAGTCTCTTGGCTTCACTGACACTCGTCTGGCAATTTTCACACTCATTAACCCCTCCGTCCCCTTCCCCTCTTCCTCCCAGCCTCCAATCTTTTCTAAGCTCCAGGGTCCTGTAAAGTTTGGTACCTTCCTTTTGACCCGAGTCTTAGCCTTGGGAAGAGTAAACTATTCTCAGCCTGCCTGGAGCCAGATAGACGTTATTCTCCAATAAACAGCTTTCCATTGTTTCCTCTAGGCCTCTTATCTAGGGCATTGTTTTACCTTTCCGGCATGATTCCTTTAACAACCCTGTTTAATCCAACTCCACAGCAGGTAACCCATCAGAGGCAGACACACTGTGCCATGCACAAGATTCATAAGAATAATACAAGTATTTCCCAGTTCGTCACATCCTACATCCTAGGTATGTCCAACATTCACCTACCTACTATTTGCACCTGTAAGTGGGCACTGAAATGGAAACACGGTTTCTAATGACAAAATCCCACTTATTTTCATAACACTAGGATTTGCTGTGTTGTGGTTCAGACCTGGGTTCCCACAGCAGTTATTTTGGATAGGGGATGTGGCAAGGGACATGGTCTGATCAAAGCTGCATTACTCTCATTAGCATGGTCTCTTTGGGACTTCTGCAGCCAAATTAAAGCAATTCAGAGGCTGTTCTAATTTATCTGTTGACTCGCAATCTAGAGAACATGAAGGTAGCATGCAGTCACTGTTTTGCCTTCCCCTTCAGATCACACATACCAAGCCCAGTACTTTTTTTTTTATGGCTGCTTCTGAATGCTGTAAAATCTGGTTGGTCAGATGCACTAATGAGTATTGCAAATTACCATTATTCACTGCCTTATTAAAGCAAGAGCATGGTTTTGTAACTCATATCATTGTTAGCTATCTTACTGCACCCTACGTGTGTCGATCTTTCATCCGACTGTACAGCTAGGTTTTTTGCTCTAAAAACAATATCATGATCCCAAAGCACATACAGAAAGCTCTATGAAGAAAGCCTAAGGGAGCTGACTTTATTTCTTCAGCAAGTCTCATGTTTACCTTAGAAGAATAAACAGTGCTCATGGCAGGATCATGTTGTTATACGGGTCTTTTTTCAATTTTTTTTCCTTGCTTAATTACTGGTCTGTGTACATGTATGTATATATACAGACACATGCATACACATAGTCCACTCTTCTGAAAATGATCTTCTGAGTCAGACAGGTTAAACTATGGGAAAGAAGTATTGGTAACTGGCTTTTCCAGAGGCAGGAGCAGAGGGGCACTTGGCTCCTGTCAGAAAATGAGCTACAATGGTGAGAAATCCCAACGAAGGCTGTAAAGCATGTGTGTGGGTTGTGAGCTAATAGGGCATTTACCAAATGTACACTTTAGTCATTTCTATTAACCCATGTGAAAGGTGTAATTTGTAGATGTAAGCAGCTCTCCTCCTGAGAGCCGAGCATGTGCTGTGTGTGGGAGAGAGCAGTGATAAAATATCTCCCAAACTAGCAAGAAAAACTCGCAAAGAAAATAGGTTTCTGTGCCAAACTGGGCAAGGCTCGTGGTCAGACGGATGGGGATTGACGCAGGCTGTTAATGCCAATGCTTGCTCTCTAATCTACCTCCCAGAGAGATTCTCTAGGCTCTGTTTTCGTCATTTCTCATCTATTCAGACATGTCTGTAGCCTTCCTCTCTTGTTCCAGGGTGTGCAGGACTGTTCCTCTTTGCTGGCTGGAGGGAAGTGGAGACCAAATACTGGTGCCTCTGTGTCTGACAGGGAGTAGACAGGGAACAGTGTGGAGGATTGCACTCAGACCTGCTGTGCCAAGTGCACTCTGCTACTGCTTCTCCTTTGCACTGGTCACTGTCTATGGGAGTATAACAGGACCATTCCCCAGGGGCATCTGTGATGCCCCCTGGTGGCTATGCAGCTCCAGCCCCACTGGGCTCCCCAGGGTAACCTTCCTTTTCTTCTTGCCTACTACACCATGATTGAATTATTTTTCCTATTGTAGAAGGGAAGCTGCCCCCCGGACCTCTAAGTGAGTCTTAGCCTGCCTTGACCAGCGAGTCCATCCCATACCCAGCTGACCCCAGTCCTCTTGTTTAATGTCCTAAGCGGGGCCCCTGTGGCCTGTGAGTACCCCAGGACACCATTCACCTTAAGGGCTATTCATAGTCTCCTTCTGCCCTTACAGCCATGCCCACACCTCACAGGTGTTAGTGTAGAACCATGCACTAGCTTCTATGGTTGTTGGCTGCTTATGCCTGCCGCTACATGGTACCTGTCTCTAGAGGCCTACAGCGCCTATACCGGGGGAGCGGGGAGGGGCAAAATATGGCCGGTAGGCTGGATTTGGCTCACTAGTTGACTGTATGCAGCCCACAGCTGCCCCTGCGGCTCTCCACATGGGACCGAGCCCTGCCAACTCTCACCTGGGGCAGCCCAAGCAGTGATCCCACCTGCCCTGTGCCTGCTAAGGGCATTGCCTTGCACCCACTGAGGACACCACCCAGACCCTGACCGGCATGCACAGCTTCCTGGCAGGGCTGCTGCCGCTGATGCAGCAGCTGCCTGGGTACTTCTCAGCTCCCCTCGCCTCCATCAGCTCCTCCTCCTCCTCCTTTCCCTGAGCAGGGAAGTGATGGTGGCCATGGGGGGGTGCGTGCCAGGCACTACATGCCCAGCCAGGCCAGGGGGAAGCTGCAGCCAGCAGCTCCTGCCCCAACTCCAGCTCCCAGCCTCCTTCCATGCACTCTGCCCACCTGCCATGATGAGCAGCCACCTGCAGGTGGCTCAGTGGGTAGAAAGCAACTCTGCTAGGAAGCTGTGCACTGGTTGGGGCTGGGGCAATGTGGGTGGGAGTACAGCAGGGGCTACCTCAGATGGGAGCGGATGGGGTTTGGCCCCAGGAGCCGTGGGCTGGAAATCGGGCACAGACTGCACCTGCACCACACTGACCAGGCAGGCTCTGCTGCACATGCCCCCTGCCCCCTCCTCCTCCTGTCCCCAGCCCATCAGCTCCTGAGACCTAGAGGATAGGCAGCCACCAACACCCACCCACCCCCGCCACACACACAATATAGAAGAGTAAGACTTTATTTTGAACTGTCATGCAATAGCTTCTATATGCACTACTCAAAAAAACAAACCAGGACAAAAATTATTTTTTCAAATAAAATTAAAATATGTTATAGTAGATGTTTGATTTTTAGTATATGGTTGGGTTTTTTTAATCTATAATTTGTTAAATGATATCTTCTGAAAGATTTTGTGTGCAGCCCTTGACAACTCACCAAAACTCATTAAGTGGCCCACTAGCCAAAATAATTGCCCACCCCTGGCCTACACCCTCTGGTCTCTCCCCAATTCAGTAGTTCTTCCTGCCACATTTTGATTTCAAAATTAGAAGGGGAGGCTGCACAGAGGGCAAGGCATGCTTTTGAAGAGGCAGGCCCTGTCTGGTCCAAGGCTCCCCCTGGCCTCATCCCAATTTTACTTTCGCTGAGCCCCCTAGCTCGGGGCCCACTGTTCAGGGCCACAAGCTCTGGTCATACACTATGACCCTAGGTTCCAGACCCCACAATATCTGCTACATAGACATAGGCTTTGAGCCCTTTTTTCCCCTTGCCACCTCCTGCCTTACAGTCCAGACAAGCTCAGCCTCACTCAGCCACAGAACACACTCTAGTCCTGCTCCTCTGTCCACGCAACAAAATTTCAAGTTTGGGGTGTCCCCAGTCACCCCCTTTCAGTGGCCTCTGCCTCCCCTACAGCTACAACCCAGCCCTCCAGGGGAAAACAAAAACCAGAAGATACAAGTACCAGTCCTGGTTCAAAGAAACGTCCTGCATGGGGTTTGCCACTCCCCTCGGTGGCAGGCTCCACTAGAAAGGAAAACAAAATGGAAAGTGCTTGGGGTACTTAGGTTGCTTCCTATGCAATTTCTCAGCTTGCCTTCAGTTGGGGATGTCTCCTGAGCCCTCACCGCAATCTGGGCTCTGGTCCTCTTGCCTCTCAAGAGAAGGCTCTTTGCTTGGTAGTCTGGCTTCCATGGCCAGACTACCTGCCCTGGCCTGAGGCTTGGGCTTATGCAAGGCTCCATGGGTCACATGAACCCTCTACTTCCTTGTGCTGGGCCATCAGGCTCAGCCTGCACCTGGCTCAGCAGCAATCTTGCTTCAGGTTCCTCTCCCTGCGAGTTTATCTCTGTGTCCCAGTGGTGATGCCAGAAGCAAAGTGGAAGGAAGAAAAGCGGAGGGGAAATCAAAACCATGTAACAAGGGAATCAGGGGGAAGGGATGTCTACCAGGGACAGGGTGCGCTGGCAAACACAAAAAGTACGACAGGAAAAGGTGAAGGAAGGGGGCGGAAGGAGGAGAAAATGGCAGGGCAGGTACCCCTGGATTGTCTTCCCATTCTAGTAACAGGATAGGGGCCCCATTACAATGGGCTTCAGCCCTCCTGGCTTTAGTCCTTTGGTAACTCTTGCTGTAGCCTACTGGCCTAGGTTTACTTCCTCTAGCTCAGCTTCTGAGTTTCAGCTTTGCCTGGCCCTTGGCCCATCTCACTCTGCTTGTGTGCTTTGCCCTGGCCCTCACAGCTGGAGCCTGCTCTATCTCCCTGTTGGGGCTCCAGCCCTGGCTCTCTCGGCTGCAGCTTGCCTCTGGTACAGCTGAAAACCTGAAGCACCTCCTAGGCACCCCTGGATAGCCTCCTGTCTTCCCTTCCAGCCACTAACCAGTCCTCTGGTATAAACTAGAACAAAAAATCATGCAATTGCTTTAAAATCAAAGTCCCTCCTCTGGGCTAATAACTTCCCTGTAGTCTACAAGTCGCTGTTAGCTCTTTACTTGCATCACTTTGGAAACAGCCTGGGTGCTGGTCAATCCCTCTCTGCAGCCATGCTGCTCAGGAGCTCCTCTCCCTGCTACCTGCAGGGACTGACTGCCTGCTCTGACTCCGGCCCTGGACTTACGTGCCTTGAAGTCCTGCCCCTTTCTGTCCTGTTGCTCCCCAGCCACATACAGGAGTTTCCCCTTTTAATTAAGAGCCAGCCTGAGCTCCTGGCCTGCTGCATTCTCTTAAAGTAAGAGGAGCCCTCTGGCTCCCTGTTACAGGCAGATTCAGGCCCCCTTGGCCACAGAATGGGGTGAATAAGTGGGGGTTATCAGTCTAGCTTTGGTAAGCCTTACTGCCTGACAGAGAACACCTGCGTCAGGAGATTTCCCCTTCTTTAAGTACCCACTGGGGAAGGCTACACCACAAATGGTCATCATGAAGCTCAGAAGTCTGGATCATCTCCTCGTATGTTGGCCTCCAGCTTGGTAATGACAGTTTATCACACTTGCACAAGGACTCAGCCCCTACTAAGCCACAGAGCAGTGGGACTCCTGGAGACTGATGTTAGGAGGAGGTGATGCTTCTCCTGGTATGTTAGAGAGTGAACCAAGGAGAATCTAAAAGGCTGAGTGAGCCTGTCCAGCAAAGAATGGGACACCAAAACCATCCTGTCCTCACAATATCAGGATGCAGGGACACACAAAGAAATGATCAGGAGGCAGGTTTCAGACTAATGAAAGGAAGTTCTCTTTCACGCAATGTGTAACAAACTTGTGAAACTCACTGACACAAATGTTATAGAGGCTGACTGTTTAACCAGATTTCAAAGGGAACTAGACTCCATGAAGGATAGGTCTGTCAGTGGATATTAAGCATTATATTTATGAGTACAAGTTCCACATTAGGAGTTTGTAGGCCTCTAAATGCTGGAAGCTGTAAAGGACTAGGGACAGGGGATGGATCAGTCTTGATAGGCTTTTTCCCTTATAGTGTCTGTTTTGTGCCTCTGTAAGATACAGAATAGTGGGTTAGATGAATCTGCGATGTGACCCAGTGTAGCACTCCTTATGTTCTAGGACAGTGTTTCTTAACCCGTGGGTTACAACCCAAAAGTGGGTTGCAAGAATATTTCAAAGGATCGCAAGCTGCAGCAGGGCAGAGGGGTGGTGGGAAGGCGTATGCCCCTTCCAGCAGGGAAGGGGGTATGGGACAGCTGTGTGGCCAGGCTGGCGGCACTGGGGCCAGTGCCCATGCTTGCCCATGCTTGCAGGGTTGGGGTGGCTGGGACACACTGTTGGGGGGTGGGACGGGCCATGATCAGGCTGCCTGGTATGGCATGGCAACTCCAGCCGAGCCCAGAGTGGTGCCACAAGCCTCTCCTCCTTCTCCCTCCAGCCCATGCCAGGATTGGACTCATTCCACTGCCACCCACATAAGCTGGAGTCAACGCAGCCACTGTGCTCCAGCCCAAGTAGGACAGGGGCAGCTGGGGGCCCCTCCAGCTGGGGGGGCTGGGGGCTGCGGGTTGGGAGTGAGCCCGGGGGTAGGGAACCAAAGGCTGGGGATCACTCAGGGCCTGTGGGTCAGGGCAGGCCATGGATCTTTGTAAGTGGGGCCTGGGAGAAAAAAGGCTGAGACCCACTCAGAGGCCCCTGTCATTTCTTGGACTTCTGCCCCATTCCACAGACACTTTTAAACTCCTAAATTTGTGTCCCTCTTTGCCCACCTGAGTGGCTCTCAGCAGGCCCGGTACTTTAGGAACCTGTGTGCCTGCACAGGTGAATGAGGGGGTGCAGTCTGTGAAAAATCAACCTGTTGGGCATAGGCCTGATATGCACAAACTGTCCCATTGTTGGAGCCCATCCTTCTGCCCCCTCTCGCACACAGACCTATTTGTCCTTAGGAGAAGTCAGGCCAGTACTGACATTTCCTGCGTGGAATAAAATCTATGCTTGTCCCTTCAACTAGGACCAGCCGAGTGTGTCTTTTTCGGAGACACATTGCTCCCCCAAGACTTCTCTGGCGATTCCAGTGGACTCAAAGCTTTCATTGAAAAGGCAATTACCCCTTATGGCTTAAAAGAAAAACTTCTGAGTGTCACTGCCTGCCTGAGTCTGCAGAAAGCCAAAAACAGTAGTCCTGAGAGGTGTGAAGGACTCCTTTCACCTAAGGGAGTTAATTATAAAGTGTAGCAATGGTGATGGAACTAATATCTTTTGAGTACATGGCAGCTTTTTATTTGACCAGAAACAGTCAGCTAAAGCGTGTGTCCCCAGTGAACTGAGATCACAGTAATACCTTTTAGGTCATTTTATCCCTGTCTTGAAGACATTGTAAGATTAGATTCCCCTGAAGAGGGTTGATCTAAGCTAGTTTGCCATGTCCCAAGGCTTTTGCCTTCCCCTTTAGGAACTCTGAGACTGCTGACTCTTAGGAAGTTCTCCTGATTTTTACTACGTGTCAGGTATCCAGGCTGTAGCCATATTGGTCTAGAGGCAAAAGGAATCAGAACTTGTGGTAGAGGTGATATCTTTTATTAGACGAACTAGATGTTTGCAAAAAAAAATCTTCAATTACAAGCTTTCAGGCACAGGCACCTTTCTTCAGGCATAGGAGAAAAGACTGTAACAAAGTCCTTCTGGGTAGAAATGAGAGTTCATATTCCATAGGAGAGCTGAAGGTGTGGTAAAGTCTCCTGTTTGGAACAGTTCATTTTATATGCAGAGTAGGCTCAGAGAAAAGTTGGAATAGTCTGTTTACCTCGAAATTGTTTGATGGCAAGCAGGATGTAGTCATATTTCCTTCTGGTTATGAAGAAGAGCATTCCATCTTTTTACTCTTCTGTGAACTATGAAACAACATAACCAGAAGGAAATATTACTCTACATCTGGTTTGCCACCAAACAACTTTGAGCTAAACAAACTATGCTAACTTTTCTCTGAGCCTAATCTGCATATAAAACGACACAGTCTGGACACAGACAGGCATGGGAGAACCGGGCAGCTGCCTGAGGCCCATACAGAAAGGGGGCCCGAAAATAGTAATTTAAAAATTATTATCATTATCTCTGGTGAAGGGGAGCCGGATACTAAAAGTTCGCCTGGGACCACCAGGAATCTAGGTATTGTGCTGCTAATCTGCATAAAATAAACTGTTCCAAACAGGAGATTTTACCACACCTTCAGCTCTCCTATGAAATATGAACTTTCATTTCTATTGAGGAGAACTTTTACAATCTTTTCTCCTATGCCTGAAGAAGGGTGCTTGTGCCCAAAAGCTTGCAAATAGTTCTTTTTTTTTGCAAACATCTAGTTCTAATAAAAGAGATCACCTCTACCACGAGTTCTGATTCCTGATTTTTACAGCATTTTCCAGTCTTAGTGTCACCCCATTACTCCAGGTTATCATCTAGTAGTCATAATGAATTAAGGGAGTGAGCACAAGCAGCAGGCAACAGAGAAAGATAAAAAAATGGAAGGCAGCAGAGGAGACAGCAGTCACCAATGGTAAAATCAGCTTTAATCCCATTGATTGTGTTGGGCTTTGACTGGCATCAAAACAGGCTAGGACAGTTATTTACACATGCAAATTGAATGGCAATTAACTGGAATTAGCTGTTATTGTCCCAGGGCAAGTGTTAATTCAGAAACTTCACAGGTACGTAAGGTGGGACAACAGGGTTGGCCACCTATAGAATCCCAGGATAAAAGCCTTCCTCCCCAGACAATTCTGACATCTGTTTTTAGCCCAAGAGATAAAGATGAGGAGCCTCAAGGGAAGTAGTAAATTGTCCTTCATGGAACTCCTCAGTGAAACTAATGCGGCTTATGCCAGTTTAGGGCCTACCCCTGGGATAGGGACAGAAGTTACACAAACTGGTTTAAACGATCAGAAGCTGGATGAAACCTGTAACAGAACATAAGTTCAGTGCACGTAAACCAGTTTCAAAATGGCTGAAACTGGTTTAAGATAAACCTGGTTGAATGAAGTATCAGACTTAACTGATTTGGGTCAAACCGGTTTGTGGAACTTCTGCCCCAGATCCCCTCCTGGTTTTAAGTTAATCACAGTCCCCCAACATCCCAGCATGCTTTTCAGACCTGGGCTGGGCTGTGCGGTCTGCTCCAGAGAGCAGGGCTGGCACTGCCCCTCTTCTCCCTACCAGAGCAGGAGCAGGAGCGTGGCCAGATGCCAGCCAGCATGGCCCCCTAAGGCAAAGGACAATGCCATAGCAATGAAGTTTGTTGCCCAGGGCAAAGCCCACAGCGGCAGCCCACCCTCACCCCACTCCCAGATCTGGGAGGCACACGGTCTCCATGCTTGCCCAGTAGTGCACACAGTGGTGGGAGCCGTATTTCCCCCATCCCCATGCCCCCCCAAACATGCCACTCGCAACTCTGTCCCATGCCCTGCCCTGGCTGGGCAGCACTTTATAGTGCCCCTTCACTTCAGTGCAGCTGTGGGCAGGAAGGCTTGGCAGTCGGACTGGCCACGTGGGATGAGTTCATCATGTCTGTGGCTGCCCAGGCTGTCTTGGAGGTGCCAGCGGGCCTGGAGGCAGGCAGACGCCTGCCACAGGGGCTCGTGTGGCTGCGGATGCTGCTGCTGCTGCACCTCCTGCACGGTGACAGATCAACCAGAGGTTCCTTTGCTCCCCTCACCTCCAGCGGGAGCCGCTGGCCTAAAACTCTCCCTACCCCTCTCAACCTGCCCACCCAGAAAGCACAGCAGGGGCAGGAGTGGGAACAGGAGGAGCTGCAGGAGGTGAGTGGAGCACAGCAGCATCCAGCTGGCTGCAGCCACACTGGGAACAGTCTTACCAGAAGCTGTGCACTGGCTGGGGCCAGCAGGGCTGTTCTGCTCCCCTCACCTCCAGCTGTGGCTCCTGCCATGCCGCTCTGGGTGGGTGGAAGCTTCAGCCCTCCTGACCAGTGCGTGGAGCTGCAGCTCCAGCTCCTGGCTGCCTTCTACCCACTCCGCCTGCCTGCAGGGGCTGCTCATCATGCCAGGCAGGTGGAGTGGGTGGAAGGCAGCTAGAAGCTAGAGCAAGAGCTCCATGCACTGGGCAGGAGCCTCCTGGCCGAAGCTTCCTGCCTGCCCACCCAAAGCAGTGTGGCAGCAGCAGCAGCTGGAGACAGAACAGCTCTGCCAACTCTGGCAAGCGCACAGCTTCTGGTGCAACTGCAGCTGGCTGGGTGCTGCATGGTGATGGCCAGGGAGTGTGACAGCAGCTGCTGTGGGCACACAAGCCCCCACAGCAGGCACCTGCCAGACTCTGGGCCCACTGGTGCCTTCCAGCTGGCCCGGGCAGCTGTGGGCATGATGAACTTGTCCTGAGCAGCCAGTCAGGTTACCAAGGTGCCCACCCACAGCTGTGGCAGCATTGCCTTTGCACCACCGCCCATGTGTGCCAGGCTGGGCAGTCATGGAGCTGCATCCAGATGGGAAGGGCCCTGCCCATGCATCCCATCCTGGGTCAGCCCCTCTGCCCCTGCCCTCAGCAGCACCCATGGGCTGGCTTGGCTCAGCACCCCAGCCTCAGTTGTGGGTGAGGTGGGCAGATGGCGGGACCATGCCAGCCAGCTCTGACCATGCCCTCTGACCATGCCCATGCCAGTGAGGTAGAAAGCCAGGCAGACCCCAGCTGGTGTCCCCAAGCTGGTAGGACAGAGGGGAGGCAGGGGACTTTAATTCCCCTCCCTGCCCCCCCTTTTCCTGAGATGCTGCCTGGGCCAGTATCTGGCCAATCCCCCTCCCCTGCTCTGGGGACAAACCTAGTAGAAGCTGCTTCCCCTTTCCCCCTCCAAGCACACCCTGGCTGGGGTCCCTGAAGGCGAGGGTCGGGAGTTTAAATCCGTCCCCAATCATACTTTGTGGCCTGCCAGGGCCTGGTCACCTCCCTACCTCCAGGTCAGCTTCCCTCCAGCCTTGGAGCTGTTGCAGAAGGGAAGGGAGGACTCACTCTAGCACCCCCTGGCTTCTGGCCTGAGCCACTGCAGGCATGTGGCCACATTTCTGGAATCAAAAGTAAATGTCTGTTCACTTGCAAATTGGTTCAATCTACACAGGTTAGACTAACCTGCAAAGACTGAATTAATTCAGGCTTGGGCTTTTTGAATGTCTGTACTTAGCCCTGGAGTGGCTGGCCCCAACATCTCTTCAGCCTTGGTCTTCCTACTGCAGAAATGTACTTTTTGACAGAAGGACAGTCTTTTGTTCAGTTTTGTGTAGCACATAGCCCAAGACCAGCACAGTCCACAAACTTATCATTACTGCAGCTTGCCTCAGAAAATTGTTGTGAGACTAAATTCATTGAAATCCATAAAGTATTTTTCATTCCATACACAGAAAGTACAGAGTGTTATTATTTGTTCAGCTATTATTTTTTCCAATTTCTTTATTTTCATGTCTATTTGTTCCCAAACTGCCTGGTTGCAGGAAGGTATTCTAGAATTTGAGTTTCCATGTCTAACAACACAAGTACATCTGAATTAGTACACAATCATTCACAGTTTGAGTGCCTGCCTGGCTACTTCATTTAGAGATACGCTTGTTGATGAACATACTATCTGAAAGGGGCTTGCTGCCAAACCTTTCATTCTTGAAACCTTCTACCCAAGCTCACTGAAAAATAAAGCGATAAATGCTAATTTCAATGATTCCCAGGGCCATGCTCACAAAGTATTTACACAGCGTTTACCCATAACATTTCAGCCAAAAATAATTGTAAGACTTTCTTCTTGTAATGATTTGAAAAGGCCATTGCCATGCGCCACCTGCCCCTCTGTGTAACATTTCCAGTCCTATTCTTTCACTGGCAGTTGCAGAGCCCAGATGCCAAGCTGGAGAAGATAATTTCCCTGTAGCAATGAACATCTGGCTCCCTGGCAAACTGTATAAGGCTATTGTGCCGGTAGTTTTGGAGCTGCTTCTCATTACATGGCTATGTTGCACATACAATGAAAGCTGCTTGAACACCTTTTGTCTTTCACTTACCTTTTAAAGGTAAAGAATTTGCCCCTTCCATAAATGAGGATGGTTCCAGTCAAAAGTTCTGGCATCTGCCTTTTCTATACAACACCATAGGGTTCCTTGAGATCCTTCCAAGGGTGCCACAGGGTGCCACGCAATGTTAGTACTGATAGGTGTGCAAGCATGTTTCACAAAATAAACCCAGATATTTCACACAGAAATCCATAGTGTTGAATACATTCTGACCTGTTGTAGTCTTCTGTGCTGTTTGCAAAAGAAAAATTGCTTTATTATTTTTCTGTAGACTATCAGCTGGCATTTTCTGAGAAGTGCTTTGAGACTAACAAATGGTGCCTTGAGTCTAATGAGGGATGCCTTAAAGTAGTCTTAAAAAGTCTTTACCAGAGTCTTAAAAAGGTTTTACCAGATTTTGGATGAGCTGGTAAAACCAGCTCTGCCATCTGCTTTACCAGCTTTAGGATGAGCCTTGGTGCTGACCCACCTTTTCAGTTTACATTGGTGTGATGACGGACGTCTCGAAACCCATGTCACCCGTCGTCTAGGGAGCCCCTCCCCTCGTCCCGCCTGCCACAACTTTGCTGTTATGTGTGATTTATGAGAGGGTTCAGTGGAGTTCTCTATCCAAGGGGTTCCCCGATACAAGGTTACTCACGGTTGTCGCTTCTGTTGTTCCACTGGGCTCCGCCACCCCTACACCCCATCCACTTGCCAACCGATCACATGCTGATGGGATGGTAGCCTGTGGTGCACGGCAGGCTTGCTTGCCATTGGTCTTCTCCAAATACAGGGACGCAGGCCTAGCAGTATCCCTTGGCCAGCCTGCTGTCTACTCTCGCTGGCTCCTCCGCTAGCTCTGGCGGTCCTTCTTCCCTCCCCTGTTGGTCTTCTAGAAGTAATATTCTGCCTGGGTGGGGAGACTTGCCGGATGGATGTCCTGGACCCAGTGACCCCTAGGGACTGCTCCACCTGCCTCTGGCTCTGCTTCCCTTAGGGGCCCTGCTAATCTGTGCAGGGTGTCTTGCTGCTCCCCCTGCTTCCCTTCTCCCGCCTCTGCTAGAGGCTTCAAGCCTCTTCCTGCCTCGGTCAGAGGCTCCAAACTTTGCCTCAGCCTCGGCATGGGTCTGGTGCAGCCTAGCTGGTGCCTTTCCCACGAGGGAGCTGCAGCACGCTGGATGTACTGGCCGCCTTCTCTCTCTCTCTCTCTCGCTCCCTCCTCCCCCGCGGGTACTGTTGGGGCTTTTAAACTCTCCTGCGGCAGCTGTGTCGGCTGCCGCGATTGGTTCATCTGTTCCCCTCACCGGGAACAGCTGCTTGAATAACCGGCGTAATGCTGGCTCGCGCAGCCGTAATGGTGGCTGCAGCTGCTGCCGCGGTCTCGGCTCCGACGCTGCCATCTCTCCCGGGGGTAAGTAACCCCGCCCGGGGTTCTGTCTTGGGGTTGTGTCTGCCCCGCAACCCTTCCTGACCTCCGTCTGTGCCTGTGGTGGCGGCACACTGCCGTCACAATTGGTCTTTTCTTTTTCTATAGAAATTTAATGTTCTTTACTACACAAGTTTCTCACAACCTTAGTCAGTGCTAATGGAACTAGCCCTAGCTGAGAATTGGGACCTTTATGTCTTCTTATGGCTGGTATTCAGGTGTATTCCAGTAGCATTAACAGGCTCCTAATCAGGATCTGTGCTAGCTACTCCATAAACATGAAGATATGATATGATATGATATGATATGATATGATATGATATGATATGATATGATATGATATGAGGACATTCCTGCTTCAAAAAAAATCACAGTCTAAAAGACAGAAAGACTTGTGTCTTGAAGTGGACAAGTTGTCTTTCTGCCAGTTGGGTGATTTCCTACCTTCTGCCATCATTTACATATATGTGGAATTTAAAATGGGTAGAGAATGCCTGCCATTGAAATGTGAATGGTGTTACTGGATTTGACTGCTGTTACAGAGACTCAGCATTAAAAGGACTGCAGTGATGAATCTGGCCTACAAAGTGCAACCTGGATGTAAAAACTCAACTCGGACTGGCAGCATTCACATCCACTCATCATAGGTGTAAATGTCCACACCAGTTACAAGAAAGTGGAGAAATAGGCCTCCACTCAGATTATTCTTTGCCAATGAAAAATCTGCCTTCTGTCTTATATCAAATGCACTGAAAGGCCCTGACATGACATTAAATTATTTCCTTCCTCTTTAATACCCAACATCTTTTTCAATAGTTAACATTCAGCATAGTGTAGCAGTGGATTATTGTGGTTGAGCTAAACTACTGTGGCTTGAGCAGTTTTATGAAAATAGTTGTTTTATATTAGACAAACATGGAGTTTTGGTTAGTCTGAGGTAACAGCAAATGAGGCAGAAATAAAAGAAAGAACTTGAAGGCTGAGCCTTATCTCTCTGCTCAGTCTCTTACTTAAGTAACAGTCATTCTTGATCATGCACACAATTTTCTTTACATCCATCCTTATTCTGACATTGTTCGTTTCCAGGACTTGGGGAGTACACATTAAAAATAAAAGCCCAAATTCATCCTTGGTCTGACTCCATTAATTTTAAGGAATTGACCTCCTGGGTGACTAAAAATTGGTTTTAATACAATGATGCCCAGTATTCAAATTCAGCTTTTGGATAGTGAAACTCTAGCTCCTCTCTCCAGTTGTCTACAGCTTGTAAAATAAAGACGGTTGCACTAAAATGTCTTATGCTTTTTGTCAGCCTGTTATTGTTACTGGTTTTGATAGCACCTGTTATCAAAATGGCACAGACCTGTCCTAAAGAATGTACCCAACCACACAAGCCCTATAGTAAAATTTCTTTGGAAAGTCCCATAAATCTATTATGTTATTGAAGTGACCAAACATTTTCTCAGACACTAAGGAACAATCAAGTAACTGAAAAATGACATTGGTTTTAAACCCTGCCCTGTGCATATCTGTGGTCTAGTAAGAGGAATATCTGCCATGGTTTGCTATTTTCCTTAGGAACAGATTCTGGTTGGATATTTCACAGGAAAAGAAGACTAAAAGAGAGCAGCTGTCAAGTACAGCCATGCCCTGCTTTTGCCCCTCCCAAAATCTACCCCTTCTGCACACCAAGTCACAGAGGGAGGGATTCAGAATTAAAGGGCACAGACTTCTCCAATCAGCAGCGACTCCAACACACCTTCTCTGCTCTGCTTAGATTACTTCTTTCTGCTGCTGTCAGGATTAATCTGCATGAGAGGCTGTGCAGATATTATGCGGGAGTTCCTGGCTAGCTAGAATTGCACCATTCATGTGAACGTGCATTTTGCGGATAGGATCATCCGTTCACAGCAGCTGAGCTATTTACCAGCACAGCACACACAGGAGCAGGTACATTACAGAACAGAAAGGTTTACCGGGGACCAGACTCCTCCAGTGATCATCTGAATTCTACCTCAGGTCCTTGGACACTGAGCCTTTTATTTTGTCAGGTCTCAAGTGCAAACACATGATGGTTGCCAGCTGTCTCTCAGAGCCATGGGCAAAATGCCTGTAGAGAGTGTGTTAGTCCAACTTAGGTGTGGAATAACTAACACTTTTGAAATGGACTCCAGTGAAGTGACTTCTGGGTGGAAAAAAGCTTTATTAAGAGTTGTATTTTGCTGCCTAAAAATAACAATCCCCTTTTGTACAAACCATGCTTCTCCAGGGAGGCCCAGTGTTTGGTTGCCTAAAGGAATGAGACATTTGGTTTAGGCCACTGGCCTCTCTTAAATTACTTAGAAGTATAGGCAGACATGACTGTAGAACCTGGCCTTCACCCATGCTGCCTACACATATTGCAGCAGTGAGTTTGCTGTTTTAGCGGTTTTGTTTAATTGGCATGAAAGCTTTCACAAGTTTGAGCCAATTAAAAAACCTTGAACCGAAATGTATGAATGTGTTGATTGCTAGGTATGCAGGGCTCAATTCACTAACATGGGGCAAGGTGTGCAATCTGCGCCTCTTGCACCACCTGCCTCCAGGGAGTGAGTCCTGTTCAAATCCATTGTCTTTCCACTGGGGGGGAGTGGGTTTCATAGCTCACTGGGTCTTCCTAGGTATCTGCTACGTATAAAGTTTTCTTGGGGAGGCACAATGGCATTCCCAGCTACCTAAACCAATGGTTGGCAATCCATGGCCCGTGGGCCAGATCCAACTCATGGAACTGGGGCTTTGGTGACATTTGGTGGCAGAGGACCCTCAGCAAAGATAAGTGGTGGCAATAATGGCAGTGATGGCCAGGTCCTAACACTATCCCACCTTGGACCTGAGCTGAGACATTGCAGCCTGCCACTAGAAACATTGCTGACCACTGGCCTAAACTCATCACCCCAGAACTTTTAGAGTGGTCTTGGCCACATCCAGATGGCCCCAGATGGATCACATGTAGCCCCATCCCTTCCACTCCAGGGGGATTTCCCAGTGTGCAAGCCAGATTTGAAGCTGAATAGATTTTAAAATGTGCAAAGGATTATGGAATACAAACGAATGTAGCAGGCTTACCTTTTTGGAGCTTGGGTTGAGTCCCAGGATCAAGGGTCTGCTGTTTGATTGGTGGAGCCCACCCACCAATCCAGAGGCAGGACAAGGGAAGCAATGCCTCACCCTTTTCTGAAGGGAGGGGGCAAGAAGCAGCTGGACCTGGGTTGAAACTGTCCCAGCCAGGTCCGGAGAACTTCGGGGGTGGAGCCCCTGAAGAGTATAAAAGGGGAGCAGCTCAGCAGGCTGGGGAAGAGATGTGTCGAGGGACTTAAGAAGAGTGGAGCAAGAAAAACTGAGGAGCTCTTCCCCAGCAGGCAATAGGCCCAAGGCTCGTGAAGTTGCTAATGGAGGAGCAGCCTTGGGAGTGGTGCGAGACTGCTCAGGCTGTGGATGGCACCCAGGGACAGTGCATGGAGACCCAGCCCTGGGAGCAGTGTGAGACCACTCAGGCCCATCACGGTGCACAGTTCAGTGCATGGAGTCCAGGCTTTGGGAGTCGTAAGTGGCAGTTTGAGCCTGCAACCCTGGTGGGTGGCCGGGTGTCACGGTGTGCATTTTGGCACACGGAGCTAGAGCTCTGGGAGCCATGAGTGGTGGCTCAAGCCTGCAACCCTGGAGGGCTGCTGGGTCCCATGGTGCGCAGGGCGACATATGGGCCCGGGCCTTAGGAGCTGCAGCAGGGAGGCTCAGGCCCGTAACTCTGGCAGGCGACCAGGCAGGGAGGTATGTGAGTGGCGCACAGAGAGCCAGCCCTGGGAACAGCTCAAGGCTGCTCAGGCCCCACATGGTGCTCAGGTCGGTGCACAGAGAGCCGGCCCTGGGAGCAGCTCAAGGCTGCTCGGGCCCAACATGGTGTGCAGGTCGGCGCACGTAGAGTCGGCCCTGAGAGCAGCTTGAGGCTGCTCAAGGCCTGATAACCAGAGCCCTGCAGTGTGGCTCAGCATTAAACAAAAAGAGCCCTGGTGCCCTGAGCAGGGCCCACAAAGGGGAAAGACCCCTGGCGAGAGGCTGGGTAACCAAAGCCAGTGAGGGCTCGGCTCCCATAGGAACTCCCTGGGTGCCCAATGCAGGGCACAGGGCCCAGAAGGAAAAAACCTCAACTCAAGGCCAACAGCTCCAGGAGGCCTGAGACGGTGTGGGGACCCAGAGGAAGGGCCGTGAGTTACTGGGAACCCTAGTCCCGCATGGGAGGCGCCCCCAGGCAAGGGACCCTGGGGGGAGTGGGCCTAGGGGAGAACACTGTATCCCATTTGAGGGACCAAGAGGTTGAAACCCAGATAGGGTGGATCTAATATCTGGTATAGTTATGTTTCCTATTCGGTATCTATTGTTATTGTTGGTGTTATAAATAGCTGAGTGTATTAATTCTGTATAATGGGCTCTGTAGTGATGTCTTTATGTGCTAACCCACTTGTGGTATAAACTTGCTGGATTGACTGCCCTGGGATCCACCCCTCTTCTGGGCCTGAGGCACAAGTACTTACCCGAATGCCCTCCCTAGGGCCAACTTCCTCCAGCTAACAGACCTTTCTATGTATATTTGTATTTGTATCTGCAATTATATCTATCTTAAAGATATATAGATATATCTATATATAGAGAGATAACTATGATGGTGTTCAACGCTGATAAATGCAAGGTTCTCCACCTTGGGAAGAAAAACCCGCAGCATCCTTATAGGCTCGGCAGTGTTGGCTAACACTATGGAAGAAAGAGACTTGGGGGTCATCATTGACCACAAGATGAACATGAGCCTGCAATGCGATGCTGCGGCTAGTAAAGCGACCAAAACGCTGGCTTGCATCCATAGATGCTTCTCAAGCAAATCCCGGGACGTCATTCTCCCCTTGTACTCGGCCTTGGTGAGGCCGCAGCTGGAGTACTGTGTCCAGTTTTGGGCTCCACAATTCAAAAAGGATGTGGAGAAGCTTGAGAGAGTCCAGAGAAGAGCCAGGCACATGATCAGAGGACAGGGAAGCAGACCCTACCATGACAGGCTGAGAGCCCTGGGGCTCTTTAGCCTGGAAAAGCGCAGGCTCAGGGGTGATCTGATGGCCACCTATAAGTTTATCAGAGGTGACCACCAGTATCTGGGGGAACGTTTGCTCACCAGAGCACCCCAAGGGATGACGACTAGGTAGAATGGTCATAAACTACTACAAGACCGTTTTAGGCTGGACATAAGGAAGAATTTCTTTACTGTCCGAGCCCCCAAGGTCTGGAACAGCCTGCCACCAGAGGTGGTTCAAGCGCCTACATTGAACACCTTCAAGAGCAAACTGGATGCTTATCTTGCTGGGATCCTATGACCCCAGCTGACTTCCTGCCCTTTGGGCGAGGGGCTGGACTCGATGATCTTCCGAGGTCCCTTCCAGCCCTAATGTCTATGAAATCTATGAAACTATATATATAGAGGTAGATGGTAACTCAATAAATTGTATATAGTTAAGAACTTTGGGCTTGGGCTAACCCTGTAGAAGAAAGAGGGATCCGCTTGAAATTCTGGCATCCCTCTTACAGCACCCCCTCCTGCCTACCCGTCCCATCCAAATGAGAATAGGGCACACCCTTGGGTGTACCTGGGTTACACAAACATTAGCAAGGCTATTCCTGCGAGATAAAAGTACGTCTGATACTTTCTTGAGTTTTCCCTATGCAGGGTTTTGGGCACCATCCTCTGATGCAGCTGGCACACTCCGATAAAGGCAAGTATTTCCCCTGTCAGGTAAATATAATCGAATCCTGACTAGATGAACTACTGGTCTGAAGCAGTAGGGCAATTTCTGTGTTCTCCATTTGTTTCTTGTTTTCATCATTCTAGGGCCAAATATTCTGTCCCCTAACAACATGGACATCCCCAGTAGATTAGAACTTGGCCCAGGGCTTTCATTCAGGACCAGGAAACAATCTGAACATAAACATTTACTGCCCCAGAAAGCATACCATTTTCCCAAATGATTTTATTTCTTTAAATTTAAGGTGGTGTTGGTCACCTTTGCTCTAAAAATACCACAAGCTGCAGCCTAACTATTTTCCAAATAATTAATCTTTCCAGTGAAATAACTTAAAGCCCCAGATTTCCTGTTATGTTATACAGCTGCAATTTGTAACCAGAGCTCCTACACAGTGATATGTGGGCAAAGTGCCAAATACATGGCGCTTTACCTACACAAGTGCCCTACATAAATAATCCTTAACCACAAGTTAAACAGTTAGGGACTGTTCTGTTTGAGAAGAAAGGCTGGGGAAACAAAAGACTTTTTTATAACTCTGCATTAAAATTTCAATTGATGCTCATAAGATTTTATTTTGTAAGCTTCACATCTGGAAATGCCCCTTTTTTATGCACCGTGATTTGTGTCAGGAGGAAGCTCAACTTCATTCTGCCACACAAATGGTTTTATTGACTAATTCGTGTTTCAAACTAATATTTGTCTGTCATAAAAATTACAGTCTCCTGCTTATCTGCAGTCCAGATATATTACTGGTGCCTACAGAGCAAATCCACCTTCCTGTGCTTCTCAACTAAGCAATACAATTAGCATTCATAAGTATAGATTCTGCTCTTATTTACATCAACAGTAATGAGCTCATGTCTGCACAGGGCTTTGCATATCTAAAACGTTATGTATAAATACAACCAATAGTATTTACTGTAGATTGAGAATGACTCTAATAACTGCATCAGAATTAAATTAGATAAATAGCAATTTAAATGAAATCAGTCTGATCTATTGACCAGACTATTGGCCCTGTGATGGCACTTTGCTTTGTTCTAGAGAAAAAGTTCTGTACTAATGTCTTAAACATTAAACTGGGGAATGATGGTATAGTATTGTTAGGTCACTCAGAATCGATGCAACTGGCTCCATACCAGGTGTCCACTGGAGGTGCCTTGGAGGTAAGGAAGTGCAATCCAAATGCCACTGTGATCTGGAAAATCCCAGCAATGTAACAACTACTTGACTCAGAGCAGCCTTGAGGCTGGGCAAAACTCAGAGAGGTCTTGAGGTTGTTATGGCATGTGCCAGGAACCAAAGTGGCCCCCTGCCAACTACAGAATCAGGATGGCAACAAGGGTTTAGGGACAGACATTACACATAAACTGGCTTAAGTGATCAGAAACTGGTTTAAACCTGTAACAGAACAGATGTTCAGTGTACATAAACCAGTTTGAAAATGGCTGAAACCAGTTTGAGATAAACCTGGTTGAATGTAGTATCAGACTTAACTGATTTTGGGTCAAACTGGTTTATGCAATGTCTGTCCCAGACCCTTTGCTGGTTTAAGGTAAACCAGACACCCCCAGCATGCTTTCTGGGCTGGTCCAGGCTCTCTACTCCACTGCAGGGATGGCCCTTCCCCTCTGCTCCCTAGCTGGAGCTTGGCACAGAATTGCAGGCACAGAGTGTCTGCCTGGCTTCCTCCTAATAAAGAGGGATTATTCCCTATTCCCCTATGCCTTATGCAGATACCTCAGCATTAGCTAGCAGACCACATGCTAGCTACAATCAGTGCTGTAGGAAAGGACAGAGGCAGACAGGGTTTTTGGAGCTAATCAACAGGTATCTTAATGTCCTTCCTGGGAAGAGCTGTTTAAGAAGAGCTCCATTAGTTAATGGAGAAAGGCTTTGTTTTCTTAATGAGTTGATAAATACTGAGTTAAGGATGATTAGCATTCCCTGCTGGCCTGCTGGGGGAGGCGGGGGGCAAGGGGGCAGGGAGTGAAGAATAATAAGAGCATCCTGCCCTTCAGCTCTGCCCTGTGGAAGCAAAGGGAGGGCTGCTGTACCACCCCCCGGCTTCTAGCCTGAGCCATTACAGGCATGTCTGCATTTCTGTGGTATCTGTCTAGGTTACAAACTGATTTAGTCTAGCCAGGTTAGACTAACCTGCAAAGATTGAATCAATTCAGGCTCAGGCTTTTTGAATGTCTGTCCCTAGCCAAGATGACATAAAGCTTCATTTGGCATGCCCTTCTCCTTGGATCTTACACAAAACGTCTCTCTAGCAGACTTGAGAATTGGGCCCCTCCACTCTAGCAAGGACAGAGAAAGCCTCCAGGTGGATGAGATCTGTTCCCCATTCCAAAGCAGACTAATGTATGTGTTATCACTGAAGAATAAATAATACATTCACCATAAAGTTATGACAGAATAGAGTATCACTGAACTCAGTAGAAGCTCACGGTTTTCCCATCAAGAAAATACTTCAAAAGCTCACACAATAGGGGTTCTATTCAGCAAACTGCCTAAACATGTGCTCAACTCCCAGTGAGGTCAAAAGAACTGAAACATATTTATATGCTTTGGGTCCAAATTTCCAAAGATATTGGATACCTAAAGATAATGGTAGGATTTTCAGGTTGGACACCTCCTTCCCTTGAAATCAATGAGGGATCAGCACTTCACCTACTTGAACATCCCACTGGGCAATTCTCTACATCTTGAGACCTATAAATACTTTAAAAAAAAATCAAGTGCAGGGTGAATTGGAGCTCAGGTCAGCAATGCAAAATGAGTACATCCCTGCTGTATATATGTCCCAATGCTTTTGTGTATATCCATGGGTGGATCCAGGATTTTGAAAAGAGGGATTCATATGATGTGGTGTATCATTGCCTATTACTGAACACATTTTTCTCTGCGTCAAAAGAAAATAAAAATTTACAAATATACTAAGGGCCTAGGGCAACTCAATTTTATATATGGGAAATTTATAAATGTGTTATAATTTTCCAGATAGAGAATCTAATTATTGGAGGTTTGCCTTAAATTTGTCCCCTTACTACTGCTACATACAGGAAAATAAATCTGGGGGGTCAGGTAGCCTTTGCTTTCTGCTTCCTGCACCTTTTTCCCCTGCCAGTCCCTTCCCCCTCTCCTTACTGTCAGACCCTGCTTTTCCTGAGCACATGGAAGTGAGGAAGGTTGTTGGTTGTAGCCATGTTGGTCTAAGGACATAGGCAGGCAAGGTTCTTTGGGTAGCAAATTTGAAAACAATAACCTTGAAACTGAACATGTCTGTAGCAATTTGGATATAGTACCAATGCACTTATCTGATCCAGAACTGATGCATGTTACCCACGAATGCCGTGTGCCTCTGGAGGCTGGAGCGGGGGGGTGGGGGGGCATGGCGAGCTCCTGCAGGCAGCAGTGGCAGTGGCGGTGGCAGGAGAGTGGCGGCAGCAAGCTCCCGCAGGCAGCTGCAGCAGTGTCAGTGGTGTGGGGTGCAGGGGTGGTAAGCTCTGACCAGTGGTCAGCGACCACCTGCAGACACCACCAGCAGCATCAGCAGCAGACAGCAATGATCAGGGACCACCCGCAGATGCCTCTGGCAGTGTCGGCAGCAGGGGTAGGGGGTGGCGAGCAGCGGCTGTCCGCAGGTGCTGCCAGGAGCACTGGCAGCGCTTTTTGCAGGGGGTGCACCGCCAAGCTCAGGGGTTGCACGTGCACTTGTGTGCACCCCCTACGCATCGCCAATGATGTTACCTTTTTTTTTACACGTTACCTTTTCCTAGAACTGTTGCAACTTTTAGAAGAGGAGCTCCATAAACATGCTTTTGACCAGTGCTTCGACACCTACTTATACATAGTACAAACTATTTTTATATATATATATATATATATATAAATATATATATATATATATACTGCTACAGACCTATCTCTTGACCAATAGGATTCACTTGACAACCTGAAACACACATCTACAGTTACACCATCATCGTCCCTGTTACAATAACTTCACTTTGCACCCATGCTCCTATGTGCTCACGTGCCTGCATGCTCGTTGCCATCTTCTTAAACCATTACAATCACATGAAACTGTCTCCATTCCCTTTACCCTCCCCTCCCCCTCCCACCCTCTGTGCCCCCATAGTCTCTCTGTTTCCTTCCCCAGCCCTTAGTCCATGTGATCTTTGTCATCTTCTTCCTTCCCGTCATTCTCTTCACTCACCCCTTCTTTGTCACTATCATATTCTGCTTCCTCATTCTCACCATCTTCTCTAGGAGACTTGTTTCTGAACAGTCTGTGCCTGTCTTTTCTCTTCCATGTGTCCTCCATTGTCTTCTCCTCATCATCTTCTTTTGTATTCCTGTAGTCCATCTGCAGCTCACTCACTCCCATTCTGACACAGTCCTCGACTGGGAGGTTTGTGTGTCTGTACGGCTAGGGACAGAAGTTACACATAAACCAGTTTAAGTGCTCAGGAACCAGGTTTAAACCAGTAACGGAACAGAAGTTCAATGCACATAAACCAGTTTCAAAATGACCAAAACTGGTTGAAGGTAAGCCTATTTGAATGTAGTATCAGACTTAACTGATTAAGGTCAAACCAGTTTATGGAACTTCTGTCCCAGACCCCTCCTGGTTGAAGTTAAATCTTAGTCCTTCAGCAATCCAGGGTGCTGCGCAGCCCTGGGCTGTGCTCTCTGCTCCAACAGAACAGACCCCGCCCCACCCCCTTGCTGGGTAACTGCCTCAGCTCCCAGCTGGGGAAGGGGAGTAAAGCTCCATGGTGGGCTTTCCCCTCTGCTGGGCACAGCAGGAGGGGGGAGTTTCCTCCCCACATTCCCTCCTCAGCTCGTCCACTGGCCAGGGAGGGGGTATGGCCGGGGAATCGCCCCAGCTCCCAGTTTGGGATTAAAGCCCCCACTGTGGGCTCCACCCCTGCCCCCCATGACAGGCGCAGCCAACAGGGGGTCTGGAATGGGGGTGGGAGACAGAGGGGGAGGAGGTTGCTGTTTTTCCTCCCCACTCCCTTCTTAGCCAGCCTGCCCGCCGAGAGTAAATATTGGCAGGTGATCGGCCTAAGTCCAGGCTGCAGGTAAGCCTGCAAGGGGGCTTTACTCCCCCACCAGAGCCAGAAGCCAATCACTCAGCCATGCCCCCTCCCCAGCCAGTGGGCCAGCTAAGGATGGGGGGGGAATGGCCCCCACTGTGGGCTTCCCACTCCCTGTGCCAGGCACAGCCTCACTGGGGGTCCAAAGCCAGGCAGGTGGGCCATTCTCCCCACCCCCCACCCCTGCTCCCTCCTCAGCTGGCCTGCCAGCCAAGGAGGAGGCATGGCTGGGTGATCAGCCCATTTTTCATGTGGGAAGGCTCGCAGTGAGGGTTTTATTCCACCACCCCATCTGGGAGCTAGGTCAATTACCTGGCCATGCCCCCTGCTCTGCCAGCAGGCTGGCTGAGGGAGCAAGGAGAAAAACGGCCCCCACTAAGGTCTCCTTTGCTGCACCGCTCAGCTGGGGCTTCAAAGCCTGGCAGGGGGGCCATTCCCACCCACTCCCTCCTCAGCTGACCACTGGCCAAGGAGGGGGCATGGCCAGGTGATTGTCCCAGCTCCTGGGTCTGGGTGCAAGGGGGAGGAGAAATGGGGGTTCCCCTCTCCCCCCTTCCCCCAGTACTGGGGACATCCTAGCTGGGTGTCCAGTGCAATGTGGAGGGTCGGGTTTTCTCCCACATGCTCTCCTCAGTTGGCCCAGACCGATGAGAGTGGCAAGGGGGACCGCTCTGGGCACAGGGACAGAGGGAGAAACACCCCACTGGGGACTTCCCTCCTCCCCCCTTCCCCAGCACTGGGGAGACCCCAGCTGGGGGGCTGGTGGGAGGGCTCCCCTCATGCCCTCTCCTCAGCTAACTGAAGGCTAAAGATGTGGCGTGGCTGGGGAAATCATGCATCTCCTGGCTGTCTGCACTGGCCAGCAGGCTGTGAAGTCAGTTCTAGCACTCCTAGCTCCTGCTATGAGCCACTGCAGGGGTCTGGCTGCCTTTCACTTTTAAAAAGCAAATGTAATTTCACTTTCTTATTGGTTCAATCTAAGCAATTTACAGAAATCTGCAAAGATTGAATCAATTCAGCCTTGGGCTTTTTGAATGTCTGTACTTAGCCTACATGAGCAGGTTCCTGGTCTTCTACAGAGTGTTCCTGAAGCAGGAGACGAAATGGTCAAAGCGGGCTGCTGGAGCCCCTTGCTGCTTGGTCAGGTGTCTGAATAGCACCACCTCCCTGGCCTGGGTCTTGCAGTATCACAAGGAGTATGACTACTCTCTTCCACACCTTCCTGGTGAGTGGGTAGTTCCAGAGTTGGCAGACTGTTACCTCCTTTCACTGGCAGTTTTGCCTGGGGCAGTTCAATGGGCCTTTCTAACATGAAAGCCACATGCCCCTGGAGGCTGGCAGGGCATGGCAAGCTCCTGCAGGCGGTGGCAGCGGTGTCGGCAGTAGGAGTGTGGCAGCAGCAAGTGACAAGCTCCCACAGGTGGTTGCAGCAGTGTCGGCGGGGTTGGGGTGATGGCAAGGGTTGACCAGTGGTTGACGACCATGTGCAGATGCTGCTGGCAGTGTTGGCAGTGAGGGGGGGGAGGGTGACGAACAGGGACCCAGAAGCATCGGCAGTGCTTTTTGCAAGGGGTGTACCACCAAGCTCAGAGGGTGCACGTGCACCTGTGTGCACCCCCTATGCATTGTCAATGCTTTCTAACCCTTTCTGTATCTCAGTACCTGCGTGGGGAGTGCTTAGTGGGCTATGTGCAAGTTCAAGTATCTGTGTTCCTTCTGCAGGTCCTTGTGGAAAATATGTTGCCATACAGCCGTGTAGCTGTCACCACCTAGTACATCCATGGGTAATAGTCTGTCCCTTGACCTAACCGCCTCCTTCATTTTATGGTGATTTTTCAGGGTTGCTGGGTTCTTGTTGCATAACTTATACTTATTCTGGAAGTGCTCCAAGACACTGTAGAACCACAGTGGCTCCAAGGTCCTGAGACATGAGTTGGGCAGCAGGTACACTTCCCATTATCACAGCAGGTGCCTTGCAAAGTATCTCATGAAGTTGGCTGTTTTGGATTCTGCTTTGGCTGCCAGTTTGCAGATCTGGCTTGTGTACTTGGCTCAGAGGAAGAGCAGGATATCCAGCATGCCTTGCCCCCGGTCTGTTTCATCTTGTACAGTGTGGTTCTCACAACCTTCTTCCATCTGCAGCCCCAGAAGAAGATGCACATGTCCCACTGGACTCTATGGATAGTTTGTTCTGACAATGGAAGGGAAGACCAATGCAGTGTACAGAAGCACCAGCAGCAGCACTGCCCTAATGAGCACCATGCATCCTTCTATTGACAGGTGGCATGTGTTCGATAGTCTCAGTCTCTGTTTGACCTTGGCTTTGGTCTTCTGTCATACTTTCTGGCCTTTTAGCTCTGGGTTGAACTCCACCCCAAGGATCTTGACCCTCTCATGGAGTATGGAGATTCCCAGCTTGCCCAGTGCTAGACAGGTGCTCTTGCCCACATTGAGCTTCGCCCCTGTAAACCTGGGTATAATGCAACACTCTTCCCACCGACCTCTTGTCCCTGTATAGGACATTGAGGTAGTCCATATAGGCCAGAATTCTCATCTCTGCCCTGCTGGCCCTGGGGATTTCCACTCCATGCAGTCTGGGGTCTCACCTGAGCTGCTGGGCTAGTGGTTTCACCACAGGATGAAAAGGATCAGGGACAGAAGGCATCTCTGCCAGATGCCTGACTCTACCATGCTCAGGGTGGTCAGAACCTTGTTCACCAGCATCCTGCTGCTCACAGTGTACAATACTTTTATCCATGAAATGAAGGTTGGAAGGACCTCCCATCTTCTTCAGTGTCTTAAACATGGATAGTGGGATACCCAGTTGAAGGCTTTCACCAGGTTGCGGTTCAGCATGGTGACATCCAGCCCCTTCTCCCATTGGTACCACAGTGCATCTTGAAGTTGCAGCAGGGTTCCATGTGCTGCCCTGGCAGGACACATGACTGGTCTACTTCACCTATAATAGACTTAAAGCGCTCGGCCAAGACTTGGCCATTAGTTTATAGTCAAAGTTCAGGAGTGTTATGGGTCTCCGGTTCTTCAAGTCCTCCCTCACCCCCTTCTTATACAGAAAGGTTATGAGGCTCTGATCTATCCTGCAGCTGCTCCCTATACACCTCCAGCAGATCTGTGCCCACCTGGTCCCAGAAGGTGATGTAGAACTCCTTGGGCAGGCCGTCTGCCCCAGAAGTCTTCTTAAAGGTGTGGAGAATCTTGGTGGTCTCCTCCAAATCTACTCCTCCAGCAGCTCCTGGCCTTCATGTCCCCTGAAGGCCCAGGTGAACTACTGCAGGCAGTTCTGCATGGCCCCCAGGCCCTGTTAGCATGCCTGTACAGCTCTTGGTAGAAGGTTGCTGCCATCTCCAACATCTGTTCATTGACTGCTGGCTCACCCTGGCTCTGTCCTCCAGGCTGGTCATGGCTTCCCTCCTGGTTTTCTTCAAACTGCCAAAGAAAGCAGACTACTCCTCCCCTTCCTCCACCCAGGGACCCTGGCCAGGAAGATCTTCTTTCTGTCTTGTTCCCTGTACTAGGCCCCAATCTGAGCTTTTACTTTCCATATGGCCTCCCCAACGTCCCAACCCAAAGTCGACTACTTCTGCAGGCTCTGCAATTTGCAGCTTAGGCGCTCATGCTGCCTTCTCTGGATCCAGGCTTATCTCCTGCCAGCTTGTTGGAAGAAGACTCCTGCTCTCTCTTTTGAGAGAGCTCTTTCTTTTATGGCCCACCACTCTTAGTGGTTGCAGTACCTGACTCTGAGGGTCCTCCAACCTGCATAACTGTCTCAGCTCCCACTGGATCTTTTTGTTGTCCAGGAGCCTCACATTCAGCTTCCACATTCCTCTGCCTCTTTTTGGCTGCCCCCCATCTCTGCCTTCACTGTCAGGAGGCAGTGGTCCAAGAAGTGTGGAGAGAGGTCTGGATTCTGCTTTCACTACTGTCCATCCCTTGAGGAGGAGGACAAAGTCTGTGTGTGACTTCATCTGCCCCACAGGGTCCACCGAGGTAAAGTTTCCCCTATGCTCTTGGGCTCCCACATCCACCAAGCTGTGGTCGCAGACAAGCAGATTCAGCAGCCTGGAGGATAGGCCTGTCTTTTGCCCTCGACTTATTCTGTCTCCCTCTTTGGTGATGCAGTTGAAGTCTCCTGAGATCACCATTGGTTGGCTACTGTGCATTGCCACAGCCATGTTCTCTAGGAAGGCACACCAGACATTTTCTTTGCTGGCCAGGGCATAAACATTTAGGAGGTCAAATTTCTACTCCTCTGCTTCAAAGGTGGCTTGTAGCAACCTGCCTGCAATAATCTCCCTATGCTGTAGAGGTCTCACTTTGTCTCCTTTCAGCAATATAGCCAGCCCTGCTGCCCTATCGTCATTTGATCTAGACCACATAGAGAGGCTGTGTGGCTGGCATTTTTCAAACAAAGCATAGTTTTTGGAGCTAGATAAGCCACTTTCCTGGAGGCAGATGATATTTGCTTGCAGTTGGTCCAGGCACTGCTGTCCCATTTCTCCTTTTTAGCAGGCTCCTCGCATTTAGTGACTGAGGCTATTAGGATCCCCATGATAAAAGTTGCGAAGTGAGGGGGGCAGTTACAGTCCTCCCTTTCTCATTTCCATATCTTTTTCCTTAGGGTCTCTGTTCAGGTTCAATTTTTTCACCAGCCTGCAGAGGTTCTTCAGGGAAACTGGCTCCCTTATCTGGATGGTGTTGTTACCCTAGGGGGGGGCACTTCAGGCCTCTTTTGCAATTTGGGGTTTCCCAGTTGCCCTGGTCTGTCTCTGGGTTCCCTCCTGGATCTCCATTTCTGAGCTGGAGTTTTCTGCAGCTTCTGGGTTTCCCTTTGGGTTCCCTTTTTGGGGACCTAGCTCCTCCCTTTCCCTCCATACCCATTTTTGCAAGTTCCTCAAGTTCCTCAACCATCTGCTTTAGGGAGCGCACACTGTCCTGGGAAGAGGCCACATTCTCCTTTCCAGGGGGAGTCCGATCCTTCTGCTTTCTTCCATTTCCTGTCCTTCTCTGTCCTCTTTTATGGAGGAGCTGGGGCCAGGGCCAGGGGGTTGTGGCTGCTGGAGTTTCTGTGGTCATCTCTTCTTTGTTTTTTCCTTTGTTTGTGAAGGAGTCAGGGCAGTCTTTGAAGACATACCCTCTTTCTCACACAGATTGCAGTGCCAGTGCCAATGCTTACAGTCATTGGCTTCAGGATCTTTTCCTTTGCTCATGGTACAGATTTTATTTGGGCATCATGCCACCAAATGTCCCTGCTCACCACATTTGCAGCAGAGTTTAGGGTGCCTCTGGTAGAAGATAGGACCTCTGTGGGAGCCCGGAGAGTTCATTAGGAGGAGGTGCTGTACCTCACTTGGATTCCCAGGCATGCTTTTCAGCATTGCCTTGGCTTTCTAGGCTCCAGTCCACTTGTGTTGGACTTCTTCCACTTTTTCTACTTTCTCACAGTGTCTCTTAAGCCAAAAACGTATGTCCTTTTCTTTTATTTGACTAGAGTACATCTGGATTGTAATCAGTCTCTCTTTCCTTGGGTCTCCCCTGGCAAATTGAAAAGCCCGCAGCTGGGGATTTCCCTCGGCCATCTGAAGCTTTTGCCAGGAATCTGATTTGATCTGTTCTTTGAATCGCTGAAGCCCAGTTCCCACTCTGCCCTACCCAGCATGCAAATTACACAATACAGATTTGTAAGGTTTACTTTCAAGAGGTCCTGTATGATCTAGACTAATCTTCTCTCTCCATCAGTAACTTTCCTGGGTGCAAATGTTCTGGAATCTTGCTGAGAAGCCTCTTCTCATCTCCATATTGTCTTGTGGCCTCCCAGCCTGGGGTCCAGTAACTCTTGATTTTGGGATCTCTACTCTTCCCCCCCCCCCCAACACACACACGAGCATGGGGGTACACACACATGAGCATGGGGGTGTTTCAAGGTTCTGTATACAAACTAATAAGAACAGATTTTTTTTTTCCAAAAACATGTTTCTAGATAGATAGGTAGGTAGATATACACCACAACCCTACCAGTCTTCAAACACATACGGTTACAGAATCACATACCCATTACAATATATGCATCCATGCACCCCCTCACCTATGCTTCTGAGCACCTGTTACAAAACTCGCATACACACTCTCATGCATCCATGCACCTGTCTGCATTCCCTGCGCTGTTACAATTACACTGTTCCTCTGTTCTTTTCCTTAGTCTTTATTCTTTAGTTTTTAGTCCATTTCACTGTTGCTGTCATTGATGTTTCTGTCTTCATTATCATTGTCATTGTCACTGCTTGCTCTGCTTTCTTCTTTGCTGCCCTCTCTTGCTTGTTGTCACTGCTCTCTTCCCTAGGGGGGAATCCTAGGGAAGTCTGTGAACAGTGGCACCTCTGCCACATGATCTTTGCCACTCCTCACCATCCTCTCTTACCATTTTCTGGTAGTAGGTCTGCAGCTCACTTGGTCCCATTTTAACACAGTCCTTGACTGATAACTCTGTGTGCTGGTACATCAGGAGGTTCCTGGTCTCCCGCAGGGCACTCCTGATGTAGGAGATGAACTGTTTGAAGTGGGCTGATGGGGACCCCTGCTGTTTGTTCAGTTGCCCATAGAGCACTGCCTCTTTGGTCCTAATCCTAACCTCTGTCACCAGTGGGGCCAGTTTACCTTCCTCTACACCTCTTTAGCGTATGGGCAGAACCATGGGAGGTGGTCGATGGTCTCTGTTTTGCTTTGGCAGATTTCTGTGGGGCAGTTGGGCTGGCTTCTCTGCCCCTCTCTAGGCCTCAGAGTCAACACAGGGAGTGCCTGGTGGGCTGCTTGCCAGTTCAAGCGTCTGTGGTCTTTCCATAGACCCTTGTGGAAGATTTGCTTCCACACAGCCTGGCAGCCATTGCTGGGGAGCAGGTCCACAGTCAACAGTCTGTCTGTGGCTCTGACCACCTCCTGCATCTTCTGGTTGTTGGTCATGGTCACAGGACCTTCTTTGAGCAAGTTGTATTTATTCCAGAACTCATTTAGGACTTTGTAGAACCACAGTTGCTCCATGGTCCACGGTGTCCTGTTGGGCAGTGTGTATCCCCACCACTGTCTAAGCAGGTGCCCTATGCAATATCTGATTAAGCTGGCCATTTTTGTCTCTGCTCCAGTCACCAGCTTGCAGATCCGGCTTGTGTACTTGGCCCTGAGGAACAGGAGGATGTCTGGCATTCCCCTGCCCCTGGCCCGCCTGGTCTTGTATAGAGTCTTCCTCACCACCTTCTCCCATCTGGATCCCCAGAAGACGATGCACATGGCCCTTTGGATTCTGTGGGCGACATACTTAAGTGGGGGCAAGACCAGTGCAGTGTACAGGGCACTGGTAGCAACACCACCTTCATGAGTGCCATGCACCCCCCACCATGGACAGGCAGAATGTGTGCCACAGTCCCAACCTCTGTTTCATTTTGGCTTCTGTCTTTACCTATGCCTTCCATCTGCTCAACTTGGGGTTGAACTCTACCCTGAGGATCTGGACCCCCTCACAGGGGACGGAGGCCCCCAGGATTGACAAGTCTCCAAGTTCTCCCAGCTCTTACTCACATTTAGCTTGGCCCCTGCTGCTACTTCTTGGACCTGCATGTGCTACAGCGCTCCCTCAACTAACTACTTGTCACTGCACAGGATATTGAGGTCATCCATGTAGGCCAGGACCCTGGTCTCTTTATTGCTGCCACCAGGGATTGGGACTCCACTGATCCCTGGGTTCCACCTGATCTACTGGGCTAGGTGCCTCATCGTGCAGATGAAGAGCACTGGGGAAAGTGGGCAGCCCTGCTGGACCCCCAACTCTACCACAATTGGCGTGCTTAGGAACACATTGACCAGCACCTGGTTGCTCATGTCTGTGTACAGCATCCTTATATAGGCAATGGATGTTAGGGGACACCTATCTTCCTCAGCGTCTGGAAGAGGAACCGGTGGGATACTCGGTCATAGGCCTTCTTCAGGTTCTTGAAGCAGCGGAGGGTCCTCTTGGTCTCTTCCAGTGTCCACTCCTCCTCCAGCTTCTGCTGCTTGTTTTCCCTGAGGGCCATGGCCAACTGGTGCCTCCCAAGTAAGTGGGGGGGAGGGCACTAGCAGCTGAGTGCTGAGCCCAGAACCACCAGTGGTGAAACTGGAATGCACATGCACCCGCATGCACCCCCTACGCATCACCAATGTCAAGGGCTAGTTCAGCTTCTGCAGGCACGGCTGCATGGCCCCTAGGTCATCCGGGCATGTGGTGTAGAGCTCCTGGTAGAAGGTAGCCTTTGTCTCCAGCATACCCTCCTTCAACCAGCACTCCACTCACACTCCATCTCTCAGGTTGGTCATGGCTTTCCTCTTGGTCTTCTTTAACCTGCTGAAGTAAGCACATCACTCCTCCCCTCCTCTGCCCAGAGGACCTGGGCCTGGAAGATTTTTTTTCCTGACCTGTTCCATGCACTAGGTTCTGAACTAGACCTTCGTCTCCTGGATATCCTCCCTCATGTCCCATCCCACCACTGCTAGTCTATTTGGTCCTGTAGCTTATGGTTCAGGTGCTTGTGCCACTTCTTCTGAAATTGGGCTTGCTACGTGCTAGCCTTCTGGAAGAAGGCCTTGTTCCTCTCTTTGATGCTGATCTACCACTTCATGTAGTTCAAGTACAGGGTGTGAAGAAATCTTCCTCTGTCCCAGGACTGGGACATTTTGGGCTGTGTGGAGAATGTAACACCCACACACAGTTGGGGTTGTGTGTGGTCAAATGTTTCTGGATTTATTTTGCTGTGTATCTTGTTTGTGCTGTATATGTGAAAAGTTATTTAAGGGTCAGGTCACCTGGTCTGGGTGAGCTTCCTCCAGCAGGCATTTTGGAAACACACACAGAAGCATGGGCCTCCAGAATCCTTTGAATGTATTTGTAAGTGGCTTACCTGAATTTTAGCCAGTAAAATAGGGTTATGTATCTTTAGCTGTTTGTTAAAAGGGCCAACAAGCCCATTCTGTTTTGCTCAAGGCGGGGGTTTTTTTAATGCTCTTCTATCTTGTACTTTTTCTCCATTCTCCCAGTCTCTGATTAATAAAAGCTATCTGTTAAAGCACACCCATCTCTAAATGCTAGAGAGGAGGGACAGGCCTTTTCATGCCTAGCAGAGCTCAGCTGGTTATTATCTGATTCTGTAGTACCTGAAAACATCCTGGGTGGCTCCAAGCTATAAGGAGCACCCAGAAATACTACCAGTGGGCAAAGTACCCTCAAGGTCTTCAGGGTCTACGTACCCCAGGCTGCATAAGGCCCTAACAGAGACCAGGGCTCAGGTGGTGGCAGCGATTACCCCAGGCATGTGGGTGTGCTTCTGGAAGGGGGTTGGCAAGACATAGGTATCCCAGGGGAGACACTCAAAGCATGATTTTGGTCAGGCATGGTGAGGTGGGTGTCTCAGCATAGTAGCACCCCCTACTGTCCTGCCACACAGAGCTCTGAGGGTCTTCTACCCAGTGTACTGTGAACTGACAAGAACAGATGCAACACATGTACTACTTATATGTAGTACAAGCTATGAGTAATTTTAATCCAAAGCCAAAGGCTCATTATTTACATAGAGTTCTTTGGGCTGGGCCCCACCAGTGTCAACAACATTTAAAGCTACAGTGACATCACAGCTCAGCACTCCTCAGTATGTGTGTGTATTTCAGATATCCCTCACAAAGGATCCATGTGCTAATTAGTCCGTACTCATGACTGGGACCAGGTATTCTTGTCATAAGTCCTGGGATCTTCCAAAAATGTATATGCAGGTGAGGCACAGGGCAACCTTATGGAGGGCAGGGCCATGCTAATCATATGTGCCTGGCTAAGAGAAGGGGTGACAGAGGGATTCTAGGTGAATTTAATGCAGTCTCGTTGCTCACCATGACTTTGAAAAGAGTCAGTGGTGAGGGGGACTGCACTTAATGGCTACTACCATGATTTTTATTCTGATGGACTACAGTAGCCTATTCTTATGGTAGGTTCCCCTCAGTATGCTTACTCAATATAGACTATGTGTTTTATAGTCATGCTCAGTGTTGGTTGCATTTAATTAATTTCGTAGCTGGTTTCCATTGCTGAGTATATACTGCTTTTGGCAGCAGTTTAATGATGGACGATGTAATTAGTAAGATTTTCTTGCATACGATTATAAGATGAGGGCCTTTTTTTCCATGCTATTTGGGGGGAAAAAACATTGTCTTATATTTTAGTAAATACTGAATTGGCTATATTATGTATTAATAAAACATAAAAAAAACTGGTAACAGTGCATCCAGTGTTTCACTGAAAGTTATTTCCACATATGAGTTGATGTTTTTACTGAGAGTTAAAACAGTCTGCAGGGCTGTGAAATAGGAGCTACATTACCAGGAGCAGCTAGCAGAGAGTAGAACTGAAGAAGAAAGGACAGATTAATTGGTAGAACATCAAGACCATTAAAAACAAGAGGATCATTAACACCTGTGGAATGAAAAAATTAGGAAGAATCAGGTAGATTACAATGAGCCATGAAATTAAGTGACTCCCTCACTTCTGCATGACTGGAAATGCTGCTGCCACTGCCAGGCAGTTGGTTCTAAACTTTGGGTGGAGTAGAAATCAAAGTCGGGGGGAGGGAGACGGGGTTCAGTTGCACCACTGCACCTCCCTCCACTGGATCTGCCCCTAAGTATATCAGCATGTTTGCATGCCCTGAGTGGTAAGTGCATATGCAGCTGTTTGAATGCCAGATTTTGCACATGCAAACAGTATAGCTTGGCATGGAGTACACTCCTGAAAGCATGGTGCTAAAGTTTTCTTGTTTGGCACTGCATCAAATTTTTTTGTGTTGTGTATGGGACACACAGTAATAAAGAAGTTACTCAAGAGCAGCAGTTACAGCTGAGACTGTGTAGGGAACTAGTGAAATAACTCAACCCAAGTTTCATAGATTCATAGATTGTAAGGCCAGAAGGGACCTTGGGAGATCATTGTGTCCAGCCCCCTGCACCAAGCAGGAAAGATAACTGGGGGTCAGGTGACCTTAGCAATTTTGGGCCCCTTAGGCATATGCACCATCTTTATTACTAGATAGGCTTGTCACTTGAAATTCCCTTTTCTAGATTGACTCATGTGTGCTCTTGTCAAAACAAATGGGTTGTACCTGTTGAACTAGAGCAAGGAGTTTTCAACCTTTTTCAATAAGGTTGGAAGTAGCCCGTCATGTACCCCCAGTTGACAACTCCTGAACTAGAGAATTAGACTAGTATCTTTCTCCTTCTCCTCCCAACCACCACTGCCTTGTTTGTCTGCTTAGCCCAGGGGTGTCCAACCTTTTTGAATGTGGGGCCGGATCATGAACCTTTTATCACCCAGTGGGCTGGCGAGCCATATTCAAAGACCTCACAGGAAGTGGTATCACATCAGAAAGTGATATCATGTGACCTTTGACACCAATGAAGTTGCAGGAAGTGACAATGAAATGGGTCTAACCAGTTCAAAACTTTCCCTCTATAGCATCCACCTCTGCCACTTTTCAGGACAGGATACTGAGCTAGATGGACCATGGGGCTGACCAAGCATGGCACTTTTTATGCTCTTATGTTCAGAAGGTCTTATGTTCTTTGGCTGAGCTTCCAAACTATGGCTAAGATTTGCAAAAAGGGGTAGATAGGCATGTTACAAAGTTGTCATAAAAGATTTGGAGCCCTCTAAATCCCATTCAATTTAATGGACGTTGGCCTTTTGACTCAGCTTTGAAAATCTCAGCCCAAGGTGCCAACCAAATACGTCAAAATATATTTTGCATTTCTATGCAGTGCATCTATGTGGGGCTCTCCAAGCATTTTACAAAAACGAAATGAACCTCAGGATGAGCCCAGCCGGAGCAGCAGGGGCTCAGCTGCACTTTCCCCCTACCTGCGCTGGTCAGTCGCGAGCGGCACACGGTCCGCCACCACCTCTGCTGGCTGGTGCTGACCCGGGTGGCATGCAGCTGAAACTGTCTTCCCACATACTACTGGGGAGCAGCACGTGGCTCCACCACCGGTTCTGCTGGCGGGTGCTGACCCGGCCGGGCTCCTCCCATCCCCAGTGAAATGTAAAGTATTGTTAAAATATCCATATTGATCTTAGGCTTTGTACAAGCTTATAGCATGTATGTTGTGGGCTAAATTTGATGCGATCGTGTCCTCCTGGCACACACATTCAGCAGGTCAAAACGATAGTGCTGTGAGGGGCACAACCTTAAATCAACAATGCTTTTGGGTTTGAAGAGAGTGTCATAAACCCAACTATGGGGTCCCCCTGAAGCCCCAAGTTTCTCCCTGCTGTTCCACTGCTTTTCTCAAGGAATAGGCTATGTTTTACCACAGGATGACTCCTCCCCTTTGCACACTTCAGCTCAACCTGCCCTTACTCCAGACTCCACAGCTACAACAGGGAGCCTTTGCCAGCTCCAGGGTGTCTCCCATTGGGTCATCCAAAATTTATGGCCCTTTTGTTCCCCTCTGTAGAGGAGGCACGCCCAGAACATCCCATTCTGAGATCACACTTTATTACAGGCAATCAGTAAGGCAGCAGAACTGCCAATGGATTTGGCAGACCAGTGGTTCTCAACCAAAGTGCTCAGGCCTATGGCTTGCAGGGCAGGTGGAACTGTCCCATGTGCTTGTTTCCAGGAGAAGTGTGGTAGGGGCTGGACCAAGAAGATTGTGCCTGGCAAAGCAAAGCCCATGCTCCCCTATGCCCGCACTGTATCCCTGGACCATGCAGCAAATGGCATGGACAGACTGGGCAGCATGACCCTCAGACCTCCCCCCAGCTCCAGACATGCCTGGTCTAGCAGAAGGAGTGGGGCACACCAGTTCTGGGAAGTAGCAGCTTGGGTTCTCCCCTGCAGCTGGTACCTGGCGCCAGCTGGCTCTGGGGACCAGGGCTTGCAGCAGAGCTGGTAGCTGGTGCAGGAGAGGCAGGTTTTTGCAGAGGAGTGGTAAAACATACTGTATTCCTTGAGACAAGCAGTGGGACAGCAGGGAGAAACTGGGGTGCAGCTAGTGGGAAATGGTTTAAGCTCCTAATGATGCTGCTCTGAGAAGTACCAAGCACAGGGAAGAGCAGTCTTTGGCAGATAGCAGCAGTGGGATTCTGCTGAAAGGCAGACTTCCCTTTCATTAATCAACAGGGATCCTGGTTTTCTCTGATAAAAAAAAAAATCCTCAATTTTTGGTTAAAAAAAGTAACCCAAAATCCACATTTTTCCATGATTAAAATGAAGTGTCACTTATATATACATTTATATATAAGTGGTGTTTCATTTTAATCAAGGAAAACTGTGGATTTTGGGTTACTTTTAGGTTATAGCTGTATATATAGTAGTGTTTCATTTTAATCACAGAAAAGTTTGAATTTTGGGTTACTTTTTTTAAACCAAAAATTGGGGATTTTTTTATCAGAGAAAACCAGGTTGCCTGTTAATTTAATCAAAGCCTATGAAGGGACTGATGTCTCCAAGGGGGTAGGAGCACCTAGGATAGAAGGCAGCCCCAGAAGACTGCCTAACCTATCCACTCCCCCTGCCTGAAGCTCCTTGTTAACTAATTTTGGAAATACAGCTAAAAACTGGGGTGGGGTTGGTATTGGTGGGAGAAAGAGAGCCTGTCATCCAGGGAGGCAATGGAGTCTTCACTTTGTCACCAACAGTTTAAAAAAACAATGAAGCGAGGAAGAACTATCCCTACTTGCAGACAGGCCCTCATTTCAGAAAGCAGAAGCATGGCACTTCTGGAAAATCAGGTCCCTTTGAAGTGTCTCAACTGAACCCTGCAAAAACTGGAGTGCCCAGAAGAGTGATTCTGGACTGGACTGCACGTGGGCTTCATGTATTAAGGAAAAGACAGGGGGTGAGGGGATATCTCCCTTGCATATCTGTAGAGAAGGCTACTAAGTTCAGAGAAATTATGAAGAGATGCCTTGAGCCTAAAAAGACTGAGAACCATTGCTACGGAAGAAAAGAATTGTACAAAAAATTCCGGACCACTTTGGAGGCAGAATACAGAATCAAAAACAAATAGAATAATTTGGATGCGGGAACAAAGAGCCAGGGTGATCAATGATTTTTTTTTTAAGATTCTTTAAAAAAACCACAACATATATAAAAATAATTTTAATTCAAGATATGTTAAAGCTCAAAGATATCATCATGGAATAGGGATTATAACTTCTAATTATATACTATTTGAGACAATATAGTCGTGTAACCTTTTTAGAAATTTTATAAATAGGTTACAACAGGCCATGGACTATATTAGGGGCCCAATCTTGTGGTGTTCCCAGAGGCTCCTCTATAGATTAGTAAAGATTAAAGAAAACCATTATACCCAATGGGACTCAGTGGTCAGTTTAGAAGATCCCATTAGGCATCTCTGTGATGCTTAGTTTCAGTTTTCAAACTGTGGATTGGTGTCTCCAGAGATCATAGGCAGACAAGGTACTTCGGGTAGATGTGATATCTTTTATTAGACCAACTAAATAGATGACCTCCTGAAGTCCTTCCCAGGCCTACTTCTCTATGATTCTCACCCTCTTTCCTGACTACAGAACAGTACTTTGGAAAATCTTATCAGAATTTCTGGAGACCAGGCAGCTTGGATAGCTGGGGACCAGGATTCCCTCAAGGTATGGGAAAATCCAAAGACATCCTTTGCCTAACAGACATCTCCTAACATAGGCAATGCATAGACGGAGCATTGCAGGGGGGGAGCACGTGCCCCCCTGAGATTGGATCTTGCTGGCTGGGGAGTGGGGGTGCCGAGAGAAGCACTGGTGGCACTTCTGGTTGCGTAGCAGGTGCTTTCTGGGTCAGCTTTTGGCTGCTGGGAGACCACCCCTGCCATTGGCAATTGGCTGCTGGTGCCCCCCATCCCCAGACTCAGGAGGCATCAGTCGCCCATACCTCCTAAATACTTTCAAGCTAGCCCCTGCATCTGAACTGTACTATCTAGAGTTACCATATATCTGGGTTTTCCCAGACATGTCCTTTTTTTTTGGCCTCGTATCCGGGCTGGTTTTTAAAATGCAAGGAAATGTCTAGTTTTTTGCATTGCTTCCGCTTTTCCTGGGCACTAGCAGCTTGGATGCTTGGGTCTGGGAGCAGTGGGCAAGGTGATTGGCTGTTCTGTGCATGGGCCCTGGCAAGCTGCTCCCAGGTAAGAATATGTGTGTGTGTGTGTGTGTGTGTGTGTGTGCATGCAAGTTGCATGGGCAGCAGGGCTAGGGTGCAGGGGGCTGCAGGTTGGGAGTGAGGGGCACTCACAGGGCTGGGGGGCCAGAGAGCACTGGGTTGGGAGTGAGGGGCACTGGTACGGCTGGAGGCAGGGGCTTAGGAGCGAGTGGCAGAGGCAGGGCACAGGCATATCACTGCCCCCCCCCCCCCCAATCATATACCCCTCTGCCTTTCTTCCCCATCCTGCTCCCGCCCCTTCCCCTTACAGGTGTTCCCCAGGTAACAGCCCATCTCCCTGGAATGTACTTGTTATTGAGAAGCTAACATTTCTCCTTACAGACAGATTGATACCCCAGTATTTTCAGTACCCCTCCAATAGTAGCCATTTCTGTCCCATGTCTGGGAGTGGCAACTGCTCTTGTCCTTTTAAATCAATTGCCCATTGATACCTAATGGTTTGGCCTTTCCCCTATTCATTAGGCCTGCATTCCACAGTTCTTCTGGTGCATAAAGAGCCATTAGCTAGGGATCTGGCTATAGCCTTTTGATTAAATTATCACACAAAATAGAAAAGATACATGCATACAGATAACATGTTCTGTAGGGTGATAAATTCAAACAAATACAGCTTATCACTGGCTTTTGAAAGAGATCAAACATGAGGGTAGTTCAGTCAAACTCCTGAAAAATTTATCTGCAGGAGACATTCTGAACTCTCAATCATTCCTGGTTTTGGGGTGGGTTTGTGACAATCCATTGGCACTTCCAACTTGGCGACTGTCGCCTTTTGCTGCCACAGTGCAGGTGAAGCCCTGTCCTATTGAATTACCACCGAAGGCCCTTGTTGCCAAATGCTGCCCAGGGGCCATAGGTTGCTGATTCCTGATTAAATCATTTGAAATACACTTTTTTTTGTACTCCTGCTCAAGAGTTATATAAACAGCCAGACCAGGTAGACTCTCAAATCCTAGGCTCATTCAAGTCTAGTTTAGGGGCAAACCTTTCTGTGTCCAGGGTGAGTGGCTTCACAGGAATCCCTTTCTGGATATATTTGGGCTTTAATCCTAACCCCAGTTGCTTCCTGAGCAGCTGAGCTGTGTACATGGGGCTTTAAAGAAGGAATTGTCCCCTTTAGGCTCTGAAAGAGCTGAATGGTTGCACACTCCTAGATCCACCAAGCCCATTTCTGCCCTGTTCCTGCTCTGCTGTCAATATCCTTCCCTACAGCCATACATGTGCGGGACCATGTGAACATGTCAGCGGCCCTAGTAGGCAGATCAGTCTGGGCTAATTGCCTAGTTGGCTATACCTGTTTGGAGCTCTGAATGGCAGCCCTACCCCAGCTAATGATCCAGTTGGCCACAGGTATGGCTTCCTGAATGGTTGCTGAGGAGAGCAGTCTCTCTGTTTAGTCCTACCTGTGAGGTCTCTGAAGGCCTGCTCTGGGAAGTGTCTCTAATCCTGTGCTCTCATGTTTCCTGGCCCAGTTTGCTCTGTTCCAGAAGTCTGGCTTTTGGATTTTCCCTCAGATCTGGTAATCCAGTCTCTGGCTCCTGGGCTTGTGACTCAGATCCTGCCCTTGCATTCCCCCTTGATAACCTGGTATTTGACCCCTGAACTTTGATTTGGTCTGTTTTTTGGACTCCATCCCTGTCTCTGGCCATCCTCTGGTGGCCTAATCACTAGGCCAGACTATCCATGACCCATGCTTTATACAGGGGATGAAAATATCAACAGCTCCTATTTCATCTCCCCCACCCACTTTGCCTACCCATAAAAGTGGCTTCTTGTGCAGCCCATATATTTGATCTGCATTACTTTAGCTGTGTGCTGGAGCCCATGTATCTTATCTTCATGTTTTGCCTTTCCCTTGGTGTGCACTATGTTTAGTCTTTGTGTTGCAGAGTCCTCTCCCCTTTCCAGTGGGGGAGTTGCCTCGGGAGAATGATGTTTGCCCTTGAGGCCATGTCCTCAAAACATTTTCATCAGGCTGTTCCAGGAATGCTGCCTCCTAATCTAGAAGTCACATAGCCATGGCACTCCAGGCAGGCTAACTGGCCCTGTCACACAGCTGTGCACACTGGTCCATCAGAAGCACCATGCAGATGCAGTTGCACTGATTCATCTTGGAAGTAGCCCACTTGGAGCTGCCTACCATGCTTGAGGGCATCACTGTTGCACTCAGTGAGTTTACTGCAAGGCCTGACCTCCAATGAGGTAGGACCACTGTAACAGTGCCTATACCACCCCACCCTGCATCACTATGGTGGGTCTGGTCGGCAGAAGATTACCTATATGACTGGCTGATCCCATGTGCTGGGATTTCTAAGAGATTCTGTAAGGCATTAACATTGCCTCTGTAAGGCATTAACATTGCCTCAATTCAGGCAATATATCCAGAAGAAATTAAGCCAAACTCCCCATGAATGAAACTCCACCTTTGGGCAAATGACAACTGGAAGAAATTTCAGTAGTTTAAACACCTGGAAATGGGGGCTATGAATAAAAATGCTATCTGTATTGTAACTATAAAGTTGCTATCATAATGCTTTGATATTTATCATGGAGATTGCTCTCTGCATTGTGAACTTCAGAACACTCCATAGATTTCTCCTGTAGGGAAAAAAAATTGTGAAAAGCTTAACAGTTTGTATGTTGTGCCAAGGTGCATATTATAAAGCTACTCAAATTACGACCTCCTATCACTTACGATCAATGCAGTACAGTATAAGTCAAGGGGAAAAAAGCAGACCACAGAGGGAAATTGATTTATTTCCACCATGAGTGGGATATTTATTGTAAACAATAGATGGCTGTAATTTACTCTGTATTGTGAGTAACGAAGTTTATGTTTTCATTTTCCCTCTTTTTAAAAAAAGTAAAAAAAAACTTGAATGCAATTTTTCCCCTATAAGCCACAGGAGATGTTAAGGTTCAAAACAATGTTCAGCTGCTAAAGAGGAAACGGGCAGTTCTGTGACAGTTCCTCCTCCTCTTTCTCCAGGTTTGTCCTTATTGGTATTTGAACTTCCCTCTGGTTACTATCCAATGTTGCTCATCCATGTGAGCACTAATGATACTGTCAAAGATGACCTTGAGCAGGTCAAAAGTGACTATGTGGCTCTGGGTGCAAGAATGAAAGGGACAGGAGACCCAGGTGGTGTTCTCATCAATCCTTCCAGTTAAGGGCAAAAGCCTGGCTAACAGCAGACACATCCTGGAGATCCATATGTGGCTCTGTAGATGGAGCTGCCAGCAGGACTTTGGTTTCTTCAGCCATGGGGTGGTGTTCCAGGAGATGAACTGCTGGGAAGAGGTGGCATCAACCTGATGAATAGAGGAAAGAGTGTCTCCATATAGGCTTGCAAACCTAGTGAGGAGGGCTTTAAACTTGTTTTACTGGAGGATGGAGACAAAAGCCTAGATGTAAACAAAGATCCTGGGGATCTGAGTAAAAACTTAGTAAAGTAAAGCAATAATAGAAACCTTAGCAATGTTTTCAGCAGGAAGATAGGACAGGACAGTCCGAAATGTTTATCTGCTAATGTGAGAAGTATGGGAAGCAAACAGGAAGAATTGGAGGTCCTAATACAAGCAGAAAATTACGACATATCTGGGATTATGGAGATGTGGTGGAACAGTTTGCTGCCATGGATGGGTATAGCTTGTTCAGGAAGTACAGGAAGGGGAAAAAGGAGGAGGTATAAAGACAATGTATATGTGCGTGAAGTGCAGTCTGAGGTGAAAGGGAGGCCTGTTAAAAGCTTCTGGGTAAAGATCAGAGTGGAGAGTAGCAGGGGAAATGTCAAGGTAGGAGTTCAAACCAGACCGCTAAACCAGGAGGCAGATTAGCCCTTCTTTAAACAATTGATGGACACTTTCAAACCACACGATTTGATTCTCATGGGGGACTTTAATTACTGGGACATTTGCTGGGAAGAAACACAGCCATGCACGAGCGGTCCAGCAAATTCTTGGAGTGTGTTGGGGATAACTTTGTTTGATATAGATGGTAGAGGGGCCAGCTAGGGAGGAGCACTTTTTGCCTTACTGCTCACAAACAGGGAGGAATTGGTTGAGAATGTGAGGGTAGAAGGTAACCTGGGGGACAGTGACCATGAAATATTAGAGATCAAGGGGAGGAAAGGAGGAGAGCAGCAGAATAAGGACACTAGACTTCAGAGAAGCAGTCTTTAGCAAACTTGGGGAATTGGTAGGCAGAATCCCCTGGGAAGCAAGTTGGGGGGGAAGAGGAGGGAGAGTCAGGAGAACTGGCTGTACTTTAAGGAGGCCCTTTTAAGGGTGCAGGAGTGAGCTATCCTGATGCAATGGAGGAATGGGAAGTGCAATAGGAGACCAACCTGGCTAGACAGCAAACTCTACAATGAGCTGAAACTCAAAAAGGAATCCTATAAAAAGTAGAAACTTGGGTATAGTACTAGGGAAAAGTATAAGAGTATTACATAGGTACAATGAGAGAAAGTTAGGAAGGCCAAGGGACAACCTGAAATGCAGCTGGCAAGGGACATAAAAAGCAATAAAAATGGATTCTACAAATATGTCAAAAGTAAGAGGAAGACCAGAGAAACCATAGGTCTCTTATGAAGGCAATCTAGTCATGCGTGATGCAGAGAAGCTGAAGTATTTAATACCATTTTTGTTTCAGTCTTCACAAATTGGGGCAGCTACCAGACGATGAGCGCAGTTGGCAGCAAAAGCAGGGAAGAAGACAAGGAGCCTAGAGTAGTAGAGGAACAGGTTAGGAGTTACTTAGAGCAGCTAGATGCTTTCAAGTCAGCAGGGCCAAATGGGATGCACTCTTGGGGTGTGTCCCCATGAGCATGCATGCGTGGTTTGTGGCACCTCAAAGCTGTTTGGGGCACCACAAAAACCCAGCACATGTACACCTGTATGCTGTGCTGGTAATTAGTGCTAAAAAAGCAGCATACTGCACATAGCAGCAGTGTGTGCCGCCAGGCTCTGAGCGGCCAGCTCAGCGCCACTGCCGCCCCAGGTGGCTCCCAGGAACCCAGGTAAGGCTGCTGGGGCCTGCACAGGGTCCCTTTGCTCCATGAGAGTGGTCAAGTATTAGAATAGTCTACCTAGGGAAACTTTGGAACCTCCATCCCTGGAGGTTTTCAAGAGCAGGTTGGACAGACACCAACCCAGACCTGGGCTGGGATGGTATAGTCAGGAATGATCCTGCCTTCAGCAGAGGGCTGGACTAGTGGACCCCACAAGGTCCCCTTTCATTCCTACTTTCCTATGATCATTTTGCATTCAAGTCACACTCACTCCATTCTATACACTACTTTATGCATATTCTTTCACAACATCTGATAAAGTAAGTACCAGCTCAAGAAAGCTTATGGTATATATATATATATATAATTAATTTGCTTGACTTCAGACTAACATAGCTACCTACATCTCTCTGCTCATGAGTCAGTAAGAAATCATGCTGTGGTAGAGATGTCTTCTGTCATAGGCTAAGTACAGATATTCAAAAAGCCTGAGGTGGAATCAATCTAAGTTACACTGTTTTCTGTAAGAGGCATAGTCTAGATTGGTAGGGAACAGAACACATGCTTGCTTGCCCTTTGGTCAGAGGCAAATCTTGGACTGGGTTCTACCACTTTTAAACCAGTCTATTTATGCTGAACTTCTGTTCTATTATGGGTATAGACCAGTTTCCATTTATACCAGTAAAAATATGATGCCACCTGGTCATAAGGACTCTGACACCTTCACAGCCAGGTCTGTTTACCTGCTGCTGCTTTTAACCAACATCTGAAAAATGTCCTTTTCCAAATTAGTAGTAGTAGTGTTGGCTTATATTTGCTTGTATGTCCTTGTCTTGGGAGAGCCTGAGCTAATATGTTGTTGTTGTTGTTGCTGTTGCATCTCTGGGCTGTATGCTACAGAAATCTGAGCATTCGGCAATGGCGGCACTGAGATTTGAGATTGCAAAACAAGTGGACGTAGATCGTCGTTGTCCACTTCTATTATTGGGCTCCCCTCTCGGTCATGGCCAGGAATACGCAGCCTTTTCTTGTGCTTGGAATAAGCCTTTAGTGAAGCTACACCTTTGCAAATCCCCAGTGTTAACAGGTTAACTTGCTTTCTGCACCAGTTCTAGCTCCAGGGAGGCATGAACTACACTGGCTTATGAAGTCTTTGCCTGTCTATAGGGGGAGGCAGAACCAGGACAGTTACAGAAAGGGGCTAGAATCCCTAGTGTAGAGGTACATACAGTTAAATTTAAGTTGCTTCTTCCAGTCACAGTTCCATTCATTCCCTGATCCTGCACACACATGGCAAGCAAGGTGCTATAAAAATGTCAGTTTACCTGATGTGCACATAAACCGATCCAATCAATAGGACTTTAAAACCATCGTAAGGAATGTCAATTGAGCTGAGGATTTTTTGCAAAGCATTGTGAAAAGTGCCAAACCTCGTATTGCATCAGATTCAATGCACGTGTTCCATGGGATTAGGCTCTGTGTTGCAGAACTGGATTACATTTAATTGTGGGACAGTTTGTTAGGGGAAAAAAACAAACAAATAGTGCATGTAAAATGCATGTAAGTGCTACGGAGAGAAGTCTCATTGCTTTGCTTGCTTAGGCTGACAAGGTTCTTTGGGTGAATCTGATATCTTTTATTAGACCAACCTGTGTCCTTAGACCAACACAGCTACAACTTACACCCTTGCTTGCTTAGGTGCTCTTTTTAATGCTGAACAGTTTCCCCAAGTCTTTTTAAGTGTGTATGTGCAAGATTTTGCCTTCTCCATTTCTGGGGTTACTAAGGTGCATTGGCATATAATGAATAAGCATGAGGAAAAAGAGATAGCTGACTTGTGGTGCTGGGTTTTGTCCATAGAGTTGTGTCTGCTCAGAGCAGGTTTGTTGTGTGGATGATGGATGGAGGATATGATTTGCTACTGTCTAGAGACTCCACCTCTCCTTATTCAGGAGATAAAGGACTCCTTATTCATAGAACTGAGTCAGCAGGAGCAAGCACAAGGCAGCGTCCTCCATGCTGTACCACTCATTTCTCTGAGCCTACCCTGGAATGATGAGAGTCAGAAGTGCTATTTGGTTCTTGGTCCCATTTAATCTCTTCCCTCCCCCCCATCTGGCACCCACAACAATGACAATAAAGAGAATCTGTCAACCTGGGGAGTCAGCTGATGTTAGGTGTGATGGCAGGGGTTTTGTGATGGGAAGAGTTGCCTGTAGAACTCAATATAAGAACACAAGCCAGATCCCCAGGTAGCGTGGAATGGCAGGAAATCCCTAGTCTAGTGAAAATGAACTCTTTAACCTGTGTTACTAAAATAGCAGCATATAGCTATGTAGAAATGGGGGCCTGGATTCTAACTTTGATTCCATTGGTGAAAGTCACAACTAGGCGTGAGACTGGGAGCAGAATCTGGTCCATGGTATTTAGAAATGCATCCTGGCTGAAGCACTTAGTCAAGTGAAGGCACAGGAAGGGCATTGGAACAGATTGTGATTGCTTCCATGATGCATTTAAGGAGGTGTTTATTGTCCTGTACAAGTACCCATAAGGGGCATGTCCTATTCCTTTCTGTAATAACATGAAGTGTTGCAAAGGAGATAAGAACATAAGCATTGCCATTTACTGGGTCAGACCATAGGTCCATCTTGCTCAGTATCCTATATTACACAGACTGGGGGATACTCAATTGGTCTTCTGAACAGCCCACCTGCACCAGCCCTACACACTTGTACTCCACACGATCCATCATCCTGACCTCATGTCCTGCCCCAGTAACAAGTGGCAGACTGGAGAATAGCCAACTGGTCTGCCTCCAAACAGCCAACCACCAGCTCTAGATGCTCATGCTCCGCACAGTCCATCATCCCATCCTTGTGTCCTGCCCTGACAACAAATGGCGGGACACTCTAAGCAAGGCAGGGGCAAGGGTACCCAGTGGACAAGTCTGTATTTAACCGTGATCCCATGAGCCACCAGGGACCTCTGCTGGTAGCTCCTCCACTGAGCCGTCAGCCTGGGCTTGTATCTGGTGCACTTTACAGACACCCCTGACACCCGTCCCTTTTGCCAACGGAAGGAGATCCTGGTGCATGCCTACCTTGAGTGCAGCAGGTTGTAGCCCCTCTTCCACCTCCTCCAGAACCTCCTGCTGAGGTTCTGGCTGCACTTCTCCCTGCACAATTTTTGTTATGCATTTACCATCCACAGCCCACCAAGCACCGGGACCTTCTGATCAACCTCCTACTGACTCTGGCCAAGCTGGCTATCAATAAGACCAGGAAGAAGGCTTTGGCTGGGGGGGAACCCAGGCAAGTGTAGAACGATCTTCTTCCTGTCACTCCTTTGCTTACATCTTTGGGCAGAGTTTCAGTAGTTGGGGTCCACAGGTCACTTGACGAATTCAAGGGGCAATGGGTACTGGCCGGTGTGCTGTGCTTGATGTCCCCTTTTGAATCCCTTGTTATTAAAGTGTAATCTCACTTCTGTGTTTTTTTTGTTGTTGTCCCAGGTAGTTAGTTGATGTGTCCCCAGTGGCTTCCCTTCTTAAGGGATGCTAATAGATTTTTCGTGATGGGCCAAAGCCCATGACTCTCGGCACATCAAATAAGCCTGTATCGCACAATGGCAGACTGTGGATGCTGAAAGAGAGAGTGAACTGGGTCTGACCAGGGTTTTTTCCACTGTTCCTCTCACACTTGCAGCCTCCAGCATTTAAAGTCTAGGAAGTCCTGATTCAGAGGCTGTGCCCCTAACTCCCATGTTCAGTAGCTTTCTCCAAGAATTTGTCCAATCCCTTTTTGAATCTAGCTAAACTGTCAGCTTCTACAGCATCTGGTGGCAATGAGCTCCATGCTTTAATTACATGCTGTGCAAAAAAGAACTTCATTTTGTTAATTTTAAACTTATTATCAACTAGTTTCATTCTATAATTCCTAGTTCCTATATTCTGAGAGAGAGTAAATAATAAACCCTATTTACTTTCTGTTCACCATTCAGTACTTTTAAACCCTTACCATGCTCTCTCTCTAGCAACTCTTTCCTAAACTATAGGCCTAGCCTCTTTAGTCTGTCCTCATATGGAAGCCCCTCCATTTCACTAATCATCTTTGTTGCCCTTCTCTAGACTGCCTCTAGTTCTTCTATATCCTTTCTGAGGAGTGGGGACCAGAACTGGGTACAGTATTCAAGGTGTGGCTGCACCATGGATTTATAAAGGGGCACGATGATACTTTCCATTGTGTTTACAGTTCCTTTCTTAATAATCCCTAACACTTTGTTTGCCTTTTTGACAGCTGCTGAGTACAGAGCTGATTTTTTAGCAAACTGTCCACAGTGACTCCTAGATCTTTCCTGTGTGATAATAGTTAATGTAGAGCTCATCATCAAATAAGTGTGATTGAAGGGGGAATTCTGATTTGGTAGTACTTTACACATGTACATGTGTAAGATACAACCAAATCAGAGTTCCCCCTTCAGTCACACTTTTTCCACCAGGTGGGGGCCCAGAAGGGATCATATTCAGAGTGTTTATTTTAGCTGTTATCACAGAACAGGGAAAGTGAATAAATCATGTATTACAGTATTAATAGCTATTGTGTTCCAGTGGCCTACTGCAAGGTGATAGCAACTAAAATAAACTTCTTACAAGTGGGCTGCAGAAGAAAACTGCTGCATTCAAGAGGAAAAACATCATTTCATTAGCTGAACTCCAGCAGCTAACCACATAAGTAAGTTTGAAACAACGTGCACTGTCAAAATTTATAGTAGCAGCATCACCAAAAGCCATCAAAAGATTAGGCAAACCATAAAATCATGTGGTTATTCACCTAAAGGTATTCTTGCTTTGTATAAAACTAACTGTTGGAGCAGACAATGCAATTTCTGGAGCTGTTACCAGAAATGGTTGCAGCCTTTTGGTTTTGCCATAAACAAACAGCAGTAATCGCTCTCCAGAGCATTGCTGCAGCTCCTTCGAGTTAAATGCCCCTCTCTGAATGGGTAATACTGGTCTTTTCAGATGTCTAACTATTCTAATTTCCAAATCACAACACACCTTCACTAACCCAGGAACCTCTCATTGCAGCTTTGGTTGCAGTTGCACCCTGCTCATTTGGTAGTTGGAGCTGAATGATTGCTGACAGAAGGGTAGGGTGGAGAGGCTGAGAGTTGTCATTTTCTTGGATGTTGAGTAGGATCATTGGCAAGACAGTTTAGGACAACCTTTTTAAATTCAAGGCGCCCCTCAATAGACTTGTGGCACCTCTCAGGAAATACCAGCTTTTAGTTTTCACTCATTTTTTTGAGTACAGAAAAGAAAGAGCAAGTCTTCTGTTGCAGAGACCTCAGAAAGACCACAACAAGTCAGTATGTTTTTAACACTATGAATTCCTGTTTGAAAGCTCTGGATTTATTATGTGATCATGTTTGCACCCATAACAGTGCTAATATCCCAGGGTGCCCTGTGGCAGCCTTGAAAGGATCTCAAGGCATCCCAAGGCAATAGAGTAACTATGGTGGGGTTAGGAGGGCCCCCGCACTGGGTGCTGACTATGAGGAGGTGCCAGGATACCCCACTTCAGGAGTCTTCGCTGGGGCAGAAGAAGCTATGTCCTGCCCCTGCCCAGCCAGAGAAGCTGGGCACTGCAGCACATCACCACACCTAGCAGTATATCTGGGGGTGGGAGGTGAGTGGGGTAAACAGAAGGGAGCTCCCCCCAGCCCCCAGAGCCTTTACAAAAGCAAGCTTAGCCCTTCTTCCAATAGGTATGCATGGGGGCAGGGAAGAAGTGAACAGTGCCCCAGGATCTGCTGTGAAGAAGCCTGGCCATTGGACCTGACACCACTGATACTGAGTAGAGGTAGCAACAGCCCAGGCAGGTAAAACTTCCCTTCCTGTCATCTATGCTGCTTCACCTGCCCTTCCTCCCCTGTCCACTGTGCCCTCACCTCCTCTGCCCCAGGTGCTCAGTGAGCTCACTACCCCATGGTGCCACAGCACCCTGGTTGAGAATCACTGGGCTAGGAAATGAGGACAATACTGTTGGTGGCGAAGAGTGAAGTTGTCTCTGAGGACAACCATTTTAGCTGCCTCAGCACGCCTGGAAGTTTTGTGCATTTGTTTGGCTTTTTTAAATGATCTGTGTTATTAGATGGTTTAGTGGCTAGTGGTAGCAATGGACCTTTAATCACAATGTTTCCTATTCAAATCTGGCCCAGCTCAGTAGCAATTGACACCTTTAGCATCCGGTGGCTACTGGGTAGCCTATGTGACATCACTTTGGTGATCTCAGGCAAGCTGCCAGTGAATAACTTCTGATATCATAAGTACCTCCCCTTTTGGTGGCTTCAGCAGAGAAGCTAAGGACTGCAGAAGAAAACTGTCCTTTGGCTCAGAAGCAGTCCTTGTAAGTTGAAGCAAATTAGTAGGAAGAAGCTTGTGCTGGAGCTGGTAGGGCTGCACTTGTTAGACTGAATAAGGGCTTCATTTTCCAGGGCCATGAGTTCAGTAGCTTGGCTGAGCAGTAATTTCTCACACTAAGATAAGCTCATCCTAAGCATAATATCTTCACCATGAGCCTGCAGAGAAGTGGTCCTTTTGCAACATGCAGTTTATAGTTTTGTCATTAAGTGACCTGAATTTGAATGCACTGCATTCAAAAGCTTGACTACGTCTACCCCAGCCTTGTAGTTGGTCCAATAAAAGCTATCACCCACAAAAATCCTTGCTGCAGCACGATCATTGATAGAAAGATATAAATGATTGTATCCGGGACACAGCAGCACACCAGCAGGATCTTTTCCTTTCTGTCTCATTTGATTGTTTCCCTTGAATTCAGCACAGGTACTCTAGTAAGCTGCTTTCTGTGGCTAGATCAGGTGAAAATTGTCACTTCTGTCTGTGCCCTAGATGGCCAATCTCTGTATGCATTGTGTGTTAGGGTGGGGAGGGGCGGGGGAAATGAGGCAAGCGCTATGTCAACAGAGATGTGATAGACAACACAGTGCGCGTAGAGAAAGTGACAACACTGGGATGATATTGAAATGGTTAGAAAGAAATACCAGAAAGCAAAATGGCCAGTTAACTCATGGAAATATGGAAAGTTTCCAATTACATGAAGAGAAACAACTGATAACTATGCAGCAATATGAACATTGTGTTTATGTAAGGCAGTGGCAAGAATAAAGTATTTCTATGACTGGTGGGAAAAGTGACAATTACAGGGTTTTACTCTCAGTGCAGCCAAGAATTTAAGCATGTGTTTATTTTTAAACATATGAATGGCCCCAGTGCCTTCAATCCAGAAAGGTAGATTTTGGCCAGATCTGAGTTTATATTTAAGCTTTTACCAGAATGGACCCTGTCATTATACAAAGGCTCTTTGAACTGCTGTTTTAAAATTAAGTCAGGTGTTTTATTTGAACTGAGCTTCTGAATTCCAATTCAGTGCCTGGAAAGAGATCTCAGAGCGATTGCAGACAGCCCTCTAAAAGTATTGGCTTCATGTGCAGCAGTGGTCAAAAAGGCAAATAATATATGTTAGGAATCATTAGGAAAGGATCTAAAAACAAAACAGAAAACATCATATAAATCCACAGTGTACCCACATCTTGAATGCTCTGCAGTTTAGTCAACTCATCTCAAAGAACTAGAAAAGGTAAAAAGAAGTACAGCAAAGCTGATCAAGAATATGGAACAGCTTTCATACAAGACAACACTAGAAGGGCTGGGACTTTTCAACCTGGAAAAGAGACAGCTCAGGGAGATATAATGCAGGTCTATAAAATCATGACTCAGGCAGAAAAGGTGAATAGGGAGCTAATAATGGAAGGACTAGGGGCACTTCATGACATTATCAGGCAGCAGATTTAAAATAAACAAAAAGAAGTGCTCTTTTACAACATGCATAGTTAACATGTGGAACTCATTATCACAGCGCACTGTAGTGGCCAACAGTATAACCAAATTCAATAAGGGATTAGACACATTTATGGAGGACAGGTCCATCAGGACTTATTAAACATAAAAGTCAGGGAAGTAACTTCAGCACATCCCTAAGCCTATTATGCTGGTTACTGGAGGGTATGACAGTATCACTCTGCTCATGCCCTGTGTCTTGTAGTTTTCCTCCAAAACATCTGCTACTTGCCGCTGGTGAAGACAGGGTACTGGGCTAGATAGATTTTGCTCTGACTCAACATGGCAGTTCTTATGTTCCTATGCTTTACACATCACAGGGTGCATCTACACAAGATGCTTTACTGTGCAGTAGTGTAGTTTACTATGAAGTAAACGTGTGCATCTACACATGCACATTTACTGCACAGTAAACTTCACTAATCATGAATAAATTTGATACCTGCACATGCATGTAGCAAATTTACTTGTGATTACTTACTGTGCAGCAGTGCTCACGTAGAGGCCTGACTGGGAGCAAATCTGCTCCCAGTCAACTGGCCACCAGGGAGCGGAAGATTGCTCCTTGCCTCTGGGAGCTGCCTGCTGCCAGGGCGGCCTTCTCCACCAGAACCCAAGCAGCAAGGAGCTCCAAGCCCCCTATTCCGAGATCGTGAGTGGGGAGCAGGGGCTGGGAGATCCTTACCTCCCAGACCCTGCTTCACCTCAGGGAGCAGGGGGCTGGGAGATCCTATCTCCCAGCGCCAGCTCTGTGACTGCAGGACCTATGCTGGGAGCTCCCTGTTGGTTGGGGCTGGGGAGCTTGTTTCCTGCTCAGCTCTGCAATTGTGGGGCTGAGTGGGGAACAGGATCTCCAGCCCCCACCCTGCAGTCACAGAGCAGGGGCTGGCAACTGTCCCAGCCAGAGGCAGGTCCCAGCCATGTGCCCTGATTAGGTGACTGAGGCACAGAGCTTGGAAAGAACTGCAGTGGTGAGCATGGGTGACTGGTGCCTCTTGAGTTGGGGGGGGACGTGCCCCCCTTGACACCAGTCAGTGATCACGCTGACAATCACACTGACCCGAGGCGGCTGATCTCACTGACCGGGGTGGAGGGTGCCCTGCAGCCAATCTCACTCACCAAAAAGCAGCATGGCCACTTTTGCTGGTGGCCCCACTCCCCAGCTGGTGTTCACAGCAGGGGACCGGCACTCCCACCTGCCCCTCTGCCCATTGCCTAAACAAGGAGTGCAGCTTCACAGGGGGTGCACCAGCACACTCAGGGGTTGCACGTGCACCCCCGTGCACCCCCTATGCATCACCACTGGTGGTGGGGTAGGTCCCGGCCCTGTACCCCAATCTGCCAGTGAGACAGCTAGCAGTGAGCTAGCTGCTAGCTGCCCCACTGGCAGATTGGGGCAGGGGGCTAGGACCTGCCCTTCCCCTGAAGCTCTTTCCAAGTCCCCTGCCCCTTACTGGGGAGCCAGGGCCAGAAGATCCCTGCTGCCAAGGCAGGGGGACATTGTCTCCACCCTGGCAGTAGGCAGCCCCCCAACAGGGTACAGTGATCCAGTCCCAGCCAAGAGATAGCTGTCTCCTGGCCCGTTCCCTGTATGTGCACCCTTGTAGTTTTGCCAGAATGTTTCCCAGGGACAGCATGGTTTCCCTTCCATAGCTCTATCTTCTCTGGTGTTTACACTCTTTTGTTAAGTTATTTTCATTAGAACTTTCATCTGATGTCCCAGTCTGTCATTAATACTTGATTTACTCTTTTTTCATTTCCATTTAAAGGGACCGTTTTAAAAAAGTGCTTACTGCATTAGGGGCTAAAATTGTGCTTGTCAGAGCCCACTGGAAGATTCGGTGCAAAGGCACAATGCCTCATGAGCAGCAGTGGTAGGAAAAAATGTATCCCTGGGCCTGGACACATAACATTTATACCAGTGTAATATACCCTTTAAACTGGTGTAAAAAAAAAAGATGATGTAGACACATGACATATATATATATGTCCTACAATGATGTAACTTACTAGAATCAGTTTAGAGATTCCCTGGAAGAAATCAGGTTTCACCTGTCTGTACCCATCCCATGGTGATCATCATTTCATCTACACTAACAGGCTATTGTCAGCTCCCTACCATCTAGTGGCGAGGTGCTATAATAGCACATACTGTAGGAGCTGGTCGTTGTCCATTCTGGTGAGCAGTGTGACGTACAGCCGTGTACAAAACCAGTAAAAAGTTATACTAGTATAAGTTAGTGTATGTCAAGGCCCTTCACACAACATCTTGGAGTTCTCTGGTTGACAAAGAGCTGGAGTAATGAGCTATACCCCTTGAAAGAGACCATATTCTGCCCTGGACAGCTGTTGAGGGGTCGGTGTAAAATGATGTCATGTTCTCACTCTATTTTCTAGAATACAGGAGCCCACATTACTAACACCACTCAGCACAGTCAGCTTTTTTGATGGCAGCCTGAAAGCATACATGGTGACTGAGCTGTCTTTTGATTTTGTGAGCCCAGACTCAAAGCATGGCTGCTGAGTGGTGCAGGGAAGATGGTACTGGTAATGCCTGTGCTGTCAGCCCAGCACCTTTCACCACCTTGTAACACTGAATTCACTTATTCTGAGGCAAAGGGGAACATGCCTTTCTGAAAGCTTTCCTGAAGTCATACAAGGCAGCTCCACAGAGATCCATGAGTTACATTTCTGCTGATGGAGAGAGTTTCAGTCTAGGTGCCTGACAATTTATTTTTTTAATTGTAACAAATGTGGGCTGATAAACAAAAATAATTACAATTGCTACATATTATTGTGGTTGAGCATTTTTCCCCAGTCTTTTAAAATAAGAAATGTCTTTTGGAAGAAGATTTATATCCAGTTTGGTCTAAAAACCCTTTTCCCCCTTACTATTACTAACCACTAAAAAGAGGACCTGATAATGGTATCACATGAATTGTGTCACTGGTGATATACATCAAAATATATTCCAGTTTACAGAAATTATCAACAAGCAGCTGAAGGGTACAAAGCAAAGGAAGGAGGAAAAATAGCATTTTGTAGTTGTATCAGAAGAAGGGGAATAAACTATTAAACATAGGGAAAGAGAGGACTTCCAGGGCGCCTATACAAGTGCAGTGAGGCTGCTCCGATGCACTGTAATTACAGTGCGTCAGAGAAGACTCGATTGAGTCTGCTAAAGCATGGTAATTACCGCACTCCAGCAGACTCCAGTGTCATGTGTATCAACATCCCTGCACTGAAATACAGTGATAGGGACATTTTAACTAAAGCTCATTCAATGAGCTCTAGTTAAAGTGCCCCTGCCATCATTTTTCAATGCAGGGACACTGATACACATGACGTTCTGGGTGCTTTAATTAGAGTGGCTCTCAAAGCTTCTCTAATTAAAGTGCCTGCCCCCCACCCCGCACTCCTGGAGCATAAATGCCCCAGATACACAATAGACAGTCCAGTCTTGCAAACTCCTATATATGCTGTAATGTCCCAGGCTAAAAGTTAAGCACACATGTAGCGTTTGTAGGATTAGTACCCAGGAGACCTTGTAGGGAAAGGTAAGTGCAGAAAGAAGCAGAAAAGGTAGAAGGAGAAAAAAGAAACTTCAAGACAGGTGCCAGATTTAAAAGAACAGCTGAAGCTCGGGCACTGAGAAAGAAAGCTAATGGCAGGAGTCTTAGTGTAGACAAGGCTCCTGAAGACACTGAATTATTAGCACCTTGTCATTTAAATCTGTACAATCATATCCAGGACTTTTATCTGCACTTAACCTCTTTATGGTTAGGGGCACTGGCGCTAGTTAGCAAGAGCAGAAATATTTGTCCAGTAAATCTGCTAGTACAGACAAGACTTCAGTACCAAGTCACTTGTGAGAATGGTGCTCAAACTCCAGCAGAGGTAGCATGCTACTACCTACTGCCAGGGATCACTGAACTCCCATGAAATTAATGTTGCGGCATGTCCTCCTCCTCTGACACAGTGCTAGGGAGACAAACTGAAATCCAGGGCTTCCAATCAGCACTGCTTCCAGCAAATCCCAGACACAGGCAGAGACATGCGCCTCCACCCATTTCGTAAGGAGGAGGTGGATTCAAATAGGTCAGAAAGAGGAATTTCTCTGGCAGTGATACGCAGCCACAAGGGCAAGAACTGGAATTTACTTAGCAGCGTGCGAGTGTGCATGTGCGTGTGTGTATATAAAGCAAGCAATGGAGTTCAGGCTAATACAAAGCACAGCTCATTCTCGCCTGTGATTGACTGTAGCAGTCAGTAGGCAGGCTCCTTTTCTCCTCCTCCTTCTTCATGCATTCTCCTCCTCGCATTAGGAAAGGGGCTCTTCAAAATGAGCCAGCAGCAGTGCTTAGAGTAAGGAGCCTCCTCTGTGAGTCCTGCTGCTGTCACTGCTACTGGTTCCACTGCTTCTGCCCATCACCACTACAGCTGCAAGGAGTGAGTCTCAGGGAGGGATATCATGACGCACCCTATTGGTATTAGAATACTTCACCTTCTATTTATAGACACTGCACCGACCGCAGAACACTCTCTGTCTCTCCCTTGCTGGCTCTGGCTCAGCACGGGAGGGAAAAATAGAAATGCTGTAAAGAAAGCAGTTTTCCAAGTGGATTTCTGAGCCTCTGCTACCAATTGTACAACACAGTTTACCCAAAAGAAATCCCTGAAACGCTCCATCAGGGATGCTCCACTCCCCCGCTTTGTTCCCTTGCTGTCATTGGTTTTCCTTTTTACAGCTCCATTTCTAGACAGTTTAACTTTCCAGTTCTCAGGCATGATGGTAAGGTTGTTTGGGTTCTTAACCATGGTGAAATAAAACTGGTGTTACTGACGGTGGTAAGGGGGAATGGAAACCTCTCTGTTTTCAGTTAGGTTTGGTAGATCTTTTGGATGGCTCCTCTTTTTGATTCCGTCCGCCCGTGCTCTATACACATTCAGGTTTCTTGTCCTCCAGTCAAAGATGCTTCCTTTCATCCTGGTCTGTTCTGGTCTCTTATCACATTGACCCCTGAATCTCAGTGAGGTCAGCCTCAGTTGTGAGCTTCTCACCCTCTCTGCCTTCAGATTCCTTCTCAAAGCCCACTTCTGTTACAACACCCATAAGCTAACTGACAATAGTTAGTCTGGGTTATAGATGGAAGTGGACAATACATCAACATTTTATAGTTATTTAATTAGAATGTGTCTATAAAATGTATAGACCAACTAAATCAAAGATATATAGCCTAAGCTTTTGTGAGCCAAACCTTACTTCGTCAGATTCTGTGAAAGGACATGCACAAAGGCTCTGAGCTCAGGCTTGGGATCATGAAAGCTTGGGCTATACATCTCAGATTTAGTCTACAAAGTGCAAATCTACTCTGCTTTCCACCTGAGTTCAGACTAACACAGCTAACCACCAATACAACTTGTAACACGTGTTTATTTCCCCTTTTTTCCAACCAGGTATACATCTCTCTGCTCACACAGATCCCTGCACTCATGCAAAACTCCAGTGAGGAAAATGGGCTTGCTTTTTGATAGGTGAATAAAATATTAAAGCAGAAATGTACAATGTGTATGAAAGAAAAAAAGTGATTAGCATTATCCACCAAAAAGGAGAAGCTAAACAACTTTTAATTACTCAAATGAGGTGAAAAATTGATAATTAAAGGCTTCTGTATTTTTGTTTATCCTCTATATATTTAAGGATAGGATACTGATTTTTAGGATATTCCCTATAATAATCATGTCTGTGTCAGCAGGAGACCCCTCAAATTCTAATAATTGTGAAGGAAGACAGCTGTCTTGTCCTTCTACCCAGATTCAGTCTACTGAAAATTATTTGGCCTTTTTTTGTTATATTTTATTATATTAGCCATTGGTTTACTTGAAACAATTTATGCATCATAGCGTCTTTGCCCATGCAGAAGTAAGGCAATCTAAAAGACCAACTTTGGTCTGGGATTTATGATGTCTGCAGTTCCAGCCTTTGCTCAGCCCCTATCCCACAGCATGACCTTAACTAATCATTGCACTTCACTGGAGCAATATTCTGTAGCACTCTTTGTCCTTCCATTTAGATTATAAAGTCCAAGGACTGTCTTTTGCACTCTGTTTGTACACTGCCTAGTGCAATGATACTCCAGTGGTGGTCAGAACCATTACTCTCTACTTCAGTAAAAATAACTTTTTTTTCACATTTGCCCCTTCTGAGAAAAAAAGAGTAAGAATGAATAAATACTACTGTATTTTCTCATACACAACACATGCTGGAATATAATACACAACTTTGTTTTTGAAAGGGAAAATAGGCTTTTCCAGAGCTTATGGCTGCATAGAACAGGGGCACAGCCTAATCATTTGAGCTAGGGACAGACATTCAAAAAGTCTGAGCCTGAATTGATTCAATATTTGCAGGTTAGTTTAACCTGGCTAGGCTAAACTGGTTTGTAACTGTAAAGACATCCCCTCTGGACTGAAGAAATGCAGGCACTAGAGCAGCCCTCCCTTCCCTTCTAAGGTGCTGAGCTGAGGGGGGGCATGGCCAGGCCCCAGCAGGGTGCTCTGATTAGGGAGGGGTTCCCCGCCTCGATGTTGATAACAGAGCATTGAATTACACAGCAGAGAGTTACACAGGGAATTGTTAGCATTTATCGTCCCATCAGCAAAACAACAGGCCCTCTCATTAGTTCAAGCTCTTCTTAAACAACTTTTTCCAAGTCAGGAAGGGAGGGACAATGTCAGCTACCTGTTGATTAGCTCCAAAAAGCCCTAAGCTGACACTGTCCTGTCTGCCTTTATCCTGTCTCCCACAGCATGGACCATAGGCAGCATGTGGTATGCTAGCTAATGCTGAGAGGTGTCTGTGTAAGGCAGGGGGCAAGGGGGAATCCCTGTTTCAGCAGGCAGTGGGCGGGGAGGGAGGCGGGGAGCAGGAGGAAGTCAGGCAGATGCTGCTGTACCTACAGTCTCTGCCAGAGCTACAGCCAGGGAGCAGAGGGGAGGGGCCAGCCCTGCTGGGCTAGAGCAGAAAATAGAGCCCCAACCAGAGTTGCAAAGCATCTGTGATGCTGGAGGACTCTGATTTAACTTAAACCAGGAAGGGGTCTGGGACAGACATTGCATAAACCAATTTCATAGATTTCATAGACATTAGGGCTGGAAGGGACCTTGGAAGATCATCGAGTCCAGCCCCCTGTCCCAGGGGCAAGAAGTCAGCAGGGATCATAGGATCCCAGCAAGATAAACATCAAAATGTCTCTTGAAGGGATTGAATGTAGGTGCTTGAGCCATCTCCAGTGGCAGTCTATTCCAAACCTTGGGGGCTTGGACAGTAAAGAAGCTCTTCCTTATGTCTAGCCTGAAACAGTCATAGAGGAGTTTGTGAACATTCAACCTTGTCATCCCTTGGGGTGCTCTGGCGAACAGACATTCCCCCAGATCCTGGTGAGCAACTCTGATAAACTTATAGGTGGCCATCAGATCACCCCTGAGCCTGCGCTTTTCCAGGCTGAAGAGTCTCATGGCTCTCAGCCTCTCATCATAAGGTCTGTTTTCCTGACCTCTGATCATGTGCGTGGCTCTCCTCTGGACTCTCTCAAGCTTCTCCACATCCTTTTTGAATTGTGGAGCCCAAAACTGGATGCAGTACTCCAGCTGTGGCCTCACCAAGGCCGAGTACAACAGGAGAATGACATCCTGGGATTTGCTAGAGAAGCATCTATGGATGCAAGCCAGCTTTTTGCTTGCTTTACTAGCCACAGCATCATATTGAAGGCTCATGTTTATCTTGTGGTCAGTCATGACCCCCTAGTCCCTTTCATCTGTAGTGCTAGCCAGCGTAGCACTGCTGAGCCTATAAGCATGCTGCAGGTTTTTCTTCCCAAGGTGGAGAACCTTGCATTTTTTGGTGACAAACACCATCAGGTTCTCATCCGCCCATTTCCTGAGCTTGTCAAGGTCAGCGTGGATCACCCTCTTGTCCTCAGGTGTGGACGCTTTACTCCACAGATTGGTGTCAAAAGCAAACTTGACCAGTTCATGGCTCTCAGCCTCTCATGTTCTGCTTCTAACACCAATGTTCAACATTAATGAAGGTGTTGTATAGTATAGGCCCAAGGACAGAGCCTTGAGGGACTCCACTGGTCACAAGGCACCATGATGATTGACTTCCGTCAACCACCACCCTCTGGGTCCGACCATGGAGCCAATTCCCCAGCCAGTGGATCGTGGTGAAGCCGAGGCTGCAGTTAGCCAGTTTTGCCAAGAGGTGATCATGGGATACCAGATCGAAGGCTTTTTTGAAGTCAAGATATATGACATCAATCTCTTCCCCCTTGTCCAGGTGATAGGTCACCTGGTCATAAAAGGAAATAATATTGCTCAAGCAAGACCTACCCAAAACAAACCCATGCTGGCTATCCCTCAGGATGTTGCCATTGGCCAGTCTGCTAAGAATGGCCTCTTTGATAATTTTTTCTAAGACTTTCCTTAGGATAGAGGTCAGGCTGATGGGCCTGTAGTTTGCTGGATCCACTTTCCTCCCTTTCTTGAAGATAGGCACCACATTGGCCTTCTTCCAATTTTCGGGCACTACACCAGAGTGCCAGGAGTTCTCGAAGATCTGTGCCAGGGGCTGAGCTATGATGTTTGCCAGCTCCTTGAGTACCCTGGGGTGTAACCTGTCAGAGCCGGCTGACTTGAAGGTATCCAGCCTCCCAAGGTGTTCCTTTACGAGGTCAGCATTGATGGAGGGTAAGGAATCTCCCTCACCCAGGCCTCCCTGTCCTGTAATGGGCAGGGGCGTCTCACGGGACTGGTGAAAAACCAACACAAAGTACCCATTGAGCAAGTTGTCTTTTTCCTGGGTGTTGGTTGTCAGTTGCCCCATCTGGTTTAGCAGGGGTCCAATGTTGCCCTTGCTTTTCCTCTGGCTCCCCACATATCTAAAAAAGGACTTTTTATTGTCCTTGATATTTGTAGCTAGCTGGAGTTCCATCGCAGCCTTGGCTTTCCTGATTTGCTCTCTGCAGGTCTGGACCAGAGCAGAGTATTTCTCCTTGGTGGCAGTTCCAGTCCTCCATCCTTTGTAGGTCTTTCTTTTCAGATGCAGGAGGTCCGCTAGTTCCCTGCAGAGCCAAGGAGACTGCTGTGCCCTTTTGCTCACTTTCCTCTGAGAAGGGATAGACTTTGTTTGTGAGGAGCAACCACTCATCCTGAACTCCCCTCCCCTTTGGGTTGTGGCCCTTTAGTGCCTCACTGACAAGCTGCCTGAGCTTGTCAAAGCCAGCTTTCCTGAAGTTGAGGACTTCTGTATTGCTGACTGACTTGCCAGCTTTGCGGCAGATGGTGCAGGTGATCAGCTCATGGTCACTGTCACCCAGCTTCCTTTTGATCATTATGTCACTGATTAGGTCGTCCCCTATTGCCAGAATCAGGTTGAGCTGCGTTTTACCTCTCGTCGGCCTGCAGACTTCCTGCATCAGATAGAACTCATCCACGCACAAGAGAAAGCTTTGTGACTGCTCAGATTTGGCTGAGCGCTCCTCCCATGAGATGTCTGGGTAGTTGAAGTCTCCCATGAAAACCATGCACCAGGAGCGTGCAGCCTCAGCCAATTCCCTGGCAAACTCCTGGTCAAGCTCTTGATCCTAGGTGGGAGGTCTGTAGTAGACTCTCACTATTGTGTCCCCTGTGCCATGTTCCCCACAGATTTTGACACAGAGGGTCTCCAGCCCTCCACCCTGAGCACCAATGTCAGCTTGCAGCTTTCCTTGACATAGAGAGCTATAGCCGCACCCCTTTTGTCCACTCGATCCCTCCTGTACAGGGTATAGTCGTCTATACCTGTGGTCCAGTCATGAGTGGAGTCTGACCAGGTCTCTGTTATCCCTATGACGTCATAATTATTTGTGTTAAGTAGGTGGACAAGTTCCTCCTGTTTATACCCCAAGCTCCTAGCATTTGTGTACAGGCAGGCAAGCATCCCTTTGGGGGGCTCTTGCCTTGCCCTGCCCACAGCTCGCTCCAGGGCTGAGGCAGGTGTAGGCTCCCTTAAATGCCTTGGCCTGCTGGCTTTGCAAGGGTTGCTCAGTGGGCCAGCCCTTAATCCCCTGGTGGACTTAGTTTAAAGCCTGGTGGAGGAGGTCAGCCAGTCTGGCTGAGAAGAGCCTCCTCCACAGCGGAGAGAGGTGCAGGTCATCCCTTCCCAGCAGCTCGCTGCCTCTGTCACCAAAGAGCAGACTGTGGTCAGAGAAGCCAAAGCCTTCCCGATGACACCAGTGCCACAGTCTTTGGTTCACTACCTCAATCCTCCTCTTTCTCCTCAGCCCATAGCCCGAAACTGGGAGGATCGATAAAAACACCACCTGCACCCCCAACCCCTTAAGCCCCACTCCCAAATCCCTGTGGCACTTCATAACCCAGCTGGGGGTGCTTGGGGACCTCCCGGGGGCAGGGAGGGGGGCACAGACCCCAAGGGGACCCTCGGGTTGTGGCATGTGCCCATCCACATTGTGTCACTAGTAGGTCAGCTGTGGCTGGGACTGCCTACCCTAGGGGGGCTCACAGGCAGGGCTGCAGGCCCTTCCGCTCACCCTCCTGCACAAACTCCCTCACTAACTTGTGCGCTGGGCCCAGAAGCACTCCTGTTTGAGCGGCCTGTTCGCAAGGCTCCAGTCGCACGGCTCCCTGGGCGAATGGGCGAAGTAGGAGCCGGGGGGGCAGGGTGGTGACCGTCCTCATCTCCACTCACCCGCCTCCCAGCTGACTACGTCCCTCCCACCACAGGCCCCTGCTTACCTGCAGGCAGGCCGGGGCTTGTCGGGGGTTCTGGGGGTCCTGGGGTCTCACCTGGGGGTCCTTGGGCTCATGGGGGCGCAGCGGGCTTTCACCCACGTGTCTCGCTCCAGAGCCGGGACCCTATTGCGGCTTCTGCCATTGAGGCAAATCAGTTAAGTCTGATACTACATTCAGCTAGGTTTAGCTCAAACTGGTTTCAGCCATTTTCAAACTGGTTTATGTGCACTGAACATCTGCTCTGTTACAGGTTTAAAGCAGTTTCTGATCACTTAAACTGGTTTATGTGTCATGTCTGTCCCTAGCCCAGCTGATTCACTCTCCCTTTTCTGCTTAAAGTCAAACCCTAGCTGTTGCTGAAGACTGGTCTCCAAGGGTAGAACTATGATTTTGAAAAGGGCTAGTCTCCAAGGCTGTGAAATAAGAGGAGAAAAAGACATGGCGCAGCTAGCAGGCAGCAAAATTTTCCCAACAAAGTTATCTTGATTAGTGAAATATCAAGATCATTGCATAAGAGAGACCATCATTAACATCCTGTAGAGTGAAAAACAAGGAGCCATTAAGTCAATTGACCTCAGCTGCTGTAATAGTAATACAACAGTTGCTGCACTGTGGAGCAAGTATCAAAGCAGGGTGCATCTATCCCAGGTTGAAAATCAGTTTCCCCACTTAATATACATACTCCAATTTTGGGAGGCTGTTTTAAGGGGAAAAGCTATGTATTGTATATGAAAAAATACAGGTATTTTATATAGCAAAGAGCTGCTGTCCAGATATCATTCAATGTTTGCTACAGAAGCATAATATCAGCAAAAAGATATTATTTCATTAAGTATAGAATTTAAATCTGGAAACATTTCTTAATCTGCTTTCAGAAACCAGGCCCCTTTAGCTTTTCTTAGAAGCTTTCCTCTTTACAAACTGGTCATCTTTATTTTTAGACTTCCAAGGGTAAGGTCACCTTATAGACAACTTTCCCAGCCTGTTTTTCTCATCACTGGTCCTGTAAATGTACAGACAAACTGCTATAGCCCAAAAAGAGTTGATTTAGCTTAGCTTGGTGTCTTTCTCATTTAAGCTAGTAAGTTTTCTACTGCACTGTATTCTGTTGTTCCATCTTTTTGTATATCACTGAGCAACTGATCCTTGCTATAGGTGGTGCAAAAGGAGAACAGTTAAGGAATTTCCCTTCACTGTTATGCAGCTCTTTGAAGGCCTCTCATAATTATGGTGTTTGTGTTCAGGGAGTATAGGGCCTGTGGTTGAGTTGCTCACCAAAAATCTGCCTGAAAGTGGGTGAGAAGGGTAAAGAGAGAGAGAGTAAACATATATGGCTAACTGGCTACATTGAGCCAGATATATTGTAATACTTAAAGAAGTCAGGTAAAATGTAGGGCAGTGTGGCACCTTAAGGTAAAAACAGAGGTTGGGTTTATCCTAGGTCTAATTGTCCAGGCCTTTGACTGATCAAAACAGGGCAAGGGGTAGACAATCATCATCATATCATCATCATCAGTGGCAATCCCTTGCAGTCAAGAAGGTTTGTCTTCCATGATTGGCTTATCTGTGGGTCTGAAAATGGCTGACAAGGCCTATCTGGGATTGATAGACTCTCTTGTAGCTCTGGCCCATGTTTCCATGAGAGGTGGATAGTTCCAGGTTCTTGATTTGGTCTGCAGCACACTGTTTCTGCTGTTTCCACTTTTTTGCCTCCTGTTGTAGTAAAGTTTCAAAGTACTAAGATCCTTGCAGCAGACTTCCTCCATTTGGAGCAGTCCTGGGCAATAATCTCCTACAAATTGATGTTGATGTTGCATTTTTTCAAGCTGGCCTTGAAGTTGTTGAAGTGCTTTCTCTGCCCTCCTTTTAAGTGTATGCCTTGACTGAGCTAGGAGAATAAAACTTGATTTGGGAATCTGGAGTTGGACATCTAGATGACATGGCCAGCCCAGTGAAGTTGGTGTTGGATGATCATTGCCTTGTTGCTCATGGTGTTTGCTTGTGAGAAGATGTTAACGTTGGTGCATCTGTCTTCCCACTGGATTTGAAGGATCTTCCACAGGTAGTATTGATAGTATTTCTCCAGTGGCTTGTGATGTCTCCTGTATCTTGTCCACATCTCATCTCCATATAGTAAGGTTGGGATCACAACTGCTTGATAAACTATGAGCTTGGTTTCAGATATGACGTCACAATCTTCGAACACCCATTTCCTCAGGCATCTGAAAGCTGCACTTGCACATCTGCAGCAATGTTGGATTTCTTCATCAATGTCAGCCTTCTGCTAGCAATGACTTCCCAGGTATAGGAAACACTCAATGTTTTCCAGAGTCTCACCATGAATCTGAATTACCAGAGCTACAGACTGCATGTTAAGAGCTTGTTGATGGAAGACCTTAGTTTTTTTTAATGTTAAGCATCAGTCCTATTTTTCTTGTATGCCTCAGTAAAGATGCCAACAATTCTGTGAAGGTCTGCTTCTGAGTGAACACAGACAACAGAATCACCAGCATACTGGACCTCGATGATTGAGACCAGGGTGGTCTTAGTTTTGGCTCAGAGTCACATGAGATTAAACAGTTTCCCATCTGTATGGTAGTTTAGCTCCACTCTGACTCTTCACCTTTTTATGGTGAAGGTCACTTTTTGTAAGTAAAGGGCACCCCAGGATCTACTGCACCTGCCCCCCCCAACGAGTCACCCAGGCTCTGGCCCCACTCACCCAGCCTGGCCCAGGTGGGGTGGCTCAGCCTAGCCACATGCATCCTGCCACTCTTGATTGTGGAACCTCTGACAGACTGAGATCAACTGTCGGCCAACTGATCAACTGATCCACGATCAACCAGTCGATTGAGATCTATGGGTTGGTGACCACTGGACTAGAAGTTTGTTGGTAGTTAGATGTAGCATCACAGTAAGGAATATCAAGAACAGTGTTAGTGTGATGATGCATCCTTGCATAACTTCTATGTTAACCAAAGGGATCCATTATTGAGAATCACCACTTGTATACCATTATGGAGCAGACAAAGAATGGTGACAAATTTCAGTGGGCATCCATACTTCAGAAAGATCCTCCACAGTACTTCTTGGTTGACAAAGTCAAAGGGGAGGACAATCATTTATACATGTGGTTTGAATGGCAATTAATTGGAATTTGCTCCAAATGTTGGGGGTTAGGGAGTGTTGGATATTCCACAGGTACTTAAATTGGGACAATGGACTTGTGTGTCTATAGGAGTAAAAACAGACTTTGGATTTCTCCTGGAACAAAGCCTCTTATTATGGGATCCTACAGAAGTACAAGCCTACTAGACCACATTAAGTACCTGTGAAGTACAAGGTAACACATTTTCCTAAAATAATTTGGGGCTTTAAACTGATTGTTTACAGGGCTGCCCCATGCCTATTTTGATGCCAGTCAAAACCCAGGAAAATCAGCCCCAGGATAAACACCATGTCTGCTTTTAGCCATGCAGACCACAAATCTATTGTCCTATAAAGTATCTGAGAACACTTTTTTCCCAGAGCAATCACAGCTTATTTGAGTTAACTGGCATTCATTCTAGGGACAAACTGTGTGCCACTCCCAGCCTCAGAACGAACTCAAATGTAACTTCTGATTTTATTCAAGGATCCTAGAATAAAAACTTTTGTCCTGGGACAAATCTACCCTCTGTTTTCACTCTAACTGGTTCAAAGAGACATGAGCATTTGTAAGTAACAGCTTATTTTGCCAGATGTTAAGAATGACTTGCAGAAAGAAGGGGTTTTTAGTAGAAAGTATTTTTAAATGTACGGGAAAGGGAGCAGGGGAGACGGTGCTGCTGCCAGAGGCTGGGTTGAGTAGATCAATAGGGCAGTTAACAAGGTAGTTAACACATTAAGGGACATGGGAGTTAACAGCTAGTCTAGGTAATGGGATAAGAATCCATAGTCCTTGTTGAGACCATGATAAAGGCAGTCCAGTCTATGGATGATTTCTTGTTCAAGTTGGTTTTTAAAGTGTATTTGTTTGAAGGACAGGTACTCTGGGGTCAGTGATTGAATGCCTAGGGAGGTTAAAGGATTCTGCTATGGGCTTCTACATGTTTCTGGAATTGATTCAAAATTGATGCACAGCCTTTTCTGTAGCAATTTCCTGGATGTTTTCCACCCCCCCTCCCATCCTCCTGAAGCACATGCCAACATGGGCACCGCCACACTGCTGTACTTTGCAGCCTTGGCCTCACCCTGAGTGCCCTGCATGGTGCTGCACTACCACCTGGGATGGAGGGGGAGCCCAGAGACACCAGTTGCTGTGGCAGCCAGAGTGATGGCAGAGTCACAGCTGGATGGGAGCTGGGGGGCCACACCTTAACCCCTCAGGGGCCACCAGTTGGAAATGGACAGCCCTGGTGTACATGATGTTGGTGAAGGTGGAGGTGAACAAACTCTGGATGTTATCATTCATGTGGTTAAGTCCAGCTATGGTGTGGTCTGTGTGGATGACAGGGCGCAACTAGCATCTGCATCTGTAGCAAAGCCTGTTAGCTTGAGGAGAATTGGAAATTTGGAGAACTGGGGCTTTTCAGCAACTGGTAGTCTGTTTCTGGAGAGACAGCCTTAAGGAGTGTAATACGTTGTGCTCAGTCCAGAGAACTAGAATGCCCCAGCAGGCACTGTCGGAGGCAAAGCAATGCTTCCTCCAGGGGGTGACAGTCCTCACCAAGGCCATGACTAAATGCTTACACTCACATGTGTTTTTACATCTTCATCAAGATGGAGGGCCCCAGTTCTGCAGCGAGGACCACGTGATTCACCCCTGCAGTTCCCAATGCTGGTTCAGGTCCTAAGCAAGCAGGCGTGGGGTTGGAATAGAAAAACTTCATAATGTCTTTGTAAGACTGTTTTAAACCAGATATGGAACCCAGGATCTCTGGAGGAAAGCCTCCTTTTGTTCTTTTAATTCTCAGTTCCTTTGTTTTGGAGAGATTAATATATAAACTATTTATAAAAGCAAATTATCCATCCATCTACACAGATCCAAATTTGACCTTTCCACAACATAATTAAGATAAAAAATTGCTTCACCTAGGCTGACCTATGCCTGATATAATTCCTTTCATTTATGTTCCACTTTCTCTAATTCCAGTGTATAAGTAATTGGTGGTAGCAGCTCCAGTTAGAGGTCTGATGGCTTTCCTTTTATAAAATCCTGCTTCTGAGGGATTTGTGGTGAAAGCTGAGCAAATAAATTATCTGCTATGAAATATCTCACAAATTTAGCCTGTTTGTTTGTTCACAGACAGCTTACAATTTGCTTGAAATTTTTCTATTTGAACATTTTTGCCAAGTATTTTATGTATCTAACCCTTCGCCTGTGGATCAAACAAAAGCATCCAAATGATGAATACTCAGTGTTGAAGAGATGAGGCATGTTAGATGTGCTCATTTATTACCATTCTGTTAGTATCTTCATTGTGCATAGCACAAGAGGAGCCTCTGCCCCAAATAGCTTGCAGACAGAATACAGAAAAAGGGGTGAACATATAAGTGATCAAACTGTAATTGGCTACAACTTGGTTAAGATCATGTTGGTTCTTTGTTATAGTCAGCCCATGTCCAAGTGCCTCTAACCTTGCTATAACCAGGTAATTTTTATGGATATCATAGTACATGTTGTGTTTCAAATGGAATTTGAATAAAGAAGCTAGAAGGTTTATGTTGCAGGGCTCAGACTGTGATCTGTGGAGGTGGGCTGCTGTAAGTCTGAGGTGAGATCTGGCTCAGTTTAGGGAAGGAATTCCATGCACAGAGGGCAAGATGGAAAGTGTGAAGTAACAAATAAAGTGTGGAAGCTGGCATCACTGGCACAGGGGGAGGGGGAGAGAAGTCTTAACCTGCCCAGCTTTCTTCACTCTGGTGGCAGTAGTAGCATGGGGTTGGTATAGGAGACAGGCAGCACTACAGGCTTCTTGGGGGCTGTTCCTAGTGCCCCATTTGCTCCTTCTTCCCCTTGCCCCCCTTTCCTTCCCCAGGCTGTGCCCCCTGTGGCAAAGCCTCCCAGGTGGAGTATCATTCCACCCCCTGCCACCAAGATACACTACTGGGCTTGGGGTTGTGCCTGTCCAGCTCTTATGACCAGGTGGCACAGGGTATCCCTGCCATGGTAAAGACTTCTGGACAGCTCCTAGGAGGAGGGGGGAGACCATGTATCTGTGGGAGACTGGGGGGGATAAGTGAGACAAGTAGAATATGAGCCCCCCACCCCAGGCTTTGCTGTGGGAGGCTCCACTCTCTACCTGGAAGCATAGTGGAGAGAGGAGGAGCTAATGGGCCACAAGGAATGGCCTTCAGGAAGTCTATGCCAGCTGGGCTGCTTTACTAGCAAGCACATACCTTGCTCTCACTGCTACATCAGGAGCTCTCCCTGCGTCCCCCTCTCCCGCACCACCACTCTGCAGTGTTTAGCATAATACTCCTCCCACTTCTGCCCCAAGTGCTGAAATATCTCACTATGCCTCTGTTACAAACTACCCTGATCGGAAAGCTGCACTTCTGTTCACCGCTGCCTCCATCCTGTTTTTATACCTTCTGCAGTAGTAACAATGGAAACTTTGGAGCAAAGAAGCGGGGGGCAGTGAGGCCAAAACTTAGATGTGCAATCTTCCATCAAAGTTTAGACCACACCCAAATTGTGGCTAGCAAGTAACTGAGCTTCCAAGTTAGAAATCAGAGCTATCTGTCGAACTGTTTCAAAGTTTTACTGGCTTAATTTAAAACATTTTTAACTAGCCTAGTAAAACTGGTGCAAACCTCAGTGCAGTAGAAAAATGCTTCTTTTGCTTCAGGAGTAGCTTATTTAAGTTTAGCTTAAGCAAATTCTCAATTGACTTGTTACGCATTCACACCATTTCCAAACCAAAATAAGCATGTTTACAAGATGGTTTGTGCTGGTTGAGTACAGTTATGATGTGGTTTCAAGCTTTTGTCTCTGCCACTATGAGAGAAGATTTTTTAAAAAACCTAATCCCGCCCCCTAAAACCCTGAAATTCTCATATAGTCTTTTTCCTCAAGGAACAGGGCTTTAAGAAAAAACGCCACAATTTGTAAGGCTTACAATCAAATCTCCAGAGTTGGCAGTGTTGCAATGATCATGTGTTTATAAGTGCTTAATTTGGGATTATGCATCTGAAACCCACTTGTCAGTGGCAGCATGCAGAATGGCTGCTGAAGGGCTTTCACCCACTGAAGTGATTAGTGAACTGCATTAACTGCTTGTATTCCAACAGAGGTACCTAAGGGGCTTGCTAGGAGAGTACAGAACTAATCATGCTGGAGAATCTGTCCCATGGCTGTAGCTGTGTGTAATCAATACTTCACATTGCTATGTTTTGTTTTAAAAAATTGAGTAAAACCAAGATCTTTAAAACAAGAAAAGTTGCTGACTCAGCATCTGCTGTTACAGTCTTGAGAAGAAAGAAGGTTTGGTTTTCTCCACCAAAGGTATGTAAATATGGAATGGTGTTCTCTGTAATGTACTTGGATTATGTTTGTCTTTTGAACTTGGTTTTCTCTCTCCCTCTCTCATTGCAGTTAGTAAAGTTTCACCAGAGTCCAACTGGTATGAGCAAATAACCTGACCCCAATTTTCCCTCTTCTAGTTATTTGAAGGGGTTTTTCCATACATGGAGGGTAGTCTTTTGCCTGTATGATGTTAAGCATGTTTTGTGCATCACCCAGAAATGTTTGAGCTTGAAAAGCCATACAAATATTGTTAAAAGTCTTAGTCATGAGGGGGTCAGAATTCTTAATAATATCAAATTCCTTTAAATTGATTTTTATCTTTTTATGACTGATTGTATTACAATTTACCAAGAAATTTAGGTTTTTCAGGCTTAAAAGTAAACTTTTTAATCAGTATAAATTGCCTTGTTTTTGAGCAAAATGGGCCCGATCCAAGCAAAATGTCTTCCAATTTCTGCCCTCCCCCAACACATACACACTTTTTAATGAGAAAAATAGTAATTTAAAAGAGTATCAAAAATTGATGTGGATGAAATTAAATTAAATGAGATAATGATAGGGTGATTTTGATTCAGGATTTTGGTTTTGTCTAATCCTGTATTATCTGAAGCAGTACTTTCCGTACCAGATTGTACAGCTACAGAATTGTTTCATATTTCTCATGTATTTCAAGAGAAATAGAAATATTTCTGAATGAACACTAACTTCACCTGGGCTTTACAAGGTTTCACTCAGATGCCAGTTAAGGTTTGCAGGCAAAGATTTGGGGAAAATTCTGTGTTGTTACATTGTGACTGAACACTTACAAGTTACAGGATCCAAAGTGATACATTAAAATCACTTCAAATACTAATATCACCCGCCTGTCTATGTAGATAGTAGCTGATCTTGCAACCCTTCCCTATAAAGCACTTGTGTTGACTACAATAGAAGCTTTGCTTTGAGGGTTTTTTGGCACAAAATGTCTGCCAAGCAAGGCTGGAAGACAAATCAAAATTATAGGTTAAAAAAAGCCAGTGCCTTTTTATGTAGAGCAGGCAAAAACATACCCTAACATCCTCAATACACGTGCAGAAAAATGTCATTGTATTTTTCACTTTTTTTCTAGGATCTTGGGGTTTCTAGGAATGTTTCAGTAGGATTTCCAGTGTCTGCCTTCATCTGCACCAGAGATGTTGAACTTGTGGACCACAGGTCAGACTTTGCTGGCTTGATGTATTTGTGGCCCTCATGTCATATTTAAATTGTATTAAAAATAATTTAATTCTGACTTTCAAAGTCTGGGGCCTAAAATTCACTCTAAGGCAAAGTCTGCGTAATATGGACTTTGCTGGTATAGTTATACCAGTATGCTCTATCAGCAAATACCAGTTCTAGCAGTGTGCTCATATGGACATAGCTTCTACTGACAAACATTGCTTTGTCTTCATGGCTCATACTACACTCCACCCCTGCATGAAAAACCTGACATCAGCAAAAGGTCAATTTTACTGGTATAACTGCATCTACATTGGAAATTTTGCTAGTCCAGACACTAATCACACCTCATTCTTCCTTACTGCCACAGCTGAGTAGGGAAAAACAGGCACAGGCCTGGCCTTATTGTTTAGCTTTCATGACTATGAAAACTCAAGTGTGAACTGAGTTTAACTAATACAAGGATGCTTTTCAGGATCAGCAGACAGATGAATTAACTTGCACATAGAAAATGGAAGTGGGGGGGAGGGAGATAGAGCTCTGGAGTTGTCTTAAGGAAAGTAATGCAAATGGAAGTAAAGAGGGAGACTAACAAACATATGTAAATTAAGTTAGCACTGTATGGGTCTTTATACCCTTCTGCTTGCTATACTACGTAGAGGGGTTTAATTTGGCTCTTATATTTGAGCTTACAAATCTGGTACTCTAATTCAAACTACAACGTCTTGTTTTTTCATCTCAAGGTTCAGGCTTAATCTTTGCAATGTGCAGTGTTTCAAGTATAGTATTGGCATAAGTTACACAGGGGAGAGGGAAAAACAGTGAGAGGATGATGATACAGGAAAAAAAAGAGAATAAAAATACTAGTGGCTTAAGAAGAATGTGTTTTCTCTTGCTAAGGCTCTGGATATATGAATGGGTGTGAAAAAGTGATGGTAATCAATAAAATTTAGTTAGGAACATGGGGTGTCTACAGAAGTTGCTTTTTTCACTACCTAAAGTGCTTTATTGCCATAACAGAAGTGCACAGCATTACAGCACTTTAGAAATGGGTACAGTGCTTTAAACTAACCCTTGTTATATGAGGTATTAAATTTGCAGTGCTGTGTTTTATAGCACTTTGGCAACCTACAGCACTTTAATAACTTCTGTATACTGGAGCCTGCCCAGAGCTGCTTCTCTGAGGAGCGCCCCCTACCCCCTAACATGGAAAGTGCACTTCTGTCATGTTTAAGAGTGCTGTAACTTTATAATGCTATAAAAATTGCTCTAAATTACAGCACTGTAAAATGTGCACAGAGCACTTCTGTACACACCCATGGTGTGAGAAGTGAGGTTGGGTTGAACTGGGGGTTGGAAGGGTGGGATGCTCTCCCTAGTCAGAGGTAGGGGAGTCAAAAGGGGTGTGTCCACACATGTGCTTGCAGCAGCTCAAATAGGAATCAACAAATTTGTGCTGGAGATTTGTGCCTCAGCACACATGCCTGAACATGCACTTTGGTGTGGGGCAAATCGTACCACTTGGGGCAAACTGACCCTGCCCAGCTCCTCCCAGATGTTCAGCCAGGGGGAGCAGGAGGCTGGGGCCAGCACCTGTGAGGTTTACAGGGGTTAGGTTTGTGCTGATGTGGGGTTTGTGGGTGGGTATGTGAGTGGGGGGGGTTGTGGGGGAGTTTGTGGGTGTGGAAGGACTGTGTGGGGGTGTGAAGGATTGCTCGGCAGGGGTGGATCCCTGTCCACCCCCCACAGCCCGCCCCCTTCCCCTCCACAGCAGCAGCAGTACTGGCTATTGGGTCACTCATGCTCGCTCCTGGCAGGGCCTAGGCCTGGCCCACTGGTGTGCACCCTCAACACACAACCAGGCCACTCTTGCTGTCACCCAGGGTCCCAGCACTGCAGGCAGAAGCTGAATGCCCTCAAGCTAAGCCAGGTCCTGCCTCCATGTGCCCCGTGTGCTGTCGGGCCAGGCCGGCTCCATGCCAACAGGGATTTTCCAGTATCAAATGTAGAGCCTGCACAGCAAATATGCAGCACAAGGAACATTATTTCATTCTTAGGGTGCTTCTTGTGGCATCTCAAACTGCTCTGAGGCACTGCAAGAGCCACGTGCTTACTCATCTGGATGCAGCCAGGGAGTGTATAGTTTCTAAATTTGGGGTTTTTTGTGGGGGGCAAGTTTGTTCTGTGGACTTTGTTTCTTTGTTTTGTTTTGTTTTTATTGTAAGCTGCCCTGACCCTTTTTGGGAAAAGCAGCATATAAATCAAATAAGTACTGGTAATATGCTTCCACTGTGGAAACATCCCATTGACATTTGTGAGCATTCCGCCATAGACTGAGGAGAGCAAGATATTGTAAATGCAAAACACAGCTCATCAATTGCTTTTAAAAATGAAGTTTCACCCTCTCCAAAGAGTCTGATAATGCAGGCTGCTTTGGTTAGTCTATAACAGTGGTTTAGACTCAAGGCACCCCTGGACAGACTTGAGGCACCCCTGAGAAAATGCCAGCTCTTTTTACTTTTTTTTTTTTTACTACAGAAACATACAGCAATTTTTCTGTTGCAAAGAACTCAGACCACAACTATGCATTTCTACTTGAAATATCAGGATTTATCTTGTGAATCATGCTTGTAAATTTAACAGTGCTAGCAATGTGTGGCCTCCTGCATCACCCTTAAAAAGGTCTCAAGGGGCTATGGCACCCTGTTTTGAGAATCACTGGTCTATAAGGTGCATATCTAACTGCTTTCTGCTTGACTTCAGACTAACCTGGCTAATTACATCTCTACCCCAGGCGGCATGCTTTGTACATATGAACGTTTTGGACAAACTCTGAAATGATATTTGACATGGTCAAGGAACCAAAAAAACCTCCTAAAATTCTGGAACCAAGAATTGATTCTACAGATTAGTGCTATCAGCACTCTACAATGTTAAATGCTGTTGCTAAGAGTGAGGGGAGGTAAGTGAAACTGAAAATATGTAGCAATGGAGTCAAGAGGTCTTTACAATAAGTTCTGAAATAAAATTATAATACTGGCACTCTTTGTGGCTCTTTATTTCTTGTAAGATTAAAATGGCCTGAACACACACACACACACACACACACACACACACACACACTTACTTTCCTTTTTTAAAATGTTGTTTACTCTGTGTTTCTTGGAAGGTACTATGAATGACTGGAGAATTAGTAGGCTGATATCTCAAAAACTAAGACACAAAAAATTTTCGTTGAAAAGCATTTTGCAGCTCACTGTCCCTGCTCCTTCAGCTGAAGTAGGATATTTCAAATACCAGTCCTGTGTAAAAAAGCAAGGAAGAACTCTTATTTCACCTAGAGCTAAGGTAAAAACAAGCAGAATCTATTACTGTGGGTTTAAATTTTTCAGACTTCCTTTTATTGTGTTAGAGAAAGGGCAGAAATGCCATATCCTCTCTGGTATATAATAGTTAAGACTCTCAGTCTTGAAGCAAACCAGGATGGCTCCTTGCTGATAGTCTTGTATAAGATCACATCACAACTCTTGATGGTTGTCTTATACAGCTGCTACAGCCGTAGTTTTCAACCTTTTTTTTAGACTCAGAGCATAACTTTTGTGAATTGAGCTGCACCCCACTTTAAAATCAAACTGATTACAATGCTCACCTCCTTGCAGAGGGGTTGGGAAGTGGAGGTGGGGTAGCAGCCAGGCAGCACAAGCCTAAGCCTGATCTTATTCACTTCCTCACACTTCAGTGGTAACCTTGAATAGATTCTCTAGCACCCTAGGATGCCCCATCACCCTGGCTGAGAATTCCTGCCCTGCAGAAATGAACCCTCACTGTTTTCCACAATTTTGAGGAGTCCAGGTGGGTGGTGTATGTGCTCTCTGGGGGTTGAGGAAAATTAGCGCAGCTACCCAGGAATACCAGAAGCAGTTGGTATTACATGGGGACTATTTGCCGGGGACAACCCAGCCATGTACCGGCAGCCAGTGCAGCAGGACCCGGTACAGACATTACCTTTTTACTGGTATAAGTGACTGGAAACTGGTCTATACCCAGAACAGAAGTTCGACACACAGAGTCTGGTTTAAAAATGGTGGAACCTGATCTAATATTTGCACCCCCCCCTCAAAAGGGCAAATGTATGTACGGTCCACTACCAATCGAAACTATGCCGCGAACGGAAAACAGTACAACTTAGATCGCTTCCAACTTCGGCTTTTTGAACGTTTGTACCTAGTCTAAGAGAGAGAGTGCCGGGTGTGGGGAAGTGGGGGGGACCTCTGTCAGAGAACAACCCCGAGCCCCGGGGAGCCTGAGTCTCCTGGCAGGTGCTGGATGCAATTAGGCGTGTGCATGCGCGCGCACACACACACACACACACACACACACACGCGCGCGCACACACACAGAGGTGTAAGCGCAATGTGCGCAGGCAGATGTGTGAACACGAACAATGCATGCACACGCAGACACACAGGTGAGCGCACACGCGCCCCCACTCGGGGGGTGTGCATGTGTGTCCCCCCGCGCGCCAGCTCAGCCTGTGCCCGTCACGCTCCCCCCGCCGCTTCAGAGGAGGAGGAGGAGGAAAGCGCTAGATTCCCCCGCAACCCGCCCCTCCGCCTCCGCCTGACCTCTGATTGGCTGGCAGCGCTATGCCCGTCACCCCAAATCCTCACCGGATTGGCCAGGCTGCCACGGGAGGCTCTTCCCTCTCCCCCCACCCCCCCAAGGGCTCTCCTCTCGCCCCTCCGCCTTCACTTCGCGGCAGTGTCCTCAGAAGACTCATTGGGTGAAGGGGCCGCTCCAGCCTTGGGTGAGAGCTGCCCGGACATTGGCTGGCAGCGCTGTCACTCCACCAAGCCGGCGTGCGCATAGGCTCCCAGGAGCAGGGTGGGCGGGGCGATCCCCCCTCCTGTGGCTAACTAAAGTCTGTGAGTCACTGCACAACCCATCAATCCCATTAAATGCCTTGTGCAGGCAGGCGGTGCTGCTGCCTCTGCTGCTCCCCGGGCTGCCCCAGCCACTGTGCATGGGCTGCCTCCTCCTCCTCCTCCTCCTCTGATACATGGCTGGCTGGCTGTACTTGTTACAGTGTCATATCCTCCCTACCAGCTGCAACACCAACTTCCCCCCCAGCTAGTCTCCTCCTGCCCAGGGCTACTGCCAAGTGATGGGATAGAGCAAAGCCACTCCAGTACCTGGGCGCCTACTCATTGCAGCCTGTCTCCTCTTTTTTATTCTTCTTCTTATTATTCATTCCTTTTTTTTCCCCCTTCCCCTCTTTCCCTTCCCTCCCCTCCCTTTTTTTTTTTTTAATTTTATTCCTCCTCCTTCCTTCCTCCCTCTCCCCTTCCCCTTGTCTCGGAGCCTGGATTATTGAGTCCTTCGGGAAAAGGGTGAGTACAAGACATGGCCTTTTTGCCTTAAGATGCGTGGAGTCATGGGTCACTTTTTGGGGGGTGGTGAAAGAAAAACAAGAAGTCTCCTTTTGGCTTGAGTAGCCGGGGTACTTTGTCAGTGGGAGAAAGGAGAAAGAAAACAGGGGGAGAAATGGTGTAATGTGACCATTGTCCCTTAGTACTGCTACATGCGGAATGGATCATGGATCGGCTGTGTCTGGTGACTGTCAAGTGTCCAGAAGTTGAGCTGGTTTCCTTCACGTGAAGCCTGTCATGAGCAAAGATGATACTTTTTCTTACTCTCTTTACCATTTTTTTCCTATCTTTTACTCCACCTCCACCTTGCTTGTCTAGACTCCTACTTTTTTATGTTTATCTGATCTTGGTGATAACTAAGTAAAATTGCTAGTGATGCTTCATTCACTGTTTTGGACTAAAACTGCTTCTTTGGACATTATGGGTTGAGGGGGAATGACTGAATATAAGACAGCTAATTCTTGAAAGCCTTTTATATTTTGCAATGTATTTTGATGGAGCAGTAGACAAGTCACAAGTCCAAACGATACTGCAGAGCAGCTCTTTGAAAGCTTACCTTCATGTCCTTCTTTTATTAGTATGCAACCCTTAAATAATTTTAGTGTCTGAACCCAAATTCATCTGTTCATCTGATGCTCCATCCTTTAGCACAACCTGCTGTGCCTAGGTATTTCAACACACATGGAATGCAAGACACCCATTACTGAATAACAGGAAAATGAGTATATCAGATGGGAGCTTTAGCCTTCACTTGGAATGTCCTTTTGGTGGACTGAACTTAGATTTGAAATACTGGTGTGACATGGTGATGCCTCTGTGATTTGTATTAATTTGTTTCGTAGAGTATTTTGAAAATTAAAAAAAAAATATGTAGTTTAAATTACATTTTTGCATTGTATAAAATAATTAACATAAAACAAAGAAAACTCCAACAAGTAGTTACACTGTATCTTCTGAAAATGCTTTTACAGTCTCAGTACCATGTCATTTTATAGTCTTTTTCTTTTCAAACTAGTGGGCTATTAAGTCACAGAAGTTAAGTAGGGAAAACAAAGTAGCTCTTTAATTGTGGGCTTTGGATGTTAACTATGCGCTCTTGCAACATTCCAACCTTGTCTCTTTCTCACCAGTAGCTGAAAAACAGCCAAAAGAAATTTCCACTAAACTTTGGTAAAAGAAATTCTTTGTACCACATCAAGATCTTGCACCTAAATTTCAGCTGAACCCCTATAAAACATATTTGTAAAGAAGATGGAAGGAGCCATGTTTTCTTTAGTCAATGACTATGAAAAGGTAACACAGTAAGTTTTAAATGGTTCTCCCGGGAAAATCAAACTTACAGGTGAAAAAAATCTTAGGTTGTCACCATTGCCATTGAAAAAGGGGAGAAATTTTAGATGGATGACATACTCAGTTAAGAAAATGCTTGTTATTCATAGGTAGTAAATGTTTTGGTTATTTTATTTTACTTTTCATGTCAGTTGGTCCCTTGCTTAAAAAGCACCACAACCAATGTCCTTGCAATACAGATGAAGTTGCCCAATATATCTTAACTTTTTCTGAATACTTGTTACGGTTGCATTCATGAAACCCCTTTAGCTAAGATTTGTTGAGCCAACATTACACAGGCTACCTCCTCTGCTATTGTAACTCTAATAAGTTTAATTAAGTTAACTCCTTTGTATCTGTGTGACAAGTGATTACAGTCCCATGATTCCAAAAAGCCCCCAAATACTTAGTGACACAACAATCTATGATTTCAGCCATCATCAGGCCCTTACTCATGCTGAGTGGCATTTAACTACGTGAGTAAGCCCTTTGATTTCAGTGTGATTATCCTCATATTAACATACCCACCAATAAGAGAGAGAGGCAGGATCAGGACTTTAAAATATTTCATATTTTTTCCCCTTGATATAAGAATATGATGGCCAACTAATTTTTTCTTAAATTCACCAAAAGCTTTTCTGAAAATAAAGGTAAACCTGCTCTAATGAATGATAGGAATACATTATTACATCAGAAACAGCTGTTGGAGTTGATCATTTTTATGCAACAATTTTTTTTAAATAAGTTTTTATATGTTTAGGTTTCTTCTATTGCTGTGGAAGGCAGAGAGAAGATTGTTGTGAAATTAATTATCTTATACCAAAGTTCTTCTAGAGCTAAGGGGAGCTGGCAATGCTACCTAAATGCAGTGTTCATGGTGTGTGTGTGTGTGTGTGTATTTTGAAACAATATGATATGAAGAATTTAATGTTAAATTCAGTGAGGGGTAGGATCAGGCTCTTAGTCTGTTTCCTAGAGTTGTTGATAGTAGCTTGGATCTGACGTTGTAGGAAGATACTATTATCTGGAGCGTCCACAGTTTTTGGCCTCTGACTTGTTACTGTCTCAGTGGAAAGCTCTGTACTAAATAGACTGTCTAGAAAACATGTCTAGCCAAGTGGTATAGTTCCTTGCCTTAATGTATTAGGTACACTTTTTGTCTCTTGAAATTTGTTCTTGAAACTCCCTCAGAAAGAGAAACAAGTATTTCATGTTTGTTTCATGTTTTCACTTCCTCGTATGACTGTGTTCATTGCTAAGCTTTTGTGTCACTGATTGAGATGTTGTTGTAATTAACATTAATTATGCAAACTAGATTTGTTTTTAGAGGCTTTCCAATTCTATTGATACTGTCAGCTTGCATAGTATTTATTAAAACACACATTTCAAGAGCTGTATCTGCTCATCACAAAATAGGTACATGTGGGAAACCAAAGCAAAATTTCAGCTTCTAGCTCAAACAGTAAGTCAAGTTTTTATTTAGTAGTGTTGGTGAGTAATACAGTTGGATCTGAAATACCAAGACATAGTAAACAGGAGAACAAAAAAGGGAAGTAGATAGTCACTCAAAGGGTATTTAGACTGTAGTGTTCCTCCACTTTTTTTCCAGATAGACAGAACTACATTAATTGGACCAAAATATGTGGGTCGTAATTGAACAAAGTTCCCATTAAAATAAATTTGAAGAATCGCAGAATTTGGCTAGTAGTAAATTGTCCAGACAAACTAATGAAATAGACAATTTTTGCTTAATTTGATTATTAGCATTTATTTTGTTTTCAAGAGCTATCAGTTTGGAGGAACTTTAAAAGCCCTTCTTAACTTCTTGTTTAAAAAGTGATTATTTGTGTGCATCTCTTCTGAAGAATGACTGAGAAACAGCAATAGTGAGATCAAATTCATTTCTCCAAATGAATTATGGCGAAATTCATAGACACTTTTACCTGAGGTTGAATTACCCCTTTAAAATGTTTGACATACAAGGAAGATTTTTTTTCTCTCTAGAAGTCATAATTGCTGCAGTATATGGTCTGTTTTTGTTTATGTTCACAATATGCTTACTACAGGAAAAACTGGAGGAGGGAATAGTTAATCAGAGATCTTTGACACCATATCAAAATTCTGAAATGTTGGGGTGTCTGCATCTTGTAAGACACTGGGAAATTATTTTGTTCTAAGAAGACTTAAGTCCCTTTGATTTCCCATATGAAAAATACAAGAATTTGTTTGCAATTTTGGGGAATTACTTAGTTGGGGGGCGAGGGGGGCGGCATTTGTGCCAGACTTTCATTACAATGGCCCTTTGGAAAGTTAAGAACAGTACCCTCTACAAGGAAGGGCATATAATTAAATGGAAAGATTCCCTAGCATTAGAGAATTACCATTTAGCAATCTAGCGAGTTTAAGCCCCAGAGATGATGATTATGAAAATCAATAAAAATGCTGATTTCTTTTTTGCTATTGCAGATTCCATGTTAAAAGAAAAAGAGACTATTTGGCTGCATTTCATGTTGGCATGCTAAACAGTTGATTTTAAAAAGCCATGTTCTTCAGTTCAGACAACCTGTGTATAGATGAAGAAAAACATTTTTTGGATCTATATTAGATTGTCTTCCAGAAATTACACTAGCATCCTGGCTGCAAGTAGGTTCAGTGTCCGTGTTTGTCAGCAGAATCAAGAGTGAAGGTCACTCATTTTTTTTGATGATGTGCTGGTGTAACATTGTTTCCTATCATCCAAATGCTGTATGTTCTTTACTTCAAATCAAGAGCTGGGATGTAACCCAGGTGTAAGGTTTCCAGTATATTCAGATATATGTCAGACCCAATGTGTAACTGTAAAAAAAAAAATAAAAAATATGACCTTAACTATTTTAGAGTGTGGGGAAGAGAAGATTATATTGATCTCAGTAGGATCCCTAATACAGGTTAGCCTTCATTTCCTCGTCTCAAAGGGTCACCTGTTCCCTTACGAAACAACTAACTAGACCATCTATCACATTAAGCACTTAGGGAGAAAAAATTATGAATTGACAGCCTCACTCTGAGCTCTCTGTAGCATGTGTATGGCACTAAGTGACCTACATGAAACATTTTTTAATTGGAAGAAACAGGGAACTGTTATCTCTTAATTTAAGGGGATTTTGGTTTTTGTTTTGCAGCTGAAATCAAAATTAACTTCATGAAGTAGGGGGATTTGTCTAAAATCTCCATACTGTTATGAATCTTCTTGAGATACTCCAAGACATGTATTCAAGCAAAACAACACTTTAAACCTTCTTTTTGGGAGCCAGGAAACTTGCCTTTCTTAGTTGGATGCTATGTAACCGATGGATACCCATGGGTTCAAGTGGAGCTAAGGAACTCCAAGTTAGCTGCTTCATGAGAAATTTTACTATAAAATGTACTTCATAACACATGTGAACACTATCCCTACTGAGTTCAGTACCCTTCTGAGTACAGCATGATACTTTGGGGCTTACAAAGCTTGTTCTTGTATGAACAGAAACTGTTCAAAATGCCAGATTTATGATGCATGCAACAGTAAAGGTCACCAACTTGGAAAATTAATAATATGGTTTGTGTTGACATTTGAGGGAATGCTGATTGGGGGTGTGGCACCCTCCAATCTGTTCTCATTCCTGTGGTTCCAATGGACATGGAATTTTGATGCATTGAAAAACACAAAACAAGCAGTATTGCCTTTTCCTGCCCCAGTAAGATCCTTTTACCAGAAAGGAAAAAAAATATTGTAATTTGCTCTATTTTGTTGTCTGTTGTTTATCGCTAATTAAATAGAACCAGTGAAGGTCAGCATGGTAGGGCATGTCTACACGTGTCGCTATAATGATGTTGTTACTGCACCATGATGCAGTAAGAGCCCATACTGCGCCATGCATGTGGTGCACAGGTCTTTTTAGCAGCTATTTGCTGTAGCAGCGCACTATGCCAGGAGAGCACGTCACTACGGCAAAGTAGCTGCTGATCATGTGTAGATGTCCCTGGACACCATGTTGCCATAGCATGTTGCTACGTCACCGTAGCATCACATGTAGATGCACCTGTACTCTTAGCCTTTGGATGGATATTGATGTTGTTTTGAGAACCTGTGTTTATCTTCTGGTGCCTATGGACATGCTGGATCCCAGAAAGACCAAGGAAGTATAAATTAGTAGATACTAGAAGTAAACTCTGGATTTTCCAAAATAGTGTCTGTGGTTATTTTAAAAGGAATAGTGTTATGATCTTGTAGCCTTGGCTATCTTTTTTTTGAGTGCTGTTGGCTTCAGCTTAAGGATAATTTTAAGAACAAAGAAGTGAAAAATAAGGATAAAGAAATCCTAACTGAACCAGGACAAACCTCTTTAACTCCAGCAGCATGAAACCAAAATTTCAAGGAGCACATCTACACGTTCATTAATGCATCTTAATTATGGTGCGTTTAGTACCTGTAATTACAGGTACTAACTTAATGCACTGTAATCAGTGCTACTGCGCGTTAGCACCAGTTCATGCTTTTTTAGTGACACACCTAATGTGCAATAGATTAATTCTACTGCACGTTAGTACAGTTTTTACCTGCTGTGCTAATGCGCAGTAGAATTAGTCTACCGTGCTAGAAGTATCTCATGTAGATGTGCCTAAGGAGTATCAAAAGATGTTGGTTTTCCTAATGGAATCATTATAGTAGTGACAATGGTACAAAAACATGAGGCGTCTAAATGGAGAGGAAATTGTAGTTACACTGTTGTTCCTGCCTTGTAAACTATTCAGCCATTAACCAGTAGGTAAAAGAGCATTAATTTTGAGATCAAATTGCTTGTGAATTTAGAATTTTCTTTTGCATTTTCATATAGATTTCAAAGCACTTGCATAATTGGGATTTTTTTTTCAGGAATTTCCACCCCCTGGTGAAGATCTAAACCCCTGTTTTTGTTAAAATAAAATGCAGTACATTCATATATCTTCTTTTTTTTCTTATCTCTCTCTCTCCTGTCTTGTTGATCTTCAATTTCCTCCTCTTTCTCTTGCACCCTGATTTTCTTTGTCTCTCTCTCTTTCTTTTCAAGTTCTATTCCTTCCATCCTTCTTTCCTCCATTAGTTTTTATTTCTTTCCCCCTCTTGGTTACATTCATTATTATATGAAGAAGGATGTCTTGCATTTGAAAGCTTTTCTGACTATCCCAATCATGCAGTTGATCCAATAAAAGATACCACCCAAAGAAATCCTTGCCTCTCACGTAATTCCTGGATCACCACAGCTGCAACATCACTCTTAACACTCACATAATAATTATTATTATTATCACTTATTGAATTATATTAGCATCTGGAGAGTCAGAATTGTGGTCATCTTGGGCTGAGCTCCAAACAAACGCATAGTATGGGTGATGCCCCAAAGAGTTTCAATTGAAACAGACAAGATAAGATGCACAAAGGAAGGGCAGCCTAGGCAGAGAGATGGGATGTGACTTGTCCAGGGTCACATAGGTTAGAACAGATGTGTCAAACTCATCAGAGGTCCCAGCCTGGAGTCAGACTGCAAGGCAATATCCAGCCTGGGGCATGAGGGCAGCTGTCATGGCCACCACAGCAGTGTTAGTACTGAGGTTTCCAGCAGCACCTGCAGTAGGTTCAAGGAAAGTGTTAAACCATATGTTTAACACCCTTGGACTAGGAGAACTAAGAACAGCACGCGGCTACCATACTTCCTGTCCAGTTCAAGTAACTGCCTTACAGCTCTTTTCTATTCCTTCTCTCTTCTCTTTACTTTTATGATTATCTCACCTTTTTGTTCTTAATACATGGAAGTACTAGCAACTTTTCAGATTGCTTTCGCAGACTCCAAAATTCTAAATAATTATGCTTTCATCTTGCATCTAGTGGTGTAAACATAAGTGATTTCAAATGCCATGTCACCTGATTTTACAAAAGCATAAATGAGATCAGAATAAAGCCCTTCAGCTCTCTATACCAGGGATAACCTCTGTGGGAACTACCAAAATACAAAAGGGTTTGTAGTCAGGGAAAAGGTCCCTATATGGGGCACTGTGCAGGTAGGAAATTAGGGCTTGTAAGAAAATAGACTTCTGAGTAATACTTTCAAGGTAGAAGGTATGTCTTCTCCCATTAATCCTTCTTAAAAGAATGCAAGAACCTTTCTGCTGAGCCTAGTAGTCTGAAAAATTGAAAGGTAAGCAGTACTTTTCACCATGATGAGTAACATATTTGAGAATGAAGTTTCTAAATAGACTTGACACATGTAAGTCTGCTGCTAGTGGTGGTCATCTTTTTTTTATGATGACCCTAGTAGTATAGGACTAGGAAGCCACTGCAATAGATAGTTAAATCAGCTGTGAAAGAGGGTTGCTAACTGACATTGAGAGAGGAAAAATGTAAAATAAGCAGTTTTCTTCTTTTCCTCCCTCTGAAACTGAAACAATTCTTTTCATAAAACTCAAAATATTTCAGCAACTCATTAATTTGAAATACAATAAATATTTTTTCCCTATATTCCAATATTTTCCTGGGAAAGTTCTTTCTTTACAGTTTTCTGATTGCTGGGTGTAGCAAAATGGCATTTAAAAAAATCACACCCCCCCTCCCCCCATCACAGGCATTTATTTCCTTCTCTTCTGTTCCCCATTCTGCCTACTTTATTTGAAATGTAGAAGAGATGACATCTTTTTCAGGGTTAATCTTGGATTCCTTGGCCTTTCTACGTGCCTGGATGAAATGCCTTGTTGCTAATATGCTTCATTATTTTGCAGGAGCAGTTTCATGTCATCCAGGCATACTGTTTTACCCCATACACAATTATGCTGCCATGCCATTGAGGCCAGGAGTTTTAATAGTACAGAAAATGCAGTTATGGCTCTTCTAGCTACTGATAGCTTGTGTGCCTTGCGTACAAACAACAGTAGTCGGTATTACTGTACCTTATGACCGTTGCTGTCCATATACCTTGCTGTCCAGGGCTGCCTTGGAGATTGGATGATTTGCCTACATCTAATTGATATCTGCTTCTCACTTACGTTTCAAACCCAATCATCTTTTCTTTTCTTATCTTAGGTTAAGAAACCCACTTCAGCTTTGTAGAGAACCATGGCCTCTGTGTGTGTGCTTCCTAAGGTACCACAGCAATGACTGTCATACAAACGACTCCCAGAAAGTACTTGTTTCCTGTTGTTACTTGAGGCTTCTTCAGGTACTGCAGGATGGACCCTTGAGCAAGTGCTTTTTCCCTTACCGCCTGAGGAGGGGAAGAACGCTCGCTAGCAATTCTGATACTTTTTCCTCATCTATTTTCTTTTCTCCCCTTGCACCTATTGGAATCGTGCAGAGCAGGGGGGAGGATCACCCAGTCTAGCTCTCCTGCTGCTTCCTCAAGACCAGCTGTTGGGATGGCAGAGAATGATCTCCCATGGGATTAGTCAATGAATGTTCGCTTTTGCTCTGAAATCAGATCCCTCTGCTTCCAAGAGGGAGGGGAAGGAGGATTTTACTCCTACATCCCTTCCTCTGGCTTCTGTGAGAGGACAGTGAAAACTCCTCCTTCTAGGGCATAAGGGGAAAGAAAAAGGATACTAATACCAACCCCCTATTCAAGAGCAACCAAAGATGAGGGCCAGAAGGGGGTGGGGTTATTTTTCTGGACTAAATTCTCCCAGGTTGTGTGCTTGCCTTTCACACAAGAGGGTTCTCTTTTAAGTAAAGAAACTAGACAGTTTTTGTGTGTGGTTTCCATGTGCCCTTTTTTTTTTTTTTTTAAATGGGTATGCTGGATTTTTGCCATGCCACAAAACTGATTAGAATAATTATAATAAAAAGCGGGCAATAGATCACTTTAGAGACTGGTAACGAGGTTGGGGCAGGGAAGCTACTCAGAATGTTGTTGGGTTTTTTTGTTTTTTGGATTTTTTTCTTTTATAATCCCTAGATTAAATCAAGTGATGTAGCTTCCTCATTTTGCCTGCTAGAAACTAGCTGTCCCCCTCCTTTTTTGTCACATTTGACAGGCATAGAGCTGTCTTCATATATCTTGTGCGTATAAATATGCTGCTCTAATTTAATTGCAATAGCACTTAGGTCCCCAGCACTCTCCAAACTCATAAGAATTGTTCCTACTCCAGGGAGATCACAGTTTAAAGACAGAGGTCAGGGGAAGGAAAATAACAATAGGCAATTTATACACAGCTTGTGTACAAATGGACAAGATTTGCTGTAAGCGTCATGGCAGAGGTGAACCTCTAAGAAGTAGTGTAACCCTACATCCCAGTTTGGCTAGGGCAGTCCAGTATTTTGTGGGCTGGTCCCAGCCAGCTGGAGAAAATTAAAACATAAGTCCTGGAATCACAAGGGTGCAGGGCGCAGTTTGATAGGAAGGTGGAGCAGCATGGTGAGCCAGGCAGACGGGTGGGCAGACACTGCAGTTCAGTATCACTGACTTGGGTCGGGTGGGGGAGGAAATGACAGGACAGTCTTCCAGATTTTCTTAAAAGTAATATAGTCACCCTAAGAGCCTCTAACTCAGTTACATATACTGAAGGTAGGTGTCACAGAATTGCGATCTAACATGTGTATGGGGCTAGTGAAAGCGCCGATGATATTGTGAAAATTTGATGAAACAGGTAACAAGAATGGTAAATAGAGGCTAAAACAGTGGAGAAGCTGGAGGAAGGTGACGAGAAGCTTACGTTTAAATTTGTTATGTTGCTTGGGGAGCCAGAGAAAGGATTAAAAAAAAGAGGGGTTGAGTAACAGTGTACAAGCCTCAGTGTAGGTGGATTATTCAATGAGCACTTCTACACTTAACCCTACATTAAAACAAATACTATAACGTTTTCTTTTGTGGCTAATTTACCAGGCTTTCTAGAAGCAGTAAAATGTGTTGATTGGGTGCATGGCATTGTTTATTTCAAATGGCCTTTGGGCTGATAAAAATCATGAGAAACATCTGTACGAAGAGGAACTTTCCCAGAAAAAAGTAACTGCCTGTAAACTAGGATTAAGACTGTAAACTCTTTGGGGCAAGAAATGCCTCTTGATTTGTTTCTGTAGCACTTGGGGATCTGTAGCATTACTGCTGTACAAATTTTTTTTTTAATCCTCTTCAGCCTTGTTTCTACCATAACTTGTATGTGTGTGTGAATCATCTTTCTTCCATCTGGAAGGATGAGATTTGGAACTTTTTCTGCAAAAAGTAGCTTGTGGCAGCCAGTATGTTGTAGGGTTACACCAAGGATGTCAAATGTGCAGCCGCCAGCCAGATCCTGCCCACACAGCTTGATCATCCAGCCCACAGCCTTGAGGGGACCTTTTCTGCAGTAGCAGCAAAGTGCCTGGGCGAGACCCATGGCTCTGAAACCCTAGCAGCACCACAGCTTCTTCCCATGGAGGCAGACAAGTGTCCAGGCAAAGGCTGCGTTGCTGGAACACCAGCAGCACTGTGGGAGGAAGCCCAGCACGGCTGGTTGTTCCCATGGCTGTAGCCAAGCGCCTATGATGCTAGGCTTCGTCCTGCTGGGTCCTGGGCTGGCCAGAGTAGAGGCTGGCTGGATCCAGTGTGGGAGGGGACATTCTGCGGGTCCAATATGGCTCATGGGGCTGGCCCTGTGCCATCCGTCTGGCCCATAGACTGGTGCTGCACCATTATTCTGGCCCCCAGGGGGAAAAGAGTTTGGCACTCTTGGGTTACACCAAGTGGATGGCAGTTTTCCCATCTGTTTTGCCAGTGGAAACCTAATACTTTTGCAACCTGCTTAATCTTCAGGCTGCAGAGCCAGTCCTGGGAACATGTGAACAGTATGGTTACATATGGCACGCTTTTATTTTGTGCTGCCTCTTCAGTCACTGCAGAATGGGGGATGAAAGCAATAATGAACTACGGGAGGGGTGGGAACAAGAGGAGTCTCACCTTGGAGCAGATGTTGGAGTAACCTGGGGTGAGTAAAAAGGGGAAGTAGCGTCTGTGATCGTCAGTGACAGGGGATTGCAGTGGATGTAGAAGTGGATCACTTTTAGCCTTATATGACTTGCATAAAACAAACTAATACCATGATATCACTATGTGCATTGATGGAGTAATTTAATTCAAAGTGATTTAGATTACTGGTTTGAATATCAGTTGTTTTTTTTTAATCATTAATTTCAATCTGGTCATGGGTTTTAAAACTAATACATTTTGTGCTATAATGGCAGTAGATTATTATTTAGCCAATTATACATTCCCATTGCTGTGGGGGCTTTTTGTTTAGGGTTTTTTTGGGAGGGGGTTGTATATAAACGTTGCTACTGCTAACTGTTTTGGTGTAATCTTTGACTTACAAAATGACTAGAGGCTAAAATCAGAATTTTTGAAAATAAAACCTTGATCCTGCAAATGTGTGAACAGGTTATTTTTTTTTTTTTTTTTAGTTTATCCACAGGATTGTTTATCCCACTATTTTCAAGCAGCTGAAATTGTATTTTTATTATTAAACAGTTTTGCTTGAGTGGCGTCATCTCAATATTTTTGCTTCAGTGTTAAGAATTAAATGTTGTTTAGAATTTGGTTATCAAAGTTCTTAAACTTTTTTTTATGGACAAGCGATATCTTTTAAAAATATAAGAGCTTCCTATGTAGACAGTTTAGTGACTTATGAGGACAAAACCAATTGATTTCAAACTGGAAACCCAGATGGAGGCAAAAAGCCTGGTCAAAGCACTTCCTGTATATTGAGCTTCCACAAGTCAAGAAAGCTGAAGCGAGCCTTAATTACAAAAATAGTGTGGGCAATTTGCTTATCAATATGGTACCTGAATATATAGTGTTTAATGAGACCCTGCGCTTGTCTTTTTTTTTTTTAGCAGAGATGAGCATGAACCTTCCTAGTAGAGTTTCATAGAATACCTAGCTATTTGTTTCTCTTGGTCATTATAGTTAGCTGAATGCCTTCCAGATAGGAAGCCCTGGATGCCTTTGTTTGATCTCCCAAAAACTCTTATGCTGGAGGCTTTGAGGGGCTATGTTTGATTCTCTTGTGTAAGAGGAATCAAAGTGAGTTAAATTGCTGGGTTTTAATCATCATTTAAATAAGCAATCAGGAAACCTTAATTTAAATAATTTAATTTTAATCTTGAATTTGTCTTTTTTTAGTTATTCTCCTAAGGAAATTTTAATTCTTGCTGGTTGATATAACCATTAAAACATGTTGATTTGTTGAATATTAGCCTTTACATTAAATTTTGTATTTCTTGCCAACCAAAAAGATAACTCCTTTAAGCAGATGAATCGCTCAAAAAAAATTAATCAGATTCTTAATAATTATTTTCTTATAATGTTAAATATCGGTTACTAACGCTTCTCATTTTCTTGATTATGTTTTTTACTCATGATCTGGACCAAATCAGATCCACCTAATAAAAAATAAATGTGTTGGATGCACATTACTATACGTTAGGAAGCAAGCTTATCAAAAACCGTTTTGCATTTTAAACTAGCCAATTTTATTTAATAAAGGAAGTGTTATCAATAGTTAGTGAACTGATAGATGGGTCCATGGTGACCAAAAATAGGCTTTCAGATGTATTTTGGTGCTGAAAGTGATTGAAGCAGAGCAGGTACTTTTGAAAACATACTTTAAAATTTGCTTGTATCTTTTTTGATTTGCTTAAATACCTTTGAACACCTGATTCATATTTAAGTTTTTAGATTTAGTAGATCACTCTCACCACATCTTTATTCATAGATTGGGAAAAAATTATTTATTTCCTCCCCCCAAAATTACCTTTTTTCCCCTCCCCCTGCAAAATACCAAGTCATTCATGCAAGTTTGAGAAACTTAATCCAAATTAAGAAAATAGTCTCTCTCTATCTGCTAGCTAAGATGAAACCAAAGTTATTAGGAAAAAAACTATTCTGCTTAAGTTTTTTTTTTTTTTTCACTTGGAAGAATATAAATACCAACTTTTCAATCCTCTGTTTTAAGCACAACTCCATCATCTACCCACTTACTAAACAAACAAACTGCTGCTTAAGTTATTAACCTCTTCTTTTTTTCTTTTTTTTGGATGCCCTGTGCTGAATACAGTAGGTAATGATACAATATTTTATTTTGTACTTAGCTTACAATGTAAGCTATACCACATAACAAAAAGGTTTTATTCATCCGTCTTTGATCTGATGCCCTGTGATTGTACATTTGTTTTCTCACATTGTTTCTAAGCTGTTAAAGGGACTGAATTGTATATGGAGGCAAATCCTCTCTTTTGCTTCTGAGCATGGAAAGAGAGAAATGTGTGCATCTACCAGAAAAAGGTGGCCCAGAAGTATGTGATGGATGGAGTACCTAGTGTGCTTGTTGGAGCTGTGGGATCACTAGGTTTAGTTTCTCTACTGCCGCAGACTTTCTGTATAAGCCTGGGCACATCATTTAGGACCCAATCCAATAAAAGACTTGGGTGATGTTTAGCTACCTAAACTGAACCTGAAAACCCCTGCTCAGCTGCTGCCTAATCCTGCAGGTATGTAACCCTTGGAGACACCTAAACCTCAGAGGCATAATTTTTTACCTCCTTCTTTCCCAGAGCCTCAATAATGCGTGGTCAAAAAGGTCCTTTCTGGGCTGTGCAGCTTAGAACCGGTGTTGCCCAGTCTCACTAGAAAACAAACAAACAAAAAAAAACCAACCCAAAACCCAGCACTGCCTTTAAAAACAAGTCCAACCCATTTTAAAGAGAGGTGAGTGGAGATGCTTATTAACCCGCGACTCAAAAAAAAAATTTAAAGTAACTTAAAGAAACCCAAACAAGCCCAATTCTGCTTATTAGAAGTGGACTTGGCAACACTGCTTAGAGCTTGGCTTATGCATAAGTTGAATTAGATGGAGAAATGCCTGAGTCAGCTGGGAGGTGGATCTAATAGTCCTCATTCTCTGAATGTGCTAAGCATATACAGTGACAGAATCGGGCTCCTTACAAGATACAGAGGGGCAGGGGGAGAGGAATCCATTGACTCTTTAGAACAGGGTTGGCCAACCTGAGGCACATTGGCACGAGCAGCCTGTGTGTGTGGCTCATGACAGATTGGACAGGGGACAGGCAGCACAGTGGCAGATTGGGCAGGGCGCAGAGATCAGGGCAGCACATCAGGCTGGGGAAGGGGATAAGAGTGGCACTTGAGAGAGCGTGGGGCTAATTTGTGGCATGCCTGACAAAAAGGTTCGCCTCCACTGTTTTAAAACATAGTCAAGGAGTTGATACTCTGCTACTGGTGAGAGCCGTCTCCTGCTTAGGAGCAGAGCTTCAATCTAAGTCGTTGACAATGCAGACACCCAGCCTAACCTCGTAGCCTAGAGGTTAAGGCACTCTGCTGGAAGGTAAACAGTGTTGGCTGAAATTGTTTTGGACTATCTCCTACATCCCAGGCGAATATTAAAATTACTTAGCTAATGTATGAGAAGGAAGCAGGGCTCCATCTTTAAAAAAAAAAAAAAAAAAAAGAACATTACCAAAATCTCTCCTAAGGAGAGGGTTTCAGGCTATGGAGCCCAAATGGATTGAAGTACCTCCTTGAAACCGTTGAGGAAGGGGCCAGATTTAAGAGAAACCCCTGCCCTCAGCGTTTCCTATGGGCTATCCTGGAGGCAGCTGGATGTGCTCCCTGCAGTTGGGTCACTGTGCAGCATGCCAGCTTTTTTCGATGCCAATTCTGGGGTGCCTGACTGTCCTCCTGAGTTGTTTTGAGAGCCTTGGTGCTTCCCTCTGGAGTCCTGATTCTATTTGGGAAGCAAGGGTTTTCCTTGGGGGCACTGGGTTTTAGTTAAAGCCAAGGCTGGAGATTTTGACTGGGCTGTCCCAATGCCCCTGTTGGGACTTAGAGCTGGAGGTTCCTGGCTGGAGGGTCTTGCCCTCTACTCGGAGTCAGACCAGTTGCCATATTTAGGGTCAGGAAGGAATCTTATCCTATGGTCAGATTAGTACAAACTGTGGGGTTTTTTTGTCTTCCTCTGTAGTGGGGGACATAGCCCTCTACCTGGGATCTCTTGAGTGTATATTAACAGCCTTCTATAGTGTATAATATTAACCATGTATATACTGTATATTACAGCATATAATTAACAGCCTTTTCTAGAAGCAGGACATTGGCTGCCCTAGTTCCCCTGCTTTACATGTGTCAGTTTAGGATGTTAGATCTTGTGTTGTGTTGTGTGATGGTAGTTTTACAGAGTTAGATTATGGATTTGTATAGGATGGTTTGAATAGCAAGGGGGTTGGACTAGATGACCTGTGGATGTCTCTGCCAGCCCTCTTCCCTTATGATTCTGTGAAAGTCAAGTACAGCAGCACCTGACTTTTGAGGACCTAAGTCTTTCTTTTAGTGAGTTACCCCTTAAAGTCTTTATGCCTGAGAGATGCATTGTGACATGAATAATAATGTACCTCCAGCTCACAGTACTGTTGCAGAGCTAGAGATTGCAAGGCCCTTACATACTGCAGTGATTGAGGGCCAGCACTCTAGCTGGATCATGAAAGTAGAGTTAATAGCAATCTCAGTCTTTACGCAGAAGCTCCTCTTGTTACTACATACATACTATCTGAGCATCACTCTCTTGAATAGGTGTGTGGGTGAAAACACATGGCGTAGTAGGTCCGCAGCAAAACAAATGTGCAAGTTAATACCATGTATTCATTAGTTTTCATAATAAAAAACTTCTCCTACTTCCATCTCTTTTGTCATATAACTGCTCAGAAAATACTCTTGAGGCCAGGGACATTGTGCTGTGGTGTTTATATAGTGCCTATCATTACAGGGCCTCATTCTTGGTTGGTTCTTAGCATTACCAAAATAAACATGATTACTGATGTTGATTTTATTTTGGTCAGCATATAGATATAGGTAAAGTATTACATATGTGCACATGAGGAATTGCCCATCATTGTACCTGTGGTTTTTTTTTAAATACACTGACAGTAAGGAAATGTTTTCCCATGTGCAAACATTTCAGTGAGTTGGTTCTGCTTAATGGGAGGGCAGCAACAAGGACAAGGCATGAAGTTCAAACTGGCTTCCTTTAAAGCTAACTTCTGGCTGCTGCATGCTGTAGATCAGAGGTTCTTAAACTGTGGTCTGCGGACCACCACTGGTCCACAAGCTCCATTCAAGTGGTCCGTGGAAAGGTTGCGGAAGAATCGAGAATATCTGTACTGGTAAAGTAAGACTACTAATATTAAAATATGAGTTGTGTGCTTTGATACGTTGAACCAAAAAAATTTATTAAGTGGTCCGCTGAGACCCTCAGCAACTTTCAGGTGGTCCACAAAAAAAAATAAAAGTGTGAGAACCACTCCTCTAGATGCTTGTTCTGGTTCTCATGTATTCCCAGACAATCTTAACCTTCTTCATGTTGTGTATGTGTCAAGGCTTGATTTGCAAGACACACACTCCATTTATACAGATTCCATGCTTCATTTCCTATGAGAGGGGTCAGAGTCCAAAGTACAGGCACCTCAGAGGCACAAAGTAGTCTTAAGTACTTCAGATGACATATTAAATACCCGAGATGCCATATTTCTCATATGGCATGGTCCACCCTTTTTGGCTTGAATCAGTGTTGTGACCTTCATAGTTTCATAGTTGGTAGGGCTGGAAGAGACCTGAGGAGATCATCTAGTCCGATCCCCTTCCATGGCAGGAAAGAGTACTGGGGTCAAACGACCCTGGCCAGATGTTTGTCCAGCCTTTTTTTTTTTTTTTTAGACACCCCAGGGTAGGAGCCAGCACCACTTCTCTTGGAAGTTGGTTCCAGGTCCTAGCCACCCTGACAGTGAAATGGTGCCTCCTAATATCTAGCCTGAAACTACCCTTCACTAGCTAATATCCGTTGTTTCTTGTAACTCCTGGGAGTGATCGGGGGGAACAGGGACTCTCCCAATGCCTGCTAGTCCCTCTTGACTAGTTTGTAGACTGCCACTAGATCCCCTCTCAGCCTTCTCTTTTGGAGGCTGAACAGGTTAAGGTCCCTCAGCCTCTCCTCATAGGGCCTGTCCTGCTGACCCGTAATCATGAGGGTGGCCTTCCTTTGGACCCTCTCCATACTGACCGCATCCCTCCTGAAGTGCGTCGCCCAGAACTGGACACAGTACTCCAGCTGAGGCCTGACCAGTGTTGTATAGAGGGGGAGGATCACCTCCTTGGACCTGCTTGAGATGCATCTGTGGATGCATGACAAGGTGTGGTTGGCCTTCCTGACCGCGTCCCCACAGTGTTGGCCCGTGTTCATTGTGGCATCAATGATGACTCCAAGATCCTTTTCTGTCTCGACACTGGTGAGAAGGGAGTTCCCCAGCCTGTGTGCCGCTGGTTCTTCCTCCCCAGGTGCATTACCCTGCACTTGTCAGTGTTGAAACCCATCCTGTTCTCTTCGGCCCACCCCTGTAACCTGTCTAGATCTGCTTGCAACCTGTTCCTTCCTACTAGCTTTCCCACTTCACCCCACATTTTAGTGTCATCTGCAAACTTGAACAGGGTGCTTTCTACCCCCTTGCCCAAGTTGCTGATGAAGATGTTGAACAGTGCGGGCCCGAGGACCGAGCCCTGGGGAACCCTACTGCCCACGTCCCTCCAGGTTGAATAAGACCCATCCACCACCACCCTCTGGGTGAGGCCCTCAGCCAGTTAGTGACCCATCTGACCGTGTAGGCATCTACTACTCAACACTACTGTCTCCTAGTTTCTTACTTAGAATGGGGCGAGAGACTGTGTCGAAGGCCTTCCTGAAGTCTAGAAAGACTATATCCACTGCGACACCTGCATCCAAGGACTTGGTGACCTGGTAATAGAAGGCCACCAGGTTGGTTTGACAAGACCTGCCCCTAATGAACCCATGCTGGTTGCCCCTGAGCATAACCTGCCCTGCTGGCCCTTTCTGGACATGTGCCAGGATCATTCTTTCGAAAAGCTTTCCCAGGACCGAGGTAAGACTCACAGGCCTATAGTTTCCTGGGTCCTCCTTTCTCCCTTTTTTGAAGATGGGGACCACATTGGCCCTTTTCCAGTCCTCCGGCACATCGCCTGAGTGCCATGTGTGCTCGTAGAGCTGTGCCAGAGGTCCCGCAATGACCCCTGCTAGTTCCTTCAGCACTCTGGGGTGGAGATCATCAGGACCTGCGAATTTAAATACATCTAGTCCCTCCAGAAGTTCCCTGACAAGGTCCTCATTAACCCTAGACCTGGGTGTGCCACCCACAGGGCCCTCAGGGGTGCCAGTGGGGGAGATATCCGGGTCCCTCCTCAGAAATACAGAGGCAAAGAAATTGTTGAATATGTCAGCTTTACCGTCAGGTGAGATGACCAGATTTCCTAGCGTGTTCTGCAGAGGCCCCACATTACCTGGCACCTTCTTTTGCCCCCCTATGTATTTGAAAAAGGACTTCTTGTTGTCCTTGATCTGGGTCGGTAGTCCCAGCTCCATTTCCGCCTTGGCCTTCCTGACCTCCTCCCTACATTCCCGAGCTACCAAGGTATAGACCTCTCTTGTGATGGCCCCTCCCTTCCAATGGGTGTACGCCTCCTTTTTTGTTTGGAGATATTCCCGGATGCTTTTGGTGAGCCATGGGGGCCTTTGTGCCCTCTTGCCCCCTTTGACTCATGTAGGGATTACTTTCCTTTGAGCTTGGAGGATCATCTCCTTAAGGAACAACCACTCCTCCTGGATACTCAACTCCCTCCTGCTCTGGGACCTCAGTGCTTCCCCCACTAGTTTTCTCACCTCGTTAAAGTCCGCCTTCCTGAAGTCGAGGGCTGCTGCCTTGCTGGAGGCTTTTGCCACCTTTCCACTTTGGCCTCTGAAAAGCCTGTATCTTCTTTCATAATATTAATTATTGCTTTTTAAGCATCTGGAATTCCGAAGCTTTTGAAGAGCTGCCTAGCCTAGTGCCATAGCTCTCCACTTTTTTCAGAGGGTTCCCTTCTATGGCCCTAGCCTCTTGCCAGCCCACTTGGAGTAACTAAAGTCCTAGACCTGTTCTGTTTTAATATTTTGCAAGACCCACAGGCTGAGTGAGGGGTGCTGTAGCTGTGTACTTTGGCCTAATGAACAGGTCTTTTATTTCATTACTTTTTCACAGCGGTAGGGGAGGGTGAAAGACTGAGGGCTATTATGGAGTGTACATACCTTCCCCTGCCTTTCCCCCTTTTTCTACATCCCTTCTAGTATTGAAGACTTGCATCTCCACTGCCACCTTTTTAGCTAAGGTGGACTGGACAGAACTCTTTGTAACTTGTCGACGCAAGAAGAATCAGTCTTGAAGAAGCATATATCTTGGCATGCTTCCTTTGCTGTGTTCCCAGCCTTGTTGGCTTGTAGAGGAAGAAGGCAGGAATGAACCTCTTGTCCTACCCATAGCTGTGAAAAGTCAAATCTCTGTGTCTTCTGGCCCTGGTAATCTCCAGTCCATTATTATACTTGCTTTTCTCCTTTTGGAGGAAATGTGACTTGATAATAATGAGGGATACATCAGCTTGAGTAATTTCTGTTTGAAGATATTAAGCGCTGTGAATACTGAAGAATATCATATCCTCAGATTTTGAATGGTTCTATCCATAATTCAGTATGCTGTTGGAATGATTTGTTTCAACTGTGGGGCTAGTTTAAATAGAACCATTTAAGCATGTGTTGCTGTTTCTCATACATCAGAAAGTGAAGTTCAGTGAATGAGTTATCACGGGGTACCATAATGAGATAAGCACTCATCATAGCTTTGAACTAAATGATAATTTCATTAAAGGCAAGAAAAGGATATTTTGTCTATAAACTTAATAACAAGAACTAGAAGTCTTGAGCAGAGATTTTATTTATTTTTTTTAAATGTGCATTTAGATTGGAATGAGTCTTAAAAGAGTGAATTTTGCTGGGGGAGAGATGGTAAAAATTTTGGTCTATGCTTGAGTCACGTGTATATGTAATAGACATTTTTCCTACTGCATGTACTGTTTTCATATATGTATATATAATGTCTGATAATGCTTGTAGCCTAGTCCTCAAGGAAAGAGTTGTCAGATATTTAATGCAATTCCTTATTATTGAACCACTTACAAAAGTGCAGTAATTGTCATTAAAAGTTGACATTTGACAACAGAATTGCATCTAGCAAATGTTTTAATATTTTTCTCTTGGAAATTGCTGTATATTGCTTGCAAAATTGATGTTAGCTAAAGACATCTCTAAGGTAGAGTTCAAGGAATAGTCCTAAAAAGCAGAATCTTACTATCTTACTCATTTACATTCCATTCCTGTTAATTAACAAGCACGAATGAAATTGGTTTCTTTGATTGGCAATCATACTGAATTTAAAGTAATAGTGAGACAAGAGTGTGACATTGAGAACAGGATCATAGGAAAGTAGAGTTGGAGGGGACCTTATAAGGTCATCTATTCCAGCCCTACTCCTCAAGACAGGGTCATCCTTGATTAAACCATCCCATCAGGTATCTGTCTAACCTACTGTTGAAAGTTTTCAATGAGGAAGGTTCCACATTAACGTCTCTAGGTAGGCTATATCAGTGCTTGACCACCCTCATAGCCAGCCTCTTCTCTAGGCTAAATAACCCTAGTTTCACGATGAGGAAACAGGACCTTTTGAGGTTCAAATGCTCATTTTCTCATTGACTTCTGCAACCTAACCAAGTTACTTAACCCTAAATATCCCTATCTCTGGAAAGTATGGAAAATAATTACCTACCACAGAGCTGTTTTATAAGGGCTGAGCCTTTGCTTGTGAAAACATTTTGAAGAAGAACATCCTGGGTCTTAACTCTTGGTGCTAGTAATTGAGAAGCTTCTTTCTGCCCATCCTTGATAGGTCTGCTGGAAAAGCTATGTTTGCAGATGCCTTTGTGATATGGCAGGCTCCTGCTGTGAGTGGACAATATGCAATGACCCTTTATGGCAGCAATTGAATATGAAGAGGGTTTTTTTTGTTTGTTTGTTTGTTTTTGTTTGGTTTTCTGTTTTCATGAGAGGCATGATCCTCCCTGCCCCTGCTGTTTTTACCCCTCGCAAGAACACTGCCTGCTTCAGAGACCAGAGTGAGCAATACTGGCTATAGGAAGGAATCAGGAACAATAGTGTGGGTGGGGGTGAGGAAATATATACACATATGTATTTTGTCAGTTGTTTTAGGGGCCTGGGAGTGAGAGGTGTACTTATCTTCTCGCTGGAAGTTGATCCGGTCTAGGTATATGGGGAAGTTGTTGCTGGGGTAGAATATAGTACTTTTCCTCTTTTCCCATGAGCTGGTTACTACTGGCAGAGTTGGGGATCCAGTTATGTGATAATGGGTCTGTTGCATGCTTAAAAGTTCAAGGAAGTAGTATCTGGCTTATGGAGAGGATTGGGTCAAACCACCCCCCAGTTTACAGCTGAGGATAAGACAGAGGATGGACCACAGTTCCAACACTGACCGCTCGAATCACGGCTCCTACTCAGTTAAAAGGCAAAAAACATTGTCTATATCTTTGGAATATTTAGTGCATTAGTGCATTCAGCATAACCAGTAATTTGGACTAATTGTTTCCAGTCACTCCTGCTTGTCAGTCATGCAGAATGAACCAGTAGGAATGAAGAGGTTCTGGGACTGGCCTGACCTGTTTCTCTAGCTTTCTCTAGAGAGCCCGTTTCTATTCTGCCACCAAGCAGCACAATGGCAACCCGCTCCACCGCTATTGTTCGGTACACCTGAGGCTCCTCAACAAAAGCTTCAGTGATAGCTTGGAAAAGAGACAGCAAAGGAGAGTTCCAGCCCTTTGCCAGCTCTTTCTGTACCTCTTTATTACTACGGTTTTCCACACTGTAAAAAAGATGTAGCAGCTGGGGCTTTCGAATCACCGGGCTTTCCCTCAGCCCTAGAGAATTAAACAGTCTCCAACCCTGGAAGCCTGACAAGGCCCAGACAGGATAAGCTGTGTGCAAGGCCAACCCTAGCTACGTGCCAAGTGTGCAGCCTGCCATAGGCCCGCAGCTTAGGGTTTCAGCTCCATCCTCCCACCTTCTCCTCTGCCTGTTGGCCCAGTCACCTCGCAACAGCAGGAGCTCGCAAACCTGGCCTTTCACTGACATGCACCCCAGTGCCTTGAATCCCTCTTTCACTGGATATCGATTCAGGTTCCTAAGTCCAAGAGGAACTGGAGCCTTAGCAAGTACCTAGTATACAAATCTCTTTTAATTTAAGGGTGCTCAGACTGGGATTGCCGGCAGGGAGGGCTGGGTTATGTTTCCTGCAGCATTTCTTCCTGATTTAAGAGGAAGTCTTAGGAGTGCAGTGGGAAAGGGGGAAGGGAAATCTGCAGGGTTTGTGGACTTGCTGTTTTGTTTCACTTGTTTGTGTCATTGCTCTGAAAAATGCTTAGGGCCTTTTGTTTCTTAGCCTTTGAGGGTAGAAAAGGCTGTTAGTCTCAACCCGGATTAAGAAATCCTGGCAGGCTTTTGGAAATGGTAGACTAGTTTAAAATGATGTGGAGTCCTTTGGCAACCCTTTGGTTTTGACGCTTGTGTAATGAGGGCTCGGGACCGTTTGGTTTGTGTTCGGTTGTTCTGGTGCGGAGTTTTTATTTTCCTGTTTCCGGATTGGGGTAGAAGGATGAGAGTGCTGAGCCTGAAGCTTGTTGTGGTCATGAGAGGCAGTCTTGTGAGAGGAACCCCTCTGTGTTACTGTCCTCAGCCCCTCCCCTGCAGTATACGGGCCCAAGAGAATGCAAAGTGTCTTGATTAAAGTCCTTTATATAAGATCTTTTGCCTGTTTCCTTTAGGGCAGGGGGGCAGCCCGCAGAGCCATGTCATCTGGCCTATGGGGTTTCCCTCCAGGTCTGGAAATTTTGGCAGTAGGGGAGCAGTAGTCGTTGATTTGGCCACCCTCCCCTCTGCCAAATTCCCAAGACCTGTGCGTGCCCCCTTCCCCCACCAGACTGGTTCATGATTTCCCCTCCGGCTTCTGGATTGGAGCTGAGCCGTGCCCCCTTTTCTCTCTGTGCAGCTGGAGTAGGGCAGGTCACAGCCCACTTCCCCTGAGGAACCAGTTTAGGGCTGGGTCATGTCCCCTCCCCACCCCTGTAAAGTTAGTTCAAGCTCCTTTTGACTGTGGGGCCACGTTCAGGCTGACCTGCCCCCCGTGCCCATCCTCACAGCCAGATGGTGCCTGCACGCCCATCCCTAGAGGCTGGATCAGGATCATCAGCTAGATCTGGCCCACAGATAGATCAGTCACTACTGATATGGCTCACTGGGCAAGAAGGTTGGACATTGCTGCTCTAGGGCAAAGTTGTTTCTTAGTCTTCCTTGGACTCCCTGATCGAATGTGGACCTGTGGGAGTCTGTCCTTGGATGCTATCCTTGCTTCAGAAACAATAAGGTGTCAACCCTTTACACCAACTTTCTAAACTCCAGAGTGTGCCCGACTACAAAGGATATAGTGATTGTGCTCATCCATTATGGACTTGAGCCTTCACTAGCACTGCTTGAAGTCACTGACTAGCCTTTCTCCACGTTTGAAGAGCTGAAGAAATAATTGACACCTTGATAGCTTGGGTGGCCTACAGGAACCACCTGAAGAGTCTTAAATGCCATCCAGTACTACCTCCCAGATGATCCTTGGCATAAGGTAGGAGGATAGTCACACAAATGCCAGTGTCCTCACTGATACTTATACCACCAGTATGAAAGAGTTGATTATTCAACATCAGCTGCAGTGGACAGGCCACTGTGTGCATATGCCTGACGCATGTTTATCAAATCACCTGTTGTACTCCTAACTTGGCCAAGGGTAAAGGACACATGGGGACCAAAGGAAATGCTTCAGGGACATCCTGGGGGGAAGATGGGACATGAGCAGTGCCAGGACTGAGGGAGCTCCCTGCCCCTTGAGGGCCCCTCGTTGGGACTGACCAGAAGCAAACCTGCTGCCAATCAGCATCTACACATCCACTACTGCACAGCGGATGTACTATTTTTAGGCAGTAGACTAATTTACTGCCCAGTAAATGGTGTGCACATGTAGATGGTGATGCTTTACTGTGCAGTAGATTAGTCTACTGCACAGTAAAGAGTCTCATGTAGATACATTGTCTGAGTGTTAGATGCTCTTATTACATAGTGTTGATTATAAACAAAATGATTGACAAAAATCAAGCGAATGACGTTGCCTGCATTCTTCAGTCTGCAAGGGAGTCTGGCTGAGTGGAGGAGATGAATGTAGCCCTGCCAAATTTTTCAAGGACAAGTGGCAACACAGAGGAATTGGAAAGTCGCATTGGTTCTGACTCCTGTCTCATGTAGGAATTGAGATTAAAAACAGGTTCCAGTGAGAGCATGGTGGAGGGGCCCATAAACTGTTAGAAAGTCATTAAAATACTTCATTTTATCCTTGAAATCCTACAAGGATGTTACTTGGGAAAGGTAAACTTTACAAGAGCTAGCTGACAAGTGAGACCTATCTACCATAACATTACATACTTCTGTAAAACTAACCTATGTGAACTTCAAGCATTTAGCAGATGGATGACACTGAATTATTCCTGTTACAACTGATAAGAGCTGTAGGGAAAATCAGTTATTCAGTTCAGTGGCAAAACCAAAAATAATAACGGGTTGATCTGAAATGGAGGTTTTATTTTGTTGACATTTTTTAGTTGTGGATCTACCTGGAACCGACCTTTCCTTGCTTCGTCACACACAGGTTGTTTTTTGTTTTGTTTGTTTTGGGAGGGGAGTCAAATACTTGGAAAATCTCAGCAAAAGATTTTAATATTTCTGGGGTTTTTTCTTTCTTGTCTAAAAACATTCACTGAATTACACTTGGATTCTTGAATAGGTTTTGGTTTCCCAAAACTGAATTGTTTTACTGATACAGCTATTCACCAGAATATCTTGTTCATGTCTGATCACTAGGTGAAAATTTTTATTGTAAGGAATAGCTTAGAAATGAATGTGTATAGCTAGTGAAAATTATTTTCCCAGTAGAAAATACAATGAAAGACCTTGGTAGCTAAAGAAAAATCTAACCATAAAGACGGAATGGAAAGGTAAATGAATGGCAGAAATCAGAATTGCCTGTAACAAATGCAGAGGCAACTGTAATGTAAAGCCAAGGGGTCCTGGATAAGGGCGTGTATGTGTTGATATGTTGATATGTGACTGTTTGGCAAAAGTCTGTCGTCACTCAGCATAAGCTCCAAGTACCAAAGCAAAATACATACAAGAACATACAACCAGAGAATGCATCATGCATACAGCCAGTATTTTGCAGTTAAAAATAATTGATTAGAGTTATTCAGCAGATCTAATAGGTTCTGGAGCTGAGTGCAATGAAATCCAAGCAAGCAGGAAGATTGCAAGCTTGTTAAAATAAGACTAAGCTAGTTTTTGTGTGGCTGACACAAAATGAGTCCATGTGGCAAAGCCACACTGGCATATCTCTAAGAGCAGATTCTGCTCAGTGATGCTTAGTATAAGAGAGTCTCCTGTGACTGGTTGAAAAACATGTTGCAAATGAAGATGATCCAGTTGGTGCACTGACCAGGATGTAAAAGATTCTTGGAAGGATGTGATAAAGTGCTTTGTCATCAGGGAGGAAATAAAGGAATGATATTATAAGGGATTACAAGAAGTCCAAAGTGTAGCACCAATGTACATGCATCAGGTGACGCATTTCTACAATGGGAGGTGAAGCACAAGCCGAAAATGGCCAAATAGTAAAATTGGTTGTTGCTGCTGATTTGAATACTGATATCAACTGAGTTAATAGTGCATGTTTACAGACAAAATGTGTGATTTAACTGCTTTGTATATGTATATAGAAGATCTGACTAAGGCAGTGGTGGGCAAAGTCTGACTCATGGGCCAGCAGTGGACTCCATTTCCCAGCAGCCCCTGCCCTCATGGCTGAGGCCAGTCTTCATGGAGACCGCAGCCGCACCTGCGCTGTGGTAGCACAAGGCTGGGGTTGCCATGGAGACCGGCCCCAGCCATGCTAGCAGGGCAGGTGGCTGCTCCAGAGCCATTGGGTTCTTGTGGTGGGGGCAGCTTGGGCTAGGGCTAGGGCAGAGCTACGATCTGCAGCCTGCATGCTCCAGGCAGGGGTGCACAGGCAGCGGATTGTGGCTCTGCCCCTGTTTGGGACGACCCCAGCCATGCAGGCAGGGGCTGTTAGGAAATGTAATCTGGCTGCTGGCTGGCTCTGCCATTTTGCCCACCCCTGGACTAAGGCCATCAATCAGGCATGAGAGTTCTGTCCTGTGTCATCAGATGAGGAAGTCATGGCTCATGCCAGTCTTCAGTTTTGTTTTGGATGAAAATATTCTGTCCCCAATGTAACATATTAGAGCAGGGGTGCTCAACCTCCGGCTCATGGGCAAATGATTCCTGCAGAGCCTTGGAAGCCGGCCCACGGGGTTCCCCATGTGTCGGGGAAATTTGGCAGCAGGAGAGCAGTGCCCATTCATATGGCCAACTTCCCCCTTCTTCCCCCTAAGGGGGATGTGCCACCTTCTTCCTGTGGAGCTGGGCCACACCCTGTTTTTTTCCCCTGCAGGGCCAAGTCATGCCCTGTTCCCCCATGGGACTGGGTTGAGGCTGGGCTCCCCCCCCCCCCCCCCCCCCCCCCCCCGAATGGTGCCTACCACTCCTGCCCTGGGTGCCGGATCAGGACCACTGGCAGATTTGGCCTGTGGACAGATGGGACACTGCCCATCTGGCCCACAGGGGAAAAAAGTTGAGCACCACTGTTTTAGAGCATACCAAAAAAAAGAACCTTTCACTGAACAGAGCAGCACAGACTGAGGTTGACTATAGAGAAGTTTGACCAGGCTTCAAAAAGATGGAAGCATTCATACTATTGGGAAGACCATAAATCAAAGAATCCTGGGCATGCTAATATAACTAAAACTGGTTCCTAATCTGAATTAAGTATTCTACTTAGATTGCTGTTTCAAGACTGTACAGAACAGCAATTGCTTTGTTGGTCAGATGAACAACTTTACATTTTCAGAAGCATAAATATTGAAGTGTTTTGAAACTAACAGACTTAGATTCTGAGTCAATAGAAGTTCACCTAGATTAATGGATATCTTTCTGCAAAATGATTACACAGTAGCACACGCTTCTAAATCATGGATTTAAACAAAATTTACCAAGTCTGAAAAATCAAACGCAGGCAGTTGGTTTTAGTTGAATTTCACAAATCTTTATTGGCACAAATCAAGCACCATCTAGATTTTGGACAAAGCCAATGAAATTATAATGAATGGGATAGATAAGAAACATTTGCTAGCAGACAGACTTCAAAGGGTATATAAAATAATGAAAGCAAAAAACTGAAAAAAGTTTTGAAGTAAGTGTGGCTTCAGAATCACCTCTTCTTCAAACAAAATTTGACGAGCTGAAATGAGACTACGAGCGAGGTAGTTTTGTAAGAGCTTGAATGATGGTGATTTGACAGGAAAAAAAAACCTTGGATATCTTGGAGTGTAAACACATATTGGAGCCATAGAGATAAAATTGATGCAGATGATGAATTTCTATATAAAGGAAGCTATAATTCTGCAGTAGGAGGTAGTAAATGCAAACACAGTATGGGTACAGAGAAGTGCAAGAACAGAGGCTGGAATGTCCTGTTCTGACCAAGTATTCATGCTGCCATTGAAGATAAGTTTGAAGTCTGAAATAAATGCATGAGGCAAAATGCAAAAACACCACATGAAATTTCCAGTTGGATTTGGTCCATGGTTTGCTGAGATCTAGCTGAATTAAAGAGGCAATGTTACCTTGTATGAAGAGTGCCACTTTTTTTTGATTGAGCTATAGCACAACACAGCAAGTAATAATGCAGTGACATGCAGACTATGCAACTTGTTCATCATTCATTTCCACCTGAGCTAATGATGGATAATGGCATGCTATTCATGACTGACTCATTTTGGAAATCCTTTTTGAGGTATGTATTCAGCCTCCCACATCATGCCCTGACTATGCACTGTTCAATGGGTCTGGTCTTTTACCAGAATATCTGGTGTGTTACACATTCATTACGTGGCTCTTTTACTGATTGATGCTGCAAGAATTAACTGAAAAGTTCCAAGCAATGAATGGAAGGGATAATTGTCCTGAAACTCCACAGTGTTTAATACTTACAGGGCTTATCTACACGTGCATTGTCACTTAGTATTTCCTTTTGGAAGTACTAAATAACAGTGCAATAACAGCCTGTACTGCGTCATGGGAGGGAGCGCACTGCTACAGCGATGTAGGTGTGGCGTCACAGTTTGTGCCTGCCAAAGCAACACACTATAGAGACTTAGCAATGGTAAGGTAGCATCACGTGTTGACATGCTGAGAAAGTTTCACATCTTTGCAAATGACAGGTGCAAGACCCAGAAGTGGGAATCTTGTCCAGTTGGTATTATTAAAAAAGTAGCATTTGTGGTTGGTGAAAGGGTTTTTGTTGGCCTTCAAAGAAAATCTAATAATTAAACACTTTTTTTTTTAAGTATATTGGAATCCCTTGTGCTAGCCTATCCAATCTGTTTTAAGGTATTTTGGGGGGGAAAAAGCCATTATTGGCTTTTGGGCAATGAGGAAGTAGAATCTTGTGGAAGAAAGCTGTTGGGTGGTATTGTGATATGCAGATCTGTCCATGCTGTCTCCAAACTTTATGCTAAATGCTAGACTACTGGTTCACAACCTTTTTAAACTCAAGGCACCCCTCAGAAAGTGCCAGCTTCTAGTATTCATTCATTATTTTCTTCTAATTGATGAAAAATAATAGAGCAATTATTTTATTGCAAGGAACTCAGAAAGACCAGAGTAGAGTTAATACTGTGGGCTTATCATGTGAATCATGTTTGCATACCTAACAGTGCTAAAATTGTGGGTGCCCTGTGAGACACCCTTGAAAGAATCTCAAGGCACGTCATGGTGCCATGTCAGCCTCATTGAGAATCACTGGGCTAAACATTTTGGCTTTTTTCTGTTGTGGTGTTTGCCCCATGGGCTTAGAAGAGAGATGCTGGTTCTCATTTTGTTTAGGCCAGTGGTGCACAACCTTCTGGCCTTGTGGATGAGTGGCATGGGGTCAGTCTGCAGGCCAGATCCTGTACCAGGTTAGCACATGGATCAGTCTGTGATCCTAACCTGCAAGTGCTGGATCCAGCCATGTACTGGCACAGTCTTCTATGCAGAGCCATATTATCTGTCCTGGGGGAGCTCCCCGCAGGTCCAGAAACTTGGCAGCTGGGGAGCAGTAATTAATGCTGCTATTGCTCTCCTGCCACCAAACTTCTGGACTTGTGGGAAGCCTCCGGATGACATGGTTTGTGGACCGTAGGTTGTGTCACTGTTGTAGGCCAGTGGTGCTTAACTTTTTCCTCCTGGGGGCCAGATCTGGCTGATCATCTCCTGATCTAGCACCTGGGCAAAAGTGGTAGGTACCATCTGGCCACGGAGGTGGGTGGGGGGAAGCCCGGCCACAGCCTGGTCCCATGGAGGAAAAGTGGCATAGTTTGGCCCTGCAGGAGAAAAGAGGGCATGGACCCAGCCCCAGCTTGGCCCTGGGGGTGGGGGGCAGAAGGCACGGCCTGGCCCCGATCCAGATGTGGAGAGAGGGGATGTGGTCTGGCCCTGCAGCGGGAGGGTGGTCATATTAATGGGTGCTGTTCCCCCACCACCACATTTCCCTACTTGCGGGGAGCCCTGCAGGGTGGATTCAAAGGCTCTGTGAATCATATTTGACCTCCAGACCAGAAGTTGAGCACCCCTGGTTTAGGCAGATTAATAGACCTCTCAAATGTAGAACATTAAACTTTCTGCTCATCGGCTCCAATTTCATGTATTGAAACATGGTCCTTGTCCATGGTCCAGATCTATAGAAATTACAGTACTACCCACTGTGTCCATTGTATTATAGCTAGTAGTTCTCTGACTTTTCTCCTTTGTTCAAGAAAATACTGTTTATACTGATGGCTCCCAAACTGCAGCAAAGAGAGAACCCATGGTCCACAGAGCCCCCCTTGATGGTCTTCTTGTTGAAACCCTTTGAGAATATTTGGAACCCTTAAAAGAGAAGATGCATCAGAAGATGAAATAGTGTAGAAGTAATACTATTGTGTAGGTATGTGTCCGTGAAAAGGTACCTTATGAAAGGAGAGGAATGAAAGAATGGGAGAGCCATAAATTTAGCGGAAAGGGTCAAAAGCAAGTTGAAGTGGAACAAAAAATTCTTCAGTGCTGTACACTTGTTTCTGTCAGCCACATGGTAACATGTTCCTCAGGACTTGAGTGTGAATCCAAGAGGTGTCACTTAGAGACAAACTGTTGGTCACATTTTGACTGTACTGAAACTTTTTTCCTAGGAAGAAACTAAATTATGATAAGGATATCCTGAACCTGATAGGGATATCTGAAACTATATTTAAAAAAAAAAAAGTAGGTATAGTAAGAAATAAATGCCTGAAGACTTGGCTTGATATTGTCCCTGTTTTACCCCAGACATGTTTTTAGTAGTGTGCTGCATTTCTTATTAACAAGATACCTTTTTTTTTTTCCTCTTAACTGTAGATTTGAGAATTAACTTCTCTAGTGGATTCTGCTTGTCTGTTGGCACTGGCAAGGGACTTTCCTCAATTTAGAAGAGGAAGGAACTGTAGCTACTCTGAAAATGAGGTGCTTCCTGTAAAGCTTTCCCCTTTGGTGTAAAGTTCTGGATATTCAAATATAATCTTAATACTTGATTAGTGGACAGGCATAGTTTTGGTGAAGTTTCCCTAGCAGCAGTAAGAACAACCCCAAACTGTCTTTCTTCTCTTTCTGGTTTTGAACTGTTTCTTTTCATACTAATATCTGTTCTGAAGACAAAGCCAAGTTTGTTTTGGGGTTTTTTTTGGGGGGGGGTTGGGGGGAGAGGGGGCGTTATTTGCAATCTGGCAACAAATCTTTGCTATTGCAGAGAGGAGGCTGTGCGAGAAGTGTGTGCCTGTTTGTTCTGGTGTCCTAGTGGAGGATAAAAACAAGCTGCATTTTGCTCCATGTGCGCACACATGCATATCTGCATGTGCACTCGCCCTCTCCCACGTGCACGCACACACAAAAGGAGTTTGTTCTTGCTTGTGTTCAGCCAAAAGAGGCCGGACACTGCTGTCTTCAGCTCAGCAAAATTGGCAGGATCCCATCTCCTGTAAACAACAGTCTGACGTCAGCTCAGGCAGTGGTGATAGCCATACAATTTGAGAGATTTTTCAACTAGCCAAGCTGTTGAAAGCCTATCGTTGGCTTTGATAATCTCTGGCTACACTTTAGAGGACTCTGTGCAAAAAAAATAGATTGGTTAATGACAGAAATAATAGAGCAATACCTGATAACTTCACTGGCAGTGCAGAGGTGGCTTTAAGTACCATATTATAGAGTATTTTGCTTCTGATCTCAGCATATACAGTACTTTGTGTTGTGATTCTAGGCAATCAAATATTTACTGCTATTTAGAATCCACATTGCTGTAGTAGAGATTAGAGCACAGTTAAAGTACTGTATAACAATTAATCAAGCAGATGACGAAATTTGACTTTCCCATTGTGTCAAGTTAAGCTGTTTCATTATGGCTTTTTTTTTTTCTTTAATGTTTGTTTTACTTAGTCCAGATGTAGTTCAAAGAACTGAGCCTGGCATAACTAAGCTTCTTACTAGGATGTAGATGTTATTTTCTGTTACCAGAATATAAAGACTCTTTCTTCCAGCTTGGATGTTATACTTTGCTCGTACCCAAAATTAAGACACCAATGCTCTGCTAAGGCTTTAATCTTACATACGTTGAATGAATTTGTGCGGGCCAGGAGCGGTCCGAGGCTTTCAGGGCTGGCACGTGGGTTGGGGAATGCAGGCCGGCAGACTAGAATTAGGCACGGATGCGTAGCGGTTGATTAAAGATTATTTTACTTACACCGTAGATGGTCGCGGTGCAGGCAGGAGTAAACTTCACTTAAGTTGCAGTTACAAAACTTGTACGAACAAGACCCATAGAAAAACTCGAGCCTCTTGAAATAACTCGGAAAGAGCTCTGGATACACACACGAAGTTTGCTAGGCTCCGTGGAACGAGCATGCAGGGAAGGGTTCGTCAAGGGATTAGGCAGCGACGGGGAAGAGGTTAGAGGTTGATCAGGCCTCTATATCCTTCTTAAGGCACACGCTGGGTTTGTTAGGCTCTGCAGCGCTTAGAGATCTTCGCAAGATGTGAAGTCCTCTTTCTCCTCCTCCAGATGGTTGTGGAGTCCTCCCTTGCGGGGTTCTCCTTGGAGTTCTCCAACTTGGGCGGAAACCGCTCAAGCGTCTTACACGGCTAGCAAGCCAATCGCTAGCTGCCACGTGGGAATAATTTAGAACTGGCCAATAGTGGGGAACAAATTTGCATGGAAATGGCGGGAACTCCTTTGCACCGGGGTTTTTTCTCTTTGCAACTGAGAATTGCACCGTGCAAAGAAAGCTCCTCGTGGCGGGAAATAATTCTGCAGTGCCGAAGCACACACAAAATCATACTCTTGGGTTATGACAGAATTAAATGTCAAACAGGGTATAGAGATGTTAAGTTCCAGAGAAACTCCAACTGTATGCAGTATTAAACCCCGCCCCCCGATTATCCTACATTTAGATCAGTTCTCTTTAAAATAGAAAAATGTAAACAGTTACCATAGTGTAATACTAAAAATACCTTTTCTGTAGAATTAATTGAACCTCCGTTGTACTTCTGATATAAAGCCACTGATTAAAATGTATTACAAGATAGTTCTCCTCATAACCAAACATTTAAAGAGACTTTTCTATTGTTCAGATTTTTACCGCTGAAAACACACTTCTAATATGAACTTACAATATTCCTATGCCAAAATCAACAGTTAAAAATGAATGGTTTGTTGAGCTGGTAACAGCAGGAGGGTCAAAACAAACATGAAAATCTCTGTGCTGGTTGACAGAAAATCAGGACTGTTACAGCAAAAAATTAACAAATCTGCTAAAACAACTTTTCAGGATTAAAATGTTTCCCACCAAATGATTTGCAGAATATGTTTAAGTATTTGTTTTGTGTAAAATATCAGGTTTCCCTCCATTCCTTGTGCTGCAGTAGAGACAGATGAAAAGTATGTATTCCTTGCAGGTCCTGTAGTGAGAGATTTGTGGAATCTGTAAAATCCCGGAAGGCAATGAGGATAACAGCCAACGTGACAGTTTTCTGAGCTAAACATGCTTAATCTGTTGGGGGGCTATTTTATTAGGTGGTTTCACAACCATTGGGGCATAGGGTTGTTGATTTTAATTGATAAATAAATCACTTGGCATGTACTGAAAACAAACATTGGGTATATCCATACATTTTATGGAAAGAATGGAAGATAGGAATAGTTTAGGCCTTGAAGATGGGAGAATAGTGTGCCTGAAAAGTGGAAGAGTCTTAACTGGCTATAAGCCAGATTGTCCCTTCAAACCACTTGGGTAGAAGATGCTCAGGACTCACCTGAGGTGCTTGCCATGAGCAGGATATGTCCACTTTTTACTGAAATCAAAACTTCTGATCTTTTAGATGTGAGTGGAATAAGCAAAATGTTCAGATAGCCTTTGTTGCAGCATGCTGGCAAGCAAAAGGCAGCTGAAAAATACCTAGAAAAATCCACCCTGCTATCTGTCTAAATCCCAAATATTCAAGTTTTTTGTGAGTGGAATATAGATCATCTTCTTTCTTCCTTTCCACCAACCCAGAGCAAGTGAACTGGCTTTATCTTTTTGCACAGACCCTCTATGTCAGCTAAGGAAGGGATGGCAGGGGTGCTGGGTACGAGAGGTCTGCATCAATTGGATCATGTGGCATCTGCCCTGTTGCATTCTGTGAGGCCAACGCCTGGCTCCTTCCTGCTGTTTAAGCTGCACAAGGCCCTGTCGGGGCACTCGTCCACTCTGTGTCTTAAACAGTCCAGTTGAATGAGACTGCATTGATTCCAAGTTGCCAATGTTATAAATGTGTAGGAAAAAGACACTCAGTATCAGGTTGCCCCATGGTATGAAGGGTATCTTTGACATCTGTCAACTCTCTTCCTGGGTCCAATGTGGTTCATTTATGCCCTCCACCTATGCACATCTACAGAGGGTGAAATCCTGACCCTGCTGCAATCAGTAAGGGTACTGCTGCCGACCCCAGTGGGCTCAGAATACTGCCCAGTGCCTATATGGGAGCTTCAAGCAATGTGAGGAGCTTCGGGGTAGACCCTGTGCACCGTGGATAAACTCCTGGCCCCTCAGAAGAACCCCGCCAACTAGCAACCCAGGAGTTTCGGTTCTCCATTACAGTCTCACCAAAGATCAGATCTTGCACTCTGCTTTGTAGGAGTAAGAGGAAGGAAGGATTCTGTCCTTCTCCCTTCCATGGATAAATAAACGATGCTGTCTCCTCATGCCTGACTAACCTGCCAGTGTGGCACGGTTTCACAGGCATACGGGCTGCTTGCCAAGAAGTGTGCCCAGCCTTCCCTCCCCTCTCTGTGGGTAGGTATGGCACGTATGTTGTCAGTGGTGAACGCTGGCCAGTCACCAAATATCAGTCCTGCTCCAAGGAACACAAAAAGGCAGTAAATTCTGTTACTGCTTTAGCAGCATAGCATAGGAGGACAAAAGTGGCTTTGCATCGGCTGCTGGGGTTTTTTGGAGAGTACTCTGCCCCCTAAGCCTGGGAGAGCAGAACAAGGACAGGGCAACTCATGTGGTTTTTATGTGGCCTCTTTCTGCCTACCCCTTTCTGCCCAGTGTCTGCCTCTTTCTGTAATAAAATAATTTGCTTGCAAATACCTAGTTGGTCTAATAAAAGAGATCACCTCTTTCATGAGTTTTGATTCCTTTTGCCTCCAGACCAATACAGCTACAACCTGGATACTTGCCTACCCCTTTCTGCCCGAAGACTTGTAGAAAAAGATAAATATTTTGCAGTTTCTTAGTTGGTCTAATAAAAGGTATAATTTCTGAACCAACAGCTCTAGAGTTTTGCATTTCTTTTTGTCTCAGACCAACACGGCTACCAAATACATACCTGCCTACCCCTGTGGCCCTTTTGATTGTGTATTTGTCCTTAGTAATTGGGATTGCCTTTGTACTGGGCTGCGTGCCTTACTGAAGGAGGGGAGCAAAGGAGTCTATTGCACATCTAGGGGACGGTCCATTCAGGGGGGCAGTCAGTCTTGTCCTTGATGCTGTCCTCAATCTGGAAAGGATCTCCTTCTTGCTTGCCTCCTGCTTTGTCCTTTTAAGGGCAGTGTCAGGCACAGGAAATGTACTGATCTCCCCATGAGGGAAAGCCACAGAAGTCAGACAGGGAGGAAGAAGTCAGGAAGGCACATGAGAGGGTGGGGAAACTCATGAGCTGAAGCGAATGGCATCTTGTGGATTTATGCCGCCTGAACAGGAATGTGGGTGTCATTGACAACCAGGTGAGTTACGTGGCTGCTCGTACAGCTGTATATGCCTGCTATATGTGGGGCCCTGCGTCCATCTGTCAGAGCGGACAGAAGGCACTGATTTCAGACTGACCAGCAGCATGTAAACCCCCCCCCCCCCCTCTGTTTTCAGCTGAATCTTGTCACCTTCACAGAGAAGCACTTATTTCTGTTGTGGTGAAAAAACCCCAATCGCTTTGATTTAAAATGGACAAAACCTGGTTTGTTTTGGTTTTTTAAAAATAATAAATACATTTGAGTAAAGGCAGGACTTTCAACCAGCGCCTTAACAAAGGCAATTTGCATGAATAATAGATCTGAGGCCAAAAAAAAAAAAAAAAGCTTCCACAAAGAAAGCAAGTTGCTGCCTCTTCAACATTTTTCTTTCCCTTTCTGTGAGTGACAGGGAGTAAGCGGCAGTAACAGCTGCTGGCCAAAGCTGACTTCCTCTCCGCAGTACTGGGAGAGGGCCCTGCTGAGGGAGCCAGAAACAGCATATGCACCGTGCCAAGCGGAGGGTGTGGCTTCGCACGACCAAGACTTCAGCAGACAGCAACAGAACTGCATCTGTGATAACAGCACAGCCGCGCTGCGCTGCTGCTGGGGCCTTTTATTTCGTCCAGAGATGGCTTCTTAGCCCTTTCAACATGTTGAATGGAAAGGGCTTAAAAACCTGTCGGACAAACATGGGGATTTTTAAAGAGGGTTTTAGATTAAAAACAAAAAAACCAAAAAAACCCAACTAATTCTGGTTGTAAAAAATACTAAAAGGGAAAGATCAGAGGGATTCCCACCCCTGAATGTGTTTTGTGCATTTTGACAGCATGTGGTGTGTAGCTAGTTCCAGTTTTGCTGTGTCCAGTGGCATTGCTTGTGTTAGTTTGTTTTTTTTTTTATATACAGCAATTTACAACCAGATTTTTTTTTTTTATTTAGAAATATTGTGATGGTAAAACCACCAGAATTGACAGGTGACCATCTGGGCAGCTGCAGAACCTAAAAGTAAGGGGGGAGGGTATGCGTGTGTGTAACCATCTGGGCAGCTGTAGGACCTAAAAGTAGGGGGGGGGGGGTGACCTACATCTCGCCCATTTAACTCCTGGTTTAAAAAAAAAAAAAAAGTGTCTTTGTTTTGGCATAAGGATCCAGCTTTTTCAGCTATATCCTGAGGCTTGACTTAGGGTTTTTTTTTTTAAATTGCATGACTTTCCTTTAAAAAAAAATAAAAATAAATGTACAGACCTGATCATTTCACATTGTAAAATTCAAGCTAGTAGGAGGTAGCAGTGCATATCTGAGGGCAGAATTTATCCCAGGCTTGTTAATCTCCGTGCTGGTCTTGCTGCCCAGCCCCTTGCATTGAAAGTGCCAGGGGAGCATTCTGCTTCAACCCCTGATGCATTAACTTGTATGATCTTGGATGAATTTTTTTGTAAGTGTATGTTTGCTTGTTTGTTTTTTATCATTTATCGTACAAAGGCAGCTTTTTCTAAAATTGTGCCAGAATTTTAGTTCTTCTCCTGCCCCTATATTTTGCCAAAACTACCCCTGTACAATAATCCGGTTATCCCTTTCTTTCTAAATGCATGCAGACCATGAGTGTGACAATGATTGGGGACTTACATTTTTATGCAGGAGGGTTGTGGATGAGAGAACTGACTGGGTTTGGTTCTGTTTCTGGTCCCTCATCCCCCATCTTACCCTGTCCCCCATATTCTCATGGGTCATGTGTTGTAGCAGGGTAAGTTCTTTGATAGACTGTTTACTGCACAACCAGTGGAAAGTGAAACTGGAGTTTCTTACAGTGCTCTTTATCACTAGTTCTAATATTCTAAGAAAGAAAACAACCTAGTGGACTGAAAAATTGAAAACATTAATTGATAAAGTCACAGATAATGAAAATCTGAACTTTATCCACAGGAAATATTAATGGAGGAGAAGCTAAGTCTTATGTGAATTCCCTTCCTCCCCCCCAGTGGAACATCAAATATAGTTGCTTTAAGTCATGTAGGAGTAACTCTGAACACTGCTGACTCGCTGAAAGTGCAAAGATTAGAAGTCTAGTTGTTATCACTGCACTGTGTTTCTCTTTGGATGCTCTCTGTAAATGTTTAATGATCAATGTTTAATGCTGTCTCCCTGAGGGAGTCCCATTATTAAAGCTTTGTGACTATGAAATCATTTTGCCTCCATGGGGTAGATGCTCAAGAGTTGTTTGGGGGTTTAGTTGTCCGATGCTCAGTGGCTGCTAAAACCCTTGGAATCTTCTTGTAAACGGATTGCAAGTATATGTTGCATCGCAATTTAAGATTTTACAAAGAATATAGAAATGAACATGTGTACCCTAACACGTTCTATAAGCACGACCATTTTACTAGATACTCAGGACTTCCATAAATAAAATAATTAGCTTTTGCAGCCAGTTTTAAATCTTGTAAACAAATCAGAGCTGGTGAATTACCTTGGATGTTGTATTTGTCTAGTTTATACCCATCTGGTTCTGTTGCTTGTGGGTGAGATGTTGGTAACTTTTAACGCAAGTACCTCAACAGTAGTACACGCTTGTGATTTGAGTTAATCAGGAAGGATCTTGTTGCACTTTGGAAACTGTTAACATACAGACAGAACATTTTGCTCACTGACAAAATGTAGCCACATTTAACATAGGTTTTATTTTACAGCACAATTAAACAAGATTAGGACAGGAAGTGGGAAAAACTACTGCATCTGTTTGAAATGAGGAGGAAAGTAAGTAAATAAGTAATCCAAAATGGAAGGCAGTCAGAATACCAGAGCTCACTCTTCTGCAAAGACCCTTTAATGATCAGGTGGTTGAGACATATTTTAAAATGAGATGTAAAAAAAGACTGTCAGTGGCTGAATAATAATGACTTGGGTTTTGGCTATAGAGGGAGAGTTCATGTGCTGTAAGCCAGAGTGTGAATTGACAGTGTTCTGATTAGTGTGCCTTCACTAACTCCCCATGTGGATGCATTTATTGGGCAGTAAGGGCAAGATGGCTAACTCCCCATTTTAAAAAGGGAAGCAAGGCCTCTGAGTGTATGTTGAGTGTCCATATGGAGAGCTGTTGCAGGATCCCTAATGTCCTGTAAATTCACACCCCTAGCTTACTGTGCAGTGATGTCCCTTGAAGACAAGCTGACAAAGGGGAACGTGTTACTACTGTATCACTATTAGTTCCACTTCCTGCAACACCTGAAATTTTTCTCTGGAGGTCTCTCCCTGGTATATTGACCCAGTTTGACCCTGTTTAGTTTGCAGAGCTGCCTAGATCATAGCCCAAGATGGTATGGCTGTAGGCCACAAAATGTACGGTCTGATTTGATTGTGTCAGTGAGTGAGAGAGGTTATTATACATGTTACATGCACTTTTAATAAATGCTGCAGCCAAACCTTCCCCTCCTTCCCTTTTCATCTATTATCAATAAAGCATATTTATTTTGAATGCAGTTGGTTTTTAAGTGACTGTGAAAGGAGCCAGATTAACCAACTGCTCTGGAGTCTGAAGCCCTCTGCTTACTCACAGAAGAGGTGTGACAGCCCGCAGTTGTGCAGACTGCCCCATGGTGTTTTGCCAGCAGACCTCTACCTTGAATTGAAGCAGCTGTCTCTAGGGATGAGAGTAGCTTAGCCTTCAAATCCATTCATGCCTTGGTCCCTCTGTTGTTTATAGTGCTGGCAAGACTAGCTGTTACTGCCAACTGGAAAAGTAAATTTTGAAAAGCTCATGGGGACCAAAGTTTTCTTTGAATATGCAGAGATAAAGCCAGCATCTAGTGTTTGTCCTGAGTCTGTCTTGGATTCAAACAGGTGACGCAGTGCTCCATACTGCATCCTGGTCCCCTGACTTAGATAACCCCTCGGGGTTAATTTACGTTTCAGCTTTGTAGTTGTCTGAACTTTGCAGACTGGATCAAATTCTGCTCTTGGTTAAAGCCATGCTATATTGGTGGGGCTGCTTTGGATGTAACTGAAGGCACAGGTTGGTCCTTTTGATTTCCATTTAGACATGGTCCAGACCAGGGGTGTTGGACCTTCAGCCCACGGTACCGATCTGACCTGGGGAACCCTGCCATCTGGCCCATGGAGCTGCCCTTGGATCTGATCAGACATACATGGATCACGGTGCAGAGCTGGTCCGCGGGCCAAATTGGGCCCACTGACAACCTTCCCCTCTGCCTCCTGCAGCATACCTTTCCTGGAGGCTGTTCCAGCAAGTCTGGGACCTGTGCTGCCTACAGCATGGATCGTGGAGTGGTCAGAATGAGTGTCGCATGTGGTGCAGTCCAGATGCAGCAGCAGCTATGCTGCATTATGGAGGCCACCCCAACCAGACCGCAGCACACAGTGCCTGCTCTCGGATGTATTCTGCATGGTGCCCTCTCCAGCCTGTCCAGGACCTGTGCTGTATGTGGCACTCACAGGTGCCTCCTGCAGTGTAGGCCCCAGACTGGCTGGAGCAGGTGCTCTGTGGCACAGATCCTGGAGTGGCTGGAACAAGTGTTGTGTACAGTGTAATCTGGTCTGGGCAGCCTCTGTATATGACAGCTGCCACTCCAGCCAGCCTGCCATGCTTGGCACCTATTCCAGCTACTCCAGGATCCGTGCCACACGTGATGTGGGTCCCAGACCAGCTGGAGTGGCCACCAGATCCAGTATGCTGGGAGATGCAGAGGGGAAGGGGGTCTGTAGATTGGCCCCATGCCATGCCACACCACTCATCTGGCTTGCACCACTAGATGTTTGACACCCCTGGTGTAGATCTGTGGTTTTCAACCAGGGTACAATGCCTTAAGATCCTTTCAAGGGTGCTGCGGGGTGCCACAGTGTTAGCTCAGTTAAGTTTGCAAATATGTTTCACAAGATTTCAAATAGGAATAGTGTTAAAAACACTCTGACCTTTTGCAGTTGATGACCCAAACTGCTTTGTAAAATTCCTGCTTCATGAATGCTTCTTTGCAACAGAAAAAATTGCTCCATTATCTTTCTTTAGTCAAAAAAAAAAAAAAAAAAAGAGTGAAAGCTAAGAGTTGGCATCTAATGAGGGGTGCCTTGAGTCTAAAAAGGTTGAGAACTACAGATGCGGACACGAGAATATTTTTAGTGACCTGTATGCCCACTTGAAAAGGCATAGTCTTTTTATAAAACACTTAATTGAAGATTAAGTGTTTTATAGATTTTAACAAAACCTAAATGGAACACATTTTGTTGCAAAACCTTTTGCTTCTCTTGGAGTTAGTGAGTGACCAGGGGAGCTTTGGCAGTGACTTGAGTGAACCTGTGGTTAAACAGTGTCCAGTGTCAGACCAAAACCAAGCAAAATTCAGCTCTGCATTCAGGTTTTGGCTCCTCTGAGCTTGCAAGCCAAAGCAATATTTGGTTTTTACTGAGATTTTAGTGTAGTTTGGGCAACCATCAACCTTTGAAATATGAGCTTCCCCTAAACACGATGAAATGTATAGCAGTGTTTCTGGGGGTGGGCCAAAGACGGGGTGAAATCCAGTCCTCTTAGAAATCTGTTTGACTTCACTGAAGCCAGGATTTCACTCAAAATTTTCGCAACACCTGGAAAGGTGCACTCCTCCTTTAGGGGGTGTCTGACTGCAGTGCTGCTGCTTCCTGAAGGCAGTGACTTGGGATAATTATCCAGGAATGCTGAGACAGAGAGAGAGAACATTGAGGCCCTACCTATACAGAATAGTATGCAAGCAATATTGCAATGAACTGGTAATTCTTGTTACAGGTAGTGACTCTGCTGGTTTTGCATGGCAGAAACCAAGTTTACCGAGGTGTGTTAAGTTACAACTCCAATCCATAGTTTTCCATGCACCTTCCAGATAGGTAAAATTTATTGTTTTCCTATTTATTAAATAGCAGATTTTAAGGAGGGGGTTAAACTGGATTCTTCTATCCTTGAGTTACTCTGAAACTACAGCCTGCATTGCAAAGGGTGCTTTTACTGTGTGCCTCTAAGGCAATTTTACCATTTTAAAAGACAGTCACCAAGTACCTGCATTCTGCTAATTCTTGTCAAAGGGTATTCACTTAGTTGGAAAGTTAGAGAAGCATGTGAAATCCTACATGTTACATCCGATAGTCAAACCTGCTGTGTAAGTAGCTCCTTGTGGTAGCCTTTTGCATTAAGACTCTTTTATTGTTTCCAAGAAACTCCCGTAAGAAACAAATCTCTGAAAAATAGCACTTCTTCATTAGTGGGTGCTCTAAGGGATATTAAACTCACCAGACACCATGGGCCACATAAGAGGCATGGTGCTGGACTGGGCCCACAGACTGACCCTGTGGGCTGGATCCACCCTGTGCACCATATGCAGCGCGTGTTCTGGATCCACTCTGTGCACCACATGCAGTGCATATGACAGTTCCAGCACCATGTGTAGCATGCGCCAGGATAGCTCCATGTGCTGTGCGCAGGGCTGAGGCCAGCACTTGCTGCATGTGGCATTCAGGGCTGGTCCAGGATGCACTCAGCATATAGTCCAGAATCTCAAGCAGCACAGTGGGCTAGATGATAGAGCTCTGGTGGCTGGATCCAGCCAGTGGGCCATGTCGTTGACACCATTGCTCTAAGATATACCCACAGAGTGTCCTTTTATGATTGTAAATTCTTGATGGATGGGTTTATCCTGGGGTAAAAGGACCCCTAGGTTGAAGAGCCAGATTACTTTGTAAAATTCCAGCCTCATGAATGCTTCCAGGCCTACCTGTCTGTGAGCTAACCTCCTGACCTGGCTGGCCCATTAGCCTCACTAATACTAATTGCTTTCTGTATGGTATTTTGCACAAACTATTGTGCAGTATTTAAAGTTGCTGGTCTCTCAGCAAGAAGCACTGGGTGTCTATTACAATATTCCTTCAGATCTGAGATGTTCTTAGGCTTGTTTTAAACTAAACACACAATATTTAATGCTTAGTATATAAATTTGTTTCTACAAAGGGCAGTGTCCTTTGATGTGCCACATCCTACTGAATTGTAGATTATCCTCCATGAGTTGCTTTCTCTTCAACACTGTATATGCTGACATCTTTATTTTTACTGTCTAAAACATATATATCTTGATATATAATAATGGTTATGTAGGCAGAAGGCTAGGAAATACAGTTTCTTTGCTTTCAAGTGAGACTCTTTTAAGGGAGAAATCGCCTTTGTTAGTTTTTACAACATCCAGAACAGGCACCTCACAGCAGAAATGAGAGAATTGGCTCCTGCCTGTAGGAACATATGTAATCTGACTGAGAAAATAAGGAGGAATGATGGTCATTTACTTGCTGGCAAAGGGACTATCCTTGGTCTGGGTCTCTAATGACTTGAATTAAATTCCTGCCCTGCAGCATATTTACTGGATGTTCTCGAGCAAATTATTCAATCTTTCTATTTCAGTTTTTCTCCATTAACATTTCCTTTTTCTGATCCTTGGCCTTACACACAGAGATCAAGTTGTTTGGGATAGGGCTTGTGCTTCAGCCTGTGTCTGTGCAGAACTCTGTATAGTAAATAAGACATTGAATTTGACAAACGTGAGGGAGGATGGGGAGAAGACAAATGCAATGAGAATAGGATTCTGCAGATACTGCGATTGTGTTTGCGTGTTGGACATTCCACGATATGTTGCCTGCCTGCCTGCCTGCCTTTAAGATAACCACTCATTTTGGGAACTAGAAAATACACTCCGTGATAAGTTGCTGCAAAAAATATATTCTTGGATTACGTAGCTCCCTTTTATCTTTCTTTTACTCCTTGGGTGCTCTGTGCTAGTTTCTGGCTGATATTACATGTGCACTCGAACTTAGGAGGGGGTGATCCCTGTGTATAGTAAATACTGGGCCTCAGAGGTACGTTTTGGATTTTAGCTTTCTGATGGGAGTTCTCGGGACGTGCTGAGGCACCAGAATCAAAATAGCACAATGATCACCGCCCTCCTCTGCCTTATTGCTTTCTCAAAAAATACTTTCCCCTCTTGAGGTGAGGTGTTACTTCATTCTCCCTTGCTAAAGGGCTATTTAGTAGGTAACTTGCTTGCTGCAATACTTTACTGGTTGCTGTCTTCTCTGGAAAACTAACCCTCTACTGGATATCCACTGTTTCCAATGTATTGCTGTTAGCAGGGTGTTTTCTTTTTTCTTTTCTCATCTTTTCTTTCTCTCTCTTTCTTAACTTCCAGTGCTCTGTATATATCAACAATACGTACCTTTCAGTTCTCATTTTCTTTTACCCACTGTCACCAAAACCCATATTGCATGATACCTAAGCATGGGGTGTGGTGAAGCGGCACTATTCCCAGCCTTGGTAGCTGGCAATTGTCCCCTTTTTACAGTTCTGATAATAAGAACAGATTAGCATGGGGAGTAGACTGCACACCGCTTTGTGTCGGTTTACTCTTATGTACCTCTGTTTTCCACGAGCCTTGCCAAGAGTTTCCTGGCCGTGGCCATGTCATTCACCGTTCTCCCCCTTCCCATCCCCACCCATTTCCTGACATCACTTTTATTTTAAGTCCCTCGGTAGTACTGGTCAACTTCTGTTGGGCATGCTCCACCCAGGGTCCCCAAGTGTTCTTCCGAATCCAGTTAATCTTTCTGACCAATGTGGATTTGTAGGCGGTGAATGCTTATGACATCTCCAAAGCTTTGTGTTGTGCTTTTTTTTTTTTTTTTTTTTTTTTTTTTTTTTTTTTTTTTTTAGGCATTTTTCCTAATGAACTGTGATTGAAATGACACATTTGAACAGTGTTCTCAAATCCTATAGCCTGGATATAATGGTGTTTGGTTTTAAAAATATATATAAAGCTTTTTGTAGGTTTTGGGTTCCTTCAGTATTCCTCTCCCCATCCCCTATCCTAAATAGTGTGGCGTAAATGGAATTCTCATTGTTTTAAAGGTGGTCTGCTTGTGGTTACTATCTCCATGACTTCTGCAGTGCTTTCTCTGTCAGGCCTCTGATGTGGAAGGTGCCTCATTCCAATACTAGAGTTGTTCAAGTGCATGCATTTGGTGTGTGACACCTGCAGTTATGCTGACAATCTTCACCCTCTCTCTCCCAGGCTTTCTATGCCAGTTACTAGCATAGAACTGGCCACTACTGTTGTCACCAGGACCCAGTGACCTGAGTTCTTATGACTTTCACATCAGTCATAGGGTGCTCTCTCATGTGCGACTGATTTCTAATCATATAAGTGAATATAGTTTGGACCTGATTTTCCTGTGGGTGCTAGGAATATCAAGAAATGTAACACTTCTTCCACAAAATAAATGCCTTCCCATCCTTCTGATCAGGCGAAGAATTTGCTGGGGTGTTCTGCAGTTGGAAATGGATGGATCCTATGGCATTGGATCTGGTTGTATTGTCCAGCACAGTGCATTTAATCCTGGAGCACCTATTGTCCACAACTCTTCCTTGTCTCCAAAGGGCCTCTTGCTCCTTTATCATCTTATCAGCTCCAAACAAGTTACCAATTAATGGTGAGAGATGAAGGAAGAAAATAGAATGGTTGGAGGCCAGGTATTGCAGACCAGGATACTTTTGCTATTGTGCGTCATGAAAGTATGCTTGTTTGAAGAGTTCTACAGGGTCTACCTTTGCCATCTCTCTTGTCTGTTGTACATATGTGAGGCTTTTATGAGAGAGACCACAAAGTAGTGAGGTCTGTGTTGTTAGTATACTGATGATATTCATCTGTCTCCTTCCCATCAGACCTGAGTTCAGTTTTTCTTTGTTCCCCTAATATCTGTCTGGAGCACCTGGCATAATAGTGTGGTATCAAAATGCTGGGAATAATGCTGAAGATTTGGTGGGAGATGACTTGTATAAACCCAGTTGGCTTTGGCGTGTCCTAGATAAGAAGGAAGTGAGGACTGTTGGCAGTGGAAGAAGTGTTGAAGAATCTGCAGGGTCATTTGAAGGAGGCCTGTTCCCACAGGTGAGGTCTTTGCCTGCCTGTAGAGTAGATCAATTTTGTTCTTTTGGTTTTATCCTCCATAGTGACCTGCAAAACATCCCTTTTCATCTTTGGTTTGCCAAGGTTTTGCTTCTCTTCTGTCAGACACAGTCACCACTCCCTTTTTCAAGACTAGCTGCAGCTAAATCTACCCCTGAATTATCATTCTTATTGCAGAACACAGCTGTCCACCTTTGAAAGCAGGGCATATTGGCTAGAGCATGTTATACCTGTCTTCTGTGCTTTACTTTGGCTGCCAAATTACTTCTGGGGGAGAAATGCAAGGTAGGGTTGTTCATGGTCGGCAAAGTGTTAGTACAAGGACAGTCTTTCCCACTGTCCCTATCCCAGATCCTGTGCTTAGAGATACTTCTGCTGTGTCCATTCCAAGATAAAAGCTCACAGAAGCTGGGCACGGAGTGTTCTCAGCAGTAGGCTCTCATTAGAAATCCATTTGAGGCCAGTTTTGACTGCATTTAAAAAGTGGCTGTGTCCTGCATAGGAATTTTGTGATTGCTGTCTACCCCCTCCTCTCCTTTGTCTTGTGGTGTCTGGCCCAATAAGTACAGATGGACATGAGAAAGGGAATACAGTACATGATCTCTGTTATGGTGGGAATGTCTCCTTGAAATTTAAATTGTCTCCTTGGTCTAAATGATGTAAAATGGGTCTGGATACCATGGTGATGGGCATACCTTTTTATCAATCTGTGTAATAGCAGTAGTCTCATCACACACACTCATGCTGAATAACCTTGAGAGCAACCTCTCTAGCTGCTCCATGAATGTTCACTTTAGAAGAGCAGTGTTTGCTCTAATAGGAGATTAGATTCCTGGCTACTGATGCAGGGAAGTGCAAGATGCAGATTCAAATCACGCTAGGAGGTAAGTCTATTTCCTTCACATCCTCGCAGGCAGGGAACAAGAGCATTTGGGTGACTCTGTGCTGGAGGCAACTGTACTGCTTCAGGTTTACTTGGGCCTTACTGCAAAGATGAACCCAGTGTAATCAGGAGCTCTGGAGAGGTCTCATCCCATACTCCTAGTGAAAAAGCTTTTGGACAGTTTGGAACACATCTTTCAAGAATCTGCTTTCTGGACCATCTCTCCCCTGTCCCCCTGTTCATGTCATGACTACAGTACTTGTCCAAGTGGTAAAATACGATAATGTAGGAAAGGGTATTTCTTTAGTAGCTGTAACGGGGGGCCTTCACGGGGCTGAGTTTCCTGTGGCCCGCCCACCTGTTTCTGGGCTAACCGCCCACCTTCTCACCTGCCATGCCTTGTTGTTAATTAATTTATTGATGTTAATTAAGCGGGAAGCTGCCCATTTCTTGCCCTGATGCCAGGGGCGCTATCTGCGGCTCTGTTCCTCCCCTACACCGCAGCCCAAACCTCGCAGATGGCATCCAGATGCTACCAACATCACCGGCCCCACATTGGGCCCCAGAACCCTGCTCTTTGAACCCCACCCAGATCCCTCCATTCAGGCAACCTATTCCGCCTTTATTCGGGGCTGCATAGCTCCCTGAGCTGCTTCCCCTTTGAGTGTGGTCCCCCCACCAGGACCTTTGGCTACTAGCCCTGGCCTACCTCCAGGCCAGTCAGAGCCCCAGGTCCTCAGCTCTGGACGTCCCTTGCGGTGGGCCCCCGGCCATTCGACCCTTCCTGTCCTGGCCCCAGCATGGGCCAGTCGGGGGTTGTCAAGACAGGTTTCTGAGTCTATGGCCCCACTCTCTCTCTATGGGGCCCACCTTCCAGACCCTACAAAAGGGGGTAACCCACCCAGTCGTGGGGGCTAGGGGTTAAGGCGCCCCGACCCGCCTTTCACCGGGGTGGTAACTGGCCTGGCATTTCCTGGGGGCTCCCACACCACTGAGAGCCCCACCAGGCCACCCACTCCCAGCAGGGTGCAGTTTTGGGTTATGCCCAGGACCAGGAGCCTCCTGACCATCCCCTACATCCTCCCTTACTTCCAGATGATACCAGCAGCCAGGTGATGTTGTTGCCTGGCCTCCAGCAGCAACAGTGCCCTGATTATATGGGCAGCCCTAGGTTCAAAATGGCTGCCCTCACTTGCCAGCTGCTGGCTTCAGGCCCTTGAAGTGGCAGGCACCTGCAGTGCCCTGCCACAGTAGCCTTCAACATGGTAAATCTGTAAGGTGGGAGGGTTGCTCTTGCTATCGGCTAATGATCTCTCCTCACCTCCTCTCATCTGTTCTGTTGTCTCTCCTCTCCTGCATACACTTCTCTGCTGCTTGATCATTTTCTTCTTTTGGTTCCCTTCTTCCTCATCTTCCTTGAGAAGCTGCCTGGCTTTATCAAGGTGCCCAGAACTAAAGGGCTTGGTCATCCTCTCCTCCAGCTCCCCTAAATAGATATGGGCTTTGTTGGGCCCTTTTCCCCATGCATGTTATACCTTTACTGGTGGCTGACAGTTTCAGTCAAACTTGTGGTTTTGGGTAGGGTTTAAGGGCAATACCTACTTCCTGTCTATCTTCTTCCTCACTGGAGGCAGCTAGTCTAGCTTCTTGTCCTTTTTCTCCAGCTGCTTTTACTGATTTCCCAGCTCTTTCTTGGCACTGGAGAACCTTGACATCTGTAGAAGCAGCTGGAAGCAAGATGGGAGAGCCAGCACTCTGTGACCAGCCAGCTCTCCACAAACCGCAGTTTGGGCACCAACAGCCGAGAAGGATTCTTCCCCTTTCAGTGTTTAATTCGGCAGGAAGGCCTTTATTGCTTATGATTAGTTTGTATCAGGAGCTCCCTGTTTCTCACCATACTGACAAGTATAGGCATTTATGCTGATCTGTGCAGATCTCACAGAAGTAAATCTCACATGCAAAGCGCCTACAGTGATGCTAAAGTCCCCTGACTGATCAGAAGAATGAATGCTTTTAAAAGTTTGTAGGGGAAGAGGTTGTTAAACCAGTTTTAGTCCCCTTCTGATTTTGTTTTGTTTTGTTTTTTTTGTTTTGGCCCTGGTTCTTTAACCTGCCTGCATTTTCTAATGGCTTGGAGAAGCCGTCACCATTAACCAGTCGTTGGCCTTTATCAAATGATCATTGCCCAATTGTGCCACTAATTCATTTTGTCTCACTAAGGACCAAGCAGAAATAATTTGTCTCCTCCCCTTCATTTACTGCCTGATGGAGATGTAAGCCTCCTTCTCTAAAGCAGCAGTTCCTGATCTGTGGTACGCGTACCACTAGTGGTACACGTTAACAGATTTATTATAATTACTTTATATGGCAAAAATTTGCTGGTGGTACTTAATGTTGTATCGTTTTAAATTGGTGGTGCATAATCTGTCACAGTTTGCGACTGCTGTAAAGGAAAGTGACTTGATAGCCTTCAGATGAACAAACAAATTTTCTCATCCCATAATGACTATCCTTTCGTTCTCCTGCAGTCCTTGAGCATAAAGGGATGGGCCTTGCAAAACCACCGAAGGGAAGAAAGGTGCAGGAAACTTGCTGCTTCTCCTAAATCTGCCTTACATTATAGCACTGAAATCAGCAGGATGGTGAAGATGTGTCCCTGAATGAAAGCCTGTAAGTCAGGTTGCCATCAAAAGCCTTCCAGCGTGTGTTACAGGATGCAAAATGCTTGGCAAATAGTATAATTGTTTAATTGAAATCACTTATAGACAACACTCTGCTAGAATGTTTCTCCTCACAACCATGTGAATATGCCTGTACACTTCACCGATGCAAAATAACCCTGTGGAAGCCAAGCAGTTGAGAGTTATTGCAAAGTACAGTGACTGTTTTGTTTTATAGGTGGTTACCTCCACTTTCTTAGGCGATTACAGTTGTCAGTCATGTGATGGAGGCTGCATAACAAGGCAGTAGGTACAAAGATGCCTTGATTTTTGCTTTAAAACATATATATTGAAGGGATTAAAAAAAAAAGATTAGGGGACAGTGTTCTAATAGGGACTTTAATGCAACCTCCCATTTTACATTTGCCATCAACTGCAAGGAAAAGCTTGCAGAAGCTTCTCTTGGCAATGAAATGTCTAACTCCCTGATTTGCAAGAGTAAACAGCTGGTGGAAACTGTTTCTTGAAATGCCATTATTTGCACCCACAAAATTACAGCTTGTTGATGCAAAATGGGGAAGCCGGTTTTTAAAAGTGTGGCAATGCAAGAAAGTTCAGGCTTCAAACCATTATCTTTGATAAGATTGAACCATGGCCAATGTGGTTCCCATTTTCAAAAAAGGGAGGAAGAAGGACCCAGGAAACTATAGGCCTGTTAGTCTTACCTCGGTCCTGGGTAAGCTTTTTGAGAGAATTATCCTGGCGCATGTCCACCAGGGGCCAGCAGGGGAGGTTATGCTTAGGGGCAACCAACACGGGTTCATTAGAGGCAGGTCCTGTCAGAACAACCTGGTGGCCTTCTATGGCCAGGTCACAAAATCCTTGGACGCAGGTGTCACGGTGGACATAGTTTTTCTGGACTTTAGGAAGGCCTTGTCTCTCACCCCATCCTCATTAAAAAACTAGGAGACTGTGGCATCAATACCTACACAGTGAGATGGGTCACCTAGTTGGCTAGAGGGCTGCATGCAGAGAGTGGTGGTGGACGGGTCATTTTTGACCTGGAGGGATGTGGGCAGTGGGATCCCCCAGGGCTCGGTCCTCGGACCCACACTGTTCAACATCTTCATCAGCGACTTGGACAAGGGGGTAAAAAGCACCCTGTTCAAATTCACAGATAACACTAAGATGTGGGAAGAAGTGGGCACACTAGAAGGGAGGAATAGGCTGCAATCGGACCTAGACAGGTTACAGAGGTGGCCAGATGAGAACAGGATGGGTTTCAACACTGACAAGTGCAAGGTGCTGCACCTGGGGAGGAAGAACCAGCAGCATACCTACAGGCTGGGAAAGTCCTTTCTTGTCAGTGCAGAGGCAGAAAAGGATCTTGGAGTCATTATTGATGCCAAAATGAACATGGGCCGACAGTGTGGGGACGCAGTCAGGAAGGCCAACCACACCTTGTCATGCATCCACAGATGCATCTCGAGCAGGTCCAAGAAGGTGACACTGGTCAGGCCGCAGTTAGAGTACTGCATCCAGTTCTGGGCGCCACGCTAAAGGAGGGATGTGGCCAGCATCAAGAGGGTCCAGAGGAGGGCCACCCGCATGATCAGGGGGCAGCAGGGCAGGCCGTACGAGGAGAGGCTAAGGGACCTGAACCTGTTCAGCCTCCACAAGAGAAGGCTGAGGGGGGATCTAGTGGCCTGTTACAAACTAGTCAGAGGGGACCAGCAGGCACGGGGGAGTCCCTGTTCCCCCAAGCACTACCAGGAGTGACTAGAAATAATGGTCACAAGCTGGCAGAGGGTAGATTCAGGCTAGACTTCAGGAGGCGCTATTTCACTGTCAGGGTGGCTAGGATCTGGAACCAACTTCCAAGCAAAGTGGTGCTGGCTCCTACCCCGGGGGTCTTTAAGAGGAGGCTGGATAAACACCTAGCCGGGGTCGTTTGACCCCAGTGCTCTTTCCTGCCATGGCAGGGGGTAGGACTTGATGATCTGCTCAGGTCCCTTCCGACCCTACCTACTATGAAACTATGGTAGGAGAGAGCACTGGGCAATCTCTCTGCACCATAGAGCTGTGTGTATACACACACCCACACACACCACTTCTGTCAGGGGTTAAAGTCCACTGTAAAACAAATATCATAAGAAAGTAGCCCAGATATTTTTTTTTTTTCTCATCCCTAAACCTTTTCTGTAAAAGAGAAGCTCTCACATTTTCCATTCCTAATTCAAGAGCTGAAGCAATCACTGAGGCCAGGTATCATATTACAACAGAAAGAGTGAAGACATTTGCTTGCAGCTTCATCTGCACACAGTGCAGCTACACAGCCATTTTTGTCAGCCCCAGAGTCCACATACAAATGATGAAAGGAAAATAGCGCATCTTCCCTCTAAGTCTGCCCTTGGGAAGCCTGGGATCTGAGCTGGAAGTTCACACCAGACTTCCATGGAGTTTTGAGACCCAGCACAATGGCAGCGTGTGAGTGCGTGCGTGTGCGGGGGGCCAGCTTTTTTTTTTCATTTTCATGGGCAGTGCACTGCTTTCTAGAGTCAATGCTTCTGCAGCATTCAGACTACCAATAAGAGTACATTTGGTAAGTAAAAATAATCAGTTGAAATATTTTGACCTGGTAATGTGTGTAGTTTGAAGCAAGTCAGTTGGTCTGTAATACTATTCATTTTTTAAATCAGCCAGCTATGTTGCATGCCCTTCATAGTGCTGGACGGTTTCTCGGGGGCATTGTTAGAATATCTGTTTTGGAGGGGGAGGGCCACCAATCTTGATCTGAATGTATCTGCTGAAGCTCTCATTCTGGGCCCCATATTTGTCATGCTGTAGACACGAACTTGAATGGGAGTGCACCTGTGTAAGAGAAGGCAAAAATATCTGATTCTGCATCTCCTACTCTCCTCTTCCTCTTCTCTGAGAAAGCGCGTATTTTCTTTTCTTTTTTTTGTCTAGCTAAACTTTATTTCCTTTTTGTTCTTCCTTTTTTTTTTTTCTATTGAACCTTTTATCTTATTCTTAACTTCACCATGTTTTCTCTTTCACTCTATTCACCTCTCATCTCTTCTCAAATCCTTCTCCTGGTAGGTTTACCTTACCTTCATTTTCATCTCTTCTGCCTCCTCTTGGTCTTCCCTCCACAATCTGGCTCTTTGCAACCCTCCCTTTCCTCTGTATTATTCCTCTACTGGTGGCTGTATTGAAAGACTAATAGCTTTCCCTGGATTGCAGTGTTCTTGTAGGGAATGCAGAGCTCGCTACAGACCTGAATCTTTTCCCTCTGTACTTTGCTTTGACGGAGGTGATGGCAAAGTCCTCTTTCTGTGTATAGGTGGGTGAAGGGAAAAGAATATGTAATACAGCCATGACAGCTTTGATAAGAGCAGACTGGTAAGGTCTAGCTACTTATCTATGTGTATTGTATACAGCTTACATTATTTCTGCAAGTGGGCATTCTCTGCACAACTGAATTTGCTGCTAGATGTATTATGGGAACCCAGTGAAGATTTTCTGGAAGGGTTCTAGGACCCAAAGTTAATTAACTAATTGTTAAGTGACCCTTAGCCTTGGGGTCAAGACCCTCAATGACTTGGAAAGGAGTTTGGTTGTTTTCACAAGAAATGATGTCAGAATTGCTGCTTTTTCTTAATGAAAGTTCAAATTAATGTAAAATATTAGAGGCCCCAAAAGCCATAAGACTCATGGCCTGGTGCCCCAGAGGCCAACCCTGTGCACTGCTAGGTTCCCAGGGGGGATTCAGATCTAAAACTGCATGTTTTAATGTCATGCTCTGTTGGTGCTTAGTTGCATGCTTCTTATGTGGCAGTCATTAGCATGTCCCTACGCTACCGTGGTTCACCATGCCTGACCTGTGTATTGAGATGCTTTATAAACCACATTTACCTTGAATATGAAATAAGCATGCATAATGTGTATAAAAATGTAATCTTGATGATTTGGACAGGTTTTTTTGGCTCTTACCTCATCTGCCTTTACTTCTCTTTAGAGTAACAGAGACCTGTTTTATGTATGTACTGGACGTGCAATATGTAGTATGCACAAACTCTAAGTCACAAAAAATGAAGATTGTACTTGAGCTGCCTTTTTTTTTTTTTTTTCTGAGAGACCCTGGCTGCTAGTGTGGTCAAGGGCTGAATGAAGCATACAGCACTCCCCAGAAGAAAAATCAAGGGTAAGGTGGCATTATGTCCTCCAGGACTAATTGGATAGATTTGTATCTGTATCTGGATTGAAGTAGGAACAGATTGGACCTCTCACCTACCTTTAGTCTTTAGTGGAATGGATTAAAGTTTGGAGAAGTTTGATAAACTTGCTTAAGTGTGCGTTTGTGTTTATCTTTATGCATATCTGTAGTCCCTAATTCCTAGTGGCAGCAATGGTGATTAAATACCAAGTAGAGGGGCTGCTGTGGGACCTGTGGTCTGAGTGAAATCCAAGAAATACCAGAAAGCCCATGAGAGAATCTCTTATTGGGAAACTTCCATTATAGCCTGGCAGAGAATAATCTTTAGCAAAGAATATGTTGAGGATGGGTCTCTTACTAAGAGTTATGCTGCAATGAAACAGAAGTTACAGGCATATGACATTCAGAATGTCCTATTTAAATGACTGTTATGGTCCCTTTTGGCCCATCTATGACTGATGTAGGAAGGTCAGGCTGTGACATGTCTGTACAATGAAGGGAAGCACAAATGGTCTTCCCACTTTATATCCACATCCCTATTCCATTGCAGCCCCTTTTGTTCTGTAGAGTATGAGGCTCTCCCCCCTCCCATATGATCCTGAGGTCTAGAAGAGGTGGAACCATGACCCTTATACACTGGACTATCGGGGGAAGAACTGTATCTTAGATACATGGGCTACGTTGTGTTTCCCTTTATGTTCCTAGATGGCACACAAGCAGTTGCATAGCTGCAGTTTTTGGCACTTCCGCAAAGTTTGTGATTCAGTTCCGTGTATGAGCCAGCATATGCTCACTGAGCATGCTTGCTAGGGCTGCTTAGTGGCTAGGTATCTGCATGGCAAAACATGTGTAGGTCCTAATGTTTTAGGCACAGAAAAATCTGGAGTAGTTAGTAGTGAGAAGGAGTAAGGCCTTCCCACCATTTACCCAACAGCTTAGTGGTTAGGCACTTGCCCAGGGGCCGGAGACCCAGGTTCTAGCTCTATCCCACCCAAAGGGTGAGAATCTGTAACTCCTGTTTCCTCGCCAAGTGCTGTAGCCCTCCTCTTGAAGTAGGTCCCCCAGACAGCCAGGAGAGATAGAGATGCATGGGCCAGTTTTGCAAGTAGGACTCAAGAAGGACCTGGGCACTGTCTAGCCCATGGCCTTAGTGGTTACAGCCCCTTTCCTGGGAAATGATGATACAGGTTCAGACCTCCTCTGGGTCAAGAAGAGTTTTAGATCTTAGGGCTCCTGCTTCCTAGGCAAGTGCTTATCTATTGGGTGAAGAGGTGGCAGGGACAACTTCCTCCTCCTCACTGCTGCTAGCAGATACACTTGAAAGGTAAGTTTTAATTCACCACAGGACAAAACAGAATTCCAAACTACCTGTATTTACAAGAACTGCAGTTATACAGCTGTATGCATTTCTTTAGGGCCATAAAACAATATTATTTAGCCCTCCACCCCCCATCCTTTGCTCTTTTCCTAGGCATTGCTGCTGTGCAAGAGTCCAGGGCAATGACTAAAAGATAGTTTGGTCCCCGACTGGTGAATGGAGCTGGTATTGTGAGGTTCATGGTTTATTTCCCTGCTATTTCAGTATCCAGGCGTGCTCAGTTTACAAGAAAATAGCCCTACCCTAAGCATTTAGAGCAGGGACGGGCAATTATTTTGGGCGGAGGGCCACTTACTGAGTTTTGGCAAACAATCAAGGGCCGCATGACAGGCCGTCAGGGGCAGATAAATATTTTCCAAATTTTTAGGGGCCCCGCAGGCCAGATAGAATGGCCTGGCGGGCTGCATCCGGCCCATGGGCCACATTTTGGCCACCCCTGATTTAGAGAATCACTATTCTGCCAAGTGGCAATGGTGATTTCAAACTGCCAGCCCTTACATGTTCACCATAGGCTCTGAAAGCCATAGTAAGCTCATTCTCTTGCCAAATCTGTCCTCCATTGTGTCTTGTTTCTATTGGGGTATATAATAAAGGCAAGATAAGGCACTTGAGTAGAGTTGGCAAAGTCTGTTGATGATGTATATTCATTATAGTGTCCAGCTTATTCTTCTATAGCTGTCTTGGCTGGGCAGCGATAGTAAAAAGCCTACCATTGTTGAAGTGATCAGATATGACACATGCAGCAGACCCATCTGTTGAGTAAGAGGGTGCCATTCTTCCATAGTCACTTTTCCATGGCAGAACTGTGTGGGGTTTTTTTGGTTTAGAATTAAAAAAACATTTTTGTGCATTATTCTGACATGGCTCCCAGAACATTGTTTACTTAAGACACCTTTAAAACAACAGCACTGTGGTCACAGTCTTACTGTCACAAACAGCCATTATTAGTCTGTGCTCATCAAGAAATTATAAAGAACACACAGTGCCTGGACTTGGTCTGGGGGAGTAGTTCTGAAACAAACTGCTGAGATTTATCTGGGGTTTAGTTTAGCTCTCTGCAATTTAATGTGTGTGTATGCATACATATGTACACACATGTGTGTGCGCGCACACACACACACACACACACACACACACACACACATACATATATATATATATATATAATTTAAATCTCTAGACAATAGTTCACTGGGTTGCAGGGAACAAAGCCCTCTAATGAGTAGTCCATTGTTTGCACACATTTGAGTCAGTGTTTCTTAGTTGAAATAATGCCATGAAACATGGCTTGCAACTTTGACTCCCCTCTCTCCTCCCCACTTTGCCCTCCCCTCTACAATAGCATTGTTGCTAAATCCTGATGCAGTTTCTCTACAGTTTCCAAACTCCCTTCATTCCTCTCTATTCCCTCTGCTAAACTTCACATCCAAACTTGATCATCTCTTGCTTCCACTAGCACAACCTCCCCCATCTCTGGCCTCTCAGACTCTCTCACCTCGGCCCCTTTTTAATCCATCCACAGCACTGCTGCAAAAATCATCTCTTGTTTCCTGATGCTCTAATCATGTCTAGCCCCTCTTCAAATCCTTTCACTGGCTTTACCTCTCCTTACATGCAGCCTTGAGCTGCATGCTCTGGCCTTCAAGCCCCTGCCCTGCTTAGCCCCTGCCTACCTCAGTTCTCAATGGTTTGCTTGCTCCTTTTGCTTGCTCCTTTTGGTGTGCACAATGCACCTCTCGCTGCTCTGCACCTTCTTCCACGTGACCTCAGAGTCCAGAGTCTTTGATCTGGGTTAACATTGGATATTTCCTTGTAGTAGGAGGCCTGTAAAATTCTTGTACTCCCCTCAGTGAGGTGTTAAAATAAACTCAAATAATCAATCAAACACAAACGTGTGGGAATACTCTTGTACAGTATTGCATCTCTGTCTCTCTAGATTATAAACTCTCTGTCACAGAAACTTTGGCCTCCTATTTGTCTGAAAAGTGCCTGCTGATTGCATGTCTTCCCCTCTGCATAAATAAACTCAAGTGCAGTCTGTTGCTGCATTAGAGTTTGTTTCTGCATGTTAACACTGAGGAGGAGGCCCTTTCCACTGTTGTCTGGGTCTCTTAGCTGTTTGTCTGCATGGCTTGTTTAGCAATCTCTTGACCTGAAACATACCGCTATGGGACCACATTCCCCTTCTTTGCAACCCTGATTTATAGATAACTAGATAAGAGAGTTCTTGGCTGCCCTATTTGAGAACTATTCTGTTACAGGAAAGCTCACCTAACAAACACCCGATAAGGGAACAGTTCCATCCAGTTCAAAAGCCTTCTGGCTTTTCTCTTAAAAAATGCTTTCCCTTTGAACACCAGCGCCCTCAAATTCTTCCTTGAGGGACACAGTTAGCACCCATTCCTTCAGCAGCCGCTTAGATGCAGAACTGGTACAGTTCCCCTATGCAGAGGAGGCAAGGAAGAGCTGGGTATTCTGGCCCCCCTGGTGTAGCACACACTTACCACATAGTGCAGGTTACAACTCTAGTGCAGCAGTGCCCAAACTCTGAGAGACTGCACATCATCTGTTTAAAATGATACAACCTTAAGTACCACCAGCAAATTTTTGTCATATAAAGTAATTTATGATAATTATGGTAATGCGTACCACTGAGAGGTTGTCTACGTACTGCTGGTGGTACACGTACCGGATTGGGAACCGCTGCTCTAGGGTTTCCCTGAGCAGATGAGCAGATTGGGATAGGCCATCTACTGGGTGGTGAGGATAACACCCCACAGATTCCCCATGTAGAAGCTACAGAGCAGTGGGCTGAGCAATCGGGAGACGAGTTTAGATCTTCTGTCTCAACTCCTGTCCTTCTTGCCCATGAAGATGCAGTGGGACCAAGACAGACTTCTGCTGCTGCCTAGTTGTTGCGTCCCTTCATGTGATAACCTTTGACAATGGTTGTCCCACAACATTCTAGCACTGTTATGGAGATGCCTAGTCGGATATGAGATCCTGGTTTTGGACAGAAGTCTGGCCTTACACATGTGGGTGTAACTTAAACACTCTACAGACATGTCTATTGCCTGGCTCCCTACCTCTGGCAACAAGAGTTGCTCTAAGAAGCTGTGCAAAATTGGCAACAAACCGCAAGGGAATGAAGGATGCTTTGATCCATGCCAAAGAAAATCCCATAAAAGATGCTGAAAATTATCTGTCAAATTTTCCCACCTTGCATTTGCCAGGAAACTAATTTTGTTGTGCCCATCAGATGTTTAGAGTGGGAGGGGGTAGGAGTGAGAGAGAGAAAGAGGGCTATTTAAACAAATACGCTACCTGTCAAAGAAATCAAGCTGCACATGCCATAAATTTGTTGTTTATACCAGATTGTCAACATGGGGTTCCAGGATCACGTCTGGTGAGTTAATAGTATGCCCTGGGATAGCTCATAGCAGTGCTGATCATAGTGTCACCAAATAATGGCCAGTTGGGGAAAATATATTTAAGAAAAAAATTGTCTTTTCAGAAGGCACTTGCACTGATGGAAGAAAAGCCCCAACTTGTGGCATTAACCCTCACACCACTGATTTCACAGGCTGGTTATGAAACCACACTCTGGGTGGGCCTGGGAGCAAAGGGAACTATACAAATGCACCAGGCTTGTGTAGCACATTCCACATCTAGCACCCATTTAAATTGGCATGAAACATTTGTCATTCCTAAGGGGGCTACCCTTGTCCCTGTCATAATGTCAGATAATCATCCCAGATGGAGTTCCCAGTCTTCCCAGGATAAACTGGCTATGCATCCTTGATTTTGGTTTTTCATCTGCATAACCTAACTTGAGACTTTCTTTTCTTTGCTTGGGTTGTGGCATATTTGTATTGCAAGGAAAGCTTGTGCACTAGTGTTAAATTGAAGACCCATTTATTTTATCTTGAAGGTCTATGCAGTTTAACTTTTGATTCCTGTTCCACTCTTGTGCAGCATGGGTGGAGCAAAAGGATACCTTGTTTTTGTTTCTTTCACTTGCATCACAGGATCACTTTCCAGCTGAGTCCCTTATTATGCTTGGTACCTCCTCCTCCCCCCACTCCTGAGCCTGAGGGCACATCTCCATGTGCACTTTAATATGTGTTAGTCTATTTTAATTTGCATTAAAGCATCACTAAAAATGTGTTGGTTTTTTTTTTTATTTAATGCACATTAGAATAGGTTAACACGCACTAAGTGACACTTAAAAAGCGTGCTCTTTAGTTATTGGGTATTAAGCCAAGCTAATGCTCAGTTCACAGCAGAGGGCATTTATACACATACATTTGTCTGCTCTGACATGCCAGAAATCCAGTGCATCGGAGCAGACTCGATTAATCCAGTGCATCGGAGCATCGATTAATCGAGTCTGCTCCGCATACGAGCTGATTCTCTGGCGCTGCGTCATGCATTTGTATAAATGGCAAAATGTGCATTGGTGCTGAGAAAATGGAGATGGTGTGCTTTTGAACTTAAACACCTTTGAGTGTTTTGGGCGAAAAGCACACTGTTGCCATTTTTCTCATGTTGATGTGCATTTCACCATTTATACAAATGCATGTGACGCAGCACTGGGTGCTTTTAAAAGCACCTGGTGCTGTGGCACAAACATGTATAAATACCCAGAAGTACTAGATTTAATGTGCTTTAGTTAATGGACATTAATGCATGTGTAGACACGCCTTGAGTATGCTGTGCTTTCAGCCTGGTCTTTTACTCTCTCCTGAATATATATTTTTCTACAAGGCCTATAAAAATGTTGGTAGCATTAGAATTATGTTGTAGCTGTGATGGCTGAGAAATTATATGCAAGGAGCAAGGACTTCTTTGGGTAATATCTTTTATTGGACCAAGCGCATAGTTGGGGTAAAGTTAAGACAAGCTTTCAAATGCAAGACATTCATTTGTCTTCAGGTCTTGCATTTGAAAGCTTGTCTTAACTCTATCTCAACTATGCATGTGATCCAATAAAAAATATCACCCAAATAAGTCCTCGCCTCACATTAATTACAACATTTTAATAGAGACTTTGTTTCTTGTTACCCATTCAGTACTCCACCCTTTGCTAGTATGTAATATTTCTAGATCATACATTCTTTGAGGTGGAGACTTGGGTTTCTCATCTGTATTGCGCCTAGCTAAATTAAAGAAAACAAGAGTGGGGAGGAAATCCCAGAGAGATTGAGGTAACATAAAATTAACCTTGCTCAGATAGATACCAAATTAATGCTGTTGTCCAAAGCAAATGGATTTGGGAACAAGCATCATCACTTTTATACCAGTTGTTTATTTGTTTCTGTGACATGCAGTGGAGAGCTAAAATGTTCTGCAGGTTCTTAGTGGAGGCTTGCTTCATAGCAAGAGGCAGCAGCATGTGAGACTGCTTATCACAGTGCCTGCTGTAAATGCATGCATAAATGGGGGAGAGGAGAAAACCCTGCAAAAATTTAAGTATAATATAGCTCCACTGGTGCATGAATTTTTCCAATGGATGGCTCAGATGATTGATAATAGCATCCAGAGCTTGGCCATCCCTAGGCTTGCTGGTTCAGATGCAGCCCAGGGGTCAGCTCGCTGATGTGCATAAAATGAGTTGTTGGTCTCAAGTCTTTTCCAAGTGGACAGCTGTCTACACCACTAAAGGCCACCATCACAATTGGCAAACTTATTGCAAGACTCAGCTGAGGTGCTGTCAGCTTGCATGGCAGGGAGACCACATTAATAATATTTAGCCCTGAAACAGCATTTTTCATCTTCAAAGTGCCTCACAAGCCTTAATCCATGTGCTCTTGTGCAGTGGGTAAGTATATATCCTGGTTTTGCAGATGGAGGAGGAGAGAGGCTAGGAAACAAAGTGCCACATTTTTTTAGCCGGTTGTACCAGTAGTGTAAATCCTTACATGGACTCTTTGCTTGAGGAGCAAGCAGGAGAGGGGCATAAAAAGGGGGTGAGGGAGTATGCCCAGGATGCAGTTCAGGTGTGCCACAAGTAGGCACAGTATGAAACATCTGGATAGAAATGAGTTATGCAAAGATGCATCTTGTCCTAGTAACCCCCCTGATCCCAGATTTCAAGGCAGCGATTTAATACAGCAATCTGAAATGTTGTGAACAGCTTTTGCTGTTTCCGAATTAAGTCAAGAAATAAGGGTCCTATCCATTGAAGAAAAGTGAGAGCCTGTGTGTAAGCTATGGTGTAAGGGGGATGTCAATTTACCCAGTTCCTCTCCTGTTCATTTCACAGCTTATCACGTTCAGCCTACAACTTGGTAAAAACGTGGTTTCATCCACAGTTGCCCAGTAATACAATGAAAGTCTGACCTACAAGTAGCCTTAGAAAGGAAAGGGCAGTTCAGCTGGGTGACACTATTGCACATGCAGCGGTTATCTCTGTATATCTACAAGTTTTCTGAACACTTTTTTTCAGTCTTCCTCAATGCCAATGTAAATCTCTGAAAACCAATGCCTGCTTTCTCTCTCCCCCCCCCCCCCCCCCCCCCGAAAAAAAAAGTGGTCTTCAGCATGGAAGATGACACCGAAGCCAGGATTACAATTTAGTGAGTTCCTGGCCACCAAGTGTGCGTTCAGACTGCTAGCCCACTGGCTCTCAGACTTAGGTTTGAGGCACCCCTCAGAAAATGCTAGGTCTTTGTTTTTCACTTATTTTGTTGATTATGGAAAAATAATAGCATTTTTTCTATTGCAAACAACTCAGAAAGATTACAACAGGTCAGAATTTTTTTAACCCTGTGGATTCTTTTTTTTTTTTAATTTTAATTATTGGGTTCATCTTGTGAATCATGTTTGCACACCTAACAGTGCTAACATTACGTGGCATCCTGTGGCACACCTGAAAGCATCTTGAGGCACCCCAGGGTACCATGACCCCCTGGTTGAGAATCACTGCACTAGCCTTGTGCTTCTTGTAGATGCTCTTTAACTTGGGCTATGTGATGACACTTGTACTGCCGCTGTACCTGACTTGTCTGCTACTCTTGTAAGCAGTAAAGTCAATTTTGTCTTGAACAGCAGCTGAGAAATATACCCTGTTCCGGGGAGAAAAAAACAAGTTTCATTTTTACTCATTACTCTGTTTTAGTCAGCAAGTTGTGGCTTTATTATGGCACCATTTCACACAACCTTCCTTCAGCCTTACAAGCCTTACGCCCTGAAGGCGGAGTGTCTGCGTGCTCTCTGGACAGAAAGCATCTTCCCGAACATTAAAGGACGTTGAGTCAACTTCACACTACAGATATGTCACCTATTTTTAAATTTACAAAATGTTAATGCCAAAAAATTGGAAAAGGGGGGGGGGAATTTAATAAACCTTTTACAACTTAATCTTCTATTCAGTGTTTGTATAACTGTAAATTACCTGCTACTTAATACCAGTATTTTTGATAACTCTCCAGAGCCAATACACTGAAAACCTTCAACCCTAGTGGGTATTTGTACTACAGCATATTTAACAGCCGTGACAACAATTCAAGAATTGTATAGCAGTCTCCCCTCCCTGTCTGAGTGTTACAGGCACCAGAGTGTCTCCATTGGAAAACCCCTAAACATACAGTTTCAGCCAAAACTGGTTTAATGATAGTCTACCAGAGCTTGACAGGACTTTGAAAAAAAGGCTTTATTTTCTCCTGCTCCCTCTCCCCCCCCCCTTTTTTTTTTTAACTTCTCCCCTTCCTTTGAAAAGCTGCCACTGTAAAATACGAGGCAAATTAAAAAATAAATTGCTTTAAATTGCTTAACAGGCTTGATGAGACAAAGACTGGTGTGTTGGAGTGGCTGCAGGGAGCTCTGCGGCTGCTTTTGTATGATTTCAGAGGTGAATTTAGATGGCTGGAAGATAGATGGGTGCCAGATGCAGTCTGACATAGATTCAGGCAGCTGCTCCTGTGCTAGGTTTCATTAGCTTGTGAGCTAGCCAGCAGAAGAACTCCGGGGAGGCCTCCGAATGACAGCAAGAACAGTGAAACAATACAATATTCGCTAAGTGATTTAATCTAGGAGATTAAATGACACCCAGTCATTTTTAGACTTTAAAACCAACATGGTATAAAGCTGTTAATGGGGTGAAATCCAGCCAGGTCCTTGTCACGTATATTTAAATTGTAAATGATTTTCTGTGGGGTGGTGGATTCTGTGTCGAGTCAGTTTGTACCTCTGCACCCTTTGTTTTTTCCTTGTAATTTTATAATATTTCTTGTTACAGTTCAGAAGACATTGCCCCCCCCAGTTCTGCTTCAACTGAACTACTCACCTGCTTGTTTTAAGCATGTGCACAAGTGTTTACACACAACAGCCCTAATCTTGTAAAGAAAATCTCTTTTAAATATAAGATGTGACAAGAGCCTTTTACAAAGTCAGGTAGTCACAAGTGCTTATCCTTTTTCTTTTCTTTTCTTTTTTTTAAAGAAGTAAATAACTTTCACCGCAAGGGATTAGTTATTAGAAACACTGATTGCAGCCTAGCGGTCTATGTGATGCTCCAGTATTCAGAAGCCTATAGAGGGCTCAGCACTACATCACCCTGGATGCTGCCATGTTTGGCCCTGGGTGTAAAAATAATTATTTTAGGGGTGTAGGTTGTAGCCGTGTTGGTCTAAGGACATAGGCAGACAAGGTTCTTTGGGTAAATCCGATATTTTTTTTTATTAGAACAATTCAAATATGATTCTTTTGTACATTTCTGATGATTGTAACAAATAGGCTTCATTTGAAACGGGGAGATGGGGCTCTGCTGGTTTCTTATTTTTTGGACTGGAGGTTATCTTTTTGTTTGTTTATTCCATATTCCTTTCACATTTATTTCTGTTCCACAGATGGGCTACCTCTCTGCCTGCAGTATAGAGCTGTTATATAACTGCTGTAACTCTTTAGGAGCCATTCCAATTTGCTCAGCTAGAAAGCAAGATTAACCAAATGCACAGGTTATTATTATTTTTTTTTAATTAATATACAAGGAGATGGTATATAGTTTCTCTTACAGGCGCTAACATTATTTATTTGTGAATGTTACACTTCTGTATCTTGATTGCTTGGATAAGTACCACTTAGTCTCTGTGCATGACTTCAATTAAGTTGCTTTCTATATTGAGAAAGTATGCCTTTATTTAGCTGGGTAAAGATATCTCCCTTACATCAGTTTGTTCACCAGTATGTTGTGACCTAATCAAGTAGGGATGCAAATTATTTAATGAAGAGTAATTACCAAAATAAATAAATACATAAATTTTTAAAATAGTCACTAGTAAGTTGGCTAATTAGACTCCATTTTGAAAGTGGCAGATCAGCAGACGGGAGGGAGCTTGACTTTCCTTGTCGATTCAGGGTGAAGGAACATGCACAGTTCAGGACCGCAGAACACTGGGCTACAATCTTCTCCATGCCTCTGTGCAAACTCGACTCCCATTCATGTGAATGGGGTATGCACGTGCATGGAGAGAAGAATAGACTCCATTGTGGTGCAATATTCGTAGTGCTTTGCTTAGCAATAAGCTTTGACATTCCCTATTCAGAAATCTTTGCTGAAAATGTTGTGGCAACAGTTTGAATGGGTTTGAGGCTGCATGCGCCTTTGGGGTTAGTCCTCACTAATGATTGAACTGATTTTTGGTGGTTTGTCACTTGAGAAGTCTCTCGCAGCTTGGTTAGACCCTGGGCAAGACAATGCAAAGTTTGGCAGGGGTGCCGGGGGGGAGGGGAGAATTTGTTTTATCTCTACTGGGAATAACTTATGACACTGACTGAGCGCTTCTTTTTCTCTGCCTGGGCAGTTCTTGTGGGCACAGACTGATGATCCTGCCATATTTAGCTAAGCACTGAGGCATCTCCTTCATTCTCCAGAGGAGCCCAGTTGAGAACTGTAAGCCCCATTATTAGGGAAATAGGGGGCTAATCAACACTGCCCCACTTTGTCAGCCCAACCAAGGGAGGCTGAACAGAGGCTTGTTTTGATTTTTCTGATCTCTAACACTTGAGGAAGGAGGGGGAGAGAGGGAAAGGAAAATCCCCATGAATTAACATTATTTCCCTGGTGGGTTTTGCTGCCATCTTATCTAATTACAACTGCTGTTTTCCAGATCGCATTGTAAGCCTCAGCACAAAGAGGTCTTCCACTTTACCTCCTTGAGTAAATTAAATAACAAAGACTCCTTAGGCTGGGCTGATAGCACAATGCATTACCACACCAGAGAGCAACAGCTCCCATACCTTGACACAGGAAGAGCTAAAATAATGAGGAAGCAATGTTGTTTAGTTCCTAAGGGCACTATCCACAATTTGGGCCACTTTAAGAGTGTCTCCCAATGAGTCTCTGTGTGCATAACAGTCACGCAGTACAAGGGAGGGCTCTCACAGAGCCTGCAGGGTGGACTACACGGAGTAAAGCAAGTGAGAGACATGATCCTTGTCCTGAGCATCTTTAAAATCTGGTTTATAGACACAGAAGGATGGACCGTATGACAAGGCTCTGGAATACTAGACAAGTCTGAGCTTCACTGCCAATTCCGCTACAGGCTTGTGTGGCTGAAGGCAAGTCAGCTAATTTCTCTGTATTTTCATTCCCCTGCCTGTAAAACAAGGCTAACATGTCCTGTTGTCTCTTGGGAAATGGCCTATTTGCTTCTGTGTTTGTTCAGGGCCTGGTGCAGTTATTCCCAGTTGTTGTGGGGGTTATTGTTCTACTGCTATTGCTGCCATTTTCTGAAGCCACCTTGGCCTAAGCAGCATTTGCAGAGCCCAGAGCATGTCAGACTCCAGCTACCTCCTTTCACCTACCCTCACGTGGTAGCTAACCAACAGACACCCGAAGGTTGCTACCAAGGCAGCTATGGAGATTCTTCCGCTTGCTTATAAGGATTTCCGAGGGAGGGATAAAGGGAGCTAGGACAAATGAATATAAGAAAATGCTCTTTATTTCTGATAGTGTTGGAGTGGAGTTGTAGCCATGATTGTCCAGGAAACGTGAGGGGCAAGGATTTTTGTGGGTGATATCTTTGCAAGAATTTTTGGGGTTGATATCTTTTGTGGGACTAGCTGCATAGTTGTGAGAGATCTTGGACAAACTTCAAGGCAAAAGTTGCCCTTCGTGTGAGGAAAGGTATGTATGCTGGGTCAGCCCAACAGGAAGCCATTTGTTGAAAGGGAAAGTTAATGCCCAGTGGCAACAGCTGGATAGTTGTTGGTCCCAAGCGGTGTAATAGGAAGTATCAGAAGAAAATAAAATTCAGACTCTCGCCAGTCTGGGGGCTACGGCAGAAGCAGGTAGAGGTAGTGGAGGGGGAAAGCAAGGCTTGTGGTTCCTCTGATCAGCTCCCTGTCTGGTTTGAACTGAACCAGGCTGCTGAGAGTGGCCCCACAATTTTGGCACCGCTTCTGGGACACAGTGTTGCAGGCTTGGATGACTCTGCCTGCTTTGCGAGCTTTCTGTGTTGGGTCTTGGCACGTTGGCCAGCTTGCTCATCCCAACAGGCATTGCACTCATGCCTGTCAATCACGTGCCCAGCGGAAGCAAGCAGGCTGGCAAACTGGGAGGCAGAGCTGAATGACAACTTAGTGAGCAGGGAGCAGAAGAGGGCCCCTGGGCAGGTAGGGAACTTAATCTCTGCTTTGGCTGGCTGGTGTGCAGCCCCCTAGGATCACGGATGGGAAAGCAGCAATGTGAGGTTTTGAGAGTGGTGTGAACACTTGCATGCTTACTCGCATATGCATGCACACGCTTGCATACTCCGACACTGACATGCAGCATCCCTGTAAATGGAGGACCTAATTTGTGTCATCTTAGTTTGCTGCAGTTGTTTTTTTCAAATATAGATCTGCCCAGTCATCTCCGTGGTCCCCAGCTCCGTAGCATTCGAGCACCTTCTCTCCGATACATTTTTTGCTGCTAATTGCCCCTTCTTCCCAGTTTCCTAACAGCTGGGGGAAGGAAGGAAGTCGTGGAGACCATCTAGATCAATATTAAGGAAGGTGAGGTGACTCATTCTGTCCGGGGGCCTCCTGCTGCTGCAGAGAACATGACTGACCTTTTCTTTTTATCTCTCTCCCTCTCTTTTTCTTTCTTCCTTTTTTTTTTATAAATGAAAAACAGTTGTTTATTTCCCTTCAAAAGTGGGTGGCAAGAGGGATGAGAGAAATTGGAAATGTTGGCACAGGGTATAAACGGTTTCTAAATCACACATTTATTATTGTGCTTAAGCATCTCCATTCTTGTGTAATTCTAGAGGTATGTTGTAATGCATTTCTGCATCTGAGGTATATTTCAAATGTCAGTGAGATAATGAGTTTTATCAAATAAAAAGCTTGTCTTTTACTTCTGTTTAAACTTGCCTTGATGTCTCAAAAGAGTGGAATTGTAGTTCAGAAGTGGTCTGTAATCTATATCACAATGCCACCATATGCAATACATAGTGGCTGGCAGCATCTGGATGCAAGCAGCCTATGTCTGGACTGGTAGGGGGGTTGCAAAAACTCTTGTACTTACAGAGCAGTCCATGTAGAGCAGAGGACTGCAGTGAATGCTCACTGCAAGGCTGTTGTGGGAGAGGGTGATTGTGACAAAAAAAGTAAAATCTTTCAGTATAAACACTCATGTAAAGTCTGGGTCATAGTGCATGTTTCAGATTTTATATGTTAATTGAGAGAGAGAGAGATGAGCACAATATGGCTGTAATGATAGTATACTATGGAGTGACTATTTACATTAGCATTTTCAGCTCCAGAAAGGTGTTAGAAAGCATTTTAACAACTCGCTGCACCTTTATAATCATCATATATATAAAAAGATTATGCATATTTTATTCATCAAAATCTTCCTCCAAGCATGCATCCTCCAAGCAGGTAGGAGGGTGAGTTGGAGGTGGATGACTCTGCTTTGTGGGAACTTCACTTAATGCAAGGTGGGGGCAGAGAAAATGAAGCTAAATTACGCACATTCTGAAGGCACATATAGCATGCCACATCACTTGTGAGCATGACTTAGAGCTGAAGATGAATCACAGCCATTTTAGACCTTGTATGTGTCAATGCATGTGGGCTGAAATATCACTGGAATATAGTACTTCTTCAAAAGAAAAATAACCCACTGTAATACTTATAGTATTTCATCCAGAGACTCAGAGCTTGTAAACTTTTGTGCATTTTCTATTTGATAATTGTTTGTTCAGGTTTTTTTTTCCCCTTTGGAAAGTGCAGAAGTGCAGACCTGTCCCTACAGCAGTGACTATCAGTGCTGCTCCACCATAGCAAAGACTGTATCATCTCCTTTGTTACTAAACCTGCTTTTGGAAGGATTTGCAACACTGCCATAAAATGTCATTGTGGGCTAAACCTTGATGTACAGAATTTTCAGTATGAGAGTAATTTTTTAAAATAAAAGTAAACTTGATTTGGTCTTTTGGTAACCTTAAAAAACACGTACATAAAGAGCAAGATTTCAGGTCAAAACTGGCTTCCTGAAGTTGTATTACTTTAAACAGTTTATTTTTTAAATTAAATCTGTGTTGAGATTAGGTTATAATGTGGTATAATCATACTGGGTATTTTGACAGAGAAATGTTTAAGATATTTAATTGTGAAAAATGGTTTCTAATTTTATACAGTATCTTATTCCAGAAAGATAGTTACAACAAATTATAACTATGTCCAAAAGCCTAAATGCTTTCCTGGGGAGAGCTGATACATGATTGCATACACCTTTTAAAACTGTCAACATGTTTGCACAGTAGACCTACTGGGGCCAGTTGATCATTCCTTTTTTCTTTCTCGTTTTTATTTTTATTTTATTTTTTGGAGTAGCTCTATATTCATGTTTGTGCCAATGCTACAACCTTTGCTCATCTCTGTTATTCTGAATTACATGAGTAGTTCTGGGGATGTAAATGGGACTAGTCATTGAGTAAAGATTAGATTGCAGGAGTGGGTCTTTAAATGTCTGATCCTGCCATTCTCATAAGTAAGTACTACCTTATTCTGTGACTAGTCTAATGGATTTCTCACAGAGTAAAGTACCACTGCATGTGAATAAATGTGGTGGAGTCAGCTCCTCCATCCATAATACACATGCGTGTTTGAAGGTCATGTGTTGGGTTTACAGTCTAGAGGCTCCTATAGACATGTGGGGAGCCTGCTCCGACATGCTGGAAATCCAGTGCGTCAGAGCAGACTCGTTTAATTGAGTCTGCTGGAACACGGAAATTGTGCTCTGGCAGCCTTCTATGTCACGTGTATCCATGTCCCTGTGCACCTCCACGCTGAAAAAATGGCGGCGGGACTCTTTGAAATAAAATATGTTGGATGAGTTTTAGTTCAAGGTGCCGCACCACCATTTTTTCAGCATGGGGATGCTGATGCATGTGACGCGTGGGCGCTTTTAATTAGCATGACTCGCTAATTAAAGGACCGAGTGCCATGTTCCAAAGCACATGTAAAAATGCCCTAACTCTTCTGAAAGGAAATTTTAGCCTAAAATGTCTTCCAGGGAGTGCAAACTTTTCTTCCTTTTTGGAGGCTGAGAATATTATACCCTCGCAATTTATACTGAGTAAGGTGTGTGCTTATGCCCAGATCACAGCAAATACCACAGCCAGACCTAAACAATATTAGACTCAGTAAATTAAAAAGTAAAGACTTTTTAAAGTGTGAATTGTTGATCCAGTTTTCTTTCATGCTATAGAAGTTGATAGCTTTGGATGTGTATTGTTGCATACATTTCCTAGATACTGGAGACTAGACGCAGGGAACTCTTGCAACTTTGGGCTGTACTTTTTTCATAGCCCTAAGATTTGTTATAATAAGAAGCTTGTTATGCTGAATTCACCCATATGCATTGGTGGAGTAGCAGAGTCGTGTCCCCCTTGATTCCTCTTTTCAATAGCATAAGTAAAGGTGAGTGAATGGGACATAAGCCTCAGAAGCAAAGGAATGGAGGCACAGGGGGTTGAGACTCCAGCTGAACAGATTGGAGATAGGTTGAGGAGTCCCCTCCTCAGTATCCTACCTCCCCTCCTGTGGAGACACCGCCGGCAGTGAGAGGAGATGTCAGGTTGGTAACGTTTTTGGGCAGAGTGTCAAAAACACCCACAACCCTGACTTGTTGGCATGCCAGGGGTGGACAGTGGAGGAGCTGTGATCGGCCTGATCTTTGTGGCAATGTGGCCTCAGCCCCTTCCCCAAGGTGTGTGTGAAGCAAAATGCCTTTGCATGCCATGCTCTGGCACACATGCCGGAAGTTGCCTACCCCGATCTAGATTAACCCTTCCCTGGCTCTGCAGCCACTGTCATATTTAGGGCTTTGGATCTTCACTTGTGTTAGAAATTGTGCACAGAGAAAGGGGTTTCCTTTGGCAATACGGGAAGCACAGCCTGTACCTTCAGGGGCCCACAACTTCCCCCATAGTAACTAAGCATGATAGACAAGCTTAACGGCAGACCTGTGCCTTATTTGGTCTTACCCTGCAGGTTGAAGAAGAGTCATGCAATACTAGTAATTTTCTGCTAAAGCTTTGCGCATGCGAAATATCATGTAACCAGAGAATATAAATACGTGTGTGAGAGTGCAACGGGGGCCCCTCTGCCTTTCTAATGTCAGGGGACCTTCGGCCGAATAAACTGAAAAGACCACACCCTCATCTCCTGCTTATTTGAGTCTCAGCTGGGAAACGAGCCCCGTTGGGGTCAGGAGTATTTGCAGGTGTTCCCTTTCCAGGTTGGGAGCTTAAGTGAATAATTTCTCCGACACTTGCCACATGAAATGTTGGCAGTTGCAAGGCCAAGGAAGGAATAACCTGGATGTTGCCAGCAACATCTCTCTTGCATCAGTGTCCTGCCAAAGTCTCGAGTCCTCTGCCTCCATTCTGGCACCCCAGGTACAAACCACATTAGGTAAGAGTCTGTTGTCCAATGTGCAAATTTGGCCACACTATCTGCACGCATCTCTCCTCTCTTGGCCCCTTTTTGAAATACTAGATCCGTTGGTGGTAATCTCCATGTGTAGGTGTATGTGTGAAGAGTCTCCTTTCTGAGCCCATCCTTCCTTTACTCTGTCCTAAAGTAACTGAGCATTAGATGAGCAGCACACCCCATGCCAGGCAGGGTTGGAAACATCTGATCTCAAACCAAGGTCTTCTATTTAGCAATACTGGCCACTGTTGCTATTGGATAACTGGGCTAAGCTAAATTGGATTTCTTTCGCTTGGTCCCTCACAAAGAACTCTTCTATTTCAGTGGACTCATTTAAACAGGATCACTTTGTCTATGTTGTTTTACAGAGTGGCTGAAGTGGAGCCTGGATTGAGTGGGAACCTGGAGGAATAGTGAGTGTCAATGTGAAAAGCTTTCATTCCTGTGTACATGTCTGATTTGTGGAGTGAAAGCAGGAGTAGCTCCTCAATCCAGACTGGCTAATCTGATTTACAGGAATCCCGTGTTTAATTTGGAAATGGTTCCTTTTTCCCCCAGAACATATAGACTGTGCTTTCTTTGTATCGTTGCTGGTGTTACTTGTCCTATTGTAGAGCCAGATGTTGGAAACATGTCGTCCTGTTGACTTCAATCATGCAAAAGTGAGCAAATGCCCAGAAGCATGAACAGTGTTGGGCCTATAGTATTTAGTATGATTTAAAAGTGGATCAGTCTGGATATCAGCCTGAGTGCGTGATTCGTTATGCCTCACTTTTAAAGGGCAGGTGCTCGCTCAGCACTCTTTGCAAATCAGGTGCTTTTAAAACATTGCAGGCTGAGAATCCAAAAACTGAAGCATCCTAAATGACTAGTCCCTTTCAGAAACCTTCTTTGTAATATTTGAATTGTGCCACATCTTCCTCTATTAAGTCAAAGATTAGGCATAGTTTATCATTTCCTAATTCTTAAGTGTGCCTATTTTTGGAGGAAGGAGAGCAAGAAAACTGTTTTGCAGCAAGAAAAAGGTTTAATTGCTTTGAAAGAGCAAGAACATGTTCTGAAAAGTAAAAATTTTAGACTTAATGTGCATGGAACAAAAGGCCGTTGTGAACTGTGTACAAGAGTTGGTGAGAGTTTGTATTCTGCCCTTTTTTCTGTGGGAGTTATTTCCTGTTGTTGACTAGAGTTCTTTATTTAGAACCACCTAGCTACTGAATGACTGCTAGCTAGCAAAAAATGGTGTGATTAAAACTTTTTAAGGCTTATTTCAAGCAAATTCCTTTACTTCAATTTATTTAAGATGAAGCTTCACTCAATAAAAAGTTCAAAACAACAAATGCATTTTCTTCTCATTATTCCTCCCACGCCAAGAGAGGCAGCAAACAAAAGGCAAATAAAATGTGTTGGAGTTTTAAAGGGTGTTCACCTGAACATCTTGTGGAAGACAATTTTTTTTTTTTTTTTTAAAGCAAATGTGCATTAAAAAAAATAAAACAACAACAATTGCTAGGTTTCCCTTTTCAATTATAAATAAGCTGTCTGGAACATTAAGGGACCAGCGAGTACCACCTGACATTCTTTGGAGACAGCACTTCGATTGACAGCACAACTACTTAGGGTAGAAATACAGCACTTGCACTTTCTGAATCTCAGTAGGTCAGCTGAGAGATGGCTTCCCTGTGGAGGAGCTGCCATCAGAGAAAGAGGTTTTTGACCACTGACCTGTGTCTGTGTGTCGGCATATGTGCCCACATTGAGAGGTAGATTATCAGTACTACAAGGTCTGCACTGTGTCTAGCAGTATCACTGTGACCAGAGATGAACATTTGATCTGTAGAAGAGAACAGTGACAAAATATTTAGGCAAAAGGTCATAGAAAGGGACTTAAAAAGCATAGCTACGTAAAGGATTGACTATGCTGTGGCAAGGAGTTCCATATATCACTGAATCCAGGAGTTTTTAGGAGGATTTATATAGAGTATATATCAGAGTATGTAGATGTGTGGCTAATTAGAACATCCACTGTTCTGTGGGATAGGACATGGATTGTCTTGCATTGGGGCATTAACTAGGTGCTGAGTGACATGGTCCCAGGAAGAAAAGGTCCTGTAGGGCCAAGTTTACTCTATCCATTACCTACAAGCCAACACCTTGCTAAGAAAGAATTGGTCTGTGGTATTCAATTAACAGCACCTCCCCACCCCCCAACCACCTAACAGGGCATATCTTATTTCCCCACTAAAAATATTCTTGGGTAGAAATTGACTTGTAACGTTACTGTACCAAAAGGCAAACAAAAATAGTTGATGAGCTTATGAAAGAGCAAAGGTTTAGGGGTCTGATCATCCCTTTTGGTTGGAAAAATCCATGCTAGGAGAAGTTGAAGAGACTTTGCTCTGTGACTCCCCTGGCATGAGTGCCTTGCCTTGTCATTGGCTTTTTTGCCTTATGCATTTAAGTTTCTATATTCTTTCCCAAACACAGGTGAAAAATGAAAGGGGGCAGCGAATACTGTTTGAAAGCTATGTGGGTTTCAGCTCAAAGTCACAGGGCTCAAAGAGGAGTGTACCACGTGCAGCAGCTGCCTTCTAGTGCTATGCTGTCCTGCTTCCAACGGATCGCCTTTCCTTCCTGCGAATCCCCAGTCACATGCTGTGAATGAAGCAGGGTGGGGACAGCCAGGCTGCTTCACGCCACTTCCCCAGATTCACCTCAGTCAGTTAGCACAGACGAGCAGAAAGGAGTACAGGGCCCTTTGGGATAAGTTTTTGGTTCTCTGCATCTTTCTTTCCCTTTTGTATTGTATGCCTGCCGTGCCTGAAATACCTGTGATCTTAGGAATAGTGACTGGTGGAGCCCTCAGTCTTATTCTCTGATTGCTATTACTGTAAGTGAAGTGTTGGTCCCTTTCTCTTAAAGTTAGGGAGAAGAAGAAATTCTTAAGAGATCTGTATAGAGGATCTCTAAACTACATAATCTTTTTTTTCTCTCCATAATTTAGTCTTTAACATATTTATGCTGATTTTAAGTAGTTCTGGGAGTACAGATATCACTTACACTGTCTTATTTAACTGCATATATACTACTGAATTTGGCTGATTCTCTCTCCCTAACACAGTTAATCTAACAAGGTCAAATGAGTCATTACTAGGCCATAATAGGTAGAAGAATCCTGACATGTTTCAGTCATGTTTTGTGTTCTCATACAGGTTTTCATTGCATTTTACTGTCAGAGATTGGACATTTTCTTTCTTTTTTTTTTTAATAAGGAATGAGAATGAAACACTTGCAAATGGTTTATTGCATTAACTCAATGAATTTGGTTTCTATATGCTGTGCATTTATTTGCAATGAAACAGAATGGAAGTGGGAGTTTATGCTACATCTGATGTTCTTGTGCTACTTGCTGCCAGCTTTTTTTTTTTTTCTTCTAAATTTGGTGCTGTAGATTCAACTTCTGTTTTTTTGGGTCTTTTTGTAAAAGGAGAAGTTGTATAGGTCACTCACTGTTTACTTAAAATCAGACCCTCAGATAACTGCATGTTTGAATGAAGGGTATAATTTAACCTGGACAGATGTTTTGTGTGTGGTTTGTTTGTTTGTTTGTTTTCTTTTTTCTGGGTGGATACAGAAGGATTTTATGGTTGCTAATTTGTATTAATAAAATTCCCATATTTTATTTGCCTGGCACCACTTGCAACTGTACATCTATATAGCTATAGACACTATTTTTAATTAAACGTTAAAACCTCAGAATCACTGTGGAAGCTTAACCTGGTATAACTTTTGATATTCTTAATAGTAGAAGAGAGACTTTCTTCCATGGGAATGTTTTTATTCTCAACAATGTAATGGCAAAATTTTTGCTGACTTCAGTAATGTAGGATCAGGCCCATAAAACATTGCAATAAGGACATATATATCAGTGAACATGCTGCTGGGCAGTACCAGATATCTGACAATTTTCCATTGTGAGTAAAACTTTCAAGATTAGTGTTCTAATCAAGTCAAGTAAAACTTTCAAAAGTTGCCGAGCCCTATGTTCAAATTAAAGGTTTAGGGCTGGCAAGCTGGCTAATTGACTTGTCAAATGACTGCATATTTTTGACAGGTCAAAGATTATAGCCATTTTATAAAATAAATAATATATATATATAACCCCAACATTTTTTAAATAGTTTTCCTGACAGAAATATGTTTTTCTTACTGTTTTTTGACACATTTCTTAATGGAAAACTTGTGCTTTTTCTGTGTGTTACTTGGACCTGTTGGCAATTCTTTACAATTTTTGATCGATATTTTACCAGTCAATTGACCAAACTTTTTGACTGGTCAAATGGATCCCCGGTCACATAAATTGCCAAGGCAGTGATATGAGACAATTATCAGGAAAGAAAAATGCAGTATACATGAGATGGATTAGTTGCTGAAGGCTTATGTGTACTCATGTTCACACACACATGCGAGTGCAATATATTCTTGGGCACTCGCACCATGTTGTCTTTGTAGCAGATTTAAACAAGAGCACGTTGCATTTAAGTCTACGTTGACACTTTGTCCATCATCACTGTAACCAAAACTATTCTACTAGTAATAATGTTTAAGCTGCTCTTAAAGCTAGCAAATCTGTGCAGTAACATTCTTCCTATGAACCATGCTAGAAAAATCTTGTTTATGGCTATTTATCTGGTGCTATCAGTGCTACAAAATCTATGGCTTTTGAACACCATTTAAGGGTAATGGCTTAACTATGTTATAATGTGTTGGGGCTTGCCTGTGTAGACTAGACCAAAATAGGTTAAAAAACGGTGCGAAGTACATCTACAGAACAAAAAGCATATATATCCATCTTACAGAACTGTTGAACTGATTTTAGTGCATATTTGTCTTTCCATTTGCATGCAGAGAATATTGTAAGCTGCGTTACCAAAGTTAGTTTCTTATGATTTTGAACCAAAAGTAGATAGTGAATCAACAGACCTGAGTAGCAATGACCCTTTTACGTGTGTGTGTGTGTGTGTGTGTGTGTGTGTGTGTGTGTGTGTGGCTTTCTCATATAGTCCAACACTATTATGTTTTCAGCACACCCTGGGTGCATCTACACACGTGCTTTACTGTGGAGTTGAGTAATTAGCTCCGCAGTAGAGTGTCACCATCTACATGTGCACCCATATTCGGGTACAATAATTTAATTAACTCCACTGTAGGCTAGTACTGTCCAGGACAATGACCATTACTGGCTGGGCATGAGGGTGCTCCAGCGCGGGGGCTAGCTGTCAGCTGGACCCACACTAATACCCTCAGGACCCAGCCAGCTTCTCTGTTGCCTGGCACCATCACCCGGAGCCTGGGGCTGACCTCCGGACCACTGCCAGCCTGGGGCTTCTCTGCCCTGGCTCTAACTGGTGCAGTCGCAGGTGCACATATATACGCTGTGCTGGGGAGCCATTAACTCCAGCCCAAACTGCTCTGGAGTTTATTTCTGCATGCTGATTGTACACGTAGATGCATCCACTAGGTCTAAATGCAGAGCTATAGTTAGTGGCTCAACCCGGCTAGCCTTAGTGAAGTTACACTTATTAATTGGCCCCACAGACTGACTGCTTTCTTTGGTGTTTTTCTACCATGCCTGTGTTTTTAGCAAATATTCTTTGCTTCTGCCATAGCAAAACAGAGTTTTCAGTTATGTTCTCTGAAGATTTTTTTTTCTGTTGACCTACCCCTAGACTCATTGCTGAATTGATTTTTCTTTCCTTTTTTTCAAAAACAGAAAAGAAGCATTTCTTAAACTTTGTGTTTTTAATATTGTCCAAAATCCTGTGAACTGAGAGAGAATAACCACATCATGTTATAGCAGCAGATTTCATATTCAGCTCAATAAATGAGGCTTGCTTGCTCTAGGGAGGGAAAAAGAGGTTTAGTTTTGTTGAGGTGTTTTAAGGGTCTGTTGGCTACATCTTGGTGATGGCGTGGTGAGCAGCTTGGTGTTGTCTACACCTTGGTGTGAGCAGTATGGACTGCATAGAAGATCAATCATGCCTTGTGGGAGATAGGGCCTTAATGGGATTTGGGAGAGCAGGGGTGTGTAAAGACAGGAAGATCTGATATCAGTGGTGGTGGGCAGAGAGAACTGCTGGTAGAGGATGGATTATTTTAGTTGGAGTGAGGATGTTGCACATCCGTAGCCTCAAGAGGACTGAAAGAGCACTGGGAATTTTAAGGAGAGGGAAATGTCTCTGTGAATAACAGTTGCAGCAAACCTATAGTTAAACTATTCTGTGGATAGTGCATTGCATTTCCTGATGATAGGTGACAAGTGAACAATATCCAAAGTGCCACTTCCAGGTGAGAATCAGATACCCCAGTGACTTTTGAATATGTTATGTGATACAACAATTAGAATACTAATCTTCTAAATGTATTTGGGATGTAATATTTTCAGACAACGAATTCATCGTCTTGTGATACTTTCTAGCAGCCTGTCCTGCAGTACAGGTGTCCTTCTTGCTAGGTTTTTCTAGGTATGATCCTGCATTATTGAAGGCAGTAGAAATTTCCTATTGATATCAATGAGAACAGGTCTTAGATTAGAAGTTACAGGAATTATTTAACACAAGTACACAGCAGAGTTTAATTTTGCTTAGAGTATTGATTTACAAGTCTCCCTGTTTCTTTCTTTGCATCTCATTTTACCTAGAGGAGGCCAACTGGACACAACGATTCTGAATAAGAATTTAAGGCAGTGTTTGGTTGTAATTATTCCAACAATTTCCCACTTGTTTTCTTCTTTAAAAAAACCTAAGAGCTCATGATTAATAATTTTATGTGTTCTGGAGAATTTGTTTTTCTTCATTTCCCAAAAACATTAAGGAAAAAATAAATTTAAGGAAAAAATGTAAGTTGAAATGGAGCACAAGAGGGCCAGCCTTGTCCTCTGGTTTTGACAAATACCTTCTATATTTTAGGAAATTCATACTAGCTGAACTGCACTGAGGCACATACACCAGCGCAGAAACATAATGGAAGTGCCAAGCACCAGCGCAAAGCCCTAGTTTTTACTGGCATAGATCTTAATACACTGGCATCCTGGTATCAGCTGCTGTAGTGACCTCTGCATTCAGCGCTTGTGCCAGAGTAATGGGACACTATACTTTAGAGATGTGTCTTTCTTTAGTTTTCCCCATTACCACTTCAGTGTCTCATGAGCCCAGGGATTTCTATTTGTGAATAGTTGCCTGCTAAGCAGTTAGCATTAATGATGTGTGCATACAAAACTTAAGACTAGTATGAACGCATCTGGAGAGGGAGCCAAAAGGTATAGCAGTGCTTTGTAACTACATAATACATAATACCTAGTGAAATCTTACAAAATACTGAAAGTGGTTACCTTTTAAAAAAAAATAAAAACAGAGCTAAAAGCATAACCTGTTATTTTTACTGTTCCTTTTTGAAAATGTAAAAGATGTAGATGTTCAACCTCATATTCCAGCTTGAGTGTTGCTATTGTTTCCTAATTGACACACATCTTGATATTCAAATGTCATCTGACAGGTTGCAATGTATTTAATTCATTACTTGGAGAAAACCAAAAAATCTTCCCTTTAACATACAGAAAGCAACCTGAATTCTGAATGGCATACGAGTGATGGTCCTGTTCCTACAGAGCTCTCCCAGGCAAGTATTGTCTACAAATGGGAGTTCAAAGGTGAGCTTTATGATGGTATAATCATGGTAATACTTTGCTATCAAATATTTTAAGCCTAAGACACCCTATTCCTTTCTGCAGAAGTGTTTATTATTTCAGACAATGGAGTAAGGCTATGTTTAGGCTACCTTGCTTGCTCAATTGTATGCAATGTGTTATTTAACTTAGTTGCAGAAAACACACTTCAGCTCCCTTCACACAGTCTTAGATTTATTGTCATGCCCTGCATCCTGTGGTTGGTCAGGTTAGTAGAATTACCTTCAGGGCATGCTGTGCTTGCACCGTTCCAAACTGCGGTGGGTTGCAGATGATTGCAGGTGGCCCTCAGGGAGAAACTGTGTGCCTAGGAGAATTTGGAGCATAGAGGTCAAATTTCCCGAATACTTACAGATTCTGAAAGTCTCAGTCAACAAATTCCTCTGGACATCAATATGTGGTCAGTTGCAAGTTGTTTCTGTACTTCCCAACAGGTTTGGATAAACTGCTTTTTGATCTTGTAGGCACTTTTGGGTCAGACCTATCTTGGAGCAGCAGAGTTTGTTTTTTGGAGGTTTTTTTCGGTTACATGGCCTGAAGAGGCCCCATTTATATAGCATGCAGGGCTACGTGAGAAATGGCTAGCGGCATGCTCATCTGACTTGTCCAGTGTAACTTGCGTCCTGACAGGACAGAACATCAGTTGTGTTGAAGTATAGGGAAGTGCCCAATGTTACATACCATGACTTGTTGCAAAATCAGAGAGGTAGTTATCTGCGTTAGTCTGAAGCCAGGCAGCGGGCAGGGCAGATATGCACCCTATGGACTAACTAAATACGATACATGAAGTAAACTCAAATTCCTGAAAGCTGCTGCTCTGTATATGTCTTATGTAGTTAGTCTGTAAGGTGCAGTCTTGTACCCTGCCTCCTTGTTGCAAGATCTGTAGTCAACCGATTAACTTCTGTGTATGGATGCAGATGGTACTAAAGTCACCATAGAAGGGAGAGCTGAATTACAGCATGACCAAAAAATTATTGTAGAGAGAGACTAAGCAAGGTTACCCTTAGTAGTTAGCAAAGGGAGAAGTGGTTTATACCGGTGTAAAATGAGAGCAATTTCGAAGTCCAGTAGCATTTTACCAGTTTGAAATTAATATGATGCAGACTCAGGCCCTATATTCCATAAATGCAAGGTGTAGATATCAGCACCAAACCCAGCTGCTTATTTAGTAAACATTTGTGGTTGTGCCTGTAACAATGTTAGTAGTGTCCATCCTGAAGTGCAGAAACTGTAAGTTAATTGTGGGCTTTGAATTCCATGATGCAGGCCTTTACAGACTGAATGCATAACATAGACAGTGCACTCAGGGCCAGATTCTGCCATGTTATGCCAGTCTCCATGCATCAGTATGGAGTAAATTCACTAACTAATGGATTTGCTCCAGATTTTCATTGGCATAGCTAAGAATTTGGCCCAGTGGAATTATTTCAAATGTACACAAATCCAATGCATATCAGTCTGGTCTCATTTTATAAAGAAGGCGTTAACCACCTGGTAGTAGGAGGGGTATCAGCAGTTGTGGAGGCACCCAGTAACTATATGCCTTGGGTTTTTTGTAGGAAAGACATTAGACAAATATATATTTCCAACAGCGAATAGATAAGTTAGATTTAACAACACTGCAGTTACTTGAGGATCAAATTCAACTTGGAAAGATATTGATTCAAATCCACTGAAATCCACAGTTATTCAGAAAGTATCTATGGTCGCGTCCAAACGTGTGTTTCCCTGGGCACAAGTAGCAGTGGCACACCTTGTGCTGCTGGTGCTTGTCCCTGGGGAACGCCCATGCCATGCATGCTCTGATGTGCAGCAGGTTACCCTGGGTGGGTAGGGGAGGCTGGCCCTCCCCTTCCCCCCCCCCCCCCAAAAGTAGCAGCGTGGGGAATGCCTTCATGTGCAGTATGGCACCTCTGTGGTGTCACATACCGCACATCTGCACTTTGTTTGGATGTGGCCTATGGGTGTAAGTGGGAGAAAAGTATATCCTGAAAATTGAGTAGACAAAGCATGCATGATATTTATTTTAAAATGTGTGTAAAAATTGTGAGGCTTTGGAGAATACTGACAATTGCCAGAGTCTCTTCTACAGCACAGTTCAGGCCTGCAATAAATGAAACTCGTATTTTAAATTCAAGAAGGGACTTGTTTCCTTCAAGCATGCAGAAGGACCTGCTTTTGGTACCCTATATGCCGGAAAGAATCCAGTCACCAGAAAGGCTACTATAAATTTTTGCCAGCCTCTGATCAATTCACAAGCCACTTATCAAAATTCAATAAAGCGTTCACGAATGCTTTGCATATCTTGCCTGGGCAACTTTTGTATCACAGTAGATACAATTAGAGCTCTTATTTAATTTGTATGTCCTAAAATGAGTGGCTGATAATGAAAGCAGAAGGGGAAACAGAGCTTAAGATAGGCTGAGGCCTCAAAAATACACAGCTCCTGTAGAATTGGACCAACATCAATGCTCTGTGGGGGGGAAATTTTTTTAAGATAGCCAAATAAAGCACCAATCTAAAACTACAACAAAGATGAGAAGTTTAAAATACAAAATATATCGTTTCTTTTATATGGTAATTTAAACATTCATGAAAGCATTGCGCTAATGTAATCAATGTGATAAGAAATAGATTATGAAAATGTCCTGACTTCTTAGATTTCAGGGGTTTAGAGCTTCTGGGACTTTTTTTTCAAAAGTATGATACCTTTTTTCAGGTTTGGTTTTTTTTTTTAATAGTCTGATTTGAAGATGGGATTTAATTGTAATAAGACTATCCATTTGATTAATTACAAATCATTACAGAACATGTTGAACATAGTTTCTAAAGGTGTCATGATATTAATGACTAATAATCACCTCTGTTAAGTCTTAAAGCTTTATTGTCCCTCAGTTACAACTAATTTGGCGGACCATTAAAAGCCAAAATGATCTGAGATGTTTTTTGGGGCTGCAGCCAAACTGTTAAATTTCCTAGTACTGCCTGGGATTGCACTCCATTTTAAAATGCAATCATTTAGGTAACTTAAAATAATAACACTGTTCCCTTTCAGATAACACATGGCTCAAAGCTTTTCCTCCCCCTCAAGTCTTTAAGGCACTAGAACACAATCCATGTGGCCTAATTTTGTGCCTGGGTTTATGTCTGGGAAGCCAAAATTAGAATCGAGGCTTCTGTGGAGGGGAGAGAGATTCCTGTCAAAACTGATTTCCTAAGTAAGACAGTAATTTTGTGCCTGAGGGGGAGAGGATGAAGGTGCCCAACATTTCCCCCCTACCCTGCTACTGGAAGCAGGAAGAGTAGTCTTTTCTTGGAAAGCTGGCCAGCCAAGGGGGGGGTGGGGGGGGCAGGAAGGCTGGACTGGAGCTGGGCTGCCACTGGAGAATGAATGCCTGCCAGCCCTGCTGCCTGCTGTTGCCTTCACCTCACTGAAGTGTCTCCTTTTGTAAAATGGGTTCAGGAATCCTAGAAAATGAGGGTTAGAAGGGCCCCCAGGAGGTCATCTGGTCCAGTACTCATGGTGACCCAAAAGCGAGCCACATGAGTATATGAAAGGGTCCCGAAAAAACTTGAAACATGGATGGGCAAACTTTTGAAAAATGGGTTCTCCTTAAAGGAGAAAAACGTGGCTTTTCTCTTGCAAGCTGGCAGAGCACTAGCCTGTGAGGAGCTGCTTAGGGGGCCCCCATGCCCCACACACTGGGGAGGGGGCACGGGGTCGGGACTGGCAAGCGAAGTTGACAGATGGGTCCTGGCGCACAGAAAAAAAAAAAGGTTGAGACCCACTGATGTAATCCCCCTCCAACCCACCGCTCAAAGCAGGACCATCCTCATCCCCACCGGGTCTTAACCCCTCCGCCGAGGGGGTCTCCGCAGTCTGTCCCAGCGCCTCACTCCCCCCTTAGGAGGTTGAGGACGTTTTTCCTCGTGTCTAACCTCCGCTTCCCTCGTCCTGCCCTCCCAGCAAGTCCCTGCCCCGGGTGCGTGTGGCGGGGAAGGAGGGAGGCGGGCGCAGGCGAGCGAGTCCCGGGGTCCCCGCGCCGGGCAGGACGAGGCGGTGTCGCCCGCCCCCTCCCAGCCTTACGCAAGCGGGCGGGCTGCACCTGGCGGGGGCGCTGCCCCACGCGGGCATAGCTGGCATAGCTGCGGGCGGCGCGGCGCGGGTTGGCAGGGGAGAGGAGAGGAGAGGAGGGGAGGGCGCCCGCCTGCAGCTGCCCCACTGCCGGTCCGCGTCCCCCGGGACAAAGGCGCCGGCCGAGCCCCGCCCCGGCGCGGGGGCAAGCGGGGCGGGGCGGGGCGGGGCCTTGACGTGAGCTGAGGGCCGGGCCAGGGGCGCTCCCCGCGTCACTCGGGTGCATGGCCAGCGCTGGGCGCACGGACCGCTTCGCCGCGCGCGCCCCCGCCGCCTCCACCTCCACCTCCATTGTATCGTGTATGATGCTGCGTGAGCGCCGCCGCCGGACGGACGCCCGGGCTCCAGCCTGCCCAGCCCCGGCCATGGAGCGGGCGTAGAGCCGGAGCTGGCGCCCGGCGGGGTCTCTCACGCTGTAGCGGCTCCGGTGCAGCTGCATGTGGTGAGCGCAACTCCGTGCCCGGCCGGGGGGGGGCGAGGGACAGCGCGCAGTTGAGGGGGGTCTGTCTGTCTGTGGTGTCTGGGTCGGTCTCCGGTGGGTGTTTGTGTGTGCATGTTGTATGTGTGGCTCTGTATCAGTGTGGTGTGTGTCTGTGTTGGGGGTGCACTGCACACCGTGCTGCCCCCAGGGTTGCCCCCCCCAGCAGTCTGCCTGGCAGCACGGGCAAGGCTGGGGGTGCGGAGGGAGCCGGAGAGGCGCGCCTTGCCCTGCTGCAGGCTGCAAGTGTGTCCACTGGCACCGGGGCGGGTGGGGGGGGAGGCTATGGCTTGCCGTGGAGCAGCCAGCTGCTGCTGTTTTGGCTTGGGTGGGAATGGGGGTGGGGGGTCAGACAGCAGAACTGGGCTCCTCTTGGAGGCAGCAGCGAGGAGCTTAGCTGCTGCGGGGCTGGAGGAAAGCAAGTGTTTTGAGGCTCTGTCAGGGGGCTCTCAGCTTCTCAGAGGGGCTGGAGTCTCTTTGGTGCCCCTCGGCTGGGGAGTGCAGGAGCTCCCAGCTAGCTGGAGAGGAGGGGAGGCAGCTTGTCTAGAGATAGGGCAAGTGGCAGGCTGGAGGTGCCCAGGAGATGCTGCCATGCCCGCCCACGGGCAGGCGAAAGGTGGTACACCGTGGCATTGGGATGAAGAGCGTGGGGGTGCCAGGGGACCCAAGAGGAGCTCCTCCCCGTAGGAGCTCCAGTTACAGAGCAGCTGAAGGCACAGACACTGCTTTTTTGCACCAGTCCTGCCTGTGCCCTGAGGGGTGATAGGCTGCCCTTGCAGAGCTGCCACTCCAAAACTGCGAGCCATTGTATGCCTCAGAAAGGTCTAGGATTGTCCAAGACAAGAGCCTCCATCTGCCTCTCATCTAGGGCTGGATTCAGCAAAGTCCATTTCCATGGTCACTGCAGGCCACTTGGCTTTGGCCTCCCCAGAATCCTTCTGAGGCTCACAAGGTGGAAGGAAAGGGCTCCATTCTTCCTTTGCACCAGTTTAACTTTCCTGGATCTCCAATTAAGTAAATAGAGTTACCTCTGATTTGCATGGGTTAAAGTGACAGAAGAGTCAGGTTCATAGTTTCCTTTTCCGCGCGCACAGATTTACCTGCATAAGCCCTCTGTGCTCACCTGAAGTTGTACATCTTGGAACTGAGTGCTCTGAGCTCTTGGGGGAAGGTGTAAAAATGACTGGAGTGTTGTGATGCTTACTTAGCTTTCCATTCCAGGGCTAGCAAGTCTTTCACATGATAAAGTACCTGCTTAATTAACTTGCTTTTTAATATACATATATGGCTTTAGAAATTAAGCATTTGATTAGGTAGGCCAGTTTCAAGTAGCTTTTCCTGTTCCAAGTCAAAAGAGAAAATTTGCCTAATAGTAAAGCATGATGGGTACCTTGTGAACCTGAATTAACTTTATGAGCTAGTATTAACACCATCACTGTTTATTAGAGATGGAAGGAGGATTAACAGCTTGTGGTGCCAGACAGGTACATTAGAGCATGTATCCTAGGGAACATTTCCATTGTCCAGGCAAGTATTGCAGCATATAACGTAACAGCTGCCGAGTTTCCTCCTTCAGAGAGTGATATGACTTCCATTTAAGTCAGTAGCAGAACCCCCAATTGTTCTCAGTAGAAACTGCATTGGACGCTTAGGAAATGAAGTTATTCTTTGAGCTTATTAATAATATTCCTACCGTTTCCTTGTCAAGCTGCTTTCTTGTTCACTCTGAAGCTGATTAAAAACCAAACAGAAGAAACTTGCTAGCCTGAAGGTACTTTAGGTTTGTCTTATTTAAAGCAGTCCTACACAGCATTAAGTAGACACATATGCTGATTTATTATGAAATGTAATTGTGTTCCTTACACACCTGTTATTCTTAGCCTGATTTACGGAGAAGATGAAACGGTGAGACTGTTTGACAGGGTTTTTTGTGGAAAATAATATAAATAATCCAGAAGACTCAGGTATTGAAACTGACTGTCTGAAAAGACATCAAGCAATTGAAAATAAGGTATCAAAAGCAATCAGCATGCAAATTCAAACTTTTTTGTAGGTTGGTGTTTTCTTTTAGTGAAGTTTCAGCTCCATCAAATCCAGCAAATCTTATGTAATATCTAGTTAAATTGCTTTGCCGGCAATTAATCGGCTGCTTTTCTTTTCTGTGAATCATTTATTTGAAAAACAGCTTAGAGCTTTGATATTTTTCACATTCATGCTCAACACTTTGGCACAGTTCAGAATGAGTTGTTAACACAAGGTAGGCATTCTGTAGTAGGGGTGACCATTTTTTGCCTTTATTTGTTTGAGAGTAGTTTATGTTATGAGGAAAGAAATGCACCACCACTTTTTAAAGAAATCCTCTGGTAATCCACTACTTTATTATGAGGTCTGTTTAGTGCAGTTATGCTTTCTTGTAAGTTGCTTCATATTTGTAGTCCTGGTACAAGAGGAGACAGCTCCAGCTGAAACAGTTTCTTTAGCAAAAAAAAAAAAAAAAAATCTGTGCCAGAAACAGCAGACTCTGATTACTGAGTCCAAAGATCATGAATGCACTGAAGAAAAGAGAGAGCAAGGTCCAGTTTAAATTGCCTAATGGCAATAGGTGCAGATCCTAGTGTAGCTGATCCTCCCACTAATTAGTAGTTTATAGAAAATGGCATCTGCATCTGCAAATCCAAGAATGAGGGGTGGCTTCTGGCTTTTGTTTTTTGCTTGTTTTGTATAGAAGTCACTCCTATATTTTATGCCAGTAAGTTGTTTTAAAACTACACAAATTGAATAGCAACTAGATTTAGCTGCTGCTGAATAGAAGTGCCTGCTTCCCATAGGTGGAATGAGACCTTTCATGTGTTTTAGGTTTTACTTTTTAGTAAATTAAGTCACCTTTAATATTTGCCATGGCTGAGGTTTTCACTTATTTTTTCCCCTTATTTGTTCATCATTAGTAATGTGAAAACTAAAAGATAATGGTAGCTATGTACCAGAAGTGGGGCAGAGGGAAGAAGGGAAGAATCTGTTAATTCTGTCAAAGTTGCAGTTAGTTGCTCAGAAGTTGAGAGAAGCCAATTTCTAAGTGAACATGAAGCCTATCGGTTGCAAGTGTTTTGGGGCAGGGCTAGCCCTTTTGTTCTCTGTGCAGCACCTTGCACAATGGGGCCCTGATCCATGTGAAGGTTTGGTGACAATGCAAACAAGAAGTAATGTTCTCGTAAGCACGTTACCTGGCTAGAGTCTGATCTCTTCTGCACCATTGTAAGTCTAGTGTAACTTGCTGAAGCCTGTGGACCAAATCCTCTGCTTTATGCCACTTTGGCCTAAGGGAGCTCTAAAGCTGGTTTTGATTTGGGGCAGGGAGATTCCACCAGCACAGGGGATTCCCTGTGTGGTATGGAGTTGGCCTGGGGACATTCCTGGGGGAAAACTGGAATGGTGTCTGGGGGCTTCAGGCCACTGCATGAAGTCAGCAGCTATAAAACTGTTCGAAAGCTCCAGTTTGGAGGCCAAGCTGGCCACTGGATGAGGGGTCCACAGAGGCCCCCAATGAAAAGGCAACTTTTGCTTTCTCCACCTCAGAGTGGATTGTTGCTCAGCAGCTCAGAGAAGTCGGTGCAGAAGCTCCTTGTCTTTGGAGTTACTCCAGATTTACCCTGGTGTAATGGAATCATGCCTGCAGTCTTGAGTTACGTGATCATGTACTAGTCTCCCTCCAAACAAAGGGCCAAATTCTGCCTTCTGCTGCAGGCACAGAGCACACAGACATTATGTGCATTCACAACTGAGGGTGTAATTTTGGTTTTGTAATGCCTATAAATCCGTGTCTGCAACCTAGCTGAATTTTTGGAGAATAAAGGTGGATAGGGGCTGGGAGAAGTTTCCCGTTTTGGAGGGTGGTTTTTATATGGCTTTGAGTGACAGATGTCACAATCTGAGTCATCAGTAAGAGTTGGATCCTACTTGCCTTCTTCCTGTATCAGTAAAATGAGCTAGATTTGATCCTATAGCCTCTGCATTCAAAGTGGGTATCAGCGCAGGAAACGCCTTAAGATTTATTTAGGATATGAAAAGGGTATTTTAATTTTAATTTAAAAATCAATACCATTAATAAGCAGTACAGTGTAACACTGGTCTTTCTTCAAAGGACATGTGGATGGGATCATTTAGACTTTCCCTCCATTTGGTATGCATTCAGTGCTGCAGTATTTAAGTAAAGGATTTCATTTGCTCAGATTTAATACCTGCCAGGATTATCTGTAACAAACAAAACATTTTTCTTTTGATCCAGGATTTTCAATCTACTGCAAACAGTTGTGCCCTAGGATCCAAACAGGCTTTCTGCAGAATGGTGGTTCCTACTTACCACACTATTTGCTTCCTATGTACTAGCTTTTTCTTATTAGCTTTTCACATTGGTCTTCTAAAACTCTTTCCCTTGCCAGGGAGGCAATAAGTCTGTTGAGTAAACTGCGCTATAGAAACGCCCATGGTTGGAGGTAAACTATGCGGATATGTGTTGGGGTGGGGGTTGGAAGAACTGCGAGGGCATATTTGAAACAGACTGTGCAACTGCTACAGCAGGTCTGACTAGTTTTAAATACCTAGAGGCGGCTTTGTCTTAACTTCAGGTAGCTGCAAAATGAAGTTCTTAAATTAATTCATAAAATACAGCAACATTTTTCTGTCTTCATAAACTCCATATTTTTCATGTATTTATAGGGAATTACCACCCTGCCTCAGCATGCGTGTGCACTCATCTTTTTCCCCCCCTCTATATTAGATTTTGTATTTTTGCAAATAAACATTTTTATTTGACTAGTGTAAGTCAATTTATTATGAAAGGAGATTTGGCTTGTCTGTGAATTCCAACTGAGTGTTTTGAGTGGTAGCAACATTTTCTTCCTTATTGCCCTGAAAGGGGTGGGGGGAGAGAGAGAGAGGGAGAGACAATAACATTTAAGCATTTATTATAGTGTGATTTGCTACAAATCAACCCTTATCCTTTTGCCCCTTCTCAGGAGAAGTCACCTAAGTTATGTCATGCAATACTACAGTCAGAAGGACTTTGAGCTGAGCCTTTTAATACCTCACCATCCCATGGGTACAATAACTTTGCTTCTGTCCCTTCCTGTGACTACATGCATGGCCTCTGTTAAACTCCTCCTCTATCTGCTTGGGAAGTCGGTGCTTCTAAGATAACTATCCTCTTAAAAACACACCCTTCCTCTAATCAGAGTGTTTATTGCATAAAGTACTGTGAATGAATAAGAGGGATAATATTATATTTCTTTTTTTTTGAAGCCATGTGTTGTCTGGTTTGTTCCCCTCAGTTATGAGCACAAAAAGACATACATGATGCACATGCTGCCTTGGGTTAGATTTTTTTTTCCCCCCTGGTCACTGTAACTGTAGGAAAGCTAATATAGAACTTGGCTGTGGTGTATGATTTGTCTGGTTTAAAGGAGGAATGCAGTTTAGAATGCCTCATTCTTTTCTGATCAGTTTTGGGGAGGGGGTCATGACATGTAGATTGACTTTTCCACCAACACAAATGTACTTACTGTACTTGGTTTAAATTAAATTTTTTATGTTAATTGACTGTGCCACACAGTCTTTTAAATATGGAATTGAGATGAGATGTACACACAGATGGATAACTGAGCTGTGGGATTAAAAAGCATGTCTGCAAAATAGGACAGTTGGTTAAAACTGCAAGTCTAACATGACAGATTTGAGGATATTAGCATTTCAGTTATTGGACATTACAAATTATGCAGCTTCAGTGGTTAATATTCTTAATTATACTATTTTTTATGTCTGCTTGGTTGTTTTGATTGTGGTATCAGATACCGTGAAAATTAAATCTCTCTGCCTCTTGCTCGTAGTTATGGGTTCACTGTAGTTCAGTGCCAGCCAAGGTTCCCTTTATCAGCTTTCAGAAGTCTCCTTCAGGAAACAGGAAAACATGCGCTGTATTTCAACACTTGCATAACGTTAGAAAGCTGGATTGAAAGAGCCAACAGTTGTCCATTTACCAAACATCACATAACTGTCTTAGCAAACTTTCATGGTACATCTTCACTATTTTCCTGCTCTTACGTGTGCTGGGGACAGGTTAAAACTTTATCTTCCCCTCGGAATAATTGATAAAGCCTACATTTCTCCCTGTGTAGTATGAGAATTCCTAATAAAGAAGCCGTGCATTTTTGCACTTATCAAGAGTCCTCCATTAGTGGTACCTGTTCTTGCCAGTTACTTCTGAGTTGATAACGTGTACTGGAGCACCCTGGCAGAGCAGATAAGGCATCTTGGAGAGCTTGACTTGCACCCAGGGTTGCCCTCAACTGACCCAGCTGTGTGTAGGTACCTGTTCATTCAGGCTGGGGAGTCAAGTTGGACAGATGTGACAGAGGAGGACAGAGACAGAGGCTCTGTGGACAGAGGCTACAGATGTGTAGCCTGTCACTCCCCTACAGGCTACAAAAGCTGTAAAACCAGCAATTCTGAGGACTCCCTTGCGGCATGCCTGTTTAAGGTTCTTGGTACTGTGTTCATTACCTTCACATCAAAAAAAGCTAAAAACGACTCATAAATATACAAGGACAATTGCTTTATAAAGAATGCCATGGAAACACTTCCTGTGAATTTGCTCAGGTTTTTTCCCCCTTAACTTTCAGTGGCAAGAAACTGGTTAATAAACACAACCTACAAGACTAGCTAGAATGATTTGCCGTGGCTGAGATGTAGTTTGCATTTTTCATTGTGCTTTTCTTTAGGAAAAAAGTCTAGTCGCTGCTTTTCAGTTAAACTGTGGTAATTTTATTCAGTCCTCTGTTTTCAGAGCAGTAGTGTGCTTTTTTGGCAGCCTGTACAGCTCTGTTCTCTGTGGCATGTTGTTTTGGGGTTGGGTTTTTTTCCCAGTGTGTTTATTAAGGGTCTATAACGTGAGGGGGAAAACAAGGTCCCTTTGGGGAAAAGGCATTAAAAAAGGGTTGAGAACGAGAACTCCATCCAAGCAATTATAGAATACCTGAGGAAAAACTGTCTTCTGTTATACACAAGGGGGTCTGGGGGTGGAAATGCCTACTCTCCCTTTGATGCACACATAGCTCCCATTAACCTTTACGCGAATTGCCTGCATCCAGGAAAGAAGAGACTCTGAAAACTTTGGAGCCTTAAATATGCTAAATATATCAACCAGACCATGATATGTATGTGCCACTAAAGACATCTTGTTTAACCAGCTGAATATGACACAACACGGCAACAACCTATTGTTTAGCACAATAACAAAATTGCAGAAGAAGAGAGAAGTTGGTAGGTGTGTAATATTTCACCTTCACTTTTAGATGGTGGCATCTTGTCATTGCAGGTTCTCTTGACTGTGAAGGCTTTATGTTTATTTGTTAGTGCATGTCACTTGCACTGCTGTCTCTACTAGCACTTTCAGATGGCTTTGTATTCAGATTACAATTAAACTGCCCCTTCCCAGCAGGCTCTGAAGCCAGTGGAACAGGGGGAAGTCAGCTCTTCACTGTATTGGGCCCCAAAGCAGTACACAGCCATCTTAATTGTTGCTGCTTCGCTGCTTGAAGAGATTATGCCCTGACTTTTCATGGTAGAAATGTGTGAACAGACTCCTGCACTGGGCCTCATTGATTTCAGTGAGCAATCTGTGCAGTGGTTCTACTAGCAGGATTTGGGCCTAAATCAAGGATTGACTCCCATTTATTCTCTGACTTGCTGAAAGAATGGTCTGTGGCAGTGGTTTTCAACTTTTTTTCATTTGCAGACCTCTGGAAATTTCGATCAGAGGTGCGGCCCCCTTGATTTGTAAGTGTGGATATTCACATACTCTTGACTGATCATAGTCATCTTTCATGTCCCCCCCTTAGCTGTAGTCTGTGGGCTCCCAGGGGTCTGCAGACTACAGGTTGAAAACCACTGGTATAGAGGCTTCTTGACTAACTTCAGCCCCAGAGGCCTCTCTTGACTAGGCTCTATAGCATATCTTCAGGTAACAGCAAGCATCATTTGTTGGTTTGTTCAAATAGATGGATTTACTCCCTAACATCCATGCAAGTGAACTATTCCTGAGGACTGCGTGGTTACTGCAGTTCTGATTCTCTACTTCATCAGCTGTGTAAGGTTCCAGACCATAGACCCTGAGGTACTGGATATTGGCAGCAGGTTACTGGATATTGGCAGCAGAATTGCTGTACCATATGTCTGAACCATGTGTACACAGCATAATATAATTTGACTCGTGCTTGGCAGGTCTGACAACTTCCTTAATGCTGCCACGTGGAGACCTAAGTTTTGGAATAACCTTGGTGTCTCCCTCTTTGGGTTGTAAAACTGACCCTTATTCAGCCAGGGGACAGAAAACCCTCTTGCTTAATCTAAGGTGCTCCCTGCTGGCTTGGCAGATTCTGGAAGCAAAGGCCTCTGTCTGCATAGCTTGCCCAGAGCAGTGGTTCTCAGCCAGGATGCTGTAGCACCCTGGAGTGCTCCGAATGCCTTTTAGGGGTGCTGCAGGGTGCTTTGCAGTTTTAGCAATGTTAGGTGCCCAAATACCTAAACATGATCACAAGATAAACCCAGAATAAGAATAATTAAGAATCTATAGTGGCCAAAACATATTGCCTTGTTACAGGCTTTCTGAATTCTTTGCAACTGAAGACTTGCTCTGTTTTTTTCCTGTAGTCAAAAAACAAGTGACAGCTAAGAACTGGCATTTTCCAAGGATGACTGGAGTCTGACAAGGTTGAGAACCATTGGTACGGAGCAGTGATTTCTCAACGTTTTTTTTTTTTTTTGGACTCTAGGCACACACCTCCTTAGCTTTAAGCCACACACTTTGTCTTGTAAATCCTGTTTGCATGCCTAACAGTGCAGACGGTGCATTGGAGTGCCACACCTTGAAAGGATCTCCAGGTACCCCAGAGTGCCACAGCACGGTGGTTGACAGTCATTGGCATAGAGTGGCGCAGCTGTTCTATGGAAGAGAGTAGTAAGGAGTCTGGACAAAGGTGACATGGGATTAAAGCTTTGTGTGTGTCCTGGCCCTCCCTCTCCTTGCCTTTCCCCCAATACTAGTGCACTGGTAGCCTGACTCTGTAACACAGGCTTGTCTGATCTCACTCAGAACAGGTCTAAATGATGTCAGTGATCAAGTGGGATCCACAAACACTAGTGTTTTGGTGAGTGGGGTTGAGCCAGTGCCAGGAATGACAGGGTGCTTCTTTCTGCATGGTGACACCCCTCCTCACCTCTCCCACACATTGGGTAAACAAGACCAAAAAGGGACAGACTGGAGTCCTGTGAGCCTGGTCACACCTGACTGATGCCTTTGGTCACTGTTGCAAGGAGGCAAAAGGGAAGTTCTGTGCCCAAAGTTGAAATTGGGAGTAGTGACAGTTTGGCTAGCTGTGGCCTCTGGCATAAACCAAATGCACGCTGCCCCCCAAAGTTCATTCTTGCCTGGAAAGGAACAGGTTTGAATGCTTCCCCATAAGTGAATGCTATCTTGTTTCAGTAACTGTTTTGTGCAAACTCATCCTGTATTCTAAGAACACATCATTTGTCCTTTTGTATCAAGGAGGAGAAGGTCCTCTTTCTAATTCACTCACCTGTCCTATCCTGTCTGTGCTATTGGATTTTGATTTCTACTTAAGAGGGCATATGAAAAATACCCAGACTGCATTCCGTGTAGCAGCTATGTAGTTGCCAAGACCTTCCAATTTTTAGGGTACTTTTTAATGGTTTAATAAGTCCAATTTAAACTTGTATTAGTGTGAGAGAACTTCACAGAAGTTCTAATATAAACGCTCTTAATAACAGTGCTATGATCTACAAAACTTGTTTCTCCTTTGAAATGATTATTTAACAAGCTAGCAGTTTATTCTAACTGATATTTATTGGAGCCCATTCCTGCTTTATCTGACAGTTCTGTTTGCTGGGTGCTGTTTGTCAAAAACATTGAGGTTCTCTTCTTCCAAGAGAAAAGGTTATACTTAGTAAACTGACAGCGTTAGAAACTGTTTTTAATTTAATAGAAGCGTATGCTTCCTGAAAGAGTTAGCAGACTGTAAGTAAAGAGACTGAGTTAGAATGTGGCTTTTTCTTTTTCTTTCTTACTTTTTTTTTTAACCCAGTAAAAACTTGTTGGAGTTTTAAATCGGGAGGAGGGTGGGTTTTGTGTTTTCATTTTGTTGTTTCTGCTTGCTTCAGTATTTCAAGAAGTATACTGCCTGCTTCGGTTTCAGTAGTCTTCAAGTTTAAGAAACTATCGAGAAAGTGGAGTGGGCGGCACGCATGCAGCTTTCAGTCGAAATGCAGTTTCTGATCATTAACAAACAGCAAGAGCTTGCTTTGCCCTCTGGGCCTCAAATAGTACAGTATGCAACAAGGGAGTGCAGGCGAGGCACGAGGATGGAAACAGTAGTATCAGATTACAGTTACAAAATATCGCTGGAACACGTTAGCTGGCTTTACACTATTGACTTGCTTTATAATTGCATTGCTTATTTGTTAGGGAAAGGCTTCACCTTACTTTCCAATTAGCATGGATGTTTCTGTAGGGACCTCAGAATACCAGGATGTGTTTTTGGGCATCAAGTAAAGCCACCCAGGTAGCTCTGAGCATTCTTCAGCTGAGACTCTAAACTTCCTCTGGTGTCCCATCTGCAATTGCTGTAGCCTTCACTATGCTGCTCCTACACTAAAACCTACTTAGGACAGCTACTGAAAATTTCCCCTTGTGGTTTTTGGGTTGGCTTCAGTTTATTTTGAACGTAACTGTTGTTTCATTTACTGGGTACCTGGGCTCCATCAGTTAAGCCTGAATGTTCAAAGTTGGGTGCCTCAAGTTTAGGGTATAAATCTGTATTGCCATGTCTGAATTAACACAGCTGGGTTTTCAGTGGCTAAACGCCTACCACCACCATTCATGTCTGTGGCAGGAGTGCGGGTGCTTTGCCCCTCTGAATGTTCTGGTCCCGGTTGGCCTCCATGGGGTGAATTTTATTGGCTTTCCCAGTTTTAGAGTTGGACCTGATTTTAATCCTTCCCCAAAAGCAAATGGGCAGCCTAGGTTCATATAAAATATGTGCCGGAAATGCCTGCCATTCACTAGCCTTGCTGGCACTGAGGGCTTTGGAGAGCAGGCTGGCGAAGCCGAAATGATTCCCTGTGCTCTCAGACAGGGGAGAGCTGCGCAGGAGGCTGAGGTTTTCTAGCATTCAAAAGAGAGTTTTGTAAAAGCTGCTTTAAAAATGATTCCACTAAAAAAACAAACAAACCCAGAATGCATGTAAAAATAACTGCTGGTGTTTGGAAAGAACAAACCCTGTAAGTGAGAGAGTTTAGTTACCTGAGCTGAGAGGAGCCTTCAGACTGTCCCTTTCTGAACACCTCTTCCAGTTTTCTGTCTTTTCTTGTACCCTCCACTTGTACATCATCCTTGGGCTTGATTTTTCAACAGCAAGATTGCAAATCAAGAGTAACTCCTTGGGAGTCAGCTGGGTCAGGCTCATATGAAATCTACAGATGAGAGATCAGAATCGTGCACCAAGAAGCCTTGCAAAAGCAGCTAACGTCCAAATCCTGAGCCAGCTGCAGCATATCAAATCTAGTCGTGCAGAACATGCTGTACTGGCTTCCTACCATGACACTGCTATACCACGATCTAAAGGCTCCATTGTACCAACAAACGCAAATCTTTAAATGAGGGTGTGCACATGCCTGTGTGCGCATGTGTTCGGGGAGCTTTGGGTTTAGGTTTTCTAAGTGAGGTATTTTTCTCTCTCTATTTTTTATTAACTCAGTTTATTTTGTCAGATATTTGGGGCTAAAACCAAACAGTCCTATTTCGTAACTTCCCTTCAGACTTTTTAAAATGGACACTAGACTGGCATTCATTTTCCCCAGCCAGAGCAGAGCAACCTCTTTCTCGACCTCTGGGAATTACTCTTCCTTTTCCAGCTTCAAGTCATTGCAGAAAAGGGGATCCATTGCTCCTGGAGGGGGTTGGAGAGTTGCTCTACATAGGCCAATTCAGTTTTCCAACCAGCAGGTACTCAAGGACTAGCACCACCAGATGTTGACTTTGAGTCTGTCAGGAATATTAAGGGTCAGATCCTAGACCCTGTTCTGAGGGCACACAGCTGGTGGGTGCTCTCGGGTAGCTTAAAGGTGCCATATAGCTTTCAGTTTCTATCTCCCATGCCCTTGCTAGACTGACCAGGGCAGAGGCAGGTTGAAGGGTGCCACTGTCTCCCTTGAAGTCACAGGTGACTGGCTATAATTTACAGTTAGTCCTTAGGTTGTTCTGACCAGCCCTGTGTGGGAGTTGTAAGTATAGAAATGGCTTCTAGTCCTTGTATTGAATGCAGCTCAGGTGGGTTTAGAGCAGGGGTTGGCAATGTTTTTGGGCAGTGCCAAAAACACCTGCAACTTCAATTTGTAAGATGTTGGAGTGCCAGGGGCAGACGGAGGAGGAGCTGCAGGGGGCCCGATCCTGGCTGTGGCAGTGCAACCCTGGTCTCTTCTCTAGTGTCTGCCCCAAGGTGTGCGTGCCAAGCAAAATGCTTTCATGTGCCACATTTTGGCACCTGTCAGGTGCCTACCTCTGGTCTAGAGATTTGGGGCCGTAATGTTGCCAGCTGGCATGACATATCTTTTCATTATGGTTTTTGGGCAGTCCATATCAAATCCTGGCCTCTCTGAAGTCGGTAATCAACCTCCCATTGGCTTTATTGGAACCTAAATTTGGTCCTCGGAGACATGGTATTGCAGGGGAGGGAAAGGAAAATATTTCATGTGACAGGCAATGCAGGAAGTGCCTGAAAAACATACAGGATACAATCTCGGAGGAGCCGAGCAGAGGCATGGTTACACATGAGGGTCGGAAAAGCCATGGTTTCAGAGATAAATGGGCATATTACCCTGGATTCTCTTTCTGCTCAGCTGTGTTTGAGCTTTAATATTTTCCAGGAAAAAGAAAGTGAAATAATGCGGTGTTGTGTTTTGTGCTGTTTTGTTTTGTTCCCCCCCCCCCCCCCCTTAATTTTTATTTAAGTGCTATGGTTTCAGTTACCCAGGATTTCAATCAGGAAGCAGCCATTGCCAGCTCTACTTTAAGCTACACTTCACACAGCAGCCCCTCCTAGATTCTTATTTCCTTCAAACTCCGGATCTGCAGGGACAGCTTGTTGCCTGTGGATGGCTGAGGCTGATGCGAGGGCCTTTTAGAAAAACAAAACAAAACGGTGTTTGTTCTCCAACAGGGTCTCAGACCATTTGGCCTTTAAAATGGGGTGGTGTAAATCAGTCCTTCTCACCCCTTTTAGACTCAGGTCACCTCTCATTAGACTCGGGGCATGGCTTGGAAAATGCCAGTTCTTAACTTTCATTCAGTTTTTGACTACAGAAAAATAATAGAGCTTTTTTCTGTTGCACAGAATTCAGAAGGACCATACTGGGTGGAATGTTTTTGACACTCTGGATTCTTGTTTGAAATCTCAGGGTTTATCTTATGGATCTCTTGTAGATGTTTGCACACCTGACATTGCTAATATTGAGCAGCACCTCATGGCATCCTGGTTGAGAATCCTTGGCATAGATGAAAGAAGTAGGGATGTGGCTTCTTGGATTTATCCAGTTCTGTGAATTCTGTATGGGCACTCTGTCTTGTGGTGCTAAACTGCTTTTTTGACAAGCTATTCCTGGCTTCTCATTTAGCAGCAATGCTTTCTAACCTCTGGAATAAACTTTCAAGAAATGTACCTATGCATAAAATATATTTAAAACTAAACTGGACATAGAACTGCTTCCTATTCTATCTAGGGACAAAATGACCCAACTCCCTTCTTCCCTCTTTCTTCCCACACACACATTGTTATGAATTTAGTCAATAAAGACTTCAGCAGAGGGACTAGTAATAGGAAATACCACTGTAAGCAGGATTGAAAAGTAGTTTTTCAATGATGTGTATGTGTGGGTCTTTGTTCCCTGGAAAGTAAAGGGCTTGTTTCTCTAACCAGGACCAGAAATCTTGTAGGCAGACATTGTACAACCTTTCCTGCTCATGCTGATCATCTTACTGTTAGCTTTAGAGAACCACCTTTGGTTGGTTTCTTTTCTGTGAAACCATCCAAAGCTGCCAGAGCTGAGGAGAAGGCAGAGCCAATAAGTGCATGTACAATGAAGTGCAGAAAAATGGATAAACATCATGTTCTTCTTTTTAATTTTAAAACAAACAATCTACACATCAAATGACACCAACATTGCTCTTGTATTTCCTAGTCATGCTAATGGTTAGAGGGCTAGAAAATAATTAAGTCTTCGTGAACCAGAATGGAATGAGAGGCTCTTGTGTCTGGTCTTCCAAATCTGGAGCCAAAACAGTTTGCTTTGTGGGTGAAATCTGGAAAATCTCAAAGTCATTTTTCTACTCTGAATGAATTACTCAATTTTGCTTTATCTCTCTTTAAACCCAGTTCAGTTATGCACCCAGCCATAGCAAACGGGACCCTGACAAACACAAGCCCTGGGCTCGATATAACGCATAGCTAAAGAAATAGATTGAAAAGGATGACTAGAAATGGGATATACATACTTGTAGAAGAGGTCCTGAGGTCATTGTAGGCTAGTCCATAATAAACTTAATAAGTTAGGGAGTTGTCATAAAGCAGTACCCTGCTGGACTTGTCACAGCTGTGAGTCCTATCCCAGGAGCTGTTTATTGCATCCCACCAAGGCTTCTTTCATTTGGAAGGTAGGAATATATTCTGTGTTATATTCATTTTTGCCCTTTGCTTAACCTGCTCTGTAAGTTACACTCCCCATCAGACATCTCAGATGAGTAGGATGTAAGTTACACTCCCCATCAGACCAGGATGAGTAGGATTAAGTTGGAGCAACTTTCTGAGGTAGTACAAACTGCCCAAATAACTCCTAAATTGGTCAACACCTTAACAAGACAAGATGCACAATACTGAACTCTCAGATACTGGGATGAAATCGCCAACTCATTTTTGTACTATGCAGAACAAAAACATCTCTTTTGTGCCAAGAGAAAACAAGGTCTTAGAAAGTTAATGTTTTAATGGTGTTCATTCTAGCCCCCTTGTCAAAGGTATATAGGAACCCTTCTATTTGGACTCCAAGTACCTGCTTTGCAGATTTAGACTTGCTTGATAAAGAGGGGGACAGACAGGAGTATGTTTGTAAAGTAGTAAGTGAAAAGATGAGTTACCTGATCGGCCTTTAAAAAGGACCCCACTATCACTCTGTTTGAACTGAACTACACAGAGCCTGCACGATACATGAAAGCTAGACAGTCATGTGTGCAGGAAGCCTTGAGTCATTTTTGAGCTTCCTGGAAAACAGTGTATAGGAGTTCTCATTTTGTTTACTGGTGATGAGCCTGTCATTACTGTTGGTCAATTTTAAAAACCTGATTCAGGTCCCACAGTTCTTGTTCTTGAATGTAGGAACCAGATCAGCCAGCAAAACTGGGGGGGAAAAAAATAAATAAACAGTAACTTGCTGGTCAGCCACCCAAACTGCCTGCTTTCTGGTTAGTGGGAAGAAGGGTTTGTTTTGTACAATAAATACTTTCTAATTTCAAACCCTTCTCCATAGGAGAAGACTTTTAACACTTTTCTTAGTCCACAAGCTATGAAAAAACAACACAGTTTCTAAAACTGCCAAGCTTAAGGATACATATTTGATATACCCTGTGTCTGTTAGCCTTGCCTTTTTGTTCCTGGCTTTTCCATTTGAAGGGAAAGAAAGCATGCTACTACAGAATATGTAAAAATAAAATTAAGAAAAAGGGCGGAGCAATTGAGCGTGAGCACATTCCATGAAATTGGCACTAGGGAGCAGAGAAAAAGCAGACTTCCATGGGGTAGTGCTAAATTTCAGAGTTCTCGTTCACCCGAGATTCCAGGCACAGGGATTCTTGGTAGCCAGCCAAGAAACTTGGATTATAGCCTACTGGTTCCTCAGTTCCTCTGTGTTTGTTCCCCCCGCTTCTATTTAAGAGAAAAAAAAATATTACTCAAAGATCTGGGTTTGGTATTTATTTCTAAAAAGGATTAACTTCCCTAAACTGGTTTCAGGCTTTATGTTAAGTGAACTTCAGAAACGTGTTGCAGCATTCTTGGCACCGTTGGCTGGACCTCTATAGCCTTTTTGCTTTTCGAACTGCTTCTGGAACAAGTACGGGGATAAGGAGAAAGGTCATATTGGTGATATCAGTTGGTGTGTAGGATGCACAACCAGTTAGTGAGCAGGCACGTGCAGGGCAGTGTTCCTCAGGCCTCACTCCCATTAGGTGAGCTGGGAATCGTGCTCCAGTGAGGACAGCTGGTTTCGTCTCTCCGACACTTCTGGCTGCACAGTAAATATTGTATGAGAGGAGTCGGGTTTGGGGTTAAAAATCTATTTAGACTTCTGTTGTGATTTCCCTGCTGTGCATGTTGAGCTGATCTCATCTATCACTCGGTTTTATTGTGCAGACTGAAATTTTCACCCCTTCTTAAATATGTTCTTTAATAGAAAAGGCAAAACTAGAGGAAGGGCTGAGCTGGTCCTACTTAAATGAGACACTTGCGAGGCTTCAACAATCCCATTACTGTTGTTGAAGGGAAAAAATATCCCCCCAGGCCCCTTCCCTCTTCTGCCCCAGCAGCTGTGGTGATGTTGGATTGGGGAAGCAGTGCTTGGCCCAGCCTCCCAGGAAAAAACCCTCCAGCTGAACTTGCTGGAGGGAGGCGAGTGGGCAGGAAGCTCATTGCTGCACCATAGGGCTGTCTTTTTTGCCTTTCTCTCTTGCCCTTCGCTCCCGAGATCTGTTGTCAGTTAGAGGCTGGTGCTCTTACAGAAAGAGAAAGGCAAACTCCAATCCCTGCATTGTTATCCCCATGTAAAACAATGGTGGGTCCCTGGGGAGTTTGCCGCTCTGCATGTTCTGCTTAATCCCCCTCCCCCTATCCCAGCAAGTGGGGAAGTGTGGCAGGGAGCCAGTGGCTGCACAGCTTCTGGGTGTGAAGTGTGCTGCTTCTGGATGATGGGAGCCTATCGGAGGCTTTTCTGTGCTGATCTGGCTTCCCCCACTCCCTTTCTCTCCCCCCAGGGACCCATACGCTTGCCCCCTCTGAGTTTGCATGGTTCCCCCTCTCTCCACAAGGAGCTGGTGTGTTGGGAATGACATGCAGCAAGCAGCATAGTTCTTCCCTCCTGTAGGATTACCCCAGGCTGTATTGATGGAGCCCATGGGACAGGCGAGTGAAGTGTACTAATGGCCTCTATTCTCTCCAGCTTAGATTAGATACGATAAAACATCTCGTCTAGTAAATTTGCTCCATGCAGCCTAATGGCGGGGGTGGGGGAATGACAGAGAGACCGAAATCTCACAAGCACTGAAAGAATATCTGGAGGCCATCTGTAGCAGAAAAACACATTCTGCAGCAGGGATTGGAATCTGTTCTTCTGAGTTAATTAAGACTCCAATAAAACCCAGACAAAATAAACTCTGCGTTTGCTTTCAGAACTTATGGAAGATGTGCATTGTTAAGAGGGAGGTGACTTTTTTTTGTTCCTTGACCCCTGGTTATTCATGCCAGTGTATAGTATGGGGCATTGATTGTCACAACCTGAGAATTTGTTCACTGGCTTTAGTGCTACGCATCTCTGGTGTGGTAATTTTTCTGCCACATGAGTATTGCTGACAGTAGTCTGGTTGTACTTGTACTAGTCTAGCTAGTTTGAGGAGCACTTCAAAGCCTTTTTCAGGTGTTCATTAACTTTCTGGAAGAGAACGTCTGGGCCAGAAGAACACCAGGTTTTATTTTTCTTAGCACAATGATTTATATTCAGGAGAAAGCTTGATAAAATTCCTTGTTTCCTTTCTTACTGTTTATCTAAAGCATTTATGTTCATGTTGACCACTTAAAAAAACACACCAAAAACACTTTTACTGGTATCTCAGAAGTGCCTTTAAAGCTTGACATGGATGTGTTCCTCATTGAAGAAACTGCTTTGGGATATTGCTTTTCTATTGATAAAGATACCCAGACAGTGGTCGGTTATCAATCTACTGAAACAAAGGCAGTTAGTATTACTTCAAATAAGCAAGATGCAGTTGAATAAAGAACTAATGACAGCATTGCTAGGAAATATTTTCTGTTGTTGGGCTGAAAGTAACACAAAGTAGTGTAGGCTCCAGTGGTTAATACGAAGTGGAAATTCAAGGCTGAGACCATCCAAAGGATTTAGGTGTCATGACTATTCAGCATTAGGTTTAGGCATCTGAGTCTTACTGACTTTCAGCACCTTTCAGAAACTCAGGCTTGAAAGCACAGTGATACAAACAGGTAGACACATCAGCTGTGGTTCTGGTTGTCTGCCACATGTGGGCATGAAATGCTTCTCACTCAGAGCTTGGAAGTGGTACAGACTAGCTCTCTGGCCACAGCAGTGCTCATATTGACATGGTGACTATCTTATCTATATATTTGCCATTGCCTGTTTGAGATGCTGAAGTATCTAGAGATAAATACTCTGGCAGACACAGGCTACATTATTCAAGTGGCTTCCAGATGCTGGATTTGCCTAATTATCAGAAGGCAGGGGCTCAGCGATTTTTTTTTTTTTTTTTTTGGTAATTAATTAATTAATTATTATTTATTTATTTTTTTTGGACAATTGGATTGTTTTAAAGCATCTCAAAAGTAAGAGATCGAGAGTGACTGGTCTTCTCGCAAATCTTGGCCGTCGCTCTTCAGCCATGCTCTTTAGCCATGCTAAACAGGGGATTGTGCTCTAGAAATTGCCATTGGCAAGAGGGTGGAATGAACAACTGGAAAGTTTTAGCTTCATCCAGAATGTGTCTGCTTTTGAGATGTGAGATTATTGTTATAACTGCATTTCCTGCTCTGGTAGCTTTTTTCACATTTAATCATTTAAATAAAACCACAGGCTCCTATATAGAATAATTGAAAATGAGGGTTGAAAAGGACTTCAGGAGGTTTATAGATTCATAGATGTTAGGGTCGGAAGGGACCTCAATAGATCATCGAGTCTGACCCCCTGCATAGGCAGGAAAGAGTGCTGGGTTCAGATGACCCTGGCTAGATGCATATCCAACCTCCTCTTGAAGACCCCCAGGGTAGGGGAGAGCACCACCTCCCTTGGGAGCCCGTTCCAGACCTTGGCCACTCTAACTGTGAAGAAGTTCTTCCTAATGTCCAGTCTAAACCTGCTCTCTGCTAGCTTGTGACCATTATTTCTTGTAACCCCCAGGGGCGCCTTGGTGAATAAAACCTCACCAATTCCCTTCTGTGCCCCTGTGATGAACTTATAGGCAGCCACAAGGTCGCCTCTCAACCTTCTCTTGTGGAGGCTGAAGAGGTCCAGGTGCCCCAGTCTCTCCTCATAGGGCTTGGTCTGCAAGCCCTTAACCATACGAGTGGCCCTTCTCTGGACCCTCTCCAGGTTATCTGCATCCCTCTTGAAGTGCGGTGCCCAGAATTGCACGCAGTACTCCAACTGCGGTCTGACCAGCGCCTGATAGAGGGGAAGTATCACCTCTTTGGATCTATTCATCATGCATCTGCTGATGCACGATAAAGTGCCATTGGCTTTTCTGATGCCTTCAAGGGGGTTGGACAAGGTCATCTTGTCCAACCCCCTGCTCAAAGCAGGACCAACCCCAACTAGATCATTCCTGCCAAGGCTTTGTCTAGCCAGGCCAAAAATCCTCCAAGGATAGAGAGTCCACAACCGCTCTGCATGTATCTGGAATGCCAGAGAGTTAAATCTACAGGCTTAAGGCAGGATTTTCTTTCAGTGTACAGTTGCTTGGGTCCACTCCTCGCCCCCTCCCCAGTTTAAAATAATCTGGGAAATTTAGTACAAAACTTCCCAGACTACTACAGCATTACTGTTGGGAACATAAATGCAAAGGTCAGGAAATTCAAGTAAATTGTTAATACAGCACCTGTACCAAGCATTGTCCATTTATGTATAGATATATGAAAGCATACATTTAACACAAGCCAGAGTGCAAGACACTACAGAGTTTTGACTGCTAGTTGCTGTTGTAGTCATACCTAGAACTTAAAATTCAATTTTATTTTCAGTTGCAGCCTGGTGGTGTTAGGGTTGGTGTTCTCTTTACCCCACTTTCATTTCTTATCACACCATTGTAAATCAGGAGAAATTTCAGTGATGCAAATGGAGTTTTACTGGTATGAAACAGCACCAATGCGGTCTGAATAAGATCCGTCTGCCTTGCTGTTATGTTGAGCAGCTAGTATGTGAAAACTGAGATGTCTGTGTGAAGACAGGCAGGCATTTTGCTGTAAGATAAATGTTTTCACTTGGTGCTCTTTTTTTAATGACTTCCCCTCCTCTTTTCCAGATATATGTTGGGGAAAGGAGGAAAGCGGAAGTTTGACGAGCATGAAGATGGGCTGGAAGGCAAAGTGGTGTCTCCTACTGACGGTCCATCTAAGGTGTCTTACACCTTACAGCGCCAGACTATCTTCAACATTTCCCTTATGAAACTTTATAACCACAGGCCATTAACAGAGCCAAGCTTGCAAAAGACTGTTTTAATTAACAACATGTTGAGACGAATCCAGGAGGAACTCAAACAAGAAGGCAGCTTGAGGCCTGTGTTCATCACCACTTCTCAGCCTACTGACCCTCTCGGTGACAACTTCAGAGAGGCCCAGCCCGCGTTCAGCCACCTTGCCTCTCCGTCAATTCACCCCACTGACTTTGTAAGCACTACACCATTGGAGTCTTGCCTCACCCCAGCCTCTTTGCTTGAGGATGACACTTTTTGCACTTCCCAGACTGTCCAACATGATGGTCCTACAAAACTACCACCTCCAGCTATCCAACCTGTAAAGGACAGTTTCTCCTCAGCCTTGGATGAAATTGAGGAGCTCTGTCCAACACCTACCTCTACCGAGGCAGTCGTAGCAGCAGCAGAAGCAGCAGCAGAGGACTCTAAAGATAACTCCTGCGAGTCTAACATTCAAAAACCCGAGGGAGTCCAGGAGAGCAGAACAAATGAATCAAAACTAATGGACTCCCTACCTGGCAATTTTGAGATAACAACTTCCACAGGTTTCCTCACAGACTTGACCTTGGATGATATTCTGTTTGCTGACATTGATACTTCTATGTATGATTTTGACCCTTGCACGTCTGCTACAGGGACTGCCTCAAAAATGGCTCCCGTCTCAGCAGATGATCTTCTAAAAACTCTAGCCCCTTATAGCAGTCAACCAGTAACCCCAAATCAGCCTTTCAAAATGGACCTCACAGAACTGGATCACATAATGGAGGTGCTTGTTGGGTCTTAAAACAGTGACTTTCTGTACCAGTATATTCACTTGGTAGTATTTTCACAGTCCCTGCCCACCCACTGACCTACCCTGCTGCCCCCGATTCACAGCACTGTGCATGCGTCCTTGCTTGCCTTTTTTTAAAAGAAAAAAATCACAGTAGATTTTGCTTCAAGCAGAGTTGGAGTGCCTTCATCCACGTATGACCACTTTTAATGTATTTTTTTTTTTTTTTTTAAAGTGGTTCCTCAAGGAAGACCGAATACCCTGGTGTAGGAAAGAATACGTATTGTAGACAATATTACTATGTTATTACAACAAAAAAATTAAATTGTAAAAGCTAAGCACAAGGATTATGTTGGGAAAAGCTGTAAATTGCATGTGCATATTTGTCTATTTTTTCTATAAGTTTTATTGCAAGAGGTAAAAATTTTATTATTTAGATAATCTCAGTACCATTTTAGCCCTGTATAGGTTGATTTAGCAATTCAGCCTTTTGGAGGCATTAACTATTCCTCTTTAAGTGTTGCATTTACATGGCTGTTTAGAAACTGCTGCCCAAATTTATTTTATATTTTTGTACAGATTCTGCAGTTTATGATATTGTTTTTTCTAAAAACAAATGCTGTTTATACACACAAAAAATAGCTATTTTGATAGGATTTGCTCACATAGTTCCTGCATAATTCAGATGTACAAGAACCACTTGTACTTTTATACAGAGTTGTAATGTTTTATATGTGTATGGTGCAAAGAGAAAATTGGATCAAATAAACCTGCAGTTGGTCTCCTGAATGCAAACAAAAGTGCTTTGAGAAAGGGCCGAGGGCTGTTTCACAAGTTTCACAAATGTTTGCTCCCTGCTGTAACCACCTGTGCACTACTGTGATTTCTAAAACTTAGAGCCATGTCTGTTCCAACACCTATGTTAAACAGTTGGCAGGAAATAGTTGTGAAACTTCATTGGAAGTGGTGTCTTGTGAGATCAAGGCTACTGGGAGCTTAATCTTAATGCCAGTATGCCAAGCAAATGTCTGTTCCTTTTAAGAAAGTTTTATTTGGAACATCATGTTTTCTTTGTTCCTTGAACTGCGTAAGCATTTTAGCAGTCCTGCGACTCCTCAGCAGAAATGACTGCAAACAAGTTTAAGGGGAAACACACACACCGGTTACAAAAATGATTTTGCAGTTTTTATTGGAGAGCAGCATCCATGCTCTTTGCTCCAATTCATTTGCATTCAAGATTCCACTTGCCCTTTCTTGGAGCATTTTTCCCCCCACTGTGTTGATAAGTGCTGAAAAAGGCAAGTTCAGTATTACTGCAGTGAAGCTCATCTCTTATCTGCACTGGATGGACTTAATTTTAATATCCATTGCTGTTGAAACTGGAGCCAGTTGCATTACATCACTTGGCATCTCCTGTAGGGTTGGTTTCTTGTATCAACTGTGTTACCTGCTTTACACTTTATAGACCTGTTATACAATGAATATACAGACACAGCTTTCTATGCATGTTTCCTTCCCCTGTAACACCTGAGAAGTCTTCTCATTACTGCACCAATAGCATTTTTTTAACTCATTGTGGTGTACATTTAATTTAAAAACGATTTGCAATGTATCATGCCTGTTGCTGAAGTTGCTATGGCATTTTAGTTTTCCAATGGTACTTTAGCTGTTGAGTGCAGGTTACAACCTATATTGTCAACATGCCTATGGCTTCTTTAGGAATATCTTTTATATTTATTTAAGAAATTTTAAATTATGTTTTATGTCATTTGGCAATATTCAGCCAGTTCTGCTCACTTCTTGTCATGAATAAAATTGGGTCTTATCTGCCTTTTAAGGAGGCAGCTTTATAAATTGGCACTTTAAAACAGGCCATATATATTTACTAGTAAATGAATAATGCATACAAATGCAATACAAAGCAATGAATTTCAGATATTGCAATGAAGGAACTGCTAATATGAATGAAATGTGTTGTGTACAATTATGGAATGCTTTGGATTCTAATTAATCAGCCAGCTTCAGTTTGTTTTTAAAGACTAACTCAATGAAGCAACAAAATGTTGATGAACTTGCAGTTGTTTGCTTGCAAGGACTGTAATAGTATTTACTATTTCGCACAGAATGCCATCAACCAAGTGTAGAATTGGGGGGCCATTTTTAACAGGGGGAGGCGTAAGGAATAATTGTTCCATTTTTTTGCATTCAGGAACTTGTGGTTATTGTTCATCCTGCAGTTTCCATACCTTGTAAGAGAATACTAGATGACCTCTTGAGGTCCCTTCCAGCCTTATTTCTCTGTGATGATAACCCTGCCACAGACTCTGCAACTTTTAGAACTGGAGGAACCAGGAAAATTATGGCCCGTGAGGGGGGTGGGGGGGGGTGTGCGTGTGCAAAAATCACATAGCCACACAAGCATGTTAATTTTTTTTGTTTTAATTCTTCCCCCCAGAACAATAATTTGGTAAGTATATTGATTTACCATTGTGCAAAACTGATTTACAATAACTTAGAAATGCCCCCCCCCCTTTTTTTTTTATTATTTAATGGTGTGTTTAAACCGATACCATATGTTAGGCAACAGTTCAAATAAGCGCCATTTTTGGAGCAGTGAACCGTAGCTCTAAAAGGGTTAATTTTGAAGTCTCTTGGTATTTGCAAAATAGAAGAGAGAATTTCAAAATATGTTTTACCAGTCAAGAAATCTGTGTATCCTTGGTGCTGAAGTCAGTCTTATAGTACTTGAAGGCAATTGATAGCACAGAGATGCACCTAACGTGTAAAATTAGGCAAAAGGTCAGGAATTCTTATTCTGAGCTGTAACCTCTTCCTCTGTAGATGGAAATGCTTGCTGGAATCTCACTCTCTTTGCAGCAACTTTCTGTCAGTAGTGTGATCTTTGCAACGGTTGTAGAATAACAGTCAGGTTAAGTATTCTTTATGCAAGAGGTATGCCAGAGGATGTATATTGACACTGATGTGCAATGAAATGACAAGATGGGAGCAGAATGAAAGAGCTTTGGATTTGAAGTGATTTTTTTTGTTGTTTTTTTTCATAAGTTATTTATTCCTTTTTTTTCCTTTGTAAATATATTTATTTTATTGTGAAGCTAACAACATCTGGATTGTAACATGTACAGAATGTATGGTAGGAATGTATTCTCTTGTAGGAATGTAAATCTGTATGAAAAGGGGATGGGAGCTACATTCAGAGAGAATGATTTGGGTTTGATTCGGGATACGCATGGTTCACATGATTTCCTCCCCTCCTTTCCCCCCTCGCCTCTTTGTTCTAATATGGGTCAGGTTTGTGAAATATTCAAGAGGTATGGATGAAGAATAGTTCAGTATGCAGAATCAGCCATTGCTATCAGCCTCCTGACGTGTCAGTTCCTTCTAATGGGGACTGACTCCCATTCGACCCTGGGAAGTCTGCTGGGAGCACACTTGATTTGATCCACCTCTTCCTCTGGGGGCTGATTTTGTAGATACACAAGCAATCTCCACGTATGCAAGGAGCCCCACCGAAGCCCCTGGGGCTGCATGAATGAGTACATTTGCAGGACGGTACTCTTTCCCTAGGAAACAGAGTGGAACCAGTGCCACCTTTGCGCATGGTAAGATACAGCGTAGCAGTTGTAAATGCACTTTCCAAGTGCAACGTGTTAATTGCATGGGCTTAAACGTATTGCTTACCAGGCCCGATCAGGCAGTCCTAGTTTGTATGCAACTCACGTTGTACTCTGCTGGACCTGGGCTTGCAATAGGGACTGCAAGATTGGGGCGCCCGCTAATACAGTCGCTTCTCAGAGCCTTAGTGGACTGTACAGCCTTGGATGTGAAGGAAGAAGCACTTCCTTTGAAAAGAAGAAACATTGCAAAGAAAGATAGTGTTCAACAAAAATCCAGAGTATGATCTATTCGCATTCCCTGCTGCAAGTTAGAAAATAAGAACCACTTCTGAAATGACCATTGTGAGAACAAACTACCTTGCGCTGCAGCCGGTTTCTCCCTGTTGCATGTTAATAGCCCAGATGATTTAAAACTCAATGTTGTGAACCCAAAGTTTACACTTTTTTTTCAGAAACTAAGAGAGCAAATTGCAGAGAGTCCTGTCTGACAAACGGTCTAATTCACTCCAAAGTGTTGTGAACGTTGATTTGTTTTTCTTTTCCAAACAGGCTTCAGCATCCTGCTTCTGTGAAAGTTGCTTTCAGTGATTATGTTAATGGGACTGAACATTTCTTAGAAGTTAGCTCTTTTTAAGCTTGCTCTCTCTCTTGCTGAAAATAAGCCTAATGCAAGTCCTGGAACCTTTTAAAGAAAATAAAATAAAAAAGAAAGAAAAAAATCACCACCTACAAGTTGGGAGGGATAAGTGTAATCCATACTAGTGTCTGAAAAGGCAGAGATTCTAGAAAAGGTGTAAATAGTGTGACATGTTCAGTGCATGGTTGTTGAACAGGGCTTGTTATTGTCAAAAAGAAGGCTGTATTTCTCCCCCTCCCTCCCCCCCACAGACCTTAGAGCTGTGCCTTTTCTATGCAATATTACAGACATATACATCTGAAACCAGATTACTGTATTCACATGTAGGTATGGGCTGTAATCAAAACAATTGGACAAATGTACATGGAAATGAGCAGTCTTACTTTTGTAGTTTTATATTATACAATAAACAATTAAAAGATACACTCATTGCAGGGTTGTTTTTTTAATCACTCATTTTTGTGACCAAACTGCAGTTCATGCTGGAGTTTACTGCTCCCGGGCGCAGTGTTTACATGTGCACCTGTGATTACAGCACATTGAGCCCGGGCAGAGCAGCCCTGACTGGCAGGGAGCACCATGGGTCAGTCTGCCAGCTCAGAGCTGCTCTGCTCCAGCATCACGTGTTGTGGAGGGGCTGGCTGGGGCACAAGGGTGCTAGTGTGGGGCTCGCTGGCAGGCAGCCCTTGCACTATAGCACCCTTGTGCCCCAGCCAGCCCCAATCACCATCTACACATGCATTGTGACAGAGTAAATAACTCTGCCATAGTGTCAGGCACTATCTTATGGCAGAGTGAGTTAATTTTAGTGTGGCCATCATAAGAGGACAGTTCGGTTGTCCTCTATTGATATGAAACCTGGATGCCTTTATGTCCTCTATTTTTCTTTTGAAGAGAAAAATAGAGGACATTAAAGGCATCCAGGTTTTGTATCAATAGAGGACAGAGTTGCAGAAAACCATAATGTCCTCTGTTCTGGTCACCCTAATTTATTCCAGCCTAATAGAGCCACACATGTAGACGGGGGTGCTTACTTCAGAGCTAACCAGTCAACTCTGCATTAAAGCACGTGTGGATGCCCCCTCAGCGACCTAGAGAAGGTGTCTTGCCCTCCCATTCAGGGATAATACCCCCTCTCATGAACAAGGGTAATCCCACCTATTCACAGTAGGACACTACAAGGGGGTTAGGAGCGACTTGAGTGGGAGGTAGGTCTCGGGGAAATGTCACTGTCCTCAAATTCCCTGGGACATTCCCCAGGGAAGAGAAATCCGTGGCCTCGGCTCTGGGGCACATTCTGGTGGGCACACTGTAAGGGCCCTCGGGTTCCTAGGAGCCCACAGTTGTGGTGGTGCCACGTGCTGCTCCCGACTCCCAAGGATTGGTCCTGGGGTAGGATTTGGGTGGGCTTCAAGCTTCTTGCAAAGAACAGACCCAGTTCGTTTTTCCCCTGACAAGAGTATGAGAACGTACTCTAAATGAATCCTGGGGTGATGTTCCTCCCTCTGAGCTGCTTTCTTCGGCATTCTGCTATGCGCAGTCTCCGAGGTCTTAGGAGCTGGGCTTACCCCTGCAGCATTAGCTGGGGGGAGGGGAGAGGGGGAGCAGCAGTGGCTGCTGTTCTCATTTGCAAGCAGTGGGAGATGAGTTGTGCTCTCTGGACCTGCCGTGAGCCCTGTGGCAGTCCAGGGAGCTCACGCCCTGGGTAGCTCAGAGCAGTAGCCAGGCCAGTTTTAATAGGCACAGAGCACTGTCAGCTCTGGCTTTAAATCACAACTGGAAACATTTGACGCTTAATTTCAGACCTTGCCCTCTGTCCTTCTTGATGACTACTTGCTTTCTAGGAGGGCAGGGAGCAATGGCCTGTCCTTCCACAAGCCCTGTTGGGCAGTAAAGTACTGGGTCTTGCCAATAGAGTTTTCTTCACCAACTCCTGTGGTGGCGCTGGGTACAGAGAGGAGTTGCCCAAAATCTCAGCTCACTTCAGCCTCTTCCAAAGTGAGAAAGCAATGGTACTTCTCCTGCCCATCTTCACAAAAGGGCCAAGGGTCCAAACCTTGCTAGCACCGCTTGAGCTGGGGATTCAGTCTCTTCAAGAAGCAGTGAGTTTTCCTGTCTTAACATGCCACGCATAGCATCGACAACGAACTGGCTCACGTTACCCGAGTTGCAGCCGGCAACGGGAAGGCTCTGCATTTAGAAAGCTTGTGGTAGCGCTGCAGACCAGCTGCTGCTAATGTCTGTTGTTCGGCAATAGCAACAAATGGCTGCAGGGATAGAGGGCACAAGACAGATGAGACAAGAAGTGGGAGGATTAACGACCCGCTGATGATTATGTATCTGGAGAACTTGTTTTTGGATTTCGTTTGGAAAGCTGTGGAAAAATGCAGCCGTGAGATTGTGAAGCCAAACAGTTGCCCCTTGGCAACCTTTCCAGTTGTGTAGTACACATACGCTGCTTTGCACACGTGGCAGTGTGAGTTCCTCACCAAACGTTACCACCGTAGCGCATGCATCTGGCTAGCAAGTGTTTGTAAAAGTGAAAACCGGTTTCATTGACATGTCACTGCTCCAGAAATCCTGGTGGTTCATTCCTGAGGATCTTTCGTTCTGCAGAACGGTGTAGGGACTGAGGCTAGTCAAGGCTGCGAGTGAAACGCAGGTTGTAGCCTGTCTAGATTAGTGGGTTTATTTATTTAACAGCTCAGCTTTCCAATTCAGTAAGCCAAGAGCATTTTCTTGGGGCTTTTCTGTGGTAACCTGCGCCAACAGAACATGATCTTTGTCTCCCTCCCTTTAAGTGGACAAGAGTCTACTACAGCTGCTTCCTCAAATGCTCAGTGCTGTAGTTTTAGTGCCAAAGGTCCCAAGTGAGGGAGGCAAAGCAGCTGAGAGTTATAAGGATTTATTTGTCCTACTGCTGTTTGTCCCTGGGCACCTCCCTGCATGTGCACTCCGGGCACAGGACCATTGCCCCGGGTGGGGCAGAAGCCTTACCGTAGCAGAGGGCCTCCCGGGGGCAGCAGCAGCAGTGATCCAGGTGCTCACAACCTGGCCAGCAGCCAGACCATGGTTTAGCTGGCTGGGCTCCCATGCCACTTTTTTTGAGTTGCAGATTTTTTTATTTTTATTTTTTTTTGACACCAGGCTCTCCTAGTGTCAAACCCCCTCCCTGTTGCATTGGTAACTAGCAGCGTAACAAATGTGTGCACCTCTTGTGGTGCTGCAAGCTGCAGGTGTGCATTCAGGGGGATGTACCCAGGGGGCGGTATGTTGGATCTTATCCTGTTTAGGTGCCATTGCATTTGAATCGGACACCTGTCTTCCCTTAGGAAGGACTGAGGCTGGTCTGGAAATATCACCAGAGCTCTTTTGCATCGGAAGCAGCAACCGTTAGGTGTCCCTAAAACTCAGGCCATTTCCACAATTAAGGCTGCAGCTAAGTACTATTTCCACCACCCCTCTATCCCGAATCCAGGTTGACTTTGCCCCTGTGGCTGTTAGATGCTAACAATTAAGGCCAGGAGTCAAGCAATGTTTCCTGTTCATACCATAGACACCAATTCTCTCGTTCCCACCTGCTCACCAGCGTCCCAGAAGAAATGTATTCTGGGCTGCACAGCAACACCGTCGGGCTGGAAGAACGGGAGCTAACTATTGTTAGAGCCTGTTGGTGTGGGCTCCCTGATGGTCTCAGGGCTGGTGGAGAGAGGGGACAGTTTATGAGGGTGTCTATCTACAATGTTCAAGTCTGTGCCTTTATTGGGGGAGTACATGGGTGGGAATCATCAAAATGGCTGCAAGCAGCAAGTGCCAGGGCTAAGGGTGTGGACAGAAGGTGCTGTCATTTTTTTTTTTGGCTCTTGCTTTAACCCACGCTGGATCTGATGGGCACACCCACCCGGGCCCCAAGCTATACATCTCAGCCCCTGGCTTGACACCAGCAAAGCACAATCACCCAACCCCCTTGGAGGTGTCAGAGCAGCTGGGCTCCTCTGTCTGCTCCTTGCTTTGCTGGACTAGGAGTGAAAGTCCTGATGTTTGCAGCCCCTGTTAGCCACCCTGTTCCCCACTTTATAGAGTGGGAAAATGTATTTACTAGGAGTCCTTGGGTTTGCCACTGGAGTAAAAGGTTGCATCTTTAATGATCCTGATGTAGGTAAATTGGTTTAGATCCCAGTCAGCTGGATGCTGATGGAGTAGCAGAAGGCAGCTGTCCACTGGGGAGGCTTGTTCCCATAAGGGAAAGGGAAGACCTCTATAGGTTTGGGGTACTTCTGTGCAGGCACACCCATGCTGATAAGAAACCCCACATGCCTCCGCCCTCTCATTGTGCTCATATGTGAATCAGGCCTGAGGACAGTGGTCTTTCCAAGGGGGTCACCTGAGACACCATTACCTTCATGTGGACAAGACAGGCTACCTTCAGCAGGTGTCCAGTGGTGTTCAGAGACGGGAGCTAGGTGCTGTCAGACAGCATCACATGTGGTCTGCCTCAGGCTGTGAGGAAGTGATGATCAGACCCAGCTAGACAAGGGTGTGGAGGGACACCAGGTTTGGTCAAGCCCTAAGAGGATTTCCAGAGCCGGGTGCAGCACCTCCATCCAGCACCACCTGCGCTGCAAGGGCAATGTCTCCCTGGCTCTGTGCGTTTTGTCTTCACGCTCCTCTTCCCTGCTTTACGAACCTGTCTCTGCCTCCCCTCTCCTGGGAGCCATTTTTCCTTTTTGGCTCCAAGTCCCGTTTTCCACTCTTAAGTCTCTTGCTCCATCTGCTTCTCTTCCATTTTCCTCCCCTCAGCCCCACCCTCATCTCCTTCCCTCTCCTGTTTGTTGCAGGCTCCTTGTCGTGTTTCCTTTCCATTCACAGGCTGCCTTTCTCCCTGCCTGCTCCCTCTTTTCATGGTTTCTCTTCCTGCGGAGGGGCAGCCTCAACAGCTGGCAGGAGGCCAGCAAGATCGCATTCGCCCCCATACCCACTCACTGATGATTAATGGTAGGCGGCTGGGGACTGGGAAGGGGCCTGCAGCTGAAGAGGAGCCCAGCCTGCAGTGCTGGGCCAGGCAGGGTTGCCAGCATCTGAAATGCTTTTTCAAGGCGTCATTCTCCAGCTTAAGGCAGGGTGCCTGGGGCTGCTGGCTCCATGGGGTTGATCACGCGTGCTGGGAGATTTTTTTTTTTTGTTTTTTTCCCTGAACAGAAAGGCCCAAAGGAATCAGCTTGTTTCTCCCAAAGCTCATCAAGCTGTAGAGCATCTGCCAAGCCACATGTATATCCCCCCCCCAGAAGCAGGCGGATGGGAGGTGGCCTCTGGACTTGAGCCTGTCATCTCCCACCTGTTCATTCTCTTCTCTTCCCTACCATCTCGGGCTTGTTCTTTCACCCCAGTTCTTTCACCCCAGCTTCCCTCTGCTTTTTTTCTCCCTGGCTCCTGTCTATCCTAGTCATTTATTTTTTTCATTCTTGCATCTCTCTCTCTTCTACCCAATTTCTTGTGGCTACTTCCTGTGGCAGCTGGGCTCAGCCTCTGCTATTTGTCCCTTTGCTTCTGCATTTTCATCTCCTGCTACCTTCCCCCTCCTCCTCCCCCTCCCTCTGATGCTCCCGCTGCGTGATGAAGCTGTGGTGACAATGAGTTGTTTGCTCGTTGTGCCCAGAGCTCTGCATTTATCACAACCTCAATACCATGGGCCGGAAGGACGGTCCAGGGGTTAGGGCCCTTGCCCTAGTGAGGCAGCCAACATCTGGCTCCTTGGTTCAGAGACTTCCTGAGTGACCCTGACCTTAGTTAAGGTGCCCGCTCTCAGCACCCTGGGATGCGCTCAGCTACTAGGGTGACAAGGGACCCTATCAGGCCTGGTAGTGCTCCAGCAGCATGGCTGAAATGGGCCCTTAGGGTGTGCTGTGGCTTTGACCTGATGCCCAGACATAAGAGAACAAACCCTTGCTTTGGTACTGCTAATCCTGAACAAGGCCCTTCCATCACACTTTCAGGCAAAGGCTCCCTGCTCACCCCGGCTGGAGGAATGCATTCCTGCCCCCCATTCTACAGCTGGGAAACCTGAGTCCCATGGCAGTTTCTACAGTGAGTCAGTTCAGTTCAAAATGTTCTTTTGGACGGAGTCCTTTTCTTTCCTGTGTCTTTGGCCTAGAAACCGGAAGGCCAAAGGCTTCTCATGCATTGTGTCCCACTACGTTCTTCAGAGGCACCTACCCTACAGAAAAGCAAACCATCTGGGCTGTCTAGACTAAACGACACTTTTTTGGCTCAGGGGCAAGCCCTTCTGCTGGATTTCAGACCTGATCTAACAGCAACATCCTGGGTGAAGAAGCAAAGGCAGCTGTGGGATGAATGTCTCCGCACCTTCTGCTATTATTGGAAGCTCAGTACAGCAGCTTGGTTTGTAGTGCTGGTCCCAAACAGCCATAAACTCCAAGTCAGCCTTCGAGATCACCTTCTCAAGGATTTTCCTGAAACCACATGACTCCAGGAGCCAGGGCTTTAAGACAACACACCAAAGACGACTGTCATACAAAAATGACAATGCTGGCAAAGCTGCAGTCTGCAGGTTCTGCCATCTGTTTTAAAGCCTAGCTGTCTGCCAGGGCTTTTGCAATTCTTTTTGTCTGAGCAGCAAAAAGAAGAGGTAAAGGAAAGGTGATGTTGGACATTAACACCTGCTTTCCCTGTGTGCTGCTCTACCATGCGGGTGAACAAGGAAGGGCAGCTCTACCCAGTTCAGGGTAAGTTTAGCCCCATTGCTCCAGGGGAGCTGATGGATCCAGCAAGTTCTTGTCGTCAGAATCTCATTCTTTTCCTGTCTCTACCAGCTGCGGGAGGAAATAGATTGACTTGTCTGGGCTGGTGTGGGAGGATAGATAATTCTCTCCCTAACCAGGAAGACACTACATTTTCTTCTGCTTAACATTCATCAGCTTGCATTGTATTTTCCAAAATAACTTGCCTTGTAATCAAGAAGGGGCTAATGATGTTGAACCCAGCTTGTATATTATTTAACAGAATATCTTTGTAGGCCCTTATGTGTTAGCATTTCAAACTGGCTTTAACCTCTCCCCTCCTCGCACACAGACCTTACTTATATTCTGTCAGTTCTAACAAGGAAAAGTCCCATCCTTGGATATTGTAAATGAGCTCAGCTATCCTTCCAAGTTAAACCTTTGCCTTCCCTTTCTTTGGGTTTGAATGCCAGATTCCACTTCTAAGTTGGGCCAAGGAAAGAAGTCATTGGTACATGGGCTGCACAAGGCATTCTGTGCATAATATTGTGCATCTTTGTTATCTCCCTCATGTGCAGGCAACCAAATGGGAAATTCTCTGTTGTGGGAATAGGAAGGGTCAGTACCTGTCTATATTAGTGATAGCATCTGACTTTCCAGCATACGGGGTCTTCATTCAGACCACACATTTGCTTTTCCACCCATTTAACTCCAGTGAATGGAAAGGAGACACTCCTGATTCATATCAACATAAACAAGAGTCAGTGCAGGCCTCTACTCTTTAGCTCAGATCTCACCTACACAGAGGTGTCTGGTCCGATGGTCGTCTTTTTCCCCAGCAAAGAGAAGTCATGTCACATACTTCCATTTTTAAAGGCGATATCATTTCAGTGCTGGGTGGGTTACAACTCCTCCTTCTCCCCCAGGGGACAAACCAAACCGAATGGGAATCTATGTACATTAGTGTCCATGAACACATTGTTTAAGGAACCTGAAGAATGCAACATTATTGATACTTCTGAAACCCCCAGTTTTGCGCTCTGGCCCCTTATCACCCAATAAAGTCAACGGCATTGCACCACATGAAAACCTGGCCCTCAAGCTGTATGTCTGTACCTATCCACATGAGACATTGTGCGCAAAGAACAAATGACATTGTGAGAGTTATTTAAAAGCAGGTTTGTCAAAGCATATGGGGACAGTCGTGTGGCGGTAGCAGGAGGCCGGGTGGTTTAATCCTGGTCCTGGAACTTTGATTCTTTGCCTGTTCGGCAGGGGATTTCCTGCCAGGCCGTCACTTTAACGAAGGTCTGGAAACGTGGACAGGACAGGTGCAATTTTAAGTCTCCAAGGCTGAAGATCTGCCAATACAGAGTCCCACCTCAGCTCATGCAATTCCACTGCTACATCTATCTGGACACAGAGTGGTTTCCTTCTCATATCCCAGGATGATATTTCCAAACCGAGCAAAATGAAGGGAGAAGGGACAGTGGAAGCCTGAAGATGAAAGAAAGAAAGAAATGACATGACTTGAAGATCAATGTGCTCCAGCTTTGCCCTGATAAAAGACCGCTGAATCCAGCCTCCTTCCGAGTGTAGGGAATGACTATCTGCCACCATGAATGCAGTCCACTTGTGCATGTTCTCCTCGTGCAGTGTAACAATTGAGAAATGCTTGCAGCCGAAAAAGAGCCTGGAGCAACACTATAGAATATTCCCAGAGCTATGCTGATCTCATCAATGCGAGTATTGTCATGAAACACCTGATTGGATGATGTGCCTCCACACAAAAAGAAACAGCACCAGGAAACCAATCAAAAGTAACCAACCTGCTCATGGTTGGCATATTGAATAGTTACACTTCAACAGCTGATGGACAATATATAGACCAGGAATTCTCCGAGGAAATGAGTGCAATTATTCAGAAGGGCTATTTCAAACGTCTGACTGGCTGAGCAGCTAGTGCCTGGTGCTCCCAGGATGTAAATAATAAATAATGACAACTAACACCTTTGTGAGAATTGCAGACCGCTGACAGACACTCTGGAAACAAACAAACAAAAAAAGAGCAGCTGAAACGTGTCCACTGTTAACTATTCAACTACTTTTAGTTGCACACCCAACGGGGAGGCAAGGCACCAAGGCACTGACTAATTTCCAGAGAGACCTGCATCAGGCACAATGGATGGTTTCTGAGGACCTGGATGTAGGACTTGGAATGGGCCCTAGAAACAACTCAGTTCTATGCTACTCCTTCTGCGAGAAAAGACTCGGTCGTCTCCCATCCGGTGCTCCCTCTTCCCCCTGCTGTTGCCTCCCAGCTACTTCCTGAAAGCAGGTACTGGTGTTAAGAGAGCAGCAGGGATGGGAAAGAACCAGCAAGCAACCTAGAGAGCAGGTGAGCGCAGGGGACTGGGAGCACAGAGCAAATGACGCAAGGCTGGAAGTGGTCCAGAACTAGCTTGGGGAAAACAGCAGAGAGACAGTGGAGCCTGTTTCCTTTGGGAGAGAACAGAAGTCAGGAGAATACAACTCCTTCATAGGCAGAGGGCAAAAGCATATCAAACAATAAATATCTGGGAGATATCAAGTACCCTCAATTCTCACTGACTTCACTAGTAGCAGATGCTGAGCATCTCAGGATCAGACCCATGCTAAACTCAGAGCCCCAGAGAAAATGCTGAAAAATGAGCAGTTTCCATTGCAGTTAATCACATAGAGAAAGATGTCACATAAATGACAAACATTTCCACCCAGTAGCTGCACATACCCAGGAAAGGGCATCCCAGCTAAACTACTTGATTCTTTACACTGTGCATGTAAATTGAGACCCAGCTACAGACATAAATGCCTGTAGCACACACGACACTAGCTTATATCTTCCTTCCTTCCTTCCTTCCTTCCTTCCTTCCTTCCTTCCTTCCTTCCTGCTGCTGTTGCCTTCCTCACCCCCCCACCTTTTAAACTTCACAAGCCTAAGCTTGGAGCATGCACTTGAGCAGCCGCAGTTCCAAGCGCCTTAACATCTGGATTGAGACAAACCCAGTCATTAATCCAAAGCTGTCTTGGTATTAAAATCCACTCCCACTTGCTCCTTTCCTAGAAAAATGTGCTGTATGTATCAGGCAAACAAAACTACCAATAAAGGCTGTGGAGTGTTTGGGTCAGTTTTTTCCCCCTTCTTGGTTACACAGCGGTAAGTCTGGAGTTAATGGCATCAGCTGTGATCAGGAACATAATTTGGCCACTTGGTTTCAGCAACACCCAATGCTATGTTAAGATGAGGCCACTTTTATACTGGGAACATGGATCCTGTGTTAAACTCGTTTTGGTTCATGTTCTATTAAAACACTTTGTAGCACCCAGTGGAAAGTCACATTTTAAAGGTGGTTAATCCTGAGGTTGGGACCACCGAGAAAAAATATGAAACCAGACATGTAGCCATGCCCACGTGACAAGTTTTTAGCCTTCTTGACCAAGGACACAATGGAATTTGTCATTGTCAGTGACCAGGTTTCCTCACATGATACATTTCCCTAGCACAGTCAAGGTCCCAAATGGGTTACCAAGTATCTTCTCCATAAAATCAGAAGACTGTGACCGGTGATTCTCAACTGGGGTGAAGTGGGATCCCTTTGAGGGTGTTGCAGGGTGCCCCACAATGTGCACATGATCCACAAGATAAACCCAGAGATTTCAAATAGAAATCCATAGTGTTAAAACAGTCTGACCTGTTGTGGGTTTTCTGAGGTCTTTCCAACAGAAGAATTACTTTATTGTTTTTCCATAGCCTAAAAGTGAGTGAAAACTAAGAGCTGGAATTTTTTGAGGGGTGCTTTAAGTCTAATGAGGGGTGCTTCAACTCTAAAAAGGTCAAGAACCACTGATCTTGATGCTGTACCTCAACCAGCAAAGTTTAATACCTGTCACATACTTCAAGAATGAAATGATTGAAATGCATCCTGAACAACTGCATCTGTGTTAACCCAGAGAAGAAACAACCAAAGGGTAGGGTCATATGAAGTAAGTTCATGAGAAGCATAATAATTTACCAACATATATACGTGGAGTTTAGAAGCAGCTGTGATGTATGAACGGTCACTGAGGTGCTCTGCAGTTGGTGTCTGTACATGGTACTAAAATCTGATTTGGAAGCATGTAGGAAATCCTGAAACAATGAGGGGGAAAATCCATTAGGGTCTAACTGAAAAGTTTCACTAGTCCTGAAACACTGTTTCATTTCCACTCCAAGTGTCTGGATTTAAAAAAAAAAAAAAAAAAAAGCCAAAAGAAATTTCAAAATGAAATGTTTCAAATGTAAATGTCAAACTGTTTCACTTAGAAAATGTCAAAACAAAAATATTTAGTTTTTTTGGATTTTCTTTTGCCACGAACAGCTTGGCAAAACCAAAAAATGAACTGACGCTTCCTATCGGCGTTGAGAAAACTGCACTTTTTTCCCGGGGGGGGGGAAGCAAATAAAAACATGGTGAAAACTTAAAACAGCAGCGAGTCATAAACGGACACAGGTTGTTCTAGAAGAAGTGTGTGGGTCTCTACAAGAGTGTCCTGAACACAGAAAAAGAAAGGAAGAGAAGGAAAAAGAAGACACACTAAAAAAACACTAAGGTTTCCTTGGCTTGGCAGGAGAATTTTATTAACTGTCCAAATTGCAGAGCCTAGATTTGGGACCTTGTAAAAATTTAATTAGCCTTCCTTCTTACTAACAAAGCAAGAAAGGAGCCAGGAGATTAAGATACAGTAACTTCCATTGTGAGCCATTTTTGCAATGTGTATTAGTGTGTATTATTGTTTATTGTGTAAATGAGTGCAAATTAGTGCAAATTCTCATTACTCTCAGAAAGACAACATTATTCTTAATCTCAGGGATGCAGTTTTTTGATTTACCTCTCAGGCTAATGCAATTCAAGGATACATTGATGCACAGCAGTGGGATTTCATCACCAGCTTTTCTTTAAGCTTCTGCTTACCTGTCATTTGTCCCACGCTGCGCAGCACTTGCCCATTAACCAATGGGCCGGGCCTGCCGGGTCCAGGAGAGCAGAAAACAAGGAGTGACATTCAGAGGTCAAAAGACAGTGGAAATCAAATACACAAGCAATTATGAGAAGTTTTTCTCCTGTAGTTTTGATTCAATTCTACCATGTATGTCAATACAGACCACTTGATGGTTCTGATCACTTGGATCAAGATACAAGGCTGGTCCGTTTTCAATTCTAGTCCTCATTTCAACCTCTGGGTATTAGATAGATTGGGATAGGACGGCAACATCTTAGTCTAGGGCTAAGGAAACAGAAAAGGTTCTTCCATCATTTTGTAGTTGCTCCACACACTAAATCAAAGCATATTTGCTCCACACAGCAGAGGAGGAAGAGGGAGTGTGTGTTTTTAAAGTAATTGCACCCTTTCCCTGGAGTTAACAGTGTGTCACTTCAAAAATCAAGGCCTGAAGAGAACTTGTCAAAGCCCAGGTCCACGCACCGAGGACAAGATATTTCAAATGTACAAACCAACCAGAAAAAGAAATGTTTTTACAACAGTGGGGAAAAAACCCACCCAACCAGCAGCTTTCTACTACACAGAGGCCCAAGAAAAGGCCACAACAGTCTGTACAGGTTGGTTTAGTGCATTTTGAACATGGGTTTATTTATGTTAAGACTAACCAAAGTAGATTAGAGAGAGAGAGAGCGAGAGAGAGAGCAAGTGCGCATGCACACGCACAAGCTTTTGTGGGTTGAAGCTCATCTGTCAAAGTGATACATATCTACTTTAGTTCGTTTATAACATGCAAAACTAGATTGCCTTCTACTTGATTTCAGAATAACATGATTAACTCAGTCCCTCTATTCATATTGCTCAGCAGTGAAGGAGCATTCCTAGTTCCCTTTTACTGCCAGGTTGAAGAGGGCACCTCCCAAAGATCCCAGTGCCACCTTTAACTACGGAGGATAAAGCACTCAGGGATGGAGGATCAGACTCTACCTTGTGCGCCTTGCAGCCTACTTTCTCCAGCTCATACGTGATGCAGATGGCAACAGGGAACCATATCAAATCCGCAGCCTGAGGGAGGCAGTGCTTGAGGGGAAAAAAAAATTGGGAATCCTTGAAAACAGGAGGGAGGGATAATAGGGCTGGGAACTTGCATGCCACTGGGTGCATTGCTAGGAAGTAAAGCCTTCCAAGACCAAACCTTGAAGCACAGGGTACCAGGGTTTCTGAGCTTTTGCTATGCAGCAAAACCACAGACTCAAGTTTGATACCACAGGATTTCAATATGTATAAGTCCATATATGGGAACACCACCTTCCAACCCACAAGGCTTCACTGGGGGCACAACTGAAATATGCCCTTTGCCACTCAGGTGGTGACACTGGCATGCACACAGTAAGCCACTTTACAGTCTGACATCAGGAGAATGACATCAAGGCAGCCTGGGGGGACTGCTGGGAGGGACTAGAAAGTCCTTTTCATGTCCCAGGATAGAAGGGAGGTGGTGCTTTCCCCTACCTTGGGGGTCTTTAAGAGAAGGCTGGATAGGCATCTAGCTGGGGTCATCTGACCCCCAGCACTCTTTCCTGCCTATGCAGAAGGTTGGACTCGATGATCTGTTGAGGTCCCTTCCAACCCAACATCTATGAATCTAAACTGCTGGGAAGGGACATCTGGGATTTAACCCTTTGGGCTCACTTGGACTGAGCTCAGCTCCCTGGCCTATTTGCACCCTTGCTTCCCTCCCAGCCTATGGTGAGAAGCAGAAGAACCACCCCTTGAGGGCAGGGAGCTGCTTCCTCTACTGGCACCTACCTCACACTGCTCTCCTCACTCCTGGCACATTGCTGACTTTGTGCCAGAGCTCCTCTGCCTGGCTTGCTGCTGCTCCTGCCTGCTGCTTCCTGGTCCCAGGGGAACAGGCAGGGCCCAGCAGGTGTGGGAAGCTCAAAGAGCCCAGCAGGTGGGGTGGGGCAGGGTGGCAATGCCAGGCAAAGGACTCATTTCCGCACAATTAATGCCAGGCAAGGTTCTGTGGTGTAGGCTGGGTAGGGGTTCCCTACTGGCAATGGGGACTGAGTGCAACAGCTTGAGCTTGCATTATATCCAAATGTGTCCCTTGCACCATCACTGTGCACAAAACAGCCATAGTACTCAAGCAGCACAGGCCTTGTGCACTGTCCGTGCTGCCTTAGAAGCTACACTGGAAGAATTGGCTACTTACTCAGATCTGCTGCACCAGGCTCAGGCAGCCATATGGGGAGACTGCACTCACAACATTGGCAGTCAGCAGTAGGTCAATTCATTTTAAGTGTGGCCACTGTGGCATCAGAAGTGATACAACTACTTACCTCTTTTCCTCTCAGATATATTTGCACGCTGTAGCTCTGCTGTCTGAAGCCAGTCAGCAGCATGAGGGGCTCTGCAGGTCAGCCAAGATTCCTTGCTCTTCTATGAGCTTACCCAGTGATCGGGGTTCCTCCAGCAGCAGCTCTGGCCCAGGCTACTGAGTTGGGACCCGAGGCACTTCCTCCTGTGCCTGCTCCAATGAGAGTCTTCTACTGACAGTCCTAAACTGGTGGCCAAGCTGGGTCTGCAGCATGGCAGAGGACATCAGTGACGATGGGGTACACCTATGCTTTGTCCACTGAACTCCTGTGTCAAGATCCCCCATGGCCTTCTGTGTCCAGTTGCTGTCTCTTACCCTCCCCTGCCAATTCTCCCTTCTCTTTGATGGCCATGGTGTGCTCTGCAGAGCTAAGGGGGCCAAGAGAGGTAGAGTAAAGCTTTGTGAGCGTGGGAGGGAGTAGGGCTGGGGAAGAGCAGGAGGAAGCAGTGTGTGGGCCTGAGGAGAGGAAAGAGAGCTGTGTTAGGGAAACTGGCAGGATGCAAAAGAGGGTGGAGAGCTGGGACAGATTCAAGCCCTGAGCATCAGTGACTGCATTTTAGGGCTGCTGTCAGTACACAAGACAGCCAGGAGTCAGTGCTACTGGGAGCCTTTCAGGCACAAGAACTTGGCGCACTTGAGCTTCCCAACCTAAATTCCTTTCCAGGTCAGAAGCCACGCCGTGTACAAGTCTCCTGTCCCAGGATGCACACCCAGCTCAGGCCTCATCATCACCCTACCCTGACATTGCCATTAAATGTCTCCACAGGGCTCTCTGCAAACTCTCCTACATTACCCACAAGCCCCCTCCCCTCACACCTCCAATCACCCACTCCAGTCCCTCTGTATATCCTTGCCCACTCTGTACTCTCTCACCCTATGCTCAGAGTAGAACCCAGTCTGTCTCCAGGCTCCCCCAGGTCATCTAAACCCGGTAACACCTGGATGATATTTATTTCATTATAACTATAACAGGCACAGTTATAAGTGCTATATGACTGGGTAAGACCAATGGTTCATCTAGCCCGGTATTGTGTCTCTGACAGTGGCAGAAGTGCATGCTATGGAGGGACAGGATTGAACCTCATATTTCTAGTGATCTATCCCCTATTTAATACCCTCCCTGGCATCTACCATTATAGGTCTAAAGGCACCAGAGGAAACATCTCTAACCCTTCTGTTCAATAGTCATTAATAGATCTATCATCCATGCATTTATCTAGTCCCTTTTTGAACCTGGCTGTGAGATCTGCCTCTACCACCTTGTGTGGCAATGAATTTCACAAGTTAATTATGCATTAGATAACAAAGAACTTCCTCTTGTTAGTTTTAAACCTGCCACCTACTAATTACAGTGGGCACCCCATGGTGCTAGTATTTTAGGACTTGGTGAACAACTGATCCCTGTCACCTGGTTCATACATACCCTTCAGTTCAGTTTCAGATCCCAGCAGTTCACATGCTAGCTCTGCCTATAGCTTTTAAATGCAATATATTTTTTCTTCACAGAGAGACTAAGTGACTTGCCTAATGTCATTTAGGAGCATCTGTGGCAGAGCACTGAGTTGAACCCAGGCCTCTCAGATTACAGGCTGTTTGGCACACTCTGGCTGCTCTTGGCAACTGGAAACCTGTGAATCATCAGCGCACAATGGACACTGTGTTGCCCCAGACCCCTAAAAGATTCACATAAAAAACTTAAAAAGCATATATACATATATATAAGTGCCTGTCATTAAATGATTGCCCATATCAAATGACACCATTTCCTGTGGAGTCTCTATTTTGTGTTAAACTGTGCAATTTATTCATAATTTTTTACAAGGAAAATCTAAGGCAAAAGCTGCATTTCAATTGAGGGGTTGTTCTAATAACTCTACAGAAAAAATGTTTGAAATTGTGTTTTTGTCACACACAGGCCTTATTTGCAAGTGGAGTTTTGGTGAGGAAAGGAGGGGAAAATATTAGCCACTTGTCAAACTTTTTCCTGCACTTTTTTCAATATTAATTTCGCTGCTTTTTCTAAACATTTTTTCCTTTTAGTTCTTCCCGCCGTGTAATGTTTGAAAATTGATTTGTTTCCTTCTTAAAAAAAAAATCAAAAAAAAAAATCAATGGCTAAAGTTCAAGAGAAAAGCAGAAAAGGAAATAGAAAAGTTAAAAAAGTCAAGATTTTAAAGCATGATGTGGCCTTTATTTTTTAATGTTGCTTACCAGGTGGAGAAGGAGCTATGGGCTAAAACACCAAGTGGGGAGACATGCCTTTCTGTGCTGAGAAGGCTTCTTGGTGACCATGGGCAAGTTACTTAAAAGGTTAAGAGGGTACAAATCAACCCCTCAGATATGAGTTCAGATCCAAGTTCATGGTTCCAGTTTTTCTGGAAAAGGGTGAATTCCAACACATGGCATTTTGGGGGTAGACAAGCAGATTTTAAGTGCTTTAATTTGAAGCCAGCATTCATGTCATGCCCGCCAGTGCCTAAGTGCTTAGGAGTTGCAAGTCAAACCCCTCATCTTGAGAATGCTGCAAAAACCATGTGCATGTGTAAGTGTGCACGTGTGTTAATTAGAATACTTTGTATTTGCCTCTGGGTTTTGAACTTTTTAAAACTCACATTTTCAAGTCTCTGCAACTAACAGGTCCAGAAGCTTACTTTAATAAAAATGACGAAAGCCAAGCTTCTTGTGTAATCACAGGAGAGCAGGAGCTGAGCCTTCAAGACAAACACGGGTTATCATGAGACTCGTGATAACATTGTAGGGGCTGACGGCACTGCCATCATCACGTAGCTTGTATGGCCTTCAAGGACTTTGTTAGCCCTTTAAAGAGATACAGCACTCAAAACCAGTGCCTTAGCCAGAAGCTCTCTGCCTTATCTTGTGCACACTCTTTTTTCTAATACAGAAGAGAAAGAATGTTTCTGCCATTTTAGGGTGAAACCAAGAAACTGCTTTTGATTGCAAGAATTTCACTAGTCAAAAGTAGTTCAGTGTCTAGAATAGGTCATTGTGGAGCTAGTACAGGTGTGGGCAAAATGGTGGATCTGGCCCACAGCCAGACTCCATTTCCCACCAGCCCCTGTCTACGTGGCTCCCAGCTGGTCTCCAGAGACCCTGGGATCATGGGACTGTGACAGTGCAGGGCCACAGAAGCAGGGCTCCAGTCCTGGCCCTGGCACCAGCCCCATGATCCTGGGGTCTCCATGGAGACTGGCTGGGAGCCACACAGGCAGGGTGAGCAGCTGCTCTTGGGCAGAGGCCGGGATCTTGGGGCAGTGACAGCGTGGAGCCAGGGCCGGGGCTGAGCTGCAATCTGCTCCCTGCACACCCTGCCCATGGACCCCGTGCTCGTTGCAGGGGCGTGGGGGCAGTGGATTGCGGCTCTGCCCTGGCCCTGGCCTCTGCCCAAGATCCCAGGCTCTCCCCAGCCCTGCCCACCAGTTTCACTCCCAGCCAGAGCCCCGTCCCAGTTGCTCAGCTGTACGCCCTGCCTGTGTGGGTCCTGCCACTGGTGGTGGGTGGGGGGCGGATGGGCTGGGGTGACCCGGCAGTGGAGCTGGGTCCAGCAGCAGCAGCCAGGAGTGGTCACCACAGGGGCTGCTAGGAAACAGTCCACCATGGGCCAGATTTTGCCCACCCCTTAGCCAGTACTTAGTATCTCTTTCCACAAGTGTACAAGGCCTTGCTCGGTTGCCTCAGTAAAGGGCAGGGCAGCAGACTTCCATACCAACACTTCGTGGAGTAGCTCCATAACGAGTGTCTATTGACACTAGATTGTACGCTAAAAGCGTCAATAAACTAACTTTCCCCCTCAATCAAATGGCCTAGTATAGAGCCAGCATATGCAGTTTCAGGACTGGCTGAGTGTAGGAGGCTGCAGATGTTTTTGGATGGTCAGACCCCATATTGTCTATTCTGCTGGGAGTAACACCAGCTATACACAAAACTGACACCCATAAGCAACGCTGTGGAGCTCCTAGAGCATGTTTCACTTTTCCTGTGGAGGGAGGGAAAAAGTCTTGTTATGTCATAGGTGGACAGACCTCTTCTTCCTACCCACAGAGATGTTTCACTTGTACCTGCTAGCCTAGTATGTACAACTCAAGCCTTCAAAAATGCAAACAGGTGACACACTGGCTGTTGCTTGAATCCAGGCGCTGCCACAAATGGCTTCTTATCTCACACAGCATAATCTCAGCTGGACAAAGGTATTTATTGTTTTGACTATGGTTACACAAATCAGGTCTCAGCAGCAAATTCCCTAGATATAGAAAAAGGACAGTCTGGAAAACCTACTGGAAGCAGAGATGATTAAAAACAAACCAAAGCAAACTTGCTTTCATGATGCTAGGTGTTTTACTAGAAAAACTAGTTTGGAACCTCTTGGTCACCTTTCTGGACACTGTAAGGAGATGGGAGGGTTCAGCTTTGCAGATGATTCGCTTTTTGATTGTATCCTTTTCTCTCCGCTATATAGTTTTGCACAAAGCTCTCCCCCCGGGAGGGGGGAGAGAGAGAGACAGAGTGTAGTCTGAGAGATGTACTGCTAGTGCTACAACCATAGCAGCTTTTCCTTGCAAGAGCCTTTTTCTCGCTTTGTTCTAGTTAGTTGGAAGCCTTTTTTTGTGCCTCACAGTTTTCTAATCACCTGCTGGTTTTATAGGAGAAGAATGATGCCAGCTTCAGTTTTTGCGTCGCCTGGGTTCCCCGCTGTACCAGCAGTAGCTCTGTTTTCCAATGTACAAGCATTGCTGTGGTGAGCAGGCAGCAGCGGTGGTCTGCAGCACTGCTTCTATCAGGAGAGCAAAGCACACTTACTTGAAACTAGAGCGCAACTCCCTTGTGTTCCTGCCTGAGCTCACTTGTCTGCCTCTACCTGTTTGGGTTGCTGCAAAGAAACTGGAGCTTATTATCAAGCTTCCTTCTTTGTCAGGTGTTTCTTTGATGTAAATTCAGCCATGATCAAATGTGCTGATGGCAGCAAGTGGCAGAGGGGCAGCACACACGCAACCTAGGGAGTGACTTGTGGAGATCAGAGCAAGGGGGGTGAGGGGGTGGGTTGGGGGAGGGCTGAAGATAAATAGGAAAGATGAAGCGCAAACAAATGTCAAGTCTTGTACCCAGGGAGAGGAAATAAACAGCCCAGATAGAAAAAGGGGAGACAGCAGGTTTACCCACTGCAGTAAATCTAGTTTAGCACATTCCCAGCATCAGGTGGAAATTATGACTAGGTTGTTGCATGCGTCGGAGGAAGATCTTTAAGTGCACCACTACAATCCTTTTTCTCCACGTTCCAACTCCTGTCACAGGCAGAACGGGTCCTTTTCTAACTCGGGGAGAACTGCTCGCAGCAGTGACTGCTGTTACTGCAATTATTCTGCTTTGATTTGGCCCCTGCAAATTCTGCCCTCAAATACACAGCAGCAAACTCAGTAAAATCCTTAGGGGTTTCACAGCTGGAACCGAGGGTACTGTTACTGTCTGTATTACATTAATGCAAAGAGGCTTCACTCAGAGTCCTAACGTCCTGCACAAATACATATCGGAAGATTGTCCCTGCCCAGAAGCATAGCAAGTACATAGGAGCCATCTTTAAAACACAGCTGAGAATAAATCTACCTCTTGAAGGAGGACATCTGGTGTGGCTGTAGATTAATCCACTTGCTACGTCTTCCAGCATCCCTTTTGTTTCCGTAGGCTGTTCCTACCAGCAATTGTACCTCCCCTTCACGTAGGTTCCTAACCTCCCCAAATATAAGCACTGGTTTGGGGCCCACTTAACAACAGCAGAACAGATGGTAGAAGAAAATTCCTGTGCCAACACACTGAAGAAGAAATACAGCACTGAGAGGCAAGCATCTTCTTCAGTAACTCACCTTTCTGCTGCTAAGCGGCAGGTTTTCTGTCAAGCAGAGAACACGCCTACATTTCAAGTCTCTGCCCATTACTGGTATATTCACTGACAAGCGACTTTTCCACCAGTTTTGTCAGTTGAGAAGTATGCAAAACCCCTTTCTACAGTCCCCCGGAAAAATCTGTTTCCCTCTACCACGATTCCTTTCACCATCATATGTCAACCAACAAGGAGGTCCAGTTCACACTTGTGAAGCTAGAACCACATTTCTGGCCCTGTCAATATAGCGGATGTGGATTGGAGTGGTGTTTGTTAATGAGATTTTGACCAGGATATTTCTTATCCTCCAATCTGGCATGAAGTGCTGTCATCGATTAAGAGTTTGGAAGTGGCGAATACCTGCAGTTCCCATAGACTTCCACAGAGGGAAAGGCACCCAACACTTCTAAAAAACCAGGTCTCACTGCTGCAACTACAATGCTAGCGGGAAGGATGTTTAGCCTTTATCTTCTTAGATTTATGGTGCTACTGTTATTTTAAATATTTGAAACCCCAAACACAGCAGAGCAAATTGTACAAATTAAACTCGGACAAGTGCAATGTAAATTTCACTCAGTTTCACTGCCATAAATCCAGTGGGCCTAGCTCTCACAGATTCACACAAGTTTAGGGCTGGAAGGGACCTCGTGAGATCATCGGGTCCAGCCTCCTGCTCCGGGGCAGGAAAGACTGCTGGGGTCAAATAACCCAGAGGATGTGGCTCAGCACTGAAGTCAAATGGACCTACAAGCATTTCTACCGGCCAATTTTAACTCAAGTTGACTTATTCTTTAAAGCTTTTAAACTCACAGGTTTCAACAGAGCAAAATTTAGGCCTTCTAAACTGGAAAATTGAGATCTCATTTCCATAACTAACTCCCTTCTCAGGGAGGGTGACCTTAACAAGCACAGGGAATTCAGTGTGGAGACTGCAAAGCTTCAGCACTTTCTGAGAAATACTAGAAGCAGAGCTCTCCTCTGCCCCAAGTGACAGCAGAGTCCTCCACTGTACCGTACACCAGAAACACAAGAGGCTTGTGCCAGCCTGATGGTCCTGCAAGCTGGCAAGGAGGACAGGGCTGTATTCCCTACCTCTTTGTCCTGGGCTGGGGAAGAATTGGCTCACAAAGTCTCCTGCATGAAAGAGCAGCCAGCCTAAACGCATGAACTCACACTGCCAGTCTGCTAAGGAGCGGCATTGATTTGGAGCCTAGAAGGACAGCTGTTTGTTCCTCCCTTTCCACCCATTTCCCTCTGCCCCAGCCAAAGGAGGAGGAAGGTTGCCAGAGTGGACTCCAGATGGGTGGGCAAGGAGAAAACCCAGTGAAAAGGAGGGAAAAGTTGGATACCGAAGTACACAAAGCAGCTGGGTAGCTGCTCACTTTGCCATTGTCAGAGCGAGGCTGAGCTGTCAAAATGAAAGCTCAGTAACCTGCAATATTCCTGACAGCTGCAGGATTCCACTGTCAGTTAAATCACTGGCTGGGTGTAGATTTTTAACTTGCTTCAGCATTAGCTAAGCAACAAGATCATTTGCTGCTCCTAACTAGGACTCACAGTCAGTGCCCCAACTGAAATAACGCAGTCCCACCAACTATTTGGAGAGGGAATTGTCTTGTGCAAACAGGTTCCAAATAACATCTATCCTCTGCATGGGGACAAAGCATTTCAAATAAGATTCATTTTTGGGTCAGTTTAAAGAACAGGAATGCATGTCTGTTTCCAATCTGGTTTCAAACCTGCCACATTTGTGTGTTTGCACTAAGACTTCATATAGCTCGAGAGCCAAAATGTGTTCAGTAATTGCCTTATAAACACCAAATCAACCTGGACTTTTTTGAATGGCCCCATTAAACAATTCCCTAGTTCCCCTCCTCTAGACTCCTGTCAACCACTGTTCTCATAGGCCAGAGGTAAGGATGAGGGGAGGGGGAGGGAGACAGCTCTCAATACTTAAAGTCATACTGACTTTTTTTCTTTTTCTTAAATGAAACAGTAGTTTTTGGAGACCCTTTGGGTTGGCCTCCTGCTGCTACAACAGCAGAGTCCAGTTTGTGTGTGTCCGAGTCTGTACACCACTACCAGAATTTATCACTTTTTCAAGAGATAATTCTCTCCCCTTACTCACTCCCCTTTAGGCCCCTCTTTCTAATCTGGAGCTATGTGCTATTAGGTAATCACCACTGTGGAAAGTTTCTGCAGTCTGATGATCTTTACCACTTTACACACCCTAATCACACAGACATATTAGAAGCCATACAGCAGCACACAGGTCAAGCAACTCCCCTGCAACTCAGTTATAATGCATCACCCCTTGCCATCAGCCCCATAGAACCAGGCTGCCATTGAGACTGCCACCTGTGGGCAGCTAAGCAGAGAAGTCAACTACAAAAAGGGGCTTTATGACAACCCTACCAGCATTGTCTCTCACAGCTAGAAACCAGGACTATGGTAAGACCAAAAGATCCACAGCTGTGGCTTTCCTTGGTACTGCACTGGGGATTGTAAATAGCTCATGATCATTAAGTGGAGGGTGGGAGGGGGGAAATGGTTCCCAAGAACAGGCAGGACTAAAGTAGATGAGCAAAGAAGTCTTTAGCTTATGCGTGGCTCCTCTCCTCCTAGACTAGAAGACTAGTAGAACCAGAAGAACCGGTAGAGTAGAAGAACATATATCAACTCGGTCCTTCTCCAGGTAACTAGGGCTGTATGTAAAGAAATAGGGGTGGATGAATATCAAAAGAATCTAACGCTCATTTTAGATTTGTTTCACTTGGGTTTGTGCCATGGTAAGTTTTAGGGGGACTACTGAACAACATCTGAGTGTCTAAAATACCATTACACTTTGCTTTCCTATAGGACTTCCTATATATTTCCCTTCCTACTACACATCAACTTGAACAGCTAGAGGTCAACTAAAGAGATCAAAGCCTGTCCCCTTGACCATCCTTCTTGCCAGTCATAGTACACTTTTTCACAGTTAGTCAGGAGACTGTATGGCTCAAGCAGGACCCTGCACTTCCTGCCAATTATAAGATTAAAAGTTGGCTTGAAAACCACACCTGGCCTTGGTAGTAAAATTTGTTGTGGCTTTTGCTGTGTGAGGGAAATAAACATCAAGTGTGTTAGCACTTGGAGGTTTCAAAGTGATTTGCGTACATTTTAATAGAAAAGTTGAGGCAAAGGCACAGACACCATCCTCCACACCAGCATGTCTGCTAAACTCTTTCTCCCCTTTGGCTTAGAAATTTAAATCACTGTTGATAATCAAGACAAGACTCATGCTATTATATAGCCATGCTAGGAAACCTATTTGCAACATGTGTGGCTTTCAACTGTGTTATAAACAATTTAGTTTTGCATGCTAGGACCAGACAACCCTGTGACTAGCCATAGCACTGTTCCCTTAGTGTGGTTATAACCTGGTCCTCAACAGGCAAAGCCAAATCATGTTACAGTATGGCTGGAACACATCTATAGCACAAGAATGCCTTTGCCTGCTTCTAACAGTCACTTGTACTCAGTAACCTGAGGTGGTTAAAAGGCAGATGGGAGAGTGGGGGCATGCCAGCGCTCCCCGATGCACAAACTGTGCAAATTAATGGCAGAATCAAAATGTCAGTTTTTGCTGTGCCAAATGATCCTGTGGATTCAAGTGAATCCTAACATATCACATGCCTAACACACAAAAACTGTCAGAAGAACATTATTAAGGATGCTATATTAAATACTCAAAGAAGTTAGGGAATGCCAGAATCTAGATGGGCTGTGGAATCTTACCATATCTCCTCACATAGCCCATGTCCCAAACAAGACATGCATTTTGTTCTGGGAAGGCAATGAAGAAAAAAACAAAGATTTTTTTCCCAGTCATAGGTGAATAAGGCTGCATGGAATAGGGTCAGAATCTATTCTTCAGCATCACTCTCTCTCTTTGCAAACTCTTTGGGCTCCTATAGGTGTTTCCAACATGCTGGAAATCCAGCACGGAGCAGACTTGATTAATTGAGTCTGCTGGAGCACAGAAATTGATGCGCTCTTGCAGCCTTCCCATGTCATGTGCATCAGTGTCCCTGTGTGTCCCCATGCTGAAAAAGGGTAGTAGGGCGCTTTGAAATAAAACAGATTCAATGACCTTTTGTTCAAAGTACCCCACTGCCATTTTTTCAGCATCGGGATGTGCAGGGACACTGATACACATGCACATGGGTGCTTTTAATTAGCACGGCTCACTAATTAAAGTGCCCGGCGCTGTCTCCCAGAGCACGTGTTAAAATGCTCTAACTTAAGCTTTATCCCCATCATAGCTGCTGCTGAATTGGCAGCAGCGCTTGCCTACTCTGACCATCCTGCTTACAGCCAGCAAGCTGCCATCCCCTGGCAGCAATTCCAGCATCCCCATATCCCCATTTCAGCATAGAAATCAAACTCTTCGCTTTAAACAAACACCCCAATTTTGAATGGCTGATTTTTGGGAAAAGGGTGTGTGTGATAGGCAAGTAAATGTTAATTTGCCCTCCTTGCATGTAAGTTATAATGCAGTCTTTAATTACACAAGCAGTTCCCCCCGTCCCTCCAGACTCTTGCTTCTTTAAGTGAATGAAAAAGCAAGTTTTTTTCTTCCCATCCCTTATATTCAACATGTATACTTTACTTAATGAATGCCACCTACAGTCAACACTGGATCACTAGCTTCCTTCTGTATATGTTTTTGGCCATCTCCTCGCAGGATACACTAAGAACCTCCCAGCTCCTATTAGCCTGCTAGTAAGGTGAGGGATGTGAGAACAGAACAGAAATGATCTCACCACTGCTGCAAGGAAGGTTTAAAATGGAGGGATGATAATTTCAATTGAGGCATGAGATTAAAAATTAAATTATCCACTAATTGTGGATGCTTAATACAGGCAACCCAGGAATTCATATTGTACATGTTACAAAGCACAGATCCAAATGACCTCAAGCGTTTTATGTTGGGCACCCAGAATACAACTTAGTGGCCACCTGAGAAAGGCATTCCCTTAAATCAAGCCTAAGATTTTGGTTAAGCAAATTGCTTAGCAGAGAAAGGGATAAACCCAATTTTCCAGGTCAGCATTCAACCATCTCAAGAAGGAGACCATCCTTTCTTATCCTGTCACTCCCTGCCTACATTTTCAATGAGTGACACTGGGGTTCTGTCAACAGGCACCTCCTTCCCTTTACAATGCCAGTTCATCCCATAGCAGTCCTGCTGTGCACTGATCAGGGCAAGGTTTCACACATCTAAATACACCAGCCAGCTGAACTCTTGCAGATCAGAACTTGAATGCTTAGCTGTACAAACTTGACATTCTTTCAGGCCCCCGGCACATGTTGCATTTCTATGCAATTGTGTGAATTGGGTCATAAATAGCAATATGCCGCATGGTTCACCAAATTTATGGCCCTATAAAATGACAAACCAGCCACAAATGTGTAACATCTTTGTGGCTGGTTTGTCTGGAGCGATACAGTGAAAGTATGTCCACCTTAGTAGCCCTGGGTCTGCAGCCTGGCTGGAGGCTGCCTCAGCCCTGATGCTACAGGATTTAGGCTTGCTGGGACCTGGCACACTGAAGAGCCATGCCCTGCAGCAGTCACTCTTTAAGATGCTGGGTCTCAGGGAGCCTTAGGGTATGGGGCAGCTCTGGTTTAAAAAATATCTTAAGAGTCACATCACCCAGCTTAGATCTATGAAATACTGTAATCTGCTTCCTCTACTCCCACTACTAAAAAGATCCCCATGTCAGAGATCCATCAAACTGTTGGGTTTCACCATAAGCACAGCTGTAAATGAGCACAGACAGGTTGAGTAAGAAGGGGTATCTTATTCTTTGAACAGGCTCACTTTTAACTAATGGTTGTAAAAGAAAACTCCCATGTTTTGTTAAATTGACAAAAAGCCCTAAAGGGAGAGTGTTAATTAAAGTGATGCCTCATTGCTAGGTGCCAGTCGTGTAACAGGTATGAGTAATCTCAGTTTAAGACTATTCGTTTTGTATAGAAAATGCAGCCTTTCAGCAGATGTGTTCAAATGAAACCTTTTTACAACCAGTGCCACCTACACCTGTGCTCCCAGCTGTAGAGTTTGACCAGTGACAGAAGAAGTTTGACATTTTGGGGGCCAGGCCTTATGGTTAATATGCAGAAAGCTATGCAAAAGACCATTGCTTGTTTAATTGCGACTGAACAGAGGAATAGAAAAGAGGGCTCATTTTGTTCAACAAAAAAAAACAAACCAACAGAATTTTGGCATGTTTAACAGAAATTCTAAATGAAAACCTCATGTTCTCAAAAGGTTTTAGAACTCATTTAAGATGAGCAGAAAGTAGAACAGTTAAGACATGTATATTAACCCCCACCCTGACCTTAGCACTGGACATTATTACCAGTGTAAATCCAGAACACCTCTATTCACTCAACTGAAGTATCATGAAGCAGCTCAGCTCACTCTAATGTAATGACACTGCAGACAAAAGGCAAGAAGTGTTTTCATAGAAGAATTGTAACTTCTCTTTCCTTGAGGAACTGCAACAGAACTCAAGTCCCATAAAAGATTACCCGACTGCAAAAAAAAGAGAGGCTTTCCTTCAATGATTAATGAAGCTAGAGATCATAAAAGCGCTGGTTTCTGTGGGACGCTCTGAGCGCATCCAGATGTGCGTGGACATTTGTTTCCTTGGGGACAAGTAGTGGTGGCACACCTCATACCGCCGGTTCTTGTCCCTGAGGAATGCCTGTGCCACGTGCGCTTTGGTGCACAGCAAGTTACCCCAGGTAGGATAGGGGAGGCTGGGGCCAGCACTGGGCTGGCCCCAGCAGCCTTACCTGGGGTACTGGGGAGTCTCCCAGGGCTGCAGCTGCAATGATTCTGCTACATGGTACCTGCCTGGCTGCGAAGTGCCGCTCTGGGCGAGCTGGATCCGCTTTTCAGCAGCGCACTCTGGCCAAGCGTGCGTTTCTTCAGGTTTTTTCCCCTGCATTTTTTTTTTTGATCCCTGTATATTCAGGGGTCAAAAAAAACCCTTGGCTCAGTGCATGCTCGGGCAGCACACCCTTGCAGCACAAAGAACACTGGACTGTGTAGTATGTGCAGCATTTGCAGTGCAAACGTGTAGTGTAATATGTGCAAACGTTTGCCACACCACATACTACATGACTATGGTCGTCTGGATGTGCCCCGAGTCCATGTCTATAAGGAGGCACTTGCATGTGTCACACTGCTCCCTGAATGCTATCCCCTGCAAACACACTGCAGTGTCTCTCAGATCCTACTTCCTCTAAACGAGAGTTAATTGGCACTCACTTAACACTGCTAACTAGCCTGCCTTTGGTGCAGGTTACACTGCTTTCAGCTGGGGGAGAAACTTGAACAGAGCAGAATACTTGAGGGAGCCATTGCTATTGGGAGCTGACTTGTGATCCCAGGTTGGTGTTAGTGGACTAAGCTGTTAGAGGAGTGGGGGTGGGAGTGTCAGCTGCAAGTTGATCTTAAGTCTCTTCACAATTGCCTCTCGAGCCATTGCCAACTGTGCTAAGTTTGTTGCCTACACATGGCATTCAAGCTCTATACATATCACAGAGTGGTAATGGTGAATGGAAGTTGCATATGAAAAAAACTGTGCTTTGCAGCTATCTCATCCCCTCATAGTAGTCTGCAACTTCAGAAACTGATTTTCAAAGAAGCAGAATTGGGCATACAGGGCCCCCATTTAAAAAAACTGAGCAACAAGACCAAATCTGACATGTAATGCAAAGGAAATCTACTGAAGTCTTCCTCTTGAGTGCAATGACTTCAGCTTAACAAATATGCCCTTAACCTTGCAATCATATTACTTGCAATAAGAGCATCTGAACCGGACTGATGGGATGAAGTATTAACTGCTACAGAAAAGCATCTGAAGGACTATACAGACATTGTATTGGTGAGTGCTAGTGTTGAGATCTCAAAGTCAGGTGCACCTCATCCCTATTCCAATGAGGCATCTAACAGTCTCAGGTGTGGTGCTGGAAAGGCAGCAGGTGGCACTTTCCTGCAAGCCAACACTACCGACCCAGAATGTTGCAGTGCATTAGGAAGACTACATTTTCTTCCAGATGAGTCCAGCTATTGCTGTGCTGTTCAAAATCCTGTGGCACGCTTCACAGTAGGCATCTTGAACTTTGTTTTATGGCTAAATTCCAGTTCTGACAATTATACTCAAATCAAGATGCCTCTTGCAGTTTCAGCTGGATTTGTACATGAGCCCTTCAGTGACAATTAAAATGAAGCTGCCTGGAGGGAATGGGGCATATTTCATGCTCCACAGCCAAACGGGCCCCATCCTTCTGAAAGCAAAGGCAAGATTTCAATGAGCTAGAACACACTGTATTTTTCAGTGGGCACAATGAGCAAAACACCTTTTCAGTGCAGATGAAAGCTGCAGCATAAGCACCAGGCAAACATTTGAGAAAAAAAAAACTATAGACAATAGAAAGGCCAGCTGTAGGGGAGCCTCTCCATCCATCCCACTAGCCAGAGGCAAGTTAGTTGCAAAGAAAGAAGAGGGAACAAGTATGGAGGGGAAAGGCAACGCGTTGCTTCGCAAAGCAAAACCAGCATATACAGCTCAGCTACTGGCTACTCACAGAGCTGAATTTAGATGGGAGGTTTTACAGATTTCAGAAGAGCAAAATTTTGTGCAAAAGCCAACTAGCTCGCAGGCTTCACATGAAGTTTCAGGATTAAAGCATCAGTCACAATAGACTCCCACTGCCTGTGCTCTCCCCCCTCCTACTTCTGCTGAGGCCACCAGTACTGTACTCAGACTTGGAAGACAAATGGGCAGCTGCCACGAGAGGCAATTGTGAGGAGACTTAAGATCAACTTGCAGCTGGCATTCCCACCCCCACTCCTCTAACAGCTTAGTCCACTACCCGCCAGCCTGGGATCATGAGTCAGCTCCCAAACGCATTCTCCTCAGACAATAGCTACAGCTCCCTGCTCCAGTTGTATCACTAGTCCAGCTCCAATGGCACATTTGCAGTTATGAAAACAACAACAGCAACAACACCACAATGTCTTCAACTGAAAGCAGCTTAACGTTAGAACAGATTATTACAGCATGTACACATTAGAAAACGACCAAATTAAAACAGAAAACCATCAGGCTTACCAAAAGCTGGTGCCTGGGTGAAATGTATAGCATAACTCAGTGCTGTAATGAAGACGGAAACCATTTAAAAGGTTTTTCTGTGATATAGCAGATGGCTTTTACATAAGCCCTTTCAACTGCATGGGGATGCAGTTTTATACTACCCTATTGTGTGCTGAAGCCCTAATCAGAGACCAGTGGAGCAAATTTAGGCTTTGTAACCTAACTTTACAGCAGCTGTGCAGCTAATCATTAAGTCTTGAGTGGCTACCACAAACTAATTGAAACTTCCACATTATGAAGGGGTAAACACTCAGTTGACTACTTCTTTCCATTATTTGAAAAGCATCCCTATACTGAAAGTCCTGGCAAAATTCAGACTTATTTCAGGATTTATATAATGATCACACGAGACATCACATTAACGCTTATGATCAGATTTTTGACAGACAGACAATGAAGCACAGGGAGAAGAGGCAGGGGATTTGTTGGAAATTTTTCAGAGTTCTGTATTAGCTGATTAATTGCCCATTAGCTATGTATGCTTTAAATAGCTAAGCACAGATATAAGGTAAGACATTAGATGGAGACCATGGACTTTGCTGGGGCATCTCTCCATCTAAGGATTGCTAGCTAGTGTTGAGCCCAACCCAGGTCCTTTGAAATCAGTGGGCACTGGAACAAAATCCCCGCCCCACCAAGGTATTATTCATGAAAGAGTGACAACATGACACAGAGCCTCTGACATACTAAAGGAATTAACTAAATCCTACACTATCATTTTTAATTCCCCTTTGGAAATTGTGGAGCCCAGTTGTCTTCCTTCACCTGAATTTGTGTTTAAGTATCACCCGTTACTTTGAAGACATCATACTGTAATGAGACTAAATTGTTTCAAGCTTCAATGCCTGAAAGCAAACAGGAAGTCTGTGGCACATGGAAAAGAGGCTTAGTTCATACACACAAGACGATTAAATACATATCTGACAACTTCTTGTGGAAAATTGAGTGAGTGAGTTTGTTGGCTTGTGTGGCATAGAGGCTAGGAGGAAGTGTGTTATAGCCTTTATACAAGTGACCAATTTTGCTCTAAATCAGTGATTCTCAGCCAGGGTACCAAGAGATCATGAAAGGGTGCTGTAGGGTAGTATGCAATATTAGACTGTTAGATGTGCAAACACCAACACAAGATTCATGAGAGAAATTCAGAGATTTTGAATCCTGTGCCTCCAAAGACCCTGTTGTGGTCTTTCTGAGTTCTGTGCAAAAGAAGAATTGCTCCATTATTTCTCTGTAGTCAGAAAACAAGTGAAAGCTAAGAGCTGGCATTTTCCAAGGGTGCATTGAGTCTAAAAAGGTTGAGAATGACTGCTCTAAGCACTCTGAGTAAGATGGATAGTATACAGAGTCTGCATAAAAACATGCCGGACTACATACATCTTTTAAATTAATTTTATTTTGTGTAAGCTAAAAGGAAATTTACACACTTAAATCTCAAAAGACCTCAGGCATGCACATTAACCTTGTTAGAGGTTCTTCTACATAGCTCTCTTTTTTCCATAGGAATTTCCCCAAACATTTACAACCCATAGTTTTTACTGTATATACAGCCTAAAACCATAGCAATCTATGATTATGTCATTTTACACTGTGCAAAATCAAACAAAGGAATAGTGGTACAACAGAACAAAAAAAATTGTAACAGGTAAATTTCACTGTAAGACATTCATATAGTTTTGGTCCTTCTTTTCCAAATCAAATTGATTGAATGAAGACAATCTTCTAATGACCTCAGAAATCATGTGTTCAGACAGTGATCCATAACTTAACACAAAAAGGTACTGACGATATACCTTTCAAAAGGCTACACAGCAATAAAGCCATATTGTTAAAGTTTGAAAAGATAAAAAATAACCAAACAAAAAGCACCTTAGGTTGACAGAACAGAAAGAAGAGCCTGTTTTAAAAAAAAAGCTGAAAACCCCACAAAGAGACAATGACCTTGGGCTTTTTCAGCAAAGAGTGAAGTATTCTAATATATGTAGGAAAGAAATTAAGACACTCAGTACAATCTGAAAAGGGGATTTCACAGACAGCGATGATTGAAGTTTCATTGTGTGTTTTTTTAATTTTTTTTTTAAGTTTTATAAGAAGGACATCACCAGTGTATTTCACAAAGACGTAAATGTATACACCCCAGCACAACAAAAAGAGTAGATCTTCAAAAAGGTTCACCCCCAATTATTTACATTTTTGCTAATATAAATTTAGGACTCCAGTATGTAAATAAATATACACTGCTATGTATACCTTTCTAGTGCTGCTTACCAACAAATCATCTGAACTTGATTTTTTTTAATTAAAGCAAGATTGCTTTTTATGACCTGGGGGTAAGGGGAGAGGGAAGAAGAAAAAAAAAGGAAAAAAAGGAAAAATCAATAGAAAGTGTCCAATTCACACCACTTAGTCTACCTTTTCTTGGCAGCTTGTTGAAGGTGTTAATGTGGCTGGGAACATCAACACCTTGGCATGCATGAAACTTAAGTCAGGAAGGCTAGAAATCACCTTGGCAGCCTCTTCACTAAGATGTTCTTCCTTTTTTGGCTTCCTGTTAAAAAGGAAGAGGAAAAGTGCATTAATCCGCTACCTGATGTTCATGAAGGAAGACCCACTGATAGAGACCAGTGTACACCTGTAAAGCAATACAGATACAATCATATACCTGCACCATAACCTCCCATGAAAGGTCTGCAAGCCATACTGAAATGAGGGAAGTTGGAATATTCAAAACCTTAATATCTGTTTTGCATGTTTTAAAACAAAATAGTAGTAGTTATTAGAATCCAGACCTCCACCTCCAACACTTTCAATGCAGAGAAAAAGATCTGAGAAAAGTTCAGATGCCTGAAAAATCCCTTTCTTTTTTAAGAGGACAGTGCATAGTACTAACTGTTTTTACTTCTGAATATAACCCAGTGTAATCAACTACATTTCACACATGTTCTAAACTCATTTTGCTCTCACAATGCTCACAAGAATTAACTGCAAATTAACGAAGGGATTTCTTCTTCTGCATTCCTCAGTTATTTGGTCATTTGTATAACTCTCTTGCAGACACCTTATATTTGCTATTCAAATAGAATAAGCTTGATTCAGACTGTTACAAAGCACTGATCCATACTATATCCTACTGAATGCTGAGAGGTATTTAGGCTGGAGTCAGACAGAAGGCAGGGCAGGGTGGCACTTCAGAAACCAACTGGTTCAGAGAAGCATAGGTTTTCATAGGTGACAGTCTATTTTGTCAGATGCTCTGACACCTGATGACATAGCATCTGACAAAGTAGGGTGTCACTCACACAAGCTTATGATCCAGCTGGTCTCTGCTGAATGTAGCTATGACAAGTAGAATTGACTGCTATTACGGAATGCTGTTAAGACACTGGAACTGCCTTCTTAAAAACTTTTAGAAACTCTAGCACATATAAATTCCTCCTTCCTTAGTGACAGGAGTAATAACAACAACAATAATAATAAATCAGACTTACGCCTGAAACCAGATAAACTACTTTGAAGATTTCCTTTATACTCATCTGCCCTTATGCAAGATCAACTTAAAAGTTTATACCTAGAGCAACTGTTCCTCCAGTCAGGAGGACTGGAAATAGATTTTTTCCTCCCCATCACGCACAAACAGCACTCCTTTAAGCTGGCCAGTGGTTTGTGAGAAAGCAAGGAGCATAGTGTGTTGCCCCCACAGAACTCCCAGGAAGAAAACCAAGTTCTTGATTCAGATTCCCCATCAACACAGGTGATCTTTGTTGACACCTGAAACTATCACTTGATGAAGGATCCCTGTATGAGGTAGCCAGGATACCAAACCTGACTTTCGAATAGTGATATTTTCTCTTTGCTGCAGTGGAATTTCATGAGCCACTGCTTAGGCAGATTACCAAATTCTGGAAGATAAACAAAGCTGTGCTGGATTTAGTGAAAAAAGGAGCAGAAAGCTAATGTGTGCCTCCTTCCAGTTCAGCATTTGCCCTTGGAGGGCTCTTTATCTCTGAGCTGCTGAAATGTGGTCATCACCACCAACTGTGTTATCAGTATTTGGCACATGCAATAAGCAGCTGCAGTACGGAGCTGTGAACAATTACCCACAAGCCTCTCAAGGTGCAAACTCCTGTAGTTCAGTGGTGATCAAGAATTCCTACTTGTTTCTCAGAAAGGACAATTTGAAAGAGGAATTGAAGAGAGGCTTAAGATCACAATTACAGACACTGGCATCGATGCTATTCTGGCATGGAGGCAGAGTGCCCACATTTTTTGCTATTTATCTGCCTCTTTCTGCTCAACTGGATTTGTTACACTAAGAATCATCATATAGAAACATTTCAGTAGTGTATCTGGTCTGACACACAGATTGGCAAGAGCCTTGTACAGCAGTCAAGAGGATATTGCCAGCCACTGCTTCTAGCTGGGATACCTCTTGATTTGGAGGTGTTTTGCAATACCTTTGCACTTGGTATGCTCTGCTACTGGGAGTTATCTGTCAGAGGATGGGCTAATAGAGTTCTACAGCAAAATCCCTGCCCAGGTTAGTTATGGATACAACCGCTACCATTGTTATAAACAGCAGCACTACTATATTTTGGTGACTCTTATGCAGGAAATAATTAGCTGATGCAGCTAGAACCACTGGTGTCTTCCAGTAGGGTTATGCTGCGTAACTCTACAGTCTAGTAGAAACACAACTGCAGTGGACATGCTGCAATTGGTGTTGGTGACTGGGCCTCCTTTGATGGAAGCACTAGTAGGGGCCCTGGCAGATATTTAAACCCAGCGAGTAACTTTTCTGAGTGCTGAATTCCCCCAAGTGAGTGGGAATTCCCTTGGTGTGGTTGAACCTGCAGAGGTACTTCTTGGTTTGCATTCTTGATTTCACTTTAGCACGGGGGTGGGGGGGAAGGGGGGATGATGATGATGATATGTATGGAGTCTCCCTCCTACTGCAGCAGGAGTTTTGCCCCTTTCACTGGTTTCTCAATAGCCTCTCTTTTTTCTTCTGAGGTGGCCCTAGGGGTAAGCAGCCTTCCCTAAGCAGATATGCCTGTATTCTACCACCTATAGTCCAGAGTCCTTCTTAAGATGCCCTTGTGCGATACCTACAGGAAGCTGACAAGCTTACAACCAGCAGGCAGGAAAGTGGTTGGAGAGCTGGAATAACCAACTCTTTGTTCTCCTAAACAAATACAAACCTCCCAATCTGTGCGCCAGCCTAAACATGGACCAATCTGCTTGGACATCTCTTCTGCCCCCCTCCCCACCCCAAGCTCCAGTGCCTAGCTGTGTCTTACATGTTTACAACAAGCATTGTGGACACCAACATAACACCAGCACTAATTGTGACAGCATGCTGATTAGATAAAACATAAGCTGCTCCGGAATTATGAAAGAGTCAGACCAGAGCATCTAGCAGTGCCCACCAGTGATTTTTTTGGTATTTAAACTCGAATAAGATTCAGCCATTTCTTGTAAAAAAAAAAAACAAAAAACCAAAACAACCCCTCAGCGCTCCATTTTCTTTCAACAAGGCAGCAGATACATTTTTGGACTCTGCCAATTCCATGGTGTTCTGCATAAGTGCAAAGTGGTAGGGGCAGGCTCTACTGGATCTCTGATCTGGCACTAACTTTTTACTCCTTATATTTAGTATTCACATCTTCCTGGAACTGCCAGTCACTTTTCCTCCCCCTCCTCTGCATGCTTCTTTTGAGGAAGTGACAGGTTGAGTGCAAGTGACCTGTTTATGGGTGAAAGTGGTGCTGGCTCCCACCAACAAAAATCTTCAGGGTGTGGCTTGAGGAAGGCACTGGGCATTTCTACTACACAGGCAATTTAAACATTCAAATTTACCCATGCCATCACTCCTCCCCTCAAGAAAACTGGAGGTCTTTGTCAGCACTAGGCTGAGCCATGTCCTCCCTCAGGAACAGATAATAATCTGACTCATTTTTGGTGGGTTTAACATACCCACACTTCTATTCTTAAGTTGTGAGTTTATTAAAGTTATTTATTTCAAGAAAAACACAGTTTAGTGTGAAAAGTCAGTACTATAGGGTCAATACCAAGATGATAAACCTTTGAGGAAATGGAAGGGTATGTTTAGGAGAACAAATAGACAGAAAAAGTGAAAGAGGAAAATGAAGTGAATACGTAGAATCCAATTATCTCTTAATAATTGGCAGTTCAGACCGAATATTGAGCAACCAACCATTTATCAAACAGTGGTACCTACAGTGGGTTCTAGCTGCTCCAAGCCAGTCATTTCCTATCCTTGCATCCAGAATTAAAAGCCCAGCCTAATGCCCTGCTTCTCTGTACCTAATCCATAGTACCAATAACATCCTCTAATGGCTTCCAGCACTTGAAATCAGAAAAAAGGGGGTAGGTGGGTAAAACAAAGGACCACCAACTTATTACCCTTCTATCACATGCTACTACTTTGGGGTATCAAGCCACAACAACTACTCACTTCCAATATGGGATTAAGATCAACAAGGAGCAGGTCATAAAAGTCTCCTCTCCCCTTTCCTTATTGGCAGGTACAGCCTCCTAAAATCACCTTAAATCACTAGTATTTAGATTCTGGGACTAAACTTCCCTATAAGGGTCCCTATAAGAATCTGTCTTATTTGCTGCCTGAATTTCCTATCATGCTTTGGGTGTAGAATCAAATCAGCACTACAAAAGTATGCAGACAGACAGTCATTTGAATACAACATGCTATTTACCAATTTGTAAAAAAAACCTAAAACATACCAAAACAAGAGAGAGAACTGATATTCCTGAGAAGCCTGCCAGATCAACAAGTACAATCCTATGGAGAGGCTTACAAGAGTAAATAACTGAACTTCCAAGCACAAGTATGTGCTTGGAGTCTGGCAGCTACTCCAGGAGTTTTCAGAAATAGATTATGTCAAAACCTTGTGTACAGTTATGAAGAAGTATGAACTTCCTTAAGAAAGCCAACATTTTCTACTCAGTAATTCAGACCACTTTGTGGAAATTAAACTCTCTTAAAAATTAAACTGTATTTCCAAAAAGTCTAGATTTTTCAGTTTCCCTTTATAGAATATTATAAAACAGCCAAGCTGAAATCTGATCAACCAGCATTGAGGTTTAGAGCTCCATCTAATGGCTTAGTGTTGAAATTTCATGGCCTTGTACTGTCAGAGTTCTCTACATGTAAGGTTAGGCAGAACACAGAGCAGGGTACCATTTTAGACTATGGATACATGTATGTTTGGATACTGCTTTGCCCAGTGTTAAAAGTTGGAGCAGCGCTGTTACATTTGTTACGTTTCCAGCTTGCCCATGCAAAATTAGAATGTAACAGCAGCTGCCCTTTTGAAATGGCTCCAAATGTACAGGTGTCCCTGCCCTTGCAAACTAAGCAAGCCTCAATGCAAGATTCTGACTTTTACTGTGAAGAAATAGCAAGACATTTCCAAACCTGATCACAACTCTATAGGAGTTTTTGTGATGCCTAGTTTTAGACATTTAAAAGCCATCTCTATGAAACAGTTATTACAAACAATATTAAACTGCAATTCCATTTTATAAAAAGAAGTGTCACACAGAGGAGAATAAAGGCTGCAATGAGTTTTAGAGTTACTTGTAAAAAAATACAAGTTGGAAAACTTCACTCAACACTGCTTGTTTTGTATTTTTACAAATATAACTTTTAAGGAGAGCAGCATAAGGAAAGCAAGCATTCATTCCTGCTAGCACCAGGAAGATTAATTACCCTTTCAAAGATGATAATATTGTCTCAAAAGATCCTACTAGCATATCCATTAATACACATATTCTACTTTTTACCTATAAACTGTCAAGAGTAGTTCTGGTTGCTAAGATGCACGATCACTAAATAAACTCAGGTAAATTCCAACTCCTGAACAAAAAGAGCTTGTTCTGCTCCAATGCAATAGAGTAGGCCATCAAGAACAAGTTGCAACTTAAAGGCTCTGATTGAAGCTATACATATGATAAAGCAGTGTCCATGAAGCCCACTTTAAACAGCTGCTAGATCTGACTAGATCAAAATAGAGTGAGCAAGCTCTGTTATAATGCTGGTATGCGGAACAGTTATTAATGTCTTTATATATAGTTTGCTTCATTCAACAACTTGGCTCTAAATGTGTACCTATTTGGATCTCTACACCTCTAAACGATGTTTAATTCAAGATTAACTGGTTACTGTGATTTACCTTGTAGAGGTGCTTGCCTTCTCTACCGTGGACATGAGTCTTGCAAAAGCATCTGTCACTTTGCTGCTTGTATTGGAGGTTTCCAGTTTTGAAGTTGTCAATTCATACAACTCTGGATCCACACCTTATAGCATAAAATGATAATCAGTGAAGGTTGGATGCAAATGTAAGTCATAATTACCCACAGTTCAATTTGCTAAATACTTTATTTTCTGTAAACATCTGAATCACTAAAAATTTCAGAAATATATGACAGAACTTGGCAATGTTTCCAAAATTACAACTTTCCCTGTCCCAGTTTTAGTAGCTGCTACTGCTGCAGCAAAAAATGCATACACCTTAGACTTAAGTTTAGCATACCTGGTCTCAGCCTGAGAGTAAACTATTAAAAATACAGTGTTACATCCATAAAAAAAGCGGGGAAAACCCCCACACCATGCAAGATGCGTTTTTTTCATTGATTTAAATTTGTTTCTATAAAAATAATTTACCAAATAATGAATTGCCAAATTAACTGCTACTCAGAAATAGAAAACACACACAAATTAAGTTTTAAAAATACTATAATTTTGATGGTGACAATATACCACAGTGGCTTCAAAAAGTATATCAACACTGCACCGAGCTTGACTTCAAACTTAAAGCGAGGAAGATCCATCATTCTTAATCCCATTCTACCAAATCTATGCTAATTTATAACACAGAATTAATATCTAAATCCTTAATCGATTCTATTCTTTCTTCTCTCAAAAGTATTGATAAAGTACTGAGCAAAGGATACAAATGCTTCAGGCTTGATTTTCAAGTGTTTCACCTTAAGCCTGATCTTGAACATTATTTTGACATGCGTTTACACCAGGAATGAATTTTAGAAGAAACAATTCATCCCAAAGAATAAAAGCAGCACAAGCAAATTGTATAAAAAATGTTCTGAGAAGAAAAAGAAAACAACCCCCCCCAGAAATGTGGTGAAATTCTGGTTACTGCCTGTTAAGTATTAAGTGCTGTTTCACCTCTGCTATCAAAAAAAGGTAAGAGATACAAGGATATTGTGTGACCCTTAATCTTTCTACAAATCTCTGTAATTTTAATACTTCAAATGCATTATGGAGGAGAAAATGTTACAAAACTAGTTCACAGTTTAAAACAATTTTAGCCTGGTAGATATCTAAACTATAGCTGCACATAATATATTGTGTGTTTACTTCCTTAAGTTAACATGTACTTTGTTGAGATTTATGAACATTTTAAGGGGGGGGGGGTGTGCGTGCGCGTATGTGTGCGAGTGAAAAAGGGGATGCAAAATTAACATTTTCTCCACTGTCCAAACTTGATACAGTCTGTACTACAACAAAATGTATGTTGCAAATAATTAGAGGCCAAGGTGTATGCAGTTGTTTTATGTCGCTAAACAACTCAAGAACAGCAACAATTATAAAATTAGTTTAAATGCTAAATAAGCAAGTTGACTGGCTAAAGTTATGCAAGGGCTTTTTTAGAAATGTCCTTTATGTACCAAATTTGGAACACCTCACCAATTAAAATACCCTGGCTGTTATTCCCTTACTTTCATTTATTAATAGTTGTAGCTTCTGTGCAAATTGGTGAAATTAATAATTCTCAACAGCAGTATGCATCAGCTCTTCTCAGTTTTACTTGTTCTGATTAATACATTGAGCCAAATGAAGTTAAAAAAACCCTTTACTTAAACCAAAGAAATACAGTTGCCCTTCTGACTAGCTCATTAGACGCTACTCATCTATTCTTTCAACTAGCACTTATTTTTCTCAAAATGAGGTCACATCCAGATTCAAGTAAAATATGAGAAAATGCACCAAGTTTGAGACCAGTATACCTTAGGTTTTATGTACTGTCAGATGTTTACAGAACTCCAACAAGAAGAGACAACACAGAACATTAACTTCCAACAGGGGGGAAGGCTATAAGAAATGCACTTAGACTTGCAAGTCTTCTGAAATCCCATTAAGGTATAAAAGATCAAATATGTACAATATTTAAAAGGAAGGAGCCCTTTGGTACACAGTTCTGTGACACAAAGGTACACCTAACAAGTTATACTATGTAGTTACATTTCAGACCTTTAATTTACATAGGAGAATGTTTTATGAAGCTAATGCTCAATTTATTGGTTTTAGTATGTGGCTCCTATTGAATTTGACCAATATTATTAGAATGCTTGCACATCACTACAAAAAACAAACAAAAAACCCAAAACAAAACACCCTGCTGTTATCATAATATATAAATTATAAATTAGAATTAGGGAGTTTCTCAGTGATTGTTAAATGTAAATCCCCCTTTTAGTGATTTTGGATCCAGATGTAAAAGGATTGAGGGAAATCTAATATAGATCTAGAATAGCTTATATTCCATCTCCATTAAGGAACAAACTTCTATCACTTGACAGTGATAGCAATGTAATGTTTTTTAGCAAAAAAGATTAATGACTGCTCAACTGACAATTAAAGTAATAAAATCAAATGGATTTTTTCTTCATTTAAGTGATCAGCAAGTGGTTATGGAAAAATTATAAAACCTTAATGAGATATTTGAGAAAAGTTTGCTAACCAAATTCTGCACAGAACTCCCGGATCAACTTAAATGCATACAACACAAATGAACTGCAAGGTGAAAAAAAAAAGAAGTATGACTTTCCTAGAAACAAGTCAGAAAATAGAAGCAATGGCTATATGGCAAACCAGGGGAGGTGATACCATCTATATTATAGTTTAAGGACACATTTTTCAACAGAAAAAAACAGAGCGATAAAAAAAGCTGAAGAATCTTTGCAGTAATCACTTCAAGTGCTTGCAAGGGCAGAATAACGAGACTGTATCTTGGTAGATGAATGGTGACAAAATGTGTCTCCTAAGAGGGGTGAACACTACTGAAAGAGAAATGAATTAAAAGTGTTTTTTAAAGTTATTAAAGGAATTATGTAACTGTTCCAAGCACTCTCCACTTTGGTCCCTAGCACCTGTGTAGTAAACTTACTATCGCTTCATACGGACACAATGGGTACATTATTTGGCTCTTGAGGATGGTGCTACTGTGAATTTGGGGGTAATTAAAAGTCAAATTATAAAAACCAAAATAATACAGAGTTGCTGTATTAGAGGATTCAGTGGAATGTTGCTTTTTGAAATATGCTATAGCAATCATCATAAGATGAAGCAAGCCCCCCCCCTGTTTTAGTAAGAATACTGGGCTCCTCACTCAAAAATAATTCAAAGTACGTAAGAGACTTCATGATCGAGGGGCATGGTTTTAACAGTAGCATTTTACTCATGCACCACCTTAGAAGCAGCTAAAAATAAACTAGTAACCCATGTAGAGTGACAGGCCTTTTTCCTAGATCTTCCTCTCTCTGAATAAATGCATTTTGCAAGATTTTAGGTTTAGCTTTCAAGAATAAAAGTTTAAAAAACCCCCCAGAGAAACTCAAACATATTCAAAAGACATCAAAATAATGTTAAATAAAATGTAAACATGGTCAAATTCATTCAAGTGTGATCCCATTTTATTCAAAGTAGAAAATGACAAGTATTGGTCTCTTTCCCAAGAGCATGAGCTTTCAGCATGGCTAAAACTGCTTTTGTTTTATAATCAATGGCTTAATATATTGCTTACGCTTTTAGTGTCCCCCAAACACGCAACTGTCCTTGTTTGCTGCTATGAATAATGTTAAAACACTTTTCTTATACTGTAATATTCCCTGTCAGACAAGGAACAGAAGTACAACTTTTAGGTAACCATAAATGCTAGTTATGTCATGAGGATTTTAAACATCTCACAGCTTAAGTATAACTCATTTAGCAATTTATATTTATGATATATACCAATTACAACAGTCAACTATTTTTTTGTAGGCATTATATCTACGTTTCAGTTTCTTAATATAAAGTACTTTGAAAAGCTTCCAAAAATTCTTCATTTGAAATCAAGTAAGGAAAGCGTTTTAACATATTCAGTGCTTAAAAACTTAAGAGCCATTCACTGCGTATATATGTAACAGTACAGAGCTGATAATACCTTTCAAATACTTAGCACTTCATACAAATGTTAGAAAACAGCATACACATTAAAAGAAAAACAACATACTACATACACATTTTACAGAAACGCTCTCTTAAAGTTCTCCTTGTTTATAGGAAAGTCAAGTGATGTGTTCATGCTTTTAGTAAATTGTTATAAGACTACATTTGTGGTTTTAACACTCTGCTGACCTGGGATTGTGGTGGTGCTGCTAGAGCTACTGTCATCCACGGGCCCAAAGAAATCAAGGTTCAGAAGAGTGGAACCTCCACTAGCTTGAAATTCAGTGACCGTGTTGGTAGGCAGCCATATAGAAGGTAAGCCAAGGGAGGGGTTTATGTATAAAAAGGGGTAAGACACACACTTGAACATGCAAGTTATAATTAGTACTCAGTACACAATTTAAAAACTGACATGAAAACAATGCTTACAGTATTAGTTTGTAATTTCTAAAGATGTTAACAACTTAATTCAATGTACATTTTCTCATGTACAATGCAGCAAGTAATTCAAACACTAGTAACTTTAAGTAGAAAGAAAGATTTATTTCGATCTAAAAATGGAATAGAATCAGCAAGATCCAGGAAGAGAGATCTGTCCAATTAAAGGGAAACAATACTTAGGTCAATTTGTAATAGGAATATAAATGGGCCTTTTCCTTTCACATTTAAAGTTATTCTTTCATCATTAAAAATGTAACTGGTCCCCCAATTAGCAAAAAGAACCGAAAAAAACCTGACAAGTTTTATTTGCCATTTTTAACTATAAAGTATTTTAGCTTAAAGCAATGTAAATACATGGAAATGAATGCCAGGGTTACATCCAGCTCCTCAGTAATAAGTTATACTGTTCCCCTTTAATACTGAAACAAAATCAGAAACAGGATACATTTTGAAGTTGCTTATTAAAAGAAAGCATGATGATTTGACTAAAGACACCAGACAACAGCAAAAGGGTCCATCCAGGCTTTCCTTCATCATCATATTGATACTGATATTTAAGCCATTGCAGCCTACGTACCCTGAGAACTACTAGGTAACACCCATAGTAACATACACAAAATTTTAGTTAAGTGAGTAACTTGTACATTGTGAATTAACTGTTGCTGGCAGGATCCTTTTAAAAAAGTTTTCTCTGTAAGACTTCTAACCTGCCATCCAGCAAGTTTTCACAATCTGTTATTTTTCTTTCTCCTCAAGCTTGCACCTGAGAGACAGGAGTTAGTGAGACAATTCACTTCTCCACTAAAACATACATACATATATGAAGCTCTTGGAAGTGAAGTTTCAACCATGTACACAAATAAGTTTGAAGGCATCTCTTTCAAAATTTAATACATTAGATCTATTTTGATACAGAGTTTAAGCAAAAGTGGCAATGCATGAAGTCATTAAATGTCTAAGTGGAAAATGTATATCTGTGAAAGTGAAAACTTTCAGTCTAGAAGTGTATCTTTTGCAAAGAGTTTTTGGTTAAACTATTGTGCTTTGTAGTAACCACCATACACTTCGTTTTGCTATTCATTGGCAAAATACATTTACAGGTTAAACATGTAAATCAAATCTAACCTAGTCAGATCTTTATCGTAATCTGAGAGACTATGAGGTGTGTACACTGCAGCTTTGTGTGCTCAGCATGAATGTAGGAAACTAAAATCACAGATAGGTGTGTTTTAAGACTTGGGGGCACAGCTAATCAGAAAGAAAGCCTGAATTTCCAAAGTTAGGAGTAAGAAATAAATATATATTAAAAAAAATAAATCAGCAGAGAGACGTTTGTCTGAACTTTGTAGCTTTCTTAACTCTAGCTCTGGTGCTAGAGGCTCTACGGAGAGACGTACCATCTAAAGGGTTAGTAAGGCCACTGCTACTCCAGTCAAACTGGACAGGTGGTAGAGATTCCTAGAGTTGAAAAGTCAGAAATCAGATTTTATAGTCAGTTCAGGTTATAACAAATGTAAAGTGTCTCACAATAGAATTTTCTTTTTTGTGCCCAAGTATTAGAGAAAGAATTGAACATAAGTTCCAAATATTTTAAGACTTTAGAAGTTGTGAGCTGTAAGTTTTCATAATATATACTTAAAGTACCTTCGTCAACAAAATAAAAGTTGAACTCAACTTTAAGCAGAGATTGCCCCAATCATCTAGCCCCAACAGGGTTTTAATAAGTATTATACAAAAATATTAAGACAGAGCTAAAACATAAGCAATAGACTAAACCATTTGTGCATAAAATGACTAAACATACAATTTAATTGGGAGAGGGGGATTTTAAAACAATATAATTCTAGAAAGTGTTTTGCACTTCTATACACCTTTGCATGATTGTATGAAATAAGTTATTCACCATGAAGGAGTCCATGTTTCCTCTCTTGAGATCATTCTACCAGTATACTTGGGGAGCCTATTGCTTTCTACAATCCCCCAAAACTGAATACCACTCTTTGCTTGATCAATCTAGCCAAGAAAGATGAAGTCCCAAACTCCCACCAGCAATGAGAATGAGATAGGATGTCAAGATTTGACTACACAAGGTGTGTGCCACAGGAATGTGATTAAAAAAGGAAACTTGGGCTCCTCCTGGGAGAGTATCTTTGGCTTTCCATTTCCTTCTGTTCAATCCCTCTGCACATGTAGCTAAACTGGACAAGCCATAGAGATTGTGTAGAAGAGGGAGATATATATTTAGCTGTCCTGAAAACCAGTATAATTTATAAATGGTTTTTAGTTAGAGCACTGCAAAACATACAACAGCCACAGCAGAAGTATTATAAATATTAAGAACTTCTCAACCTCTCTAGTTCTGCCTAGTGCTGTTCAATTGAAGTTAGCTTGGAGAAGCAACTGGGAAGAACTGCCTTGAACTAGGTAAGTTTGATTCTTGGGTTTCAGAGTTCTGTCACCAGTAAGAACTAGCTAGAAATTCCTTGATATGTTTCAATTTGAAACATATCTCTAAAGATTAATTAGAAGGCTCTCAAAAGGTTGAGAGGCAGATGCTGACTCTTTTGGCAGTAAGTGGGGCCTTCTCCAAAAGCTGACAGCATTCATCAGTGCTGACAAATCACACAATGTCACAAAACAGTTTCAGAAGCTTGAGCCAGGTGCACACAATTTGAGAACCTTTAGTTTCTCAAAATTTGAGTTTTATTTAAAAAAAAAAAAGAGAGAGAAGGGTAGGGAATTCTGTATTTACTCACAGCAGCACTTTACCTCAGACATCTTTCACCCAATGCCTTTGCAATGTTTCCAGTACAGATGAGTATGCTTTAAGTAGTACATCACTGTGGTATCCAAAAGGATTTAATGCCATGTCCAATGTTTATTTGCTGTTAGCCCTTAAAATACTGACATTCAAGTTAATGACAAAGAAAACTAGTTGTGCCAATGGAGATGCTGTAACTGATGTAGTTACAATAGCTACAACCAGCAATTTGTTTGAAATGTGTAGTACCAAAAGCATACCAACTCTGGAAGCAGCTTCGCTTATAAAAGGGAAGTAGCAGTGGGCTAAAAAAGACAGTTCACCAGCTCTTCCATTAAGAGGGAAACGAGCTTGAATCATAGCTCTCCTGACAAAAATTTTCTTACTAGCCCCCAATTAGTCAGACAAGCATCCCACAACAGCTCAACATCCCCATTAAAGAGAAACCCAGGATTAAACTCAGAAGCATTTAGGGTCAGAACTGAGGTGAGCTGGCAAAACTATGTTAAAATTTTACCACTCTCTCTCAGGTAGATGTCTAGGCTGCTGACAGACATGAAAAAAAAAAACAAGCTTCACTGGAAGGGGCAGCATAGTAGTTCAACCCGGCTCCTCAGCATCTGTATAGATTAGATGCTTCAGCAGCTATTAGATAAAATTCAATCAGCTATTAGATAAAAGTGCCAAGAATGCTGCACTAACGTGCCCAGTTCATACAGATGTTGAGTGAACTGGGTCCAACTAACGCGATGCCTGTTCTGGGCATGTGCTGGGCTCAGTGCAGGAGTGCACAAAGTTTAAAGTAAAATGCCATTTCTTCTCTTTTTTTTTCATGTCTGCCAGCAGCCCTACTTTCTCAGACATATGATTCACTCAAATGTTAGCAGAACAAGGTAAAAAAAAGTGTCAACAGCCCTTTGCTGCAGAAAAACCCCCAAACTATTTAGCTTCAACACAGAAACGTATACCATCCTGCTTCAGGGGACAAAAGTTATTCTGTTAGCTTGGATAGTTATCAAGCAGAAAGCTCTATATAAATTGCAAAAACCTGTAGGTAACGTTGGTGATACCTCCAAAAATATATGAAGAGGGGAGCATCCGCCCTCTCCAAGACAGCATATGAAGTGAAAGTGAGGGGGCTGGACACAAGATGATCTGGACACAATTAAATGCAAAGGAATAGTTCCTGGTTCTGTTAGCTTTGCCCCTAGGAGGGCTCTGACTACACTGATAATTCAAAGCTCCATACAAGTACCCTAGAAAATACAGACAATGGCAAAGTTCAGATATGAGAATTTTAAGTTTTAGTTTGGCAAAACACCCTGTGGAAGCTTCAGTATTTTCAGTAGTTCTCCTAATGCGATGTTTTTAACAACCAAAAGAATGCCCAACAAGGAACAGGAGAAATGAATGATAGGACTGGGCCCTCCCTCCCCCCTGGCCACCCTAAATCAGATTTATATAGGAGGGGCCATACAGAGGCTAGCAAACAGGCCCAAAAACTAGGGGTTACCTGGACTGCTCAGAAAGTAAGAGGAGGAAATTGAAAGATCTCTTGCTCTACTGTGTAATTGTTATGGCTTTCTGGTGTAGCAATTTTATCTGCTTTTAAGATGCCCTTTTAGCACACTAATAGGACTTGGAGTAGGAGTGTCTTTAACCCTAAAAAAAAGTTTAAGTTTTAAAAGGTTGTCTAACTGAACTAGAGCAAGAGAGTTGCAAAACTACCTTGGCAATGCAAGTTTACCACTAATATTTAAACAGCTGCTATAAACAGATGCTGAAGCTTTCTCCCCACCATGAGTCTTGTTTAGTACCAGAAATTCACATATTAGATCGTAAGTATTTATTGGCTATGCTACTATACAAGAATTCCCAACTGTTTTGAAACACCACCTTCCTTCCTAAAATATTTCAGAGCTGCTTCAATGCACTTTAAACTGTAGCAAGTTCTTTCATCTCTTACTCCAAAGGAATTTTCTTACCTGTGATTTTTATTCTCTTAGTGTACATAGCAAGGCAGATATACATTCTTGGATCTCTCACGTGTAACTGGAGGGGGTTCCATAGCAGTCTCTGGCTGGTGGCCAATAGCAGGGTTGTGTGCATCTGTCACTGCTAGCAATCCTGGTGGCCCCTAACCCAATTAACAGTGCTTTTTAAGAGCCCGCCTAACAATTTAATTGAAGACCGATCAGTCTAATAGCCAAGTACAAAGTTGATATCATTACATTTCATCTCCAACTCTGCAGATAATGTGAACATGTAGATATGCTATGATTAACACCTTCCAAAAAGAAGTAATTAATCTGCTACAACACCTACAGAAAAGAACTGGTGGTAAAGTCTCTTCTCTCAAGGGCTGGGTCACAGCATGGAACAATGGAGCTCAAAAGATTGAAGTTCAGCATGAGCATTGACACAAACAAGAAAACCTTAAGTCATTCTGTACATTTGGAGGATGACAACCTCAGGCTTTGCCAAAGAAAACGTGTCCCCCAATATAAAGAAGGTATTTTGAAACATGAACAAGAGCTTTGATATATACTAGGATGATAATATAAAAAAAATGAAAAAAGATGAGGAAAAAAAGGAATGTTGAAAGAAGAACAGCGACAGCAAGGCATTGAGTGTTAAGCCACAGTTGAAAAATCAGAGCACAACACCAACAGACACGAGGCAGGTTATACAGTAACTCTGCAAAAATCTTGACTGGAACTAACTACTATTAGTTTTCCTGTCGTGCCTCAAACTCCTAGTTATGGATTGAACTCCTATTGTGTGGATTCAAAAAAATACAAAGGGTCCCTGCTCCCAGAGATCTAAGTCAGTGTAATTGCTGAGAGGGCAGCTCCTTAAGTAGATCTCCCCCTCATGCTTAATGAGTTTTTATGCACCTTTTATTTCAGGCCTGCTATGGAATAAAATGGACAACTCTCTAGATATAGCACCGGAGATGTAAATTAGCTATTGCAGTGATCCATAATCAAGGTGTCATTTCACATTGAGTTTATGGAGATGTGCCCTGCTGGGATGAGCATTCAAGAGTGGGGCAGAAAAACAACTGTTGACAAGTAACTGATCAAAGTGGAGCTCAGATGCCAATCTGAAATAAAAATGAATTTAATGTGTATTAAATTGATGGGGGGGGAAGGGGGAGCAAGTCAGTAAAGTTTACAATTCTCTGACAGCTAAATGAGATTACTAAAACTAGATAAAATTAAGAACCTGAGCTTAAAGTATGGAGCTTTTTTTTGGTTTTGTTTCTTTAACAAGTTACTTTTCCATACTTATCCTAACCAGATTTGTGAGGCACATATGAAGTGAAGAGAAGTCTAATAGTCTGTAGTTAGTCTTTCCAAATACATAAAGTGATTTAAGTGAGGTCTACGCTTTTTGGCAAGAATCACTACTTTTCAATTCCTTTACAGATTTTACTCCCATGTTTTCTTGCTCTCCTTGTCTTTTTACTCTCTCCATTTGCATATTCAGTCCTTGTTCGCCACTTGTCCATAACATGGCTTTTGGTTCTCCCTGGAACTGAGCAAAGACTTCCTTTTCCTGACAGTCCTTACAGATAACACCTTACTTACATACAAAGCGAATACCTGAGGACTTTAAATCCCCATTAGAATGTGGTTCATGTTCTATCCTTTCAAGAGACAAGCTAACAAAGAGAATCATGTTTTGTTCTGCAGAGTGGTAGCTTCTGTGCATGATGTTCAACAAAAGTTTCAGTCTAATGCAGCGATTCTCAACCTTTTTAAACTCAGGGCACTCAACCTTCATTAGACTCAAGGTACTCCTTGGAAAAAAGGCCAGCTCTTAGTTTCCACTTATTTTTTTTACTATGGAAAAATTACAGAGTAATTATATTATTGCAAAGAACTTAGATCACAAAAAGGTCATAATGTTTTTGACACTATGGATTCCTACTTGAAATCTTTAAGTTTATCTTGTGAATCAAGTGTAGAGGCTTGTATACCTAACAGTGCTAATATTGAGACACCTTTAAAAAGATATAATGGCACCTCAGGATGCCATTATACCCTGGTTGAGAATCACTGGTCTAATGACACTAAGATTGAAAAGGCAGCCAGCAAAAAGCTAAGGTCCTAGAACCTTTGCTACTTGAGAACTCCTTCAGTAAATGGAAAAGAGCAGTCAGTCATGTGATATTTGGTCAATGATTTACACAGGTCATTGGCAGATTAACAGATGAGACTAGAAGGAAGTTTCAGATGTCCTGTCTCAAATGTGAGAACTCAGCTAGAAATTGCCAGAGGCACCATTGTGTTCACTTGACCTTCTGCATTATACAGTTCATAAAGCCTCACCCAGTAATTCTTCAGTTACTAATAGGAGACTGCTACTGAGTAGCTTGCTTGGTATGACAGTATTCTCATTATCACTTATCTGGATGAATAAAGGCGAGAAGAAATTCTTTTTGGAATGTTACTGAATCTCATAAATGAACATTTTCCTGAGACACCAATCCTAACCATGTTCTTCTGTTTATGCAAGACGTAAGAACCACCTTAAACCTGTACTATTAAGAAACCAGATTTCTGAAAACCATTATGACCTTGGTATCCATCAGAATTGTATGCAGAGATTATCTGCTTGGTATGAAGAAAAATTCAAGGCCATAAATAGAAATGAAGGAATTTGGAATTAACATATCAAATCTCAAAGATCATGCCATGACCTAGCTACAACTAGGGGGGTGGGTCTGTGGCTTGTGACTAGACTTCAGGTACCTCTAAGACGGGCTAGCATATTTCCATTTTATTGTTATCAATATCCACAACAAGACTTCATGAAATCTTTGCCATAGTTTGGATTGCCCTACATTCTCTTCCCACTGCTGGCCTATTGAAGAACAATTTAAGAAATCTCCTCTGAAACAAATTCTGTACTTTCTGTTAGCCAAGGTAACCAGAAACTATATGGAACAAGCAAGGGACCCCAACTTTCATCAACAAGCAAGGCATCCAAGAAGATTCATTCATTATACACTCTCGAGCCTTCCAAATACCATGCAGTTCTTGCTAGTAGGTAGTACCAAGTTTCAGATCAAACTGCATCTGTAGACAGCAACTCAGAGTACCCCCATTCCCAGGGTACAGAATCATCCTGTAAGCCAAGTCTTTAAGCGTTAGACTTGCAAGATGGCATTCCTTTACGATGTAAAGCCAATGGAACAAAAGGTTTTGCTCTCCACTTTCTGTAAAGGGTTTTTTCTTCATCATGAGCATCTGGGAACAGCTAAGGTTTATGTGTAAATACCTATCTATTCACCATCCAAGACTACCTGGTATCAGCCCATTCTGATGCCATTTGTAAAGGGTATCAAATTCTATAGTGCGCTGGGGAAGAGAGCAGAAAGATGTACACGTCTGGAAGCTAATTCTGGTGCTTGTCCATCTGGGATTGGAAATTCAACACAGGCAGCAGGAATTGAGGACTGATGCATCTTCCCCAATATGGATGCCTCTTTTCTATATTCACAGACCAGGGGAGGTAATCTGCAAAAGTCTTGGCAGTTTGAAGCTGGAGGCAAGATCAACTCACTCACCAGAATCTCATGAAGTAAATGGAATAATAGTGCCAGTATAGTGTGCAAGGGCACTGTGTCACTCTATTACTTTAGAAATAGCTTAGGAAGAAGAATGATATTACACCACTTTCAGCATCTAGCACAAGTAATGCCAGCTAAGTGTGAAAGTGGCATTTTTCAAAGCATTCAGCTATTTTTGTCCTGTAATTCCAGCAGGTTTCTAGATTAATGGAGTTGACATCAATCATCCTGGTTGTAAGAGGAGATGCTTGAATTCCGTAAGAAGCTGGCTGCTTTTCCCTCTTTTGTCCTGATAAAGTTTTGGGGGAAAAAACCCAAACATTTCTTCAGCTCAGACTGAATAAGGTAATGAATGGACATCTCTGAAAGACACTGTTGGCAATAACCAATCTCTCTGTAGGACTTGTTTTAAAACAGAACTAGAAAAAGGGATGCACTTGCACCACCAATTCATGAATGTTTTTTCTGGCCATGTTGTCCCTGATGTTCTGATGCTGTGGCAAGCATAAGAGCTGAATGCAAAGACACAGATAAGGGATAAGCACAAAGTACAGATGCACTTGGGGCACCTACTGTGTTGACAGTTCCAAGTGCAGTCAACAATGCAAAACACCTTAATCAACAAGACATGGTGGTAACTGTAATGCACCCAAGGCACTGTAGGAGGACCAAGAAATCAATAAGCCCTGAAGTACCTGACCTTGTGACGTGACAGGGAGTTGGAGTCACAGCAGTTTCTTCAACAGAAGTTATGACTCTGACGTGCAATCAGAGGAGTTGCATAGTTAAGACCTAAACTCAAATGGAAGTTTGGATTGAACTTTTTATTCTTTGACTCTGTGGTGACATACCAATTATTTAGATGGTTCTGAGCATCATACTAGCTCAAATAAGCAATACCGGTAATTGTTGCAAGGGACCAAAGCAAAGCGCTTTAGCAGTTCACCAGACCTGCTGCATTCAAATGCTTGGCATCTATGCAGTCTATTGGTACCTAACGGGATAATCTAGACTCTGGTGCAATCAAAGGCTTGCTTAGACTCTTTCTGAACTTACTTTGCATCAGACTTATAGGGTAGAGGCACCACTCAAGAAGCCTTGAGGTGTTCAACACTGACAGAACTGCTCATGGAGACATTTTGGTACAAGCGGGTCAGCAGAACCAGTCGCGGTCTTTGCCCAGACGGTGGAGACAATCACATGTGCTAGCAATGGACATTTTATGACTGCACCCAGGCTATTTCTCCAGGTGGCTAGGCTGCCTCCTACATATTCTGAAAGATAAAGGGGAAAGGAGAATGGAAACATAGTGCAACAAGCACAGCTTTAAATAATAATTTAGAAAAAAATTCCTGTCAGACAGGTAAAGTGGCTCCATACAGAAAAGAACTGAAAAATAATAAGGCACTAGATTAGAGAAGTTACAGGAAAACCAGAGTTTTTAATGACAGATATCAGTCAGAGAAGGACCAGCTGTATTGGTACTATTCACAATCACAGAACAACTCTCTCACTGTCAGTTGTTAGAAAGTAAACTATTAGGGCATTAGAGGTCACCAGGGCTCTTAAAGATGCAGGTCTCCCTGATACTGGCTGGCAGCTAGACACTTAGCTAGGGGACTCCCTCCAGCCTCATGAGTAGTGGATCCAAGAGTGGGGATTTACTGTGGCATTGAGAAAAACCTCTCCTTTACATACTCAGATTCCTTTGGCTCTGGAACCTAAAACTGTAAAATGTTAAAGCCAGTTCAGACATCATCATCATCATCTTTTTCCTGTTTTTACCTGAAACTGATCAGATGTGCATGTGTTCATCTCTGGTGATACAGGGGGTGTCTGTCCTAATGAAGCTATTTTTTCTGCAGCAGATATTGGTTTCAAGGGTTCCTTGGTAGGTTCTAGCATACCCTAAAAAATAAAAGTCATATGTACAAACATTCCAAGAGATACAGAGACTATACCCAGTACTACACAGCATTATCTGAAGTTGTGCGTCTCCCACATGTTATTTCTCAGACTGAGACCTCTTCTGGCTCTATCAAACACAGCACAGAAAAAACGGTTTACGACAAACATAGATCCAGTCCTCTTTAAGCAAAATTTAACTGCATTTTCAGTAACAAGTTGGAAGAAACTGTCATGCAAATCAAAAAGACATTTCCCTTTCCTGTCGCTAGTGGTCTATTATAAAAAAGGATCAAAAGGCAGAGTGGAAAGGACCAGTACTATTTATTCTATTTTGGTCCCAGGAACCAATGTAAAGATTTTTTGTAACTATCATTCTGTAATAATGTACAGATAATTCTGTAGTACAATTCCAAGAACTGATTCTGCGTCAAGTATTGTTTACAGTCTGCTATAGCTACTGTCATAGATTTACATCCACTGAAAAGAACGGAGGGAGACCCAGTGAAGTGAGGCCAAGCAGAACTAGTTAAGTGGATACTTAAACCTCTGGCTTCTTTCCTAAATCAGCACAAGTTTGCATTATCAAACATACAAGGGTCCTGTGGGCACAAAGATGCATACCAAAACCAAACTAACGCAAGGAAGTTAATCAAGATTAGCTAGTCTAGAGGCCAGGTGGTTCAAGTCCCAGGTTCTTTGGGACCGTAAGACTTATTCTGAGAAGGGAGGAACCAGCTGAAGCTGCAGGGTAAGATTGTTTTTAAGAGAGATGGCTGTCTTGAGAAGGCCTATCTAGTTATGTTAGTATTTCACATGTACAGCCTTGAAGAAAGTGACCATGAGAGTGTTATGAAATTTTCTGCAAAGGCTTTCATGTATGTATAACACTGTCTCTTATTCCCCATTACTTACTGCTGGTACAACAGATGGATCTGCTCCTAAATACACACAAAAATAAGTCACTGCTTACTAAAGAGATTTAAAAGTCCCTTTATATGCAGGTTATCCTGGTACAAGGTAATATATAAAACAGGCCTTAATAAAAATCAAAAAGCACCTGCTCTGGAAGATTCAATTTTAGGTTACCGTATTCTTGATTTTAGATTAGTATCTCTGAAGAAACTGTTGTAAATTCATACATTAAAATATGCCCTGGTAAGTCTCAATATCAGAGGTTAATATGTAACAGAGATGACTGAAATTTCTTGTGTAGGAAGAGTTGATATAGTACTACTTAAAAAAAAAAACCTCCTAGGAGTAGAAAGTTTGCTTCACTGAGATAGCAGAGAGACAATTTTTGATCTTTCAATGTTCTTCCTAATAAAGCTATGGCAGCCTGCATGAGATACTAGACAAGTCAATACTTTACAATTCTGAAATTAAAAAGGATGATCTCATCATACAAACTAAAAAGGGTTTTACTTCAGTGTCCTTGGAAGCGAAAAGTACTTCTGCAAGAAGGCATAATCGGGCAGGGGCAGCAGCAGCCACAACTGGGGCAGTAGCCAAGCTGGCAGCTGACATCCTTGCGTTGCCTCTAAGATGACACCCAGGACTGGTGCTACTGCTTCTCTGATATTTCAATTAATCGTCAGAGCAAAAACAGTGATTGCGTCCATGGAATACAATGTGAAAGTACACAGGGCCCAACGTTAATTCTGTATAAAAGGATTCCTTGAAGGATGCAGAAGTCGTGGAATCCGTTCAACCTAAGGATTCAGTAAGTCTTGTACCTAAAGGACTTTTACAGAGTATGTACGTTCAGGATAGTGCAACACATTACAAGGGGATATTCTCATGCCTAAAAATACTGGGAAAAGATACTGTTTCTTAAACTATGCAACATATTCATGTAATTACATACAAAAGTTACATATAGAAGATCAATATAATGGTCGCAAAAGCAAAGTTTGATGGGGTTTGGGGAAAATAACATTAAGTATACCATACTTGCTACTATGATTCTTCTTGAACTTTCTAATGAAGCATCTAGTACTGGACAAATCATACTATGTTAAACCATATAGGCTGATGCTCCGATCCATTACTGACACGATTTTTTAAAATGTCTCAATTGTCACATGTGTGTTCAAAGTGTTTATATCTATATCCCGAATCTCATGTACTTTGTCTGCGTCTTAGAATTATTTTTCGTTTCACTGGGCGCATCTACATGTGCTATTAAAGTAAAGCAATAAACTCCAGTACTTATTGCACCAGAATTTATTGCTCCCAGGTGCCATATCTATATGTGTGGCCAGGACCACAGCATAGAGCCAGGTCAGAGCAGCCTCAGCTGGTAGGAGGTCCGGCAGGGAGGAAGGCAGCCTGCCAACCTGGGACTGCTCTGACTTGGCTCAGCCAGGGGCACGAGGGTGCTCCAGTGCAGAGCTAGTCAGCAGACTTGTGCCCCAGCCAGTTGCATCAGCATCTATATGTGCAGTGTTGAGGAATAAAAAACTCTGCAGCAGGGCAGTACTTGAAAATTGCACCTGTAAATACAAGTACTATCCGTGCTGCAGAGTTCATTAGTTTCCTGAGGCCTAATAGGGCCACACGTGTAGATGCAAGATGTTTATTGTGAAGCTAATTAGTCTAGTTCAGCTTTGTAAAGAGTGCTTTCCCCAATGTCAGCTGATGTCCAGTATATATAACAAATATCTTTTAGCTTCTCTTCACAGAAGGTACTTAATATATTTGATTATACTTTCAAAAACCCATACAGTATTTTTTGGAAACTGCATTACAGTACTTACCAGTCCTGCTGCATACATGGGTACTATCACAGGCTGCTTCTTGTTGCCTGTAAAAAGCTGATAAAAAAGATCACTTAAAAAGTTCTCTTGTGCTGGCTTAAAATAACTTTAAAACAAATCAATCTTTGAAAATATTGCTCCTGGGCAATAGTGTAAGATCTATAGTAGAGCAAACATGCAATATGGGTAAGATGATTTTAATTTGTTTTTAATATTTAACTATTTTCATTTTAAGAACTTAAGTACTACATCTTCACTGTTGTTAAGTGGTTTGGCATGAAACCCTATTTCCATCAAGGGATGTGATCATTCATAAAAACATATACATGCACATGTACATTTATAGCAGGTTAAAGAAACAGCTGTTAATCAATTAAGTTTTATTGAGGAACTCACAATATTTCTTGTATCGATTCCCAAGGAACACAAAAGCTTTTTGTTGCCGTGAGAGCCTCCCCACTGGTACTTCAATCCATATGCATCATGGATATCCTGCAGCTCTTTCCACATATCCACCAGCTCCCTACACAGACCATCATAAATCAAGTCATCTTCAGGAAGAATCATATGACTCAGCTGCTTTAACCACTTATTCTAGTTGTTAATATGATTGACATATTATACATTCCAATTAAACTTGTGCCCAAATATTAGTACTCGGGGGAGCTAAAATTGCTGTCGTGTTCTCAGAACAATTATTTTTCAGACATATAATTGGAGAAGGAAGCCCAAAGCAAACAGAACAGGGCCTACTTAGACTTCATCATCATATGAATTAATACAGTAAAGTGTAGCAAAGTGTAAGTAATAAGCCACATCCTAATTAACTCTCTCATTTAGACATCACTTGAAAGTACATGAGAAACCATCAACTAGATGAAATGCTACCAATGTACAGAGTCACTGAAAAACAGACTTAAAAACTACATCAGTTTTTATATATTCAACTTAGTGAATGATGTCAGATTTGAAGTTTTAACCCATTTTAAAACATACACTTAACTAAAAGCAGCATTTATGTACTCATTCTTCTTTAAGTTTGCTAAACGAAAGGTTACTTACCCACTGTTTACCAAGGTCTCGCCAGTTCTCATCTGCTTGTTGTCCGCTTCCAACACGAGATTTAAGGAAATTACTTCTTCTTCTATTTCAAGAACAGGTATGGAAGGAAAACAGGCCTCAAAGAGTCTCTCCAGACGGCTTTGCAATGTCATCTACACAAAAGAAAAATGTAGAAGAAACTGAAGTTTCTTCAACTGTTTTTTCCAAAAAAATTAGAAAAAAAAAATGCAACAAGTGTAGAGCTTAGAGCACTTAGAATTATAAGTCTTTACATAACTTTCATCTGAAGATAGTAAGGTTTTTATTTTTATACAAACTGGGCACATCTACACATTATTAATGTGACTGAATAAAATCCGGTGCAGTTTGTGCCACAGTTTATTGCTCCTGGGTGCCACATTTACATGTGCATCTGGCACTACAGTTCACTGAACCAGGGCAGAGTGGCCCAAGCTGGCAGGAGGTCCAGGGGGTCAGCCTGCCAGGCCAGGGCTGCTCCAACACAGCTAAGTCTGCTGTAGAGGGGCTGGCTGGGGCAGGAGGGTGGTCCAGTGCAGGGCTCACCAGCAGGCAGCCCCTACACTGAAGCATCCTCGTGCCCCAGCCAACCCCATCAACGTTTACATGTGTGCTGTGGCACACTAAATACCGTCCCAGGATTGTACTTGTGTGTACAAATATTAATCTAAAGCAGCATTTATTAGTTCACTGAGACCTCATAGGGCTGCAGGTGTAGACACTTAGACTTTACTGCAGAGCCAATTAGGCAACTCCACAGTAAATGTTTCATGTAGATGCTCCCACTAATACAGATTAAGGACCACAATAAAGAGAGAGAGTTCAGAAAATGAAAAGGTCTTTAATCCATGCTGAAGACGTGGTTATGGAGTCCAGAACAAAAAAGTTATTATAAAATAATATTCACCTTAAACTGTAAAGTGCATATTAACAGGGGAAAAAAATGTTCAGCATATATTCAAAACAATAGTATTAATATCCTGCTTTCTAAGGGCAAGTGCCCCAAGGTCTTTGCTGAATGCAAAATGAAAGAAATCTTGGCTGTGTGGGGCATTCTCAAGTATCCCTTAAGCCAGAGGTCCAAAGGAGGTCCCATTCACATTTGTAGAACACGCACCCAGTGAGAATCTGCATTAAGGTGTGGACAACAAAGACAGCACATATGTGCTTTTTTCCTCTTTGTGTTCTGAGAAAAATACACCAAATTTTCTTACATACAACATGCCCCAGATTATAATATGTGCCTCATTTTGAAAGTGAGATTGAAGAAAATATTTTTCCAGAGTTATGGCTGCAGAGAGCAGAGATGGAGCCTAGTCTTCAGTGACTCTCACTCCTTTCCTGCTTACCTACAGCAATGGCTAGGGTTTCAGCTTAAGACTGGTCTCCATGCGTGGATTTCTGATTTTTAAAAGAGCTAAATAGTCTCCAGGACTGTGAAATAGGAAGAGAGAGACAGGAGCAGACAGCAAAACTGCCTTAAGAAAGGTCTGCTTAATTAGTTGAAAATTAAGATCTTTAAAAAGGAGACATGTCCATTAACACTTCTAGAGTGAAGAACAATAAGCCATTGAATCAACTGACACTCCCTCAGTTTCCTGAATAGTAATGCAACAACTGCTGCCCTGGAGCTGGAATCAAAGCAAGGTGCTTCCCTGCCTAATACATACCCCCCCCCCCCAGTTTTGGGGCACTGATTTTTTTTTTGGGGGGGGGGGGAAGAGGAGAAGGTGCATAATGTCAGAAAATACAGTAGTTAAAAACAGAATACCTGTAGTGATTTTGGCAAGTAAAATATCTACCTATTTTTGAAAGAGATATGCACCCCCTATGGCACCATCTTTTCAATAGGACTGCAAAACTTCACTTCTCTTCTACATGCAGCTCTATGAATGGTCTCACCCACCTAATACAGATCATCAAACTGGACCATAGAGGAAAAGGGGTGTGTATAAGCAGTGGTAGCAAGCAGGGGCAGTGTTCACCTCCTAGGTTCCAGAGCGATGTTAAAGCAGAAACCATGCTGATAAGCCAGTGAGCTCAGAGAGTTTGCTGTGTATGAGCTGCACAGCCTGATCTTCCTGGATCTGCCCCTAAACCTACCCATGCTGAAGTGAGCATTATACTTACTGCAAAGTCTCACTATACAGTACTTCTTTCTGCTTCAAAACTCAAACAAGATCAAGTATTTCACTTTTAACTCGTCATTCCACAGTTCAAAAAGGCACTCAAATTTCGAAGTGTAAAAAATTATACAGTAATGCTCATGACAGACTCAAACTCTTTAGGTATCAGCATCACAAAGCACTGACACTTAACATACATAGAGCAGTGGAGTCTGAATGATGCTTTGGGGTGACTCAGTGCCTCTTAAGAGAAACTGTTATGAAAATATCTGATCATGAATAAGAGCTAAGGTGGGGGGGGGGGGGGAGAGTCAGAGGGGAAGGGGGAAGGAGGGACGGTGTTTTAAGTAAAGAAACATTTGACTCAGTCCTGTCACCGTGGTAAAAGGAAGCAAGCCTGCACCATTCTCAGCAGTTACTCATATTTCCCTGTGGCAGCCACTCCCTTTCTGGTCACTGCTGCCTTGCATGGCAGGAGAAGAATAGTTCCTGGCTGCTTCATTGTCTTGGGCTGCAGAAGCTCCGAGGAGAGCAGAACGGGAAGCTGACTCGGGGCACATCTGGATTGCGCAGCTCCAGATATGCTTTTGTATACTCCTAGGCAACAACAGCTAACTGTCCAAGCTAACTCCCCTCTCTTTTATAGCCACAAGGGCAACGGGCACAGAGAGAAGCTGAGAACCAGCTTTCAGAAAATGGAAGAAGCCTTGCAAGGCTAGATTAGATATTTGCATGAAGGTCTGAGATAAAAGTATTTTCAAATATTTAGTTATAAGAAGGGCTCTTATCAAAAAGTATGTGCAAGCTGCCCTGCATTTTAGCTTCATTACACAGCTAGTATTGTTCCTAGTATATCTGCGAGTACATATGTAGCAGCATACCTTTTGTCTAAGAAGTCTACATACCCCCTAATGCCCAACTACTTAGCAAGATAAGTGTTGGGGAACAGGTAGTCTGCCTCCAATTTCTTGGCTAAATACAAGTCAAGTGTTTTTTTTTGGTTTTTGTTGGGTTTTTTTTTTTAACTTAAACCTTCTTAAAACTTTTTTGTAAACTTATAAACATGTTTATACGTAGTGTATTACATCAGTTTTCCTTTTAGACTTTTAGTGCTTTTACATGCAAAAAGCATGATTTTAACCCTTATATTCCATTATTTCTATAATCTCTTACAAATTGGTGAAGTTTATTTAATAAGATAAACCATCAATCCATCAGAAATGCCTGGTACTCAATGAAGGCAGAAGACATGCCCAACTATATTGTCAGAGTATCAGAGCATTAGGTCTGTAAAAAGATTAAGGTCCAACAATGTTTTCGGTCCCACCGTGCCAGTGACTAAGAACAGGTTTCCTTAGGTAGCAAACTAATAGACCGAGTCCTTTAGAACAGAATTTTATCTCAGGGCACTACTAGCGCCCAACCCAAAAATTCAAATATGAACTTGAAGGGAAGAAAAATCTTGTGACTGATCCCAATAACTCTTTAGTCAAGATTTTTTCAATATACTTTACCCTTTTAAGATTAAATTTAAAGTGTAAAAAGTTCTTTCATTTATACACTGTAGAAGCTACTGTAAACTAGACCTATGAACCAGGGAGAAATCTCTCCCCCTACGCTCATACTATCTAATTAGATATCAAGGGGGTGATGGTAATAGCTCTGAAGGGAGTAGATGATCTTGTTCCTTTAATTGGAAACATAACCAAAATAAATCAATAAATAAAATTTTAAAAAAATCAACAACTCTTCTGTGGCAAGGGAAAGGGAATTACTAAAAATAGCACTTTACAACACCCTATGCTTAATTTATGGTCACCGTTTTTGTTTAAAAAAAACAACAACACGCCAAGCACACACCACACCTGGAAGAATTACTTTTCAAAATGTGCACAATTAGCAGGCTGTGGAATAAATTACTGTACAAGCAAAAAGAAAAATCACAAACATGTTTCTCAAAGTGTATCAAATGCTTCTGCACAAGAGAAGAACTATTACTTCTAAAGTTGACATTTGTTAAACAGAACATTTTCCTTGCACTTTTTGTGGGACTAGATGCATTTCTGACTCTGGAGGTTGTGTGCATACACTAAGACAACAGTGCAATTTAAAAATAGTGGTCCTTGAATCACTAAAATCATTAATTTGTTATCTTAGCAGTTATGCTCAAACTGGGTTAGACAGGATATTCCAGGAAAACCACAAGACACTGAGAAAACAAATAGTTTTAATTTCTGGGATTGAGAAAAACTCAATAAGCAATATGTTCTATACCAGGGGTGCTCAACCTCCGGCCTGCAGGCCAAATGCAGCCATGGCATCTGGTCCACTGGAGTCAGCACGGGTCAAGAAATTTGGCAGCAGGAATGGTGGATACTAATACAGCCACCCTTCCCCCTGCCAAATTCCCAAACCCTAAGCCCTATGTGGCTGGTCAGAGTTAGGCCATGTCCCCTTCCCTCAACCTTCAAGGGCTAGCTTGGGGCTTGGGCTGCCCCAACCCCCATCTACACACACACACACGTGGTGTCTGTTGCACCCACCCCAGGTGCCAGATCAGGACCAGCAGCTAGATCTGGCCCTTGGACGGACCAGGCATTGCCCACCTGGTTTGGCAGGAAAAAAGTTTGAGCAACATTGTTTTATACATTCCAGGGACTCCCAAACTTTTTGCACCAACGTCAATACTTAAAACTGCTTCAACTACTCAAAACTCAGATCATGTGCCCACATCAAAGCCTTCAGCTACACAGGAAGAGTGTGCTGCAATGCATGTGTAGGCGGTGACTGGGGCTGACTGCAGCACAAGAGTGCTATTATGCAGGGCTGCCTGCCAGCAAGCCCCACACTGTAGCACCCTTGTGCTCCAGCCAACCGCTCTGCAGCACGCTGAGCCAGCCAAGGCAGAGCAGCTCTGGGCTGGCAAGCTGACCCACCAGACCTCCTGCTAGCCAGGGCTGTGCCACCCTAACTCAACATGCTACTGTCCTGGTTGCATGTGTAAATGCTGTGCCCAGGAGCAATAAACTGGTGTGAACTGTGCCAGAGTTTATTCAGGTGCATTAATATTACATGTAGATATGCCCCATAATATCTTATTAAATATTTTTAAATGTGTACAAAATACTCATAAAATATTTATCTTTCTAAGCATATTTGTATATGTATAAGCATTTTATTTAGAAATGTCAAATAAAATGCTACAAATGTTGATACTGTGAGGGATTTTTGGTCCCCATTATATAAATGTTACATGGGTACCAGCTCATTACAATTAGAGGTGTTGCTACCACCACTTCCCACAGTACTTATGGTTCTACCTAAAAAAAAGAAAAAAAAGAAAAAAAGGCAATACAATTGGCAGTAATCAACTTCCTAACACAAGACTCTGATTCTGTACTTTTACTCACGTAGTCGAGGAGTGCAGGATCTGGCCTGGTCACATACATTTTTTTTTCTATTTTTATAGCGCGTCGTAAAACTACAGAAGTATGGGTAACTATTAAAAAAAACATTTTACATTATAAATCTACAGACTCAATGTAACCACTACACTAAATACTCATCAGCCTCTTTTACTGGAACCTGATAATAAATTAAAAGCCTGCGCAACTAAATGCATCCATCCCCCTGTAGAGCTTCTGTGATGAACAAACCTAGCAACTTGCGTTTCAAGGACTACTTATTTGAGCTCCAACAGCAACATAGAGGTCATTTTTAAGCAACTGAGTAGCCTGCCTTAAACTCCATGCTCAAGTCTTAGTGTCATATTGGAATCTAAAAAAAAGACATTTACTAGCCAGAAAATAGTCAGAAGCAGAGAGATAAATACCTATATGAGCTAAGGAACCAAATACTAGGACTGTCAAGGTAAAGTCAATATCTTAGGTTGCATATACAGTAACTGCATGAAGATGCTATGTGACGTACACTTAATCTGCCCGGGGTGGGGAGGGGAAAGAGAGAGAGAGTTATATAAAAGAAATAAGGATGCTAAACTTAAAGAAGGAAGGGAAAAAGAAGAATCTGTGTAGACACAATCAGCTTATAAATAACTGTCAAGGCCACAAGATAAATGAAGGAAATGAATTACTCAGTCTCAGAAGATGACAGAAGAAGGACAAATGGTCTGAAGCCAAGGGAGGGAAAATCTGGATTAAGTAAATAACACTAATATTTCTCCTGTGATGGACGCGCTGCTCTAGAGAGAAAAGTCTAACAAAAATATTTTTGTCCAAACCAACAGAATAAAGCAGATTTTTGTGAAATAAAAATGGAAAGCTCCTGAGGCTGCAACTTACACAGGTGAAGACATGATAAGATTAGTATATTTGCCTCCACAGCCATGTCCCAATGAGTCTGATCGTATGGTATGTGGTGCTGCAGACATGTCTGTGGTATCACATACCGCACATTCAGCTGTTCTCTGCACTGCAAGGGAGCAGTGAGGAGGGTTTTTTGACACTAGGGTCAAAAAAACCCACACAAAAAAAATAAGCAGGATGGCGCACATCGGGGCAGCATGTGCCACCCAGAACTGGGGCCTGGCCACCTGGAGCTATGCTCCAGCTGTTAGCCATGCTCTAAGCAGCAGGATTGCCCCTGATGCAGCCCCAGGAGGGTGCCAGGACTCCAAGTAAGGCTGCTCGGACCAGTCCAGTGCTGGCCTCACACTCCCCTACCCCACCCAGGGTAAAACAGACACAAGAACCCTAGGGAGAGTCAAGAACAGAAATATCCAAGAGTTAGAAAGAGCAGAGCATCTAAACCAGGAGAAGCCACATGTATATGCAAGAAAATGATTCTATCTTTTTGAGGCTCAAATTTAGCTTTGTGCATTTTTAAGGAAAAGTTCTGTTAAACATATTAGGTTTTCATGAATTCATCAGAAAAGATTCAGGGAAGTTTTTTGTTTTGTTTTTTTTTTTTTAAATATTCTAGTAGAGCATTTGCAATTCAAACCCTGGAACTCTAAGTTTGTTTATGCAAACCCAGAAGTGAAAGCTATTGGTGTTTTTCACGGTCAAATCTAAGAAGGGTTAAAAACCCTCTACCATGGAATCACAGAAAACGTATGGATGGAAGGGATTCTCAGGTTATTTAATCCAACCCCACACTCTTATGGCAGGATCATCCCCATCTAAACCACCTCATCCAAGTGTTTGTTTAACTTGCTCTTAGAAACTCCCAATAATACCTTCAGCTCTTTAGGTACTTTAGATTCCTCCAGCTCTTTTCTCATGTTTTACTATCCTCATAATTGGTTCTTCCTAACAACCAGATTAATTTTCCATTGTTGTAACTTAAAAGCATCCTTCCTTGTCCTGTCATTTGTGGGCAGGGCAAATAAGTTGATCACTACCTTCTCTGTAATCACCCTTATGTATTTGACATTTTATCAAAATTCCCCTTTAATCACTTGTTCTCCAAATTAAACAGTCCCAGTTTGTCTAACCTTTCCTTGTAAGTCATGTTTTAAAGCTGACTAGTCACTTTTGTTTCCCTCCTCTGGACTCCCTCCAATTGGCCCATATTTCAAAGTGCAGTGTCCAAAACTGGATCTTAATTTATCCCCTAACTGCACTGTGACAAAAGCTTTAAAATGTCATGATTATTCATTTCTTCCAGGAGACCCCTTCTTCATTCAACACAATAGACAGGTGTGCTCACTAAAATGGCTAGCTATTCAATACTTCTTTTCATTCTAGTTCAGAGCATCTCCATGCCTTGTTTGTTTCATACTTACCATAATCAGCTGTGGGCCAAGTTTCACTTATTTTCCCAGGGACCTTTTTATAGGACTCATAGCATTCAAGTATTTTGGAAAGTGCATCTTTACGATAGACATTAGTGTCATTTTATAGACTGAGAACTGAGATGCATAGAGACTGAAGCCAACGTTGCCACAAGTGTCCACTGATTTTGGGTGTCCAACTTGACATACCTACAGCTTGAGTTTTCAGAGCACTTGCCTTTACAGCACTTCAGATGTTTGAAGCATGGCTTCAAATCAACTTCAGTTGCAGCTGAACACTCATTGGTTCTTCTAACTGGGTAACAACTGACCTCAGGAAGCCATCTACTCCCATGACATGCTCCATCTGAACCAGTGAAGCTAGACTTGTTTCCCCCAGCAGGCTGGATGGGTAGCGCCCAATCCGTCCAAGGGTCAGATCAGAATAGGACCTACCTATGCTTTAAAACCCAACATGTCAAAAACCCCTGAACTATTATTTGATATTTACAGGTGAAACAAGATGTTACTGTTTACTTGCGAGATTTACAACAAACAGGACTTTAAATAAAAACATTCACATGCAATGTTTGGTTGTTTGCCTTTGTTTTAAGAAGTGAGAGGATGAATATTTTTCTTATTATTACTGATTTTTTTAAAGGAAGTGTCAAGATATTTAAGTTTTCAGTGACATCCTCAGACAGCTGTGTAACTTTAGTTTCCTCTTGCAACAAAATCCTCTTCAGACACTGAACCACAAAACCATTCAGTTATAAAGGAGCTGAAAAATTCCAGGCAACCTAATGAAATATTGTGCCCTTCCTCTCTCCCCCCTGCACTGTACTTTGATCCTGTTTAGGATTACAGATATTGAAACTTCTGATAAATGCAGAGGTTTTCTGAGCAGGTACCTTCAGCCTATTCTCTTAAGTCCTGGTTGTACCTTTGCTCTAGGTTAAAACAAAATGATCATAATGTTTCTGTAAAATGAATGTTTTTGTCTTTTTTGAAACAATATAACCCATGTTTTACATGCCACACTAATTATCAGTAGCTGGATTTCCCCCCAGAGTACAGTACTCCACAGATCCAGTTTTGAAATGTAAGCCAAAATCATGCTGACCCCAAACCCATTATAACAGTAGCAGCAAATAAGATCCACATGTTTAGATGGATACACACTTTCCACTAAATTTTTACAGAAGAAACCATGCTGCCTGTCCCCTCTCCATAACACACATTAAGAGCAGGGGTTAAAAGGATTTATGAACTTATTTGGCTTGGAGAGAAACTCCAGCTACTGATAAATGGCACATGTAACATGCCTGAGAGCTGAATATTAGGGCTGTGCAAAGCTTCGGTAGCCGATTTGATCCAATTCAGTGGCCAAATCTCTAAATCCGAATCGAATCAGGAGACCTATTAATCTCTCCGAATCGAATCAGAAGCCTCTGAATCAATTCAGAGAGATTCGGCTGTAGACTGTACAGGCAGGTACTAGACAGTGCCAGCAAGAACAGCTGGGGGATCAGCTGGATGAGCCCCGGTTTGAGCCAGTAGCCCTGGGAGAAGCCGTGACTCGTCTGGCTGTTCCCCTGGCTGCGCCCCCGCTGGGGCGAGGCAAGCAATGCTGGCAGCCCCGAGAGAAGCCGTGGGGGGGCTGGGGGAATGAACAGGGGCTTTCCTCCAGCTCCTGGTTCGATCCCCAAGCTCCCCAATCATTCCTCCCAGCCTCTGCAGCTTCTCCCGGGGCTGCCAGCACTACTTGCCTCACCCTGGCAGGGGGTCAACCGGGGAAGCAGCTGGACGAGACACAGCTTCTCCCGGGGCTGCTGGCTCAAGCCAGGGCTTGTCCGGCTGCTCCCACCGACACTGCCTGCCTGTATAGACTATGGCCAAATAAGATTCGGCACTGAATATCTTCTGATTTGCCCAAATCAAATAGGGAAAGTGTTTTGAATCACTGAATCAAATCACTGTCCCTCCGAATCGCCCAATCCAAATCCAAAGCAAATACTTTCCACTTCACAGAGGCCTACTGAAATAACACCTAGTATTTGTTTCAATAAAAAACCCAAAACCCAGAATATTAAAAAGCCAAGGTAGAGAACTACCTTAAGATCATTGTTTATTCCCTGTGTGATTATTTTTATAGTGCTTTAAAGCACTTTTTAGCATAGCATTAAAAAACAATTTGTATAAAAAATGAATGTTAAAAAAAAACCCAACCAAAAACCAAAAAAACCTGACCCCCCAATAACTACTATTCTAGTTTCACACACATCACTTATAAACTGTCAAAGAAAAATGGCTTCATCAGAAGCGTCAAATAAATGTCTGTGGGCAACATTTCCTGCTTTGCAGGTGCCCAAATACCACACCCATTCTTGCTGTGGTGGATTCTGTCCATGGTGACACCAGAGGTTTGGTTCTTGCCAGGGCCAAACCACAGCCACAGCTAGAAATCCTGCCACATGCATCATTGCTGCAGAGGGAAGTGTTGGTATGGAAGCTACTGCAGCACACCACTGCTCAGTGGTATGCAGCTAGTTACAACGGCTCTGGACAATGTGAACAGTAAGCTGCAGTAGGCACCACATCAGCACCTCTGCAGGAGCAGCACTGAGCCTGACAAGGGAGTCCAAACCCCACAAACAAGCTATTTCTGCCCGTTCCTCCACTGATGGGGGGGGGGACAATGGGACAGATGATCCACCTCCTCAGACCAAATGTTGACACCTCTCATCTACACAGTGTTCTCTCAATTTTGTTTCTATCCCACATCCTTTAATTGACACTATCCACATTTTCCTTTTTCCTCGAGCCACTTAGCAAGTTAAAAGACTAAAATCATGAGCCCAGAAAGGGGTGTGAAAGAAGAGGATGTCAGTACTATAATCTGGTAAAGCTCTGTAAAGTCAAGGCCCTCCTGCCTTCCTCACAGCTGCTAGGAAGTTATGGTGCTAGTATTTCTTAACAGGTTTTTACACAGCCAGTTTGAAACTCAGTTCTTGTAATATCAAGCATCTAATAAACTTGCTCGACACCCATGCCTGTTGGCAGCTACAGAGAAAAAGGACTCTCTTACCCTGCCTCAATGCCAGTTACTCCAAACTTCTGTTCTGGGATAGAGAATGCTATTCTCTTGTCTTCCAGAGCTTCTTGGTTGTGGCTGCAGAGGTTTTAACCTGCCTCTCCCACATCCAGCTTCTAATTATACCCACTACCCTCCCACCAGTAACTCCAGGACATATCCGTCAGTTCCACTCATAAAAGAAAGTAATAAAACTTACCACAGTCTTATTAGTTTCATCCTGCTGCCAGATAAAACTAAGAGTTGCACTAAGGCACTGGAACTGTTTGTAGGCTCAGGAAGACAAACTAGAAATAGCTTGGACCCAATGCTAGGCAGGGAATGTTGCCACTTGCTACTGAATCTATTAAAACTAACTGCCAAACTGGTTTGGCTCTATGGTTGTAGGCTGAGTTCCACTGCATGCTTCAGGCAGTAATTCAACCCATTTTTGATTTAAAAAAATACATCTCCCCAGACTTCTAGCAATTACTGAATATAAATTGCATTTTGAGAATTTACATGGACCTGCTCATTTGATTTAGGAAGTATAAATATCAGGCAGGAGACGGCCACTTACACAGAACCCAGTACTGAACATCAAGATTTTTTTTCCTCCCGACAGAGCCTGGAGAGCTCTAGGCAACTCATCCTTCTCTCAGCAGCTATTTATTTGCTACTGGAGAAACACAAAGGAGATCGGGCTGTGAGTTTCCATGTGTACAGCATGAACAGAAGGGCATAAGGACCTTTTGTTTTTCCATCTCTCTCAAAGATACCTGTCAGTGTTAATATCCTTACTTACTTCATATTCCCAGGAGATAGGAGAAAGTCTAAACCAAACTCAGTTGGGCCCACAGGTTGAATCTTGACAGCTGGGTTTCTTGCAGGCCGGACAACCCACAAGCAGTGTTAATCACTGGCTGCTTGAGCCACTGTTTCAGCACAGGTCTGAAACCCAGGGAACTAATGTCGCTGCTGCTTGCTCTCCCTTTTCCCTTGCTGTCAATCTTAGTCACCAGCAGCACTGAGAAACTGCAATTTCTGAAAGGGGAAGGAGGGAGGCACTAGTAGCATTAACTCCCTAGAAAACATTGTATCTGGCTGCCATAGGGATGAACACAGCCACCAGAACAGCTCCATGGAGGGGAGGTGGGGTCCAGTCTTTAAGAAGCCCCACAGGCCAGATGCCTTGCCTCTACAGGCCAGATATGGCTCCAAGACATGTTTCACATCCCTGGTTTAAAGTAATACTAATAATGTAGTGGTGGTGATGAAGAATTAAAAGTATAACTATCTACATTCAGCTACAGTAGCTTTTACTCTAAAAGCAGCTCTGAATTACAAAGATGTATAAGCACCATCAAACATCTACCTTAAATGCAAAAGAAGATACCCTCTGTTTATGAAATTGTTTAAGAAAACAAACTATATTTAAGGACCAATAAACCAAACTATATTTAAGGACCACCAGCTTTCAACTGAATCAGTTTTAAAAAGTATTAACTTAAAAGCAAGCCCTTGCTTTTATGAGAAAATTAAAATTTCTCAATATCAAATGAGATGCACCCACATCTTATTTATATGAACAATTTCTGTAAACACCCACAGATGTATCCTTTCTTACTTATATGTGGGGGAACCCGTGGTATGCCAGAAAATAAGACATGCATCTTGTTTTTGGGAGGACAGAATGGAGAAAATAGATTTTTCCAGAATTATGCTTGCACAGAGCAGGGGCAGCCCAATTTTCAGTTGACTTGCTTTCTCTTTCTTGCTTAACTAAAGCTGATACCCTAACTGCTACTGAAGGCTAGTCTCCCTGGATGGATCTACAATTCTGAAAAAGAACTCAAGTGTTTCCAGAGCTGTGAAGCAGTATGAGAGAGACCAGGAACAACTAACAGACAGCAAACATTGCCAAAAGAAAGGTTAATTTGATTAGTGGAAAGCATTCAGAAGGGGAGCTGATTGTTCTTCGCTCCACCGTTGTTAACAATGAACCAGTAATTCAACAGATTCAGCTGCTTGAATAGTAAGGCCACTGCTGCTGTACTGTGGAGCACGAATCAAAGCAGGGTACTTCTACTCTGGGCAGAAAATCAGCTTAATATATACACCCCAGTTTTGGGAGGCTGATTTTTGGGAAAAGGGTGCATGTGGTATGCAAGTCAATATAATATATTATGAAGCTTATGTCACAATATTATGCACATAGTTCAAAGAATACTTGGGATAATTTATTTAATTTATATATTAGTTACCTGAACTGAAGGTGCAAATTCTTGAGGTTGCCTATTAGCAGTTTCTTGGAAAAATGTCAAAGTAGAACTTTCTGCCTTGTGGGTCACCGAACTATCAATCCTAAGAGAGGTATCTGTCCTATGCGATTGCCATGTCTCTTTTCTATGATGAGATTCAGTAGCTTGCTCATCTCCAAAAGCAGCCCAAGAACAGCCCTCTTTCTGTTCATCTTCAAAAGCATTCCATTCTGCAGTTTGATTACTACCAGCAGAACTGAAGTCTGCAAAGTCGTCAGAGTCCTGGAAAATAACACACTCATCTTGAGGTTTTGGCACTGAATCAAAGTCTCCAAATTCACTATCGCTACCATTTGCCAGCTTAGCAGTACGTTGGACGTCCAAGCTAGAATGGGTACCAGTAACTCCACATTCTGAAGTATCTGAAGTCTGACTTAAATCAGATTGATCTAACTTTGTTAGCTGTTGACAAACAGTATTCGTATCCCTAAAATCACCAAATTCATCAATTGATTCACTGAAATGTGCAGAATGCTCAGAAGATTCTTCTAAAGTCCCATTCAATGCCGATTCTTGAGTACTGATAATAAAAGGAGAAGATGTACCACTGGCTGTGCCAAAGTCACCAAAATCATCTTCATTTGTTTCACTGCAAGACACAAATTCACTGCTGCTTTCACCATTCTTTACATCTTCAGAACTGCCCAGCAAATTTTCGTCTGCAGGATCATGGCAAGAGCTTTGGATCTTACTACAGTCAATACTTTCTGTTTCTGAAAAATCTTTAGACCTAGAAAAATCTTTGCCATTTTCAGAGTCACAACATTTTCTTCTCCCGCTGTCTTCTGCCTTTTCAGTAGTGCCTGTTGAGCTCTCAATTGCCTGAGGTATGCTGGAAATTCTATCATCATGTTCCAGTGCTGTAGACTCCTGCTCATAATTATTAACAATTTCATTAACCACAACACTGACTTCTGATATGCAAGCCTGCTCATCTTCAATAAAAGTCTCTCCACATTCACAGCTTCTATCTGAAGTCAATTCCTTCACAGAAATTCTTTCAGTCACTCTATTTATTATATTGTTTTCCTGAACATTCAGTGCTTCTCTTTCATTAAGAGCATTGCATATTTTATGTCCTGTTTCTTCTAAGTGGTTTGTTTCTTGGTTTGAGAAAGTAGCAAAGTCTGCAAAATCTTCAGCTGGGCTAGGCACTGAGTCTAAACTCAACTCAGTGCTATGAGTGCTAACAGTTTTTAGTCCCTTTGAGTCACTGATGCTGTCTAGATCTTCTGTTCCCTGGGGATTTACAGTATCCAATGCTGCAAACCCATTTGTTAGAATCTCTAGACATGGGAGTTTCTCACCATTACAAGCACCTATCTCCTGATCCGGGCTTCTAATTCTCATGTCAGTTCTAAAGCCTTCAGAAGAAAAGGCCTCTGTTTTTCCAATATTCTCTCTTTGTTCCTCTGTTCTCTTTGCATTTTCCAGACTTTCATCAAAAGTAGTACCTGATGTTCTAGACTTAGATTTTTCTTTGCTGGCACTAGTTGCTGATATATCATAGAGTTCTTTAGAGGGACTAGAAAGTTCTGCTATGCAGTCTTTATCTTTACCATTTTTGACAGAGGTAAAGGCTGCAAGGCCACCTACATTATCAGAATACTCATGAAGTGGCATAAAATGGTTAGTGGGTATAAATTCCTCCTTTGAATTACTGTAGTCTGGTGCATCGAAGTCAGCAAACCCTACACCAGAAGCACTACCAGAAAATCCACCAAATTCCCCAAATTCGTCATCGCCATCATCATCAGCTCCATTGTCTAATGGCGGAGGGGATGAAGAATACATTCGAATGACATCTGGTTCCATTGTTTCCTTTTAGAATGGTAGTTTATTCCTGTAAAAGAAGGAAAAAGTATATATACAGTCACTTTTCTGATTACTAAAACTGGAATTTAAAATGCACTTAGATTCTGATAATAAAGTAAATATGCAGATAAAATAAAACAAGTTATTTTGCATGTTCTATTCTTTCACAGTTCACTTTGAGTTTATAGGATATGGGTAACGTTATAAAAAGGCAAATAGTTGTATCCTAACATCAGATATCTGTAAGATGCCATAGACTGCACCATATTTATCTCAATGCTCTAAAAGGAAAGCATCTTATGCCCTTCTTAAAAGAAAAAAAAAAAGAAGTTAGTTAGATGAAAGCAACTGTTGCACAATTGCTAGCTATGATCTCTTTTCTCAGTACTCAGTGTTTTCCCTCTCCAATTTCTAGGTTTCAGTTAGGTGTTATTGTCCATAAGACTCTACAGTTCTCAGCCTACATGCATAACCTTCCCAACTACTGCCTCCAACACACTTTCATGTCAGAAACCTTCATCTAGGAAGTGCTGCTATATGCACATTAAAGCCTTGTGCAAAATTAACTTTACTATTAAAGCTAAGCTTCAAAAACAGATAGTCTTTAAAAGGAGTCAAGTACAAGCTGCTAAACCATAGAAAAAGTCTAATTTCAAAAGCTCCAACTTCTCATTCTAATGTTTTCATTGCCTAGATACCTACTGTAGGAAAAAACACATTTAGGATTTCATCTTTAAACTGTTACTAATATAGCATACTGTTTAAGGCATAGATTGAGAATTTTGCTTTCATAAGTAGCTTAATTTTTCTTCCAATACTGTTAATGTTTCTAGTAATCATTACATTTAAGGGCACACAAAACTGTAAGTTACAAAGCAACCTTTACAGAAGCATTATATAGGAGGTGCAACATTTAACATTCACAAATCATGATCCCATTTTACTTTAGGAGCTGGATCTAGTCAAAAGCACACCAAGTTACTTATTACCAGCACAAAGAAAAATGGAAACACATCAACGAATATTTCAGCTCCTAGCTAGAGCACCCACAGACTTTGAAATAGTCTTATTAAAGATAAAATGATCCTTAAATTTCATTTCAAAGCCTTTTACATAGGTGGCCATAATACAATGGCAAGCAGGGGTCTTCAGCTGCGCCACACAAACAACAATGAACAGTTCAACCAGTGTAAATAAGCAAACAAAGTTTTCTAAATACACTGTAACATCTTGTGAAATACACTGTAACAACCTTAAGATGGCAGGAACCTCTGCTTTTTCTTTCTTCCTGAAAGTGAACATTTCTCAAAGTGCAGTGTCTCTTAAAACTCTTGCAAAACTGGTTCAGTAAAGACCCAAGATGGAGAAGGGAAGTAACATGTGATAATCAACAGAGTTCTCTGGAGTATACCCAACTACTGACCCTTGCTTTGGCCTGCTCAGTTTATGAGACCTGGAAAGACTACAGAAGTCCCTAACTTCTAGAACTTCTCAGTTCACTAAACCTGAAGTTTTTAACCTTCTCCTTTTGTAACCACAAGACACACCATTTCTTTTCCATGTCCCAATTTCAAAAAAAAATTTTTTTTTTAGCTATAAAAAGATTTTTTTTTAACTGTGACAATGAACAATAAGTGTGTCCAGATTACATTAAGATTTTATAAATTTTAAATCTATAGTAGAAATAGCCATTTATATGAAGATCTGTGCTACTGGCCAGGAGAGGCTACTGTTGCTCATTGTCAGGTGACACACTGGCACTTGTAGGTGCCAATTCTGTTTATCCCAAATTACATTAATTGCTCTCATCCTGAGAAATGCACTGCTTAAAAGTACTGTAAAAGGTAACTATATAAAAGGAGACTCCCCAGGCGACCAGGGAGCCTGTGACCAGGGAGGCAGCAAACAGGGACTTCCAACAGGGAAGCACTTCACAGGCTAGTTGTGGATAGGAGTACACGGGAGCTTTGTCCTGACAGAGACTTCAGGCAAGTGAATAAGGAGGGGGGCTACTATGGGGGTGGTGACACGGAGCGCAGTCAGGGCCCCTGCCCTGCTGCTGCGTCTGGCCTGGAGCTCCTATGAGGCCTCCGCTCAGACAGGCCCCTTGGATGGGACAGCAGTGCCCTAGCCCCATCTGCGGGGGTTGCCTGGCAGGACCTTCAAGGCCTGGGGGTAGCGTGCGGGCTGGGAGTTCCCTCACCTGTCCCACATGTGCTCAGATTGAGGCCCTGGAGGGGCAGGTGAGGGAACTCCAGACAGAGGTGAGCAAGCTGTTGGGGATCAGGGCAACTGAAGAAGAGATTGATGGCTACTTTCATTCTCACCAGGACAAGACTCCTGGAAGAGAAGGTGCGAGGGAATACCCTGAAGCAGATGCTGTGAGTGGAGGATGGTCACCTCAGGAGCCAGACCTCTTGCCACAGACAGATCCCCCAGTGCAGCTGGGGAACAAATATGAGGCCCTGGCTGCACTGGAGGAGTGTGCGGTGGGGGAAAATGCACTGGAGGGGTGCATTGCCTGCCCCCATCACTGAGCAAACTGAGGACCAGCTAGGTAAGCAGAAGAGACGCCACGTCATCGTTGTGGGTGACTCCTGTTTGAGAGGAACAGAGGGACCCATCTGTTGTCCAGATCCCACGGCATGTGAGGTCTGCTACCTGCCCAGAGCCAGGATCAGGGATGTCACAGCGAGAATTCCTTACCTCATCCAGCCCTCTGACAACTATCCCATGGTCCTCATCCATGTGGGAACAAATGATGTGGCCAGGAGTAGTCCAGACCGTATCATGAGTGACCGTATCAAGAGTCTCTTTTCTTACAGGTTGGCTGACCTCCTACATCAGGCTTTAAAACAAATATGACAGGGGACAGGGAGGCAGGAGATGGAGAGAGTCTAGAACCTACAAATTGTGAGACATGCAGTACACCCCAGGTAAGTACCAAGAGGCCCTCTGGGCATCAGAACAGGGGGGCACAAAAGGCACCATGCGGAGGGCTCAAGTGTCTCTATACTAATGCTAGGAGCACGGGGAACAAACAGGAAGAACTCACACTTCTGCTTGCAGATAATAACTTCGATTTAGTGGGGCTAATGGAAACCTGGTGGGACCTTACCCATGACTGGGTAGTACATAGTGAGGGCTACAGGTTGTTCAGAAGGGACAGAGTAGGGAGGAAAGGGGGTGAGATTGCTCTCTGTGTAAAGGAGCATTATACATCTACCCTAATCAAAATGGGATCAGAGGAGGAGAAAGTTGAGGCACTGTGGGTTAAGATAAATGGAGGTTGAGGGGAAAGGGACTTGGTAATGGCGGTCTGCTACAGACCACCATACCAAGAGGAAAAGCTAGACTTGGAATTCTTGAGGCAGTTTTCAGAGACCGTACAGTCTAGGGATGTGGTTGTCACAGGGGACCTAAACTACTCACATCTGCTGGGAGGAGCAGTCAGCCAAATCCGTTCACATAGGTTCTTAACCTGCGTGCAGGACCTTCACCTAACACAGGAGGTATATGGTCCCACTAGGGGGAATGCCTTACTGGACTTGGTGTCGGCTACAGGGAAGGATCAGGTAGGGGAGCTGCAGATTCGTGGTCTCCTTGGGGACAGTAACCACCAACCAGTCAAATTCACCATATGGCATCGGGTGGGTAAGATAAGTAGTAGGGTGGAAGTGTTTGACTTTAGGAAGGCTAACTTCAGCGTGGTTAGGAGTCTAGTCAATGACAGACTGCAGGATAAGAGTATTGGCGATATGGGAGTCCAGGAAGGGTGGTCTTTTCTAAAGGAATGCCACATATAAGTGATAGAAGAACTACATCTAAAAAAAGAAACTAATCTTGTTTGGGCATCCAAGTTGACAAAAGGTTGGTTGTTTTCTCCTCTGTATACGTAACTGAGTGGACTGTAAAAGCAGGAAGTGGCTTTTGAAGGACAAATTAAAAAAACCTCATTTACACCTCTAGCTCAAGACCTCTTAAAACATCTAGCACAGATTGTAGCTCTCTCTGAAAGAAAAAACCCTCATGAATCCTAAAGAAATAGGATCTCGAGGAGGCTGATTGAGAAGGATATAAAAAAGACAAAGTGAAGAAAATAGGTTCTAAGAAACTAAATCAGATTCTTGGGGGGGGGGGGGAAGAGGAAAACAAACAGCTCTTTTTTTAAGATCCAATCCTAAAAAACCTAGCCAAGCAAAAATCAATTCACACTGCAAACTCCAATCATATCTTATCTTACTGAAGAATTTAACTTTGTAACAAGTTACTTGAGCAGCATCAAGCTAAACCAAGTACTTCTGATGAAAGGCAGGATAGGATCTAATGCACAATCCACATAATCGTGCCTCCTGTCATGCCACATGTGCATGGCAGGAGGTGTGACTATGGGATTGTGAATGAGATCCCATTGTGCCTTACTGCTGGTGGAGGGGGAACCTGACCCTGGGCTCCCCCTGCACTTGCAAGAACCAAATTCCTGCAGCTGGGAGCTCCCTCAACTGATGGGGCCCACGGATGTGGGAGCAGCCAGTGCACCTTTGCAGGTGGGAGACTGCAGCTGCTGCAGTCTCCCAGCTGTGGGGTATGTGCCCCCATGGCTGGGAGCAAGAAGCAGCTGGGAGCTCCAAGGCTTGGGGTGCACATGGCCCTCCACAGCTGGGAGCTCCAATGAGCTGACAAGGCTCCTAGCTGCAGGGGCTGATACTACTACATGTGCATATTATAGCTGGTTTCTCTCCAGCTTTAAAGTTATTATACATTTTTCCAGCACTAACTTTACAGCTAGTCGGAGCTTTTTAAGGCCCTGTAGTTAATTTTCATGTGTAGCCAGTCTAAATTAATAGTGCAATTAAACAGGTAATTGTGTAACGTATGTAATGTGTAGGGGGGCCTGTGGAACATACTGCTTTTCCTCTTCACTCTCACTCACTTACTGCCCCCCCTGACATTTAATGCTCCGATTTCTTTAAAATATCCTATTAAAACATCCAATGACAAGGTAACTGAAACAAACAGGATGCCTATAACAAAAAGGACACTTTACAAAAGTTTCATGTTTGAAATAAACTCATATTTTTTTTAAGTTTGTCTTTTTAGAAAGCTATTCTATGAAATGGTATGCAATTTTAAAAAGCAGATACTGTAATCCATATTACAGGTTGGATAACAGTCAATGATTTTTTTAAAAATCTGATTTTTTATTTAAAGTCCATTTTAATTTAATTATAATTAAGCTTGCTTTTTAAAAAATAAACCTGCTTAGAATGAAATTTGAATTTAATGAAGCATAGGCTAAAGTATAAATTTAGTATAACATATTTTATTAAAATTATTTTAATAGATTAAGTCAGCCAGTTTAATTAACTAAAAACTCTAGTTAATTTGAAATAAGAGTAATGTTTTCTGCTACTGAAAATGTAGTAGTCTGAATCTTAGTCAATGCCTTTGAGCAAAACTTTGTTCCAGTTCTATGACGCTAAAACAATGTACTGAAATTTTTATAGTGATACTGGCCCATATCTTGCATAAACCAGAAGACTTCTGATGGTATTTCTCCTTCAACAGTATCTGTCCTCCTTGTGTTTGTAACCACATGGTGAGGATGATGCCTTTCTCAGCCCACTGATGCTTCCCTGTCAACCAGAGGTACCACTGGGTTGTACAAGGTACTGCTTTGGTTTATAGCAGGTGTCAAACTCACCTGGCCCACAGGCAATCTGAATGGTGCAGGGCCAGATCAGACCCACAGACCCTTTCCCCTTCCTCGCCCCCTTTCTAGAGAATGCATGAAGTGTTACGATCCAAAGATCTTGTAATTTAAATAAGGCATGAAGTAGACCTAAAATGCCCACAAAGTATGAATATAGCAAATGCAAGGTTAGTTCCCTCTATTGCAGGATTGCTAATTACTTAGTTGTGGGTAAATTAATTTGAAAAACAAAAGCAAAATGGACATGGACAGGACTGGTGTGACAGGAGGAAGAAAATGTAGATAGGACAAGTGCAGTGAATTCTGAAGCCAAGAGACTAAGTAGCTGTTTCCTCCAGCCCTATCAACACAGGATAGGAAGTCTAGTCAAAACTAGAAAATTACCCAGAAGTCCCTCACTTTGTCAGCTTCTGGCTTGGTACTCTCAGCATTTTTTCTGTGGTACTTTAAAACTGCACAACAACCATTTAATCCACACTTTACTCAGAAGCATGCAGTCATACAACAGAATGAGTTAACGCCCAGATCTCGCAATAAAAATCTGCAAGCAAGAGATACTGAATGCATTAGACTCTTGGAATTCCACAACATGGTGACCCAGCAACCATAACTTGCCAATCTCCATCTCATTTTAGGGCTTAAGCCAATCTAGCTTTATGTAAAAATATATTATTTTAACTGAATATTCAGTTGCTTACAAATGTAAATTAATTTGTATTTATAAAGTGATATTTGAGATTGCATAATATATCCATTTTGAAGGAGCTTCCTAATTTATACATATCATAAGCAAAAAATCTGTACTTGCTTAAGAGATTTGAATTCCAATATGTAAAAAGAATAAGGTAATTTTAGGCACACACAAAGCACATGTGCTAAAAAATTAATAGAAAACGTATGCCCCTTTTCCCCTCTGGTTAGTTAACAACTTTTTTTTGCCGTAATTAAACTTTTCAATTTAAAGGGACATGTTTCCACCTCTTCTATTAGAATGAGTTTTTAGTCCACAGCATAGTGGACTAAGAATTTTTAGTCCACAACATAGTTTTCTCCAAAAAGAGATGTAGGAATCCAAAAACTGTATCAGAACAAAGAGTTCCCTCTGTCAACCAAACTACTGAATTAAAGCTCTTATCATTCACTCAAACATTTTCATGGTGAAACAGAGGTCTTACAGAATGACAGCACTATTCATTAATTCCTTTAGTTGTTAATCCCTGCTTTTATCCAGCACCTCTAATGGAATCTAAGAGCTAGAACTGTGTGTTCATCTTTTGTAATGGAGAACTCTGTTCTCAGTTCAAACATATTCTGAGCCACAATCTTGTTCTACATCATTTTGTAAAACAGGTATTTCATGCACCCTTAGGTTGAACTGGTCCAAACAATTAGAGCAATTCAGTCACAAAGTTAGACTTCAGCAAGTTTTGTTACAGCTGCATAGTAGCTATGCTGCTCTCAGCTCCTGCAATGTAGCGAAATAGAAACAGATAGCCATGAAGTTTAGAAGGGCTTCTACAATGATCCATCAAGTTGAACATTCTGCAAATTTTCCTTTAAAAAACAAAATTAAAAAAATAATGATAAAGCTGTATTCCTAGGGATCACGGATGCTTCTTGGTAGGACGTGACTGCATATGTCAATAAAACTAAAGAAAGCTAGTTGCATGACTTAAATCCTGTGTTGCAGAGGGTTAGGTTTTAAATTTGAAGCATACCAACCTTTTAACAGATGAGTGATTCAAGTCACATCCTTCCCTAGAGCTGGCTACTCACCCAGACTATACTTTCAATTTAGACATATTCAGTGTAGCTAACAATGCCTTACTTAAACTGATACATGGTCTCCGCTATTTTCATAGTGGAACATGACTCTACAGGTTCTCTAAATAATATAAATACCATATATTAGCCATAAAGGACAGTTCTGCAGTCTGCATGCTCTTATGCAGTCTTCCACCTATCAGTCAGCAAACACCAAGCAAACCGATAAAAGTCTCTATTTCAATAGCTGTTACAAAAAAAGCTATTTCATACACAGTATGTCAGTAATTTGGATACTTAGGCCATGGCAGACTAATGCTTTTAAAATAATTAACTGTCACCAATAAAATACTTATTTGTATCTTGTTTCTACATAAAACCAAGAGCCACGCTGCTGAATATTTAATTTTGATCAAGCTCAAGTATACCAATTACAACTCTTACTTTCCTCTGCTTCTGAGACAAGAATACCTCTCCAATAAATTAATCTGAAGTACAAACATTCAATAGAGGAGTGAAAATTGGAGAGGCGTAGTACTACAAGAAACTACAAAGCAATACATGACAACTGTAAGTGGTCAAGTGGACAAAGCACAGGCTTAGGAAGTCGAGTTATACCTGAAATTTTGTCATAACATTAATTATTTTTTAAAAGGCCAAACATGACCAGGAGATCTTGCCTTTCCCTATGTGTAGCAGAGAAGATTTATGTGAGGGAGGGAAATGTTGCAAGTCATGTTCATGTTTATCTATTATTTTGCAGACAAACTAGTATTACTAATAGTGGCTTACTAGGATGATCAAGTTTATAACTAACTTGCTGCAAAATATTAAACAAAACTCAAATGTTAACCTCATTATTGGTTTAAAAGAGCATTTTCAGTTGTGGAGTAATTTGTTAGGGGAAGCAATGAAGACCCATCACTTGAGATGTCTGAAAGTAGGTTTAGGAAACCAAACTAGAAACTATGTGGTTAGAGATTTTGATGGTACAAACCATATGGAAGAGTTTGAGAGGATGCCTGCATTAGTAGAGGAACTGATTCAACTGCTAACCTCCTTTTTCCTTTTCAGATAATATTTTCATTCTAGCAGTGCAGGGAGGATTTCCTTAATTTTGACCTGTAAGGCCACCTTAATAAGAGTTGCATTCAGAACCCTCATTGATGTAGAACATTGGATTTTCAACTGAAGGCAATTTTCCTTTGTTATAACTCTACACATTGTTGGCCTGCTTATGCCAATTCCTTATTTTTTTCGTTATTCTGGATATGGAATTGAAGCCTGAGACCAGGACTAATTTCAAATCATGCAGTGACTAAATGCACCTACGGTATATCAAAAGCAGAAAATTTTATTTTTTTTTTTTACCAGAGTGAGGCATTTGAGATTATGAATAGACAGGAATTCTGGGCTTGAGCATTTGCTTCTATTTTTTAAAGAAATACATTTTGAAATGTGCTGTGCTAGCAATGTGGTAAGAGGAAACAAGTAAAATTATTAGTGCAGTAATCACAGAAAAAATACTGTGTTTAGTCAAATCTAGGATGAGGTTTTTCCCTCCCCTCCCAACCGTATCCAAAGTGGAGGGGCAGAGGTTGGAGGGAGGGGTGGCAGGGGGAAGAGGGAGAAAGAGGGGCAGGCAGCTGCTGTGGCTCTGACTGGCCCTGAGCCCGGGTTGGGGCCAAAGTTAGATCCACAGCAGCCTCCTATCCCACACCCCTTCTCTTCCCATACTGTCAGGTGCAGCTGAGCTCTGGCTTGGGCTAGGTTCTACACTACTAAAAAATAAAACAAAACCCCACCACTAGGAAGAGTTACTGATCAAATTAAAATATGTTAATTTGTTTCCAAATTGAATTAAAAAGGCAAATTTTCTTCCCAGTGTTATAATTTACAAGTAAAACAACACAGCAAGAAGATTTTTTTACCTCTGACAGCCTTGAAATCAATGCTGTTGATTTCAAATCTATTGCTGTCACAGCAGTAATACTGGCTCAAAGGGGAGTTCCAGAACACTGTGCTTAGAACCACTGAACAGTTGAAAGGAATAGTTTTTTCTATCTCCAATAATGTCATGGTCTAAAAATACATACTTAATTTATGCTTATAGGTACATAAGCAAATAGCACATATAATCTTTTGAAATAATCAATACTATTTTGTTTTTATTGTTTGTGGTCTTGGTAAACTCCAAAAATTATACAAATACTTCCATTAGCAAGCACCATGTGTAAAAAAGAACATTAAGAAAACTCAAGGGACTGAGTTGCTTAAACTGTATGTAGGTATATATACCTCTCTCTCAACTTTTTCTATGGAATATTTTCTTGTATTAGACTAATAGTGAAACTGTTTAAAATACAGATTTTGTTCCTGTTATCTGCACTGTTTTACTTTTCTATTTCATTCAGCCTAGGTAATAAAATGGAACAGAACTAACTACTCTTTGATTGCTTTCAAACTGGCATTATATATCAATGACAAGTTTTTTCAAACCAGAAGTTCACTAAAATTAAAGGGAATATCTGCTACAATTAGGAACACTTATATACAATCCAAGTTTTGCTCACAGTCGACTAGCATATCCCTTTAAACAAACGAAGATTAAATTCTTCATCCTAATCTGTAATCGAGTTGGTTAAGTCTCTTAAAACACTATTACAAACCTGAAATTTTTCATTCAAACAGTGATCTGCAACTACTGACGGTGACCACCTTAAAAAAAATCTAGGTAATTACACATGTGTTAGCACTGCTGCATCCAGTATAAATTACTTATTCATATAAGACATGTAAATATTACCAGACCAGCAAATTTGACTCTGAAGAATTTCTATATGTCATCTGAAAACAGCTTTCAGCTCAGAAACCATGATTTTTCAGGGGAAAATTAAGACAAGTTGTTTATGTATTTGTTTTTAATTAAGAAAACAAGATGTTGGATTACGCAGCATTAGAATGAGGTTACACTAGGTCAACTGTTCTTGCATTTATTTATAGAGCAACATGTTTTGCTCCATGTATAACGAAACCTTCAAATTTAACATGCACTAAGGTAAAAATGGGTCCAGAAGTCTAAGCTCTCATCCGATAGGTTCAAAGTTTGGTGTGTAGACTACTGTAATGATAGCTATAAGAGCAAATACAGCTGATGCTCCTATCACTGCTACAATTCACTAGTTTTTAAGCAAATAAACATTATATTCAAGACACACAGAACAGGTAGGCAACAAATATCAAGCAAAAATACTTCAACTGGCCCAGAAAGAATAGATTTACATCATTTATCTTTTATCAGATGTTATCTACAGTTGATATATTAAGACCATTGTAGTGCTTGAAGAAATCCAGTACTTGAAAAAATGAACTCTATTTTCCATTGTGTTCTAATGGAAATGTGAACTTGAGGTATCACATTTCCTTTTCCAACTATGTGCTTCAGAACACACTCATGTGAATGGAGTCAATTGCTTTCCTTCTGTTACTTCAGAAGAGGAATTCTTCCATATAAGGGATCTACATTATTTGTTTCAAAGAATCATAAATAGAAGTGATTTATTAGGTCTCCTTGCAAACATCCTCACCAATAAAAAAAATGTTCTTCTGTGCCAATCCATACCTTTAATTTATTTATTTTTACTTTTAAAGAAAATTCTACTAGAAAAATGCCAATTTCAAAAAACAAAGATACTATCCAGGACCAGTATGAACAGTTTTGCCTTGAATATAGAAGGAAATACAGGCAGTTTTTTTTAAATATCCCCAAAAAATTCTCTCTTCTCAAGATTTTTTGAAAAAAAAAAAAATATTTTTAGAAAGCACCATTTTAAACAGGACAAAGATATTTTCTGTTTACGTTGATTTCAACACAGTGAAAAAGTATCGTTTTAAGTGGTCAAACAGGATGCAAAAAAGTAGTCATAGTACAAAAAATTGGATTTGGTAAAAAAAAAAAAAAAAAAAACAAACAAAAAAACCCCCACAAAACCTCCCCACTTATAGTTTATTCTTTTGACCATAACATGAAGAGCCAGATTTGGCATTAGTTTCTTTATTTTTAACCCACTAAAAAACCCTGTTTTTTCTAGCCCAGTAAAAGGTAGAAAGAACTTTATTTCAAGAGGGGGAGGGCAAGATTAAACTGCTATCTATCACCTGTCTGGTTTGGGAAAGGCACAAGTCTTTGGAAAAGAATAACAAACAAATAATAAAAACTCACACACATCCACAGGAATTAACTTGTCCAATGTAGATATTAAAAAAACTGGACACTAGCATATCAAGGAAGGAAAGCAACTGTTATGTTAAGATGGAAATATAAAGTTGTACTTTTGCTTTATTTAACAGAAAAAATTAAGTCTGAAAACTTCATTTTTTAAGTTTGCAACACATTAAAATGTATTAATTTAAGTGAAAGAATTAGTTACAGAAAATTTAGACATCACATATTTTATGTTTACACCAAGATCCTGCATATGCTTACTTAGAAGCATGAGTAAGACACCAGAACAGGTTACTGTGACCCTTCTTAAAGCCATTAGGTAGACGGCAGGGCAAGGTAGCGCCTTAAAGATGTAAGCATCTGACAAAACAGGCTGTCACTTATGAAAGCTTACACCGTTCTGAATCAGTTAGCCTTTATGTACACTACCCTATGTTGCCCTGCCTTCTACCTGATGTCAGATTGATATAGCTAACCACCCCTCTTGGAAAAAAAAATCTGCAAGAGGGAAAAAAAACATGGTGCCAAGAAGGGCTATACAGTTTCCTTATCTTTATTACTACACAAAAGCACGTGTTAAAAAGCAACATCAATTTACTAACATTTGGAACAGTCATAGACCCGAGCAGTTAAGACAATATGAATGACAGCAACTGCAGAGCCCTACTAGCACAGTCTGAGCAACTGCAAAGTGGGAAATGGAGAGCACAAAGTCTGTGAGTGACCATGCATGTGGTGTATTTCTATCTCCCTCCCCGTGTTTCTTTTTGAATGACACAGAAGAAAAGGAAATTTTGAAGTCCAGTAAACTACCAACTTCTAAATTCTATATGTATTAAATATAATCCAGTTGCAATGACAGCCTAGTCTGGAAGTTTGAGTATTGTGATATTTAGTAATTTTAGATACTGTCCCCTAAAAATAAAAGTTGCCTACTGCAGATTCAGACAACTATTTGATATATTACTAAATAAATACAAAAAGCAAACAAAAAAATACAAACCCACAAAAGCAACAGGTTTACTATTGGTTTTCAAGAATAGCATGTAAAACAGGTCATAACATTGAGTGGAGTTTATTTTTCCTATTAAAAGTATAGGAGTTTTGCCATACCTTTAGGACAATATACAAAACAGATACACAAAAAGAGAACTCCAATTGTCTATTACATTTTTCAGATCAATTTCATGTGCCAAGGAAACAACAAAAACAATATTATGTGTTTAACAGTCTCCTTATTGGACATTTAAGCTGAAAGTCTCTCTAGCCACAAGTGTTAAAATAGTTTCAATCTGCCTAAAGCTCTCACTTTCATTTAATTTAATTTCACGTACAGAAGAGAAGGTCTTTAAACAAAAAACAAACCAAAAAAACAAAAGCAACAGCCAAAGTCATATCCCTTCTTTCTTCCACCCATAATTGTGCGTTCTTTTAATTATATCTCTGGTTTCATATATAGAAGATATTACACTGAAGAATTATAAGGAGTTTTATTAACACCACATCCTACATACAGGTTTGTGTGCACTTGCAAACACACTCACAGTATAACCCAGCCTTTTCTCTGTTTTTTTTCCTAGAAGGCTAACTGGTTTCTGAGAGTCTAGTTCATAACAACAACATGTCTAGAGAATAAATGAAGAGGAAATAATTAGAATTAAAGGTCAATCACCAAGGACAATCCCAACAGCAATTTTTTAATCAATATTCCATAAATTCACTCTCTCATGAGCTCAACAGCTGAAACTTAATAGTAACCTGCCCTGTGTTTCAGTTTAAAACCAAAGGAGTAAAAACAACTTACATCAGCAATACAGTACAACCCCTGCAGTGAAGTTAGTCTAATAAACAACTCACTGACCAGGTCCCTTGTAACAGGAACCAGGTCTTGCAGTGCACCGAAATGAAATTGAAACTTTCAGAAGTGGAACAGGCAGGAAGGGCCCCCCCCCCCCCCCCCCGCCTGCAATCAACTACTTGTCTTCAGTTACCATGGCTTGTGTTCAGCTCTTTGGTCAGCGATCACCTCCACCAAGAAACCACATTCCGGTAGTCTTGGGAGAGGGCCACTTCCCAGAGTGGACTCGGGAGCCAGAATGGTGGCAATGATGATAAGAACAGCTATTGTGATGATCATAGAAAATGAGGGCTGGAACAGACCTCGGGAGGGCATCTAGCCCAAACCCCTGCTCAAAGCAGGACCGGCCCCAACTAGATCAGCAGTTCCCAATCTGCAGCACAGGTATCACCAGTGGTATGCAGACAACCTGCTAGTGGTACATGTTAACAGATTTAGTATAATTACTTTATGAGACAAAAATGTGCTGGTGATACTTAAGGTTGTATTGTTTTTAATTGGTGATGTTCAATCTGTCAGAGTTTGGGAACTGCTGGTCTAGATCAGCAGTTCTCAACCTTTTGCACCTCACGCTCAGGGCCATCCCTAAGGGGTGCGAATCGGGGTAACCACCCCGGGCCCCGTGCTTTGGGGGGCTCTGCGGAGATGGGCAGAGCGGCCGCAGCGAATCCATGCTGCTGCCAGCTTCACATCCGGCTGCTCAGCAGCCCCCTACCCCTGGCTCCACCGAATCTGCCGCGGGGTTCCTCGCATCCAGGGGCAGGGCCCCCACACAGGCCTATTAGCCCCGGACCCCGCACCCTTCTCGAGTTGTTTCTGCTTATGTCCCACCGACCATTGTGTTAAAAATCCCCGGTCCCACCATGATAAAAACAAAACCCCACTTTTCCCAAGAATTGTAGTTTTATGTTTACATACATTTTTGTATTATATTAATCATTCATGGAAATTTTCAAATTAGTTGAAGTCCCACCTACACAACCTTCGCGCCCCACTGGTTGAGCCATAGATAGCACTCTAGATCATCCCAGCCAAAGCTGTGTCTAGCTGGGTGTCGAAAACCTCCAAGGATGGAGACTCCACAACCTCTCTGGGTAATCTGAGTGCCTCACCACCCTCTTACTGAGAAAGTTTTTCTCTCGTATCCAACTTAAACCTCCCTTGCGGCAACTTGAGCCCGCTACTCCTTATTCTGCCATCTACCCCCACTGAGACCCCTCCAGCCCCAACGATGACAAGGGCGATGATGCCATTTGGGCAATAATAAAGATTAGATGATCACAGCGGCTGCAACGCCGACAGCCACCTGACATTGACACAATAAGCAAGGTCTCAGGTTAGGGCTCCCACACAGCAGCACTTGGCCCCTTTCCCCCACTGCTCTAGCCAAACAGCCCCCCGGGACTCGCAGCTGCCCTTCCCGCCGCCCGGAGGGGTCCCACACCGGAGCCAGGGAGCAAGGACCGAGACCAGGCCCCGCCGAGCCCCGCCCGGGGCGGGTCAAACGGAAGGGCCTCGCTAGGCCGGGCCGGGCCGGGCCGTGCCTGCCCTGCCCACAGACCCCGCGCCGGGCCGGGAGCAGCGCCCCCCGGCGGGTCAGGAGCAGAGCCCTCACCTGCGGGCTCCTGGCGGGGCGGCGGGGCCGGGCATGGCGGGGCCGGGCGGGGCCTGGCAGGCGGCCGCCGTCAGGGGGACGCCATGTCCGAGCCCCGGGCAACAGGAACCGCGTCGCTCAGCCCCGCCCCCTCCGGCCCGGCCCGCCCTGCCCCGCCACCCACGGAGCCCTTCTCCCAGCAGGCCGCGCGGTACCGCGTCACTTCCCGGGAAGCCCCCGGGGGAGCGTGGAGTGCCCACCATCTTGGAGGCGGGCAAGGTGGGGCAGAAGGGCTCGTTTGGCCGGTGAGACTCAGAGGGGTGAAGCCAGAGCGATGCCTGAGCGGCCATGTTGGAATAGGGCACTTAGCCTTCCCTTCCCCGCTTTCCTTGTGGGCGGAGAGAGCAGAGTGTGGGGCCTGGGCGGGCAGAGGCTTCCCCCACTTCCACCAGGGGAGAGGGAGGAGTACCTTACGGGTGCACCGCTCACACCGCACTCGCTAAAAGGAAGAACTTCTGTACTCTCTGAGCTCCCAAGGCCTGGAGCAGACTCCTCTCAGAGTTGGTGCAAGTACCTATTCTGGACACTTTTAAAAAACATTTGGATACTTATCTTGCTGGGATCATTTGACCCTCCCTGACTTCCTCCCCTTGGGCAGTGGGCTGGACCCGATGATCTTAGGAGGTCCCTTCCAGCCCTAATGTCTGTGAATCTGCAAATGTGCCATGCTGCAGCCACCCCAGCCCCATTAGTCCTGTCCCAGCTAGGCTCAAACTCCAGGGGGGCCCAAAATCAGGGGAGCCGTGTGCTTGGGGCGGGGAGGTTGTTTCTGTTTGCTGTGTGTCAGTGTTGGAGCCCCTTAGGGTCACATTTCTGAGCTTTTCTCTGGAAACTGCCAGGCTTGAAAGATCATTACTTTTAATCAGCAATCCTGGGACTCTGGGAGCTGGCACTTCATGAAATACCACATACCCAGAGGCATGGGGAGCAAGCACCTTGCCCAAGCTTGTAAAGGAAGGGAGCCAAGGCCCAGCCACTTGTTCATAGATTCATAGACTGTTCATGGCTAGAAGGGACCTCCAAAGATCACTGGGTCCAGCCCCCTGCACCAGGCAGGAAAGACAACTGGGATCAGGGGACTCCAGCAAGGTGCCCTCCAGTCTCCTCTTGAAAACTTCCCAGGTAGGTGATTGCACCACCTCTGGAGGGAGCTTATTCCACAGTCTGGACACCCTAGTAGTGAAGTAGGTTTTCCTAGTGTTAAGCCTGAATCAGTTTTCTAGGGTTTGTGACCATTACTCCTACTTTTCCCCAAGGGTGCTCTGGTGAACAGTTCACCAAGCCCTTGATGTACGCTTCTGATGTAGTGGTAAGCTGCTACCAAGTCCCCTCTCAGCCTTCTCTTTTTCAGGCTGAAGATTCCCAGATCCCTCAGCATTTCTTCATACGGCTTGCTGTGCAGAAAGGCTCACTCTCCCTTTCTCTGTGCTTACCAGCCTCAGTCACTCCAACCGCACAGGGTGTGGTGTCTATTGCAACGAAGGCACTACAATCGCTAGTGCTGACTGCTAGTTTAAAGCCAAATGTGTTGTGAGGGTGAACCTAGGGCAGGTGTTGGGGGAGAAGGATTGTGCTATGTGTGTCTTCTCCCAGTCTCACGCTGCATTTTTCCTGCAGAAAAAGTTACAGGGTTATAATAAAGGGGGTTCAGGAGTGGGGACCACAAGAATTAGAAGGGATGGGGAAAGACTTCTACAAAGAGTTTGAAAAGATTGAGAACATAAGGTATAATGGATGTGAATAGGAGGAGACAGTAAAAATACACAACATCATGAAGAGCAAAGAGAAAGTAATTTGGGATCTTCTCGTTACTTGTCTCATAACACAATAACAAAGGGGAAAATTCAAAACTGATCAAAGGAAATGCCTTTTTGCACTACTCATGGTTATCTTGTGGAATTCATTGCCCTCAGATATCACAAGAGATCAGGAGGTTATCAGGGTTCAGAAAGGACTGGAGATGTATATAGATAACAAAACCATGCAGTTATAAACCCTTGAGCATCAAAGCATGACTTTAGCCCCTGGCACTTCGGGGAACGTTGAAAATGAATTGGAGTAAGTTACTTTGCAACTCTTTTCTGCAGTTCTCTTGCCCCTTCCTCTGAAAAATCTGGTGGTGGCAACTGTTGGACATGTGCCAGGGATTAGATAGGCAACTGGGCTGATCCAGCAATTCTGTTCCTGTAATCCTCTCTTTATTTGGGGAAGGGATCCCAAAGTCAGTGTTTCACTCTCTACCTTGCCGCTTTGTCACCTCAGGGCAAAATGCTTAGGTCCCAGTTCTGCAAAGCACATAGTCCTATCTGACTGACTATCCTAACCAGGCAGAAGGCAGGGTAGAGATACACTTTATAGACAAACTAGAGAGCCCAAGCTTTTGTGAACTCGAGTTCACTTAATCAGATGCACAACTTGTGACAACACCCCTGGAGCTCAAGTCCAGTTTGGGACCTTTTTGACCATCTGAATTTTCTGGAGCTATCAGCCCTAGTGAGTAAATGGGCTATTAGAAATGGAAGAGAGAAGATTCAGCTTTCAAATTCTGCATGTAAAATGTGACACAGGGTCTGATCCATAGTTCTGGAAGAGGGAGGAGAACCGTACAAAGACTGGGTTTGGGAGTATGGCTGTGATTACACAAAGGTTCTGCTCCAGTTGGATAATCTTTGCTTTTTCCAGTTTGTGCTTTTATCATTTTATTTGTTTGTTGCTCAAAGGGGAATACCTAGGTTTTCCTGAAGAAGTGTATTGTATTATTTCACCCAGCAAGGACACTCCTCCAGAGAGGTAGATCGCACATTTGAAAGAGCCACCTGGATACCACATGAAGAACTGCTGCAGTACAGAAGAAAAACACCCACAAATCGCACACCGCTGGTTATGACCTATCACCCATCCCTTGAACCTATACGGAAAATCCTCAAAAAATTGCAACCCATATTAGAAAAAGACCCTATTCTTAAAAAAATCTTCCCAGAGCCACCCATCCTAGCCTTCAGACAAGCACCGAACCTCGCCAACCTCATCACCAGAAGCAAACTTCCTCAGCCCCAGAACACGCCAAAAGGATCCAGACCGTGCCATGACAAGAAAAGCAAAACCTGCCCCCACATCTCCACCACCTCCACTATTACTACACCCCACAACAGAGCCATCAGCATCCCAGGATCTTACAGCTGCACCTCCAGGAATGTAGTATACCTCATCCAATGCACCAAATGCCCTGATGGAAGATATGTAGGAGAGACCAGACAACAACTGCGCACCAGAATGAACGCACATCGGAAATCCATCAAAGACAGAAACACCCAATTACCTGTGGGGGCACATTTCTCACAGGAGGGCCACTCTCTCTCCAATCTCAGTCCTGATCCTCAAGGGAAATTTACACAACACTTCCCAGAGACGAGCCTATGAGCTCCATTTCATCAACCTGCTGGATACTAGAGATCAGGGACTAAACATAGACACTGGATTTTTGATATATTACAATCCGCCTGGCAACTGACTCCCCAGCCCAGCCCAGCCCCTGGCTTGTTTACTTTTCATTCCATCCAGGAAGAGCACGCAGCAAGTGCTGCAGCGTCCTTAGCCTGACGAAGGGTTTTTGAACCCGAAAGCTTGCTTAATAACTATTCTCCAACCATTTGGGTTGGTCTAATAAAAGATATCAAATTCACCCAAGGAACCTTGTCTGCCTGTATTGTAAGGAAGAATTTAAAGAAGAAAGAACAAAGGGTTGGGTCCAAGAGAGTATTCAAGGCATGCTCAATTTTTAAAACTTGTAATCACTCTGTTGTACAGAGAGAGACAGACAGAGAGAGAGAGAGAGAGTGAGAAACAACCCTTGGAAATTAGTCAAAACAGTAATATATGACAGAACACTGAGAACAAAACAGTAATAATCACAGCAGAAAATAGCACTAAAAATATAATATATTTGGATATTCTATATTGCAAATCCATATGCAGTATTAGTAAATAGTCCCTTAGCTTAAAGTAGTTGAAGTTATTTAGAGAAGCATATCTGGAATCAGAGCCAAATCCTCTGTACTCTAACTTCTTTGGCTTCACGAAACTGACTCTCTATAACACAATACAGTACAAAACAAATGATAAGACCAAGAGAGAGATTAGGGCCTAGTTCCTGCAAATACTTAAGCACGTGCTTAACTGTAAGATCTTAGATGGATAATGTTAAAATGTGTTTAAGACTTGGATCCTGTATACATAATATAAGTGTTAAAATAATTCGCAAATAATGTTTATTAAGCATGAACTATGCTAAATCATTGTAAAGCTTTGGGAAAATATATTCTAAATTTCAATTAGCTTAGGAATGTTTCTGCAGCTGAGGCTATAACACGAGAAATTAGTTATTATATTGCTCTATTACTATTATATTTTGCCCCCTGGTGGCTGTTCCACTTTCTTCAAACAGAGGTCTCATACTGTAAGAAGTCCCTGTTGACCTGAAAGGAAGTAAAAGGAAGTTGGGGGGGAGGTAAGGGTGGAGAACAGGAAACAGAATAATGTAACACTTAAAGATATACTATCTTGACCATTGTAGACTGTTCTGTTTGGATATGAAGGGGCGGGGGGGGGGGTGAATCTCTGAAAACAGGAAAATACAAAGCATTGTAAAAAAGAAATAAGCAGTCCATCTCAATATCCACTGAAGACTTAAAGACCACATATACTGGTTTTCATAATACAATACTGTACTATGCAGTAATATCTTATCATTTCTGACTCCAGCTATGATCAGTTTTTGTCTCTTATATCATCCTGCCCAGCTACACCTGGCTCCCTCTGGAAAGTCCTCTCTGATGGATCAGGTATCTGAAAAGATATGTTCATCTCCCTGGCTGTGAAGGCTGTGTGGACAGTTCAGGTCATCAGTTCGGGTGCTGTAGGACCTAATGGCCATCTACCTCATCCGGACTTGTCTCCAGACGTCTTGAGACTGTTGTGCCAATAGATTCAGAGAGACCTGGATGAGAGAGTGAGGGTGACTCTGTGCAACTTTCCCTCACTTAAATCCAACTCATGTGCAAGCCATGACATCATCTATATCCCCCCATAGATACACTCAAGTCCTATGGTGATGGGCGAGCAGCAAAACAGCAGGTGTGAATACACTGGGAGCTGTAAATGCAAACCTGCACACAGGCAGCTCAGGGTATAGGGTCACTTTTCGCTGGACCAAAGGAGCAGTGGAATTTGGCACCTCCCTGGGTGACTGAGCAGCCCTATTTAGGATCACACTGATCACCTCTGTAGCATGAGAAAAAGGCTAGAAAAGGTGCCCTAAACATTGTCAACTTCACCTTAACTCTGGTCAGCATAAGGTGCTCACTATAGTTGTCAAAAATCACGCACAAAGACAAAAAGGACAAAGGTGACACCACACGCCATTGTTTCTTGGGATGTGCACACACTAATGGACTGTACAAACAGCAGATAGACCAGACAGAAGAGGACGGACATTTTGTATAAAGACCTTTTTGCTGTTTCGCATGTGAAGCTTGCAATATTGTAGCTAGTATGAATGTAGTGCTCATAAAAGATTCACAACCCTAGATAACGCAGTCTTCTCCTAAGTTATATAGGATAGATATGGTACATCAGAGCCACTGGTGCTTCATGTTTCCCCTTGCTTCCCTGGCAGAGTGCATGGAAAAGGCCACCCCTAAGACAAGTGTAGCTCAGGTCTTTATACCCATTCATTGTCCTCAATGTTAAGGTTGTTACCACAGCCTGTTATCAAATCCTTTGGCTGATTGGATACTTGACATTAAAAACTTGTGGGACCAGTGACTTGAATCAAATTAGAAAACATGTACTGTCTTTTCCTTGGAAAAAGCGTATGCAGTATGTACCTAGGGACTCCACAGCATGCAGAATCTTTTGATTCTGAATGTAACCATAAGTAGTAGTAGTTGTTTATTTACTTTCACTAAAACAACACAATAAAATGAATTATTACAATTATACATCATAAAATAATAAAAAAAATTATATAAATGTTAAAAGTGTAAAATAAGATTATCCATTCTACTAGTTTATACAAAATTAAAATGGAACATGGTATATGATATGAATGTAATTGTCAACATCCTCCATGCTGTGTAGTATCAGTAAATGTACTCCTTATTATGGAGAGGAAGTGAGAAGTTTTACTGTACTTCCAGTCCTGAAGAAAAGGGGCTCCTTATTCCATAATTTGTATCACCCAGGCTGCAATTATATTAGACTTTCGGGCCTAGAGAGCCACCCCATATTGTCCCCCTTATTGTTAGAGTCCTTTGAATATATCTAATCCCAATTTGCACTAAGAAAGTCATTTGGTCTAGTTGTTTCACCTGTGAAGATAACCTTCAACATGTAAAAGTTTCAAATTTTGCTACAGTTGAAAGTTTGGTGCTATTATTTTCCATAAATATCTGTGAATATTAGGGGTGCACTGATAGAGATTTTGGGACCGATACCGATAGCTGATTTTTAAGGAGGCATAATGACCAATACTGATCAGACTTCCAAAACATAATTTCCAACATTGGAAAACTGTATGCAGCTGGTAAGTCTGTTGTGGTGGAAGGGGAGGGGGGAGGGAAGGGGGGGCGCCCTGCAGTGAGGGAGGAGTGGGGCTGGGGTTGGGGCAGGCACTGGGGCAGGGTGCAGGACACAGCTGCGGCTTGTCCGGAGGGCATGGGGGCGGCTCCTGCCACTACATGCACCCTGGGATGGCATGGGGGGGTGTGTTCCCCTGGGACTTCACAGGGCAGGGCAGGGTGGGAGGAGGGATGCACCTGTGGGCTGGGTCCAGGGCTGTGCCAGGCTCTTCCTGGCAGGGGCAGGGCTGGGCTGTGCTCAGGGCGGGTGGCGGCAGTGCTGGGAGGGGGCTATGGGGCTGCAGCCACCCCAGAATTCACCATAGCCTCCCATAGTCCCCCCTCCCAGTGCCACTGCCCCCTGCCCCAAGCACAACTTGGTCCAACCCCTCCCCCAACATGCTGGGAAGAGCCTGGTGCAGCCCTGGCCCCAGCCCACAGTGGCAGTCCACCCCACCTACACCCCACACAAATCCAGGGGCACCCCCCCGTGCCCTCCCGAGGTGCACGCAGTGACAAGAGCTGCCCCCCACTTGTGCCCCCAGGATGAGCCACAGCTCTGCTCCACGCCCTGCTTTGCCCCGGCTGGGCAGCACCTGCCCTAGCCCCTGCCCCACTTCCTTCCTCACCACAGGGGTCTTAATCTGCGCACCCCACACCCCTTCCTTCCCCCCTCCCCTTCTACTACAACAGACTTACCAGCCACACATGGTTCTCCAAGCTGCTGGGCTGTGCTCCTGGCTGCCTACACGCTGGGCTGTGGCTGCACACATGCATGGGCATTTACTAGCCAAATTATCAGCCACATCAGGCCAATTTCCCATACACTATTTTTTTTATAGATGTATCAGTGCACCTCTAGTGAATATTATCCATAACTTCATAAAAATTAAATCCAGAAGGGATCACTAAATCCTCTGGTCTGGTCCCCTGTATATCACAGGCCTTAAATAGTCTCACAAATTCTCTGTAACTAGCCCCAAATTTTGTTTACACAAAATACACATATGGTATATATTCCTATCCTTATTTTATATGGATCGCAGAAATTCAGGCCACACGGTTTGTAGTTTGATTTCATCTCTGATTTACAACTAAAGGATGGGGCATTTTGCCTGAAGCTGGATTTTCTTTTTATGTGTGTACTTGTTCTTAAGCACCAACTGCCTGACTGCCCAACTCAGTCTGCTAGTTCAGACTTTTGCCACAAGAGGGCAATCCAATGGAAGAGCCTTCTTCCAGCCAGTACAAAAGGGTGGGGAGGAGAGGAGGAATGGAAAACCCCATGTTTCCTCTTGGTTTTATGCATATGCATCCTCAGAGTGTTAGTGGATGCTGACTTCAGTGGAGATATACAATAAATAAGTTAGGCCCCAGTATGCTTTTACATGTATGTACTCTGTCTAACAGAACATGCATAATTTAGTGGATATTTAGTTTATTGAGAAACGGATAGCTGATGTACTCTTGCCCAGTCTTGCAATTTCTGCCTGTTTCTCACAATAGTTACTATTTTTCTTAAAGGTTCAGCTTCCAGGAAGATAGATGTATGTGAAAATCCTAACTTTCGTTAATGGAGGTAATTACCAACCTATTTCAGAGTTATAAAACCCTGAAATGTGATGTACTAGATGTGTATGGAGTTATTATTCATCTAGTGGTATCCTATGTATTGAGAAATTCTGAAATCTCTACAATGATTTTAACTTTAAATATTAATATCTATTTTAATAGGCTTTTCACATCCTAACAATGAGTATTTTCTTTGGAAATACTATCATGGAGCTGAGGATGGCAACCCAAGTAAAAGACAACAAGAAATTATTTTTTAGATATATAGGGAGTAAAAGGAAGGCCCAGGGAGGAATAGGACCACTGCTAAATGGGCAGAAACAATTGGTGACAGATAGGGGGGACAAGGCTGAACTCCTCAACGAGTTCTTTGCCTCAGTGTTCCTAAGTGAGGGGCATGACAAGTCTCTCACTGGGGTTGTAGAGAGGCACCAGCAAGGCGCCAGACTTCCATACGTAGATCCTGAGGTGGTGCAGAGTCATTTGGAAGAACTGGATGCCTTTAAATCGGCAGGCCCGGATGGGCTCCATCCGAGGGTGCTGAAGGCACTGGCCAAAATCATTGCAGAGCCACTGGCAGGAATATTTGAACGTTCGTGGCGCACAGGCCAAGTCCCGGAGGACTGGAAAAGGGCTAACGTGGTCCCCATTTTCAAAAAGGGGAGGAAGGAGGACCCGGGCAACTATAGGCCGGTCAGTCTCACCTCCATCCTTGGTAAAGTCTTTGAAAAAATTATCAAGGCTCACATTTGTGAGAGCCCGGCAGGGCAGATTATGCTGAGGGGAAACCAGCACGGGTTTGTGGCAGGCAGATCGTGCCTGACCAACCTAGTCTCTTTCTATGACCAGGTTACGAAACGCCTGGACACAGGAGGAGGGGTGGATGTCATATACTTAGACTTCAGGAAGGCCTTCGATACGGTATCCCACCCCATACTGGTGAACAAGCTAAGAGGCTGTGACGTGGATGACTGCACAGTCCAGTGGGTGGCGAATTGGCTAGAGGGTCGCACCCAAAGAGTCGTGGTAGATGGGTCGGTCTCAACCTGGAAGGGTGTGGGCAGTGGGGTCCCGCAGGGCTCGGTCCTTGGACCGATACTCTTTAATGTCTTCATCAGCGACTTGGACGAGGGAGTCAAATGTACTCTGTCCAAGTTTGCAGATGACACAAAGCTATGGGGAGAAGTGGACACGCCGGAGGGCAGGGAACAGCTGCAGGCAGACCTGGATAGGTTGGACAAGTGGGCAGAAAACAACAGGATGCAGTTCAACAAGGAGAAATGCAAAGTGCTGCACCTAGGGAGGAAAAATGTCCAGCACACCTACAGCTTAGGGAATGACCTGCTGGGTGGCACAGAGGTGGAAAGGGATCTTGGAGTCCTAGTGGACTCCAAGATGAACATGAGCCGGCAGTGTGACGAAGCCATCAGAAAAGCCAATGGCACTTTATTGTGCATCAGCAGATGCATGACGAATAGGTCCAAGGAGGTGATACTTCCCCTCTATAGGGCGCAGGTCAGACTGCAGTTGGAGTACTGCGTGCAATTCTGGGCGCCACACTTCAAGAAGGATGCGGATAACCTGGAGAGGGTCCAGAGAAGGGCAACTCGTATGGTCAAGGGCCTGCAGACCAAGCCCTACGAGGAGAGACTAGAGAAACTGGACCTTTTCAGCCTCCGCAAGAGAAGGTTGAGAGGCGACCTTGTGGCTGCCTATAAGTTCATCACGGGGGCACAGAAGGGAATTGGTGAGTATTTATTCACCAAGGCGCCCCTGGGGGTTACAAGAAACAATGGCCACAAGCTAGCAGAGAGCAGATTTAGATTGGACATTAGGAAGAACTTCTTCACAGTTCGAGTGGCCAAGGTCTGGAACGGGCTCCCAAGGGAGGTGGTGCTCTCCCCTACCCTGGGGGTCTTCAAGAGGAGGTTAGATGAGTATCTAGCTGGGGTCATCTAGACCCAGCACTCTTTCCTGCTTATGCAGGGGGTCGGACTCGATGATCTATTGAGGTCCCTTCCGACCCTAACATCTATGAATCTATGGAGGGGCAGCAATTATTAATGTTTTATTTTATTTTCATTTATTTAAAAAAATATATAAGCACAGTCAATGAGATGCAAGTGCTTCCCATCAAAAGAGGTAGGTTAACAAAAGATGAGGAAGAGGCCTGGCATTATAACATTTCTGCTTGTAGAGAAGATAGATCATTAAAATGCCCACTGAAAACATACCGTCCTGGCAAGACTTATAGTTATGTAGACAAGTAAACCTTATCAATCCAACACAGACAAGCAGTTATGTGTCCCCCACGTTCCCCCCCTCCAAGAAGTTACTCCACAAATATCTGGACATATGCTTAGACCGAAGAGAGCAAAACGTGGTCCTGGTCCTGGTCCTGGTCTCGCCTGGGCATCACAGAAACCTGCCAAACACACTAATCACAGCGCAGAGCCCAATAAGCAGTGTTAGCTTCTAAAACTGGTCTGGTCCTTATACCCACTGGCCCTTACACCCCAGAGTTGTCCCAGAATTGTACTATATCTATACATAGAACGTGGGCCTGATTTCTAATCACACCCCTTATTGCTCTTAGGAGACCTAATAAGTACAAGACACATGAGCAGATCTCCCTGTTTCAATGTGATGTCTGTCTCACTGGGTGCATCAACACGAGATGTTTACTGCAGAGCGTCTGCAGTAAATGTCTTGTGGCTACATGTGCAGGGCTATTAGGCTGGAGTAAACTAGTAAATTCCACAGCAGGGTAGTACTTGCAAATACAAGTACTATCCTGCCATAGAATTTTATACTCTGGAGCACTGCACATGTAGACACTGAGGCAGCTGGCTGGAGCATGAGGGTGCTTCAGTACAGGGGCTTCCTGCTGGCTAATGCACACCGGAGCACTCTTGTGCCCCACTCTGACCATCTGCAGCATGTTGAGCTGGGGTGGAGTGCAAGAGTCCGAAGGATACTCACTTGAAGTTCAACCCTGGCCAGGAGCACAGATCTCACCATACCAGGACATCCACGCTGTGATGGGAGCTTCCTGTCCACACCTGCCCAGCTTTACCTCCTCTCCAGGTGAAGCAGATTGGGGCTAATCTGCAGTGCGGGCAATATCCGGGGGCGGAAAATGGAGCTGGGGGAGAGGAGAAGAGAGTAGTCTGGGAGCCGGAGATGCAGGAGGAAGGCGGCCACAGCTGGGTGAGCCCCTGGTCGGACTCCGAGGAGAGGGTAATACCCCCGCCATGGGAATGAAGAGGTGATGGAAGGCAAAGTGGGGAGAGACTCTGGAAACGGCGGGGGCAATGGATCCGCCTGAACCGGCTACCTCAGGGGTTTTTTCCTTTTGATGTTCTCAGTGCCTGCTCGAGAACCCGGATTGGGACCCGGCATCCCTCCACGTGGGTGTGCAAAAGTGGGGGATCATGTGCCCCAAAGGGGGGTCCCTCGACCGGATCGGCAGTAGGTGGAAAGACGACAAGCTGAGATGGCTGCTTCTCCAATACCGGCTGATCAGGGAAGAGGGAGTTCCCCTCCTTGTTAAGTGGCAGACGCCACCAATTAAGCACAGCATAGGCATAAGCAACAAAATATCCAGGAGGAATCCTGGGCAGAGAGCAAACTGCCGGCAGACTCCAAGGGTCAATGAAGCCCCAGCCATCCAGGACCAGACTTCGACAACATCCCAAAGGCAGGCAAAGACCAAGCCATAAGATTTCAGTTAACCCCAAACAAAAAACATAAAATAAAATAAGAAGAGAGTAAAGAAATTGGTTTTGTGTGGGTCCCTTCATCGCTTGATCCTGAAGCTTCAGGTACTGAGGCAGCCTCGCTGGTCGATCCAGGTGTAGGACAGGTAGTCACCACCTCCCTTTCATAAACATCTTCTTATCATCAAAGTCGTGGCAGGCGGGAAGAAATGGCACCAGACCTCACCCAGATTGACCATAAGGGGTGCAGCTACCCTGAAGGGATCAGTGAATGTCAGTGGGACATAGGGGTACATGCCCATACCCAGTGACTACCTGACAGGGAGCAGTCCTGGGCTGGCAGGCTGACCCCTTGGGCCTTCTGCCAGCCTGGGACTACTCCAACCCAACTCAACGTGCTGTGGTCCCTGGCACGTGTAGACGCAATGCCTGGGAGCAATAAACACAGGCGTGATAAGCGCCAGAATTTATTGCTTCACCTTAATGGTATGCATAGATGTGCCCTCTGTGTAGGAACTTAGTGCACATCATTGCTGCTGTCCACACAGCACTGAGAGTGAACTTGAGAGTGAACTGAGAGTGTCTTGTTCAGCGTAGCAACAAAACCTTTGCTTTATCTGTCAGGTAAACATAAATGCATTATTAACAAGCACAGAGATCAAGAGTCAATCAATGTACTGTGCATTTTTTAGATTTTTTTTCTACACGGTTCATGAATAACTGTCACACAGAGACATATTTCTGTTACTACAATTAAGTCTTCCTTGGTTTTGTGTCACAGCTGACCTCTGTAAAAGGAAGTCAAAATTATATGAGCCTTGTGCATTCTAAATACATAGAGGATCTGAAATTACCAAACTGCATGTGTAAGTCCCAGATAGTTCGGATATTTAGAATCTTATTGAATTTCAACAATACACAGCACAGTTACTCTTGGTAACATCAGCCATTCATTTTCTGAACTTTTAGGATGTAAAATGTATCTTCAAAGCACAATCAACCCTGGGAGACTAAAACATTCTGCTTTGATGTTAATTTGGAAGGATATTAATACTGATGAAATAGAAGCTCCTCTGGACATTTCTTTCCTAGTCAACTAACGCTGTGTAAATATCAATAAAAATTAATTGACAATATTTTTTAAGGATTATATCCTTGGGTCTTTACTGTCAGCAGCAAAACTCCCATTAACTTAAGTGCAAACAGGATGTAGGTCTACATGTACAAATATTTAAAAAAAAAGGAGGTGTTGTGAGGTTTAAAGTAAGTATTAATTCCAAAAACTCAGGTGCCTGTAAGGGAGGGTAGGTTCCTCCTCAGATGCTTTTCAGGATACTTACTGTCTTCATTCAAACTGTTTTGTTTAGCTGTTCTGTTTTTCTCAGTGCTGGATTTAATGCAAGGCTTCTTCTTCTGCTAATTGCTACACTCATCTCTGCACACGCTCTGTTCTCTTGATCTGTGGTTCAGTGAGAGAGAAACCACCTGGGATATAGCCATGGGGTAAGAGCACAGAGCTCAGAAGAACAGTATTGCTTTCAAGGAATCTCTCGTATGATAAATCTGTGAGATTTGCCAAGTCTGGATTCATGTAAATACCTGGGCCTAAGTTACTTGACAGTTGTTTTAAATTGTGTAAATTATAAATCACAAGCAACATATATCGGGCAAACTATAAATAATTTTCAAACTCTGGAACAGCCAAAAAAGTTTTCCAACATTAGAAAAAAGCCATCTGCTCCAGTGACAAAGGTCACAGATCTGGTGAGTCTTGAGGTCCAGCACTACTCCTACTGACATGAATAAAACTAAGAGTGAACACTCAAGGGGATCATTAAAAGCTGAGCTTGAATTGTCCAAACAGCAGAAGAAAGATGTGGGAGGAACTGAGGAAAAGAGAGCAGGATGAACAATTTGACTAGAGAGAAGGGGAAGCAGAGGAGGAAGAAAGGCCGCTAAGAGTAGATATTGTGAGAGTACTGCACAGGTAATAGACAGTAATAGAATCAAAAACGTTGCCTAAGTACCAAAAATGCTACTTTGGCAGCTGGGTAAGTGCCATTTATGCACATAAAATACAATAGAATTTGGGCCTCTTTGTCCATCAGTCAACAGAGACATTTTGGATTAGTTAAGAGACACAGTTATAGTGATAAAACCCCTAAAAACATGCACCCAGGTATCATCTATGATAGGGGTATCACAGACTGGATGAGGGTCACTGGGCCAGTCTGTGGGTTGGACTGTTCTATACTTGTTCTTTGTGTACTACATGTAGCTGGTCCAGACCCACATGCCATGTTCAGCACTCACTGGCCCCACTCTGGTGTCCACTCTGCATGTGGTATACAGGTTTGGCACAGGCACACGCTGCATGGAACTGCACCCTGGTTCCAACATAGCCTGATCCAGACCAGCCCTGGAACCAGTGCAGAGGGCTGATCCAGTGCAGGCGCCACATGCACCCTGGACCCAACCCCCTATGCTGTCTGCAGCACCTGCAGCATTATTCAGCAGCTGCAGCGGATTCAGCAGGTGTGCCAGACCGGCTCCATGAGTCACATGCAACATGTGAGGTTAGTTCAAGACACAGGGGTTGGATCATATGTCTCTATAGGACAGATCTGGCTTGTGGACCTTGTTTAACATTCCTGATCTATAGTATTATGTACACATGTTTTTCAAGAGCTAGCATTATAGTTTTCTTATATAAGTGAGTTTAGGGAATTATTTACAACTATTGTATATTTAGGCAACATGGTGTTTTTTATTTGCTTGGCCCTTGTTCGTATCAGCAGTCAATTATGGTACTGCTTGTAACAAACTCATATTCCAGTTACGTTGATTCTCTTTGTATAACGAGCCGTTTTCAATTTTACATTACAAGAGCTAGTATGCTTGCTTCCACACATCCATTTCAATGTACAGAGCCCATGGGCAGATCCAGGGGGAGGTGCAGGGAGTGCAGCTGTACTCCCCCACCCCCCTCCAAAGCTGTGTGGTGCCCCTGCAGTGAGCTCTCTGAAATATTGACTCCATCAGCACAGCAGCTGCTAGAGCCTGCACGTGCACAGCTCTGGAACCAAGGGAGTGAACACCACCACTGTCCTTTCTCATAGGAGGTATGTTTGGCAAAATTACTTGTATTTGATTTGATCTGCAGTGCCCAGTACAGGACAAGGAGGGGCTTGAATTACTGCTGAAATGAAAGGATATTTTGTTATTGACCCCTTCCATACCCCTGTATCGTGTCATTTCAGATGATCTGCTGAGGAAAGCATAGTAGGCCTAATAAATGTGACTGTAGCCAGGGGCAGGAGATATGGGGGGCTATAGTGGTACAATTACACCCCCCTTTGATTCCTGTTCCATCCAAACTTCAAAACCAACTCCTGAGAGGCGCAGAAGCATTTATATTCAGGCAGTGCTGAGGGGCTTAATTGACTTTATGGCTTGTTATCTACCTGATTCCTGCTAATCGCTCTTCACTTAGCAGGTGTTAATGACTCTCTATCCTTTTTAGTGGTCTTGATGTTCCATTACTCAAACTATTCTTTCTTCTGCAATGTTGCTGTCTAATAGCCATTCCAGGTAATGTGTCTCTTCTTTTTTATAGCTCTGCAGGCTGTTTCAGGTCTAGCTGAAATTCAGGTGTGGTAATACTAACTCAAGTGTAAAAATGACTGATGGTGAAGTATTGGAGGCAGTGTCAAGATGCTCAAGAAGGCTAGATTTTGTTTTACAAATCTAAATAAAAGATGCATATTTAACTATAATGACTACAGGACTAACGATACGTCTTTTGACTGTTTTCCTAGTTTGTTTGGTTTTTTAACTTTATATGTATTCTAGCAAATCAGTGCACATTCCAATAGTTATATTTGTTTATGCTTTGATCTTAAACTGAATTATATAGTGCTAACCCCCTCCCATACTATTAAAGTTTATAGTTTTTCTTTAACTGGAGAAAAATATGTGTTGTGTTATATGCTGCACCACACCACCTGCACCCTCCTTTTCAAAAACCTAGATCCACCTATGATTGTACCACATGCACTAGTTCTGATTCTTACTCACATATATACATATACACATATATATACACACACATATACACATATATAGCATCCTTCTATACTTTGCATCTCTCCACAGTCAAAAGTGCCTTTTGGTCTTTTTCCATATCAACGTCTTCAGGTGAAGCACTGCATAAGAGAATGTACCTGAGACTTTCCCATTTCATGGTTATTTTAACATTAAGACATAGATAAAATACCATGTATAATGAACTTTCAGACACACAGATAATTTACACCTCCGTTACTATGGCTGAATTTTATATTGTGGTACCAGCTTATGTTAGAACAGTCCCTAGGGGAGCCTGTCCTCCCAGTCTGATAGAGGTTCATCAGCCCAAACTGTAGCTTTGTACTAGTGAAACTGCAGGTTGTCACCCTCCAACAAATTGTGACAGAAAGGCTTTAGTTTGGACTCAGGACTTGTTTGGTTTTACTTAACTGGAACATTTGAGTTTAGAGTTATGTTTTCTTTTAAAGTAAATTACTATTGCACCTTTAGTCTAGTTTGAGAGTACAGTGGGGAAGTTTCTGTTATCATTGCAGAAGCATCTCAGAACCATGATTATAGCCTAGGACCCCACTGTGCTAGATGTGTTTGACATTTTGTACTGTTCATGCTAACCCTGTGGAGGTAGCCACTACTTTATGATGAACTAATCTAGAGAATTTCTTCAGGCTTTAGTTTTCCGATGAGAAGGTTTCAGGTACAGGAAGTTTCAGGCCCATTTCTGCATCATAGCTAGTGCTATTACTTCCTTAAGTGAGGTGAAATGTCGTACATGATTGTTACAATAAAAGTCATAGGAAGAGGGAGATGGAAGAAAGATTTACCTGTGCAGATTCTTCACTCCTGTTTGAGGTGGAACTGTATTAACCACTATGTGAAATTAGAGATCTTGAATTTTTAACCCTTGAAAGTTTCCTTCCATGCCATTCTCTGCTTCTGTTCTCACCTCTTGGCTATTATGGGCAAAGGTAAGCTATAAAAAGAAAGTTCCATGTATCTGAAGTTCCTATTCTAACAAGTCTGATTACCTGATCATTATCTCTATATGCACTGGATTTGGCGACTCCAACTTTCCATGGAAAATTATATAATTGGAGATCGATTACATTGAGGGATGATGAGCCGATCCTCTATGCAGTCCCAGCAGCTTATGATGTTCTACAGGAAATACACATCACTCGTGTCAACTTCCACATTCCATTCATACTTTCAACCCTGCTCTTCTGTCTCTTCTAATAACTTTTGAATCTATTTATTTGACTTACAGTGAAATGAACATCAGCCTTGACACACAAAGGCACTGTTTGCATTTATCATTGCAATGCTATTATTTGACTACAAGAAGAGAAGATTTCTCTCTTAACAGAGAAATGAGTCCTAGAAGGGAGAGGTCTCCAAGGAGACCATTGCAAATATATTGTTCTACAAGCAGCAAACACAGTAACAAATCATGCCTCTGCTCTAAGATCAACATCATCCCCCACACAATTTTGCAGTTTTGCACTAATTAATTAAATCAGCCAAAACATTTCAAATATCAGAACTACCTGGGCATGTTTGCGTGAATACACACTCACATAAAATATGTGGATACATGCATATACATTTAGCCTGTAAATGTAATACCTTCAGGATTCTTTTTGTGACTATTTGTTTTTGCCCATATGAAAATTTTGTCTGCAGGTGGTTGTTCAGATTTGTGCGTGTGTCATGATTTTAAAACATCATCAGAACTTTACTCCACAGAGGGCCAGTGACAATTCAGACTCAGAAAGCCAAGTCAAACCCTTGTCTGGCCCAATCTAAAAATGGTAACTTTCTCTTTAGGGTAGGGGTGCTCAATTCAAATGTAACTGAGAGCCACATCTGTCCTGCTGTACCATTGCATTCAGCTACGGGGGAGGATCCCCATGATTCTGGAAATTTGTTAGTGGAGGAGTAGTGCCACTGCTCCCCTGCTGCCAAATCTCTGAACCTATGGGGAGCCCTGGGCTCCCCGTCCATCTGGGAACTTATTACTCCTCCATACAACTGTCTCTTAGGACAGGGTGTAGACACACACAGCCTCTTAACCTTATGATCCTGCATACCAGCAAGGGCTTACAAATCCATAGTGGAATAAAGCTCTAGTGCCAGAGGACATGATCAAAAACATACATACATAAGCATGGTTACAGATGTAAAATGAATAAAAGCAAGAGGAGAATTGGGTCCTGAATTTTTAACCCTGGAAATCTCCCTCCCATGCCACTTCACATCCCCAGAGCCTCTTTCCTATTCTGGACAAAGGTAAGCTGTAAGCAGAAAGTCCCATATATCTGAACTTCCTAGCCCTAACATTATTCCTATGTGCATTAGTATTTGTGAGTCACACAGCCTTTATCTCAAAGTCTTTGCTCAGTCTTTGCTTGGGGAAAGCTTTTATTAAGGTCAATGGGAAATCTGCTTGCGTAAGGATACAGCAGGACTTCTGGATTTGGCCCAGTGCATCTATAAAAAGAACGGAGTTGCAAGAAAATGAAAAGCCTGCATTCCAGATCTGCTGAGCAATGGGTTTTGAGTCCAGGATTTTCCCTGAGCGGTGGGGAATGCACACCATAAAATGCATTAAAAAATGGGTGACAAAGCAGTGGAGAACCTGACATTTTTTTACTGTAGCATGTTCCTTTTCTTCTTTTGTTTTTGAAAGGGCAGCCTTTTGTGCACCTTTTCTAGTAAAGAGGCTATTGGGAGTAGCTTGTAGCATTATGTAAGGGGGGGGGGCATCTATGCACCTCATTGAACACCCAGTTTGGGCTGGCATTAGAAAATTATTATGAGACTGGGTCTTACGCATTGTCTGTCATGTCCATCCATCTACCGCCTAAGCTGGTCATTTCATGATAATAGCTAGCACTTATTCTGTTTATCCAGACACCCCAAAATACTTGACAAACTGATTTGTAAGCCTCATATATGTAGCAGTCTCTCCTTCCATCACTCATGTTCAGCTACTTTGAAACAAAAAGATGGCAGACCAAACAGCAAACAAGAAAGCTGAACCCGAAACAGCTTGGGGCAAAAAGGAAAGAATGTGGGCCAAATTTATCCCTAATTTAAGCTCTTTGTCACTGTAGCTTTCCGTGCCTATCTGCCCAAGTGTCACGCCTCTGGGTCTCCTTTGAGCCTCGCCGCTGCCTTTGGGACTGCACAGTCGGGCTACTAGGAGCGGCCTTCGGTCAGCTCCCGCAGGGGTCTTGCCTGCCATGTCTTTGATGGTAATTAGTCTTCTAGCAGGAGGAAGGTGTTTGGTCCTGTCTCCCCAGGAACCTCCCCTTGGTCGTCCTCATGGCCTCTGCTTCTCGGGGCTCCACCTCCCCTACACCCCACCTAACGCCAACTGTGATGTTAACTGTCAGGGCCAGTGTTCTGGCCCTCACTGACACTCAGTTTCTCAAGGGCTGTGGCTGTGGGCTACAGATGGCACTGGCACTAAGCGTCGACTGCCACCCTTCAGTGTTCCCCGGTTCACGCGGGGTCTGGCTCCGCCCGGGCCCTTGCTGGCCCTACTTGTCTTCCATGGCTCCCCCTCTAGGGTGCCACCACGTCTCCTCCGCTGCAGGACCTATGGCCCTCCCCGACCCCTCCGGGTCAGTTGGGGACATCACTTCCTTTTCCTCTTCCCCCAGCTTCCTTCTTGACAGGCTTTTTGTCCCAGCGCTAGGTGGCTGCCTGGCCAATCGCCCTCAGCACGCTCTTACAAAGCACGCCCAAACAGACGCGGGAGCCATTCCTGACTCCACCGCGGGTTTTCCCTTTGATCTTGAACTTTCACTATTGGCAGCCGCCAGCGCGGCATCCCACCACCTTTCTCCTGCTGCAGGTAAGTTTTCTCTACACACCCCCCTGTTTAAGTTGCCTTGGTGCATCTTGTTATTCATTTCTTTCCTCTCGACGCACCTCAATAAGAAATCAGCAACATGATTAGCCGACCCTTGTCTATATCTTACTTTGAATTTAAACGGCTGTAGCGACAATGCCCATTGGGTTATATGGGCATTATTGTGCTTAAACTTATTTAGCCACTGTAGGGGTGCATGATCAGTAACCAGGTCGAACTCTCACCCCATTAAGTAATATCTAAAGTAGTTCACCGACCACTTTATGGCTAGGCACTCCCTTTTGATGGTGGAATACCTGGTTTCTGCACTGTTTAGCTTTCAGCTAGCATTGGTGATTGGACAATCTGCATGTCCTTGTTCCTGGCAAAGCACAGCACCTGTGGCCGACTCAGAGGCATCGGTCTGTAGAATGAAAGTTTTTTAGAAGTTGGGTGTTATGACAACCACCTCACTACACAAATCTTTCTTGACTTCTTCAAACCTATTTTCCATCTCCGGAGTCCACTTTATGGGGCCCTGTACCTTCCCTTTTATAGCCTCCTGTGGCAGAGCACAGGGTGTGTTTGCCACTTTAAGGGCCTGGAGCTGGCAGCCTCCAGGTGCCTGATTAGGGCAGCCATTTTGGAGACAGTGGCTGCCTATTTAAACAGGGCAGTTTGGCAGCAGGAGGCAAGGCAGCAACATCGCCTGGCCGAAGGGCTGCTGTGAACGACCCAGAGGTAAGGGGGAACTGCAAGGGGTTGGTAAGGAGGCTCCTGGTCCTGGGCATGACCTGAAACTGCACCCTGCCGGGAGTGGGTGGCCTGGTGGGGCTCTCAGTGGCGCGGGAGCCCCCAGGAAATGCCAGGCCAGTTATCACCCTGGTGAAAGGCAGGTTGGGGCGCCTTAACCCCTAGCTCCCACCACCGGGTGGGTGACCCTGAGTGTTTGGAGGGGCCCAGAGGGCAGACCCCAAGAGCGTGATAGTGTACAGGGCGTGGTGCTGCAGTTGCCCCTTTGGAGAAAGGGAGTAGTGGCACGGTGAGGCCTGAGGATGCGAGTGAGGGGCTAGAGAGACCCAGCCCGAAGGGGAGAGTACCCTCGACTGGCCCAAGCTGGGGCGAGGACTATGAGAGTCAAAAGGGCCGGGGGCCCACCGCGAGGGACGCCCAAGAGCCGGGGGCCTGGGGTCCCGACTGGCCTGGAGGTGGGCCAGGGCAAGAGGCCGAAGGTTCCAGGGGGGACCACACCCGAGAGGGGAAACTGGCTTCGGGGGGGCGAGGTAGCCCGGATGAAGGCGGAGAGGCCGCCTGAGTGGAGAGGATCATAGAGGGGTCCTGTGTGGATGATTCTGGGGCCCAGTGTGGGGCCGGTGATTATGTGAACACCAAGATGCCATCTGCGAGGCTTGGGCTGCAGTATTAGGGGAGGTCGGAGCTGCAGCGCACCCCCTGGCATCGGGGCATTACAATGGGCAGCCTCCCGCTTAATTGACATCGATATATGAATCAATTATCATCAAAGGTGTGGCGGGCGAGATAGGCGGGCGGTTGCCCAAGGACAGGTGGGCGGGCCACAAAGAGCTCGGCCCTGAGTAGGCCCCCTGTCACGGTGACAGGCGGGCGGGCCACGGAGTTCGGCCCCGAGGAGGCCCCCTGTCACACCACCATTAGTGCTATGGTTTCCTCTGGGAAGTGGGGGATGAGTCGCCTGTAATAGTTTGCTAGCCCCAGGAAAGCCCGCATTTGTCGCTTTGTCTGCAGAGGCAGGTATCTCTTTATTATATCTAACTTACTCGCTAGAGGGCATATCTTACCTTGCCCTACCCTAAATCCCAAGTAATTCATCTCTTGCGCTCCTAAAGCACATTTTTTTGGGTTAACCATCAGGCCTACCCGGCGTATTTCTTGCAACACCACTTCCACATGGTGTAAGTGCTGCTCCCAGGTCTGTGAGTAAACTACTATGTCATCAATGTATGCCGCTGCATACATCGTGTGTGGGGCTAGGATGTGGTCCATTAGCCGTTGGAAGGTTGCAGTGGCCCCATGCAGGCCAAAGGGCATCCGTGTAAACTCAAGCAGTCCCTATGGGGTACTGAAGGCCGTCTTCGGCTGATCTCTTCCTGCCACAGGGATTTGCCACTATCCTTTTGCCATATCGATAGTGGAAATGTATTGAGCCTGCCCTATTCCCTCAAGTAATTTTTCTACAAGTGGCATGGGGAAGGAGTCAAATTTGGCAATCCCATTAACTTCCCAGAAATCGGTGCATAGTCGGAGTGTGCCGTCACTCTTCGGCACTATTACCATTGGACTACACCAGGGACTACGCAATGGCCTGATGATCCCTTGGGTCAGCATCTTTTGTAACTCCTCCTGGACCTTCTCTTGCCATTGATGGGGGACAGGCCTCCACCGTTCCCGTATGACAACCCTCTTCAGTGTATGTATCTCATGTTGTATCCCATGGGCTTGGCTGGGCCTCTCATTGAATACTTCATAGAACTTCACCACCGTCCTTCCCAACTGACCATGCTGGTGAACATCGAGTTCTGCTCCGCATACTGCCAAACAGCTGGGTTCCAACAGCCAGCCCTCTGACTTCTGCCATGCCCTCGATAAGTTGACATGGTAAATTTGCTGTTCTTTTCTATGTCCAGGGCGATGGACTTCGTAATCTACTGGTCCTGCCTGCTGCACAATTTCAAACGGGCCTTGCCACCATGTTAGCAGTTTGTCTGCGGTAGTGGGGAGCAGTATGAGGACCTTATCCCCAACGCGGAACTCCCAGGCATGGGCCCCTTTGTCATACCCATGTTGCTGCTTCTGTGGGCCTTGACCAAGTGCTTCTGGGCTAGCTACCTCACCTTCGTTAACTGTTCTAGCATCTCCCGCTGGTAGCGATGTACCCCCACCTCAGGTCGTCCCACGTTCTCCCATTCCTCCCTAACCCCTTGCAACAGTCCCTGGGGTTTGTGGCCATATTTCAGCTCAAATGGGGACAGCCGCATGGATGCCTGTGGGGCATCCCTCAGTGCGAAGAGGAGGGGTATTAGGATCAAATCCCACCTCCTTCATTCGTCCTGGGCACATTGTCGTAGTAGGCGCTTAATGGTGCCATTTAAGCGTTCTGCCAGCCCATTGGTCTGCGCGTGGTAGACCGAGGTACGGAGATGCCGTATCTTCAACAGCTGACACATGGCCTGGATGACCCCAGACAAAGTTTGTGCTCTAGTCTTCGACGCTCATCCCAAGGCTAACCCACTCCTCCACATTGGGTATATCCGAATCCTCTTCTGCTATCTAGCCTTCCCCTCAGGGCTGTCTGCCCTGTCTCAATACTTCTATACACACTTCTTCTAATACTTCATAGAGGGGCAGCCAATCCCTTCCCACAATCACCTGGCCATTCAGTTGTGAGGTTAGACCGATGTGTAATCAGCCCATGCGGCCAGCAATCCTCACATTCACAAAGCCCCTTTCATTTTGTTCAGTTTTGCTGTGTATACAGCGCATCTGGATCAGAGGGCACCATTCAATGCCACTGTGGGGGATCACCCCAGCCTGTATCAGAGTTTGGGAGCAGCCTGTGTCCAGCATAGCTCATAGTGGTTTGCCTGCCACCCACGCCGTCACCATCGGGTGGTCCCATCCCTCTACCTCTTGGCAACGCCCAAAGTTTCAGTCCTTTTCTTCAACCTGTTCATGGGCCTCATGGCACCCCCTCTAGGGTGCCACCATGTCTCCTCCGCTGCAGGACCTTTGGTCCTCCCTGACTCCTCTGGGCCAGTTGGGGATGTCACTTCCTCTTCCTCTTCCCCCAGCTTCCTTCCTGCCAGGCTTTTTATCCCGGCACTAGGTGGCCGCCTGGCCAATTGCCCCCGGCACACTCTTACAAAGCATGCCCAAACAGATGCGGGAGCCATTCCCAGCTCCTCCCAGCTCCACCATGTGTTTTCCCTTTGATCTTGAACTTTCACTTTTGCCGTTGCCACCGCGGTGCCTCGCCGCCTTTCTCCTGCTGCAGGTAAGTTTTCTCTACAGTCATCCATACTCATACAAGGGATTAATTTAGTTTTGTTTTACCACATTTAAATGGCAGGAGAATTCCATGCAAGAGATTGTAAAGAAATTTAGCCAAGACAACCAGAGATTAACATAACCATCTTTTTGCAAAGTGTGCCATGGTCCAGCTTTTTCCTCACTGTTTCATATCTAGAGTTTTGATGAGGTGCTTCTCTCTTGCTCCTTTCACATGCAGGCATGAGACAGCTATCAGGTAAAAATGAACAAAGTGAAAAGATTCTGTAGTCAGAGTGAAGTGATGTATTTGGCCTTTTAAAATACAGTTGTGCTGTATCTAATTTTTATCTCTGAGGTCACAACTTTCCCCAGTTTTTAATAACTTAGCACCTGCTCCAACACTCATGAGAGTCAACAGAAACATTCCCTTAGGAAATTTGGCTCTCAGGAATGATGAAGCAAAAGTTATTGAAATAAACAAACTCCATGTAAGTATAAAGTCATTTTTCCATCATTTAGATTCTTTAGTTAATCAGACATGTATAAGTTCTTTGCATCCTTTTGTCAGGTTGAGAAGAGGTAACAGATCATAGGTCCATCCATTCATGCAAGCTTTCAGTATTCAGGGCATTGCACTGCATTGCAGAACAGGTGATTCCCCATGGAAGAAAAATATATTAGTATCTGTTTCTTATGTGAATGACATGTTTTCCTTTGGCTTCAGCAGCAAAAACCCAGGAGCTGATTCAGTTGTTTCCATTTTTGTGGTAATTCTTTTTTCCTCCCTTTTCTTACACATGTAAGGAAATGCCTCTGAGAATCATTCATCCATTGCCAGTTGCTGCATGAATTATTGCTAATCTCAAACATGGCATTTCAGCTGGTAGTGCTCAATAGGTCTCCCAAACTTGCCCCCTAATTCACATTAAATTTCATTTAAATTCAGCTTTGCCTACTAAGTGATCCAAGGGGGACACTTTCTCCCTCCAGAGCTTGTCTAAAATCTCTCCCAGCTTTATAGCTCTTCTAATAAAAGATATTACCAAAGATTCTTGCTCCCTACTACTTTAGGCATTCAGTTGGTATAATCTTAAGCAAAGAACTGTGAATCAAGCACTTCTCTTTATAGCACCACATAGCCAGAATTAATCTTTGAAATCCTGGCCCTGGGAAGCTGCTGACACATGTTCGAGTCACTCTACTATCTTTTCCCAACAAATGCACGTAAGATTTTATTTGTATGCATTCGTTGCAAAACTGCTGAGGGAAGTGCTGACATATTTATATCACTTGCCAAACATCACAATTGGTGGCTTTATGACCTTAAATAGAAACTCACCTGTGAAGGTATCTGTTTCCTTTCTGACGTTGGAGGAATAGGATGAATATCTAAAAAAAGTAAACAAACCTGACTGTGTATTTGCCATTTGTTTCAGTCTCTAAGATAGAGCAAGCTGTCAGCTCTCACTCTGACCCACCCTACGTTCTCCTGGAAGTCATGAATATTTCTTAATTTCACACATTCATCAGAACAGAATGAACTCACTTGGTGATACGCTCTGTCAAACACTAACAAAAACAATAAGATGAAGGACCAAATCAAGCTGCTCTGTGTAAGCATTGTTAACTTAAAAATTTGGCCCTGGTATAATGGAACTGTACTTGGGGGAGTAGGTTTTAGAGCGGTCACTCGGGAAGTGATGTGGCTGGAGGCAGACTGAGGAACATAGCAACATAGGATTGGAAAAGACCTTTGCAGCTGTTGAATCTAGCCTCTTGTGTAGGCAACCATGGAATCAACATTTGTCCAAAGGGGTCCTTAAGCACTCCCACTACAGTCTCTCCTGCACACCCAGCCAGGAAGCATCCAATTAAAAAGAAAAAAAAATACCTACGTTGTGCCACAGGAACCAGTAGGAGAAACAAGGGCACCACCAGTGTCTTGGGCACTGCAACCACAAGAAATTTAGGAGTGAACACAAAAAAATTAGATCTGGGCCCATGACTATGGGGATGATCTCTTTAATATCTTGTATGTAGGGAGAACACCAGGGCAAGAGCCACGGGTAAAATCCACTGGCTGCAGGGGTAATTGTGGAAACTCTCTTCCCCAGTCTCCCCCATACACTGTCAGGAAGCACTTATCAGGTTTCCTGAACAAACCCAGTTAACCTCGGTTCCAGGCTGCTGACCAGCAGAGTAACTAAGCAGGGGGTGACTAGGCACAAGGTCTCGGTGCTGTCTTGTGCAGGGGGACCCCCTGAAAATAATAGCTACTGAAGCTGCTGCTTGGCCAGCATCACCCCCAGCAGCCTGGCTACTACCTGGGACACAGAAATGCCTACGTATGCTTCTGCTGTTGGCCAGGATTTTGCACAATGGTGTGCCTTTTTGCATTTGCATATCGTACATCGGTATTAGACAATGCTTAATCTCTTTACGTTTATCTTTCTTTGTCTGAGTGAATATTTGTTCTTTTGCCAGTTAACTCTCAGTGTGTGGTTTGTATCCACCTTTTTAAACATGTTTGCTGTCATGGGTATTTGACTTCAGATTGAAAAGATTGGGAGTGTCAACCTTAAAGACAAAATGAACAGATGTATGAAAGGTGTGAAGAGATCAGAGCAGAAGTCTTTCTTTACCTTGCCTCCAAATGAAGGATAAGGGATGTCTATTGTAGCTGAAGCATAGCACAGTCAAAATGGATATAATGAAATATTTTTGTGCACAAATGCAAACTGGTATCACTGATAAAAGACATCCTCATGTCAAAAGCTTAACAGGATTCAAAACAGGATTGGGGTTTGGTGCAAAGCAAGAATATTCTGTTACAATAGTAAATCATAGAATCATAGAAAATTAGGGTTGGAAGGGATCTCAAGAGGTCATTTAGTCCAACCCCCAGCTGAAAGCAGGATGCACCAGCTAGATCATCCCAGCCAAAGCTTTGTCTAGCCAGGTCTTGAAAACCTCCAAGGATGGAGACTCCACCACCTCTGTGGGGAACCTGTTCCAATATTTTACTACCCTCCTAGTGAGCAAATTCTTCCTAATATGTAACCTAAACTTCCCTTGCTGCAGCTTGAGACCATTGCTCCTTGTTCTGTCATCTGCCACCACTGAGAACAGTCTAACTCCATCCACTTTTGAACCTCCCGTCAGGTAGTTGAAGGCTGCTGTTAAATCTCCTCTCAGTCTTCTCCTCTTTAGACTAAATAAGCTCAGTTCCCTTAGCCAGCCTCACTTCATATGTCATGTGTCCCAGCCCCTTACTATCTTTGTTGCCCTCTCCCAGATTCTCTCCAATTTGTCCACATCCTGTCTGTAGTGGGGGGCACAAAACTGAACACAGGACTCCAGATGTGGCCTCACCAGTACTGACCAGAAGGGAATAATCACTCCCTTTGACCTACTGGCAACACACCTATCAATGCAGGCCAGCATGCCATTAGCCTTCTTGGCAACAAGGGCACACTGTTGGCTCATATTGAGCTTATTGCCCACTGTAACCCCCAGGACCTTTTCTGCAGAGCTGCTGCCCAGCCAGTCAGCCCCCAGCCTGTTCTGCTGAATGAAATTTTTCCATCCTAAGTGCAGGACTTTGCACTTGTCCTTGTTAAACCTCATGAGATTTCTTTTGGCCCAATCCTCCAATCTGTCTAGGTCACTCTAAATCCTAGCACTATGCCCCACAGGGCATCTATTACTCTCCACAACTTGGTGTCATTTCAAACTTGTTCAGGGTGTACTCTATGCCATCTTCCAGTTCATTAATGAAGACATTGTACAAAACTGGCCCCAGGACTGAACCCTGGGGCACTCCACTTGATACCAGCTGCCAACTAGACATGGAGCTATTGACTACTACCCTCTAAGCCTGATGCTCCAGCCAGTTTTCTATCCACCTTACAGACCATTCATCCAGCCCATACTTCCTTAGCTTGCCTGTGAAAATGTTGTGGGAGACCATATCAAAAGCCTTGTTAAAATCAAGGTATACCACATCCATTGGTCTTCCTGCATCCACAGAGCCAGTCACCTCATCATAGAAGGCAATCAGGTTGGTCAGGCATGACTTGCCCTTGGTGAATCCATGCTGACTGTTCCAAATCACCTTCTTCTCCTGCAAGTGCTTAGAAATGGATTCCTTGAGGATCTGCTCCATGATTTTTCTGGGGACTGAGGTAAGGCTGACTAGTCTGTAGTTTCCTGGATCCTCCTTTTTCCCTTTCTTAAATATGAGCACTATGTTTGCCCTTTTCCAATCATCCAGGACTTCTCCTGATTGCCATGAGTTGCAAAGATGATGGCCAATGGCTCTGCAATCACATCAGCCACCTCCCTCAGCACCCTCGGGTGTATCCCATCTGGCCCCATGGACTTGTATATGTCCAGTTTTTCTAAATACTTTCATAGTTTCCTAGTAGCTAGGGACAGGAGGGACCTGAACAGATCATCTAGCCTGACCCCCTGCCACAGGCAGGAATGAATGCTGGGTTCACAAGACCCCAGACAGATGATCATCCAACCTCCTCTTGAATTTGCCCAAGGTAGGGGCAAGGACCACTTCCCTGGGAAGTTGGTTCCAGATTTCGGCCACCCTAACTGTAAAATATTGCCTTCTGATCTCCAACCTAAACCTATTCTCCATCAGCTTATTACCATTGTTCCTTGTCACCCCAGGTGGTGCTGGGGAGAAAAGGGATCTGCCTATTTGCTGTTGATCTCCCCTGATGAGCTTGCAGGTAGCCACCAGGTCCCCCCAGAGACTCCTCTTGCTGAGGCTGAACAGGTTCAGGTCCTTCAGTCTCTCCTCGTAGGGCCTGTCCTGCTGCCCTCTCACCAAGCGGGTGGCCCTCCTCTGCACCCTCTCCAGGCTGGCCACATTCCTTTTGAAGCGCGGTGCCCAGTACTGGACACAGTACTCCAACTGTGGCCTGACCAAAGTTGCGTAGAGGGGGAATATCATCTCTCTGGACCAGCTTAAGATGCACCTTTGGATGCATGACAAGGTATGGCTGGCCTTGCTGGCTGCAGTCTGGCATTGGCGGCTCATGTTCATCTTGAAGTCAATAATGACTCCAAGATCCCTTTCCGCCTCTGTGCTTTCAAGAAGGGAACTCCCCATACTGTATGTATGCTGTGGATGCCTTCTCCAAAGGTGCAGCACCCTGCATTTGTCTATGTTGAACCCCATCCTATTCTTGTCTGCCCACTTTTGTAGTCTGTCTAACTCGAGTTGCAGCCTCTCTCTCCCTTCAAGTGTGTCCACCTCACCCCACATCTTAGTGTCATCAGCAAACTTGGACAGCGTGCCTTCCACCCCCTCATCCAAGTTGCTGCTGAAGATGTTAAACAGTGCGGGCCCGAGGACCGAACCCTGGGGTACCCCCCTGCTCACATCTCACCAGGTTGAGTACAGCCCATCCACCACTACTCTCTGGGTGTGCCCCATCAGCCAATTTTTTACTCATCCAACTGGGCAGGCATCAATGCCGCAGTCACTTAATTTATTGATGAGGATGGGGTGAGAGACAGTGTCAAAGGCCTTCTTAAAGTCTAGAAAGACTACGTCCACAGCGACACCATTATCCAAGGATTTAGTTACTTGGTCATAAAAGGCAATCAGATTGGTCAGGCAGGACCTGCCTTTGATGAACCCATGCTGATTGCCCCTGAGCATGATCTCCCCTGCAGGCCCCGCATAGATATGCTCCTTGATGATCCTCTCCAAGACCTTCCTGAGTGCCAAGGTGAGGCTTACAGGCCTGTAGTTACTTGGGTCCTCCTTCCTCCCCTTCTTGAAAATTGGGACCACATTAGCCAGTTTCCAATCCCCCGGCACCTGGCCAGATGACCACGAATGCTCATACAGCCGGGCCAAGGGCTCCACGATGATCCCTGCCAGCTCCCTCAACACTCTGGGGTGGAGGGCATCTGGACCTGCAGATTTAAAAATGTCTAGCCCTTCCAGAAGATCCCTAACTACACCTGCACTGACTGAAGGCCTGATAGAGCTATCCCCAAGATTGTCCCTACCTCTGGTAGGTGGGATATCCCGGTCCCTGTTCAAGAAAACAGAGGCAAAGAAACTGTTAAAAATATCAGCTTTCTTGTCTGGTGTAGCCACAAGAGTACCGTTTGCGTCTTGCAGGGGCCCTACATTGCCTGGTCCCCTCTTCTTGCTCCCAATGTACTTGAAAAAGTACTTTTTGTTGTCCTTAATCCTGGACGCCAGCCTGAGTTCCATCTCTGCCTTGGCCTTCCTAGTAGCCCTCCTACACTCCTGGGCCGAGGAGGAGTACTCCTTGGTGATAGCTCCTCCCTTCCACTGGTTGTACGCCCCCCTTTTAGTCCTCAGGCATTCCTGAATGCCCTTGCTGAGCCAAGGGGGTTTCTGAGCACTCTTACCCGCCTTGCTTCTCTCAGGGACTGTTATCCTTTGGGCCTGGAGGATCTCCCCTTTAAGGTACAACCATCCCTCGTGGACTCCCATCTCCTCTACCTTCTGGGCCCTTAGTGCCTCCCTCACTAGTCTCCTAAGCTCACTAGTCCCTAACCTGTTCTTTCACCACTGGTGGCTGCTCACCTCCTCCCCAAACTGTGGTGCCCAGGTTTGGGAGCTGACCTTGCCTGTGAAGACTGAGGCAAAAAAGGCATTGAGTACTTCAGCTTTTTCTGCATCCTCTGTCACAAGGTTGCCTCCCCAATTCAGTAAGGGATGCACACTTTCCATGATCCTCCTCTTGCTACCAACACACTTGTAGAAACCCTTTTTGTTACCCTTCATAGGCCTTGTTAGCTGCAACTCCAACTGCACTTTGGCCTTCCTGACTTTGTCCCTGCATGCCCAAGCAATGCTCTTATATTCCTCCTGTCAGAACCCATTAATTAGATGCCTATAGCACAGAGGAGAATTGGTATAGCCCAGAGGAGAAATGACATAGCACAGAGGAAAATTCCATGGGTTCGATACATATGGCATAGTTTTGCTGTCAATCATTCTGGTGGCAGTAACTAGGTCATGGAGGAAAATTCCGCTATGCCTGAACCCAGTAACCAAATGCTACAATAGTGGAAAATTACAGTTTAGAAAAAAGTTCCCGCCACTCATATGCAAATTCACATTATTATTGGCCAGTTTTAAATTATTCCTACATGGCGGCCAGCAATTGGCTTGCTAGCCATATAAGAGGTTGAAGCAGTTTCCGCCCAAGTTGGAGAACTCCACACACACCTCGTGGAGAATTCTGAGTACACTGTGGAGCCTAGCAAACTCCACGCGTGTTTCAGAGCGAACTTAGTGGCCTGATCAACCACTAAGGACTCCCCGTCACCGACCCAAGGGGGCCTAGTACACCCCCACCCGAGACGTAAGACGACTGCCGGCCCGAACACCCCGAACACTTCTGCAGACCGACCAAACGAACTTTGTAATTTCTGCCCGACCCAAGTTTTGTTTACAACCGTAATGGAAGCAAGCTTCTGGCCTGCACTGTACGAGCAGTGTAAGTAAACAACCTTTTTTGTTTAATCAAAACGCGTCAGTACCTGATTCCACTCCAAGCGTCACAAGTACCCGCCCGCCGACTAGGGCTCCTAAGGCCCCGAACCCCGCGCCGCGGCTCTCGGCGGCGACACCTCCCTAGTCTTTTGTCCAAGTTTCTACTTCTTAGAAGCTTCCTTGTTGTGATTTAGTTTACTGAAGAGTTCCCTGCTAAACCAAGCCTGTCTTCTGCCATACTTGCTAGTCTTCCTGCACATTGGGATGGTTTGTTCCTGCACTCTCAGTAAGGCTTCTTTAAAGTATCACTAGGTCTCCCGGATTCCTCTCCCCTTCATACTGGCTTCCCAGGGGACCCTGCCCATGAATTTTCTGAGTGAGTCGAAGTTTGCTTTTCTGAAGTCCAGGGTCCTTACTTCGCTGCTCTCCATCCTTTATTTCCCGAGGATCCTGAACTCAGGCATCTTGCGGTCACTGCTGCCCAAGTTGCCATCTGTTATTACATTCCCCACCAATTCTTCCCTGCTTGTGAGCAGCACATCAAGAACAGCATGGCGCCTAGTTGGCTGCTTTTGCATTTGCACCAGGAAGTTGTCCCCAACACTCTCCAAAAACTTCCTGGATTTCCTGTGCACTGCTGTATTGCACTCCCAGCAGACATCAGGGTGATTCAAGTCCCCCATGAGAACCAGGGCTTGTGATCAGGAAACTTCTGTTAGCTGTTTGAAGAAAGCCTCATCCACCACTCCCTCCTGGTCTGGTGGTCTATACCAGACACCCACCACAGCATCACCCTTGTTGCTCTCCCCTCTTAACCCAGAGACTCTCAACAGGACTATCTCTAGCTTCATACTAGAGCTCTGAGCAATCATATGGCACTTTTACATAAAATACAACTCCTCCTCCTCTTCTCCCCTGCCTGTTCTTCCTGAACAGTTTGTAACCTGTCCCAGGCACTAAAGTGTGCCTGCTCCTTTAAGGGCAGAAGCAGCTTAGCTGGAGAGCCCTGAGAGCTAGGCAGAGCTCCACAGCTGCAGGTTGCCTGGGAGGGCATTAGCTGGCACCTGTACCCGGTCAGCTGACTGGAAGGAAGCAGGGCCCTGGGTACATATAAGCCCCAGACAGGGGCTAGCAGAGCTAGTTCTCTGGCAGCAGCCAAGGGGGAAGGAGCTTTTGTAGAGAAAATTACTTGGAGATTCTTAGCAGCCTGTTCTGCTGCTGGTAGGATTAATGGGCTATAGGAGCTCATAAGCACTTGAGGGAAGGAGGCACATGATACTGAGAGAGAAGCTTGCCTTCTTAAAAAGGATAGAGTGTGGACCCCATCGTTATTGCTGTTGTTGTGTTGTAGCCCAGGGGCTTGTGTTTTCTGTTGTTAATTATACTGGTGGACTGGGATGAGACTATTGGGGAGGAGGAGGCCTCGTTGGGGCACACTATGGTATAGATCCTAGCGCCAGTGAGGACGCTGAGACAGGGGATGCAAAGACCCCACTGCCAGTTGGGGGTGCAGAGATAGAGACAGGCCAAGTTAGGCCCAAGACCTCATTACAGGGACAACATTGGTATACCATCCACAAGGCATGGGGCATGGTAAAGGGGTGGTGTTGGAGCCACACATCTAGCCCATAAGGCTTAGGGTGTCCTCTGAGGCACCTACTTAGCATGGGACCCAGCAACGGGTCAGAGAACCTGTGGTGTTTTAGTGGGGCCCATTAGGACCGTGACTGAGCAGCCTCCCTATTTTATTATTGAGGGCAGTTTCCCTATTTTATTATCTATTCCAACAAAACATGGCAGGTGAGAGGAGCAGGCATTCACAGGGCAGATCTGGCATGGTCACAGGCCCCTAGGAGCTTAACGGCCACCTCTAGGGACCCCATGCTGTGGCAGTACCCATCCATGACAGTGCTTCAGTCATGCAAACTTTCTCACCAAGTCTGTTATTCTCATAGTTCCACGACTGTGCAAGGACTTCCAGTTCTTCCTGCTGGTTTCCCAGGCTCCGTGCATTCATGTACAGGCATCTAAGGTAACTAGTCAATTGCCCTAATTTCTCAGGAAGTATGAGAATTCTTCCCCTGTTGCCCCCTCCTGCTTGTTCTTCCTCCAGGTCTTCCACTTCCTACTTATCTCAGGGCTTTGGTCTCTATCGAACCTAGTTTAAAGCCCTCCTCACTAGGTTAGCAAACCTGTCTGCAAAGATGCTCTTCCCCCTTTGTCAGGTGGATCCCATCTCTTCCCAGCAATCCTTCTTGGAACAACATCCCATGGTCGAAGAAGCCAAAGCCCTGCTGGTGACCTCACCTGTGCAGCCAGGTATTGATCTGCAGGATGCACCCATTATTGCCAGGGCCCTTTCCCTTCACTGGAAGGTTTGAAGAGAACATGACCTGAGCCCCTGACCCCTTGCACCCAGAGCCCTGTAGTCACTTTTGATCTACTCAGGGTTTTCTCTGGCAGTATCGTTGGTGCCCATATGGATGAGCAGCATGGGGTAGTTGTCAGAGGGCCGAATGAGTCTTGGTAATCCCTTCGTGACATCTTAGATCTGGGCTCTGGGCAAGCAGCAGACCTCCCTAAACAACAGGTCAGGTCAGCAGATGGCTCCCTCCACTCCCTGCAGAAGGGAGTCTGCAACCACCACCACTCATTGCTGCTTCTTGGTGGTGTTGTCTCAATCCTTCCCACCTTAGTGAGGCATGGCCTTTTCTCCTCCACCAATGGAGCATGCTCCTCCCTCTCTGTTGCAATAGAAAATATTTTAAAAGTATTATAATAGTAAATATATAAAACCCAAGAGTTTTGGATGAGATACAAATACTTATGCTTCAGGACATAAACCAACCTCTAATCAATGGGAATTTGGATTCTTTTCCTCTTGTGGGCAGGTTATCCAGTTACAGTCTACTGCAGGGTCTCTTATACCCTGATCCACAGCAGGTACTAGTCACAACTGCCCAGGGTCAGATCCAGGGAGGTGTACTGAAGCACTTGCACCCCTCTTTGTTTCCTGGTCCACCTAAGTTTAAAACCACCTGCTTGGCAATGGCAGCAGCATTTTTAGTTGGGCGGCGATGAGGGAGTCCACTGACTTTGTGGCTCACAATCTACCTGATCCTGTGAGCCACCCAGGTAGTCATGGCCCTGGAGGGGCACTGCTGGGTGTGTTGGGTCGAGTGTACAACCACCCCCAACCTCTTTTACTCTAGCTGCAGAGGGTCAGCCGAGGATCCACTGATCTAGACCCTGATCTTCCTGGGCAGCTGGCCTGAGGCTTGCCCCTGGAATTATGAACTTTTCTCCAGGCCCTGGACCTCCTGTCCAGAATTTGTAACTGTTAACTTAAATCAACAGTAATGATTAAAGAAAAGAGATTGTGCTTATCTCATGTTTGCTGTCTGGGGTTCCTGCTGTTCACTCTGTGTGGTGGGTCTGGTGCTTCTGGCAGTCCAGACCTGGGCATGGGCTGGCAGCAGTACTCCTGCCAAGGTGAGGGGAGGCCTGCCCAGGGATCACACCATCCACATGTCCTTCCTGGTGCCAACCTGATCCCCCACCAGAGAGGCTCCCTATGTAGCCATTCCTGGTTGCTCTTAACTCCCCCCACCTATGGGGGCAGGCCCTCCTGCCCTATCTGTGCAGCCAGGCTTCCAATTGCCTGCAGCTGGGGCAGTTTGTTGCAGCTGCACTCACCACATGGTCTTCCAGCTCATCTGTGCAGCTGCAGCATAGCTGCATCTGTATCCTTGGGGAACTGGAGGGTTGAAAGCCAGCCTGGGCTGGAGGCAGCTCAGATGTGCTCCTCCCCACAGTGACAGGGCTGGGCCCCATTACAGATCCCGTCTAAACTCTTCATTCTACATGTGTTAACAACCCTCCCTTCTTCTTGATGTTCCACCAACCAAGCTATCCTTTCCTATGTCTGGTGGCTGCTCTTAGTAATGAAGCTCCTATTTCACAGCCCTGAAGACTGTTTTTAACTCATTCCAGTAAAGTGATATTTATTTTGCTTTAGTCTTAAACAGAATAAAACCTAGACCCCCAACCTTATTAAGAAAGTGTCTAGTTCATTTTTAACTGGAGAGAAATATGTATTGCTTTATATGTGATAATATGCATTGCCATCTTCACCCCCTTTTCAAAATTCTAGATCCACCTATGCCACTGCCAGAGACAATACTGGAGCAGTTGGACCAGTGAGTGGGTGGATCCCACATAACAATTTCTATGTTCCTAATGTGGACTAAGATCTTTGGATCATTTACCTAGTAAAAAATCTTACTTTTCAGAGTCTCTTGAGTTACTCCAGACTATGCACTGGCTGAAAACTAAGGGAAATGCAGGGATGCAGACACAGAAGGTATACACATAGCAGTCTAACTCCTTACCTTATAACTGCTGCACACCTCTTGTTACTCCCTCAACTGTACCCAAGCATCTATTATGTTTAGCTCAAATAGCCATAATGCACCAAAGTAGGAGAGCCAAGAGTAGGCTGTATAAGGAGACCTGTATAAGGATGCCTATCATTATTCTCCGCCCACACCAGGCTGTACTTTCATGTGCTATTCTGGAAGAGGGGAATGGGGGAGGGGAAGGACCTGTGTTATCTCTGTGTTATCTTTTTGCCATGGCAAGCAAACTGTTTTTGTGTCTCTTTCATTGGGGCTTGGTAAGATCAAAGTAGTTTCAAACCATAGATATAGAGGTAAAAGCTCTGAACTCACTAGCTTTCTAGCTGCTGAGCTATACATTTCTGCCACTGAACAGGAGAAAAGCTGCTGGTATTGCCCAGGAATTCTTCTGTTGGCATGTTAATATGTGAGAACATGATCATGCAATTACTACAATTACACTGTGGGAATCTGTTTCTAAAAATATTCTGATCTCTGCTGTCCTCAGTAGCTTGAGATACTATGTCATGTGTTTAGTTACCAGTGACATACAGGATGAAACTAATCAATATAGATGTTAATATAGAAAAAGAAAACCCCAAAACCCACAACAGAGATAGTAGCCTATTTTTTTTTCTCTTGCTTCAGCTATAACTAAACCCATTATCTTTCATTCTGCAGTATCGCAGCTTCGCTCATACAATACATTAAAATTATCACATTTTCTCTTTTGCATATACTGATTAGAATCCTATTATTTTGCTTGACATCATCTTCTGAATGGCATGTAGTAGTTGGTTTTATTGTGGAGTCCTGAACAAATTCCTTTTGGACCAGTTCCATATGGGGTCTAAATCAGTATGCCTCTGTTGATGTCAATGAAGTTATGCCAAATGACACTGACTGAGGCAGAGCCAGCATTAGGGAAAATGGCACCATAGGCCAACTTGTATTTTGGTGTCCCCCAAGTTAGTGGTGCTGCTGTAGACAGAGGCAGGTAGGCAGGGGCACAAGGTAAAATCCAGCAGGGAGGCAAAGTGGCAGGGTGCATCAGGCAGGTGAGCGGGCAGGCATCACTTCTGCTGTGTGGGAGCAAGATAGGTAGACTGGAGCTGGTGCTACCCGGTCTGCACATGCCCGGCCTGCCTCCTCCTGAACAGTGGCTGGAGGTGGGGGTGGGCTGGGCACCACTCCTCCTGCCTGGGGTGGGGATCGGCTGGGGCAGAGCAGGGCTGGAGGAGCGGGCTGCTGTGAGTGCAGGCTGCTCACACGTGTGTGTCTGGCACCCCCCTGACCATGCCACTCTGGGCGGTTGCCCATGTTACCCACCCCTAAGGCTGGCTCTGGACTGAGGATCTATTAAACATTTTGTCCATGGAAGGCATGCCCATATCACACAGACTGTACTACCTTTTGATTGCCACCTGCAGCATACTGCTGCTTTCACATGAGCCTGGTTTTCCATGTTTGGTCTGTTACTTAGCATTTTTATATTGTATTTTAAAATATTGCACTTCACAAAAGGGTTGTGCAGGAGCTTTGTAACATAATAGCAGGGCAGGTATCAAGGTTTTAATGTATTTAAAAGTATTGACATTTTATGAGTCTTTCATAAACTGAAAGCACGTCTTAGTGCAAATAAGCTCATGTGCACTCAGATTAGGGTTTCAGAATTTTGAATTAAAATATTTCCTCTAGCACAAAATTCAACTGGGAGTGCAACAGGGGGTTTCACCCCTGTTACTGGGAAGAGACTGCAGGACTGAGCCAAAGGTCCCCCAGGACCTTCTGAGGGGTAAGGAATGAGAAACCAAGCAAGGAAGGTGAAGAGATGCAGCAGGACTCAACCTGTGGACTCACCCCTACTAGAGACTGCCAGCTTTTAATGAGGGCCTCCTCTGCTAGCCTGATCAGGCAGAGTCCAACAAAGGGGAAGGGCCAGGTGACATAATAGCTGTCCCCAGACAGTGAACAAGGGAGGAGAAGCCTGGCAGGGGAATCAGGATAGACCTCCCTTGAGAGGGAGAGGGGAAACACCCCAGCAGTGGAAAAGCAGGGTCCTGGAGCAGGAGGGGAATGGACTTGAAGATGCAAAGATCTCAGCAGCAGCAAGCTGAATGGTTTTTCTTTGTTACCTTTTTGAGCCTGGGGGTGGGCATGATATTTTATGGTCTGAACTTTGTTTGTGACCCAGAGTGACAGGATAGTTCTGTTAAATATCTGTTGACAACAGCTGGGGGACCAAATGTAGCTATAAGGGGAGATAAGGAGGCCACATGGCAGAGTGGTGAGGCACCAGCCTCTGCAGTCATTGATTGTGAAAGGGTTGTGAGTGCTTGCTTCCAGGCCCAGTTCCATCAAGGCAACAAAGGCAGGGAAACTGTAGGCCTCACCCGGAGGTTAATGCATCAGCCAGTGAAGGCAGGGTCTCTGGGTTTAAGACCCAGGAGGGACTGAACCAAGATGGTTGGCAGGGCAAGAAGAGACCTGTTGGTCAGAAAGGCCAAGGCCCTGGAAGGGGGCCTGGACTTAACCGTTTCATAGCAGTGAGGTAGATAAGGAAAAGGCATACAGAAACAGTGATACCTGGCCCTAATATCTGTACTTGTTCCGCCCCACCCAGGGATGAGTCAACCTCTTGAAGTTATTTAATAACAAGGCATAGAAGGCAAGTGAGAGGAGGAGTGTGGACTGAACCCTGGAGTTACCTACCATTGGTACTCTATAACAAGAAGAAATGGCCATTTAATGAATTTTGTGATGGGGAAACTACGATTCTGGTCCCAAAATGCCTGATGGAAATGTCTGCACCAAGAATGTATGTGAAGGCTGTGAAACTGTGAAGCATGAGAAGGATGGAATGTTATGACCTTAAATATTTTCCTAAACAGTGCCTTTTGGTGCTTGGAGCAGGGGACTGGGAGCTCATACTCCCAGCTTTCATGCAGGTGTCACCATGAGAAGCATGTCAAATGATTACATGGTGCATACCTGTAGACCAATATCTCCATTTCCATCTATGCCACTGAGTGCCGTCAAGCTCATATGATCTCTCTATGCTTATACATAGAGTTAGTTTCCGTATATGTAAATTTAACATTATACAAATTGCAGCGGGGATGTTCTGGTCTTTATGAAATAATCTGTGTAATAATGTCTTGGCCAACAGCAGAGGTGGAAGTGGGCAGATCTCTGCCTTGGACAGCAGTCAGGCTGTTGGCAGCAGTGGTGGCCAGCTGGCAGCTGTGACAGCTGCTATTTTTGTGTTCTCTCCTGAATCAGTGCTCAGAGATGGTTCCCTGGTCTCCCCCTGTTTAGTTATGCTGCTGGTCAAGTGTGAAACCCATGTTAACTATGATGTAGATTAGTTGTTGTCACTGAGAAGATTAAGTGAAAGTGAGAAGGGATGACTACAAAAATTAGTCTCTCATTTTTATTGATATTTGCTTTCTATGTGACTATCTCTATGAGCTAGAAGGTACAGAGAGATTCCCCACCAAGCTGCCCTTGTGCACAGCAAAAATTTAGTTGCTTTTAATAGTTCAGTCTCATCTATAATAAGTCATGAACATTTGGGCTTCTTAAAAATATTCCTGTTTTAATATGGATAACATACTGTTAGGGGGCTCATGTACATGCCACGATTTTTGCCCGTTCATGCACTGCAAATGCGTGTCTGCATGAGTGGGATTTCCTGACACTTTAAAAGTATTTCTTGTGTATTAAATTAAAACTCCTTGGACATAATTTGGTTTGGCTCACCAGGAATTAAAGTGTTGCATACATGGATTCATTGCACACAAACAAAAAGGCACTCAAACACGTGTAATGAGCCGCTTTGTCCACCCAATGGTGCTGCAACTTTTTTGTAGTTCACCCCTTTGAATTTCTTTCACTTTCAAATTGTTTCCGCTTGTTGTTTTTACCTCGTGTAGTTTGCTGGCTACCTGCTTCCACAGATGCATGGCAGGGCATGGGTACGGGGTGGGTGGGTGCCCCTGGGCTGGGGGGGCAGTGCTGGACCATCCTGTTCACCTGCAGCACCAGCCAAGGATTTGGCTTAATTCGTTTGAAAACCTAGTATGTGTAAACATGGATGCAGTGCTAAAAAATAAACAAGTTTAAATTTTATAAACCCATTTAATTTAATGAGGATTAAAACTTGTGGTGTGTACAGGCACCCAGGGGCTCCAACCAAAAGCCATTGAAGTTAATGAAGGTCTTTCTATTGACTTCAGTGGCTAGAACTTCTGAGGTATAAGAGCTCATTATGTGCTGACTGGGGATTTTCTCCGGGATTAATGAGGTTGAATCTTTCTTTCGAGGCTATGGATCCCCCATGCAGCAGCCTTGCAGCTTCTGTTGAAGCTTATATGGATTATAATGCCACTTGCACTGGCCATGCTCCTGTCATGGGGACTTTTGTCTGAAAGAGTGTGATACTGGGAATGTCTCTGAAAACTCCTGGCAATAATTGCAGTCAGTAGTGTAATGACATGGCTAGGCACCAAGGGCACAGGGGCAGTGGTAACTTCCATTTGCTGGTGCAATAACAATTGTGATTGTAATCATGTAGCAGCTGGCAGCAGCTAGGTTTTTTTGTCCTCCAAATTGGTGCCAGGGGTTGCCCAGCTCACCCTACCCTTATTATGCTACTGACCCCAGTTGGATCTCTGCAAACCCTAGCTCTGCCAAGCCAGTGGATACATTTCACCCAACATGGGCTTCTTTTAGCTTGCCCACACACTCTTAGCATAACAGGAATCATATCTGTTCTATGACATATGGGGGCTGAGGATATGAACCAATGAGTTGATAAGGTACAGTCTATTATAGAAGCCTTCTCTGTGTCACTTGAATCACTGCAGCTGAAAAGAGATACTGTTCAGCTTCATTAAAGATTTTAATTAATTAACTAGATATTTATTCTACCCTGGGCAATCTCTTCAGATCACTTTCAGAACCCTTTCAAACTGCAACATGCAGAATACCATTCCCCCAGTCTAATCTCTACATTTCACACTTGCCCTCCATCTGTCAATAAGGGCAAAAATGGGGCTATTTTAGATCCTATCAGTGTAGGTCTTTAAATGTCCAGAAGGTTGTTGTCCAGGCATGCTGTTGACACAGACTATAGACCAGTGGTGTCAGACTCACCCTGGGCCTCAGGCTGGATCCAAACCATGGGGACTCCTCCCAATCCAGATCTATGGAGCCAGGAGCAGCTGCAGTGGGTCTAGGTCCAGAGCTAGCAGCGTGTGTCTGGGAGTGGGCAATGGTGCGGGTCAGGGACTGAGTGGCAGCATGGGTGGGGAGTGGGCAGTAGTGTGGGTGGGGGAGTGGGCAGCGACACAGGTCTAGGAGCAGACAGTAGCACAAGTTCAGGGGTGCGCAGCAGCAGGCCTCTTATCTGCACAGCTATCACTTGCCCCTCTGCTGGCAATGTCAATTGAGGTCCAGGGACCCAAATTTTGAGGCAGGGCACACTCCAGTTGCTAGGCCCCATAGTGGTAGCCCAGCAATCCAGATAAAATGGTCCATCAGCCATGTGTTTGACACCCCTGCTATAGACAATCAAAACTGTATACACACTGTAGTTTTAAGTATGTAACAGTGGTTAGTGAATTATGAAACCTTAAGTGGTTTATGTAGCACTATGTTGTTGCAGTATAGGGCCTTAACCAGATTCTCCCAGAAGCCCCTGTTGCTATCTGTGCTTTGGAATATTGTTAATTTGATGTATTAAGCACATAAAGCTGAAGAGGAATGCCATTCAGTGCTATTCAGCATGGGGCACTTCAGCTTTGGGGCACTGCAGCTAATGGTGAAATGAGAGAAGGAATACTGCCTTTTTAGGAACCAAATAGTTCTCAGGGTGCTGTGTAGGGGCTGGCTTGGGCACAAGAGTGCTTCAGTGTGGAGCTAGCTGGCAGCTCCACACCCTGAAGCACCCTCATGCCCTAGCCAGCCCCGCCAGCATCTACACATACATTGTTGAACAGTAAATAACACCACTGCAGGATAGTACTTGTGTTTAAAAGTACTTACCTATGGCAGGGGTTTATTAGTATACTGTGGCCTAATAGGGCTGCATGTGTAGATGCTGAAGCTTTACTGTAGAGCTGACTAATCATGTAGACATATCGAGAGTACATCTCAGAGAATGTCTCATGTAGATGTATCCAGAGGCTCCCAGAACACAGGGTTTCTTTCCTCAGGTCTTTTCCTAGGAACACTGACCTTCTAAATACTGAATCCTCACACACACACTTTGGGAATGCACTCAAATCTGACACTACTTTGTTCTGTGAACCCAGAAGGAGAGCAAGGGAGGAAGCTTTGTGAATCTTTGCCTTGTCTTTCCTTGTAGGATCATAAGAAAATAGAGCTGGTTGGGATTTCAAGAGGTCACCTAGTTCAACCCCCTGCTCAAAGCAGGATCATCCCTGACTAAACCATCCCAGCCAAGTGCTCTTGAAAATTATCTTCCTCTCTTACTGCTTGGTGTATTGAATTATTAGTGTTGTTCTAATTAAAGCCAGTTTGGTTATCTGGACAGTCTCTTAGTTGTTTAGTAAATGAATTGGTTAATGGGGCAAGAATCATTTGACTTCCCATTAGTAGCACATAGCCCTTGAAGTAAGATGTTTCCTAGCCCCACATGGGCTTAAAGTCCCCAATGAGGGAAGTCCTTCAGCTCCTCACACTGGGAGCCTCTGATGTCCTGTGTCAAACAGCCAAGCCAGAGCTGCCAGGCACAAGGTTTGAAGTCCCTGGCTCTTTGGCACAGCTTGACCATCAGCCCCAGCCACAGGTTTAATTTAAGACACTATACAAACCATCCATTAAACTGTTCTACATTACACATGGAACACTCTTATGGCTTGTTTGCCATTTTATGGCACCTTAAATTGCATACACATGTAGCACCCTGACATTTATGCTACGTTTAACTTGTTGGGGCACCTTGGGTTGCTACCAGATCTTTGAAGGGTTTCATGAGGTGAGAGATAAGTGAGGTGTTAGGAGATAAGCAGACAAACTAAGGAGTTACGCCCAGGCTCAGGCCTGTTCCTGCCTGGACAATCCCCCATCCCCACTGTCAGGCCCTTCTACAAAGAAGTAAGCATTGTAATCTATAAATTAGTTTTTGGAATTGGGTGCCACTCCATTCACCAAGTTATGGAGGTGTGAATTCAGTCCAATGAGGGGTGCCTTGAGTCCATAAGGATTGAGAACCACTGGTGTAGCTTGACCTGAAATAGGAGGACTGGGCTCCACACTCCACTTTGATGTGGACTTCAGGCTGATCAGGAATTTCTTATGGATAATCTATTCTGTAGTTCTGCTGGAATAATACAAGCATAGGCTCTGTCTGGCTGCATATAGGTATTTTTAAAAAACTTTATTAATGAATCCAACTTATAAAATAGTAGATGCAACATTCAAAAACATCCAGGCCCCCAAGATATATACAATGACAGATACCAGTCTCCAACCAAGACTGCTACCACAACCCAAATCAATGTCCATAGAAGTCTTGTGCTCCTTTCCCTTCCCCTCTCCCCTCAAACCCTGACAGTTCCTTGATGCCTCCATTGATGTAAGCTTTTGTGTTTCTTCATCTCTAAATAATAATTTACCTTTTCCCCAGAATTCCACGCAATACACTTCTCACTATCCTCTACTCATTTCTACCCACAAAACCTCAAATTCATTCCCAAGTATTAGTTAATAAAACTTGGACTTCAGCATTCAAAAACATTTCTCAAATTTTCTAGTTTGGAGATAGGAAAAGATTCTCTTTTAGCAAATTCCAAAAATTTCCATCAGATTTCTAAGCATCTTTTTTGCTTTCTCCCCTATAGAACATTGACTTCATAGGACAACTTTTCCATCACTAAAACTTGCCAAACTTTTAAAAACCAATCCATGATTTTAGAGGTGTCAATTCTCTTACGGGCTTTTAAAATTGTAATTTTTGCAGCCACTAGAAGATGAGTGATTAATTCCCTATGATACACATATGTTGCAGAGTTCTCAGGAAGGTTCAGTAGGAACACTAAGGGATTGTCTGATAATTAATTAGCCTATTATTTCCCTCACCGTGTCTTTTTTTAGTCAACACCATGTCAAAACTGAAATGCTGCATCTATTAATATCACTTCCTTAGCATTCAGTCATGTAGGCTTTACTCAGAGTACTCCTTACCCATCAATTTAGTCCCATTGAAATCAACAAGACGCCAAGTGTGAGTAAAGACTACACCCAAGAGTGATGCCCCAACATCAGAGCCCTTACATCTTACAGCTTTTGTTGGCAATCTGCTAAACATATCCATATCAAAAACCTAGTGTCCTGGTATCCTGCTCCTTTGAGTGCTGATACAGCACTTAAAGGCTCAGGGGTGTCAATAAGAATTTTGCATGAATCAGGCAAGTATTTCTTTCCCCAAAGGTGTTATCTGGCTGTGTAGGCTGGGACTTCTCGTCTGGAAAATATTCAGGGGATGAAGTTTGAAAGAAGCTGTGTAATTAGAATAAGCAATACAGGTAAATGACACCATCTAATTAAGTTTTCAATTTTATTGTTATTAAAAGTTCATTATCAAATTGGCACAACACATAAAAATAGATCTGTGGTCAATGATACATATTATTGCCAGATCATTTCATGCATACCTTTTCCAAAATCAGAAGGTAACTTACACAAAGCAGCCCATTGGGCTAACTGCTATTTATAATCATTATTATTGCAGCATGGAAAGACTGCTGTCTGTTGGCTGTACTCAAATGGGTAATGCAAGTTACCTTAATTCAAAGTAAATTCACAAGAACAAAATATACATGTAAACAGATGCACACATTTTTAGAGTATGTCTCAGATGAAACAAGTAAGAGTCAAGAGAAGAGGATAGTCCTAATTCCTCTAAAGTTGGAAATTTTGGAGCATGATCCAACTCTGTGCTGATAGACAGATCCAACAGTGCTACCAACAGAAACCAGGCAAATCCTCTGGCAACACGGGAGTCTGTTACTTTGATGCTGCACGTGTTGCTGGGTACCAGGCAGCAGGTGATCACTAACTTTATTTGCTCATAGAATCAGTGGTTGCTGGTGGGACCTAAGAGAGCCTATCCAACCAAGACAATGTCTAAAGTTACATTCTTCCCCATCTGGGCTGGCTGTAGTTATGAAGGCTAGGTAAAGATGCAGCTCATAGATTAACTAAATCCAAGATGCATAAGCTTTCATAAGTCTGAGTTAGATCTTTCCTAAATAAGTGCTGAGCAACTTTTACTGAACAGAACTGTGTTTTTCTGCTTCACGTGAGACCTCAGAAATCAAAATCACATTATAGAAATAATATAAGGTAACTAACCGTATCTCAACTTATGCTGGGTATAAAAACTTTTCTCTAGTAGCTGTTTCACATAGCAAACATATAGGGCCACCATCAGCCTGATTCTGGCATCATTTACAAAAGTGTAATTCTTGTAATTGACCTAAGTGATTATGGTGCCATGGACCACAGGCAAGTTGCCACCATGTACGTGGGAATCCCATGGATTTCAATGGGAGCACCATGCATGGAGCAGCCTATGTCAAATGCACCATTTGATTGTCTGCATTACAGAATACTGTGGCAGTGTGGCTCTGTTTATTCTCCCCTAAGCTCTCTTCTTTACTTCAGAATCTGTTTTGAGCAAGGAAGGGTGGAAGTTACAGGAAGGACATTAAGTACGCGCAGAGCTTCCAAGCTCAACAGCAACACTGTCTTCAAAAAACTGTACTGGGTGGAGGAGGTTACAATTTACAGTATGGGGAAGTCTATACCTTCTCAGACAGTCTCTATAACCCCATGTCTTATTTTTGGTCAAGCTTTGATGTAGCTCTCTGCCTCTGAGCTCAGGCTCTGTTAGTATTGCCATATAGTACTCTATTACAATGATATGACTGTTCTGGTCTCATTTCCTCCCTTTGCACAATATTAAATAACGAAAGATAAGATTTTACCTCTCATTTTGCACATTAAGGGCTATATTCAATAAAATGTCAGTGCTTGCCTCTCAGCTACCCTTCAGAGAATTACAGAAGCATAAAACTGGCACAGAGGAATGGTGAATCAGGTTCTCAGCCTGATTTCCAGCCCTTCTGCAGTTTATTCAAAATAGTCCTGAAGAAAGCTGTTCTGCTTCAAACTAATGTTAAATTGGTTTAGCAATTCTGTGCATATCTTTTCACAAGCCATTCAGGGAAGGGACTGGAAATACAATATTTCACAAACAATTTGGCTGTTCGCTTATACAACATGAAGCTATTTAGTACAAAATGTTTTTCTGGTTTAGTGCAAATATTTTCAACAGTGACATCAAAAAGTAAGAAGATACAATGAACATTTCAAATAGCATAGGTAAGGTATGAAAAATAATTTCCCTGAAGTAGTTTCAGAGACATAATGCTGAAGTACTTCAAGGCTGTTTCTGAATAGGCAATATTCTGTGATTATTTTTTTTAAAGACAATTAAACTTGGGTTGTGTTTTACCACAGTCAATTCCAAAAGAAACCAGGTGGTTTTTTTTAGAATTATGCTAGTTAGGAGATGCTATGTATTAGGGGTGTGCAAAGCTTCAGTCAACGATTTGATTCAGAGAAGATTTGGCCCAATTCGGAGGCTGAATCAGTGAATCCGAATTGAATCAGGAGACCAAAAAAACCCTCTGAATTGATTCAGAGCCTCTGAATCAATTCGGAGATTTGGAAGGCAGTTTTTCAGGGGAACAGAAATGGAGAAGAGGGAGGGGGATCAGGGAAGGAAAGACTGACATCACTAGCTGGTCAGTGACTGTGATCTTTCCCTGAGTCCCCTTCCAATCACAGTGCTTTGGGGGAGGGACATAGAAACAGCACATAAGCCTCTGTCTGCAGCCTTTCTGTTCCTTTTGTGAGCTGTTTCTGTCTTAGCACCAGGAAGGTCCCCTGTTACAAGCTACCATCTCTGCTGTTTTAATCCTGCTGCATCTTAACACACACACAAAGTCACACGTCACAAGTTTTGCTTATCAGCACCTTGAGGTGCAGTTTCCCAGAAACCCCTGCACCTATCTCCTTGAAACTTGGCAGGCATCATGCCCTCAGAAGGGCCTACCATCTCTTCTGTTTTCATCCAAATCTGCCCAAAAATGACAAAGTTATAGGTATTTCAGTGATTCCCCATTATAGTCTATGGCTGAATCACCAAATCTCTCCGAACCAGCGCTGAATCTTCCGAAGCCGATTCAGCTGAATCGACTCAGGTCAGCGATCCAAATCTCCAAATCAAATCACTGTCCTCAGAATCAGCCGAATCCGAATCAAATACTTCCCTATTCGCACAGACCTACTATGCATCTACTCCCGTGTGGACGTGTCTACACGACACGCTACAAGCCCAGTAGACAAATTTTACTGCACATTAGCACGTCACGGTGAAAGCTGTGCTAATGCACTAATGCAAAGTAGAATTAGTCTACTGCACATTAGCATCACATAAAAAATGTACAATGGAGCTATTACACAGTAATGCCGATTACGGTGCATTAAGGTTAGTAATAACAGTTACTAACCTTAATGCACTATAAAGACATGCCCTGTATTTATTTGTTTTAAATCACTCAAGGCTTTATTCATTCAACTTTATGTTCCGCTCACCATAGTCTGATGGTATCAGGCAGAAAGTCACAAAATAAGTGATAAAAAGTTATCTTGTTAGTTTATTCACTCACTTGAGCCTATTGGAACCAACTTTCAAAAGAGTTTGGTGACTAACGTCTCCCAATGAAATGACATGAGTAGCTGGGAACTAAATATTTTTTAAAATCTGGCCATGTGGAGGTGCTGAGCCTTTCTGAAATCCTGGCCTACAGATGCTGCCTTCTAGATAATCAAATGCATCATTTGACAAGTACTAGCAACACGCTTAAATCAAAATCTCAGATTGGAATAATCCCTAAACTCTGGAGAAGTTTGAATCCAGGAACTGGTACTGCAGCATGATCTCCTTGTTAGTGAATACTTAGCATATTCTATCTAAATGACCTGGTGAGGTATTTGGTGGTTTTTAACAAAGTCTTACTGAGCAATAACACTTAGGGCCTGATTCTTTTTTCACTTACACCAGGCATAAACTAGGTAGAAGATTGAGCTATCTGGAATAAACGTAGCATACATGAAATAAGAACCAGGTCCCATGCAGTCTCAGACTTGCCTATTTTGACTCTCTGCAGCTGGGAACTGCCTAGCCACAAAGAATTAAAAGACTTCCAACTGACTAGCCTACTGGATATAAAAGCAATAACTGTGATTTTTATTTACCATTTTTTTCTCAGTATCCAAACTTGTGAACCTTTTGTGATAAACTAAGCTAAAACATACTAGAAATATATTATCAATCCTCCCTTTCTTTGGGCCTGATTCTGAAATCACAAGAGTCAAAATAATGGGTTCCTGTAGATGTGTGGGGAGGCTGCTCCAATATATTATAATTACTATGTTGGAGTAGACTCAATTAATCGAGTCTGCTGGAGCATGCTAATTAGTGTGCTGCAGCCAGCCTTCGTGTCTTGTGTATCAGTGTCCCCATGCTTCAAAATGGCAGCAAGGGTGCTTCAACTAAAGGTTGTTCTATGAGTTTATCATGAAAGAGCCACAAGTTTGGATACTGAGGAAATGGTCAAAAGTCACAGTTATTGCTTTCACATCCAGTTTGATGAGTTTTAGTTAAAGCGCTTCCACCCCCATTTTGAAGCGCAGGAACGCTGATACATGAGATGCTGTAAGCGCTTTAATGGTTCTGAGAGCCACTCTAATTACAGTACCCCCCAAAACCTCAAAGCACGGGTAAAAAACCCCCAAGATGCTTGCAGTTGAAGCCAATGGCACATCAGGGTGAAACCAGAATAAGACTGGAATGAGGCACTCTACGTATTGTCTTGGACAGAAAATTATTATTCATTATGAAGAACAACATACAGGCAGCTGAGAAATGTAAAACAGTACCCAGGTTTAACACCAAGAGTCTTGTAAGGGTGGGGGGCAGTGAAAGGATCACCTCCTGGGGTTCCTTTGACCTGGACAAAGCACCAAGCACAAATCTTGAGAGTTCATTTTTGCATTCATGGGTTATGCTTCTGCTCTGCACAGGGTTATCACTGGGTTACAGAAGTCTAAGGGCTGCTCTAACTGATACAAGCTGCAAACAGTTGTAAGGGGATGAAAATGTACTAAGAGAGCAGCTGAGCAAGGGCAGTTCAACCAACCCTTTTGTTCCTAGATATAAAACAACATGGCAGCATGGAGAGGAAATGGTATAAAAGCATCTGTCTGTACAAACAGAGGATCATTCTTCCTATAGTGCTGTTCTCCTGGGCTGGCTATATTAATGGGCAAAATTAAGAAAATGCTGGACAAGGCAGCTGTTAATAGGTCCAAGCCTAAATTTATGTCCTACATACACCTGCATTTGAGCTGTAAGAGGTTGCAAAAAAAGGTGGCAAATAATCCAAACATTTCATGTAACGAGCTTCTTTTCCTAGATTTTTATTTTTAAGAATATATTTTTGTACTGAAACATTTTCAGCATTCTTAATACATTTGAAAATGACACGGTCATTTCAATACTTCTGTAAAATAATAAAAGCAAAGCAAGACAGAAACATTTTATATCAAGAGTCAACCTGAAGTACAAACTGAGTCCAATTTACATATAAAGCCATACACCAGGAAAAAAGAAACTCTAAAAATAACATGTAGGCTCTGGTTTAATATGTGTGTGTGTGTTGGGGGGTGGGGTGAGGAATAATCATTGCAATTCAAAGTTAAGGCTAAAACTCCATTTTTAATCACATTGTATAGGTAGAGGTCTAATTCTGATTTCACTCATGCGAGGGAAAATTCATTCTCATTTTAGCCAATGAAATTTAATTTCTACTAGAACAAGATGAGAATGAAGCCTCTAGGTTTTTAGTTTTTAGGGGACTAGATCCAAAGTGCAGCGAAAAGACTTTCATTGACTTTAGTGGACATTGGATTGGGGCCATAGGTAGGATGCTGGCTTGCTCCCTATGACTTCCTGACTGAGGGTCATATCAGCTTAGAATAAAGGTAAAATGAATTGACTTACAATTTCAGGGGTATTGGTTGTAGCTGTGTTGGTCTAAGGACAAAGGCAGACAAAGTTCTTTGGGTAAATCTGATATTTTTTATTAGACCAACTAATAAGTTGGTCTAATAAAAGATATTAGATTTACCCAAAGAACCTTTTCTTGACTTACACTTGACATTCTAGCCTTAACTCTTGATATTCCAGTTTTGGTTGGATTAATCCAGGTCTTTATCATAAGCTTAACAGTTCCATCTGTGTGTCTGTCTTTCTCTCATGCTGTGCTATAAAAATGTCATCATAATGTGTGTCTTAAAGTCCTTATAATACATGGTTTTAAAATTGTCTATATTCATTTTTCTTTCTCAAACTATAACACTTAAAAAAGACCTATTATATTCCATTGTGTAAAGCCAAGAGGAAAAAAAGTATACTTAGTTTTAAAGAAGCCATGAAAAGTTACTGTGTTTATTCACAGTGTAGAGCAATTACAGTGTTTATACAGCTATGTCTATTTATTTAAAAAGCTATTTGGAAAAGTTATTATTCATGTGCAGTAGCTGATTTTCAAGTGTTAGTAACTTGGCTGTCTAGACTAGTTTTCAATTTAGCGTCAAGGACCAAATTATGACCTTGGATATATGCAGAGAATTTCCCAACCCCGCCAAAATGGCTAGTCCTATTTTGAACTAGTAGCCTATAAAATGTAACGGTGTTCTTGAATTTATAAAAGCACACTTAAAACTTAATTTTTTCTAGTTAAGTTTGAAAAATGAATCCACCTTAGCTTGGACCTACCATTTACAGCGAAGTTATAAAGCCCTGAAAAACAGTTTCTAGTGAATACACGAACAGACCTTCACCATCAGTGGGCCAAGAGGACATCATTAGAACGTAATCAACTGTTCAATAAAAAGTGACTCATTTCAAGAATATGTTACATTTACCCAAAGAACCTAAGACATGTACATTCAAAATGCTTATACTTTGCTGTTCTGAATGATCAGTAACCCTCTGTTCATATTTACTAATAATACATACATGAGTATAAATAAATAAAACTACAGGTAAGCTTTAAAAATTGTATTAACATGACATGTGCAAAACTCTGAACAATCTACATTCTATGCAAATACCCTGACTAAAATATACAGACCCTATCCTGAAGCCCTTACTCAGTTTTTGCACCGCCTAGAGGCCAGATCTTCCATGGGGGGAAGTCAGCATATTTCCACAGAAACAAATTAACTTCCACTGATTGCCCCAGCTGAAGATCTGGCTACTCCCTGGGGCAAAAATCCCATAGTAATATATGGGAATTATGCTCAAGTAAGGATAGGAGGTTCGATTGTGCCCCATTGCCGTCAATGGGAGTATTACTATTTTTATGTCAGCAGAAGCAGGCTCAGGTCCTGGATAAGGATTTCATCATTTGGCCCTGTGTTGTGCTACACTAATCCACTTCAGTGCAGGTACAATATTTGTAAAAGAAAACTTTGTATGAGGGTGTGTGTGTGTTTTAAATAACTGTTCAATAACTGCTTTTAGCACTTCTTTTCAGAAACTGCCTTTCTGTGAGAAGATTAATAGCTGCTGCAATTTAAAGACAGGATTGTAAGTCTTTCCAAATCCATTCTAATTTGATTATCCAGCATGGATGGGTTATCTTTTTGTTCCAAGAAAAATGGCTCAGTGTCTATTAATCAACAGCTTTCTTCATTAGGATAAACAACAGTTCAATTCAGCAACGTATTTTTTACTGCACACAGGAAACAAACAGTGAAGCCTGTCTATTACAGTTGTGTCCAGACCCAGCTGCCACTGATCTTCCAGACAGATGATGGCACATGAGCCAGTTTGGAATCTACAGTTTCTAACAAGTTCAGCCAAGTTTAGTAAGCTGAAGATCTCCATTTATCTTTATTGTGTCAATTGCTGACAATGTTTCAATACGATGGTAAAAATCAAAAAGCTGATGTCCATCCACAAATATTCTAAAACGGGGGTGCTCACAAAGAATTTCAACCTGGAAAAAAATAAAATGATGGTTCACAATGTAGTTGACACGTGTTATTTCACAGGACAAAAATGTCATTTGGTTGCTCTGCACTAAAACAACAGCCAATGGCACTTTTATGCATGGTTACACTGAGTCGAGCAGTGTGAGTGAGCCCCATCGTGAAATCATGCTCTGCCCGTTCACTCTGGCTCTGTGCACATTTTAGTGCACGTGCAACATGGCTCTTAGGCTCAGGACACCTCACAAGAGGGGTGCTGGGTGTCTAACAGTGGCTTTATGATGCTTTTTTTGGCCCATCATGCACAAAAACAGGTGTAGGCAGGCCTGTGTGTTTTCACTGTGGTGCTCCCTAGCACTGCCTGATGCAGTGTAGATGTGCCCATTATTACTTAAGTACTATGTGCCAGTAAGAACGTAGCAGCCAAATTTTTCTTTCAGCTACATGGTTACAGATCTCAATTAGCTTTACAGAAGTTAGCAAAGTTACTCTAGATTTATACTGGCACAGCTGGTGACAGATTGCAAATCAACCTTTTTCTTGTGATGCAGAAGTCACTCTTACTTACATGGAGCTCTTAGCTTGGAATACTGGCAGAACTGGGACCCATATATTAACTAACATGTACAGAGACAGATCATGCCACCAAAAATCATGTGTTAAGCTCTACTCTCTCCTGTGAAGAGGGCAGTTGCCTCCACAATGCTGTTTCTTCCTTCCTAGAATGCTCCTTAGTGTTAAAATCCATGCATCAAGACAGTTTAGGGATTACGTGGACTGAGCCAGGTAGAGAGTGGTCCTATATCACATATGGGTGGAGGTCACATTGGCCTCCACATGGATTTCTTGGAAAGATAACCAAGGCCAAAGCTATATCAGCGGCTCTGTCCAGCCCTGTCCTGGGTGACTATTCACCTGAGCCAGCTTTGATCAGAGAACTCCTAGGAGCTAATCTTCATCAGAGCTGCCCTGCCAGGAAGCAGAGCTCTGAGGTTGCTGAGTGCTTAGGGTAAGGGCACAGAGACTCAGCTACCAGAGATTCCCCAGGTCTGGGCTGATGACAGAGGGAGTCTGAAATCCTTGCTAAAAGGGTATGATCTTGCTCCCAGGGCATATCCACAGGTATGTGCAATTATTAACCCAGAAAGCTGGTGAACCAGGTCCTAACAGTACTTTCAGGTAGCCCCACTCTGTTCCTAGTGTGTTGTGTACTTACACCCAAGGATAGAATTTATTCTTGTGATAAATAAGCCTGGACCAACCAACTAGAATCACTAAAATGCCTCATTACATTCAGCTCCAGCACTGAAAGTCCACTTTGAAAGTTACCATGAGCCATTCTAGTCTTTTTTAATTTTAATTCAATTGAACCATCCAGGTCATTGGATGGTTCTGCCAATAACCCATTTAATGTAGGGGAAGATGTTTAGAAACTACAAGTGTCAAATGGGTGCCTAACTTCCATTTGTGCCTTGGGAAAAATCCAAAGCATCTGGCATAAGGCACATGCTATTAATCTCTTTTAATATAAATCAGCATCAATAGGGTATGGGATTTAAAATGACAGGTCTAGATAAATTATTTGTCTACCTAGTCAAAGGACCAAGCCCTGATATTGCTGAAGTCAATAATAAAACTCTCATTTGTTTCAACTAAAGCTGAATCAGGCCATATGCTCTTTCAAGTACATTTCCAGCTACACTTACCCCAGTTGCCAGCTATTATGGGAGAGTTGGTAGGAGCAAACCCACCACCTTTCTGGGGCTTCAGCAATATCAGAGGAGTTGTGTTGGATGCACCCTTCTATTCCCTAGCTATTTGAGGATACTTAGCTTTTGGGTTTGGAGAGACTACCTTGGGGCAGACAGGACTAAGTAGATTTGGCAGTCATTCAGAAATCTGACATTTATCATGGGGCCCAGAAGGATTTATAATATAGAAGCACGGGGGTGCTTTTTCTGGGTCAACTGGCTGGAGAAGGCAAGCAGTCTTTCTTCTCCATGACCTTGGGTCACTGGTAACAAGGCTCCGTGCAGCTATACATGTTGCTGGCCCTGATTAGCAAAGACATCCTTCGCAGGACAACAAACATTAGAGATGGGAAAGCTCTTTTAGGCCTCCAGAGTGCTGCCTATATTACACTTACAGGACACTTTCAGACAGCTCCATTCTTACAGTTTGCAAGGCTATTTTGAACTCCAGGTTACTGAATTAAATATCATTTTATATAAAATTAATTGACGCAATGGACCAAAGCCAACCCGGGAATATCTCCAGAGGGGACAGAAGTTACATCGTAATGCTATAACCGTCCAGCCCTCATTAACAATAAATTTACAACCATTGTGCCCAGAAAAATAAAAGCTAAGAGTGTGACAATCACAAACAGTATTTAAATAATAAGATCTTAAAACATAGCACTAATATAAGAATTTTTTAATTGATAGCTATTAAAACCAGGAAGCATACTTCATTACTAAGCATTATGATCTCCAGCTTGTCATATTTGTCTTGTCAAATATTTGAAAGTCTGCCATAAAGAATATGGAGAAATCTCCTCTCCCTTGCCAGGAAGGGCAGAAGATGAGGCAATAGGTTTAAGCTACAGCAAAGAAGATGTCATTCAAAGCTAAGAGAAAGTTCCTAACTCTACCAGCATTTGGACCGTGAAACAAGCTGCTAAGGGAAGTTGTGGAATCTCCTTTACTGAGGGGTTTCAAGAAGAAACTGTCTGGGCTAGGTTTAAAAGAGAATCCTGCATTTGCGTAAGGGCTTGGATCATCCCTGTGATGTTTTATTGCTTATATAAATGAAAGGGGGGAATGCTATAAATTGCAAGTAACAGTATGTGCATGAATATACACCACTTTTGATCACTATTTTTATATCTGTCATCCCAACAGAATAAATGCGATTTCTCAATGTGCAAGTCATATTGTGCTGCACCATCAAGTCAAAGGACTTCTTTTACAACAGATGGATGTTGTTCTGCTGCTGGTACTCACCCTAAATGGCTGGTCTGGAATGAAGGGAAAGTATGGAATTGACGACTGTTCCTCCCCCCGTTCACCAGATATACAAGAGTTTCTAAGGAACTGCCTGTCTGGAAATACAGCTTTCAGTTCAATGGCTACATCTGCAGGAGGATCTTCTGAGTCTCCGCATGTGAGACTGATGTCAAAGCTGAAACAGGAATAAAACGGCTCTCATTCACCAGGAAACAAGCAAAGAAATCCAAACTGCAGCGTGTCTGATTTCTAATTTCATTCAAAACAAGCACAGGGGACCTGGGTCACAGGAAACAGCTAGTCCCAAAAGTTGACAGAGGGTAATGACACAAAATATATCCTACTGTCATTTTGTTAGCTAAACCTTGTCTTCCTTTACTACAAGGGATTATGTTGGAAAACAAGGATCCTTTTACGAAAGGCCCCCTCTACAGGTCAAAAGAGAAACCAGGCTTCTCTATTTATAATCTGATAAAAATATCTGTCTTCAGGAATGATGGATGTTTTTCAGTGAAATTCTTTTCGTGGGAATGTTGTACTTTCTTGGAGCTCTTTGCTGGGAAAAGGCATGTAGAACTGGCACCACCCTGCCAGCAAGAAGCAAGGTCTGCCTCTATGTAATTACCTCTCGGGGTTGAGATCCACTATGCCCATAACTAAGATCTTCTTTCCTGGCCTCATTCCTCCTTTGATGTGCCCACTAAAGGGGACGACCTGAAAAAGGACAGGGGAGGAGGGGGGCATCAGAGCAAGCAACTCCAGATCCTGGCAGCCGACTGGGCCCAATCAAGACCGACAGGGCAGGGAGGGGAGGGAGATGTGTGAATGAAACCATTTACCAGCCGTGGAAAATACACATCCGCTTGCACTGGGGATCCCAAGGAGTTGTTTAAATGCCCATCCTCGATTTTCTAAGGACGAAACAAAAGAGGCACTGAGACAGAGCGACCGCCGCGCCGGTTTGGGGTAGGCTGCCCGCAGCAAGTGGCACAGCCTGCCCATTTCCAGGCCCTCCCGCCTCCTGCGCCCAACAAAAGGCGCGGCTGCCCCGCTCTGCCCCTGAACTTGGCAGCCAGGGCTGCGCCCTGCCGGCGTGTCGCTCCCGGGTGCCGCCTGCCCTCCCCCGGTGCCCGGCACCCGGCCAGCGGCGGAGGGCCTGGGTAAGGGGCCGAGGTGGCAGGGGGGCGCCCTCCCTCCGCCTGGCAGGCTGCAGGGAGGGAAGGAGGGAGGGCGGCTGCAGGTGCTGCCGGGGCCGGGCGGCGGCGGCGGCGGGGCGGGCTCCCGGGTGCCGCCGGCAGCCGGCGAGGGGCAGGCCCGGCCCCGGGGGTCACTCACCACCGCGTCCCGCTCCGCCACCGATCCCGCCATCTTGCTGAAACCGTGCAGCGGTGCCGCCTGCATCAGCTGGACTGGGGAGGGAGGGAGGGAGGGGAGGGGAGGGGGAGGAGGAGGAGGCAGGAGGGGGAGGAGGAGGAAGAGCAGGTCGCAGCTCGGCTGGGCACGGGCAGGGCAGGGGCTCGGGCTCACCTGCGCCCCGCAGGGCGGGCGGGGAAGCCCGGGCAGGGCGGGGGCGCGGCGCCTGCTTGCGCTGCCTGGCAGGTGGGGCCTGCCCGGCACCCCCTGCTCTGGTCTGGCCCGGCCTGAGGTGCGGCTCCCCCCCTCCGTAAAAAGAGCCCAGGCCGCAGCTCCCTGCTCACCTCTTCTGCCCCCGCATCGAGCCGGGTTTCTAGCCTCCCCTCCCGCCCCGCGGGTGGCTCTGTGCTGGGGCACATCCCCCCAGATGCCCCTCACACAAGGTTTGAATGGCACTATGACTCCGAGGGGCAGCACAGTACCTAGAGTCCTGGCGCACCACCTTCGCCAGAGAGAAATGATCATAATTATTTAAAAATGACCATTTCATAGATTTCATAGACATTCGGGGCTGAAAGGGACCTCATGAGATCATTGGGTCCAGCCTGATGATTTACGCGCCCGCTTTCTGTCTGGTGCCTGGTTTGCCCATGCCTGTGTCCGGCCTAGGGTGGCCCTCGAGGTACCTCAGCTGTGCCCACCACCACGAACGTCACGTGCCTCCCACGGCTCGGGGGTCATGGAGAGGTCCCACAGGCGGCAGGAGCGGGGAGCTCCTTCAGGTAGGCGCAGCGGTGTTGGCAGCAGGGGAGGGGGTGCGCCAACCGGTTTCATAGCAATTGAGGACAGAGGACCAGAAAACCAGACTGTCCTCTATAAAACTGGATGAATGGCCACCCTAGTCTGGTCCAAAAAATTGGACTGCCCATCATGATGCCCTAATAAAATCGGAGACCCACCCCCAAGTTATGATTTTCAAATCTTACAGGGGGGCTGTCCTCTCACATGGGGGGCCCAGCCTCTTCCCCTCCAGCTCCCCCATAATTTGAACCCTGCCCTCAGATGTGAAGGGTCTTTCCAAGAGATGGTAGATTCTTCATCCTTGGAGGTTTTTAAGATGTGGCTAGACAAAACGTTGGCTGGGATGATCTAGCTGGGGATGGTCCTGCTTTGAGCAGGGGGTTGGATTAGATCAGTTGTTCTCAACCTTTTTTGTACCCAGGACCCATTTGTAAACATGGATGGGCAGTCCCAACCCAGTGCCCCCCACTCCCAACCAGCTGTCCCCTGCCCCCAGGCCCCAGACTCCCAGTGTGTGCAGGAGGGGGGCCCCAAGCAGCCCCTCAGACAGGAACTCATTCAGCCTGCAAGGGAAAAGCCACAGTTTCCCACATTTTTCTTCTTTAAAAGAGAGTCCATTTTAAAGTTTGTTGATCCATTTTTAGAGTTTGTTCGCAATCCTTTCATATATTTTCATGACCCACTTTTGGGTTACGACCCACAGGTTGAGAAACATTGGACTAGATGATCTCCTGAGGTTCCTTCCAACTCCTCACCTGCTGAGACCCAGAGGTAAGACACAGCAGAACTAGGACCTGTCAAGGCCTTGGAGGCAACAGCACTGAGTGGGCCCCTTCTCCAGTCTCAGACAAGGCTTGGCTGCTTGCTCCACATTGAGTGACTTTGCAGAAGGAGGCGATAGGCTCATGGTGTGGCTGTAGGGCTGGAGTCAGACCTCTGGTGGTTCCTCTCCAGGTGTGTTGGAACTTGGGGCTGGGCACCCAGGGTGCCAGGGGTTGAAGGGGATTGCTTTAAAAATCAGCAGCAATTGAGGCTGTTCATTCTGCTCAAACAGCCATTTGGTATGTAAATAGTTGGCTTTGCAGGTGCATGGGTGGCAAAACTGAGTCTCAGAGTTGACATCAAAAGGGCTGGGAGCCTACAGACCTGCCAGAAGCTTGTCCTCCATCTCCATGGGCAAGAGTGGCCATTAATCCCTGCCCTCTTCCCAGGGACAGGATTATTCTGGGCCCCAGAATAATTCTGAATTGAGGCAAGGAAAAATACTTCACCCCTCTGAAAAGGAAAGGCCCCTGTCCCATGTTTTTCTTCTATTCCATTCAGCACTGGTGAGGCCTCCCCTGGAGTACTGTGTTCCCTTTTAGGCTCCACACGTCACTTCAAGAAAGATGTGGACAGTTTGGAAAGAGTCCATTACAGAGCAACACAAATGATTGGGAGTCTGAGAGACAAGACTTATGAGGAAAGCCTGAAAGAGGTAGGGTTATTTAGTCTGGAGAAAAGAAGATGTCAGGGGGGTTGGATAACAGTCTTCAAATACCTCAAGAGTAATTATAAAGAGGATGGAGATGGGCTTTTCTCGGTGGCCATAGGGGACAGAACCAGGAGCAGTGACCTCAAGCTCCAACTGGGGAAATTTAGGATGGAGATTAGGAAGAACTTCCTAAACGTGAGGGTGGTCATGCATTGGAACAACCTACCTGCCTAGTGAAATTGTAGAATTTCTATCCTTAGAAATTTTCAAGAGCAGGTTAGACAGACAATTGGAGGAGATGGTGTAGTCAGAGATGAAACTTCCTTGAGCAGGGGCTGGACTAGATGACCTCCTGAGGTCCCTTTCAGCCCTACTTTCCTATGATCTTTAAGTTTTGGGATCACACTTGCCTTCCTTAAAGTCAGAGTTTACCTATTGTCTGTGGTAGGAGGAGAAGCTGGCTCTGACATCCTTAAGTTTGGCCTTTCTCTGACAGATTTACTGTCCCTGATTTGGCTCTCTTTGGAGGGTGGTGGTGGGGGGAGTACTTTTTCTTGTTTCAATTCAGAATTATTCTGGGACCCAGTTTCTAATGATGATCCAGTTTCTAATGATGATTCTCTGATGCATATTTTCAGTAAACTAATGCATTTCACTATGTTTCTATACATTTTACAGTTAAGGACTTTAAATTGTTTTATATATTTTATATATTTAGAGCCTTACCTATCAGTTGTTATTGAGGCAAAACTATTTAATGGCATTAAGATCTGCAATCTCTTTCCCCTGCCATGTAGCAAGTCCTTTGAATTCTTTACAACAAACATCACAGTGATTTAGGCTAATTGATTATTGCTCATTACAAAAAGACCACACCTGGTTAGCTATAGTCACCTTATGTATGGAATATGATGCTGTAAGGGGAACTTTCTTCTGCACAAGACACTTTACTGTGCACTAGTCTAATCTGATGTGCAGTAAAGCATTACTGTCTATGCATGTGTGGGACTTACTGTGCAGTAAATTAGGCTAATGCGCTGTTTGCTAGTACCAAGAAATACAGGTACTAGATTAACCTTGCATTAGCTGTTGTGCAGAAGCACATGTGTAGATGCTGACCAGGAACAATTTGCTCCTGGTCAGCTTAGCCAGCAGGGTGGCACAGGGACTAGAGGTGTGAGAGCTGTCCATGGCTTTGGTGCGGAGCTTGGGATGGCAGCCCAGCTCAGTGGCACTGGCTTGGGGCAATGTGCCATGGCCGAGTAGCAGCAGCACCCTGAACTATCCCCTTGCTTTGCTTGTTGAGGGGATGGAGGAGCTCTCTGTTCCTGCAGCGCCAAGCCAGGAACAGAGAGCTTTCTTTTCCCCTCAGCCTTGTCGCTGCCCACACAGTGCATGCCCCAGTCGGATCCTGCTCCCCGTCCATGCCTTGGGGGGAGCTGGGAGCTGAGCAGCACTGGGACTCGGGGGAGCCACAGGGTGGGCGGTAAGTGGTAAGCAGCACTGAAACTGGGGGGTAAGCAGTGCCAGGACCAGGGTGCAGAGAGACTGTACTGATGCTGCTCAGCTCTTGGCTCCCCCAGCACGGGCAGGGAGGGGGAGCCAACTGGGGCATGTGCTGCATGGGCAGCGACAGGACTGAGGGGACAGGGAAGCTTTTTGTCACTGGCCCAGTACTGCAGGGACAGGCAACTCCCCCATCCCATCCCCATAGCAAGCAAAGTGAAGGGAGAGTTCAGGGCGCTGCTGCCACTTGGCTGCTGGGCATCACCCCAAGCCAGTGCTGCTGAGCCTGGCTGCAATTCTGAGCTCCATATGGTTGGGAGCTGTCCCTCACTCCTGGACAGCTGTCCCTCACTCCTGGACAGCTGTCCCTCACTCCTGGACAGCTGTCCCACACTCCCTGGAAACAAAACATTGTTCTTGACAATGTTGGTCCAAGAATCTTAATATTTGCACAATATTTTCTGGTCCTCACCAGACTCCTAATATCTTGAGGTGAACGAAGATTTAGGCAGAGTGAATATCACTGTCATGCTGTCTTTGGCATTTTCCATGGGCCTATCACCTTGGTATCTCGAAACCAAAAAAATACGACTACTCAGTATTACAACAGCAATTCATACACTTTAACAAATTAATCTAACTACAGTAATCTCTCTGTCAAGGCAGGCAAAAGATATTTACCACCCCATCTTCGCATGCAGGAAAGCTGAAGCATAGAGAGGTGGAGTGATGTGTCCAAAATTCACAAAGCCAGGATCAGAAGTGAGGTCCCTTCACTCCAAGTCAAGCACCATGATGCTATAGTGATGGGCATGGTATAAGAACTTGAATAGATCGCAAAATATCCCACATTCAGTGAGCATATTACACGGCACATATTAGTCCTGACAAAAATTATGTTCATCTGTCCACCTTCCTGCTACCAAATCCTAGCTGGGGGAAAAGTCTTCCATAAATCCCAATAGAAGACTGAGCTCATGAATGATGCAGTTACCATACTGTCACAAAGACAAAGCATTCATTCTGTGTTAAACATAGTAGGTTCTAACCATCACAAGACACTAACAATTCTGACTTCCTTAGAGGTAGCTTTGTCAATGTTTGTCAATGTTTTTGTCAATATTGGATGCAGATAATGGATGCTTTCCTTTTTGAATGACTAGCCCGAGACATCTTGGGTTGGATTTTCAGATGTCCTTAATACCTCCAGCTCCATTAGAAATCAAGAGGTCAGTAGCCTTCCAGAATGGCAGGGATGCTTGGCTCCCGTTCCTTCCCTTGATTAAAAATCAAGAGCTCAGTACTTCTGAAGTTTTCTCAAGCTGAACCAGTACAGATTGGCACAAAGAATCAGAAAGTCATTACTGGCTCCCTGATAGGACCCCTCCAGGGTCAATCTACTCTTAGGGCATGTCTACACATTGCCTATGGCAACCTTGTTACTGTGCTGTGCTTTAGTACTTTCAAAAGTACTAAAGCATAGTGCAGTAACTGCCTGTATTACGTTGTACACATGGTGCAAGATTATTTTTAGCAGCTACTTTGCTGTAGTGGCCCACTATAAAGGGGGGGCGTGCCACTATGGTGAAGTAGCTGTTAGTCATGTGTAGACACCCGTGGATGCTACATTGCCTTAGTGCATCACTACGGTGATGTAGCATCATGTGTAGACGCACCCTTAGTGTAGGAGTGAAGTCTAGGTCATTATACATGTCCATGCCACCAGTTATAACTTGGAAAAAACACACTAAAAAAAACCATGCTAGGAACTTGAACTCATAAATAAGGCACTATCATGATACCATCATACAGGGAATGTTATTGACTTGTGGAAAGTTTAATGCATTTAAATAGTCACAAGATAATTACATTGAAGTGTTGATCAGAATTAATGTTATGGTTTTTTCAGACCATATTTGGTGCCAGTCTCTGTTTCCTATTATGTACCAGTTTAAGAGAGCAGAACTTTGCCCTGAGGTTTGATAAACTAAAGGTTTTATTCCATTTAGTAGAGTCATATTATTACATGGTGCCCAAAGAACTGCTATGCTGTGAAGTACTTCACTGCTCATTATCTTACCCACATTGTAGAGAGAAAGAGCCTCTGAAATTAGATTCTGGAGAGCAATTTAAAATCACGCAATGAAATCATTCAGGCCAACACTTGAAAGGTTTTAGTTCTAGGAGGGAGTGAGGTACTTATGACAACTTTGGTGTTTGTAATTTCATTACTGAATAATTAAATAACGAAACTTGGCCCATTCCACTGTTTTACACTACATCTGTTTTGGCTTTACAGAACATGAAATAAATGAAGCCTTGTTCTCTAAGGCCTGGAAGGGTTAGTTGAAGCAGCCTGCACTATGGTGTTGTAATTAGGAATGAATTCCCTACATTTTTAAGGACCTGTGAGGGTATGCCTTTCACTTGCGGTCCAACCTTCTCCTCTTGCACCACTGTGGCACCAGAAACCTGGGGAGTCATGTGCTGTAAGTTAGCCTGCTGGTTATGCATGTAACGAAGCCCAGGAGATGGCATGCTTTCTTGAATCACAACTAATCTGGAGAGAGCACAATGCCCCCTCTCTGCAGGGATGTAGGGAATGCTGCAATCCAGTCCACAACAGTGGGTCTTCCACAGAACACAACTGTGAGCTAAATATGCTCACCTTACCTGAACAGTCCTAATAACTCCTCTGTTGAAGAGGGCATTGGCTGAAATCAACAGGGCTCTGTGCAGATGCAAGGGTCTGATCTTGGAGACCTGACTGCAGCAACTGTACCAAAGTGAGTAGGTTTTGGCCCTGAGAAAAGAGTATCTCTACTGAGAGAATGGAAACTTATGAGGCATAAAGGACCTTGGGTACTGCCTTTTGATTCCATGTTGATACAGCTCTCAGCAGGATGGGAAGCCCCAGTCCATGCCCTGTAGGTGCTACCATAGAAATACAAGAATTTTTTATATGAATTATAATAAAAACAAGCAGGAAGTGGCCCAGCATGAATGACATTCAGGACAGTTTAGCATCCCTTCAGCCCAGACTTTGGGCCTCCAGCTCTGCAAACACCTTAACTTAACCCTCCTTGGCTTGCCTTGTTCCTTCCTGCCACACCCTTTGATGATTTAAATAGGTGTATCTATTTTTTAGCTGCCCTTCACTGAAAAGGAATGCAGCATGGCTGCAATTTTTGGTGTGGTGTAATTACTGTGCGTGTCTCCCCTCATTATATCTGACATTACTGTGTTCATTTGCCTGTTTATAGACTGATATGTATTGTCTTTGAGTTTTTTTTCTGAAAGTGCTGGGAAGATGTGAGGTGTTTGTTGGTTTCATGGAAGCTCGCTTTGGTTTCAGGGTGGAAAGGAATGAGGGCTCTTGCTTAGTAACAACTGGGGAAACCTGAGCTACAGGTAAAATAAAGGAAAAAGTCAGGCAATAAGTTTGACTGAACAAATCATGGTTGGAGTCAAGCTCTTTTTATTAGGTTATAAATGTGAAATAGCTTGAAAGAATGATTGCATGGTAAAGCTCTCACAGTATCATTATGCCTCTGTCAGGATCCCTCACACTTCATCCCCAGGTGTGTAACTCAGGGGAAACCTGTCATAGCAAATAACTGGGGTTAGAACTTTGCACAAGGGAAGGATCTGAGAGACCAAAATTTAGTTGTGTATTGTTAAGTAATGTGCTGGTTTGCAAGGTGGAGAAGATAAGGGAAACATACTTTCTTCTTCTCTTGTGTCCTTGTGCTGGTAACAGCTCCAGGCAACAAGGAATTAGTGCTGTGGCAGTGCCACACTCCCCCAGAAAGAAAGGGCTTTGGTGAGGCCATTGTCTTGCCATCCAATAGTGCAGAACACCATGCTGATACGAAGTTTTCCTAGTGTCTCTGGACAGGGGTGAATCCAGGGGTGGGGTGGGAAGGTGGGGGTGCAGCGCTGCAGCTGAATCCCACTTTGATTCCTACTCTACCCCGAGTTTAAACTGAACAGCCTGGCAGTGACAGCAGGGAAAGAGTCAAGTGACTTCATGGCTCATTGTAATCTACCCGATTCCTTCTAAACTGTTAATTCCACAGGTTTTAAGACCCTCTCTCCTTTTTAATGGTCTTGATGTTCCACTAATCAAAATAGTATTTCTTCTGCAATTCTGTTAGCTGCTCCTGGCAATGTAGCTCCTGTTTCACAGCCCTCCAGACCATTTTTAACTCTAACTTAAAACATTAATTCAGGTATGGAAATAACTGTCAGTGAAGCACTGGAGGCACTGTTCAGATGCTCAAGAAGGCTAGATTTTGTCTTATGAATCTGAAAAAGATGTATGTTTAATTCTAATAACTACAGAACTAACTACAGGATTAATGAATCAATATCTTTGGAGTTTTTTTGCCTAATTTGTTGTATTTGTATATATATCTGATATAGAAAATTAATGCACAGCCTAATAGAGTTGTTTTTACTTCAATCTTAAACTGAATAATATAGCCCTTGGGTTTTTAGGAAAAAATATAGCCCTTGGGTTTTTAGGAAAGCTTCTAGTTTCCTTCTCATTGGAGAAAAATGTATTGTGTTATATGATACCCCACACCATCTGCAACTCCCTTTTCAGAATCTTACATCTGCCCATGTCTGTGGGTCCTGACTCTTTCATGATATATGGCGGATAGTGCAAGGTCCTGTTAAGCCAGGATGCTGAAGGTCCTCACACTCCCTGTAGGACACAGCATACTGGAAGTCCACAAGCACCTGTGAAAATGCCGCTCCAATACTGTCAGTGCTGCAAATGCCTGTGCTCTTGCACAGTATTTATTGAGAAGGATGTTCCCACATATCACACGTTTAGATATCATGGGAACTTCTCCCAGGATATGTGCATCTGTCCATACACACCCCCAAACAGCAGAACAATTTTGGAAGAAGGACAGCGACTGTCTGTAAGAAGAGAGTGGGAGATGCTCTGGCTTTAATAGCTTTTTCATATACTAGGCTGGACAAGGGAGTACATGGATACAAAATAGTCCACAGGTAAGAGATTTATTTATAATGAGCTACTTGTTCAGTATTAGTTGGCAATGTATTTGCTATGTTAGTGAAAACTTTTTGCTTCGATTACAAAAAGCCAGAAGTAGTAGCAGGGTTTCCAGTATGTTGTGAGCAGCATAGATTATAAATGAGCTTTCTGATCTTCTGTTTTCATTAATTTATAGGTTTCAAAGCCAAAAGGGACCACTGGACTCTCCAATATAGCCTGCTGTATAACATGGGCCAGGGAATTTCATCCAGTTACTTCTGTATTGAGCCCCATAACTTAGGTTTGATAATAGTATTTCTTTCCTAAAGGCATCCAGTGTCGATCTGAAGATTTCAACAGCAGAACAATTCACTGTGAACTGGTATGATGGACCTGAGTGAAATTTTTGTCTTCAGTAGTGCTCATTCACATCTGTTTCTGAGCCTGGAGTCAGTAGAGGGGTGGTGGACTCTCTGGGGAACTGCATCCTGCTGTAATGTTTCTGTTTTCCACCAGACCTGAATAACAGCAACATTCTGATATAGAAGGATGGCCCATTTATCATGTTACCCATTCCTTTGTAACTTTTGTGTTCTAGCGGTACCTCTGAGGTGCATACTGACATGATGAATCCTCATGTTCAAGGTGTACAACTAAGTGCTATTAAGTATGAAACATAAAATGATAGAGTCAGAATTGGAAGGGACCTCAAAGGTTACTTAACCAACCCCCCAGCGCAAATACAGGATGTGCTAGTCTGCTTCAAAACTTTTACCAGAGGAGGTTCCATAGCTTCTCTATGTTGCTTATATTACTGTATTTAGGAAGTTCTTCCTGAGATTTAATCTGAATCTGCTCTTCTGTCATGTAAACCCATTGCCTTGTGGCCTGCCCTCTCTGGCAAGGCAGAACAATATCTCTCCAACATTTGGCAGCTTTTCAAATATTTGAAGACTGCTATCTAATATTTGAAGCCATGCAAATATTTGAAGACCGCCACCCTTAATCTCCTTTTCTCCTGACTAACCATATCTAGGTCTCTCCATCGTTCCTTACACAGCTTGCCTTCTAAAACCTTTGTCATCGTTGTTGCTTATCTCTGGATGCTTCAGGGTCTCTATCTCCTTCTTAAACTGTGGTGCTTAGAACTTGACACAATACTCTGGCTGAGGCCCAACTAGCACCAAGTAGAGTGGTATTATTACCTCCCATGCTTTGCATATAATACTTTTGCTTTGCTATTTTTTTTGTAACAGCATCACATGACCAACTCATGTTGATCTTGTGATTCACCATAACCCCAGCTCTTTTGTGGGTATGCTACTGCTTAGCTAGTTATCCCCAATTTTGTACATTTGGATTTGACTTTCTTTCTCTTGTGTGTCACACCTTACACTTGCCTTTGTTGAATTTCATCTAGTAATTGATAGCCCAGTTCTCCATTTTGGCAAGATTCCTTTGAACTTTAAATCTGTTCTCCAAAGTGTTGGCAACCTCCCACCCAGTTTTGTATCAATCTGTACCAAAGTCATTAATAAAAATGTTAAACATCACTGGGCCCAGAACAAATCCCTGTGGAATTCCACTTTGAGACTTCCTGCCTTTATAACACTGATTCATTCACAGTTACTCTTTGCTTATGGTTATTCAACCATCAACATGTCTACTTCACAGTAATTTTATCAAGCCCACATTTCTACAATTACTCATAAGGATTTGTTCTGGATCTTGATTCACATATTCACACTCTCTTTTCGTGTGATACTGTACCAAAAGACAAAAGTCTGTATGTTATGACCACTGCATTCCCCTCTGCATCTGTCAAGATGTTGGATGGTCATTCATTCATGCATTCCCCTCACCCACTTAACTAGTTATTCTGTCAAAGAACAAAATCAAGTTGGTTGGGTATGGTTTATCCATAATAAATTCATATAGGCTCCTAGTGATCATTCCTTTGTCTTTCAGGTCTTCACAGATGGACTGTGTTACAATTTGCTCTTGGAAGTTGGGCTGACTGGTTTATAAATGCTTTGTCTTCTTTGTGGCCCTTTTTAAAAATGAGCACTAGGTTAGCCTTTCTTCAGTCCTCTGGGACTTCACCTGCCATCCATCACTTTGTAAATATTATTGCCAGTAGCTCTGGGATTTTTACAGCCAGTTTCTGCAGGATCCTGGGATAAATGTCACCAGTGCTTGCTAATTTAAATAGATTCAAATTTATCAAAAGTTCTTTATTTTTTATGATTTGAAGCCCTTTCCCTTCTTTGTTTATATTTATTTTGTTAGTTGTCTGATTGGAGGGGGGAGGATGCTTTGTTTTCTTTTTTAGAAGTAGTCAGGTGCCAGCTCTGCTTTTTTTGGATCTTCCATTAATAGCATACCCACACCATTGAACATTGGATTTACAGTTTCACTAGTCTTTCTTTTCTGTCTGACCTTCCTTGCCAGTTGCATCTCATTTTTCATCTTTGCTTTCCTGATTTTGTCCTTATATATTTTTGCTGTATCCCTTGGTATACTTCCTTAGTGACTCACCCTGGGCCTTTTTCTCCTTCCACCTATTAGGATAAAACTGGTTAAAACAATCCCTTAGGAACTGCCATTCCTGATCTGGCCCAGGGTCCATGTGACAGGGACAAGCTATTTCAGAGGAAGTCTTATGCAATAATGTAGTTAATATTTCATACAATAACAGCATGGAAGTGAGCATTCTGGAGGAAGGACTGCATTTGGCTTTGAGAGAAGAGTGGAAGTGCTGTATTTTTCTCTAGAGATCTGGTTGTTATAGTCCAGGATATAGTCTGTGTTCATCAGATTTTGTGTGTCAATGCTAAAGTGGATTAGGGTGGTAACTGCTCCACATGTCACATACCATTTGCTATGTTCATAGATAACACACTCCCACTCTCTCCTGCATGGTATACATGACAGAGTGTCAGTACAAAGAGGACAGGAAGGGCATGGCTGTGTATTTTCACATGCTACTTTTATTCCTTTTTCACAGATGGATGAAAGAACCCTGGATCTACCCAGCCACAGCCTTTTGGTTTATTTTTCCTTTTTGGTTGACATTTTACTGAGCATTTTATTATTTTAGATAAAAATCATCTTTAATTTCACACTGTGAGATTGTTCTTATTGCTCACTGAAAGGTTTTGCTCTGGATCTTGATTCACATATTCATACTCTCTTTATGTGCATGATGGAAATCAGTCCTCTGGACCTCTCACTAACTGGGACCAAACAAATTCCTGTTTCAAAAAAATGGGTCTGGTGGGTAAATCATTTATTGTCACACATGTCTGCCATTGATCCCTAGTTAGGATGTCCTTTTGTGTTATAGAATATTTATTTTATTCTGCATCTTGTGTAGTAAATGGAAGACAGCATCTTGAACTACAGATATATCCATACAGCAAATCAGAAAAGGGATGAGCTGCTGATTGAATAGTAATCATGAGCAAGGGATTTTATATCTTCAAAGCTTTCCCACACCAACCTTCATTACTTTAAATACATGAAGCAGGTAGATTTAACAGTCACAAAGGTGTGATAGGAACTCAGAGATCCAGAGATGATGAAATAAGTAACTGTGGCTTCAAGGATGGTTTACCACAGTAAGTTTTATTTGGAGCTTCCTTTAAAGAGTACTGTGTTATCACAATTTCATCACCATTATCATCATATTTGATGCTTTTTTAAAGCTTCATTTCTGGTGTCATGCCATTTTATAAGACACATTTTTTTTTCCAAATTTTCTTCCAATTTTTTTCCCAAATTTTCTTCCAAAGAAGGGAATTTTTGCTTCTGTGGATGTAGAGAAAACTCTGAAAATATAATTCTCTAGTGGCTCAAAAAAGGAAAGCAAGTAAAAAGAATGCAATATTTATAGGGTTTTTTTTAAATATAATATTTCAAGCTTATGAATCTTATGAATTCCCATGGCCTGACCCATGTTTCTGAAAGCCTGGTTTTGGCAATACAGTATTATAGCTATTATGAAACATGGAAGATTCATGGCTAAAGGGCTTTTGAGAGAGGTAGTTAGAAGTGTTAGTCTGAAGCCAGTCAGAAGGCAGGGTAGATATGCACCTTTATAGATTAACTAAGTAAATATATATTTATTGATTTAGTTAATCTATAAAGGTGCATATCTACCCTGCCTTCTGACTGAATTCAGACTAAGGGACCATATATTAACTATAAATATATATATTAAAAGGATAGAGTCAGAGTTGGAAGGTTAAGAGTTGGGAGTTAATACATAATACATATGCAGGATAGATATGCACCTTTATAGATTATATATATATATATATATATATAGTTAATCTATAAAGGTGCATATCTATCCTGCATATATATCTATATATAGAGAGAGACATATATACACATATATATATATATATATATAGAGAGAGAGAGAGAAGTGTGTGTGTGTGTGTGTGTGTGTGTGTATATGCACAAGATTTCATGAACCCAAGTTCACCACCAAATGCTGTGGGCTTTTGTACATAAGTATCGGTGATGCCTACATGTTGGACTCTTCATTGGCTGCCTTTTGTCCCCTGAGTGCACTAAAAGGTCTTACTACTGAGTGGATTCATATTAAATTACTACAGGGTCACTCGACTTGAAAGAGACTTCCTAGAAATCTGAGGAAACAGGGCTGCAAGAGGCCTTGAGAGATCCTTGAATCCAAGGGCTGACAACCTATGGCCACTGACAGGATCCAGCTCACCAAGTGATTTGATCTAGACCAGGTTTTCCCAAAGTTTTTATGCTGCAGCCTGGCAAACTGTGGTCTGGAAGTGGTTGTGGCCTGACAAACCATGGCCCAGCAGCCACAGCTGAACACGGCCAGAATTTCTGGCCAGAAGACAGGTAAGGATACCCCCACCCCCCGGGGGGAGGGGTGGGCCAAACCCTGCACTGCTACAGACCCTGTAGAAGGAGCTGTGGCCTCTTTCCCCGGCTCTGGGGGGCCACAGTTTCCTAGTCCGTGGCCACTCCTGGTTCGGCAGCTGACCTGCATTGGGCTGCAGCCTGGAGATTGAGAACCCCTGATCTAGCCCATGAAGCCAGATTTCAGCAATGATTTGACAGTGGTTCAGCACTGAAGTGGAAGCAGGACTGTGGTGAGGGGCAGAATGGCAGGGTTGGGGGTGGGGGATCACAATGGCAGCTGGGTCAGAAGCAGAACCCTGTCCTTGGACTGGGCTCTGTTAAAGCAGCCTAATGCTCATAAATGGTTGCTGCGCCCTGATCTAGTCCATCCTCCTATTTCAAGGCAGGATCAACTATCCTAAGCCTTTCCTGACAGATGGTTCTCTGACATCTTTTCTCTTCCCATTCATTTGTGTTTCCCTTTCTAAAAACTATAAATGAATGAACTGAAGCTACTGAGAGTCTCAAAAGCATTGGAGCGGTTGCTTCATTGAAGACCCACGCGTGCAATGTGTTCTCGTCAAAACAAATACCAGTGTGCATTTGAGGCATTTTGATGTGGAGCATAATTGTGAGGTCTGGTTCTGCACATGAATGAGAGCTGGTTTGGAACTTTTTGACAAAACAGTTTTTCTTAAAAAAAGAAAAAAATATAATTCTTGAACCTAGAAACTTTTCATGGATAGAGGTCAGTTATGATTAATTTATTCTTTATTCGTTTTGAATTTTAGAAAATATTGACATGGCTGACAAGCTATGTTTTGATATGTCCTAAATGAAAAAAACATATCTTAGTTCAAAATGATTTTTTTGTTTCAAAATGTAATTAATTTAAAGTAAAAACCAAGAGAACAAAAGGCAAAATTAAAATGAAGCATCCAAGATATCAGAATGTTGTTCATAAACATTTCAAGATATCTACTTTTTATCCTGATTTTCAAAATCTCAAATATAATCTTGGGATAAGAAAACTGTTTATAGGATGGTATGAACTGTAAGATTATATCTGTCCCAGTTTATAAAGATTCTTCAGTGTCCTCATATTAGTTTCTCCTCACTTTTGAGACCACTAAGAGGTTTCAGCGGAAAAAATCCCACCTCCACACAGTCTGAAGGCTGCTGGTTCAGAGTTCTCAGACCCTTCTCTCTTGGCCAAAGAGTCAGCTGAGCCTATGATTCATTCTCCTATGTCCCTGTGGTGCTTTTTGGAATAAGGGCTGACTCTAGTGATTTCTTTACTTCCAGGAAAATAATTGTGCTGCCCCTCCACACGGTTTATTGCTCTGACCAGACAGATCAGAGATTAAGGGAGCTGCTGCTACCTTAAAAGCTCTAAAAATGCTGCCCCTTCAATTCTGCCCTTCCAGGCAATTGTCTGGTTTGCCTAAAGCAAGGGCTGGCCCTGTTTGGCACCCTCCACTAAAACTAGACCTCCTCAGTAGTACAGGCCACTACTACTGTAAACCACCTCTCTTGTCAATGCAGTCTGGTACCACCTCAAAGACAACCACTGGCTTCTTCTTTCGTATGACAAAAACGGTGTCCATATCTTTATCTTTGTGCGTTTTGGTGTTTTTGTTGATTCAGGAGTTCTTGGCTGTCAAAGACGTTACCAGGAATTACTACATGGAAGTGACTGTCATCGATCCCCACCACTGGCTTAAAGTGATCTGAAATAGGATTATAGAAATAACACCCTGTTGTTCTACTTTGATTTGTTCTGGAGTTTCTGAGCCATTTATAAGTTAATAGATCCCCCCTGCACTTTCCACATGGTATCTGAGGCCTCCTGTCTTGCCCATTGAAGTAGTAAAGGTTCTTTAGGTCAAATTCTGCCCTGGGTGGTGTATGCACAACTCCATCCTATCAGTTGGCCTTGCCTTGCACAGATGTAGCTGGCTGGCCCTGAAAATGCTGTTGCTGTCATAGGAATGCGGTTCCACAAGGACTTTGGCATCCAGGTCTCTCTCTGTCAGCTGTGTAGGCACTGGCAAGCTAGCAGGAACAAAGCAGCAGCAACAGCTGGTATCTCTGAGTACACTCAGGAAACTAATGTATTGGGTAAGAAAGTGCCAGGTTTATGCAACTGCCTGAGAATTTCCCTACACAGGGACCTCTCCAGGGACTGGGTAAGCCAAGTGCTCCCATTGTGTGCTCCAAGGACATTCAGCACTTTTTTGGGTGTGTTTTTTTTACCAACTTTAGTGATCTTTAGATCAGCCCCCTGAAGCAGTTAGAGCAGCACTAGGAATCTGGGCCCACAGCTTCTAACCAGTTGTGATGGCTGTGTAAGGCAGTTTTTGCTGTATTCCAACACCGGCTTTTGTACTGAATTCTATCATGTTCCCTCAGCAGTGTATTGTTCCAGCAGCCTTATCTTGTTTTTCTGTTTGCATCATGCAAGGTACCTGCCACAAGCAGCCCTCTACTCTGACAGGTACCCTGCTGTGCTCAGTACAAGAAATCTAAATAATTCATTTTAGAAGTAAGTTTAGTTAGATGATATAAAAATGTAAAGAAAAGGGGCGTACTTTACACTGCAATAAAGTGAGGCTTCAGGGCAGTATGCAGTATTGTTGGCATCTAAATAAATAGAAGTCAGGGTAAATTTGTACCTAATAGACTACTCAAAGTGTATGTGTGTATATATATATATATATATAAATATATATTTACACACACCCAGTTATGTGTGTGCACACATATGTATATATAGAACAAGCTTTCCTGGGCTAAAGCTCACTTCATCAGTTGCTGTAAAAAGATGTGCACAACTATATTTAACTGCAGACAGTTCCAGCAGTGCCCTCTCCCTGGGGCCAAACCATGCAGCCTCCATGGTTACAGTTCAGAAAAGAGATGGAAAAAATGATCAACACAAGACAGGGCTAGCAGAAAGGCCTCACGAAGAATCAAACCAAGGAGAGAAGACAGAAAGAAGTTGAACAGGTAGACATGATCAAATAATAAAGGAAAAATATATGCTCAACTTGTGTGAATGGGCATGACTCCTTTTGAATTTAGTTTACACCAGCTGAGGATCTGGTTTTGTACTTGAACTGACTTTAATGGAGTTACTCTTAATTTACAGCAACGCGAGGATAAGCAGACCTATAATTTCTTTTTGCATCCTATTCTATAAAGGGCAAGAAGGTTTATTTTGGCTTGAATGTCTCATGTACTTAAGGCCTAATACAAAGCCTAAAGGTTCCCCATGGTACTTTGGGTCACATCCTTTATTAAGCTTCATCTTCATAGATTATTTAATGTGTGTAGCATAGAAAGCTCACATCCACTGTAAGGTTTATAAATTAATTGCTGTTGCCTGCATGGTCAGTGCATATTAAGAATAAAATGTGTGTGTTGGAAGCAGGAACAAGAGTTTAAAAAAAAACAAATCAACCCACCGCAGGTGTTGTGAGGCAGAAGAGAATTGCCTGCTCATGTGTATTGACATTACAATACAAAAAATCATACAGTTTGGTAACTCTTCTTGTTGCTATTTTTCTCACCCCACACCCTCTCCCTCACTTTTATGTGGGTGTGTGAAAATGTCGAGCAAGAAACAGAAGAGGACAGAAAAAAAGCAGGGGCTAGTGTTGCTGGTACATGTTCATAGAAATAAGAAGTAGGGCTGGAAAGAACCTCAGGAGATTATTCTGTCTTCACGCCTCAGCACTTGAAAGACAACTGTATTCTACTGGCAGGTAAGAGATCCCTGGATATATGGGTTGTAAAATGTCTCAGGAATCCTAAGGAGAGTCCTTTAGGATGAAAGAATTGCTAGAATGCTTAGGATTTTTCTATTACACATATTGGTTAATTTGGGCATTAGCAATTGTTTAGATTTCAGGTTCACCTCTCTCCCCCAAAACAGAAAAGGAGTCAGGATGTGGATGTCTGTTTTCAAAGTTTTACTTTCAGTAGTGAAGGAAGTTCTGAGCAGTACAACCCCAAAGCCATGTATTCCTCAAAGAAGAGTGAAGCTTCTGCACCTGGTACAGCATGTTTAAACTCTATTGCCTACAGCACCAGCATGCTCAACATCACAGACAGTGCAGTAGTAGAGTGTGATGTCAGTTGTTCGGTGCTGGGAATGTGTTTGTCAATACACGTTCCCTCAAGAGCTGTGCCACGAGAGTGGTATTTAACGTTCATGAGAATCATTTGAAATGTATTGCAGCATAGCTTTTCCATTAATGCTAAACTGCATCACCTGCCTGTCTTGCTTTTCTCCTCAAACAAGTGTAGCAACAGCAGTACAGCAGGGGCATATTTGATTATTAGCTCTGAATTGTCTCTTATCTTGTGGTACATCCACCCTTAATAGAGCATTCTGTCTTGCCAGGAGTTAAAAAATACTTCTAGATTTGAAAGTATTTGCCTTGTGGATATCACACAAGCATTTTGTGGTTCTTTCATTCTGGCTGTCTGGAGTGTAGTCCAATGGTCAGAGCAGGGAACTGAGAGTCAAAGCCCCAGTGTTGTATTCCCTTGTGTCATGCTTTCATTCACTATGACTTTGTGCAGAGCTCAAGCTTGCTGAAACTCAGTTTAACTATGGGACCAGTGTTATGTACTTTGTTCATGGGAGGTGGTATGAGAATTTAATAATTAATGTTTATGAAGTTTTTCCAGATCGTCAGGTGGAAGGTGCTATAGGAGTGTAAATCAATCATACTTGCAAATGCAGCAGACTATTTACTGTATATGTTACTATGATGGCATCTGGCAACAGACATGAGCAATACATTTATCACTCCAGTTAATCATGCATGCAGTAAGTGAGCTGAAAATATATATTTTTTAATATTAAGATGTATTATGTCCTTCATGGGACACAACTTACGAGGATAATAATGTATTATTGTTATTATTGCATATATTTATATTTGGGCAAGGCCTAGGGCCACTGTCATTTATAGGAGAATCTTAAGGTGGGTAAATGTTGTTATTCTAGTTCTATAGATGGGAAGAGCGAGTCCCAGAGAAGTTAAGAGATATGCTGAAGTTTAAACTGTAAGCCAGTAGCAGCGTATAAAAATCAAGCCCCTAGACGTTCTTTCTCTAAACACCGATAAATCCGATGATTTCAAAATATCTGTTTACTGGTAATTATTATGACTGCATCAAAATCAACTTGGAGGCAGAAGTTTTGTTGAACAAAATCATTTCCCCTCACACACACAGAATGCTAGTGGAGCTTTTGATCTGTTTCTGTTTAGCTGCAGAAGAGACATCTCTTGGTTATGTTATTGCATTCATAGAGGAAGAAAACTACTTATTGGGCATCCATTCAGAAGACTGATTATTGAAAATCACAAATCCTTTTGTAGATCTTCCTCTCAGGTGGGACTCATGTCTGCTGCCAATCTGTTCCTCAGACCAATAACAGCCTATAGGTAAACGTAGAGCATGTGGTGGTGTGCAAGAAATATCCTTGAAGTTATCAATGGAGTAACATCTCCAGTTCTTCTAAGTGCATAGTTCTGCTGTTTGGGCCACCCACTGTCTGAGCAGTCATTTTTATAAGAGCACCTCTGTTAACTTACAAAGGTCCAGTTGCATGGCTGCCTTCTTCATTTCCCATTGTATCCTTGAAAAGTAGCACAGAGTGCAGGGAAAGGGCTTCTCCATTTTCTTCTAGAAAGGAAAGAGGATCCAGAGAAGTCTTAACACTCAGAAGCGAAGTGCAAAGTTGCACTCTTCTTACTGCACAGAGCTCAGACCAGGACCAGTTCCAATGTGTTCATGTCTGAAGTAGACAACTGCCATAGATGGAGAACCAGTTTCATTCATTCTCTCACTGTTGAGTGAATAAAGCAAGTTCTCTACCTCTTCCCTTCTCTGGGTCCTGCCTATTTCTCCATGTTACTCTCCCTCCCTAATTTCTCCATCTCTTTCCTTACAGTTAGGAAATCACCTTCTCATGATGATAAATCTTATCCTGCAGTTTGGGGTCTTGAGATAAGTTCCCAAACTGCACAGGCCTTCTCCCTTAAGCTCTTCCCTGAGTACATCATCATTATGAGTGATGCCCTGAGCAGCTGCTGGTGCCTAAAGCCAGCCCTGCCTGAGAATGAAGTTCTGGTCTCTTGTTGCAGTGGCCATTTTTAACTACTGGATTTTAAATACTATGTGTGTAAGCTAGTGCACCTTGTAAACAGAACACCAATAGAAAGGAAAGGATGTTTACTGAGCAAATAATTGGCCAACACTCCATTCACCCTCCAAAACTAAGATATCTTCCCAATATCAGCTTGCTAATCCCTAAATAGCAACTTTGGACCATTTACTGTTGACTTGAGTAGAACTAGCATCTTGTTGCTTATTTAGGCTGCTCCTGTAGCTTTGACTCCCTTGATGAAAAACTGTTCTTTAGGCTCTCCATCAGTTACATCCCAATGCAGAAGGAGGGAGGGAGTGAAACTACCAAGATTAAGTACAAAAGGAATGTGCTAGTTAAACAGTCAAGCCTGTGGACATAATTCAATGATACACTAGTAATCATAGATACACTAACATAGCCATTACACTGCAATATGCATTTTTGTCCTGCTACAGTGGTTATTCTATATTGATCTACTCCACGTTGCACCGGAGGATATCAACAAATGGTGCATTCATGGACAGCTTTGTTTATGCAGAAATCAAAGGCCTTCTCCATCAGGCTGTCTACAGCACAAAAGCATTAAGGCCACCACAGTATTTAGTTCTCTGAATCCTTGTCCTCCTTGCCAAGGCTACACAAAAGGCTAAGCTAGGTAAATCCTGAAAACTTTGTGTGTCATCGTAATGGCATTTGGAGGGGAAGGTGATTTTACTAATGTTTCTTACCAGCAAAAGCCTTCATATAGACGTAAATATGCTGGCATAAAAAGGTGTTTTTTTTTATAGTGGCTCTCTTTTTCTAGTCTAAGTGGTATTGACATCAGGAGGGTTTGCCAGAATAGTGAACTGGTAGTCTAGGCCCAAGAATAAACACTTCCTTATTGTTTTATTTTGGAGTCCGCAAGGCCCCCCACTTCAGTTTGTCTCGGCCATCACTGGTGCAAAGCAGAAGGTCTCTCCTGAGTGCCAGCTTGATGACCTTTCTACCAGAGTGCTCTGCCAGGAAGCTCAGTCCACACTTTCAGTTCAAGCTGTGCAAATTTAGTATTTGTTAGCTGCCAGTGGGCTGCTCAGAGTTGTATGAGATGCAGAAGGCTCATGCCCTGAAGATGTTTCACTATGACTAGACCAAGCTGCCCCCCCCCACACACACTAACAGTAGGTTATTGGTAGGCACTGTACATGCACACTGTCAGAGAGCAGCTCAGCCCTGAAAGAACTTGCAGCCTAGATAGACAAGAAAGGGTGGGGGTAGGAAATAGCATTATCCTAGTTTTACAGTTGTGAAATTGCTGGACAAAGATATTAATTATTTGCACAAGGTGGCACAGCAGATGTCTGTAGCAAATCCAATAATATAACTTGTGTCTTCTGAATCCCTGCCCAGTGCTTTCGGCATAGTACCATCCTTCCTCAAAATTATACTTGTAGCTCATGTATAATGTAGGCTTATATAACTTAGCCAGATTTCTTTTAGTAATCACTTATTAAGAAAGCCTACACAGGACTTTCAGTTGTTGCAGTTTAGCAAACAAGCACACTACTTTCCCCACAATGACAAACCAGTCCACTTATCAGTTTGACTTTGTCTCATGTTTCATTAGGCTGCAGCCAAGGTCAGCGAGCAAGTGTTGGAACTTCCCTGTAACTACGCAGCCCTTTCATTTCCATTCCCTCTGGATTTTTGTATTCAGATCTCAAAAGTTTTCTCTGGCAAGCAGAACATTCTCTCATTGTCAGTTAGAAAAATCATGATTGCAATTCTGTAGTATTTGCACATTTCCTTCCTGACAGTGAATGATCACAACTGTACTTTTCAAATTAAAATGCATTTGATTAACACCCAAACTAACCAGTGCACATTTCCTTCCCCTTCTCTCACCAAGCTTGTTTAAGTTAAAGCAATAGATGCTGACCCATTTGAGAGAATCTCTCTGATCTTCAAAGGATCATCCCAGGTGTGGCTGAGTAAACACCTTTTGTAAGGGTGAAGTTCATTAGAATGTTAATAACCCCCTTACCTGCATGTTTATGGGCCAATTATGTCAACTAGAATTATTATAGACCCAACATGAATATAACAAATACAATGATAAGCCCAAATTTTAGGGACATGTGGTCAATAGGAGATACCTGCATGTTTGTGCTCCTCATTGAAAATTTGATCCTAAAACTGGATGATCATGTTTCCTGCCACAACTTGGTTCACATTTAAACTGTCAGGCTAATTAAGACCAAATGCTACAAATGGCCTTTTAGTTATATTCTTTGACAAAACCCCCAAATCAGAGTTGGGTTTGTAGATTGTTAGCCATTAATTCTAGAGCATCGGCGGAATTCTCTCATTCAAAGCAAAAAACAAACAAGAACCACCCCCAAAAAACAAAAACCCAAGTATTTGAAATGGAAGACATTCAGAGTAAAAGCTCCACAAATCACCTTATTTCTGTCCTGCCTCCTTTCCTCATCCCCTAGAGGCCATATGTTTATATCTGAATTCCATGTCTTCAGGAATGTTTTCAATCACTGAGTTCATATGAAGAGCATAACTCCTGCAGCCATGCCAGCTTCTTTTTTTTACTCCAAAGCAAAAGGATCTGTCCCACTCTGGGGTGCCAGAAAGGGTATGCCATGGTCTTCAGCCTAACTTAAAATGCTGTAGAATCAGCGAATGCAAATAAGTGATTTGTGTCTGAAGAGTTAGGGTTTCAGAGAACATGGAACATGCATTGGGCCTTCTGTTCCATTTAAGAAGAGCAGATTGGATGAATAGGCTTAGAAGCAGCGAATCCTAAAGAATAGGGTTGAAAGGGCTGCACGAGGTCATCTAGTCTAGCCCCCTGCTCAAGGCAGGATCATCCCTGACTAAAAAGCATCCTGTCTAAACCTTTCCAGCCAAATGTTTGCATAACCTGCTCTCTGAATCTTCCAGTGATGAAGATTTCACAAGCTCTATAGCAACCTATTCCAGTGCTTAACCACCCTTAGACTTAGAAAATACTCCTTCATATCCAACCTAAATTCCCCTTGTCACTTAGGCTTGCCAGGGATGGATCACTTTTGGACTGCAGACAGAGAACAAAATGGGATACATTGTGCTTTCTTGACTACAGAGTAGGGTTGGGTCTCTGCCTTGAAACTGAGTTGTCTGGTATATTACAGGTAAGTGAATTAGAGAATGGTCTGTCACGGCAGGATGTATGTACACTGAAAAGCATTGTCCCATTTTGCAAAGTGCTTAAGAACAGACATTTTTATCAAAGCGTCTAAGTCCCTGCCTACATTTCAATGGCACGTAATGACATGCTCCAGTGTTTTGCTGAGCTAGACCCTTATATATGACTAAGAGGGTGGGTACCCATGTAGAGAATTTCTGGTCTAATAATTTAAGCTGATTGTGATCATAGGATCAAAGCAACGGGTTCTGTAGAAGCTTAGCAACAAATTTTAAAAGTTTCTTTATAGAACTGCAGCTTCTAAAGGGGCTCTTCTAATTAAGTAAATTTTAGCTTGCCATTTTAGCTTGCCACTATTGTTGTTAATATCTTTTTCATGATTTTTTATCTTCAAACTTCCCTATGTGTATTTAATTTAATACATATAGGCTATATGGAATTGAAAAAAGTTAGGTGAAGTGGGTAGAGATTTTAACTTGAGATACCTGAATAATTTAGTAATAATTTAGTAATTTAGGAAAACAAATAATATAATATAAAGAAATATAATCCACAGACTTCAGCTTTTATTTATGCTCACAGAATATCATTTCCTTGGAATTATTTGTTGCTTGAATTTGCACACACACACACATGCACTTATTACATTTTCCCTGTACAAATCTTGTAAATGTCTTGAAGCTTCCTGAGCAGGAAGCATCAGACATGTAAAATTACCAATCTTTGCTACATGTGTCCTTGAACTATATTCAGAAGCATGGCAGAGCTGTTAAAATGTGCAGGACCAATCCTGGATAAATGATCAGGGACCTACTGTAGTCAACATGAAAATTATAGCTTTTAAACATTTTAATACATGTAGGCAATATATGGGGACTTGTAAGCTCCATAGGGAATGTCTGCAGACCTTGTAAGCTCCATATACATAGACAGAGGCATAATAAGAAGATTCTTCCCTTAGGTGGCAGAATTGGCAGGTGAGCCAGCAACAGGGACAGGCTCATTTCTGCACCCCAAGTTGGCACTTGGGAACCATGCCCCACTCACTCACCTATAGCTCCCCTCCTCACCTCTACTGCCACAACTATCCACCCCTCCCCTAAAATAAAACCAACAGGATCGACAGATTGTATACATGGCTATCCTAGAATGTGGCATTCCTCATTGAATGCACCACATGCCCTCATGGAAGCCATCTGGTAAAACGAGACAAAAACTAGGCATTAAAACGAATGATCACAAGAAAGCATGGTAAACATAGAGCAAACATGGAATTCACAATGGCTATTGAATGGGTCTACATATGCCATATTTACTCAAATACAAGACAAGGATTTTCCCCACAATTGGCATAGGGAAGAAAAGCCTTGTCTTATAATCACATACAAGGAAACCTCATTAAATACATTGTCAATCATTAAATCGGTGCCAAAAGCATCACGTGCTCAGCAGTGGAAACCAAATGTGAAGTTGATTAAATGCAGCATGACTAAACATGACTACAGGCAACCCCCGCTTAACTCAGTTTCACTTAGTGCTATTTTGCTATAATGCTCATTTAAAATTAATATCTGATTTCACTTAGCGCTGAGCCAGTTTCATTACAGTGCTCAGCAAAGCAGTAGCAGTGGTGAGAAGTGGTGAGTGGCAGCAAGTGGGCGGGCAGGCGGGAATGAGCGTGGAGCCTGCACTGGTGTCACAGGGCCAGGGCTGGCAGAGGCCCAGGGCAGGGCAGCAGGAGCAGGGGCCCAGGCTGGCACACAGTGCCAGAGTGTCTGGTAGACAGGGGGATGGGGAGAAGTGGTGGCAAGGAGCTGCGAGTTGGGGGGGGGGGTGTGCAGGAGTGAGCACGGGGCCTCCACCAGTGCCTGGGGCCAGGGTCGGTGGGGACCCAGGGTGGAGTGGCAGAAGCGCAGGGCTGACGTGTGTGGGCTAGCACATGGGGTCGGAGAGGCCGGCAGGCAGGCAGAGGGGTGGGAAGAGGCGGCTGTCATGAGAAGCTGCAGCAAGAAGTGGTGGTAACTAATTATCTCTATTTACATTAATTCCTATGGGGAAATAGGTTTTGCTTAGTGTGGTTCTGCTTAACGCTCAGTTTTTCCAGAACCAATTAAAAGCATTAAGCGGGGGTTGCCTGTATAAAACACTTGGCCCATATTGGGCAAACAGGTTGGTGGGAAGCTACCACAAGGATATAGTAGTGCAGCCCAAATTAATAAGATATATGGTAGTGCCCATTAAGCACTATCCCCTTCATCGCCAACTTTTTCAAGTCATGGTGAGCCACTACATTACATATATTTTTAGTTCTTCTTGACTCCCACAGCTGAGCTGTACCTTTCTTTCCCATTTCCAATTATTCCTGTTTCTTCACCAGCCTTAAATGTCTGGTAAACATCATTAGGGATCCTGGTATCCTCTGTTTAGAAATCACAAATTTTCTGATAAAAAATTACAAATTCTCTGATTTAAAACCCCAGAATCCATGTTTTTCCATGATTAAAATGAAATGCCACTATATATATATAGGTATCAGTTGAACACAATGTTTTATTGATATTTTTACAATTTTAAAGCAATTTGGAAGCCTACCAGTGCCTCAAACATTATAATAAAATACAATCTAAATAGCTATATATTTTGACGTTTCATTTTGTGTTTTTTATCTTGGACAATCAGAGCTCCCCTGTCCCCTTCACTCACCAGGACATGGCTTCAGTTGCAGCTGTTCCCCGCTCTGCTTTGGGAAGCTAAGCAGCTCTGATATGCTGGTACCCTGCCCCTGCCCATGCCGTTGCCCCTCACTTCCCACGCACAGCCCTACAGCCCTGCCAGTGCCCCATACTCCCCACCACAGCCCCACAACCCTCCCAGCCCTGCCAGAGGGGATGCCAACTGCCAGGGCTATGGGGATAGGTACCTGGGTCCACAGCCCCCTGCCCCCCCAGGAGTACCTGAGCCCCAACTGCCACCCATGGGAGGTGGTGGCTGCTGCAGCTGGAGCTGAGCATGGAGCACACAGCCTGGCTTCCCCTGCCCCATGAATGGATTAGCCATAGAAGTGTAGCAGAAAGCCCCCTTTTTCTCTTGCCTGCATTTGCTCTCCCCTCTTTGGATATGTTTCTCTTTTTCTACCTTTTCTTCCTTCCTCTCTCTTTCACTTTAAGATAAGGAATTGTGTTTTAAAATTTGTGTGTGTGCATTTTGTATCTCCCCTTGTATTTTGGTATTTTTATCTATTTGTGTGCCATGGCATTTGTAGCTTATATTTTATACTCCTCACCTTTCAACTTTCAACTAAATGTGTTTTAGTAAGTTATACATTGTAACAATGTTAACAAGGGCAGGAATCAAACTGCCCTTCCCTGTATCAGGCTGGCCTCTGAAAGAGCGAGTGAATCAGTGATTGAATGTGTAACGTGACTGAATGTGTAACACGGTAGCAGGCAGCAATTAACACCTGGGAAACTGCAGATCAGCCAACGGAAGAACTCAATAGAAGACAATGTAACAACCGGGAATCTCTAAACGTCACTGATCAAGGGCTAGAAGCCTTGGTCTGAGTTATTCAACACCAGGGACCAACTTTTGGGCTGAGTATCTCCAGATGAACTGCTCCCAGAGCCCTATTCAAAATTCATCAACGGACTCCCAAACCTGCACGTACATGCAGATGACCCCTGGGGCTGACAGATGCCGTCCAGTAGCCACCAAGGGGGGGAAGTCCCACGAGGGTCAATGACCCCTGGATTGGGCAAACCTGAAAACTGGGGAGTCACCAAAGTCTGCCAGGGACAGATAAAAGGCAGTGAAAAGTGACCCTCAGTGGCGCCTTCTTGATCTCCAACTCGACCAGACCTGTCCAGCCAGAAGGACCAGCCGGCGACCCCCTTCTGGAAGATAACTCCACGCTGAAAGAAGCCTCAACAACCGACTCCAGCGCTTGTAGGATAGATATACCTGACTCTGTAGCCTGCTATGGTGTGTGTGCATGTGTGCGTGTGTGTGTGTGGGGACCAGCTGCAAGGTTTATGATTACAGTGTTTCAATCCGCCTAATAAACTAGAATTTTAAGGATCCCGAGTTGGACATTTGTAGCCAACAGAAGAACCCATGTGGAGGGACAGATGCAAGCTGGCAGCTGAGGGCTTGGGGCTCCCTGCCATGCTGCTCTCTCCCTGAGGGCCTCCACAGCCCAGCAGCTGAGCATAGTGAAGAAGCTCAGTGCTGCTACCAGGAGCTCTGTGCTGCCCTGGTGAGGTGCCCCCTGCCTGCCTGGCAGCAGTGGGGGTGGAGGCATGGAGTTGTGCCTCCTGCTGCTGCTGGGTGGGCAGGATGTACCTTGCCATGGTGGTGCGGGGCTCTTGGTGGCAGCATTGAGCCTCCCTGCCCCTCTCTGCCCTGCTGCACTGGGTCCCACCAGCTGGTTGTGGAGGCCCCTAGGGGGAGGGCAGCAGGGTGGGGAGCCACAAGCCCACAGCGGGCAGCCTGCATCCACCCTCACCCTGTGCATAAATCTTGAGGGTATGTCCCCCCCATGCCACCCCCACAGGAGTGCATGCAGTGGTTGTGAGCCAGCCACCCCCCCCCCCCAACAAAGATCAGGTGCCTGTGGCTCTATCCTGCTCCCTGCCCAGGGTCTGCAGTTGTACATTCCTACCCTGGGCCTGAAGCCCTAGACTCCATACACCACCCTGGCTGAGAAACACCCCCAGCCCCAGCCCCAGCCCCAGCCCCAGCCCCAGCCCCAGCTATGCCCAAGTCCCTCCCTCCTTCATTATGGGGGCCTTAACCCTCCACTCCCTGCAGCATGGGTGACTGGTGTCTCCTGAGTCGGGGGGCGCTTGCCCCCCCAGCAGACAGTCAGTGACCAGGGGAGGGTCCCCATGGCTGATCCCACAGGCTGGGGGGTGGCCTTCCTGCAGCCGATCCGACCCACTGGCAGCAATGTGCTGCTGGCACTTCCAGGTTTGCGGGACTGGCTGTCGGGGGACTGCTTCTCCTGAAGCACTCCCCAGCTGGTGCTCTCAGGTTGGGCACCAGCGCTCTCACCTGCCCCCCTGCCTGGGAACGCTGGCTGTCAGGGGGTGCACCAGCGCTCTCAAAGGTTGCATGTGCACCCCTGTGTACCAGCTACGTATCACCACTGCCCTACAGACCTACCTGGAGGGAGCTGCAGGAGCTGCTCTCCACACCACTTGGCTGCCACGTGCATATGTGTACATGCATGTGCATGTGGCGCCCCCTCCCTGGTCACCCTCCACCTGCTTCCCCCTCCCCTTGCCAGCTGAAACTCTCCACATTTTTTTCCTTAAAATGAGAAAATCCACATTTTACCTTGTTTTTCCATGGTGAATGGAAAACTTGGATCCCTGAACATCACAAAATGGGGCTCCAAACAGTTCACCCACCTTACCTCTGTCATCCCCTTTCTCAGCCTGTCTCACATAATCAGTGTGCCCCTGCCCATCGTGAGGTGATGCTGGACCAAGTTACCCTGTGCCTCTTTGCATATACAATTTTGAAGCACTCCAGGGATCATAACAAGAACACCTAGTTCCAGTCATGAGTGGAGAGCTAATTAGCCCATGGATCCTTTGTGGGGGGAAGGTGTATCTAGAGTATACACACATACTGAGCAGTGCTGAGCTATGGGGTCACCATGCCTTGAAATCTGGTGGGTCCCAACCCAGTGAATGAACTATATGGTAAATCATGAGCCTTTTGGCTTTAGACTAATGCAATGCATGTTAGCACTATATAGATATATATATATATAGATATATATATATATGTGTCAAAATGCTCCTGATAGCATGTTTACGGAGAATGTGCGCTGAAACTTTAAAGGGGGTTAAATGCTTTTGCACCACTTCAATGGTGTTGGTGTTTGCATGCATCAGCTGTGTATTGTGCAGTAATTCCAGCTGCTTTAGCAAATTCGGCAGCGTAAAGTGCCTTAAATAACTTGGGGCGTAGCAAACTAAAACTCCAAGGAGTTTTTTTCATTTCTATTCGAGTAAATACAGTAATTTAAGCGACAGGATGCTCACGCAGGCTTAGTAAAGCTGTAGGCAACTTTAAAGGCTTCGTAAGAGCCTCAATGTCTTCAAAAGAACCTATTTAGCTCCTAGAGCTCCCAAATTGTGTATGTCTCTACAGCTTATATATTCTTTCCACTAAAACTAGATAGCTGATGCATGCTACAAATATGCAAGATGTACTTATGGAATTTGCAAACTCCTTGAATGACATATATTTATTTACAGATCAAAGAAACTCCCTGGGTGAGTCAGGGAAGGTTTTAAACTCTTTGAATCAAACTATTTGGTTTGCAAATTTTAAAATGAACTTCCTTTGGATGCATATTTAGAGTTGTGGGTACTGTCAGTTACCTGAAGATTCTAAATTTCAGAAATGCATTGCAGTTTGTAATATCTTGATATCAAACCTCTGGGAGCCTACTCATATCAGGCCAGACTTGATGCTCACATGGCTGTTCTGTGTGATTCCTTCAAGCAGACAAAGGATTAGAGCTGGACAGGGACTGGAATTTCTGATCCATGTCTGCCTTCCCAACAAATGCCAATCCTGCCACTCAGCTCTACTGCCACAACTATCCACCCCTCCCCTAAAATAAAACCAGCAGGATCTACAGATTGTACACATGGCTATCCCAGAATGCGGCATACCTCATCGAATGCACCACATGCCCTCATGGAAACCATTTGGTAAAACCAGACAAAAACTGCATTAAAACGAATGATCACAAGAGAGCATGGTTTAAAAATCACAAATTTTCTGATTAAAACCCCCAAAATCCATGTTTTTCCATGATTAAAATGAAACACCACTATATATAGAGAAAGGTCAGTTGAACACAATGTTTTATTGATACATTTACAATTGTATAGCAGTTTGGAAGCCTGCTAGTGCCTCAATCATTATAATAAAATAAATTCTAAGAACCTGTATATTTTGATATTTAATTTTGTTTTTTTATCAGGGAAAATCAGAGCTCCCCCTGCCCCCTTCTCTCACTAGGGTCCACCTGTGGCTGTCCCCCCACACTGCTGCTTTGTGGTGCTGAACAGCCCTGATATGCTGGTGACTTGCTACTGCCCATGCTGTTGCCCCTCACTCCCAACCCATAGTGCCCTGGCCCTGCCACTGCCCTTCACTATTAACCCACATCCCCCTGGCCCTGCTGGTGCCTGACTTCTGACCCACAGCCCCTTCCCAGCCCTGGTGGTGCCTGCCCCTTCCCACCCACAGCCCCCTGGCCCTGCTGGTGCCCCTCACTCGTGACCTACAGCCCCTCTAGCCCTGCCAGTACCATTCATTTCTAACCCACTGCCTGCAGGCCCCAGGCCTCTCCCAGGGTGTAGGGAACAAGGTGGGTGTGGGGAAGGTGGGCTGTGGGTACAGGTGATGCATTGGGGTGGAGAGGGCACATATTCCCCAGACTGGTGGCCATGGTGGTGTGGCACTCCCTCCTGCGCTGAGTCTTGCCCACTGGGCCGTGGAGGCAGCTTCTGCCCAGAGCTGGTCTGGCCTGGCTGCAGCACTGTGCCTCACGTCCCACTGTGAGTACAGAAATATGGAGGGGCACATGTCCCATCATCCCCCTGGTGGTCACATGTGCCCTCCCTGCCTCCCCAGGTCTCCCTTTGCTCCCACCCCCATAGACTTACCTGGAAGAAGCTATGGGAGCTGCTTTCCATCACCCTACCAGGCTGCCATGTGCATGTGCGCACACGCACATGCATGTGACACCTCCTGTCCCCTGAGTCCTGTTCCCAAGCAGTCCCATGCAGGCTGGAACTCTGCTAATCTGAAAAAGGGAAACCTGTGGGGTTTTTTCCTTAAAAGTAGAAAATCCGCATACTTCCACATTTTCCTGTAGCAAATGGAAAATCTGAATCCATTATGATTGATCACAGACAAGAAGAGAAAAATACTAGAATACAGGTAGGGAAACAACTATTTCTTCTCTGATCATACAGTTTCCATATTCAAGGAAAATTTATAAAACGCCTTCAAAAAATAAGTCTGAGAGTAAAAAACCTATTGGACACTAAGAACCAGAGGCTTGATATAGACAACGATGGCAGAAAACATGGTAAAGATGCATCTTACAGACTAACTGACTCAGAGATGCATAAGCTTTCTTGAGCAAGAGACCACTTTGTCCCATATTATGAAAGAGAACAGGCTATCAAATAGACAATGACTTTGTGGCCCATTATAATCTACTGAATACTTGCTAATTTCTGTACTTCACAGGTGGTAATGACCCTACTGGACACTCTTGTCTGTTGTCCTGATAATTTCTCTTAAATCTTATTTGTATTTACATAAGGACTTTTAGACAAGTCCTTGTTCCATTTACTGTTTAGCACTGCTGTGTTTGCTTCTCTGTATCCAAAAGTTTGTCTGTGTCCCTCCCAACTATACAGTTGGTTCAATAATACATATAATTCAAGAAAATCCTTGTCTCTCAAAAAAACCCCAAAACCGCATCTCTAATTGGAACAAAAAGCCAAAATTTTCAAGTGCTCTGTGAAGCAAAATCTCTGAAAAATTTTGATCCCGGGCTAGAGAAGCATTCTGCTTCAAGTTCTATATTTTATTAACATACCCAATATAATCTGATAGACATACATTTCAAAATGCGCATTTTAACATGCCACAAAAAATAACTCAACATGATAAAGCTGAAAAATAATTTTGATTTTTTCATTGAAAAGTTTTTTGTTCAAATCAACATTGTGTTGTAATACAACATTGCTTTTGATGAAGCTGCATTCTTTTTTTCAATTTAAAATATTTTAAATCAACTCTGCAAAAGATATTGTCAGGGTCTCTGTGTCAAGGGAAACACTGTTATTTCTTCAATAAGCATTCAGTCAAGCATTTAGGTTCCTCACTTCTATTTAGCCAGGTTTTCAATGAGAGTCATGTGGGCGTTAGTTCTTTTCCACGTTTTGCCCCTATCTGTTTGGGTATTCCAGCTGATCATTTCTTGTGATGACAGGATATTACGTATTGCAGAATTTTGTTCTGTAAGTAATTAACTTAAAAATAGCATGTTATAAAGCCCTTATCACTATCATGTTGTGACAAAGCAATTTTTTGCAGTATTACTTATCAATATTTTACTAATCGTTTTCTAAGAACCTACCTAAAGCATGCTGACCGTGATGAATTCAGGGATCTGGGTTTTTGTTCACCACAGAAAAATGCAGTAAAATACGGATTTTCTCATTTTAAGGGGAAAAACGCAGGTTTTGTCTTTGTGAAGAGAAAAACACAGATTTACTCCTTTAAAGGAGGAAAACGCAGGAAATGGTGGGTTTCCCTCTACAGGCTGGCAGAGCTCCAGCCTGCAAGGGCCTCGGAGGAGCAGGAAGAGGACAGTCAGGCCAGGGGTGTCATGTGCATGTGCACATGCACACATGCACCCACTTCCCAGCATGCGCTGCCATGGTGGGTCTCACCTGCTGGGCCATGGAGGCCCTGTGGGGAGAGCAGCAGGGGGAACCCTGAACCTGCAGTGGGCAGCCGGCATCTACCTCCACCTGACACACAAATCAGGGGGGCACATGCCCCTCCCCCTCAGACTGCATGCAGCAGCAGGGAAGAGGGCAGTAGGGCAGGAAGCCCATAGCCTGCAATGGGCAGCCTGCACCTGCCCCCAACAGGCTCTGCTCCAGCCGTGCCACCTGTGGGGAGAGGGAGCTGGGCTCCATACTCTGCTCAAGCGCAGCAGCGACCACCTCCCACACGCAGTAGCCGGGGCTTGGATGCTGCTACAGGGGGCAGGGGGTCACGGACTTGGGTCCCTGGTCCCATACCCTTGGCAGCTGGGGGGGTCCCTCTGGCAGGGGTGGGGGTCTGTGGGTGGGGAATGATGGGCACTGGTAGGGCCCAGGGGGCTGTGGGTGGGGAGTGAGGGGCACCAGCAGGGGTGGGGACCTGTGGCTTGGGAGCGAGGGGCCTGGACCTGCATCCTGGTGAGCAAAGCGGGCAGGGGGGAACTCTGATTTTTCATCATAAAAAACCTAAAATCAAACGCCAAATTTTAAAGGTATTTAAAGTTTATTTTATTTTAGTGATTGAGGCACTGGTAGGCTTCCAAATTGCTTTAAAATTGTAAATATATCAATAAAACATTGTGTTCAACCGATACCTATATATATAGTGGTGTTTCATTTTAATCACAGTTTTTGGGGATTTTAATCAGAATTTGTGATTTTTTTTTTAATCAGAGAAAACCAGGATCCCTGGTGATTCACAGAAGTTTAGGGCTGGAAGGGACCTCATGATATCATTGGGTCCAGTCCCCTTGATCATGCACACTTCATGTTGAGAGCCTGCTGAAGAACATGGGATATTCAAAATAATCACTAGCATGTCCCTGTTTTTCTGGCTCCTATATTTTGAAACAAAGCCAGGATAGGGCTACTTTTGTAGATGCTGTGAGGGCCAGGGTTTTAATAAAAGGACTTGCATAGCTTTTATCTGTGGATCTCCAAGATTAAGGGCAAAAGTTATGCTTTACTTGGTGGAATACCAAAATACAGTTTGCAATCAACTCTTGTATTATTTCACTATACTCTAGGAGCAATCCTATTGTGACAGTGTAAGTGCCACCATAGGAAGACATCTGTGCATCTTCAGATAAACCTGGTCATGTAATGGTCATTTACATACCCAGCCGGGATAATAAAATCACTTTTACACTTTAGCTGAGTAAGAAGAGTTGACTGGAAAATGGAGAAGTATCATTATCCCATTCCTATTCTAAAGATGGGAAAAACGAAAGCACTTAGTAGTTAAATGCTTAACCCAAAGCTGTGTAGCAAATTGGCAGAGCTGTGGGAATAAAGTCCTGCTGCTCAGTCCCATGTCCTGTCTACTTCCTTATGCAACAGTGACAGAGAAGAGTCCAGGAATACCTTGTTCAACGGGACAAAGCTAAGCTGGTTCTGAGTAAAAGAAAGATGGGGTTGGATTTCATCATAGCTACTCAGCAACATTAGCATCCTCTTCCTTTCCCTGCCAGAGATCCAGCACTTGTGGCTGTGGGCAGAGGCATCAGGCACTCCTCCTCTTAGTCAATAATGCAGGGTGTGAAAGACCAGGTTACACCTGCATGTTGCATGTAGTTTGTCCTTGCAATAAGCTGATTGCTTTCCTTCTACATGGAAATGCTTTTGTCATGACCTCCTCCATATAGCCACTCTTGCATCATATCCCCCTGTATCTTCTGTTACTCTGATGACTTTGTTGCATATGCTTCTTTCTCCAGTGCTGGTGTGGTAAAGTCACTAACCTATCCCTATGGCCAAAGGGTTACACACCTCTCTGGTAACCTCCTATTACCTCTTCCTTTGCTTCTTTCACTACTTAATCTAGCATGGACATGTAACCACAGAAGCTCATATGAACCCCTAAGGAGCCACTTCTGGGTAGAGGGTAGCTTGCCTGCCTTCCCTCTGCTGTCCAGCAGCCTGGCAGAAGAGGAAGCACAGAAGTGCATGCATGAGCTTATGCAGGTACTGAGCGCATGCAAAACATCCACCAAGTCCTGAGGAGACAATGACTCCCTTGAGTGACTGGCAGACAACCCACGGGGAATGAACAGCCTTCCAATGTTGTTCCTCGCTGAAATAAAGGTCTGTGGAAATGGGGGTCCCTATCATCACCTCTGTCAGTTGTGCTCAGTTTGGAAGTGAAATATGGTTTTCCCCAAATTCTGGCTCTGTGCACACAGCCTGGGCTCAGAATCAGATTTCCCATGCATTATCACCAACCACAAGAGCTCTATAAGCCAAACACTGCCCTTAGCTCCTCCTTTGCAGCACTGCACTGCATACACCCTTGGATATGAATCTCTCCCTCTTGCCTGGAAACTTGCTCATCAGCCTTTTGTGAGAGCTTCCTTCTCCTCTAAACCCAGAAAGGCTCCTCCACAGATCCTGTTTATGGTTCCTCAAAGAGCTGCAGTGCCAAGATTGCCCTTAGCAAGCATGGATGGCACAGTAGCTGATGCAGCAGCTTGACACTAGCTATTAGCTTGCTCTGGAATGAAGCAGAAACGAGTGTGCACAGATGAATTGGCAGAGTCCTTCTCCCGTCAAGAGCCAACAACCACTTGTCTTTTCACTGAGAAACAGCCCAGGTGTAAATGATATTCTCTCACCACCTGACCCACCTGACCCTACTGCATTTAGGGGTTGTAATAGTAGTTAACAGACAGTAAAGAGAGGTTTTCAAAGCACGAGGGTGTTTGCACCCCTGGCAGAAATAATCCACTTACTCAGTTAATGGGTGTCTTTCTCTTCACAGGCTGATCATTGCATCAGCCTTTGCCATGTATGTTCACAGTGGAAAAAGAAGGGGACCATGAGTTATGCTGACAATGTTAGCAAAGTAGGGAGAGGCAAATCAATACGAGTGTTATGAAATTTTATGGTGTAATATCTGCAATTTGTGCACTGGATACAATACTAGGCTCTTTTCATGGACACTGATGTTGATGTTACTACACTATACATAGCTATGGAGATGGGTGTGCCTAGTTGGGTCCCTAGCCCAGGAGTTGGCAACCTATAGCCCGCAGGCCAGATTCAGCCTGTAAAGAGTGTGGATCCTGCCCATGGTGGAGGGAAGGGACTGGAGTCACAGGCTGCAGAGGGGGCAACCCCAAGGTCCTTCTGCTGTGGGACATTTATTCTAGTGCATTCTTGTGCTACCCTTGACCTCACTGCCAAATTTTCTCCTCAACATTTGTTCTTGGCCATAGGAATCTGTGGCACTTGGCAATGGTAAGTGGAGATTGAAGGGGAGGGTGCAAAAGCAAGAAAGCAGGGATGGCTGGGAATGGCAGCCAGGGGTTTGGGTCCTGTGGAGGGGCTGGCTTGCAAGCTGCAGGCCACTGTTAATAAATGTTGCGGACCCCTGCCCTATCCCATGTGTTATCTACTTTATTGACTTCTGTCCCTCACCTCCACATAACATGCACTGGTAATTTGATTCCCACTCCAATATTTCTGTGATAGTTACAGCTGGAAGTAGAATTTGGAGAGAGATTATTTTGGCTTTAGCCCAGCTGGCTTGAGAGTTCAAGTGAGAACTATTAACTAATCCACGTTCATCATAGTAAGGGCCAGCCAAGAATGGAACCTGACTATGCCAAGTGTTGCACAAGTACAGTCATAGACAGTGCCTGCCCCAAAGATCTTATGATCTGGGTAGACAGGGCAGAGTCAGGGATGGAGAAGAGGTGTAGCACACAAACAGAATAAACAGTGAGAAGGTAGCAAAAATACAATATTGCCAACTCTCATGATTTTATATATAAGAAAGAGCTAAGTTTCACATTCCTGAAGTGTAGATGTAACAGGGGCCTTCTTGGGCCGATTTTCCTATGGCCCGCCCACCTGTTTCTGGGCTAACCGCCTGCCTTCTTGTCTGCCATGCCTTGATGATAATTAATTAAATTGATGTTAATTAAGTGGGAGGCTGCTCATTTCTTGCCCCAATGCCAAGGGGCACTATCTGCAGCTCCGTTCCTTCCCTACACCACAGCCCAAGCCTCGCAATGGCATCCAGATGTTATCAATATCACTGGCCCCACACTGGGCCCCAGAACCCTGCTCTTTGAACCCCACCTGGATCCCTCTATTCAGGCAGCCTATTTTGCCTTTATTCCAGGCTACGTAGCACCCCGAGCTGCTTCCCCCTTATGGGTGTGGTCCCCCCTGGGACCTTTGGCTCTACTGGCCCTGGCCCACCTCCAGGCCAGTCAGAACGCCAGGCCCTCAGCTCTGGGCATTCCTTGCAGTGGGCCCCCGGCCCTTCGACCCTTCCAGTCCTGGCCCCAGCATTGACCAGTTGGGGGATGTCAAGACAAGTTGAGTCTATGACCTGACTCTCTCTCTCTGGGGTCCACCTTCCAGACCCTACAAAGGGGGTAACCCACCCAGTTGTGGGAGCTGGGGTTAAGGTGCCCCAGCCCACCTTTCACAGGGATGGTAACTGGCCTGGCATTTCCTGGGGGCTGTTGCACCACTGAGAGCCCCACCAGGCCACCCACTCCCAGCAGGGTGCAGTTTTAGATCATGCCCAGGACCAGGAGTCTCCTGACCATCCCCTACAGCTCCTCCCTTACTTCCAGATTATACCAGCAGCCAGGCGATGTTGTTGCCTGGCCTTCCAGCAGCAGAATGCCCTGTTTATATGGGGAGCCCTGAATCCAAAATGGTTGCCCTCATCAGGCAACTGCCGGCTGCTGTTTTCAGGCCCTTAAAGTGGCAGGCACAAACAATGCCCTGCCACAGTAGACTTTAAGAACAATTTAAAAAATCATGAGAGTCAGCAACCCTGAAAATATTCATACCACAGTTTTGGGGGTAAGTGGTGGGGATAGGGGTTGGGTGTAATTAGGAGGGCAGTAGCTAGAAGGAACTGTAAAGGCAAGTGGACTGAAGAAACAAGGCAGCAGAAAGGAGGATATGATGAACCAGTGTTGAGGTGAAGACTGACAGAAAGCATTAAAGCAAGCAGCCAGCCCACCAGCCCATGGAAGAGCAAGTCCAGTCTGAACCATACACTGAGGTCCCCACTTAGGTGACTTCTGCAGCTACTTCTACTATGAAGAGACACTGGTTGGCTCCTCTGCAATCTCTCCTTCCCTATCTGGGCTAGGGATAGAAGTTACACATAAGCCAGTTTAAGTGATGAGAAACTTGTTTAAATCTGTAACAGAACAGAAGCTCAGTGCACATAAACCAGTTTCAAAATGCCTGAAACTGGTTTAAGATAAACCTGGTTGAATGTAGTATCAGACTTAACTGATTTGGGTCAAACCAGTTTATGGGTCTTTTGTCCGAGACCCCTTCCTGGTATAAGTTAAATCACAGTCCCCAGCATCCCAGCATGCTTCCCAGCCCTGGGTTGGGCTGGGCTGGGCTGGGCTGGGCTGTCTGCTCCAGAAAGCAGGGCTGGCCCCACCCCTCTGTTCCCTAACTGGAGCAGTGAGGGCTGGCTGATGGGGGGGGGCAAGCCTGGATGGGGATGCAGCCCAGTCTATTGGGGGGAGGGGAACTGCCTGCCCCCCACCAAACCCTGACTGGGGTCTGGGGCCAGGGTGGGGGTTCGAACACCCCTTCCTCTGCTCAAACTTATTGCTGGCTGCAACTGTGGACTACAAATCCCAGAAGCACCTGGAAGCAGGGAGAGGCAGTGATGAGCAACCCTGCAGAGTCCTGCTGCTGTAATTCTGGACTGCAAACCCCGGAGATCTTGGGGGCAGCAGGAAGAAGAAGTGAACACACAGCTAGAGAGTTGTGCTGTAGCACCCCCAAGCTTCTGGCCTGAGCCACTGCAGGCATGTGGCTGCGTTTCCTGAATCAAAGGTGTCTGTTCACTTCTGTTTCAATTTAATCTGTGCAGTTTAGACTAATCTGCAAAGACTGAATCAATTCAGCCTCAGTCTTTTTGACTGTCTGTACTTAGCCCTGAGGTTATGTGTCTGAGTGATACTATTGGAATCCTTCTGTTCCAGGGTGTGCAAATAGTCCCCTTGGCACAGTTCTTGGTAAGGGGTGGCCCTAGAGTGGGTTCATTTTATCCCCTGACCCTTTCAACAAAGTCCCTGCTTTGGTTGTTTTTGTTCTGCTTGCTGGAGTCTTTTTGGCTGTCCCACAAGATGCTGTTCAAGGACATGGAAACTTGACTGAATGGATTTGAAGGGTCAGCTTCATTTTGTAAAGATTCAAATAATATTTGAGTGCAAAACTTATTGTAAATATGTCCAGGCCAGAAGTCCACTCATAGCAGGGACTGGGAGAGTGAACCCTGGAGTTCATGGAACAGCAGGAGACTTCCATTCTCCATGGAAAGGAGAGAAACATCAGTCCTGACTGCTCCAGACTGCATGCTTGTGAAGAAGGCTAATGGCATCCTGCATTAGTAGTAGCGTTGCCAGCAGACTGAAGGAAGTAATTAGCCCACTCTATTCAGTACTGATGAGGCCACATTTGGAGTCCTGTGTCCAGTTTCGCCACCCCCTACCTCCAAAAAAATGAGGACACGTAGGAAAGAGTCCAGCAGAGGGCAACAAAAATTGTTAGGGGCCTGGGGCACATGACTTATGAGGAAAGCCTGCCAGAACTGGGCTTATTTAGTCTGGAGAAGAGAAGACTGAGGGAGGATTTAATAGCAAACTTCAGCCACATGAAGGGTGGTTCCAAAGAGGATGGAGCTGGACTGTTCTCAGCAGTGGCAGAAGAGAGAGCAAGGGGCAATGGTCTCAAGTTGCAGCAAGGGAAGTTTATGTTAGATATTAGGAAAAACTCTCTCACAAAGAGGGTAATAAAGCACTGGAACACATTACCCAGAGAGGTGACATTTCCATCCTTGGAGGTTTTTACGTCCTGGCTAGACAAAGCCTTGGGTGGGATGATCTTGTTGGGGATGGTTCTGCTTTGAGCAAGGGTTGGATTACATGACCTCTTGAGGTCCCTTCCAACCCTAATTGTCACAGCATAGTGGTGCAGTCATAGCCATGCCCTTCCTGCTTAGAGTGCATAAAAGAAACAGAATCAGGCCCTTTACTCCAGATGCAGTGTGTCCAGGCCACAGGAACATTCTCCGGAAAGCATCCACTCACTTTCCAAAGAGTAGGGAGAGGAGGGGAGAATCAAAAGCAATGCCAGTGAAGTTGCTTTCCTAGCCAATATTGTATCTTGAACACAACACAGCAGCCTCCAGGCATGGAGCACAGTGGACTGCAGCAATACAGACTTTTGTTTGCTCCAGTGCTATTACAAATAGAAGTCAGGTCTGGATGGAGAACAGGGCATCTCCCCAGTTATGAGGGGGAGATGGAAAGAGCTGTACAGAGAAAGCCACTTGTGGTCAACAAACTTACCTGGCACTACAGTGGAAGCCAGGAACTATTCTTGGACACCACCTGCTGGCACCTTAGGTATTCACATATAAACAGACTACAGCCCTCACTATGCTAAAGTGAAAAGGCCAACTTGATTTTGATGGATTTTCAATCAGTTTTGTGGTTGACAGCTTTATAACCAAGGAGAAAGACACTTCTATGCCTTTTTATCAACTATGCTCAGTACAAAAGTGAGCTGTAAATTGGGATGAGGAAAAGGGGTTTTAAAGGGAAGAAAATGAATGAGAGAGAAAATGTGGACAGAGTGCAAGGAAAGGAACGGTTAGCAGTCAGCAGCTTGGAATAGTCAGGAGCCCTGAGTCTCTGTAGCCCTCAGTCTTATGCAAAGGTGTCATAAGCATGATTCTGGTGTAGCAGCATTTTAACTTGTGCCATTCACTAGTGTAAACGGCTGCACAAGATGCCAAGCAATGGTGGATGACGTGATGTAGCCTGAGGTAGAACTGAATGTTTTCTTCTGGGACCGAAACAATCCTAGCAATTGCTGACTGGTGACCAGCTTAAAGTGACAAGGGTATCAAAAGAAAAATCCTATATTAAAAATTGGAATAGCAATTAGTGACCAGTTCTTCAGGGAGGTGGAGAGTGGTGGGGAGGGCAGTGTTAAAGTTTGCATGTGAAATAGCTGTGTAATTCGTACAGAAAGCTACTGATGTGCATTTCTACTGGATTTAGACTGGTGCATGGAAATGATCAGAGACAATTAGTTATGGCTGTAACTGGGGCATCAACACAGACAAAGCAGGTTATAGGCTGAGGGCAAGGAGTTGTGGGAGACATGCTATGAACATGGATTTGCCTTTGCCACCAATAGCAGAAAGATCAGGCCCATGTGTTGTCAGCTGTTCAAACGTTAGCATTGTGAAAATAGGCAGAACTGTCCCCCAGAGAGAGTTCTGTGCTCAGTATTAAGTTAAGAAATTAGTTGATGTTCTAACAGGGGAAGGAGCATGGCGAGGGACATCCATACCCATCAAACTATTGCAAGCCAAAGGAATGGGACTGTTCATTGCTTAACAGTCCAGAACCCTGTTCCAATCCCGTGCTACAGTGAGTCCACGATTGTTATGGTATTAATCCTTATTCCTATCTGCATTAGGTTGGAGTCAGGCCCGCTATGTTCAGGTCACTATTTCTCTTCTTTTCCGACTTGTAATTTAATTTACCGCAGGGAAGCATCTACGCATGCATTTTACTGCAGAGTTGGCTAAATAGGTCTGCAGTAAAACATCACCATCTACATGTGCCATGCTATTAGGCCAGAGTAAACTAATTAAGTCCTCCACCATAGGATAGTACTACCTGACACAAGTACTATCCTATGGTAGTTATTTAGTGTGCCACAATACACATGTAGATGGTGAATGGGGCTGGCTGGGGCACAAAGGTGCTACAGTGGGGGAACTGTCTGCCAGCTAGCCCTGCACTGTAGCACCATTATGCCTCAGCCAGCCCCTCTGCAGCACATTGAGCCAGGGCAGAGCAGCTCTAGGCTGGCAGGCTGACCCCCCAATTCCCCTGCCAGCCAGGACTGTGCCACATCACCTTAACATGCTGTGGTCCCGGGTGCATGTGTAAGCAAGTTTCTTCAGGTGCACTAATTTCACATGTAGATACACCCACAATTTTACGAATAATAACTTCCAATTAAATAATTTTGTTTCAAGTGTTGAGGATAGAATATTTTCTTAAAGGTTCACCTTTCCTAAAATCTGCAAACTGGGACTGGCTGGAAACTGAAATAATGCTAGTACTAATGACTGGAGCAAATGGGGTCTTTGAAGTGAAGTACTCTGGATCTGTCTACAGGAGCCTTCAGATTCTCAGACCAGGAGACCCTTAGAGTCTCTTCCATCATTCAAGTACAGGGCAAGTTTCTGTCCAACCCCATTGATTCTCTTGACTGATGCTTATCCTACCACAGGCTCCAAGATTCTACTGATGGATGATTTTCAGTGGAATACATTGATCCACCTTCTTACCTATCTTCATTTGTCCCTCACGGTTTTACAAAGCTGTTTGTCACTGTACAGACAGCCCCATAGGACTGTCAGGAGTCTCTGTCTTTTCTTTTTTTTATAGCTCAAACTATGTTTTAATTCTTTTTTTTTTTTTTTTTAATCTATTTTATTACTTGCCGCTGATTTCCTTATAGACTGGGAGGTGTTTGGGAGAAGAGAAAGATGTTAGTTCTGTGAGATGTCTTGGGCACAGGCATTAGCTCCTGGATATGGAGTTTGCTCAATGGCTTGTACTAAGGACATTACTCAGTACTGTAAAGATTCAAATTCCTCTGAGAGTTGTTTAAAGTGATCATGATGAAAGAGGTTTCTTTCTGACAAAGCCAATCCTTTCCTTATTTGCTTCTATGCTCTGTTCCACAGAGTATTGTTTCCATGCCACATCATCTAGTGTCTCTTTACACATCAATCCACCCAAAGGAGAAAGGAGCCTTTTCTTGGAAGACACTGGAAAGTTTCTCTGGCCCAGAAGTTTCTCTGGTCATTTCTGCTCTTTTTTGCCAACAATTGAAATTCCTGATGTGATTTATAGTTTACATCTGTATAAAGTAATCCATAGATGGCAGGCAGTCTTATCGATTGCATTGAAGAATGCATCTAGTCCTTAATGCTCTGAATCTATTGCAAACAATGGAAAAGCAGTAAGTCTAACTATACCAAAGCCTAGAAAAACAGGTGGGGTTAATTTAAAAGAAAAGACAGATATTGTTGAAATGGTTTGAGTACATCTAACAGATGACAAGGTTTTTTTGTTTTGAGGGAATGCATCACGGTTTTCTTTCCAGGTGAAATACTACTGCTATCTCATACTTTTAACTGCAAACTCCCTTGCATTCATAATAGACAGTCATGCATTTCCTTTGTTATTCATGTCTATTTTTGCTGGGGTCTTGCAGATGGAATGAATGTGAACATCCAGCTACAATATTCTCTTTATCACTGCCAGCATAAGCTGTGATTCTCCAGTATTTGGACTGTATAGGTAGTTCAGAGTGAACTGGCTATACATTGTCTGTGATACAGAGAAGCTTTGCTGGGCCACTCAGCATGGGCAGTCTCCCTGAAAGACTGGGGGATTGCTTTACCTACCAATTGCCCATTTTACCACCATTGTCCTATCTCTCTCAGCCCATGACAACAGTGCTATAGAAGGTACTAGAGCGGGAAGTTCTGCAAAGCAGGGAAGATAGAATGATCTGGTTTCCCACCTTGATCTACATCAGCGGTTCTGAACCAGGGGCACACGTAACCCCAGGGGGTACGTGAAGCCTCATCAGGAGGTATGTGAGATATATTTCATACATTATCTAACACAGGTCAAAAAACTAATTTCCAATTGAAAGGGGGTACGTGAAGTCTCACTCTGAGATGAAGGGGTACGTCAACTGAAAAAGGTTCAGAACCACTGATCTAAATCTCTGCGAATCCAGCATGGTGTCATACCACTCAAATGACCAATCAGGTCTCTTTAAAACACCTGTAGAGATCATTTGGTGCTACTGTGGATTATATCTACATCTATTCTAATATTATAAAAGCCATAGTCTGTCTGCCTGTCCATAACGCTTTATTCGCACTCTGGTTGGCTGATGGAAACAACCAATCAGCGTGTGAATGCAACGTTCAGACAGGAGGTGGTGGCATGGCGGAGCACCACTGTGATAGTGGGGACACAGGGGATGTGTGTGAGTATAGACAAATGACCTCAGGCAGAATCTTCAGTACTGCCTACAGTTAAATTTACCCAGCATTTAACTGGGCAAATGCTGTGTAAATTATGTTTCTCATTTGCTTGTCTAAATTATGTTTCTCATTTGCTTATAATTTAAGCAAACTTCAACCATGCAAGTTGCAAATCTGTCTGCGATCTGTCTGCCTTGGGCTGAATTTTTCCAGCCTAAATGTCAACCTGCTTTTGATAATGAGATCTGGGAAAAATATGTTGTTTTGCTCTTATTAAAATATCCATTCCCTTCAGGAGTGATAATCCGCAGTGCATGGCATTGGGATCCTGAATGAGAGGATGTATCCCTTGTTTTCCTCATGATACTCTTCCACAGAATTTTACCCAGCTATGAGCTTGTGAAAATCACTGTTCACACATAGGTATTAGAGGGTTGTTAAAGGCTGGCAGCATTGCTTTAGGAAACTTCCATCTGCACTAAGCATGAAGGCATGGGGCAGTCTGACTACAGGCAGATGTTGTCTTTGTGCCACTCTAAACGTTTGTATAGCAACACAAAACTTGAGCAAACAGACATCTTAGCCTTTTGACCTGCCAAGATGCCTAAATTTTGTGATGGCAATGACCCTAGTCATACGTTATTTTGCCTTTTGCAGCTGGTGTCTGTTAGCTTACAGTGGGAGAGTGGCTGCCCACATTCTCTAGCTTTCCTGGGCAGAAGCTCTTGGGGCTTCAGGGGCCTAATCCTGTCAGACAACAGCCCTGTGGTTTGGCAGCATGATCTGTGCTCCATGGGAATCCCTCCAGGGGTTTCCTGGGGTACATGTCTGCTAGCCTGGAAACAGGCAGTCTCACTGGGGCTCCCCTCTCTTGGCTTGCAGACCACCGAGGCCTGGCATCAAGAAACATGCGCTAAGGGGAACATCTCCTGCAGAGGGGAACCTGGCATATATTCTTCCTTGCCATGCCCTGGGTCAGGGCGTGGTCTGCAAGCCCAGGGGGGAAACCCCTGTGTGAGCTTCCCCTTCCAGGTTTGCAGATGTGCACCTTGGGAATTTCCTGCAGGGGAATTCCTCTGAGCCCCAACAGGGGTGTGTCTGCAAATAGGGGGTTTCCACTGCTTGCATGTGCCCCAGGGCAGAACACAGCACCCAGGCACAGCACCTGGGGCCATTTTATCACAGGATTGGGCCCAGTGGTGACATGTAGGGGGTGCATGGGGGGACTCCCCCTTCTCCCCCCCGGTTGCTGACTGGTCATTGTGGGGAGCTCATGCCCCCCCCCCAAGGTGGCACCAGTCACCCATGATTGGTCCCATGAAGCCCCAGGAGTTGCAGGGGCCTGACAACAGCCCCAGCTATGTCTGGGACAGACATTGCCTAAACCAGTTTGACCCAAATCAGTTAAGTCTGATACTACATTTAAGCAGGTTTGTCTTAAACCGTTTTCAGCCATTATTTGAAACTGGTTTATGCACACTGAACTTATGTTCTGTGACAGGTATAAACCAGTTTCTGATCACTTATACTGGTTTATGCATAATATCTGTCCCTAGCCCAAATGTCAATGAAGCAGATCAGCTGTGTTGCAACACGTGCAGCACAGAGGATTGCACTTCAAAGACTATGTCTGTTTCCAACCTTTGTGTGTGTTTATGCAGATAGGATGAGAATGCACTGGACTGGAGGGAAGAAGGGGTTGGGGACAGAAAGCTTAAGGAAGCATGAGGGGAAGAGGGAAAGAAGGAGGCAGGCTAGGGGAAGTGGAGTAGAAGGGACTATAGTCACTAGACATGTTCCCCTTCAGAGCCTGCAGTAGAATTCCAACATCTCCATGCCATCAGCAAACAGCTGTATAACCCAGTGGTAAAGTGGGTGTTATCTGCTTCTGATGTCTGGCCCTTGGAGAGGAGAATAACCTACAGGTGCTACCAGCTGCCCTATTAAATGGTAGCAATTTATATTGTGCTGTTCTAGCTCTGCTGAGGATTCACAGAACTCAGTGTATTTTCCTTTAAAAAACAACAAACTTAGGACCAGTACATCAAAAAATGACATTAGAAGAAATTGAACTTTAAAGTCAAGCAGTAAGCAGGAAACACCATAAACAGGCTGCTTGTGCAAGCTTAATTTTGCCATTTGTGAGAGAGTCGCTTCTATCAAGGTGCCTGATTTGCAAAAGCTCTGAGCACTCATGGTGGCAAGTGACATTGCCATGCTTTACACACACACAACTGCACAGTGCCATACTCTCTGAAAGAACAAGCCCTTGGAGACTCAAGATGGGCACTGCAAAGAAGTGGCAATTTAGTAGTTTGGATTCTGCGTTTCTTAGGTCCCTAGCTGGGGACTGTGAACATTGCTTATATAATATTTGTGGAGCACTTGCATGCAGCAATGGTGAATCTGTAGAAAAGATCAGGAAGAAATGGAAAAATCTATATTCAGTTCAGGGCTTGGTGGGTGTGTGTTGAATAGTTCTCGGGCCACACAGCATTATGGAAATTAAAATAAATATTGGATAGCTATCCATTCCATGAGCGCTATTGAATAGCTCACTGTTCACTGAGTGCTATGCAATGCATCACTGAATGAGGCAGGGTCCAATGGAAAAAGACTAGGACATGACTGTGTGACTATCCTAATGGCTACGCACAAGGTGGGGATACATTTAATTTAGGGTGCTTATATTGTAAATTATCACTGCTTGACTTCATTTTCATATGATTCTCTCTGTAATGTCGATTTGTATTCAACATACATTCACATACTCTGCTTGTCAACATCATAAACCACTGAATTCATGTTCCCCAGTGCTGCCACCACTGGCTGGCCAGGCACCATGTAAACTCTCTTTTACTGACTAGAAACAGGCAAATTTACCAACCGCCAGCCAGTAAGTGAGAACATATGTGAAAAATATGTTCCATCGTTTGCTTCTCATGAGCCTAGCAGTTGGCAGAGCGCTGCTGTTTTTATATGGAGAGGAAGACAAGGAAAATGAGAGTTTTGACTGATTTATACCTTCAAATTGTTGCCCTTAATCCAGAGCTCAAGCAGGGGATTTGATAGGGATCAGTGAATGAGTGTTATCCATGAAAGTGCCTTTAAGCCTGTTGAAGTAAACTACTCAGTGGAGTCCTGTTAATTTCTTATTTTTTGTTCCTTCCAAGTATATTTGCAGTTGGCAAAGGGTGGACATATGCCTGTCTCCAACAATTTAAAGCAGATGATTTTGCTTCTAGAAATACCCAAACTGGGTCTCCAACCCAGAGCCTATTGACTACATGCTTGTTGTCCTTACCAGTGTACTGACACATCTTGCCCCATACAGCAGTGTGATGATATTAATCCATGGTGCTGAAGGCACCCAGATTAACTCAGCACTGGATTAAGATGTTGAGCTCTTAGAAGATTAGCATATATAGTTTTCAACATTTCCAGACCTGTACTGAAAATGATTTCCCATGAGGTCACTGACTCTCTGCCAGTTGGCCTGTCGCTTTGTGTTAGATTTAAAGCATGTGGGTGCAACTAAATTCAGTCAGAAGAGGTCAGAGTTTCTGCATGGTTAGGATGTTATTCCCTACAGTCCCAAATGGGATAATACATTATTTGTATTAACGTGTCCTATATTTGGCTCAGGGTTTGGAAATGCACGTGGGCCTCAGATGACTCAGAGGCATAATAATGGAATACAGAGCCTATCATCTCTAGGTTACCAAGACAACTTCAGCCCAAGATGGAAGGGAGAAAAGTAAAGGGTTACTACTATTTATGTGATGCCAATCTGGTCAGTTCCTCGTATCTAAATACTACTAAAGGAAGCATAGAGTGTGAGTTAGTTGACCTGGCTTCTATCCCTAGCTCTTCTCCAACCCACCATGTCACTGCAGTTACAAGTCATTTTGCCTCATTGTGTTCCCCCCACTCTACACTTTGTCTGTGAAGTCTTTGAAGCATGTGGATGTACAGTTCCTACCTCAATAGCAACCGTAATCATGTCTGGAGTACTGCTGCCAATTTCATGATGGTATTGCTCATTGCCATGTATGTATTTATTTCATAATTTTTTCATACTGCTATCTGTTTCACAATATTTACTAGCCTCATCTTACATAAATACTTTATTTGAAGCTTTATTTATTACATTTAAATAAGTTCAATGATCAGTCATCCATGCATGCATGATGGGGTCCTTCTGGAGTCATCCACTCAATAGCTGGTTTTGTGATAACCTGGGTCTTGCCCAGCTCTCAATGAATGTATTACAATGGACTGATCTCCTTTGTAGTCTCAGGAAAGGGACCAAGACCCTAGATGGTGAGCATCCCTCCTGCTCCCTGAGGTGGTGCATGGTGGCCAGAGCTGAGAACCATTAATAGAGGAGTGAAGAGAACTTAGCCCACGACAGCCCATTTTCTCCTATGAATCAGTTCTGTAGCAGGAGAAGAGATCTCTGTTTGCCAGGACTTTGTGCTAAACACTTCTACCTCAGTGGGTGTGTCTACATGAGAGATTTACTGCAGAGCTGCCTAATTAGCTTGCAGTAAAGTCTCCACACCTACATATGTGCCCTTATTAGGCTGCAGGAAACTAATTAACTCTGCCATAGGTTAATACTTGTAAATACAAGTACTATCCTGCCACGGTGTTCATTAATGCGCAGCAGTGCATGTGTAGACACTGATGGGGCTCATTGGGGCATGAGGGTGCTTCAGTGCAGGGGCTGCCTGCTGGCTAGCCCTGGGCTGGAGCACCCTCATGCCCCAGCCAGCCCCTCTGCAGCATATTGAGCCAGGTCAGAGCAGCTCTGGGCTGGCAAGCTAACCCCCAGACCCTGTTCCAGCTGGAGATGTTCCAACCTGGCTCAATGTGCTGAGGTCCTGGGCGCATGTGTAAACATGGCATCTGGGAGCAATAAACTCTAGTGCAATATGCATATTGTGCCAGAGTTTATTGCTTTGCATTAATCACACATGTAGACACACCCAGTGAATGCTGAATAAGTGCTGTTAATGAACACTAACCTCACTAAATTTCACCCTGGAGCCTTCTTCAGTTCATTGCACCAAATTCATCCTTGTATAACAGAACTGAAGTCAACAGAAATATGCTCTAGTACATGATATCTTGTCCTGATATTGCTTATAACCATACAGGAATCCTGGTTTTCTGTGTTTAAAAATTCCAAAATTCTCTGATTTAAAAAAAAAAATCCCAAATTGATTAAAAAACCCCAAATTCTTGTTTTTCCATGATTAAAATGAAATGCCACTATATATAGGTATCAGTTGAACACAATGTTTTATTGATATATTTACAATTTTAAAGCAGTTTGGAAGCCTACCAGTGCCTCAGTCATTAAAATAAAATAAAATCCAAATACCTCTTTATTTTGGCATTTAATTTTAGTCTTTTTATCATGGAAAATCAGAGGTCCCCTGCCCCCTTCACACAACAGGATGTGGGTCTAGTTGTGGCTGTCCCCCCACCCCCACACTGCTTTGTGGCACTGAGCAGCCCTGCTATGCCAGTGCCCTGCCCCTATGTTGTTGCCCCTTCTGGTGGGCCAGTAGTGGTGCTTCTGTGCTGAGTCACCCGCCTCACTGTGCCCAACCAAAAGCCAAGCTTCGAGTGCCTCCTCTGGGGTGCCTACATTGGGCCGACCACCTGGGGCAACCGCTGCCACCACTTGAGCTCTGATCTTTGTTAGGGCTCTGTGATGCCTGGGGCACACAGACCCTGTAGACCTTGAGGGTGCTTAACCCACTGTGGGATTCTGGGGTGCTTCTTTTAGCCTGAGGCATACACAAGCTGCCTCCTGTACAGGAGGAGTGCAAAAAGCCAGGCCCACCTTAGCCAGTTGAGTAAGTGAGCCAAAAAAGGCTGGTCCCTTCCCTCTTAAGCACACACAGCAAGGTGTGCTAGAACAGATAAATTTATTGATCAAAGAGGGATAGGGTGAGGAAGGAATACAAAACAATAGAATATAGAAAGAGAACTACCCTTGAGCAAAACAGCATAGGCTTGTTGCCTTTTGACACGCGACTAAAACACTGAAATCTAAGCTCCTAGCTAGATTTCAGGTAAATTACTTACATCTACATCCAGAGAATTCTGGAGGCCCATAGCTTGATTCAGTGGCCAGAAGATGTCTCCCCACCCTCCTAAGATGGACCCTTTAAATAACCTTTCTGACCTCATCACCAGGACCCAGCCATAAACCAGTATCCTCGGACCACATCTGATGCTGACTGGTTAGTTTGAAAAATGTCAGCACCCTCAGGTAAGGGTTTAGCGTTACACAGGACAAGGGAAGAGCGAGCTTCCCCCCTCCCTCAGGAACTTCTCCAGTCGAGGTCACCTAGCTGTCCAAGTCACCAGGTGGAAACAGCAGCCAGATTTGGGGGGCCGAGGGGGTTGGGCAAACTCAGAGCAGGAAGGCAGACAAAGAGAGTGGTTCCTTCACAACCCTCACTCCCAACCCACAGCCGTCTGGCCCTTGTGGTGCCCCCCACTCCCAACCCACAGCCTCCTGCCCCCAGCCCCCCAGTGTGTGAGGAAGGGGGTGGGTGTGTGGGGAACAGGGTTGGTGTCTGGGGAAGAGGAGATGTGCGTACAGGCAATGCATGGAGGGAACAGGGTGATTCAGCAGAGGTGATTCAGCACAGGTGATTCAGCAGAGAGGCAGGAGGGTATGTGTCTCCCCAGATTTCTGCACCCACAATGGGGTGTGGGGCACAAAGCATGGGGCTGCAGCCAGGCCAGACCAGTTCTGGGCAGGAACCACCTCTGCAGCCCAGTACGAGGGACTTGGCACAGGAGGGAACGCTGTGCCATCATGGCCACCAAGGTGAGGCACAGTGACAACTTTCTTCCCCCCACTGCTGCTGGGCAGGGCTTGGTGGCCATGGTGGTGTGGCAAAGGTGGCTCAAGCCCAGAGCTCATTTGGCCCTGCCACACTCTACTCTGGGTGCAGAAATCTGGGGGGGGGGGCATATGCCCCTCCACCCTCCTGCTGTATTGCCTGTGGGCCCCCCGCTCCGCCCCTGCTCCCTTAGACTTATGTGAAGGGAGCTACAGGAGCTGCTCTCCACCACAATGCCTGGCTGCCACGTGCATCTGTGTGTGCACAGATGCACGTGGCACCCCCTGCCCCCTGCATCCCACTCCCCCCAGCCCCAAGCAGCCTCTTGCAGGATTACAGAGTTCCAGCCTGGGTTTTTCTCCTTTTAAGGAGAAATTCTGCATTTTTCTGCAGCAGTCGGAAAACCCAGATCTCTGATATTCAACAAAACCTTGTTTTGGCTGAATCTGTTCATTTTTAATAAGGACAATTCTGAAATCCTTTCTGTCTTAGGTGATGTGAGCACCTTGGTCCTCTAAGACCCAGAGGGACCTGACACTGGAGGAAGATAGGGCCAGGATCCAGGACAGCCTTGACAGAGTGGAATCTCGGGCAGAACGAAATTGGCTGAAATTTAACGGGGATAAGTGCAAGGTCCTTCACATGGGTAAGAAGAACCCTCACCACAACTACACGGTGGGTGGTGGTCCGTTGGCACAGCATCTGAGTGAGACCTGCTTGGTCAATTACATTCACATATGTACATTCACGATTGGTCAATCGTGACCCCCACCCCCTGAGTGAGGGGGGCCATGATTGACCAAAAGATAAATATAAGCCAGCAGTGCGATGAGGTTGCCAGAAGAGCAAACAGACCTCTGGCATGCATCAGCCGATGCGTGGCCAATACATCCAGGGAGGTGCTCCTTCCTCTCTACTTAGCACTGTTAAGGCCTCCTCTGGAGTACTGTGTCCAGTTCTGGGCCCCGCATTTCAAGAAGGACATGGATAAGCTTGATAGGGTACAAAGAAGGGCCACCCGTATGGTCAAGGGCATGAAGGATAGGCCTGACAAGGAGGGAGAACTGGGCCTGTTCAGCCTGAGTAAGAGAAGACTAAGAGATGACTGATAGCTGCCTACAAGTATGACAGAGGTGAGCACCAGGATCTAGGGGAGCAACTCTTCAGGAAGGCACCCCCAGGGGGGATGAAGACCAATGGGCATAAGGACGGTAATAGGAATTTACCCTAATAGAGGGTAAATTCAGGCTAGATATAAGAAAGAACTTCTCTGTAAGGGTCACAAGAATCTGGAATACACTCCCGGAAGAGGTGGTGCAATCACCCTTCTTGGAGGTGTTCAAGATAAGACTGGATAGGCACCTTGTTGAGCTCACCTGAGCCCAATAACTTCCTGCCCGTGGCAGGGAACTGGACTTGATGATCTTACAGGTCCCTTCCAGTTCTATGGCACTTCATGTGATTATCTATGCTGCCTTTCCTGCCACAAGCTTAATTCAGGGTCATTTAGTCTTTTCTGGCTAAGCACCAAAAAGAGTTTGCTTATTTTATATGATCAAAATGACTTTATAGCATTTTTGTGTGTGAAGAAGGTTCCCTTTTCTATTGCTATAGCTGGTATTTACAGACTTTTTCAATATGAAAATGGATTACAGGGATGTAAAATTATTTAATGACTAAAGGAAAAGACTTCAAATGCAGCCAGATGTCTCCCCTCCACGTTTCACCCCCAGAAGATTTAGTCTAGGTGAGCGCATCTACAAGTGAAATTAGCATTGCTGAATAAACTCTGGCACAGTTCATGCCAAAGTTTATTGCTTCTGGGCACAGCATTTATACGTGCACCCGGGACTGGATCAGGTTGAGCAGGGTGGCAGTGTAATGGGCTCAGGGGGTCAGCCTGCCAGCCTGGAGCTTCTCCACCCCAGCTCAATGTGCTGTGGCAGGGCTGGCTGGGGCATAAGGGTGCTCCAGTGTGGGGCTACCTGGCAGGCAGCCCCTGCACTATAGCACTTTCATGCCCCAGCCAGCTCCGGTCACCGTCTATATGTATGTTGTGGTGCACTAAATAACTCCTCCATAGGATAGCATTTGTGTCAGCAATACTATCCTATAACAGAGTTAATCAGTTTCCTGTGGCCTAATAGCGCTACATGTGTGGATGGTGACTATACTGCAGAGCTAATTAGTCTACTCTGCAGTAAAGCACACATGTAGATGCACCTGGTATTAAGATAAATAAAACTGTAGATGAGAGCTGAACATCAGTGAACATTTTGGTTCAGCACAAATCAAGGAGGACAGAAGTATTTTGTCCCAACAGGCATCCTTGTCATGTACTGAGGAATCCCAGGGAGAGCAAACTCAGCATTTAAGTACTTGCCTATGAAAGTAAAAGTGTATCATGTCATACAGAAGTTTAGATAGGGAGGGTATGTTAGCTGGATGTAATTCATGGATTATACAGCATCATCCTAGAAAGGCAGAGAATTGGAACCATTCTTTCTATTCTGGTGTTGAAAATATTTGAAATTGGTGACAGACAGGGGGGACAAGGCTGAACTCCTCAACGAGTTCTTTGCCTCAGTGTTCCTAAGTGTGGGGCACAACAAGTCTCTCACTGGGGTTGTAGAGAGGCAGCAGCAAGGCGCCAGACTTCCATGCGTAGACCCTGAGATGGTGCAGAGTCACTTGGAAGAACTGGATGCCTTTAAGTCGGCAGGCCCGGATGAGCTCCATCTGAGGGTGCTGAAGGCACTGGCCGACATCATTGCAGAGCCACTGGTGGGAATATTCGAACGCTTGTGGCGCACGGGCCAAGTCCCGGAGGACTGGAAAAGGGCCAACGTGGTCCCCATTTTCAAAAAGGGGAGGAAGGAGGACCCGGGCAACTATAGGCCAGTCTCACCTCCATCCTTGGTAAAGTCTTTGAAAAAATTATCAAGGCTCACATTTGTGAGAGCCCGGCAGGGCAAATTATGCTGAGGGGAAACCAGCACGGGTTTGTGGCAGGCAGATCGTGCCTGACCAATCTAGTCTCTTTCTATGACCAGGTTACAAAACGCCTGGACACAGGAGGAGGGGTGGATGTCATATACTTAGACTTCAGGAAGGCCTTCGATACGGTATCCCACCCCATACTGGTGAACAAGTTAAGAGGCTGTGACTTGGATGACTACACAGTCCAGTGGGTGGCGAATTGGCTAGAGGGCCGCACCCAGAGAGTCGTGGTGGATGGGTCGGTCTCGACCTGGAAGGGTGTGGGCAGTGGGGTCCTGCAGGGCTCGGTCCTTGGACCGATACTCTTTAATGTCTTCATCAGTGACTTGGACGAGGGAGTGAAATGTACTCTGTCCAAGTTTGCAGATGACACAAAGCTATGGGGAGAAGTGGACACGCCGGAGGGCAGGGAACAGCTGCAGGCAGACCTGGATAGGTTGGACAAGTGGGCAGAAAACAACAGGATGCAGTTCAACAAGGAGAAATGCAAAGTGCTGCACCTAGGGAGGAAAAATGTCCAGCACACCTACAGCCTAGGGAATGACCTGCTGGGTGGCACAGAGGTGGAAAGGGATCTTGGAGTCCTAGTGGACTCCAAGATGAACATGAGCCGGCAGTGTGACGAAGCCATCAGAAAAGCCAATGGCACGTTATCGTGCATCAGCAGATGCATGACGAATAGGTCCAGGGAGGTGATACTTCCCCTCTATCGGGCACTGGTCAGACCGCAGTTGGAGTACTGCGTGTAATTCTGGGTGCCACACTTCAAGAAGGATGCGGATAACCTGGAGAGGGTCCAGAGAAGGGCAACTCGTATGGTCAAGGGACTGCAGACCAAGCCCTACGAGGAGAGACTAGAGAAACTGGATCTTTTCAGCCTCCGCAAGAGAAGGTTGAGAGGCGACCTTGTGGCTGCCTATAAGTTCATCACGGGGGCACAGAAGGGAATTGGTGAGTATTTATTCACCAAGGCGCCCCCGGGGGTTACAAGAAACAATGGCCACAAGCTAGCAGAGAGCAGATTTAGATTGAACATTAGGAAGAACTTCTTCACAGTTCGAGTGGCCAAGGTCTGGAACGGGCTCCCAAGGGAGGTGGTGCTCTCCCCTACCCTGGGGGTCTTCAAGAGGAGGTTAGATGAGTATCTAGCTGGGGTCATCTAGACCCAGCACTCTTTCCTGCTTATGCAGGGGGTCGGACTCGATGATCTATTGAGGTCCCTTCCGACCCTAACATCTATGAACCTATGAATCTATGAATCTATAACACAAACTGTTGACTAATATAAACTAGCAATAGGTATGACCCACAAAGTTTGGATCCAGACTTAAACTATCCCTCATATCTGAAGGGTTTTACTTGGAGTTGATGCTTGGTTCAAGCCTATCCTGAACACTAATTAGGAGTAGAAAAAAACAGCTAGGTTATCTAAACAGTGTTCTTTCCAGAGCTGGACTGTTTCCTATATACTTTTTAAGGTTTCATCCAGTCTAAATATTCATGATGTGAAGCGAATTAGATGCAGCCAAGGAAGTAACTGTACCAGAAGCCCTGGGAAATGCAAGGCCATGGAATTAGTGTTATTATCTGGCCATTTCCTTACTCAATGTGGGACTTATTCATGGAAATTTCTAAGAATGACCTCTTGACTAGCTCAGAGAGGCTTGAGATCTGTACTTACTGCCAGTTAGCATGAGCCCTCCCTTTTGGCTCTCTCTTCAACACCTTTGCATTGATAAGAATATTTATGGATGGGAAACATGCCCATCTGCCCAATTTCTGACTAGTTCAAATGGGGAGCCTAAGCAGAGTCACTCCTAAGTAAAAGGCAGGTGGACTGAGCAGAGAGGCTAAATGGGAGGAAAAGAAGAGGAGCTGACAGGAGGAAATGAAAGTGCTTGAAAGTAGAAAAATAAGCAATAAGGAAGGAAAGAGAAAAGACGCAGGCAGTAATGTGGATTCCAGCTGAGGAAGAAGGATGATTCTGGGATTAAGCCACTAGTATGGGATTCAACAGACTTCCTTTTGGCTCTGTCACAGACTTTCTGTTATCCATGTAGCCCAGGGGTGGGTAATTATTTGGGCCTGCAAGCTACATAGGCAGTCCTGGGGAGCTGCTGTAGGCTGGTCAGCAATCCCCGCTACCAAGAGCCCAAAGCTTGTGCTCCCTGTTGCTCCTCTTTGCCACCACCAACAGCGCACACCTCCAACCCCAACTCCGGCCCGCTCTGGACTTGCCTTTGCGGTTCCTTTCTGCTGTTGCCTCTGGGCCACCCAGCAGGGCATCAGTGACAATGCAGAGGAGCTGCAGTCAAGCCTGGGTATGGGCTCTAGACAGCTGCAGCAAAAAGGGCCCAGCAGCAGTGAAGGGGAAGGGATGCTTTTTCCCAGTACAGAGCAGCAGCTTCTGCCTGGCTGCTACTGCTGCTGCTGCCGCTGCTCAGCATGGGCAGGCGAGTCTGGAGCAGGTGCGGGGCAGGCCAAGGTTGGAGCTGTCCGTGCGGGTTCTGCCTGGTCCACTCGACTGGGCTGAGTCTGGAGTGGGCGCGAGGCCATGCGCATGGGTACCCACCAGTACCACAGGGCTAGACCCAGTGGCCATTGCAGCCAGAAGGAGCTGCTGCTACCTGGGCTGTCTAGAAAAGCAGTCCAGCTGTAGAGTCACCTCAGCCCTACTGCGTGCCCAGGGGGTGGTGGGATGTGCCGTGGGCCAGATGGTGCCTGGGCCAGTCGGGACTGAGGGATCTGCTGCGGGCTGGACAGAGTCCCTCCATAGGCTGGATCTGGCTTGTGGGCCGTATTTTCCCTACCCCGATGTAGCCTATCTATTCCTCAGTCCACCCTGCGTAAGATGGGGTAATAAATACTTCTCTAGTGGAGGTGTAGTAAGAATAAATTCATGCATATTCATGAAGAACTCAGACACTGAATTTACAGAGCCATGTGTGTAGACAGCCACATGCAATCGGTGCACAGTTGACATGGAAGCCTAGAGTGTAATAACCTGTAGGTCCCCTGCAGACTGGAACAGGAGTTCTGGAGAGGATGATTTGGTGGTGATGCCAGGAAGTTTCCAGGAAGCCCCATGTGCTTGAGGATTACACCAGCAATGCACCTCACGGGCATGTCCAGACAAGCACACACATATGGTTTGTGGAACATCAAAACTGTCTGAGGTGCCACAAACTGAATGTGACATGTGCAAATGTTTGCCACGTTGCAAATTTGCAGCACAGTGCCAAAATGTAATAACAGGAACTCCAGGTATCAAAAAAACCCCACTGCCACAAAAGACAGCATGGCGCAAGCTCCAAGAGTGTGCACCACAGCAACTGGAGGCTGGGTCTTCCAGGGAGAGGTTCTGGCTGCTGGCAAGAGCATCTCCACTGTTTTAGGTGTCCCCCAGCTACTCCGGTATGCTAGGAGCTGGGAGGAGTGGAAAAACGGCAGCTTCCCTGAAGCGGGGCCTTTTTATGAAGGTTGTGGTTGCCAAGATATTTAATGAAACTGAATTGTCACAGAAACAAATCATTTTCAAAATGCAATAGTGCATTTATACAGCAAACCCTAGGTGCAGGGGCATGCATAGCAGCAAAAAGCAGCAGCAAAAATTAGTGTCACTACTGTTTGTGCCATGGCAAACGCATGCCTCTGCATGTGGGGATGTGCCCCATGGTTGCAAGCAGTAGAACTGAATACAGGGCACTAAATAAAGATCTACCTTGTTGCACCCCAAATGGAGTCTCTTTATTATTTAACAGAACCCTGTGCATGAAACATATAGAAAGGCACATTCACAGGGTACACAGTGTGTGCCTATTTCCCCCAACATAGTTAACACAGGTGCAAAATGGCTTGTTTTTCATGAGAAAGTCCTGACGTGGCTGCAGGATATTCAACCCTAACCAGGGTTGTCAACCCCCCAATTTTTTTTTTACTTATAACCTGTAAGCTTTTACTGACAACCAATCTTTTTTAGTGACACATGTTTCTCTGATATATGGTTTACGTAATGTAAATATAACTCTTCCATCAGGGCCTGCCAGGTGGCTAACAGAAAAGATCACAACAGATTGACACCCATGGGACACAGATGCAGCTATGGAGGAGGCTGGAGGCTGCGATTAAAACCCTAAGGTAATTTAGCACCAGTTGGGCTGTAGCTGGGGCTGGTTAAGCTGTCTGAATGTTGCTGTTATAGTAAAGTAGGCCCAGATCAGGGAACACAATACAAACACCACTTCAGGGCTCTGGGTACCTCCTGCAGGACTACTTATTCCATCCAAGTGTAGCAGGTGAGATACTAGGTGGCAATATGGAGGGGACAGAGAGCAAGCTACATCCACTAGGGGCACTGCACCTGCCCCTCACGGCGAGGTTTGCCACAGGCCCCTTATTTAACCCCATATCCTGTTGCCTCTGACTGCATCATGCTTTTCTTCCTTCTCCCCCCACCACCAAACTTTACCCCTGCTGGTCCCACTCCTCTCCATCCTACCACAGCCCTGCAAAGAAACCTGTTATCCAGAAGTATTACAGGCAGTCTGGGATGAAGCTTTATCAGCCCATGGCTGAGAGAGTCCTCCCTGCAGGGTACTACATTTCCACTGTGACACCAGGTGGCACTGCTGTACTCTGTTAGAGCTTCAATCAAGCTGTGGCTCCTTAATGTTTTTACTGACAGCTAAAGATTTATTTTGCTTGGTGTGTGGGGTTTTTTTTACAGAGTTTATTGACAGCCACTTTTAGCCTGACTTTTTTTTTTTCTTTTTTTAACTAACAGTCAGTAAACTTACTAACAGTTGGCAACCCCGACTAAATTCCTTTGTGACCATTTTGGCTTATATTTAGTGCTCAGCCTGGGAATGAGTAAAGCAATGAAGACAGGCCAGAGAAGGTACTTGGAGGAACTGCTGAAATGCTTATGCAATCCCAGTAGTCAGAAGTGACATACCATCTATGAAACATCCAGGGCATGGGACTGTGCAGGATCAGAGTTCTGTAGAAGGTGTCCTGCACCCTGTCATTCATGTCCTCTTTACACCATTGTCTTTCAATTCTGACTTGATGCTTTTACTTGACATTGCTCAAGAAACTCCATCCATTGCAAGAAGCAGCTTTTCTCCTGCCCCTTGTCATTGGAATGAGTGATGCATAAATGCTGATCTTGTCTGGTGTACACTAGTAACAATAACACCTCATTTAGATATAGTACCTCTCACAAGTGGCTCTCAAAGCATTTTACAAAGGAGGTCTGTTCCATTATCCCCATTCTACAACAGTGGTTCTCAACCTTTTTGAACTCAAGGCACGCCTTGCTAAGGCACAAAACAACCCTCATTAGGTTAAAGGCACCCCTTGGAACATGCTAGCTCTTAACTCTGACTTTTTTTTTTTTTTTACTCTGGAAAAATAAGAGAGCAATATTTCTATTGTAAAGAACTCAGAAAGACCACAACAGGTTAGAAAGGCTTTAACACTATGGATTCCTATTTGAAATCTCCGGGCTTATCTTGTGAATCATGTTTGTACATTCAACAGTGATTATATTGTGTGGCATTCTGCAGCACCCCACGAAAGATCTCAAGGCAGCCCAGGGTGTTGCAGCACCCTGGTTGAGAATCACAGGTAGGGAAACTTAGGACTTCTCCATGCCTCACATAGACCAGTTGCAGGATCCTAAGTCTCCTAAAATACACAATACTATTATATCCATGAGGTCACTGGGAGATACTTATCACCAAGCCTGAGCCCTGTGGTTGTGGGACCCAAGCCGAGAGATCCTACTCTCACAGTGCCAGCTCTGTGGTTGTGGGACTGGCACTAGGAGATCCTTCTATCTCCCAGCCTCCACTCCCTGATCATGGAGAGGGTACTGGGAGCTCCCTGCTGGTAGGGGGTGGGGTGATTGTTCCCTGCCCAGTTGTGATAGTAAAGCTGGGCAGGGAACAGGCTTTCCAGCCTCCACCCCATGATCATGGAGCAGGAGCTGGGGACTGTCCCAGTCAGGGGCAGGTCCCAGCCCCATTCCCCATTTGGGTGATCAAGGCATGGGACTTGGAAAGAGCTGCAGGTCCCAGCCCTCTGCCCCATCTATTGGTGGGGCAGCTAGTGGCAAGCCCCCAGCTGGGTGGGGATTCCTTGCTGCTATCTGGCAATCCTTGGATTCCCCACCCAGCTGGGGGCTTCCTGCTAGCTGCCCCACCAGTGGATGGGACAGAAGGCTGGGACCTGCCCCTCCCCTTCAGCTCTTTCCAAGTCTCCTGCTCATGATCGAAGAGCTGGGGCCAGGAGCTCCCTGCTGTCAGGGCAGGGTGACATTGTCCCTGCCTGGGGTTCAGTGGCAGCGCTTGCCCTGGCAGCAGGCAGTCCCTTGGGGGCAGGGAGCATTGTCCCAGCCCCTGCCAGAAGACAGCTGTCTCTTGGCCCCATGCCTAGAGCTCCCCCTGGCTGCTGCAGGGGACTGGTGCAAGGCTAGTGGGGGCAGGAGCAAATAGCTACAAATCTACTTCCAAGACCCTGCATGTGAAGATGTCTGCCCGGATCAGTTTACTCTATAGTAATTTACTCTATTATCCCACATTATTTGCATGTGTAGATGCACCCCCATTTTCTTAAACTGAGCACAGCTCCAACTGGACAGTCAGTTAAACACTATGTCCCAGATTCCACAAAACTTACTTGGAAGCAAAATATCCCAACTAAACTATTCTTCCCAGCCCCATTTAGCAGTGTCTTGCTGCAGTGAACTGTCATTTCTAGCATTTGTGGCTCCTATAAAGCCATGGAGAGAAACAATGTTTTTAGCATATTATGCGTGGTGAAAGCTTGAATGCATTTTATATGGGGGTCATGGTAGAGTCAGCTCCATAGCAACCTAGCTAGAAAGCAGTCTGGTTCCACCCTCCTGCACTGGACGTTGCAAACTGAAGTCCTTGCCACCATGGATGGCAGTATATGGGAATATCAGCCCTGGGATTTATCAGAAAAAACATGCTCCTGACGTTAAGGATTTAATTTCAGGGTTACACCAAGTCTGACTAAGCATTAGTACAGGACCAAGTGTACATGGGACGAATCACTGAAAAGCAGCCTTTCCATTTACCACTTTTGGCTCTTGCACTCCAGTGTCTGGGATGCATTAGGGTTGCTCTGATAGTCCAGACCTGGACTGACATTGCAGGGGAGGGTTGCATGACATGTTGGGGGCCACCAAAGCATATGGTCCTGAGGTCCAGGACAGGATTGTCCCACTGAGCCGGGCACATGGATGGAGCCAATACAGAGCCACACCTAAGGAATCCTGAGGCTATACGTCTGCTACTACACCCTTTCGTGGGGACAGTTTACTCCCCACTATCTTGGCTGGCTAATGTCACTGGTCAGTTTGTGGGGAGGATGAAGCCACATCACTCAGGCTCCTGTATCGTTTCTTTGGGAAATTGTGCACCCTGAGGCAGTAGGTTTGAAGTGGCCCCCACCCTCCTTCAAGCAAGAAAACTACAGTTCGGCATAACACGTACAGAGGCTTTGTGAGGGGAGATGGCTTCAAACCCTCTCAGGGCAGAAGGGCTAAGCAGAGTCTAGGCTTAAATAATCACTGGATTTTCCTGACTCATTTCATATGGTGTTACCAAGACCACATCAGATCCACAGGGATTAGAAGCGAGCTACCCAATCTTCTGCACTGAAATGGCCTGCACGAACACGCTTGCTTCACCTTTCATTAATTCGTGAATATTTGCAGGCATCTTGGAAGGAATAAAGTGCTAAGTGGCATTGTTGTCTCTGGCTGTTTTTTCATTTTGACTTCTTTCAGTCTCACAAAACTCAGCCCTATCACTGACTTGACTCGGACCTGTTTTTTATAACCCTCTTACGGAAGCACAGAGCTCCACAGGAGCCTTTGGAAATCACAGAAGGCCTTCTGCTGCCACCCTTCCCTAGCACAAGAGAGAGAGTTAGAAATGGGCTTTGAGAGCAATTTCTCAAAGAAAGCAGGGAGGAGTTGTTAGGGGTGAATTGAGCTAACCGACCATTTGAGGATTAGCCAGTGGCTTCCCACTGGAAGGTGTAGTGTGGGTGAGCAGCCTTCCTCCCCTGGTCCTGGGAGCTCTAAGATGCATTCTGGCAGAGGCACTTGAGTTGGGCCAGAGTGGGTTTCCCATCTGACAAGAGGTTTTGAACCTACAAAAGCTTTTCCTGCCCTGGCACATAACATGGCAACCTCAGAACTTTTCACCAATTGGCAGCCTTAAAGTTTGAATCCAGACAGTTTTTTTAAGATGGATTTTTATTTATTTTTATTTATTTTTGTAATTAAAAGACCCAGTAAAATCCACCCTCTCCTGCAAATAGGCTTCGTTTTGACAGTTGAGGTCCTCCCAAACAGCTTTCCTTAGCATCACTGTTTACTGGCTGTGGTGCCAAACAGCATGATCAGGGCCACCATGATCATGGTACGAAGCCCTGCACTTAGGCTGGAAGAATCCCATGCACTGCTACAGGCCTGGGACCAACTGGCTAAGCAGCAGCTTTGCAGAAAAGGACCTGGGGGTTATAGTGGACAATAAGTTTAATATGAGCCAACAGTGTGCCCTTGTTACTAAGAAAGCTAACAGCCTACTGGGCTGCATTAGTAGGAGTGTTGCCAGCAGATCAAGGGAAATAATTTATTCCCTCTATTCTGCACTGGTGAGGCCACATCTGGAGTACTGTGTCCAATTTTGGGCCCTTCACTATGGACTTACAGTGCGTTGGAGCAGACTCAATTGAGTCTGCTGGAATGTGCTAATTAGCATGCTCCAGCAACCTCCACATCTTATGTATCAGTGTCCCCAAGCTTCAAAATGGTGGTGGGGCACTTTAACTAAAACTCGTTTGACACCTCTAGTTTGAAGCGTGGGAATGCTAATACATGAGATGCTGCAGGCACTTTAATTAGAGTGGTTCTCAGAGCTGCTCTAATTATAGTGTCCCCCATCCTGTTCCCCCCCCCCTTCTCCCCCTGCCTCCAATAGCACATGCAAAAACACCCTAGGAGGCTGGTGAAGCACTGGAATAGGTTATCTAGAGAGATGGTTGAATCTCCATCCTTGGAGGTTTTTAAGACCCATTTTATCAAAGCCCTGGCTGGAATGATCTAGTTAGGGATGGTCCTGCTTTGAACAGGGGGTTGGACTAGATGACCTCCTGAGGTCCCTTCCAACCCTAATTTTTTGCGATTCTGTGAGTCACTGAGAGAGGCTGTTTAAATGTCTTTATTTTCCTCTTTTTGGCTAATAACTGCAACAAACAAAAAAGACTCAGTAAATCCTGCTTGAAGATGGGAGGGATCTGGCAAGCTCTCTTTTTTTCCAGTAGGAACATTATGTTCCTTCCCGTACTTTTATAGCAACGGAAATGCAGGGGCGATGGAGAAGCAAATGAATATGCTTATTAAAAGCCACATTTGGGGGATTTAACCAAAAAAGAAGCTATGTTTTAAAAGTGACGCTGGAATTCTGGATATTTTGGAGTAATGCCTGCAACCTACAGAACATATGGGGGCTGTCTCACATACACCATTGTCTCTGTTTACTACAATAATTTGTTACTGTTTGTTTTTGATTAAATTGCAGAGTGCTAGATTCATTTCCCATGACACGGGGATAGCAAAACACAAAGTAAGAGGGAGCTGAAAAACATGTGCTTGCTAGTTACTGTCGCTGTCAGCAAGTTTGTAGGCAGGCAGTAGTACCCCGGATGCCTTAACAGAACTTAGTTAAGTAATCGTGTTTCTCTTGCATAAGCTTTTGCTTTCAAGATGCCTCAGCCAATCCTGTGCTGAACTAAAAGCTTATTTAATACCCACTACTTTCTAAATAATGCATGATATTGATCTTCTTAAACATGTATAAATTCCTGTATACAGGGGTTTGAGAGGTGCAATTCCTAGAAACAGAGTGATACTCCAGCTTTGAAAGTAGCAAAACCACAGCTACAAGACATTGCAAAGATCAGCTTTGGGAGGAAAAATGTGAGTAATATTTCTTAATATTCTGAACAGTGTGTGTGACCTCTAATTGCAAATGGGAAAATGAGGAAGACCTTTATGTCCACCATGAATCAAAAGGAGGCAGGAGGTGAAAGGTAGCTAATAAAAATTGTAAATCTTAAAATACTATCTCACTCCCAGATTTCTACAAGGAAGTATTTGTTTACCTAGTTCTCTGTAAGCCAAACCTCTTTCAAATATGCCAGGAAAGAGGGGTGATCCTAGATTATGAGCCTAGCTAGACCACTGCAAATCCAGAATATGTTTGCTCGAGATAATGGAATGTCTCCAGATGTATGTTGGCATAATCCAGATCAGAATCTGATCCTCTCATTTGAATGATCTCTCTTGCACAGGAGAGCTTGTATTTTAATTGAAAGAAATTGATAATAAAAATGTACATGTCTGAAAGAGGAAAACACCACAGGACAAAGCTAGCATGGATATAACAGAGGAAAAGGAAGTCTGTCTTGCCAGTTCCATATGATGTATTTGAGTGTGGTTTAACTTGTGATCAAAGCATAGTACGAAAAAACTACCCACTCAAGTATGAAGTGGATTTTACTAGTTTCTCTCTCAATCAATACAGCACTATTCACTTGTTATTTCTCCTCACATTTAAAGGAATTGCAGTTACTACTCAAATGAGCCATAAAACTCTAGTGTCAGTGGAACAGAGAAAAAACATATGCCTAAATATGAAAATGTGTCATAATATATTTTGTAGATATCAAAATCCTTGCCTAAAAGATATAATCAAGGTTTCCCAAATAATATTTTAGATCACCTTTTTGAAAATGTGATGCAGATTTTTAAAATCTAAAAACACCTTGAGACTGTGGAAGCACTTCAAATCTGATTTCTGGCTTATAGATGGAATGGTGATGCCGCAGTTAAAAGAAATGACTACTTTGTAGGAATCACAGTATGAAAGAGATAGACACAAAAGAGCTGTATGAAAGTAAAATGAACCAGTAAAGGCAGAGTATGACATTTTCTAAGTTTCTGCTTCACTTCTGAAGTGGGCAAAAAGGCAGGCCCGCCTGAGGGAGCACAAACACAGTGGTGATGAAAACAAGACCAAGTTGCAGGCCCTTGTACAGGTGTTTGTGAACTGTTCCATTCATAAAACCCCTTGCTTTATACCGACAGGTGAGTCTGAGCTATACTGCCCTTTCTGTGTTGCTCCTCTGAATAAGTTGGATTCAGACTGCCCATGTAGCCCGGTTGCTCTGATTGTACTCTGCCCGTCTGGAATTGTGTTGCCTGTGGAAGGCGTTACCCTTGCATTCAGCATACTGCCTCTATAGCACTGGAGTGTGTTCAGTACACAGATGATACTGGTCAGGGCTTAGCTTTCCTGAAGCCAGGTATGCCTGCTTGAGTGATGTTAGCATAGATTCTCCTGAATCACAGATGTGCAGTAAGGGAAGTGAGAGTTCAATCATGGATCAAGAAAATACCACATGCAGCAGACAAGGGACAATCTCTCAGCTCTTATTGCTCAGGGGAAGGAGGAGGGTAATAGCTAAATAATCCTTTGCTTTTTCTGTCACGGCATTCCACTGTTTCCCTACTGTGTGTGTATAAATTGTGTGTGCACACGCGTGAGCTCAGACAAGCAGTGGAAGAAAGCTTAGCTTAACTCTTGGCTGTGTCTCCTTGGTCCTCCTTTAGCTCCAGGAGGTGCCAGTGGAGTTGCAATGCCCATAGCAATGATAGAGGAAGAACACCCAGTCCCCAGTGACAGTTCAGGAAAGGGTTCCAACTGTTTTTTGCCTTTTTGGCTAAGCTCAGGCCTGGTATCAGTGTAATGTAAAAATCATTCTTTATCAAGAGTTATACCAGGTAGGAACAGGGCCCAGTGGGAGTTTTGCTCTGTAGCACCACCAGCTTTCCCTCTGCCTGCCTTCCCCACCCCAATTTCTGATCTGCTAGAGCTAGATGGTCCTTTCATGGTCCTTTCATCAGCTTTCCAAGCATTTTCTGTGCTGCCAGGAGGGCTAGAAACTTGCTCCTTATATAAGAACAGACACTGAGATTATGGACATCCTTACACTCAAGCTGTTTCTTGCTGCCAGAAGAGCCACTTGGGTCTTCAGACAGCCATGCATAAAGTAAAGCCATCATTAGACTGCTCTAATTTACATTGCAGATTAATATGGCCCCTGGGTGCCCTAAGAACTAAGAGTAAGACACCTTTGACCTGCTTCCATATACTGATCTTGCAGGGAGCAGAGCTCACGAGGGCAGTGAATATAAACAAGTGTTGCCAACTCTCACGATTTTTGACATTGTTCTTGAAGTCTATGCTTTGGGAATGTGAAAAACTGAGCTCTTTCTTTTATATATATTTATATTTATGTGTGTATATATATAATCTATATAGATATATAGATATATCTATATAGATATATAGATATATATGTAAAAGAAAGAGCTCAGTTTTTTACATTCCTGAAGCATAGACTTCAAGAACAATGTAAAAAATCTTGAGAGTTGGCAATAACCTACAGCTCACAGGGCCTGATTATCATCCCACTTACACCAGGGGATTTCTGCAACAAATCCCATAAGTCAGTTAAGTTACAGTGGAACAACAGTTCTCAGACTGGGTAAGACCAAAGCCTTAGCACCTACTGGAATCTGCCATTATGTTCTAGGAATTTTCAGCTTTCATTAAAATGTGAGTTTCTAGCCCTATGTTTGCAACAAAAATCTTCCAAATGTAGTAAAAGTATCTGTAACCATAGCAGTGATATCTGTCTGGGCCTGCAGAATGTCTTGAAACAAGAGCTACTTGGACCTTTATGAGATGTTGCACATTGATGATAACGTAATTGTCAGCTGCTCTTTATTTCATCATTGATCAAACTAGGTAGAAAGTATGGGCCTGGTTATAATATCCGCCCCTATGAAAGCTGCCCAAAGTGCATCTACACTGCAAAATAAAGCTGTGATGATAGCATGGGGGTTAATCGGGGGTTAATCTAGATCGGGGCGGGCAATTATTTTGGGCGGAGGGCCGCTTACTGAGTTTTGACAAGTCATCGAGGGCTGCATGACAGGCAGCCAGGGGCAGATAAATATTAATTTTCAAAGTTTTTTAGGGGCCCCGTGGGCCAGATAGAATGGCCTGGTGGGGCGCATCCAGCCCACGGGCCACATTTTGTCCACCACAATCTAGATAGTACAAATAATGTACTATCTGATGTCATCTTCCTGGACTTTAGGAAGGCCTTCAACAGTTTTGCACCCTATCCTCATTGGGAAGCTAGCAGACTGTGGAGTGGACGTCTACACGGTCAGGTGGGTGGCCAACTGGCTTAGGGACTGCACCCAGAGAGTGGTGGTGGATGGTTCCTTCTTGGCCTGGAGGGAGGTGGGCAGTGGGGTCCTGCAGGGTTCGGTCCTCAGACTGATAATGATTCAATATCTTCAGCAGCGATTTGGACGAGGGCGTGGAGAGCACCTTCTCCAAGTTCACTGATGATACCAAGTTATGGGGCAAAGTTGGTACACCGGAGGGCAGGGAGCAGATTCAGGCTGACCTGGACAGGTTGGATCAATGGGCAGAGAGAAATAGGATGCAATTTAATAAAGATAAATGTAAGGTACTCCATCTGGGAAGGAGGAACACCCAGCACACCTATAGGTTGGGGAGTGTCCTTCTCAGCAGCTCGGAGGCAGAGAGGGATCTTGGAGTCATAATGACTCCAAGATGAATATGAGCCAGCAGTGTAATGAGGCCATCAACAAGGCCAATCACACCTTGTCGTGCATTAGCAAGTGCATGACTAATAGAACAAAGGAGGTGATGCTCCCCCTCTATGCGGCACTGGTCAGGCCGCAGTTGGAGTACTGTGTCCAGTTTTGGGTGCCGCACTTCAAGAGGGACACAGGGAATCTCGAGAGGGTCCAGAGGAGGGCCACTTGCATGATTAGTGGCCTTCATGATAGACCCTACAGGGGGAGGTTGAGAGAGCTGAATCTCTTCAGCCTTCACAAGAGACGGCTGAGGGGAGATCTTGTGGCCACCTATAAATTTATTAGGGGAGGTCAACGGGGAATAGGGGAAGTGGTGTTTACTAAATTGCCCCAGGGAGTGACTAGGAATAACGGGTGTAAACTATCTGAGAGTGGATTTAGGTTAGATATTAGGAAGAAATTTTTCACTGTAAGGGTGGCCAGGATCTGGAATGGGCTTCCAAGAGAGGTGGTGCTATCACCTAGCTTGGAGGTCTTCAAGAGGAGGCTAGATAGTCACCTGGCTGGGGTCACCTCACCTTGGTCCTCTTTCCTGCCAGGGGCAGGGGGTCGGACATGATGATCCATTGTGGTCCCTTCTGACTCTACAATCTATGAATCTATGAATAGCAAAACCAGTGAACACACAGCATTGTGTTTGCATGTGGTTACCAGAATACCAACCCTTCTAAGGCTTTGGGAACTTGTTCTGGTTGCTAGCATATACTAAACCCAGGCCACTGCATTTTCATGCCTATACTCACTAATGCTATCTCAAGTAAGCGAGCACAGATACTGTAGTACAGCGGTTCCCAATCTCTGGTACCTGTACCACCAGTGATACACAGACTACCTGTCAGTGGTACACGTTAACAGATTTATTATAATTATTTTATATCACAAAAATTTGTTGGTGGTACTTAAGGCTGAACTGGAAAATTTGCTGGTGGTACTTAAGGTTGTATTGTTTTAAATTGGTGGTGCGCAATCTGTCAGAGTTTGGGAATCACTGCTCTAGTATGTGTTACAGTTATAACCTCATTTTGCTCTGTAGACATTCTCTGAGGGCCACATCTCCCTTTGACACATTGATCTGATGGAGCCTCTGACTCCCCTGGAGACAAAAGGCCATGGTGGTGGCCCGAGTTATACAAACATGCAGGGGATTGAAATCTATTTTGCCTCCGTCTCTCATTCTCATTTTCCTTTTCAGCCTGCAAGATGTTTACACACAACAAACTGAAGATCTTTATAATGTTTCTGAGCTTTGCCATCTACATAATCATGGTGGTATTTAATGTTGGAGCCGGTACAGGACTCTTCAAAGGTAATGCAAGCAGTAGTTGCTATTTCTGCCCTGTGGCTTTTATTCCAGTGACCCACTACTCCTTGTGTTCCAGTTCAGGGGGTTTGTAAATGAGGTACTGAGTGGCAGGGGTTCTACTTCATCCAGTATTAAAGTTGGAGCAGTTTTGCTACATTTGTATTGTTCCTGCTGTCCCTGTGAAATGTTCCCTTGTTGAAAAGGCTCCAACTGTACATGTATCCATACCCTAAGAAATTGTGGGAGCTGCCCTTCTTCAGAAAGTATCAGAGGACATCCTGGCAAAAGCCTTTTGGAACTCCCATCAGCACCAAATCAGTATGCCAGCTTCTACCCTGCTCCTTTACACACTTTGGCTTATACCTCCCACCCAGCCAGCTTTACTGTCCTGTGTGTAAGGGACTTATGCAATGGCCCCATTGCCTCCTCATCCCCCTGGGCCATGAACCCTCCAGAGGGGAAACCCTCATGGGGCATTGGCTGCAATTCAGCCTGGCCTATATGAGCCTCAGCCAAAGTCCCACAGAGCTAGGGGGCACGTTTCTTTTAACTCTGGTGGGCTTTGGATTAGGGCATGACACATGTAACAGACACTTTTGCATCCTCTGTACTTACTGGGCACATCTACATGAGACTCTTACTTCGCTTTAGCCTAATAACACTGCACAGTAGTGTGCTGGTTAAAAACCATGCTAATAGCTTGCTGCACAGTGTTGTTAGGCTAATGCACAGTCAGCGTCACAATATAACTATAAGCCGGCACTACTGTGCAGTAACTCTACCTACTGCACATTTAGTTAGTACTTTATTAAGCAAGTACTAAACTAAATATACAGTATCTAAAGAACATTAATGAACATGTAGATGTGCCCACTGAGTTTCCACATAGCAGCTGTATAGCACCCAGGGCCTTGGCAGCAGGAAAAGACATCTGCTTTCTGTGGTTTTTCAGAGCAGTGCCACCAGCTTTCAACTCCAGATGAGGGAGAGTTTGTCAAGTATGGATATTGCTTAGAATCATAGAAAATGAGGGTTGGAGGGGACCTCAGGAGATCATCTGGTCCAACCCCCTGCTCAAAGCAGGACCCTTGCCAACTAGATCATCCCAGCCAAAGCTTTGTCTAGCCAGGTCTTGAAAACCTTCAAGGATGGAGATTCCACCACCTCTCTGGGTAGCCTGTTCCAATGTTTTATTACCCACATAGTGAGAATTTTTTTCCTAATATCTAACCTAAACTTCCCTTCCTGCAACTTGAGACTTTGCTCCTTGTTCTGTTATCTGCCACCACTGAGAACAGTCCAGCTCCATCCTCTTTTGAACCCTCCTTCAGGTACTTGAAGGCTCCTATTAAATCCCCTCTCAGTCTTCTCTTTAGACCAAAGAAGTCAAGTTCCCTCAGCCTGTCCTCATGTGCCCCAGCCCCCTCACCATTTTTGTTGCCCTCCACTGGCCTCCCCTCAATTTGTCCACATTTTTTCTGTAGTGGGGGGGCCCAAAACTGAACACAGTACTCCAGATGTGGCCTCACCAGTGCTGACCAGAGGGGAATAATCACTTCCCTTGACCTACTGGCAACACACCTATCAACGCAGCCCCATATGCTGTTAGACTTCTTGGCAACAAGGGTACAGTGCTGGCTCATATTCAGCTTATTGTCCACTCTAAGTCCCAGGTCCTTTTCTGCAGAGCTGCTACCCAGCCAGTCAGCCCCCAGCCTGTACTGGTGCATGGGATTATTTTGTCTTAAGTGCAGGACTTTGTACTTGCCCTTGTTGAACCTCATGAGATTTCTTTTGGCCCAATCCTCCAATTTGTCTAGGTCATTCTGAATCCTAGCTGTACCCTTCAGTGTATCTACTACTCCCTGAGCTTGGTGTCATCAGCAAACTTGCTGATGGTGCACTCTATGCCATCATCCAAGTCATTGATGAAGACACTGAACAAAACCAGCCCCAGGACCAAACCCTGGGGCACTCCACTTGATACTGGCTGCCAACTAGACATTGAGCCATTGATTACTACTCTGAGTCTGATGCTCCAGCCAGTTTTCTATCCACCTTACAGTCCATTCATTAAGCTCATACTTCCTTAGGTTACCTGTGACAATGTTGTGGGAGACCATATCAAAAGCATTGCTAAAATCAAGGCACACCACATCCACTGGTGTCCCCACATCCACAGAGCCAGTGACCTTATCATAAAATGCAGTCAGGTTGGTCAGGCATGACTTGCCCCTGGTGGATCCATGCTGACTGTTCCTAATCACCTTTGTCTTCTCCAAGTGCTCAGAAATGGATTCTTTGAGGATCTGCTCCATGATTTTTCCAGGAACTGAGGTCAGGCTGACTGGTCTGTAGTTCCCTGGATCCTCCTTTTTCCCTTTCTTAAAGCTGGTCTTCTTCCATATATGCTAGTCTTCCTGAACATTGGAACGGTTTGTTCCTGCACTCTCAGCAAGGCTTCTTTAAAGTACAGCCAGCTCTCCTGAACTTCACTCCTAGCTTCCAGATATAGGTTTCAAGCACAACTGGCTTTTCTGGTTTTGTGTAATTGTAAATTCCTTCTTATCATGGCATTTCACACCTGTTCTTCATAACTTACGATAATTCATTAATTATTTTGTAAAAAACAAGCCCATTAGAGCCCAGACATCATTTCTCCAAGCATGTCCTGTGAGGTCTCATGGATTTATGTTGATGCAGTAAGATCCAGGGAGAATTGCAGGGTGTGGTGATTAGTAGTCTCTTCTGTGCTGTAACATGTTTTCCTGCAATAACTTTCCGTGCAACAGGTATATTCCACAATAGCGTCGGAAACATCTCAAACAAGTACAACACGGGCTTCACACCGGCTGGTGGGACCTTCCTCATTTGGAATGTTATCTTCCTCTGGCAGTTTGCTTGGCTGATTTATGCACTCTCAGGAATCTGCAGAAGGTATTTTTCTCCATAAAATCTGACTATGGGAGTCTTCCTCGTGCTCCACCATTGCTGAGTTGGGGCACCCATCTTTGAGGTGTCTAGTCAGAATGGAAGGTCAAGTCTCATGCATTGTGTCTACTATTTGATTATTTATTACCTGTACAGACTGAGCACTGCACAAGGCATAAGATCCAGACAAGACTTGCCCCAAAGTGTTTGTTGTTTAGACAAAATGTTAATGGAAGAAAGACTAGGAAACCCAGGGAAAGGAAAAAATAGAGTTGCTTGAAAATATATCTCAGCAGAAGAGTTGACTTCCTTCATGATGACATTATGGAAGCAGTGAGCCTATTGGTGGCGTAGAAAGGAAGAGAGTGTAGTTCATACAGGATAATCCCTTGCCCCTAAGCATCTATGTGGTACCCAGTTATGTAAGTACTACTGATTGACCCACTAGCTGCATGCACAGATGAGCACCGCTACCCAAAAGTACTTACCTGGAGTACTAGGGAATAACACTTTGTGTTCTCGCCTTACCAAAATCCATGGGGTCTGGCTCTGATCTCATAGAGGTGCCCATCAGGAAATCGAGAGTTACCCTGATGTAGAATGTGGTGGAAAAGGCCATGGTGTCATCTCCACTGAACTCAAGGGATAAGAATCACAAGATTCCTGAATCTTAGTTTACCGCATACCCTAGCCCCGGGGTGGGCAATTATTTGGGCTGGAGGGCCACTTAAGGAGTTTTGGTGAGCTGTTGCAGGCCGGGTCTGACCAGCCCACTCACCAAAGCTCACCAAAACTCCCCAAGTGTCCTGGGGCCTGGCTGTGTGCTGTCACCACGCAGTGATCCCAGCTCTGGCTCTGGGATCTCCATGGAGATCAGCCTGGGACCCCCACAGGCAGGGCACACTCAGCTAAGTGGATGGGGTGCAACCACGGGCAGGTGGAGAGCAGTATGTGGGAGCAGGATGGATGGGTGGGGCTGGGGCCAGGATCTAGGCATGGTGACAGTGTGGGGCCAGGGCCCAGAGTGGAGCCGCAATCCACTCCCTTCACACCCGTCTGCAAAACCGGTGCCCATCACAGAGACTTGCGGGCAGTGGATTGTGGCGCTGTCCGGGGCCCCAACCCCTCACCACCCCTAGATCTAGCCCCACCCACCTCTAGTCTCACCCCCATCCCACTTCTGGATGCTCCTCCCCACCTGCCCACAGCCCCATCCCATCTATGCAGCTGAGCATGCCCTGCCCATGCAGGTCCAAGGCCAGTCTCCATGGAGACCCTGCCTGCCCACTCCGTTTGGCACCCCTGGTGGTGGGTGTGGGATGGATGAGCCGGGCTGCCCAGGCAGTGGAGCTGGCTCCAATGGTGATGGTGACACAAGCAGTGGCAGCTGGAAGGAGCCACCGGGGCTGCTGGGAAGCAGAGTCTGGCTGCCACACTGCCCCAACCCCACTGTGCACCTGGGAGCAGTGGGGCTGGCTGCACACACCACAGCCACACACAACTGTGCCTGGGCCAGTGGGGCCACAGGACCTGCTGCAGGGCGGATAAAATCCCTTGGTGGGCTGGATCTGGCCCATGAGCCATATTTTGCCCACCCCTTCCCTAGCCAGTTCCTTGAGCAGTGTTTTGACTGGGCATATTGGATGCATCTACATGAGATGCTTAATGTGCTGAAGACTAATTTTACTCCGCGTTAGTGCAGTGGGCAAAACCCATGCTAATGCACTAATGTGTAGTAGAATAAATCTAGCATCCCCAAAAACCTGTTCAACTGCACTAATGTGCAGTAACACCAATTTACAGAGCATTGTAAATTGCAGGTACTAAACTTAATGCATCATAAATACGGGGCATTAATACCCATGTAGATGCACCCACAGTATATCAGCTAAATAGATTAGCTCAAGCGTGTAGAAAAATCTGAACAGAAAACTCAGCCTCCTGATTCTCATCAAGATGGCAGCCCCTTTACAGCTCCAGAGCAGTATAAAGAGTCCATAGTGTAAATGAGAATTAAGCCTTCTACCTCCAAATCTACCAACTGGTTGGTAGCAAGAATTGTTACTGGGAGCAGTCTTCAAACATAAAATGGTATGGTATTCTCCAGCCTAGCTAGCAGACAGATAAGAAAAAGTATGCCTATTACTGATCCCAATTTACGTCACAGTCAGAGAGGGAGGATACAGTAGGCATTGGTGCTACAGAGTGTGAGGACATTAGGGTTAACCATCAATGCTGATATTTTGCATATATGGGGGTATAGCTTCTGATAATAGCATGCAATGGTCTACCATGGTGTATTACGGTGATTGTAAAGCCACTGAGCCTGGTTCACCTCTCCCTGACACTAGTGCAATTGTATTCAAGCAGGCAAAACACAAACTCTATGTGAGTCACTCTAAGGGAGAGGAAAATCAGACCTGCAATGCTTGCTTCTTTTTCCCTGGTGGATCTGACACAGTCCATGCTGCTTTCTGAAAAAGCCCACTTTTCATCGACAGGAATGAACTTGGATGGGTCTATATGAAGCCAGATTTACTGCCGATATCCTTTTATCTGGTGTGGATACTGAACAACATCCTTATTGTTGGATGGCTCTTCCTGTGGGACCGAGAGTAAGTGACCTTTGCAACAGAGCTCCTCTAATCTTTGCACTAGATCTGACTCGCTGCTTATTACACATTTGTGTAATCCCAGAGAACAAAAGGTAGTCACTCAATTTAAAATTGCCTGGGGCAAGGCTAGGCAACCTTTATATAGTGTTGGCCTTGTGTAACATTTGCTTCTGGGCCATGAGCTATGACTAAGATCTTTACCAACCTGCCGGTCTTGCATATGTTGAATGCAAGTGGGAAAATTGAAGCTGTCATTTTGAATCACTTGTCATAAGTCTGGTCGCTCTTGTGGCCTTTGGATTACTCTTGTGACCGTAGTCATTTTCAAGGGCATAGTGCAGCAGAAATACAGGAAGGGGAATACTTCGCTGGCAGTCAGAGAAATGCAGCTCCTAAAATTCCTCTGTGAGATGTAGCATAAGTGGACTAGCTCTAGGTTAAGCCAAAACTGTGTTAAGGGTTGATTCATCCCTAGTTTGTTCTGATTACAAGAGAAAGGCCATGAGCTAGGACATCAGTTGAGCCAATATACAGTTAAGCTAAGACACTGTCCCATGTGTTTTCCTCTAGGTACCTCATCCCAGCCTTGGTTTTCCTGGCAGCCCTTACTTTGGCCAGTTACCTTTGTCTTTTCATTTCACACCGATCCTTGAGTATTCATGCTGCTTGGTTCCTAAAGTGTCACAAAGTAGATCTGTGGCTCATCCGCATTCTGGTATGTGACATTTGAGAGCTGTTACTTATTCATTGTTCTACCAAAGGTGCCAGAGTCCCAATATATGACCTCTGGAGTGTGAGAGTTGAAATCCTTCCTTCAGTGCTAACTCCCCTCAGTAGCATGCATACAGAGGCCTCTCGTAGTTCCCCTTCTGCTGACACAAGGGGAGTGAGACAGAAGAGGAGCAGGTCCTTCTCATGTTTTGAGTTGCTGCAGAATGATGCTTCACATTGAGATTGATAGTCCAGGTTGCCAAAAACTGGTTCGTAGTCCACTAGACTACTTATAAAAAAATGGCAAATGCAATCGAGAAAAACGTGCGTTGCTTGAGCACCTCCTTCCTTCTGCCTTTCACTTGGTATCTTATTCTGAAGGGAAATTATTTATTTCAAATGCTGAAAACACCAGCTGTTTGTGCCGGGTAAACTGCACAGAGGAAAAGAAGTGGAAAATATGCCTTCTCTTCCCCAGCTCACCCTCCACCCCTGTCAAACATTACTTGTTCAAGCTGAATTTTTCATGCCAGGTGCCTACCTCAGGCTGAATTATTCTGAAAGGTTCAGCAAAAGGAGCTCCAGGGCTGTCACCCAATCCCTTCCTCTCTACCTTGCTTCTGACCAAGAAACTCTACACCCTCCTCATCCTGCCCTGCACTGGCTCCCCTCCTAGCCCACAGCATTCTCCCTGAGTGCTTGATTCCCTTCTGTGCAGCTGGATTAGGGACAGGCATTGGAAAGTGGATCATTTCCGAAGCCACAGTCTGAGGATCAGGGAGGATTTCCAGGGAATCTGTGACATGAGGAATCTCTCCAGACTGCAGTTTTAAACTACGCCCCTGGAACTGCTTGCCACATATATACTTCCTTCTCAACCTGTGTCTCCAGCCCTGACAGAGTCAGGCATCAGAATTCACAATCCAGGAAGAGGTAGTAACAGTCCTACTGTGTATAGCCCAAATCATGCTCTATGCAACAAATGTGAAGGAAACAAACTGGATAGGGGTGGGTGCGGTGGGGTGGGGATCTGTACTGACCACTGGGATTGGAGCCTTCTCAGTCTGGCTGGGTAGCATTATGGGGGACTTCCAAGGGTGGTGGAGAGCTCTGCATAGTTTTAGATCCATTGCCCTCCCTTTTCCCCATAGACCCCTCTCTGTGAAGTGCTGATGGGACCTGTGTGAAACATAGAACTGGAAATACAGCTCCTGTGAAGCTAGGAGCAGGCTTCTTTCATCCTGCTCTTACCCTCATATGTTGTAGCAGAGCCATTTTAACCTCCCTTGGGGCATGAAGGGCTGGTAGGATCTGTGTTGGAGGAATACAGAGTGTTGGCTTCTTACCCTCAGTCAGTGTCTCATTGTACCCTGTGGTAGGTCCAAAATGGGATTGCACTGTATGCGACGTGGACTACCATAGCTACCCTGCTGAATTTTACTGTCGTGCTGGTCTATGAGGGAAACGTGTCCAATAAGACTGCAACTACCATCTCTCTGTGCATCCTTGCCATTAAACTACTCATATGGTAGGTGGCATGGTAGGTGCTCCTCCTCCCCACTTTGTAAGACCTCTTAGACAGTCCATCAGATGCTGCCTTTTACAATGAATTAACAGACTCCATCCCCGGAGAGGGTTCTCCCAGCATGGAGGCATCAGAGCAGCATGTAACCTACCCCTGGCAAGGCCCTGTGTTAGGAGTCATGGCAAAAGCTAGCATGTATGTGGCTTTTCTCACCCCATACCCCTTAGTCATCCCAGGAAACAGGCCACCGGGTTACCAGCAGCCTAGGGCCAGCCTGCCTCAAGGTTGGGGATAGTGTAAAAGTAGCTAAAAGTCCCCACAACTGTCTGGCTATAGTTCTGGGGCAGTGGCAATTTGGACCCAAGATAATACACTTCCTGTTTACATAGCACTTCTTCTCTGAGACCCCCAGGTTACACCCTTGTGAGGTAGGTTGGTGTGATCAGTTGGGACAGGTCCTGTGCAGGTGAGGAGCCAGATCCAGCAAAGTGAGAGTGATTTGGGGGGGGGGGGGGGGGGGGGGAGGCGGCTACACCTGCCCTGTAGGAGAGGAGGTGGCTGAGATATCATGCATGTAGGGGGCTGCCCTGTCTCCCACCTGAGCCCTTAGGAGTAGACACCAAACTGCAGCATTTGTTTCTTAGCCAGCCCCCGGTCATACCTCATTTCTAGTGAGCACCGACTATTTTGGGGAGCTATTCTGCACTGTTGTGACCTCTTCCACATAGCAAATGTTGTGTCCACATTGAGCTAGTGCAGTATTTTTCCTTTTACTGCTGGTGACTGGGGTTCATAGTGACTTAAACTAGGATAAATAAATAGAGAGTGATTCAAGCTCACACCCTTTGTGCTTCTATGCTTGCTATCTGGATCTTGCTAGTAAGTGGTTTCAGGGTCAGGCTGAGACATAAGGGTTTGCAGTATTTTCTGGATTAAGCAGAGGCCTCATTAGGCCATTAGATAACTGAACACAAAGGGAGCAGGGTAATTCAGCACAAAGCAGGGTTAGCTGGCAACCTCCTATTCACATTCTTTTCCAACAAAGACTGAATCTTGGTGTAAACAAGAATTTTCATAAAAGCATCTGCTTCAGACCAAAATGGTTTTGATTTTGTCTTTTCCTCAAAAAAAAATGAAAGCCAGAAAAACCAAACATTTCCATTGTGAAATGTTGCTGCTGTGCAGTCTATAGTCTGACCAGGGAACCAGGCCTAGAGAGGAGAATGGGAATGTGAAGCATTCACACTGCAACTCCCAGGAGGCCCCATAGTTCCATTTCTGAATGGACTTATTTTAGGTCTTAGCCAAAAATATTTCAGGTTTTGAAATTTCTGCAAAAAAAGGTAATTCCCCCCCCCCCGAATATTCTACGAAACAGTGAATTGTGATTTGTTTTTGTTTGCCTTTCCTCAGAAGACCCCACTTCACTTTTTCTTTTTGACAAGCCCCACATTAAGTTCATCTCTAGATCTGACCAGCAACAGAGATAGTCAAATCCAGACTGGGGATTGTTCAGAACTGTTCCCAACTGCTCCTTTTGGAAGTTACCTAGAAGAAAAAAACTGGCCACAAGGTGTGTTTATATGTTGCCACTTCTTTTTCCTTCCCAGGTTTTATGTTGAAAATTTCCTGCTGGACAAGTATGTGCGTTATAACCTCACCATTTACCCAGTGGTCATTATAGCCCTGATTGGCAGCGTGTGTAAGAACTATAGCCCTTCACCTCCAAACACCAACAGCATTTTTCTAGGTGAGTCATTTAATGTTTAAATTAATGTTATAAAAAGCGGCCCACTTAGCTCTCCTGAGTCTCTTGCATGTCCTTTCCTCAGTGTGTTTTCCATGCAGGCAGAAGGACCCTCCTGCTACAGGTGACCTTTGTAAAACATATAGGGACTTACTTTGAAAAGCAGGTTCCCTGCAAGTTGGAACAAGAGTTGTAGTGGGGATGATGTGGAGGATGACACTGGGAAGCTTCTAGGAAGCTCCACGTGCTTAGGGAATTTTGCAATAGCTCCAAGCACACCAGGCACCTCCAGGCTGTAAGCAACAACACTGAATACACAGTGCGCTTAAAATAAAGATCCAAGTTTCTGCAGTCCAAATGAAGTCCCTTTATTATTGCACAGAACTCTGTGCATGAAACAAAGTTAGGGACCAACCTAACTGTGGCGTTATTACTCTGGGGCCTTCTACTTTGGGGTTGAAACACAGACTAAAATCATTCCAATTAATTTTACATTGCAGCATATTTCAGCTCCCTCCAAGTCATCACCTCCTCAATACCCTGCATGCGTTTTTACCTTGCAAGTGGGATAGCGTATACCCTTGTGTTCTACAGGAGCTACTCCCCTCTCCTGGATTTTGCTGGGTGGGGAAGGCCAAATAAGACTTGGGAGGGCTGGAGAGTTCCCAGTTGCACAGATTCAGCTTCCATTCCACATCCCATGGAGGATGGGGGAGCTCAGATCACTTTGCTGGCATTACCTATTCCAGTAGTGTAACTAGAAGGTTTTTCTCCTCCTGACTGTCTCAGAGTAGTAAAATTTGTGCAAACTAGACCTTCCTCTGCCTGACAGCTGGATCTGAAACTTGCCCTGTAGATATTGTGAAGGAATGGTACTAGGACAATACTGGGGTTTATGTGGAGCTCTTTGTCAGTTTAACTCTTTGCCCAAATACCCCTATAAAGAGAAGTCACTAATTAGTTATGTTCTCACCCAGTAACATATTGTTTCTTTTGTAGTTGTGCTACTGGTGGCGGCTTGTGTTATCTTTGTCATTCGGCTGGGAATAGTCATATGGAGATGTTGCAAACGGCCTCTAGAACTTCTGGAACTACCATCGACTTCAGAGTCTACAGAGTGAAAGAGAAATGGAGACCTTATGGGGGATGGTTTCAAAGGCACAAATGGGAATTGGGCACCTAGTGTGCACTGGTATCCTCTCACAGTGCCCCTGCCCTAGTGCCTTTGCAACTCTCCTATGGAAGAGTGAATGAAACAAAGAGGATATTAAGGACAGTGCCATGATTGTATATGAGCATTCAGTAGTCTCTCACTTTCTCCTTCTGCTCTGACCAATTATACTTTCCCCAGCACCTTTCACTGGACCACTTTGTGCTTTGTTAAAGGGTATTTTAACTCTGTACCAGAGGAAGAGACAAAAACAACTCTCACAAAGGTACAGCCTCTATGGTGACTGGCTTCTGGCACTCGGGCACAGACAGTCTGAATAGGGCTCTCAACCAACAGGTGCCAGATCTGCATATACAGATCTATGCATAGTTTTACACTGAGGTTTTGGTTTCCCTTGATAAAATCATGGCTCTAATTAAGTCATCAGCCAATGGTGACAGAGGTGGGTAGCTGTGACAGGCCCAGGCCCCAGGGTAGGCACAACAGCTCCTGGTGGCTGCACGGCTCCTGCCCCCTTCTGGCCCCTCAGGGTACCCTCCCCTTCCTCTCATCTGCTATGCCTAGATGAGATTATTTGATTGTAAAAAGGCCCCAGGGTCCCAAAGTGAACATTCATCTGTCCTTCAGCCAGCAGGTCCCTCCTGGGCCCAGCTAATCCCAGGACTCAAGCACTAAGCAGGGCCCTCTTGGCCCTGCCCATGCCTCAGGGCACCAGTTGTCTTAATGGCTATTCATGGCCTCCTTCCACCCCTACAGACACACCCAGGCCTCACAGATGTCACTTGGTTGCCAGTTACTCCCTTGTATAGGCTTTGGCCTTCTTAGCCTTAGCCTATTGATTACTCTGGCTGTAGACTGGTAGCCAAGGTCCAGTGCTTCTGGCCTGGCCTTTCAGTCTCATCCCCTCGATGGCCTCAAGACACCTGTGTTGCAGGTGCAGCTACAGCTTAACCCCAAAGTGGGGGTTGAGGCCAAGGGCGGCCTCAAGCTGCCTGTGCCTTGCACCCTGCCTCTTGCAGGGCTCAAAACCTAGCATGTCCCTCAGGCACTCCTGTGGCTTCCTTTCCATCCCTTGCAGCCACATCCAGTCCTTCAGTATAAAACAAAACCAAACCAAAAAAACCCCATAAGCAGCAACTTCAGATTCATAGGCTCCCCTCTGCATTATCTGCCATTATAGTGCCAAGCTACCTCCCTACTGTCTGGCTGTCTCAGCCCTGGGAGTACCAGGCATGCTTGCAGTTCTCACTCCTCACCAGCCTGAGCTGGCAGGTGCTTCTCTCCCTGCACAGCCCCAGTGCCTCAGGGGCCCAGGTTTATATCCCCTGGCTCCTCCCCTTCCAGTTAGGTGATCTGCTGCCCAGCCACAGGTGCCCCCCTCAGCCTCCAGGGCAGCTTACTGCTGCTACTGTGGCTACTATAGCAGTGCCCTAGCTGCCCAAGCAGGGCTCTGCCTTACCAAACTATTGCTGGGCAGCTAACCCTGCAATAGGCACTTATAACATATGGGTTCCCTGGCTGCCTACTCCCCTGTATTCTTCCCCCATTTGGGCACATCCCTGCTGCTGCTTTTCCCTTAAATAATGGGAGTCCCTAGCTCCCTGTTACAATATTGCCACACACTTGACCTGATTCTGGTCAGGGCCAAGCACCCAGAAGTCCCACTGGAATCAGTGGTTGCTTGCTTAACTCCTTTCAAATTCAAGCGCTCCTCCCCTTCCAACGTGGCACAAGAAGAGCTACTCTAACACTTGAGCTTTACTTTTGCAGTATTGGTTTTAACATTCTGCATTCAATGTGCTTGGATTGTTAAAGCTACTTCAAAGATTTTAAGCATAGGCTTATCCCAGGCTTAAAGCGAACGAACGTACCTCAGGCAATGAGGGTCATATTCCCAGCTCTGCTATGGCTTTGCCAAGTGAGTTTAGCTACATGCATTAACTAACATCTTTGTGCCTTGGTTTTCTTCTGCCAGAAAAGGGACTAGAACACCTGGCCTGGTTGCTATTATTAGGGTCTGTAAAGCTGTTTGAGATCCTTAGGTGGGTGGCACTGTAAGAGTCTTTGCAAGGCTGCGCAAAGATGAGATCTATTAACATAACATGTTCATAACAACCAGTGCAATCTGTGCAGTGAAAATCCTATTTCTTTTCTTTCAGATCTTTTAAATAAAGCCTGTAGTTGCAGGACTTTCCCATTACATTTGCAGCTTGGTGTAACAAATCATTTATGGTCTACATACCTGCACTGGGAGTTAAGTGTTCAGGCCTGGTCCTGCAATAACGTCTGAGCTGAGCCCATAGGCGGATTAATGGATGGGCCAGCTGGACCCGGGCCCAGGGGCCACTAACAATCAGGGGGCCCTGAAATCCTCATCAGCAGGGAAGCAAAAGCTGTGGTTTTAACCTTAGCACTGTTTTTGTCTCCCAGCAGGGAGACAAAAATGGCACCAAGTTTAAATCCATGGCTTTTGCATTTGCTTCCCTGTGAGCCAGAAGCAAGGCCCCTCCACCAATGAGGCAGGGGAGGGGTGGCGGGGTGGGGCATATAAGGGTAGGGCTGGGGCCGGGCCGGGCCGGGCCGGGCCGGGAGTGCCGCATCAGAACCAGGGCCAGGGCCGGGGCCGGGGGCTGGGCTGGGCTGGGCTGGCCTGGGCTGGGCGGGTGGCAGTGGTGCTGGGGGGGCCTGCTGCAGTCAGTCAAGATTTCCATGGTGCATCTCAGTGGCAATGCATAGGGGTGCACAGGTGTGCATGTGCACCCCCTGAAAGCACTGGTACACATGCTGGCAGCCAGAGTTTCCTGCTTAGGCAACAGGCAGGGGGTGCAGGCAGGACAGCTGGTGCCCCCCCGAGAGTGCCGGCCAGGGAGTGGGAGTGCCAGGAGAAGCACTGCTGGCACTTCCAGGTGCACCCCTGGTCCTTCTGGGTGTGCTGCTGGCACTTCCAGGTCTATGCGATTGGCCGTGGGGGGACTCCCCCTCCCACCCACCGCCCATTACTAACTGGCCGCTGGGGGGAGGGGGGAGCAAATGTCTTCCCCCCCCCAACTCAGGAGGCACCAGTCACCCCAAAGCCTTAAGCACATGGGTAACTTGATAGCCCTCAGGAGTCTGCTAGCTGTGTGTGCAGGAAGTGACCTATCTGCTTACACTTCTGCTGTAATTCATTATTAGAGATATGGCAATAATGCTCTGGTTATGGATCAGGCTTCCATTGTACTAGGGGCTGCACAGACACAGAACAAAAAGACAGAGCTTGCAGTCTGTCTGCAGAGTGAGGTCTGCACTCTAATCAGAGGTGTGACTTCAGCCCATGTAGTCATATGTTAACTAGCTTCAGCCTCAGCTAGCTCAAGTAAGAATAGCGAAGCATCCCTGGGAGCACAGGGCCCTGTGTAAGCACTCAGAGGGTTAACCCATTCAGAACTTTGCCACCATGGTTACACTGCACATGTCATCTGAGCTTGCTAGATTAGGGTTGGTTCAGGTACCTCCACACATGCTGGCATCTCGTATCAAACTGCAGTGCACATGCTTGTGGTGTCTACACAGTGAAGTGAACTGCATAAGCAACACTAGTTAGCCTGGGTGCAGCCTTGCACTAATGCAGCTTAACTGCTTTTGTTTGCAAAGCTAGCTTCTACAGAGCTGGCTTGAGTATCTTTGTGTGACACTGCCTGACACCACATAGGTGTATCCTAACTACTTCCAATGTTGAGACCTCAGGGTGCATTTCTTACAAGAAAATGATGTGGTGGCAATTTAAAATAACAGAAGGCAACATGGAATCTGATAAAGAATGAAAGGTGACCATGGGCCTGATAGTATAAATGGAAGGACATGTGATAGGGCAAGGTAACCAACTTTAGTTTTGTTCTTTTAATGCTAAATTATGGTAGTCTTTGCTGTACATACAGCACAAGCCTGGTGGGGTAGGATGGTATGATTGCATGCGTTCTCCAACTGCCATAGAGACTCTAATGTTTTGGCTCTGTGTGACATCTGGCTTGTGGGGGTGTAATCTGCAAGAAGCAGCTACACCTTAAAAATATATTCAGGAGGTTCAGGTAGAGGAGACACTTCCTGGTGAACAGTACCACAGATAGGTGGCATCCAGTTTTTGCAAAACCAGACTCCTCTGAAGCCAGATTTGGGCTAGAGAGTCTTTAGTCCTTGTTCCCTTGTGCAGGCTACATGCACTCTAGGTTATAGCATGGGGAAACAAGCTCTACAAACTCTCAGTCTCCTCCCACAGCTGTGCCTGGGGCAACACAGCTACGGGCTGCCCTGGCTCAGGGCAGATGGAAAGGTCAGTGGTGTAAGGGAGTGGCTAGGTATTAGGCAGCAGTGATTTCATTTGCTGCCTCACCACCCCCATGGTCTTGTGGCTGCCAGCCTTTTATCTGTACCCTCCCAAGTCAGTGCCCAGGGCAGTTACCCTAGTCACTTCAGCCTAGTTATGCCACTAGAAAAAGTGACCCTGTTGTGTCAGTGATCTTGTTGTCTCTAAACATTTCATGTTGATTAGTTTTATCATGAAGAGGCAAGAGTATACCAGGCCAAGATGTGGCCCCCCTTTTCTGGTCACATCTAATAAGAGCATCTTTGTGTGTGTGGAACCACGGCATAAGGGTTAAAATTGTTGACAACTCAGACTTCCACTTCCATAGCATCTTTGGCAGCATGAACCAAGTCCCAGTTCATTTGCTCTGGAGTAGCCTAGGTCCCAAAGAAGGGGCAGACTGAAGGGACCTCCACATGAGCTCCAAGGAATCACTCAGAATCTAGCGAGTGGCTGCTGCTGCTGTGGCACTGTAGTGCCACTTAATATTTAGTAGCTCTCCCAGCGTGCAGTGCCCTGCCTACTTCTTCCCATCTCCAACACCTTGGGGTGTTCCCAGAGGCCAAGCTGTGTGCAGCTCCCTTCCTCAGAACTGGGAGCGGGCTTAAATACCTCTCTACCTGCAAGAGACAAAAAGAGCTTTCCAGGCGATGTTTAGAGGCAGATCCACCAGCTAGAGGCTGTCCAGCAACAGGCTACAGTTACACTTCATCTGCCATAAGAAAGATTTGTTTGGCAAGATCTTTCATTGGACCACCACAGTTACACTGACACCGCTACAACACAATGTGATCTGCCGTGCCAGCCAACTGCACAGGAGGAAACCAGGATCCTGCAAAAGTGGTGTGTCCTAGATACAGAGCCTGCACACCAGCTCTGGGAAAGGTTTGTTTCTTCTCCTTCGGGCTGTCACAGACACAATTACTGACGTGTTGGCTCTCCCTTCAGTATTTGCATCCTCTAGGCTTGGGCCCCAACACAAAGCTATTACCTATACTACAGCACTTAAAGGAGGAAAAGACCTTATTTTTCTTGTTCTTCCCTACCTCATGGGGTGAGAAAATGATAGTGAGCATGAGATGCTTGGACAGGCCAGTAATGGAGGGCTTTACAGATACATTTATCCCTTAGCCACAGCTATTAGTGTCTGCAGTAACTCAATCAAGGGAAAACAGAGCAAAGGTTCATCAGCATTGCAGCTGGTTTTTTTGGAGAGGTCGAATGGATGCATTGTGCTAAAATCTTGCTAGCACTGGAGCAGTGAGAAACTGAATTGTCTCCTGCTTGTCTCTGGCACAGAGAAGCATCAAACGTGATAGTTTATAGTGTAAATTCCTAGGCCAATCTGATCTGGAATACTGCCTAATTGAACTGGTTCTGGGTCAGGAGAAATATGCATTTGAAACAGCAGTTCAAAGATGTTAATTCCAAAGGAATTTAAAGAATCGAGTTCAAAAACATGAAAGCACCAGGATCAAGCTTGCATTTAGCAGGCACAGTTCCCTGAGGAAAACATGTCTCATTTTGTGAATTATGAGGGATAATTAAGTGTGTGTGAGTGGAAAACAGGGGCTTCTTATTTCATGGGGATGGCTTGTAGTTACTGCAGATTAGGCAGGAAAGCATTAAGGAAAGAGGGAGTGAGAAAACTGCGTAAAAGAACAACTGTGGGGACAAGCAATAAAGACATAAAATAGAATTGGGAAGAGTATGCTACCAGTCATGGAGTCCAAGGCAAAGGCAAATCAGGCAGCAGTAGTGGTTTATTCTTTTAGGGGAGTGGACATTTATATTTCTCATTTAGCTTCTGTGTTTTGCTAGGGATCTAGGAATGCAGGACAGGGAATCCACCAGGTCACACACTCAGGCCTCTCTTGAACACCACAGCCACAAAGGGTGCCATGAGAAAAAGAAACCCTGAGCTGGGCCCTACTGTGTGCCACAGGAAGGGAACCAATGAGACAGTGCTTTTCTAATACCCTGATATGGCAGGAGCCCACTGACTGCAGTACCAGGGAAGGCAGAGATGTGACAGATGGCCACAAAGGAGCCATGTCAGCAGTCCTTTGAGTGAACTCAGTCATGAACCCTGTGGCAATGACCAAGGAAAACACAGTGGGTCTCACCCCCATGAGCACCAAGGAGGAACAACTCCAGGGAAGTCAAGGGACACTCACTGCTAGCAGACCTGTGCACGTGGGGAGGGTCAGGCCTAAAATTCTTAGGCAGCAGCCACACAGGGGTGTTTGATCTGTTAGAGCAATGCTTCTTTTGTGGAGAGAAAATCCCTCCTGCTCCCTGCGGATACTGTTCTTCCACTTCACCACACTTGCATTGGGGTGACAGTTTCTCAGTTGTCCTAGGAGCAGAGAAGAGGCAGCTGTGAGGGAAGGAAGAGTGTTGACACCTGGCTGGGCTGGAGGAAAGGGACCAATGTAGGGAAATTTCCCATGGAGAAATACCCCCTTGCTCAAGGAGGCACCATAGCAAAGCTCAGCACAACCCCCAGCTCAGGGGGATTCTAGCTGGGCCAGGGGCAGTGTAGAGGGCCCAGGGGAGGAGCCTTTGGAGGCCATTGGCCCAGTGATGTGATTGGGGACACCTCTCAAATCTGTTCTAAACAATACCCTGGCCTTATCTGTCCCTAGGACCTCAAATGCACTGGAGGTGCCTACCAGTCCCTGAGGTGGGGTGTCTGTGCTAGCTCAGGATAATGCCCCTGTCCCTCTGGGCTAGCCACACAAGGCCTGGAGAGCCAGCATGGGGAACATGTCCAGCATATTGTCCCCATCAAGCCCTGGCCCCATGCATGTGCCCACACCCATCTCAAGTGCCCAGGGCTCCAGGTGGACCTGGGAGGAGACACGTGACATCGTGGTGCTCTGGGGTGGGGCGGACATCCAGAGGCAGTTCACATGGGGCAGGCACTTGAACATCCACATTTATGAGGCCAGTTCTGCTGGGATGTGTGTGCAATACCACTCCTGCATGGTGCAGCAGTGCTGCGTGAGGACCAGGGTCTTGCAGGCACAGTGTGTGGCCATGACCAACTTCAATCGTTGGTCCGGTCGTGCCCAGAAGACTATGCCCTTCATGTGGGAGTTGACCTGCATTTTGGCACCCCGGGAGACAGGCCACACCCATTCGAGTGCTACCAGAAGGAGTGGCCTGCCCTCACCCATACCCTACCCTGACACCTCTGGTGTCTGCAGGGCTCTGCGGGAGTGCTGCAGCAGGGTCACTCACTGCCACTTACTGCTGGAGCCGCCCAGACGTGCTGACTGCACCAGCGGTGCAGCAGGGACTGGACCCTCCTGCTCCAGTGCCTGCTGGCAGCAGTTGAGAATTGGGCAGTGTGGGAGCAGGCACAGCAGCGGGCATGGGAGACAGGAGCTGGCCTGGTGGGATGAAGACATCACCTGGGAGACTGCGCAGGAAGAGGCACGGGACTGGGTGTAGCAGGCACACTGGACCCAGCTGGAGGCCCTGGAGCAGCACTGTGTGGACGCCCTCCAGCAGCAACTGGCCACCCAGGGCCCCTGGGTCCCACCCACCACCCCGCAGCAGGCCTCCACCTGGGCGTCAGAGGAGGACCTCTGCTGCCTCTCTCCCGCAGGAGCCTCTGCCATTCACTGTGGCCACTGGACCCGCAGGGAACTATCTGCAGCCAGGGTGCTGGCCGCCTGCTGCCAGGCTCTGTGCCCTGGGTGCTCCCACCACACAGCCCCCAACTCCGAGACTCAGAGAAGGACTGAGACTGATATACATAGTTTTCAGTTTGGGAGGAGGGTTTTTTATTGTTGGCAGGTGGGGTGGGTGGTGGAGGGGCTCTGTGTATTGGGGAGGGAAGGGGGGAAGGGGCTCTTTTGGTTGAGGGGGGAGGTGGTAGGTTGTGAGGGGAATAAAGGTTTTCATTACAAACATGTGTGTCTCCTGGAGTGGTGCTGGGGGGCAGGCAGGGGGTAGTGGGTGGGTGGGCGGTGGGGCAGGTGGGTGTTGGCAGGGACAGCCAGGTGCTCCTCCATGGCCTGGGGCTCCAGGTGGAGCCAGAGCTGGTGCAGCAGCTCTTCAGAGGTGTCCCGGGTCATCCAGAACATGTTGATCCACTGGTTGTTGTCCCATTCCTGCAGCACAGTGAGCTGCCACCAGTGCTGGCTGGCACAGAGAGGCTGGTGGGACAGGAGGGCAATGGCAGTCCCAGCAGTGGCATCCTGGAGCCCATGGTCACAGCATTAGAGATGGTCTGGGTTAATGTGAACCAGATCCTGCAGGCTCTATTTGCAAAGAACCAGCTCCTGCTGGTTTGCTTGGAAGTCCTGCTGGCAGTGGAAGAAAGCATCACTTCCTGCAGCCTGAAAACCCTTTCCCAGCTCCTGATCATGTGTGTTCATGGGAAACAAAACGCAATTACTTGGCATATGCACGTGGTTTGCCAGCTCTTTCATGTCTTGGCTTCGATGAGTCAAGATTTAAGAGTCTGAGTTCATTCCATGTGCAAGAAGGTCAGTGTCAAAGCTGCCACTGGCAGAGGGCAAAACACATTTCTATCTGAGTGACAGATTGAGGCAGTATCAAGCTTTCTGTGGGAAATCAAAACCTATGTTTATAAAAAAGCCAGTTTGACAAATGGCAAGAAATCACTGGCTGCCCCAGAGAAAGAAGACATGTTCGCAGAAGTTCCTTGACATGCCCTGCATGGGGTGGTTTCCCTTCTTGTCCAACTAGCATGTGGTTGTAAATAAGTCCTAGGCTTTCCCTGGAAGCCTTCTGGAAGGGAAACCTATTTCCTTTATGCATCAATCTACACCAATTAATAATATGCATGTTTTCAGGTTCCCATCCCTGTAAATATCTGTAAATGCCAAATCCACATGAATGAATGTCCACGACAGGAAAATCACCACCTGGTGTTGGCAGCACAGTGATGACATGCAGATATCTAGATGCATCCTAAAAATGCCTAGACAGGTAAAACTGAACCGTCCTGAGGCATGAGTTACCATGAGTTTAGACTCATGGCAGCTGTCTCTCAGATACTATGTACCAGTAGAAACACACAATCAGCAATGCCCAACAGAGCCCAATCTCTGGCTGCAGCTTGGTGCAAGCTAGACTATCACTCTAATGCTACCGCTGTTTTTTTCACACCTATAACTTGTTTTACAGGTCAGTAATCTGGGCTGGGAGAATGACTGCATTCATGAATATCTTCTGACAGACTTCCAAAAATAGACTATTACAGCCAAGGATGAGGATGTGGAAACATTGCACTGTGATCTAATTCATACTTGACTTGATGCTACCCTTGGTGCTAATGAAACCAGGTTAAAATGTCAAGTGAAGAAGTCATGGCTGCTGCAGAGAATTAAAATTAAATTCAAGACAAGTCAGTAGCACCAACACTAGCACCATAAAACAGAACAGCCTTTGTTCCAGAATCGTCCATGCAACAAAAGTTTTAGAACTCCACTTTTTACTATAGTCAGCAGGCAGTACAAATGAGTGTCCCCTGAAGATGCCTTACTAGGTCTCAAGGCTTTGGCCTCTAAATGGGACACAGATTAGAGTTTGGCCTTGGGAATCACAGCTATTCAACTTCTTAGCTTTGTCACTAGTTTTTGTGTGATTTTGTATTAGGGAACCCCCTACCCTTGTTACTTGTAAGCGAGGTATAGCCATGGCAGATGGAAGGAAGCCTCACAACAAGGAGCAGCAGGTGTGAGTCATCCATGTGAACTGAGCCACTGGTCAGAGAGGGCCAGGAGGCTGACAAGGGAACCAGCAGCACCTGGGTGCTGGAAGTGGGTTTGGATTGGTGTTTTGTGTTCAAATTAACTTGAGGTTTGGGTAATGGTTGTGGGGAAGGTTTGGAGGCCACAAGACAAGGTGCGCTGTGCTTGATGAGACCTGTTCTAGGTAGGGATGCAAAGGGTCAAGGATTGGGAACCAAAGTTTGAGGTAGTGAACCTGGCCTAAGGGCTTGGCCAGGGGAAAGGGAGCGGCTAAAGCTGGGGTGGCTGAAGCCCTAACAAGAGCTCTGAGGCCTGCAGGGAAGGGGGTGGTCTTAAAAGGGAAGCACTCCTGAGGGAAGCATAGAAATCTTTAGGACTGAGTTTGGGCAGAGAAGATCAAGAATGGAGCCAAAAGGGAGGGGCACCACAGAGGCTAGTCCTAGGTTCCAGGGACCACCTTCTCAGTATAGTAGCACTAACATCCAAGGTATGGCAGGTGAGACAGATCTCACTCAGGACAATGTCATCATTTTGGTAGCATGTAGTTGATGAGCTTTGCTATCTCTAGATGCCTCCTTCCATGTAGAAGATGCAGAATAGCAACGTCTGTTCCTCAGAGCAATTCCTTTATACTGCGGCAAGAAAAAATTCCTACTGAAAAACACTGTAGGGAGAATGTAAAAACTTCTCCTTTTTTATATTCTGTGTCCCATGGTTTGGACATAATCAGCTGACAATCATCTTCTGCTTCAAAACTGGGCAGACCTTGTCAGGTTGCAGTGACTCGCACAAAGATTTACCTATATTTGGACAACTTTGCTTTTGTAGGATGCTGTAGTAATTTCCATTTTAGTATTTTCCAATTTAGGATTGGACAGCAACTTCCTTTCTTTGGTCTGACAAACACGAGTCACTTACTAATACATTTGGTCACAATTCCTTCCCCATCATTTGAGTCGTCAGTGTGACGAAGCCATCAGAAAAGCCAATGGCACTTTATCATGCATCAGCAAATGCATGACAAATAGATCCAAAGAGGTGATACTTCCCCTCTATCGGGCACTGGTCAGACCGCAGTTGGAATACTGCGTGCAATTCTGGGCACCGCACTTCAAGAGGGATGTGGATAACCTGGAGAGGATCCAGAGAAGGGCCACTCGTATGGTTAAGGGCTTGCAGACCAAGCCCTATGAGGAGAGACTAGGGCACCTGGACCTCTTCAGCCTCTGCAAGAGAAGGTTGAGAGGCGACCTTGTAGCTGCCTTTAAGTTCATCATGGGGGCACAGAAGGGAATTGGTGAGGTTTTATTCACCAAGGCGCCCCCGGGGTTTACAAGAAATAATGGCCACAAGCTAGCAGAGAGCAGATTTAGACTGGACATTAGGAAGAACTTCTTCACAGTTAGAGTGGCCAAGGTCTGGAAAGGGCTCCCAAGGGAGGTGGTGCTCTCCCCTACCCTGGGGGTCTTCAAGAGGAGGTTGGATATGCATCTAGCTGGGGTCATCTAGACCCAGCACTCTTTCCTGCTTATGCAGGGGGTCGGACTCGATGATCTATTGAGGTTCCTTCTGACCCTAACATCTATGAATCTATGAATCTATGAATCTCTTCCATCTTCTGCCTGTACCAGCTTTTGTTTTATTTGGTCTTTGACAACAATGTAGGCCTGCATAACTACCATGTGTTCTAATGCAGGCACTGTTCAGGACATGAGTATCTTGCTGTGAGAGCCTGGCTCATGCCTGAGACCTCTTCATGTGTCCCGTGAGTCAGAAATTGTGGCTGCTTTACAAGGTGCAACCTCTTCACACCTCCTCAGTTGATGGAGGGCACTGTGTGCCCTGGGATGGGAATTGCACACATGTTATATAGGTCTGTAAGAGGAAGCCTCTGTAATTTAAGGTAGAAACTGTAACAGATAAGGCCCACAGACCGGAGTAGTTGGCTGAACCTGGGCTAGCTGCAGGAGAACAGGGAGAAAATAGCTACAGGCAACCCCCGCTTAACGCTGTTTCGCGTAGCGTTATTTCACTATATGCTCATTTTAAATGAATACCTGATTTCACTTAGTGCTCAGCAAGTTTTGTTATAATGCTCACGGTCACCATCTTGGGTTGTCAAATACTTTTGGCTTTGCTTAATGCTCAGTTTTTCAGGATCGACTGTACTTGGTAGCTGGCTGCAGAGTGATAGAGCAATAGAACAGTGTTCCAGGTAGGCAGGAGAGAAACAACTGCAGCTCAACTGGGAGAACAGCAGCAAGCTGCTCATTAGGCCTAGGGAACATGCCTGTGGCTGGTCAGGGGAATGCCTGACTGGAGGAGAAGCTCAGGGACTATAACCCTGGATCCTTGAGTCAGAGAGACCACTGCTGACCTGAACTCTGCAGAGAGAAGATCTATGCCAGCCTAAGTTATCAGGGAGTGAAAACTGTAGGCTGGCAGGTACTGCAGGGATCAGGAGAAAGCCAGTGAGTGGGGAGAAGGCTTCTGCATCTGTATGATGACCCAGAAGGGCTTTGAGAATTTTTTTTCTTGAAGCAGGGTGCTGGCATTTCTGTTTCAGTTTATATTGGAGGACTGGGTTGTGGCTGTAGGGGGCCATGCAGTGGTGCCTGAGAGGTATTCCGGGTTTGGCCCTGCTAGGGCTGGGGTACAACAGAAAGTGAGACAGTAGGGAGAGGTGGGCTGAGGTCAAGAGGGCCAGAACTTGGCCCTGAGAGGGTGGCAGAGGGTAAGATGCTCAGAAGCCAGGCCAGAGCAAGTGGACCTAGGCTAGAAGTCTACAGCTAGAGTAACCAGTAAGCTAAGAGGGCTGAAGCCTATGCAGGCTGGTAAAGAGTAAGACCTGCGAGGCTTAGGCATGGTTATGGAGGAGGCTAGAGGCTACTATTAATGTCCCTAAGGCAATTTAGTGCCTGAGGGGCAAGACTGGTACAAGCCAGGCATGACAAGTGGTAGAAGTGAACTGACACTTACTTCAGAGCCCTGTGACAGTCTCCCTAAGACTAAAATATCCATCAAGACATAGCAGATGAGACAAAAGGGGAATGTACCCTGAGGAGTAGAGGTGAGGTCGGAGTAGCCTGGCCACCAGGGCATCATAACCCTTCTACCCAGGACCTGAATGTGCTCCTTTCTAACCCAGATGGCAAACGGATTCAGTATTTGCAAATAACTTCATTACAACGGCCATGATGAGACAGTACTCATTTCTATGTTGTTTGGATTAAGAGTCTGCACTTGGCTGCAAATTTAGGCTGCAGTTGGCTTCTTCTCTTTGAAAACTGTTAGATGCTTTTGGGTTTATTACTGTGAGGCAAGGGCATCCATTTCTTGGGTGACTAACATAATTTATCCTATTAAAGACATTTCTGCAAAGAGCCAAAGTATCAGTTATGAATATGACTCATGCAACAACATGAACATATGGGAAAAAATGCTGAAATAAACTAAGGGCCTGACATGGCTCTCAAGGGAGTCAATGGCATAACTTCCAGCAGTTAACACAGGATAAAAGGTCTGGTCCAAATTCATGGCCTTTGGGGTCTGCAAGACTTGACGCCTTAATGACTAGAATAGCAAATGCGTATCTGTCTGTGCTTTCTTCCCAAAGGGATGTTTTTTTCAAGACAGAACCTTCTATGGGAATGTCCTCAAAATGCAGTACACTGTTCACTGAGAAATAATATTTTTCATTCTGCATGGTATATAATGGAACTGTGACCAACAAGGTATTAGAGGGGATAGTTACATTATGTGTGTTTGTACCCATTTGTCTTGTTGCCATAATTTTTAAATAAAATGTTGAGACTAGAAAGTGTTGAGAAATACTAGAAAGGATTTAACTTAGCTGTCCTGTGACAAAAGTTACTTCTACTAGAGATAAAGTGTATGTACAATAAAGAGAAAGCTCTCTTCCCCTCCAGGATCTACAGGTTTTTTCAGTCCTGATTCTTGGGAATGGATGGTGCTTAGTTAATGAAGGTTATTTCCATTCTTTGGGCCATAAAGTCCTGTGATGAACTGGGAAGCACCTGTGTAATAATACAGGTCACAAACATGATGGATGTCTCTGTGTGTCTCTATATGATAGATTAACTGCTATGGACTTAGATTGAAAAGGGTTGTTAAGGTAACTCACAGCTTTAACCCTGCTAATGTGATTGTTTTGTCAAGGCTGAGGAGAGAGATATCAAAGGAACACTAAGCCATTTAACATGCTCCCAGGTCCAAAGAAGTGGGGGAATGAGTGAAGAATGAGAGACTTCTCAGAGAATGTCAGCTGACAATCTGGCAAGGAGAAACACTGAGCACTGACAGAAGTGACGTTGTGTCATTCAATCAGCCCCCAGAAGCGTTCTACAGACGTGCCCTGACAGAAGTGCACAGCTGCAGGGTGCTTTAAAAGTGCCCAGTCTCATGACAATCTGAACCCTCATTACATTACATGTAATGAGGGTTCAGATGAAGGTTCTCCAAAGTAAAGTGCCTCATTAACACCTGTCAGTCCCTGCTGGGAGCAGGACTAGGCTGATGCAGAGGAGCCCTGCCCTGGTGCTGTCTTTAGAATGGGAAGGGGAGAAAGGAGAGGAGGGAGCTCAGGCTAGGGCTTGCCCAGTCTGTGCTGGAGGGTAGGGCAGGTGGATTGGAGCCCCCCTCTGCCCCCTGAGGCTCCAGGGTGGGAGGCCCTAATCCACACACCCAACCCTCCCTTCTGGCAAACCGCAATTGAAGCTCCCTCCTTTCCCTTCTCCCCCCTCCCATCCTGAAGACCCCACCAAACTAGGAGGGTGGCCGTAGACACACAGCTGCTCCAAACTGGAGCTCAATTCCCCAACCCCCAGACCCAACAGCAACCATCTGTTGGGTTGGTGGGGAAATACTGTAACTCATGGCATTTCCTGTGAAGCTCCATGAGTTACAGCAGAGAGCTGTACATCTGTCAGCACCGACAGACAACCAACCCGAGCAGGGCAGCTTGCTTTACTGAGGCAGACAAGGGGAGGGGGCTCTCAGGGCTGCAGAAGCACTTAAAAAATCTAGTGAGGAAAGATTAAAATGTAGGTGAGATCCACCTTTTTGAATGAATACCCTTCACACTGATGGAAGGCTTTGTTCTGCTGACGTTGCTATTGATTTGCTGTCACTACCTTCCTGGTAGTCATGAAAACATGGATGGGAGGTAGAGGACTGATGCCCAGAGGTCCAGGATGAGGATGGCTGGACATAGGACTCTGCCCAGAGTGAGGAGTGAGGGGCCAGACCTGTTGCTTAAAAGTGCGCAGCCAAGAGAGGTATGCGGTTCAAAGCACAGCTCACTCAGTGCCTATGTCCTATTATTAACCTAGAGTGATCTTTATGGGGTAGGTAGAGAGGCTTGTAGGAGCCTTTTGCTCCCATCTGCTCTGTTGTGTCCTATCTACCAACCAGAGTCAATTAAAATGCCTGCTCATGCAGACAGCACTGGGACTGCTTGCTTGGTGTGCACAAGTTACCCCGAAGAAGTAAGAGAAGAGGAGGAACTACAGCCATGCTGGCTGCCTCCAGAGGAAAGAATGAAATACAGCATTCTAAAGATGGTGCTGCTTGTGAGCTCCTGCTGTGAGCCAAGATCTCAGGCAGGAACTGATCCCCTTGAGGCACACTCCACCTCTCGGAAACCCCTAGCCATGCGAGTCTGAGCATCATCTGCAGTACAGGTCTGTACCTTAAAGGCACTGCCCAGCCCTCCAAGATCACTGCTAATGTCTGCCAGCCCTTGAGATGCAATGGCCCAGAACACAAAATTATCTAAGCACCTGTCTCCTATTTAGATATCTAATGCCCTTTAAAATCCATTGGAACTAAGCATCTCATAGGACTTAAATCCCTCTGTGAATCTGAGCCTTAGGGCTGAGCCAGAGAGACTTTCCCAAACCACTGAGGAATAGATAAACAGCAATTTGGGGGATTTTGAAATCATGGACTCTGAGCAGAGATTACTGGCTGCAGTGGGAGGAGTTATAGATTTGCATCCAGCCTGCTGAGTCAGCTATGTACAGTGCTTGTATTTGGGAGTTCCTCCAATATTATTTATATCTGTCTTGGCTCCAAGCTGTTATCAAGGCTGTAGTTATTTCCATTTTAAGAGAAAGAAAATCTATTTTGGTCAGCGGGCAGTGTGGAGACTCCCTGTGTCAGCAAGGGTGCCTCACCCTTCCTGACCTGTGAAATGGATGGCAGTGGAAACATTATAGCTCAAGTACACATGCTAGAGGTTCAGTGGAAACTGCTTTCAAAACCTTCTAGCCTCTTAGGGTAGGGATAAACAAGCATATTAAAGAGTGGGGACTTCCTGCAGGGAAGTTGTCACACAACAAGTGCTCACACACCCACAATTTCCCTGTAGCAAGTGAAAGGTAAAAGAAGGCAGCTGGATGAAATAAGGCTGAGTACTCCCAGTTCAGCTTTCATTGACCTCAGTAACTGTGGGCAAAGAACAGCTACCACATGTCAGCTGCCACCTGGTAAGACCCTGCCTTTTACTAATTCACCTTAATTGGATTGGTTGCTCATAGCCCTGGGCTGTTGACGTTGCTTCTGACCAGCCAGCTCTTTCCTAGGAACATCTTGGATGAGTGCGTTTATCCAAGCAATAGGCTTTAGTTTGGTTGCATTCTGCTCACTATGCCCTATTCCTTTACCATCCTCAATCCAAGAGAGACAGAGAAAGCATGAGCAACTTTTGGAGCTCTATTCATGTGCTCAGCTAACTGCAGCCTGTCATAGCTCAGTATCCAACTTGTGCTGTTGCAGTATTTCTGACTTTCAGTGAACAGGACAGCAAGAGTGATTTTTCAGAAGAGCTATTTAGTGCTCCTCTACAAGGTGTATGTGTGAGAAAGATAGACACTATGAACACACATAACAGCTCGGTTTAAATGTGATTTAAACCCAAAGGTCAGGTACAGACACTACATTTTTACCGGTATCAGCCATCAGAAACCATTCTATACCCAGAACAGAACAGAAGTTTGGTGCACAAAACCCGTGTATACCCATAATAAAGCAGAAGTTTAGTGTACACTGCCTGGTTTAAAAATGGTGGAACCCGGTCTAAAATATTCTCCCTCACCCCAAGGGCAAATGTATGTACTGTTTGCTACCTACCTAAACTATATCGCTTACAGAAAACTGAATAACTTAGATTGAATCCAACTTGGCCTTTTTGAATGTCTGAACCTAGCTAAAAAGGAGAAACATATAAGACTGTGAATAGATTTAAAGCTACCTGGAACAGTTCAAAAGTATATGAGAAAAATCAGGTACTCCCTTGAACTGCTTCACAGTGTTATGTGTGGACACCTTGCATTCTGTGATATGGAGCAGTCGCTTGTACTTCCGCTGCCCTGACAGAGACAGGCCAGACAGGCACAGGCAGAGTCTTTGTTTCAGGCTACCAGGGATTGCATTAGTTCCCGTTGCTTATTTTAATTGATTTAGGATGCTACCTTTGGCAGCTGGGTGCTTTATAAGACTGAGCATTCTGATTGTGAATCAAAAAATATAGTAACAACTCTCCTGCCCAAAACCCCAAATCAACCTATACTTCCAGCTTTTGCACTCACCATCTCTTGCCCTCACCACTGCTTACAAAACAGAGACTTTACATTATGCCTGTAATTAACAGTCCAAATTATGGCAGCCTAAAGGTGAAAGTACTTTTCAGACTTTATATCCTCTTCCAGCGACCCGCTTCTGCTTGAACCCAAAGGGTACCTGCTTGGCTGAGCTCACCCATGGCAGTACCAGAAAGGAGAGAGGCTGTTTCTCCAGTGACAACTTCCAGACCATCTTCAGCGACAACTTCCAGACCATCAAGGAGTTTACAAGGGGCAGATGGGCTAAAATATAGTATGGACAAGCAGCTGGATATTTTTGATGAAATCTAAATTTGAACATTAAAAGTTTTCAAAACCAAACATTTCTTTTTTAGTTTTTAGTGTCAGTATTTCTTTGAGGAAATTCTAACAAACATTTTCCAAATTTCCCCTGTAAAGAAGTTGGCATTTTCTGACCAACTCTGCTCTGTTGGTTTAAACTCACACTTTGAACTGCACCCAAAGGGGCACAATATAAAGCAGAGGTGTAATGTGCTTTCTAATGACGTTCTGCTCCAGAGTGGATGCCGGCACGGGCACAGTGCACTGGCCTCATCTTCCTGAGAGCCTCAGCTTCTGTATGTATGTGGAATATGTTGCAGTAATCTTATCCAGGTGATAAAGCCTGCACTGGCCTCCCAATCTCTTTGAGCATACCAGGTGCAATTCAAAGTGTTGATAATCATCTTCAGAGGAAACCTTATACTGGTTCAATTCTGACTGGCTAAAGCAGGCTGCAACCTAGTACAGTTCAGCCGTTACAGTTCAGGTTAATAGAGGCAAATGAGCTAACAATCCCAAGATGTCACACCAAACACTCAGCCTGGACTGTTTCCCACAATGCCCAGCAAAATGGGGGAAGCCAAGTTGCAGGTCAAGGATCTTCCATAAAGAACAACCTGTGAGCAGTCCCTGGCTATCTTACATCTTGGGATTGTTAACTCATGTGCTTCTCTTAACCTGAACTGTACTTTGGGGGGGTATCATATCATGCCATTGAAACTTCTTGGTTACCTATGCTGTGAGCTACTGTAGGCTGCATGGTCTAGATTCCTGTCACATGCACCACTATATATATTAATGTAGCAACCATGTACATGGTCCTTATATTCTGTTCCAACTCTACAAAAACATGTAAATACCACTGATTTTTAACGTTCACTAATAAAGTGTTAAGGCTGGCTGCTCCTATGTAACAAGCCATTATGCCTGAAATAATATCACACATCAAGTTTTCTCCTGCAGGCATTCAAAATTAGGATGACTTGGTAATATTCCTAACAGTGATGCACAATGCAGTTGTTGTCTTTTCACTAGAAAATGTAGCTTTCCAGGGGTCTGGATCATGCCTTCTTGAGTTTAAACTAAACCAGAAGGCAGAGAGGGAAAGCACTTCTATGAGAATCCCCTTTCAGACTCCTACCATAGTACCCGGGCAGTTAGTTCCCATGTGAGTGGCCTGTGGGGCCCAACCCAATAGATACTGAAAGAATGGTGAAGCCAAGGATGCCTATATAAATGCTCTGTTCCTCCAAAAAAGTTTTAGCCACTTCTGGCACACATACTCTCGGAGAGGCAGCTCCATTGGTGGGAACACTAAAGAAAAAAGATAATCCATTTCCAGGATGTCAGGGGCACTGGTCTGCTCAGGTAATCTCTAGAAAAACTTACTTCTGTCTATCAGTTTTGGCACCCCCACAGAGCAATCTTATTGACTTTCTTTAAAGTGCCAAGACCACCCTTGTGCATAGTGACATGACCATGATAAGACAGACTATGAAGAGAGGAAACAGGTTAAATGTTATTTCACATACTAAAAAGTGCCACAGTCATCTCTGCATCTCAGCTCAGGCACATCCCCAAACAACTGCCACCCACACCTTTGCACTGCTTCCCAAATGAGATCTAATACAAAAATGAGCTATGAATGAATAAAATACAAGTTCTACATTTTAAAGACGCTTGTTCTGAGTGGATACAAGCCAACAACCAACGAGGACTGCTGCTGTTGGCACATTCAAGGCATTCACATCCCAAGGCCTCCAGTGCTTTTTAAAAGTTCAATTTTAAATTACTTAGAACTAATTAAAGATGCAATTTAAAACAAATGGCAATGAAAAAAACCAAACTTGAATGCAACTTCAATAATTAAATCATTTATTAGCTTTTTTAAAAGAGGGAAACATCTATTTTATAACCAAATCACATTGTTCTTGTTGAACAGTTACAAATGTCCAACTTGGGATCCTTAAAATTCTAGTTTATTAGGCGGATTGAAACACTGTAATCATAAACCTTGGGGCTGGTCCACACACACACATGCACACATGCACACACATACACACACACAGTAGCAGGCTACAGAGTCAGGTATACCTATCCGACAAGCGCTGGAGTCTGTCGTTGAGGCTTCTTTCAGTGTGGTGTTATCTTCCAGAAGGGGGTCGCCGGCTGGTCCTTCTGGCTGGACAGGTCTGGTCGAGTTGGAGATCAAGAGGGCGCCACTGAGGGTCACTTTTCACTGCCTTTTATCTGTCCCTGGCAGACTTTGGTGACTCCCCAGTTTTCTGGTTTGCCCAATCCAGGGGTCATTGACCCTCGTGGGACTTCCCCTTCCCCCCTCGGTGGCTACTGGACAGCATCTGTCAGCCCCAGGGGTCGTCCGCATGTACGTGCAGGTTTGGGAGTCCGTTGATGAATTTAGAATAGGGCTCTGGGAGTGGTTGATCTGGAGATATTCAGCCCAAAAGTTGGTCTCTGGTGTTGATTAAGTCAGGCCAGGGCTTCTAGCCCTTGATCAGTGAGGTATAGAGATTTCCCGGTTGTTACACTGTCTTCTATTGAGTTCAGCTTCCAGGTGATAATTGCTGCCTGCTTCCATGTTACACATTCAATCACTGATTCACTCACTCTTTCAGAGGCCAGCCTGATACAGGGAAGGGCAGTTTGATTCCTGCCTTTGTTAACAATGTTACAATGTATAACTTACTAAAACACATTTAGTTGAAAGTTGAAAGGTGAGGAGTATAAAATATAAGCTACAAATGCCATGGCACACAAATAGATAAAAAATACCAAACTACAAGGGGAGATACAAAATGCACACATACAAATTTTAAAATACAATTCCTTATCTTAAAGTGAAAGAGAGAGGAAGGAAGAACAGGTAGAAAAAGAGAAACATATCCAAAGAGGGAAGAGCAAATTCAGGCAAGAGGAAAAGGGGGCTTTCTGCTACATTCTGATATCAACAATATTAACAGTGTCTCAGTCCATTTCCTAAATTTCTGAACAAGATGCAGCTCAGAAGCAGAGGTGGGTATCATACTGCAGTGGCACACCGCTGGCACTTCCAGGTCTGAGTGATCAGCTGGGGGGGGGGGGGGGGGGGGGGCTGCTTTTCCTGGCGCCCCCATTCCCTGGCCAGCACTCTTAGGGGAGGCACCAGCACTCTCAACTGCCCTCCCTGCCTGGGAACACTGGCTGTCAGGGGGTGCACCAGTGCGTGCAGGGGGTGCACATGCACCCTGTGCACCTCCGTGCTTCGCCACTGAACAGAAGTTACATTTTTTCCTGTGATAAGCCCCCTGGAAGCACTCTATAGCCATAACATAACAAATGTTCACAGCTGCAGAGCACTTTTAAAATGGCCAATCACATGAAAAATTAACTCTCATTTAATCAGCTATTAGCTTAAAGTGCTCTAAAGCAGAGCACCTTAGGGAACTTGTGTACAGGTTACCTGTGAGGGTTAATTTTGGGCAATTCTGCCTGCATCCCATGTGCCTTTGCAGGGCTGGGCTGGTGCTTTAATGGGGAGAACCAACCTAGACCCACCCTTGGGTCTGCCACAGTTTCCTTCATGTGCACTTGGGGAACGGAGGGGGAGACAACAAGGTGGGGGTGGAAGGTACCCCTGGCAACACACTTGTGCCAGGCACTGGGGGGAAGGGGAATCCAAGCCCCCACACCACATGGACCCAGCCTGGCTACTTCTGGTGGTGTCCTGGGGAGGAGTCAGCTTGGGCCCATAAAGCAGAGGAGATTGGGTTCCCCCCACCTGCCTCAGCTCCCAGTGCTGCAACCAGGTGGGGCTGCTGTCAACACACTCCTGGCCTTGGCCAGTGCATGAAGGCAACAAAGGCAGGGGGGAAGGCACACATAACAACTCAACAGCTCCCACATGTCACTGATTTGCAACCAGTTCACAACTGTCATGAGGCAAAGGTGTCCCCACGACAGTGCCCAAACCTGCCAGGAAGAACAGTCTCTTTTCAGACACTGAAGCACTGTGGCTCTGACACTGGGGGCAAAAGTGAGCACCCAGTCAAGCATGCCTCCTAGTGGGTGAGAGGGCAAATGTTTGCCGTCATGCTTTCAAGGCCCAGGGGGTGGGTGACTTGTGGCTGGGGTTGTTTTCACTTTTCTGTTTTCCTAAACCTAGGAAACTTCAGTAGCCTTCACTTAACCAAATTCTGCAGCGTGCTTGCCTGATTTGGGGTGGGCTGGAGGGCTGGGGAGTGCTTGGACCCATGCTTTTGCATTCTGGGGCATGATGGGGCTGTGGTTGAGGCAGGGAATAAGGACACAGCTGGGTGTTAGAAAGATAGCTTTTACTGAACAAGCAGTGCAGTGGAGCTCATCGATAAAAAGTGACAAGGGAATAAAGGAGCAGTATACAGTATTCTGACTGTATACCAGACTGGCCAGTTGCAGCAGTGCATGGGTCGGGGGGAAGAGGAGAGGTGTGGGATGCCTAGAGGACTGTGCAGCTCCATAACAGACACAGTTGCACAAGCACTCACGACACGAGTTTTGCCTGTCAGCAGCTAGAGGTGCAGGCCCCAGAACCCAGAAGCCCTGCACCTATCTTGTTGACAGCTGGCAGGCTTCATGGCCGCAGCAGGGGCTACCATCCCTGCAGCTTTCACCCTGCTGCGCCTTAACACACACAATGTCACCCATGTCACAAGTTTTGCTTGTCCGCAGCTTGAGGTGCAGTTCCCCCAAACCCCTGCACTTACCTTCTTGAAACTTGGCAGGTTTTGTGGCCTGAGCAGGGACCACCACCCCTGCAGTTTTCATCCCGCTGCGCCTTAACACACACAGGGTCATCTGTGTCACGAGTTTTGCCTGTCAGCAGCTTGAGGTGCAGTTCCCCCCAAGCCCCTGTACCTATCTTCTTGAAACTTGTCAGACTTTGTAGCCTCAGCAGGGGCCACCATCCCTGCAGTTTTTAACCCCCTGTGGTGTAACACATACACATGATATGAGTTTTGCTTTCAAGAATTTGGGGTGCAGTTCCCCCCAAACCCATGCACGTATCTCCTTGAAATTTGGCACGCTTCATGCTTCAGCAGAGGCTACCACCCCTGAAAGTTTCATTCAAAAAAAAAAAAAAAGCAACAAAGTTATAGCTATTTCATTGATTCCCCATTATACCCTATGGCCAGATCTCCGAAGCAGCTCCAAAGCTTTTCTGAAGTGGTTCAGAAAGCTTAAAGAAGCCAGCACTTAGATCCGGACATGCTGCTTCAGATGCTGAAGCATCCGAATTTTCTCCAGATCCGAAGCGTGGTGTGAAGCTTCGCACAGCCCTCATGGGTAGGATCTGAGAAAAAAAATAATAAAGGATTGGGCCCCTCACCGCTTCTGCCTTCATCCTGCCTCTCCCAGGGCTGGGGAAACAAGCTGTCAAATTAAAAGCTGCAACATTACAAATAGCTGCATTGCAAACTAAACTACACAGGGATGCGGTTTAGTTTGCAATGTAACAAACTCATTTAAATTGCAAAAAAAACCCCGTATGTGTAAAGTGTGATGCAATTAAACTGCAAAAACAGGCAATTTTGTCATGTATACAAATGCCCTTAAGCTCCTATTGAAATTAGCACTGATGGGTGGTGAAGATAGCTCTCATCTGCCCATGAAAATCTCTTAAGCAGTGGCTTGAACTCTCATTAACTAGCCCACTGGGAAGCAAAGGGGAAGAAGCTCCAGTGCTGCTGATGCTGGAGCTAATAATGCAGTGTGGATGCAGTATGCACTCAAATGACAGCACTCATCAGCTGCTGTTGCCATTGATTCCACTAATCCAATTGCCCTGTGTAGCTGGAGAGGTGTTTTGCAGCAAGATCATTTTTTGCTAGAGGTAGGCCAGATCCAGCTGAGAATCTCTGGTACAACAACTCACAGACTGCCTTACACTCTGAAGGTCTATACTAGTGGTTCTCAACTGGGGTGCCATGAGACCCTCTTAGCGATGCTGCAACACAGGTGCTCTCACTACAGTAGCCAGGTGAAACTATCCTGTGTTCAGGGCTGTGGTATGCATGCTCTTGCAGTATTAAGGCTCTCTGGTAACCCTATAGCAGCCCTATATACAGCTCGGGTTGTAGGTCTTCCTAGTCCCCATGTTCCTCCTGGAAATAGGCATGCACTTCTGTTTCTGGGAGGAGTGTGGGGTGGGAGGTGGACCAGGAGGGGCTACAGCTTGAGCCAGCTCTGTCTGCTGTAAGGTTATCAGTGAGCCCTATTACAACAGGAGTGTGCATGTGCCACAGCCCTTTGCAAGCTGGCTGTGCAGCAGGAATGCAGAGCGGTATTATGTAGAGGCAGAAGCACCTGGTTGAGAAGCACTGAGGTGAGAACCGCTGGTCTATGCCAATGCTGCTTAAAGTAGGGAGTGCTCTCTTCTGGTGCAGCATGAAAGAAACTAGGGGGACACATTGTGTGGGCCTTTAACAAAAATACCAGTGTTGCAGGGGGAGATGACTGGATTTGGCTCAGCTGTTCAATATTTGGGGATCGGTACACTCCTGTGTCATTGTACCAGGCTTATGGTAATGGGAAAGCTATTTACAGCAGGGATCTTTACCTACAGGTCCTGTGTACAATATAAAATCAATTCTGAGAGACCCAGTGAAAACCTATGCTCACACTGGGTGAAACAGGCTTGCTGGGTAGAAAATGCCTAGCTTGGATCCAACCATGTCCCAGGGTTTCTTGGCAACCCCTTCAGCCCCTTTCCACCCAATCAGAGATCTTCCACACAATTGAATGTGTACTAGATCCCAGCTCTGTCTGCCCTGAGATTAGAGCTCAGAATAAAAAGACAAAATATGATAAATAAGCAACAACACAAAAGTTATACAAAGCACTACTAAACTGGCATTAACCTTAGGGTGTGTACAGATGTTAGACTGAGAAGTTCAGAAGATCAGGTTAAAATGGCTGCCCAGTCTAACTCAATGATTAGATAGTGCTGGGAGATTGATCTAAGGTAAGTCTGGGTGGGGAGGGCAGGGGATTGGCGAGATTGAAGAGCCCCCTGTGATCCTGCTGAACCCCTGATCCCACGAACCACTCCTGGTGCTGATTTCACAGGTGTTCACCAGTGCCCTAATCACAGTGAATTGGGATTTGGGAAGGGGTGGGTGGATTGGGGGGTATCAATTCTTTGGGTGGGGAAGGTTAGGGGACTCATTGGGGCTAGCAGCTCCACAGAGGGATTGGTAAGGTCTAGGGGAAGTTGGTAGGATCAAAGAGGCTCTTTACACCTCCCCTTCCCTGCCCAGTCTCTCCACACCCCAAATTTACCTTGATCGGGCTCCCAGCATCAAGGCGGGTACAATTTGGGTACAATTGCGTACAATTTGCAGGCTTGGCAGGGTTGTTGGAGGTCTTGAGTGTAGCTAGCTGGTCCCAGAGGGTGGGGGGTTTGTTGATTTGGGTTTGGGGGAAAGGTTGGAGGTGGCATTAAAAATAGCCCAGTGGTGGAAGTGGGGTAGGAAAAGTACAGCCCTGGGTCTGGGGCACAACTGGGCTTTGCCAATCCTGCAGCTGTGCTCAGAATGTGTATAGACATTGGGTTAGATCAGCCTAACCATGCTAACTGATCTATCTTAGCACACTTCTTAGGTGAACTAAAATTAGATTGGGCAGGCAATTTTTTTAATCAATCTAACCTGCAGGGAGCATTTGTACAGTTCGTCCCTTAGATCGACCTAACTAGGGATCTAAGTGTAAGGTCTACACCTAAGTGAATAAATTCCTTCTCCTAAAGTTGTACACACATTAAGCAATATTTTCTTTTCAATAGTATTTCTTCACATGTTAATGTCCTTCAGTAGCCCAAAGTGCTGTTCCATCAAAATGGCTGAGGCCAGCTTTAAGTAATGCATCACTAGGCAATCTGTCCTAGCTGAGTGGCCAAGGCTAACAGCAAACAATGATGCTTACCTCTGCCTTTTCCAAAAGCACCACTTCTTCACAGAAAAGATACCAAATATAAATGGAGGGATAAAAGCTCAGTCTCCTTGGGTTAATTAAAAATTATAAATAACTGATCCCAATGCAGTGGACCATCACAGATGTGCCCATGAATGTCCAGGGATGAACCTCAGAACCAGATGAGTGAGAGAGAATAATAATAATAAAGTTGGGTAAAAATACTAACTGCATTTCCCAGCTCCCAAAGAAGGAATTAAGTATTATTACTCTATCTTACAAATAGATTAATTTCAGGAAAAGAGATAAAGTGATATTCTGCAAACTTATGAGGCTGTTTAATGATTATTACTTAATATTACGGTAGTTTTCAGGAGACCTCAGCTGACAGTAACACTGTGCAATTGTGTATGTAATGACACAGTATTACTAATATGAAACCACACTGGTCATGTAAAAGTGATGCTTAACTGTTACAATTACTCACAGATTGGACCTACACGTTAATGGCCACACATTTCTGAAAGTGGTTGTTTTTAGGAGCCAACATGTTATGTTCCCTGGCTGTGGGCTCACATGCCCAGGCCAAGTGCTGGTTTCAGGAAAGTAAGCTAATTCTAAGAGCAAGTAATGGCAAACAGGTACAGCTTTCCCTTTCTTTATGCGGGGTCTGTATGTGCGAATTTGCTTTTATGTGATGACCCTTTTTACACCCAAGATTTGTTATATGCAAGGAAAGTCTGTAGGGAAAGGGGCAGGGGGAGGGGGATGGCGCAGTCGAGAAGCTGCAGGCAGGTGGTGTCAGCTGCTCCTGGGGCTGCAGCAAGGAGCAAAGCAGTGGGTGCAGGCGTGGGATGGAGGGGTGCAGCTTTTACTGCTACACATACCCTGGAAGGTCTGTGGGCTGGAAGGCTGCACTGGGCTCTTTCTGGGGGGGGGGACACGTGCCCCCAGATCTGCGCATGAGATGAGGGCAGGCTCAGCTGCTGTACAGGTTGGGCTTTGACAGAGCATTAAGGGTCTTGACAACAAGTTAAGGGTCTTGAAAGTCCTTGTAAAAAATCTTGCCCTTCCTGACAGCAATGGCTGTTGTGCTGTTGACTTCAATGAAAGAAGGATCTGGTCCTGGCTCCATAGCCTAAGCAGCAGCTCCTGCCTGTCCTGGCTGCAGGCGGTCCAAAACTAGTGTGTCACAAAGGGCCTGAGTGCATCTGTTGGGAATATATTCATTTACACGGCCCAAGAAACTGTTCTTCCCAGACACAGCTTGCAGGTGCCTTAGGAGAATAAAATGGAAGCTAAAGCCCTATGGTGTCTATAACAACTCTTGGAAAACTCCTAGGCCCAATCAATGAAAACTCAGCTTGCCCAGTCAGAGGACTGCTGATCTACTAAAATTGTGTTATCTCCATCCCTGGCTGAATACTCTGAGTGTGTACAGAAGTTTAGGCAGCCTGTCAGGAAGGTGCTCTAACTGGTGGACTTTTACACAAAGCACCATGAGTTACAGTGCCATTGAACCAACAGGCATTAGCCTGTTGGGTGGGTGGGTGGGTGGGGCTCAGAGCATGCCTGCACTGGCCCAGGCCACCAGGCAGAGGTGCTCCAGCAGCCTCCTAGGAGGTGCCAGACTGTCCCTTCCCTCAGCCCCCCTCCTCCTGCCGCTATCTGGCAACTGTCAGCAGTGGCTGGGGAAGAAGCATAGAGGAACAGAGCCCCCGGACCATGCACCCCACCCCCAACTACCCCTGCTGGGGTCTTGTGTGGAGTCAGGCTGGGCTGTTCTGAGGTTTCCTGCCTCCTCTCTGTAACAGCCTCGGGGGTGGGGCTGGGCTACACTGATGCTCACCCACAAGAACACCAATCCAGCCCGCAAAGCCACATGGGGTGCAAATGGAATTGCCCAGAATTAACCCTAACAGGGAACCTGTACACAGGCTTCCTAAGGCACTCTGCCTTAGAGCACCCCTATCTGAAACTTCATCATCAGGGATCCAGGTTTTCCATTCGCCATGGAAAAATACAGTAAAACCCAGATTTTCTCCTTTAAAGGAGAAAACTGCAGGAAACTGTGGATTTCCCTTTGCAGGCTGGAAGAGCTCCAGCCTGCAAGGGGCTGGGGGGAATGGGAGGAGGGCAGTCAGGAAGGGGGTGCCATGTGCATGTGTACATGCACTGCCAGGCAGCTTGGAGAGCAGCTTCCTGCAGGTAAGTCTGGCAGGGGGTGGGGATTGATGCCCCCATAGTGAAGGAGGGAGGGAGTTGGACAGGGCTGAGGCTGCTGCCCACCTGGGGCAATGTGTGGGGCTATGGGGCTTGGGGCACAGCTGCAGGGCCTGGACAGGGAGCAGGATGGACCTACCGACACCTTATCTAGGGCTTGTCAGGGGGCTGGCTCCCCACCACTGCGCACACTCGGGGGGGGGGGGGACATGGAGGGCATGTGCCCACCAAATTTGTGCACAGCGTGGGGGCTGCCCATGTGGGCTTGAGGTTCCCCACCCTACTGCCCTCTCCTTGGGGCTTCCACAGCCTAGCAGGCAAGACGTGGCGTGGCAGAGCAGGGTAGGAAAGCTTCGTGCCGCCACCACAAGCCTTGCACTGCCATTTGCACTGCCATGGCAAGGCACCCCATGCCTACCCAGCAGCAACAGAGGTGGCAGCACAGAGTTGTGCCCCTTGCTGCTGCTGGGCGGGCAGGGGGCACCTCACCGTGGCGGCACAGGGCTCACAGTGGCGGCACCAAGCTTCCCTGCCCGGCCTGTCTGCCCTGCCATGTTGGGTTTCACCCACTAGGCTGTGGAGGCCCCAGTGGAAGGACAGCAGGGCAGGGAGCCCAAGCCTGCAGCAGGCATCCTGGATCCGCCCCCCTTCCCCACAATGGGCTCCACTCTGGCTGTACCACCTGAAGGGGAGGGGAAGCTGGGCTCTGTGCACTGCTCTGCTGCAGCAGGTGCTGCTTCTCACACGTGGCAGCTGGGGCTCAGGTGCTGCTGCAGTGGGCAGGGGGCTATGGACTTGGGTCCCTGGCCCCATAGCCCTGGCAGCTGGGGGGTCCCTCGGGCAGGGTTGGGGATGGGGGGCTGTGGGTGAGGAGTGAGGGGCACCAGCAGGGGTGGGGGCGCTGTAGGTAGAGAGTGAGGGAAAATGGCATGGGCAGGGCACCAGCATATCAGGGCTGCTCAGTACCACAAAGCAGTGAGGGGGTGGGCAGCCGCAGCTGGACCTGCATCCTGGTGAGTGAAGGGGGAAGAGGGAGCTTTGATTTTCCATGATAAAAAACCAAAATCAAATGCCAAAATTTATAGGCATTTAGAATTTAAATTCATTACTAGGGTAAAAGCCTGTAAAAAAATGACAGGCAAAAATAGGCTTGTTATAGGGTACCACATTTCTGTTATCCGCCGTGTCATTACCAACTTGAGTTGTTCTTCCTGATCTTCTTCTAAACAACAGGTATCCATCAACATTTCCAAGTGTCTCCTCTGTAAACTCCTTCACATATTTCTTCAGACATTGATGATTTTCTGTGCACAGTGCATTTGGATTCAATCCTCCACACGGTCCATGAATCAGACATCTCACCACAATGATCTTTGCTCAACAGGCAATGCACTGTTGTACCGAATGTTTGTTTTAAAGTTCTGGTAATGCTCGTTGTTCTGATTCATCATCAAATCCTGCAAATACTCTGGAAATGGTCTTCTTGGAGGCAGAATCACTTTACCCTTATGACAACAACTCTGGAATTGGCCATCTGAGGGTCTTTCAGCTTGGAAGTTTAAAGAGTTACAAAAATGGCATACCATGTTCATTAATCTACAACTATGTTCCTCAATCTCGTCTTCAGTGAATCTATTGTTGTCTACTCTTTCAGCCTGTCTTCAGTTGCTTCAGCGAACCCTTTGCCTTTCCATTGCATCTCTTCTACGACATCCTCTTGGCTCATTTATTTAATTTTGTCTTACTCTTGCCATTCTTTCTGCATTCAATTGCCATCTATTCTCTGTTTCAGCTTGGTAAGGGTGTTATGGGTTAAAGTTAAAGTAAAGGTGTTAAGGGACAATTTTTGCTCGGATATCAAGAGTACACCATAACTAATTGAAATCAATCACTAAAAGTCCAGAAAAGTGAGCACAAATATGTTTTTTTGAGAGTAACAGACAGAATGACAAAGATACAAACAAAGCAAATTATTATAGAGGACAGTGATTGTGGCACTAGTGGGCTTCTGAATTGCTTTAAAATTGTAAATATATCAATAAAACATTGTGTTCAACTGATACCTATATATATAGTGTTGTTTCATTTTAATCATGGAAAAATGCATATTTTGAGGCTTTAAATCAGAGAATTTGCAATTTTTATCAGAGAAAACCAGGATTCCTGTTCATCAGACAAGAGTTAAATTTTCACATGATCAGCCATTTTCAAAGTGTTCTGCAACAGTGAAAGTTTGTTATACAACAGCTACAGAGTGCTTTAGGGAATTTAATTGCATGAAAAATGTAATTTCTATACACACCCTTTAGCTCTTCCAGAGTTTCATGCCTACCTTAATGCATACGATAAGGCAAAGCTAGGCAAACTTGTCTGACTACAATTTAAGCAGAAGCAGACCTTGGGGCTTGCCTCTCAGTGGATAATTTAGGTCTGAGTGCAGCATTGCTCCTAAGCCACCCAGACTGCTCCTTTCTATGGCAGCAGTTTGCAGTCCAAATTCAGAGCAGTATTGTGTGTCTGATTTCTGGGCTGGATCCAAATGTCAAATCTGAAGCCACCCCATTCCCACAAATCTAGATTCAATTCTAAATGTTGCAGCTAATGCCAATATCTATTGTAAATGTTTCTGAGATGCCCCTAGAAAATTTCTGTTTTAGGTAATCTCTAACATGGACCTCATTCTGCTCTTAATTGCACTGAGGTAAATCAGGTCCGATGCCAGCAAAATCACAAGGGCTGCGCTGCAGTAAAACCTAAGTCCATAAGAGGAGAATCAGCTTCTGGATTGGGTGAAAGCTTTCCATTCACTCAAGCCTTCCCTAGTGGAATGGTTAAAGTGGCAAAGATCCTTTTAGTATTGTTGACAGATTGTCAAAATAGATGATTTCTGCTTTGTCTGCCTGTGCAATGTTTGTCCTGCATGTTGCCTTGAGATGTACGCTGTGATCGGTACCCAGAGTATAAAGATTACTGCTGAGTTCTATAAGCTTAAAAAAAAAATCAGATACTCAAGCTTCACAAAAATCAGCAGATTCTTTAAAGTAATGAGATTATTAATGAGATATTAATGTTGGGGCTCTTTTCATTTCTCTCCTGGTTTTTGAGCCTTAGCAGCTCATAATGTCAAGCTCTTTTCTATATTTTTGAATGCTGGAAACACACCTTTGGAACCTGAGAGTAGAGAATCTCACAGAATCACCTGACTCCAGGAACTGAGGCTTTAAGCACAGCACAAGCTGAGCAACATTGAAATAAAACTGCAAGAACTAGCAACATGGCAAGGAAGAAAGAAAATCAGCAAGTGAAAATTCTATCGATTCACCTAGTTTTTAGTAGAACCATAAATCCTCAAAGCAATATAATCCCCCTTTATTCCCTTAACTAACCAGAATAATTTATATGCAGCCCTGTACTTTACCCCTCCATCCTACAACACAGAAGCGACAAAACCTAGGAGCATAGCACCTCTTATTGAAGTGGATAACATTAACCAACAAACAGGAAATTTTATTTATGAAATATGTCAAACTCAGGCTTGGGTTTTCTTCTTTCTTAAGGCCCAAGGATGTTCTTTGCACTTCGTCCTTGTGAGCTTCAAGAGGAAGAGGGAAGTAGGCCGAGCTGCAGGTTTCGTGAAGCCAGGCTCTGTCTACACTCTGTCCCCACAGCTCTCAGGGAGGGACATCCTTGAGCAAGCCCTGCTCACCTGTTTCCTCTCATGCATGCCAGGCCCAGAAATGTGGCAGTCATGATGCTCTGGCAGTGTTCTCCTTGCACCTGCTCTTCAGATCTTGATCTCCACCATGCCTAAGACCATCCTTGGGAGGGACTGCCAAAGTAGCACTGCTGCATATCTGGGTTTGGTACATGCAGGGTTGGTGGTGCATGTTTGAGAGCACCAGGGACATGCCCCTTGACACTGACCTGATTGCAGTTTGGAGCCCTCACAGACCAGCTTACAGAAAGCACAGCATTGTCTGGGGATTCCAGTGGAGCTGGCTGCAAAATGATGTTTCCCTTTTATGGAAAAATCTTAAGAGTTAAAAAATCTGGTGCCTGTTGGTGTGGAATGAAGACAAAACTTGCTGTAGGGTTTTTATTTGTTTGTTTTTTGCTCCCACAAAACTCATGAAGAGAGCAAATAAATAATTATTACAGCACTTCCCTGGGATGTGGAGACTCCAGGTTCAAAGTTACAGCCCTGCATCAGCCGTGGGATATCACCATAATCCTCCAGCCTGCTGGCTAGGGCATGAAAAACCCCTTTGAAGGACTAGGATTAGGTGAGGGGGAAAATAATTGGGCATTTGTGGGTACAGACTTTGTGTGCATACTTAAAACTTTTGTCTACCATGCAGGAGGATCCAGTGGGATTTAAATTTATCACAGCCCAGAACAGGGTCATATGCTGTGCACAAAACAGAGGATCAGGCAGAGTTTCTGTGGGGCCCAATGGGCATCAGGACAGGGGGGGCACCAAGGGCACCCCCTGGGGTGCTCAAATGTCTCTATACTAATGATAGGAGCATAGGGAACAAGCAGGAGGAACTCTCACTCCTGCTTGCAAACAAAAACCTTGATCTAGTTGGGCTAACTGAAACTTTGTGGGACCCTACCCATGATTAGGCAGTAAACAGTGAGGACTATAGGCTGTACAGACAAGATAGAGTAGGGAGAAAAGGCAGAGGTTTTGCTTTCTATGTGAAAGAGCAATATACATCTTCCATAATCAAGATGGGATCAGAGGAGGGGCAAATTGAGGTATTGTGGGTCAGAATGCAAGGGGGTTGGGGGGAAAGGGACTTGGTAGTGGGGGGTCTACTACAGGCCACCACATCAGGAGGATGAGCTGGACCTGGAATTCTCCAAACAGCTCTCAGAGGCTGTATGGTCAAGGGACATGGTTGTAATGGGTGACCTAAACTACCCAGACATCTGCTGAGAGGAGCAGTCAGCTAGATTCAACCGTTCATGTAGGTTCTTAACCTGCATACAGGACTTTCACCTAACACAGGAGGTATATGGTCCCACTAGGGGGAATGCCTTGCTGGACTTGGCCTTGGCTACAGGGGATGATTTGGTGGGGGAATCTACTGACACAAGGTAACCTAAGGAACAGTGACCATCACTTGATTCAATTCACTATCTGGCATAGGGTGGGAAAGATAACCAGTAGGGCAGGAGTGCTAGACTTCAGAAAGGCTAACTTTAGTGTGCTCAGGGGATTAGTTAGTGAGGCACTGAAGAACAGGAGAATTGGTGAGATGGGAGTCCAGGAAGGGTGCTCATTCCTAAAGGGAGAGATCCTATGGGCACAGAAGGAGACAATCCCCTTGCTCAGGAAAGGGGGCAAAGGGGCCAAGAAACCCTCTTGGCTAAACAGGGAAATCCAGGAAAACCTTGGGGCAAAAAAGAGGCATACAGGCTGTGGAAGCAGGGGGTAGTATATCTACTTGGCCTACACTTGCCAGGAGGCAGTGAGAAAGGCCAAAGCTGCAATGGAACTTAGGCTGGCAACAAAAAATTAAAGACAACAAAAAGTCCTTCTTCAGGTATATAGGGAGCAAAAAAAAAAAAGGTGCAGGGTAACACAGGACCTCTACAGGATAGACGAGAGCAATTGGTGACGGATAGGAGGGACAAAGCTGAACTCTTCAAAGAGTTTTTTGCCTCTCTGTTCCTGAACTCGGATCAGGACAAATCTCCCAATTGTATCATAGACAGGCAATAAGCGGAAACCAGCCTACCAATTGTTAGCACCGAATTAGTGAAGAGACACTTGGAGGGGCTGGATGTGTTTAAGTCAGCGGGCCCGGATGATCTTCATGCAAGGGTGCTGAAGGAATTGGCCAGTGACATAGCAGAGCCACTGGCACGGTTGTTTGAGCACTTATAGTGCTCAGGTCAGGTTCCAGAGGATGGGAAAAGGGCCAGTGTGGTCCCTATTTTCAAGAAGGGGAGGAAGGAGGATCTGGGTAACTATAGGCCAGTTAGTTTCACCTCTATCCACAGCAAAACCTTTGAAAAAATTATTAAGGATCACATTTGTGGGAAAGCAATGCTAAAGGGCAGCCAGCATGGGTTCACAGCAGGTAGATCCTAACCTTGTTTCTTTTTATGACCAGGTCACAAAATGCTTCGACGCAGGAATTGAGGTAGATGTCATCTACTTGGATTTTAAGAAAGCCTTTGATATGGTATCTCATTATATGTTCATAGATAAACTGAGCGGCTGTGACATAGATGATTACACAGACAGGTAGGTGGCAAATTGGCTTAGGGGCCGCACCCAGAGAGTGGTGGTGGATGGGTCAGTATTGACCTGGAAAGATGTGGGCAGTGGAGTCCTACAAGGCCCTTGGACCGGTGCTGTTCAATGTCTTCATCAGTGACTTGGATGAGGGTGTGGAAAGCACGCTGTCCAAATTTGCAGATGATACCAAATTATGGGGTGAAGTTAACACACCAGAGGGTAGGGAGCAAATCCAGGCAGATCTGGACAGGTTGGAAAAGTGGGCGGAACAGAATAGGATGCAATTCAATAAGGACAAATGCAAGGTGCTGCACCTAGGGAGAAGGAATCACCAGCTCACTTACAGGCTGGGGGAGGACCTTCTCAGCAGCACAGCAGTGAAAAGGGATCTTGGAGTCACTCTAGACTTCAAGATGAACATGAGTCATCAATATGATGATGTGATCAGTAAAGCTAACTGCACTTTATCATGCATTAGCAGGTGTATGACAAACAGGTCCAAGGAGGTGCTACCTCCCTTTTATGCAGCATTGGTCAGGCCATAGTTGGAGTACTGTGTCTAGTTTTGGGCGCCACATTTCAAGAGGGATGTGGACAACCGCGAGAGGGTTTAGAGAAGGGCCACTTGTATGGTCAGAGGCCTGCAGGCAAGGTCCTACGAGGAGAGACTGAGGGACCTAAATATCTTCAGCCTTTGCAAGAGGAGCCTGAGAGGTGATCTTGTGGCTGCCTATAAATTCCTCAGGGTCAGCAGGAAATAAGAGATGCTCTATATAGTAGGGCACTCCCTGGAGTAAGTAGGAACAGTGGCTACAAATTGACAGAGAGCAGATTTAAGTTAAACATCAGGAGGAACTTCTTCACAGTAAGGGTTGCCAGAATCTGGAATGGGCTTTCAAGGGAGGTGGTGCTCTCCCCTACCTTGGGGGTCTTCAAGAGGAGGCTATAAATGCACCTGGCTAGGGTTATCTGACCCAGCTCTCTTTCCTGCCCAGGGTAGGGGGTCAGACTCGATGATCTGCTAAGGTCCCTTCCGACCCAAACATCTATGAATCTATGAAAGATGGCAATGGGATTAAGAAAAGAGTTCAGGGCTGGGCTCTGGTTTAAGTGTCTGTCCTGCCTGATTCATAGGAAAGAAGCTCCATTATGAACTGAGCAAAGTGGGGATTTTGGCCAGGTCTCTCTCACCCCAGCTGCAGTCCCTGACCACTGACTTTTGTGAGGTGGGGCTCACAGACCAGAAATTCTGTCCTAGGCCAAAAGCACTGTTTTTTGTTCTGAAAAACATTTTGATTTGGACAAAATTTGAAGTTTCTAACTGAAAAATATTTTGCCGACAAACTTCTGATCAGCAATAGTTCCACAGCTGGGTTGACAGAATTATCCACTATTACCATTGGTGCCAGCTGGCACCTTTGGTAGGAATATTCAAGAGCATGGCCAAGAAGTGAATGGGTAAAGGGAATGAATTACCTCGCAATCCATTGCAGGTCTGATCTGTCTTGGAAGCAGAGAGAAGGAAGCATGTGGTGAGGCTAAAATAATAGGGAGGGTCTATAGCCAATTCTGTCACCTGCCTGATGCAGAACCAAACTGAGAACAAGTGTCCATAAGGATCTGTGTGTACATTTCATATCATATTTTGGCTTCCAGTTGAAGCAAACCCACATTACACTGACAGCACAAGGGAAGGCTACTTTGTGGCATTTACAGCCAGAAATAGAAGTGCAGATTCATTTGTGAGAAATCCTGTTCTACAATTTCCAGTCTGAGTCAGCAGACTTGAGAGCCTGATGCATGTTTTGGCTTAGCGGGTACCCTTCTAAATATTACTTGAGCCATGTTGAGAAGCTGGTGATGTTCATCTCTCCATGGCTGCTGCTGCCCCTATCTGCTGTATGGCTCATGAACTTTATTCATTGCTTCTAATATTTAGACCCCTTTAGAAGCACTACCTTCATGTTTAAACACTCTGATGATGTTAAATTAATGGAGATGCCTTCTTAAATCAATTTCCCCTTTATTTCTGGGGAGAACAAACCCTTCCACTACCTTTTCTGGGTCCCCTTACCAAATGGTGGATCCAAGGTGCATCAGTGTAGATGTTTTGCAGGCATCTTACCTTGGTGCCCAAGAGTGTCACTACCTGACTAGACCTTGCAGGTCTGAGCCTACACTGACACCAAGATACGATCTCTCTATTGGAAAGAGCGTCCAAGAGCAAACCAGAATATTTGTATGAGTCCAGGCAGCCTGTAAGTTACTCCATGCTTCTGGCTGGTGCTATTCTGCACCTCTGCAGGCTGTCCTGATTTAGTTGGTTGTCATATAATTAAAATGCAATCCGGAAAAAAATAATGTGGGACTTGAAATAGAACAAAGCTTCTCTGAAAACTCCCATTTTACTGTTTCCCAGTATGGTGAAATGAGTTTATCCTCATCACTTACTCCTATATGCAAACCTCACCATATGCCTCACTGAGTTCAGACAAATGAGGTATAAGTGCTACTGAGAATGTAAATGCAACACTGAATAAACAAGATTTCACTGGAAATGGATAGTAGTTGTCTTATTCTAAGGCATGGGAGATAGCACCATCTAGCGGTCAATGTAAAATATGGAACTAGTCCAAGGTTTGTTACAGAACCTGTGAGATTTACTGGAATTGGAGTGGACTTGGAACAAAAGGATGGGGCATATCTTCTGCATGTTTTCATTATCTGTTTGCAATCTGTGCACAGGGAGCCAAGAGAGCTAAAAAAAACCGTGTGAAAAGAGGAGAGAGACCGATTGGGATGTGGGTGTGATGCAGCTGTAAAGGTAAGAGAGCTGTCAGATTGGGTGTATGCCTGTCTGGGAACAGGTCTTAGAACCTCATGTTCCTTTTCCTTCTCTCCCTCTATGGTACCAGATAGCTGGGACTTGTTGGTTAGTAATCTCTTCTCCATCATCTCTAGTTCAAAATGTGCCATAAATTCTATAAGTTTTCTATTTTCCCTGTGGGTTGATTCTCGTTTATTAGTGGAGCTGAACATGGAGTTGTTGAATCTTTTGTGAAAGGGTTTGGAGCCAGCTGGCTGGTGATATACTGCTGTGTACTTGAACCTGTGTTTCAGCAGAAAGCCCTCAACTGCAGGTGTATTTGGAGTGGTGGCATGGATTAGTGGGCTGGGCACTGGAGCAGGAGTCAGGAAATTGGAGTGTTATCTCCACTCTGCCACTGATCTCCTGTGTAATAATGGGCAAGTCACTTATCTCTCGGTGTGGCTATCTCCTCTTCTGCCCTTTCTTACTTGAGGCCTTTGAGGTGAGCTCTCTCTCATAATGCTTATGTTCAGCACCTGTCACAATGGTGCTCACATAGCAAGATGGCAGTCAGGCCATAAAAAATATAAATGCAGTTAGGCGATGCATATTTTCTACCTGCCACCTGCAGTTACATTTAAATTTAAATGAAATAGGAACTTGCTGAAGACCTGTTTACATGCTTGTATTAAACTGGCATTTCAAGTTGCCAGTTGCTTTAGGCCAAGTCACCAGCCCTGGCTGCCAGGATGTGTGTTGTTCCCTCTGATGTTGCTCATGGCCACAGGAATTTTTGCTTTCCATACACACATATTTCTTCAGGTTGGCAGGGAGAGCAAAATATGATGTGCCCACAGCATATTGCTGATTCAGTATAGGCTAGTGAAGGCTCAAGATTGCTGTTGCCGGCAGCTTCTCTGTTTAAACTATGCAAATTATAATGAGGCTGTTAAAAGTATCATGAATCATGTTGGATCTTAGGGCCAACCTGTTTGAGAGGATCAGTGAAACAGGTTGATTTGAGAGACTGTGAACAACCCCATCAGTGTGATGGTGGAGTGAGCAATAACATGAAGCCACAAGCTATTATTAAACTCAATTATTAATGACCATGTTACTAAGGTGGAAAATTATATAGCAGGAGTGGAGCCAGTCCCTATTTTAGACCAGCTCCTGCACACAAATATGATGTAAGCAGCCTTGTCAAACTTTACGGGGCTGACCACAGGTATACAAAGATGAGGCTCTTGTTGGGGAGCTGCCTTAAACCCACAGAATTAGGATTGTTGGTGTGAGGAGACAGTGTCATGTGCCATGCTGGGAGCACGGGCAGAGTTTATGTCTAGAGGGGCTTAATTAAAGCCTCCTGATAGAAATAGTGGTAAAGGTGGAAAACAGTAGTCAATTGAGCTTTTGTAATGACTCACTGTCTGTTAACCCCTGCATGAGTGCCCTGGCTTTTATTTTACTAGTGTTGTTGACACAGTAAGGAATGATAGGATGAGAATGATGATCTGTTATAAGTAACAGTCTAGTGCCTGCTTTGTGCTGGGTTAAACAGGATCTCTTTCCTAGAGAAAGAAGTCACAGGCTCTCTTAGGCATGATTTTGCAGATAGGTTTTTTAGCTATGAGGGGTGCAATGGCAGAGAGGTGAAGGCATCTTACTATGGCTTTGCAGGCATGGGGGAGGGATAACACTTGCTCTTGACTCTCCTCTGGTCACCCACAGGCAACATATATGTAAGTGCCTGCCTGCTCATTTAGGCTGGTGGGTCAAAGGCAGGTGGGTTTGATGCTGGCCACGCCACTCCTTTGTGAGCTATCAGCCACAGGACCAGATATGCCTGAACCTTGCTAGCCCTATGGGCTGCTCAGCACAGGTGAACTGAATGGTTTCTTTTCTTTTTAATTTTTTTTTGGCTGAAGTAGCATGTGGAACTTCTTTTCTTGCCTTGTTCTGTATAGACCCAGCCTAAGCAGAGTCCCAGGACTGCATTAACACCGATTTGGAGGGCACAACTAAGTTGCACTGATATTGTGGGGGAATGAAAGGGCAAGCTTAACCAGTGTTTGCCCCAACTACAGGGGGCATTCTGTACTGGGACAGGAGCTAGGCATTTATCCTTGTGCCAGTATCCAGCCAATGTCTCTTTCCACAGGTACTAACTCTGACCTAAATATTTCAAACAAGTAACAACTCACTCTTCTTACCTGCATTCAGTCCCTTTTTGAGAGGAAGCAGCATGGGGAGATAACTCTCACAGCCCATAATTAGCAGAGGTTCTCAATACAACCAACCAATGATTGTAGGCAGAAGCATTGGCACTTACATATATCCTTGACATCAGTGACCATAGGAAACACTTCCTCTTAGCATGAGCTCAGATACCCAAAGGAAAGCCACAATTCCTCTGCATACACTGTATGACTGTGCATTGTCATACACGTGTATGGAAGCCACCTGACATGCCCATTCACCATCAGCTGACACTGTCCTTCCTCAAGGTTTCTGCAGTAGGAAGGCTGCGCTGGCTGGTGCTATATAAAGGTGCCTTGTGCCAGGCTTTGATATAGGGGACCAAAAACATAGTTTTGTGTGGCTCTCCTCAACATAGAGCCCTTTCAAATAAGTCAGCATGCAGAGGTGTAAGATAGGGCAGCCTAGTGGTTATGGACTCCAGGGACATGGGTTTTGCCCTGGCTGTGTAACACCTCTCTTCCCCCTCATTCATATTTTAAGTAGAGCCTATAAATTTCTCATTTCCATGCCCACTAAGGTGGGGAACATGGCCCCTGAAAGCATTTGTCTGGTATGGTGGTATTAGAGCTGCCCTTGCACATACAGTATCACCTACTTCCCTCACCAGTAACTATGACTGCATGTGTGACCTCCTTGGAGTCTAATAAGGACACTCATCTACTGCTGTCTGTTTTCCTTCTAGGTGTGGATGCTGTGGATGCTGGTTCCTCAGATAAATGAGGCGGCATATGGCTCCCTGGCACTTGTGAAGTGCAACTGTGCTGACTGCTTATCTGGGGAGTTGTTAGTATCTCTCCTCTTTCAAAATGAGAGGATGAGCATTGGCAACAGCAACCCAAAAAGCATCCCGCTGGCTTTGCTTGTTTTGCTTTTTTATGATCGTATCCATATAATTGATTCTGCAGATCATTTCTGCATTGTCAAGGTATCAAACCATAAAATGTTTACAATTAGCTAAACTGGCTTCTGGTTTTCTTCCCCTCCACAGATCAATCAACTGTATATTTCATTAAATGGACTAGGAAGCAGTTTCCAGTGCACTCCTAAAAATATCTCCCTGCTTGTGTTAGAAAGGACAGCTTTCCCCTGCATGATGGGAGCTGGTGCCAGATGCTTCAGAAGGCTAGTTCCCGCTCCCTTTTTGTGCTTCCCTTTTAAAAGTCTGAGGCTGTGTCTCCCTTTCTGTACACTGAATGCATTAAATTCTACAGTTACAGGGCAGCAGAAATAATGTCTTCCCTTCTTTCATTATACCATGGTAGTAGCAGAAGGCCCAGACTAAGCCTGGGATCCCATTGTGCTAGCACTAGGCATCAACATACATAGTCCCTCATCAAAAGAGTTTATAGAGGGGAAGCAAGCATCCAGAGGTGATGTGACTTCCCAGCATCATTTACTAGGTCAGTGACATTGTTGGGATTAGGAGCCAGGTCTCTTCCACCTTTCTCCAGTGCTGCATCTTGTAGACTGCATTGCCACCGGCACACCCTGTGGAGCCGTGGAGGATGAAGGCTGGTACTTGCAGTCCCTGGGCATGAAGGATGGACTAGAACAGGGGTGGGGAATGCGACAGATCCAGCTGGTGGCCGGACTCCATTTCCCAGCAGCCCCTGCCCACGTCACTGCAGCCAGTTTCCATGGAGACCCCAGGAGCAGCAGGGCAGACAGCACAGGGCCAGGGTTTCCATGGAGACCAGCCCCAGCAGCACTGTCAGAGTGTGTGGCTGGATGGGAAGCTGCTCCAGGGCCAGGGCTGGGATCTTGCAGCAGTGACAGCATGGTCCAGAGCTGGGGCAGAGTCATGATTCGCTGCCTGCATGCCCCTGCCTGGGGGGTGCAGGCAGTGGATCACCGCTTTGCCCTGGCTCCAGACCATGTTGTCACTGCTGCAAGATCCTGGCCCCAGAGCAGCTCCCTGCCCAGCGGCACGCCCTGCCAGCCTCCATAGAAACCCTGGCCTTGTGCTGTCATTGCCCTGCTGCTCCTGAGGTCTCTGTGAAAACTGGCCGCAGTGACACAGACAGGGGCTGCTGGGAAATGGAGTCTGCCATAGGCTCAGCCCAGCCCATGGGCTAGAATTTGCCCGCCCCTAGACATGCAGCTCCTCACATCAAAGGAGTCTGGCAGTATAGGTGTGTTTCCAAGGCTGCCTTCCCACCTTGCACCAATCCCTGGCAAGAGGCAGTCCTCAGAAGGGAATGCACTGCACTTCTTGCAGAGAAGGGGAGCATCTCTTTATCCCAGCACCTCTCAGGTGAAATGTCACTGATGGGGCTGCAGATATGGTTGCTGGGCTCCACCTCTTTTATATAGCCCTGCCTGGCTTTAGAAGCCACAGCTTGCACCGTACGTATGTCAAGACCCATTGCCACAAATTAAGCTTATCCATAGAAATATTGACCCAGGACATGCACATTACCCAAGACATTGAAAGGGTGAAGTTACAAGTGACTGTGGTGAAAAAACACATAAGCCGTTGGGCTTCTCTCTTCCCTCTTTCTTTTTTTTGGCAGCAAGCCCATCCCAACGATTCTCAGAGAGCTGCCACTTCATCTGCAGGTGGGTTTTCCCAGAACCCTTTAAAGCCCCAGTCCACTGCCCACTACCTCTCCCAGCTCACTAATCTGCCTTTGGTACCTAACACCTGAGGTACTTGCTGCAGGCTTCTGGGCTAGACAACAACCTGTTTAACACTGCTCTCGATATTGAAGGGCAAGGATTATTTCCTAGTCCATCATGGCTATAACAAGACTTCAGCCTTGATGTTGAAGACTGTCTGAACCTGTGAAGCAGGGAACACTCAGTTGGTGGCACTGCTTGGTTTATCCCACCATACCTCTCCTTCCCAAGCCCCAGTCCTGTAAGCTGCTGAACACCATCTGCTGCCACTGAAAGCAGTGGAAAAGAGGACCCGGCATCTCCCAGGTGTTGATGTCCTGGCAGGATTGGACCCTAGCTGTTTAAATAACAGTGATCCTTTCCCAAATGCAGACATGAAGTGAAAGGTTAACGCAGAGGAGAAGGGCCCTTCTCCCTCTCTCTTACTTGGGACTGCAGTTAATCCCTTCTTTCATTCAGCCTTTTCAATGAAGAATCTTCCCTGTACTTGAAAGAAGTTCAACTGCTGCTGGTTAATACAGCCTCCTTTAATGGCCATTGTCTATATGGAAGGTCACTGCCCTGCTGTCCTGGAAGGAAAGGCAAAGCTTTATTAGCTTCAGCGGGACAAAGATTTACCCTCAGCGGCCCTTGCTCATGAGACTAGCATGCGTTTTCCATTGCCAGAGGGTTTTGAAATCATTATGCAGCACACGCATTCTTTCCAGACGAGGCTGAATCAATACTACTCAGTGTTCTACTTCTCACAGCTTACTATCATGGCCCCTTCATCTTCCCTTCTACGTGACGTGAGACTCAGCCTTCTGAACACCCCCTCAAAGCCACCCCCAGGAGCCTCTCTCCCTCCAGGTGCCAGCCTTCAGTAATGGTGCAATAGCAGGCTCACTAGAGCTGCAGTCTTTGGCTGTGATTCATGGGTGCCACACCAGTGAATAAGCAGTTCAGTGCTGTTGCTTCCTGCCCAGCTCCCCACACTAGCTGCCTGGCCATGTGCTGAGAATCCAGCAGGAGAGCATAAATGCCTGCCAGCTCATGCACTTGTAGGAAAGCCTCTCTGATAAAGTTAAGCCAGGAGCTGAAAGTGGGGGGCGGGAGGAGGGTGGTGCTACCCTCCTGTGAAACTTGGCCTGACTGTTTCTTTTTCAGAGGTTCTATTTAATAAGTCATGATTCCTGTTCAAGCCAATGGGTCTGCAGGTGGAAATCAGCCTGCTTGCATAGGGGGCTATGTGGATTCAGAGGCCTAACTCTATGCCCCCTCAGCTTGATAATGTGGGCATTCACCACTTGCCTAAGCACAGATAGGCAGGGCCCTCTAAAATCAGGCAGCCAAGTATCTAGTTCAGCCAGAGTGCCCATTTGACCAAATATTACAGTCCACGGTCCTGGCTGTATCCAATCCAACCTATTCTTAACTGGCCAGACTGCAGTTGGTCCCTCCCTGCTCCCTCACGTACAGTCTACATAGAGCCTGGGTGGATTCTACTCTCCAGGCTCAAGAAAGCACAGAGACTGCTACTTTCATATGTTTTGGGGGGCATTGGGTGCCCTGAAAGAATTGGGGAACAGATGGCTTTCCCTGCCACCTCCCTTGGAAAAGATATGGTGCTCCTTGCTGGAGCTCTGCAGCTCTCAGCACACCCATGAGGTTATGAACTCTGCACTGCCTCTTGCTGTCAGCTATAAACAACCTGCCTTTAATTAACATGGGGGGCTTGAATGATCGTGACTATATAGCTGCTGTCTGGCAGCTAAGCTGGCACACAGGCAGTTGAAGGGAAGGCATGAATCTTCTCTGGAGCAGAGCTCTGGCACTAGGGATGGACTAACAGAGAGGAAGAAGGAGAGTGTGTCTGGAGTGGTAGGATCTGTGCCCAACTGGGGCAGTTCTGTGGCCCTGCAAAACCCCAGAGAGACACTGAAGCAGGGATGCTACCTGGAGGAACTCTGAATCCTGGTCTCCTCTGCGTCTGTACTGAAACACAAAGCGCCCAGTTAGGCTGCAGTCTGCCCTCTTGCTCGTGTGCTGGTGCTGTACTCTGCCCCTGTGTGGGAGCATGCCTATGGCCTTGTGTGCCTGGCTGTTTTATTACTGTTTTTGGCATGAGAGGAGTAGAAGAGGGAAATAGTGGGAGTGGTGCCAATTCTGCAGTCTGGTTTCAGAGCCACTGTGGGCAAGGGAATGTCACAGCGTTGCTGCAGGCATCTCAAAGGCATGCAGTCTCTCTGCTGAGCAGCTCCACTGTCCAGGCACCTCTGCCAGCCACACTGCCTAAGTGAGAGAGTACACATGAGTACATAACCCGCTCAGCCCATCTGTGCCCTCCTTACAATCTGCCTTGCCGTCTGCATGAGAAGTTCCATTGAACCTCTTGGATGTCGCCTCTTAGGAAGTTGACTGCCTGGATATTGCTGTTTTAGATTTGTTTGAAATGAAAGCTCATTCCTCTGCTGATAATAGTACTTAATGGGTCATAATTTATCACTTCAGGCAGACCACAGACAGGAAATAAATCCCATTAAGACCAAATGGTGTTTGCTGAATGTTGGCATTTTTTCAGATACTTTTGAAAAAGGAGAATTAAAGAGACCCATTCTGGTGGTCATGTGGGTTCCTGTCTTCTGTCAGCCTGAAGAGGGCTTTGGATGCTACTATCCAAGAAGGAAAGTAGTGTAAATAATGCAGGCAAGGTTCTTTGAGTAGATGTGATATCTTTTATTAGAGCAAGTGAGTAGTTGGAAAAAACTTCTTATCAAGCTTTTGGGCACAATCACCCTGAATCAGGCTTGAAGAAAGGTGATTGCACCCAAAAGCTTGCTAAGAAGTTTTTTTCCAACTACTCACTTGCTCTAATAAAAGATATCACATCTACTCAAAGAACCTTGCCTGCCTATGTCCTTAGACCAACACGGCTACAATGTGTAAATAATGCAAAACTCCTTTCCTTATTCTATCTAAACACAGTGTTCAATAGGCACTGGCTTTCTGGAAGGGATGGATACAGTGCAAGTCAAGGGTTGGTGATCACCAAACAATTTTATCCAGGACATTGGTTGCAATTGGGTGGCAGTGGGAACCAGTGGCAGTCTGGCATCAGGGCCACAAACAGCACCCCACCTTTGGACTGAGGTCTTTAATTTGGCCTGCCCTGCCTAAAAGGCTGTTGACCGTAGGTATAAGCCATCAGCCTGATTCACTATCCAGCAGAGACTCTATGCCCTGCACTAAGACCTAGGTTCTCTCAGTAGGAGGCAGGCACTTCAGGGAGTTGTTGCCCACCTGTCTCACTTCTGTTTCTGCGGTGCCCTCAGCACTGACTGGGATGGATCTATTTTCAATCACAAGTAGGCACCGACAATAGCTACCCTGTGTTCCCTCTTCTTTCTGCTTATGCTACCAGCTGCTAACAATCAGGAAGGTAACTACTGACTAGCTACTCTAGGTGGTGCAGTAGGTTAATGATTGCTGTCCCTGCTACCGACCTGGAGAACAATCTGTGTTCACAAACAAAGTAAAAATACTTTATCAAACTCAGTGTAGCCTCAGTCAGTGCTTCCCCACACCACTATGCTCATAGTCCTGTCCACCTCTGCGAAATATAGTCTTACAGACCCCCATGTAGCAATGCCCATGTAGGGTGGGAAGGGGGTGGTATTTCAGTGCAGTAGTTTAACATCAACTGAGAGTTTCCCCCCACCTGCCAATGTACAGCCAAATCCTGTCACCTTTTAACAGGCGGGTGACAAGCGAAAATAAGATCTTTTGCTGACCTGGAGGTTTCTCTGCAGCGAGATGAGAGTCACAAACATTACTGCGCACTGCTTCACCCAAGCTCTCCATCCCAAGCCATGCAGCACTTTGCACTGGGGTCTCCCCCAAAAGATGCTTCTCTCAGCAAGGGTGCTACCACCTACAGCAGTGCTGCTCAGCCTTTTTGAACTTGAGGCAGCCCTTTGTAACTTTTGTGAACTGAATGTATATATTATACTGCTTACCTCTTTGCAGAGGGGCTGAGTGGGTGGGGAGGGATGAGGGATCATTCAGGCAGGGACAAGACTGAGCCTGAGTTTATATACTTAGCTTAACTGCTTATCTCCTCACACCTTGCAGCACCCTGCAAAGGATCTGGCAGCACCTCAGGGTGCCCTGACACCCTGGTTAAGAATCACTGGCCTGCAGGGACACTGTCTGTAGATGTGCCAAAGCGATTCTGTAAGCAGCAGTGCTCTGGTGTGGACAGAGGCAGATCCAGAAGGGGGGCAGTGGCACAGTTTCACCTCTTTCGTGCTCAGTGGCACATCCCCTTCCCTCTCATTCCCAGCTCCCCTGCTTGTATTGCCACTGACCCCAGCTGACCTGGGGCAAGCAGGGCTCCAGAGCTGCTCCTGCCAGGCTGCGTGGGGGCCAAGCTCAGCCAGGGACAGCAGAAGTGGTGTGTGGGTTCCTCCTCTCTGCTGATCTCCCTCAGGCATTCCTCACCAGGTATGGTGAAGGCTCAAGGAAGGGAATCCACCAACAGGACACAGTGGCAGCAGCAGGTAGGAAGGGGAGGAATAGGATGGGGAAGGGAATGTGTTTCTGAGCATGGAAGGAAAGGAAGGGGGGAGAGAAGTGGGATTCTTACTTTCTTGGGGAATTAAAAAAAATCCCTGACCGCTGCTCTCACAGTGCAATCAACACCCAACCCGGCTGGGAGGGAGGGGTGCAGCCACCCCTGAAGCACCCTGAACCCCTCTCTACAAAATCCTGGATCCGCCCATGGATGTGGATGTGCCAAATGTTGCAAGGCGGAGTGAGACGACAAAGCATTAAATGCAACCAGTGTCCCTGCAGTGCTTGTCTTGTTCAGCATAGACCCAGGACTGTGATAACAGAGATTCAGAGGGCGCAGCTGAGTTGCACTGATATTGTGAGAACAAAAGGGCAAGCTTGACCAGTTTGCACCAAAGACAAGAAGAGTTCTGTCCTGGGACAGGAGCCAGGCATACGTAACCAAGGTCACAATTTATCCTTGTGCCAGTAGCCTGCCAATGTCTCTTTTCAGGAGTGCTAATGCTGACCTAAATATTTTAAACCAGTAACAGGTAGGCAGTCAGTCCTCTTACCTGCATTCAATCCCTTTGAGAAAGGAAGCAGTTTGAAGAGCTAACTCCCACAGCCCATAATTAGTAGAAGTGGTCAGCACAACCAACTAACGACAGCAGGCAGAAGCATTGGCACTTAAATATATCCTTAACATCAGTGTTAACATCATAGGAAGCCCCCACCTTAGTGTGACCTCAGATACCCAAAGAAAGCCAAAACTCTCTGCATACACTGTACAACTGTAACACATTGTCCTACAGTGTATGGGAGCCACCTGACATACCCATTCACCATGAGCTGACACTTCTTCCTTAGGGATTTTGCAGGAGGAAGGCTGGATTGGCTGGTGATATATAAAGGTGCCTTGCACCACAAAAAGGGGGTTTGATGACTACAGAAGCAACCAGGAAAAAAGTATGAGAAGTACGGGAAGCTCTTCATTGAAGTACTCTACATTTGGCCTATGGAAAGAATGTGGTAGAAATCCCCAGACACCTCCCCAATCCAATACTCCCCTCATTCATTGTTTGTCCTTTTCTTGTTTTTTTTTCTGCTTTTCTCATCAACATACAAAGCTTGGCTTAGGATTTCCAAACTTTATATTTTTTACAACTTCCCTGACAGCTACAGCAGGGAAATGGCCAAACAGCTATAGGGGAACATTTTTTTAAGTTCTGGCCAATCTGACAATTGTCACAATCCTGGGACACTTTTACATGTGCTCTGGGGGTGGGGAGGGTGGTGCTTTAATTAAAGCGGTGCCATTTTGAAGTGCAGGGATGCTGATACATGAGACACCGGAGGCTGGTAGAGCACAGCAATTATCTTGCTCCAGCAAACTCTATTAATTGAGTCTGCTCTGATACGCTGTAATCACACTGCATCGGAGCAGCCTCCACATTTATGTACAGGCACCTCCAGAGACAGAAACATTTATCAGTTTTGTTACATTTGTTTGTCCATTCACAATACTGGGCTGCATTTTTTCTTCCTGTTTTTAACGTGTGAAGACAACATTGTTCAAAGTTACTAGTAATTTGGGTACCTAATTTAAGACAGGTGGAATGGGTTGAATTTCCAGAGAAAAGACTCCTTTGAATGCATCTCAAATTGGATACCAAAAAAAAATACAGGTCATCACCTTGGCCGTATTTTTCTCTCTACTGAGCTTCACTGTAGTAGCATGTGGGAACTGAATGACAGGTGCCCACTCCTCCAGCAACTAAAATCATATCTGGACTCTATATTTTCTTCTTCACCTGTGTCAGTGACCACATGTCCTATCCATATACATCATTCTCTTTTTCTCTTCCTTCACAGCAAGTTGTCCTTCTTTGCACCTAATTTTACCTTCTCTAATTCCATCCCTTCTTCTTTTATCCTGAGCTTTTCCACATCCCTCATTCCTTCTCTTCTGTTCATAGTCATTGTATCCTTTCTTCACTCTCTAAGGGAAAGAATCCTAGGAGGTCTCTACAACAGCTGCCTCTTGATTGCATATGGATTTCCTGCATATTTAAGAGACTGTGAGGTTTCTTTCATATTTATGTGCCTGTACTTAAGAGACCATGAGGAGGAGCTGTCACAGCTCTATTCATCCCTGTTTTCCTAGCCTGTGACGTTTTGTTGAGTTACCAGTGCATGCAATGCTACCCCTGTTTTAGGTTCTCATGGTAGATACAAAGGTAAAAAAGGTTGAGAAGGGCATGGACTGGGACTGCCTAGGAAGCTCTGCAGTAAGAAGGAACAACAACAAGAACAACAAAAACCAACAATGAGGACATATGGGGACACATGGCAGGGTTTCTCTGATCCTGTCATCAAAGAGTGGGCTGACTAGAGAAACAAAAGTACAGTGACATGGGACCAGCCACCACTTGGCCAATGAGAGCAGAAAGACAGGAAATATTTGGCTTGGAAATTCTGTTCTTGGCAGCACTGTGTTGGCTGGCAAAGCACCAGCTGCACATTCGGTTGATAGCACACATGTCTAATCAAAACATGTTTTTAGTTCTTTCTGAGCTCTGCAAAATCATCTGTCCAACTATTAAAGGTTCTTATCTAATAGCTAGATAAAACAGGATCTTTGCATGCATTACGATTCTCATTCTTTATTGCAAAGCGATCCTTAATAGCATCTTCATTTTCAAAGCTCTTCTCTGATTACCTCATCTTTCCCTTCTTGGTGTGCAGAAGTGAGGCAGGTAGGCAATTTTACATCTGAGAAGCTGAAGCACGTTCCAGAGCCTAGGACTTGCACAGCAGCAAGAGCTCAGATTCACTGCACTAGCTCAGTTGTGCTCTGTGCAAATCTACAAAGGCTACCAAACTGACTGTCACCTTGGGGCCAGCAGATCCTGACCCAGTTCTTGGTCCAAAGCACGGACGATTTTATAGCAGTTAGGTATCAAGTAAATGTAATGGCTTCCCAGCCATAACCTCTTTCCCCCAATCTTCCCCTTGAGGAACTCCATGAAATCTAAGGATTCCCACACACTAGGGAATCCCTAAATTGTTAGCAAAACCAACTTTGAGTCTGCTTTGTATAGCCAGAGCAGCACAGCACAGTGAATCTGACCCAGTGTCAGGAGCCATTTCTGGCTGCTCATCCCACACTTTTCCCTATTTTATGCCCTTCTTGAACTACCTAATCATTTGCAAGAAATAAACTGATGCAGATAATCAAAGATAACCAATACCAATATTTAGAGCAACTTTCCTCTTTCCTTGATATTATATTAGGAAGCATTTAGAAGAACATGCTGTACTGAATTCTACCCCAGTACTGTAAGCTGATGCAGGAGAGATTAACAAGAGGAACGGAGAAGGCCCCAACAATTCAGGCATAGGAACTGTATCAGCTTCAGTTGTAAAGTTTCCATATATGGCTATGGTCAGATTTCTCCTCCCCCTGCTGTCTAATGCTGATTTAGTAGCTGCTTCTCTCTGCTGGCATGTGACTTGTGAAGTCTTTCCAGGTGTGACTGCACATACCAGTGGTCCCAATCCAATATGGTCCATTGCAAAATGAATGAGATACTGTTGTCCATTTTGCAATGGTTGTGAGTCCTGCAAATGCTCTATGCCATGGCGTGATGCTCTATGAGGTACTTCAGTGATGGTTACATATATGATGGTACCCTTGGAAGCCACGGGTTCTGGGTAGATATTTTATGAATGTAACAGGGACCAGTGGATGAGCTAGGAGGCTTACCATCTACGTGTAGAATGAAAGGCAGCTGGTAGATACAACGTACCTCAAGGAGCAGAAAGAAACAGCAACACAAAACTGGTCAGCATTAAAAACCACCCAGCTTGCTGATCAGTCTGTCTCAATGTTTCTTTGTTCTCCCCAACCTGTCTTTATCCACCTATTCACTCTTGTCATACAATAAAACAATGAATTCTTGGTGAAGGGCAAATCTTTTTTATTTTCTGCTTATACAGTATCTACCATGCTGGTGTTCTGGTCCATGATTGGGGCCAAGTGTAGGTCTACACCACATCCTCATTATATCCAGGGGATGGCACACCTGAGCATGCACCACCCACCCACTCCCACACACCAACTCCAGAAATGCGGCAGTGAAGTGCCTCTGGAAATGACCCTCAGCTGCTCACATGCTTCCTGTAGGGAGAGGTCTTGAGTGACCATAGTGGGGACTCCCCTACAGTAGCTTCAAACACTTTGTGTCTGGGTTTGACATGTGTAAGCAGGAGTAGATGGTTGGGACATGCTGGAGCATGTCCCTCACCAGCCATGCTGGGGATATAGCATAGATGTACCCCAGGGCAATGCAGTGTTAATAATAATCAGAACAAAGAAAACAAAGCAGAGCACTGAGCAGAGACAGAGTAACACTGGGACTTAGCAAGCCTTTCCTCCTGGCTCTGCCCCACAGCCTACACCTCCAGGCTCGCAGCCAGCACAGAGAGAATAGGAAGACATTTACTGCAAAAATATTAAGAGTCGCCTTGAAGTAACTACTGTGTTTGCCAGATGGAACAAAGACAAAGCAAAAGAAACAGATGTGCTACATTATATATCTGTTAGATTTTCAAATGCTGAGAGCATAGGAGAACTCATGGCTTTGGAGGCTGGAACCCCAAATTGCTCACTTTGCCAAATAGTCACTGGATTAGATGCCTTTGCTCAAGCAAGTCCTAAAATTGGAACAGAAGGTCAGATCACTAGTTAGTTACTATTGCAGGGCCACAGAGAGTTTTTTTCTAGAATACCTGCCTGTCACCTCACCATTTACATTCATAGATTCATAGATTGTAGAGTTGGAAGGGACCACAATGGATCATTGTGTCCGACCCCCCTGCTCCTGGCAGGAAAGAGGACCGAGGTCAGATGACCCCAGCCAGGTAACTATCCAGCCTCCTCTTGAAGACCTCCAAGCTAGGTACATTGCTGCCTTGGCTTCTCACATCTGCATCCTGTTCTGATACCCATTTCACTTTCTCCTGCTCAAGGCTGCTGGGGGTCTTGTGGGTCAGATCTGGAATGGAGACAAGATCTGTGATGTGGAAAAATTTACTTTACCTTTTTTTAAAATATGTACACCAGTCCTGAAGTAAAATAGCCAAATACCAGGCAAGGTAGTGCCTCTCCTCAAGAGTCTCAGCCCACCAGCAGTGATGACTGGTTCCCCAGGAGGCAGCTCAGGCTCTGGAACTGACTTTAATCAGAGTTGGAGAACAAGCTCCCCGCCTCCTCACTCAACTCCATCTCTCTGCAAGCTGCTTTCCACAGCAGCCTTATGCCTTCCACAGAGCCTTGTGTAATTCTGAAGCTGATGACTCTGCAGCTAGTCTTCCCAAGAGTCAAAACTTGCCAGGAAAAAAAATTACTTGGAAACATTTGTGACAGTACCACTTGTTGATGCTTGTCAAAATAGCTAAACCCCTTAGCATCGCAACATGTGAACCCCCTAGGCAGTGCAGAGAGTTTACTTTGTTAGAACAGGCAACAGCTATCAACAGTGGCAGGACCTAAAAAAGAAGAAGATGTTGGATGTATTATCCTCATGTGGATGTACCTCCTTCTCTGCCTCCAAAACTGGGAGCTGCTTGGATGGAGCCTGGTGCTTTTAAAAGACCTTACTGAAGCCAGTGAAGCACTACAGAAATGCCAGGGTCTACCCACACAGATCAGTCCCAGGATTGGGCCCAACAGGTGAAATGAGATTTTAGTAGAGTATAAATCTGGTGCTAATTTCCTGGGCAGGGCATGGATTTCCCCACTGGGGAGTAAATCCAGTACCATAATCTGGGAACATGATGCTGTGGGGAGCCTGACTGACCACCAGACACGCAGCAGCTTTTCTAGTAATACCATTGTGCCTTGTTCTTTTGTAACCTGTGCATTACTGCTGCTTCAGTGAAGTTTCTCCATAATCTTGTTGCCTTTGCTGTCACTGGAAGTATGTCTCTTTGTCACTAACAGGTTGTTCTGCACAGCATGCAGGAAAAACAAATACAGAGCTTGCTCCCTGCACTCTTTGAAGGTTTTCTTTTTTTCTTTAACATGCCAGTCTTGAAGAAGAGACAGAATCAGTACAGTACAGACTCATGGGAAGCAAACTCTGCCACAGCAACTGTAGTTCACTGTTGGCTACATCAGCCTCCTGTGAACATCGCTGACATCTTCCCACCCACCCTCCATGTGCTGACCATGTGCTAGCACTCATTGTGCTCCTAGCAACAATTTTTGTATTTGACAAAAATACAACAACTCTGTATCTGACGTGCATGTTGTACTGATGCCAAAGCCTGCTATGTGAGCTGCTGATGAAAATCCCTCTTCATTTGAGACCATGGAAGTGGCTATTGTGCAGATACACGTACTGCATCGTTTAATCCGTCACAGGCGGGATGTGTCCTGAAAGAGATTTTAGGCAGAAGTCCTGTGGTGAAGCTGAGAGGGAAGGAACTGTTTTAAGGCTGTTTCCCTATTCTGATAGAGCTCCTTGGTCAGTACTACATGAAAGTGATCCTTGCTATGCCCATGAATGCTGCTATAGACATTGCTTTTAGTTAGGTGCATAAGCCCCATCTCATCAGAGTGAAAAATGATGAGCTTTTATTTTCTGCTGCTATCTACCATTTAAAAAATAACATCAAGTACATATTTTTCAATTGCCCTGAAATTCTCACCCAGTTTTCACTTGGTCTTTGCTCAGGGGAATTGCCCCTTGGCTTCAGTGCCTGTTTCACTTCAGGGAGGCCCCCAAGAGCAATGTACATCTCCTGCACCTCACAGATATTAACAGCAGCAGGATCCAGCTCTCCAGGATTGTCTTCTCTGTAGCTGCCTGGACATGCCCTGCTTATCCTCCTGCCCTGTGAATGCACAATGTGACATCTGCTTTCCATCCAGCTGGACAGCATACTGACACGTTCTCACGGTCTCTGTGCTCTTGTGGTCCAGTTTTCTGCCAAACATGCTGCTGGTCTTTTAGGACTGAGATACCTCCCAAAGAAAGGAGTGTACAGTAAGACATAGGGTCACCAGGAGTTCAGCTGAGCCAGGAGATTCACCGCAGCAAGCCGCAGAATGGTAGGAGGTTGCTCTCTTTTTCTTAGACATGGAAATATGTTAATGGAGACCTCCAGAGAGAAACAAAAAAGGAATGCAGGGAAGTATAAGGGAGTCTTTCCTGCTTTCAGTGATGTTGAATTTCTTACACTGTTAAAACTTTGACTTCCTTGAAGATGAGTTTCTCGAGCTCTTGAAGTTACTAAAATTCCCTCTGAAGATTTCCACCCCTGCATCCCACTACCTACACCACTGGGACTGTTGAGAGTCAGAGTGGGAGACAAGGACACAGTCAGCTTCTCTTCACATCACTGTGTGCTGTCCCACCTCCTTGTAGGCCAAGTGAAAACCTAGTGAAGGAACCACGATCAGGAGCCTGTGCTGGCCTTTCTTAGAGCAGCACCTCTTGGCATCAGCTGAAGAGCCAATGATGTACAATGCTGAATTTCTTTGGCAAGGCGGGAATGCTGCGTTTTAGCTTAAATGAGTTAAAAATATGGTTTAACAGGCTGGAGAGTGGGAGGCAGAGACAATCCTTGGCTCTCCTGTCTCTTCAGTCAGAGGCGGTTGCTCCCCCAATGTTTTCTCTGACCATTTACTTCCTCTTAAAATCCCTAGCAACATTATTGGGTCTGGTCCCAACAGTTTATCTTTGCAGTTCTGCCTTGTCCCAATCTCTGCTTAAAAGCCTGACAGTCAAAACATGCTTCCATCTCCAGAAATGCTAGCTGCAAATGAGCGGCACACCGTAGACTAATTAAACATGTTGTGAGATGGCTTCCCACAGCATCTATCAGCAGCTGCCTCTTCTCTCAATCCTGGGAGCTGTAGACAAGTTGAGGATGGTCATAGAGGGAACTGCTCTAGAGCAAGGATTGCTTCCTCTGTTGCTTTCATTTTGTTCCAAGGCTCTGTAGCTGTTTTCCTGAGAATTGCTGTTGAGACTTGCCTACCCACTGAATCTCTGCTCTCTGAGCACAGAGCGTCCACTTAATCCCTTAACTGCTCTGTCAGTGCCACATTTACCCCCATGTTGTTACAGGCTTGTGTTAAAGATGACCAGCAAAGGAGAAGCAGCACTGCTCTTTTGTGAGGAATACAGAGAGCTTGATTTTCTTTGAAGATTCATTAATACCCTGAAATCATCTATGGATGACTAGAGAGCTCTTTGAGTCCGATCCTTTTCCACCTATTAGGCACCAAAAGTGGTACTTCAGTGTCTGCTCTTCTCCAGTCCCTGAAAAACTGTTAACACCTCTACTTTTCTAACATGCCTTCATCTAAGCCTTAAGAATAAATTGATAAAAGCAGTGAGGTATAGGACCCACCCATCTTTTGTGTTAATGTTTTTCAGGGATCAGAGCAAAGTGCAGTAGGAGTATATAGGCAGAAAAGGTTCTTTGGGTGAATCAGCTATCTTTTATTAGACCAACTTATATAGTTGGGAAAAAAAATTTAGCAAGCTTTTGGGTTTAAAAACCCTTTGTCAGGTTGAAGAAGCATTTGCAGTTGGTGTGTGCTCTCCCTGGGTGGAATGAATAGTAAAGAAGCCAGAGGCTGGTCTGGTGTGCATGCAAGATAGACAGTCAGTGAAGATGTAAATTGAGGAGTCAGTGGGTGAGAGACAGGCTGGGGTGGGGGGAGAAGTGGGATGAATGTAGCAGTTGAATAGTGGAGAGGTACCTGGGGAGTCAGATGTCAGGCAGGTTATAATGTGTCATAAATCCACTGTCTATATTTAGTCCATGATTTTTAGTATCCAGGAGGTTGATGAAGTGGAGTTCATAGGCTCGTCTCTGAGAAGTGTGTTGTAAGTTTCCTTTGAGGATCAGGACTGAGAGATTGGAGAGAGAGTATTTTTCTTGTGAGAAATGTGCCCCCACAGGTAACTGGATATTTCTGTCTTTGATAGATTTCTGGTGTGCGTTCATTCTGGTGCGCAGTTGTTGTTTGGTCTCCTGCGTATTTTCCATCAGGGCATTTGGTGCATTGGATGAGATGTATCACATTTCTGGAGGTGCAGCTGTAAGATCCAGGAATTCTGATGGCTCTGTTGTGGGGTGTAGTAATAGTGGAGGTGGTGGAGATGTGTTGGCAGGTTTTGCATTTCTTGTCATGGCACGGTCTGGATCCTTTTGGTGTGTTCTGGGCTTGAGGAAGTTTGCTTCTGGTGATGAGGTTGGCGAGGTTCGGTGCTTGTTTGAAGGCTAGGATGGGTGGCTCTGGGAAGATCTCTTTAAGAATAGGGTCTCTTTCTTGTTTCTTGTTTCTCTTGCAATTGTTTGAGAATTTTCTGTATGGGTTCAAGGGAGGAGTGATACGTCATAACCAGCAGTGTGCAATTCATGGGGGGGTGGTTTCTTCTGTACTGCAACAATTCTTCATGTGGTATCCAGGTGTTCAAATGACTTTAATCAGATTGATCATTTAATCAAATGACTTTAGATCAAATGTGTGATCTATCTCTCTGGAAAAGTGTCCTTGTTGGGTGAAAGCCTTTTAAAGATTTGTGAGATGGTGTGGCAGAGCACTAAGGTGCCCTGCCCCTAGAGAGGGGAAACTGCCGGGGAAGAGAGCCCTAGCAGGGAATAGGATCCCACCTGTGGGTTGCCCGGGCAACTGGAGGGAGCAAATGACCCACACCTGCCAGCGGTCAGCTGCCTGTAGGAGGCAGGGCCTGGCTCTTATAAAGCGCAGGGCTGAGGCCAGGCTGGTAGTTCCTTGCCAGCAGTCAGACAGAGAGGAGCTCCTGAAGCTAAGATGCGAGAATTGCTCTAGCAGAGTAAAGGATGGTAGCTTGAAGATGTTTGATCACAATGTTGTTGTAGCTGGGCAGCCTTAAGTTAAGTTGTAGCCTAGGGGCTTGTGTTTTGTTTTGTTGTTTGCTATGACTGGTGGTTTGGGTGAGGCTATTAGGGGTTGGAGGAGGCCTCAGGGGGAACCCACAGTGGTGCGGGGACCCTGGTGCCGGGGAGGGTGCAGTATCCTCATTGGGGACTCACAATGAAGTGTGAGGACCCCAGTGCTAGAGCGGGCGCAGTATACTCATAAAGGGACCCACAGTGGTGTGGGGGCCCTGGTGCTAGTGAGGGTGCAGTATCCTCATTGGGGACTCACAGCGGAGTGTGAGGATCCCGGTGCCCAGGAAGGCACAGCATACAGGGTGTATAGACCCCAGCCCTAGAGAGGGGCACTTTTTGAGAAGCCCTAGTGTGGGCGTAGCAAGCCCCAGAGAAGGGGCACTATTGGGAAGCCCTAGTATGGGCATGGCAAGCCCCAGAAAGGGGGTGATATTATTGGAAAGCCCAAGTTGGGCACGGTGAGCTGCGGAGAGGGGGGCGCCTTATTGAGAAGCCCAGTGTGGGTGTGGCAAGTCCCAGAGAGGGGGCTGTTATACTGAGAAGCCCAGTGTGGGCCTGGCAAGCCCCAGAAAGGGGGCAGCAGTACAAGAGAAGGCCCCAGAGAGGGTCACGGTCCAGAGAGAGAGACAGACCAACATCAATTCCATCTGCAAGGCTTGGGGTGTGGTATCAGGGGTGGCTGGAGCCATGCATAGCCCATAAGGCTAGGGTGCCCCAAAGCACCCATTTGTAGGACAAGATCAATGAGGAGTCCGGGAAAACCACGGGGCCCGAATAAACATAGAGACATGTCCAAAAGGGTGTAAGGCAGCCTCCCAACCAATTCAAACCATCAAAGATGTGGTGGGTGAGAAATGGAGGGTGCCCTTGGCTCCTTCTCCGTGTCAAGTTGGCCCTTAAGGAGATCATGGCCCTCCTGTAGGACCCCGCCGTGACACATGGCAATCCCGGGTTTTCTCCTCAGTGCAAATTCAGTGGTATCTTTGGGCTTGGCTGTATATCACAGCTTTCTTGGTGTGTTTAGGGTGATTGCTGGTTCATATGGCTGAAAAGGGCCACAAGGACCTTCTGGTCCAACCCCTGGCAAGAATGCAATGATGCCACTGCTGTTCCTCTCCTTACTTGGGTGTTTTCTTGGTTACAAGGGTTTTCATCAACTCCTTAGATATCCTTCTTCCCAAAGACCTAAGTTGGGAAGCAGAAACAGAGGTAGGGGAGGACAAACTCTTTAAGAGTTTTGAAATCAGCCAGAGGGACCAGTAGGGAGAAGCTCATGGCATTCCTCACCCACCCATCTTGAGTAGGCAGAGTTCTAGATAGCTGTTGGCTAACTCCCTTCCTTTTTCCATTAGCTTTGTGCTTTTGTTTCTCTTGTTTATTACAACTGTGAATAGTTCTGTCCTGGACTGGGGCTGTACAGAATGTTTTCCAAACATATTTTTTCATAGCACATCATCTTTGCAAAGCAACAAGAATATCTGGTTACCAACCTTGAAACCATTTTAAACCATGGAGCTAAGCTTCTAGTGTAGCTGCTGCTAAAGGAGTGGAATGGTGGGGCGGGAACCTGATGTACTGGAATAAGTTGAAGTTCTCCAGCAGTAGCACAGTGGAAAGTGACCTTTTTGGAAAAGTAGCACATACCTTCCTAATGCAGTGAGGATGAAGCTGTTGCTGAAAACTAGCGTATAGCATCTTAAAGGAATAAAATAAGAAACTAAGCCCCATAAGAAATCAAAATAAAAAACTTCTTAGCTCTGTGCTCAAAGTTAAAGAAATTATTCACTACAACTCAACAAACTAAATTAGCCTCTTTCTGTTTTGATGAAGATCTCCAAATGCTGTACTTCCTCAGATTTAATCGCTACTTAATCTCCTTTTTTTTTTTTTTTCCTTTCTGTTGCAATTGCCAACTTTCTAAATTCATGCTGTACTACGTGTTTGAGTAGTAGTGCAAGTAACAGAGGAGGATGGGGCTGCTGGGGTTGCAGACCCAAGAGCTGATTTATGGGGTGCAAATAACCATCCTGGTATATCTCTGTAAGTCAGTCATAGATTCATAGATGTTAGGGTCGGAAGGGACCTCAATAGATCATCGAGTCTGACCCCCTGCATAGGCAGGAAAGAGTGCTGGGTTTAGATGACCCCAGCTAGATGCCTATCTAACCTCCTCTTGAAGACCCCCAGGGTAGGGGAGAGCACCACCTCCCTTGGGAGCCTGTTCCAGACCTTGGCCACTCTAACTGTGAAGAAGTTCTTCCTAATGTCCAGTCTAAATCTGCTCTCTGCTAGCTTGTGGCCATTATTTCTTGTAACCCCCGGGGGCGCCTTGGTGAATAAATACTCACCAATTCCCTTCTGTGCCCCCATGATGAACTTAAAGGCAGCTACAAGGTCGCCTCTCAACCTTCTCTTGCGGAGGCTGAAAAGGTCCAGTTTCTCTAGTCTTTCCTCATAGGGCTTGGTCTGCTTGACCATACGAGTTGCCCTTCTCTGGACCCTCTCCAGGTTATCCACATCCTTCTTGAAGTGTGGCGCCCAGAATTGCACGCAGTACTCCAACTGTGGTCTGACCAGCGCCCGATAGAGGGGAAGTATCACCTCCTTGGTTCTGTTTATCGTGCATCAGCAGATGCATGACGAAGTGCCATTGGCTTTTTTTGATGGCTTTGTCATACTGCCGGCTCATGTTCATCTTGGAGTCCACTAGGACTCCAAGATCCCTTTCCACCTCTGTGCCACCCAGCAGGTCATTCCCTAGGCTGTAGGTGTGCTGGACATTTTTCCTCCCTAGGTGCAGCACTTTGCATTTCTCCTTGTTGAACTGCATCCTGTTGTTTTCTGCCCACTTGTCCAACCTATCCAGGTCTGCCTGCAGCTGTTCCCTGCCCTCCGGCGTGTCCACCTCTCCCCATAGCTTTGTGTCATCTGCAAACTTGGACAGAGTACATTTGACTCCCTCGTCCAAGTCGCTGATGAAGACATTAAAGAGTATCGGTCCAAGGACCGAGCCCTGCGGGACCCCACTGCCCACACCCTTCCAGGTCGAGACCGACCCATCCACTACGACTCTTTGGGTGTGACCCTCCAGCCAATTCGCCACCCACCGGACTGTGTAGTCATCCAAGTCACAGCCTCTTAACTTGTTCACCAGTATGAGGTGGGATACCGTATCGAAGGCCTTCCTGAAGTCTAAGCATACGACATCCACCCCTCCTGTGTCCAGGCGTTTCGTAACCTGGTCATAGAAAGAGACTAGATTGGTCAGGCACGATCTGCCCGCCACAAACCTGTGCTGGTTTCCCCTCAGCATAATTTGCCCTGCCGGGCTCTCACAAATGTGAGTCTTGATAATTTTTTCAAAGACTTTACCAAGGATAGAGGTGACGCTGACTGGCCTATAGTTGCCCGGGTCCTCCTTCCTCCCCTTTTTGAACTCATGTGGCAGTTCTGTCTATTTGACTAGAGAAGTTTGCAAGCACTTCAGCACAATTCCAGGCTTCTGAGAATAGAGCATTCAGTTTTGGTGAGCACTCAGGCTTGTCCCACAGACAACAGTCCCAGTAAATCTCATTTGCTCAAACATTTGCAAAACAGGAACATGTGAAGGATGCTCCTGTTTTTTGGGACAGTACCTACATTTCCCGCTGTGTTTTGAGTCCCACAAGATCCTACTCACTTTCTCTGTTGAATAGTTATGCAGTGAGGTTGACCTTGGTTAATTAACAAGCCTTTTATGTTCAGAGCTGGGTGCATTTTCATAGATTCATAGGGGCTGGAAGGGACCTTACAAGATCATTGGGTCCAGCCCCCCTGCACTTGAGCAGGAAAGACTGCTGGGGTCAGATGACCCTGGCAAGGTGGTGTCAAGGTGTTGTTTTTTTTTAAGATTGCCAGGGTGGGTGACTATACCAGCTCTGGGGGGAGTCAGTTTTAGACCCTTGGTACTCAACTTGTAAAGAAGCTTTTCCTTATGTCCAGTCTGAAGCAATTTTCAATCGGTTTGTACCCATTGTTTCTTGTCTTCCCCTGGGGTGTCTTGGTGAAGAGATGCTCCCCCAGGCCCTGATGTATGTCCCTAACATACTTACAGACTGCCACCAGGCCCCCTCTGAGTCTTCTCTTCTCCAGAATGAACAGTCTGAAGTCTTTCAGCCTCTCCTCATATGAACTTTAGGGGCTGGTGAAAGGATCCTTCTCAAACTAGGACTCTGTCTCTCTGCAGGTTCCTGGTCAGAAAGCCCACTCATAAAATTACTCTAGTTTGTAGTTTGGATTAGAGCTGCCACTATGTTCTTTAGCTTGGCAGCCCTCTGGGGCACTCAGTGGGTCTGCAGTGGGCTGTACGTCAGATTTCTTCAAGTCAACTGCATCAGGAGCTGAGCCTGCTGTACAATCAGGGATCCTGTGCTCTGTCCCCTCACCATTCCCCAGCCTGTTCACAGGTCTCTCTGAAAGTCCAGTGTGGGCTGGTACAGAGAAATCTACCTCTGAGTGTGCATACAATCCTCTGGCTGCCCTGCCCTTGAAAGCCCTTATCTGAAGCTCAAGCCAGGGGGTAACCAAATGCTTTTGTAATCAGGTAACCATGACTCCTAATTGTAGGGCTCCATATAGATCTCCAACACTAATCAGGAACAATACTTTTAATATTTTTATTTAGCTCTAGTGGGGACCAAAGGAGCCAAATTCTGGCTGGGGATGTAGGAGCTGGGGAAGCTCAACTCAGCCAGAGGCTGCATGTTTCTTACAACGTGACTGTTCTGTAGGCAGGAAAGTGAAGAGAGCAGGACTCACCTGCTCTGATTAAATTCTGGTATCTGTAAGACAAGTGACAGAAGTATTAGTCAAACCAAAGCACTGTCAGCGTGAGCATGTTGTGGCCCCTTATACCAGCAATCGTCTTTCTCACTGCTGCATCATTATACCTTATCATTTAAAATATAATGCAATTTTTAATAAGTGCCACTGGCTCCTAGTAGGTGCCAAATTCATTTAGCCAGCAAATCTGAGCTTTGTTAGATGCCATGCTGTTCTCTTTAGCATCTCGAGAGCGCCCCTCAGATGACTCACTCCCAAACGCATAGCACGGATGATGCATGAGTTGTTACAAGTGACTAAGCACTTCAGGAAATTAGCTCATTGGTTTCTCAAATGGTAATTTCAATCGTGTTTTTACACCCCAGCCTCCATCTGAAGTAAACCCTGTGGGCTAGCCAGCCTGCAGGAGACTCCCCCAATTTTGGAGGTGGCAAGCTGTTTGTGGAGTCTTGTCCTTTTACCTAATCTTGTATTTTAACCACTTGTTTTCTACATCCTTTGAATGCAGAGAAATCTGCCTGTTGCTCCAGTGATTCCTGCCTCTCAGGTGATGTCTCTTCTAGCAGAGATGCAGTCTCTCCTGGGGACCCTACTGTTGCTCTTTTTTTGTCTTGTTGCTCTCCTAGTAGGAAGCAGAATTCTGTTTGCAGTACATGCTTGTTCTTTACGTGTAGAAGCCTTTGCAACAATGAACATTCATACTCCTGCAGGGACTGTCTTGCAAGTTGCCAACCAGGAGAGATTGATTTAAAATAATCAATTCTCATCATTTACAGGAGCAAGAAGGAAACCATGAATTGATTTAAATAATCAGTTGTAGTCTTTTTCACATTTGCTTTTCATTTATTTAATTTAAGTAGGGTTAATTCTTATTGTGTAATAACCAGGGATCCTGGTTTTCTCTGATTAAAAATTACAAATTTCACCTTGAGGATCACCTTGAGAAGCTGGATTCCTTCAAGTCAGAGGGTCCTGACAGATTATACCCTAGAGTACTCAAGGAGCTGGCAGGTGTCATAGCCCAAACATTGGCAAAACTATTTGAAAACTCGTGGTGTTCAGGTGAAGTACCTGAAGACTGGAGGAAGGCCAATGTGGTACCCATCTTCAAAAAAGGGTGGAAAGTAGATCCCAGGAATTACAGGCCAATCAGCCTGACCTTGAGCCCTGGTAAGATTCTGGATAAAATTATCGAGGAGAAGATTCTGGATAAAATTATCGAGGAGACCCTTCTGGATAAGCTGGCTGAAGGCAACATCCTGAGGGATAGCTAGCATGGGTTTGTTGCAGGAAGGTCTCACCTGACCAGTCTCATCTCCTTCTATGACCAGGTGACATATCACCTAGACAAGGGAAAAGAGATTGATGTCATATATCTGGACTTTAAAAAAGCTTTTGATCTGGTGTCCCATGACCTCGTCACAGAAAAATTGGCCAATTGTCACCTCGGCTCCACCACAGTCCGATGGCTGGGTAATTGGCTCCGAGGTCAGACCCAGAGAGTAGTGGTCAATGGGAGCAAATCATCATGGCACCCCATGTCCAGTGGCATCTCCCAAGGCTCTGTCCTTGGACGAGTTATTTTTAACATCTTTATCAATGATGTGGATGTTGATGTCAGAAGCGCACTGCCTAAGTTTGCCGATGACACTAAACTTTGGGGTGTAGCATCCACACCTGAGGACAGGCTAGTGATCCAGGCTAACTTGGATACATTTAGTAAGTGGGCAGACACAAACCTGATGACGTTCAATATTGAGAAATGCAAGGTACTCCACCTCGGGGGGAACCCACAGCATGCTTATAGGCTTGGCAGTGGTACACTTGCTAGCACCACAGTTTAAAGGGACTTGGGGGTCATGAGTGACCACAAGATGAACATGAGCTACCAGTGTGATGTTGCAGCCGGCAAAGCAAGCAAAACTCTGGCTTGCATCCATAGATGCTTCTCAAGTAAATCCCGGGATGTCATCCTCCCACAGTTCTCGGCCTTGGTGAGGCCGCAGCTGGAGTACTGCATCCAATTTTGGGCTCCACAATTCAAGAAGGATGTGCAGAAACTTGAGAGAGTCCAGAGGAGAGCCATGTGCATGATCAGAGGGCAAGAGAATAGGCTTCATGAAGAGCAGCTGAGAGCCATGGGACTCCTCAGCCTGAAAAAGCGCAGTCTCAGGGGGGACCCAGTGGCTGCTTACAAGTATGTAAGAGGTGTGAATCAGGATCTGGGAGAATGTCTGTTCACCAGAGCGCCCCAAGGAAAAACAAGGACCAATGGTCATAAACTCCTCCAAGACCATTTTAGGCTGGACATAAGGAAAAATTTCTTTACTGTCTGAGCCCCCAAAACCTGGAACAGACTCCCTCCAGAAGTGATGCAGGCACCTACTCTGGACTTATTCAAGAAATGTTTGGATGTTTATCTTGCTGGGATCCTTTGACCCCAGCTGACTTCCTGTCCCTGGGGCAAGGGACTGGACTTGATGATTGTTGAGGTCCCTTCCAGCCCTAATGTCTATGAAATTCTCTGATCAAAAACCCAAATCCATGATAAAAATGAAAAGTCCCCCCCGGCCCCCCCCCCCCACAGTGCTGCTGGTGCCTCGCACTCCCCCTCCCCCCTCAGCCTCCTCAGCCCTCCTGATGCCCCTCACTCCCCCACAACAGCCCCCCAGACACAAACACAGACATGCAGGCACAGACACACAGACATAGAGGCACACACAGACACTGACACCCACCCCAGCAGGTAAGTGTGTGTGGGGTGGGGGGGGAAGGGGTGGGGCAGGGCAGGGGGAAGGGAAGGTGCTGGAGGTGTAGATCAAGAAGCAGGGGAGTGTGCCCCTGTGCCCACTACCAGTAGCAGGGCCAGGGGGTGAAGGCAGGGGTGCCACTCTGTGGGCCACACACACGTTGGCCGACCTGACGGGGTTTGCACACAAAGGCTACCACCGCAACTCTGCCACTGCGGCACAGGACACGGCAGCAGCATTGTGGTGGCGACCACTGTGTGCAGGCCCCATACATGCTACCCGGCCAGGGAGGGAAAAGGGAAGCTTGCATGCAGCACCTGCCACTGCACTGCCGCATACGCCCTGTGACTGGCTGCATGGCTCCGCGGCAGTGTAGGGTGGTGGTGGCTGCGTGCCAGCTCGGGGAGGGTGCTTTGCAAGCAAGTGGCATGGGACACAGTGTGGTGGTGCCTGCCATGTATAAGGGGAGGGGGGGGGGCTCACAAGCAGCCAGCTGCACAGCTCTGTGGCCCTGGCTATGCAGTGGTGGCAAGGGATGGTGTAGGGCTAGCAGCACCCCCCACTCCCTCAGCCACCTTCCCCAGACCTCTCCCACAACCCCTAAGGCCCACTTACCTCTAGGATCCAGGAGCGAAGGGCGAGCCTGAGCCCAGCCTTGGCTGACTCAGAGGCTCAGGCCCCTCCTCCTTTCCCCTGGGCAGGGCTGGGGGTTTCCCACCCTTTCTGCAAGAGCCCTTTGCAAAAGAGGAGAATCTGCGGATTTCTCTGCTAAAAGGGGAAATCCACAGTTTCTCCAATAAAAACAGGGATCTGTGGCTTTCTCTGTTTTTCTGTGGGAAACGGAAAACCTGGATCCCTGGTAATAACCATTAAATCTAACCAATAAATATAGCAAAAAGTGACCAAGTTAGTGTAAAGGCTAACTGAGGGAATACATTCTATCTATGCACATTTGTTTAATCTGCTATATAGCTTAACTGTATTTAAGCATTTATTCAGTGACATCATTTTTCCATTCTACAGATGTTAGAAAACAACAAAGGCCCCTTTTTTACTATTTGATTATTAATTTTGCCTTCATTATTTGTTTCACACTCTCTTTGGATGGAATTGAAATTCAGTTAAAATGCACAAACAGCATTTTAAAATGTGTTTCCTATTCGTCAAATACAACCATCTCACCTGCATTAGATAGATACATAAGAAATGCTTAATTTTAGCTGAACATGCATTACATTTAAAATGGGTTTATTAAACAAAGGAAAGATTATCCCTAGTGAGGGACATTGATTGTTTCTAATTACCACATCTTTCACAATTTAGAACTAGTAGATTTTGTCCTTTCACCTCTAGCTTTATTTGTGTATTGGAAGCAGAAAACAAGTATTCGTGCTATTTCAGCTCTCAATTGATTTCTCAACTTTGAATGAGTTAGTTACTGAAGTGAATAAACTGAAATGGAAAAAAAAATCCTCCCTGCATCTGCCAGTTAAAGCACTTCAACAAATCCTGGTTCAAAAGGCCTGGCTCATGGCTTCCTCTTTAAAACTTCATCAGCAAATACATTCTGTTGGTATTATTTTTCTTAAATTTAATTGGAATAGATTGTAATAAGTTATGGTCTTCACATAATTTTTCCATAATTGTAAAATTATTTAATAGTCTTATCCTTAAAATGAAAAATATATTTAATTAGATTTTTAAAATATCTGTTAAATAAAATAGCCTATTTCCCTTTAAAAATCTGATCTTTTTTAATTTAAATTTCAATCTCCTTATTGATCTACATGATTCATAGCTGAAAAAGCAAAGCACTTTTATCAAAGAAACTTACTGATGAAGAAGCCTAATTTTTCCCTGCTATCCTTTTTTCTTGCATGGTCTTCTCAGGACATTATGATTCTTAATTAACACATCCCTTCAATGACTAATAATATTTGCTGAGCTAACTATATTTTCCATTAATTATCTGCATTCCCTTCAACTTGGTTTTCCTATATAATGGGAGGAATGTGCTAGGAGACCACTAGAACCATAATGCCATGAGTGTATGCCATCAGGGAGTTGACTCCTTTTTTTCTGGGCTCTTCTTCCAAGTACCCAAATTAAGAAAAGATTCATTACCAAGGAATCTTTAACAAGGGAGGGTTCTTCTTTGGGATGGTGGAGTTCCCCAACACCTGCCCCTTCTGTGAGCAGAGAAAAACCCTGGCACATGCCTACCTGGAGCGTGCCAGGCTGCAGCCCCTTCACCAACTCCTTCAAAACCTTCTGCTGAGGTTCTGGCTGCACTGTTCCCTGCACCTTTATGTTTATGTACTCCTTATCCATGACCCCACCAAATCCCAGAACCTCTTGGCCAACCTCCTCCTGGCCGTAGCAAAGTTAATGATATTTCTGACCAGAAAGGTGGCTCTGGCTGGCAAGACCGCCTAGAACTGTGGTGCCATCTTCCTGTACCTAGTCCATTCATGTATCCAGGCAATTTCACTAGTCCATGTTTGTTGACTTGTTGAGCATGTTTGACAGTCAGCAGGCACTGTCTGGTGTACTCTGTTCTGTGTCCTGCCTTGGTGCACTCATTGTGAACCATTGACCTTCACTCCCATCCCTATATTGTCTTTTATGTATCCCAAGCAATCAGTGATGTGCTTTTAGTGCCCCCCCCCCCCCCCCGGCCCATCAAGGGGGACTTATAAGTCTACTTGGTGGGACTTGATCCTCGTTCTGGAATGGCACATCAAAAGCCCTGTTTGGGATGGTGCATGAGAAAGATTCCCAACCACCACAACCCAAGACCCCTAAATTATTTAGTTAAAACCAGATCCTGTAAGGAGAGAGATAGAAAAGCGTATTACAAATAAACTATACATGCAATACAACATATGTTAGCCTGCATAGAGCGCACACAGCTGAATTCTGCTTAATTGTAATGAATAAAGGAAACCTTGCATTTCTCAGGGAGGAACTGCAAGATAGCTTTCTTTTCTCTTCTTTCAGCATAACACTTATTTATTAGGCAACATCACATAGACATCCATCTCTGCCCATTTCCAATCCCCCTCTGCTCTCTCTCTCTTAATGCCTTTTGTATCATCAGACCAGACCAAAGATCCTATATGAGAATGCTGCTAGTATATACAGCATCTACAGTAAAGTCATTGGGCCTGATTTCACTTCTCACTTCCATCACAATATAAAACTGTTATCTGTATTAGGTCAGATGCGTTTTCTGTTACTAAAGGAAACAGCTACAAGTACAAGCACAAACAAACAAAAGGCCTATACAGATTGATTGCCAACTGTCTTTCATGTTCAACAGGCTTCCTTCTCTGTCTGGAACACTATGCAGCACACCTAGCATATACAGACAGCTAGCACTAAGTCATAATACGACACGCAGACAGAACTAGATCATTTAACTTCAGTGCAATTATTCCCGGTTTATGCCAGCGTAAAGGAAAGAAGAATGCCTATTCTTTGTCTTGCCCTTTATCCTTTTCATTCTTTTTACCAGTGTGTATGGGAAGTTGTCTATATGCTATGCTGGACTTTTCTGCCCACACTTATAGCTTCTGCTTCTTTGGGGCAATTTGATTTAATGAAAGCTGTTAACACTGAACAGATACTCTTTTGGCCCCATAAAGAGACATAGGACATTATTTTCCCTCATCATTCTACTTCATCATCATAGCTTCTTCATGTGAAATATGAATTATCAACACCTATGAAAGTCATCTCTTGCTGCATTTAAAAAAGAAAATCAGATGCTTTGGAGTGAAGTGACTGAGAACTCAGAAAAACAGCTTGCTGTTTGTTTCAGATGCCCATCAACCACCTCTAAAATAACCAGATGCCCATCAACCCCACTCTAAAATAACCAGATTCATTGCCACAAGTGCTTCCTTCAGCTACCATGAGATCTGTGCGCGCACAGTTGGGGATATTACACTTCTGTTGCCCTTAATCCAGAGAGGTGTTGAATATCTGTGTTACCCACTGACTTCATTGGTGAATGTCTGTGCCTAGCACAGCTGAGGATTTCGTCTTGAGTGGTAGGAAAACTGATTGTGTGGCAGTCCATATCGCTGTAAATTCATTGTGAAAGATAAATCTAGAAACGGATGACTGAGTTTAATTCAGATGTGAGCCTGAGTTCTTAGCTGTTCATATGAATCATTAGCCAACTCACATTGCAATAAAGCATGGAAGGTCAGGGCCTTGGGTGAAATCCTGCTCCCCAGCCCAGGAGAAGCCCAGGTTAGACACTGGGACACTCCCTTGAGGCTGGGGCTGCAGGAGGAAGAATCCTGACCAGAAGTAGGAAAATACAATCAGCTCTGTCACCCATCTCTGATCTCCTTTTTTTCCAACTCAACTTCAGAGAGAGAGAGTGACTCTCTTTGCTCCACAAGGCTACTGAGCTGTTTGAACTGCATGTGTGTGTGTAATGAACTTGTGTATAAGTCTCCTTTGTCACTCCCTCAGCTCAAGCAGACCTGCCAGCCTGCTACGTATAGAAACACAATTTAGCATAAGGATGAGAACAACCTGTGACACCATCAGGCCGATTCAGGGAGTGGTGATTTTTGCACCTGGCATTTTAGTTGGGTCTATGATTCAGAGGTGGGTCAGAGGAGCCAGATTTAGATTGCCAGTCTGGGGAACAAGGGTTTTGGTTTGGGCTCATCTCTAATTATGAGTTTACATGAAAACATGAGCAGCAAAAAGAGAGAGAGTAGTAGGAAAAAGATACCCAATTAGATACTCCAAGGAAAGCACATGAGTAGGAGGAACAAATTATGAGAATAATGATAGAGAAGAATAAAAAAAAGGAGGAAAGCAAACAGTCTTTTAAAAATGTTAAATGTATTTGAAACTAACAACTACACCTGAAAACAAAGGATGAGGCTGCAGTTTGCATTAGCTCTCAAGTTCCCCATCACAGCAAGCTTCATGGTATTGGAGCCCATTCAGAGAAAGGCTGCATGGATCCTTTCAAAATCTGGGAGGTTCAGGTGTAGTAGTAGTCTGGACCAGAGAGGTATTCCTGTTTGCTGTTAGGTTCATATGGCTTCTGAAACAGCTTGCTTGTCCTTGGTAAGAACAAAGAAAATAATCCTGTTTCCAGCTCTAATAATATTTTCTGAGGTACTGTGCTTTCTTTGTTATGAGACGTCCAATCTTAAAAATAGATGGTCTAATTATACATTGTATTATAAAGAAATGTCACTTAAACATTTGACACTGCTGATGGAGGTTTATAAAGCAGCACATAATGGTTTTAATGGGTTCCTCCCTACATGGAAATCCATACGAAAAAACAATGCTTATGGCTTGGAACACCGTTACAAAAACACAGGCAAACTGCAGGGCAGGACCCATCCTGCTTCCCTTTGAAATTAATCTGGGTGATACAAAATGATAATGAAATGTGCTGAAGTGACAGAGGATTCCTGCAGTTAGCTTGGGGAAGCCACTTGCTGCTCTGTCAGTATCCATGGCATTTCCTTTGCTAACAGGTCAATGTTGTTTTAATCCCTGCACTATTTTGCAATCCTGGGAAAGACACACTGTTAATAAATGATTTCCACCTGGGCTGGTGGCTTATGGGTCAGTGCTCATACTATCACTCTATCACCGGTAGGTTTGTTTGCCTGTTTTAGCCACCTGCTGTTAGTGGCTTGGAGTGCTGAAGGGAGAGCACATTCAGTCTTTGTGGGCAGGCAGTGGTTCCCATCTCTCATTAGCAGTCTCTAGCAGCCTTTGAATTACAAACATTGACAGTCCCTGGTGTAAGTCTCTGTAATTACTCCATTACCGAGTCCGGTCTGACAGCTGCAGAACGCCTACTCCACCCAAGTGCAAAACAGGGAACATCATAAGACAACTGTTTGTTTCCACCAGCTTTGAATTGGTGTCTCGGCTGAGTGCAGGTAAAATCATCATAGTTAAATGTTCCATTTGGGCCTTTTGCCTCCTTTGGCATGGGTGCTGCATGTGTGTTCCCTTCACACACACAGGCCTGCCCACCTACACAGATCGAAAGCTCTGTCCTTGAGATACTTTTACAGTCACTGTTATCAGCAGAGCTGGTAGCTTTACCTAGAGTCAAGGGTGCCTGACACTTTCCAGTGCAAGATGATGTTTTCAGCTGTTTATCATGGCTCAGTTTCAACCACTGGAACTGCAATCTTTCTGGCTCCGGAGTTCAGTGAAAAATCTAGCATGTGATCACATAATTAAGGAGTTCATCAAAATGCATGTGTGTGTGGGGAGTCCAAATTAAGCTGCACAGATAACCTTAATCATGTCATTTCATCATTTGCAAATACTTGATGTTGTAACCTCTGTAACTTTCTCTTAGTTTTCTGTGCACTAGTAGCCATTTAGTTGGTAGTAGTGCCTGGGGCCAATTAAGGTGCAATCTACTTGTGCTAGGAGCTGTACAAACCTATAGTGAAAGCCATTTCCCAAGAACTTGTAGTCTAATGTAACCTTACATTATGAGGATGAGTTCATGAAAGGGATTGAGCTGAATGAGTACAGTGAGATATAGGAGGCCTGAGCATTTAAGGAAATATAGCACAAAACCCAATGTACAGGGCAGGACACCTCCTGCAGCACTAGATCTGCCTTCTGTGTTCAGCATATCTCCCTCCTACTTCTACTGTAAAAGGCTGTCTGTTCCAAGATCAGCCTGCGAAGGGGTTAAAGAAAAAAAATGTTTTGTTACAAGAAAAAAAGAACCCCACATAGAAACTAAGAATAAACACAAGCTACCAGCTATCAGTGATCTTTAAATAAAATGCAGGATTTAAAAAAAGTTGTTTATTTCAAGCACAACTTCAAGGAACTTAGAAAACCTTTGATCTCCAAAGAGTTTTTACAGTGCAAATTTAAGTGTCAAATATGTTCAGATTACATTTTGTTGGATGTGGGTCTTAATATACTTAGAAACTCAATGCCAAATATGCTGCTTTTAATCCATAATCAAGCAGGTAGCTTGATTTTATATAATTAATTATGATAGATGGCAGAACTAATTCTTTTGCTGTGAATAAATCTATGTAGAACACATGAATAAAGGAGGTGTTACTTTCAAAACACACTGAACTGATGAGGTATTACAAATAAAAGCCTTTTTATATGGCCCTACAAACTCTGCTTGGTGGACCTTCTTACCTGTGGGAAACAATTTCAAGGGTTCTGTTTCTATGTAGCATTGCATAACAAATGTTGGCCTCCACAAGAGGTGCAGTTGTTTAGCATCTCCTGGGCTCAATCCCTTTTGTTTAACAGGTTATATTAATTATCATTAGACAATAGGTGTGCAGCAGGACAGCATGCCTTGAGAAGAGTGGAAAAAGGAAGTGAGGGAGTGCATTGCCTTTCACCCTCTTCCTGCCTACAGCACACTCGGTAACATCCCTGCACTCCTTAAGGCTTCTACTTCCATCTTGACCCGATAACTTGCAAATGATACCTACTCCTGTTTCATCAAACTGTGCTCTATGACCATGCCTTCAAATTGTCAGTAGTGTCAGATTTGTCAGCAGCTTTCTGGGACCTCGTGGCTCTGGTGACTCTCTCCCTGTGCTCTCAGTTTATCTGAGCCTTTGAGATCTTTTGGGGAATCCAGGGATCTCAAAATACCTTACAAGCTGCTAGTTGCAACAACCTGATGATAGATCTATTTCTATGCCTCTTACACATAGGGAAACTAGGCCTCAGAGAGAAAAGCAGGCTAAGTTTCAGAACCCAGCATCTTATGGAGGTTCAGCACTTTTGTAATATGTGGCTTGAATAGACCCAGAGATGCAAAGTCAACAGCGAGGCAGGAAATAGAATCTCTCTCATATTACGTCTTTTGCTCTTTGTATAACAGATGCAAAGCACAGGCATGGGGTAGAGAGGGGCAGATAACTGCATTTATTAAGCATATATGTGACATATGAGGCCTATGTTAAAACCCAGAGTATAACTACAAGGGTTTGAGCCCTGAGCACCTTGTGCCCTGGGTGCTGCTGAGCTGGAGAGTAGGGAGTGCTAAGCATGAGAAGAGGGGCAGGGAGGGCAGGAGTCTTACCTGCTCAGGACACTCAAAGAACCCAGCTGTTCCTGCTTCAGCACAGTCTACCTACCTCAACTGTTGCTGCTACGGCAGCAGTGTGGGGTCCCTGCATCCAGCCTGGAACTGCTGCTGTTACCAGGGCATGGACTTTCCAGGGAGTTGCCGTTCTGGCACGAAGTTGGGGCCAAGAATTGATGCTCTGCTTGCCCACCCCTTGTTATGCTACTGATGTAGCCCTTCTTAAGCAAGGTTCTGATGACTTCTGGGGCACAGAAGAAAGTGATGACCAGTAGAGGGCTCACACACTATTTAAAAAAAATTGTGTCCAGTTCCTATGCACGACCTCTTCTTTCTCCAAGTGTCTTGTTCTAACCATTGACAACAGCGTCTCCACTAAGTGGCTGCTTTATGGGTTTTAGCCCTGAGGACACGAACCTAAGAATAGGTAGTTGTGGGGAGAGGGAAAAGTACTGAAAACATTTTAGATTCAATAGATCTTTTTTCCTTTCTTTCATTTCAGCATATAGATTATTTTCTTTAGATTGCTTCAGGGATATTTCTTGGGTTGGTTAATTAAAGCTGAAAGACTTGTTTTCCAAGTGCTAAGGCACTAGACTTGTCTCGTCCTTAATGAATGCAGAGCTAGCTCTATATAATACAGTTTTATAAAAAGAGCTGGTTGAATGTGCGTGGGCATCTTTACATCAGAAGCACAGACTTCATGGTGGCACAAATAGAAGGAAAGAGAAAAGGGAAACTGGGGATAGCAACTTGACAGGGACCCAGTCAATCTCTGACAATCACTTCAGTAGAGGATGCAACAGATTTTCCACTGCCATGACAGCAAAACAATTGTGGTGTTAATACAGAACTAACTCCTTAGCAGCCAAGGCTCCATCTGCGGTCTGCTCTGTTGTGTGTAGTGGATTACTGATGATAACTAGACGTGGCCTTAAGGCAGGTCACAGGGTGCATCTCACTCTGGGCCCCATGTGACCTGGGGCCCACACATTGGAACAAAACCTGATCATCTGTATTTTAGACTCTGGGGAGAACCACATTTCAATGTGTCGTACATGTGCAAGTGCCTTCCGGACAGGGGTGTTGTGTCTAGCTGGGTTCCTTAGTGAGATAAATATTCACAGTGGCGTGTGCGTCATTGTATTTCAGGAGCTATCATGTGACACCTGGGTTCTGAGTGTGTGATAACAGAACTATGTAATCAGTTGATCAGGGGAAGGTCATCGTGTCTTATTTTCCATCAGGTTAGATACTTCCCATGTCCCAAGGCCCATATGCTAGTTCCCTTCCTCTTCCTATCTCAAGTCCAATAAGGTATCCAGATTTTCTGAGGTCTTTTCCCTTTGCTCCAACACCTTTTCTTTTTCTCTCTTTCCTTCCAACTCAGCAGAAACATGCTGTACCTTATCCCGCGGCTCATACTTCCCACTACCTAACAGCCCTTTGAGTGACCCCTCAGCAGGTCATCCTCTCTCCTCCCCCAAACTTTTCCTGATTTTTATTTCCTTTGTCCCAGTCTCTACAAGTCCCTCTTCCTCAGGAGGTAATCCAGGAGAGTTTGGGGTCTGACACATACTCTGTTGAACTTTAGCTTCCTTACTCAGAGCTCTACTGTTCCTTGGATTTCCTGGGGCAGAGGTGCCCCAAGATACCTTATTCCCTCTACTCTGGAGATCTGGAACTCATGAAATTTGAGGACAGCAGCCAAAAAAGCAAAACCATCTGGCTGTGTTGTGAAACCCTGAGATGGATTTCAGCGCTTATAGGGAACCATGAAAGAGCACTTTTCAAGATACACCCCACCCTTCCCAGTTCTCAAATGTAAATCTCTCGGGTTCAGTTCAGATTAGAATCTGAGCTGAGCTTTAGGCCACTTCATGTTCCCCAAACTGTTTGCCCCAGAAAGCCTTCTTGTGACAGAGCCTTCTGGGAGGTAAAGAAGATTTTTTTTTGACAGTCACAACTTCAACCCACCCACATGAGGTATTGCTGGTCTAAAGAATCACCTCCTACATGTAACAAAAGGTGCAGCTAAAAAAGATGCCTGTTCAGAATTGCCCACATGACTCCTTCACACATTACCTTCTGCATTTAGCCCTTGCTAAGAGTCATAGCTTTCTGAACTGTGAACTCGTACAAATCATAAATATAAAGCCTTTGCAGTTAAGATCTGTGCAGAGAGTACCTGCTTTTACAGAGTACCACCTGAAAGATAAGCAGGCATACAAAAGCTGTAAGAATAATTTTTTAGCTATGATAGGGGAAGGAGGAGAGCCAATGCAAATACTAGGTATGATATTTTTAGCCAAAAAAGCTTTAAAAAGGTAGTATAGGGGCATATTTCTTTTGACAATTACTGTCCACATTCCACATTTCCCTTACCTCCTATTTCTACCTAGTAGGTTTATCTGGCTACACAACAACGAAATGGAGAAGAAAGATGCCCCAAGTTGACAGTAAGAATTACCTTATAAGTTGTACATTCTCAGAGGAGAGCAAGAAGCATTTCCTCCAACATCTACCCAGCACAAGGAGCAGGGGTGATAGCAATTCCTGCCCTCCCTTCATGTTTTTCCCTTCCCCCAAAAGAGGTAGAGAGGAGCTGGGGTGATGGCATTGCTCATCTCTCCATATGACCTGGGCACAATACCTCCATGATCTTCTCTGGGGATGGTGCAACTTCTTATTGCCCCAACATAGGACAGTGCCTCACAGTCAGAGAAGGGTCTCTGACAGAACACTTAGAACTCCTCAGTCACAGACCTCTGAGCTCTTTGCAAGGGGACCAGGTAATACTATCTCTATTTTTCAGGTGGGAAAACAGAAATGCAAGGATGCCCAAAGTCACAACACAAGAGGGTGACACAACTGGGAATAGAACCCAGGTCTCCCTGTTCCGTATCCAATCCAGTGGACCATCCTGCCTCCTGGGACATTGAATTTTATCTTTGTTGTCTAGTATTCATATTTTGAGAGGTCCAAGAGATCCCGAGCTGGATTATGGCACCAGGGGCTAGGTGCTGGACAGACTAATAGGATGTTATCATCAGTTTCTGCCTTGAAGAGCTTAACATTTATGTAAGAAGAGGCAAGAAGTGGGTGTAAAAGACAGAGGGGGAAGAATGAGGATAACAGTGATAAGATCTCGTGGTTACCCTGCCTAGGTGTGACAATCTCTCTAGACTGGGCCACATGTTATTGCAACTGGTAGGTGTAACCACCCCCATTCACTTAAAATGGTAAAACCCAGTTAGGCTCCGTTATGAGGTGATAAAAGTCACAAGATGAAGACAAAGGAATAAATGAGTCCACTCAGGAATTTAAACAACCTGAGTGATGGCCTTCACTGGGTACTGTTTGAGCAGAGATGTTTGCCACTGGAGAAGAGACAAAGAGAAGCAGGAGAGAAACAAAAGGAGAAGTGAAATGCAGCCTGACCAAACAGGCAGTGGCACAGTGGTTCTCAATGTTTTCAGATTCAAGGCACCCCTTTTTTGAATTTAACGGCACCCCATTTGAGAGCCAGTGTTGTGCAGCCTCAGCTTACTTTAGGGGTTTTCAACTGGGATGCTGCCATGCCCACCAAGTGAAACTGCTCCACACAGGCTGCAGAGCCAGACCAGGAAGCAGCTGCCTGCCTTAGGTTATCCAATTAAACTTAAAGTAGGCAGGAGCACCCACTCTTGCTGCAGCCCTTCCCAGTCTGACCTTGCATGCTCTTCCTAGAAATAGAGGTGCACAGAGCAGTTCTGCCTGGCTGTGGCAGCCATGGCAGTATCACCCCTGAAAAGCTCTCCTAGGATCCCACTCCAGTAATACAGTTGTCTCAATGAAGTTTAGAAACCCTTTGCAGACCTGGGCTTAGTGCTGTGAGCAAGGAAACGGTCTCTGGTTTGTTTCATTTTTCCTGAGCCTGGCAAGAGATTTAGATATATAGAGAAAGAAAAAGACAAGTCCCAGAAATGGTCTGGAGGAAAAGGCAGTTGTCACAACCCAAAGTTGTGATTTTTTGTTTGTGTGTGTGCTTCGGCACCGCTAAATTATTTCCCGCCATTTTTGTCGCTTTCTTTGCATGGTAGAGCTCTCTGCTGCTAGAGAGAGCTCTGGTGCAATGGGGGATTTCCTGCCAAAATTACAGCTTCTTTGCAGTGTGCATTCCTTTTGCATCGTAGTGATGCTCGCTGCAAAGAAATTCCTGCCATTTGTATTAGAGTCCACGCCATGTTATTGGCCGACTCCTAATATAGGCACACGTGGCGGCTAGCGATTGGCTTGCTAGCTGTACATAAGGCTTGGGTAGTTTCTGCCCAAGCTGGAGGAGGGAGGAGAGAGAGATATTCTGTGTGAAGATCTCCAAGTGCTGTGGACCCTCGCGGACCCGGTGTGCCTCCCCTAAGCAGGCAGAGAGAGTCAATAGAGCCGAGCCTACGGAGCTTTCGCTTCTCGCCTCTCCCCGTCGCCGAGCGCAATCCTAGATGTATCCCTTTCCTATAATTTCGGACCCCACGGAGCCTAGCAAACTCCGGGGAAAACGTATCGGACCCGCGGAGCCTGAATAGCTCTGGGGAAACTTTTCTAATTCAACTTAACCGGACCTGCGGAACCTAGCAAACTCCGTGGGAGCAATCGATTTGTCAGAGTCTTCCAACGAGGGTTCAAGCGGGAGCTGTGCCTGGAAACTTATCCAGCCTACACCGACAGCATCTTTGGGTGTAAGTAAACAATCTTTTCAATCAACCATTATGCCTCCGTAACTAATTCTAACTCGCGTGCACAAAACCATCCCGCGGTTTCTCCCACCCCGCGTGTCCGGGCTGACGGCTACAGCCCGCGTGCACCGGAGACGGGTCCGGTACGACCCCGGTTCGCCCCCGGCTTGCCCATGGTGGCCAGAATGGGATCGGAATCACCGCCGCGCATGGCGACGAGGGCGGGATCGGGGCCCGGCCCGCTCAGCAGTAAGATTTGGACATAACAACAGGGTTCAGGCTGAGAGAGGAATGAGACAGTTAACCCCCAGGCTTCAGGCCCAGATGACAGGGAGAATGGCGGTGGTGTCAACAGTGAGAGGGGAAGAGTTGTGGAGTCAGGAGACTTTGAGAATGAAGACAAGGAATTAGGCGTTAGCTGTTTTTTAACTCAATTGTGAGACATCCAGGAGAGAGAGGCTGAGATGTCAGATGAACAGAGATACAGGATTGGATGGAAAGAGAGAATCAGGGCTGGAAAAAGAGATCTGTGAGTCACTGGCACCCCAAGATAGTGGAAGCCAGGATAAATAGATTGGCCAGAGATAGGCAGGCCATCATAGAGGACATTCCGGTTTTCTGCTACTCTGTCCTCTACTGATACAAAACCTGGTGCCTTTATGTCCTCTACTTTTCTCTTGAAAACAAAAATAGAGGACATAAAAACATCTGATTTCATATCAATAGAGGACAACTGGACTGTCCCCTATGATGGCCATCTTATCCAGAGAGAAGGTGAGGCAGTGGTGGGGGATGAGGGAACCAACAGACAATGACACAAAGGCTGAAGTGTTTGAGGATGAAGGAGGGGTCTGTGAAGAGGGGAACAGTGAGATTCAAGCTCAAAGAGAAGAGAATGAGAATGAGTCAAGGGGGTTGAAGGTGACATCTCCATGGAGGGTGAGGGAGGAGTCAGATGGAGTGCTGATTAGAGAAGGAGTGGAAAGAGGGAAGAGCTGGTAGATAGATGTCCATTATTCATCCACAAAGGAACATTCTTTGCGGTTCTAGCCCATGGGGGATCCCCATGGGTTTGGAGATTTGGCAGCAGGGGAGTGGTAATTAATGCTACCACCTAGCAAATTTTCAGACCTGGAGGGAGCTTTGCAAGCTAGATAACATGGCTCCCCAGGCCAGATCTGGCCAGCAGATGCCAGGGATTGAACACCTCTGGGTTGGAGCTGTAGTGCACAAAATGATCAGAGGACTCCACAGGTTCACAGGGCTGGAAATCACTGTGGAATTAGGACAGAGGTGCAAAAGCCTTGAGTAACAAATCCAGAGTGGGAGATGCTAGAAGCTTTCTCAGCTTATGGAAGATGCCAAGAGCCCATTAAAGACCATTTCCCATGAGTTCCCTCCTTGAAACACAGCATTCTGCCTTTGGTGACAGTGTATTACAATTCCATAGACCCTATTACAAGGTACTGAAAATATAGGACTATTGGAACTGCAGAGCTCACTAGACCCCACAAATAGTTGGCCACGGGAGCTTCAGAAAGTTCTAAGTTTCCAAATTCTAGGTGAGAACTCCTCAAGAGCTGGCTTTAGTCTGGATACAAAAAAACAGTAAGACAGTTTCTCCTTCTAGTTGGGCAAAATTCATCCCCTGAGAAACCACACTGAAATCAGTCTGCAGAGCAGGTCTGCATTAATCTGGAGGTGAATATGGCTCTACAAATAAGAAGTATTAATATTGTCTGACGCATAGCAATTTCTGTCAACACCTCTGGGGTTTCTATGGGCTATTAAGCTGATTTTGCAGGGCATCTATAAATCCAGTGTAATTATTTCCATTTTGCAGACATGAAACCTGAGGCAGAGCAAAGACAAGCAGTTTAGTCTATATGGCCACCCAAAAAGTCTGTGGCAGAGCGACATGCAAACTGCTGATTCCCTGCCCCTGCAGCTATAATTTAAGTAGGACACCTCCTGGCCCTTACCCTACCATTTACTAATTTGTCAGTCTATAGGTTTTTCCATCAGGAATGACCACCCTGACACCAAATGAGTTGTGCAACATCACACAGCTCACTATCAGATACTCTATACACATACGTTGCAATAAGCCTGTTTTGTATGTTATTTTAAGAACACGTTCCTGTAGTCACTTTCAAGTATCTTGATGGCTGCTATCTCATAAAAAACAAAATTACAACTGTATGTCAAGGAGGGTCTGCATTCCTTTTTTCCTCTACTTTTCCCCCTTGTACTTACCTGAACATAATTAACTCCACCTGCTGGCCTATTTCTGCAATCCACCAATCAAAGGAAATTATTATATGACTCACCCTAGTAACATCCCTATAGTTGCTGGTATGAGTAGAGCATGCTATGAGAGGCCCTAACCAATCACAGTCTCATAGAAACGCATAAAAAGGTACCATAGCAACACAGACAACAGTATGGCAACAACATCTGCCACACGAAAGCAAAATTAGAAATTTCTCTGAAACAATACATCCCCCAGTTCAATATTTTTTTAGTTGTAAAAAGTGAGAAAATAACTATGAATAATATTGTCTCAGACTTGCATAATACCCTTCAGCCTGAAAGAACCCCAAAAGGCTTTTTAAATTGTTTGCATAGCAATCTCTTTTCACATACCACTGACCTGCACCCAGTCCTGAGGTGGGACATGGTAGTTGTTTTAGCCATCGATAGCAAAGTTCAGAACAAGAGCATTTATCGAGTGGCATTGATCATTCTGTTGATTTCAGCAGAAGTTTAATCAAGCCCGAAATGCCTGGAACCTTACTGGTAATAAAAATAAAGTTGAAAGGTCCACCTAAATAGCAAATGGGATATAAGGGAGAGATGTTGGCAGCATCACATCTGACTGCTTTGCCTCCCAAGCCCAAATGACCAGGTACTAATTTACAGTACAGCTAGGAGTAGACTTGGCACAAGTCCAGAGCAGAGCCTGAATGCATGTCTTCACACAGCAAGACACTTCAGCTGCTCCCATGTCCCTACCTTACTGAAATGCAAAAGAATTCAGTAATACGGAATGGCAGGAAGCAATACAACCTTGGGCCCATGAACTCTATGACAAAGCTACCATTGGTCTTAAGGAGGTGAGGAGTTTGCCAACAATGCCAGCTGAAACTATAGGGAAAAGAAAGTTAGCCACAATATAATTACTCAAAGTGGAAGTTCTTTGGGGAAAACACTCTTACTTCTCAGTAAAAGTGCTAGGGGATCTTTAATAATGATAGATGGTCAAGAACTAAGGAATATCTCATGGGAATAAGGCATCCCAGCAGCACAGTGATCCTTGCACAATGGTTCAGTTCAGAGAGGAAACTGCCATCTAATGGCAACTAGCAACTCCCTAGTGAATTGTGGTGGCAATTCACTTTGCCCTATAGCAGGGGTAGGCAATGTTTTTTGGCCAGAGTGCTGAAAAAAACACAATGTCTACCTTGGAAGGTGCTGGAGTGCCAACATGTTGGAGCCCGAAACAGCTGTTTGCAGCCTCCTCTGCAGCCAGCCCATGGAGCCCGGTCTGCTTACAGCAGGGCATGCAGCCTCCCAGCTGCCTGGTGGGAGCAGCCTGGACTCTGTGGCTGGCAGCAGCTGCTTAGAGCCCGGGCTGGCGGTGATGTGCCGAGGAAAATGGCCTTGCGTGCCACGCTCAGCACACATGCTGGGGCTTTCTGACCCCTGCCCTATAGGACAGGGACAGAATTTACACCAGTATAAGTGATTCAACCAGTTCAAATCTGTAACACAACAGAAGTTCAGTGCACATAAACTGCTTTCAAAATGGCCAAAACTGGTTTAACATAAATGTGAATGGATGTAGTATCAGACTTAACTGATTTAGGTTAAATCAGTTTATTGAATTTCTGACCCAGATCCCCTCCAGATTCAAGTTAACTCATAGTCTCCCCAACATCCATGGATGTTTTGCACCTCTCCCCAAATCCCCCTTCACAGGGTGGGTGGGCTAGCCTTGGTCCAGGCTGTCTGCTCCAGCCAAGCAGGGAGGCATGCTCTAACACCCCCCAGCTTCTGGCCTGGGCCACTGCAGGCGTGTGGCTGCATTACTGGAATCAAAAGTGAATGTCTATTCACTTGCTTATTGGTTCAATCTATGCAGCTTAAACTAACCTGTGAAGACTGAATCAATTCAGCCTTGGGCTTTTTGACTGCCAGTACTTAGCCCTAAGATCTATTTTAAAATTTCTTCCCCAAGTATACTGTATACATTTCTTCTCCAACTGAAATTGTCTTGTGGTTTGTTTGGGGGAAGCTTCAGGTCAATTGGAAGAAGCACTTTGAGAGACTGGAGGCATAGTATTTTTTAGGTGAGGAATATGCTCCCACAGGTAGTTGCGTATTGTTGTGTTTGATAGAGTCCGGTGTGCAGTTTGTGGGGGTACTGGAGATAATTGGCACGTTTTGTGTTTTGAGCTGTACACTATTATTTTGGAAGTTTAAAATGTGTTCTTTTGTGTGTGTGCTGTACACACACGTAGGCGTGTGTCCAAATGTGTAACCATATTTCAAGTAAACAAGTTGGTTTAAAATGTCAGGTTTTTTGGGGGGGGGGGGTTTCAAGTGTAGCAGGTATATTTCTGTGCAAAATGCAGGTTTTATTCACTGGTAAATTTTGAAGTTGTCAGAATTCTGTCAGGAGTTGTTCAGATCTGTAAATCGCGAAGTTCACCCCTATTCTAAAAATTCAACCAGCTGAGTTATTTGGGTGCAAAAAGTTTGCAGACTTACTAGTGAGGATGGCTGAGCTTTCAATTTATTCTTCATAGTTGATTTCAATACTTGCATTTCACTCACATGATCAGGGGGCAGCAGGGCAGGCCCTACGAGGAGAGGCTACGGGACCTGAACCTGGTCAGCCTTCATAAGAGAAGGCTGAGGGGGGACCTGGTGGTTGTCTATAAACTTACCAAGGGGGACCAGCAAGCTATGGGAGAGTCCCTGTTCCCCCAAGCACTACCAGGAGTAACAAGGAATAACAGCCATAAGTTGACTGAGAGTAGGTTCAGGCTAGACATCAGGAGGCACTACTTCACAGTCAGGGCGGCTAGGAGCTGGAACCAACTTCCAAGGGAAGTAGTGCTCACTCCTACCCTGGGGGTCTTCAAAAGGAGGCTAGATAAATCACCTAGCCGGGGTTGCTTGACCCCAGCATCCTTTCCTGCCATGGCAGGGGGGCGGACTTGATGATCTGCTCAGGTCCCTTCCGACCTCACCAGCTATGGAACTATGAAACTGAATGCTATTGACTTCCTATGCGAAAGGGAAGGATTTTCTGTGGGCAATATCTTTTATTGGACCAACTGCAGCATGGTTGGGATAAAGCTGGACAAGTTTTTGAATGCAAGGCATTCTTCCTCAGGTCTAATTTTATACCAACCATGCAGTTGGGATCCTTGTCTCTCTCATGGTTCCTGAACTATCACAGCTACAACATCACTCCAACACTACCTAAACATTGACTTTCTAGCACATCTGTGATTACACAAAATGTAGTATCTGTATGAAACAAAATATTCTTTGGTATTTTGGTAAATTACCTTTGGTTGGTTTTCTGCTTATCTAGGTATTTATGGCATGGTTATCATACTTATATCAAAGTTTTCACAAATGAATGTCTTAAAATAACTTCTAATAGCCTAATACAAATAATGGCTTCTGCTTCCTAGCACCTTTTATCAAAGTACTTTACAAAGTGAGGCCCTGACTCAGCACTGTGGCTTTCTTACATGTTTATCTCAGAGTGTGAGTAGTCCCTTTATCATCAGTAGCACATTATTCATGTGCTTATGGTAAAACATGAGAATAAATGCTCTGCTGAACCAGAGCTTTAGACATTATGATAGACATTCTCCTGAGGGAGAAACTGAGGCAAGCAACTGCCAAGATACTTGCTCAAGCTTAAATGCAAATTAGTAGCAGAGTTGGTAGCTGAACAACCCAGTTTCCCTAACTCCCGATGGCTCTGGCCAAGGTGTCCATTTACCAGTCCAGAAAGGAGGTGCTGGATAGGGGTGGGAGGATCCTGGGTGATTATGGGGCTGTCTTCCATTCTCTTGTGCACGCACATCTCTGGGCAGAGTTATGCTTGGCAGCATCCACTAGCTCATTAGCAGGGGTCTTGGTTTTCCCTGAAAAAAACATCACAAATTCTCTGATGAAAAAAATTGCAAATTTTCTGATAAAAACTCCAAATCTGCAATTAAAATGAAACACCATTATATATATGGGTATCAATTGAATACAATGTTTTACTAATATATTTACAATCTTAAAGCAATTTGGAAGCCTACCAGTGCCTCAATCACTATAGTAAAATAAATTCTAAGTACTTATACATTTTGGTATTTGATTTTGGGATTTTTATCATGGAAAATCAGAGCTCCCCCTGCTCCCTTAGCTTACCAAGATGTAGGTCCAGGCCCCTCACTCTCAAGCCACATCCCCCAAGCCCTGATTGTGCCCCTCACTCCCCACCTACAGCCCCCTGGGCCCTACTGGTGCCTTTCATTCCCCATCCACAGACCAAACAGCCCTGCTGGTGTCCCTCGCCTCTCTCCCACAGCCCGCCCCCCCCCTCCCCCCAGCCCTGCTCGAGCAGGGCCCCAGCTTCCAGGGCTATGGGGCCAGGGACCCAGGCCTGCAGCTCCCTGCCCCCTGCAGCAGTGCCCGAGTCCCAGCTGCTACCCTTGGGAGGCAGCTGCTGCAGAGTAGTGGAGTGCAGAGCCTGGCTCCCTCTCCCTCATGGGCAGCATGGCTGGAATGAAGCCCACGGTGGGGGAGAGAGCGGACTGCCTACTATGGGCTCAGGCAGGGGGGGGACCAGCTCCCTGCCACTGCGTGTGCTCCTGGGGGTCTGTACCCCCCAGATCTGTGTGTGGGCAGGGGCAGGTGTGGGCTGCCTGCAGGGGGCTTGGGCTCCCAGCCCTGGTGCACTCCCCTCTGTGGCCCTGCGAGCATGGCAGGGCAGAGCAGGGCCAGGAGGGAAGCTTATTGCAGTCACTGTAATCCCCGTGCTGCTCTGGCAATGTGCCACCTGCTTGCCCTGGAGCAGTGGGGGCAGCGGTGTGGGGTTGTGCCCCTCACTGCTCTAGGGCAGGCAGGGGGCACATCACCAGGGTAGCACAGAGCTCACAACAGCCACAACAAGCTTCCCTGCCTGGCCCCACTCTGTCCTTCTACACCTGCTTCCACCCACAAGACCATGGAGGCCTTGGGGAACGGCAGCAAGGTGGGGAGCCCAAGCCTGCAATGGGCAGCCCACACCTACACCCCCCCCGCCTGTGCACAGATCCAGAGCATATGTGCCCCTGCAACTCTGCCAACCTGCAGAGAGCTCTTTGCAAAAGAGTAAAATCCATGAGTTTCTCTGTTAAAATGAAAAATCCGCATTTTTCTCCAGTAAAAGGGAAAATCTATGTGTTTTTTCTGTTTTCCCATGGGAAATGGAAAACCTGCATCCCTGCTCATTAGATACATTCAAGGGGCTGTGGACAGCAGCCTGCATTCTCTGGTCAGTGCCCTTCCTTGACACCCTAATGACCAACCTTCAACCTGCACTTGTGTTCCTGCCTTGTCCCATGGGATTTGCTGCTCTGCATTTAGTGGCTTCCTTCTCGCCATTGAAGGAGGGCTTGTAGTTCTTGGTAGGCCTAGGCATACCATGAATGTATAAAAAATAGGCCTGGCTACCAGCCTCCTCCCCTACTCACCAGATCGCACTATCACTTAACAAAACCCTTGTGACAACAACTTTCTTTTAGCCAGCTGAAACAAAGGTTGTACATTTTCTGCTCTTCTGCTCCAAACCTTTCTGCAATTTGCCCATTATCACTATTTGAAGGGAATGCCTCCTAAATCACCAAGCTGTGCTTGTTTCTAATAAAGGAGCACACTGGAATATAGCACCCAGCAGCAAAGTAAAAATGCCTGAGAATCATGCTAGAGCGCTCAGCATCTAGAATTTGTGGCAAGGAAGGAGGAGGTGGAGGAAGGCAGAAACCTACTGGCTCACCAGCCATCCCCACGTCCACCAAAACAGCAGCTGCTTCTGGTGCTAGCTGATGCTGAAGATCTGCTGTAATGAAAGTGAGTTTATGTAAATTTCTTCACCATAAATAAAATGTTAAGTAGCACAGTGTGCCTGGGGGGGATCTCCCCCACTCCCATTAACAAGTAGAGTAGTTTTTTAAAAAGTTAGAGCTTACAGCTTTCCTGTAGGCACAAAATCTCTAGAGGCACTGTTTGCTCCTGGTGCCTTGTGTTCTTTTATTCCGACAGTTAAGTAATGTTATTTTTTATCTTCCTTTTTTTTTCTGGTCTCAGATCAGCGGTCCGTTCTGATGAATAATGCAGTGTCTGCCTGGGCAGTTGTTTGCAATATGATCTTACATGATGTTTTGTGCAGTAGGAGGATAATGTGAAACCTCCCTTGCACATTCTCTAAGGTACTTTTGAAGTCTTCAGTGAGCGCACGCACTGTGAGAGAAACGTCTGTGGCAATGTTTTCCTGCTCTTGGGAATGTAACCCTTTCATGGCAATTCAGTTTCATTGCAATGACAAAGTGCATGGAGGTAAATTTTCCAAGTCTGTGCCCGAGAGGCCCAATTCAGAAAAATGCATGCGAGTAAAGGAAGCACACAGACAGTGGAATTGAAGCATATGTTTGGGGGAAAATTAGTGGAGTGGGTGCAGGCTTTTCCTGCACATGGAAGTTTCTTGAGATGGAGTGTCCAGGTTCTCATGGCTCGTAAATTTGGTTCATGATGTTGCAGACTAGGGGCTCCTTTTCTCACACATGAAAATTAACTCTTTGCCACTCTAAGTAGCATGAATTTAAATCTCATGCCCAGCCCTTCCATTCCTTGACATCCCTACACTCCCATGGAATTCAAATCAGGCTGAAAACAGATGGCTGTCTACACCAGTGGTTCTCACCCTTGAAACCTTTTATGGTGGCACAAAGCCCAAACAAGCAGACATCTATGCTCCTTGTCATTCTACAGATGCCCCGAATTGTGACTGTGACAAGAGGTGGTCAAAATTTGTGCCACTTTTTTGTGGCAAAAATCTGTTTTCTTTATGGTGGGAAAGTGTGGACAATTCAGACCTGCCTGTGCTCTCCAGCTATCTGGAGCAGTTCCTCTCAGGGCTTCAGGGGCCTGATCCTTCATGCCCCAGGATTTCCCTTGAAGGACTGGGCCCCTGAAGCCCCAGGAGAACCTGCCTCAGTTTCCTTGCTTGCAAAGGTGCACCTTGGGAATCCCTTGGCAGGGGTTTCCCCAGACATCTGTATTGTGTTGCTGTGCCCCATCTCAGGACAACAGGCGATGTCTGTACCACCCAATGAAGCAGATCGACTCTGCCAGGACACCTCCTGGTACAGCTGATCCTGCTCCAAAGGCAATGTCTGTTTATAGTCTTCAGAGATCCATAGAATTATCATTTGGTTCTTGTTCCTGCTGCTGGCAAAGAAAACGTGCTAAGGACAAAATCAATCAAAAAGCATTTGCCACCTACAAATCTGCATAAAAAAGAAACAATTTTTTCCTTGTGCCCATGTTGTTGGTCCTTTGAGAATGTCTTGAGCTTACTAAAGCAATGCAAGGCCACCTTATTCTGTTTTATGAAAGGATAACACAAAAAGATGACAACTCCCCTCAGTCCCATTATAGTGAAACGGAGTTTCATAGTTTTCATAGTTTCATAGTAGCTAGGGTCAGGAGGGACCTGAACAGATCATCTAGCCTGACCCCCTGCCACAGGCAGGAATGAATGCTGGGTTCACAAAACCCCAGACAGGTGATCATCCAACCTCCTCTTGAATTTGCCCAAGGTAGGGGCGAGGACCACTTCCCTGGGAAGTTGGTTCCAGATTTTGGCCACCCTAACTGTAAAATATTGCCTTCTGATCTCTAACCTAAACCTATTCTCCATCAGCTTATGACCATTGTTCCTCGTCATCCCAGGTGGTGCTGGGCAGAAAAGGGCTCTGCCTATTTGCTGTTGATCTCCCCTGATGAGCTTGTAGGCAGCCACCAGGTCCCCCCTCAGCCTCCTCTTGCTGAGGCTGAACAGGTTCAGGTCCTTCAGTCTCTCCTCGTAGGGCCTGTCCTGCTGCCCTCTCACCAAGTGGGTGGCCCTCCTCTGAACCCTCTCCAAGCTGGCCACATCCCTTTGAAGTGCAGTGCCCAGTACTGGATGCAGTACTCCAACTGCGGCCTGACCAAAGTCGCAGAGAGGGGGAGTATCACCTCTCTGGACCAGCTTGAGATGCACCTTTGGATGCATGACAAGGTATGGCTGGCCTTGCCGGCTGCAGTCTGGCATTGGCGGCTCATGTTCATCTTGGAGTCAATAATGACTCCAAGATCCCTTTCCGCCTCTGTGCTTTCAAGAAGGGAACTCCCCAGCCTGTATGTACGCTGTGGATTCCTCCTCCCAAGGTGCAGCACCCTGCATTTGTCTACGTTGAACCCCATCCTATTCTCATCTGCCCACTTTTGTAGTCTGTCTAAATCTAGTTGCAGCCTCTCTCTCCCTTCAAGTGTGTCCACCTCGCCCCACATCTTAGTGTCATCAGCAAACTTGGACAGCATGCTTTCCACCCCCTTGTCCAAGTCGCTGATGAAGATGTTAAACAGTGCAGGCCCGAGGACCGAGCCCTGGGGTACCCCACTGCTCACTTCTCGCCAGGACTACTCTCTGGGTGCGCCCCATCAGCCAATTTTTTACCCATCCAACTATGCAGGCATCAATGCCGCAGTCACTTAATTTATTGATGAGGATGGGGTGAGAGACAGTGTCAAAGGCCTTCTTAAAGTCTAGAAAGACTACGTCCACAGCGACACTATCATCCAAGGATTTAGTTGCTTGGTTGTAAAAGGCAATCAGGTTGGTCAGGCAGAACCTGCCTTTGGTGAAGCCATGCTGATTGCCCCTGAGCATGATCTCCCCTGCAGGCCCCCCACAGATATGCTCCTTGATGATTCTCTCCAAGAGTCCCAAGCACCAAGGTGAAGCTTACAAGCCTATAATTACTTGGGTCCTCCTTACTCCCCTTCTTAAAAATAGGGACCACATTAGCCAGTTTCCAATCCCCCGGCACCTGGCCAGATGACCACAAATGCTCATACAAGATTAAGATACACAAGAAAGGCAAGATTACATAGGAGCTTGTGGCTGCAGATGACTTTGGGCACATCTGTACAAAATTGCTGCATTTTAAATGATTTTTTGCAGCTGTATTACTATGAGCTCAGTCTGTTTTGATTATTGAAGAGAAGGTTAAGACGGGACTTGATCACAGCCTATAAGTAACTCCGTGAGACTATATCTGAAACTAGAGAGCTCTTTAGTCTAGTGGTGAAGGCAATTAACCAAGGGAATAGATTTTTCCTAGCTTGGAGTATTTAAAGGCTAGATATTCCTCTAAAAGATTCTAGCTCACCTAGAAGTTACGAACTTGACACAGGAATTAATGGGTGACCATTGGGAGAAAAGAGGATCCAGGTAACTATAGGCCTGTTAGTCTTACCTCTATCCCTGGGAAAACCTTTGAAAAAATTATTAAGAACCACATTTGTGGGAGTCCAGCAGGGAAAATAATGTTGAAGGGCAACCAGCATGGATTCATAGCAGGTAGATCCTTCCTGACTAACCTTGTTTCTTTTTATGATCAGGTCACCAAATGCTTAGATGAAGGAATCGAAGTAGATGTCATTTACTTGGATTTCAAAAAGGCCTTTGATACAGTGTCTCATCCCATTCTTATAAATAAACTAAGTGGCTGTGTCGTAGATGGTTATACAGTCAGGTGGGTGGCAAATTGACTCATGGGACGCACCCAGAGAGTGGTGGTGAACAGGCTGGTATTGACCTGGAAAGATGTGGGCAGTGGAGTCCCTCAAGGTTCGGTCCTTGGACCAGTGCTGTTCAATACCTTCCTCAGTGACCTGGATGAGGGCATGAAGAGCACTCTGTCCAAATTTGTGGACATCACCAAATTATTGGCCAACCTAAACACACTGTGGGGCAGGGACTGGCGGATTTGGACAGGTTGGAAAAGTGGACAGAAAAGAATAGGATGCAGTTTAACAAAGATAAATGCAAAGTGCTGCACCTAGGGAGAAAGAATCAACAACACACTTACCGACTGGCGGGATGACTTTCTAAGCAGCACAGCAACAGAAAGGGATCTCAGAGTCATAACTGACTCCAAGATGAACATGAGTCGTCAATGTGACAAAGTGCTAGGTAAAGTTAACCGCACGCTGTCATGCATTAGCAGGTGCATCGTGAACAGATCTAAGGAGGTAATCATGCATGACGAACAGGTCCAGGGAAGTGATACTTCCCCTCTGTGCGGCATTGGTGAGGCTGCAGCTGGAGCACTGTGTCTAGTTTTGGGCCCCGCACGTCAAGGGGGACATGGATAACTTTGAGAGGGTCCAGAGGAGAGCCACTTGTATGGTTAAGGGCTTCAGGTAAAGTCCTACGAGGAGAGATTGAGGGACCTGGACCTCTTCAGCCTCAGCAAAAGAAGGCTGAGAGGTGATCTTGTGGCCATCTATAAATTCACTGGGGGAGGGGGAAAGCAAGAAATAGGAGATACTCTGTTTACCAGAGTGCCCCGCAGGGTACAATGGCCACAAAGTGACAGAGACCAGATTTAGATTAGACATCAGGAAGACCTTCTTTATGGTAAGGGTGACTAGAATCTGGAATGGGCCCCCAAGGGAGGTGGTGCTCTCTCCTACCTTGGAGGTCTTTAAAAGGAGACTGAACAAGCACCTGGCTGGAGTCATCTGACCCTAGCGCTCTTTTCTGCCCAGGGCAGGGGGTCGGACTCAATGACCTACTGAGGTCCCTTCCAACCCTAAAAATCTATTAAATCTATGAAATCTATTAATTGTTATGCAGGAGGTCTGAGTCACAAAGGCCATCCTGGCCATAAACTCTATGCACCTATAACTGTGTATCAAAACTGAGAATCTGTCTACACTATTGGTTCTCACCTTTTTAAATTCATGGCACCTCTCCTTAGTCTGAAGGCAGCCCTTACAGAATGCCAGCTCTTATTTTTCACTCACTTCTTGACTACAGAAAAATAATAGAACAGTTCTTCTGTTACAAAGCACTCCGAAAGACCGCAACAGGTCAGGATGTTTTTAACACTACAAATTCCTATTTGAAATTTCTGTCCTCTTCTGCACGTGGTGAGGGTTGAGTACCCTAAACTGAAAGGGTGGATTTTTAATTTTGATGATTAAAAACCCACTATTTCAAAATAGGGGCTTCCAGTACTGGTATGGTGAGAGGCCCGATCCTTTTTTTTTTTTTTTAAATGGAGCCAGCCCACATCTCCTGTGGCTGGGGGGTGAGCTACCAACAAGACGAGCAGCCCCTGAGCCGCAGAGAGCCTCAGTCTTTCCTTCTGCAGCAGCGGCAGCAGCAGCCCCTGGGGACGTTGGGGTGAGCTGCTAGCAGGCGGATGCTGCCCAGGGGATGACACCACCATGGAAGGAAGACCTGGGGGCCCGTGCAGCTCAGGGCCTGCCAGCAGCTCACCCTGACCGCAGGAGAGATGTGCAGGCTCCGTAGGGGGAAAAAAAGGATCAGGCCTCTCACTGTTGTTTTTTTTCCCCCTAGCAGAGCCTGCCTGCACAAGCTGCCTCCAGGCCTTGCACCCCTGAGCTGTGAAGAAGGGTCTGGTCCTTCCCTCCATGGTGGTGGTGCCCCCCAGGCTTGCCCAGGTCAGGTGTTACCTGCATAGGTGCTGCCCTAGCTCGCAGGCAACACCCTCCGGATCTAAATCTTCCCTGAACCCATGCACTGCCACCATGGAGGCTAAGACTGGCTCCCCCAGCAGCTCAGGGATTGCACGACCCAGTGACAGCTCACGCAGACAGGTTCCACTAAGAAAGAAAAAAATGGCGAGGGGTCTGATCCTTTTTTTTTCCTGTGGAGCCTGCCCGCCTCTCCCACAGCTGGGAGTTGAGCTGTCAGTGAGCTGAGAGGCCCCTGAGCTGCAGGGAGCCCTGGACCTTCCCTCCATGGCAGTGGCACCCCTTGGGGCCATGTGAGTGGGCAGCTAGTGGGCAGGTGCTGCACCAGCTTGCAGGCAGCACCCAACCCAAACCCAATTGTTCCCTGAGCCTGAGCTGGGGCAGCGCCCACCTGCTAGCAGCCCACCTGGACAGCCCCAGGGGACGCCGTCATCACGGAAGGAAGGACTAGGGCCCTCTGCAGCTCAGGGGCCACTCAGCCCATTGGCAGCTCACCCCCCAGCCATGGAAGACATGGGCAGGCTCCATGGAAAAAAGAAAGGATTGGGCCCCTTGCCGCTTTTGCCTTCAGCCTGCCTCTCCCACAGCAGGGGGAACAAGCTGTCAAAGACAGCAACATTACAAATAGCTACATTGCAAACTAAACTACATGCAGATGTGGTTTAGTTTGCAACGTAGCAAACTCATTTAAGTCCTAAAACCCCCTGCACATGTACAGTGTGACACAATTATACAGCAAAAATGGCCAATTTTCATCACATGTACAAGCGCCTTCTGGGTTTATCTTCATATTTGCACATCGAAGAACGCTAATATTGCATAGCATCCTGTGGCACAACTGAAAGGATCTTAAGGCACCCTAAAATGCTGCAGCACCCTGTAGAATCGGTGGTCTACACCAGTAGTGCCCAATCTTGTCACTCTGTGGGCTGCATGGGCAGTGCCATAGGCTGAATCTGGCTGGTGGGCTCAGTCTGCCACAAGGGACCAGCACAGTGGGGTCCCAATCTGGCTAAGTTGGGTACAAAGTCTGACTCCAACCTGGCCACCCAGGGGCAGAAGACTGGGGATGGAATAGCTTGTCCCCAGTCTTGATATGCTGGGAAGGTGGGACAGGGACAGGAACAAGGACTAGAAGCAGCCTGGCCTGATCTGGACATGTCAGGGTTAGGCCCAGCCCTGATTCCACTGCACAGCAATGGCCCGTGTGGGGTTGCATCTGGCTGCATGGAGTTTCCACCAGTTCCCTGCTGCCAGATTTTCCAACCCGTGGGGATCCCTGTAGGCTGGATGTCATGGCTCCATGGCCTAGATCTGGCCTGTTGCCTAAGGATTAAGCACCCCTGGTCTACACAGTGCACTGCAGTGCTGCACAGAGACACCCAAGTTAATTCTTATTGAACTAGCTTGGGCACCAGAAGTAGACTCGCTATAATATCATGAACCTCCAGGCAAGCTAATTTACCATGCCTCTTAGTGGCTACATTGCTTCCAGCACCTGAGGTAATAACATTAACTTTTGCTTGGGTATCTATGTGCAGCACCACAGTGTACTGTGTAGATGAACCTGAAGTGGCAAGCAAAGATGGTAAAAAAAAAAAAAAAAATCACCTGATGATCAGCTAACACTTGCTACTTAATCCTGAAATTTGGGAGTGGCCCTGGCACTGGCATTTCTATGGCACTGAGCCAGTTGTGCTGTCCCCACCTACATTATTGAGGTTAGTATATCTAAGGTTCCTTCCATTGAAACAAAAACCTGTAGCTCTGGCTGGATATATTTAAACACAAAACAGTGATTTTTTAATACGTGAATTTGCCATAAACACAAGCACATCTCTACGTGTTGACCTCTATTATCTATATGTGAAACCTCTGCTTGCAAAAGGTGTCTTTCTAACAGGATTTGAAACAGAAAACCATCCTGTGCCTGCATACCAAGCAAGTGATAGCCCTTAGCAGGGAAAGTTTCTACCTCATTGCTCAAGAGCGGCCTGTGGAAAAGCTTAATCACCATGGTCTGAGTTTGGTGCACATGAGCACTCACAGATGGGCAAGGCATGTTGGAGAGAGCCTATCTCTAAACACACAAGGTCTCTGGTGTAGATATACCCTTAAAGGGGGAAGGTTTTGCATTTATTCTACTTTCCAATGCTCTGCTGTTCTAAGCCATCAAAGCAAATAATTTAAGTGACTTAATAAGGATAAATCATGTGAGAAGAGGAAGACCACTGAGCATTTAAAAAGCACTTGACATCAGTAGATCTTAAAGTACTTTACAAAGGGGATCTGTGTCCATATTCCCATTGTGCAAATAAGGAAGCTGTAGTACAAGGAGGTAAAATGATTTGTCCATTCAGTAAGATTTGATCAGTCAGATTTGATCAAAGGAAGCTACTAGGTCCCATTTCACCAAAATACTTTCATAGCAGCAGACCTACACCCCCCCCCCCCCCTTCTGATCCTGTGTGGGAAAAATCAGTTCCCTCTCTTTATCAAAACCCCACAAGGGCTCTGCTTCTGGCTATATATAGAGATACAAAGGCAGTAGCACTACCTACCAGATTTCAAACATTAATTTGTGGCAGGTCATGGCTCTTTAATCTACAACTGTTTTGCAAGAATTTGATCCTGCAAAGTGTAGAGTCCTTGGTGCCCTTTAAATTGGAATCAGAGGCAGCTGAGGACCCTTAGCAACTCTGAGGATTTCATCCTAAGTTTCCCTCAAAGAGCCTTGTATTAAATAAATTCTCCATCTCACCCTGATAAACTGGTAAGGGGAGTTAGGAAGCAAAATTTCATTAAAAATATATAGTAAGTCACACTGACTCTTTTGGATCAAAGAAATACTGAAAACCACATTCTGCAAGTGTGGCATTTCATATTGCTTCTATGTAAAGTTCTTCAAAAAGTTCCTAAGCCTAGCCTTGACATTTAGGAAATGTTCTCTCATTATGTCTTCTCACAGAACTGTTGCCTCAGGGGATATCAGCAATATCTTGCTTGATACAGCTTTGACCTGTGAAGCAGCTATAATGATAGTAACTCTGCTTGCAAAGTTAACTTCCAGGTTTCACAGGAAAGGTCAGCTGCCATGACCATAGTATAGGGAAGGTCTTGTTTGTCAGTATTTGATGACTTGACTTTGCTCCATAAATTCCTTCTAAAATTCCCCTGGTAGAAAACATCAACTCTGCTGTCTTACTATAACACAAAGCAAATACCCCATGCACTTTTTCCAAATGATTTCAATGATCATTGTTTCCTGCAAAACTATAATTGTCCTCATGTAGAGCTAAGTGAAATTTCCTCATAAATAGTAAAATTGCTGAAAAATTGAGTTTAGAAAGGACCAAAACTGCTTGTAAAATTGGGCCAAGTATGGTGACTAGCTGTGGCAGGGGGGGAAAAAGGTAGAAAATATCAATTTTTTAAAATGAAATGTCTCATTTTGGAATACCAAAATGTTTTATATTGGTATTGGTATTTTGAGGATGGTATTTTTGTTAAAAAATTAACCTAAATTTTAAAACATTTTTCAAAGAGTGAAATAAAGTGTAATAAAACATTTTATGTCAAGTTAATACAAAACCATTTTTTTCTGTTTTTGTTTGTTTGTTTCATTGAAAAATCTGAGAAAAAAGAATGTGATTTAGTTTGATCTGAACCATTTTTCCCTGATTTTTTGATTCAACCACTACTCCAAAAAATATATATATCCTTTGCCCAGGTGTTTTCTCATGTTCCAAGATGCATTGCAAGAAAAGAGTGACAGAAGATAGAAGCTCTTCCTCTTAGAGACCATGCAGAATGGTCTTTCTCCCTTTTTGTTTCCATATAGACATACAGAAGCAATGCAGAATAACACCAGCTCAGGTGATTTCATGACACAGCCACTGTTGGCACCTCTGATTTTAATCTTGGTACCTATACATGTGCATCATGTAGTTACAACGCATTGGTAGTTACCACGCTCCAGCAGACTCCAGAGTCACATGTATCTGCGTCCCCATGCTGAAAAATGGCAGCAGGGGTGCTTTAACTAAAGCTCGTTCAGTGAGGACATGGGGATGCTGATGCACTTTTTTATGAAGAGTGGTGGTGTCCACTCACAGCAGAAGGGTCTAGGCCAGGATGTGACAGAAGTTAATTAATTCAGTAGCATTACTTACATGCTTAAGTTCCTTGTTCAGTCAGGGTCTTGGACTGTAAGCTCCTTGGGGACAAGACAACACCGAACACACTGTTCTTAGCGAACAATAAAACATAATAAGTAATTATCTTAATCCTGCCAGTGTTGAACATAAATTAAATCCTGTTTAGGGATGATGGCATTCAGCCAGCATTCTAGCTGGAACCTGTGTGTCATGTGGAATGGCACTCCAGTCTATAAACACAGTAGACCTCAGTACCCCACATCATATCTAAAAAGTACATGGATATGGATACGAAACATGGAATTATTTCTAAACCTGATTTACAGACAACATGGGGATATGAAATTAACACAAGGAGATGCAGGCTCCTTAGAATTAATTATTCTGAGTCGGACTTACTTAAACTTTATTAATGACAAAGGCATTGCGCTGGAACAATTCAGTCCTTTGGGACAACTTCTGCTTCTATCAGTGGCTTAGATCCAGAATGACACAGTATTATTCTGGTGTAAACACTCTTCAAGATGCTGAGTATCTTCATCTCTCAGTTAGGACCTTGGGAGGCAAGATTTATGAGGAAAGGCTGAAAGTACTATGGTTATTTTGTCTGGAGAAGAGAAGACTGAGGGGAGATTTACCTGAAGGGCATTTACAGAGAGGATGGAGATGGGCTTTTCTCTGTGACCATAGGAGACAGGATTAGGTGCAGTGGCCTCAAGTTTCATCTGAGGAAATTTAGGTTGGAAATTAGGAGGTACTTTCTGACTATAAGGATGGTAAAGGATGGGAGCAGGCTACCTAGAGAAGACAAGATGGAAGTTTTCAAGAGCAGGTTAAACAGATACTTGGCTGAATGGCTCAGATGGTTTAGTCCAGGATGATCTCATGAAGTCTCTTCCAGTCCTTCTTTCTTATAATGATCTCATGAGGTCCCTTCCAGCTCTTCTTTCTTATAATCCTTAACATCTAAGGACCCTGAAGTTTAGAGCATTCATGTCACTGGGGCTGATCCTCAGCCTCCATAACTTCCAAAGAACTATGATAGTTTAAGCCAGCTGTAAAGCCGACCCATTAACTGCAATAGGAGATGAGGACCCTCAGTAAATCGTAAGACTGGTCAGTTACTTCAGTGCAAATCTTCAGTCACTCCATTCATTTCAGTGGAGTCATTCTAGATATATATCAGTGTAACAGCAGAATTTGCCCACTCAGTTTTCATTTTATGGGTCACGTTCTTCTGTCACGTATGCCAGTTTTATATGTGACACTACTTTGACTTCAATAGAGTTATGCCAGGGTAAGAAGAGAATCAGGACTTCTGGGTTAAATATGCCTTCTCAGTGCAAATGTACAATCAGTGTCTGTTTGAGGGGTATGAAAGGTGAACTTTAGAACAATCTCTGCTACAGTAGATTACAATGGGTACTATTATATGGTTAAGATAACTGTTTCCATTGTAACTCTCTTTTCTTGCCCATAAATTTCTGTCATTGCTACCTTTCATACTGAATAGTTCCATACTTCTCTCTGCCCAGAGGTTAATATTTTTGGAAAATCTGAGCATTAGCAATGGGAGAATGGAAAGTAAAACACTTTCCTCATTGTGTTAAAAAAATAATCTAACGACAAAAGAACAGAGCTACAGTAAAACATGGCTGAATTTTAAAACTTGGCAAGGGCATAATCCTCCCTGAGAACTTATACTGTGCTTGAAAACAGAATTGGTTTGGATTTCATGACGACGTGACTATTCATTGTATTGCTGAATGTAATCAATAGGGCAATTCATATGCTTAAAGTTAAATTTATGCAGAGGTGCTGTGCTGAAGTGAGATCTAGAAAAGGCTCCTGAAATGATTTTCCCAGATCTCTCCATCTACGGTTTGATAATGCATATTTTCTGATTTCTACATAAAGCATAACCAAAAAAAAAAGAAAGAAAGAAAGAAAAAGAGAGAAACTCCAGCACCTTCTGTATTGTACAAGAATTGGATAATGTCTGTTTAAATAGTTTAGAAGCCCTAGTTCAGGCTTCTTGTCTTCTATTGCAGAAGCCATTATCACCTGTCAGAGCAGTTGCATGTGTATATACTTGGGCTTTCTATACTTTTTTGGAACTCAGCTATGTCCATATAGTTTTCCCATTAAAATATTGAGGAAGAGCAAACACAACATTTTTTAAAAAGTTAGAAGAATATGAGTCTGATCCTTGGCCTTCCAACACACTTATGGAAGATCTTGTGAGGTGATCCCTCTAACTCTAGCTGCAGACAACCAAGAAACTTTACTAACAATTCTAATTCTTAGAAAATTATTAATTTTACAAGCAACATTGGCTGGTTAGGAATCATGAGCCTAATCACACCCTCCATGACTTGAGTGAGGACAAAGCAAATCCCCATTTCTTAGAATACTCCCGCATGTATAGGTTACAAATACTATCGCACTTCTAGCTGGTTCTGTGACTACTTTGTTTTTCACTGTCATTTTGTTTTCACTGTGTTGAGCTTTGACATTGTTCCAGATTTGTGCCTCGATAACTGAGGGCAAAAGGTGGCCATTAAGAAGTGGGTAACTGAATGATGTTGGGGTCTTTTTTTATCTTGATCCATTTTCAGAGAATTAAGAGTTTATCCCTTCTTGAGATTTAGAGACAGGGATTTTTGGAACTGTGTCAAGCTGTGCAGTCTGAGATATCCATACAGGCTATGCTATTTCCAAAGTAAAATACCTTGGTTTAGAATTCTGTGGGCTTTGAATTCATACGTGTGTACTGTCATTGGGTTCAATAGCGTAACTCCTGATTACACCAATGAAAGTGAGAATGGAATCTGGCCCTGCAACTTGGATTATTTGTTGCTTTTCTAGTGATTTCAAGTTTAAGCCTTTTGGGTAGTGTTTCTGGTAAACATTTGTTTTTATTAAGAAAGAATCTATGACCCAGAAATTTTAGACCCAGGGAATGTAGATTACCCAAGGATGGTGGACAGCTATTTTACCTATTTTAATAATGCGCCAAACAAAAAAAACGCACAAAAATTATTCAGTTCTTAAAACTGGGTTTGATGGCCCGGTTACATGCCTCTCTAGAATCAAATCAATTCTCCTGTCCTCCTTGTTTATATAAAAAAAGGTAGATGGAGTAAGGAGGGCTTAAATGGTCCTAATCAGGCTCAGTCAAAAATGAAAAGTTTGAGTCTTAAAACAATCCAAGAGACCCCCAACAATATGCTCACATCTTGAGCTCAGGCTGTTTGAAGTCAATGATAAGAGTCCAGTTGACTTCACTATGCTTTAGATTAATTGTCAAGGAGGAATGACACAGACAAGGTCCTAACCCTGAGAACTTCTTGCCTCCTATCTGAGTGATAATGAACCTTAGACTGGCATCAAAAACACTCAGCCTGACCTTAGTTGCAACAGTAGGAAAAGCCTCAGACCTAGATTAGCATTAACAAGAGCTTTGATTGCATCTGTCACAAGCTGCAAACAGAATTCATGAAAGCTGGATGTCACTGATTCTTTTTCTTTTATACTCCGGAGCAGGTGGACAAATGCATTTGACAATTGCTGCTGCTGTAAAATCAACATGAAGGAGAGAGCAGATAGAAATCAAGACTGGAGTTCAACTACCCACCAATATCCCTTTAAACAGTGTTAATGTAGCACTGTTCAGCTAAAATACAGGAAGATCAAACCGACGTTTTATGATTCAAGCCTGTAAAGCTGTACCCACCTGAGAACTCCTTAAACAAATCTTTGAAGTCAAAGTACCTTAAATTCCCTTGCAGGTAAAAAGAGTGGTGGAACTGTCAACACTGGCTTCATTGATAGAATAAATTTCATTCTAGGTACTTGAACTCAGGGGCAAATCTAGTGGGGGTGCAGTGGTGTAGTTACACCCCGCTTTAATTCCTGCTCCACTCAAATTTTGAAACCAACTGCCTGGAATGGGCAGCAACATTTCTAATCAGGTAGGGCTGAGAGTCAATTACCTTCATGGCTCATTATCACCTCCATGATTCCTGCTTATCTCTCTCTGATCTGAAAGTGTTAACAAGTTTATCATTTTAATGGTCAAGCTATCCTTTCTTCTGCAATTTTGTTGTCTGTTAGCCATTCCTGGTAATGTCTCTCTTCTATTTCATGGCCCTGTAGACTGTTTTTAGCTCTCGCTAAAAACCTTAACTCAGGTGTAGTAATACTGGGTGCCTGCAGACATAAAAAACCCCCAAACAAAATGGCACTTTATTTTAAACTCGGTGTGTTCCCCTGCCGAGCCCCATACATGCCCAGAAGAGGCAGCACATTACTTCAAACTGACTCACCTGACATCTGTAAAGATTGGGCACTTTAGTGGGGCTTTTTTGGGGCTTTGATCTAATAGCTGATTAAATCAGCTTTAGCTAAAAGTGCCAAAAAGCCCTGCTGAAGTGTCTGATCTTTACAGACACTGCAGAGCCAAGTTGAAGTAATGTGCTACTTCTTCCAGTAAAGTGAGGTTTTGGGATTTTTTTAATGTTTTCAAGTAGCCATAAACTCAGGTGTAGAAATGACTGACTGACAGTGAAGATTTGGAGGCACTGTCAAGATGCTCAAGAACACTAGATTGCATTTTACAAATTTGAATAAGAGATGTATGTTTAACTATAATGACTACAGGACTAAAGAAACAATATCTTTTGACTATTTTGACCATTTTCTTTGCCTATTTTATTTCTTATGTGTTTTAAACTTAATATGGAATCTAGAAAATTAGTAAACATTTCCAATAATGTTATATTTGTTTTTGTTTTGATTTTAACCTGAATAATATAGTGCTAGGTCCCTAGAATATTAGTAAAACTTCTAATTTATCTTTAACTGTAGATAGATATGTGTCATGTTATATGTGATGAAGTACCACAGCTTCTGCACCCCCCTTCTCAAAATCCTAGATCTGCCTGTGCTTGAATTCAATCAAAAAGGGATAATAGCCTGTTGGACTGAATTGAGGTACATAATTTGTTTATAATGCCTTAGTTATCGCAATGGGCAAGTAAGACCTTGTCCCTAGGGCTCTTCTAGGAAAGCCTACACATTCAAAGACTATTACCTTTTTATGTGTTCCAGCTAAGAGTCCTAAAAGCCACTGAAATCAATTTGAACAGTAATTTGCAGCTGACAAACTGAAATTCCAAATTGATTTTGGAAGCAGGAAAATTTGCATTCCCCTTGCCAAGGGAGCATTCTTCTTTGACTGTACAACTGGGGACTGATTCGCCATTTCAGCATTTGAAACATTTGAATAAGAGATCTGACCATAAAACCACATGTCAGAGAAGCTGATAAAACAATTTAAAGATTGTTGGAACTGTGTTTTCATAATACAGCTCTTTGAATCTACTGGGCCAAAAAGCAGCCAGATCCATCCAGCTGAGAATTCCCTGGGTGCTGGGGCATTGTCGGGTGTGGCCTGAAGGCTGCCTACAGTACCTGTTCTTCCTCCACCTAACACTGGAGTAGGAGGGGTGTGATGGAGGCAATGTCAGAATGGCATACTAGCCCCCTCTAGCTGGTGAGCAGTTCTTGGGGAATGCTGCCAGCTGGAGTAGTCTTGCTGGGATACAGAATTAATTACTCTAGAAGCACAGAGATGCCAAATGGTAGGGCTGTGCGAGGCTTCGGACTGCGCTTCGGATCTGGAGAAGATTCAGACGCTTTGGATGCAAATGCTGCATGTCCAGATTGAAGCACTGGCTTCTTTAGGCTTTCTAAAGCAGTTCGGAGCTTCCAAACCACATCAGAAAGCTTTGGAGCCACTTCAGAGATCCAGCCATAGGGTATAATGGGGAATCAATGAAATATCTATAACTTTGTTGTTTTTTGTCTGATTTGGATGAAACTTGAAGAGGTGGTAGCCTCTGCTGAGAGCATGAAACCTACCAAGTTTCAAGAAGATAGGTAGAGGGGTTTGGGGGGAATTGAACCCCACATTCTTGAAAGCAAAACTCATGTCATGTGTATGTTACACCACAGGGGGGTGAAAACTGCAGGGGTGGTGGACCCGCTGAGGCCATGAAGCCTGCCAAGCACAGCCCTGGTGAGCACAGCCTGTCGATGGGAGGCTCCGCAGCCCCGCAGAGCTGAGCCTGGTGGTGGGAAGTGTGGGAGAGCCACTGACCAGGGCTGCACTTGAAGCCAGGGCTGTGCTCAGAGTGGCTCCTCCACTGGCTCTCCTGCCACCTCCCACTGCTGGGCTGAACTCCATGGGGCTGGTGGAGCCACTTGGAGTGCAGCCCTGGCTCTTAGCACAGCCCTGGCCAGTGGCTCTCCCCCATCACTGGCCAGGGCTGCACCTGGGGCCAGTGGCAGCAGCAGTCTTCCCAGCACTGAGCGCAGGCTGCACCCAGTGTTGGTCCCAGGTGCCAGCAGCAGCCTCCTGTCATCCTGCATGCAGATCTGGGGGCCCATAGCCACAGAAGAAATCTGGCACAGCCCTACAGTCCTCCCAGGGGTGCAGGCCCCCAGATCTGTGCATGGGATGGCTGGACGCTGCTGCTGCCAGCAAGTGACATGAGGTTTGCTTTTAGCAGCTTGCAATTTCCCAGAACCCCCTGTGTCTATCTCCTTGAAACTTGGCAGGCTTCATGCCCTCAGAAGGGGCTACCATCCCTGCAATTTTCATCCAAAGCAGGCAGGAAATGACAAAATTATAGGAATTTTCATGATTCCCCATTATAGCCTGTGGGCAAAACTTCAAAAAGCATCAAAACAGCAAAACCGTTCTGACAAAATGAAATGGAACAGAGCATCAAAATGAAACGATGAAACAAAACACTGTCCCTTCAAAATGGTGAAACAGAAGTCAAAATGAAATGGTGTTGTTTTGCACAGCCCTAGTGGGAACGCAGTTGAACATAGAGAATACGGCCCTTGTTTCCTTGTACAAGGCAGATCCCTAATAGTACAAGACAGATCCCTAATAATGCAAAACGGGCCATATTAGATTTGGATTTGGCTTCACCCTGATTCAGCAACAGTGATTCGAGTCATTGATTCAGATCACTGTCCCTGACTCAATTCAGCCAAATCCAAATCTGAAGATTCAATGCTGATTCGGACATAGACACAACTTTAAATGTTTTTTCTACATACCTCAAGGTACCAGGCACGGCTCGTGAATGCTGTGATGGTAGGATGGATGGAGCGCGGAGGGGCCCCTGCATGCTCAGCGGCGAACCTGGAAGTGGATTGGAAGTACTGCTGGTCCACTTCTGGGTCTCCTGGGGAGCATGCTGGGCCCCCCCCACCTCGCTAGCTCAGCAATCGGCCGTGGGGGGACCCCAGGTGTCCTCCCCTCAGGCCCAGGAGTTACCAGTCACTGAGCCGGAGGGGTACGGGGGGGGGCCCCTGTGCACTCCCCAAAGGACCTGGAAGTGGACCGGAAGTGCTTCTGGTCCACTTCTGGGTCTGCTGCCAAGTGCACTGGGGACCACTCCCCCACCGCATACTCCTGTGGGATGATATATCCACCCCAGCATCACAGCGTTCACAAGACAAGCTGCCTGGTACCTAGAGGTATGTAGAAAAAACATTTAAAGCTGTGTCTATGTTCGAATCGCTGAATCTTTTCGAATCAATTTGGAGGGTTCTGATTTGATTCGGAGAGATTAAAAGGTCTCCTGATTCAATTCAGATTTGGAGATTTGGCCACTGAATTGGGCTGAATCTCTGCTGAATCAAATCAGGGACCGAAGCTTTGTGCAGCCCTACTCCCTAACCCTGAATACCAAGAGATCTGTTTGTGCACTGTGCAGCTCCAGTTTCAGTAGGCCCACCTCTATGATCTGTTACCAGATACCACCCAAACAAACAACTTCTTCCCCTCAGCATAAATGTTGGGAAACCTGGACTAAGCCACAATGTCAGGACTCCCAGAAGGGAACAAGCAAGATGACAAGTGAATAGAGAGTCACTTTTAAACACATGATAAAATCAAGCCAGTAGCACTCCTAAGACTAGAAGCCAAATCCGGGTCACTTGGGTTAAGATTTAAGACACCTGGTTCTGTTACTGTCTGTATTCAATGTGTCTGTCCATGCCTCACTTTTCTAATCCTTACAATGAAGATAACAACATTTTCCTAAAGTACTTTTGGGCTCTATAAAAGAAAAACTCTAAGCAAGAGTTCAATGTTATTATAGGGCTATGTTCATGTTCCTCTAGTAGTCTTCTACATTCAGAATTAGTTTTTATCAGCATTTATTCCCCTGTAATCAATACTTCATATCTTCACTCTTGTGGAAATAATTTGCTTTGGACAGAAGAACCTGATTGCTCATTGCTCAAATTGCAGTATTTTAGGTGGCCAGCTGCATAGCCTTCTGTTTTCAGTACTCTGGACTGTTGCGGGAACTTTTGGATGTCCTCAAGATAGAGTTTACAAGATGGAGGTCAAGTCTCTTCTGGCCTTATTATCTATGAATACAGAATGGAGTTCACACTGAAATCCAGACATATTCCACTCTGTCACAGATGTCTCTTGTCAAAGTTTCCTAATACTTTAACAAAGATACTAATTTGTTCATCCAATTAAGGGCCAGATTCCAAGAGCTTTACTGATGTAGGGTGTTTGAGGTCTGTGTTCAAAAGGTATTTGTGGTTATGGTGGATATGACAGGCTGAACGCTCCTTTAACTGTTGCCTGTGAATCCAGGGGACTGGACTTTTGGGTTCAAGAGGTTCCTTCCTTCCAGTCCTAAGTTTTTATTTTGAATAGTATCTGTCTCCAAGAATAATTGCATTGATATCAGTGAGGTACTGACTAGTTTTTTACTTTTCAAGTGATATTACATACAAATACCTTCCAAATCTATGGAAAAATTATTCAAGGCCTGACATCCTGGTCTAACTCTTGTGTCTCTCACCTAACCAAAGGACACAAAAGGAGTAGCTCTGTCCCATCTGGAACTTTAAGCCTGCACAGTCCATACTGCATGTAAAGTTAAGTAACATTCAGTGGGGAGGAGTGAATCCACTGCGTAACTTCAAACCCGCCCAGAGCATCTGAAGAAAGGGTCTGGGAGAAGCAACACACTATGCAGACACCACCTGCATAATGAATGCTAGTTCATAGTCAATGACATGACAGGTGAGTCCAAAATACAATCAGGTCATCCAAAGCGGGCCAAAGTGCAAACATTTTACTGCCACAAGCAAGCAGAAAGAGTCCCATGCATTTCAATTTTCACATGATCAACCAGTGGGAATAAGGGGTGCGGCATTCAGCTCAAGATGACTGAAGAGACTGATGCTATTTTTACCCAATGCCTTGAGAACTGAAGATCTGTTGTTCAGGCTCACACCAGCCCACCGGGCATAGGGGGGGAGGTGTCCCCTACTGTGAAGATGTCACAGCCAGTCACTGTGCTTTTTAAGTAAGTGTGATGCATGCAGCCAGCTTGATTGTCTCAGAACTTAAGAGCCCCAGGAGACTTCGCTGCTCCATGTCACATAGAGAGAGGCTGCCTGACCTTGTGCTTGAAGACCCATCTTCGACTTGACAGCAAACTTATTTACCAGTCCCTGAAGAGTCAGAGAAGGAACTAATTAGCAGCATTCTACTGGGAGGCCAGGATGGTTATGAGAGGTAGCTTAGACAGGACATCTCTACACTTGCAGCCCAAATGTGCCCTCAGTTCCTCTAAGCTTATATGGAATAAACTGGGGGATAAGGGTAACATCTTCAAAAATCTGCAAGTCCCATTTACAGAGATGGTACTTGGGAATCTTCATTTCACTAACTGTCTGACCCCTGGACAGAGTAGCCAGGCACCACCTCAACATCCCCAGACTTCTGAAGTTCACACAGCTCAAAAAATTGGGTATATAGTCCCTTAGACCAGGCTCTGGCTTTTTCTCTCCCTCTCTTAAGTGCTTCTTGATGAAACTTCAGGCAGCTTGGCTTCTCATGTTTGCTTCTCTGTCAACATGGATATTATCAATTATTATCTGTTGATGCAGCTCTGTGAATGCTGCCGATAAATCTGCTGCTGCTGCTAAAGAAACAGCAGGAGCACAAAATCCTGCAGTATTGCTTTTGCATGAGCCTCACATCACTAGTGAGTATTCATCTTAAATGTCTCAGCAAAAGCAATAATGTATTTTTAAAAAAATAACCCCCTTCCTCTGGTATTTCTAAAGCAGCAGACATTCCACTGTGGATAACAATTTGAAGGTTGCTTTTTTTGCCTTCAAAATAATTTGTAGTTTGCTCCTCTTCAGAGAGTCCTATTGTTTTAACTGTGCCACGTGGGAATAAACTCAATAAACATATGCCCAATGGAAGTCACTGGGACTTGTGCTCAATTAGCCAATTTTGAATGTGTTACATTACTATCATGGAAGCTGTGGTAGCCCCTACCATGTGCTTTCCAAACACAGAGGAAGACAAAGTCTATGTTGCAAAGATCCTAGATAAGTTGTGCATGGATAGACCCCTATATGTAGTCCTACTGATTTCAAGGCATCTCTTCAGGGGTGCTGGCATCTCTCTCATGAAGCTTGTTGCTGCTCGAAAAATGTGGCCAGCAGACCATCCTCAGGATGGAGAGAGAGGAACATGAGAGGAGGGAGTTTCAGAAGGTGTTCTTTGCTTTAAAGTAGAAGCAAATGTGCATTAGCTTTGAAGAAGTACACAATAAAATAGAAGATGTTCTTTCTCTAGCTCCGGTCTCATGGAATGTTCAGGACTTGGGCCATCACAGCCGGGAACATACAGACTCATTCTTTTCCCAGTAAAACTAGAGAAAATGCCTCTGACAGCCCTCCCAAAAAGGGAAGTGAGAAGTACACTCAGTATTTCTCACATGCATCATAACAGGGAACCTTGGCAGTCAGTAGGTTTTTTCACAGGCTGTTGACTTGCTGTCAAACGTCACAAATCATTTCTGCAGAATTCAGATCAATGACACAATTCACAGGGAATTTACAGTACTGTACTGTACTGCTTCTCTGGGATTGGAAATTTGGGGGTAGGTGGGAAGAGGGGTGCAGGACTCTCCCTCCACATGCACAGAGTAAAAAGACATACTAGTATTTTCCATGAAAAATCTGCCCAGGTATATAGTATGTGTATCTTGCTGGTGACCTGCTAAAACCAACAGAAGGAAAATGTGATGTGAAATACCACAGTCAAAGAAAGCTCTTGTCCATACTATAATGGGCCTTAATCTGCATGGATGTTTGAGAAAGAGAAGCCATCAGCAGTCTGTTTAACACAGACATCCCAGTAGCGCCCCTTACTATGCCTTCTCTGAGTGCAAGTGGGAGTGCTGAAGCAACCAATGGTGGTAGAACTCAGCTAGGAGGATGACCTTGTGTGTACAGCAGTTGACCTTTAGAGTTGTGTTCAGTTCCTAACTCTGCCACAGATTACTGGTGTGACTTTGGCTGACTCCAGTTCACCGTGTGTCAGCTCTACCACTAAAAAAAAGGATAATCATTCTGTCTTGAATGCTTAGATAGGAAGCTCCTGGAGGCAGGGACTACCTACTACTATGTGCTTGTACAAAACCTAGCACAGTGCAATCATAGTGGCTCAGTTGGAGCCACTGGGAAGCAGTAGAACAAACACTAATGATAATAGTGGGCCAGCATCTCATTCCTTTCTCTGTCAGCTTGGACATCAGAGCACACGTATAGCACCTGGTCAAAATGTAGCAGTAGCCATTCCTGGGAATGCCCCCACTGTAACTGCAAGCACAGTGTCTGAAGTCATTTTAGCTTCTGTTCTACCTCCACACAGACTTAACTAGGCTATAGCTTTAAAAGCCACAGACTGAGCCAAGAATTCTACATTTTAAGGAACAAAGTCTGGATGATGATAAGTATTGTGCTTAGGCAACAGGTTACATGTTACGGTTGCCTTTTATTTGCACCGTGCCTAATGCGTATTGAATAGATGACACAATAAATGCAAAGATCAGTTTCCATTTGCTATGCCAACAGATCCGAACCATGATAGCTACTGTACCTTGAGCTCCAACAATAGTACTGATATCTGATATCAGTTTAGAACTAAGGGTGAAGAGTATCCATAAAACTAAATAGCAGATATAGTGACACATTACTGTGACTAATAATTCCCTCATTGTATATTCTATATGATATGAAAAGGTCTTGGGAATAGGAAATAATTTGTAATGAAGAAAGAGTCAGAGAATCATAGAATCATAGAAAATTAGGGTTGGAAGGGACCTCAGGAGGTTATCTAGTCCAACCCCCTCCACCCCTCCCTGCTCAAAGCAGGATCATCCCCAACTAGATCATCCCACCCAAGGCTTTGTCTAGCTGGGTCTTGAAAACCTCCAAGGATGGAGACTCTACCACCTCTGGACAACCTGTTCCAATACTTTACTACCCTTCTAGTGAGCAAATTCTTCCTAATATCTAACCTAAACTTCCCTTGCTGCAACTTGAGATGATTTCTCCATGTTCAGTCATCTGCCACCACTGAGAACAGTCTAGCTCCATCCTCTTTGGAACCACCCCTCAGGTGGTTAAAGACTGCTATCAAACCCCCTCTCAGTCTTCTCTTCTTCAGACTAAATACACCCAGTTCCCTCAGCCTCCCCTCATAAGTCATGTAACCCACCCCCTAACCATTTTAATTTCCCTCCACTGAACTCTCTCCAACTTGTCCACATCCTTTCTGTAGTGGGGCTCCGAAAACTGGACACAGGACTCCAAATGTGGCCTCACCAGTACAGAATAATCACTTCCCTCAATCTGCTGGCAACACTACTGCAGCCCAGGATGATGTTAGCTTTCTTGGCAACAACGGCACACTGCTGACTCATATCCATCTTATTTGCCCACTGTAATCCCTAGATCATTTGCTGCAGACCTGCTGCTTAGCCAGTCAGTCCCCAGCCTGTACTGGTGCATGGGATTCTTCTGTCCTAAGTGCAGGACTTCGCACTTGTCCTTGTTGAACCTCACGAGATTTCTTTTGGCCCAATCCTCCAATATGTCTAGCTTACTCCTAGCCCTACCCTCCTAGCCCTACTACACCCCCCAGCTTGGTGTCATCCGTGAACTTGCTGAGGGTACAATCCATCCCATCTTACAGATTGTTAATGAAGATATTGAACAAAACTGGCCGCAGGACTGATCCCTGGGGCACTTCACTTGATACTGGCTGCCAGCTAGACATTGTGCCATTGATTGCTACCCATTGAGATTCCCAATCCAGCCAGCTTTCTATCCACCATACAGTCCATTCATTCAACCCATAGTTCCTGAGCTTGCTTACAAGACTGCTGTGGGAGACAGTATCAAAAACCTTGCTAAAATCAAGAACTATTACATTCCCTGATTTTGCCTGCATTCACAGGGCCAGTTATCTCATTATAGAAGGCATTCAAGTTGGTCAGGCATGACTTGCCCTTGGTGAATCCATGCTGACTGTTTCTAATCACCTTCTTCTCCAAGTGCTTAGAAATGGATTCTTTAAGGACCTGCTCCATGACTTTTCCAGGGACTGAGGTGAGGTTGACTCATCTGTGGTCAGCCTCTGATCTGGAAAGAGGCCAGTTTTACCCCAAGTTTTAACAACAGGACACTTCCAATGGACTCTGAGGGGTACTACAGAACATAATGATATAGTTAAACTGTTAGGAAGGGTCACCTCCCTCACTGTCATGGATTTTGAAAAAGAGGGCACAGATAGTCTGGCACACCACATATAACACAGCACATATCCACACTCTAGTTAAAGAGAGGTGTCATGCCCAGCCCTTCTCAACCCCAACACACCCTGACTCAGGTGGGAGCACTGCATCATGGCATGCTGAAACACTTCAACTTGGGTGGAATAGCTATGGAGAATGGTCACACATTAACGGAACAAGAGCAAAATGAGGTGGATTAGAGATAATCCAGAGTGGTGTAACTTTAAACCAAATAACAAATGCTTTAAGATACTTAAAGGTGTTAAAATACAGCTAATCCAGGGGTTAAGAGCTCCAGAAGCCACCTAAAATGATCATGTAACAAGGTCCACAGATATTTGCCCTATGCCTATAGAGTCATAGTTCCAAATTCAACCCTCATTTTGTAGATAAGTGGCACTTCCACAGTTTACATGAGTACAGGCAGTCCTCGGACTTATGACACAATTGATTCTTGAAAACCCTTTTTGAAGGGTTCTTGGCTGGAGTCTCCTCAGGAGTCTTGACTGCAGGTTTTTCTGGAGTCTTGTCTGCTTTCTTAAAGAAAGTGTCCAAGGAAGTTTGGACAGATGTTCTCCAGGGAGATGAGTGACACAGCAAACTTATTCACTGGCATGGCGTCGCATTGGATCAACCGTTGTAAAGTTGAAACTGATGTCATAAAGTTGAAACAGGGTGTCAATTTATAAATGTTGGAAGTGCAAAACACTGTAACTCGAAGCGTTGTAAGTCGAGGACTGCCTGTACAGCCAGAAGAACATGCTCCAGCCACTCATGCTCTGTTGTGATCCTATGCCATTTGTGAAGCCGCATGAACTTGGTACATGTCCCTGGAAGGTTAGTCATAAATATACTATGATGGAGGAGGGTCCTCCCATTCTTTGGGTTATGGCACTTACTGAGGGGGTGGGAGGCCTATGTTTTAGGCCCCACTCACCCAGGAGAGGTTGAACATATTTCCTCACTTTCAACAGTGCCTTAAGCAACCACTAAGTCTCTGGCAAGGCAGGGCCAAAAACATCCTCCTGTTGAGGCTGGTCCACTGGACAGTTAAAAGGGAAAGATATGAGGGGCCAAGAGAAAGCAAGCAAGAGAGCATGCATCTCAGTGAGGTGGGTACTGCCTTGGAAGGGTTCTGTCCACAGTGAAGCAGAAACCATCCAAGTGCTGTCTGTCCATTTTATCTAAAGACTGTTAAATTCAAATGCAGAAAAAACATTGGGGGTAGGAGCAGGGGCTGGAATCCAAGGCATCGTCCCTTCTAGGGCAGTGCCCATCTCACTGAGACACACTAAAAGATGGGAGCATTCTTCTCCTCTTCCATTTTTCTGTGACTGGCAAGAAGTTACATGCCTTCCCAGGGGGAGTGGCCTGACATATCTATCACTTACACAGCTAACTTAGCTGCACAAGTGTTTCTTGCCCATCTAAAGATGGAGTTGGATTTGGGTTATCCGATTCCTCAAAATGTTTAGCGTGGGTGGACTTTGAAATGGGAGGTCATTTTCCAGCCCTCCACAGAAGCACCGTCCTTTCTCAGCCCTCACAACATGAAGTTGGCACTGCCAGCCAAAGCCCCACCTCCTTGTACAGAACAGCGTCTTCTTTCCAAAGATCTGTTGGCAACTCCCATCCACTTCAGTCGGCCCACACAGTACCAGCATGAAGCACTCCTGCATTCCTTACACATACGCAGCTCCTGACTTCTGCAGGCCAGGGGTGCTGGGAAACTAACTTCCAAGCAAATCAGACAAGTCCCTCCAGGCAGTAGCCCATGGGATTGCCAAGTCACTTTTGGCACAGTCATATACAGTTCCTCTCAACACTGATATTTGTTTCGATCTTTTACTTTTACTTCAGCGATTACTTATTTAGTTGTTCATTTGTATTTAGTTTTACATGAACTAATGGAAAAAAACCAATAAAGCATGATAAGGAGGAATTATGTATAATAACTAGCTAAATGCAAACATATTTACAAAAAAGTACAAACATGCTGCATTCTCTGCCTCTCCCTCTCTGACAAACTAGACCTAAGACTTTGTCCATATTCAAAATTATAGTAGTTCTACTTTAAATCATGTTAAAACCCAATCTTATAAAACAGTGAAAAACCCTGGGAAGACACTCTTCATCTCATTTAAACCTGGCTTTGGTCTTAATTCAATTTAAACTTGCTTACATTGATTTAAGTGAAAACAGAGTACACCAGGCTGAATATGAATTAAGCATCTCTGCAGAGGTTTGGAAAAGAGAGGAACAAAGTTAAAAGTATGCTGTCTCCAGCAGCCACTATAGGAAAGGGAAAATTACAGTTAGTAAACGCCACCAAGAATCTTGGTCCTTGCTCCCTTCCCACCAAGTGAATCTAGCAAAGTCCATATGGGTCCATATGCCACTGTATTGTGTGGGTGCCCCTTTGAACAACTTACTTACCTAAGTACTGGGCTACACTATGGTCTTAAATTGTGCTAGGGCAGTATGGGGAATCTGTGGTTCAACCGCAATCATCAAGAGAAATTTTGCTTGAGTCAGTCAGGTAGTCTCTGCAGGCACACATGCTTAGTGGGAACACTCAGATGCTCCAGGTACTTTCTTTTCTATGTCTCCTACCCTTTCCTGTACCCTATGCTGAGGTTGTCCTCAAAATGAGCTTCCTTCATATCTTACCATGCCCATTTTGTGGGAGTGAAGGGGAAGATCTAGTGATATATTTGGAATCAGAAACTGCCACCCCTTACATGCCAGAGGCCAGATCCCCTCCCATCAGTAACAACTGTGGGGCCCATATGGACTTCAGTGGATTTACTTGGTCTGAAGGGAACAAGGACCAAGATTTGGTGGCTGTCCCTTGAGAAAAGTAGCAGGGATGGCTGCTTCCACCCAGTGCCTTGCTACTCGCTTCCATGCCCTTTCAAGCTAACTGCAGACTGGCATGTTATATGCAAGGGGACTCACAGTTTTCCATCCCCTTGCTAGGATTTTTTTGCCAGGCTGAGATGGCAAACTAGCTATTTATAATGCTGCAGCTCCAAAGTCATGAGTGTGATCCCTGCTCTGGACTGGTACACAAGGCTTCCCCTTGTTGATATACCTGTAAATGGAGATCTTGTTAGGCAGGCTGGAGAGCCAGCTGGTTGTGATGCTAGCCATCCCATGCATGCCTTAATCATGCCAGGCCAATGGGTTGTTAAGCTCAGGAGGACCTTTGCCTTTTTTTGGTAGGATTTTGTTCACTCCTATTATTAGTGTGTGACAGGGGCAGCACCAAAGCTGCCACTGAAGCTAGTTCCTCCATGGTCCCTCACACCCGCCACTTCCTTCCAAGGATATTAATCCTTCTGTGGTCATGCACACCACAGCTCATAACAGGACAGGGATGGAATTTTTCTGCCAAGGTTTGGATGCATTGGTTTCAGGGGCAGGGGAAGTGTTTTTAAGTTATGGTGCAATTGAAATGAAGCAAATCAATCACCTCCTGACCCTGACATTTGGGGGGTGGAAATCTTTTTCCTTTTGCGTAAGAAAGGTTGAAATGTCAAAGAAACAGTTCTGATGAGGGCTGCAGATCTCCAAGAATGAGTTAGTGAGGGAACTGAGGAACTGAGGAGGCACAGGATGTTCTTTCTGTCCTGACCAGCTCTGCCCGGGCCAGTGAGGAAAGAGAGTCAGCTACAGCTTTGACTGGCAGCTAGAAAGAACTAGGACACTGACCCATCCTGCATACTCTGTTGGGTGCCTAAATATGGATTAAGATGCCTAACTTTAGGCACACTCCAGTTTGAATATCCGGCTCATTACTGTTAGGTAATGCAAACTGATTTGCTATCCCTACGAGACACAAGCTGGATGCAGATGGCCAGTGCTGAGGGAATCCTTCTAAACAAAGCTTTCCAATAATTACACAGTTTATGGCATGAGTGCAGGATGTGAGACAAACTGGCTTTCAGCTGTCTCCATCTCCAGCACTTCCTATGATTTGCTAACCTCACCTTGAATAAGCATTACAGTGTCCAATAAAAATCCCTTTAATATTTTGTTTGGGAAGAGATGGGGAAGTTAAAAATTATTTCTATTTTCAAAGCTAGATTCTCAACTATTCTTATCTCACTCCACTCTTTTCACATGGCAACACATAAAACCTACATAGATGTCACATACATGTCTTTTTTAATCTTTATAGAGCCAGTGTTAGCTGAGAAGGGTCTTAAATTAAGAAATATTATTAAAAAAAAGCACCATGCAGTGACTTTAATGGAAATAAACTGCTTGACTTTGCCCTTGAAAGTTTATGGTATTTAAAACAATTGTAAACATGTCCGTATACATGGATACTGTTTCCATAGCAGCATAGCAACAGTTAAGGGCTTGCTCACAAACATATCCAAAAGGACACTAAAAATAGTTTGTCTGTTGTATCAAAATATGTATACATATTCAGACAGCTGTACATAAAACAGGAGTTTGCGGGCCTCCATCAGCTTTCCTGAAAGGGAACCTGCAAATGGTTATTTTTATTAAATGCCACCTCCTGAAAAGCCCTAGGCCAGATACTTCACTGCCCAACACCTTCTTTAGTCATTTAAACCAAGGCAAACTGGCTGTAGCATGCTAACAGAGTAGAAGATCAGCTGTCCAAAACCCATTTGACTCTGGGGTAATGACTTATGCAAGCTGCAAGGCCATGGAGCATCTAGCACAATATGCTTCAAGTGTCTCTTCTCCCATTCTCCCTCCTTGTTTTGCATCTAACAATTTCTGGGCCCACCACAGAATGCTAGTCCCAACCTCAAGGAACATTTCCGGGGGCCTTCTGTTTGTGTCACCACAGCTGTGACTGTATGGGGAACTTCCCCTCCCAATGATGCCACCCCCAGGCACATTTGACATTTTTACACATGTTCCGGAGGTACGGGGGGGGGGTACTTTAATTAGCAAGTGCTTTTAATTAGAAGTGCCCAAGTGTCATGTGTATCAGCGCCCAAGTGTCATGTGTATCGAATGCTTTTAATTAAAAGCACCTGAGCATCATGTGTAATGCATGAGTGTGATGTGTAATGCATGTGATGCCAGAGTCTGCTGGAGCGCGTTTATTTCCATGCTGCAGCAGACGCGAATAATCAAGTCTGCTCCGATGCACTGGATTTCTAGCGTGTTGGAGCTGGGTCCCTGCACATGTATAGGAGCCCATTGTGCTGCTCCATGAAGGCTGCCTTTTGAACCACAATCAGTGCAGCTACACCCACACAGGTAGACTAATTAGCTGGAGGCCAGGGGGCAATTTAATTGCTGGAATGCCCATCCAGAGGCAGCAACACTGCTATCAGTTTGGACACAGATATCCTGGGCAGTACTAAGTATATGAGGGCACCACTGCAAGGGCTGGTAAGATTACCACGTAGATGTAATCCATATCAGCTACAACACTCAACTGCAGACTGTAGCAAAATTCACCATAGGTTCTGATGCTTACTGATAGAAGAACTCTTATATTACAGAAGGTCTGGTGATCCCTTTCTCCACCCAAAGCAGTGGGGAGCAAAACAGAGCAGAAAAGCCTCCAAATACACAGAGGAGAGAGCAGCACCTTTGCTAAGTACCATATCTGGCCCCAGGGTCTGTGGAAGCTCCTCTCTGTGAGAAGTGTACAACCTGGGATCAGTAATACATGGGAAGGATAGGTTGGGACAACAGGAGATAAGACAAAGGAGACAGTTTTGTTGTACACCATGATGACTTCATTAAATGTGTAGGCATTTCCCATGTAAAAGCTGGGTGGCAACTTCCGCATTAGTTTCTCATCTTGCTTCTGCTATCTGATGGTGGCATTGCTAGGCATACCTATCATGATTAGGGACCTACCAAAATAACGATCTTGCAGATATCGCGGAAAACACAAAATCCAGCACTGCCTGCAAAAAGTGGGTAACATCCACAAAATCCATGAAAAAAGAGAAATCTTACTGAATATAAAATGCTGGCTCCCCAGAGGGAGTTGGGTTGGGTAGACCCCTAGTTATGATGCTAGGCTGACAACAAATCAAGAGGCAGTGTAACAAGAGTTTGGCGCAAGAGGTATAGGGGGGATTATTTGGAAGGTGACACCAGGAAGTTCCACGTGTTTGAGGAATTTCACAGCAGGTCTGAGCACCCAGTGCACCTTGTGGCTATAAGCAACAGCAGTGAATACAGTGCACTTGAAATAAAGATGCAAGTTGTTGCAGACCAAATGGAGTCTCTTTATTACTGCACAGAGCTCTGTGCATGAAACACAAGGTCTCTAAAAGGATCATATGAACTGCTTTCTGACCTGAAATATTTGGCGGGTGACATTTGCAGGAGGTAGGGGCAGGAGGAAAGGGGCAATGTGAGACTTGGGAAAGTTCTCACCTACCTTGAAACAACATCTAAAAACAAGTTTTTTGGATTAGCAATTTTCCAGCATGGATATGGCTCTCCCTCTCACTCTGTTCTGTTGTAGCAAATCGCACTGCCATTTCTAAAACAGATTCCCAAGCCCTTCCAACATGAGGTCACCAATAGTTAGTTGTCTGGGAGTCCTGAGCCAGCTTCCACTCCCAAAACCAAGGCATCCTTTGAAGCAAAGGGAACTGGATTAATGTGGTTTCATGGCAGGAAATAAGGCCAGGAGTGTCTGTTCTAGAAGAAATGGCATGTGCTTACCAACTGATTGTTTTTAAGCAAAAAATTCTGCAATTAAATGTAAGGATTTTGCGGTGACAACATCTTTCTGGCAAATGTGTTGGGGCCAGTGCATTCCTAAGAGAACATGTTGACTGCTGCAGCCGAAGAAAACATTAATTGCAAAGAGGCAACATGAGATGAACAATAGGAAAAGCATGTGGGAGCAAACGCTTGGAATTAAAAGACAAAGAACAGGAGAATTTTCTAATCTGCAATGGTTGAACAAGAACAGTGATATTAGAGCCCTATTGCAAAGGAAAGATTTGAATTATAGAACCATGCCATGCATTTTTATGTGCATTTAAAGAACAACTTGGTATTTGGGAAAAAGTTTGTGAATGGTCAGTGTTACATGAATTCTAGGAAAAGTTACATCTGAAATTCATATCTGATGGGTCTTATTTGTTTGTTAATTCCTTTTTAAACAGTGTCAGTCATCAAAACACAAAGTAGAAAAAGGTAATATAAAACCTGAGTGGCCAAGTAGCCAGAATCAAAAATGGCCATCCAATTGTCAAAACACTGTTCACAAATAAAGCTTTGTCTGCTAACAATTCCTCTGAACTCATTGGTGTATATTTAAGGATGACAAATAAAGAAAATGATAGTCTACTTACAAATTAATTGCTCACTCAAAAGAGGAGCTACATGCACAAAGAATTTTATTCATGAAGAGTATCTCAACAAGCCCTAATTATGCTACTTGTTAGCTATTCCTACAATGAAAAATACTTAGTCTTTTTACTTATTTTTAACTACAAATCCCTCTCTGCCTATGTTAAAGGAATAAGTGACATCCTGTACCAGTTAAATAATGAACGGTCTCTCCTAGCAAGGCCTGCACTGTAGATTTATTGTGGAAGCTCATTTATAAGCAGTGTATTCATTAAAGCAACATTTTTAATCATAATCAGGACTTGTGAAAATTTTGCACAAGGCAAACTGAAATCACAGCACAATGTTTTTTTAAATCTGCAGAGGATTATGACTGGGATTATCCAGGTAGGATTAACAATTGTTACTGAGTGTTGTTGTGGCATCTTTAACTACAGATCAGCATCCTCCTCCTTGTCCTCCCTTCCATTTTTTTTTTGGTACAGCGTGGATGCAGCATTCTTCTGCTTTGACAAATAGCACCCTTAAATGTTTTGCATCCATGATCTCTGCCTAACAATATAAGTAGCACTAAGAGAAGAACAGGTTATAAACAGTAATTTAAACCATAATAACTGCAAAATAAGAACTGATTCACAATATCTTGCTGTCTCCATGTCTGTGATCTTACCAGGCATTTTTTTTCTGAGTCTCCTTTTGTTAATAGTCAAGCCAATGATAATGAACCAGTTAGCAGTTCCTCTCTGAACTGATCTGTAGCCTGAGTAGGAGCATCAGTCTCCGACACAAAATACTATCTGCTAAAGGATGATGGGCCCGATTCTTGTGAACAGCAGTTTCACTCCAGGCTAACATCATCAGCGTTGCTCCTGTTTACAGCAGGGTAAAAATATGTGTTGCAGTGTCCTCTTAGCAACAGCGAAATGTCCAGCTTGATGTTTCCAGATTAATCTTAGCTCACTGCTTTAAAAAACACGCTTCTAAATAGATGGTAAACAGGGGTGTGTGAAGCGGACTGTATTTGATTGGCCCAATTCAGCGGACAGTGATTTGATTCGCTGATTTGGATCACTGTCCCAATTCAATTCGGCTGAATCTGAAGATTCGATTCTGATTCAGAGAATCAGCGATTCAGACATAGACACAGCTTTACATGTTTTTTATACATATCTCGAGGTACCAGGGGTGACGCGTGAATGCTGAGATGGTAGGGAGGATGGAACGTCCCATGGGAGCACGGGGGGGTCCACTTCTGGGTCTGCTGCCAAGCACATGGAGGACCGCCCCCCCAGAGCCCCTGGCTCAGTGATTGGCTGCGGGGCAACCCCAGGTGCCCTCCAAACCCAGGATAGCACCAGTCGCCAAGCCGGAGGGGGGGGGGAAGGTCCTCTGCGTGCTCCACAGCAGACTCAAAAGTGGACCAGAAGTATTGGCCACTTAGTATTCACAAGACACACCTGGTACCTCAAAGTATGTAGAAAAAACATATAAAGCTATGCCTATGGCCAAATTATCAAATCTCTCCAAATCTCTCTGATTTGATTTGGAGAGATTAGAGGGTATCCTGATTCAATTCAGATTTGGAGATTCAGTCTCCGAATCGGGCTGAATTGGGCCGAATCTCCTCCGAATCAAATCAGAGACCGAAGCTTCGCACAGCCCTAATTGTAAAGAGGCAAGCAACCCATAAGTGGGTCCTGCTCTGTTCTGTGGTTCATTAAATAGAGCCAGGATCACCTCACAGGAGATAGATTTTCCACTGGCCTACCACTAGAATAGCACCTTCTGTGACACCTCAACTGATGCAGGGGAAAGTGAGACTGATGAAATATAGGTGGAACCCAGATTTCCTGGCAATCCTTTATTCCTTGGGGCTGTTGGCAGCTGGCCAAGGCTGAAGGGCAACCCCCCCCCCCTCAAAAACAAACTTTCACACCCATTCTTTACCCTGAGTCAAGAATCAAGTGTGTGGTACAGGAATGTTCAACCATAGGTTGAGCTCTTTGTGGAAAACTGAACTTTGGCGTACTGTTTACAGCATCGTCCAAGGAATTATTCTGTTGCCTCTTTTTTTCTGCTGGGAATACAATGCTCTTTTCCAATGTGAGCATGTCCCAATATAATTGTACACTTATTGTACCCTGCTTTCAAGTCAATTTCCAGAATGACCATCACAGGCAGACTTCTGTTTGCAAAGGTGAATAAGCATTTTTGAGGTGGGCCTAACTCTTAGCACTTGTATCTGGATCTCAGTTGGAATTTCCACCGTGTTAAATGGCCCATGCATGTATGCAGCTGCAGCACAGCATGTAGACAGCGAGGAGCACAGCCCGGCAGCATGAAGAGCTGCTTACAGCTGGTAAGTCTGTTGTGGTGGAAGGGGAAGAAGGTGGGAAGGGGTGTGGTGGGGCAGATCAAGGCTTCTGTGGTGATGGAGGGAGTAGGGCAGGGGCAGTCACTGATGCCAAGCAGAATGAGAGAATAACTTCCTTAGTTTTGCTTGAGATGCATCGGTTGATGCATGCAAGTGTATTGTTTGCTCTGCTAACTGTAGCATCACACTGGTGGCTCATATTCATTTTATGGTCAATTATAACCTCCATGTCCCTTTCAGATGTGCTAGCTAGAGTGGCATAGCCGAGCCTATAAGTTTGTTGCAGATTTTTTCTCCCCAGGTGGAGTACTTTACACTTTTCACTGTTGAACAGCATCTGGTTCTGGTCCGCCCATCTAACTTATCTGTCTAGGTCCTCCTGAATCATCAGCCTACCCTGATGCATGGCCACACTTCCCCACAGCTTAGTGTCATTGGCGAACTTTGCCAGTGTGCTTTTCACCCCCAGATCCAGATCATTGATGAAGATGTTGAAAAGCACTGGTCCAAGTACCGAACCTGGGGGACCCCACTCGCTATCTCTCGCCAGGTCAACATGGATCCACCTACTAGTACTCTCTGGGTCTGACCCCGCAGCCTGTTTCCCACCCATCTAATTGTTTAATTGTTGAGCCCATAGTCCCTTAGTTTTACTTTGAGAGCTTCGTGGTACACCAAGTCAAAGGCCTTCCTAAAGCCCAAGGAAATGATGTCTACCTCATCTCTCACATCCAGGTGGCGAGTGACCTGGTCATAGAAGGAGATGAGGTTAGTCAGACATGACCTACCCATGAAAAAACTGTGCTGGCTGTCATTCAGAATTTTGCTTTCTACTACCTTATCACATATGGACTCCTTGAGAAACTTATTGAGGATTTTTCCTGGGGTTGAGATCAGGCTGACTGGCATGTAGTTCCCTTGTTCTTGTCTCCTCCCCTTCTTGAAGATGGGCACGAAGATTGGCCCTCTTCCAGTCTTCTGGGACCTCTCCTGAGTGCCAGGAATTCTCAAAGAGGTTCACCAATGGTCCTGTGATGACTTTGGCCTGTTTGTTCAGCACTCTCAGATGGAGTTCATCTGGTCCTGCTGACTATTGGTAGGTGATCATCCCTATTGTGACTGTTCTGTGTCATATTTGCATTCAGCAGGCTATCGCTCTTAGGATGGTGGAATACAGATGTGAAGTACTCATTCAGGAGTTCATTTTTCTCCTTGGTTTTGGTGATCAGATATCCAAATGCATTGAGCAGCAGTCCCATGTTTCCACTGGTGTTCCTCCTGCTACCTATGTACCTATAGAAGGACTTATTGTCCTTGATTTTGGTTGCTAACCTGAATTCAGTCACTGCCTTTGCTTTTCTAATCTGCCACCTACAGGTGTGGGCCAAACGTATGTAGTTCTCCTTGGGAGAACTATTCCTACCTTCCATTGTTGGTAGGAGGAGGAGAACTATTCCTACCTTCCATTGTTGGTAAGCCTCCCTTTTCTTTTTAAGAAGATCTGCAACATCCCTATTGAGCTAAGATGTCCTCCTGGCACCTGTGCCACCTTTTTTTGCATACAAGTATGGACAACTTCTGTGCACCAAGGATTGTGTTCTTGAGGGATCTATACAACTGGTCAGATCTGGCCAAGTGTTCTTCCCAGGAGATGTCAAAATGTCATGTGTTCCAGGTGAGGCTTGAACTCACAACCTTGGCATGGCTCTACTGTGTACTGCTATATAAGTACCATGTGCTAACCCATAGCACCACTGGAGCCCTTATATAAGAGGTATGTTATTTACCCAATTTGGCTAAATGTATCTCATGTCAGGTGCAGAATTAAGATGCTCCTAAGGTTGTATAGCTATATATATATAATATATATATTTGCTCAAAGGCTGATCTGACATGAGCCACATTTTAACCAAATTGGGGAAAATGGAGTTTGGAATACAGGATAGAACTAAATAAAAGTTAGCAGTATAGGATGCAGCAACATGTAGATTTGTAGCAAAAGAGGTCTTTATTAAGGCTGTGGAGAAGCTAAATTGACATATTGTGTCAGGCTTTGTATGGTAGCAGCCTATCACCATCTGGCATTTCTGCCCCTCTGCTGTAGATGGAAGAAGGTGTGTTTCACAGCTGTTTGTATGGGGGGGGGTTACAGAAACAGTGAGAATCCAGAAGGATGCCAAGGCTGTAGGTCAATCTGATAATCTAGGTGCAGCATTTGCCTCCATATTAGGTCCTCCTAGAATCTAATCCTCTTTCTACAGCCCTACTAATTCACTCATTCTACAGTGTCCAGTATTTCAGATGCTCCACTTTTCAAACTATTTTTACATTTTACGCCACTGGCAGAAGCTCTTACTGGGAGTATGGAAGCATCCTGAAATGGATCACTTCCGCCCTGAAGCAGTGTCAAAATGAAGTTTCTACCGTGTAGTTGGATTTGCTGCTTAAATCATTTTGGAGAATTCTGCCTGATAAGATGTGGGGCCTCCCAACTAATTTAACCCATGGGTCATTTAAAGAAGACAATGATATCTCTGAAGTCTAAGCAACTAAGCCAAGTCAGAAATCTTTTATGAAGGCTAAAATTAGATGTGATCATCACAGTGATTAATATGATTAGAAAAGTTAGGAAATGCCAGCACAGTCAACTGAAAAAATCCCTTTGATTGGGCAACAGCTGTAATTTTGTCATTGGACTGGGTTGGGAATGGGCTACTTCCTTGGAGTGCTTACATGTCCTGATATGTTGTCTATCTGTTGATCCTTGCATAGATACTCTTTTTTGCTGGCACAGTCTTTGTGCATTTCTTGTTAGTGTTGGGTGACTGCTCTCCTAAGGCTGGGTGATTTTGTTTTGCTGAGGTCTGGTGCTGTGTTTTCCATGAGGTGCAATAAACATCACCTTGTTTGACAAGAAAAGTGAGCAACAAGGACTTTCTGAGGAGAAAGTTTACAGATGCTATGTGAGGTTTATCTTCTACTCCCCCCCCACCCTTCCATTGGAAATGCAACATTTCTCAACTCTGCTAATTATACCATCATTCTGAGATTTTCTTTGAAATTCAGGCAACAGGGCTATACATGTTCCAGTGGGAATTAGAAATGTGAACTGACTACCTTTCTTAACATAAGGTAAAAATCAGCTGATAGACTGCATAGCAGTGCTCTCATGGGGCATGATCCAACATCCCCTGAAGTCTATGGGAATATTTCCATAGAATTCAGCGAGCTCTGGCTCAGTCTCCCAAAGGCTTTTATTATGTCTCAGCAGCCGATCAGTATGAGAAGCTTACCTTCCATGCTGTTTGAGGACAAGAGAATGAAGAAACAACCTGAATACATGCCTAGGAGCCAGGACTGTTGCATTTTCAATCCTAATTCTGGGGCAAAGACCTTGGACAAGTCACTTAAACGTTGTCTCACTAGTTAAAACCATAAAACAAGGACGCAAATATTTAGCTGTCTACTTCCCTGGGCTAATGTGAAGGTAAATTAATATTTCTCAAGTGCTTTGAAAATCACCAACTATTATTATTATTACATAACAACTGTTGCTACGTAGGGAAGACTCATACCAACTGGCTTCAAACCCAGGCACTGCGCCTATGTTTTATGTCCTTTGGCAGGCCTAAATTTTACATTTGTTATACACTGGGTTCTAGCATTTATTTAGAAAGATATGGCTTGCATTTTCTCCCTCTTTCTTTGTGTTATCTATTCCAACTTTTTTTCCCCCTCTGCATAAAAAATGGTCATAGCAGGACACAGCTTGCGAGCCACTTGAACACACAAGGTACACCATGTACCAACTAGGATGGGTCCATCTGTGTGCTTGAGTGCAGGCTCCAGACAGGAGAATCATCATCATGCTGAGCAGTACTTGCCGCATTTAATCCTCCTCCTCAAAGCACTCTACAGACATTAACTAATTAGTTTCTCACACTGTCCCTTTGAAGCTAGTAAATATTATCTCCCTATTCTTCGCACAGGAAACAGAGACTGAGCTGGGATTAGAACTCAAGAACAGCTCTCTAGCCCTGTGTTCAGATTTCACCTCCCTTTTTAAAAGCTTGTCATAATTCAGACTCTTTCAAGCTGCTAAGCAACCAAAATGACAGCTTCCATCCACGCTAGTGCCCAAGCAGTAGTTGCTTTCAGAGTGTAGGAGGGCTGCTTCAGCACAGTTTGTTCATGTTGATATTTCCTATGCTGCCAGTTCATGGGCCCTGTAAAAGGCCCCATCTATGCCAGGAAATTGGATCTGTTCAGAAACATTTTCAACACCTGGTCTTAAAGACTGTTTCATGTCATGTAGAAGAGTCAGAGAGGGTGGATCAACTTAATCTAGTTAGTGTTTTTTTTTATACCACACCTTAGTATCTGAATGACTCACAAAATGCTCATGAGCAAAAAACCCAGCAGTTTTATTGTTTAATCTCTCTACTTCTTTCCTCACAGCTGAGCTATACATGTATGTTGAATATTACCTTTTCCTTCTTTCCCAATTCTTCCTATACTTTTCCTTCCTTTCCTATCACTCCTTCTGTGTCTTTCCCACCATCACTCCATTTCTCTATCAATTCTCCACTGCTCAGGGGTAGTGTGGTCTCTAAGGGCATTTTAACGTATGCAGGCACTACAGCACAGGATGCTTTAAAAAGCACCCAGCACTGCGACCCTTGCAGTTGTATAAGCAATGAAATGCATGTTGGCTCTGAGAAAATGGTGGTGGCATGCTTTTGAACTAAAACATGTTGGAGGCGCTTTAGTTCAAAAGCACACTGCTGCAATTTTCTGTAAGCTGACATGCATTTTGCCGCTTATACAACTGCATGTGATGCAGCGCAGTGTATGTCAGCTCTGCTCCAAAGCGGCGGATCTCCAGTGCATCATGGGACCAAAAAGTATGCGTATAAATGCCCTAAATCATGGGTTTCATTCCTGCTTCAGAAGGGATGAACCCCATAACACTGGTCCTTCTTCTGTATTCTGGCAATGGGACTAGAAAGCCTTGGCCCTGGGGCCAACCCATCCCTGTCTTTTGTGTTTGTGAGTTTTGCCCTTGAGGTTAACAGTTTCATGGTTCCTGTTGAATGAAGCTGTTGGTGGACATTGTGGTCATGTGGAAAGAGATGAACTAGACAAGTTCCATGGAGTTGGACAAGTTCCTCTTAAATTAGACAAGTTCCATGGAGGGCTTAGAAATTTGGGACTGAGACTGAATCCAACTCAATGTTCTATGAGGGCCTAGTAGAGTCAGCAGAGTACAGGATGGTACACTTTCAGGATCAGGTGTTTGTTAAGGAGATAGCGTGCTGCGTCCTATATTAATTGAACCTTTTTTCTTTTTGTCTGTGCCTCATCCCTTGAGCTTCCATAATCCAGACTTAAGCTGGCAAAGCCGCGTAAGCCAGGTCTTGCATGGATAATGTGGGCTGCATTCTCCTAGCCTGATGCAGATGGAAGAAGGTGTGTTTCATAGCTGTTTGTATTGGAGGGTACAGAAACAGTGAGAATCCAGAAGGATGCCAAGGCTGTAGGTCAATCTGATAATCTAGGTGCAGCACTTGCCTTGTTCCTCTGTGTGACTCCCTTTTCCCATCAATGTCACAGTGTTACATAGTATACTCAAATACAGGAAAGAACTTCAGAGGGGCTTACCCAAACTGGGGGTGACTGGACAGATAAAGTTCAGTGGTGATAAATGCAAAGCATGGCATAGCGTAGGGAAAAAACTAAATGACTCCTGCAATTTACATGGTCCTATATTAACCGTGTCAGGCCAGGAAAGGTCTAAAGTCATCAGTGAATGCATCCAAACTCCTGCTCAATGTGTAGCCATGATTAAAAAGATCAGCAGAAGTGGATGTGATAAAAGTATATAAAATGATGAACTGCCTACAGCAGTGGTGCTCAAGCTTTTGGCCTTGTGGACCAGAGTGATGCAAAGTTGGTCCATAGGCTAGATTCCTTGTGCAGGGTTGGATCCCATGTGCCTGGATTGGGCCTTGTGCCTCTCTGGCCTGGAGCACTTTGATTGGGCCCACACCACCTGAGCCTGGGTCCACATACCCATTACAACTTGCAAGGCCATGCTATCCAGCCCTTTGGGCTTCCCTATCAGTCCAGAAATTTGGCAACAGGAGAGTAGCAATTCAACACTGCCACTGCCCCTCCCTGACCAAATTTTCTAACCTGTGGGAAGCTCAGAAGGCCAAATGACATGGTTCTGCAGGATGGAAATGGAGCACACCTGGTGTAGAGAAAGGAGATCTGGATCTCCATTCCCCTGTCTCACAACAGAAGAATATTAACTGAAACAGAAAGGTAGCAGATTAGAAATAGATCAAAGGAAATACATTTTAATTCCAAGCATAATTTAGACCAGGGGGATCAAACTCATCTGGCCCCATGTGCCAGAGGCAGCAAACAGGGCTGGGCTGGCATGAGCACCATATGCAGCATGCATCCCAGACTAGCCCTGCAGAGAACTGATCTGGGGTGTATGCTGCATACTGGAACTGGTGCACAGGGTTGGTCTGTGGACCTGATCCAAGCCAGGCTTGGATCCACCATTTAGGGCTAGTGTGGCATGGGCACCAGATGCAGTGCATGGGCCCGGTCTGAGACACACTAGTAGCACCATGGGCCTGATGATAGGGCTCTACGGGTTGTATCTTTGACACCCCTGATTTAGACCATGCAATGCATTGCCACAAGACACTACTGAGGCCATAAAGTATGCAGAGGCAATGAATGTAGATAACAAAAATACCCAGCATTAAAGCTGTTGAGGCAAATAAAGTTTTGGAAAGGATTTTTATCCATGCTTTCAGGGCCGTAAACTGATTTCTAATAATTATAGATTAGGATGAGACACCTCCCCTCCAACATGAAGAAAGTTTAGACCGTGTCTGCCCTGTTGCACCTCCCTCTGAAGTGTGGTGCTGATAGCTTTGGAAACAAGATGTTAGACTAGATCTCCACAGGTCTGATCCAGTATGGTAACTGATCCAGTATGGTAACTGTGTTGCTATATCACCTTGTTTTGCTTGGTCACAACATCACCTGCTTTTCTTGGTAGGTGGGAGATGGAGCAGCTGGTATCAGAAATAAAAGAGATGTAGTGCTGGGTGTCATCTCTGTATGACTAGCATTCAGGGCCATGGTGTCTCAGAGGTTTCCCCAGTAGGCTCATGTAGGCATTAATGACACCTATACATGTGATGCAGCTCTGCTCCGATGCATGCTAATTAGCATGCATCAGATCGAACTTGATTAATCGAGTCTGCTGTGAGTCTGCTGGAGTGTGCTAATTAGCATGCTCCAGCAGCCTCTGTGTCATGTGTATTCAGCATCCCCACATTTCAAAATGGTGATGAGGGCACTTTAACTAAAGCTTGATGAACAAGCTCTGGTTAGGGCGCCCCCACCACTATGTTGAAGCATGGGACACTGAATATACATGATGCTGCAGGCACTTTTATAAGAGTGGCTCTTGGGCGGGTGGGAGTACTCTAATTAAAGCGCCCTCCCTCCACCTTGGAGCACGTCTATAGCTGCCCTAAGATGGTGAGAGAATAAAGCCCTGTGGCTCTCCACAAACAAAGGAGTAATTACCCACTACTTCTTGCAGAAAGTGTCCTAAGAGGTAGCAACAGATCTGTGTTTTAGCACTGCAATGGTGAGACCCAGGGAATCGGGTGAACTTCACTGGAAAGTCCCACTGAGAACATAGTTGGCAAATGCGGACCAGACAGCTGGGAACCATTAAAGGCTGGTCTCATGATAGACTTACCTGCAGGGGCAGAGTGGCAGGAACTGGAGTGGCACATGGTGCCACTGCTCTGATTTATCAGCTCCTACTCCTTGCAGCTCTGGGGGTGCTCTACATATGACCTAGATAAGCCACAATGCTTCAGCTGCATAAAGGGAGAGGAGGAACCATTCAGAGGAGGAGAGACACTGGACAGCAGAGCCTGGGATTCAGAGGACCCAACAGTATTCAAGTCAGTCTTCAGGGAGTGGAGACACAAGAGAGATTAGAGCTACTCAACCCCATGAACACAGCAGACCTGAGTAAGGGGTAATCAAGGTATTTTTTCTCTGGGAGGAAAAACCTTAAGAGTTGAGCGCCAGAGCCTGAGGGCTTCAGTCTGGCTGAAGGACTGCACTGAGTAGCTTACATTTAGTTTTCCTGGTTCCCTAGGGATTTTCATTTCCTTGAGCTGAGGTGGAGTTTGACAGCCTCATCAAACCTATTTTGTTTTCTGGACATTGTGTTGGGGGCACGCTGGAGGCCTAGGTGAATTGCGGCCAGGGGTGTTAGGGTTGCTTAGTGACTTACCTGTCAACAATCTCAGAAGTAAGGGATCACATGCTTCTACCTTGGAGGTATAGCATTGTCTATTTTGTTGTTTTGATACCTCAGACTGGGGTGTTTTGATAACAACAATATAGCATTCTACAGCCTCACGGAATACAGATGACAAGATTTCATCAGCATGCTACTGGCACCAGCATCCTTGAATGAACCCATTGGTCTTGACTGAGTAATGATTTCAGTTGTGGCAACGCCGTGGTTGGTGTGTCAATGGGGTATAAAGAAGGTTGAGCCCCAAGCCATTAACCCGTCACTATATGAATAACCTTGCAGGAACCCTTAATGTCATCACTGAACCTTCCTATTTCTACATAAGACCAGAGATGTGGCGGGTGAGTTGAAGTTGGGTCCCTCTCAGGGTGCTTGCAGAACTCAGGCCTTGTGACGAGCACTTTCTCATTAATCCCTGCTGCAGCAGCTACTATTCCTTTATCTTCCAGTAGAACCCAGAGCCCCTATCTGCAACTGGGGCCCAGTAATGTTAAGCACTGTACAAGTTCTCATAAGAAACAATGCGTACATTCTCTTGAGACAAAGGGTAGAAATGGGAACAGAAGTTCAGAGAGAGGAATTGACATGTCCATGATCACACAGTAGGGTATTTCATGACTAGAAGGGGGATAGGGGTGGGTTTGTTTGTTTGTTTTTGGTTTTATTCTTGTAATCCTACCTGCATTTGAAAAACTACTCACTTAAGGCCACGGAAGTCAGTTGGAAAATTTCCATTCTGCCCTAAATTACACTTGTGTGAGTCTCTCTATACACCCCAACCTCACTTCAGTCCCAGCAAAAATCTGTTGAACACAATCCCGAATAGGATTGCATGGGTTTAACCAAAGGCAGAAATACCCATTTTGGCCTAATCCCACAGTCCTTGAAATCAGTGGAAATTCTGAACATAAGACTGCCAGGAGCTTTACCTGAAGTCATTCCTATTTCTTTGTCTCCTCTTGGCTATGGATGCTCCCCACCTGATAAGTATTAAAAGCCTGATTCAATTACTTCCATGAACTTGAGGTCAGATCCTAAATGAAAAACTTTTGCACAATGAGTAAAGTCTTGGTATTACATTTTTTCAGTGTCCTTTCTGGAACAGCTTCTACAGAAGAGTTCTAAAGGTTGTACTCCAGCCACCATAAAGGTTTGACTGTCTAACCAAAGCACGTTTCTTCAAACTACTCAGCCACAAATACTTTAATTTCTTTCCCCCCACACCCTCAGTGCCTTTGCTCTTCGCAGGAAGAGAGCACTGAAGGATAACAGTCCCTTTACTTGAATTAACCTTACCTGTTCTTGCAGTTTTATTGCAAGCCCTGTGGTAGCTGGTGTTCTCTTGAAAACTTCATCTTGCTGAGTCATTTAATTAGTTAAGAATCTCAGCTTTCATTTCTTTAAGTAGGGATCAGCAATATATGGCTCATAGGCTGGATCTGGTTTGCAGAGCTAGTGGATCCAGCCCCCAGATCTGGGGGGCTCTGGAAGCATGTCATCTAGAGTGGGGAGTTTTGCCTGCAACACATCGGAGCTGAACAACAAGAAGCTGTGCCAGGGCTGGGAGCTGGGAGCTATGTCTGCTTCACAGCCAGGGGCATGCCTTAAAGGATGCCTTTATGGTTTCAGAGAAAAGCATAAAAACATGAATCAAAACAGCTCAAAGCTTGATCAAATACATAGAAATAAAACACATAGCAATAAAAACAGCAAATAAAAAGACCCAGAATGTATTATGTGTGAAATCTCCTGATCTTTAAAGCCAGTTTTGTGATCTAGTGGGGGATGCTGACTCAAGATTTTTGAACACATGGAACGCTCTGGAATGAGCACTTTAAAGCCCCTGGATATGTTGTGATCTTCTGCTAACCTTGTCAGTTCACTACTGGCCATAATTTTATCCAAGCAGCCAGCACTTAATAACATTCAATTTCTTTCTTGCCAACCAAGGAAATACAGTGATTCTGTTTTCAAGGGCAGTCAGAACTGAAATTAACTACTTCTGTTCTGACATACTTAGTGGTGCCTCCTAGTCTTTAACTAACTTCTTTGCTCAATTGAAATGGTACCTCCTTCTCCTTTACAAATTTGACCAGCCTGAAGACGCCATCTTAATCATATTTTGGTGTGGAAAAGAAAAAAAAGTATTACACTGTTACTGTTCAGCCAACTCATGTGGCTTGAATCATAGTTAAAACAGGCTTTCTGGCATATGAGTTCTCAGGCGGAGAGTAGAGAATTTTTTTTCCAAAACACAAGAAAAAATAGCTTTGGCTGCTTATATTGAATGCAAACAAAAATATAGATGTCTATGGTTTCATGAGCTTTTTGGGGGATACTGGAACTCAAAAGCAGCTTTGTTACTTATATTAACTTTGCACATAATGGGTCCATTATAAAGACTGTGAATCAGATTCACATCTATAAATGGATGCAGTTCCCTCAACTTCAGATGAGGTTTTGCCCAGGTATTTTTTCCCCCAAAATACTAAAGAGTAAGCAGAAAGTGGAGCATAATTAAATTGCCCATGATGCCTACACCGCTGAAATGTCTCCATTACTTTTTATATTATTTTAAAATGCAGATAGCACACAATGTATTGATTCATGTGAGGAACACTTATTAGTCTGAACATGTAATAAGAGCTAGGTCTTCTACATTCTTATCCTAACTCTAAGGTTCACTTGCAGAGGCATGTTAGGCAAAAGCATTTCATTTCTTTGTGCCTCGGTTTCCCCAAATGTAAAAGGAAGGGAATTATACTCACTGTGAGCATCCCTCATATGGGTTCTGTAAAGGTTAATTAGCTGATGTTTATAATATGATTTGGATAAAAATGCTAAGTATTATGATATCATTCTCTGGACAGTCATGATAGTTCAAATGACTAATACATGATTATTTTTCATTTCACCTATTATACATTTACATGTGACTTACTGAAATAGCACCTGCCCCTTCCATTCTGTTGTTAGTGCTGTGTGTTGTGTGAGGGCAATATTAGTATATTCTGGTCTCCTGCAGCTTGTTCTCTGAGGGAGTGTGTAGGACTTCAATACTGCCAGCCCATGCATTCAGCAATCATGAGTCAGGCACTAAAAATTCCTGAGACTGACTTAAAAATATGAGACGAAATATAATAAATAATAATAATAATAGTAAATTGTGAGTGTTTATTTGCTTGTTTTTCTCAGCCTTCAGAACCATATTTTCAAGCTTTTTTTCTGAAACCTGGAAAGCTAAAACCTTAATCAAAAGAAAACAAAAAACTCTAAAAGCGGTGAGTCTCAAATAGCCACATGATTCCAGGAGCTGGGACTTAAGAAAAACAATACACTTGGTATTGTGAATTGGCAACACCAAACTCATTTGGCCCACCACTAAAGGCATATTCTGCTCTCAGACCTTGGGCACTTAAAACAGAAGCATTCGCTTTCTTGATTTCTGCAATACACTTCTGATTACTGTGAGACAGGCTGAAATGCAGGTTCTTCTGTCACTGTACAGGATGCTCACGTGTAGATTATCCCTGACAGTAGGCAGGTGTTGAGGAACATATACAGAGCTTTGCATCACCGGGTGACTTGTACAGGGAAGCTTGAGCAGGGGAGGATAATTGAAACCTGTCCTGGTCTGTAGTACATATACAGCTCACTCGGCTGCATGCCAGTGAGATGACTGATGGCCAAGCCCCTCCCTCATTCTGAATTACTATTGATATTGTAATGAGACTGAGATACTGGGGGCACAAGGCATGAAGCACGCTGATGCTGTGTTATGAGGCAGATGATCAAGTAAGGGGCAGCTCTAGAAAAAAAGCACGGCCCTTGTCTGAACTTTGGATCAATGTGCAAATGCTACAAAGACAATGAAATGCACAAGGCCTTTAAGCACAAGTGAAGGCTTTGCTTGTACATACACACAAGGTTTCTTGTCATCAGGCCAGAACCCTAACCATAGGTAAAGGTTTACAGCATGCAGTTACTCCCAGGAAGAATCCACTTGTACCTGAAGGGAACAGGCAATGGGAAGGGCTATCACCAGAGCCTGTACTTTCTGAGTTTCTTCACAGAGACTGGAGTTTTATTTGTATTTAGGCACCTGTCTCTCAGAAATCTGGTCATAGGGCTCAGATCCACAAGCTGTTAGGCCCCTAACTCCTATTCTACCCATACAATGGGAAGTTAAGAGCCTAAAAAGGAGCAAAGTACCTACATACCATTATGAAACTAATTCGGGTGCCTAAATCACTTTTGACAATGGGATGTCGACTCCCAAAACACTTTGGAGCATCCAAGAAGTTGACCTCATATTTTTTATGGGCCTTGCCTCATTTTTTTCTCCTTGAAAACAGGTTGGAGGTATTGTGATGATAATCAGTGCAGTCAGCAGAAATGACATACCCTATCTCTGCATCACATTCTTTGACAATTCTTCTTCTTCTCATGTCTGTACACCACATTTGACCATTTTGTTACACATGCTTGTGTTCTTTTATTGTACTTTGCAAGGTCTTTCATTGTACAGATGCGTTCAAGCAGCAGGCACTGCAGCAGGCGTTGCATAATCTAAGGCTCTGCGCCACAGTCACAGGTGGTTGAACTAATGGTATAGCCTCACCTCTTCATTAGTTCCTTGGAGTGTCTGACTCCAGTACATAGGCAACTGAGACATTGCCATCTTTGCCATGGTTTGTCAGCCCCAGGTGCTAAGGACTCAGCTGCCACAAAGTCCATTTTTCTGCTGTCAGGTATTCTCTTCAGCTTCTGCTTCTACACCTGTACTCATGTCTCCTTGGGTGTGGCATTGAGAGGTTGGGTGCTGGTGAGAAAGCTTCTGTGTGGCTTTCAGGTGTTTGTGCACTGTGGGATGGTTGGTTCTACAGCAGGTCTCTCACACCTTCAGTTTGTCTTGATTGTTCTATCCTGCTGGCCACTGCTCTTGGGGACTATGCAAAATGTTAAGAGGGACAGCAAACATTGTTTTGTCTTCCTCTGATGATTCATCTTGGAGAAGCAATGGAGGCTCAGATTTGTTGTTAAGGGCACCCAACATAGGGACAAGTCTAAATTAATATTGCCATGGGAGGTAAGTATTTTTGCAGCAAAATTTGGTCACTGGGCAGAGCACAAGAACTTGAGTGAACATTGTACTTTTCCACGCCCCAACTTTTTGCCTAACATACTTGGAAATGGCTGAAGTATGATTAATTCAGCAGGCTAGGAGTTTATAACACACGTATCAGCAGAATACTAGCTAAATGCTACTCAAGCTGCAATGGCCCATCTTCCTCCGCTGCTCTCTCAGTCATTACCATTTTCCATTGGAATGTGCCCCTTGAATCTACATCTCTGCAAATACACTTCAAGATGTTAGATATTTGCTTATTGCCTTTCAGCAAATTACATTTCTAACTGGTAGAAAAGAACATAATTTAATCTGCATACATGATCAGACTGATTGACTACAATGATTACTCATCCACCTACTTACTCTGTATGCACACACTGCCACAGGTGCGGTACACATTCACATTTACTAAATAATAATGGAAAAGGACAGATTGACTCATTCATTTGGTGTGCTTTGTCATGAGTTTGATGACCTGATGTTCAATAATGTTAATAGATCAATATTCCTTGGGTTTATAATATGCTGCATGATGTACATGTTATCATTCTTTAAAAAAGACCCCAAATAGCTGTTAATTATTATAATTACTTTGTCCTTTAGCCTCTGTTACAAAGCTATGGCCTTACATCAGTCGCTTGGAGAGTAAATGTTGATTTGCATGACAATGCTTTTATTAAGAGCTCATCTTTAATGTGGGAACTAAAATATTTTCATGCAACTAAACTATGACTAATGATTTAATTACACATCACCATGTTGAACTGTGGTGATTATCCAGTCAAGGATATACTGCAGAACAATACTGTAATGGTAACAGTTGCTATTCCAAATGGTATGCTATTCCAAAACATTTAGGATCAAAGTTTTGGCTGCTCTTAAAATGTTATTGGTTCAGCCAGGTTTAAATTTGTGCTATTTTAATGATATGATCAGTTAAGATAAGCTAGGCAACTCTGGGCTCTACTCTTCAGTCATAGGGGTTCCTTTATGCAGAGGAAATATCATGGCTCCACAGCACATAAATTTGACTGGCTTGAACGAATTGCCTGGAAATGCTCCCTGTGTGATGCAGAGTTCATTTCCATGGGAACAACTTGAATAGTGTTGCACAGGTGTAGGGGATAGCAGGTAGGGGCTGTGCTAGGCTGATTGAGAGGATATGTGGGTGCATCTACATGTTCATTAGTGTGCCATAATTATAATATATAATATATATATAAATATAACATAATATAAATATAATTAATGGTGCATTAAATGTAGTACCTGTAATGACAGTTACTAACTCAATGTGCTGTTGCACATTAGTGCAGAGAAACACCTTTTAAGTGACATAAATGAACATTAAACTAAATCTACTGCGCATTAGCATGGGCTTTGCCCACCCTTCTGCACATTAAGCATCTTGTGTAGATGTGTCCAGTGAGTCCAAATGACTTGGGTGCAATAGAGAAGATATATTGAAATCACAGGGTCACTTCAGTCCTTAAAATGAATTTCTATTTTTTTTTCTGTGAAAGTTCTGCGATCTGGCATGTGGCAATTCAAGGGCCATGTCCACATGAGCAGAGGCATGCATTTGCAGCAGCACAAACAGTAGTAGCACGAATTTTTGCCGCTACTTTGTGCTGCAGTGCACGCTCCTGCTTGTGCAGTTTGCAGTGAGACACATTGTCCTGCTGCTCCATGTGCTGTGGGAGGTGGGGGGCTGGTTGGGGTACAGGGTGCCTTAGCACAGAGCTAGCTGGCAGGCAGTCCCCACGCTGAGGCACCCTGTGCCCCAGCCAGCCAGGGAGTGACACATGGAGACAGGGGATCAGGCAGCCCAGGGCTGAAGCACCCTGCCCCACTCCCCAGCTAGCTGGAGCACATTGTGCCTCAAGATGGGGAAGCAGGCAGCCCTAGTCTCTAAGTGTTTCAGCATGGGTGCTCTGTTGCAGAGTCCCCACACTGAGGCACATGGAGCCCCATCTCAAGGCACACTGAGCCCCAGCCAGCCATGGAGTAGGGTGCTTCAGTGCGTGGTTTCCACATTTGTCCCATCACACAACACTTTGGCATGCTTTGCAGCACTTTTTTTTTTTTTTTTTTGGGGGGGGGCGGGGAGGAGTGGTACCAGAAAATCCCAGTAGCAAATTTTGCCCCAGTCAGCACTGTGCACTGTTTAAAGTGCAATATGTGTGGTTTGTGGTGCCGCAGAAAGCTTTGTGGCACCACAGATCGCACATGCCCGCACATCTGGATCCAGCCAAAGTATCCAATCTGTTCAGGGAGTGAACTATTTTCCTGAGTTTGGGCCATAATGCAGTTCAGAAAGGGATAATATCTAGATTATCTAGTCCTTACTACTTCTTACCTCTTTAGCTGCAGGAAGATCATAGAAACATCCGTTGTCTGCTGGGAACAATAGAGGCTTCCATGTGTCATTTTTGTTTTGCATATGAGTCAGAAAGCCTGTTAGACACAAATGCCAGAACAGTATGTAGCTGTCAGAAAACAGAAACTGTTCTTTTAAATATCAAAGATGATTTCACTGCAGTGTTTCCCCATGTGACAACTTGAAGCTCCAACGCTAAGAGGAAAACAGATCTCAAATGAAATGGCTCAACAGACATACTATTCCATATAAGAGAGCTCTCAAGATGGGCAGGCCTAAAATTAGACACCCAGAACCAGCTTTATTTTGGTTCTGGATGTGCTCACCCTGTCTCGTTTGTTTTTGAACCGGAAAATTTCTTGTATATTTCAGTACCCTGCTGAATGGAACAAGCGGATGGGAAGATATGCATCACTGTAACAGAGAAAACCAACCCCCAGGCTTGGTGCTGCCAAGTTGCTCAGTTAAGACGACTGGATTCTAGCAATGGCTTCCACTGAATTCAGTGAGAATTTGCCCTGAATTAAAGGTTTTTTCTTTTGTTCCAGGGGAACTTGAAAGGACTTCTTTCATGTTAGAGAGACCCATATAATTTAAGGAAACCCAATTATGGGAATGCCAACATTGAGGTTGTCCTTGTTTTTAAAAAAAAAGGAGATAAAAAACCCTTCAAGAAATAAAACGAACCATTCCCACTAGAACAAGAATAGTTTTGCAAATTTGATTGGTTCTTAAACTAAACTGGAACTGTCTCCAAGCAAAAACTGGATAAGCAAATTGTCAGGACAAACAGAATCAAAATGTTGCCAGGAACAAAGCAGCATAATATTTTTGGCTGCTAGGGGGTAGACAAAAGAGGACAGTAATGAGATGCTCCTAAAACTTGGTCATAAACTACTTGTTATCTGAAAAGGAAGTGGACTGGGAAGAAAACTGAGCTACATGTTCCTGTGGCTTGGGGACTAAAAATAACAAAAGTTACTACAGAACCGGCACCCAGATTCTTTATGGTGTAGTTGGCAAAAAATATCTAAACCTGACCCACACAAATCTGTAAACTCCCTGCTCCACTCCCCCCGAGGGAATGTATGATCTGAGGTAAAGTGGATAGATCACTCTGGTAAAACCACATCACGTACTTCAAAAGGGACTGCTGTCTGCTCCACGCTGAACGGGTCTACACGTGCACATTTATTGAGCAGTAACCAAACTTACTGCACAGTATGGATGCATGTCTACATGCGTATACGTGTACTCTACAGTAAATATGGCAACTTATGCTGATTTGAGCATAAATTTACACCCAATTAGTTACTGTGCAGTAATGCACATACAGATGCCTTACTACACAGTAATACTGTGTGGGGACTGATTTAGGACTAACTTTAGTCCCAAGTCAGTCCACACGGTGTTAATACCCTTTAATGCACATATAGATGCCGGCCTATTCCTGCTTACTGCGTAATAATTTACTGAGCAGTAAATTTAAGCCAGAGTAAATGCATGTGTAGACACGCCGACTGGGCTCCTCAAGTGGCACATTGCTTTGGCAATTTTCTCATGGAGTCTACTGTTTGCCATATAAGTGCTGCCAAAAGACTCCCCAGTGTGGACAAGGCCTGAGCAGCAATTTGTAACCAGTTAAAACTCCCACTCGTTATAACAAAATATAAATAATTCCAACAGAAGTCATTTGGAGTGATATAATGCCAGGGTACCTGCTATTGTGGCTCAGTGGTAGAAACTTTGTCTACCATATGGGAGACCTGGGTACACACACAACTATAGCCATTGAGGCTTTGCACTTGTTCTAGCCTTCAGGTAATGTCTAAAGGGGGCATGGAAGATCTGGATAGCCTTCACTCCTTCATTCTTTTGCCTACACATATGTGTTTATGGTCCTGGTGACCTCTGAAGTATATGCCACATGATCTAGAAGGTTGCCTACTACAAAAGTCATAGGGCCCCAATTCTTAAAGACAGCAAGCTCTGCTCTTTAAAGGACGTGCTTTATCTTCCCCAATGCAATATCAACAGGGTTTTTTAAATCTAGAGATACATCTATCAGCCACTGATAGTCTAGCAGCAGTCTATTTGTGTGTTAGGGCCGGAACACAAGATCTCCTGATTTCTAGCTAAGTTTCTGCCTTGCTCTGGGCACCTTTTTCACACTGCTGTATCTGAGTTTCTTTAAATAAATTGGATTATAATACTATCTATTAACACTATCTACCTGTTTCAAAGGTATGTTGAGCAATTAATTTGTTAAGGTATGTGAGAAGTGTTGAACATGTTAAGCATTATATAAGTGCTAAGTATTAGTAATGGCTATTATAATAGCACTGGTATTAGTTTCCCATGGTGCACACTTACTTACTCAGCAAATTTTTGCCTCTTCTAGCCCTTTTTACCACACAAAAGAAAGTGGATAGCCCAATATAAAGCAAGGGGGAAATTGTGAATTTGAAATGTTGTCACTGATCATTTTTTCCTGCTTTGGTAGTAGCTCTTAATGCAACACAACCTCACTGAAATCATCAGCTCTGCCACATCTCACATTCACAAGCTCATTCAATTACTCATACACATCTGTTCCCTAGAGAGGCACATGTGCCTCTTCCTGATAAGAAGCAGAGACACGGGAAGGTAATGGGAGCTTTGTCATTAATTTCAGTGAAAACAAGATCAAGTCCTGAAAGAACAGGAAGTGAACCTACAGAAGAGTATGGAAATTATACTCTTAAGATGATCATGAGTTCCCAGCACAACTCTGTGGCTAACAGAGCTCATGTGATCCTATAAACAAGAGAATCTTGGGAGGTTATACCTGTGTATTTGACACTGGTGCAGTAACTATGTTTTGAATACTACACCCATTTCTGTAGTTCACTATTCAAGAGGGATGTTGATAAATTGGAGACAATTCCAAGAAGAACAAAGAGTTTACTATTATTGGAAAGCAGACTTCATGATGAGAGATTCCAGAGCACAATCTATTTTGCTTCAAGAAAAATGTAAGGCACGACTTGGTTACAGCCTATAAATCCCCACATGGGAACAGAACTTTGATTATTGACTCTTCAGGTACAAGGTACAATGGCTAGAATTTGAATGGCTAGACAAATCCAGACTCAACGTAAAATGCGTATTTTTTAACTATGAAAGTAATCAACCACTGGAATAACTATCAAGGGTTGTGGTATATTCTCCATCACAGACATTTTTAAAAATCAAGATAGAGTGCTTTTCTGAAGCATATATTCTTGTTCAAACAAGAACGGATTCAGGGAAGCCTTAGGCCTGTGTTACATGGGAGGTCAGACTGGGGCTTGTCTGGATAATAGAGCTGCTGCTGTAGCTGTGCTGGCATATCTATGTTGGCACAGTCCCCTACTAAAGATGTAGTGTGTGCTGACAGAAAGGGTTTTTCTGCCAGCATATTTACAGCATCTCCTTGAACCACATTAACTAAGCTGGCAGAAGCCCCCTTCTGTCAGCATAGTTAACTCCACACTAGAAATTTCACTAGCACAGCTACATTGACTGGGGGGAGGGATTTTTTTCACTCCCTCAAGTACCTCAGCAAAACTCTGTAATGTAGATCAGGCCTGAATGATATGAATGGTCTCTTCTATATGTTATAATGAAGGTAATTAACATGAAGATGGAAGATAAATAGGTACTGTATGCTATTTAGTTTCCCTCCTTCAATTATTTTTAGGAGGAGTTTTCTTTCAACAAAACTAAAACAAGTTATTCAAAATGACTTATAAAATAATTTTTCAAGATCATTCTAATTTTGGTAGCCATTTTCTACATATGTTAGTATTTTCCCCTGTTAATATAATTATTTATTATTTTTAATGATATATAAGTAAGAGAAAATAAAATCAGAGGCCACATTCAGGCTTCAAACTCTGGGGGAAAATAGCACAGAGGTAACTAATACCTTGTATCTTCCTATTGCCATAAGGAGGGTTCATTAGCTGAAATATTATTTCTAGTAATTTAATTCAAATATGTATTTTATTTGAACAAATGATCTAGGAAAACTGATAAAACAAACATCAGCCATAATGCCAAAGCAGTGCGCCATACTTATTTTTAATTGTACAGTTATAAAGGTTTGTGATATACAAACATCTGTCTCTCTATATACACACATACAAGCACACGCTTATATAGCTGGCTAGGATCTTGGCAGCTTGCCATGGCTGTGAAATGCAGAATTTTTCATGCACGAGAAGCAGTCAGGTTAGAAAAATATAAAACTGCAAGTGCCGATTCATTATGTATTAACGTGACCTGAGTTAGGCTTTCATTTCTTATGATTGTTGCTTTGTTCAGCATGTGGATTTTATTCACAAGAAGGTCTCTCAGCTCAACTATATAATGCTAGTTAGGTAGAGTTGTGGGAGGCACATGTGCCATATTCATCTGGTCATAAGGAAAAATTTCCTGATTTCTGTACAATGCACAGAAGCTAGAGTTGTTGTGGTTCTGTACCGTAACCTCAGAGAAAGAGGAGAAAAAGAAGTTTGCCCAAGGAAGTAACACATAGGTATCAGGATCTCCCCCACTGTAGGGCCGGATTAACCCTTTAGTAGGCCCTAGGCAAACAAAGTCATGGGCCCTGGGCCGGTCGAGACACCCCTCCCCACCTGGGTGCTAGTGTCCGCGGGGAGTGGGGCTTGGAGCCATCACTAGAAAGCTGCCACAGCGGCAATGAGTCCAGTGGAGGGGAGGGGAAATCCAGCGGATTAAGGATTTTTGGGGCCTGAGGCAAGGAGAAAATTGGAGGCCTCCTCCCCCCATGGGAGCTCTTCAGGCTGGCCTGGCCCCTCCCTGCAGCGCCAGACACACAGACAGACATGGACACACACACTTTCACCTCAAAAGACGCCCCCCCAGATCACTTTGCGGCTGCCACCCCACCCCACCATGAACCCATGGCTCTGTCTAGCTCCCTGCCCTGGCCCCAGACCCTCAGCCCCTACCCCAGTCCCCCTCTCACTGTGGAAGCCTCGATCTGCCCCACCCATGCCCCTTCCCTACCCCACACCCCTGACCCCTATTAGACTTACCTGCAGGGAGCTACTGCCCAGCTGTGTCACCTGCGGCCATGCAGATGCACAGGGGCGGCACTGGGGGGAAGGGGCTTGGAGGGCTATAGCCCTACTCAAATTCACCTTAGCCCCCCCACAATAGCCATCCCTCCCAGTGTCACCGCCTGCTGGCCTGCCCTCAGAGGTGCAGCACAGTGCTCCCAGCCCAGCCTGGCCCGGCCTGGCCCTGGCCCTGGCCCTGGCCTTGGCCCTCCCCTGCCCCTTTAGTGGAGGGGCCCCACTCCCGGCCTGCCCGTTAATCCACCTATGGGGATGGGAAAGGAAGGGAGGCGGAAGGGGCCATCTGCATCACTAGAAAGCCATGGAAGGAAGGACTGGGGCCCCCTGCAGCTCAGGGCCCTAGGCATGTGTCTAGTTTGCCTGTGCATTAATCCAGCCCTGCCCCACTGATCTAGTCGAATGCATGTAGCAAACTGGTCTAGCATCTGAACTTCAGATTTTCATCTCTTCATTCCAGTATGTCCACCAACATCTTCCTTGGCTTATTCCCACTTCTCTCTCTCTCTCTCTCTCTCTCTCTATATATATATACATATATATATACCATGTATAATCCAAGCAACCGCTTTGTACAGATTGCAGCTCCTGAAGAGATTTCTTCTTTTTATCATCAAAATGTGAAGTATACAAGATGTCTTAAACATTTATGGTTGTCAAAGATCCCAAAGCACTGGTTACCCTAACAGAGGTGTTAATCCCAGCCAAACTATGGTTTATGGTTTGGGTTTAGATAGGCTGCCACTAACTGGCTACTCTGAACTAGTCTACATGCATGCTCAAAGCCCCTTTGTGGCAACAGACTCCTGTGTTCTGCAGGCAGATTGGCTCTACCTCTGCCTGCTGCAGTAAACTTTCTCCGACTTCCTGAAGGCAAAGGCAGACACTTCTGTTCCTGCTCTCCATTCAGCAGTGGGTACCTTCCTAGGGTGTGCTTTGGTAGGTGTGCCATGTGCTCTGGCAGTTTGGCAGTGTTGGCTGTTGTCTTTGCTACCAGAACTACTTGGGACAATAGCAACTTAGTACAGATAGACTTTGTGGCTAAGGACAGACATTCGGGGGAATTGGGGCAAGGTGAAATCAATTCAAAATGGCTGCCCCATAGCAGGTAAATCGAGATGGGGGAGCTAGAAGGGGAGGGGGGGGCAGGTGTGATCCACAGGTGGGGTAGATGGGACATCCCTCCTGCCCCTTCCCCCCAGACTTACTTGCTTGGGTCCGGCAGCATTGAACACTGATAAATGCGGCTGCATCCAGAGTGGCTTGTAGGATGGGGATTGAGAGGGAAGGCTGGTTGGGGGCAAAAGCTAGCTCAGTGCAGGGGTGGGGGGAAGAGCAGCCCCAAGGCTGTGGCCAGTGGCTGGGTTTTCCCAGCCCTGGGGCTGCACAGAGGAAGTTTGGGCTGGTTTGACCTAAATCGAACGAGTCTGATACTACATAGATCCAGGTTTATGTTAAATCAGGTTCTGCAGTTTTTATACCAGTTTGTGTGCATGGAACTTCTGTAAAGTTACAGGTTTAGACTGATTGCCGGTCACTGAAACCAGGTCTTTAAGTGTAAGGTCGGCACCGGGACAAGCTAAGTTTAAATCAGACAGTCATTTTGAACCCAATTTAACCTCCCCAAATGTCTGTACTTCGCCTGTCTGTCTGTACTGGGCTCTTTCTCTGTCTGACTGTAAGCTGGCCTCTTTCTCACTGGGGGCAACTCATTTGAGTTAGGGCCCTTATGTGCTATTCTAATACTACCATTACTAATAAAGATTAACCTATAAGGACCAGATTCTCAACAGTATGTAGGTGCCAAGTTTCCATTAGAATCTTATTGATTTCAATGATAGTTGCCTAAATACCTCTGAGCAGCATGGGACAATCTTTTTGGTAGAAGTGCCACAAATTGGCCCCACAGACTCCCCAAATGTAACTCCAATCCCATTCCCCAGCCTGCTCTGCTGCTCTGCTTTCTGTTCCTAGCCCTGTGATGCCTGCCTGTTCTGCCGCTCTGCCTTCTGTTTCCTTCCCTGTACTCCCTACCCAATCTGTTACTTTGCTTTCTGCTTCTTGCCCTATTTGCCACTGTGCTGCCTACTAATGCCCTGATCTGCTACATGTTATACACAGGTTGCCCATGTCACTTGTGGTACCCATGCTCCAAGTTGGCAAGCCCTGCCTTTGAGCATCTGTGCTTGAGTGACTTAAACAGCATCTGAGGACATCCAGGGGGCATAATTTTGCCCATAAGCAAACTAGCATTAAACCTCATGGTTTAAAGTTGCCATTGTTAAAGTATTGAATGATTTATGAGAATTCTAATAAGACATACTTGAAATGGCAGATTTTTATGTTATGACAAGTAATAGAACATTACAGTGGGCAGTTTTATATCCCATCAAATAAAACTGCCATAAATCCCATGGTTTAAAGCTAATTTGTTTATGGTTGGCTGCTTTCATTGTTTGTTTGTTGCTTCTGCTGTCCTGATGCTCTGGCCCCAGTCCACTCTTGTCACCCTTTGTTGCACTATTTGTCCAGTAGGACAGACCCTGTATTACCACTGTTTTCCTTTGAAGTAAAAGATCTGTCCCTTTTCCCGGTGAAGGGAACAAGTTTGGACATTTACTTCATTGGGAAATATTTCAGGCTCAGAGTGCCTCATGGTAGGGATTGCAAGGGTCTAGAATTTATATGATGTTTCAAAATGTAATCTATTTTATGAAACAAACGCTTCATATTTTGCCACAATAACAGTTGGCATAAAACAAACATAAATGCTGCAGTTTGTTGTTTGTTGGAGGGTTGCAAGGTGTTTCCTTCAGAACATAGAAGTATTCAGGGTGAATGATTGTTTTTTCAAGTCCAAGCAAAATGTCAGCTCAGTGTAAATATTCTTGTCAGGTTAAAAACAGCAGGATGGAGAGATTTAGGGAGTGTTCCTGCAACCTTCTGAGTGCCTCTTGCTAGGGGAAACCAGCAAGACTTGAGGGTTTTCGTTATCTACCCGCTTATGCTCTTGTAATGGAAACAATAACAGGATGTAGATGATGTTAACAATATGTGCAGTATGCTTTTGCAGTTATGTCAGTTAGGTTCTCCTTTTACCAGGAATTATTTGGTCTCAAACATTTTAAAATCTGCTAAACATGGATTTCTCTGTAGAGGGGCCTGGTTCCAGCATGCCTGGTGCTTGGGGTAGAGCTGTTTGTCCTGAACAAAATGGGTATAAAACTGCCATATCAGAAAAAAAAATCTTTTACATTCACTTGCATTCACCTCTGTCACTCTGTTTTCCCTGTAGTCCCTTTGTCTGTCCAGTCTGGGATTTAGATCCCAGGAAAAGAACTGTCCCTTTTATGTGTTTATACATTGCCTAGCAAAATGAAGTTCTGATCTCAGCTGGGGGGGGGGAGGCTTATTGAAATACAAAAGATTATTAATAATAATTGATATACATGCAAGAATACTTGTATATGTGTGTACACGCCATATAGTATACACTCATACATACATATGTATGTATATGTGTATTAACAGTCCACAGCAACTCATAACTTAAAAATCTGCCATTTCAAGTGTGTCTCATCGGAATTCTCATACATCATTTAATACTTTAACAATCTTCCAAAATTTAAATATGTGTGCATCTGAAGTGCTGGTGATGAATCACAGCTGGTGGCCTTTGGATCTAAGCCGATTTCTTTCCTGACTTCTTCCAGTATATCATTCTCTGCCTCACCACTGAGTGCTCAGCCTATGCAACACTGAAGTGCATGGCAGGAACCTAAGGGCCAAGCCTAATATTCTTCTGTGTATACATCCACTTAAGAATCGACAATACGTGCACACAGTCCTTACATTTACTTGCTTTTCCTTTGATTCAAAGAGAATATCTTAATGGGTTGCCTCAACCAGGATGAAAATCCTAGCATGGATCAGCTTTCTGCTCACTGTGCAGCTACAAGATGAGGAGAGTTGTAGGACTTCTTAGGCTGCAGCTCTGTGGGATGCACATCGTGCCTCTGAATAGCTCTGATTCACTGGATGAGGAGGAAACTAGAAAATCTAATGCTAATAGTTTGTATTTCTACCGGGCCTTTCATCCAGGGATCTCAATGCTGCAAAATTTATCAGTCAAGCATCGTGATAACCCTGTGAGGCAGGTGAGTGTTATTTCCAGGTACCATGAACTGTGGACTGGAAAGGTAAAATTGGCTGACTGCCATGCTGGGCTGTTTTCTCTGGGCTTGTCCATAATTTAGCAAAACAACTCTTCCATGGATTCCCACAGCATCATCACATGACAACGGTTGCCTCACAGCACTTCCTCCTCTCTGTGACTATTACATCCCAGCTGTGTCAGAAGCTAGAAAGTCTGACTGATGTTTCTAGCTCTGCCTCACACGCCTGGCGTGACTTAGGGCCAGTCAGCAACACACACCCTCCAGCCCTTCCTCAGTTTCCCAATGTGCAGTATGCTGCCGAAGACAGACAGATACACAGGCTGCCCAAAAACAAGGCCTTTATTTGGAGGAATACATGTGAGCAGTATGAAAACACATAAAAAGAAATGCAAAACTCTCAAACTCTTGGTTCAGAGATGATACCTTTTATTCAACCAACTAAGAAATCGCAAAAAAAATTATCTTAGTTGGTCGAATAAAAGATATCATCTTTGAACCAAGGCCTTTTGCGGTCTCTTTTATGGGCCCAACTGAGCTAGGAGGCAGGCTCACTGGACAGCGCGGCCTGAACGCTTTGTCCGGCAGCTCTCCTGAGGAGAAGCACTTTCAACATCTGGCCAGCTCCAAACCGAGTGCTTCACGGGAGGGGGGCAGGGGTGTGGGACCACTCCCAGCCCCTTTGGCGCCAGCTGTGTCTCAGCAGGGGGGTCTCTGGCAGCCAGAAGTGAGGCGGGAACTACGCGCAAACCAAAGGCAAGACAGAGCGGGAAGGGGCGCGGCGCTGGGAGCGAGGTGACAGGGAAGGGGGCGTGGCTGGAAGCCCCTTGGTCGACTACAGATCCCAGGCTCCCGGGGGGGCGGGGCGCTTTGCCGTGACGTCAGCCTGCCCGCCCCCTTCCCTATGCCAGCTCCTCCCCCTTCCCCCCCACGCCCCACACTGCTCCTGCCTCCCGGCGGCGCGAGGCTGAGGCAGCCGTTACGGCAGTTGCCCAGCGGCATCGCCGGCCCCTCGGCTGGGACACGCGCACACGTACAGCCCGGCACGGCTGCTGCGGGGATCCGACACAACACGGATCTCATCGCTCCGGTGAGCAGCGCAGCGCGCGCGTGTCCGTGTGTGTGTGTGTGTGTGTCTGTGTCTGTGTCTGTGTACGGGGTGGCGGGTAGGGGCCGACGCTGAACTCTGACTTCATTTCCTTTAGCAGCTGAAAGCCGTGCCCGCAGCCTGCGCCGAGGCCGCACAACAAAACAAAGGCCGGCCCGGCCCGGCCCTCACCTGCGCCCCTCGGGCTGGCCGTATGGCCGCGCCGGCAGGCGGTCCCCGTCCCCTCCCGGCCGAGAAGTGCCGGCCTCTATTGTCTGCTCAGCATTGATTCCGCCTTCGAGCTGCGTTCAGTGCCCCGCCAGATGTCTCCTGCCTCCCCCCGGCTCACAATCCCTCCTTCAGCCCAACTTTCCCCTAAACAACCTGGCTTCCCTCCTCCCCCATCGCATGCAACTGCAGGGAGGCATGAGGGAGGTGGGGGAAGGCATTTAAAAGGCAGGGGAGAGAGAAACAAGAACGCCATTTGCCCCTAGCATTTTTTTATTATTATTTATTTTTGGAGATGGGGTTGGGGGTTTTTTTCTTAGATTTAGAGCTCTTTTTGTGAGGGAGTGGTTGGCCATTTTTGACAAATTGTTTAATTTGGAGAACTCACAGCTCCCTCTTCGTTGCACGCAACTCCAGATCTGTCCTGGCTGGATCTCTGAAAGGTACTCTCTCAGGTGTGCTTATGGAGGTTGTAGTTTAGCTGGAGTTGGGGAGGGGGGTGCCTTTTTATTTTTTTTTCATGTTGCTTTTCCCCACCAGATGCCTGTTTGGGCTTGTGACTGACCTTTTAAAATCACAGAGGATGAGGGTTGGAAGGGACCTCAGGAGGTCATCTAGTCCAGCCCCCTACTCAAAGCAGTAGCAGTCCCAGTGATATGATCCTTTGTAGCATTTGTAAATGTCATTGATAATAGGCTGAACTCCAGGGTTTCCTTTTGAACAGATTCCTCCCCCTTCCTCCTAATTTTCATTTTTCAGGGAAATGAGAGATGGAAAGGGAGAAAAGCTATTTCCTGTTTCTATTTTGTAACACTTCATATTTACAAAGAAAATCTAATGACCTGTTGGTGATGTGCTCTTCAGCATTTGTTGTGTCAGAGAACGAAAGCTTGCAGTGTGACTGAATGTTTAGACCGAAATGTTTGTGGAAAGTGCTTAGTGAGCATTGTAATGCTTAGTAAGCTCAGAAATAACATGAGGATATCTTTCTCTTTGGGTTAAACGTTAGCGTCTGTGTGACTGAGCTAGCTGAGATCAAAATAAGTACCGAGTTTCCAAATTAAAGCAAGTAGTTTAGTCTTCTCATAATCCTGGTATTTTGGAAAACCATAATACAGTTCAGTATATGTATGATGTTCTCTGCTGTCAGGAAGCCCAGAACCAGAAACAAACAGTCAATAGTTGTAGGGACAGGGGAGCACAGCATCTGCCTGAAGGCAAAAGCATTTGTACCTTCCTTTCATGAGCAGCAAATTCAGTATTACTGTTGCTTTTTTTTAAAATTGAAGAATAAAAGTCTCCTTAAGTTATGTGCTGCGTTCTCACTTTCTTTTTATCTTGAAAAGTAAAACTCTCTGGTCCCTCTGTTAGCCATCCACTCCCTGTTCTTTGGATCAATAGTGATGCTTTGGCTAAGGCAAGGGTGGGCAAAATGCGGCTTGGGAACTGGATGTGGCCTGGCAGGCCATTCTATCTGGCTCGTGGGGCCCCTAAAAAATTTAGAAAATTAATATTAATCTGCCCTGGGTTGCCTGTCATGCGGCCCTCGATGGCTTGCCGAAACTCAGTAAGCGGCCCTCTACTCAAAATAAGTAATTGCCCGCCCCTGGGCTAAGGGGATGGTCAGAAATCAAATCCACCTTCAGATACTCATTTGTTAGAAAGGAGTAAAGCATTGTTTTAAAGTTTAAAACTTTTGCATCATATTAACAGTTAGGAAGCAGTTGTTCTTGCTTTGTTCTGTAAAGAGACTTGCTGGGCATTGTGAAATCTATCGTTCAGATCACGGTAGTTCTCTGTAAAGAGAGTTAACAGGCCAGCTTGTTTTCTTCAATCTTTCCTTCATTAGTCTCTAGACTAAGAACTGCACTAACAGTCTAAGGAAATGACAGCAAAGAGACACTGCAGGAACTAGGTCAAGCCTTGCTAAATACCATTGAGGCAGTTACAGTGGGGAAAAAGTGAGCACATTTCCATCTGATCTAGTTTCTGTTTCCTTTCAGTTCTGTGTGTCGTAAGATATGTTGGTTGGTATATTATATGCTGTTACAGGAGACCCTTTGCTTCACCAAAATGTATTTTGTGTTTTCAGTTCAGTAAATTCATGTTGTCTGAATGGTGATGAAGTTGAGACTTTGGTGGGGGGGCGGGTTTGACCCTGATCCAGTGAGGTGCCAAACACCCATGGTTTCCATCAAATTTATGTGGAGTTGAGGGTGATCCCCACTTCTCAGAAAATATGTCTGTAGGATTGGACCCTACACTCCTGTATTTTACCTCTTATCACTAGGTTCTGATATAGTAAATGGGCAACAGGGAATACTGGACAGATTGGCATGCCACACTTGTATTTTTCATTCTCCCTTAAAATTAAGTTTGTTGTTATCCATATTTGTTTCAGTAAACCTTCCTCAACACAAACTGCTTTCAAACAATATTCCTAGTTTGTAATGTGCTTAGTATGGATACATTCACAGAATTTGAAACATCTTGAAAACTTGAGGAGTGAAATGTTTTATGTGACAGGACAGAAATGAGTCCTAATGCTTCAAATGCCCTTATAAAAGTTGAACCTTAGCCTGTTGCCACTTTCCCATTTAAAAGCAGTAAAGGTTATGTGTTTCCATCAGCTTGCTAGTAGAAAGATGATGGTCTTGAACTGAAATCATGGTTTGCTCAGAAAAAGCATATTGTAGATGGTTTGAAAGTGTGTGTGTGTGTGTGTGTGTTTGTTTTATATATATATATATATATATATATATATACACACACACACACACACACACACACACTTTCAAAAATGCTTTATGCTCTAATCAGTCTCCTTGAAAGTATCTCATACCATTGTCATTCTGGCCATTTTCCTTTTCGTCTGGAAGTCAAGTCACTAGAGTACAACTCTTGCCCTGTGAAGAAGTGAGCCTTTAGAAGTTGTTCTCTTGGGATTACATAATATGTTTATTTATGGAAAGTCCTGCCAAGCCTCAGTTTCCATCATCTTTTAAAGTCCCATCAAAACTTTAATTAAGAAATCAAAGTGGAGAGGGCAGTAACCTCCCACAAAATCCAATGTGTTCAATTGATTTTCAGTAGTGCAATCATAGGAACAGAAGTGGTGTAAATGGAGAAGGTGATGGCATTCTTATGCCAATGCCAAAGTTTACCTGCATTTATACCCGTGACTTCTAAACGCATCCTATAACCAATATGTAGGATATGACTGGCTTTCTGAGGATGAGCTTCATGGGACAATTCCTCGTTAGCTTGAGTGAACAGAGGACCCTTCCTGCAAACAGGCATTGAAGGTGCCCATGACAATGTGACTAGACCATCTCAAGGCCACTGCAGAAAGTTCTTTTTTTTTTATTATCTTGGATAGGAACTCTGTGCTGCAGGTACATGACCACTGTACTGATACCAGTTGCTTTAATCCTATCGTTGTGTTGCTTATTAGGCGAACATGTTATCTGATATACTTTGGGGACAGGAGAGCACTTAAATGTAGGGCTGAAGATGAACACTGCTTTTCTAGTTGCTTGTTTCTGCCTGTGTGGAGGCATTTTCAGATCAACAGGATCTGGGTCTCTGTTTTTCTGGAGTATAGTAAGCTAACTTATTGCCTGCTGACCTTGGCAGAATGAACTGAAATACAGAGTCACTGTTTGCTAGCTCCCTATCACTCTCAGAAGAGACATCAATGTGTTGTCAGTATGTCTGATAAAAACGTAACGTTCTTGGACCAAACCCAAGCCTAGTTTTACACCTGGCAATTTTTTTCCTGAACAAAGGGATTAAGTGATTAAATCTCTGCAGTACCCCACCACTCCTGGCTACTGTTTTGCCACCTTGTGGTAGCTTATTCAACCTCCTAAGCTACCTTAAAGTGATAGTGTAAAGCACGGCTGTCCACTGTCTGAGTGGCCAGGGCTTCCCCTTCCTGCCAGTGTGCAGACTCCTTGGGAGCCCACAGGCCACGATGCCTGTCTCCCAAGAGCAGGAGTAGGAAACAGAAGATGGAACCAAACTCACTATCATAGTCTGTAAGTACATATGAGGAGAAGAAATCTGGTAATAAAAGGCTCTTTAGGTCAGCCTATTCTACAGATGTTTGCCAGCATAACTATGTCAGCCAGAGGCATGGAGTAAAGTCAAGCCTGCTGGCTCACATAGCTATGTTGGCAAACTGCTGGTCTTGGCTTAGTTATGTTGCAAGAAGAGTTCCTTTTTTTTTTGTCAGTTTACTTTACTTTATGTTGTTCAAAGAACTGGTGTAGCTATGCTGGCAGAAAAACTCCTTATGGCCACATAGTTTTGTAGTGTAGACAAGCCCTTAGCAGAAAAAAGTCCAAATTGATCCAGTTACTGGAAGTTGGAGCCAAATAAATGTATTCTAGAAGTAAGGTTCAAAATAGTAATGGTAGAAGGTGGCCTTTAGAGCATCCTACCAATGGATGTTGTGCTTTCTTCATCCAGCAAGCTTTTAATCAGGATTGGCTATTTCTCTAAAATACATTCCCTAGATCAGCCAATAAATAGACTTTATGAAAAAGTAGCTTGGGGAGACATTATGCTCTGTATTATGCAGGAGGTCAGATTAGATGGTCACAATGTCTCCTTTTGACCTTAAAATCTATGGCTCCATAATTAATTCAAATTTTCCCTATAAGTAACTGAGCCTAAATGGATTATGGCCTTCCCTGTGAACTGATTCATCCCCTTGAATGAATAGTTACTTTTAAGTATGCAGTACATTTGCAATTATAACCTTCATCTTTGGAAAAAATCTTTACCAGCATTTAAAAATCTACTCTCCTTCTCTTTACCCCTTGGTAATGTCCCTAAGTTACAGAGGAAAGAAAGAGATGGGTGGAAAGAATAAGGGTCTGTTTCTTTTCCATTTGTCATTCATAAGAGCAAAATGAGGCCTGAGTCAATTGCCCAGGGCCATCCATTAAATTAATTCCAGGACCAGCATTAGACCTGTAGAGTATTCTGCTTCCTTACTTTTCATACAGAAAATACCAGTCTGTTGTAGGCTGTACCTTTTGCACCATTTTCATGATTTTTCTCTGCTCTAATTAATTGATGTTCAGTAAATGCAATAATCAGCAGTGTTAAATATGTAGTGAAGTAGTAGCTTTATAGCCTTTCCATTCAAGATAGTAGCAAACTTGTCCAAGAGCTGCTTCATTCCAAAACAAGTCATAAATGACAGAGAAACAGCCTTTCAAGAACTCTTAGGGAAGGGTCTTGGGATTTTTTTTCTTCTTCTTCAAAGCGTTAATGCACATTTGGATTCTCTTTCCATGTTGATCACTGCTCCTACATATCTATGATGCCATCTTAATATTCTTTCTACTTGCCTGATGCTTTTATATTTTACTATGATATTTATATGATGAAGAGTATTGGCTTAATGAGGCCTTAAAACTAAGTTCAACTGGAAAAATAAGTAGCTGTTCGTTTTCATTGTGTAGGTAAATTATACATTTGGTACGAGGTTAGGAGAAAAATAAAGTGCATCACACATGGAGGCTTAATATAAAGTCATTCACTTCCTTTCAGAAAACTTGTAGCTCATTTTCCTTCTGTAATGGACCTCCTGGGATAAGTTGCTAATTCTAAAAATATGTCAGTTCTGCTCTTTCCCACCATCCACTTTTTTCCCCTTCTTCATTTGGCTTTAGTTTGCTTTTCCCTGAGCTGCTTTAAATACTCTGAGGAAGGCTTAACCATGGTAGGAAATAAATGCATGTTGTGGTTGCTTCACTACACTATTTCAGTGTATAATCAAAGAAGATGTTACATTTAAACAGTGATGTGTGTGAGTGTACAGTCTGTTTAGGGCAGTAGACATTAGTATCTCAAAGTGAGGTATACTTTTTGTTCACTTAGCATACTGACTGTGAATGATATTCTTGGTATTCTTCAGCTTTACGTCTGTTTGAGGTGTGGGAGAATATTGTCAAAACAAAAAGTCAGGCTTGACATGAACAAGATTTTCTGTCCATGACTTATGGAAATGCAAAGCTTTCTTTTATGTATGCAAAACAAGCATCCAATGAAACATTTCTGTTACTTCATTATTCATGATTCAAACTCCTATAGGAATGCCTCTTTCATTCCACAGGAATCCATGAGATTCCCCCCTCTCTCCCCACCCATGTGATTGTTACATAGGTTATCCATCATAATTGCATTTACCTTCCTGTCCCTGGTGGCATGTCTTATGTGGTTGATTGAGTAGCAGATTGCTGGGCTTGAGCCCAGCATGCCTACCCGTACCTCTTCTCACGTGCAGTCCATAACTGAGGGAATTTTGCATAACTGAGGGAATCAGTTGCATAAAAATCAACTGTCCTCTTCTAAATAAAGGAGGCATTGCTTTTTTCAGGAACAGATATTTTCAGTTTATTTCTTATGTTAGAAATACAATATTTTGTCTTCCAGCAAAAGTTGAATATATGGAAATTCTTGAGGGCTACTCAGCTTTTAGTCATGCATGAAAAAGAGAAAGAATAATAGTCAAACAATGTAAAATGGCATCTTGGCACTTGGAACTCAAACACCTGGTGTACATTTGGGAGGCAAATATTTGCTAGTCACCCAGGTCCCTTCAGTTAAAGGCTAAGCATTTCAGCTCCAGTTCTCTGATCCACCAGGGAGATCTATGGGTGAGAACAGTGGAGATAATATTCATGATGCTTGAAAGTAAAATCTTTTGGGTCTTATCTTATGCAAGTGTGAGCCATTGTATTTTTGATAATTAGGGGTGCACCGGTAGAGATTTTCTTGGCTGATACCGATAGCTGTTTCTTCACCAGGTATATCGGCTGATACTCATCCGATAACCGATTTACAGGAGCACGGCCTGGCAGCGTGCAGAGGAGCAGGTAAGTCTGGGGAGGTAAAGAGTATGGGGGAGAGAAGTGGTGTGTATGTGTAGGGGGGTGCAGATCGAGAGCCGCACGGTGAGGGAGGGAGTGGGGTAGTGGCTAGAGCTGGGGCTGGGGGTGCAGCCCAGCAAGGGCAGTGAATAGGATACCAGGGCAGAGAGCGGGATGGAGCTGCGGGCAGCTCTTCCAGGGATCAGTGTCCTGGCACTTAAAAATGGCAGCAGTGGCACTTGAACTAAAGCTCATCAAGTAAAGTGCTGCTGCCACCATTTTTAAGTGCAGGGACACTTTTAGAAGTGGAGCCAAGTGGGGCAAGGGCAGATGCAGGTTGCCCACTGCAGGCAGAGGGATGTGCACCCTGCTGCCCTTTGCCCCGGGAGCCGTGCGCTGGCTGTGCCATGTCCCAAGCCTGCCCAGCAGTGGGATGCACAACTTGCTGTCCCTGCTGCCGCTAGGCAGTCAGGGGGGTGCAAGGCCAGTGCACAGCTCCCAGGGCAAAAGACAGCAAGGCAGACAGCCCTGAGCCCACAGCAGGCAGCCCACATCCACCCAGTGCACAAATCTGGGGGAGCACATGCCTCCCGTGGGGTTGCGCATAGCAGTGGGAAGCCGCACCGACCCCCACCTACGCGTCCTGGACGAGCTGCCTGTGGCTCCATCCCACTCCCTGCCCCAGCATCTCATTCACTGCCCTGGTTGTGCAGTGCCCCCTGCCCCTTTCTCTCCCTTACTGTGGGGGACCCCTTCCCTTCCCCAGAATTACCTGCAGGGTGCTGCTCTGCATGCTGCTGGGCTGCGTTCCTGGTCATGTGCAGCTATGCCAGGAGGCATATTGTATTTATCAGTAGATTATTGGCTACACCAGCCAAAAAAAACCGATAGGCAATAATGCTAATTTTCCTTTTATCGGTCCTAATCCGATATGGCACCGATTATATTGGTGCACCTCTATTGATGATTGTCATTTTTCCATCCTAGACCATACAGGGGTTCAAAAATAATATTCAGTAAGAGAATGGGCCCTTAGCAACTTCATCCTTTCCCTTTCCAAGTAGTAATATTTTGGCAGGTTTCATAAAAAAATGCTTCAATTTTTAAGATAAAGACTGTACCTTGTATATAGTCTGTCTGTGCATATCCTCATATTTAGTTAATACATAATCTTATGCTGTTCACTTCATACTCTGGAGCCAGTACAACAAGTTTATATATGGTACAGAATAATAAAATCATAGAAAATTAGGGTTGGAAGGGACCTTGGGAGGTTTAGTTCAACCCCCCCCCCCCCCCCCCCCTGCTCAAAGCAGGGCCTTCCCTAACTATATCATTCCAGCTAGGGCATTGTGAAGCCAGGCCTTAAAAACCTCCAAGGATGGAGGATTCTACCACTTCTCCAGGTAACCCGTTCCAGTGTTTCACCATCCTCCTAGTGAGAGTTTTTCCTGATATCTAACCTAAACTTCCCTTGCTGCATTTTGAGACCATTTCTCTTTCTTCTGTCATCTGCCACCAAGGAACAGTCCAGCTCCATCCTCTCTTCAGGTAGTTGAAGGCTGCTATCAAATCCTCCCTCAGTCTTCTCTTCTGCAGATTAAATAAGCCCAGTTCCCTCAGCCTCTCCTTGAAAGTCATGTGCCCCAGCCCCTGAACCATTTTCGTTGCCCTTCACTGGACTCTCTCCAACTTGTTAGAATGTTAGAATCTGCATTAAAATCTTAATTTAATTCTTGATCACTCTCCCTGTGTTTTGCTGGTGGTTCTAGGTCCAGTACAACCAAGTCATCAGTTAGTGAGCCAGATTCTGCGAGGCTACAACTCAGCTTGTGCTTTCATTGCAATAATTTTTATAGTTTTGTTTTATTCTCCTGATGGCCCATGTCAATTTTTGTAAACATCCCTTTAATACTTAAATGATTGATTAGAAGCTCTCTCCTCTTTTGGGCAGATCTAGTTGGGGATGATTGTGCTTTGAGCAGGGGGTTGGACTTGGATGACTTCCTGAGGACACTTTCAACCATAATTTTCTGTGATTGTAAAATACTGTTACAGGAGAACTGATCCATTTTGGGTATGGCACAAACTCTTAACCAAAGGTATGGGTTGACAAAGTGTTTGCCTTATTTTTGGTTTGAGCATTTGGATGTCACATAGCATAAAATTAGGTGCAAGTGAGGAAGTTGTATTGTAGTGGTTGACTGCCCCAACAGACTGAAGTGGACGAGAGTTGGGTCAGTTCTTGCAAATAGATGGATGAGTGGGTGGCTTTATACATACACCTAAGTAAAATCACTTTCATGTCTCCTTTTGGTTAGTTTCACTAATTCTGCTCATAGGTTTCTGAGCAGCAGATGTGGCACAGAATAGTACTTTGTAAATTTCCTGTGGTTGCTGAGGAAAGCTATAGGAAGCCTATAGATAACTTCAGCAAATGTGTTCTAGGTGCTGCACCGCTGTTTCAGGCTCTTTGCCAATATTTGTGGTTTCATAATAATTTTTCTTATTTGAAAAACATTTTCTCTCCACCTACTGCTTTTTGAAGGACCCACACAATCAGCAGGGGAAAGCCCTGATTATACAAGAGGAAAAATAAAACAGAAATATTTTCCTCTGAACTTTGAGTTACTGCAACTTTGCTTTACAGATCAACTCTTTTTTTTCTTTTCTTTGTTTTAAACCTTTTAAGTAGTGGGTCCTTCCATCTCTGAACAGCAGGAGAGAGAGGAGCCTGTTCCAAGAAGATAAGGAGTGAATTTTTGCCTTTTCTTTCAGGTGGTAAAGGTTGGGTGAAGGGAATCTAGGAAACATGTATAAGTGATATGGGCGCTTTGCCTTTTCTATCTTCCAGCAACAACTGTGAGCTTTAGTAGATGCCTTGTATACTTTTCAGTCCCCTACAACTCACAGGGATGGACACTGATATCCATTGAAGCCTGCAACGATCAACTTGTCTGCTCCCTCTTAATATCTCCCAGAAGCAAGATAATCCAGAAAACAGTGGTGTTATGACTTCCTTTAATTGTGGGTTATGACCCTTATATTGGCCGCTTCTTAGTGTATGGATGCTCAAACTGTGAATCCGTGGGAATTATGGGAGGCATTATATTCCCTGACTTGACACAAACCATGTAGCATCCTAATGAAATAAAATGAAATAAGGAGAAAACACCACCCATATGACAAGCAAGTATTTTAGCTCCATTTTACAGATAGGGAAACAGAGGTGCAGAGAAGCTAACTGATTTGTGCTCATTATTTATCAAAAAAACAAAGTGGGGGCATGAGAATAATGTCCTCATGAGATATTCAATTTCATAATGTTTTGAAACTGTTATAGAAATGCAAATCATAGTCCTTTACAGCTCTAAGATGTGTAATCTAATGAGATACCAACTAAATATGAGGTTGGATATGTGGACTGATAAGGCACTAGAACTGGGAATCTTAAGTCCAAGCTTGCTCTCCCTGTTTCTTCTCAACACAATACTAGACAGTTGTTGTGGTCTTTGTAAGTGATGGCATGAGCAAGGGGCAGGTTAAATGTTGTCACTGAGCTTCTGTGGAGTATCTGCCTGACATTCAGGAAAAAAGAACTGTGTTTGTAATGTGGTGAAGTTTAACATCTGTTCATAACCTTTGTAATGATGGTAATGGATTATAAAATGACAGGCGTTGATTCTCTGCCAATCAGCATGTATTCAGTTCAGCATTTCATAAAGCCTGCCAATTATCCTTAATACAATCATGCCCTCAGAAAGATCACCTTGATTTAATTTGTTTAAATGCATCGAGTGGAAACAGAATGAGGTACTCTGTTCCTTAAAGCCAAAGTGCTGTATTTCTAGCTCTTGGCAGATACTGTCCACAAGTACTTCATGTTCCACTGGGTTTACGCCAGTTTTAATGTACTGTGTGTACTGAAAGCAGCAAAACCAGACTTTCTTTAATTTGGGGCTTTACAACTAGCATTGATTTTTCATAGAGCTGCTCCGTCCTAATTGCTATCATTTTAACTTCGTTTTCTTGAAGGACTTTGGGAACAAGCCTTAATTAATGCTAGTTATTGCAGTTGATATGCTTGGGCATGTACAGTAGGTTTTCCTTGCAAGTTGTGTTTGGCCTCTTATCTAGTTTTAGCTCAAGATCCCAACCAAATACGTTTATGCCTGGGCTCTCTCACACTTTGAATCTGAGTTTACTTGGCCAGATTGGCCGTGTCCAGATGAAAGTGGCTGTGTGGTATATGGTGCTGCAGACACGTTTGCAGTGCCACATACCACATGTTCAGCTGTTCCCCATGCTGCAAAGAGAACAACAACAAAAAGCGGAGTGGTGTACATGGGGACAGCACATGCCAGTCAAAACCAGAACCTGGCTGGCTGGAGCCACACTCCACCTGCCAGCCAGGCTCTACACAGCAGGATAGCTGCTGCTGTAGCCCCAGCTTAGGCTGCTGGGGCCAGCCCAGTGCTAGCCACAGTTTCTCCCACCCCACCGCGGGGTAACCTGCTGCATGCCAGACAGTACATGGCACAGGCATTCCCCAGGGACAGCTAGTGGTGGCACAAGGTGTGCCACTGCTCGTTATCCCTGGGGAAACAAATGTCCACACTCATGTGGATGCAGCCCTTGGGGTATAGTTTTGAGCTCAGGTTTTACTTTTAAGGCAGGCTCTGTTTTGCAGTGAGGGTGTGACTGAAGCCCTGACAACTATGCTCAGGTTTCCATTGTCCTTCACTGCCATCCCGTAACTCCCTGTCTGTTTCCCTTCTGGTGCATAGGAAGGGAGAGGCTAGGTAGAAGTTACCTACTGGTCTGTGTGTGCCCAGCTGGCAGAGGATTAAGCCCATGGTGTTGGCTTAAGGAGTAAGGGTTGTAGGCCTAGGTCCCAAGAGTTGCCCTTGGAGTGCACCAGGATTCTATGCTGGGAGGCAGTTTTAATGAGCTGACTAACAAAGCTGGAAGAGTAGGATCTGGCACTAATGTCAATGGACAGTTTTAGCCTTTAGACCAGTTTTCATGGTTATTAGCTTGCAAAATAATTTTGAGAAGTTAGTTGTGTGGACTGCCCCCAAAAAGGAGTTGTTGCTGCTGCAAAGCTTAGGAACCGAGTAGGTTGTCAACGATTCAGTTTGCTGCTTCTCCTCTCATCTCCTAATTTGAAACCTCCTTCAGAGCATGTAGTTGTCCTGAGTCATAGGTTTCCAAACATTCCAGAACTTTAACACTGTAATTGTCATGTGGAAAAGCTTATCAGAGATGAGTGAAAACTGCAGAATGAGAGTTGAGGAATCTTTGTGGCTCTGCTGCAGTATGCTGGAGACTTCATGCAAGAATTAGTTTGCTGTAACACTTTCACATCTGTTTACTTTCACTTTAACTGCTCACTTTTTGGATAAAATAAGTATTAACCCTTTGTAAAAGGATGCTGTGCTGTGTTTGTCCTTCCTCTGTGTCACCTCATGTATTTGGAAAATAGGTGTTTACAATATAAAATCAAGCCCTTGAAGTCAGGAAATGCCACATCCATGATTGCCAAAGCCAGCTTGATTCTGTTCCCAGGTAGTAAATCCATCCTGTGCACCGAATGAGGGAGGGGGTCTTCTAGAATAGTAGTATGTGAGCTCATATAACTGAATGTTATCTCGTTAATAAATATAAAATGCTTGTGCATTTTTATGTATCCCTCCTGAGATCTGGGGTAGCACTGCCCCATACAGGGGCTTTGAGGAGAGCAGTGGCTACTAGGCCTAGGCTAACTCTCCTTTACTGTTCCTTACTTCTCTGGGAATACCCAGTGCAGCGTGTTGCTGCTTTGGCAGCTGGTGGCCCTGGCTTTGGTGAATGTCTGGTGGCTTTGGTGTGCTATCAAAGTTTTCCTGGTGGATTTAAAGGAAAGATAGGGGAACTGGTGACTAATTTATTTATTTATTTACCCTTCTCTGCAATCAAACCTGAACAGAAGGTGGTTTTACTTCAGCTCAGTTTGTTTGCTTGTTTTTAACTGTGTTTAGAAAAGGATATATGGCTAAATCAGGACAAAAATCATGTAGAAGGGTATTGTAGTAACTGCTGGGGAGAAGGAGGGCATATTTGATGCCTAATCATCACAAGTATGTGTGGTCCCATTGTACTTTCATGGCTGCAGTCTACATGAAATATTCCTGCTATTACACTTTCGCAGGAACAGCTGTTTTCCAGGTGACTTCTAGTCATTCCCTAATTGTTCAACAGGCTGCTGCTCCTTTCTATATGGAATGTATACTTAAGATCGCCTTGATGCTAAAGGTCAGGCCCGTGAATAGAACCTGGCTCTTGTATTGCCCTGCTAAAGCACTAAGCTGTTTGTTCAGCTGTAATAATAGTTCCTCTCTTTCATTTATCCTTTCCCATCGTTGTTAGTACTCAGTAATTTTAGTCTGTCTCTAAATCAGTAGTTTTCAACCTTTTTTTAATTTGTGGACCCCCTAAAAAATTTTGAATTAATTTATGGACCCCTTTGAATGGTAGGTGTGGGTATTCACATAATTTTGATTGATCATAGTCTTTTGTGGACCCCTTGACATAGTCTGCAGACCACCAAGGGTCTGTGGACCACAGGTTGAAAACCACTGCTCTAAATCATTGACATGTTAAAACTGCAGCAGGTCAGGAGTTATTCATCTGAACCATTTTAAAGAACTAAGATTTGAGTCTGTGGGACTCCCACTGCGCTAGAACATTGATTGAGCACAACATATGTTGTATTGATGGAGAGGAATTAACTTTGTTTTTTGTCTGGTGTGTGTGAGAGTTAACAATGGACCCAACCCTGGACTCCATCCTTGTTCTTTGCAGCCCCCAAATAGGTGTGTTGTATTCATCCAGAATAAACCCTACCTACATTAGCTGCAATTCAAGTTCATATAGAAATAATGTTCTCTGATTTGAAATGCACTCCTACAACTCTTTTGGGATTAGGTTTTCCAGTTGCTTCCTTGGATATTAGAAGATTGTACCGTATATAGACTGGAAATTAAGGGTTTGTCTTTTTTAGTGCGCTCTCACTCTTGCTTGGTACACATCTTAACTGCTTTTTACAGTGTCCTCCTAATGGTCCATTATAGCTGCATGTACAAATGGAAGATGGAAGGAAGCTGTTTTATTAGATTTAGAAAAAGACATTTCTCAGCTAACTAGCATAATGTGTCAGCAGCTGCAACATACCTAATAGAAGTTAATAGAAGATCTTGATGCAGAATTCTGTGATACCTGGCGGCATGCTCTACTGTACAGGATAGACTTCCCTCATTTTACTACTTTGTCCTTCTAGAGGGACTGCCAGCTAAAAACTATGCAGTGAATTCCCTCTGTTCATCCTGCTAGGCTTAAACTAGCTTGCCCTTACCTTGAAGGCTCTACATCAAGGGTGCTCAACGTCTGGTACTGTAATCCAACCTTTGGGGCTCCCCACGGGTCTGGAAATTTGGCAGTGGGAGAACAGTGGCACTGTTCCTTTGTTGCCAAATCTCTGGACCCATGGGGATTCCTGCCAGCCAGATGACACAGTGCTGTGGGCCAGATATGGCCCACAGGCTGGAGGTTGAGCACAGTAGCAAAATGCATAATATGAATAATATAGTAAAAACACACTTTGGGGTACAAGCTGTGATCATCTACATAAATGTTTCACTGATTCCTCCCCACTGTCTATTAGCTTTTCCTTAGAAGGACAGGTTCATGTCTCGTGTTATCCATGTTTGAGTAGTTCTGTCTCCACATTGCAGGTAACTGGGGCTTTTTCTTTTGTGGTCCTCTTGTATTACATAATTGAAGCATGGCAACCAAGTGGCATAAAAATCATCGTACTTGTCTTCTAAGCAAAGCTGATAGAGCATAGAAATGGGCAGCCCCACCAAACATGGGATAATGGATAAACACCATGGAAAAGCTGTTGTGTTGACAGCTGCTGAGATGAGGTGGATATATGGAGATCTGTTGTAAACAGAAGCCAGGGTAGATTTGTACCACAGACCCATGGTTCTCAACCTTTTTAGACTTGAGGTACCTCTTGATAGATTCAAAGCACCCATTGGAAAATGCTAGCTCTTCGTTTATACACTTATTTAACTATAGAATAATAAACCAATTCTTCTGTTCCAAAGAACTTAGAAAGATCACACCAGGTCAGAATGCTTTTAATGCTTTGGATTCCATTTTGAAATACCTCAGTTCACCTTGTGAAATCATGTTTGAGCACCTAACAGTGATTGCATGGCACCCAGGAGCACACTTCAGAGGATATCAAACCATCCCAGGTTAAAGGTAACAATCACTGTTGTAGGCTAACTAAATAACATACAGCACAAGCTTTTGTCAGCTGGAGCTTATGCTATACATTTCTGATTTAGCTAGTCTATAAGGTGCAAATCTACCCTGCCTTCTACTTGACTTTAACACAGTTAACTATATTGATCTTCAGTAATCCATGTTAACCAGCTGTTGTGAGTGTTTCTTTGTATAGATATCCAGTAACCCTGTTTAGAGGGCCAGTTCTACTACATAAGTTACGTTGTCTTTTAGTGCCTCGATAGTATGGGTTTGCTCTGGGCCAGATAGTTTTTATGCCAGACTTCAATCCCAAGCAAATTCTTATGCCAAATCAGTAGGGGCTAACCTCTTTAGCAAATGTGCCACAAGGTAATCCCTGCACCCTCCCTGAGAATCACTTCAGTCTCCTTCCCCAGCCCTGTCATAGAACCATAGTAAATAAGGGTTGGAAGGGACTTCAGGAGGTCATCTACTCCAACCCCCTGCTCAAAGCAGGACCAACCCCAACTAGATCATCCCAGCCAAGGCTTTGTCGAGCAGGGCCTTAAAAACATCTAAGGATGGAGATTCCACCACCTCTCTAGGTAACCCATTCCAGTGCTTCACTACCCTTCTCGTGAGAATGTTTTTGCTAATATTCACCTAAACTTGCCTCACTGCAACTTGAGATCATTGCTTCTTGTTCTGTCATCTGCCATCACTGAAAACAGTCTAGCTCCATCCTCTTTAACCATCTTTCAGCTAGTTGAAGGCTGCTATCAAATACCCCCCCCCCCAACTGTCTTCTCTTCTGCAGACTAAATATCTGCTGCTTTGTTCTCTACTCCCTGCTGTATCTTCTTCTGTGCTCCCTCCCTGATCTGCTACAGACCTCACACAAAGGCTGCCCATGCCACTTGTGGCATATGTGCCACAGGTTGGCTACCTTTGTTCCAAATTTTGCCAGTACTTAAGCAGGCCCCAATGATTTCCAGAAACTGATGACATGGTATAACCAATGATGCGCAGTAGCTGCTAGATCATTGCTATATCAGCTCCAACAATCTTTCTTTACCAGTTTTGTACCTTCTTGTTGAAGGAGCATTAGTAGAATAAGAGGAAAAACAGTACAGTGCAGGTACCCACTGTAGTATGTGTACAGGTGACCCTTGCCATTCGTGGGGAATACATTCTTGTATCCCCCGCGAATGGTGAAATCCGCGAATAAGGCATTGTGTTCATGAACGCTGTCTGCATTCATGAACTTGGTGCCCCCAGTGGCTGGGGGTCAGGGACACGGCTGCTCAGGTGGTGGCAGGAGTGCAGTGGCGGCAAGTGCAGAGCTCCCAAGGACCTCCTTTAAGTGTATTTAAGCAGCGGGTTCAGCATTCGTGAATATTTGAAACCACAGATGCTGAACCCGCGAATAGTGAGGGTTATTTCCTGTACTGTAGTTTGGATTTTTTAAATGTATTCACTCTAACAAAGAGACCTGAATTGCTCTGAGACTCATGCTGTGCAGTTGCCTAAGAAATATATGCCTTGAAAAGTTGTAAGCTACATGCTATTGCAGTGCCTCAAGTCTTTAGACATGCACAAAATTTAAGTCGTAGCTGATACTGCATCAAACTCTATGTTTGCACTACAATTATTTCTAATTTATTGTAAACCATAGTGGTTAGTTAAATTATGTACAGCCCAAATCTGCCTCAGTGCACCTTCACTAATGTCAGTTGACCTGATAGTCATCTATCTCAGTTACACTGGTTCAGTTTCACTTACTTCAATTAAATTAATTCCTGAGTTACTCCTGTATATTTGAATTCAGTCTCTGACTTAGTGATAGTGCATCAGTACTGAGGGAGGACAGAACTTGGCTTGTAACTCTTTCTCCTTCTCTGTACACTGATTTGAGAGCTTACTGGATAGTATCTCTAGAAATAAAGCCTTAGTGCTGATGAAAATTGGTCATCTGCTAAACACATGGACTAAAATTTGAGCTTTTTTTGTTCCGCCCTTAAGTAAAAACAAACAAGAATTTTCAACCCTTTACAAAACATACTTGTAACCAGGTTCATATGACTATTCCAGCCATAATGAGATGTAACTTATCTTTTTTTTTTTAACAATGGCTTTATTTATTTTATGCATTTAACTAATGGATTTGGCATCCTTTAAAGAATCACCAAAAGGAATAGTATTCCAGTCTGAGCTAACTTTTATAAGGTGTGAATGAACTTTTGTTTTATTAAATGTCTTCAGTTTGTGGCACAGTTAGGCTCACATTTGGAGCACGTTGCGCTTAGAAATACTTATTGCAAAGACTGGAATTCTGTAAAGGGATGCTATCTTGGCAACATATTTGCTGTTTTAAATTATGCTGTGCTTGGGAGGGAAAAGAGTCCATATCCCAAAAAGGCTTTACGTGTGATTCTTGATTTCTTTCAGCTGCTGCTTGAATGGGGCCTTTGATTTTAGTCTTTAGATGCCTTTTTTTTTATTAGTCCCATTATATGGCTGCCTTTGCTTAATTTTGGTAAGTCTCAATTATGTCAAATTAAAAAAAAAAAAACAAAAACCAGCATGTATTTTTCCTATGTATTCAGCTACAGTCTACAGTTCTCTAACTTTTCTTTCCTTGATGATTTTACCTAATTTGCTTTTTATTTTTATTAAGTATCCCATTAAGGGGAGGAGGTGAAAGATTAGGTAATATGTGCATGGGGAAGATGTAGCATTTGGTAGACGCTACCAAAGATCTGCTTGGAAAAATCTGTTGTAATTTTTTATTTAAGGAAAAAAAAAAAATATATATATATATATATTTTTTTTTTTTAAGTAAACATATTGTATTTCATAGCAAGCTCTGTCACCAAGTGAATTGCCACATAGGGAATTGCTAAGGGATGTCTTAGAATCCAAACCAAGTTGCTTTTTCCATATTGTAGGGGGAGATAAGGAATTGCTTGGCTGTGGCTCTGGCTATTGAAAGGATCAAAGGCCATTGGGTTGGTGTGTTAGTATTTGGGTTTGCAACTCTTACTTGCATGGGTTATTTCCTTGGATAGCTTCTAATTTGTCTCACAAACATAAACCTGCAGTTGCTCCACTGATGATTGAGAATTTGACCTATTAAAGCCCAAATTCTGCAACCACGCTTGTTCTTAGCATATCTATTGGGAGAAGTGAAAATGACTTTCATGCAGAAAGTTAAGCATATTGTATTTACTTGATGAATCAGAGCCTAATTTCTAAGGACTGTTTTGCAATATGGGTCCAGGCCCTCTTCATTAGAGTTACTTGCTGAATTATGACTGGCTGTTCTGGTTTAACTAGTTCTATGACTAAGTCTGTAAACACCTGCATTTGAGCAGTTTGGCTATATCATGTATTCTTTAGCTTTCAAATATTAAAAAAGATCTTGGAAATTAAATATATCTTTAATTACATCTCATTTAGGTTCTAATATATGAGTTAGTATGTAATATATTTGGAGTTGGTCAAGTTTGTAGACTCAGTTATATCAGTCTAGTTACCTCCATTTTTACTAATACTGTACCATTGGAATTTCTTGGGGTAAATGTGAAGTGAACAAGATAACTGGCCCTTCTTTGCAGCATATTGCTTAACTCATGTATTCCAAACCCATAAATCAGGTCTCAGAGAATCATGAGATTTGGCTTAAAGTACACAATTGTTAAAAAAAAAAAATTAAAAAAATACTGTATTGATGGCTTTTATTTGCCTTCTGACTTTTAGGCTTTCAAGAGTTGAGCCTTCCCCTGCAATCATGACAGCTGAAAACATGTCTCTATCCTCCCCCCCTTAAAAAAACTCAAGTAACTGCATGACTTCACGAGCTTTTAGGGGCTTTAGGGAAAACACTAAGTATGAGATGCGCAATAAAAGTTGGAGCTGAGAAGTCTTACTTTAATGGTTCTGATCTCTCTTTCATACTGTGATTATACACAGTGCTGCCTTCTCCCCAAGGAGTCCTGTTTGCTGTCACACCCTAATGCCCCCCTACAACACCCTGCACCATTCTGCCAGCCCCTAGCCTTATCCCTGCTGGTCCTGCCTCCATGTTCTAGCACAGACCCCCAAAGAATGACCATTGTCTGCCTAACTGCAACTCAGTGTTACAGGCAGGCGATGCAGCAGCAGCACAAGGCTGGAAGGAGAAGGCTGTGGGCTACAAAGCCATTAGAGCAGAGGTTCCCAACCCCTGGGCTGCAGCCCGGTACCAGGCTGTGAAGGGTTGGCTGCAGGATCTGAAGTCCAAAAGCGACCAGCATACTACAGACTGGCAGCTAACCCTTTTTTATACTCGGTATAAAAAAGAGTTGGCTGCTGGTCTGTGGTTTGCCAGTCCATGGTCTAAAAAGGTTTGGAACCACTGCATTAGAGCAGCAGTTTTCAACTTTTTGAGCTGAGCCCCTCCCTCCACCCCCTGCCTCTCATCTCAGAGGAGCAGCACAGCCAGGCACAGGGTGCCCCTCATCCTAGCATCTGTTTTGATTTGGCGGGGTGGGCTCCATCTGCCATGACTCCACCTCCTGCCTTGACCCCACTGCAGCTCTAGGCTGTGCGCCCACCACCGGAGGCGCAGCAGCCCACTGGCAGAGCCTGTCCAGGGATCCCTGCCACCACATTCCCCCACAAGCCTACAGTGGCTCTGGCTCCTTCAAACTTTGTGTCTGTACCCCCCTGCACTGCACTCCACTCCCCCAGGTTCCTTCATGCCCCACGAAGGAGCACACCCCACAATTTGAAAACCTCTGCATTAGAGAGTGTTCCCTGCAGGGTACTGCACTTGCGCTCATCCACCTGCTGCCACTGATCTTCTGTCTGTCCTTCAACATCCAGCCTCATTCAGAGACCATTTCAGTCAAGCTCCTGTTTGCTTAGGTATTTTTTTTTTTTTAGGGGCAGGAGTTTTTACTAAGTGTAAATTTATGGACAGTTGGCCCTGTCTGCACACAAGGTACTATTTACAGCATACTGTGTTGGAATATGTTCTTATAGCCAGAAGGCTTATTTTTCTGTTCAGCAAGAGGAATAAGCCAAATAAGGTTAGAGACCTTAGTACTGGTATAACTGTTTCTGCGCTAGAGGTATGTGCCATTTGAATTGCATACTTTATACACTGCTCTGTGCATGTCCTTTCACAGTATCTAATGAAGTGAGCTCAAACTTACACATTTCTTATTTTAGCTCGTCAATAAGGTGCATCTCTAACCTACCTTCTGCCTGCCTTCAAACTAACACAGCTAACTACCTCTCTGCTCAACCAAAATAGTTTACACTGGTGCAAATACTACTTTGACCAGGGCTCAGTAGGCACGGTTCTTATCTGCTGCTTTCTACCCGATCATAGTTAGGCCTGTCTCTGTACTGCACTTTGGTTTTGTTCAGGTTATTTTATTCTAGTACTCTTGTATGATCAATAGGCTTTTGATCCTTTTTAACATCCATTTAGTGTAATAAAACTGAAGAACAAACTGCTAGTTAATGCCTGGCATAGCAAGGCCAAACTCTAAGATGCAGGCAAGACACTACAAATGTCCCCAGGCAATTGTGACAATGCCTCTTAATTATCATCTGTTATCTAAATCCCAAGTTGTTTTTTTTAGCTGCAAGTGCTTTTAGCACCAAAGTGCAGCCACTGCAATCTCAGTTTAGTCTAGAATGAGATGAGGTTTTTTTTGTTTGTTTGGTTTTTTTTGTCCTAAAAATTGTTACTCGAAACTTGGGTGCAAATCCTCTTTTGGAGGCCTAACCCCAATATGCGAACCTGCTGCATATACTGTTCCCCCTACATGCAGCATGTGTATTGTATTGTAATCTGTATTGTTGTGTGTGTTCCCAGTGCCAGTTGGTATTTAATCTGTGTGTTACTGTTTCTCTCGTAGGTGTAGACTGTATTATCAAATACAGAAAGTAACAGGAATTCAAAAATAAAACACCATTGTGGCTATTTTGCCTCATCAGGGATTTTTTTCCTTTCCCCTCTCTTACTCAGGAGCGTGTCAGTGGTATTGCTTGTTGAAGAGGACTCCCAAGGAGTTCCTTATTAAAATCCTGTTGCCATATTTCAGGGCAACTGTGGTGACTCTCTTGAGTTTTGAAACAACTGCATCCTGCTAAGGGAGCTGGTCATATCAGTTGTGGAAGTAATTTACCTGACACACTCCAGGCTCCTATTTCTGGGTGACTTATAAACAAATTCGAATTTCTAGCAAATGGTTCACCGAACAGTTCAAACATACACATGTCAGGTGTTGCGATGTGGGCCGCTCTTCAGTGCACTCACTATTCATGAAGCATGATTAATCACTAAACTTGCCTGCTATTTTTCCTGTGCCCTAAATAGGTGAGCTGAAACATTTTAACAGGATGATAATAAATAGCAGATGACAAATTGTGAATATCGGTATTCATAAGAGCAGATATTTTGCAAGCAACCTTTCGCACAAATGTTTGTGAATAGTGAATAATAAGAGGCATGCACGTGGTCAAGCTGAACAGCTGTTTGTAATTCAAATAAATGTTCATAAATACTGTTTATGCAGCATTCAGCCATCTCTGCTGTTAAATCAATCCTGGCAGATGTGGTTGATCCCATAAATCTCAAAAAATGTACAGGTGAAGAGCCAATTTCTTGCCTTTGGAACGGATCAAATTGCCTCATGTAGCTGATTTATATTAAAAAAAAAAAACAAAAAACAAAAAACCCACAAATTCTACAGCCATGGAAAGAAGTATGCCCCCTACTCGCCTCAGTCCCCCCTACAAAAATACACCACCCCTCTTTCCAGATGTGCAATTGTAAAGCTATGCTCTTCTCAGTTATACTCAGCAGAGTTGAGAGAGTTTTCCATCCCACTTTAATACCAGTGTAATTGCCCAGCAATGTTGTTTGCTCCCTGATCAAAAGAATAGTTATTCCTTAAAATGAGAGGTAATAAATAACACCACCAGTGTTTGATCCCTGCCTCTCCACAAGCATAAGCACACATGGGACACCAAGTTTTATCTCTAACAAAGTGTGACTATGTTGTTGAAAATCCCTTGTGTTCCTGTGTCTCCAAGTTGCATGTAGACGTGTAGCAGGTGCTGCACAAACTTCATTATAAACGCCTGATGCTTCAGTCTTAACCTGTACTATGTCTTGCCTCATTTGAGCAGAGACTTTGTGAAGTATTTTTTGTGCTGATGCATCTTCCAGGAGCAGCAAACTCTAGCTACTTTGACTGAAATCATCTCATGGTGAGTCTAGTGGACCATCTTGTAGACCCCACCTCCAGAATTCTTTCTAGATAATATAGGTAGCAACTCTTTTGGATGGCGAGACATGCATTTTAGAAAGTAGATTGGTTAATGTTAGAGTTGCATGAGAGCCTGGGTGAAAGGAAACATTTGGACAAACCTGTTCTTCACTGTTTCTTGATTTGTAATATAGTCAGTTATTTTGTGAAGACAGTCTGAATAAACAAGCTCTTTGAACCTGGTGGCTTCAAGGCCAAATTTGAAGTCCAGTTCACTTTTAGGCAAAATTCCAGGGACTTCAGTGAACTAAAATGACTTCAGGGCTTGGCCTTTTGGGACTAATGTTTTATAAATGTCAATTAATAATGTCAGGGGCTGATTGATTGATTGATTGATTTTCATTATTACTATTATTCTATTTTCGTCCTTGCTTTGGTTTTATGTTGGTATAATTCCATCAACTTCACTGGAATTATTTGATATTTGTTTTCTGCTTCGACTACTGCTGATGGGGGTAGGCATTTGGCTCTAATACACTGGCCTTGAACATCACAGAATATGGTTTCCTTAAGTCTTAACATTTTGTACTGAGCATTTTGCCTAACTGTTCTTCCCACCCACACATCTGTAAAGACAAATGAAGAAACGACAGTGAACAACACTGGATTTGAGAATGTGGTTACTTTAAAATAACCAAGGTGACATTATGTTGGAACAAAAATTATAATTTGAGTACTGCAAAAAAAAAAAAAAAAAAGTGCCTTATGTGAACTGCTGAGCAGAAATGTTCTCATTGTCTTCAAAAACGTGGATTCCTAACTAAAGGTATCTGAAGGTTTTCGTCCCATTGTAAAATCAAAAGTGAAAACAGGACAATTGTCCAGTTCAAGTAATAAGGACCGGTCTCCTGAATACTATGTCTTTTGTGTGTGTGTCTATATAAGGTCCAGTCATAGATATTAGGGTTGGAAGGGACTTCAGCAGATTATCAAGTCCAACCCTCTGCCCTGGGCAGGAAACAGCGCTGGGGTTAGATGACCCCAGCCAGGTTCTTGTCCAGTCTCCTCTTAAAGACCCCCAAGGTAGGGGAGAGCACCACCTCCCTTGGAACCCAATCCAGATTCTGGCAACCCTTACCGTAAAAAAGTTCTTCCTGAAGTCTAACCTAAACCTGCTCTCCATCAGTTTGTGGCCATTATTTCTAGTTACTTTGGTGGGTGCCCTGGTAAACAGAGCATCTCTAATTCCTTGCTGCTCCTCCATGAATTTGTAAATGGCCACAAGATCACCTCACAGCCTTCTCTTGAGGATGCTGAAGAGATGCAGGTCCCTCAATATCTCCTTGTAGGGCCTTACCTGCAGGCCACTAACCATATGAGTGGCCCTCCTCTGAACTGTCTCAGTTATCCTCATCCCTCTTGAGTACAGCACCCAAAACTGGATGCAGTTCTCCAGATCAGCCTCACCAGTGCCACATGGAGGGGAAGTATCACCTCCCTGGACCTGTTTTGTGATGCACCTGCTAATTCATGAAAAAGTACAGTTAGCTTTACAGATCACTTCATCACAGTGACGACTCATATCTTGGAGTCACTTATGACTCAGCAACCCTGCAGTAGAAAGGGATCTCAGAGAGGGTCGTCCCCCAGCCTGTAGGTTTGTTGGTGATTTCTTCTCCCTAGGTGCAGCACTTTGCAATTCAGCAGGAACAAATGTATCCTATTCTGTTCTGCCCACTTCTCCAACCTGTCCTGATCCACCTGGATTCGTTCTCTGCCCGCTAGTGTGTTTACTTGACCCCCGTAATTTGGTGTCATCTGTGAATTTGGACAGATGCTGTCCACGCCCTCATCCAAATCACTGACATTGACACAAGACATTGAACAGCACTTTTACAAGAACTGAACGTTGGGGAACTCCACTGTCCACATCTTTCCAGGGTGGTGATGACCTGTCTACCACCACATTCTGGGTGCGTGGCATTAACCAATTTGCTACCCACCTGACCATGTAATCATCTACGTCACAGCCTCTCAGTTTTATTTATGAGAATAGGGTGAGATACCGTATTGAAGGCTTTCTTAAAATCCAGGTAGATGACATCTACCTCATCCCCTGCATCTAAGCATTTTGTGACCTGATCATAAAAAGAAACAAGGTTGGGCAGGATCTACCTGCTGTGAACCCATGCTGATTGCCCTTCAGCATTATTTTTCCTGCTGAACTCCCACAAATGTGATCCTTAATAATTTTTTCAAAGGTTTTGCTGTGGATAGCGGTGAGACTAACTGGTCTCTAGTTACCCAGATCATCCTTCCTCCCCTTGTTGAAAATAGGGACCACGTTGGCCCTTTTCCAATTCTCTGGGACCTGACCTGAGCACCATAAGTGCTCAAACAACCGTGCCAGTGGTTCTGCTATGATGCTGGCCAATTCCTTCAGCACCCTTGCATGACGATCATTCGGGTCTGCTGACTTCAACACATCCAGCCCCTCCAAGTGTCCCTTCACTAAGTCGGTGCTAACAGTTGGTGGGCTGTTTTCCCTCATGTGCTCAACTGTAATCTAGTTGGGAGATTTGTTCTGATCTGTGTTCAGGAATATGGAAGCAAAAAACTCATTGAAGAGCTCAGCTTTGTCCCTCCTATCTGTCACCAATTGCCCTAGTCTGTCCTGTAAGGGTCCTGTGTTACCCTGCACCTTCTTTTTCCTCCCTGTTATACCTGTAGAAGGACTTTTCGTTGTCTTTAATTTTCCTTGCCAGCTTAAGTTCCATTGCAGCTTTGGCTTTTCTGACTGCCTCCCTGTAAGTGCGAGCTAAGTAGGTATACTCCTTCTTGGTAGCTACCCCCTGCTTCCACAGCCTGTATGCCTCTTTTATTGCCCCTAGGCTTTCCTGAATTTCCCTGTTCAGCCAAGGGGGTTTCTTGGCCCCTTTGCCCCCTTTCATGCACAATGGGGTTGTCTCCTGCGCCCAAAGGATCGCTCCCTTTAGGAACGACCTCTCTTCCTGGACTCGCATCTTGCTAATGCCCCTGATCATCAGTGCCTCGCTAACTAATCTCCTGAGCATATTGAAGTTGCCCTTTCTGAAGTCTAGCACTTCTGCCCTACTGGTTATCTTTCCCAGTCCTGCAAGCACGCAGTTTTCAACTCAAACTCCATAGGCATGGAGCGGGGGTGGGCAAAATGTGAGCCGGATGTGGCCCGCCAGGCCATTCTATCTGGTTGGCGCGGCCCCTAAATAAATTTAGAAAATTAATATGTATCTGGCTGCCTGCCATGTGGCCCTTGATGGCTTGCCAAAACGCAGTAAGTGGCCCTCCTCCCAAAATAATTGCCCACCCTGGACACAGAGCATCTCAAAAGGTTTGTTTATTGTCTTTCATGGTTGGACCTCCCATGTTCAATGGAGGTGTCAGATAGACAGCATTGCAATTTAAATTCTTCTGTATATCTAAATATATGTAGACCTCCTTATACTATAATCCTTTATCACACTCTGGGTGGAGTTTCCAGCTCTCTGGGTAAAGTGCTGGTTGATGACTCAGTTCTTCTATGGTCCTTGAAAGCTGCCATAGTTTATACACACTGAAAAGGTATGGTTCCAACAAGGTAGTGTTCCTATGCAAGGTAGTGTTTGTTTGACTGTCCTCTGTGAATAGCACACTTCAAAATATTTTTGGACCAACAAGGTCTAGAAGTTTATTAGACTCCTAATTCTCTCCTCCAGAGAAGTTTGGTCAAAAGGACTTTAGCATTGTGTATTTACAATATAGTAACACAAAACACTAAATGAATGATATAACCTCTCTATAATCCATCAATATGCTTCAAATTAAAACTACAGGAGGCTTTCAATTCTGTCTTTATTTTGCATCATCAGAGTCTGTTTCTGTGAATAGTGCACAGCCTTTCATTTGCCTCCTGAGGTGGTATGTTTCTCATTGTCTTCAAGGCATGTGGATTCCTAACTAGGATTTGTAAGAATCGTACAAAGTAGGGCTGGAAGGCAACTCCAAAGGTCAGCCAATTTAACCCCTTCCCAGAGGCAGTATCATCCCTATCCAAACCATCCTATACACATCCATTGTGTAACCTATTAGTAAAACTACATGGTCAACCCTGGTGCTACCAGAAACCATAGCATCCTAACCTGCCACAGGAAAAGCAGGAGGACAATGATGACCAACGTCCTGATGCTATGACGGATGTTAAAATATGCTCAAGAGATCCAAGGGAAAGAGCCACACACCGCACTGCTGAGGAAGGTAAAAACTCCCACAGTCTTTATCAGTCTGACAATGGGGTAAAAATCCTTCCTGACCACAAATATGGTGCTTGTTTTGTCCCTTAGCCAGAGGGGCAAGATTTAAGTTCCAGCAGGAGCACTGGTACACCCCATTCAAAATTCCTAATCTTGGCTGCTGCCAATACTCAGTGCTTCTGAGGGGAGTGAGGGTGGAAGGGAAATGAAAAGAAAAGAGAAACAAAAAAAACCTTTGACACGTAGCAACAGCGGGGGCTGGGGGATCCTTCCTGGCCCCATGGAGCAACCAGCAAAGCTTAGACACGTGGGAAATACCCATAGTAGAGCATAGACATGTAGCTATCACTTATGAAGTCACATCCCCATTAGGGATTAGAATTGGTTGTTCACTGTAGTCCATGCAGGTGATTAAACCACTGTTAGATGGTCATTTCCTTAAGTTATTGATTTGTGGTATAGTTAGACCAGTAATTAATGAAGAGAGGAAAAGTTGGTCTCTTGATTTCTACAGTAAAATTCTCTATGATACGTTGGAGGTGTTTCTGTCCTAGTTTCCAGAAACGTTGGCTGTTTAACGTGAACCTAGTCATACCTAAGATAAAAGCAACAGTTACTTAATGTGCATTACATACTGTGCACACATTTGCCAAGATTTGAGTAGCCTCAAATACAACCCTTGAGAGTGCACTCTCTCTCTTCCACTACCCCAAGCAGGGTGAACAGTTGTAGGTACTCGGAGGCATTTTTGTCGAAGATCTAGATCTCCCTCACTCCTAAATGCTTGGAGCAAGTAGAAGTAGGAGTGGAAGGTGAAATACGCACCTTCCAGAAGCAAGTGGTCAGAACTCTGCTTGTGCACGCTATCCAGTGTCCAGGAAGAGTTGGGGGAACCTGGAGTAGCTGAGTATGGGACTTTGGCAGGATGATATTCCACATGCTTTCAGATCAATCCTGTGTGTCAGAGTTCAGAACAGTGACTTGGATTGTGTAGAAAATGTTTTCTGACTTTTTTGTTTTGACAGTATAGTTGGGAAGTAGGCTGGAGAAAAACTGGTCTGTTCTGTATAGAAGTGTAGAGTGGGGTGCCTATATATGCTACTTTCAATTTAAGTGGTCCCATTTTTCATGGCTAGGGATCAGTACACTGATTTTTTTTTTTTCCCCCCCTACCCTAAGTAGAAAAAAACCAATTACTGATAGTAACCTAACATAAAGAATTGCTTTTCCCCAAGCACAAGGAGCAAGTGATGTTAGGTGAGGCTAGTGCGCACGCACACGCGCACACACACACCCCCCTCCACTAACCTGTTTCTTTTAATATTTTGTTTATTTCTTTATTTATTTCAACAGTTTAATTTTTTTTTTTTTTATTCAGTGTTGTAATTCATGTGGAAATGGAGTGGTTATTGTATCATCCTCCAAAATTCAGTTGTTTGCATATTTCTGTGTTATTTGGATAAGAGGTTTGCTACATAGAGTTAGGCATTTGAAAGCTTACCTAATTCTATCCTAGCTATGTGGTCCAATAAAAGATACCACCCTAAGAAATCCTTGCCTCTCACATAATGGTATCTAGAAAGGATGTGCTATATATTGTTGTTTGTTGACTAAGGTAGGAAGGAGAACAGTTCTGTCTTGCAAGAGAACTAAATAGGAGAAAGCTTGAGGGTCATGCAGTGAAGTTCAGCTTGCACATTTGTTTAGTGTGGAACAGCACAGTGGGTGTCTGCCTCAAAACTTGAAATCCTTTTTTTAAAACAACCTACTGTTTAAGAGAACATTTTGGAAACTGTTATAAGATGGCCAAGGATTTAGGGATGAGAAAGAAAGCTGTTCTATAGAATTTTGACTTGGAATTTCCCAATTCATTTTTTCCTCTCAAAATATCTCTCAGCTTCTTAAAGTACTCTCTTTATTTAATGTCCTTTTTGTGTTAGGTCTTGGGAAGCTAAAATGCCACTCAGTGAAATATTCCCCTCCCCCCCCCCCCAAAGCCAGATAAAAATATTCAAGATTTTGCTACTGTTTATCAAACTGTTTAGTATGTTATAGTTGTAGAAATCTTTAATTTACTTCTGGTATTATGGGAAAAAATGAACTTTTAGTCAATGTGTGGCTCTTTTTGAGGATTTTAGAAGAGAATGGGGTGGGCCTATTGGAAATTTCAGCAATACATTTTAACCAGGCGTGCTTGGCCAGCACTTGCTAATATTTCTTTGCTAAACTATGTGAAATGTTTTAGGTTATAATTAGTGCTGCAGCAGTAATTTATGATTTTTCTGCAGACTTGTCTTGTGCCTGGTCTTCTTTTTTTTTTTTAGCCTGATCAGGGATTTTTAGGTCTTTAAAACAGAAATGTTCAAAATTTCAAATAATGCAGATATAGCTACTAGAGTAGAAAGAAGGGGCAGAAAGCCATCTTTCAAGTTATTCTGAGAAAAAGACCAAAGCTTGGAAGTGATTTGAATGGAACTTCTTTCTGTCTCTATGTTCAGAGTAGTTGGAGTAGCTTAAGTAATTTATTAGTTGCTTCTTTGGGATCCATTATGTTCCAAGTTTTGTGTAGCTATTTAGCTTACTAGACTAACAAGTAGGACGTCTTGGATTATTTGTATTCATTGAACTGCAGATACCATATTTGTCTTTGAACTTTTTACAAATTTCTAAGGTTCATCAGCAAAACTACAAAGTCCTTGACAATATTTTTTCCAGGTATTGAGGAAACCTCAAATTCTGAGTCTCTCAAAAGCAGCCAGTGTGTCTGAGTAGGTGCTCCCTTGCAGCTCTCATTGACTTGATCTTGTCGTTTTTCTCTGTGTGGTCTCTTTGGCCATTGCCTTCCCCAAGGCAATGGTCTTCTTGCAGTCTGGGATGTTAAGCAGCTGGTATGTCCCTTCAAACCATAGTTCAGGGGTTTGATGATGATTTTTATATGTAAATGAGTTTCCTTTGGACTGCCATGTTTGAACAGTGATCAACTTGGGTATAACACTCCAGCATGAGTACCCATTAAATAGTTCAGGTACTTTAATTTGACAGAGAAACCTTTTCTTAAGTTCTTAGGGACCATAGCAGAGTGGCATAGTATTGGTATGACATGGCAAGGATATTTTGTTTTTTAATCCTTGGTTAGCAATGTATTCAGAACCCAAATAGGCAATGACACTACGGTAGCTTGACTGAATGATTTTGGGGGCTGGGTGTGAGTGTAGAGGAGAGGGAGACAAAGAGCTTATGCCCAGGTGGACAGGAAACTTGTGGCACTCTCTGTGACCTTGAAAACCTCAAGCTGCCCAGGTGAGCCCTAATGGGTTGGGGAGAACACCAATTTACTCTCCAGCAAGTGTTTCATGTATTGCAGACTGCCAGAATAGGGGTTTCCTGGTAGTTCCTGTTGTACAGTGAAGAGGAAAGTAGATTTCTTCTGTTGAGTAGATCTTTGGGTGGGAACTCTCTTGTACTCCTAGGGATTTTCAGTTGGTTTTATACTCCCTTCCTCCTCCCCCCCCCCCCAATTTTTTTTTCTCTAGATATTTGTTCACAAAAGAAATTGCCAAAAGGGACTAACAGTAACACCATGTTCCCAGTCAGTTCAAAAGATTATATGGTACCCGGAATTCTCTGACACAAGCCCTACCCTTCCTGTTTCCTATGAGAATCAATGTCTTTTTTTTGTGGTCCACTTACACGTACAAACTCTTAACTTCACACAGTAAGAGCCTGACATTTGCAAGGTCCCATCTGAGAAGGAGAGCCTATTCTGACAGCCATTGAGAAACATGTGGGAAGCATTCTGATTCTGGTGCATGGCCAATGAAGGAAAGTCTCTGCCCTGTAATAGGGATTGTATTACTTCGGGGTGACCTGGATTAAAGTCTCTTAAGGTACAGAGCTTTTTTTCTGATATAGAGGCCTTGAACAATACTGTGGACCAGTGGTCATTAGTGATCCCTTGAGACAATAACATGGTTTCACTTTAGATTTACTTTTCCTTTTTTATAGAGCTGTTTGGACCTAGAATTATTTTTTTTTCCAGCACTAGTAGTCTTAAGTATGTATATGGATTCTAGAGAGAAGTGTTTTTCCTACAAAGCTATATTTGGTGGTTAATAGTGCTGTTAGGAGGAAGCTAAAGGATGGTTATGAGTTCCTCAGTTCACGCTTAAGGGGTTACTTTATGGGTGAAGCTAAGCTCTCTCCTGGGTCTCTTGCCTAAGAATTGGAAAGATAATGGGAATCAGAAGGTCACTTAAGACTTGCCTATTCTCTACTCTGCTTTTGCTTGCTCTCTAGTACACAGAATATCAAGCCATCTATATACTTCCAGGGTACTAAAAAAGCCTGAATATATCTAATACAAAGGTATTGAAATCATTCAGTAGAGTAGATCAAATTCTGTTTTTGTTTTTTGTTTGTTTTTAATTATAATATATGACCATAGTAGTTTACCCTATATCAATACCATAGAAGTTAGAACATCTATCGATATTTGATTAGGTCCTGCTGTACCTAAAAGAGGTGCATAGGAAACAAAAGACAAAGGACTTTTTTCACAGTAACTTAACAGTGAGACTTTTACAGGTTCTGAGTGGCACCCTAGGTCTGTAGTCAGTGTCTTCAGTCAAAGTTTCATTGTTTACTTAGTGGGAACAGGGTTGGACATGTACAGAGAGCTTTAGAACGGAGGTGGGCAAAATGTGGCCCGCAGGCTGGATGTGGCCGGCCAGGCCATTCTGTCTGGCCCCTGGGGCCCCTAAAAAATTTAGAAAATTAATATTTAGCTGCCCCTGGCTGCCTGTTATGCGGCCCTAGATGGCTTGCCAAAACTCAGTAAGTGGCCCTCTGCCCAAAATAATTGCCTGTCCCTGCTTTAGAATATCCTCTTCTCTATCTGCCACCTTTTTCATCATTACCATTCTTTATTATTTCTCTTGGTACTTTTATTGTTTCCCTGTTCCCCTTTAAGACTACATTCTAAAATGGTTCCTTAGGACAACTTCAGGTTCTGCCCTTTTGTTTCAGCTCCTTCCTCCTTTCTGTCTCTTCATGTTCCCTCTCTTCTTAGAATCATTCATAGAATCTCAGGAGGTCATCTTAGTCCAACCTGTTGCTCAAAGCAGGATCGTCCTTAACTAAACCATCCCAGTCAAGTGTCTAACTGCTTGAAATTGTCCAAGAAGTAGCTTGATCTGATACTTAACCACCCTCATAGTGAGAGAGCTCTTCATAATATCCGACTTAAATTTTTTCAACTGTTAGTTAACTGTTAGTTAAGATCATTGCTTCTTCTCCTGTTCCTTGCATCTACAGAGAATAGTCTTATCTTCATCTTCCACATAATAACTTTAAGGGGATTTAAGACTTATAGATTTCATAGACGTTAGGGCTGGAAGGGACCTCGCAAGATCATTGGGTCGGGTCAGCTGACCCCAGCAAGGTGAGCAACCAAGCGTTTCTTGAACATATCCAGAATAGGTCCTTGCACCACTTCTGGGGGTGGGATTTATTCCAGACTTTGGAGACTTGGACGGTAAATAAGTTTTTCCTTATGTCCAGTCTAAAACAGTCTTCCAGCAGTTTGTGACCATTAGACCATGTCTTCCCTTGAGATGCCCTGGTGAACAGATGTTCTCCCAGTTCCTGATGCACACTCCTTATATACTTATAGGCTGCCACCAAGTCCCCCCTGAGCCTTCTCTTCTCCAGGCTGAAGAGTCCCATGCCTCTCAGGCTGTCCTCATAAGGCCTATTCTCTTGACCTTTAATCATGCGCATGGCTTTCCTCTGGACTCTGTCAAGTTTCTCCACATCCTTTCTAAAGTGTGGAGCCCAGAATTGGATGCAGTACTCCAGCTGTGGCCTTGCCAAGGCCAAGTAAAGTGGGAGAATGACTTCTTGGGTCTGGCTTGAGAGGCATCAGTAGATGCAAGCCAGGGTTTCATTTGCTTTGCTGGCTGCAGCATTGCATTGGTGGCTTATGTTCATCTTGTGATCAGTCATGACCCCCAAGTCTCTTTTGGTCATGGCGCTAATGAGTGTAGCACTGCCAAGCCTATAAGTATGATGTAGGTTCTTTTTCCTGAGGTGGAGCACCTTGCATTTCTCTGTATTGAATGTCATCAGTTTTGATCCGTCCACCTTGCGAGCCTGTCCAAGTTGGCCTGAATCCCCAGCCTATCCTCTAGCTTGGTCGCACTTCCCCATAATTTGGTCTCATCTGCGAACATAGCCAGTCTGCTTCTGACACCTGAATCTAGATAATTTATTAATATATTAAAGAGTACTGGTTCGAATACTGAACCCTGGGGGACACCGCTGGTCACCATGCAACGTGTTTACTTAGTTCCATCAACTATCACTCTCTGGGTCCCACCACAGAGCCAGTTCCCCAGCCGTCGGACTTGTCAAATGAATCTTCAGTCTTATTTTTTTCAGACTAAATAATCCTAGTTCTTTTAGTCTTTTCTCGTAAGTATTGTTTCTCGGGCCTCTTAATAAAATGTTGCTTGTTTTCCATTGGACTCTATTAATTTGCCCACAACTTTCTTGAAGCAAGTGATCCAAAACTGGGCACAGTATCCCAGGTGAGGCCTTACCAGTGCCAAATACAAGTAGGGGAATCACTTCGCTTGATTTGGAAGTGATGCTTCCTGTTAATACAGCCCTGTATATTATTGACTCTATTTGCAACGAGTACAGTGTTGGCTCGTATTCAGCTTATGGTCTCTTGTATAACCTACAGATCCTTTTCTGCAGTCCTGCAGCCTAGCCAGTCATTGCTCAGTCTGTTTGTATATTTGTACATACAACTGTTTCATCCAGAGTGCAGGATTTTGCACTTGTCCTTATTGAATTTCATTTAATTGATTATATTCAGATCACTTTTCCAGTTTATCCAGATTATTCTGGATTTAGCCCTATACTCCAGAGTGTCTAAAGCTCTACACAAGTTGGTGTTATCTGCAAATTTTGCTAAGTATATGTTCAGTCCCATGATCTAAATAATTAAGATATTAAATAACATAGGACCCAAGACATCTGGATCCTGGGGACCCCTGCTTGATGCCTTCTCCCAGCTAAACATCAAATCATTGATTACTGGTTGTTGAGCACAATGATGCAACCAATCATTTCATAAATTTCATAGACATTAGGGCTGGAAGGGACCTCGGAAGATCATCGAGTCCAGCCCCCTGCCCAAAGGGCAGGAAGTCAGCTGGGGTCATAGGATCCCAGCAAGATAAGCATCCAGTTTCATCTTGAAGGTGTTCAATGAAGGTGCTTGAACGACCTCCGGTGGCAGGCTGTTCCAGACCTTGGGGGCTCGGACAGTAAAGAAATTCTTCCTTATGTCCATCCTGAAACGATCTTGTAGTAGTTTGTGACCATTCGACCTCATCATCCCTTGGGGCTCTCTGGTGAACAAACGTTCCCCCAGATACTGGTGGTCACCCCTGATAAACTTGTAGGTGGCCATCAGATCACCCCTGAGCCTGCGCTTTTCCAGGCTAAAGAGCCCCAAGGCTCTCAGCCTGTCATCGTAGGGTCTGCTTCCCTGACCCCTGATCATGCGCGTGGCTCTTCTCTGGACTCTCTCAAGCTTCTCCACATCCTTTTTGAATTGTGGGGCCCAAAACTGGATGCAGTACTCCAGCTGCGGCCTCACTAAGGCCGAGTACAGGGGGAGAATGATGTCCCGGGATTTGCTTGAGAAGCATCTATGGATGCAAGCCAGCGTTTTGGTCGCTTTACTAGCCGCAGCATCGCATTGCAGGCTCATGTTCATCTTGTGGTCAATGACGACCCCCAAGTCTCTTTCTTCCATAGTGCTAACCAACAAAGCACTGCCGAGCCTATAAGGATGCTGCAGGTTTTTTTTCCCCAAGGTGGAAAACCTTTCATTTATCAGCGTTGAACACCATCAGATTCTCGTCTGCCCACTTGCTGAGCCTGTCCAGGTCAGCCTGGATCACCCACCTGTCTTCTGGTGTGGATGCTTTGCCCCAAAGTTTGGTGTCATCGGCGAACTTGGCCAGTCCACTTCTGACTCCAGTGTCCACATCATTAATGAAGATGTTGAACAGTATGGGTCCAAGGACAGAGCCCTGGGGGACCCCACTGGTCACCGGACACCACAATGAGTGACTTCCATCAATTACTACCCTCTGGGTCCGACCCCGGAGCCAATTTTCCAGCCAGTGGATCGTGGAGGACCCAAGGCGACAATTGGCCAGTTTCTCCAAGAGACGATCATGGGACACCAGATCGAAGGCTTTTTTGAAGTCAAGATATGACATCAATCTCATCTCCCTTGTCCAGGTGATAGGTCACCTGGTCGTAGAAGGAAATGAGATTGGTCAAGCAAGACCTACCCGCAACAAACCTGTGCTGGCTATCCCTTAAGATGTTGGCATCGGCCAGTCCATTAAGGATGGCCTCTTTAATAAACTTTTCTAAGATCTTCCCCGGGATAGAAGTCAAGCTGATGGGCCTATAGTTAGCCAGATCCACTTTCCTCCCTTTCTTGAAGATAGGCACCACATCGGCCTTCTTCCAGTCTTCGGGCACTACACCAGAGCGCCAAGAGTTTTCAAAGATCCACGCTAGAGGCTGGGCTATGATGCTCGCCAGCTCCTTGAGTACCCTGGGGTGAAGATTGTCAGGGCCGGCTGACTTGAAGGTATCCAGCTTCTCAAGATGTTCCTTCACGAAGTCAGCATTAATGGAGGGCAGGGGATCACCCTCACCCGGACTTCCCGGCCCTGTAGCGGGCATGGGCGTCCCATGGGGCTGATGAAAGACCAACGCAAAGTACCTATTTAATAGGTTGGCTTTTTCCTGGGCGTCAGTTGTCAGTTGCCCCATCTGGTTCAGCAGGGGTCCAACGTTGCCCCTGCTTTTCCTCCGGCTCCCCACGTATCTGAAAAAGGACTTTTTATTGTCCTTGATGCTCAAAGCTAGCTGGAGTTCAGTTGCAGCCTTGGCTTTCCTGGTCAGCTCCCTACAGGACCGGACCAGAGCAGAATAATCCTCCTTGGAGGTGACTCCCATCCTCCATCCTTTGTAGGCCTTTCTTTTTAGCCTCAGGAGGTCTGCTAGGTCCCTGGAGAGCCAGGGGGGCTGCTGTGCCCTCTTGCTGCCTTTCCTTCGAGATGGAATAGACTTAGTTTGTGCATTGAGGATCGCTCCCTTGAGGAGCAACCACTCTTCTTGAACTCCCCTCTCCCTGTGGTCACAGTCCCTTAGGGCCTCACTGACAAGCCTCCTGAGCTTGTCAAAGTCGGTTTTCCTGAAGTCAAGGACTTCCGTGTTGCTGACTGACTTGACAGCTTTTCGGCGGATGGTGAAGGTGATCAGCTCGTGGTCGCTGTCACCCAGCTTCCCATCGATCACTAGGTCGCCAACTAGGTCATCCCCAGTAGCCAGTACCAGGTCGAGCAGCGCTTTGCCTGTCGTTGGCCCATAGACTTCTTGAGTCAGGTAGAGGTCGTCCACACACGAGAGGAAGCTCTACGACCGCTCAGATTTTGCTGAGCGATCCTCCCACGAGATGTCCGGGTAATTGAAGTCACTCATGACAACCATGGTCCTGGAGCATGCGGCCTCAGCCAGTTCCTGGGCAAACTCCTGGTCAAGCTCAGGACTTTGGGTGGGAGGTCTGTAATAGACTCCCACCATTGTGTCCCCTGTGCCGTGTTCCCCACGGATTTTAACGCAGAGGGTCTCCAGCCGTCCACCCTGGTCGCCAATATCGGCTTGCAGGGACGCATAGCTTTCCTTAACATAGAGAGCTACACCCCCGCCCCTTTTCTCTACATGATCCCTCCTGTACAGGGTATAGCCATCTATCCCCATGGTCCAGTCATGGGTGGAGTCCCACCAGGTCTCCGTTATCCCTATGACATCGTACTTGTTTGCACTGAGCAGGAGAATGAGTTCCTCCTGCTTATTCCCCAGGCTCCTGGCATTAGTGTAAGCCAGGATCATGTATCCTGGCTTACAGTAATCATGTATCCACCTTGCAGTACTTTCATCTAGTCTGTATTTTCTTAGCTTGTTAATGAGAGTGTTGTGGGAGACCATGCTTAAGTCATGCCACATCTGTTGGTCCTGACCCCCTTTGCTCCCAATAGTCCATAAAGCCTGTCATCTTAGAAGGAAATCAGGTTGGTCAGGCATAATTTGCTCAAGCCATGCTTGCTGTTCCTGGTCGCTTTGTTTTCCAGGTGCTTAGAAACACACTTCTTGATTACCTGCTCCATAATCTTTCCAGGTATTGAGGTCAGACTGAATGGTCTGTTCCTAGATCTCCCTCTAGCTGAGCAGCCACCATGTCTCAAAAAAACTGTCTGTTGCTAGAAATGACCACCTGCCAACTTGCACCTTCCTGGGAGTCCAGGTCATCTTTGTCTTTGAGTGTCTTCTGGCTATCCCTCTTCCATGATCCTGGGGATCTCCTCATGCTCACAGATGCTTCTGAGCCTAGTCACCATGTCCCGCCACTCCCTTGCCTAGTTCCTGAGGGAATCCACCAGGAGCCACCTTTCATGCCATAAACACTCCCAGACCTGGCTGTCATTGGCAGGAACATGGAGGTCGTAATCCCCTCAACCTGTTTGGGAGCCTTAGAGGTCTCTACCTCCTTCATCTCCCTAGACAGAGCTTGCACAGATGCATGTGGAAGAGGCTCTGGCAGTGGCTTTGGCATTACAGTGTCTTCAAGCCATATGGTTGAATTTTCTTCTACCTTTTCCCAGTTCTGCTCCTGTTTCCCTTTTAGAAATTCCTTCTTCCTCTTTTGCCTGCTTCTATTCAGTAATCTTACAGTGAAAGAAGATTAAGAAGCAGCTGGGGCAAACTCCAATTCAAACTCCTGTCTTGTTGATGTTTTTTGTTGTTGTTCTGGTGTCACTGGCTCTCTGGCTAGCATACAGTCAAGCAAGCATTGCCTCCTTATTTGTCTCCTTGTTCCTACTGTTATCACACTGGCCATAAACAACCTTGCAAAATGGCAGCCAAACTGAACCTAGACCGCCAATCCCAAAACAGACGCACCCTTCACTCACTAACACTAATGAACCCTCTCACAAGGCAACCAAAGCTTTCTGCTCCTCTCCTAAACAAGAATTCACACTCCAACTTCCCTGGTCATTGGCTTCTGGTGCTTCTCACTCTGGCACCACTTTCCTGTGGGTTTTGTGCCATGCAGCAACTCCAGATTCCCACACGCTTTGGACTTGTCTTTCACTTTTCGCCCATTTGTTTTACTGAAAGCAGTGAGTTAACACTCCAGTGAGATTAATTAAAAGAGAACCCATCCCTCCCAGAGATTTGTTTCTGGCTGCCGGTGCACCAGCAAGGATATTGCTGCATTTATTTGTACTTGGTTCACATCTACCAAGGTGTTTTCCATTTAAATGCAGTGTCTATAAATTAGGTAACCTTGAAATGAAAGCCCACAACTGAATGACATGCACATCTCCATAAGTAAACCAAGCAGATTTTCCCCAGGAGCTAGGTGCTAGTGTGACCATGTCAAAGAACACCAAAGGGGATGGTTGTACAACTTCAAGGAAAGGACCATTTATTTTGGTTATGCTTCACTTTGTGAAATTTGGTGCAGTACTTTGCAGGGAAAGGTACTCCATTGTCCTTGCAGCAAACAACCTGCAGAATCTGGCATGATTGGCAGCAATTCTTTTTGCTTAGGGAAGAGTCCAGAGCTGCTGGTCTAGTGGTAGGAGTGCATCCAGTTTCTCCACAGGCCTAGTAGGTGGAGTAAAAATTTTTGTGCTGCTTTACTTTAGAATAATGATAATGTTGGCACAAGACCAAATAGGAATAAACTGGCACTGAATAAATATATTTGGCTGGAAAAAGGGAAAAGTTGTCTAGGAAAGGAGTAACATCCTAGAACAGCCTCTCAGAAATAGCTGGGCTGAGAAATTAAGCTACTCTTAAAATGGGGCTTGAACAGTTAATGAATGGGATTGTATCAGCTGACACCTGTGAAAATAGGAGACTGGACTCTGACCCCTCCAGGCCTGTGTTTGAACTGAAAGGGGTGGGGGGAAGTAAAGGCCACTGTTGTTACAGTCGGTGGGAAGTAAGGTTATAGTATGTGTGCACTGCTGTTGCAGGCCTGTAGCGGTACCAGGCATATAGCTTTAAACCAGCTAATTAGGGTTCTGGGTAGGCATTTAACTTCAGCAACATGAAGCTCCATGCTGGCTATCTTACCTTGCTTCTCAACAAAGCAGATGGCTATGCTGAGCTCTTGATTCCCACAGCAAGACTGCTACCAGTACCAGAGTTTACTTGGGTATGTCTCCATTATGTAGGTATACCCACAACTGTGTTAAGCCAGACTAATCAGTGCTACTGACAGCTTCATTTTAGTGTGTGCCAAATCAAATCTACCCTTGGATTTAAAACAGTTCTCATACTGCTTTAATTACCATATTTACCTGAATCCCAGATGACTCTGAGTTTAAGATGACCCCCAAAATAAATTTGTTACAATTTTCCATGTATATCAATTAATTATTGGGGATCATCTTGAATTCATCCTCACCATGGCTGCAGCAGGGCAAGTAGTGACAGTTAGGCAGTGGGGGAGTTGAGTGGCCTAGCCCCAGTTGCCTTCCCCTGTCCCCCCCCACCATTGCCCTTCCCTCAGCCTCTTCTCCCTGAAGCCCCTGCCCCCCTGCTGCCACTTGACCCTCTGATTCCAGCCCTGTTCAAACATGGGGCATAGAGCACATGGTTGCTCTGGCTCCAGCCAGGCCATGAAACAGCAGTTGCAATGGCAGCAACTCTACTGCGTGGCTGGACTAGGGCCAGAGAAACCATGTATTCCATGCCCTGGGCTAGAGCAGGGCCAGAGCTTCAGGGTAAGTAGCCACATGGGGTGTAGGGATTGAGGAGGCAGAGTCACAACAGTCACTTGCCCCATACTGCACTTGTACTTGAATCCAAGATGAGCCCCCCATGTTAAATTGGGGGGGGGGGAATCTTGTCTTGGATTTGAGTAAATAAAATATATCAGTTTAAAAACAGTGCAGCTGAAAATGAATAAATCCCTGTATGGACAGAATTATGCCAGTATAGAGAGGTGTCTATATTACTGCCATAGATAAGCAATACCTATATAAAGTTCCTTTATGTTGTTACTGCTGAATATTACAGGCTGAGGTGGTACAGTTGTTTTTTATTTTTTTTAAACAAACTTCAGCCCAGACCAAAGCAGTACAATAACTGTGTAAAGCTGTTCTATGTATAAATCAGGCCAAGTGTAAAATCATGCATCACAAACTGGTCCAGGGAAGTGATACTTTCCCTCTATGCGGCATTGGTCAGGCCGCAGTTGCAGTACTGTGTCCAGTTTTGGGCACCACAATTCAAGAGGGATGTGAACAACCTTGAGAGGATTCAGAGGCCACTCATATATGGTTAGGGGCCTGCAGGCAAAGGCCTGTGAGAAGAGATTGAGGGACCTGGAGCTCTTTAGCCTCTGCAAGGGAAGGCTGAGAGGTGATCTTGTTGCCACCTACAAATTCATCAGGGGGGGAAGGGGCAGCAAGGAATAAGAGATGCTCTGTTTACGAGGGCACCCCTTAGAATAGCTAGGAACAATGACCACAAACTGACGGAGAGCAGATTTAGGTTGGACATCAGGAAGAACTTCTTCACGGTAAGGGTTGCCGGAATCTGGTATGGGCTTCCAAGGGAGGTGGTGCTCTCTCCTACCTTGGGGGTCTTTACGAGGAGGCTAGACATGGATCTGGCTGGGGTCATCTAACCCCAGCGCTCTTTCCTGCCCATGGCAGGGGTTCAAACTCAATCTACTGAGGTCCCTTCCGACCCAACATCTATGAATCGGTGAGGCTGACGGGTGAAACTGAGATTGGTTGGGGAAAAAAATAGGGTTACACTATTTCCCTATGCCTCCTTACACTATAGTTCCAGAAGGGTTCATAACAGTCCTTGAAAGATTTATGTTCATGTAATCAGGAAAGAAAGTTAATTTTTTTCCCCTCCCCATTCCAAAGTAAATAGATTTATTGATCCAAATGCTAAGGGCATGGACACATGTAACACTTTAGAACAGTTTAAATGAGTTTTAAACCTGAAGCTGACAAACATATAAGCCTGTCAAATTGGTTTAAACCCAGTTCAAAAGCCTACCTGGGAAATCATATAACACTTTGAGCTGGTACACTGAATGGGTACTGACGTACTTGTGGACACTAATGGCGCATCTACGCATGATGCTACACTGCTGTAGTATGCACTATGGTGCAAGAACAGTGATGCAGAAGCTACTTTACTATAGCAACGCACTCCCCTGATACACGTGAAGTAGCTGCTAAAAATAACCGTGTGCTACACACATGGTGCAGTAACAATGTCGCCATGGCAACACATGTAGACGTGCCCTAAGTTCAGTGACATCGGCCTGGTCAGCTCTGCAGGCATTGCTCTGCCCTTCCCTTCCCCCCCCCCCTTTTTTTATATTTCTTACCCTTGCACTGCTTGTTCAGTAAATGGTATCTTTCTAACAACCAGCAGTGCCCTCATTCTTATGCACCCTAAGCTCATCATCATGCCCCCTTCACAGCCCCCAGGAACCAAAAAGTAGGCATCCAGGCACTTCTTTCCTCCCCCAAAATCGGGCTTCAGTCCTTTGTAGCCTGTCTCAGTTTACTGAACTTATAAAACAAGGGAAAGCAGAAACGTGACAAAATGCCCCCAGCCCCAGGTCACCCACCCCCTGGGACTTGAAGCACGAAACATGAGTGCAAACTTTTTCCCTCCACCCCCAACTCACCCACTGTGATGCAAGCTGGGTTGGTTGCACACCCCTGCTGCCTGGCGTTGGAGCCACAGTGTTTTCAGAGAGTTGTGAACCAGTTCCAAATCAATGATGTTTTGGAACAGTCCAGTTAAGTCTGTCTGCACCCCAGCTCTCACTCTGCAAATCCAACTCCCATAGGGTTTAAATCTTCACCACTATCTGGCGTCTTGCATAGTCATTTACACTTGAGTAAAGTGACTGCGAAGTAAGTGCTAGATGCTACCATTTTCATTTGGTTGGCAGTCTCTTACACTTAAAATCATAGAAAATTAGGGTTGGAAAAGACCTCAGGAGGTCATGTAGTCCAACCTCTTGCTCAAAGTAGAACCATCCCCAACTATATTAGCCCAGCCAAGACTTTGTCTAGCTGTTTTAAAAACCTCCAAGGATGGAGATTCCACCATCTCTCTAGGTAACCTCTTCCAGTGCTTCACCACCCTCCCAGTGAAAGTTTTTCCTAATATGTAATCTAGATTTCCTTCCTACAACTTGAGACAGTTGCTCCTTGTTCTGTCATCTGCCACCACTGAAAACAGTCTAGATCCATCCTCTTTGGCACCCCCATTTAGATAATTAAAGTCTGCTATTATATCCCCCCTCAGTCTTCTCTTTTGCAGACTAAATAAGCCCAGTTCCCTCAACCTCTCTTCATAAGTCATGTGCCCCAGCCCCCGAACCATTTTCATTGACCTCCACTGGACTCTTTTTCCAACTTGTCCACATCCTTTCTGTAGTGGGAGGCCCAAAACTGGACACAGTACTCCAGATGTGGCCTCACCAGTGCAGAATAGAGGAGAATAATCACTTATCTACATCTGCTGGCAATGCTCCTACTAATGCAGCCCAGTATGCCATTAGCCTTCTTTGCAACAAGGGCACATTGCTGGCTCACTTCCATCTTATTGTCCACTGTAACCCCAGGTCCTTTTCTGCAGAGCTGCTGCTTAGCCAGTTAGTCCCCAGGCTGTAGCACTGCATGGGGTTCTTCTCTCCTAAGTGCAGGACTTTGCATTTGTCCTTGTTGAACCTCATGAGATTTCTGTTGGCCCAATCCTCGTATAGCAGACCCCCACCATGACATCACCTTGTTGCTCTCCCCTCTGACCTTTTGTTCCCTAGTTCCTTTGTCAGGTGTAGATGACCTCAGAGGTAGTTTCATAGTTGGTAGGGTTGGAAGGGACCTGAGCAGATCATCAAGTTTGACCCCTTGCCATGGCAGGAAAGGATGCTGGGGTCAAATGACCCCGGCTAGGTGATTATCGAGCCTCCTTTTGAAGACCCCCAGGGTAGGAGCGAGCACCACTTCCTAGCCGCCCTGACTGTGACGTAGTGCCTCCTGATATCTAGCCTGAATCTACTCTCCATCAACTTATGACAGTTATTCCTCGTTACTCCCAGTAGTGCTTGGGGGAACAAGGACTCTCCCATAGCCTGTTGGTTCCCTTTGGCCAGTTTGTAGATGGCCACCAGATCCTCTCTCAGCCTTCTCTTGTGGAGGCTGAACAGGTTCAGGTCCCATAGCCTCCACTTGTAGGGCCTGCCTTGCTTGCTCCCTGATCATGTGAGTGGCTCTCCTCTAGACCCTCTCGATGCTGTCCACATCCCTCCTGAATTTGGCACTCAGAACTGGACGCAGTACTCCAACTGCAGCCTGACCAGTGTCACATAGAGGGAGAGGATCACTTTGTTGGACCTGCTTGTGATGCATCTGTGGATGCATGACAAGGTGTGGTTAGCCTTCCTGACTGTGTCCCCACATTGGCGGCCCATGTTCTTTTTGGAATCAATAATGACACCAAGATCCTTTTCTGCCTCTGTGCTGACTAGAAGGGAGCCTGTAGGTATGCTACTGGTTCTTCCTCCCTAGATGCAGTACCTTGCACTTGTCAGTATTGAAGCCCATCCTGTTCTCATCCGCCCACCCCTGTAACCTGTCTAGATCTAGTTGCAGCCTGTCTCCCTCCTCCAGCGTGCCCACTTCTCCCCATAACTTAGTGTAATCCGCAAATTTGAACAAGGTGCTTTTCACCCCCTTGTCCAAGTCACAGATGAAGATGTTGAACAGTGCGGGCCCGAGGACCAAGCCCTGGAGGGCCCCACTGCCCACATCTCTCCAGGTCGGAAAAAAACCCATTCACCACCACTCTTTGGGTGCAGCCTTTCAGCCAATTTGCGACCCATCTGACTGTGTAGGCATTGGGAGGTGCAAGATAATAACAAATTAAGCTAATTGGTTAAACTGAAGTGGCCTTACGTTTAGTGAAATAAAAAGGAATGAGATCAGAAGCTGACCTGGTATGTACAGATTCCTTCTTTTCAAAAGTACACTGTAGGAACAAACTGCTAAAGAGTTGCTGACCAGAGGAGTTGCATGTTTGAAAGAGAATAAGCACAACTAGTACTTGCAGATGTGTTTAAAGTAGGTATGGTCATAATATGCCTCATTCAGATCTCAGGGGTGGCTGTGCCTCAGGAGTTTTCACCTTTGCTGTCTTAATGCCTACTGTATTGGGGAATTATTTTCGCTGTGTGGGGTAAGGAAAGCTAGTTGGGCTAATAAGTTCTAATTTTTTTTTTAAAGGCCACAGTTTGTAGCATGTATTGGTACAGTTATGTAAGGCAGGCTGACAAGGAAATAGAACAGCGTGTCTCTGAGACTAATCCAAGAGAACTGCTGGGGATCAGGCTGGTAAAATAGTGTTCAACACACCCTCTACTTCCTTTTTTTCCTTTTGGGGCCACAGATTGATTGATTTGTGGAGAGCAAGCAAGATGCAAGCTTTGACACCAGCCAATGGTGTCTGCTGTCATCATGTTTACCTTGCTTGCGTAACACAGAGCCAGCCCCCATCTCAGCTAGCATGCATTACCAAATGCTTAAGTAAAAGCACACAGAGCAGAGGCTCTGTCTGACAGTTGCTAGGGTTTATAAAGGATATGCCTGGAATTCAGTGGCTCTAATTTTAATTAAAAGGCTAATTTAGTCTCCTGCTTTTTATACTGTGGAGAAATACAGGAAGAAGAAAAAAGTGCTGGTAAGTATCTGGAGGTGGTGTCTCAGCAGTCTCTCTTCTTGTTTTAATGTCACATTTCTGTCTTGTACTTCAGGTTGATTTGAGAGCCTTGTGTAAAAAAAAAAAAAAAAAAAAAAAAAAAAAAAAAGGGGGGGGGGGGTTGCCTTCTGTGAGAAATTCAAAGCAGTGTTTTTGTTCAAAGTGATGCAGCAAAATATGAGATGGTAGCCAGTGTGGTGTGCATTTGTAGGTTTATTTTCCATCCAAAGTAAGTAGCGAGAGGCTTTCAAATTACATATTAAATGGTGAACAGCCTGTGTCTTTAAAAGTATGTGAAGGTATTTACTGGGCATTCTAGCTTGTGAATGAGAAGTGATTGAAACAGTATTCTTCTAATGAAAGGATTACCAAGCACAGTCTCTTAAAGAAAGCTGTTAAATATTTAACTTTTTTAATAACATTTAAAAATAAGGCAGATTGCTGGTTTCTCCATCTATTAGTATAAAGGTGTTATGTGAACATGTATTACTGTAATAAGAACATGTGTAATCTAAACAATAACCTTGTACACTGCCTATTTATTAAATGCAAGTTGGGGGGGAGGAAGGTTTTCCAGACCATAAAGCGGGGGGAGTGTCTTTTCTTTTCTCCACATATTCTTGTACATTGGACATTAGACCTCTGTGAATTGTACAGTAGATCTCCATGTCACACAACCCAATGAATTCATGAATTCTCCATCCATTTAAAAAAAAGTTTTAAAATGAAATGTGAGGGTTTTTATTATTATTTTTTATCTTTTTTTTTCTGTATTTTGGCAGTCTTTCCAGAACCCTGTCCAAAATTCCTTAGTGTTGGAAGTGAAACTGATACTAGCATCAAATTTGAGAACTTTTTAAAGATGATAATACACTAAAATTCCTGGGTGCATTTCTCTTATTTCAATACTGAAAACTCAGAGCAGCATATAACGGACCTTTGTTCTGCACAGAATTAGATTCTTCGTGATCTTTGCCCATTGAGAAACTGGTCTTTAACCATAGGTAACTGTGTAAGCAGAGAAGCTGTACTTTTTGCTGGTAGCTTTGTAATACAAATGTAGAACCCAAGATGCAGACATGAAGTACTGTATTAATGAAGAGAGTTGTGTCATCAGTATGCGCTTCCTGCTTCTCAAACCATTTCTTTAGACCACGGGTTTACATACCACTTTCACAGTTTATGTTAAGTCTGAGTGACTGCTCCAAAAGAGAGATTATCCTAATTTTTTAAAAAATCGTGAGCACAACGAAAAGCTGATGTAGAGACCTGAAAATTTAAGAACCTTTGCAAATAGCTTATGAGTAATTTTTAGTCCAGTTCACCACAGTTAGTTATTTTAACTAAGTTAAGTTTGCAAGATTTGGCACTAGTGCTGCAGGAAAAGCTCTATAGTTCAGTTGTAGGCTTAGTGCAAAATTCTCTGGTTTGTATTATTAATCTTAAAACTGACCTAGATGCAAGGATGGCTAAACTACTGGTTAACATCCCACTTTGGGACTGACTAGGACTTTTCCCAGCTAACAAGGTTACATAGTAATAACACAGTGGAAGCTTTAAAATAGCCACTCTTTGCTAGAAGATAGATGTTTCAGCTACCCACACGCGGTGTCTGAATTATATCATTTATAATCTGTGGGTGTATATCGTGGCTTCCTCAGAGGAGGATCAGCTGTTAATTTTCATAACAGAAAAATATGCTGGAATTTTTTTTCCAGGAAATATTTTCAAATGCAAATGCATTTATCAGTTTCTTAGGCTGGTGCATTGGCTATTACATAACATTTTTTCTCCTGTGTGTGGGTTTAGCACAGTTGGCCAGATTATGATCTCATTGTTGTCACTTCAGCGCAGCACTTCAAGTTAGTAGAACCCCGATCAAATTCTATTTTAGTATACATAGGTGCGTTTTTTCCCCCCTTTTTCCAAAGAGAACTGATTTTTGTTGTATTGTAGCAGAAATTTTTACCATAATTTGTAAATTAGCAGCACATCTGCTGCTAAAATGTTTGATGTTTCATTGAACAAAACTATTACTTTATGCTCTCTCTCTAGCTTATGAAGTTTCAAAGAGTGACTGACAATACTTACACTGTACTTAATGTTAATTGAACAAAATGTGGAGGTGAGGCTGCACTGATTGTCAACTCTATGAAAATGACCAGTTATGTTGACACTTCACCGTCTATATTTCAGTTTAAGACCGTAGACTGACTTATATGCATAAAGTTATTCCCCTTCATAAATAGTACCAGGTTAGGGGCTTCCATTCATGATTTGACTTCCATGCTTTTTTTTTTAAGAGTAACGGCCTGCTAATAGGATTTTTACCAAGAATATGTTAGTTCTGCTCTTCATTTATTAGGGATAATACTGGCAGAGTCTAAAGGCACAGAAGTTGGTAGATCTTGATCAAGCCATCTGTCATTTTTGGTGTGCATTATGGTGGTAGATGAGCAGTCCTTTCTAGATCAGTATCCAAACTTTTTTTTCTGTTTTCTATCAAAAATGTTGAAAATAAAACAAAAATCTCTTGTGCATACAGTGAGTTCCAAAGCTTTTTTGTTGGCTATGTACGTAGAAGGAATGGAACATGTAGTATATTCCCTTTCTCAGTGTCTAAACTGTATGAGGGCAATAGACCACCATTGATCTTAAATACAAAATGAACTTTGGCTCTATTTTCAGTAATGAAAAATTATGGAGACAAAAAATAAAACATTCTTCCTTTTTAGAATGCTAAATTCCTACTCCTAATATTACAGTACCCTAACAGTCTTATTGTTGTACTGTGCCTACTGCCCCCCAAGTAAGGGGATGAGTTCAAAACAAGATCAGCTATAGAGCCAGCTATAATTTAATAGCCAGGTGCTATATAAAGCCCACAGAATTTAAAGTTCTGAAAATGTTTGCAGATATAAGTATTTGTTTAAAGAAAAAAACAGAGAAGTACTGAAACAATAGATTAAATAGATGTATGCTCCGTACAATAGTATTTGTTTGTTACCTACTGTTTAAGCCAGGTAATGATTTTAGTAAAAACAGTACTGTAGTGATTTTTTTTTTTTTTAAGAAAGATATTACAATAAAAATGGGGGGAAATAATCAGTTGTTAGAATTTAACTCTCCAATTAGTGTGGCTTGTTATCATTTGTACAGAACTCAAAGCAAGAGCATAAGCTAATGCACTGAAAAACTTAAGTACTAGATAGGGCCTAGTTCTTCTATCTATTATTCAAGAATTCAGAAGTAACTGCAACTTCCCTGAAGTCACAGTAATGCAAATCAGGTCTGTGATCTCTTCCAGAAGGTAAAGTATCACCTGAAAAAATATGGGAATGTCAGAAACTGGGGAGATTAAGTGTGCTTGGTGGATAGTAATCTGCCCTCTAAAATAAATGTTAGTCCTTTCACAGGTGTACGTGATACTGTGACTTCCTATATATATACTCCTGTGGTTCATCAAATTCAGTAGTTTGGAGCTGGTGGGCTTTCCATGATCAATCAAGAGGGCAGGCAATCTATAAGGAATTGTTCATTTTCCTTGCCACCTCTGCTCCTCTTCCTCTTCATCCATGTTGTAGCATTCGGAAGTATTTGTTTCCTACAACTCAAAAAAGGCAAGCACAGGCAAAACCATATTGGAATCTCAAAACTGGAAATTTGGCAAGAAGAAACGTGTTTAAAACTGGAAACAAGACACCTGCTTCAGAGTGGGAATGTGAGAGAGAATGTACTGTTGTTACTCATGCATGAAATATTGGAAAAGCATAGATTCTTGATCCTACAAACTTCAAGCACACAAATAGTCTTGTGAAAGTTGATGGGACTATTTCTCAACTTAAGCATATGCTTGTTTTGCAAAATGAGGGTCTAATTCTATTTTAATGGTATAACTACATCACTAACTATGCAGTTTTCCTTATAATACAAGCACCTTTATTGTTGTGACCAAATAAATTTTAGTTTATCAGAACTGAATGTATAAATTGAAGGGCAAGATTGTACCTATTTGTTTTTTTACTAGTAAAAGTCTTTGAATGTAAATTAATGAAGACTGAGAGCCTGGACACATGGCACTTCCAGCAGCATAACATACATTGTTTACGGAGTAGAGACATGATGTGTAGCTTACTGGAACCCAGTCTAGAGTTGTCCCTGATAACTCCCTAGAGTTACTGAGCGGAAAGCAAAGCAACACTAAGGAAGTTATATTACTTTAGGTATCCTGTATCCACTTTTATCCTAGAGTACCTGTTTGCTTAATTACTGGCTCAATTACTGGTGCCCCACCACTTCATGGTGAAAGAATATATAATAAGCACTGCAGCAGCTACCTGGAGAGACCTGATCATCTGTCCACTCTGGACACCAATGTCAATTGCATCAGCTTGTAAAACAGAGTTATACTGGTGTTGACATATCACATGTCCAGGGTCTCAGACACGTAAATGTAAAAGCAATTGCGTTTTTATCTGGATTTGCTTCTTGTGCACCTATCTAGATTCCTGTTCCAAGTGAATGAGGAATGGGATTTGTGAGGACTTCATGATTTCTGCATGCAGAATTGACATTTTATAGAATTTTGCAGTTGGCAAGCATCAGATCTGCTGTCCTTGTATTATTAATGAATAGAAATAAAGATTTTTTAGACCTTATAGACGTAGAACATAAAGCAAATACTGCAATACCCAGTGACACCAGTTAGTTTTGCTTTTGCTACTGAATCAGCATTTTTTTTCTTTAAAGCACTCTGTCAATGAATACACTGTGAAAGGTTGGGGTTTTTTTTTTCAATTTGCAGGATTTTAGAAAAGGCTAGTTTGGCACTAAATACAGTTGCTAACAGTCCATAATGCTGGCTCTGTGTTTAGAAAATGATGGTAATTTTATTACAAAGAGACTTTTATTCTAGTATTTTTAGCTCACAGCAGAGTATTTAATGAACCTCTGCTTAGGCCTGTTGAACTTGCCCCCCTCCCTCCCCCTTCCCCCCTTTCAGCATGTTAACTGTTAAGATACTATCATTTTTGTTTGTATTTATGAAAGCTGCATTTGAATTAGCTGTTGTGTAGACTTATGAATGAATTCACAAAAGGCTATGCACCAGCCAGATGCTACTCAGAATCTATAGATTCATAGTAGTAGCCACAAGGAAGTGTAATATGTGTATACAAGGGACCATGTAATCAGAAAAGACAGTTAAATAAGTAACTGAGAATCTGATGCTGAAGTATAGCTGGCAAAAAAGAAAAAAAGTGACTACTAAATTTTGTCATGGTTCCAGCCTTGCAAATACTTGGGTGTGTGACTTTACTTTTACTTGCATAAGTAATCCCATCAAATTAAGTAAAGCTTGTTCATATGACAACGTGTCTGCAGGGTTTGGTCTCTCTGAAGCGCAGTTCTCTTAAATGAAAAAATTATGTACTGTTACCTGCTCTCTGAACAGTCTAATCCTCCCTTCTAACTTTGTAAAAAGGTATGCAGACAAGATGCTGATTTTTGTATTTAAAAGATCTATGTTCTGCAGGTCGTATGGTTGACTAGGAATACATGAAGAGACTTGTATGTGGCTTAATGGAGAGTTCCTGTCACAGTGGACCCTGACCTGGTTATGGCCAGTAGGTGCTACTGTAACACGAACATTGGTGGGAAAGAACCAGTTTTCACCTTCAGCCCACGTCTATCCTCAGTGCTATTTGTGTAGTATATTCTGCCTGTACTTTCCAAAGAGAAATGTGTAGGAGGGGACCTTGAAAGATGTTAGGGAAGCTTCAAGGATGGGTGTGCTCAGTTGCTGCAAGTCTGAAACACTGTTACCTCCAAGTACTCTAAGCTTTGATAATAGGTATTTTCTTGTTTTTACTGACTGAACTGAGGCAAATGGTAAATCTGACAGAAGCTTCCTTTTAGTGGAAAAATTAGGGGAAGGAGGTCCCTAATAACAAAGTATTTATATATTTACTTTTTTTATTTGAGCTATATGCCACCCTTCCCAACAGAGCCTCAGGGTGGCTTATAATAAAATGACAGAGTAATGTACAAAACAGGAGAAACAAAACAACTTAAGAAGGAAACTGTTGTCCTCTGAAATTGAAGATGACGATGACATTGCTGGTTGGTTTGGTTTCTTTGAGCCACGTGAGTGGCTGATCCAGCCAAGTTGTGCTTTGAATTGTCTGTAGCATTCTGAGCAAGAGCTGCTGCTTTGAGTTGCTTGATTAACAGCAGACATACTGCTGTTGTGAAATGTATGCTGTTTGAGCTTCTGTTCTGCCTCAGCAGTTGTCCTCTGCTCATAGGCTGTAGCTCTAGTATGGATGAGGCTTCGCCAGGTGGAACAATCATGAGCGAGATGTTCTCAAGACTTTGGGCCAATGTTGAAACATTTCAAGGAGGATTTGAGGGAGTCCTTAAATATTTCTGGCCTCCCAAGAGTCATTTCCCTCCTTTAGCTCGCCATAGATCTTCTTTGGCAGTTGCTCATCTGACTTCCTAGTGACATGGCCTTCCCATCTCATCTATGATTTCATCAACAGTGTGTGGATACTTGGCATGCCTGCCCATGTGAGAACCTCAGTGTCTGGGATCTTTTCTTGCCATCTTATCCTCATCAGTTTCCTCAGACAGCCCATGTGAAAGTAGTTCAGCATGGTGTCCATACACCATCCAGGTTTTGCATGCATACATCTGGATTGGCAACACAGTGGCTTTGTAGACGTTCAGTTTTGTTTGTTGACTGACACCTCTGCACTCCCACACATTTACACATAGTCTGCCGAAGGCCATGCTTGCCTTGGCAATTCTGGCATTGGTTTCATCATCAATATGAACTGCACATGACAGTGCACTGCTGAGATAAATGAACTTGTCCACTGCCTGGAGGGTTTGGCCTTTCACTGTGATGGTAGACTCTACGTAAGGCTTTCCTGGTGCAGGCTCTTGTATCACTTCTGTCATCTTAGTGTTGATTGTGAGACCAAACGTGTCACATTTTGTAGAGAAATTGTCTATGCTCACCGCATGTCAGCCTCCGATTTGGTATTCAGGGAACAGTCATCAGCAAACAGAAGATCATGAACAGTCACTTCCTGTAACTTTGTCTTCACCTGTAGTCTCCTCAGATAGAAGAGTTTGCCATCAGTTGAGTATCTGATGTCAATCCCAGTGTCACAGTCACAAAAGACATCCGTAAGCATGGCAGAGGACGTCATACTGAAGAGGATTGGGGCCAGCATACAGCCCTGCTTGACTCCATATGTGAGTGAGAATGTTTCAGATGACTTGTTGTCATCCACAGTGAAAACAAGCATGTCATCATGAAATTGCCAAACCATTGCAATGAATTTCTCTGAGTAACCAAATTTTGCCATGATCTATCAGAGACCTTCCTGACTATCAAATGCTTTTGTCAAGTCAATGAAAGTCATGTACAGGTTGGAATTCAGTTCCTGGCATTTCTGTTGAAGTTGATGAGCTGCAAAAATCATGTCTATGGTACTGTCTTTTCCTGAAGCCACATTGACTCTCAGGCAAACCCGGATTTTGCCAGCTATTGACAGCAAGGAGATGCCCTGATGGTCGTCACAGGATTATTTATTGCCTTCCTGCTTGTAAAAGTAGACGATGGATGCATTCTTGTACTCCTGGGTATTGTTCCTTGAGTCCACATTAACTGGAAGAGTTCAGTAAGTTTCAGGGCCATGTGTGAGCCTTCAGCCTTGTAGACCTCTGCTGGTATGGCATCTGCTCCAGGTGCTTTGCCATTTGACAGCCGGTGAATTGCTTTCACACTCACTAATCCTCTGATGGTGATTGAAAGAGATATGTTAATGTCTGTCTGGGACAGTCCATCAATTGCCTCCTCACTAATAGATGATTGTAGATTGAGGATGTTGTTGAAGTGTTCTACCCATTTTTGTAGTATCTTTCCTTCGTTATTGCACAGTGTGGTGCCATCAGCACTCGGTATTGGAGAAGTTCACAGTGATGACTGTGGTTGTCTTCAGAGCATCATAGAGATTCTTCATATCATTCCTGTCTGTGTAGGACTGAATCTCATTTGTCTTGTTACTCAGCCATGAGTTTTGCATCTCTGAGTTTACGTTGGACAAATCTCCTTGATGTTGTTGATGGATGACTTCTTGGATGTTGAGGTGCTGTCTTCTAAATAGGCCTTATGGCCAGTGTGTCTCATTCAGTAGTCTCCCTGTGTTAGTATTGTTTTCAAAATCAAACCAGTCTTGATTTTTTTACATGTGGTGGGACCAAGGATATAGGATGCAACTGATTACAGAGAGTCTTTGAAAGATGCCCAGTTTCCCTCAGTATTATTAGAGTAGTCATCAGTTGTTACTAGCTGATTGCTCAGTTCTTCAGCAGATGCCTCTTTCACATTCTCCTGTTTCAGTTTGGAGAAATTGAGCTTTTTTTACTTTTTTTATTTTTTGCTTTGTGGTAGTCTACTAGGATGTATCTGGATATTCAGCTTGGAGACCTGAGTCTATGGTCAGTCCAGCATTCTGCACTTCTGGCCTTTGTCACTCTGACATCCTGTCTGTCTCTTCTCCTGGAGTACAGGTGCATCCAAGACGTCTTGTTGCAGTTTGGCAGGTGGAAGACTGTGTTGGTGATGAAGAAATTGTTTGGTGCATTTCCTCGGCAGGAGGAGCCTGTTGCTGTTGCACTTCCCAAGGCCACTTTTTTCAGCAATACCTGGTGATCTGCTGCAACTCTTAACATTAAAGTCACTAAAGATGATTAGCTTGTCTGCCTTCAGCATTTCTGTGATTCCTCATGAAATTCATTTGATAAAAATCAAATTTTTCATAATATTTGTCCTTAATCACATCTGGGTTGGTCATGGTTGGTGCATAGGTGCTGATGATAGTTGCACATCTTTGCCCAGGCAGTGGGAGTCTCATTAGCATGAGTCTGTCATTCACTCTCTTTGGGAGGTTTGTAAGTTTGCTGACTAGCTGTGTTTTGATGGCAAACCCAACACCAGCTTCATGTTGCTCTACTACAGCCACTCCAGAAGAAGGTGTTGCCAGCTCCTTTTTCAGTGAATTGTCCTTCAGCTAGACGCGTTTCATTCAGGGCTGCTATCTGAACGTTGAACCTGGATAGTTCTCTGCCAACTAGAGCTGTTCTCTCTGGTCTATCTGCTCTTGTACAGTCCATTAGTGTGTGCACATTCCAAGCACCAATGGCGTGTGGTGTCACTTTGGTCTTTTTTGTCTGTGTGTGTGATTTTTTTGACCACTATAGTGGGATCCCAGTCAGCTGTGGTATTCTGACCAGGGTTATGGTGAAGCAGACAATGTTTAAGGCACCTTTTCTAGCCCCTTCCTCAGGCTACAGAGGTGAGCAATGTGATCCTAAATAGGGTTGCTCATTCACCCAGGGGGTTGCCAAATTCCACTGCTGCTCCAGTCTAGTAAAAAGCAACCCTGTGCCGTGAGCCGCCCGTGTACAGATCTGCAGCTACAACTCCCAGTGTATCCACACCTGCTGCATTGCTCACATCACCATAGGACTTGAGTGTGTCTATGGGGGGGATAGAGATGATGTCATGACTTGCACGTCAGTTGAATTTAAGTGAGAGAAAGTTGTACAGAGTCACCCTCACTCTCTCATCCAGTCCTGTCTGAATCCAATGGCACAACGGTATTGAGATGTCTGGAAACAAATGTGTGGATAGATGGCCATCAGGTCCTGCAGCACCCAAATGGATGCCCTGCACCATCCACATAGCTCTTGCCATTTGCCTTTACAGCCGGGGAGGTGAGCATATCTGCTCAGGCACCTGATCCACTAGAGAGGACTTTCCAGAGAGCTGTCCGCTCTGGTCAACAGTCTGACCCTGCCCTTACTTTTATTTTGGGGTTAGCTCCCCTAGCCTTTCCCCACCAAGGGGTAACCCTCAAGGCATCAGAGGCTGGAGTTTAAGGCACCCCAGACTCGCCCTTCCCTGGGCTTTGACCCTGGCGGCACTTTCTGAGGGCTATTCTACCACAAGCAGTTCTGCCACAGTGACCCCAAACCCCACTAGGGTGCAGTTTTCGGTCATACCCAGGACCAAAAGGAAACTAGAGCATCAACATAAACCAACCCCCGTACCACAGCTTTGTTTACTAAATGCCTGCCCAAATAAGATGTTACAGTGCTTCCAAAACATGTCCAGGCTTGGATTCTGGTGGGCCTCGTAAGAAAGAGTTTCAGAGTGACTCCTGAAAATGACATCCCCTGTATTTTGCCACCTGGGCTTGGCTACTGGCAAAACATTGCTGGTAACTGAGCTTGGGGATTGTTACGCAGCAAATAGAAGAACAGTAAGACAGCTACCAAACTTCCTTCTGCCTGTGCTGAGATCTTGACTGTCCATGTTCCAAGATGATTGATCTTTTTGATGTGACATTTCTAGGGCTTCTGTTTCTATCATTTCTGCCTTTTAATCTTGCTTGACCTTTTTTCTTTTTTATGGTGTGATTTCTTTTTGTCTGGTTATGAATGATTTTTAAAAGTATGATACAGATGATCATAGAAATTCAGGATCTTGAAGCAAAAGGGGCTTATTAGATAATTCAGTGCATCTTTCTCTGCCAGTTCAAGAGGGTTCCCTGAAGGTAAATTCTTACATATTTTGTCTAGTTTTAAATAATTCATGAAAACAGGCTTCATGCACTTCCTAGAGAATGTTATTCCAGAGCCTGTTAGCTGATGACAGTACCCTGAGAGAGCAGTGTTTTCAAGTGATGTGAAATTTCAGCACGATTATTCTTTGTATTAGAAGATTTCATTGAGATGTAATTACTGCAAATTCTGTTGAAGAGTCTACAAGCATTCCTTTTTTAAAACATGCAAATGATTATTTGCAAGTTGTGGCAGCTCCATCATTGAAAGTTTTTGTTTGTTTGTTTTGTTTTGGTTTTTTTGGTCTTGAGCATGGGGTTAGACCAGATGACCTCCTGAGATCCCTTCCAGTCCTATTTTTTATTATTCTGTGTTTTTTAAGAAAAATATCATTGTCTTAAAATCAGTAAATATAAAGACAAACACAACACTAGGGCTTTGTCTATAGTTGAATTTCAGCTGCTGGTACAGACCTCTTATGTAGAAACAGTGCGCACAGGTATGAATTGTATTACCTCAGCATAGTCTGGGCTTATACTAGGAGCTTAGGAATCATAGGAGAGTAGGGCTGGAAGGGACCTTGCAAGGTCATCTACTCCAGCTCCCTGCTCATGGCAGGATCATCCCTGACTAAACCATCCCAGCCAAGTGTCTGTCTAACCTTCTCTTGAAAAATTCCAAGGATGGTAATTACACAACTTGTCTGCGTAGCCCAGCAGTTCCCAACCTTGGGTCATGACCCAAATGAGGGTTGCGGGGGCAATGCTGGCAGCACTGCACACAAAGGACAACCCACACTGTGTACTGGGAGCTCCCCCACCCCCAGGCCACTGCACTCCGCTCCCAGCAGCGGGTCACAGCACAAAAAGGTTGGGAACTACTGATATAGCTTGTTCCAATGCTTGACCACCTTGTAGTCAGGAAGTTCTTTCTATTCCCCAACCTAAATTTCCTCTGATGCAATTTAAAGCCATTACTCTTAGTCTTGTCCCATACAGATACAGAGAACAATCTCTCTCCATCACCCTTCAGGTGTTTGAAGACTGCTATCAAATCTCACTCAGTCTTTTCTCCAGACTAAATAACCATAGTTCTTTCAACCTGTCCTTTGTAATTCATGCTTCCCAAGCCTCTAATAGAGGGGCGGGCAATTATTTTGGGTGGAGGGCCACTTACTGAGTTTTGGTAAGCCATCGAGGGCCGCATGATGGGCAGCTAGGGGCAAATAAATATTAATTTCTAAATTTTTTAGGGACCCATGGGCCAGATAGAATGGCCTGGCAGGCTGCATTTTGCCTGCCCCTGCTCTAATAGTTCTTGTTGCTCTGTTGGACTATTTCTTACCTGTCCACATCCTTCTTGCAGTTGGACACAGTATTCCAGGTGGGTCTCACTAGTCCTAAAGAGTGGCAGAATCACTTCCGTTGATTTGCGTGAGACACTCCTGTTAAAGCCGACACTAGACTGTTATATTTTTACAAGAGCATGCTGTTGACTCTTATTCAGCTGGAGGTTAAAGAGGTATACTCTCTGTGGCAGAGGCTTGCCCTGTTGTATCTGTCGGGAGTCGAGGGCGGTCTAAGGCTATGGCCAGTAGCCCGGATCGTCAGGTGGGGTTTTTCCACGATGGAATAGAGTTAGGCACGGAAGCGTATTGGTTGTATAAAGAAAGCTTTACTTACACTGCCGATGGTCGCAGTGCAGGAAGAAAACTTGCTTGAATTACAGTTGCACGCAAACACACAGGGGTGAGATCTCTCTTTGAACCGAACCGAGATGAGTTGTCAGTGTACGACTCCACGAGCGCTTCACACAGGGGTACGTCAATATTTCCACGATGACGGGGAGTGGTTAGAGTCTGATCAGGTCCCTGAGTTCTCCTCCAAGACACACACGGAGTTTGCTAGGCTCCATGGCGCGCTTAGAGTTCCCCACGAGATGGTCGAGGGGTCCTTCAACTTGGGCGGAAACTGCTCTAACCTTTTATACGGCTAGCAAACCAATCGCTAGCTGCCAGGTAGGAATAATTTAGAATTGACCAATAGTGGGACACAAATTTGCATACGTGTGGCAGGAACTCTTTTGCACCAGGGTTTTCTCTCTGCAGCTGAGAAATCCACTGTGCAAAGATAGCTCCATGTGGCGGGAAAATTCCAGTGTGCCGAGGCACTGAAAATCATTGGGTTATGACAGTATCTAAAATCCTCATGCAGAGCAGGCTCAAGTTTAATTGTATGTGCAGGGTGAAATTTGGAGTGATTACAGTGGTGTGAGTTGCATGTCAGTTTTTAGGTCAGTGTAACTTGCATAGCAAAGGCATGAAATGGCAGAGTCCTGCAGGAAACATAACTAAGATGGTGGAAGAAAAAGCTTGAGGACCTTCCCTTTGACCTTCCTTGTAAGTGACTATAGTACATGTAGCAGTAAGTTGCAGTGTGTAACTTAATGCCAACCTGCAAGCCAACTTTGGATTTGTCATATTTGTCTATGTTTTGTAGAAGTAGCATTCCTGGCTTCCATTGGAGTTTTGGCTGTGTATTACTTCTGAAAATAAGGGTGTGGTGTTTAGATTTAGATACTTAGGCTTAAATTTAACAAAGAAAGAAAGAAAAAGCTATAAAACTTCTTTTTTTTTTTTTTAAAGTCATGCGAAGTTCTTCAGACATTGGAGGAGCAAGCTGTTCCCATGATGTGGCACTTGGATTTGAAAATTCATGAGTTTTGGCCTGTGGTTTCAGAGTTAATGATGTTTTTAAAGTCTGAAGTGTTGCATCAAGTAGCTATTGTCTTAGGTGGGCTACTGTTAAGAATGAAACATTATCTACAGTTTCTGGTCCATGGTTATAGTTCTTTGGTCGTTTATTCTGTGGTCGTCTTCCCCGCAAGAGATTACTTGGCCATCTGTTCAGGTAGTTCAGGGTCTAGTTTCTCAGCATGCATATATAATTCCCATTCAAGGTTAGTGGGAGTTGGGGTGAGAACCTGATTTTGGGGGCCAGCAGCTGCATTTTCCTGAACTCTCCACATAGAGAATTTGCTACCTGAATAATAACAAAGAGAGGCCATGGCAGCCTTCTTTATGCCACACAAGAAAGCCAAAAATGCCAATCTCTCACCCGTCTTTCTGCCAGCAGTAAGTCTGTTTAAAGAGATCTTCAGCCCTTTTCCAGGAAGAAAGGTACAATGAGTGCTATTCAGGTGTTCTGATTTACTGCCTAATAATATTTACCAGTCCCCGGGTGTTTCTTAGTGAGCAGTACTGTAGATTCCATGACAGTTAAATAACTGCAAGAAGAAAGTGTCAATTTTAGTAACATCCCCTCTTGACATCAGAAAATTATTTTGATGGCTTAGGCAAAAGTGGTGGCATGCAGAGAAGATTGAACTGAAGGGGCAGAGACTGGTGAGAGACCAGTATGCATTTTGAAGATTGGTTTGTGAAGAGGAGACTAGATGTGTAGGGAGGGGTTTTTTATTCAAAACTGTAAATAGTTTTTTGTAATAAGCTGCTATGCAGACTATTTGGGAAGTGCATCCTTTTTCTGTTGAGCAGTGCTACCGCTGTGCTACCATTCTTTCCCTTTAGGAGAAACAGAGAAAGTGAAGGAAGAAATATTGCAGTTATAATCCATGTAAGAGATTAAGGCAAGCTGGTCTTAGAAATTCCTTAGTTCAGACCCCTCCTTTATGCGGTGTTGCCTTGAACACGTCACTCTTCCTCTTTCCTTCCCCACTTCTATTATAGAGGTTAATATTAGGGGAGACTTTGTCTACACCAACGGATTGTACTACTTATGCACTACTCATACTGATGTTACTTTTTCCTTATGGAATGGAGAGCATCTATATCAGGCTAACATGTTTGCTGTACCAGCGTAACTGTGCCCACAATAATAGGGCATTCAGGGTCCATCCCAAACCAAGGCAGCTCATCAGTCTAGCATTGGCAAGACATCCTAGTATCTGTATCCAACAGTGCAAGGAGTGATATGGCCTGCATCACATCCAGCTGCCTTTGGTTCTCCAGCCTTGTGACTATTCAAAGTTGAGTTGATGGGGGTTGATCTTCAATACAGGTCCAGAGCAAGGCTCCAGTTAGCTCTGGATCCATAACAAAACCCTTTAAATGTTCTGCTTCCACACCCTCTACATTAAGGCTTGCATCCGTATAAGCATCTTATTTGGGGGGGCGAGAGAAAATGGCCTGCATCACTGACATAATTATATTGGTGCAGTTTTCAAGTATAGATCAGCCCTTGCCCAATTCAGAGTTAAGAAGCATCTAGGACTTGTCATATTAGGCTTTTTACTAGAAGTTCACCAGTGCATCTGTCTGATACTGGATCGGCACCGATATAATTGACTGTATTGGAAATCGGCTTGATTTGGCTGATTAAGTGGCCCATGTACATAGGGCAGCCACAGCACAGCACATAGGTGGCAAGGAGCACAGTCCAGCAGCTTGGAGAGCTGTGTCCAGCTGGTACATCTGTTGTGGTAGAAGGGGAGGGGGAAAGGAAGGTGTGTTGTGGGGGCAGATCAAGGCCCCCATGGTGAGGGAGGGAGTGGGGTTGGGGCCAGGGGCTGGGGCTAGGACTGCTTGGGCAAGGTGCGAGGGGCCCGGAACGGAGCTCCGGCTCGTGCGGGGAGGGGGTGCAGCTCCCACTGCTGCACGCACCGCAGGAGACCACAGGGGACGTGTGCCCCCAGATCTGGGTGGGGAGGGCTGGGCTGGGGCTGCGCTCAGGGCAGGTGGTGGCAGGGCTGGGGGGGGGCTACACTTAATTTTGGGGTGGCTGCAGCCCCCCTCAACCCGTAGCCCCCTCTCAGTGCCGCTTCCTGGCCTGAGCACAGCCACATGGTCGGGCCCCTCTTCCCCTCCCCCCCCCACCTGTGCTGGAAAGATCCTGACCCCAGCCCACAGTGGCATCCTGCCCCGCGCAGGTCTGGGGGCATGCACCCCCCTGTGCCCTCCCACAGTGTGCGCAGCAGTAGGATCCGCACCCTCCCTCTCCCCCCTCCCTTCCCTGGCGTCCCCTGAACAATGTGCATCTCCGTCTCACTCTCCGCCCCAGCTGGGCAGTGCTGCCTCAGCCCCACTCCCTCCCTCACTGTGGGGGCCTTGATCTGCCCCTCCCCCCCTTTCCTCCCTCCTCCCCTTCCACTACAACAGACTTACCAGCTGGACGCAGCTCCTCAAGTTGCTGGGCTGCATATCAGAAACTGGATCAGCATCAGCCAATATACCTCCTTAAAAATTGGCTATTGGTATCGGCCTCAAAAATCTCAATCAGTGCACCCCTGCTTTTTACAAACACAGTTAAGAAGGACAGTTCTTCCTTCCCCAAGAGATGATAGTTCAAGACAAGACAGCCTCTGAAAATTTTGGAAGGGTATAAAGAAACAGGGAGATAGTATTGGCAAGCTTGATAGGCAGTGGTCTCAACACATTGGCAGTCTGAGTAAGTTCTTTATAGTCTTCATGGCAAAGGATAGTTTGAAAGAGGAGAGTGAAGTGGCTCTGCAGGTGTTTGGGAGGAGTACCTCAAGTGGGAGGGTCAGAATGGGAGAAAGTATGAATTGCTGATTTGAAAGTTTAGCAAGCAGGCAATTGTGGCTAGCATTACAAGCTGATCATGAGAGAAAGTATTTGACCTATACTGAATTAGATGAGACATTGAGTAGGTGGGCCATAAAAGGACTTGAAAGCTAAGATGCATAACAGGCATTCAACATAGTACAGCCACAGGAGAGATGCAGAGAGAAGGATAACATGGTTAAGAGGAGAGGGTAGGAAAATAACCTGTGCAGCAGTGTTCTGAATGGGGCAAGATGGTATTAATCAAGGTTAGAGAATAGGATGTTACAGTAATAAGGCACAAGATGGTGAAAGATATGTGCTCTCTGGCTGGATAGAAAAAGCTATAACTTTAATGTTGTACAGAAAAAATGTGCTGGACTTAGACCTAGACATAGTTGAGATGCAATGCTTTAGAGACTGTTTTAGCCATGTTAAATTTGAAATGATGACAAGAACATGAGGTGATGTCAGAGAGCCAGGCAGAGGTTTTCATTTAGTTAACTAACAAGCAGCACTTTTTAAAGTGCAGAGTACAATATCAGTGTTAGCAGTAAGATGAAAAAACAGCAGTTAGTATTATCTCAATGTGATGGGAGGAGTGTTTTAGTCCCAGTTAATGGAACGCTTAAAAAAACAGAACAAGTGGCTGGCACAGGTTTTTCACCCTTAATATCAACAACCCAGAGCAGTGAAAAACATTTTGGTTTTCTTGCAGGGTCGAACCCCAGGATAGTTAGCCTTTGATTCCTAGGCTCCCTGGTGAATGCTACAGATTGTATGCGCCTTATTATTTGAGGCACAGGTCGCAAACTCTGTTAGTTTTTTCTCTGTAGAGGCAAGGTAGAGGTGGCTGAATGTTTCTGTTAAACAGCTGACAAGGGAATTGTGAATAACTCCAGTGTAAACTGTTCCCCAGAAACCAGATACATAATGAAACCTCTACCATGGAGGCAGTTCTTATTAAGAAATCTGAAAAACCTCAGGACACTTTCTGCAGAAATGTTGTTGTCAGCTAACTAGAGAATCCATGGGAAAAGGCCTTGAAACTATAATTGCAAGTATTCACAATTTGCACTGGAAGTTTTGCTCTGAGTCATGTTTTCTTAGTGCTGGGACAGGAGCAGTATCATAACTTCTGTGAACAATCGCAACTCATAGTTTAGTTCCCATATTGAATGTTAGCACCTTGCAGTTCAGTCAGCAGCCCCAAACTAGTATTTGGCAAGTCATTTTGAATTGCAAATATATATGATTAAAACCTTTATGTTCAGAAACTGTTAATGAGCAGAAAGGACTAATTTTAAATACGCTCCATTCTGGTTTACTTATTGGAAAGCTGTACCTGATATAGTGGGTTGAGTTCAACACCATTTTAGATGGGACAGCATCAGTGAAAATTGTATTAATGATCTATTTCTTTAGGGCAGTGGTTTTTAACCTGTGGTCTCTGGACCCCTGGGGGTCTGCAGACTGTCTACAGAATCCGCAAAAGATGCCTACAATCAATCAAAAGTATGTAAATACCCACACTTTCAATTCAAAGAGGTCCATGCCTCTGTTCAAAATTTCCAAAAGGGTTCATACCTCCATTTGAAATTTTTTAGGGGTCCACAAATGAAAAAAGGTTGAAAACCACTGCTCTAGGGCAGCATCAGATGCTTGTTACTGCACTTAAATCTATCTATCCTATATTCTAGGATATAGAAAGTTCAAACATGACTTGCAGGAATTCCAACCTGGCTTGGTACATACCTTGTTTTCTCACATATAACATAACCCCAAAATATAACATGCAACTTGTTTTTGAAAGGCATTTCCAAACAAAAAATCCCCCAGAGGTAGGGCTCCAGGGGGCAGGAACAGAGTCTAATCTTTACCAAAGTCATGCTTTCCTGCTTAATTAAAACCCTAGCAGCTGCTGAAGACTGGTCTCCATGGGTGGATCTGTGATCTTAAAAAGGGCTAAAGAGCTGTGAAATAAGAGAAGAAACCAGGAGCTGTACCAGACAGCAAAATTGCCCTAACAAAAGGAGAAGTACTTGTTAACACCTGTAAAGTGAAGAAAAATGGCCTATTATTTTCCTCAACTTCCTGAATAGTAATACAAGTAGTAATAGTAATAAAAGATGGGGAAACTCCCTTCTTGAGAGCACAGAGGCAGAAAGGGATCTTGGAGTCATCACTGACTCCAAGATGAACATGGGCCGACAATGCGAGGGCACGGTCGGCAGGGCTAACTGGACCTTATCGTGCATCAACAGGTGCATCTCAAGTAGGGCCAAGGAGGTGATCCTCTGCCTCTACATGGCACTGGTCAGGCTGCAGCTGGAGTACTGTGTCCAGTTCTGGACACCCCACTTCAAGAAGGATGTGGACAACATTGAGAGGATCCAGAGGAGGGCCACTTGCATGATCTGGGGACAGCAGGGCAGACTCTACAACGAGAGGTTACGGGACCTGAACCTGTTCAGCCTTCTCAAGAGAAGGCTGAGGGGGACCTGGTGACCATCTATAAACTCACTGGGGGGACCAGAAGGGTTTGGGGGAGACCTTGTTTTCCCCTAGTGCTCCCCGGGATAACAAGGAACAATGGGCACAAGTTGTTGGAGAGTAGGTTGAGATTAGACATCCGTAAGAACTACTTCACAGTTAGGGTGGCTAGTATCTGGAACCAACTTCCAAGGGAAGTGGTACTGGCTCCTACCCTGGGGGTCTTTAAAAAGCGGCTCGATGCCTACCTGGCTGGGGTCACTTGAGCCCAGTTTTCGTCCTGCCCAGGCAGGGGGTTGGACCTGAAGATCTGCAAGGTCCCTTCCGACCCTACTTCTGATTCTATGAATACCAGAGCTGCTGCACTGTGGAACAAGATTATCACAATGTGATGGGAGTAGTGTTCTAGTCCTGGCTAACGGAAAGCTCAAAAAAACAGAACAAGTGGCTGGCACAAGTTTTTAATGCTTTCATGGTGGTTTTATCTCAGGCAAAAAATCAGTTCCCCTGTTTAATGCATACACCCCAGTTTGGAGGGGGGTGTTGGGCAGGGAGAAATAGCATGTGCTGTACGTACACAGGAATGTATGCATATTTATTTTACATATATGGCTGAAATTCACAAGAAAAGTTAAAAGCCTGAGGGGGAAAAAAACAGCATACATGAAGTGATTAGAACTAGAGCATCCAGACAGGGAGACCACAGGACAGACATGCATACCAATACGGTGGGTCTACAGGTTCTTTTAAACCATTTTGTAGAGCTGACTTAATGGGCATAAATAATTTTATTGACGTTCTGCTAATTTGTTTTACCTTTGTTTTTATAGGAAATAATGAAAAAAGTGTGCCAGCAGTCTTGATCAGAAACTGGAATTTGAGAAGTCACTAACCAAGCTCATGTTTTCTCCTGATCAAGAAAATCATCCTTCTAAAGCACCAGTAAAATATGGTGAACTGATTGTGTTAGGGTAAGTGTCTCATACCTAGAAGGGAGGCTAAGTGTAAAAGTGGTGGGGTGCTACATTTGGTATGGTCAGGATGAGCCCAGGTTACCCTCGCATCATCTACCCCAAATGTGATTTATGTCATCACACATTTAAGTTCTGCACATGTGTGCCCAAGTGGTGCCCAACTACCACTTGCATCAATTCTCAGACTTAAGTAATGGTAAGTTACTGCTCCTTTTTACCTAGTATATTAATTACTAGACAGCCTATTTTCAATACAGTGTGGAACACCGTGTGTGTGAGAGGTTTTGCTTTCCTTGATGTAATTACTTGAAAGCTGTAGAACCAAAAACCATATCATATTGCAAATAAGTTGTCTAGTTATATATAGTATCAACTATTTTAAATAAATAATGTATACACAGATTAAAATAAATATAGGAATATAATATGTTTCCTTATGGCTTTTTTCACAGGTACAATGGCTCTCTGCCAAATGGAGATAGAGGAAGAAGGAAAAGTAGATTTGCTTTATTTAAAAGAACCAAGGCAAATGGGGTGAAACCCAGCACTGTGCATATTGCCTGCACCCCACAGGCAGCAAAGGTACGCTTGATTAATCAGCTGTTGTTAGAGCAGAAACTGGCCTAGGCCTTTCTGGTACTATGAGCAGCCGGAGTTAATTTCAGTATATCACTTGCAGTCCTACTGCTGTCAGAAAGCATCAGGCCCTGAGAGGGGAGGAAAAGTGGTTGATGTCCCAGGTCTTGGTGCCTTTCATGCATAGCAAGAAACAAGCCACCCAGCAAAAAATTAAATCCTGTGCTTAGTACTCACCACATGAGAAACATAAGTGGGTCTGGAACGTGAACTTCTAGGTCCTAGGAGTTAGCTGACGACACAATACACTTTGTTTTTTCTCCACAACTTGTTACAAACATGTACTTCAGCTCTCCAGTTTTACAGTCCATACGTGCTCTAGGGCAGTGATCTCATGGTTTTGGCTCTGCCTAGCCAGGATCGGGCTGTAAGGTCCCTGTGCCACCTCCGCTCAGCCCCTGCAAACCAGGATCAGGCCCCATGCTACCATGCGTGCCTGATCTAGCACACAGGACCACAGCCTATGGGGCTCCCCATAGGTCTATAGGAAGCCCTCTGGGTTGGATGATACTGCCCCAGGGGCACTCTTAGTCTGGGGCAGTGTTTCCCAACCAGTGTGCCATAGCACAAAAGTGTGCCATCAGAAATGAACAAGTGTGCTGCAGAATTTTGCCCTGGCAATGAGCTACAATAGGTATAAGAATGAGGAATGCTTTAACAGGTGTGCCTTGGGACATTTTTATTAATGTAAGTGTGCCTTGGGCTGGAAAAGGTTGGGAAACACTGGTCTAGGGCTAGGTCTAGTCTTCATGTCAAATGGTTGATATATGATTGCTCAGTGAAGTTCTCAAAGATGCTTGCACTGCTTAGTTGAACAGGGAGGGAAGCCACTTGCCCACCCAGAGGTTGGGGAAGGGATTCAAGGATCTGGGCTTTGTAAAACTGCTTCAAAATCAACTGCTTCAAATCTAGTGCTTCAAAATCAAGTTTCTTGTTAGGAAGGGGCAGTGGGAACATTTAAGTCCTGGGGAAGACTTGTGTGAAACATGACTGATGAGAATGGAGAATATTATTGAGATAAGAATCCCTGCTGCATTTGGATTGAATTTAGTACATGACTCAATTCAGTAAAATGTGCTGTACTTGCTTGCATTGAGCTGTCAAGGTCCTCTGCTCCCACTAAAGTCAATGGGAACTGATGAGAGTTAACATATCAGCATACTTCAGGCTAGGCCCATAAATCCAGTATAACTATTGGCAGTTTACAGACATGAAAACCCTAAAAAATGGCGTTTTAATTTAAACTCAGTAAATTCTTGCGCCGAACCCAGCGCACGCCCAGAAGAGGCATCGTTAGTCAGACCCAGCTTTCCCAACGTCCGTCTAGATCTGGTGCTTTAGTGAAGCTTTTTTGGTGCTTTTATCTAAAAGCTGATTGAGTCAGCTTTTAGGTAAGTGCCAAAAAGCCCTGCTGAAGGACTCGATCTGTACAGATGCTGCAGAGCTGGGTTGAAGTAACTCACTGCTGCTTCTGTTTGTTTGTTTTTTTGAGGTGGGGAGTTCCCATGTCTGTCAGCACCCAATGTGATCACTCTTGCAGGCATAGGTTCTGGCTTTCTGTTGTCTGCCCCAAATGCCCTGATAATGGAGAGTATTGATTCTTAAGATTTGTAGATCAGGGAATTACATTAAGTAGCAGAGGCAAAGTTTTTAAAATGAGGTTGACTCAGGTGCTTTAATTCAGTTCCTTTGCTCTCAGTTCCTACTGTGTGTTCCCTGCTTCTCCAGGCTCATGAGTACTCTATTCAGAAGTGAACAAGGGAGATGCATTTGTTCAGTTACAGGCAACTAGGCATTGTTTTGCCAGACAAAGATGGCACAAACCTTCAAAAACTACACAACCCCCAGGCTGACAAGCTGAAAGCTTAATCTATTTTGCAAGATCTTCTGCATCCTGTATTAAGTAAATTTCCATTTCCTTTGTTTTGCTAACAGCACTTGTTGCAATTTGTATGTGTAGTTTATTAATCACTCCTGATATCAGCATGAATTAAAGGGGGTTTAAAATAAAATACATTTTTTTCCCTTTAGTGTTGCATAAGTTCAGGACAGAAGTTATAGAGGCATGGCATTCTTGTAACTTTGTTGTGCTTAAACATTCTGCAAATCTTTTGTGTCTAGGCCAACATATGTCTAACACTAGATGTGACTAATTTGTCTGTCACGTAGCAACACATGTTTTGTAGCAGTGTTGAAGGGGCCAGTTGGATCTATTTCTGATTCAGTCAGGAAGGAGCTGAATTAGTTTCTGTATAATTTAGTGTTGAAGTCACACACCTGTAGCTTATCATTGGTGAGTTCATAGATTAATTGAGCACAACAGAAGGTTGACTTATATCTCAAGGGGTAGAGCATGTTTGTACCCAGCCCAAGAATGGAATTTGGTGGGGGAGGAGGGGGGTACAGTCTTTAGAGCTCTGTGGGTGCACATGAGGCATGTCCAAAGAGCACTATGTTCTGGGTTGTGTAGTTCCTAGAGACATACTAGGAGGAAGCAGACTTGACAAATCCCCCACCACAAGAACATGTGGTAGTAGACCTATTGTGAACCTCCTTTGAGGTATCTATCTCTTCATTCATACCAGAACCTAGTATAACATGGCACTTCACATTCATTATACATCTTTCAGTTCATTTCCCATTTCTACAAATAGAGACTGCTGCAATTAAGGCCAATGCCAGGTAGCTACAGTGTGTTGCAGAGTTTACCAGCCTGTAGAATAATCATCCCCTTGCAGGGGGAGGTATACTTCCTCTCAGAGTTTGTCATCTCCAGTGGACAATTCATAGAAGCACCTGGGAATGGTCCTTGTCCTCCGGAGAATGCAGGAGCTGCAACTATCAGCTGGCCTGCAGAAAGAATTAAAACAGGAGACTCTGTGCACATTCCCCTCTTTACTTGGGGAGCTGGCTTCCATTGACTTAAACTCTAGGGCTAAGTACATACATTTGGCGGTATTAGGGAGAGGTTAAATCAATTCAAAATGGCTGACCAATATCAGGTAAATCAGGATGAAGGGGGCTATCCAGGGGATTGCGGGGCCAGCAGGCTGAAGGGTATCGGGGGTCTGTCAGGGGGTAGGGGGCAAATGCAACCCACAGGTGGGGTAGGGGGCAGATGCAAGCCATGGGTGGGGTGAGGGGTCCCATCCCATTCCCCTACCCACCCCCAGTGAACCTATACCCCCATCCCTCCTGCCCCTCCCCCCACTAGGACTTACTTGCTTGGCTGCGGCACAGATAACACAGTGAACGCAGGTAAGTGTTTGCACCCAGAGTGGCATGAGGGTTGGGGGGTAGGGAGGGTGAAAAGAGCAGCCCCAAGGCTAGGGCCAGTGGCTGGGCTTTCATAGATTTCAAAGACATTAGGAGCTGAAAGGGACCTCATGAGATGAAGTCCAGGCCCCCTGCCATAAGCAGGAAGTCTGCTGGAATCAAATGAACCCAGCAAGATATGCATCCAAACGCCTTTTGAATGGGTCCAGAGTAGTTGCTTGCACCACGTCTATGGGGAATCTGTTCCAGACCCTGGACGCTCGTAAAGAAGTTTTTCCTTATGTCCCAGTCTAAATTGGCCTTCCAGAAGTTTACAGCCATTAGACCTTGTTATCCCTTGGGAAGCTCTGGTGGACAACTGTTCTCCCATACCCCTTATGTACTTATAGGCTGCCACCAAGTCTCCCCTGAGCCTTCTCTTCTCCAGGGCTGGCAGAGGATGTGCACAGTAGTGAATAAAGAGTCCCATATCCCTCAGCCTCTCCTTGTAAGACTTGCTACCTTGGCCTTTGATCATGCGGGTGGCTCTCCTTTGGACCCTCTCAAGCTTATCCACCTCCCTCCTGAAGTGTGGGGGGGAGGGGGGCGCAAAACTAAATGCAGTACTCTAGCTGGCAAAGGATGTGCACAGTAGTTTCATGCACCAGTTTGACCTAAATTAAATGAGCCTGATACGTCATAGATCCAAGTTTATCTTAAACTGGGTTCTGCAATTTTTAGACCAGTTTTTGTGCAAGAAACATCTGTAAAGTTATGTGTTTAGACTGATTGCTGGTCACTGACCCTGGGTCTATAAGGCTAGGGACAAATATTCAAAAAGCCTGAACCTGAATTGATTCAGTCTTTGCAGGTTAGTCTAACCTGGGTAGGCTGAACTGGTTTGTAACTGCACGGACATCCTGCAGTGGCTCAGGCTAGAAGCTGGCAGGGGGGGATGCTAGAGTAGCCCTTCCATCTCTTCCACAGCACTGAGCTGATGGGGGACATAGCCAGACCCTGGTAGGACACTTTGATTAGTCCAGTAGGGAATTGATAACAGTGTTTTATCACCCCATTAAGAAAACAACAGAGGGACATTACCAGCTACCGGCTGATTCTGTGTGTTGATTCAGCAGGGACCGTAGCCAGCATGTGGTCTGGGAGCTAATATACAGACACCTTCTCAGCAATATAGAGGGGAGGGAGGAATTCCTGCTTAGCAGGGAGTGGGGGTGGGGAGCAGCCCACAGTCTGTGCTGGAGCTGCAACCAGGGAGCAAAGGGGAGGGGCCAGCCCTGCTGTGGAGCAGAGCACCCCACCCAGCCCACAGAATAAACCAAACACCCCTAGCATCCTAGTATATCTTAAACCAGCAAGGGGTCTGGGACAGACATTGCATAAATTGGTTTGACCCAAATCAGTTAAGTCTGATACTACAGTCAACCAATCTCAAATTGGTTTCAGCCATTTTCAAACTGGTTTATGTGCACTGAACATCTGTTCTGTTACAGGTTTAAACCAGTTTCTGATCACTTAAACCGGTTTATGTGTAATGTCTTTCCCTAGCCTAAGTGTAAGGTCAGCACTGGTACAAGCTAAGTTTTAAATGGTGGCAATTTTGAACCCATTTTAACTTCCCAAATGTTTGCACTTAGCCTAGATGTTTGCATCCTGCACAGATTTGTAACAAAGGTGACGCCTTATTGCACATTTCTTGTTCCTTTTACTTCCATTCCTGGGTATAAGTTGGATACATCTTTTTTTTTTTTTCTTTTTGGTCCAAAAACACATGGTATTGAAAAGAATAAGCAGATTACTGGGGATGGTGAAACTGACTTCTCGTGTGTGTGTGTGTGTGTGTGTTGGGAGGGGGGGATTCATATTCAGTGCCACCCTCCCCCCTCCTCCTTTATACTGAATGTGCCACATTCTGTGAACACCACTTGCAGGATACTATATCCAGTTGACTTTCCTTTGAGTGCTGGGGAGAAGTGGACCACAGCACAGAAGTGTCATTCCCAGGATGTCTTTAGACTGCTAAACTCAGACAGTTAAGCCTGAGCTCAGATGGTGTTTTAAATGAATGTGTCACATCTTATGCTAAGAAACAGAAACCTGAAAATGGACTTATAAAGAGTGCTTGCCTGTCATGCTAACTGCTATGATGCCAATATGTTTAACTTGCTCATTAGCTAGTTTATGACTATTAATCTTTGATATGTTTTATTTGTGATGCTTAAATATTATTCTTTTCTATAGGCAATAAGCAACAAGGACCAACATAGCATATCATATACCTTATCTCGGGCCCAGACTGTGGTGGTTGAATATACACATGACAGCAACACTGACATGTTTCAGGTACATCATGTTTTAGACATTTCCTGTATCAGAAAACAGTACAAGATACCTTTTGGTGGCATTCTTGCAGTTTGGGAGTTTAATACTGGATGCATTAAATCCTCAGCCTGCAATCTTTGTAATTGCTGTTTATTTAAATTGCTTAAGAGCCCCAAGGAAGAATTGATTAGAAGAGATTGGTCATTTCAGGAGCAGGATTTTATTCATGATTCTTCTGTACACTACTTGTGCAGATCATTCAGCCTGCCTATTGCCTTTCTTCTTTTGAAAGATATAGTGTATAACTAATTTCCTGAACTCTTACAGAATTCTAATTGGTGAAGTAGAAATACAAAGTGCAAGTAGTTTGGACTAATTGCTATTTTATGATATAGAAAAAAACCCTAAATGCAGCAGGGAAATGTTGGAACAGTGGACTTGGTTGTGACGTGTTGCTGTAGCTTCAGTGAGTTTAACATGTACTTTGGGTTCACATCATGTGGACCATGAGTAAAACTGGACCATAGTGGGGTTTTTTATCATATCTTATTTCCTGTTTTCTTCTTAAAGATTTTTCTTTCAGAAGAAATTGATTTTTATTTTCCTTATCATGTTTCTTCTTGCACCAAAGTTGCATTAATTTTGTTGCATCACAGTTATGGCAAGAAGTTTTTCTGTCTCAGCTAATGGCTGTGGTGATACTGCCAGGTCCAAGGTGGTGGCAACCCCTGAAGGCAGTAGCAGAAGCTTCTCTGCAATCCCTGATAACTACAAAAGGGCTACAATAACTTAAATGTATAAGTTGCTGCTTGTAAAAGTGCTCCCTTCAGGCTCATTATAGTATGACTGCAACTTTGGAATTGCTTAGTAGGGTTCAAAGCACCTGAATTTAGGGGAGAATTCCCTATGGCTTGCAACTGAAAGAGAACACTGTGGGCAGCCTCTCTGCAGCCAGACAGAAGACTGTTTTCTCAAGGGTGTGAGTTTATAGCATTTTACTGTTTTCCTGGTTGCACTGAGCTGTGGTAGGGATATTTTTACTAAAATACAAGCTTCATGTGCCTAGTCTCTTATAACAAGTATCACCCTGATTCCAGTATTCTTTCAGAACAGGAATGCCAGGTATAATATTCCAAGTGTTCTTTCCCTATGTTTGTACATCCAGCGGGTTCCAAAATTTGGTATCAGGACGTACGTTAGGCTTGTACAACCACAAGAGCTCAACTAATTGTCGTCTTCTGTAAACAGATTTTTTTTTTGGCTGTTGTGGCACTGTAACAGTCTATCTGCCTAACTTAATTATATCTTTCTGGATGAGATGACTTCCAGTGGGAAGCCATGTCAGATCTGACTTCTTCATAATTATTTTTCCCTTCTTTTACCTGTATTGTGATTCCTAAATGACCAATTAGGAGTGCTGTAATTCCTCAGGTCAGAATAGTACACGATCTCAAAAACCTAAATTTCAGATCAAAAAATGCCTTCAATGTCCAGGAAGTCATGGTTTATTCCTGTTGGTTTCTAATTCTGTTGGGTTTAAAAATTGTCACAACTATCTTCTAAAATCTTATATTTTCTCTTGCTCAGATTGGCCGGTCAACAGAAAGCCCAATTGACTTTGTTGTGACAGATACAGTTCCTGGAAGTCAGAGTAATTCAGATACACAGTCAGTACAGAGCACTATATCAAGGTTTGCTTGCAGAATCATATGTGAACGGAACCCTCCTTTCACAGCAAGAATATATGCTGCAGGATTCGACTCATCCAAAAACATCTTTCTTGGGGTAAAAGCCGTTTTTTCTTCCTGGCTCAGTGCAGCCTTATATTTCAACTAGCTCTTAACTCAGAATTAAAGGTGAATGGAAGTTCTTTCATTGATGTCATTCCTCACAGGAGAAGGCTGCCAAGTGGAAGACGTCAGATGGGCAGATGGACGGGTTAACCACAAATGGAGTTCTTGTTATGCATCCACGTAATGGGTTTACTGAGGACTCCAAACCAGGGGTGTGGAGGGAGATATCTGTGTGTGGGAATGTATTCAGTCTCCGTGAAACCAGATCTGCTCAACAGAGGGGAAAAATGGTAAGCGTTTTATGCCTCATGTTTCAGACATACAGCCATAAAAGGTTTGGCTTGAACTGAGTGAGGCAGATTCTAGCTGTTTTGCTCAAGTGCCTTAGTCCATATTCATGTTGGCATTTTTTGTGAATGGTGAAGCCAGTGGGTAGAGGCTGACTCAACATGAGTGAGACTGGCAGAATCTGTTTCTAAATTAGTTGTTTTACTGCGTATCTAACTGATCAGCTGAACTGAGTGGTGTTCTACGAGCAGAGAAAGCTTTACTACCCTGTGATGCAAAAATTACTCCTAGCATTTCCTCTCTTGCTTATACTTTTCCCAAGACTTCCATGTTTTTCCAGAATAATTTTCTCATGGTTCTTCAGAAGTTGCCAAGATTTCTTTAAAATGTAAACCCCATTCAAAAGAATTCCTGAGGGAATGAGACAAGATATTTGTCTTCACGTTACTTTTGTTTTTATTTTTTACCAAAATGCTTCATTTGTTTTTAGAGGGCACCGATATATCGCCCACAGCTCTGCCCCTGCCTTAGCTGGGCAGCGCCTGCCCAGCCCCACTTCCTCCCTCACCACGGGGGCCTCAATCTGCCTCCCCCACACTCCTTCCCTCCCCCACACCCTTCCCCACCCCACAGACTTACCAGCTAGATGCTGTTCTCCAAGCTGCTAGGATGCATGTCAGCTGTTGGATTGGTATCAACTGACAAGGCTGGTTAATAATTAGCCATCAGTATTGGCCAAAAAAATCTTTATCAGTGCACCCCTAACTTGTTTATGTTCTTATGGTGTATTTGTTTAGGAATGTTGGCTACTTATTGTTTTTTGTTGTTTGTGATGTGAGATTAGTGTGCATTTTATTTCACACAATTTATAAGCATAATGGAGTATGAAGTAAGTTTTTTATTTTCATGGTTCCATGCCAGTCTAGCTCTTTCTTCTCTGACGGCTCAACTGGCTTAGTTAGAAATGTAATCAGGAAGGACTTTAAAGATGATTATAAGCATGTTTGTTTGTGAAGATCTCAGCTTTGGGTGTCCTACCTGAGACCACTTTTAAATAGGGTAATTATATGGGACAATGCAAAATGTGGGACACTGACCTTCCCCCTTACCTCTCAAGTCAGTGGGGCTGTTGCAGGCAGGGCAGCAGTGGTGCAGCTCTGGTTTTACTATTCAGGCAACTAAGGGAGTCAGTGGTCCATTAATGACCCATTGTTCTTCACTTCAAAGATGTTAACAGTCATCTCTTTCTAATGGTCATTCCATTAGTCAGGCTAATTTCTTTTAGGGCAATTTTGCTGTCTGATAGAGCTTCCTATTTCATAGCTTATGCTGCTCTGCCTCCCCACCCTCTGCTTGAGATGCTCATTTTACTTTTCACCAGCTGACTGGGACTGGCCTCCATAGTCTGGGACTGTCCTGGCCAAACCAGGATGTATGGTCATCTTGTCTTTAAACGGCCTGAATTTTTCTGAAAGCATTCGCACAGGGCCCTCTCCAGGCATCCTCAGTTAGGCACCCACTATTGGTAGTCACTCAGCTTTTGGCTGGAGGTGCTTAACAAGATTTGACTCTTAAATTGTTTGGTGATATGTTCATTTTCTTTCAATCCCATGTTTTGTAACATCTGCATATTTCTATCCCCTTCCAAAGGTTGAGAATGAAACCAACCAACTCCAAGATGGCTCATTGATTGATCTGTGTGGAGCTACATTGCTATGGCGCACTGCAGAAGGCCTTTCACGCACTCCTACAGTGAAGCATTTGGAGGCCCTAAGACAGGAAATAAATGCAGCCAGGCCTCAGTGTCCAGTGGGGTTTAACACATTGGCGTTTCCTAGTATGAAGAGGAAGGATGTTGTCGATGAAAAGCAGCCTTGGGTGTATCTGAACTGTGGCCATGTACACGGCTATCACAACTGGGGAAACAAAGAGGAGAGAGACGGGAAGGATCGGGAGTGCCCCATGTGCCGCTCTGTTGGCCCCTATGTGCCTCTGTGGCTTGGATGTGAAGCTGGATTTTATGTGGATGCAGGACCTCCAACTCATGCATTCAGCCCATGTGGACACGTGTGCTCAGAAAAGACAACAGCATATTGGTCCCAAATTCCTCTTCCTCATGGTACTCATACTTTTCATGCAGCCTGCCCCTTCTGCGCACATCAGCTGGCTGGTGAACAAGGTTACATCAGACTTATTTTCCAAGGACCTCTTGACTAACACACATGCCACCAAGAACTGCATTAAACTTATAAGCTAAGCTCTGATTTTAAACCAACTGTCTCATTCTCTGGGCTTTGACAGTTTGCATTAAAATGAAGATTTTTTTGTTTTGTTTTTTGTTAGAGCAGCTAAATCCCTCTCTACATTAGGAAAAGTCTGGAGAAAAAAGAGAATTTATGGGGCAAGGGTTCTTGCCTCTTTGGTTAATGACTACTTTTAAAGTGGGGAAAGGAGTTATGCAGAGAGAAATATGATGCCTTCAATTTAATGTTTTTGGATGACATGCTCTTGGTAACTTAAAAGTTGTTTTTGTATAACAGAGGGTAAAATGGTCAGCTCAATTGACATTAGTTTACAGCTTTGATGCAAACATTGTAAAATATAGCAACCTGTATATTAACTTTTTCTATTTATCTTTATTATTGAAAATATCCTAGAGCGTTTTAGAGTAGCATGGTAGTAGTGTGTTACATCCATCGATTGGATGTGTAGATTAGTTCTGGGTGGGGAAAGTTAAGGAAAGAAAAGAAGTAGAGATTTTTTTAAAATTTAAAATAATACTGAGTTCCTAGAATAGCTGAAAACTTTTTAAAAATTAATTCAAATTAAATTGTTGTTAAAGTGTGCTTAACCACATGAAAGCTAAGATGGACCTTTTGAAATGTCCCTCCATTGGATAGGAGTGTAATAAAAGTACTGATCACAAGAAAACATTTACCTAATTCTTTGAATATGCAATTTAATCTAGATTTAAGGATTTCTCTCCCTTAGTATTAGTCTCTTTATTTAGCATTAGTGACATTTGTGGGGTTTTAATTTAAACAGTAACAGAGCAGATAGAAACCCCCTAAAAACAAGGCTCAGCCATTTTTTCAGTATTGGAAAAACTTGCAAATTAGCCAAAAAGGTGCAATTTTTTTTTTCTTTTTCTTTTCTTTTTTCCCCTTTAAATTGGGTCTGACCAATTGCAGAATCTCTGTTAAAAACTACAGGGGCAGGTAGGAGGCCAACTTGCTTTTACTATATTTGCCTTTCAGCTCCAGGGAGGTGAGTGCACATACGCAGTTAGACCACAAGTGATAGGAAATAACAGCCTGGTACCTAATGGATGTTTTGACTACATCCCAGGGCCATTGACTTATTTGGCTCAATTGGAAGTCTTTGCTCAGGAAAAGCTCAGGTTGAGACTGAGTTGGATTTGCAGAGCTGCGTGTGTGGGAAGCTTGCATGAAGGCTATTCACACTACGGCTGATTCAAGTCAGTGCTTAGTCTCGCTTTCAATAACCACCCAAAATGCTCTCCTGTCTTTGCTCCCTCCTCCATCTCTTACCAGCAGAGGCTGTGCACTACATGCAGCTTGATGCTAACCCACCATACTTTGTGACAAATGTACAACCTGATATTTAAGGATTGAGTTGAGCTCTGTGTTTTTCTTTCATTTTTTTAATCGGCTATTAAACTTTTTTTTTTTTTTGGTTTGGAAATATGTACTGTATAAATTGACAGTAGCAAATTCCTGTACTCTGTAGCATAGCTTCCCCCACCCCCCCATCACAATCCCTTTCTAAACTTTCCCTGGTAAAAACAAAATGACCTGTGTTGCTTAAGTCACGGATTTTATTTTGACTCTCAAGAATTTTTTCTCCATTTTAAAAAGAAATGATATATATTGTTTGGTTCACTCAGGAAATGCATGTCAGGAAGTCTGTATTATAAGTTCAGTTAGCTGTCATGTACAAGTAACTGCTGTTACACCCTTTTCATAGAAATATAACTGATTTTGACATTTTTCAGATTGTTATATGCATTAAGTAATGAGACTTATGCAGCAAGGATCCCCTGTATTGTACTTGTTCTAATCATTTATATTAAGACTATATTATACTGTAGTTTAATTTTTATTTGCAAATTAATTTATTCAAACGATGTGAGTAAACACTTTTCAAAAATAGGAGTTACAGTATTGTCTGTTGCTATGTTAGATTTATCTCTGCTAAGATGGGAAAGGTTTAGCAGAGTTCAAAGGATTATTAGTATTATTTGAGCTGTCTCTGTAAGATGTCTGAAATTAAGAAGATACTTTTTTCTCCCTGGTTGGAACACACAAATCCAATGATACAACCTTTGGGTAATGGAGTTATGATGCTGGCACAGACTATCCCCATGTGAAAGGAATCCCTCCAAATTCGAGACAATGGTACTCCCATTCCTTTCTTTTAGCCTTTGTGTCCACTTCTGTGTAGAGTTTCAGTCCAAACAGGCTTAGCAGGGGGTGATACTGCTCTTCACTGCAGGATTCCCTGTACTGCACCCAGACTGCTCAAAAGGGAACATTCCTCTCCTCCACAACCCCCTCAAAGCTGCCAATTCTGGCACCTCTTTCAACTTCAAGAGCTTTTTAGGTTAGGGGCCAAGTGTGTCATTGGCTGAAAGCCCATCAGTTGAAGATGGAGCAGGATATACTATCATGATGGGATAACTATGTGCCACCCTGCTGCTGCAGCCCTGATAAAGGCAAATGTGATCTTAGTGTGCAACAGGAGAGCCATTTCCAGCAGAGATAGGGAAATATTAGTAGCACAGTACAAGGCCCTAAACTCAGTTGGGGAACAGGTGCAGAGAAGGGCTAATATGCTGATGATGGGAGCAGAGTGCCTTTCGTATGAAAAGAGACTAAATGAGTTTGGCACATGTAGTCCAGCAAAATGAATGCTGAGAAGGGACATGACTTGTTCTCTATAAATACATTGGAGACTAAATGCCAGAGAGAAAAAAAAAAAAAGAATTATTGAAGGTAAAGAACAATGTTTGCACTAGAACAAATGGGTATGAAGTGGCCATGAATAAATTTAGGCTGGAAACTGGAAGAAGGTTCCTAACTGTTAGAGCATTTTGGTGTTGAAACAGTCTCTCAGCATAAATAGAGTTTTAAAAAAAACCCCAACCACTGTTCACTTAACTTTTCATGAAAGCAATATACAGAAGGTACTATCTGCAAGATTAGAGGTCTAGTTTTGATGATGCAGCTGGTCCCTTCCAGTCTTCTGGTCCTGATTTTAATCTCAAAGCAACGAAGCACAGATGAATAAGGCAAGATTCTCACCCAACAGAAATGGTGCCCTCCTCCCAGATGGACAAAATCCTGGCTATTATTGCTCCTTGAACAGGTCCCACTGCTCTTGTTTCTCACCTTTGGGTAAGTAAAAAGCAATAATGATGTGAGTAGAAACTATAGTATTCTCTAATTAAAGCATAAGGAACATCTAAAACTTAAAAGCAAACAAAAAAACAAACATCTCTGACTTAATCTTCCACACAATCCAGTAAGGCTGATTAGTTTCTTCTCCAGGCCTGAGTAGAGAGAGGTAGTTAGCTGTGTTCAAGAGCAGATCCAGAGGCGGGGGTGCAATGGCATGGATGCACCCCTTCCCCCCCACCAGTCTACAATGTCATGGGAACAACAGGCAGGGACTTTAAGTCCCTGAAGCAAGTAGGAATTCCTACTCCCTGCCACCCCCTTCTCTGTCCTCAGCAGCACATCCTCTCCCAATGCTGCCACTTCCCTGGCTGTCCCAGGGATGGAAAAGACTCCAAAGCTGCTTCTGTATGCTCCAGGTGGGCTCTGTGGTGAGCCAGGCTCAGCTTGGGACAGCAGCAGTGACAAGCAGGATTCCCTTCCCTGCCGGGCCCCTAGTGTTCCCTGCTAGCCCAGGGAACAGGCCCTTGGGAAGGGAACCTGCCTGCCACTGGTGCCATGGTTGTCTCTGGCAGAACCTGGCTCCATGTTCAACCTGGAGTGGAGCAGGAGTGGCTCTGGAGCTTTCCCCCTTCCTGTCCCTCAGTCAGCTGGGCACAGCAGCAGTGGTGGACAAGGGAGGGTAATGTGCTGCTGCGCATGGAGGAGAAGGGAGGTGGGGAGGAAAGATACCAGATTGAGGGACTTGAGACCTCAGCTTCTGCTGCCACAGTGCAGTCTACCCATCCTGGTGTGGAAGAGGATGGCTGGGAGTGAGGGGCATACAACTACTGCAACACGCAGCTCCCCTCCCTCCCCCCCCCCCCCCCTTAAAATTCTCAATATGCCCATGGCCATGTTAGTTTGAAGTCAGGCAGAAGGCAAGAGAGGGTGGCACTTTGGAGATTAACTGGTTCAGAAATGTACAAGCTTTCATTGGTGACAGACTACTTTGGCAGAACGCACTTGAAGGTAGACTGTCATTTGTGAAAGCTTATGCATCTCTGAACCAGTTAGTCACTAAGGTGCCACCCTGCCCTGCCTTCTCCAATCCTGGTCTTGTTGCTGGCAGTAAAGTTAAAGAGAAATCTGCTTTTTACAGCTGACTTTTAAAGCCATTCAAAACTATGGTAAAGGGGGTATGTGCTCACTTAAGTACTCTTAAGAATTAAGAACAGAATTTGTGGAAAAGCTGCCATGAAGCAGCATTATAATCACTGTGATGCATATGCATGTAGCACACTTAACAATGCATTTGTATGATGGCCTCAGGTGATAGCAGAAATGCTTATCTTTATGAAGTTCATGTTTTAGCACCACTGTTACTCTGGGCTCCAGGAGGGGAGGAACACTTCAGAAAGAAAACAAGAACTGCAGCCTGCATAGAACGAACTGAGTCACTGAGTCTCATTATGTTAATAATGTACGCAGGCCTGAGATTAGATTTTACAAGATGCTATGGGTTCCTATGGCACATGTTTCCAGGCTCTATTGCTGCTTGCCAGTTCTGTTCTTGTAAGCAGGCAAGATGTTGGAACATAGAAGCATCCTGCTCCTTTCCAGCTGGGTTTTTTCTTTGTTCAGAACTCTGAAGCAACCTGATATAGCTGATGGATGCCGCCTGACTGCATGCTCATGAACCAAAGCCCTGTTTGGTTACTTGCAATTTAGACATGATGGGTTTGAATGAGGTGTCTCTGAGTGCTGTCTTAAGGCCTGACCTTACTTTGTAAATTACATGGCTACTAATCTAAGGGAGGGATGTCAAATTCATTCAGCCCAGTAGGCTAGATGAGGGTCACTGGGCCAGTCTGCAGGCTGGATTGCACTGTGCTGGAGCCAGCGTGCAGGGCTGGTCCAGCAGGGGGCCTCATACAGCATATGTGCCCAGTCCAGGCCTGCATGCCACATGCAGCTTGCGCTGTCCCATTCTGGGGCTTGCTTTGCAAGTGGTGCTCAGGGATGGCATGGGACACCCTGCCAGGCCAGCCCTATGCACTGGCTCCAACACAGCTTGCTTCAGATCAGCCCTGGATGCAGCCCACATAGCCAATCTGGCACATGCCCCCTAATGACATGCCCTTCCCCTTTGCTGTGTGTAGCACTCACAGCACTGGATCCAGCCCACACAGCAGCCTGAGACCTATAGGTGGGATCATAGGGCTCCATGGGCCTTATGTTTGACACGTTTGATTTAAAGTTTCACATACTGCATGATCAAGTTGTAAACTGAATGTAGGTTTAGAATGTGATAGTTGGGGGTAAAGTATTTAAAAGTGCTTGAGTCCGGTTTTCAAAAGCAACTTGAGTATGGAAGGCAGTTAATGATGTTAGTCTGATGTAAAGCAAGGCAGGGTGATTCTTTTTGAGAGGCATAAGTTTTTGTAGTCCATTTATAGTAGCGGATGAAGTTGGTTGTTGCCTACAGAAGTTCATCCCTCTGAATCAGTTACTTTAATGTGCCACCCTGCCCTGTCTTCACCCCAAGTACTGAAAAGATCTGGTGACTTAAATGATTAAGTCACTTAAGCAGGTTTTCAAGCTTCCCCCTGGGTTCTTGGTTCCTAATGTGATCTACTTGGATATGCATTTGTTAGCTGCAGCCAAGGAAGGGACCCTTGTTGGTCAAAGGTGGTTAGCGCCATTTGCAGTGTTGTGGCCCTAAATCAATCCCTGGTTCCTATGTTAGGCAGGCACAAATAGTAGTGTGACCAGAGCAAATTGCCAAAAGCTGCCACAAGTGGAAGCAATGAAGCATTGAAAGTGAGCATGGATTTGTGCCACAAGACCATGCCTCTGCAGTAAAATTGCCAAAGGTTGTTCCTGGGAATGAGCAGCCTTTAGGGTCCACACATTTTAGGCTAGAAAGTGATCTGTGATGGTTTGCATCGTAAGAGCAGTGTCTTCCAGCTGCCTAATCAGGACAGCCAGGGTTACAGGCTACAGAAAGTCAGTTGGTAGCAGGTGGTAGTTTCTGTGTTCTGTGACATTCCATGTGGGCTGGGGATTTTTACGCCTGATGCTTGCTTTTCAGATTCAGAAAGCTGATGGAGTCAATACTGGTGGAAAACAGCAGCTTGACATCCTTGTTAGCAAATGCTTGCAGAGTAGGAAAGGGGCTGCTAATGAATCACACTGATGCTTGCTGCTAGTATGTTTCTTACCTGCTAGTTGCCACCCTCCGACAGCCAATTCATTAGCTTCTTTGTTGGTGCTGGGTGTTCTGTGTTGCAGTTATGTTCCCTTCCTAGTTTCCTCTTCAGAAAGGTAGCAGCCTAGGGAAACAAGGAATGGTCCATTCACCCCAAATGCAGGTGACATTGACACAAAAGCCGGTCATCTTGTAAGCCTGGTCACTGTCCCATGACATCCAGCTTTGCAAACTGTGGGGCTGGGTAGCTGCGTGATGGCTACATGCTGGGTTAGTGACCCGAGCTAACAAGGGTTTAGGGACTTCAGTGCTGTTTTCAGCCATACAGTGGGCTGTCCCTTAGCAGAAATGTTTCTTTGCTGCCAGGATCAATGTGTTCCCCCTTAAAGAAACACCACGCCAGGACTCCCATTTCATGCAGCAGCAGGATTTGTACTGTGCCACTTGTGTTTGTACCCATAAGCAATGCTAGATCTTCCCCACACCAAATGCTCCAAACTCATTTAGTGCATCATCACTAAAGACAATAGCAGCGTGTGCTACAGATGATGACACATGGGAAAATAATTTCACTAATCAAGAAACTTGGGTCTATGCAAATAGAGCTTTGAAAGGAGTTAGAAATACCCAATATTAGCTCTATCCCAGTGCCAGCATATTGTTGTCTTTGGGGAATTGCAAAGGCTCTGATATGAACAATAACTGTGGGAATGTGGCCTTGGACCACATACAAGCATATCATTGTGAAATGTAATGTTCGTAAGTTCCTGATCCTTTCTACTCCTGACTCAGTTCCTATGTTCTTCTCAGCTGGTCTGTCATACATTGTCTGCTCTTTTTCTCTATGGGGCCAGGACCTGTACTTGACCCAAGCAGATGCTGATCTGTTCAGAAACCGCACTCTTGGGAACTCATGCAAAAGCACCTCTGCCTGCCTCCCCATCTGGTGTTTGTCTCACCCAGCTGTGGCTGTGTGGAAGCAGACAAGGCAGCTGATCAGTCGCTACCATCTGAGGATGTGCTCATGGGCTGAGGAGTAACTGGAAATCACAGGGACAGCATTAAAATGTTGATGGCAATGGAATTACTCTTATTCCAAGAAAGGTCAGAGCTGGACAGAAGTCCAGGGAGAGCAAGAAAACATTTGTAAATTATGACATCCCTCTGCTGAAAAAACCCCAAGCAAAAACAGATGAAGCCTGAGCCTTGCTACACACACACACCCCCACTCCTCTCATCTGCTCAGCCCTGTGCCCCTGCATATCAGTATTTGTGATGTCCATCCTACTTTTTTTATGCCTACCTTGTGGCTTTGAGCAGGGAGTGTCAATCCGGGAGCATGATTCCAAGCAAATATCAGGGTGTTAAATAGGAGGGAAAAATTGTGTTTTGGGGGATGGGTGGCCCTGAAGTGAAAAAGGGATTCCCAGTCGAGAAAGGGTTGAAAACCACTGGCTTCAGTCATTTTAGCAGAGTGGGTAACAAACCAAATGCTGCCTGTAGAATTAACAATGTACTTCTGAATATTTCCCTTTTGTAGCTTGATGATTACTGTCATCCTGTTACATTCCTGGCTTTACCACCTCTGAAGGTTACTGTTTTAGTGGCACCTCTGCTGAAACTGAGCAATACTTGGGCACTAGTCAGTTAATAATCTGTTGCCTCTGTTAGTTTTGTTTTCCTTCCTCTTGCTGCAGCTGCTCTGTGTACCTGTGTGTGTAAGCAGGCAACCTTAAACTGATTTGTATGGCTAGCTTCCCTTTTGGAATCTGCTGTCTTTTAGAAATGTAACAGTAACAGGGCCTCTTTAATAAGTTATAGCCTTGTATTTTCAACAAACCCATCTATTTTCCTGTTTCTAATGGAAAGGAGAATCTAGCCCTCAATGAAAGCCAAGCCCCTTCCTAAAGTATATGTTCAGGGAGAGAAATCCTTAGGAGGAAGACCTGTTTTTTATATTAAATTAAGCAGCAGAAGTCTCATAGGACATTAGTTGAAGGGACACTGATCAGAAATCCTGATTCTTTTCCCTCATTATTAATGAAATCCTAGACTATCCACTTTGTTTTCTACTATTTTCAGTGCATTGTTTATTGTCTCTTGAATTTTTCTCATTTGGGAAAAAGAAAACCAATTAAATCAGTCGTGCTTTACCTCATATGCAGTTAACTGGTTTTCAGTCATGTGCACTGCAGGGATTTCTTTTTTAATCTTCCCTTTGGAATATTTTATTTTTAAGTGGGGAAATATTGGATTTAAGTTGTGCAAAACTTCGTTTCTACATCAGCGTGGCAGGGACGTTGCCACGAACCAGACTTACCTTGAGGCCAGGAGTGGAGAGAGAGACAGAGCTGATGGGACACTGCCGAGGATCAAAGCCACAGCAGGAGAGAGGCTGCTGCGGGAGGACAGGCCATGCTAAGACCAGAGGGGGAAAAAGCGGCTGCAGTGGGCTGCGGGGGAGCCGGCGCATGCAGCCACACCAGTGTGGGCACACTTTATGGAGGTGTGTTGACACTGGTTTGCTGGCCAGCCCTTGGAGACAGGAATAAAAACCCCAAGGGCCAGCATTCAGGGAAGACTGAAAGTGAGTCCTCCAGAAGGCCCAGAGCTGCCAGAATCATACAGCAGCCCCAAAAGTGGGGTGTGGTGGCAACCCCAGGTGAGGAAATGCCCGGACAAATCTGGCTTGGCAGAGCCTGCACTCTTACCTGGGATGAGACTGTGGATCCCAGATGCAGCTGGTGTAGATTGGAACAGGGGTGAGCCTGGGAGGAGAGAGAGGAGAAAACAGTCAGATGCTGTGAGTCAATATTGGGAGCAAAAGGAGCGTGCAAGGAAGTAAGGCATCCACGGGCAAATAGGAAGCCAAACCAAGCTGCCGTGAGACCTGAAACAGAATGGTACGCCATCCGAACTGGACTGCGACTATATAAGGGCTAAAGCCCTTACTGTGGCGAGCAGACTTTGTCTCAGCCGCAGCCAAGGAACAACATCTCTGGTTGGCGCAAGGCAGGGTGTAGGGGATGCAGAGCCCCGAAACAGGAGTCCAGGGAAGAGTGCTGAAGAAGGGAACCAGGGGAGGCAGGATTTAAAAACATCCTCCCAACAATAACCAGTACCAACAAGGCATGGCAGGAGAGAATCCCTGGGGATCTTTTGAAGTATCTGATGGGAAGACAAGCTGTTGACCCAAAAGGAGACGGCTGCACTCGAACAACCGGAAAAGGTGAAGCACACTAGTGAGCATCACAGGAGGTTACAATCAGCTAAATTTGGCCTTATATGTAGATGTTCTTCACTCTCTAGTGAATAATATTGGATATTATGGAAATATGATCAAGTAAAGAGTTAAGCAAGCGGCATAGCTTTTCTATACTTCTGTGGAATGAATGGCCTCATAAAGAATTGGTTCTGTGACAAGCTGATTATCTACACTTCCCATTAACTTCAAGTGATGAGACAGTGCAATTCTTTCAGTGGGAATTGAAGGGGTGATGAGGAGTGACTCCACACTTCATGACCTGGGCTTTACTGACAGCATTTTTAATGACACCTTCAAATTAAATTTTATTTTTCTTAATTTTCTTAATATTTTTCTTATTTTTCTTAATATGATCATATTACCACTTACTTCTACTTCATTAATGCTGTTGATAGTGTGGTTTCAAACTTATATTTGCATTTCCCCTGCCTAATTAGAGATGCTCTTATTTAAAGTTACTGACATAACTTCAATGAGGAAACCAAAAGATTAAAAAAAAAAAAAAAAAAAGACTGGATCTGCAAGCTGAACTTAAAGGATAGGTTTCCTTCCAACAACCATTCAAAAAGCCCGAGACAGACTTAATCTAAGTTACATGTTTTTTTTTGTAACTGGCATAGTTTAGATTGGTAACAGACAGAACACACATTTGCCCTTTGGTGGGGGTTCTGCCATTTTTAAACCAGTCTGCTTTGCCAAACTTCTGTTATGGTTATAGACTGGTTTCTGATCACTTATACTAGTGAAATTGTAATGCCTGTACCTGGCCTAACACATAGATGGAAAATCTTTCTTAAAAAAATGCATAACTAAAGAAAGAATGAGCTTTTAAATTCATCCTTTCCAAAAGCCACATTTTAATAGTGGGGTGGGATGAGGATTACCATAATTTCTCACATACAAAAAAATCCCTTTTTTCCCAAAATCAACCCCCACAAAATCAAGCAGCTTGTATTAAGCTGGGATCCGGGTTTTCTGACCAGGATAGAAGCAGCCTGTTTGATTAATGCTTCACAGTACAGCAGCTGTTGCATTACTATTTAGGCAGCTCAGGGAATTGGTTGACTTTTTGACTCATTGTTCTTCAGTCCAGTTATTAATGATCATCTATCCTTTTTAAAGATCTTGATGTTCCAGTAATCAAGCTAACCTTTTTTAAGGCAATTTTGCTGTCTGTTAGCTGCTCCTGTTCTTCCTTTCACTTTCTTCCTGTTTCACAGTCTTGGAGAATCTTTAGTTCTTTTCACAATCATAGATCCACCACAAGACGAGTCTTCAGCAGCAGCTTGGGTTTCTGCTTTAGTTAAGCAAGAAAAGAAGGGTGAGAGGGTTGAAGGTTAGGCTCGGTCTCTGCTCTATGCAGGCGTAATTCTGAAAAAAAACCCTTCTTTCCTTCTGCTTTCCAAAAATAAGGTGTATATTATATTCTGGGCACGATATATGCAAGAAAATATGGTACTCTGTGGAATGAGAATGAAGAAAGTAAATCTGATCTTTAGCATTCCCATCATCTGTTCTACTAGTCCCAAGGAAGGAATATGCTACCTTACTTTTAACTTATCTATGTCAGTAACCTTTCATTCCAATTAGTTGTGCATAATATTTTCAAAAGAGGTTGCATGATTTAGGACTCCAAATCACATTTTCAAATTAGGCTCATCTACACAAGGACAAGGAAGGCTAATTTGAATGAACTCATGCTGTGAATTTCATTGGTTGAGTTAAAGTGCATTAAACCCCTATGTAGACACTCCTATTCAGAATTAGGTGACCTTAATTCAACTCGGTTGACTTCTTTGGAAGTAGACATTAAGTCAAATTAAGGCCATGTAACTCCAAATAAGTGTCTAGGCAAGTCTTTAATGCAGTTCAACTCCCCTACTTTAAAAAATAATTCAGATTAAAGTTCCTGAGTGTCCCACTGTAGGCAAATCCCAAAATGCTTAAGGGTTGCTTCCAGCAGAAATTCTATAAGATTTATGTCGCTCCTAGGGTATTATAAATGTCACCCTACATCTATGAAATGTTCTCTCTTTAAAATGTTAAACCTCATATTATTCAAGGTAAGAAACACAAGGTAACAAGGGGGGGGGGGGATGAGTGAAGGGGAGATGGAGAGGTAGAGAGAGAAAATAAGTGCTTGTATAGACCACAAAAATTGTACTTCATGTTTTCTTCTAAAATTATGTTGCCAAATAGATCACATTTAAAGTGGAGTGTTTTTCATATTGAGAAAGCTGTGGAATTAGTATGTCCATGAGAGCAATAATATATTTATAGACTGTGTGTCTGCATTTTGTTATATTTTTATCTTTATAGGCTAATGGCTAATAAGTCAAGCTGCATTTATGTTTCTGCAATAAAACCATATCTAAAACTAATCACATATGAGGTTTACATCACCACTGGCCCCAAGTAGAACTCCAAGTTGTTCTTAGACTGCAGTTCAACTTTTCCTCAGTTTCCTTTTCCTACTCACTTCCAGTAGTGTTAAGATGTGGGTCAGCATCTAGCTTTGCCAGGACAAGGTTGAACAGCTGAAAGAAGTAGAACTTTTTAGCCTAGAGAAGAAATGGCTGAGAGGGGACTTGATAACAGTCTTCAAATACCTGAAGGGTGATTATAGGGAGGATGGAGAGAGGCTGTTCTTTGTGGGTGGAGAGGACAGGACTAGGAGAAACAGTCTCAAGCTGCAACAGGGGAAATTTAGGTTGGAAATTAGGAGGAACCTTATGACTATGAGGGTGGTCAGGCATTGGAATATGCTACCTAGAGAAATTGTGGAATCTCCATCCTTGGGAACTTTCAAGAGCAGGTTGGACAGACACTTGGCTGGGATGGTTTAGTCAGAGGTGATCCTGCCTTGAGCAGGGAGCTGGACTAGATGACCTTGTGAGGTCTTTTCCAGCCTGTGATCCTAAGGTAGAAGAAAGGGTACCAGGTTTGTGTGTGTGCGTGCGTGTGTGAGTGCGCACATGTGCATGCAAGCAGGCACACTAACATGCTACCAAGTACAAGGCATCAGGAAATCTGAGGCCTTGTGGTCTAACATTGAGCCCTGTCACACCATCCAACCTGCCCTGGCCTGTAGCCCAACCTACAGGTTTGCACTGGCTCTCCATAAAAGGAGTAGTTTCTAAAGCTCTGCAGGTAGAATGTTTCTGACCACAGCTGCTTCCACCTGATCCAAAGTCCACTGATGTCAACAGAAGACTTTCCTTTGGCTCCATGGGCTTTGGACCAAGCTTTTTTGACACAGTGTTTCTTAGCATCCCATACACACATAGTGATAACTTTAAAACAGAGGATATGTCTGGGATTATCCCAATATGTGATACCAATGGAAGGTGGTGGCAAATGTAGGTAATTTCACGCCATGTTCTTGGGTATAGCTGCTGTCCTCCTCCCTATATACCACATCACCAATCTTTGAAGATGGCACAAATAAATCTTCAGTGGGCGCATCTACACGAGACATTAACTTCAGAGTTGCCTAATTAGATCTGTAAACATCTCAGTGTCTACACATGCAGCCCTATTAGGTCACAGTAAATTAATTAACTCCACTGTAGACTAGTACTTGTAAACACAAGTACTATCCTATGACATCATTATTTAGTGCACAGCAATGCACATGTAGATGCTGAGAGGGCTGACTGGGACACAAGGGTGCTTCAGTGGGAGGGGCTGCCTGCCCTAGTGCTCCAGCCAGCCTGCCCTTCCATAGCACGTTGAGCAGGGTCAGAGCAGCCCCAGGCTGGCAGGCTGACCCCTGGGGTCCCCTGCCAGGTGGGGTCGCTCCAACCTGGCTCAATGTGCTGCGCTCTCAGGTGCCAGATCCAGAATTTATTGTTGCATTAATTTCACATGCAGACACACCCAGTGATTGTGATTGAGTGACTTTCAGGTCATTGCTAAAAATGTCGACTTGTGCAAGGCTTTAAATCAGCCCCTGCAGAATTCTACCTCGCTCAGTGTGAAGTCTCCCTTGACAACTCTCAGTTAGCCAGTTCTTAATCGATTTAACAAGTGGTTTATTGAAATGGTATAGCGCTAATCTTAATCAAAATGTCAAGTGATACTAAAGTCAAACATCTTAGAACAGGCTAAGTATATTAATGGTACAGGGTTTCCTTTATCAACCTGGTTTGTTATCTCAAAGAATGAAATCAGGTTTGTTTGACAAGATCTATTTTCAATGCAACCATGTTGATTAACATTAATTATGTTATCATTCTTTGTTAATTGAATCACATATCAGCTTTTCCATCATGTCCCCAGAACTGATGTTAGGCTACGATTTAAATATTGACGCAGTGTTCGCATACTTCCCCAGTATTCCAAGACATGAAAAATTAATATTGAAGGCCTGGAGATTTCTTCAGCCAACCCTTGGATGCAAGTTATGTGGGACTGTTGATTTAAAAATTCGTATCCTTAGTAGGTACTATTCAATATAATCTATAGTTACTAATGGACAGGAAAATTAGTTCATCATCCCCATGTGATTAGGAATGCATCATCCTGCTTTTCTTCTCCCCCCCCAATACCAAACAGAACTATTTATTGAATATGATGCCTTTTCTACATCACTATTAGTAATTTTACTGTCTCTGGCTTGTAGGGGCCAAGTACCCATTATTAGAGTGGCTTTTGTTTCTTGTATACTTAAACTCCTTTATTGTTCGTAGCTTTACCAGCCATGGATTTTTCTCTGGTGCATTTAGCATCCCTTACACACATTCTGCATTTCATAACTTATACTGGTTGCCATTCACTTTATTATTTTCCATTTGATATACATATACATAGGAATATTCATGCTTAATGAACTGCTTAGCCCTGTTTTCTATTTGCCCACACTGAATATAATTAGGTCATGACCAAGGGTCCCTAGTGTAGATTGTAGTAGGCTCTAAACTGTTTTATAGCACTATGGTATAGCACAGTGGGCACGTCTACATGAGACGCCTTAATGCACAGTGGACTGTTCTACTGCACATTAGTGCATCACAGCAAAAACCATGCTAATGTGCAATAGAATTACTCTGCTGCTCATTAAGCATCACAAAAATGTTCATTAACGCAGCTACTGAGCCTTTATCTAGTTACTAGATTCTAGTACCTCATATTAGAAGTACGAAACTTAATGCACAATAGGAAAGGTGCATTAATGAATGTGTAGACGTGCCCAGTGATTCTCAACCAGGATGCTGAGGCACCATGGGCTGCCACCAGATTCTTTGAAGGGTGTTGTGTGATGTGAGGAGATAAGTAGATAAGCTCAGTAGACAGATGCAGTGTCAGGCTTGTTCCTGCATGAATGATTCCCCTACCCCAATTGCCCAGCCCTTCTGCAAGGAGGTAAACACTGTAATATATAAATTAGTTTTTAAAATTGGGTGCCGCTCCACAAAAGTTATGAAGGGGTGCCATGAGTCCCAAGAGGTTGAGAACCACTAGTATTGTATATGCATTTGTTTAACCAAAGTTTGAATAAGAGCTGAGTTGGCTAAGGAAATGAGCAGGCAGAAAAATATCAAAGGCGAAAGCAGTTTTATCAAGCTCAAGAAAGACTGATCAAAACAAATAGATTAACAGTTGCTTAGTATGTATTTGGTGGTTTTATGCCAGTTAGGACCAGTTGTTGCTTAAATAGGGGTGAAGAATAGAGATTCTACTCTAATTGATTTTGCCTATTAAAAACATGTTAAAAGAATTCTGGCCTTTAGTAAGCTGTTTAATATCAAACCAGGCAAGAGAGTAAAAGAACAAAAATTAGGCTCACCTCAGAATCTTTGCTCTTAAACTATAGATCCTGAACTATGCCTTGAACTATAGTTCTTGCTGAATGGCCCATCTGCAGATGATGCAAGATGAGGCCTCTTAAAATAGAATTTGAAACCTAAGTAAGACGACCTTTTCCCCAATATTAATAACATTTTTATTTCTTTAAATGAATGGACATGTAACAAATGTTAGTCATTTGCTTGATACGTCTTACCTGTACTGTTGTCATTTATATCTTATGTGTATTTTGTTATTAAATTTGCTGCTAAAATTGATTTGCATTTGTTTAGGAGTATGTGATTCTGGTGGGACTGGTTCTTCAAACCTTTCTTGATTCCCAGAATGATTCTGGGGCTCAGCATTAGGAAGGGTGACCATATGTCCCATTTTTCACTGGGACAGTCCCATTTTAGACACCTGTCCTGGGCATTTCACCAGTTTGGTTAAATGCACACTTTTGTCCTATTTTCAGCAGGATGCTCAGGACACATGTTTAAAATGGGATTGTCCAGCACCACATACCCTCACACCTACTCTCCAATATATTCAGCTGAGCATGCTGGAAAGGGAACAGAGTGGCTAATTACAGGTAGGTACGAAGGTGAAATTCATACTACTCCCCAGTTTGATTCAGTGGTATGGAGAAAACTTCCACCAGTCTGCCTCTTGGTGCTGGGATGGGTGTTTTGAATGAATGCTCATTCATGTCCATTCATCATCCTGCAGGTCTCAGTTATCAGTTTCTTTAAGAAACAAGTACCAGTGCCTTTAATTTGAGAGTGCAGACTCCATCCCTAACTCCTGATTCCTACCCACTTTGTCCATCATAACCAGTTGATAATTTTTCAATATTCCAGTCATACAAATATATGATTATATCCACTTTCTTCTTGACAATGAACATCTCCTGTTCTTTCTGCTTGTTACTCTGATTCTTAGCACTGGGGTACAGGCAGGTAAAAATAGGATTCTTCAAAGATCTCTTCCTGGTTTACCATGGACATTATAATGCCAACCAATAATGGCTATGCAGCATTTCAGCCGTACTAGTCAATACCATATTTTTGCTGCAGGCACGTGGTGTTCCTTTGTACTAGCAGTTCACACCATTTCTTCTCACTGCTGCTGCTGCAAAACTTCTTCCATTTTGACAGAGGTTACCATTTCTGTTGGCAACTCCTCTGTCAGTAATGAGGCATTCTGCTCGTGGCAGCAGAAATCTGTATGGGCATCCACTGTACTGCAGTTTAATTAGTCTAAATAAACATTGATCAATGAACCGTCACAAGACACCTAAAAGAGGAAAACCCATTCTACTGCCCCCACTTTAAAGATAGGGGCAAAATAGGAAAGGAAAGGAATACCTGATCTCCAGAGCTACATTCACTTCTCTAGCCCGGGTTGCCTCTATATAAGAAGCCATTCTTTCCTTCCCCACTTACCTTAGAGGTGAGCCATGCTGCAACCTTCACACCAACCCTAATTTGGGGTGCTGGGATGGGTGTTTCAGTTAAAGCAGCGGTGATCAAACTGTTCAGCCCTATAGGCCAGATAAATGGTACAGGACCAGTCCACAGGCCTAATCTTGTGCACAGGGTCAATCCACAGACTTGGTCTATGGATGCAATCTGGGACACTAGCACACCCCCCACACAAAGGATCCAGCTGCAGGCAAAAACTGATTCCAGCCATGGAGTGACTGCACTGGTGTGATCTGGCACATGGGGGCAATGTCACCTGGACTGATGGGTCCCCCCAGAGTCAGAGACTTGGTAGCAGCATTAATTCCCATGGCTCTGGCAGCAGTTCAAGGTGCTACCAGATTTCCAGAACAACCCTGCCACCAGATTTCCAGACCCATGGGGAGCCTCACAAGCCAGATGACAAAGCAAGAAGTTGAGCACCAGTGGGTTAAGGGACGGTTCTGCATTTGTGAATTGTTACTCTCTGGTAATTTTTGTTTGCATTGTTCTGAACTTTTAGTAGGAGAAATGGCAGTAAGGTAGAGACATATGCTTCCCCATCTCATTTCTGACCCAGAGTTACATATGTCCCTGAAACTATTTGTACATCTTAGGTGCACTGAGATCCTTGGATGAGAGGCACAATAGAAAGTCAAAGAACTGTAGTGAGACAATAGTCTAGTCATAATTAAAACTTTACTAGATTTCACTTAGAGCCTCAGTCTTAGAATAGAAACTAACCACTAATTGTCCATAATGCATGTTATTGTATTACTGTCCATTGTGCGTGTTTTACACTGTTCTCTAAATCATCCGATATGAGCCAGGACACTGGAGTAGGTGGACTATCGATCTATTCCAGTATGGCCAATTTTACAGTCCCTGTGACATTAACTGACTAATGACTGAAGTGATGTATGAGAGACTGTCTCTCAAAGGCAGATTGGATAAATATAGAGGAAGAACGGGATGACCTAAAAATGGAGCAAATGGAAAAGTGGTGTTACAACATCCCATTCTACTCTGAGCATTCCCCAAAGGGTTGATGATAAAGGTGCTATAGCTTTTCTGTAAGTAATGCTTCTGTATTGCCTTCCACTGGATCACAGCTTTCCCTACCTGCACTGAGCACATCCAACAACTGGACCTAGTGGAAAAAGGCTTCTAACAAGCCTGAATCTCTGATATTTAGCATATTAACATTTAATGAGGAGCTGTTAATAATGAATGCAACATAATGGCCTACTTAGCCAGATTTTTCAGCAGAGCTCGAAAATAAGAGGACAGCTTTCAAAAGGATGAAGCATAGCCTCCAAGGAGAAAGCAGCTACAGAAAGCAGTCTTAGGCAGCCTCACTAGTATTGGGCCAGTTTGGAGTTTTTCATCCCTTTTCCTTTAAAAATCTGCTGCATATTAGAAGGGAGGATGGGCCAGTGATCAAGGCCCTAGCCAGAGCTCTTGAGTCCAATTTCCAATGCTACTAGAGATTCTTGTGTGACCTTACTTAATTTTTCTCTTTCTGTCTCCAAATGAAGTGTGATATATCCCAGCACAGTGGTTCCTAATCTTTTTTATACTGGGGATGGGCATGGGAGCAGGATGGGCTGCATGGAGCTGGCTGCTTCCCTCCCAGGGCTGCCCGGCTGCCCAGCTTTAACTCTGCACGTGACTGCAGCAATGGAAGCCACTCACCTGGGCTGGGTAGTGGGGGTCCAAGTGGGAGGGTCTGAGATAGACAGGGGTCTGAGTGGGGGGCTTGTGCCACAACCTGACAGCCAACCCTTCATGTGGCCCAGTGGTTGGGAACCTCTGCCCTAGGGCACTATACTGTGGCTCTCTTGGTCCTATCAGTGCCTCAGGCCACTAGTCACCTTATGAGCTGTATTGATGGCCTCCATCCTCCCCTACAGTCACACATGCCTCACAGAAGTTACTCTCAGTCCACATACTAGTCTGTACAGGCTTCATCCCTCTTAACTTTGGCCGAGCGGTTGCTCTCGCTGTGGACTCCTAAGCCTAGGCCCACTTGTTCCAGTCTGACCCCTAGTCCTAGCCTCACTCTTCCAGGACAGAGACTCTGGCCCTCTTGGCTCCAGCCTGACCCCTGTCTCTCACTCACGTTTTCCTTTGCCCCTTCCCAGGGTTTAAAACCCCCAAGTGCCAAGGCACCCAGGTACATGGACACCAATCTTACCCTACAGCCTCAATCCAGGCCTCTAGTATCAAGCTTAAATACAACACAAATACTAGCAACCACTTCCAACTAAGAGTCTCCCCCCACTCTGGATCAGTGTCACCCAGCCCTCGTGAGTAGCTTAGGTGCTTATCAGTCTCTCTCCTGCAGCCCCAACTCCTCTCTAGACTGCCTGTCTTGCTTCAGGCACTGGGCTTATATATCCTGAAGCACTTCCCCTTCTGGTCAGGTGACTCCCTAGACATACACAGGAGTTTCCCCTTTTTGCTTAGTGGCCAGCATGCCCTTCCCTGCTGTAGCTTAACCCAGCTGCTTGAAGCCTTTATTCTCAGACTGTTACAGCCCTCCATTCCCATCACTAAACAGAGATTAAACTTCCTCACATCACAGGTGTAAAATTAATGGCAGCCAGGTTTGCGAGGTGCTCAGAGTGGTGGTGATCACATAGGAGAACCCATTCTAGGCAATCACTCCCAAATATAAATGACTCTCTTGTGCACACCCTTCATAGTCATTTCATTTGGACCAAATTTCCCTTATCTGCTTATGAGAAAACCATATGGGACAGTGTCAAAAGCCTTACTAATCTCAAAATGCATATACTGCTTTCTCTTATCCTGTTACCCTGTCACAGAAGGCAATTGCATTGGTTTGACATGACTGTTCCTGACAAATCCACATTGGCTATTTCTTATCCCCTTATCATCTTCCAGCTGCTTACAAACTGATTGTTTAATAATTTTTTCCTTCCCAGAGATTAGCATTAGGCTGATTTGCCTTTTGCCCTTTGGGTACTGCCTTTGCCTTTCTCCAATCTTCTGGGACCTCTGCTGTCCTCCATGAGTTGTCAGCAATTATTACTGACAGTTCAAAGATTGCTTAAGCTAGTTTCTTGAGTCCTCTAGGGTAAATCTCATCAAGCCTGTTGAACTGAGTACATCCAATCTAACTATTCTTTAAGATGTTCTTTCTCTATTCTGTATGATATACCTACCCCTTGTTGTTAATGTAGACAACATTAAGCATCTGGTCACAATTCACCTTTGCAGAAGTTGAATAAATCCATGTCCTACTGGTAGTTTGTTTCCATAATAACCAAGTTGCCCCTCCAAAAAGGAAATCTTAATATAATTCTCAGGTGCTCTTGAAAAGGAAAACAATGATTGAATAACATTTTTAAAAAGAATTAGTCCTCAGGAAGGTAGAGAGAAGTTGTGGGAACTATGGAACTGCCACTGTGTGTGTCAGCAATATATAATGCTCCATGGAGTATCTAATAGAGCTCAGTATGTTTTAGGCAGGAAGGCAAATGCTTTCAAAAAGAGTCCTGATTTTGTGTGCCTCCATTTTTGAATAGCCAATATACAACACCAATGGCCTGAATTGAAAAAGATGATATGCCCATTGCTCCAGATACAATCCCTGGGAACAGCAAGCCCCCTTCCAGCATCTCCAGCTGAATTTACCAAAAATCTGCATCTGCTTTTGAAAGTGTGGCTGTACATAGGTGGAGCTACAACCTGTCTTTAGATCTATGTGCCAATCTTCTCCTTTCAATACTGGAGGGTAGATGAATAGATAATGACTTTCTTGGGCATGGCATCAGGAATGGACATACAGGGAGAAGAGCAGGTAACTGGAAAGACATCATGTCCCCAAGCCAATCCAGAAGGGAATCTGCCTAGAATTTCTTACAGTCTCAGCCTTTGGTGAGGTACCATGGTGTCAAGTATAGGCAGAGGAGTCCTTCTTCCAATGATGAATGCCAGGAAGATACAGGAGGAGGAGAGCTTCAGAGCTGGTGAAGTGCAAGGGCTCTGCACAGAGGGGTCCGTCACCTGGCAGAAGTTCTAAGGGCCAGACCCCTGCTCAGGCCGTGAAAGACAAGCTCACCTGCCTGCAATGGGACAGTCAGATGACAGCAAATGCTGAGGGGAGCTTTCTTTCCCTCTGGCTTCTTTCCACAGGGTTTGCCAAGGGAGCAGTCGGGCCCATAGATTGCCTTTCCTTCACTTCTCTTTCAATCATCATAATAGCATTTGGAAGACACCTCAGAGGCCTGAGGCAAAGTGCAGTGCTGATCTGGCACCTGTTGCCACACTGTCAGAGCCATGCAAAAGCAGGAAAGGAAACTAGCAACTCCAGTGACTCTGAATCTTGACCCACCCACAGGGTAATATTGTACCTCGCAAGGCTTGGGCTGTCTAGATCAGACTCAGACTAGATAACTACATAGCAGCTTTATACTGGCTTGAAACCTTTAATTATATCTTATGCATCAAATCATTCCTTTGGCAATGAGGGTTTCATCCTCCTGAGCAGCACCATCATTTACTCTGACTGAACTCAGAAACACCTTGGGTCTCCCTGTTCTCTCTGCTCTTGTTGGTGCCTGACACAAAAGCATGAGCAGCAGCAGCTCACTGACAGGTTCTGGGCCTGAGCAGCAGGTCACTGATGGGCACATTTACACTTTCCTCACCTGCCCCCCTGTGTAAACTGTACGTTTAAAAGACCATCAGCATTAGTTTGTGTTTGACTTGAAACACAGCGACTAAGCCAGGAGCTGTGGGCATTGTGAGCGAAGGATGTTTTCTGCTGTATGATGCTTGGCCATGGCAACAAAGAGAAATGGACTGGATTGCTCACAGGCAGGTGACTGATATCAAGGTTCCCTAGAAATGTGGCAGGTATTCATTTCCAACTGAATTATCAGTGCAGAGTTTACCTTGCTTCTTCAGTGGATCAAAGAAAAAGAATTTGCCACTTCCCCACTGGATCAGAAGAGGCAGCAGCTTTCTCATGTTCACTAGTGTCCTAAATAGGGGAGTTGGTATCCATGCAGTTCAAGGGAATGATAATTGGATGAGAGCCTATCATCTTTACCTGATTGATTCCTATCTAATTCAGGTCAATGGGACAGGCGAGTCATTGCCAGCCAATGGCTGAGCAGTAGCTTAGGTGAAGTGATATACTGATCTCTAAGGTTGCTGTGGGACAGGTGCCCAGGCTACCTAATTTGTCATCAAAATTGTTAGCTCTGCTGGCAGTCTGAGAAAGTGGTCATGAGACAGAACTGTCCCTGCATCCATAGTGAAATCTCCTCAGGTCACAGCTATGACATGTGACGGGGATAAGGTGAAGCGTGGTCCCTTTCTGCCTGTTCTGTATCTACTGTTTAACTCCCAGTGCTGCTGAGCCATTCAGGAGGGTTCTTGTCACTTAATGAGACTAAAGGCCAAGATCTGCGTATACAACAGAACATCATTTACTGATACAAAAGTAAGGTGGCTAGTGAATCCTGAGACTTATGAAACAATATAAAATGGCCATGTGACTCCAGTTCCTTCCTGAACAATCACATGCCTTGTTTTATTGTGCTCGTCACTGACAGTCTTGTACCAGGGTCACATGGGGAAAAAAAATTCTCTCCAGACTCCATCCACTTGTGACTCCACAATGAGACACCACTCAAACAGACTGCGATTATAACAGCTCTTTATAGTGCGATTGTCCCTCCTTTCTTGTGTGTGATTTAACAAAGTGAATAGTTAAGGATTCGATCATTTTAATAATTGCCACTACGTTTTAGATAAAGAAGGGCAGGTTACAACTCTGTGACCAATTGTTCCAGGCTGCCTTACCTAGGGAGAAATAGCAGTGGAGCATATTTGTGCTGCTGCTAGTTGTCCCCAGGGATCGCCCCTGCAAGTGTGCTCTGGCACGCAGCAAGTTACCCCAGGTGGGGTAGGGAAGGCTGAGGCCAGTACTTGGGCTGACACCAGCAGCTTTCCCTGGAGTCCTGGGGGCCTCCCAGGGCTCCAGCAGTAGAGATTCAGGTATGCAGAGCCTGGCTGGCAGCCAGAGGATGGCTCTGGCCTGCCTGGCTCTGGTTTTGGGCAGCGCACTGCTTTTTTCTGCCATGGTTTTTTTTGACACTGGGATCTCCTGGTGTCAAACCCCGCCCATTGTGCTGCAAGTTAGCAGCTTGACAACACCTGCATGTGTGGCACATGTGGTTTGCAGCACTGCAGATGAGTCTGTGGCACCACAAACTGCACCTATCCACTTGTCTGGACACATCGAGTGCTTTTCAAAATCTGAGGACAACCTGAGGAAGATCTGTTCAGCCTGTTAAATTACACAAGGGAGGGGAAGAACATACCTGCTGCTGCTATAAATAAAAATAATGGCCATTTTGCACATAGAGGTAATTAAAGAGGAGAGTAGGGGAACTTTCCAAGAAGTCTTTGTATAGTAGTTATAAATGACTGAAAAGATTACATTGGTGCATGCCCAGTAGGCAGCTCTTAAAAATCTGCCTGTTACAGTTGCATCAGGCTTACCTGTACTAAGAGAACGGTGGACCTTTCGCTCTCCACCAGCAGCTGATTCATTTAGCAGTTGACAAGTCTAATACTGCTTCCAGCAACATGACTTGGGGCAGAATTTTGAAAGTATTTAGGTGATTAAAGTCACAGTGGCATAACTAATTGGGGGGAGGGGGTGCCTGAGGAAGCAGCCCCAAACACCTTCATAGGGAGGGCTGGGGAGGGAGGCATGAAAATAACAGCAACTGGTAGCCAAGAACTTCTGCTGCCTGGGGGTGCACAAGTACACTTGTGACCAAACATGCAGAAGCCAATTTTCCCAAGAGTTTATGTGCCTAAATTCCATTGATTTCTACCTTTAAGGACCTGTAGGTGGTATGATGCAAGACTACAGTGTCAACCAATGATTCCCTCTGTGTTGCACTTCTGGGTGAAAGGTAGATGGAGTATGTCCAAGGCTTTATTTCTAAATGCATAGTAGCAGATTAGGCCATGTATGCCTCAAACCCACATATAAATGAGCTAATGTGACTGCAGAGCTCACAGTGGGGGCAACGTGGTTGGCTGCAGGGCTCGCAGCAGGGAGAATGCTGCTGCAGTTGTGAGCTTCGTGAGGTGCAGGGCTCACAATGGCAGAACATACTTCACCAGGCTCACAGTGCTGGCAGCATTTTCCCCACTGCTCCCACTGCAAGCCCCACATCTTGCAAGGCTCACAGCAGCAACGGCATTCTCCCCACTGCTCCTACTATGAGCCCTGTACCTTACAAAGCTGGCAGTGGGAGTAGCATTCCCAAAGCTGCCCCTGCTGTGAGCCCTGCAGCCCATCTCAGCTGTGGGGCTTGCAGCATAGGCAGTGTGGGGAACACTGCCCTTTCTCTGTGCCCCATCAACTGAAGGGTTTTCAGCTGTGGAAGCCAGTGCAGGAGGAGCCCAGGATCATGATCCTGTACTCCCTCTGCACTGGCAATAAGGTGCAATAGGATCTAATGCACAATCCCACAATTGTGTCTCCTGCCATGCATGTGAGACATGGCAGGAGGCATGATTGTGTGGATCACGAAGTAGATCCCATTGCATCTTTACCTGGATGTGTAGTGGGGTCCTAAGGGTATGAAATAGGAAGAGAGATAAGAAGCATCTAACAGAGCAAAATTGCCCTAAGAAAGGTTAGCTTGATTAGTGGAACATCAAGACCGTTAAAAAAGAGACAGTCATTGATGCTTCAGGAGTAAAGAACAATGAACCATTAAGTCAACTGACATCCTCAGCAGCCTGAATAGTAATGCAATACCTGCTGCACTGTGGAGCAGGAATCAAAGCCAGGTACTTCTATCCCAGGCAGAAAATCAGCTTTCCAATTAATACATGCACCTCATTTTTGGGTTGCTGATTTTGGAGAAAAGGTATATGTTGTATGTAAGAAAATACGGTACTGTGTGAAAGCTGAAATGAATTTTCCTGTCAAGTTTGGACTACTTTTAAATAACGTGGAATTATAGCTTCATTGTCTGTTGGCAACAACATCACCCTCATCAAATAGAGACCTGGGTTAATAGCTGATAGATCCTGTCTAGGAGAACAATATCTTGCAGTTACAAAAAGAAGAATTCAGCCTGGTTATATTTTCTCAGCTCTGACTCCTGCGATCCAGTATTTCCTTCTCTGAAGCATCCTTCTGAAACTCAATTGACGGAAAGTGGAAGCGACGAAACAGGAAGAGCGGTGTCTGGCCTGAATTCCAGGTATTGCTTGTTTTTTTTCTGACAAGCTGGGGAAAGGCCGCCATCTGCTGTTGTACATGGTGATTGCTGGACATTAAACGGTCAAAGTCAAGTCCTCAGCATAAAAGAAACGTATGCTGATCCCCATCTGCTTGATTCCCTTGTACTTCCGGTTTAAAAGACAGGTGCTTTGTTTTCAGAATAAATTAGAGAGAGAGAAAACTAGCATTGTGTACATGTTGAGTGTCAATAGACTCAGCTTCCTGCAGAGGGCAAATGGAGAGCCCCTCTCATAAGGAGTTTAGAGTTTGTTAGCCATGTTGGTCTGAAATCAGGCAGAAGACAGGGTAGGGGACACCTTAGAGACAAATTGGTTCCAGAGAAGCATGAGCTTTTGTAGGCAACAGACTTGCTCAGGTGCTGGTCTGATGCTGAGATTAGAAGACAGAAGAACCACTTCTTCTCTTTGTCTTCCAGTACATGTTCTTTAAATTCATCTAAATATCTCAGATACTTTGCTATCACCCAAGAAGTCTGGTAGAGTTAAGAAATGAACTCAAGTCTCTGACATCACCAGCTAACAACATAGCTACTAGACCCCCGTTCTCTCCCTTAAGCCATAACAGTTTTTTTAATGTGCTCTCTCTCCCATCTTTCCCCCAGGTATATTCCATTGGAATAGACATTTCAGAGGTGAGGGGATTTTAATGGGCATCTGGCAGGTGAGAAAGGCAATCTTAGTAGATGAGAGTGAGGAAGGGATAATATGTGAGTAGCGGGAAGGCAAAACAAGAGGAAGTTCCAGTGACCAAGGCAAGCTGTGGCCATGGTTTGGACAAAGGCCTAAAATACTAAGTAGGGCAAAACACCCCTTCTTCTTTCCCTGGTCTGGTGAGACTGAGCTCCTCACTTTTCTTCCCTGCCCCTCAAGAGTCTGGTGTAGCAAGAGTTCCATCTCCTGTTAGGCTCCATTTCTCCTCTCATGGTTTCATATGGAGCAGCAGCTCTTAACCCCAGATCAACTCCTAGGATGTGTTAGCAACTCTGGTAAGCAGGAACTTTCCCGGGCAGCTGTAAGAGCCTCTGTGGTACAGGGAGCATGCCTTCAGCTGCTACACATCATCTCTGTTGACATCAGTGGAAGAGGTGCAAGGGCAGGGAGAAGAGGAAACTCATAAATCTTGTTCATTATGAAGCAAGAATCTCTTGCTGCAGGGTAGGCAGGATGAAAGAAGGTAGGCCTGCGTGAGTAGGCAGCTATTCGATCCGGCTTCGGATCCAGCCCCTTCGGATGCCAGGGATCCGATCCAGAGCTCCAGATCGGTTTCCCGCTTCAGTCCGGCCAAAGTGGCTCCGAAGCTTCAGAGCCTCCTCGGAGATCCGGCAATAGGGTATAATTGGGGAATCAATGAAATATCTGTAACTTTGTTGTTCTTTGTCTCATTTGGATGAAACTTGCAGGGATGGTAGCCTCTGCTGAAAGCATGTCACGAGTTTTGCCTGTCAGCAGCTAGAGGTGCAGGCCCCAGAACCCAGAAGCCCTGCACCTATCTCGTTGACAGCTGGCAGGCTTCATGGCCGCAGCAGGGGCTACCATCCCTGCAGCTTTCATCCTGCTGCGCCTTACCACACAGAGTGTCACCCATGTCACAAGTTTTGCTTGTCCGCAGCTTGAGGTGCAGTTCCCCCAAACCCCTGCACTTATCTTCTTGAAACTTGGCAGACTTTGTGGCCTCAGCAGGGGCCACCATCCCTGCAGTTTTCACCCCCCTGTGGTATAACACACACACGACATGAGTTTTGCTTTCAAGAATTTGTGGTGCAGTTCCCCACAAACCCCTCCACCTATCTTCTTGAAACTTGGCAGGCTTCATGCTCTCAGCAGAGGCTACCACCCCTGCAAGGTTCTTCCAAATCAGACAAAAAACAACAAAGTTATAGATATTTCATTGATTCCCCATTATACCCTATGGCCAGATCTCTGAAGCGGCTCTGAAGCTTTTCCAAACCGCTTCGGAAAGCCTAAAAAAGCCAGCACTTCGTTCCAGACATGCTGCTTTGGCGTCCAAAGTGTCCAAATCTTCTCCAGATCCGAAGCACGGTCCAAACCCTCACACAACCCTAAAAGAAGGACACTTGAGATCAGTAATGGCAAAGCCAGCTGGCTGGGGTTTTTGGATTTCTTACAGACATCAATAAGCAAACACCCTTGTAAAACAGGAAGAAATGGAGGCACTTAAGCAGTTTCACACTTGTATACATCTGTGACTGTTTCTTCTGTTTATATTAATATTCTCTGGGATTAAGGCTACACCTATCTCTGCAGTGTGCCACAATGGGGCACCTCATTATAACCAGGCGATTTAGACACTATTATGAAACAGATAAACAAACTATGGACACATGGAAGGAAAACAGAGCCAGGGATGTTCCCAAGAGCGTATGGAATTGAGTGATGGGCAAGATGGTGCCTACAACAACGGAAAGAGATAAAAGTGGAGGGAACTTGGAAGGTAAAATAAGGGGCTTGATTTTGGCCATATTTTACTTGAGTTAGTGAAGGTCTACCAAGAAAGGGCTCCTGCAGAGATGGTCAGATGTATGGAACAGAACTAATGTTACTGGCCAAGAATTGGTAGGTAGATTTTTGAGTCACCTCCAAAGAGGTGGAGGTTGAATCTGGTAACCTTTACATGCCCCAAGGATAAGGTACGGAGAGCCCTAAGGACAACGAGAAAAGAACTTCCACGTGAGATCCTGAAGAGGCAATCAGAGGGGTAGGAGAAGGAGATCTATGGTCAAAAAGGGGATAGTCCTATTTAGCACCTGAATCCATACTGAGAGGCTGCATATCATGTTCACTATGTATCACCATACTTTCACAGCTAGAATCTCTTTCCCTACTTCAGGGCTGAAAAATTTCCAGAAAAAGACCCGTTACATTGATTTTTTAATTTAAAAAATACACCATGGCACTGCTTGTGTTCATACTTGCTGATATTGGAGCTGTTACTCTGAACTGACCATTCTTTGTTTTTCAGCCCTGAAACTTAATAGAAACCCTCTTTTTATTCTGATTAGGCTTGTTGATGACTGAATTCAAAGAGCTCTGTGCTCAACAAAACCAAACAGAAAGAGATCACAACATGACAACCAGACAACCTGGTAACTGAGGTATTCAGTTACACTATTAGACAATATTGCTATCCAATAAAATGTATACATTTTAAATACAGAACTTAATCTTTTTACTATTATTATTCTGTAAAACCAATAAGTTGTACAGTGCAAAGGAACATTTTAATAGGAGCATTTTAAACCAAAAATATAGTTGTACCTTGTCTAATATGCCAAGGAGTAAATTGTCTGCCAAAACAAGTAAGAAATAAGCCAGCTGTTCTATTTTATTATTATTATTATTTTGGTTCAAGAGACCACTGTAAACCCTCAATAGTTCTTGTTAGTCTCCAAGCACCCTTTTCATCAAACTTTTAATTGTGAATGCTAAACAGATGAAGAGAGCATGGTGCAATCCATAGACCATTTACCAGGGGGTTGCAGACCACCAGAGGTCCATACACCATAGTTAGGGAACTGCTGCCTTACTGCTACTTTATATACAGAGGACTAAGTACAGCTTAATTTTTGAGCAACTGGGGCAACTGGATGCTCTTATTTTAAGGACAAGATATGGTTTAGCAGGGTTATTGCTCCATTAATATTAAAACTGACTTTTGTCCAAGATTTGTAAGAATGATTCTGTTGTAACCTACTCAATGAGCCCCACTCCAAGTCCTGCCACTTCTTATAGAAGTTCTTCCAAGCCAATGGTTGTTCTCAGAGCTGACCTAGATATGCAGTCTCCTTTCTGAGATGGAGTTATGAGCACTGCACACAACAGTCCAGGTCAGGCTGCCCAGTTATTTATTGCTTATTGTTATTTTCCAGACATGCCTTCTACGTGGTTGTGACCACTATACTTTATTCTTGAGGCTTCTAGCACTGCAGCGGGGAGCCACACATGGAGACACAGAGCCAGCCCAGCCTGGCACTATACTTTAGATACTGACATCTAACAGTATCTAAGATTGTCCAAAGCTCAGTAAAAGTATATTGGCATTCCCATACTGGGCACATCTACACATGCTCCTACAGCGCCATTGTTACTACATGGCATTTTGTTTTGGAAGTAGTAAATGACAGTGCAGTAATAGCCTGTACACTAGCAGAGAGTCACAAAGGATGGGGTTGCTCTCTGCCCCCCAGTCCCAGTGCTTTGCAGCTCCCTGCTCCCACGGGAGCCAGGAGTTGAGCAGTACCGAGATTGGAGAGCTTGCTACTTCCCTGCTGAGCCAGGAGCTTGCCAGCAAATGTCCCACTTATGGGGTAGCTGCCAGCAAGTCCCCTTCTAGGCAGGGCATCCCTGCCCAGAAGGGGGCTGGCCAAGACCTGTCCTGGTCCTGGGACTGCTGCCAGCAAGCCCCTGGCTAGGCAAGAAATCCCTGCCTAGCTAAAGGCTCGCTGGCAGCTGCCTCAAGAGGAGGACAGCTCCTGGCGAGCCCTGCTGAATATGAGGCTCACTGGCAGCTGTGTATCCCTGTGTGCTGGGAGAGCTCTGTTGGCTGCAGTGGCAGCTGTCTGTCAGCCCCCATGCATATCAGGACCTCTCCTGATGTGCACAGGGCCAGGAGACAGCTGCTGCTGCAGCTGGTAGAGCTCTTTTGGCCCTGTGTGCATCAGAACCAGCCCCTGTGCTGCCTGCCATTCAACCCCGGCTACCACCCTGGGGGAGCCTGGCGCTCCCCCTGATTGCTGCAGAGGGGCAGGGTAGGGCAGGGCAGGGCAGGGGTTGCTCCTATTGGCCGCATCCACAAAAGCATGCACCACAGTAGGCATCTCACATGTGAGAAAATTTTCCCCACACTGCATATTTGCAGCGCAGACTCTAAATTTGATACTGGGGAATTCTGGTATAACAAAAAATGCTGCCTCAGCGTGCTGGAGAAAATAAAAGTGAAGCATGACTCTCAACAGTGGCTCCAGAGCTGGCTGGTATCCATACTCTGTCCTGGCTTGCTCCAGAGCCTGCCTGGCACCCAGGGTCTGCCCTGGGCCTAGGCACAGCACCAGGACTAGATAGGCTGCCTTGCAGCCATGCATGGGAGCCCCCCACTCCCTCCAGTGCTGGTGGCAGTCCCTCTGGGTGCTCAGTCTGCAGCTAGCAGAGCTCCTCGGCAGTGCACAGCTCCAACTGAATCCTGGGAGCTGCACACGGCAACAGAAAGCCAGCCTAGCCCAGCCTGCTAGACCAGGCTGGCTCTGTGCTGCTACATGGAGCTCCTGGCACTGCAGGCAGGAGCTGTACACCATTGGGCCCCCATGGGACTTCCAGCACTCCAGCGGGGAGCTGCACATGGAGACACAGAGCCAGCCCAGCCTGGCTCGGCCCAGCCTGGCAGTACACACTCCCAGCTGCTGTGCCAGGAGCCCCGTGTGGTGGCACTGAGCCTGCTCGGCCCGATGACATGTGCACACAGGGAGTTGTACATCATCGGGCTGGGCGGGCTCCATGCCGCCACATGCAGCTCCACTGGAGTGCTGGAAGCCCCACGTGGAAGCATGGAGCTGGCCTAGCCTGGCCCAATGGTGCACAGCTCCCACCTGCAGTGTTGTTAGTCCTATGTGTTGTCATGGAGCCAAAGGTGCATGAGCAGGTTGCACGCTGCCACGTGCAGCCCCAGGACTCAGTTGGAGCCATGCACCACCAGGGAGCTCTGCCTGCCATGGACCATGAACACCCTGAGAGTACCCTGCCTGCTGCTGCTACCACCGGAGGCAGGGGCTGTGCACCATGGGGGGTGGGGCATGTGCCAGGGCCTCTCCCTCCCCCCCACCCCCGCCAACACCCACACCACCCCATACATACTCCCACACCCAATCTGCCCACAAACCCCACCTACCCACACATACCCCCACACTCAAAAATCCATACCAACACCCCACTACAAAGTCCACACACTCCCATACCTCCATAAGTTTATATCACATTAATAGCATGTGTAGACATGCCCTGTAAGATGTACGCGTAGTTTAATTTTTCCCTCCAATGTGCAGTACTTTTCATAGTAAACTGATCCCCTCCCAGTAACCAAACCTTTCTAAACTCACCACACCCACTTCCCCAATGTTAATCTACTAATTCTGCCATCAAGCACTTAGCAGAAATGTTGCGATTACTCTTTCATTCTCTGTACTCATTTATCAGATATGAAATTACGCAAAATATATATGAATAAAAGAAATGGACATAACATGCAGATTCTCATGGGTTACATTTACATAATTTTTGTTCACAGCATTTTAATTGTCATGGATTTTTTTTAATGTAGAATTATTTCAAATTGGAATTCCAGGTTCTGATTGCCCCTGCTGTTGAAATACATTGGCCCTCTCCCCAAAGCTACCCACTTTTGGAACAACACTACAGCAGTTCTATTGCACATAGGGACTTTTGCCACTACAGTAGACAGAATGCAGCTTTCACCCAGGAGAAATTATGACAACAGCATTTTTACATCAGCAAATCAATGTATAGGCCAGACAACACTGAGTCACAGTCTCAGAGGAGCTCTATGTGACCTTGGGCTACCTGCATATGGGGTGTCAGGATAACTAGAAATTCCAATTGAAAGAATTACCATAAAAAAAGATGTTAAATGAATTTAAGCTGTGGTCCAAAAGACAGAAAAAAAAAACTTCATCAAATTAATTCTGGTTTGTTGATTCCCAATTTCCATGCCAACCTTTTGTTGTTAAAGAAACTTGACCATGCTGCTTATGTTACTTTTATCTGCAAAGGAGAACTATTCTTAGGACTGGTAATACATTGCACAAATACCTGCTGACAGAAATAGCCAATCAATGTCCCTAGAACTTTGATGCTGTCTGGAAGTGTATCCTCCTCCAAGACACTAGAAGTCACTAATTTAATAGTTATGCCATCTATGGAGAGGGAAATGTTCTTGTTTTGATGGGATTGGTTGCTGCTGCTGAAGTCTTTACTCAAATAATGAATGGATAGAAAAGCAAGAAAATTACAAACAGTGCATAATTGCTCTAATAACATAACATGATTGCCAGGTGGTCTATGCACTTACTTGTACATTCTTCACTCCAAGTTATTGCTGAACAATGTGCTAAAAGTGCTCCATGCAATACATCATGGGTGAAGTTAGTCCATGACAGCCCATCCGCAGGTACTCAACATCCCCCATTCAGGAGAAGGCTGAACACAAGCCACATAAGGAACCAGCTATCACATTTGACAAGCAGTGTCAAACTGCACGTCAGGCAGTATATTATTACGTTCTACAAATATGACTTAAACTTTTGTTTATTTTAACACAGGTATGTGGTTTTTGCAGTTATTATGAAAATGTAACAGAGCATTAAAGGCAGCTAATTAAAAGAAAATGTCAATAAAGTATAATATAGAGATTAATGATAAACTATTAAGAATTTCTATCCGAGTAGGCAAGAGGAATATTTTCCTTGGAACTGGAAAGAAATGAAGCAATGACTAAAAGGTGACACAAGGACAAGGCTTCCCTATACATATTTGACTGGATTAGTCACCATGAAGTATTTCTTTTTAATTAAAGGAAACCTAATAGAAACAGGAAGCTCTGTACTCACCCTATTTAGTACCCATCTTCTTTAAATTTAGGATCAAGGCCTGATTCAGTCATGTGCTACTGAAATGGTACAAAATTACCTTTCAAAACAGCCCTAAATGGGCAGCTGGGAATTCCCCTGGAATGGGAGAATCCTCCACTTTCATCAGGCTGCCATAATTTCCTACTGTCATGTTGACATAGTTGGTGGGCTAGGGCAAGAAATTTCTCAGGGAGGGCACAAAAGCACCAGCAATGGAAGCTTGGGAAATGGTCTTCCCAAGCATTATAAGTCAGCACACATTAGATGAAAGAGCTTTACCAGTCCATCACCAGCGCTTGGTGCAAGAGGCAAAAAAGGGGGTTTACAACTTAAAGACTAGCAACAACAAGAAAACAGGATAACAACAGAATGCAACAAGCTGGCCCAGCAAGTGGCTCCCCTCCCACCCATTCCATTTCTGATTTCCATCACCAAGCAAATCTCAGCTAAAAACACTGCCAGCTGGTAAACCTTTTGAACTCTGCCACACAGAATGTTTCAGATATGACAAAAAGTAGCAATCACATCCCAGCTCCTGGAGGCTTCATTGTACCCACAGACATCCAGATCCAACTTCTCATTCTCATATTGATGGAGCTGTGTCTCAAGGTGATGTCAGGACTTGGTTTTTTTAATGAAAAGGAAGTGGTAATCAGAAAGCACACAGAATATTCTTAGTAACTAGAAAAAAAATAACTTGAACAATAATATTGCTTATTCCTAGATTAATGACTCATTTCAGATCTATCATGGACTTCAAAGGAACTAGTCCCATGAATAAAATATGCACAAGCTTGAGTGTGTGGGTGATCAGGGGCTAATTGTGACAGCCAGTCATGCAACCGCACTGTATTAAAGATCTCTCATCTAACGTAACTGTGTCACTCTGAGAATTATGAGACAGGTAGCCTGACAGGTAGACTCTATCTACTTTCATTTCTAGACTAAACCCACAATCCCCTCAATGAGCGTGTCAGACTTCTATATGTGCCCTTTGAATACAGAAATGGTTGCTGGGGACTAATGGCCAGATTCAAAGAAGGACTCAAGGACCTAAAAACAGGGCTTAGGCAGACTTTAACCACCTCAGTCCAAAATGGTAATGCACAAACTACTCAGCAGCCACCTGGAGATGCCTATGCTTAGGGTGAAAATTGTTTGGTGAAAAATGAAGCAGAAGTCCCAGATTGGTGCCACCTCACCCACATGTGCCTGGCCTGGCTCCCCTGAGCAGTGACTTTGGGGTGGGCTGGGTTGAACACTGCTTTTCCTGCCTGGGGTAGGAATCGGCTGGGGCTGGGGTTGGCCAGGGCCAGGGCTGGTGCACCAGCATGGAGCAAGCTGGGAAGGCCACTTGCCACCAGCAGCCTTGTGTTCTGTTGCTGTGGCTGCTACTGAGGCCTGGGCTGTGCATGGTGGCCCGGGGCACCTGCCAGCAGCAGGGGGTGAGGTGCCATGTGGCCACACAATGAGGGCTGGCAGAGGGGCCGCTCCCAGCTGGGTCCAGCCTCTGTGCATGGGGGATGGAGCCCAGCCATGGACCCTCCACCTTGTCTGGCCCTACCTCATTCCACCATCAGGGCTCCTGAGAGCCGTGGAGTTGGAGCTGGGTGAGTTCAACGCCCTTGTGTGCAAATGTGCTGGACGGGACCCATGCTGCCGCCCTCCACAAGTGGATGCTTATATATGTGTCCACGTGGGGAGAGGATTGAAGAGGCATGGGGGAGGGTGCATGGGAGCACATGCCCCCACCTCTGTCCCAGATTTCCTTACCCCCATCCCAGATTTCCATAAAAATATGTTCTCCCTTCCTATGCTTACTAAGCCCCTCTGGTTTTGGCCTTAAAGTTTCCATGATGCCTGCAGGTCTGCTTTCTGGGCATGCCCAAAACTGCCCTAGTCTGAGCAGGAAGACACTTAGATCCGACCTAAGCCACATTGGGATGTGGAACATAGGTGGAGTGGTACCTATGTCCCTTACAGGCCTGATCTGGTAAGCCTTCTCAGGGCTAACCCAACGCACACTGGCCACATGACTGTTCAGCATCAAGCACAGCTACTGCTGCTGACATTGGAACGCACACCTGGTTCCAGGGACAGTGCTGGTGCCCACCTTTCAGGCAACTGCCTCACAACTAAAGCACTCACCCCAGGAGGTGCTCACCTAATCTCAGATAATTCAAAACCATCCCACCCCCACCATGAGCTTGACCTAGCCATCAGTTTAACATAATGCTAGGCTGTGTAAAAACATCCTCCACCCTTCCTGTTGAAACCAACCTACTGAGCTACAAAGAATGCAAAATCTTGGGCACTTTTACACGTGCTCCAGGGCTGGGAAGGTGGCGCTTTAAATAGAGTGGCTCCGCGAGTTTACTCCAATGCACTGGAATTCCAGTGCATTGCAGCAGCCTTGGTGCTAGGACATAAGCACCCAGGATCTCTTTTGTTCACTACAAGTAAGAGGCAGCATGATTTTTAGGCCTGGCAGTAAAGGCTCTCACCTGGAAGGGGGATTTCCAGGTACCAGTCTTTGGTCTCAGGATTATTTCTGTTTCTTATCCAATGACCATTTAATGTAAAATGCATAAAACAGTCCAGGGAGCAGGAACAAGAATGTCCCATCCCCAGCTGAATGTACTAACCATAGATGCTGACTTTGGTTTTTGCCAGAGGGTTATTTTTCTGCGGGGGGGGGGAAGAAGGGGGGCAAGGTTTGCATTCCCCTGCTGAGCCCTGCATGTGCCCAAAAGAGGCAGCGTGTTACTTTAACCCAGTTCACCTGATGTGGCTTCTGGGTGCTGAGCACCTGCTAATTTTTTTCAGTGGGTGCTTGAGCCCCAGAGCACCCATGGAGTCACCGCCTATGGTACTAGCCAGTAAGCTACAAAATCATGATCCTTTCTGCTTGTTCTTCTCCTGGCTCTATGACTGTGTCATGAAGCTGAATAATCTTTCAGCTCTTATATAAAAGGTGGACAGCAGCGTGATCTTCTTATCCAGTTTCCTTTTAATAAGAGTGAGCCCCACTCAGTCCTTTCAAAGAGCACTTCTAGTTGCCTCTGCTCAGGAGAGGACTCCAGAACTTAAGTGAAGAGGGTATCTCATATTCAACCCTGACTCAGGTGCCTGAGATCCAGAAAGGGGTGGTGCTTCAGACACACCACTTTGCTGAGCATTTGCTGTTGGCTAGCCTGAGACTGCTCCCAGTTTAATGTGCATATTGTTTTGTACTGTCCTTCTCCTTCTTCCCTCTCTGTATGCACTGTACAGAGAAACCAGGTCCCTACCTCTGGGCTTTTGATTCCATTCTAAGAGTCAGCCCCTAAAACTTATATGTTGTAGTGCCTAACTTGAAGGGCCCTGAGTACTTTCTCAGATGAGACTTTAAAAGATTTCTGCCAGGTAATACAAAAGATTCTATGAAAATATTGTGGGTGATGTTTACAGATAGCTTGAGGGAAATTCCTGTAGGTCTGTAACAAGTATTTAATATTGATCTTTGTTTACCATTTTCTTTACTCAGACATGCAGCAGAGCCTGTTTTATCTAGGTTGACGTGGAGCTCATTCAAATATTGGGGACAATATGGATGGTATTTTCAAGGGGAATTTATTTTTTATCTTCTACAGAGTGAACTGGGGAGGTACACTTGGTGCCTGAGTAATTGCTAATGGACCAACATAGGGCACATCTACACATGCAAACCATCTGGGAACAGTTTACTCTTGAGTAAACTACTCAAAAGTACACTCTCCCGGGCACATGTCTACACATGCAGGGTCATGGGAGCAGATTTGCTGCTCCTAGCAACAGACTGCTCCCACTCCCAGCGGCCCTGCAACTGGCCCTTTCAACAGCTGGGGGGGCTCTAGGCTCCCCCCGGGTGCTAGCTCAGGAGCCAGGAGACAGCTGTCTCCTGGCAGGAGTTGGGATATTTCTTCCTGCTCCCAGGAGCTGCCTCCTGCCGGTGGGGGGCAGGGTGGGGGAGCAGCAGGGCTCTAGCACTGGAGCCCAGGCGGGGACAAAATCCCCCTACCCAGGCAGCAGGAAACTCTCCGACCCCAGATCATGGGGCTCAGACTGGGAGATCCTTATCTCCCAGTGCCAGCTTCATCGTCACAGGGCCGGTGCTGGGAGAGAAGAATCTCCCAGTCTAGGACCCAAGACTGCGAGGCTCAAGTTGGGAGATAAGGATCTCCTAGCTCCTGCCCCACAATCATAGAGTGGGGACTGGGGGCTCCCTGTTGCCAGGGCAGGGGGACATTGACCCTGCCCAGACTCTGGTGGCAAAGCCTACCCTGGCAGCAGGCAGCTCCCAGGAGCAGGGAGAAATCTCCTGCCCCTGCTGTCTGGGAGCACATTTGCTCCCTGTCTGGCAGCTACACATGTGCTACTGCACAGTAAGTCATCTCAAGTAAATCTGCTACTTACATTCGCAGGTAGCAAATTTACTCATGGTTAGAGCCAATTACTGTGCAATAAGTGTCTGTGTGTGTAGACGTGGATGCTTACTGTGCAGTAATTAGCTCTACTAAGCAGTGAAGTGTCTCTTATAGACATGCCCACAGTGTGCAGACTTTCCTTCAAAACAGTGTCAGAAGAGGAAGCGGTGGTAGTGCTGGGACAAAAGAAGGCCTGTCTCAGCGTACTGGATACACACTGTCTCAAATGATATTTCCTTTTCTAGTTGCAAAATTGCAGTTCTTTGAATTCATCAAACATTCTAGTCTTGTCTCACTATGCAGCAACATGAAAAGGAAGGACTGATTAGCTTTCCTTTTTTAATTCCAATGGTGGATCTTTTAATCAAATACCTTTTTAGCACAGATAAACATTTTAAACAAGTTATCCTGGTAAACATCCTAACTAGATCCCCAGGAAAGCCTACCACAGTCAAGCACAGATTTTGTTTCCAGCTGTGAATTTAAAATGCTGACCTAAAATGGAACAGAAGCAATACCAACAAAATAAACCCTCACAAAATGCCAAAACTTCAACTTCAACATTTGTTGTAAAAGTTATTCTCTTCAATGTGTTCAGGATGTTTTCATCAAAAGACAGTACTTTACCTAATATCTGCAACAATTACATATGGGTATTCACCTGCAGAATTCTCCCTCTGTGACTGCTATGTGAAACAAAAATTGTTTCAGACTTATCTCATTGTGAGTTCAACCTATTATCTCAAAATCACTATTATTTCTGAACCATCCAATCACAAATCACCGCAAATGAAGATACTTAGCTGACAATTTTGTTCATGAGGTAGGCACAATAGAATTGAATGTGCTCTTATGCAACTATACAGTTGAAAGCACTGACAGCAGCAGAACATTTTTCTCCTAATAAATCAAGTCCAAATAATTCTTAACACAGCAGGGTGAAAGATGTGTGTTTTTGTAGGCTAACAACCTGTCTATCACCACACTTGAAATTAGTTCTTGCTTATGGATTAACCAGTGGTAAGTTTATTCACCTCTGCCTGATAAACAAGAAGTTTGTTTGTGGTATTACTCATCCCAGATGGGGAAGTGAGACTGCAGCGTGGGCAGTCTGAGTACATTCATTAGTAATCCACAGCAACAACCAATATTTTGGAACCTAGTATAAGGTGGATGGGCAGCACTAGTTCAGATGCATTGTGGCCGGGAAGCATGGAGGTGAGCAGTGGCACTAAAATAGGCACAACTGCACCTATGCTCCTAAAGATGCATGTAAAAGTCATCCCTTTCTTCCTTTGGTCCTGTAGTAGCTCCTAATGGACTCTGCTTTACAGTTGTTTTCCTTTTCTTCTACATTCCAAGCCCCACAAAGCCACTACATGACATGCTCCTTACTAAGGGGAATATGACTTTGTGATAAGCAGGAAAATGGAAAAGAAGACTAAGTACAAAACATATAGGGCATAAAAAAGTTAGAAAGCAAGAGGGGATAAGGGGAATACCAGAAAAAGGATAAATGATACAAGAAAAGTAAAGGGGTAAGGATATATGTTAGAGAGAGGGAGAGAGAATGGAGAGCGAGACAACAAAAAGCAAGATGTCACCAGTAATGTGGTCTAGAGCAGACTGCATAGTTAGATGTTACAGGGGAGGTCAGGATTCTATCTGCCAAGTCATGGAAAAGGGAGGGCTCAGAAAGCATTCAAACCCTACCAAAAAACAAAAAGTATGTTTTTTTAAATGTCTATTAATTTGCATGTGCGATTAAAGACCTGTGGGGAACAAAAAATGAATACTTCCCACACAAACAGCTGTGAACTACTAGAGGAACCTGACCCGATAAATGCCATTGTTCTGTACACAAGCCCTGATTCAGGAGAGTGCTAAAGTAAATGCTTAATTTTACACATGTAAGTCCTATTTGAAGTCAGCACCATAATATGCAATATATCTTAATGTAAAATTGCTGCTACAATGTATCATTCACTAAGGCTCTGGAGCTGCCCTAAAATGTATGAATACTGCATAGTATATGGCCTAGTTAATAGGATGCTTTTTTTGTCTGTCTCTTTTAATTTAACTCAGCAAAAATCTGTCTGGAAAAAAGCAGGCAGGAAGGAAAGAATGGCTCAGGATGAACTACACATAACAAATGCTTGAGAATTGTTTAGAGACAGTATCAGAGCTACTGGCTATGTGGACCCTTTCTTAATCTACTGATTATCCTATGGACCTGTTTTTTGACTAGAAGGGTGAAAGCCCAGGAACAAAAAACATAACTGCAGTGCAAGGGTTAAGAGTGACTCTTTCTTTCAAGAGAGAAAATACAGTTGTTTACATGAATCAGACTGAAAAAAAAAGCTGCTTTGGAGAGTAGGGTCTGAAAAAAATAAGATCTGCCAAGGTTACTATCAGGAAATGGCAAGAGCTTAGTTAAAACAGACATGAGCGCAGACTGTTTGTTTTACATTCCTTTTACTCTTTGTTCCTGTGGTTTTAAGATACTTAAAATACTTTGGTTTTAAGAGAACTGTCTGGTCATTGTATACTACTAGTCACAGATTCCTGGAGAGAAGAATCACAGGCATCTGAACTCAGCTGAACCTCTAGAGTAGACCCATGTAACTTTGGTTGCTGTATTACAAGGTCTAAAGTTAAGGAACTATGAAATTCTGCACCAGAGACAGGTAAGGGGGCAAAGTTTGAGACTTCAGGGAACACATTTAGAAACCACAGAGGGATGTCTAGCTCTATGCCTCTGACAGATCCAAAATAGCATTGGGATCTACACCTGATGTAGATGGATGTGTCCAAATGAGGCACCTCATTTGTGGCACCTCAGAGCTGTTTGCAATGCCACAAACTGCACGCAGCACATGTGCACCTGGTTGCTGTACTGCTAATTTGCAGCCTGGCACCAAAATTTGACACCGGATGTGGTACATGCCAGTGTGGTACATGCAGCAGCAGCGTGAGCTGCTAAAAAGAGCCTGGCTGTCCTGCGCCATGCTCTGGTTGATGGCCAGGTGCCATGCAGCTGGACCAGCACCACTGCTGCCCTGGGAGGCAAAACAAAAATATAAAATGCATTCTCCTTGGGACAGTAACATAAATAAAATAATAATGTCTCAGCCCAGGGATATGTAGGAGAACATGCATTTGCCTTCCCATATTTTTTTGTGTTCTTTTATGCCTAGATCTCTTTTCCTCTGTTTTTCTGTTTCTATACCTTTTCTTTATTGTGCAGAGCACAAAATCCTACTCAGTTTTCCTCCACAATTGTTATGAAGTCATTCTGTATGTGTCACTCATCTTCTGTTGCTGGTAGTTATAGTATATAGGACAAGTGAAGGGCTAGGGGCTGTAGCGTGCCTCCCCATCGAAGTGCATCCTGAGTGAAAGGAATACCAATCAGAAGAAATGTGGAATACCATTCAGGATTCATAGCAGAGTGAATGCATGGCAGGTGCACAATTCACATGCATTTTCAAAGAAGCAACCTAAGACTTGTTGTGGTTCTTGAATACTTGATCTTGGTGACCTTGACATTTTTGCTTCTTGAATTTACTAACCCTGAGCCTGCCAAATAATTTGGGGTAAGCAATTATTTTGGGTGCAGGGCCGCTTATTGAGTTTTGGCAAACCATTGAGGGCTGCATGACAGGCAGCTAGGGGAAGATAAATATTAACTTTCTAAATTTTTAGGGGCTCCGCGAACTGGATAGAATGGCCTGGTGGGTCACATCTGGCCTGCAAGCCGTATTTTGCCCACCCCTGATTTATACCCAAGGGAGCTCTTGGACTAAAGAATTTGTTTACAATTGCTACTGGGAATGTTACAAATGTTTTAAACTTATTTGTGACCACACATGATGGATGGGGTAAACTATCTTTGAGCTTCTCTGTGTAAAGAAATGTACTGACATAATCATATCGGAAGAAGTGTTCAAATGGGGAGCTCTACCTGTAGAACTATAGCAGTATAGTTATATTGGCAAAAGCCCACATGTAGACAAGCTCTTGGTATATCTGTGCTTCAGTTTAGACCTTTACAGTCATTCTACTGACTGATCTAAAATGGTTGTAAACCTGTTCATAACAGACAGCCAAACTATGTTACAATCCAATCTGGTGACAACACAGTATAAATCAAAGTTAATAAGCAAGGCTGAATATGAACTGACATTTGGTAGCCTTCACTAATTGCCACATTATTGTCCACAAGTTATGGTTTCAGATGTTTAAAAAGTTATTGTTATGCTGAAAGATGTTAATGGCTGTAATAATTGGGAGTCTTTAATAAAAAGTCACAGGCCTTGCTAAAACCAATGAGTATGCCAAGTGCTCTCTTTCAAACCCAACAGAAGGAGCAATTTACTTAGTGAAACAGCAGACCAGAACCGTCCCAGCTAGTGGCCCAATAGGCCAAGTCTAGACAGGCATAGCAGTGCAGCATGTGGCTCCACAGACATGTCTGTGGCACCACATACTGCATGTTCAGTTGTTCTCCGTGCTGCAAGGGAACAGCGCAGAGGGTTTTTTTGACCTATGAATATCCAGGGGTCAAAAAACCCTGCAGAACTGCCAGCTAGGCTCTGCACGGCCGAATTGCCACTGCTGCAGCCCCAGGAGGTCCCCAGGACCCCAGGCATGACTGCTAGGGCCAGCCCAGTGCTGGCCTCAGCCTCCCTTACTCCAACCGAGGTAGCCTGCCATGCACCAGCGTGCATGACAGGCATTCTCTGGGGACAACTAACAGCAGTACAAGGTGTCCTGCTGCGAGTTGTCCCCAGGGAACCAAGCATCTGTTCACATCTGGATGAGGCCATAAAAGCTACTGCCTGAAGCACAAAGGTTCATGGGCAAGTCCAAGCAGAACTGGCCCAGGCAGATTAAGGGCATGAACATGGATGCATTTAGAGCCATTTCAAAAGGTGAAGTTCAAGAAGGCAGCAGCTGTTATGTGTAAACAAGGAGAATGATTTAAGTGGAGCAAAACCGCTCTGCTCCAACTTCAAATGAAGCAATGCCACCTTCCCCTGTCTTCTGCCAAACTTCAGAGTAAGAGGGCTAACTGTCTCTTCACATTCATGGTTTGCAAACTGGGGAGGGTGAGAAAGTCTGGAGGAAGAAATGAGAACATAATTCAGAGAAGAGAGCTTTTTAGGTTGCAGAACTCACTGGACTGACATGGAGTTTTCTGAGCAAAGAAACTGCCTGCTGTTTGTTTTTACTGTTTTAAGAGAAACAGGATTACATGTATAACATCATTACAATGGGAATAAAGCTGACTAATTATCAACAGGTTTTCTTTTATTGAAAAATGTCCTGTATTATTCTGCATGCTGGCTTAGTACTCAGACCAAGAAGGTAGTATTATGAGGTTTTTTTTACCATTGTAGGTTTTCATAAAGCTGTAAATCACCATAGTTTCTTAGTGCTCTCCAGGAAAATAAAACACAAAACCTGTCTTCCAACCAATAGGAACCAGCTTAAGGTTATCAGTAGTTTAAAATATATGGCATATATAAAGTGTGAAGATGCTAATATGCTTGAAGAGGTTACTGCAGGACAGATAAATTGATTTACATGAACCTGTATTTAATTTTCAGTATTTCCCCTGCCATTATGTTGTCAATTTGCTTATGTTGTCAGTGAGTTTTCTTCAGTCTTGATGAACACCTAAGTCATTTTATATTATCTGCAAATTTTCCCAACTCATTGTTTGCCCCCTTTTAAATGACTGATAGCGCTAGTAATGCTGGCACTAGAAGGGACAACTGCAACATCTCATTAATAATTGTTTGCCAGATTAAAACTGAGTATTGATTTTTACTTTTCCCCCTTTCCCCTCCCGCCTTAGTCAATTTTTCACCCAAAATAACACTTGACTTCTCACACCATGGCAGTTCGAGTTCACTATCTACTTCTGGAAAGGATTTTGTCAAAGGTGTTTTTATTAAAACTGCAAGTCAGTTAAATCAACCAGTTCTCTTTAATCCACTAGTTTGCTGTCCTTGGGCGCATCTCCACAAGTGTGCATGTGCAGGGGCGTGTGTTTATCTCAGGACAAATAGCAGCAACACATATTTGTGTTGCTGCTATTTGTCCCCAGGAATGCCCCTGCATACGTGCTCTGGCACGTGGCAAAGGGACCCAGGTGGGGTAGGGGAAGTTGGGGCCAGCACCTGTGCTGGCCCCAGCAGCCTTACCTGGGGTCCTGGGGGCCCCTGGAGGCAGGAGTGCCACCAAGCCAGCTGCTTGGAGCCTGGCTGGTCAGGCTCTGGTTTCTGGCAGCTCACAATACTGCACCATGCACTGCACTGCTTTTCTTAGCATTGTTTTTTTTTTTTTTTACACCAGGATCACCATGCCCCTCGAGTCTTTTTAGTCTCAAGGCACCCCTTGGAAAATGTCAGATCTATGTCTTTTCCCTCGATGTTTAACTACAGAAAATGTCTTTTCCCTTGACGTTTGACTACAGAAAAATAATAGAATAATTCTTCTGTTGCAAAGAATTAAGAAAGACCTAATAGGTCAGAATGTTTTTAACACTCTGGATTATTGCTAGTTGAAATCTCAGGGCTTGGTTTGTGAATCATGCTTGCACACATAACAGTGCTACCATTGAATGACACCCTGTGGCACCCTTGAAAGTAGGTCAAGGCACCCCAGGGTGCCACATCACCCTGACTGAGGATCACTGGTCTGCCAGATTTCGTGAAGCATGATTTTATTTTGCATATATCTATTTTGAAGAAAACCGTGTAAGTCAATGCATGAATGCTCCTGATTTTTCCTACAGGCAGAATCCCTTTCAACCTGTAAAAAAAAAAAAAAAAAGGATCTTCTTGACTAAAGCTAGACCCTGGCTACAGTCCACACTATATGCAACAGCAGCCATTTCAGTAATGACAAAAATTCTTATCAATTTCCAATCTGATTATGACATTACAAAGAGATGTTCCTAGGTGAGATTCAAGGTAGAAAAGTAGGGCCGGTAGGGACTTTTGGAGGTCATCTAGTTCAGTGGGGCCAATCTGTCTGGCATGCATGCCACACCAGCCTAGCACCGTACCTACACTCCTGGTGATCCCGGGAGAACTTTTAGTATCGGCCCCCCTTCGCCAGAGATAACGATAGTAATAATTTTTAAATTACTATTTTTGGACCCCCTCTCTGTCTAGGCCCTGTGTGGCCACCTGGTTCAGCTGTGCCTGTGTCCAGCCCTGCTCCACCCCCCTTCCTCTGCTCTCTGCCCTGTGCTCCCTTCTGTTCTACTGCGTGCCATACCGAGGCTGCTTCTGGCACATGGGCTGCAGGTTGGCTACCCCTGCTGTAAATCCAACAGAGTGAGGCATCCCGTACAAGTCCATGCCTTACCTATAAAACAAAGCCACACAGTTGACCCTACCACCCACCCTCACCTGCCGTGGGTACAGCATGGTGACAACAGTGGCCAGCGTCCTTGCCCCTGCAGGGGTGTCAAGGCACACTGGAGAAGTCCCAGGAAGAGAGCAGGGCTATTCAAGTTGCCAGCTCCGACTCAATCCTGGGCACGCGGGCAACACATGCCGTGAATGTGCCCACACGTGTGTATCAGTTACGAGTCGCAGTGCGCAGACTTTACATCAGGAAGGCAAATGCACCTATGACATTTTAAAGCCCCCCCCGGGGCTAAACGCTTAATATTTCTCTTAACGCAGACCCCCTTGTTGACCTCCCCGGTGCCGCTCAGCAGGCTCCAGGCCAAGTCCTGGAGACTGCGGGGCTACCCTGCGCTCCGGCTTCCCGGGCCTTTCCCCTCCGCGTCTCTTTACGGGCTGCCCGGCCCCAGCCCCCGGCCTCGCTGCGGGCCCAGGCCTGCCGGGCATGGCGCCAGCCGCCCCGCACAGCCCGGCAAGGGGCGGGGAGGCGGCCCGGGCCCGGCCCGGCGGCTCCTCCCCCCGCCCCGGCGGGGCTGCGGGAGAGGCGGCGCCTGAGCCCGAGCCCGGCCTGCCCGTTGCCGCCGCCGGCCGGGACCTGCCTGCGCCGAGCGCCAGCAACGTGTCGCTGCGGAGGCGCCGCCGATGCGCTAGGCCGCGCCGCAGCCACCGCCACCGCCGCAGGTAGGAGCGGGCCCCCGCCTCGAGGGCTGCCCCGCGCCCCGGCCCCGGCCTGGGCCTGGGGGGCTGCGTGCGTGCACACCTGTGTGTGTAGTTGCAATGTGTGCGTGTAGTTTTGCTGTGTGTGTGTGTAGTTTTGCTGTGTGTGTGTGTAATTTTGCTCCGTGTGTGTGCAGTTTCGCTCTGTGCATGCGTGCAGTTTTGCTGTGTGTGCATGCGTGTGTGCACCTGTGTTTTTAGCGCGCAGGTTTGCTGTGTTTTTGCCTGTGTGTGCAGTTTTGCTGTGTGTGTGTGTGTGTAGTTTCGCTCTGTGTGTGCACCTGTGTGTAGTTTTACTCTGCGCACGCACACATAATTTTGCTGTGTGCGTAGTTTCACTTTGTGCGTGTGTGTGCAGTTTCAGTCTGCGTGTGTAGTTTTGCTTTCCCTTCCCCCCCAGCTGAGAGCCTCGGCCCTGTCCCTTTGTGCCTGCTCTGGGGGTGAAACGGAAGAGGGGTGCTTAGCCTGGGGTCCCTGAGGGCTGGTGGTTATCACAGGCCAGGCCCCAAGCGAGAGCAGCCCTGGGGGTCCAGATGCCTGGGGTCACAGACGCTTCTGGTGCCTAAACAAAGCCAGGTGAAGAGAGCAGAGGTGAAGGACTAGGGGGTTATAAGGTGCATAGACCTGATGTGGGGGGTGAGGTGCTGAGTTTCCTCTGCTAGCTCTCTAGCAGCCCAGCCAGGAGTGGGGTCAGGGATTTAGTGCCTGGGTTTTCACCCTGACCTAAAATTGTCCCTTCAAAGTGCAAATTGAATGACCTCTTAAAAGGAGACAGCGCTGAGCCTCCCCCTTGTGGGTCCCGTCCCCCCCTCCCCCAGCTCCCCTGCTCTGAAGCAAAGCATAGAAAGGTTAGCCTGAACCTCACGTTTCTTGGGTTTTAACTGCTTCTAGCAGAACTTTTGCTATTGTTTAACACTCAGCATTTTTGTTTTTTTAAATTTATATTTTAGGTCATCAGCATATCACTTTGAGTCGTGCACCCCAGCTTTTGTAGCCTGTGTGATGGAACTGGAACAGATATGAAGACTGCCTCCCTGAGACATTCTTGGAGTGTTGTCACTAAGGTATGGCAGTAGCCTAATGATAAGACTTCACTCTAGTGGCTACGTAGTCTGTCAGTGATTGCCCCTTGAGTAGGGACATGGGAACGTGTATGTTTGTGATGCCTTGAGTTTTCTGGGGCGTAGGCCTAGTATTAATGGCAGTTTGATGAGTGGAGAAATGGAGCAAGATAAGTTGCTTTCTTTCATGTAGTTTGGATTTAATGGATACTCATATGTGGAAGTGCTGTACGCTTGCAGTGAACTGTTAATTTTTTGTTGACAGTACATGGAGTTTTTTCTTTCTTTTGCTATGTTACATGTTTCCTCCTCTGAACAACACTTAATTGCATAGTCCCTCCATATTTTATATTTCACTGAATTTAATCCTGTGTGTTATAAACTTTTCAGCATGCAGAAATATGTCCTTGAAAAAGAGGTGGTCCACTAATTTTTGTTATCTTTTGAGGACTTTTAGTATGAGATATCTATTTCTTTATTTGGGTTGTGGCTGAGGAAAACCTTCTCAGTAAAACTAAGTTCTGTAGGCCAGGGTGTTGAGTTTGTTTTGCTCCCACAGCTGGATCCAGATGGCAGGGCTTCTTGTAGGCCAGATCTGGATGGCAGGCTGTATCTTTGATACTCCTGCTATAGAGCATGAAATAGTAATGTAACTTGTGAGAATAGGTTGGTGTTCATAGTGGTTATATGAGTAATGCTCAAAGCTAGTTTTCCAGGGTTGTCTTATTGTCTAGTCAAAAGCTAAAATACAACATGAGGGTAGTCTCGTCAGTGAGGTTAAAGGGCAGTGCACTGATAAGAAGCTTGCTTTCCAGCATCGAAGAAGATATGACATTTCTTACTGGAATGTTCCTCCAGGCTCTGTCTTTAGTATTCTCCTCTGTTAGGTAGGTGTCCGATAAATATGAAATATATCTTCTCCCCTGCCACTTACTCTTTAAAATTGGAGTCATCTGGAGCAAAGGTGACAAACCCACTTGACACCCCCTGGGCTGGATCTGGACAGCAGAATGCAGTGAAGATTAACACAGTCATTGCTCACCCTGTGCCCCTGAGACACATCACCAACAAAGCTCTGTACCCCTGAGTATGGTGAGGAGCCTCACCCTCACTTACCCTGCCCCTTAATCTTACCCGTCTAAGAGCCCAGCAGGTCTTATCTTTGATACTCTTGCTCTGAGGGATGGCTGTGGCTCATGTGAAAAGAATCAGCCCTTTCACGAGCTTCTAGTGGATAAGTGTCTATGCCATGAAAGCTGCAGCAGAATTAATGGTTATTGATCCTCTTGTTGAAGATTGAGAGAGAAGAGGAGGTTTGGATGGTCTTTTCTGCTCCAGTTACTCGCGCTTAAAGTTGATTTCTTGGCTTTCCTTCTTCAGAAGAAGGTTTGAGGTTTATTGGTGCAGTGTGATGAAGGCTGAACTATTTCAGAGTATGCTGTTCTTGTTCTTGGCATGAGCTTCCATCTAATCAGTCTTTCAAAAGCTCTGAGATTGTAAAAAGTTTTCACCCGATTTTTCAGAGACTGCAGTTGGAATAAACTACAGTAGGTTTTGTTGAATAAATAACTCTTTTGAAAATCTTACTCTTAGAAAATCAGGGCCAGATTCTCCAGTTTGCGAGGGGTGTTTTATACTGCGCACAGCAGCACAAGCTGGCCCTAAACAAGCTGAAGGTAACTGGTAGAGAATTCAACCTGGATAAGAAAGTACTGTTGGCAAAAATTGGTGACTCAACTAGGGTGCTGCAAGATCCTTTCAAGGGTGGCACGAGTACCACTCAGTGGTTAGCGTTGTTAGGCACACAAATATAGTTCATGAGATAAGCCCAGAGATTTCAAATGGTAGTTCATAGTGTTAAAAGCATTCTGATCTGTTGTGGCCTCTGAGTTCTTTGCAACAGAAGACTTGTTCTATTATCTTTCTGTAGTAAAAAATCAAGCAAAAACTAAGATCTGATACTTCTAGAGGGGTGTCTTGAGTCTATCGAGGGGTGCCCTAAGTCTCAAAATGTTTAGAACCACTCCCATAAGTTATGTTTCCCTCTGTGCAGCCCTGTTTTGTACTGTGGTGTCTCAGGAACAGGAAGTCACAACGGCTGTATTTAGTATTTTTGAACTGTGAGTACTGCTGCCATCTCCAAAACACCCAATATCACAGCACATTTTTTAGCAGTCTTTTCCATGTAACTTCTGTGGAGGCTCATCAACCTGTATTCAGCTGCAGGTGTCCTAGGAGCAGTGTGAGGTGCTTCTCTTACCTTTTACTAAAGGGATAATGAACCACTTCTGTAGAACTCATTTCACCCAGAAATTATGCTATGGTCTCTTGTATGGCACTGTGGATTACTAATGCACCAGGGTTTGTTTTTAAAAATGAACATCCGTTTTTATGATTTGTTACTTGTTTGTGAATAATTCCATCACTTCCGATATTTGAAGAACTTGGTACATAATGAACTTAAATAGCTGTCTATATTCAGAACATGTCTGCTGTACATTTGATTACAGAAATGTAAAAGAGACTATTGTTAGTGGACTAAAACTCTGTTATGTCTTAGGGTTAACAAAACAATCTGTACGTCAGAGAAATGGATAAGATAAAGTTGTCTTTTAACACAATAGCTACATTCTGACTTCACATTATTAACGTTTATTATTGAGTGCTAACATTGCAACAGAGAAGAGGAAATGTGTTCAGTATGGTTTTTATATCATGGATGTCCTTCTGAATTGCTCCTCCAGTACCTGAAAAACTGAAATATAAGCTTAAAATAGTTTGGGTATAGGGGTGCCAAAATCTCTCTTTCATTTATCTGGTAATAGAATTCTTCTGCCATGTATATGCATATACATATGTACATGCACCTGCAAAATACACAGTGAGGTTTTTATTTCCTATGACAGTCCTACCCTTGTGGTTTTAAAAAGATTCCGTATTCCTAAAGTCCATGTTTGTTTGTGGGGGTTTTTAACCTGCTATTACCAGGGTGGATTTGATTTAAATCAAATCAATTTAAATCACTGGTTAGGAAGCCTCAATTTAATCATTATTTTCTACAAAAATGCATTCTTGTTTGATAGGCAGACAAGGTTCTTTGGGTGAATCTGATATCTTTTATTAGACCAACTTAAATAGTTGGAAAACAATTATTAAGCAAACTTTCAGGTTCAAAAACCCTTTGTCAGGCTAAGGAAGTTTCAGCAGTTGGTGTGTGCTCTTCCGGGATGGAATGAAAAGTAAAGAAGCCAGAGGCTGGTTTGGTCTGCATACAAGACAGGTAGTCAGTGAAAATGTAGATTGAGGAGTCAGTGGGTGAGAGACAGGCAGCAGGGTGGGGGAAGAGAGAAGGGGGTGAATAGTGGAGAGATACCTGGCGAGTCAGATGTCAGGCAGGTTATAATGTGTCATAAATCCAATGTCTATATTTAGTCCATGATTTTTAGTATTCTTGTTTTAGTATTCTTGTTTGATATCCTTTATTCATTTAACTTCTTGAAACTTTGCACTTTTAGAGAAAGGTGTATGCAAGGTTGCAGAGAGCCAATAGGGTTGATGGGTGGATAAAAAAAGTCTCTCATCTCCATATATTGCTGTTAACAAGGATCTTATTTCTGAAGACCACAAACTCTCCCTACACCTGAAGAAGGGTTTTTGTACCCGAAAGTTTGCAAAGAACAATTTTTCCAACTATTTAGTTGTTCTACTAAAAGATATCACATCTACCCAAAGAACACAATTCCACAGTTTGAGAACTGAAACTAAGCATCACAGAGATGCTTAATGGGATCTTCTAGGTTGAGCACTGAGTCCCATTGGGTAGAGTGGTTTTCTTTAATCTTTAATCCTGGTCAGGGCTAGGATTATGGGGTGGTGACAGCAAGGGGTTGGGGCCTGGGGCAGAGCCACAATCTGTTCCCTGCATGTCCCTGTGACAGGTACCAGCTCTGCAGGCAGCAGCTGACCTTTGCCCATGGAACCAGTGACTATCGCATGGATGTGCGGGGAGTGGATCTCAGCTGTGCCCTGGGCCCTAGCTCCGTGCTGGCATTGCTCCAAGATCCCGGCCCTGGCCCTGCCCTCCCCCCCGCCTGTCCCACTCCCAGGTGCTGCTCCCCACCCTGCCCACTAGTGTCCCAGGCTGGTCTCCATGGAGCCCCCACCTGCCTGTCTTCTCCGTCCAGCGTTCCCTGTGGTGGGTGCAGGGTGGATTGGCAGCAGCAGCCAGGCAGAAAGTTCAGCTGCCATACCACCCCTGCCCTGCTGTGTGCCCGGGGGTGGTGGGGCTGGCCACATGCACCATGGCCTGTGCTGCTCCCTGTGCCTGGGCCAGGCAGGGTAGAGGGACCCTCCATGGGCTGGATAAATTCCCTTGGTAGGCTGGATCTCGCCTGCTGGCTGTATTTTGCCTACCCTTGAGTTAAGCTGAAAAAATAAGAGGGTGCCAACAGACATGGGTTAAAAAATAAACATGCTTTATTGCTTTAGTGGAGGAGGAATCGAGTCAGTTTGACCCAGCTCACCCAACATTTGTGTAGCTCATATGGTTCAACAGGACTTTTTGGCTCTTTTATCTAATAGCCCTTCAGCCCAAACAATTGCCCACTCCAGCACCTTCTTATTTTTTTAGCTTAACTCAGTAGCTGATTCAATCATCTATTAGATAAAATCATCAAAAAGCCCCAGTGAAGCGCGCAAGCTATACAGACCCTCAGCAAGCTGGGTCAAACTGATGTGATTTCTCTTCTGGCCATGCACTGAGCTCTGCACTGGGGCATGCTGAGCTGAAAGTAAAGTGCTGTTTTGTTTTGTTTTTTCCATGTCTGTAGGCACCCAGCGTGTTTTATAATCAGCTGAAGTTTGGGTGATACAGGTGAATGACAAGCCAGAAGCTTTGCAATGAGAGCAGAGTTTGGTCTACTGTCAGGCCTTTGGCAAGTCGTTTTACTTTTCTGTGACTCGGTTTCCCCATCTGTAAAGTTGGGATGATGATAGTGACCTTCATAAAGCATTTAAAGACCTATTAGTGAAAGATGCTGTATAAGATGTAGGTATTATTTTTTTAATTAAGTCATTTGACTGTTGGTAGTCCTCCATTGCCTCCATTCAGCTCTCAGCTTGTCTGCCTAGTACAGTGATTTTCACCCAGCATTCCACAGCACCCTTTCAAAGATGCTGTGCAGTGCCACAAAATGTTAGCACTGTTAGGTGTGCAAATATGATTCACAAGATAAACCCAGAGATTTAAATGTGAATCCATACTGTTCTAACCCATTGTGGTCTATTTGAGTTTTTTGCAACAAAGAAGTTGCTCTTTTATTTTTCCATTGATTAACAAATGAATGACAACTAATAGCTGGCATATTCTAAGGGGTGCCTTGAGGCTAAAAAACAGGTTGAGGATCCTTGGCCTGAAATACTGGATGTGTTCTCATGTAATCACTGTGAAAGAATCCTAGAATGGCTCAGCTTACTGCAGCACAAAGAATTATGGGATATACCCCAAGACCCCTCACAAGACACATGAGTGAGGGCAACACTTGTGGGGACTCAATAACTTGAGTTTGGCTTTACATTGTGGCTTTTAACATTCAAGTTTAACATTGCGTAGGAGCTTGAAACTTAGGTCAATATTAAGAAAAGGGATGAACAGAAATGTTAAAAACCTGTTAGCAGAAGAAGTAAGATTGCAATTTAGAGGGTTGGTGATGGGCAGGCTGACACACACCTCAACTCACAAAGCTTGGGAGCCATAACTTGTAGATGGGTGTTCATGGGGACCTCTCTGGTCATCCCCTTGCCAGATCTTCAGCATCTTACCCTGGGCCCAGGACATAAAAGCTGTTCACAGAAATCTTCATGACCATTTTAACATTGACTGAATAATCTATTTCCCCCCAATCTCATTTTCTGAAACCGCTATTTGCTGATGTTTAAAAAAAAAGGGGGGCAGGGAGGGTGAGGGAAGGGAGAGAAATTTGTTCCGGGGTGCAAGACAGACATGGACAGTTTCAGCCAGAGAATTACTTTGTTGGTTAAATAGTAGGAAGTGTGATGCAGCCTTAACTGGAGGTGCTGCTACATACTCTGCCTATGATAGTTTTCTTATTGTGATTTTAGAAATGCATGTTAAATTTAAAAGTAAATGTATAATAATGGAGTGACAAATTTAGGCAGAAGACAGTGACAGATTTAGACTTTGAATGGCCTGAAGACTAAACTGTGGCAGGGCACTGGATATGCCTGCCAGTTTCAGAGGTCAGGCAGCCTGCTGAGCCACCAGCAGGTGGGGGTCAGGACTAATTGAGGAGCCAGCTGACCCAGGGGGCCGGCAGGTGAGGCTAGGCCTGATCAGGGGAGTCACTTGATTAGAAGAGGGCTGGTTTTAGATAGGGTTGTAAGCCCAGACCCTGAGAGCAGGGCTGGCAGTAACACCTTGGGAGCTGATGTAGGAACATCACCCAAAAGAAAGGCTGCTGCTCCTGAATGCCAGCAAGCAGAATAACATCTGGAGGTTTGGGTAAGAACTAAGGGGAAGGAGGAGGTCCCTGGGGGGCCCAGTGTGGGGTCCAGAGCTCTGAGAAGGAGGCTGAGTGCCTGGGGCCTGTTGAGAGACCAGATGAGTCCAGAGGGAGGGGCTGAGTGCTCAGGGGCCTAGTGAGAGGCCAGGTGAGCCATGAGAGAGGGGCTGAGAGTCTGTGGGTCTATTGAGGGGCCAGGTGAGCCCCGAGAGAGGAGCCAAATGTTTGGGAGACCTAGTGGAGGGTCTGGGTGAATCCAGTGAGTGGGGCAGAGTACAGGGGCCTTTGAGAGGTCTGGGTGAGCAGAGAAGCAAGGGGCTGCATTAGGGAAGACCTATGGAGGCTCTGGGTGAGCCCAGAGAGAAGCAGCGATCTACAGAGAGGCCCAAGAGTGTGGACCCACAGAGACAAGAGGGCTGACAGCTAGAGGACTGACCCTGGGAATCTCAACCACCATGTGCAGGGCCAGGGCCCAGGAGGGGCCAAAGGGTGAAATAGACCATGGCAGAGACTGCCAGAGCTGGGAGAGCTTGGAGTTCTCAACCAGCCTGAGGCAGGGTCAGGGCCTATGAGAGGCCAAAGGTCCTTGTGTGGTCACAGCTGAAAGGAAGGGGTCAAGGGGATTGCAGCCTGAGATGAAGTTGGCTTGTACTAGGCCATTTGATATGGCTTCAGAGGCCCAGCAAGGGGCCAGGGAATAGCGTGTAGGACCAGATGTGTCCAGGGACCTGGATAGTGAGGCCCAGCGAGCATAGTGGGGCCAGAAGAGTCCAGTGGCCCAGCGAGGGTCCAGGAATGGAGTGCAGGACCAGATGGGTTTAAGGACCTATATAGTGAAGGCCTAGTGAGGGGCCTGAGGCATATAGCGTGGCCCAGGGAGTATAGGGGGACCAGAATTGTCCAGCAGCTCAGCAAGGGGCCAGGAATAGAGCACAGGACCGGATGCATCCAAAGGCCTGGAGAGAGGCCAGGAGAGTGGAGAACTAAAAGGGTCCAAGATGAGGGACCAAAAGGAGCTGGCAGCCCGGAGAGGGGCCAGGAGATAGACCAAGGGACCTGATAGCCCAGGGAGTGGTTGTGTGAGACTGAGAGGTCTGAGGGCCCAGAGATCGATTGGAGGAGAGACTGAGGTGTCTGGCAACTGAGCGGGGCTTAGAGGGAGACCGAGGGGTCTGGCAGCCCAGGAAAGGGCTGTGTGAAGAAACTGGGAGATCTGAAGGCCTGACGTGGGGTTGAGAGAGGCCAGGAGGCCCAGTGAGAGGTTATATCAGTAATTGGTGAACATCTGTAAGGATGCCATCTGTGGGGCATGGGGCATGTTATAGGGAAGGTACAGAGCCATGCAATTGGCCCATAAGGCCAGGACCACAATCTGGGTGGTCACTGTAATAAGACCAGGGCAGCCTCCCACACTGTATATCAACTAACATCAAGGTGTGGCAGGAGAGAACTGGGCAGACTTCCCACAGAGCCGGGTATTTAAAAACAAAAAAAAATGGGTACCCCGTGACATAAACATGCTAGTCTAGTGATAAATAGGGGTCCGTCAATGAGGTCCAAGGACAGCATCCTTGTGAGAAATCTGTGATGTTAGCTGGAAGAAGAAAGAAGAGGATGGGATTTCTTCCTGGATGTCATCTTTGTTTTTGTCTCTGGCTGTCATGCACCCAAACTGACTTTTATTTGCTACTCCCAGTCCCCCACCCCAACCTCATACTTTCCTAGGTTGCAAGAGAGAATGTAAGAGGGTGCTCGTTTTCTCTTCTCCCCATCTAATTCTTCCCATCTGCTTCAAAGAGAAGGGAGGGCCCGTTTTTCTTTCCTCCTGCTTTTATTCCCTTATGAAGATCTCCAGTACCAGCTGTTTCACTTGTGACCTTTAGTAAGCTGTACTTCTGGCAAGAACTTGACATAATTTTTTACAGTTCTACTGTGGTCCACTAGACTTTGGATAACATTTTGATACTGATCAGAGGATACTGTTGATGTCACCATATTGCTGCTTGACAAAGCTGTAAGTACCAACAGGGAACCTGTTTCTCTTCACTCAGGAAGACAACACTAAATCAGTTTACACTGTTTCATGTTTGGAAACTTCTCTGTGTGATGAAAAGGTTGCAGAATGTTTTTGTTTTTGTTTTTTAAAAACAAAACATTCAATCCTTGTTGAGTAGATTCTCCATGCCCATTGTATACTATCTTAGACATGCTGAAGATCTAACTTCTACCCTCTAATTTTGACTTCAGTGAAGTACAGGTTCTTAGAGTTAACTGGAAAGTAGAGCTTTCTTATAAACTTCAAGTGCTTGTCTCTGTCCCTCCACATGCATCTCTGTCTGAATTCTACAGCTTGTTTGCACTATAAGACCCAGTTCAGTGAATTCTGGTTATCTTTCACGGTTGGAAAGACAGGCCAGAATTCTGCTTTTCTTTTATGAGATTATTGCAGTTGCATGGGATAATAGCCCATTTTTATGAAGGTCTGTATAAGAACATAATCCTGTTATTTAAAAAATAATTTGAAAGTAAATGAAAGTGAAAACCTTTGTTTAAGGACACCAATTTTAAAGGTATGCTAAATTACATCTACATAAACTTGTCATTTCCCTCATTATTATGGCTACCTTTTAAAAAAATTTAAAAAACCAACATATTTTTTCTACTATATCACTCTAAGAACATTCAAATTCCTTAGCAACCTCTCTTCCCTAAGCTAATAGAGTTTGAGAAAAATGGATTCAATGTATTGAAGTGGTAGATAAGAGTGCTGATAATCCTCAGGGTAAATTTTTATTCCCTGACTACCTCTTTTTACTAGTATGCATAGTTCTTCTAAAATTTTGTCCGGCTTAAATGTAGTTGTACACATTGCCAGCTGCAAATGGTGGCTGCCCTTTTTATTTTTAGGAATAATAGAGTTAATGTAACCCAGTTCTTAACTGCAGAACATCTAAAATATTAATGTCATTAACTTGTATGCTTGCATCTAGTTATTGCAGCTTGTATGCTCATGAAAGCAGGAGGCTCAGGAGCTTGGGCATTTTCCAGTTTTGATCGCACAACTTGATGGACTGGAATGAGCTGAAATATTTTGGCAGCCATCCACTCTATTAGTTTGCTTGCTTTTGTTTCATGTTAAGTTTACATTTAATTTTTCATTAGATTTGAATTGAAGGATATATGCAGCACATTGTATATTTCAAGAAATTGCTGATTCTGAAGAATGCAGTAGTCATTTGTTTATAAAGTGTTTAGTATTGTAGTACGAGACAGGCTTTTGTGGCAAATTACTAAAACAGCTCAGCTTTTAGGGGTCAGTTATATTAAGTGCTAGTAAGGATTCTCATGTGTAAGCTGACTGGTCACATTTTCTTTTGTAACTTGGAAGAAATTCATTGAAACGCATTTAATTTTTCTTAATTTCTTATGTTTGGCTAATTTTCACATAGGACTGCAGTCTGTCTGTTTTTACTGCTTAGGTAGGTTTGTGCCTTTATACGTGGCAGCTCATTGAAGTTAATTATCCACAAGGTCCCAACTTATGACTCTACCAGAATAGCTGTTAACTATGAATAATTTAGTACAGCATCATATTACAGGCCATTTAGAAGGCTGCTGCTGCCTGTGATTCTTTACTTCCTGCTGAAATCAACTCAGTGGTATGAAAGTTCTTTGCCACACTTGTATTTTTCCTGTGTCCATTTTACTGTAAAATTGTATACATGTACAAAGCTGCTTTGTACATGTAATGGTGATTTAAGAGTAAAAAATAGCCTTTATAAGAAGTCAAAATAGTTTATTTTTAAAAACAAGCTAAAATATGTCAAACAAAAAAATCTTGAACTTTAAATGTAGTTAGCATTTAGTCCACGGAGGTTCAGGTAACTGAACTTTAAATTTTAGGAAATATTTTCGGAGACAATAGTTTGTTAACAGAAATGAGGGAAACAATGGCTCAACCAAAGGTATAATTTCAAGAGAAAAATTTTCAGGGCATATATACACTTTGAAGAAGTATCTCGGCAAACGCACAACGTTACCATGAATACATGAAGTATACATTTATGTAATGTGATTTTTTTTAAAGCAGAAACAGCTAATATGGACCTTTGGAACATCTCTGATTGCTGGAGCCCTAAATACTCAATGCTTTGCCTGTGTCTTCAGGAGACCTGAAAATTCTCTTTTACCATGATTTTTATGTTTATGATTTCTAAGTTTTATAGGAAAGGATTCAAAAAGTCCCATTCTTTGAACTAATCTTGTTTAGTGATAAGATCCTAACAGTAATAAATGCAAGTGAGGAATGTGACAAAGGAAAAACAAGCATAACAGAGCACTAAAATGCTGTGGTAATTACTCAAGGAGACAATAGGAAGAGAGAAAAGAAATCAACAGATAAAAACCTTAATTTTAAGTCATTCTGAGGTGTTATACTTGGAAGAAGTTCTTTAAATTCTGGAGACAAGGTTCTTTGGGTAGATGTGATGTCTTTTATTAGACCAACTAAATAGTTGGAAAAAATGTTCTTTGCAAGTTTGTAGGTACAAACACACTTCTGGTATATAGAGCATTTGTACACATATTTGCGCCGCAGCACCAGGCACTTCTAAAAGCACCCAGTGCTGCAGCAAATGCATTTGTATAAACAGCAAAATGCATGTCAGCGCTGAGAAAATGGCAGCATGTTTTTGAACTAAAACTCATTGAAGGTGTTTTAGTTCAAAAGTGCACCGCCATCATTTTCTCTGCAGACTTGCATTTCGCCACTTATACAACTGCACACAATGAGGCGCCATGCACATTAGCTCCCGTGTGGAGCAGACTCAGTTAATCAAGCTGCACCTCTGTCATGTCATAGTGTGAACAAGTACGTGTATAAATGTCCATAGAGACTAAATTATGGAGGAGTTTAATCTCATACAATAATCTTATCGGTTTGCTGTATTTGCTATATTTGACTACTTCCACGTATTAAAAATAAGAAATGGAGTAGTGATTCTCAACCAAGGTGCTGTAAAATCCTGGGGTGTTGCTAGATCCTTTGAGGGGTGATGCAGGGTGTGATAATAAGATGAGTAGATAAGTGTAGGCTCAGAATTGTTTGCATGACCAATTCCTCAGTCACACTGCCCAGCCCCTCTACAAGGAGGTAGTTACTGTATTATATAAATTAGTTTTTGAAATGGGGTGCCACTTAATTCACAGACATTGCGAAGGGGTGTCTTGAGGACTGGGAGGTTGAGAGCCACTACAATAGATTAATACCCACTTTCCATTTTTATAATATTTATGGACTAAAATTTAAGGAAGTGTCTATATTTAAACTTTTTTTTTTTTTTTTGGTATCTAAAGCTAACTAGATTTTCTTAAAAGAAACTTGTAAATGAGACAAAAACATGGGGCTTTGTTTCTTTTTTATGTAAAGGAGGCCTGACAGTTTTTATTTTAATGTTATATTTGCTCCTTGATATTTAGCTCTTGTGCTTTGTTTATTTCCTGTCTGGTAGTCTGTTCACATAACTGAACAAATAACGTTCAGTAGGGATGCATAGGGATCCACTGAACTTGAGGAGGCAGGCAGCTTATTTTGCGGGGAGATCACGGGGCTGGATGCCATTATCATGAGCTTGTCATGGCAGGGCCCCCATGCTTCTGGCCGAGGGGCGTTGCCAGTCCCTCCCATCCTCTCCCCAAGGATTGGCAGATGGCCTGAAACTGCATCTTAAGTACCCTGATTAAGCCCGGGGGAGCCATTAATCCATGCGTTATTAAGCGTGGATTAATGACTTCTCCAGACTTAATCAGGATAATTAAACCATGCTGTGAGCAGCCTGGGCTCTGTGGCTGTGGACAGGGGCCTCCCCAGAGCCTGGGTCTGGTCCAGCTGTGGCAGACAGCTGGGAAGCTTCAAGTGGCTGCCCCAGGGTCTGTGGAGCCCCAGATTGGCTTGTTGCTGGTGGCAGCGCAGCCCTAGCCCCTTCCCTGCCCTCCTCCCCAAGGCACATGTGCATGTGCTGCTGGCAGTGAGCTGGGGCTCCATGAACCTGGGTGTGGCCTTCCTGCCATGTGCTGCAAGCAGCGCCCCCTGCTGCCTCCGCAGCCACCCCCACTCTAAGACTGCAGGGCTTCCCGCTCTTTTCTCTGCTTACCAGTAAGTTGTTTCTTCCTAGCAAGCCTGCCAAAATCGTGGAGCCTGCAGTTTTTTGAGGAAAATACCTGATTTTGTGTTTTCTGCAAAAAGCATGAAATCACCATTTTGGTAGGTCCCTAATTATGAGACTCCAGCTATCAAAGCAGGTGAAACCTGATGAGTTAACAGGGGATTTTTCCCCCACCGTTTACTTAACTGTTTTGTTTGGAATTAAACAGATGTTACAATAAACTAGGGAAATACTTAGGAAAATATTTGTTAAAGGTTAACTAGTTAACTGAGGGCTGTGAAAGACAAAATACACACTGAGACTTTGAACCAAAAAGAAAGAGGATTTGACAATCCTCATATGTCTAACATTTTGGGGGAAGGTATTTATAGGGGTACAGAGAGAGGCATCAGATAATCAGGCCTTTTCCATCCTTTGATAAGAACCCAAACCTGTTTTCAGCTCTTTTGTAGGTCACCTTTAAAACTAATGGCACAAGCACATTTCTCTCTCTGTCTTACAGCATCTTGTATGGCTCACACAACAAAATATCCTTCAGTGACATAATGATGAGTCTGTTAAATACTTTATAGATTGATTTATTTTAAAAACTCTATGCATTTCATATTCAGGAACAACATATTTTATTACCATATTTAACCAAATTCAAGATGCCTCCCCCCAGTAATTAGATTCTCTGCATGGAAAATGTATGTATCTGTTATAATTTTCCATGTATAGAATCTAATTATTGGAGGGTCATCTTAAATTCAGCCAGGGTTCCTCCTGTCTTCCTCCCATCTCTAACCCACCCCCCATCTTAAAAGCAGAGGGACTTGGGAGAGGGAGAAGGAGGAGAAAGGGAACCATTCTACACACAGAGGCTCTAGGACTGCAGAAGAAGATGGGGAAAAATGGGAGAGGAGAAGGCAAGATTTGGAGACAGATGACAAAACATGAATTGTGTACATGTGCAGACAAATAGTTTTAAAACTATCCTATGAAGGTATTTTTCAAATGAGATGTGAGAGATGGCACAGCTTTGCTTTCCTGTGTCTTTGATTTTTGTTCTTCCAGTAAGAAAATAGTTAAAATTATTCTATTAGACATACAGTATTCCAAGGGCTGAGGGAATTCCACAGTCCCACAGCTTTTATTGCAGAATTTTCCTTAGTCAGATTTTTAAAATGTTAGCAACTATGGTGAATGGATCATAAGGAAAGGGACTTTGATAATAGAGGGCGTCTATACACGTGCTCCAGGGAAGAGGGGCGGGGGGGGGGGGGGGGCATTTTAATTAGAGCAGCTCTCAGAGACACTCTAATTAAAGCCCCCACAGTTTTGCATGTATTCAGCGTCCCATGCTTCAAAATGGCAGCAAGGGCACTTTAATTAAAGCTAGTTCAAGTTAGCTAAAGTGCCTCTGCCGCCATTTTGAAATGCAGGAATGCTGAATACGCGTGACATGGAGGCTGCTGGAGCGTACTAATTAGCACAGTCCAACAGACTTGCAGCAGACTCGATTAATTGCATTTCCTCCAATAAGTGCTCCAATCTCCCTCCTCCCCCTAGCCCCAAGCAGCCCCTTGCGGGCTGGAACTATGCCAGCCTGCAAGGGGAACCTGCCATTTAGTGCTTTTTTTTTCTGTGATTTTCATCATAATCGGTCAACACTGTCAAGTGTCTGCAACCCCATGTTTTATTGTTGTGACCCCAAATGGGATCACAACTCCAAGTTAGGAAACCACTGGCCTAGAGTCTTTTGGGGCCAGTGACCTAGCATCCTAGTAAAGGGGCTGGCTGGAAGGAGAGCACTCCTTTATTAATCCTCTCCCCCCCTGAATCTCTTCCTTGTACACATGCATGCGCACACACATGCATGCATACACTTTATATGTAGTTCACTTGCCATTCCATAAGGTCAATACTGAATTTTATATATTTGGTGGAGGTTACTATAAACAAAATTTGTACTTTGTATGTTTAAAAGTACCAGAAATGTTTGGGACATTCACACCAAGATAGTCTGTCTGTAAAAAAACAGATTTCCAATGTGTTCACTGCAAAAGGATTCTGCTATCCTGGGAGATGACAGAATTATCTATCCAGTGCATGCATCTCAGGAGACATGATTCGAACCATTGTTCGTGTTTTGTACATGATACACTTAAATACATTTTTCAACCCTCATTGCCAGCCAGGGATATAAAATACAAGAAGCATCAGATTGTACTTATAGATCATGGTGAACAGAATACTTTGCTGGTGTAACTCCATTGAAATCACTGACATTAAATCAACAAGGAATTTAGCCTTGGATCAGTGCATATGAAGTTTCTTATGTGTGACCCACTGTCATGGTTTTATGTACTTGTATGATATTGCTTCTCTTGATGGGTAAAATAAAGTTCTCCTTTACTGGTGTCTTCATGTTGCACACCCCACTTTCTACAACCGGGCAAGTTCTGAGAGGAAATATTTACGTGTCCTACTGCTTGCATAGTGATAGTAACAAATTTTAAAGTGCTTTGGAATTTTTGTCTGCAACTTTTATACTCTATATATGTGGCTGCATGGTTAGACATAGGACATAATATTTCATTCTGCCTTTTATTTTTGTGCTTAAAATGGATCTGTCACTGGGAGAGACCTTTAAGTATTATTTAAAATTGTATTGATTTCTATAGCTGGATATTACAAAAATGGCATTGTTATGGCTTAGTTTGTAGTCAGAGCTGCATTAAAGGCTTGGTATTTACTGTTTCTTCTTTAGCTACTGTCAAATGGTGATTTTATGCAATGGCATCAAGCCACAGTTCTTCACCAGTGCCTCAGTCAAACAGCAGTGATGCATTCTTTAAAAAGGAAATGGATTCTGCTAAACGCTTTCAACCTGTGCAGTCACTGCCAGATGTGTGTCCCAAGGAACCTACAGGTGAGTTGGCTTATAGGTAACCCAAAACTGTTAAAATGACCAGATTAAAAAATGAGTCTCTAGTGATCAACCAGATTCTTTTGTTTTCTTACTAAGAAATCAGATTTTATTTTTCAGTAGGTAAAGTGAAATTCTGTTCACACACACCCCAGTCTCCCTTTGGAGCAAAGGAGAACCTTTGTTCTCTCCCTCACTCCCTCATTTTTATATTTCTACCCTACTTGTAAGGTCCTGAGTTATTGTAATCATTGTTACAATGTAGGAGTAGAGGATGGGATTTCTGTCGCAGCCTGTGAATGATCAGCATCAGTACTTCAGGCTGAGGCCTTCAAAGCCTTCCCTCCCCCTGGAGGTTAGTTTCACTGTTTCTACGACACTCTACAGTTCTCTTGGTCTGGGGAGCCAAGAGTCCAAGATCGACAACTATTGTCAAGATCCACAACTATGGTGCCTCTCTCTCATAAGGCCACCTCTTGGTCAGAATCCTGAAGTTAAGGTGTGGGGTGGTGGGATAGAGTGGAAAAACAATTCCTTAAAATAATACGGAAGAATCCTGACTTCACTTGTAAGTTCTAAATTGGTGAGTGCAGTAGATCCGCAATTCAGTATATTAAAGATTTGTTGAATTTTTCAGAGCTTTGCCTCTTCAGTGGGAGCTGGTAAAATTGAATGTTGTATGAAGAAATAGAAAGAAAAATATACTTGTAACTACATATTCAAAATGCCTTGTGTAATCTGAACAAAGAAATGCAAGTTTGATAGATTGTCATGGAAATGGGTTGTATGCGTCTTTCCGTAGATAATTGTGATTATTTGCATTATGAACATTTTTTTTTTAAATTAGTGATCTGTATCAAGATTGATATTGTATTTATTAGGATACATGTACATTCTAGTTTTCATTTTAATAGTCTTTTATATTTTGTACTCGCAGGTGATCCTAATAGTTTATGTGACAGCCCATCTCTAGTTGCAGATCAGCATCGATGGACTATTTTTCATTCCAAAGTAAACCTCCCAGCAGCGCTAAATGATCCTAGGTTAGCAAAAAGGGAATCTGATTTCTTTACAAAAACATGGGGACAGGACTTTGTGGACACAGAAGTCACGCCTTCGTTCTACCTCCCACAGATTAACAAGGAACTTTTTGCACCATACCAACAGGACATCACTCAGGTAATGTACCAGAGTTAGGTACAAATAAGTATCAAGGGCTAAAAAGGGATTTGAGAGCCCCCTGTGCGTGACACCATAAATTAGTGATTCTGTTTGTTAACAGTTGCTTGTATTGTTCTGTAAAAACTGCCTGTCTGGTTCTCTGTTAGTTGACTCTCCTTTTAACATTGGCTTGGAGTTCCAGAAGTTCAGTGTTCTCAACATGAGAAGTATTGTCTAAATTTTCTCTTCTTACCATTTTGCTGTTTTCCATTTGCATTTCAGTTCTGTACTCTTGTTTTAAATGTACAAACCTTACACTTCCTATTCTTTCAGTTGATTGAAAATGTAACTTAACAGCTTATTCAGTTTTTGGCCTTTTCAGTGCAATATAAAATCTTCCAATACCCTGGTGGTATCTAAAACGAAACAAAAATCTTGTTAACCACTTCTTTAAAACATTCTACATACAAAACATTTATATTTGGAATAATGAAACAGGGCAGTTTCTGTCATGTCAGGAAACTCAGATCCGCAACAAGAGCTTCTACATCTCTTTCAAATATATGAGTTTACGTACACTTGCTTTTTTCTTTTGACCTAAAAGAAGAATGGGAGATCTCCTCATATTTTCTGCATCCCTAGTTGCAGCTTCCTTTCTTTGGGTTGCTATTGAATGAATTCTCTTTAAGGACACAATCTTAAATGTTTCCTGCTAACTCTATAGTGCTTAGTCTTGTGAATAGATGCATTGAAATCAATAGTACTGCTCCCCAGAGTGAGCAGTTGTGCTTTTCTGCATTTGTGGTATTAGGTCTGAAAGTGGAAACTTTTAGGTATTATACAGTTGCTTCTGTTTAATTTACATAAGATGTCTATGTGAATTATGATGCATACTTATTGTTGTATTATTTTTTTAGCTTCTTTTCTAGAAATGTGTGTCTGGTCAGAAGTGGAAAATCTGAAAAGTTATGAGAGAGACACTGAAGTAGACTATCTATGTTATTATTTGTGTAACAGTAGCATTTAGGAGCACTTGTCATAGGCTTGGATCTGATTGTCCTAAGTATTGTATGACTATAGAGCAAACTAGATAAGTTTGGTTAAAGAGCCACTAACAGATGTTTGTGTTCTGTGTTGGGTCACTTTAAGTACATGTGTTGGAAGTTCAAGAAAGGGTAAGATGTTCTGGATCCAAATGGTAAAAATATGCAGGATGGAACTTTTTTTAGGATTACATGTTTGCATATCTGATATTAACATATTAAAAGAATCCTTGCAATAAAATCATTGTAGAACAATGTATTGCTTATGGAAGGAAACAAGAAGTTGTTTCCTTCCATAACCAATGTATTGCTTACTTTGGAGGGAGTGACATGATTTGCTCATGAAAGAATCTCTAATGGATTGTGTAGCTACAGTTTTCCGTGGAAAAATAGTTTCCGGTTTAAAGAACTGGAACTGCTGGTTAAACCATTTAGGCAAAAAATAAAACTTAGCTGAACCAAACGGGGTGTAAGTTTACACCATTATGTTTATAAGTAAGGTGGGGAAATAACTTTTACACATTTTTTATACTTTTTGAGGGAGATGTCAGTAAAAGGGTGTTTTATACTCTTAGTGCAGGTTAATTTACTGATTGAACAATAAATAAATAAAGGTTTTATCATTACAATCCAAGCAGATTGTACAATACAAGCAGATTTAGACTAGACATTAGGAAGAACTTCTTCACAGTTCGAGTGGCCAAGGTCTGGAACGGGCTCCCAAGGGAGGTGGTGCTCTTCCCTACCCTGGGGGTCTTCAAGAGGAGGTTAGATGAGCATCTAGCTGGGGTCATCTGAACCCAGCACTCTTTCCTGCCTATGCAGGGGGTCGGACTCGATGATCTATTGAGGTCCCTTCCGACCCTAACATCTATGAATCTATGAATCCAGTATGTAAGTAGTTTCAAGTTATAGGAAGGAATACTTAACTCATACAGGTTAAATAGTTTTATTGCCTTTCTCCATAATGTAACTTCAGTGAAGAAATACATGCAAGCCACAAACAAAAATAAAAGATACCAGCCTCCAGAATGGTCTTTGTCACTTTTAACTGCTCGGAAGTCACTTAAGAGTTGAAAAATAGCTGTGAAGTTCTCAAAATTTATTTGGTGTCATGCATTATCTTGCTTTGACAAAGTTCTGAATATTGTCTTCCAAAGGGGGGGAAAAAAAAATTTCACTGTGTTGTTACAGCAGCAGAATATTTCTTTAATTTCTTGTCTCTTTTACAGAAAGAGAAGATTCATGAAAGATGCAAGAATATTTGTCCTCCTAAAGATACTTTTGACAGGACTCTCTTACATATTCATGGTATAATTTCAGCCTTCTTTTATTTGTTAAAGTGTCATTTTTATTTCTCAAATGAATAATAAAATGTGCCAGTGATCTCTTGCAGTTTTTCATGGACTTGCAATGCAAAAATGCCTGATACCGGTTTTATGATGATGTTGATGATTGCAAATCCAGGCCTGGTTGGCTAGAGCTGTTCTTAATTATTAGCGTGACATTCATAACAATGTAGGTTGAAATTCTAGTCTGCCATTGAATTCTTCTTTGGTGTATATCCATATTCACAGTTTATAGTTACATCAGTGACAATTTTTTTTAACTTCCTTAAAAATACAAAGCTAAATCATGCAATTGCACTGAGCTTCTAGGGCCTTCTTACTAAGGCTGTGAGAAATGGAACCATTTCATTTCGACTTCTGTTTCACCATTTTGAAGGGACAGTGTTTTGTTTTGTAGTTTCGTTTAGTTTCGAAGCACCGTTCTGTTTCATTTCATCGAAACTGTTTCGATATTTCACCCATAGGCTATAATGGGGAATCATGAAAATGCCTATAACTTTGTCGTTTCTTTCCTGATTTGGATGAAGATTGCAGTGATGGTAGCCTCTTCTGAGGGCATGAAGACTGCCAAGTTTCAAGGAAATAGGTGCAAGGGTTTCAGGGACCTCACCTCAAACTGCTAAAAGCAACATGTGTCATTTGCTGGCGGCCTTCTGTCATCCTGTGTGCAGATCTGGAGGCCTGTACCCGCAGGAGGAGTCCAGCAACACTGGGAGGGCAGGTTGAGCTCCGTGGGGCTGGCGGAGCACTCCGAGTACAGCCCTTCCTCTCCCCGCCTCCCGCCGCCGGGCTGCACTCCAAGTGGCTCCAGCAGCCCCATGGAGCTCATCCCGGCAGTGGGAGGCGGCAGGAGAGCCAGTGCTGGAGCTGCTGAGTGCAGCCCTGGTGAGCACAGCCTGGTGGCGGGAGGCTCCGCAGCCCCACGGAGCTGAGCCTGGTGGCAGGAGATGGGAAAGAGCCACTGGCCAAGGCTGCACTTAGAGGTGGGGCTGTGCTCCAAGCAGCTCCACCACTGGCTCTCCCGCCGCTGGGCTGAGCTCTGTGGGGATGGTGGAGCCACTCAGAGTGTAGCCCTGGCTCTCCCTTGCCTCCTGCCACTGGGCTGCTTTGAAACTCAAAATGTTTCAAAACTTTCAAAATGTTTTGAGTGCCCTCATTTAGTTTCAAAGCTGTTTCGAAGTCTTTTGTTTTGTTTAGATTGCGCTGTTTTGAACTTGAAACATGTCAAAACAGCTTCAAAATGAAACACCCTTTGAAATTTTGCACTGCCCTCCTTCTTACATTCTTATCAGAGAAGAAAGTCTCTCTCTCTGGGGGATACAGAAGTGGAATGGTGGTCATGGCATCTCTAAATATGCTACATTCAAAGATCATTGTTAGTAAAGTCTGATCTGCTTGTGTGGTGGTTTTAATGGTGTCTACATCTGCGTCCCTTAACACATCTAGGCTTTATACTGAATCACCCCAGCTATCTGAAATTCGAAATTGTAAGTGAAATTGCCAAAAGAGACAAACAGAGAAAATGCAGTGGATAGTCTGAAGTTAATGTAGTGTTTTTAGACTTCACTTTTGATGAAGTGACTGTCAGAGTGGAGTGCTGTTTAGGAAAGGGGTTATACATATCTCTTATCCTTGGGGACTGTAAAACGATCCCTTGTTCTTTTGTACACCAGAAAATTTGTTTTGTCAGACTTGTTGATATCTCCCATGCAAAATGAACACCAGCTTTCTTATGGTTTGTTATCTCGTTCTGTTATTTCTGAATCGCAACTTGAGAGAACATGCTTGTTCTGGAGTTTAGCTTAATTCACTTCAATAGTATTTAGGCTTTTCTGTAAAAAAACAAACAAACAAAAAACCGAAAAACCAAAACAACAACAAAAAACAAACCAAAACTAAAAGGTAGGGAAAGCATTGTCGCTTATGTGTTACAAAAGGATATAAAGCAAGTTGGTGTTAAGAGAAGTGATATTAAATAAACTAGCACTACACATGTTGCCCCTCCCTGTGGTACAGTTAGCCATCTTTTTTTAACCCAAGCACTTTTAGCTTGAGATCTCACGGCCTTAGGTGTTGCTGTGGTTTGAGGCTGAGGACAGAGCAATGAGGCTCAGTAACTGGGCCTTTTTCCTTTACAATAGGTGCTTTATATAAATAACCCTACGGCTGGAGGGGTCGAAGCTTCCTTTCACCCATTGTTGCTGGGGAAGGTGGGGTCTCCAGTTGAGGTCTCCTCATGTCTTGACACCACATTTGACCATTCTGTTACGCATGCTTGTGCTCATTTATTATACTTTGCAAGATCTTTCATCATATGTGTACCTTCAAGCAGCAGGCATTGCAGCAGGTGTTGCATAGTCTGAGGCTCTGTGCTGAAGCCACAGGTGGTTGAACCAATGATATAGCCCCGCTTCTTTATTAGTTCCTTGGAGTGTCCAACTCTGATATGTAAGTGGTTGAGACACTGCCACCTTTGCCATGATTCGTCAGCTCCTGGTGTTAAAGACTTGGCCACTGTTTTTTCACTGTCAGGTATTTTCTTCAGCCTCTCATTTCACATCTACAGTCATGTCTCTTTGGGTGTGGCATTGAGAGGTTGGGTGCTGGTGAAGAAGCTCCTGTGTAACATCAGGCATCTGTGTGCTGCGGGATGGTTGTACAGTAGGTAACTTGCATTTTCAGCTTGTCTCAATTGTATCCAGCTGGCCACTGTTCTTCTGATGTCAGGCAGAGTGATGCCAACCAGCAGGTACACCCAGTTTAGGCTGGTAGGCTTCAGACCTCCTGTAATGCATCTGCAGCTATCATTCAGGATGGGTTCATGGCGCTTAGTGTGTATAGATCTCTCCCATACAGGACATGCATACTCAACAAAGGAGAAGCTGAGAGCCAGACCAGTGGTTCAGATGGTTGAGGGGTTAGCTCCCCATTTCAAGTTGGTGAGCTTATATAAAATGGTGTTACAAGTACTCACCTTTGCTTCTGTCTTCATGATGTGTTTGTACCAGGAGGGCATCCTAGGGTCACCGTGCTCTCCCCTAGTTGCCCTCTGTACCATGCTAAGCTGCCTACAAGCACCCTCAAATTCTCGCCCGCCATGACTTTGTAGTATATTTTATAGGGAGACTGCCTTTCGTCCTCTTGGCCGCCGTTCTCCTGCTGTCACTAGTCCAGTTTCTATAATGGGTGTTCCAGGCACCCTGGCCTGGAGGGCTATGCGTGGCTCCAACCACCCCTGTACCACGCCCCAAGCCTCGCAGATAGAATGGACGATCTTCGGTCTCTGGTCTCATACTATCTCTTGGACTCTCTGCAGCCCTGTCTCTCAACGGCGCCCCACTGGGCACCCGGCCTCTCCACAGCCCTGTCTCTCAATGGTGCCCCACTGGGCATTCAGGTTCCACACGACTTTTTCTCGTTTTGCCTTACTGGGCACTCGGGGTCGGCACACTCCCGCTGCTGCACTCTTTTTGGCGCTCAGGGTCGGCACACTCCAATACTGCCCTTTCGGACTTATGTCGGTCATTGCCCCCCGCTCTGGGGCCTCTCGCGGTGCTGCCCCTGCTCTGGAGCTGGGGTCCCCACACTACCGTGAGTCCCCTTATGAGGCCTCCTCCAACCCCTAATAGCCTCACCCAAACCTCCGGTTACAAACAGCAAACACAAAGCATAAGCCCCTAGGCTATAACATAAATCTCAGCCCTCTGGCTCCAACATTCTTCCCGCCACACCAGTGGTGCTCCATCTCTCATCATCTCAAGCTGCTTGTGTATTCAGGCCTCTTCTCTAAACTCGCTCCGGCAGCACTCCTTCCCCCCTTGACAGCCAGCAGGGAACTGCCTCCTGGCTTCCAGCCTGTGATTTATATAGGAGCCAGGCCCTGCCCCTTCTGGTCAGCTGACTTGGCAGGTGTGGGTCACTAGTTCGCTCTGGTTACCCCAGCAACCAGCACCTGTGTGGTTATTCCAGCTCTCCAAGTAGCAAGCACCTTAGCGCCCTGCTACCGTGTTCTTTGTATGAGAGGGTTCGATTGAGGGTGACTCCAAGGTAAACTGGGTTTGGACAAGGGGATAGTGGGGTCCTGGAGCATGTAATGTTAAGCTGGTGGTTAGTCTCGTGGTTTTTGAGATGGAAGTCACATACTTGCATTTTTGCTGGGTTGGCGCACAATTGGTTTTCAGTGAGGTTAGGCCAATTGTTGCCTTGCTTAGGGATTTTTCAACATGATCAAAGCCAGTGTTTTAGGCTGTTATGCACAGGTTGTTTGCATAGATGAAACATTTTGTTTCCAAGTCGATTGGTTGGTCATTAATATAGATATTATGGTATTATGTAACAGCTGTGCTAGTACGTTTCCTTGGGGGAAGCCATTAATCTGTTGCCTCCATCTGCTTCGCTTTCCATCCAGTTTGACAAAAAAAGTCTGTTTTTGAGCAAGGTTTGTATCAGCTCTGTAATGTGTAGAACTTTTGTCATTTCCAGGGTCTTGTGGAGGAGTCTTTGGTGGTTAACTTTTATCGTAGGTGGCTGTTCAGTCTATGAACACAGCTCTGGCAATTTGGCCCCTTTCAAAACTGTCCTCAATATGTTGATTTGGATTGAGCAGCTAGCCCGTTGATTTTGCAAGGCGAAAGTCATCCTATTTGGGGATTAGGTGTTTATCCACATATGGGGCAAGCCGTTTCAATATCAGTCGTTCGTACAATTTGTATGTATGGCATAGCAGGGAGATAGGACTGAAGCTCTCATTCCAATGAATCCTTCCCTGGCTTTAGAAGTGCGACTACCTAAGCATGTTGCCATAACTTTGGGATTTTTTTGACTGGCTGTGCATGAGTTGTATAGGCATAGGAGCCACTCAAGTCTGGGGTCCACATTGCTTGATTTGTTCAGTAAGTAAGTCATTAAGGCCAGCTGCTTTCCTAGTCTTCAGTGCATTAATACCAGTATTTGACTCCATCATTAAAAAGGGGCTTTTAAAACCCAGGTCTTTAGAGTACTTGTACCTTTCCAGTTTGAGGTTTTTTTGAGATCCAGTTGAGGTAAGGGATCCCTACTTTAAAATTCTTCCCTTCTGCAATCAGAAGGGAAGAATTTTAAATTCTGAGCTCCTTTCTGTGGGTGGATTAAAGGTTGAGAGACTAGCAAAGAGTGTAAAAATCATCTCCCTCTTCAAATTGTACCAAGTCAGGAGGCTGCTGTACAGCTATTTCCACATCCCCCACCAATCTTTCCCTCTCTCTGTGACACACCTCTATGTCTGTTACTTCAGTTCATTTGCTGGAGGAGTGCTTTGTCTGTGCTCCTGTCTCTGTGGGTATTGTTATATTTGCATGGTCTGTGTTTCCATCCCAGTGACGCTCTGCCTCCCTCATTTCTCGGGCATGGTCTCCTTTTGGAGCACCAAAGCTGAAGCCATGGTGGGAGGGACGCGGGCGGGGGCTTGTTCTGGTCATCACCAGCTGGCTGGAATGTTGCTCTAGTGAGCATGAAACACTGGGTTTAATAATCATTTTATTTTTAAAGCAATGCTAAAATCCTTAAAATCCTTTGAGCACTATGTGGAAGCAATAGCTGAAAACAGAAGAATGATAAAGGACAGCAAAGCCTTAAATGATACCTTTATTATTGAAATTAACTGTTTTGTTTTGTTTTGTTTGTTGAATGACTGACTGTGGAAGAATGATTTCAATCTTATATTTATCCCATTAGTTACTTATATTTTTGTTTGTAGATAAATCCAGGACAGATCTGGAACAAGTACCTAAGGTAGGACTGCTGTATAACAATAGGTATATTAAAGGAAACACAAGCTTGTCAATTTTGCATGTTCACGTGCACATCAGTCAGAGGAAGAGCCGTTTTGCTAGGTAGCCTCTTTGTCTAGCCCTCCTAAGGAACAATAATGCTCATAAAGTGTAGACAAATGAATTGTTAAAGAGTTATACTTTTTTTTGTCCCCTGAGCTGTATTTCTTCTTTTGATGGATTTTGACGGTAAAATCCAGCTGCCTTTATGTTCTATCCTTATTGAATTTTACAGCTGTGCAAGACAAGGCAGCCATTCTGTTTTCTGCAGCAACGTGGTCCAGCTTTCTAGTTTTTTCCTGGAAGAGAAACTTCTTAGAAGGGACAGAAATGGGGGGAATTTGCCTGTTTTGAGTTACTGTGTAGACTGGTAGCTGTGTTTTTAATGTCTTGACATTTCAGTCACGCATCAGTATTATACTGTGGTTGGCACAATACAGGCAAATAGTAAAGAGAGACTTCTTGCCTGCTGATTCTTAGAACCTTAGTGACGCACAGGAAATGACAGGTGGGGAAAACAAATGAACTGAAATTCCATTTTATTCAGACTGAAAAAATGACAAGTTAACAAGCCAGTAGTAGATAAATAGTTTAGTACTGGTCATTAGCTGCATGGCTACAAACCCTCAGGATATAAGCAAAGTACCTTTCACAGTAACATTTAAAGTAAAAGACCAAGAACTAGGCAATGCTTGATATGACTCGGGTTAAGCCCTTAATGTTATGTCTGATGCTTGGGATAGAAAGTTCAGTCCTCCTGGGTGTTCCAGGTATCTAGCAATTTTGAGGAGTAAAAGTAAGCTGAACATATTTAATTGAGTTTAACAAAAAGGCCAAATAATCTTTATCTTACTCTGTCAAAGAGCCAGATTTTTTGTGCTATGCGGAAGAAGGAGGTTTTGCTGCTTTCAAGGGTTTGTGAACTCACACCCTCCATCCTGCAGAGCACAGTTTTGTAGGGACTGCTGAAGAGTGGGAGCAAGGGAGCAGTATCAGTGAATTAAGTGAGAGAGAAACCCTTTACCAGAGAAAGTATAAGTCAACTCAGGCTCTCAGGGGGGTGGTGCGTACCAGCAGTAGGTCACCTTTACTGCTGAAGAGCATTTCATAGGAGAGATTCATTTTGAACCTGCAGATAAACTCATCTGAGCATAGCCTGTGGTTCAGACTGTGGGCTGGCATCTAAATTTGGATTTGCCTGCAGATTCAGGAGGACAGCACTACAGTGGGTTACATTTACTTCATACCTGGAAAGTTTATCACAGGACAATATTCTTTATTTAATTAATTTGGTACATTTAGCTTTTAAAGGAACTAAGAGGACGAGTGTATCAGTCAAACTCAAATTTGTGGGCACTATGTTCATTAATGGGAACAGATTGTTTGTGGGGAATGGTGGCAAGGAAAGAAAAATATATATTTATTTCTTTTTTGTTTCAGATTTTTATGAAACCAGATTTTGCCTTGGAAGATTCCTTAACATTTAATGCCGTTTTACCATGGTCTCATTTTAGTACTGCTGGAGGAAAAGGAAATCGTGATGCAGCTTCCTCTAAGTTGCTTCAAGAAAAGGTAAATACTCCATACAATATGCCAAACTGCTAGTGCGTCTGTTTATTGATTACAAAGGAATCTTCTAACACATGGTCTATTACATGATGCATTAATTTTTAAGCACTGATATTTTCCTTTTCCATCAACCAAAACTTACATAACAGAGGGGCTTGCTAAGAACCAAACTTTTATTTGAAAAAAATCCTATCTGCCAAGTGTAGGGCCAACAGATGGTCAGTGCTATATATATACCATGTGATAATTTTCTAAAAATCCTTTTAAAACCGCCAAAGGTGATGATCCATATCAATAACTTGTTTGGTGGGTGTTCTAAAAATTATGTGAATTGTGATTGCAGACGAAGTCGGGGACAAAGGGTGTACATTGACAGTTTTGGAATAGTTTTAACAAAACTTTTAGGGAAACCCCACAGAAGCAGTGTGTGCTGTGCATTGGGAGGAAGTATTAAACCTTAGCTCATATATGCTGACAGCTTCTTTTTATCTTTGAGATTCCATGCCACATATGCTGCTGCCTCTTTGAGTTTGTTTTAGCTAAATGACATATGACTTGGGTTCAATTTAGAGCTTGGAGGCAGAGTTCTTTCACCCATTTGAGAAGTAGAAGTTATCTTTGGGATAACCACACTCAGTTGTCTTTCTAAATTATTCATTTGTAATAACAATAATAAAAATAGACAACTATTTCGATGGCATAAATGCACTTAATTGTATTTTCAAAAGCAGTACATGATTTTAAGCTTTTTTAAAGGTAAAAATCACCTCTTCTAGCTTTTTAGGAGCTTTTCTAAAATTCTGCAAGTATTGATTAAAAAGCATTAGTCTGTCACTAAATTCTTGCAACTTTTTTCTTTCCTTGTCTGTCCCAGTGGACATTAGATTACTACAATGGACTGTAAGATGTTTTGTAGTGATCTGTGGATAGCAAAAACTGAAGAATGCTTGTAAGTTGCAAAATGTCAACAGGCCTAGGGGCTCTGTGTGAAGAAGAGAGAACCTTTCATGTTTCAGAATTTTAATTTCAGTGCAGTGAAAACAAAGGCCAGCCCAGTCTAAAGCCATGGTCTCCAATACATCTCAGCTGCTGTGACTTGAATCAGGCTCTTTTTTTGGATATTAATGCCTATATGAGCATCTTAGTGTTCTGCTAGTTGAGTTTATACATTCCATATAAGATGGGACTCTGATAACAGTGCAACACAGAACTGAGAGTTGAGGCACTAAACATGTACCACTGTTCCACTGAAGGGCCGCAGTACCTGCTAATGTAGAAATAGCAGTGCTTCTCTATGCAGTGACTCAAAGGGCAGCCCTGTTCATGCTCACCCTCAGAAAGGACTTGTCTGCAAAGAAGATGGGAGATGTGGAGATCCACAGGAACTCTGTCTCTTTGATTTGCACTTCCCTGTTTACCTGCTGCAATCACTCCCAAAAGTAATGCTTTCATAAGCCATACAACCAAGTGGAAATGTATTTCATTCTGTGTGATACCCCCAGCATGGCACAGCAGCTTTAGTGCATGATATGCTTATGTACATTTGTTGTTATTTGTAGGCAGGTACCCAGCCCACAGTCACAACTAATGGATGCTCTGTGATAGTATTAATATCTGACCTCTGATTCAAAGATTTGGGCATCCTTTTTAATTGTTTGTTCTTCCACAGTGTACTTGCAAGCAAGAACACTAGATCAGCTTTTCTAATAGGTTTTAAACTTGCTAAAAACTGGTTATTTATTAATTTGCCAACATGAAAATGGCTTTTGAGTGTTGCAGTGTCCACAGCCAGCTGATCATTTTCAGACAAAGGCATTTACTAAGAAACATTTTAATTAGACCCACAAACTGCATTTTGATGCTACTGTGGTGTGATACACTTCTTGGCAAGTTTAACACAGTAAGTTTTTTGTGTGCTTGTTTTATTTTTTTTTCTTCTTTCTCTTTAGCTGAGCCATTATCTGGATATTGTAGAGGTAAATATTGCTCATCAGATTTCTCTACGCTCAGAAGCATTTTTTCATGCAATGACCTCTCAGCATGAACTGCAGGACTACCTCAGGAAAACCTCCCACGCTGTAAAAATGCTTCGAGATAAAATCTCCCAAATTGATAAAGTTATGTGCGAGGGATCACTTCGAGTTTTGAGACTCTCACTTACCCGAAATAACTGTATAAAAGCATACAACAAACTGAAACTAATGGCGACTGTACACCAAACACAACCTACTGTACAGCTGCTGCTCTCCACATCCGAATTTGTTGGAGCACTGGATTTAATAGCAACAACACAGGAAGTTCTACAGCAGGAGCTTCAAGGCATTCACAGTTTCCGGTAGGTGATGTCAAGGGAACTGCTAGAAGTAACAGTATTAAATATAAACCATGCTGTATAGTGTCAATCTTTTTTTTTTTAAGCTTAAGTTGTTTACTGATTTAAACTGAGTCTGCTCTTTTGGCCTTTTGTTCTTGCGTGTCACCTTTGAACAAATTAATGTGTGGCATTAACACCATGACAGTTGGTGTGTGTGTATTTAGGAAAAGATTTTTCAAACGAACTTGTATGTTCTATATCTTTAGCGTCTAAGGGCTCCAATCAGCCTGAACACACATTGTACTAAATGATGTACAACATACAAAAAATACAGTCCCTATCCCAAGAGCTCTGTAAGAATAGTCAGTATGGCAGGCTGTCCTTTAGAATATCCCCTGTGCTATTTATGATATATTGAATCTTTGGATAAAACTGTGTGATTTATGATGCACAAAGTTACCTATTTGGCATAGTATTACCAGAAATAATGTTACTTAAATATGTACTGAAATTAGGGAATCAGTGTGCTGAGGAGCTGTATGTTTTGCTCTAAAATTGTATGTAGCTTTCTCCAATTATGCAGTTTCTATGTTCTGATTGTTTCTGGGTATCTCACTTGCATATTAACTACGTAGTAACATTTCTGAAAAACGTACAAAAGTAAAAAAGATAAAATTGCCAAACTATATACAGGGCAATATAACTTAAATTTCAGTGTTAGTTAAACCAGGGGTGTCAAACTCATCTGACCCCACAGGCTGGATGAGTGTCGCGGAGCCACTCCACAGGTCAGGTTGGGCTCACAGATGCCCACCCACACACACTGTGGATCCAGTGTGCATAGCACCTCCAGGGCAGTCCAGGATCCATGTTGCACATGGTACCTACCCTGGCCAGACTATGGGGCCTATTTTGGATGTTCTGGGATCTTTGCCTGCTCCAGCTCCTCTGGGACCTGTTCTTCACGCGACACCTACAGGAGCCACATGCTGCATAGGTCCTGGATTGGTTGAAACAGGTGCTCCATGCAGTGCAGTCTCAGACCAGATGGGGGGCATGCCACGTGCAATAAGGATCTCAAACCTGCCAGGGTGGGAGCCATGTGTAGCATTTGAGTCAACTTAATGATGAGGCTCCACAAGCCATATCTTGGACGCTCCGGGTTTAAACAACCCACCTATGGCTCCTGACTCATTTTCCCTTTTTTTTTTCTCTTTTAAAGAAATTCTTTCCTTGCTCCCCCGCTGTTAATTGCATTGCTTGTCTCTCCAGAGTTTTAGTTGTTTGTTTGTTTTTTTTTAATGTACAATTCGTTCTGCTAACCCATGATGATACCCATGCCTTGGCCTTTAGCTTCACAACTTACTAACCCAGAGCTGTGTTTTTTGTCTTAGAAATGGATAACACTTTTCAGTTATCAGTGTAATATAAATTTATAAAGTGAGTGTTAATTACATAGATGTACAAAAGGTTCACACAGTATTTTCCAGTTCATGAAGTGTTTCTGATCACTAATCTTTCTTTGTTTTGCTTTCCAAAGCTGAAAATGGCCCTGAGATACTTGTGCCTGCTTTACTCTAAGTTACAGTGCACTTTTCACCACTCTGTCCTTTATTTGATTGGGAAAGATTTCCCCCCATACTGCAGAAGTCAGGACTCCCTTGCAAGCCCTTGAGTAGAGAGAATGGTGGAGGAAAGCGTGGTGGAGCAATAGTGCACAAAGTTGTAGAGCCTATGGCAGCCCCCTAGAGCTGTAAAAATTCCTGGGGGAGGGTCTACCCATCCCTGGAGCCAGCCCTGTGTTCAGACAAGCACAAAAATGTCTTAAAGCCAGCATAGTGCTCCTGCCCTCCCTCGAGTTGTAAATTCTGTGTTGCATGACTTAAAGGCCCAGCCCTGAATCTCTTAATAGGAAAAAAAATGCCAAAAGACAGAAATTGTCAAGAAAACTTCACTGATCTTTTTGTTTTGTTTTTTAATTTCAGTTTTGTAGTGTTTTGTGTACATTATACAGCTTTTTCACAGGGATAATGAGTGGATGTTCCGATTTTGTCTTTAGCAACAAAGATGGCAACAGTCAGGTGAAATAAAATCCTCAAAGCAGGTTTACAGCTATTTAGTCTTCATTTAAAACCAAACTGTAAGCAAAGACTAATGCTAAAATAAACTTAAAGTGCATTATGTATTCCAGTTTGTGGAATTCACACTTGTATTAGACCGCTTTGATTTAAATTTAGTCGTGCTTAAAACTAATTTGTTCTAAGACAATCAACTTTACAAAAGCTGCCATACATAACAAAATGACTCTGCTTTTATAATGCTACATCCAAATAGAAATTGTGTAAATTTACTTCTGGTAGAAAAAAGAATAAAAAGCTCCTTAGCACTGTCCATTTGAGACACCAAGGAGGAAATTACATTAAATCTTTAAACTAGTTGAATCTATTAGGTGACCACAGACACTTTTGCATTGATTATAATTGTCTGATTATTGCATTGCATTATTATTGTGCAAAGTTAAGGTTAAGAACTGTAGTAAGTTCAAATATCCTTTAAGCATAACCTTAATAGCCTGGCTTTATAAAGCTTGTTTTTAAGATGTAGTGTGTTTTACCTAAATTACTGATGTATATTCTCAGGCTTATTATATTTTTGTGTGTGGAATATTTTCACTAAATTACCATATTTTTGTATAGATCATTTGTTATTTATTCAGGGGGTACTTATAAAGGTCTAGAAAATACTTGTAAAGTTCAAATAGTTGGAAAGGTATGCAATTCTTACTTCATACTCCAGCCTAGAAAATTTCAAATTTAATTGTTGCCCAATATTTATGTGATGTGGTTGTCTGTTAATATCAATGAGGTCATAGTTAGGGAGTTGTACTTACTCTAGTTCATGCAGTAATATTATTTTTGAGTATTTCCTGAGAGAGATTGTGATTAAGGTATATAATATGTCAGAAGTAGCAGTGAAGGTGATACAATGATGGCAGTGAGTGCTAGAAATGTATCCCTTCTCCTGGCATTTTCATAGTTGGTGCTTAAATGACTCAACTTTAAATGCTAGAGCAGATTTTTGGGAAAGGTGGCTTACATGGGTAAGGGCACACATTTTTCATTCATCTTTCCTCTGCACTTACGTGTTTTTACATGGCTTTTAGAAGTGAAAGTTAGCTTGAAGAAAAAGCTGCAGCTACACTCAAAACTATTTTAAATTTATTCTTTGGATATGTGTCCATATGGATTTCAGTCCAGGTGCAGATGCACTGTGTGTGCAAAACTAATCCTGGAATATGAATATCCATTGGGCTTCAACCACTCTGTGTGTGTTTTCATGCCCTCTTGCCCGGGGACATAAAAGGCAGAGTGGTTATAACTGTCCCTTGTTTCTCCCTTGCTGCCCAGAACAGCAGGAGCAAAAAACTGCATCTGCCTGCTATCTTTGCCAAAATGGTGCATTCAGAATCTAGCTTCAGACTGTGCCCATACTGCTGATTTTCATCCTATTCATGAAAGCCAGTCTGCTGCTGGCTTTCACCTAGTTAGAATTTCAGTGTGGTGTTCATTCTCAACAAGGAAGAGGCTGGCCCAAGGCACTTGTCAGGTATTACACTTCCTCAGACAATCAATGAGAGGAGCTATAGAACTTAACAAGCAGGTATTAGTTTCCTTGATTGATCTGATCTCATCTAAGTTTCAGCCGGTATCTCTGCCAGTTGGCAGGTGACGTTCAAGTTCAATATCTGTAAAAAAAAAAAAAAAAAAAAAAAAAACCAAAAAAAAAACCAACCCAAAAAAACCCTCCCTCAATTCCATTAGGAAAGGGCCTTTTATTGACTACCTCAATAATTACACGAGCACCAAACATTAGTGTGACCTTGTCATAGAGGCAAGGGGAACCAAGTAACCAAAGTAGGTACGACTCCTGGCATTGGTCTCTTTCATCCTATGAAGATAGGCCTGAACTTTTGCTCGCTAGGGCAGTGGTTCCCAAACTGTGGGTTGCAACCCTGAATGGGGTTTTAGTATCAGTCGATGGGGTCACAGGGATGGAGGACTGTGGGTTGGGAGTGAGGGGTCATGCTGAGGAAATGGGGCCATAAATGGGGTCACGCTGGGGAAAAGTTTGGGAAGCATGGCTCTAGGTACCATTGCATTAAGTATGCTTATCCAACCAGGGCAAGTGAGTGACACCAGCTGTGTCTGCAGCTGAATATTGAAGACACACGAAGTATTGTTGGCCCTCATGCCTGAATGGCCCAGTGACCAACAAAATTTCACATTGAGCATCATTAACATAGTGGTGTCTGTGGCAGTGCCATTGGCACAACTAGGGAAAGCCTTAATGGTACTGACTGATTATGGTTTAGAGAAGGTAACTCTCAGACATCACCTTTGACACTGATCTTTGCAGTCAGCATCAATGTGCATCTCTAACCTTGTGGTGCTGTAGTCATCTCAAAGATTGAATGGACCTGTTTCCAGGTCTGCAGCTTATTCTTCATTTCCAACATAGGGGTGCACATTTCATCTGCTCCCCAGCTAGTAATCTCTTGGATCACACAAACCAAGAAGAGGCATGATCAGTGTCTGTTTGTCTCATGTGGAGTACAGGTTAGGGAAACATACTTAGACTACCCTCAGAAACAAGGGGTTTTTAGCAGTGCGACTTTTCACACACTGTTCTAGAGCTCTGAGTGATCTGATGAGCTTGCATAGTATTCCAGCCTCTTCTACTGGGCAGATTCTCAGAGATAACGTATTTGCAACAAACTGTTTGAACAAGAAAAAGAAGTCTGCTCATCGCTACATCAGGAGGCATTCAAGATATAAACAAAATGTCAGCAACATATTGTCATGACCCAAAGGGTATGATTTTGTGTGCGCTTCGGCACTGCAGAATTATTTCCCGCCACAAGGAGCTTTCTTTGCACAGTGCAGTTCTCAGTTGCAGAGAGAAAACCCCGGTGCAAAGGAGTTCCCGCCACCCGTATGTAAATTGTGTCCCACTATTGGCTGTTTCTAAATTATTCCCACGTGGCGGCTAGCGATTGGCTTGCTAGCTGTATAAGAGGCTTGAGCGGTTTCCGCCCAAGTTGGAGGAGGAGAAGGAGGACTTCACATCTTGTGAAGAACTCTAAGCACGCTGTGGAGCTTAACGAACCCAGCACGTGCCTTAAGAAGGATATAGGGGCCTGATCAACCTCTAGCCTCTCCCTGTCACCGCCTGATCCCTCGACGTACCCTTCACTGCGCGCTTTCGTGGAGAGTCACCTTTTGGACTCTCATCGTGGTATCCAGAGCTCTATCCGGGTTGTTTCAAGAGGCTTGAGTTTTCTACGGGTCTTGTTCGTGCGAGTTTTCTTTTCGTTTGTAACTGCAACTCAAGTAAGTTCCCCTACCTGCACTGCGACCATCTATGGTGTAAGTAAAATAATCTTTAATCAACCGCTACGAGTCGGTGCCTAATTCTAGTCTGCCGTGCCGAATTCCCCGACCCACGTGCCAGGGCTGCTGGCCACAGCCCGCCGCGCGCCCCCGAAAGCCTTGGACCGCTCCCGGCCCGCACACAGATGATAACCCCAATGGTTTAACTTTTAGGAGTCCACAGCAACCTACCAGACTTACTAAGAGACAGTCCAGCACCAACAATGAATGGTTTCTGAAAATATCTGTTATTATTTGTACACCAGTACGTCACTGTTAGAGAGTCAATTATAGACTTTGCCACCAAAGTCAATATGAAATATTTAGTTTTTATTGCTCAGGGGACAAGACTTTGGAAGTATTACAGGATGTCTTCTTCATACCATGAGATTGAAATCTCATACTTGCCTTTTGACCAATTCTCTTGATTCTCAGTATGATCAGAAAGGATGCAGCAGTGCTACCCCTGCTAAACAAAAATGTCTCAGGTGGTACAGCACTAAGGAATCTCCTCAAGCTGCCCGTTCAAACTTCTATATCACTTCTGTATAACTGTCCAGGCATAGTTTTAAAGAACCATAACCAGATACTTCAGACCTGAAGTAACTGTATCTGACAGCCTGGATGTTGTTTGGCTGACTGCTTCTGAGAGAGGCTGCTCCTTACAAAGCAGAAAACTCTCCCTGCAGATGATGTATTACTTATCCTTGAAAATCTGACCATTGATCTGCCTTTTGATTTTTTTTTTTTTTAATAGTGAAATAACCTACTGCCTTCCATGCTACAGTGTAAGTAGTTTGCAAAATTTGTTTTAAAATCAATTGTATAATTTAGAACATCTTTGGTCTAAAGATTCACTGTGCCAAGGGCAACATGAAAATCATTGTACATTCTCTGAAGCTACTCTGTTATTGAAAACTATTGCTGTATTTCATTCATTTTAATTAACTGTTACATGATTGTATAAACTGCCTGAATGTTCAGAGTTGTCTGAACAGTTGAAAAACCAGAAGGGTAATGAAAGTCTTTTATGAAGTCCAAGGTTTTCATCTTGAAGAGGTCTGAGTGTAACTTCTTAATGAGCACTTCTGTTAATGTTCAAGTCAAGGTTTTTTCTTCAAGGAGGAAATGCTTCCTCACCTAAACCATGTCATCTGGTCTAAGAAATGAGAGAATCAAGTTGCCCTTTAAACCTAAATCGATTGCATAGAAATTACTTGTTTGGTAGTTATTTTCCTTGATTGTAAACTATTGGTTAATTTTCAGGTTGTCCTGATTATCTAGCTTATGCCATGCTCTGTGTTTTTCTTAGGCATCTTGGATCACAGCTTTGTGAATTAGAAAAACTGATTGACAAAATGATGATTGCAGAGTTTTCTACTTATGCTCGCAGTGATTTAAATAGACCACTAGAAGATGATTGTCAAATTTTAGAAGAGGTATGTGCCTTGCAGAAAATAGAAATCATCAAACTGGTATAATAGTTTTCATCTTCGAAGTGCTTGGTAAGCTCTAATTCATGCACCAGTACTTCATTGGTAGGGGAAGTCAATTATAGACTGCCACCAACATCAGTGTAAAATGTTCAGTCTTTATTGCTCAAGGCCTCCAGGGACATCCCCAGTGCCCCTATTTCAACATTGCCATTTGTACCATATTTGTACTATTTTTTCTTTTAGTCCAAATCCCCCCTTTCCCTTTTTATTTAATAACATATATTTATTGTATTTAAATCCACATAGTTGTACTTCAACTGTATTTTTTTAAATGTTACCAATTATTAGTTTTGACACTTGGCATCACTGCCTATATGCCTGGAAGCTGTGTAAAAGAGAATATACACCCTACTATATATATTGTAGTAAGTGAAGCCCTCATTTTAGAGTGAGGGCTGTCAAACTCGCTTTATATTCAGCCTGGGAGACGGACCATGAGGCTCCTTGCGGGTCAGATCCAGGCCAGAATACATGGTAGCAGAAGCTTCAGCTCTGATCCAGGGCATGCAGCAGTGGCTGCAGCTCTGGCACCAGTATGGGCCACACAGCATAGCTCTGGCTCTGCCATCAATTTGTTAAGTAACTAGAGAGCCCACTTTTAATTGCTTAGAGTAATACCCCTTCCCACTCCCCCACCCTCCATATCTACAAAACTTCCATGCTGCACCCTTGCTTTGAAGCACATGTCAACCACTCCTGATCGTCATATGCCAAATGCCAGAAATGAGACCATGTAGGTGATGTAGAGTGGTCTGAAGCACACGTCTGTAATTACTCCTGAGAGAGAGGGCAGAAGAGCCATGTTGAAGCGTACTCTTGGAGTCTCTCTGAGACTAGTAAATTTCCAGTACGTGGCACGCATGGAAGAGGATGTGATTTAAACATCCCCTTAGATTAATGGGTGAGGAAACAGAAGGCATTATCTAGTGCAGGGCTGTCAAACTCCTCCAGCCCTGCGGGCCAGATAAGTAGTACAAGACCAATCCACAGGCCAGATGAACGGTGCCTGGCTGGTCCCACAGGCTGGATTGGGCCCACACCCGCCTTCCCCCCCAGACCCTTCTGTAAAATCGAGCACATGTAGCACCTGCTCTAGTCAGACTCAGTGGGAAGAGGCCCAGCATCCTGGGTGATTGTCTGCCATCACAGGAACAGGCCACAGTGCCAGGTTTCTTCTTGTGGTCCCCCTGGGCTCCATCATCACTGTTCTTGCCCAGGTGCTTGACAGCCAAGCCAACAAGAGCTATGGTGCTGGAGCCCCAGCAGCACAGTGACTTATTCCTGTGGCAGCAGCTAAGTACTTGGGTGACCACTACTGTGCTGGAGCCTCAGCAGCACCATGGTTCTTTCCTGCAGCTGTAGCCAAGCACCTGGGTAAAAGCTGCAGCACTGGAGCCTGAGCAACACCACAGGTGCTTGGCTGCTGCTGTGGGAACAAGCCATGAGCTACTTGGGCTCCAGCACCATGGGTCTTACCCAGGTGCTTGTCTGTCTCCAAGGAAAGGTTCTTTATCACAGCCAGAGTTGGAACAGCAGTCTGAAGTCCAGACTTAGCTCTGTAGGCAAGATCAAGGACTGTATGTGAGACACCCGTGATCTAGAGTAAATGTGGGATGTTTTAATAGCCAGTATCTGCAGGCCATCCTGCCCACTCTACGTTTTAATAAGTGTGTGTCTCTTTTACTGTTAAGTGGTCAATTTATCTTTCCTTTCCCTGTGCCTTTAATTTATATTTTATAGGAAAGGCTCATATCACTAGTATTTGGACTTTTAAAACAAAGAAAACTAAATTTTTATGAAATATATGGTGATGAAATGATCATTACAGCAAAGAATATAATTAAACAGGTAAGTGAAACATTTCTAGCTCATCTCCAGGGGGGCTGTCTTTTAGAAATATTGTAGCTTCACTGGTTTTTAAGAATGTTTGAGCTTAGTTGGCTGATATCAGTTGCTCTTGGTACGAATATTTGAATTTGAAAAAAGACAAAATTATTGTAAGAGCAATGCCTTACAGAAAGGTTTGTTCCTAGAATGGCCTTTCATAGCTATCACAGCATCTGGCAAGAAGAACACAGCTTATTTACTTTTGACTTGGCAGTGTTGTTTGTGATGATTGTTGTTTGTGATTACAATCCAGGATTTTGTCTCCAAAATAATTTTGATTACGAGTTCTTATATGTCTTTAGAATCCAATATTCATGAGGAAAGTTTTCCCATAGATAGGGTAATAAATGTCAGATTGACATTTTAAGTTTTTTTTCCCCTAATTTTCCTTTGAACTTTCTTTTTTTTAACTCACTATATACAAATTCTTTCAAATGTAATAGGTCCTCATAAGCAAGTGTCCATCACTGTTTTTATCACATGTACCATGCTACCAATGGAAATTCCACATTTTTAGGTTAAAGGTTAGGTAATTTGTATGCCTTTTAAAATGACCACCCTAGGAGTTTTTCCAAGCTTCATCTCGCTCATTTCTCAAGTATTCTGGTATCAGATGCTTGGTTTAGGTAGCCAGCTTTCTTCAACTGCACCTTTGCTATCATTGCCCCTATGCCTGTCATATTTTCTCTTTTTAAGATTTTTGCTGTCCTGTACTGTCATGGTATGAGTGAATTTTCCTGATCTTTCTCAAGCAATTTAGGTAGAACTGACTTGAGTTTCCTAATGTGGTAATTGTAAGTTGTTCAGCGCTCACATGTAATTGTTGCTTTGTAGCCCTTAAGTTTTGTTGCCAGTTTAATGCCTCTTTTTTCCTACTATCTCATCTGGAGACTTCCAGGAGCACTGCTGGCTTTGGACTATCTCTAGTTCATTTTATCATCTAAGAATCTATCATGGGAGACTGGTGCTTCCTAGATAGATGAACTTATTCACAGCAGACAGTGGGTATCTATTAGTAGTGTTGGTAGGGGGAACACAAAGTTTGCTAGGAGCAGGCTCTTGTATCATTGTATGACTTGATACACAAGTATGTTTACTATAATTTTCTCTGCTCTTCTGGGTTTAGAATTGGATTTTTCTCGGTATTTTAGCACGTATCTTCCACATGCAACTGTATAGCCATCTTACATCTTGTTTCATTAAAATCAGTCTTTGTCATTTAAGCAGAAAATATATAGGGAACACAAAGACAAAGCAAGTCCTTGCACAACATGGACTACAGTCCTGAAGGCTTTTCGCATGACTCTTTCAGACACCAGAGGGAAAGCTGTTCTGTACTGAAGTCTTGCATGTGCGTCCATCCTGTAACTCTTTGCAGGATAAGCATCTGCATGTTAGTAGTACCTTATGACCATGCCAATAGAGAACTAGCAGTGCAGGCACTAAGCATCAGCCCTCCTGAAAATAAATTTGTTTTTTAACAAGTATCAGTACAGAGTGCCATTATTTAAACAGCAATTACAATCCATAATGTCCAAGATGGACATCATCAGTCACCTCTGTGGTTTATAGAAAGTAAAAGCCAAATGAATTCGTATTGGCTCATGTCGCTCTTCTGAGAAGATTATCAATCACAGTTTTGGAGAAAAACTTTAATTTAGTCTAATTGGAGTTGATTTGTGTTGGGGTTTTACAATGCAGCGATATCAAAGAATCATTAATGTCTATAAAATAGAGGAGATGTTTGGAATGAAGATTGATTTTGGATAGGTGAAAATGTGTCTGACTGGCCAATTGCTTATTCACCAACAGAGGAGCCGAAGTTTCAGAGTAGTGATAGGTGTAGAGATAAGTGTGGGGAAATCTTCTGGACTGAGATGGAGATACAAGACAGCCCCTTGAGCAAGGAGGGTTGAGCATTGTATCCATTTGCAAAGCACGTTTTCTTTGTATAGTCCCAAGTAACAGAATATGTGTGTTTTGCTCCAACTCCCCTGCTCATACTGTAACACCATCCAAGTGTTGTTCTTCACATTTTTAGTCAGTCTCTGTGGCCTCAATCCAACTCCTTTTTGGCAGGTAAGTAGCAGTTGTGCAGCAAAAGTGGTATTTTGGGCCCCGTGCAATACACCTTGTCCTCATGTTGCTCTTCTGTTGCTCAGATAGGCGCTTGGAAAGGAGGGGGCCCTGGGTTCTGGCCCCTCATGCCCCCCACTGCTGTGCATACACTTTATCCAATGATTCTTATATGCAAAAAGCGTGGAAGCTGGGCAGGGCTTAGAAGCCAGAGCCACTTTATTTCTAGGACTGTGCCCATCCCACTGACCAAGCCACAGAACAAGCCTCCCTCTGGCTTATTCTCCTGCCCCACATATCTTATCTCTTCCCCTCTTGGCTGTCCAATGTGCTTCCTTCAAAATTAGGGTTGGAATGGGCTTTTTCATCCTGTCTTGCCCATGATAGATAGGAAGTGGGAGATGTAAGTTTAAACCCCTTCTAAATGATGGGTGCCTAGAGCCTGTTTCCTCCAAGCTCTGTACAAATTCTGTAATGACTAGGCTGTTGGTTCAAAAGGTGGGACGGTTCTCTACCACCTCCTCCTCCTTTTTTCTGCAGATTACACAGAGTTAATTGCTTTCCCAGGGGAATAGGATCCAAAATCTGTTTAAGTGGCCAGAAATGCTACTTATATGGCCAACATTAGCCACATAAGCAGAGGCATAACTGGGTGATTTTGACCCCTGGGCAGTTGCTACTTACATGTCTGAAGGTGGTGTTGAGTTTCTATCTATGTATCCTACGCTTAGAAATGGAATCACCCCAGTCAGATTTTCAAATGTGATTGATTTGGGATGTCCAAGATGATGCTTTGTCAGAGAATGCTCAATATTCACCTCTAGAAAATCAGGCCCCTTTCAGGTATCTCAGGTTCCAAAATTACTGTTCAGTTTTAAAGCTGTCTGTCCTCCATATGTTGCATTTAAAAATAAAAGAGGTAAAACTGTGAAGTGACCCAAATGCGTGTCTCTTCTTTTTTCCTTATTGCACTGGAGAACCTTAAAATGATGAAATCTGGAAGGTGTGCAAAGAATCTAAAACATTTTTTTCCCTTAAACTTCACAGTGTGTTGTTAGCACAGTATCGCAAATAGAAGAAATAGATATAGAAGTTGTCATTAAGTAAGTACGTGCCAAGAATTTTTTGGGGGGTGGGAGAGTGGGGATGGGTGCTTTAGCAAAGATAAGCTGATTGTTATTTATGTTTTTTAAGCTGTGAATAACTATGAATGATCCTGCTCTTCTATTTTTCCCCAAGTCCCATGGCTCCCTCCATCTCTGTGGGAGCCCTGAACACATTTCCATTCTTTTTCAAATTGTAACATTTATAGTCCTGCTTTATTAACCCTGCCTTTGAAATTGTCTTTAAAACTCTGTGAATGCCACTGCATATTGTATATGGAGTTAACAAAAGCACTAATTAAAATATGCTGACACATGTTTCCTGACTATTTTAAAAGGGTACACAGGTGCTCCCTATGCAGGTAGTCTGGTGCTGGTAGTTCAGTACCTCCTGCATGAATTAGAGTTGAAACAGGTGTTGCTATTTTACAGTAGGAATATTGGAGGATAGAAGCCCTCTGGGCTACCAGCAGGACTTACGTGTCTAAGAAACTTATCCCAGAGATCAAAATTATAGCTCCTGACAAGGACAACCAAAAATCTATGCCCTTATTGCTCTTAAGAATAGAAGTTGATTTAATTATTTTTACTTCAGACCTTAACAGTAAATAATGTTCCTATTAATGCTAGTTCTCAAACACAGATAACTTAGCAAAAGGAGGAAGTGCTTTATTTCATAGAAGAGTGACTAATTTTATTACAAGACTAATTGCATGGTATAAGATTTTACTTTTGTTCTAGGAGTGCATTTTTGGCCTTTCAACACAAGTAGCTGACTCTAGCTATACTAGCTGAAGTGGTTTCCTTGCAGTGCAGCAAAAAAGAGCATAATCACAGTGTTTCTGCATTACCAGCAAAAAAACTCCAAATATTCCTTCGTAGCTAATCTCAGTTATTCTTGTTCTCGGCTTGGTGTCCATGATCATTATTAACATCTGACCTAATTGAAACGGAGGCTGAACAGTGCTTTCTGTTCATAAGGAAATAGCATACAGCTGTTTAAAAAGTTATGAGGAAGTTGAGGCTTTTGCTGTTCTTGGAAGAAACATTTTTAGCCTTGGTTGATGCATTAATCAGAACTGTTCTATTTATATTATTGTTGTCTTTGTTGATGGAGCAACTGTTATGATGCTTATGCTTTTCTTCATATTTACAGATTTTACTTGACAATCTGTTTTTCTTTAAATATCAGCAGTCACTATTGTCTGTACATCACTTGAAAGATAAATAATCATTGTCTTCTTTGGACAGACTTGCAGACCAAATGAGAATGATGAATTTTCCTCAGTGGTTTGATCTACTGAAGAGTGTTTTTTCTAAATTTACTATCTTCCTCAAAAGAATTAAGGTAAGATATGCATGTTTCTCAGCTGTTTCATGCAGACTTTTCAAATGTTTATGTAGAAGGGCATGGGGGCTGGTCCACAGACTGGATTGGGCCCTTTGCTGCCCCCAAGCACCAGGATTGGGCCCAAGGTCTACCTGTGATCTCCAAGAATTGGGCTTTGGGGGCCCCACACTATCTCCACTCATCTGGGATTGGGCTCTTGGGCACCGTGCCACCTCCCCCAAGACCTGTGTGCCAGCATTGGGCTCCGTGACACCACCTTGTGTGCCTGAACTAGCATGCAAGGCCACAGTCCATGAGGGTCCCCACAGATCCATGGGGAGCCCCATCTGGATAACATTCCTGACATTTGACGGAAATAGGTATTGTATCTTTGTGTGGGTATCAGTATTGAGAGCTATAATAGTTAATGTTAGCAAAGAGAATAATGGAAGGAACATACAAATCTTGTATCACTTTAAGTCAGTCACAAGTGATGAAGGATTAGTATGTGACCTTTTTAAAGGGAAAATTAACTCAGTGTGGCATTTTTTGCACCTTCCTCAGAAACATCTGATACTGGCCAAAGTACCAGACTGAGTACTAAGTAAGCAAATGGCACAATATAAATATTTCAGTTTTTCATGCAAAAAACTTTTTTTAAAGTAAGTATGGTTAGGGTATGATTTTATTTTTGGTAATAAACATTATATTTGATCCTAGGCAACGTTAAATGTTATTCGTAGCGTGGTTCTTTTGGTTCTAGACAAGAACCAAAAGACCAGGGAGCAGGAGGAAACTTCATTGCAGAAGAACTCTACAAAAGACAATATTGTGGACACAGAAGTGGCTTATTTGACTCATGATGGCATGTTTATCAGTGATGCATTCGGTGAGAGAGATATCCCATCTGTAGCAGTTGACACTACCTCTCAAAGAAATGTTTCCCCGAATAGTGAGCCTTCCAGCAGTGATTCAGTCTCTGAACCAGAATGCACTACTGACTCTTCATCCAGCAAAGAGCAGACATCATCTTCTGTTACACCAGGGGGAGTGGAAATTATGTAAGTAAACATGCCTCCTGGACTCTGCTTAATCTGGCCCCTGTCCTAGCAACACTAACATTAACATGTGTTAGTTGAACAAAGGTGGTTTTATTACCCCCCAGAGTGAAATTTATGCTAGTGGATCTTACTTTACTAAGTAAATTGAATTAAAGAAATGCAGTTGTTGTTCCCTGAGGAAAGATAGTAGGGGCTACAAAACAGTACTTTCCTCCTTTGCCTCCTCCCTGGGCCTCATGTTTCTACCTGCAGTTGCACAGGGAGCCAACACCACTTCTTGTACAACAGAAGCATCTTGTTTCTTGGGGAGCCTCTGCACCTGCAGAGGAGGGAGGTAATAAGGGCTGCTTGTACACACTATGGGGGTTTAATTTGGCTTAGTTCTCCCTAAATTGAAATGGTGGGTTTTTAAAAACACCACTTCAATTTAAAAGAATTAAATTGAACTAACCCCCCGTGGCACGTAACAAGGGTGGGGGCCTGATCCTTACCTGCCTCTTGGCGGGGTGGGGGTGCTGAGCTGCTGGTGGGCCGAGCAGTCCCTGAGCTGCATGGGGGCTCCTCAGGTGACACCTGACTCGGGCAGTCCCAGGGGGTGTTGCAGCTACAGAGGGAAACACTCCCCCCAACCCCCTCCCCGCCTCCCTGCAGCCACAGAGGGAAGCACTAGGCCCCCTCACAGCTCAGGCAGGCAGGCTCCAGGCATCGGGCACTGGAAGCTGATGTGCTTGGGGCTTGGCGGGCCCCATGCAGGTCAGGGGCTGTGGGACCCAGCGGCAGCCTGTGCAGGCAGGCTCCACTGAAGGAAAAAAAAAAAAAGTGTGAGCCTGATCTTTTGTTTTTTCCCTGTTGCACTTTGTTAGGTAGCAAACTAAAACACCTCAGAAGTGTTTTATTTTGCTACATACCAAAATCATTTAAAGCGGAATATGCTGCCGAGTGTGCCAACAGCAGCAGCATTAAAGTGGTGCAAAAGGGCATTTAAGCCACTTTAAAGGCCAATTTTGTGGTGTGTACAAAGGCCCAAGAGTTCCTTTTTAGGTGAACTTTGATTAGGTGTAATGTGCCTTAGTTAACAAGGAGCATCTGTGCCTCCAGATGCACATTTGCTGCAGTTCCTGGTTGACTAGATCTCAGTGTGACATTAATCAATGGAATGGCTGAGTAAACCGTTCTGACTGCTGTAGTAACATGGTCACCATTGTCCCACCGCACACTGGCCACTGCTGACGTAACTTCTGGGCAGCTTTTGTGAATTCCATTCTTTTTGTGAAGTCACCCACCTATGTAAATAGCTCTGCATAATGTGTCAAGCTTGGGTACAAGTCTTTTCATTGGAAGCAACTCTTGATACAGATGCATCAAGCAGACTTGATCGAAATGCTGCAGTGTGTTGCTGCTTTCATGTTTCATGGGAGTGAGAAGCGTGTCTATGTCGGCTACAAATTGGTGACATGTAAATAGCTACAGGGACTGCCTTATTTTTAACTGGCTTCAGAAAAGAAAAAAATGTTAGTATGAAATCAGGCAGAAAGCAGGGTAGATTTGCACTGTATAAACTAACTAGATCAGATATTCATAGCATAAGCTTTCCTAATGAGTAGGCTTACTCCATCAGATGCTGTGAAGGGACTGCAGGAAGCAGAGCTTCTAAATAAAAAGTAGTGATTAGAATACAGAGGGTAGGGAAGTGGTGGGGAGAAAAGGGAGGGGCCACTTCTCTCTCCTACCCACCTTCCCTCTCTCAGAAAACAAAGCAGTTAACCCCACTCAGGGACATAAAGATTATAAAAACTAATCCAAGCAGTGGGATAAGAACCCATAGTCTTGGTTCAGACCATACTTATCATCCACAGATTGGATTGTGTTTTCTTATTCCACAATTTCTCATAGTTTCCATAGACATTAGGGCTGGAAGGGACCTCACAAGATCATTGGGTCAGGCCCCCTGCCCAAGGGGCAGGAAGTCAGCTGGGGTAAGATCACCCCAGCAAGATAAGCATCCAAGTGTTTCTTAAAGGTATTCAGAGCAGGTGATTGCACCACTTCTGGTGGGAGTCTAGTCCAGACTCTGGAGACTTGGACAGTAAAGAATTTTTTCTTTATGTCTAGTCTAAAACGGTCTTCCGGCAGTTTGTGACTGTTAGACCTTGTCTTCCCTTGGGGTGCCCTGGTGAACAGATGTTCCCCCAGTTCCTGATGCACACTCCTTATGTACTTATAGGCTGCCACCAAGTCCCCCCTGAGCCTTCTCTTCTCCAGGCTGAAAAGTCCCATGCCTCTCAGGCTCTCCTCATAAGACCTGTTTTCTTGACCTCTAATCCTGCGCATGGCTTTCCTCTGGAAACTCTCTCAAGCTTCTCCATGTCCTTTCTAAACTGTGGAGCCCAGAATTGGATGCAGTACTCCAGCTGCAGCCTTACCAAGGCTGAGTAAAGCGGGAGGATGACTTCTTGGGTCTCGCTTCTTGTTCAGGTTTGTTATTAAAGTTCTGTTGTCTAAGAACAGCCACTCTTGAGGTCAGCGATGGAGTGTCCAGGGAGGTCAAAGTGTAAGGAGTGTATTAGTAATTGTGAAGTGATCTCCCAAAAATGCCTAACTCCAATTATTGACTGTATCATTAATAAAAAAAAAAAAAAAAAAGAGGAGAGAGAGAGAGCAAATACAAACATGTATTTGCTTGTTGTAGAGCCTGATGAGATGCTGACAGCTGGTAAGAAAATTCATAACTATGAAAAGTTAGAAAGCAGCCTTGGAATTGACATGATTTACCTAACAGCTACTGCTTTTGTCTTCCCTCCCTCAGAATGTGATTGTACCCTTTGTAAAATCATTTGCAAACAAATGTTTCTGTCATTTTTAGCATCAGCGATGACATGAAGCTGACTGACCTGGAACTGGGCAAGCTGGCAAATAACATTCAAGAGTTGCTTTATAGTGCCTCTGATATCTGCCATGATCGATCTGTCAAGTTCCTCATGGCAAGGGCAAAGGTAATGTACTTCGATCAGACCAGCAACCTTAATGAAAAAATTGCACATACTACTTGTTGGGGTTTGAATGATTAAGGAGGATATTTTCCTTGTAGATTTTTGAAATCATATCTTGTACTGAAAGCAAGTAAATGCCCATGTGATCCAAGAGCTTATGTCCCAGAGCTCACTGGCTTTTACATAATGCATCATTGTCAGACACTGTTTAAATTGAGTACTATTTTCCACTAAAACAAGAGACAGTGGGACTGGATTTGCATACAATAGATTTTTCCTCTTGTACCTGCCCATCTTTGCAGCTACACTAGTGGTAGCAACTGCGGAGGCCCCAGCCTGGACCAGATGCCAGCAGCCTTTTAATCTGCCTTGTTTTTGGGGATAACTGTTGCTTAAAATGCCAGTGGCTCTTGCACCAGGACCCCTGAAAGTCCTTGTCTTCATTGTTGCTTAGCCAGTGTTAGTCAGAGTCAGACATTTTGGTGGGAAAAGTCTAAGTCGAAGCAAAGCCAGAGATAAATGTTAGCTTTTAAAATTATTTTCTTTGGTTATTTCAAATTAATGAGGGACAGGTCATAGCCCTTATGAAACTTATGTTTGCATCTGTCTTTGTAGACTTGCTAAAACAGCTGAGTGTTGCATTGCCTGTGAAAGGTACCTTCACAACCAATGCAACAAGGCACTAAAAGCTTGAGTTCTAGGAACTGTGGTTCTATCTGCAGATGTGCTGAGACAGCATTCTGGTTTGCTTTAGCTCACTTTGTGATCTACCTTAGGGTTGGTGTTGGCCCATAAATGATGTTTTAGTGGAGCAGCTGGGTCAGATGTCCAGTAAGTGTAGATGAAGATAACTCATGTTCAATATGATCGTTATGTCAGTTAACATTACATCTGGGTTACAAATAATGAGGCTCCCTAAAAACTAATGTAAAACATAAGCTAAATGGGACCTTAGTAAGCTTATGCTCTGGGGCTTAAACCTACACCTAAAGTTTGTTTCACCCTTCCCACCCTTTCCAGAAGATGATAGGGCAGGCCTGGGCAGAGGCCAAGATTTGTCATTGTCAGGGCACAGGGACAACATTTCTAGAAAGACTCACCACTAAGTAATTGTAGCTTTTCCCATGGTATTACTGCGTACTGGTACCGGTCAGGCTCAATAGCTATGTCTTCCCTGCAGTTACTTTTGGTTCACTTCAGATCATTATTAGGAGCTGGCTTCCTGTCCTGTCAGTCTCTAGATAAGGCCTGGCTCTCAGACAAACTGACAAGTCTTTCTTTTAAGTTTGTGGGTATGGACACATGTAACAATCAAATCATTCCCAAATGTCACTCATTGGGAACTAGTTCATAATTGTTGTAAGGCAGAGGTGTCTGCACATAGACGACCTTAATGTTCCAGGTGGAGTGGTCATCTTTTAGACACTGGGAGTAGGGGTGATCACCCAGCCCTGCATGCCTTACAGTGGGTAAGTTTGAGTGGGGGGGTGCTTAGGAGGGCTCCCAGGGGGTGAGTGACCTGTGGCTAGAGGAGTTTTCACTTTTCTGCTTTGCTTGTTCTCCTAAATACAGGTTCAGTAAAGTTCAGTAACCTGCACTTGACTGACTTGGGGTGCCTTGGAGAGGAGGAGTGCAAAGTACCTGTGTTTTGGGGTTCCCAGGGACTATGGGGACATGATGAGGAGCTATGTTTGAGTAGGGAGTGAGAACACAACTGGGCATTAGATAGCTTTTATTGGACAAGCAGTGCAAGGGAGCTCATGGACAACAAAAGGCAAAAAAGGGGGCTGCAGAGTTCTGGCCATTTATGAGGACAGCCTGGTAGAGCAAGGGATTGGAAGAGAGAGAGAAGCATAGTGTGGGTGCCTGAAGGACTGACCAGATCATGCATCACAGAACACTTGGTGTCTACAGGTAATATTGACCTAGTTCACAGTGAACTTGATTTTGCAGGTACACTTTTGAACTATTCCAGGCCATTTGTTCATTTGTCCGCTTTAAGTTAAAACTGTATTTAAATCCATTTGTGGGCTATGTGTGTCTATACCCTGTGCCTTTCTGGTATTTTTGTCCTTATGGTGGTTTTCTTTGCATTTAGGATGGCTTCCTGGAGAAGCTGAATTCTAATGAATTTGTTGCCCTTTCTCGACTAATGGAAGGATTTATCTTAGACACCGAACAAATCTGTGGCCGAAAAAGCATGTCATTGCGCGGAGCGCTTCAGAGTCAAGCTAATAGATTTGTGAATAGATTCCATGAGGAGAGAAAAACAAAGCTCAGGTATCCCTGGATAGCACTCTCCATGTCTGATGAAAGATGGCTTGTTCCTGGAACATCTGTAACCAAATTTATAAGTGAAGCTGTCTGTTGTAATTTGTTTCAGGCTGCGGCATTCCCTGTATATTAGCTATATTTGTTCTTCATGCAATTTGAATCATATTCAGCTGGGCTGCCCTGACTGTCTAAAGAAAGATTGTCATTAGCTGCAAAAAGGATTAAAGACAGGCTGCTCCCTCTTGTAACAACTTGGACTCACAAGGTCCATGTATAGCCAGGGTCTGGTAACACTAGGAATGAGACCAGAGACATCCCTCCTTCTCCTAGGGAGGCTTACTTTGTACTTATGCCCAGGACAGCTACTTCCAATTGTTACCAGTCTCTGAAGGTGGTTTAATGCAACAATAAAAGGCAGTCCTCTCTGCTTGTGTGGAGACGCATAAGAAAGGGCTCAGTCTGCATTTGTCAGTCCTGTCCTGTGCCCCTCCCCTGATAACAGCCTGCTACTCCCTTGCTTATGAGACTGAGGGCTACACACGATTTGCATTTGGTGAAAGAGATTTCACTTACTTTTATCTTTGGAGGATAGTGGCCTTTAAGCTCGTGCTGTTTCCCTTGCTGCTCCATTTTTTCATGACTTCTTTGGTGTTGCATGTGTGTTAAATTTTCTCTGATATGGATGCATAGAAAAGCTTTCACTATTATTCATTAAAAAGGTCCATAAATGTCACTGTTTTCGCAAGGTATTCCAGCAGCAATGTCCACATAGTATGAAGTACGTGCCAGTTTCTTTTGTGATGTATGTTTAATTTATTCAGTCTACAGTTTTCCAAGCTAATGCATGGGTATTTGCTGGGTAGATTTGATTTACTGTTCAAAATTACTTGTGCACCTTTGTAAGTAAGGATTAATGATAAAATTTTGGACCATTGAATCTTTTATTACTGTGAATCCCTTTTAACTACATCAGTTTTGATTCTGTTGTAGTACAAGCAAGAGAAGCTTTGAGGCAACAACTCTCATTTTACTTTTTCCTTTTAACCTCCTTTTTATGTATATAAATAGCCTGCTACTAGATAATGAGCGCTGGAAGCAAGCTGAAGTTCCTGCAGAGTTTCAGGATCTTGTTGATTCTGTAGCTGAAGGCAAGATTACTCTACCTGAAAAAAAGGCAGGTGTGTACCTTGGGTTTCCTTATTATTATTATTATTATTATTATTATTATTATTCTCTTCATTTACCACAGTGCAGATTTTGCAGTCAAATGTTGCAGAACAGATTCTTTTGTAACTCTTGATTCATACACATGTATGGTGTTCTTGGGGAGAAAATCCAAATGCCTATTTAAGGATGAAACATTCAATGCTTGATCTCAATTTAAGAGACTTCTTAGGAAAGTTTTTTAGCAACAAAAGCACTTATTAATTGAGACTGTGGGAGATTCCACGCAGGAATTCCTTGCCTCGGAATGGCGGTCCCTGCAAGACATCAGAATTCTCCCACGACATCTCTGAAGTGTTGCTACCCCTGCCCTTTAAAATAGCACTCACTCCAGTATGGCCTGCCCGTGGGTCATACACAGGCCAAGGCATTATATAGCCTCTAGAAGAGGCAGAGACCTGGGTTCAGTTTGTTACTGGGCTGCAGACTCCTTGTGTGATCTTGGACAAATCACTCAGTCTTTCAGTGCCTCAGTTCCCCATGTCTGAGATGGGAATGGGAAGAATATCTCTTCTTCAGAGAGACATTGTAAAAATAAATATGTTAGTAATGTAATGATTTTGCTATGGTTCTAAGAACTGTCTACTCTGTTAATAAAAAAGAAACGCAGGAAACGAAGAGAAATGGCCAAAAATGAGTTTAGAATAACCTCACCAGCCAAAAGTAGGACAGGGGATGCAGCAGGAGCAAAAGGCCCACATGGGCAATACAAAAAAGGCAGGAAGCTACAACTTTAGAAAGAATGGCTTTTTAACTGGCCTGAATAAGATAGGAAGTTGGAAGTGCCAAATTTAGAATGGAAGCAGTTTCAGTGAATACTTAGGGGGCTAGGCTTGAAGAAAATGTCTGTGATAACCCTAGATCCAAACCACATTGTACATCTATTGAGAATGTACCCTACAAATCTTGGTGACTTTTTTTTTGCACTGGTTTTTGTGTTTGTCACCCGTCATACTCACATAATCCTGGAGTGCTATCTCAAGTAAGAGATTCTCTCTTAGCTAAAGCAGTCTTGGGATAGTCAGGGGCAGTGCTACTAGTGAGGGCATGTACAGAGAGCAACCCAGGTGTAGTATAGATCTGTCATAGCTATTTTTCCAAAACAACAGGTGGTAACCCCAGTGAGCAATTACCTCTCAATAAAATGGGTTCCAACATCAGAAACATTGTCAGACCTTGTTAGCTTTTTTTTTTTGTGTAAGTATTACAGCACTACATAAATATATTATAGAAAGTGTGGTGGGTAAGTAAATGAATTCACATGTATGCAATATAAAATACAGGATAGTGCTCTGAGGAGTGACTGGTTTTCAGCCATTAGAGGAATAGTTTACAGTTTTTTGCGCTTGTTTTCAGTTCAGCTCACCTCTCTTGTGCTCTCTCTCTCTCTCTCCTTGTTATAATGTGTAGTTGCTGAAGAAAGAAAGCCAGCTGACTTCCTCATTGTCGAAGGACAAAAATATGCTGTGGTTGGGTAAGATACACTCTTTTCTCTGAATGATGAGTTAGTTGGCTTGTGCTTTTGAGTAAAACTGTGTTGAATACTAAAAGCTTTAGCAATCTTGTTTTGAATAAAGACAAATCCTCTCCTCCCCAGATTAGTTTTCCTCTGATTCTGGAGCAGTAGTAAAATATGGTATGATGTTATGCACCTTTTTAAGATGTTATTTCAGCTGCAAAGCACCAACATTAACATTTACATTTTCTTTTGGTTTGTAATTTTTCCAGCAATGCATATACTTAGGATTTTTTCCATCTCTGCATACATTCCCATTGTCAGTATATGATTGGTATTATTTACTTAAAATATTAGAATGTACTTGTCCATATATGTCAATGGAAAGATAGGGGAACACCGATGAATTAATGATATTGGGAATTCACTCGGTGAAATTCCCTTTAAAAATAAGAAATGATATCTCATTCTCAGGTTCACCTCATTTCCTGGTATTTTTGGATGATTTAGCTAGTTTTAACGAATTAAATCCAAAACAAAAGCAAAGTTTAAAAAAAGTGTATTTGGATGTTTATATTTCTGCATTTTTCAACCTTGGAACATAGTTGTCAGAGTATTAAATATATCTAGGGGCCATTTTTAGGATGCAGCCTGGAAAAAAGATATTTAATGCACTTGAATTCAAATATCACATTACTCACAACTCAAAACCAAATGACCTGATTTTCAAAAACTTACACAGTAACCGGGTATTATCTTATGTAGGTTCCTTTGTATATTGTGCTATAGTTTTAACCAAAACCAGAAGCCAGTGACTCACAATTTCAGTGCCAGCTTAAAATAAACGGTCTTTAAGCTAGTCTCTGAGGGTGTTTATATATGTTCTCCGGAGGGGTTGCTTTAATTAAGCGGCTCTGAGAGCCACTCTAAAACGCCTGGAGCAACACATGTATAAGCATCCCCATGCTGAAAAGTGGCAGTGGGGGTGGTTTAAAGTTCCCTGCCACCGTTTTCCAGTGCAGTGATACTGATGCATGTGATGCTGGAGTCTGCTGGAGCACGGTAATTACCATGCTCCAGCACTCAGTTAATCAAGTCTGCTCTGATGCGCTGTAATTACAGTGTGTTGGAACAGCTTCGCTGCACGTGTATAGGTGCCCTGAGTAGCTAACACCAGCACCATCCAACAGTGTTTTGAGATATGATGGCATTATATAAATATCCTTTCAAAGATAACGTAGGCTCTGAATGAAACCACTTGATAGACCAGGCATAGAAGGCATCTTTGCTAATCCATGTTGTCTCATCTGAGGTAGAATTAGTTTTAGCTCCTTGAAGAAATTGTCAACTTCCATATTGAACATTTATAGTCTACAGATTTCTACAGACGTTTTTCTTGTAATGTTTCACCTATTTTTTAAAAAATAAATATGAATGACCAAAAAAAATAATTTCCTAAAATGAAATTAGCCTACAAAAATCCCTGTTTGTTTTTGTAGCTTGCTTGTGGGGAGGAAGATTTGTGTTTTGAAATGCCTGGGGACTTATTTTGAATGCTGGCCTGGTCTGACAACGATGACCCAGCTTGAATTTTCTTGGCTTCTCTATATTTGGGTTGAAAGGAGTGTGTGTGTTTTTTATGGGCCAAGCCTGATTCTTATAGATGCTGTGTAGCTGCAACTCCCATTGAATTTGGTGGGAATTACAGGTGCTCAATGTCCCCGAGTGTTTCCTACTAAGTGTATGCAGCTGCTCAGTCTCTTTCCTTGACTAACTGTGCATTTATTAGGGACTCTTCAATGCTCATGACTGTCTTTTTGAATTTTTTTCCTGTTGCATTTGCTCAGAATTGGCAAAGATGGCTACATAGTGTCTTAAAAATGGAGCTTTAGAGTTTCCTACTGGTATGTGAATAGAACCCTGTATTCTTTCAATGGTTGTTTCTGTAAGATATAAAGTAACTATATTGAACTGGGGACCTCTTGTTCTTGTAGCAGTTAACTATTTTTATAAGTTTTCTTTCTCTCTTCCCATCTTTACAAATCACCAGAGTCACCTTTCACCATTTTTTAAATTTCAGGCTTCTTGTATTCCATTTATTTTATATCACACCAATAAATAGCAACAACGGAAATCAAAAACACCTAAATCCCATTTTTTCATCAGTGATTTCGTAGCCAATATCCCATTGACTTCTAGTCACATAGAAGCCATTTATGGCAGATCTGTATAAATCCTGTAGTGAGGGAATTCATTCATGACCATTTAAAAACCCTAGTATGTTGGAGCAGGGGCTACACTTAGCATCTTAGTCTCATGATGCTATCATTTTACGTGGTGACTGTCAAGTGTTCCAGGCTAAACTACCTGAATTACTACTGTAAAAAAGTGAATGGGAACAACAAATCTGTTTAGGACAGAAGCTTTCCAACCTTTCTTTATACATAATCAAGCAGCAGTATCAGTAGTATCAAATATGATATTATTTCTCCTACCTTCATACCCTGAGAAAAGCCTGAAATGTAAAGATGGTAATGATGAAAATATGTGAAACATATATTTTCATCATTACCATCTTTAAATTTCAGGCCTTTCCCATGGTATGAAGATAGGGAAAATAATATTATATTTTATACTATTGATACCCTGCATTAAGTTTGTGTGATAAACCTATAATCTTTTAAAATTTTAGACTGTTAGCTATATGCAAACCTTACAAGGGCCAAGAGCAATTATATATACATTGTATAAAAGCATCCCATTTTGTGTTTTTAAATATGCTTATTTGCCTTTTTCCTACATTTTGTTTTCCCAAAGCAAGGTGTGGGCCTTAATATGAGGGAATATTTATATGAATAAATGCATTAGTTGAAAAACCAAAAGAAAAGAGGAAAAAAAGATGAATGAGAATTCTAGCACTACTAGATGCTGGACCCTTTTTTAAAATAAAGTTAAATGGTGTTGAAATATCTAGCCAAGTTATAGAAATCTGAAGAAGCTAAAATTGGTGAAGTTAGAAAATGGGAGAGGAAACATTTAAAAGGCAGCTTAAAAATATCCTTGCTATCAACAAAGTGTGGTAGTATGTATTTGATTCACCATCTTGTCTGTGCACTGAAGTGACATATTTGGCTCTCTTTTCTTTTGTAGAACAGTGTTGCTGTTAATAAGAATAATCCTTGAGTACTGCCAGTGTGTGGATAACATCCCATCTATCACTACTGACATGCTTACTCGTCTGTCTGATTTACTAAAGGTATGACCACCAAAAATGATGTCTACACTAGCTAAAGATCTATAAGGGAGGGGGTGTGTCTTGCCCTCAGTAACGCTCTATGTAAAGTTACGATTTGTTAGTGACGTATAGCTTAACTGTGACCTTTGCTATAACTATAGATGTCATAATGCATATCTTTTAATGATGAACTTGGGTGATGCTGTAGGGCATCCATATAAATACAGGTCAGAGGCAATCTGCTAGGTGAAATAACTATACAAAGCCACTTGTCCATTGGCATGTGAGAGGCCCCAGTAACCAGCACAAGAGCAACTTTGTTTCTGGAGTTTTACTGTTATTTGTTCTTTAGGCTGGGGAAAAAGGTGGTATGGAGTAGATGATGTGAAGTAAGAGAGAGCAGCTTAAGCCAAAATGTCTTTCAAAGATGCATGTCCGCAGGGAGGAAACCAGTTTCTTGATTTGTACAAGTCATGTCATGGTTGGAACAATGAAAAATATCTGTCTGGTAAAGCTATTATGGTAAAATGAAAAGTAAATTAAAGATCAGGACCTTTCAGTATCTTTCATGCTATGGAAGATGATAGGCTAGGGCTTCTAGGCTCTGGCTAGAACAGATGACCACAACGAAAAGAAGTAGGGGAGTATGTTTACGAGTGTCATTGCTGTGATATAGCAAAGCAACTGCCAATGAGGTTTTTGGCCAAGTTTCCCTACAACCATAAAATCATAGAATCATAGAAGTAGGGTGGGAAGGGACCTTGTAGATCTTCAAGTCCAACCCCCTGCCTGGGCAGGAGGGAAACTGGGCTCAAGTGACCCCAGCCAGGTAGGCATCGAGCCGCTTCTTAAAGACCCCCAGGGTAGGAGCCAGCACCACTTCCCCTGGAAGTTGGTTCCAGATCCTAGCCGCCCTAACTGTGAAGTAGTTCTTACGGATGTCTAATCTGAACCTACTCTCCAATAACTTGTGGCTGTTATTCTTTGTTATCCCGGGGGGCACTAGGGGAAACAAGGTCTCCCCCAAACCCTTCTGGTCCCCCCTAGTGAGTTTATAGACGGTCACAAGGTCCCCCCCTCAGCCTTCTCTTGTGAAGGCTGAACAGGTTCAGGTCCTGTAGCCTCTCATTGTATGGTCTGCCCTGCTGTCCCCGGATCATGCGGGTGGCCCTCCTCTGGACCCTCTCAATGTTGTCCACATCCCTCTTGAAGTGGGGTGCCCAGAACTGGACACAGTACTCCAGCTGCGGCCTGACCAGTGTCGCATAGAGGGGGAGGATCACCTCCTTGGCCCTACTTGAGATGCACCTGTGGATGCACGATAGGGTCCGGTTAGCCCTGCCGACCATGACCTCGCATTGTCGGTCCATGTTTGTCTTGGAGTCAATGATGACTCCAAGATCCCTTTCTGCCTCCGTGCTCTCAAGAAGGGAGTTTCCCATCTTATAAGTGTGTTGTCGGTTACTACTGCCCAAGTGCAGCACCCTGCACTTGTCTGTATTGAAACGCATCCTGTTTTTGTTAGCCCACCCTTGCAACCTATCCAGGTCTTTCTGCAGTCTTTCCCTCCCTACTAGCGTGCCCACTTCACCCCAAATTTTGGTATCATCAGCAAATTTGAACAGGTTGCTTTTCACCCCGTTGTCCAAATGATTGACTTGCATATTTAAGTGCTAATTAACAGGAATTATAATCAAAATAGTAGCAGATTCTGAACTGCAATGGAAACTTTAACATAATTTTGGAAAGATTGGGGGTACAGAACTCTTAAGTAAATTCCTGCTGGTAACCCCTCATATGTCATGGACATAGGACATGTTTATGCTGATTTTGTACACATAGGTACATTACACAAGGGTCTGGAGCAGTCGGATGTACTTCAGACAGCTGTCCTGAAGTAGTGGCACACAGTAGCCAGCTGTCATTGTGCCTTGCCACTAGGTGGCAGAGGAACATGGAGTAGCCTCTTGTCATGTGTGAACGGCTGCCCTGGGATAAGCTGTGGACAGAGGAACCCTACACCACCACGTAACAGATCAGTGGAACGTTACCTCTTATTTCTCACAGGGTGACTCTTCTATGCATGTTGTCTGCTCCTTGTTTACACTGATAAAAATGGATTGCGTGTCCAAGCCCTAACTTGAAGTAATAACATACCCATGTACACAGGGGTGTAGGTTATAGCCGTGTTGGTCTAAGGACATAGGCAGACAAGGTTCTTTGGATGAATCTGATCTCTTTTATTAGACCAACTTAAATAGTTGGAAAACAATTATTAAGCAAGCTTTTGGATTCAAAAACCCTTCGTCAGGCTAAAGAAGTTTCAGCAGTTGGTGTGTGCTCTTCCTGGATGGAATGAAAAGTCCAGGAAGAGCACACACCAACTGCTGAAACTTCCTTAGCCTGACGAAGGGTTTTTGAACCCGAAAGCTTGCTTAATAATTGTTTTCCAACTATTTAAGTTGGTCTAATAAAAGAGATCAGATTCACCCAAAGAACCTTGTCTGCCCATGTACACAGGGGCTTTTCTTTCCCTGTATTCACCACTGAGGTTCATCCACAAAACTTACTAGGAATAAATTGTTATCTTTCCTGTTGGTACGTTTCTTTTCCATTGCCAAAATGTCATGTGCAGTTTATTAATTCCTATCTCTGTGGCAGCTAGGCAGGCTACAATTATAGAGATTACCTTAAAAATTAGCACAAACAAGAGCTAAAAGCAAAAGCTAATCATCATTCGCATGTTAAACCAAATAAAGACCTTACATGGTGTCAGTGAAGGTTGTTGAATTGTGGCTTTGACAGGCTGCCAAGGAAAGCAAATTCCAGAGGTGGAAAACTGATGGCAAAAGCCTCATCTCAGCTGCAGTCAGTCTGAACTGGGATATAGGGTGCAAAACAGTTGGTTCCCAAACCATCAAATCCTAAGCCATTTTGGGCTCGTAAAATAACTGCTCACACCTTGAATTGTACAAGCAAGCAAACAGAAAGCCAGCTTGTGGGCACATGAGCAGATTTTGAGGCCGGAGTAGTTTTGCTGGTCTAGATTTTGTTAGATATTCTAGCCAAAAGAGGAAAGAGCTTTTTTCCCACCACATAGCAATATGTATGCTCTTTGTTACACACAGTCCATCTGAAGGAGTCTTACTCTGCTAGTGATGCAAACTTCTTCCCTGCCACTTTGTCATAGATCATCTGATGCCCTAGTAACAGCAAGGACAATGCAGAAAAAGAGTGTTCAGGAGTCTCTTAGTAATTCTGTAGCAGATGATTAAAAAATTCTGCTTGGCAATCAGTGGACTGACTTGAAGACATGAATGAACTGACTTGAATGCTTGGATGCTGACTTCTGTCTGATTCAGAGATGTCTAGTTTGTGCCTCTCTCACAATCAAAGGCCAGAGGCAGTTCAGATTTGTTTGCCATCTGCCCCTGTCTGCAGTCCAGTGTTTATATTTTTCCATCATAATCCTGGTTCATGCAACTGTTTTTTAGGGGTAGCAAGAAAACTCTGTTTTCCATTGATTCCTCTCTTAAGAGGATTGATGTTCCTGAAGCTTTTTCTCTGAATTGTTCCAGCCCCAATCATGCCAAAGTAGGGCAAATGGTAACTTAAGGGCAAAGGGGTGCTATATGATTCCTCTCAGGAGCCATAGAAAGGAATCTTTGTCTTGCTCAGGGAGGGGAAAGTCTTCAAATCTAAACTCTTGGTTTTACATCCTTATTTCACCATGCAACCCAACAACTGGAACTCCTCCAGAAGCATCTTCACAGAGATGGGACAGTTCTCTTCAGATATAGGTACCTGGCAAACTGGGCCATCCTCACTGATCATGGCCCCTTCAGGGACACCTTTAAAAATTCCCCTGATGCTTGGCATTACAATCCACATTTAACAAGAGAAGTTCCAGGGGCTCATCCCAGGATTTCAAGTGGATGAATGAGTTGTTTGGCAAGTAGATCGTTCTTTCTGTGTCTGCTTTTTTAGAGGAAAATCTCACACCCATGAGATCTGGCTCAGCAAAATTAGTTGCTTCCTCTTTTGTTTCCAGGTGGTATGGATGGTGATTCTTTTTTTTTTCCCAAAGCCCAAAATGTTCTGGGATATTCTGTGACATTGTCTTTACAATCTTGTGTCAGGTGGTGAAGAAGGATGGGACTCAAGTCACTTAGTCTTCCAGCCTGGGACTTAAAAGGGAAAATTAGTCAAGAAGAGGCCATTTATCATCTGGGGACTAGGCCATTTCCACCCCCTTTTCAGATGACAGCTTATGATATAAGATGGGCACTGGGACATTGGTGAATGGTTGGGGTCTTGTACAGTCCTGTGGACTGTTGGAGAGAGTTTCTAGTATTTTTCTTATGATTTTAAGATCATCTCATGCCTTTTTGGCAGCACCTTGGAGGTGAAAGATGTCAACAACTGTGTAAAGCTGCCACCCACACCATTATAAAGAGAGCTACAGACCTTTGTATGCTGACAGAAGCATCTTTTGGTAGGAAAGATACTTTGAGTGGCCCCCTTTATCTAGATTAGTGCCACTAAGATAAATGTAGTTCCTGTAAAATGAGCCTTGCACAGCTCACTTGCCATAAATAATATTCCCATACTGTTCTCTGTGTCTCCTGTGTCCTGGGCTTTGTTGAGGAAGGTCAGGATCCAAATTGCTTTGGTGATTTTTCTGATAAGAACTCCAGTTTCTGTCCCCTCTAACCACCCAGTGGAGCTAAGAGCTGGGTGTACACTAGGGGTGGGCAAAATGTGGCCCGCCAGGCCATTCTGTCTGGCCCACGGAGCCCCTAAAAAACTTAGAAAATTAATATTTATCTACCCCTTGCTGCCTGTCATACGGCCCTCAATGGCTTACCAAAACTCAGTAAACGGCTCTCCACCCAAAATAATTGCCCGCCTCTGGTCTACACAATGCATATTTACTCATCTAATGGGAACACAGCATGCCCATTTTGTATCATAAGCTGTCATCTGAAAGGGTGGTGGAAATGGCCTGGCCATTCTCCAAGCTCTTGTGACTCATCTGAACTACGACCAGTATGTTGCACAAGAGCAGCCCAGTCCAGATGTGTCAGCCTAAGGGAGAGGTTAGTCCCAGACATGAAATCATCATGTAGTAATTTACCATTCTTAATGCTCACTTCTTTTCTGATTCTTAAACCCCAATCTACAATGTAATCATCAGTGTAAACCAGGTAAATAAAAAATTAAGGACTCAAAGTCCTCTGAAGTCAATGGAAATTTCCCTTTTGATTTCCAGGGTATTTTAAAAGAACAAGTCCCAAAATCTTTAGAAAACACAAAAGGGGAATCGTAAGTGAGAGCACTGAAGTGTTTCCAGAGAAAGAAGCATGTAACTCCATGATGGACCCTTCTGAGTGTAACAGATTATAACAATTTCACTCTTTCTCTTATGATGGTTCTGAAGTGCTTTTAACCTGTGTTACGTACCAGTCTTAAATGCCTAGTACCGTGCTTTCCAAACTTTTCCTCGGCATAACCCCTCACTCCCAGCCCACAGCCCCCCATCCCAACAAATCTATCCACTGATGTTGCGACCCCATTTGGGGTCATGATCCACAGTTTAGGAACTGCTGTCCTTGTGTAAGATATCTTTCATTTTTCTCTCTCTCATCAGTATTTCAACTCCAGAAGCTGCCAACTAGTGCTTGGAGCAGGTGCATTGCAAGTTGTTGGTCTGAAAACAATAACTACAAAGAATTTAGGTATGGCCTTTTCTATTTAAAATGTTAAATCTCATGCACCAGTTCAATAAAACACTAAATATTCAGAGATAACTTATAGCATCAGAGGATAATTATAATATTATGCAAGATATATATTAGGATCATAAATTTTGTCCAAGTGCCTTGGAAAATAACAGGGTTTCTTTCTTCATATTCAGGGAAAGTATGTGATGAAAACTTGCGAAAGATCTGAGGAATGGTTTTTAAATCTGTGTCCAGCTCATTGTTAGTCTGTCAAGTCACTTTAAATACAAATCTGTTATATTACTTGAAGATAGAAGAAATAAATATGTTGGCTATGGTAGTCTATCAGAATAATTGACTTTGGAGAAAATTACCTTGGCACAGATGGGGGAGCTGTTTGCTATTTGGAGTATGTAGTATCTCCTTTTTTAAAAGCAGCAGAAGCCTGTCAGACTTAAATTTGTCCTTGCCTTACACTTGGGCATATGGGGCTCCACGCTTTCTGTCCTATCTGTTGGGAAAGGTTGCTGTTTTTTGTTAAACTGTGGTCATATTCAACTCCAGTAGTGGCTGCATTTCAGTAGCAGGTGGAGGAATGTCTTTATTTCTCCACCATCTGCCCCCAGCTTTACTCATCTAAAACTCCTGTGACTGTCAGCGTACCAAGTGCAGAATGCCTTAAGGGCTAAAACCACAAAGGGACTTTTGCATCATAGTTCTGGACTCCAAGGTGTGCGCCACCTATTGGAATCCACTGCTCTGAGCTAGGTACCCAGGCTTTCCTGTGCAATATGCAGAGACCATTAGAAGCCTAAGATTTTTTCATGTCATGTGGGTTATACCAGTTTACTGTCACTGGTGAAGGAATTGCAGATCACAAGAATTGTGGTAGAAGCCATGAGGAGCATGTTTTTCTCCCTGGGTCATGCAGAAGGAAGGTAACTGACATATTCAGGGTCACAGGATTTTAATGGCAGGGTGAAGGACTGAACCTGGGTCTCCCAGATGCCAGGCCTGCAACTTTATCCCAGGTCATCCTACCTCCCTTTGTGCTTAAGAATAGAAATCACTTATTAAATTCCCTGATCTGAACCTTCAGGCTGGCTAGGGAGCTGCCTGTGCTGATTAGTATGAAATCTGAATGTGGGCTAAGTGCCTAACTCCATGCTGGAGAGAAGCACATCCCTACACTTGAATATTCACAGCTGTGCATCATCTCCTTAAAGTAAGGAGGGTTGGGGAAAGCAGCAGGTGATGGTAGAAGAGCGTCAATTTGAATCTGGGTCTCCTGTCTCCAGCCACTAGACCTGGAGATGTTCTTAGGTGAGTCTCTGTCACTCGCCTGCTGAAGCTGTTCTACTCTGTAAATAAGTATGTTGGAAGGGAACCAGAGCCCTCATCAGCAGGCAGTGGAGTCATTAGCCCTCCCTGTGGCCAAATGAAAGTATCAGCATTTTATTAAAAAGGAAACGGGACAGATTGAGGCGTGCTCTAACCCTTGGGTATGGGGAGGCATCATCATCCCTGCTTTAGGGCAGCAGGCTCTGAAAGCACCTACTGCTTTGGGCCTTACAAATGAAAGAGGTGTGGGAGTGTCTAGTTTGAGAATCTTGTCAGGAGTCAGATGGGAGCTAGGTCTCTGACAACCTCAGCCGTGTCAGCATCTGGGTGGTTCTGCAAATGTGATCCACAAGCAAAGATGTAGGCATCACAGAGGTTAGGTGGCAGCTGAGCTGGGATCTTGAGTATCTCAGCAGAACTTGCATGTTGAACTTGGGCACCTAGGCCCCCATGTGGATTTAGTCCCAAGTCCTTACCTTGCACAGTGTTCTGCATCTTTGCCATGAATGTCTATATGGTAGGAACATGGGCTTTCATTTTTAGTAGACGATTCCTTAAACTATAATTCAAAGACCATCTTCTGCCTTGGTAAAAATTAACATGTGCGTGCTGCATCTCTGATGCAGGCTACCAGAAACCATACTGGTTATATAATCTGTGTTTTTCTCCTCTTCTTGCATCCGGATTTCCAGCTCTCTCCTCACGTTGCCTACAGTTAATAGTACACTACATTCCCACTATCCGGGTTCATTTTGAAGCTCGGCTGCAGCATAAGCAGTTCAGCATGCTCAGGCATTTTGACCACATCACTAAGGTAATTCTTTATATGCTGTCTAATTACAGTCTGTAAATTCTACTTCACATTTGTGCTTGGAGGGATGTGGATGCCATTAGATAGTAAATGAAACCCTATTTTTTTTCATTACAGGATTATCATGACCACATAGCTGAAATTTCAGCAAAGCTTGTAGCCATAATGGATAGCTTATTTGACAAACTCTTATCCAAGGTAATGACATATGGAAATAACTATATTCTCTCTAAATTGCTTTTAGATGTCCCATTGTGTACCGATGAGATGTATCCTATCACACAGACTGTAAACTCTTCCTATATAGGCATTATTTAAACTTTAAAGTCCACACAGACACAGGGCCTTCCATTGTATTTGAGAAATAGATCATTGAAGGCTGGATGCATGCATGTGTCATTAACCTGTATAAAATAAGCACTGATCATATCTTGAAACTCTTTTCTTGATGCAGTACCTGTTTAAGCTTTCCTGGTTAAAGACAGTACCATACCTGGACACTTACATGCTTCATCAAGCTGCCTGGCTTATCTGGGAAGCCCTATCTGGGGGATGACTCTGGAGGGTTACCATTTCCAGTCGTTTCTAGTCCTTTAGGACAAATCCTGTGCTTAGCTCCTCAATGCACTAAATAGCCTCAGTGGCTGCAAAACCAAATGCTAATGAGGAAGAGCCAGTACCACATGACCCAGTGCTGTGATTCTGCAGTTTGAAAATTCCTGACTTGTGGAGAGTTTGTATGAAAGAGGGGATAGCCTGATGGATGAGCCACTTGGCTGAGGCCTGGGAGATCTGTGCTCCATTCCCACCTCTGTGGCAGACTTTGAGAGAGTCTTCAGTTTCCTTTTATAAACCCTTTGGTAAAATGGGAATGGGTAGCACTTCCCTTTTAGGGCTTCTGTAACGGCAAATGGTATAAAAAACTTGAGGCACTTAGATACTAAGTTAAAGGGGGTGGGGGTGTAAGTGCCTGCATTTGCTGAAAACTATATTGGGCAATTAACTTGCTCTATGCTTCGTCTGTCTAGGCTAAATTCTTCCCCCTTACTTACCTAGACTAGTGTACTCTGCAAATAGTCCTGTCGATTGCATTGGGACTGCTTGCAAGTAGGTGGCAGCAGTGGGCCCTCCATTTGGATGATTAAAAAACTCTATGGATCCTCAGGTATTTTGTTTTTTCTTCAAGCTGCTTCATAAGGAGACGTTGCTTTGGAAAAAATTAATCTTCTAAGTGACAGATCTGACTGACTTATGAAAACACATTTATTATAGCAGGCAATTAGAATTCACATATTAATTGCCCCAAATGGAGTGGATTAGGGAAATCTAGTAAGTGGTTGAGAGTTTGAGCTATATCGTTTTAGGCACAATTACTCAACCCACGCCTACGCTATGTTTCCGCTTAACTGTGGTATTTTTTTTTTTTTACTGAAGCTTTGGGAAAATGCTATGCTTTTTTGCTTCTCAAATGCTTCATTGGGTTGGCAAGTGTTGCTGTTGATGAGACAGGTCAGCTTACCAGAGAGGGGGAAGCTGAAAAGGGGCTTTTTGTGCTCATTTGTTTTGTTACATTCAGTTAGATTGTAGAAATGCATTAAAAAAAGCCAACGCTGTCAAGGTAATGAAGTCCCAAATAGTACATTGCCCACCTAGAAAAGTACTCCTCCAGTTTGTACAGTGTCTTTCAGATTTGTTTTTTATTCCCATGCCATGAAAATAAGGACAGGTGGATCCTAGACTGGGTTACGTAGAAAAACATCACAGCGTTAATGGTGGGCTTTTCCAGATTGTAGCTGACGTGCCTCCAGGTCAAGCCATCTTTCCATTTTCCCCACTCCTTTCCTGCTTGCAACTGTAGTACAAAATACTGGAAACCCTTTCTAGCAAATACTCCCATTTGCAGCACTTATTGCCCTCTGTTGCCTCAGTAGCTTCAAATGACAGCACTTAGTAATAGGTGCTGTCTCTGATGGGTAGGATTTTTGGGATTGGTCCCTTTGTCCCATGAGTTATTTCTTTGCGTTTCCTTTCTCAGCAATCCCAGTTTTGTCTCTTTTAAGCATTGCAAGCTGAATTGTCTGGAAGTGTATCAGACCCGGCATAAGCACATGTAGCTCTAAGTTCAAAAGTTTATAAACTAATACTAATTTCCGATGCTTTATTTATAGACCTTTCAGTGCTTTACAGTTCAGGATGAGAATTGTCTCCTTTTTTCAAAGACAAGAGCACTGAGAGAGAATACCTAAACCCATTTAAACCATACCTGAGCTTGGAATGTACTCATATCCAGGAGATGGCAGACTAGGCTTCACTGCTGCAGCTGGGATGTTTCCTTTAAGAAGAGCTTTTAGAATCACAGTATGATCTCCTTCTGGGTGTGGGAACATAATGATGTTGTCCCCAAGGTAGCAGATCTCCTATTGTTTGGCAGCTTTCAGTAACGTGTTTCTCAGGTATCAGTCAGAGTCAGTGAAAAGGTTCCTCTCATCTCATTCCCCCTGCAGTGTTCATCTTGGTTCTTTAGCTCCTCTCCATTCTGTCAGTGGTTTTTACCACTTCCTTGGCGTATGCTTAGCTTTCAGCAGCTCCAATCTTTATTTTTTTTGTCTTTGCCAGAAGCTGACTTGCATGTTCTTGGAAGATTACTTTGTTCTCTCTTTCAGACGCATGCACTGGAATGATAAGGGGGCAGACATCCTAGGTAGCATTGTTTCCCAGTAACTGTGGAGAGAACACTCCTGCCAAAGAAAGCCTGGCCTAGCTCATATGACACATGGTGAAAGCACACATTTAGCTGTCATGTTAATCCTTCTCTCCCTGAAGTAGGAATAGCAGATGTAATGTGAAACAACTCTGAATAACAAGCAGAGAAGCAACCATACCTCATGCAATCACATGAATAGGGTGTGCAGGGGGCTGGGAGGAGAGACGCCACTTTCATTCCTGTTTATGAGGAAGTTAGCTTGATTATGAAAGTGCCAGCAATTCTATAATGTAAGTCATTGGGGCAACAGTAGCTGATCATGGACAAAGCCATTTTCTTGTAAATGATACTCAAGAACTTGTTCATGTGAGAAGCAGCCAAGAACACTCTCCTTTTGACCAATGTCTAATTGTTGCATAAGAAGATCCCTACAAAAACCAGTGCAGATGCTCGATTTGATCTTTATTTTGTCACCAGTATGAAGTGAAAGCTCCTGTTCCTTCAGCCTGCTTCAGGAATATTTGTAAGCAAATGGCAAAGATGCATGAAGCTATATATGACCTCCTTCCGGAGGAACAAACCCAGGTGAGCATAAGTAATTATTTTGAGTACAGTAACGGTATTGTACTGCTATTATCATAAATGCTCATTGACACCCGACCTTGGGAGACTTTCCACAAGCAAAAGAATCACTTCTGTGACTGCTTAAAGAACAGTGTATGGATGCTATTGCAGTATGTTTGGTGTAGAGCAAAACAAATATTCTGAGTCTTTCAGGGGCTGAGTACAGGGCAGTTGAGCGTGGAAAACTGAACCTACTTGCTATGTAGCCCACTTTTACATCAAGCTTACACTTGATATCTAGATAGCTATATCCTGAACACTGGCAGGAATTGTGAAATGGCAATAATTTGATCCCATGTGTAGTTGCTTCAGAGGATCTTAGAATTATTATTGAAATCTAAAGTAAAACAGCTCTAATAATGTTTACACTGAATTTAACAATGGATTGATTTCTCGTGTCACAATCTCCTGTAAGACCAGACTTTGCTCTTCTTTTAATGTTTGGCTACAGTTAGTGCTTTTGTAGATGCCAAGGCTGGGAAAGGTTGTTATGGTCACTTGGTTGCAATCTGCCTGCCATGATAGTAAGAATCTTGTGCTTTAGTGAAGGGTTTCACTTTGTTACAGAAGAAAGATTTATTGTTTTGCCCTTTTTTGGATGTGCTACCATCTTTAGTCCTAAGGAGCTTACAACTGAACTGCCAGACCTGACAGGCAAGTGATAGTCTTCCTATAACCCAGAAATGGGAAGAGGAGTTGGAGAAAAGACAGATTACAATGGTGGGTGGGCAGCTAAGTAATGTGCCCATCCTAGTTGTTCACATATCTGGCTGTTGTTAGTTGTAACAATCACTTTTCTTTTCTGCAAGCTATATGAAGAAGGGAGTTTTTAGGCCTGGTAGGAATGAAGGGATGTTCTTTTACCTGTTTCTGTTAAATACAGTTTGCTTATTTTTATGGTGTCTTTTAGATGTTATTTTTAAGAATTAATGCAAGCTACAAACTTCATTTGAAGAGGCAGCTAGCTCACCTAAATGTAGTCAATGATGGAGGACCTCAGAATGGGTATGTATGGGCACTTGTTTCAGTGCTTCACTGAGGCACTGATAAATTCCCCTGCTCTAATCCAAGTGCAAGTCTGCATTATAGTTAGAATGCAACAGATGTGCTGAGCTCTGCTGGAGGGAGCAGCTTGCCCTTGACCTTGGCACTACTTTTCAAGCGTACAAGAAATATATAAAAGACAGAGCATCAGGAGTCTGGGCTCTTTCTTGCATGGCCACAGATCAGTTGTTGGGCTTTTGGATGCATTGCGTTAATCTGTATCTGTCCTGTTGCCTTTCCCCTCTCTCCTTCCCTCCCCAGTGTACTTATAATATTCAGTATCTAAATTGCAAGAATGACATGATGTTTGAAGTTGGAAAATACAACTGATTCAGGGATATGGATTATGCAAGAAAAGCTTACATTGTATAGGGAGATTCCCTGCAGGAAAGTGCTTAGGTGGGGATGACTGCAGGAACCTGTTGGAATTAGAAGTCCAACCTCCTTTAAGTTTGCTGGTCTATCTGAACCTCTCAGTTACAGAGAAGACAGCTGGAGCCAAAAAATCTGAGAGTTATTAGAGCACACAAGTAATGTCATCATACTGACTGCTAATAACTCTTCTTATCCCAACTCAAAATTAAGTGATGGAAAATTGGTGTGGACCTCAAGGCCACAAGTTACCTCTGAATCAGCATGATCACAAACCCTAGTTATGTATAAGCCCACATCTCTTGCCTGTTTTTCTAAATATTTTGACATATTTTCTGAACACATTTGATTAAAAGTATGATGCTAATCTTGTTCCTTGTATTTCACTGTAGACTGGTTACATCAGATGTAGCGTTTTACACTGGAAACCTTCAAGCTTTAAAAGGCCTTAAGAATCTAGATCTAAACATGGCTGAAATCTGGGAGCAGAAGAGGTGATGATAATCCACTGGAAGCAGTCAGTTGGCTCTGACAAGAGAATGTCTTGCTTTCAAGGAGCTTGAAGCCTGTGAGGTGAATACTTAAGGCTGGAGGCCATGAGAGGACCTTATTGCTATTTGGGGAAACTAAATTCCAAGTGAGCTGCAGGGGGTGACCTTTCAGTGACCTTCAGCAAGAAAAAAAGTGATCAGCTGTCTGTGCAATGTTTTTCATTCTTTCTGGAAACAGACTCAGGTTTCTTTGGACCAAATCCAAAAGAACACATAGCTGTAACACAGCTGTAGTCGTCTAGAATGCTCTGTATATCTTTATATTAAAAAGATGCTTTGCATTTCCTCTAGTGCAATGGAATTCACATGGTGTCCCACTTTATTTAATGATGGTACAATATAAAATCTTGCAGTTGAACTCTGTAGAAAAATGTTTTTCTCTATGAAACTATGCTGTTCTAAAATTTATTTTTTTACAGATCTTTATACAAATAAACAGCTTTTGATTGCTTACATATAGGATTCAGATTTGTTAGGAAGCAGTCCATGTTTCAGGGTATTTCTCACTGCTGGGTTCTTATACTGCCACCAGGAAGATTTTTTTAGTAGAGTCTGGTTCACTTAAGTCATTTTCTACTGGCTAGATTTGGAAGTGATAACCATTAACACTGATCAGAAAAACATACTGGATGTAGTAATGTTCAGAAGTAGTATAAGGGCTGGTGTTCACATACTTCACATAGACACCAAACCCATCCTATTCATGGTGGAAGCAGAGTACGTTTGCAAGATCCACCAACAGTGGACTTTCAGTACTTTGCCAATTCCTATACACACAGGCCTGTCCCACCCACTTTTTTTTTGTTAATTTTAAACACAGCATTAATAGTGTATATTTTAAGAGGAGGAAGGGACAGGGCAAGTGGTGTAGAAATAATTTTAAAATGAGAGGCTGCTGTACACTTGTAAAGCTACACTACTGCAGTACAGGGAGGTGTGAGGTGATGACAAACTAGTTTAATTTATTGAAAACTTGTTTTTAATACTACCTTTTAACACTGGAAGATACCAGTACTCAGTAAAAGTGCCTGTGTATTTCACCTCACAACTTTTTACCTAAACGTAGTCCGAGTGCCTAACCTTGTGATGATTATGTACAATGGAATGGTCTACAGTGTTTGTGTGCCTATGGTTTCTTCAGACAGGCATGCTTATCTTAACACAACAGATGTCATTAAATGTCAATCAAAATAAAGCTATAAAAATCACACTTGTTTTTAAAGACCAACTTCTTTAATGATACAGGCCAGTATTTTACTAAGCTTACAAAATAAGTTGCCTACGTGTAAATACAATAGAAGCATAAAGACGTTTGAAAGAATGGTCACCAGGATGAGTCTTATTTTAAAACGTACATAAATTTAGAAATAAGTTATTTTCATTTGGGTCAACACATGATTAGTATGAACATGAGCACAGTCAATATGATATTCTTTATGTTGCTTCAGAGAAGGGAGATCAAATTGAAGACATTAAAAAGGAGATCCACTCTTAACCGGAACATTCATACACAGAGGTATTCTCCTGTATTCAATTCTTTGGGCAAGTTTGAATCAGCAACAAATCCAGCTGTCTTGCAAGACATAAAGGAGGTATTGACAAACTTACCCCAATCTGATTGGGGGTATATTTCTGATGTGATAGCATGGCATCTGTAAATGTGAACTATTAAAGTTATGTGGCGGTGAAGAAAGTGACTAGGACTATATAATACTTGTGAGCACTTGAAATACAGGTTCTTAATAGCTTACTTCCTGTAGTAGCAGTAGTGAAACATTTGGTTTTTAATCAATGTCTGCCACTTACAGTTCATAAAAGTGTTACCTGAAGTAGCTAACTCTGTTCCAAGGATATTGCTTCACAGCTTTGTTTTTGCAATTACAAGCAATTCAAAAACTATTCAGAGGCAAGCCTCAAACGTCTCAGATCTGTTCATCTTGTCTTGAGACAAACAGTATATTGCACTTTAAAGGTTTTATTAATTGAATCTTTAAAGACTGAAGCATTACTTCTGCACATCCTTTGCACTATGGTGTTTGCTTAAAAAAGGATAAGCATGGAAAACTACTTGAAATTAATACTGCAGGGTACAGTGAGATGACAAAGCATAGGCCCTCTGTGCATTTATTTCTAATGCTTGCAGGTTCTTCCATTGTGGGGCAGTTTCAGCACAATCTAGAGAGCTGAAGATGCCACGTCACTGACTCAGTGGTCCAAGATGCGGAGGTTGCCGGAGACAATTTTGTTCTCTAGTACTGCGCCAGGCGGGATGTCGATCCGGTCTCCATGATTTGCAATGATGATAACTGTTCCCTAAATTTAAGAAGAGAGCAAGCATTTAAGAACGTAACCCATTCTGTGTGAATTCCACTATAAAAGTGTCTGACAGGAGGAAACAAGGTTTCTGCTGTTCACAGAACCTCTGTGCAATGGTAAAAAAATCCTAGAGCACTCTCTAGCAGTGTTATAGTGGGCCATACTCTTTAAATTTTGATTTAAAAACTATGAAAAGGTCTTTAACTATACAACTTGTTCAGCAACTAGAGTTTCAAGCCCACTAGCAACTTTATTTGAAACGTCTTTCCTCTGTGTACTCTTGATTCCTATCTGCATGCTTTGGGGACAGAAATTCACTGTTTATGATGTTGCAGCTGTGGACAACGTGCTGTCACACTTCAAACTAGAGGCTTGGGGCCCAAAAGATGGGAACACCTGTGACTGCCAACAGCTCAGCATCTCCTGCTGAAGATACAGGTTCTATTCTGTAGAACCTTTTACTGTTTGTAAATGAGGCATAAGCAACTTGGTGAACTTCTATGTTTTTAAATATAAAAATGAGACAACCACTGAGTTTGCTTGGTTGTGGAAACGGCTGGCAATTCTAGACAAATGACCAAGGGGGAGAGGGCAAGCAGTGTAGGTGCTGACTTGGGTTCAATCCCTTTCTCTCAAGCTTCCCAATGCAAACTTATGCCTCAGCTTCTCACCTGTAAAATAAGGCAAGTGCTTCTACTCCATGGGGTGGGAAGGGGCATATTATTTTTGGTTTTTGAGACACTTCACAGTTGCAGTTTTCTGGGTTTTATCTGTAGTTTGGCTTAGTATTTTGTAAGTGCTACATACAGTAGAAGTGAATATCTCACAGTATTCTTTTCTTTCTGCAAGTCCACGCAATAGACAGCTTTGTCAGATGCAAACAAAAGCCCATGTCTCTGAAACAGTCTAAGGTGGTACCCTGCTATTCTTCAGATTAACCAGCTCTCTGCCTTACAGCATGGGTACATAAGTAAGTTATTCAAGGTAAACTGAAGAGCATAGCCTGCTCTTCCCACAAAGTACAAGTAAAGCTACCTTATACCTGGTATTTTTCATCAGTGTGACTTGTAAGGACAGTTACCAACAGTAACTGTCTATCTGTGATAACTCATACCTTTAGAAGGGTTCATACATTTGCTATACTCTTTACACATGGTCACTCCAACATTATTTTGGTCAAGGGACTGAAAAGTTTTCAATTCATATTAGTATGCCTAGTTTATGGTCTCAGACGAGAGGCTTCCCTGTTACAATTCTTTATGCATCATCATAGGTTTGTCACAGATCAACAGACAAAAATCTCCATGTGTATACAGGTTGGTCCCATTCACCATACACACCTTTAATGAAACATTCTTCCCAAATGTAACATCCCCTGAAACTGTGAGATGATCCAGTTCAAGCATGTCTGGTATACTTTCAAACCTCCTCAGGTAATCTTGAACCTTTTCAAAGCAAAAACCAAGCAGAATTAGAGGGTGTGTTTTCCTATACGTTTTTTAAAAAGAAGCTTAATATCAGGAGAAAATGCTGCAACAAGATGTTTAGGAAGGATGGGAGTAAATATATAAACCAGTCAGGCTTAATAAGCCCTTAATAAGCATTGCTACCTGCTGTCATAAGGAATGTATCCCAAAAAACATGGTGTAAACTACATCAGGTAGAGCAGATTTTTTTGCAGGTGTGCCCCACCGTCCCTAGCCACTAGCATCCCTTCCTCTGCCTAATCTGCTGTTTTCTGCTGCCTTCCCTTTCCCCTACCAAACCAATCTACCATGTACCATACAAAGACTGCCTATGCTACAGGCTGACCACGTCTGGAAGGGCTAGATCCAAAAGTCAGCTTACAGCAGTATGACTTGTGCTACAACCTGCTTTTAGATTAGAGTAATAGCAGTGAATGCTGTGTAGGGGAGACTTTAAACCAGGGGCAGGCAATTATTTTGGGTGGAGGGCCACTTACTGAGTTTTGGCAAGCCACCAAGGGCCACATGACAGGCAGCCAGGGGCAGAAAAATATTTTCTAAATTTTTAGGGGCCCGGGGGCCTGGACAGAATGGCTTGGAGGGCCCTTATCTTGCCCACCCCTGCTTTAAACTGAACTCTAGAATGAGCAAAATCCCATTTAGCCTTTCTTCAGGTGAAGCAAAGGATGATGTAGCATGAAATAACTAGCAAATAGGAATATACAAATGTTTAAAGCTACTTACCTGTAAAAATGCAGTGACCTGAAGAAGAGTGTTTTACACCTAAAAAGTCTGTCCAATATTTCACCCAACTAGACAATTGATCCAATAAAAGATATCACTGAAAAACTCACCTCTCAGATATTTCTGGAACCATACAGCTACAACAACCCTACCACAACACAGAAGACGTTGAAATTTGCCATTTACAGTGGAAAATCTGTAACAGCCAGACTGCAGTTCAACCCCTACTTCCTCAGCTTGTGCAAAAAACATATCCACAGGGGACTCCCACCTACAGCCCCTGGCTTAATGCACTCAACTTCAAATGTGTGACAACTACACCAGAGACCTTGAGACAAACTGAGAACCATGCTTCACTTAACCTGTTCCAAAAGAGATCAACTTAAAACATGCTTACTCCACATACTTAAGAGTGAGACCTGACAAGAACCACTTCATGCCCGACTGCCTGGCCAGCATCTCTCCCAACTATATAGACAAAAAGATACCACTAAAAACCCTTGCGCCTCATACAGCTGCCACTCAGCTTAAGGTACCCCTCCATACCTTTTGTGAATTAAGTCTAGCAAAGGATGCTTTGAGTTCAAAAAGGTTGAGAACCACTCAAACTAACTCAACCTATTTAACTACTGATAGGTTGCTATTTGGGTTACTGTCTGAGACTTTTATTGCTAAATATTTTAATTTCATCTGGTTTTATAAATTCATTTGCATTAACTGTAAGTCACCCTGAGCTGTTTTTTGTTTTTTTTTAGTGATGGTGGCATACAGATGAAATCAAAATCAATCAAATTAATGTGCACAGCATTTCATTTTCTACATCTCATAAATAAACGGTGTAACTTTAGGAGTTTACCTTGGTGAAAGAGCTTCCCAGTTTGACCAGAGGCACAGTTGGAAATTCACGTTTCTCACTCATTGTTAGGGATCCAGCATTAAGACTATACAGGTTGGACATCACAAGCAAGAGATCCGATGTTGTCTTGACTGGCAGAAAACGGCTGCGAGGTACATTTATGCCCAGAGAATTTTCAAAACTTTTAACAGCAGCACCAACTGCAGTTTCCAATTGAATAATATTTAAGCCTCCATCCAAAGTCTGAAAGAGAAAGTTGTACCATGAACATGGCCAGGAGACTAGAGGTGATCATGATCAGATTTGCATAGTCCAAAAACTGATGCTCCATTTTAAAAGGAGGCAACTCTGTAGAATACGACATTCAGGAAACAGTAGAAGTTCAAGACAGTTAGATGCACATGAACAGTTCTGTACAAATCTCAGATGCTCTCTGAAAAATTCTTCCAACCTGCTTACCTTTGGGTTCACAATGATCTCCATATCAATAGCATTCTGCTCTTGCAATCGTTTAACTGCAGACAGAGAAATCCACAAGTTGTTTGTATTGAATATTTTGAATTTTGACACAGATTTGAATTCATCAACATGTGGTTTTGGGACCTGAGCTATTTCTACCAGTCTCAGTTTATTTTCATACTGTGTGAGCGTGCCACCCTGCAAGAGGCAAAACAAGTTTAAGTACATACAACTGCAAGGAGTTTTTGTCTATAAACCTACTGCTCAGACACCATTTGAACTCTGACCCATGTTTGCCCCAGCACTGTAATATCAAAGTAACTAAATCTTGTATACAAACTTATAGTACAAACTGGCCAGAACACTCACATGTGTTTGAACACTCATAATGCCCATGATACTGGCATAGAGGAAGAACTTTCTAATAGCATGTATCCACTGCTTATTCTACTAATAGTTGATAGGCGGCTTCTAGATGGTAGTAATTTTCAGGTGTGTTTAGGAGTATGGACAGCTTCCAACTCTTACAAAGTGCTTTTAGTTTGTAACACCTCAGTAACATAGACACACAACTGCTTCACAGCCAAAAGCATCACAGTGATGTGCTTCAGTTATCCCCAATTCATGTAGGGTCATTTCTACAGTGCTACAAGCTAGCCTGAAGTATATCAACTTTGTGCATCATCTGTCCACTCAATTTATAGTGCTTAAAGCTCTATAAACATTTTATCTGTCTGCGCTAGATCTCTTAGGAGTCTTTGGAAATTTTACTCTGCTTAAAAAAAAAAAAAATCACCCTCAGCATGAGATGCATAATGAAACAATGGACGAGTCTGCTAGGTTACATTGTAGGATCTCGTTTAAACACTCCCCACAGAAGGAACTAATGGTTGAAACAAAGCTATTCCAGTCAACTGGGTATTTCTAGCAACCTAGCAATTGCTACAATAGCAATATCAACCTCTTGTCCTTATAGAGCCATGGGTATCAGAAAGTCCTATCCTTAAACCCTCAAACACAAAGAAATGCAGTGCAAGGCAGATCTTTGATAATAGTGTTAAATAAATATGGTACAAGCAGTGTTCTTCCCCCATGGTTAAAGAACACAGGACAAGGTTATTGCATGACCAGGTGTGTTGGTGCAGAACCAGTTTGGGACATGTAGTAAACATTCCTAGCACAAAGATATCTCAAATTGTTTCACAATTGACCCCTGACAATGCAAAAACCCAGACTTGACCCATACTCTACAAGCTATTGGTTAGGGCAGGAGCCTAATTCAAGGTTAGAATTTTAACATATGCTGTATTTTTAAATAAGACTGTGCAAGTCATTCAGGCAGATCTAAAACAGCAATGAAAACATTGTTCTAACTGTGTGGTTCTCCACTTTTACCAAACCAAGGCTCCCATCTAACATAGGAAAGGCAGGGTAGTTGTGCCCCTAAGACTGAAAACTTGTGGGGCCCATACAGTAGGACACACAAGGCAGGGGATGTATGGGATATGTGCACAGAGGTCATCAGACCTTGGACTGAACCACTTTCTGCTGTATCACTTTTAAAGTTAGCCATAGAACTGCCGACTGATTTGCAACCGACTGCAAAGCTTGCAACTCTTAAAAGCTGTTTCCGGTGGTATGCAAATTATAGCTGATTCAGGGGTGTCAAATTCACTAGAATCCATGGGCTGAATGAGCAGCATAGGGCAAGTCTGCAGACTGGATCAGACCTAAAACCCAAGCCCAGGCACCATCTGCAGTACATGGGGCTGGGGCCAGTGTACACTGCATGCAGCACATAAGCCATCCAGGGCATGCCACATGTGGTGTGCAGGTCTAGTTCAAGATCCACAGGTAACACACAGGCCAAATAATAGGACTCCATGGGCCAGACCTTTGACATCCCTGGCTTAATTTATTAATGTAGGAGAAAAATGAAACAATTTAAAATGGATGATCCAAGTTGGACAAATTCCTACTTACCTTTACATCTGCTCTTGTTTTATTGGTGACCTCCATGACAAATTCACACTGTTTTCCATTGGGTGGGTTCATCAGATGGTTAAGAATATAAAGATCCACAGTTGCACCCAAGTTATCGATATTAGACACAAATATGTACTCCTTCCCCTCTCCAATCAGAGTATCCAGCAGGCCAGAATTATAGAAACTGGCATAGATGTCACCATGCCCTGGGGGATACCATGCCTCTGTACTCTCTCCTGAATAAGATACATCCTTGGCTATTGGCAGCAGAGTCTCCTTATTAATTCTTGGATACCTACAAAACAACAAATTTCATTAGATCTTATCCAAGGTCAGGCTAGTACAGAGCATAAAGTACAAGACACAGTGTAATGATAAAGCCACCTGGGATACTCTAGATTTGGTATGCTTTAAAGTTATAAGACTTCCAAGGCTAGTTAATTAGATGCTCAAAACCTGGAAGAGTCTGTGCTCCCAGTTGGTACCTGGACAAGAAATTAAGATGCTGTCTACTTTGGCATTCATATTTAATTCAGTAGGAACTTTAGAAAGCCACACTCTACAGAGTCTGGAGCAACACAGCCTTCTTCTTCCACACAGGTTCAGAACATACACTATGCCATTACAAGAAACTGGTAATCAACTTCAGAACAAACTCTAAAATCCCACAACCCCCTTAGGACAAACTTTATTCTTGGCAAGAAGGTCAGGTTACAAGTCACTTCATGACTGTTCCACCCTATTACAACCAACCTCAACCCTTTGACCCTAAGGACAAGTTGTGAGAACAAGCCGCAAAATGTTTGTATTCCACTGAAAATTCCTTCCCCAAAGTCAGATTTTTCACATTTTGCTTTTATGAAATATTCTGACTGTTCTTAGGCCTCCTCAGTTGTTAAAGCTCCAAAAAGGTTGAGCATGAAAGTAAGCTATTACAATGAATAACAAATAATAAATAAAGATATTGTTTCCTAGAAGTCTTGCTTTCTTTTGACTCCAAGACAGGAGAAAGATTCTCCAATACCTGCTTTGATTGAAAGTATAGATTTTCACACGGCTATGGCTGTATTTCTGCAAGATTTTCTTTGTGTCTTCATCAGTGTTGAAGGAGTTCATTAGAACAAGAGGAACATCTGTGTTGTAGGTTTTGTTTAGATGCTGGGGGAGGGGAAAAAAAAAAGGACATTCAGCAAGAATTACTGGCTTTTATTTTTGCAATCTAGAATCTCAAGTTTTCATTTTTTTCATTCGTTATTTCCAATCTGTTTTTAAAAGCTGGAGGGAAAGATTGCTTTTGTTTATTTATTGCCAATTGTTATGATTTCTGGATCAATATCATTTTTAACTGGAAAGCTCTCTATGTAACTACAAAAAAAAAGTTATGATCAACACAATTATTGGAGGTCTAAAACTTGTGGGGGGGGGGTCAAGACTACAATTCTGTTAATTACCCAGTTTTTAGTAGATATTACACACAAGTCATAGAAGTGCGCCCTGCTTTATCTTAGATAATCATATCCAGAATATTGTGCTCCCCCTCTCTAAAACGTTATTTTCCGAAGTCCTCATGCTCTCATCTCTATCTTGATCAGCAATTTAGAGCTTTCACAATTGGACCTCTAAGTAGGTCCTTTAAAAATATATTATAATCTTCCACCCACAGATATTGCTTTCAAGCTTCTCTGCAGATCAATGGCATGAACAACATCAAGAGTATGGAGCAGTTACAATGTTACAGTATTTGCTATTCAAAAAGCATCTACGAACAGCTACAATACCAGGGATGTTCTCTCATGTAGAAAGAACTAGAAAACCCATCGAAAGAGTTCTGGAAAAGACTTTCACTCCAAGTACTGTTCACTCGCTCGATTTCCTATTAGCATTGCATTGAAAAAAGTATGGGCACATGATCACTTTCTTTAGAGCTAGGCTCTATTAAAATAACTTTTAATGAAACAAGCAATTAAAAATAACAAGCCTTGTTTTGTAATACCTGCCTCTTGCTACAGATATTATAACAGCTTATATTAAGTGCAGGCTCTCTATTTACAGAGAGCAGCTATTAGGAAGTCAACTTTCAAGACCTGTGTGTATCTAAGAAACAAATAGGGAACACCATACAGGATCTTAGTTGTTGCATGCCCTAAGTTTTAGTGAAGAAATTAAAGCGTTTACTTTCACACAAGACTACTGGAATGACCTGCCTATGGGAAGACCCACAACAATGGTGTTTTGGAAGTACCAGCCGAACAGTATAGTTTACACGCCCACTTGCTACTGTGGAAAGAGCTAACAGAGCTATTGACAGAGGTGTTCAAGTATTTCCTGTGCTTGAACAGGAAGTACTTGAACTATTTCATCCACCTAAAATGAGCCACATTTTAACTGTTACCCTCTCTTTCTGGTGCAGTTCTCCACATACCCAGTACAGCTAGAGAAAACCCATCTCCTTTTCTCTCCTCCACTGGCACCTCTACTCTAGGACGTCACAGGATTCCCTTCCATCTGTTAATGAAGGTGGCAGTCCGTTTGGACCCAGCATCCCCAGGCTCCACTGACACCAAAAGCAGATCAGTGATCCAGTTCTAGTTCCCCGCTTAGACAGACAGAACAATCCCACATAGCTGGCCAGTTTTTTTCTTTTAAAGGAGTCCCAGATTTGTCAGAAGACATGTTCTGATACTAGCAAGAATCTCAGATTTATATAAATGGTACAGTAATCTTTAACCCATTAGTCTCACATTGTAGCCTTTGTTGGAAGAGCACAAGAGTGTTACGTACCTCAATCTGCTGAACTGTCAGGTCCAAGAAGGTGTTCTCATTCCGCACCCCAATAAGACTCTTGGGGCCTTTACAGCCCATGCTGGTGCCCAAGCCTCCATTGAGTTTCACAACAACCAGTTTGTTCAAGACAGATGCAACGTTGTCAGGCAGCCCTCGGGCCTTTATCTTCTCATACGGCTGAATCTATAAGAGAGCGGCAATTACAGAAAAAGCAAATAAAACATTGTCAGAAGTGGATGAAATGGCTTAAGCCTGCCCCCAACTAGTATCTTTAGGCTGCTCTCAATGACCCTGCCCTGCCAAAGAGACATCACTATAAATTCCTGCGACTCAAAAGGTCAACAGTTGAGTTCTGAACTGCTCTTTGCTGAGACTCTCAAGCTTTTAATTGAAAGGAAGTGGCCTTCACCCATAAGCCATATCCACTCAAAACTGCTAATGAGCTTTGTTGGCAACAAATACCCACACATTTATTTGCAAAGTATGACTCTGAAGTGCTTAGTATATCATAAGCATGTTTAAAAAATTAGAAAAAAGAAAAAGTCCTTGCCTGAAAAGCTTATAGTGTACAGCTTGTGATAAACCAGCTCTCTTCTTGGAAAAATGTATTTTTAATTGAACTTTCTGCCTACAACACTATCAATTTTATTTAAATGATGATACTCCTTCACTTCCCAATCCTAGACCACAGAGGGCATGGAATAGGTGTGAACAGATGTAGGGAACAGACCAAGCAAACATTCCCTACTCACCATGATCCTTCCTCAGGTCTGCAGGAGGCAAGACCCTTCTTGCAAGTCTTTTAAACAAATCCAAGCCACCCGCCCACCGACAAGTCTCCCACTTGAAGTGTCTCTCTACAAGAAAGCAGATTGGCTTTCCTTTTGTAGAAGTCCTCTGACCTTTTTGCACTTCAGTCACGAGAGCTAACACCTCTGGCAAAATTTCAATAAATTCTGAGTCGGTCTTTAAATAAGCTAATTAAAGTAATCCTCCTCCTCACTGGTAAATGGCAAAGTGGAAATAATGAAGTTCAATCTCAACCCCTCTATTTTCAGGGTGCCCCATCCAATTGGCATCAAACTTTACAGAGAAGGTCTACCTTGATAGTAGATATAACCTATATATTTTAAAGTCAACAAGACTTCTTCTGGACTTCGGAGTAGAATACAAAACAGGTTTTATAATGGTTTTATAAACTGCTGCTACTTTGATTAGCAAGAGCCTCCTCTCAAACCCATAACACCAAAATCAAGGTAATGTTAAAGTAATAACGATCAATCAAGAACTACTAGACCAAACTAAATAAGGCTGCATAATGTCTTTTTTACTCTTTCTTCAAAATGTCTTTTAGAAGTTTAACAAACTATAACAAAATTTCTGATGTTTGAAAAGAATGCAAAACATGTAGCACGCTTTTAGTACAACAGTACTGAATTTATGTCAGTTTTAGTTAAAAGAACGTGCTTGGTCTGCAGCAAAGTTACGACCAGTATGGTCTGAAAAAGTTTAGAACTTCATGCTTGCTTTGGCTGATCCAGAGATAAGAAGGAAAAAGAAGCCTATGCTACAGGGGAACAAAGAAGTCCTACTCCCAGCTGGATATGGAAAAAACCCCCCACTGTATTGCCCAACAATGAATGCCACAGGTGGCAGATTAGGAGGACTCCCTTACATTACTGGAACTACACCTCCTGTGTAAATCAGGAACGACATATGGTAAACTTTCTATAACAATGATATTATCTTTTTCTTAGTTAGTTCTTGTGCAGCACAGTTTGAGGGCCATGACGCAATAAACTGAAGTAACTCCACTATTTTAATATCTCCCCTACAAGCAAAATGTTTGCTCAGATTCAGGTAACTAAGTCTGATTTAACATTCTTTTGAGGACAAATCTCTGCTCCCAAAATGTTTCAGTGTGAAGGCTGGATATTTGTGTTTAATATCCATAGCACTTCAGTGGAGGAATCTGGCATTTCTGATCAATTTTCCCTTAAACAAGGGACATTTTAGAATCATGTTACCAAAGCTGGAAGATACAGTGTACAGCCCAAGACTAAGTGCTATATAACAGCAACAGGAAACAGAAGAGTGTTATCTACTTAACGGGTATGTTTTGAAACATAGCTCTGATATAAAACTGAATTAAAAGGTTAAGCACAAATAAACTGTGAGGCTACCTATTACCTCTTGGAAAAAGCTTTATTCTGCCACTAGTGGGACTTTTGCAAAAACAAACAAACCCCCAACTTGCTATAGGCCCTGCATGTGGGTTTTTTCCATAAACTGCTGGAGAAGAAACACTGTGAAAGGCATGTGCCCCTGAACCACACACTTCTATGCAGAAAAAGGGAGAAAAAAAAACCAAAAACCGGACTCAGTGGTACCCTACTGAAAAAATAAGCCAGCCCACATAGAACCTATTTTTAAAAAACATGATTGGATAAGTTTTTCCTGTGTCTTGCCTATCAAAGTGCAAGCTAGAGAAAACAGCATGGGAGTAACCCGCAGCATACACATGTAGACCTGCTGTCATCACCCCACAAATATAACTTTTACCTCTGATACTACTACCTCTGATACTACTAATATAACGACAAATGAATCTTCAACAAGATTCCTCTAGACTCTAAATTTAATATCAGTATTTCAGGAACTCTGCTCCATGATTCTGTTTCAGTAGAGATTTAAAATATTAATATCCCAGGATCTTATAGCAAGTTGTGAACTACTTACACACAGATTTTACATATACACCTTAAACCAACAAATTGATTTAGTCTTCCCAGCAAGAACGTTATAAAGCTGAACACTCAAACCAGTCAATTTAAAAATAAAATAATAATAAAAATAACAAAACCAAAAACAGACTTTACAACTATACCAGGGCAGCTTTTCAACCTAGTTACAGCATCCTGATTTATACTACTATAAACTAGGATTTATTATATACCACTATAATAAATAACATACTCTAAACTGTACAGAAATTGTAAGACTATATTAAGCCAGAGAAATAAACCCACCTTTGTACTATTTTGATCCAACAGCAGGTTTAATATAGAAATCTATTGCCATCAGTGTCTTTGTGCCAAAGTTAAATATTTAAGATTATAAAAGCCCCCAAAATGTATCAAAAGGCAGACACAAATGCATTAAACCTACAAAGCAAACAAAGTATTTTGTATGCAATTAGATCATTCAAATCAATATATGTTACTGGCTATTAGACAGCGACATCACCACCTACATCATGCCAGTAATAGTAGCTGAAGAAAAAGGCAGTGAACTTTCAGAGAAAGAGCAATGGCCAAGTTTTCCCAACATACATATGCAATGCCATACCAAATTGGATTTTAATAAAGACTTTGTTATCCAAAATTGTTTCTACAGCACCAAATAAAAGCCAGTAAAAGGCTCTAATGCTGCCCTCTCCTTAAATGTGAAGATGTAGAAAGCAGGCTCAAAGCAGCACAAGTTTTTCTAACCAAGCTTTTCCCTCTTTAGAAATAGCCAAGGAAGGATAGCAAGATACAGACTGACATTCATCTATGAACAGCTTGGCTCCCTTCATCCCACAACTCTTACCATTCAGGCCTTTTCCATGAACAGTAGTTGGCAGGGTGCATGCCTTCCCACTCAGCGAGACTTGTGGAGAACTTCACAAGAAATTAGAGGTCTTGAATTTAAGCTCTCCTCCCACAAATGGAGAGCACTATAATCCTACACCAGCATCCTATGATCTAGTTTACAGGGGGGAGTCATATGCCAGAAGTATGGATTGTCAATCTAATTGTAGGAAGTATTATTTCTAACATTTATGCTTATTTGTCTGTATCCTAATCAACAAGAGGAACTCATGTATTGGCATTCAACTTTCGTATATCCATAAAAAAAACAAGGATATGTTGGACTTACACTATGCTATATGGTAAATCAATCTCTCTGCATGCATTTTTCCTCATCCTAAGCTAGCACCAAACTCTTAACACGCCTTAGTGCTCAGAGTAAAAGCATACCAGAAAGGCAGGACTTAATGAAAATTCAATTGGTGCCAGCAAACATGTACTCTGTACCAGGGCCTCCCTAGTACAAAATGTGTGCATCTTTCAGCTTGCCAAGTCTCTGGAATGCATTGTTCAAAACAAGATGAGAAACTGGTTTACAAGATATGGATGAATACATGCAACTTTACTGATGAACATGCAATAAACAAGTCTGTTATAAATACTGTGGCTTTGTATAGGTGTTCTGGATTTGCTCTACCGAAACACTGTCATTGCATAGTCCGTAAGATTGGGAACTTATACATGCCATAACCAAATAATGTGGGCTTGCTCAGACTGGCTTCCTGGACTTTCTCTTTACAGTCGCCAGAATTTACAATTCAATTTGCAACTGATTGTTACTAGAATTTATCCTGGGTTCCAATACTGCTCAGCTACATACACTGACACCAAGACAACCAAAGCAAGGAAAAGGTTACTAGAACTCAGCAGCTAAGTGTAAAATTCTGAGTCAAATTTCTTTGAAGACCTAGATCCAAGAACATTAAAAATAAAAGACCATTTCAAACTGCCTGTATAAGTAGTTTATGTTCTACAGTTAACAGTGCAGTACTTCATCACCAGAGGCATAACTGGCAACCCTTACTTTATTCAACTAAAGCTAAGACAGAACAAGCCTTCAAGTCTGAAATGTTGCTTTATTTAAAACCTATACAAAAAAATCCAATTTCTTCTGGGAAGAGACATGCAGAGTTTTTAAATAAGTCCAAAGTTTAATTTAAAAAATGCTAATTTTAGAGAAGTTTGAGTATATGGATTATGTTACACTGCTTACACAGACTGCCAACTACTTACAGTTGATGCAAAGAAAGTGTAGAACCAATGGAATGCAATATCAAATCAACTGTGATATTTTAAAAACAAAATTATGCATGTCTCATGTAAAACAATGGAAGTGACCTGCCAATACTCCATGTGGAAAGCTGTGACACTGCATGGTTTAACAGTTTTATCTAACTGGGTAATTGAGTGTCAGCAAACCAAAGTCACATGTTGGACTATCTTCAAATGCCTTGCTTTAGGCAGAGGTGGGACGTCAGCATAAGACAGACGGACAGACAAGTGTTCAATTCAATTAAGATAACAATACCATCATATGGAGCGGAAACGTGTCTGTTAAGATCATCCGAGAGAAAAAAATAAGACAGCTGTAAAAGCCAGGAATTATGATGAATCTCAACATTCAACAATACGATTAGGTCACAAAGGAGGAGGTACTCCAGTGATTCTCAAAAGATTGAAAGCGAAGTCAATTACAATAATAGGCCCAGTTCATTAGGCAGAAGAAAGTACACTCCTACAAAAGGCCTTCAGAGAGTAAGTGGAAGAAAACAGAGTGCATAAAGGAGGATAAAAAGACATGATTCTTAGAGATTTAAGGAGCTCAAGACAGGATGATATTCAGATCTGGGGAGTAACCCAGTCAGTTCCACTCCTGCACAAATACCCTTGCGTTTGCTTGCAAGTGACATAAGAAGGCTTTCTTTCTCCTGCCAGGAGATGTTTATATTACTACACCTATGTGAGACAGGGCTTCCCATTCTCTGCCATCCTGAGGAGGAGGATTACATGAGAACTGTGGTTTAAAACTGCCAGATGTTTCAGTCACTTCTACAGAAAGGATGGTTCATTCCACTTATCAAAATCCAGAAGAGGGTCCAGAATGGAGGGAGCCACAGGAGATTATCTTTGTATGGCATTAGGAAATTCTCTCAAACTGAGCAGGGAATTGCCAAAGGAAAGGACCAAGGCTGACAAAGATACATAGATATATTCAGATTTCAGTCAAGTAGGCAGCATAAGATCATTGCAAGGATCTTTGTTACAAGCAGATTTTCAGAACGTTAATGTGCCACACCAGACAGGATGAAAATCTGATACCTGATGGCAGTCCCTCTGTACTATTTAAAAACATATCTATTCAGGAATACCATCTGCTCACAGCAAGTTTATTCTATCCACAGTCCACTGACTATGCTTTATTTTCAAAAGGAAGCACAAAGAATAAATGGAAGAGGCAGGACACAGGATATGGCACTTCAGTGTGTGCAGGATATGTCTGAATAAACTACAGAAAACACTGCAGGTTACAAGTATGGATTTGTCAGAAAGGCATAAATAACTGATGCAGCATAAGAGGCCATTATGTAGGGAAGTGGAATGACCAACAAGAACAGTGATCATCAGCCTTCTTAGGCTGCAGGCCCATCTGACTCAGTACAGGTCAGCGGCAGGCAGTAGGACCCAGCAGCCACTTTAGCCTCAGTGGCACAGGAAAAATGACTGCTGCTGAAGCCCCCTGCTGCCAAAGCCCCACATCCATGGGGTGAATCAAACAGCCCTGGGGGCTGAATGTGGCCCACAGGGCATAGGTTGCTAACCCCCAGACAAGAGCAGAGCTTTCCTGTTCTGAACATGTGTTTAGAAAAGATAATAATACCCTTTGCAAGCCCTGATCAAACTGGTTGCCATCTAAGATACCATGTTTGTGCCCGAAAACTTTACCATTAAAGACATTTTTTTTGCAAAAAATCTTGTAGTAGAGATTATATTTTTCATTAGACCAACGAGTCCTGATGGCCTTTGCCTCTAGACCAATATGACTACAACCTGGATACCTGACTTATCCATTAAGTCATCCTACCAACCTCGTCGCTAAAAACTTGACCTCAAAAAGGTCAACTCAGAGATCAGTTACCCAAGCACCACAGGCAGTTTCATGTGCCTTTTCAGGTTCCTAAAGTGCTATAAGTATAGCTTTAATCTAAAAAGTGTTGAAATGGCTATTTTTCAGTTTTAGTGTAGCTTATAAGCAAGTAAACAAAAAGATCCATCTTAACCTGTTGTTAAATGGTAGGAACTCTGCTCATATACAGTATTAACCCTTAAAAAAATCTGTTCGCAATCACGTAAGATATCATTACTTTTCATATACATAATGAATAGAGCTATCAACAAGTTTAAAGGATAACTGCACTAGACATGTCTGCTCAGCAGTGGCATCACTAGAATGGAAAGCTGGGTGGAATTAGTAAAGACCAAACATCTGATGTAACAGCAAGTCATTTGCAAATGACCCACCTAGGTCTATGCCCCTGCTTCCATCACTGCCTATTAGCCAAACAGCACAATTTTATTTTTTTAAAATCATACTATATTTCTTTGAAATCTTGACAGTCTAGCGCTACAAAAAAGTACTGCCATAATACTGACCACTAGAACATAAAAACGGGAATTTGCTTTCTGTACAATTAGCTTTTAAATGTGAACTTGAGAACATGTGGAAGTTAGCTCTTTCCTTAATAAAGTGTTAAATCCTGGCCTCAATGGAGCAAACAATTACTCCCAGGCACTCCACCTAGGATGTAAAGCATAGGCCAACAGAAGCTATGAGAAGGACAACTTAAAACTTTAAATCACCTGGCCTTGCCAGACATTTCAGCATAACAGAAAATGTGCACGTGCTTGGGAGAGCGGGGCAGGCAAGGGGGGGGGGGGGAGGGCTGCTTTGAGAACAGGCACCAACCCTAAAGAGAGACTTATTCACATGTTTAACTCAAATCCTTGGCTCTATGTAGGATCAGGGTCCAAGACACTGGCACATCTGGCCTGTCCTTCAACAGTTCTACTTGGGCTTGGGAAATCATTGAATCCAACATCCCATCACCTTATGAAGGAAACAGATCTGCTAAGGAGCTTATATTTTAAACACTGGACGTGAAAAACAAAGTGATAATAGAGACCTACTTCAACAGAAAGGATGGGAAGGACATGGCTAACAAATACAATGACCAAGTTATTCATTAAGATACATGTTGTGCAAGGTGAGAGTTTGGGATTTGAACTGGTTTTAAAAAAAGTACTTTTTTTTTGGGGGGGGGGGGGGGGGGGGGGGGGGGGGGGGGATAGACACCACTGCAGAAGCAAGTTTGTACGAAGTATTTGAAAGAGCCAAGGCTAACATTTGACTACATGATTTTAGAAGTAAGTTCCAAGTTCAAGGGGAGATAAGAAGGCAGCATGGGAGGTATTTGAGAGACCAACAAAAGCAGTTTGCTTATAATGGGCTCATATACAGAAACAGTACCCAGGCTCATCAACAGGCATGAAAGACTCTGGAAGAATTTTACACACAATGTCATGTTAAAAAACTCAATTTTGCAGAACTACTCAATCAATCTACTACATCAGATGGACATTTAAGAACTGCCTTGTTCTCAACCATGCAAAAAAAAGTTGCACATGGGCACCAGTGCCTGATACTGGTTCTTTTCCTTCATAACATGATTTACTGAGATTAAACCAAGTAGCGTGCAGGGTGGACAGCCTTCTTATTCAGCCATGCCATACACCTATGGAAATCCTCATATTCAGACAGCCTTCCTCCACATCCAGATCATGCCAACTGTTTGTTACCTTTGCTTCCCATGGGCATTTTTATACAAGCAAGCGCTGGGCGCTTTGAAAAGTGCCTGGTGCTGCAACACTTACAGTTGTTTAAGCAGCAAAATGTGCATCAGTGCTGAAACAATGGCGGCAGCGCACTGCTGAACTAAAACACATAGGTGTTTTAGTTCAAAAGCACACCGCTCCCATTTTCTGCACACTGACACACATTTTGCTGCTTATACGACTGTATGGGGTATGCACAGCACAGTTCACATCAGCTTGCACGTGGAGCAGACTTAATTAATCGAGTCCACTCCGAAGCAGCGGATCTCCGGTGCATCACGGGATTAAAAGTGTATAAATGCCCCATGTGGATTCACAACAGCAAGACCAGACCTCAACACTATTAATGCAAAGCCCTTGTGGTAGGTCATCTAACAAGATCTCACTTAAAAATTGAGCAAACATACTGCTGTGTTCTGAATATGCAGGGTTATATCACACCAATATTTACTGGTCTTTATTTTGGCTTCTTACAAAAATGGAAAGCTGACTTTAAATACCCACCTTTTTTTAGGGCCTATCACAGAAGAAGTGAACAGAGCTACAAGTTTTATGTCAATCTGAGCTGAGAACTTCCACTGTCATTTGCCCACCCATCAGTATCAATTACTTAATCCCTGCTCTCCATGCTTTTAATATCTCCTCACTTTTGTTGGGGTTTATGATAAAAGCTATCATTCATACACCTCCATTATTGATTAGTTTTGATTGAAGCAGGAGGAGTTTTTTCAATATATGAATGTACCATGATGCACCATCCCAAACACTTCAGTGGGAAGAAAAGCTGTGTCTGCTGCCCAAATCTTGGACACTAAATGAAAGTTTAGGGTTCTGGTCCTATACATTACATCTCCATCAGAAAGCAGCTCTCCTTGAGATGATCCTTGCACAAAGTTCAAAATGTACACATTCCCATATATGGGGTTGAAATCCTATTGACATAGCTGGAGGATTTAAACCAATAATACAGCATTTGCTGTTAAAATTGTTTGGAGGTTTTCAAATGATTTACAATCTAGGTGCCTAGTTGAAAAGCCTGTGTACATCTTGAGCTCCCATAAATATGGATCCTGGATTACACTCACCAGAGGCCTCTAGTTTAAAGATACAATGTAAAGCCAATTTTCAGAAACAGGCAAAAGCACTCATCAAGATGTTTCAAATGTAGTATTAATAAAAAGAAGTTATTCTATCAGAATCTAAACAGCTTCTCCTTGGGGAAAATTTGTAGTTATGTGCCTCCTCCTCTCCAGCCTCTGGCATATCACTTTTTGGAGGTATTCGGGGATTACACAACACAGTTATAAAGTTCTTAAAAAAAAAAAATAAATAAAATAAAATAAAAAAATCAAGGACTATAGAACAGTAATTTACTATGGTAAGAACAATCTCAAAGAACTAGAGGCAACCAGAAAGAAGGAAATGAACAGCACTAAATACACTTACATAGGATTTTTCCCCGCTCTCTCCCTAGGTAGATATCCATCATGAAGAACTGACTGTTCAAAGTCCATTTCTGAGACCCTTCTAAAGTTACTATTCTTCATCCCTTTGAGTCAGGCACTCCTTTTATCCATGACTTAAAAACCTGATCAAAGCTAGAACTGTCAGTGTTTAGCTAATAGTCATGCTGCCCAGCAAAAAAAAAAATTACAGATCATCAGTAATATGAAATGCATTGTATGCAGAGCCTCCTTCATTCTCTCTCTCTCTGTGTATCCTATGGTAATTTACTAAAAGAAGTGATGGGCTTAAACATGGATAGGACATTAGTGGGCGGGCAAAAAACTGTTCTTGCAAAAAGTCAGCAACAGTCAGAGGTTTTTTTTTTTGGAAAGTGACAGAAGATTAGGATTCCATTCAGCCCACCGGACACCAACACAAGAGACTCCTGTATAGCAGTACTTTTGACATAGAAACAGCACACTAGCATGCAAGAATCTTTTTAAAAGGACTGCATCATGAAACATCTAGTAACAAAATTTACAGATGATTAACTGTGAATTTCTGTTGCAAGCAAGCAGAACTCCATTTCTTTTTTCTTTGCATACTGTGCCAAACTTAAGGCAAGATACTTTCATGCATACTCAATACTGGTAAAAGATTTTGCTTACCCCAACAAGAGACTAACAGATGAATTAAAGGATAACATGAACCATCTCACTGCTTACTCATGTAAAAGAGTCATTACTTAACCTAAGATTGGCATACAAGTTTAACTTGAACTTTTGGAGAAAGTTATTAATCGAAACAGCAAGGTACAAGTCAGTCTTCACAACAGACATTTATCTAGTTAATTATTATGTCATTAGGAACTAGGAAGGTGTTTGTTTTTCTTAGTTGCTCACTTGCCATTATGGTCAGTGATATTTATCACTAAAAGGGAATGGTATGATTCAGAGTTCATGCCACATAGTAAAATTACATCTAAGAATTATTCACGTACCTCACTAAAAACCCAAAATGGCATGATGGCGCAGGAGCTGTTGAATGAAATCATAAAATGTGTGCTTGGATATGGTTATGTGCAAAGCTAAAAGAAATCAAGGTTTAGGATGAAAGAGCCAGCACCTTACTGCTGTTTGTGAATAGATACTTTTTTTCTGTGCTAATCCTGCCCTCCCAACTTAAACAACCTCACATATTTCTGATCTGGAGGACACTGATATTTACATTATATCCATCCAACTACCAAATATTAATCAACTATGATTAACATTTTGCTGAATTTTGATATTTTATAATACAACAATGTACAGAAGTCAGACCAGATACAAAGTGAATATTAATCATTTTAATGCTTAGCCTTTAACGCAGAAAACTAACTGTTGAGTGTTACGTTATCCAGTACGTAGGGCAGTGGTTTCCCCCCCTTTTTAAGTAGGAGATCACCTTTGGCATTTAAAAGCGACCCAAAAGCACGGTGGCAAGATCTACCGTGTGCCACTGCCACCTGCCCAGTAGGTAAGTCTGTGGGGAGGAAAGGTGGGGGCAGATCAAGGCAGAGGGAGAAAAAATTATTTGGGGGTGCGTGTCCCCAGTAGGCAAGTTCCACCTGGCCAGGGCCCTCACTCAACCTACCCTTGTTCCTACCTTTGCAGCACTGTCCTCACCGCAGAGGCCTCGATCTAGCTCCCACCCCTCCCCTCCCCCACAGACTGACCTGTCGGGCTGGGGCACACACATGCATGCACGCAGGCAACTCAGCCCCCCCATCTCAACCTCAGATGGACTCCAAGAGGCTCCGAGATCTACCGGCAGACCAAGATTCACTGGTTGGTGAACAGTGACATATTGCAATGTTAGAAGCGTGTAAAACAGCTCTAAAGAAGGACAAGAATCAAATTGACATCAAATGCTTTTAAAGCTAAAAATAATTAGAACTGAAGAAACTCAGATTAGCTAGAAGATTACACCCTTTTTCTGTTCTTTCAAAAGCAAGAGTGGATCTAGCCAGCCAGTCGTTTTTTCAGATGCCAAGCAGGATCCTTAACTGAATCACTGCTGACACAGCAAAGGGCAAACAGCTTTCATTCAGGAGTTTTGTGACTTCTGTTCACTTTTAAGATACCAGGCTACTGCTCTGGGAAAACAAAAATCCTCATGTTACACACCTACACTCTTCGTTAAGTAACCACCAAGAAAAAGTCTACAGCCACAGATGAGTCAATAAAATGGGGTCGGGTTCAGTGGAGAATACCTGTCCTTTGAAGCAAGCACGTGAAAAAGTGCTTTTTGTAGCACTCATTTTAAAGGCCAAGAAAGCACTAGCACCATTAAAAAAAAAGTACACTAAAAAAAAAAAAAAGCCATTAACAATGTTTCTAATTCCCTGGTTTTACATAACTTTTTGATATGCAATAATGTAAAGGAGTTGTAGAACTCAGCACACTTACTGTGACTTTCAAAATATTTAGCGAGAACAAGTTACAAGACACTGCCTTGCCTCAGTTAACAGTTCAGTGGAAAAGGGGTCAAAGAATGTAGTATGTCTCTCCCCCCGCCCTCCCCCAACACAATATAAGTTGCCTTTTCCTGAAGTCAAAGAGTAAAGCTATATTAATTTCTATTTTCCTTAAGCAAAGGAAAGGTTTACAGAAGAACACTCTTGGAGAACTAGGCATATGTTAAATGCAAACAGAATATTTGGGGGGAAAAATGTCTGTTTTAGTTCTTGCCACAATAAATAATTATTTCAAAAGCTGTCCCACTTGTTTTAAGTAAACAGTAATTAAACAATTTCATGCTTACTACAGATGTGGAAGCAAACAGCAATCAGTAATTTTAAGATTCCTTGGCTAGCCTCCTATTATTTTATTGGAACTTACTGAATCTTCTGGAGGTCTCTGAATCTTCCCCCAGTCTACTGACGGTCCTTTTTCTTGCAAGAATCTGTGGAATAGCTTCTTAAATCCATCCAAGTCTTTTTTAGTGTGCTGTAAAGAAAAATAGCAAAAGCACATTTTGTTTTAAAAATGGTTATTTTTGTTATTTTATTTCATTGCAAAAGCATTCTTCAAAACCTGACATACAATGATTCACACACATGCTTTTCACCCAACATTTAAACACAGGCAACTCTAGGGTGAAACATGAGAATGCTGCATAACACCTTCAGGCAGAAAGCACAACATACTTTCTCTAGTTGAAACAGCTGACAGTTTTTGCACTGAAATTCTGCCAAATATTTTAGCCTAGGTGTCTCAAATTCAATTTTGAAATAAAAGTGGTTTAATTTTCAAGAGGTACCACCCACCTATAAATCCCAATAAAACTGATGATGCTGAGTATACTCTGATTCCACTAAAAAGCAAGACACTCTGACACACAAAACATGAGGCACTTGGTTTTGAAAATTTTAGCCCATACCATTACCCTAAGTTAGAGTTTGGCCTGGCCCTAAGGGAAGACATTCCAGCTTACTGCAGAACTTGTTAAAATTGCTTGGGACTACTAAAAATAAGTTCAGTAATAATTCTGTATCACCTAGATTTTCCACTAAAGCCTCCCATTTACACTGCATCCCTGTATAACTCTTGTTTGTTGGAGACCACATAGAATTACAACATATTTAATTTTTTATTTTATTTCTTTAAATAAGGGCTATAACTGTTTGACTATGCAACTGCTTCCCTATATCAGGCATACTTTCATTTACAAGAAAAATGCATGAAAAACTTGAAAAAAATACTTTGTTAGGTCTTTCCAATAAAGTCTAGAAACTACAGTTTCACGCTGATTGCTAAAAATGTCAATATAAGTCAACTTATTATAAAACTATAACATCAAGGAGCCATTAATAAGTCTATCAATTTAATGGCAATCTTAATTACTTTATGATTTTTTTAAACTGAGAAGTGTTTCAGGTCTCATTGTGTGATTACTGAAGTTTACTCTCCTCAAACAAAGGAGCAGGTGAAGAAGAGAAAGCTTTGTTTTTTCACATGCATCCAGTCGCCAGTTTAATAGTTCATTCCGTTGCTAGTGAAGAGTATACCATTCCTTCACAACTAGCCCTTAAGATAAACTGTATGTCTCTTCCTATATTTACCATCTTACCCTTTTCTTCCGTTTTGCCAGTCTTTCCGCACAAACAAGTCGCTTAAATTAAGAAAAATGATATACTCTTACATTATTGAGGTTACATCCTCACTACAGCTCTCACCTCTAGCTCATTTGAAGGTGCAGTTGCAAGTATTTTGTCAAGTTCTTCTTTCATTGAATACTCCAACTCTTGTCGAATGACTTCTTGAAACTGAGAAGTGCCAGCTCGAGACATTGCTTTACTGAAATCTTTAAACGCACAAAAAAAACCAACAACACACAAATGCACACAGATTAAAGCATGGAAAATGCATAACCTGATTAAACTACAAAACATCATTATGGATATTTTTCCTGTTAAAAGTGATTTAAAAACCAAACAAACAAACAAAACACGTCAACCAGCCTTATATGGCTCATGCATGAAAAAAATGGCCATTAAAATTCCTCTAGTTTTCCTTTTAGCACTTTATGTGTAAAATATTTTAAAAAGGGGAGAGAGAGAGAGAGAAACTAATGTTATGAAACCTGTTGTCAATATATAATTATTTGTGAGAAGAAGCTATTGAATTACTCTGAAAGTACAACTGTACCCCTAAGCTATTAGACTACCAAAGAAAATACAGTTTTTCAACTGTACATATTCATTTTTCATGGCACCTTATTAAAATAGCTTCTTTAAATAAAAAGTAATAAAAACATAAGCTCCAATTATCTAAAAATTTTCATAGTGTTCTGTTAGTTCTAGTAATCTGTCTACATCACATATCTTTATCTCAAGAGCATTTTTATATTCTAATATGCATTTCAGTTACCAAGCAACCTGAAGAATTAGTTTGTCACTTCAGCATTTACTTTGCTTTTGAAAGCAATGGCTTTACACTTACAAAGATATAGAACCTAAATGATCCAAGTCTGAAAACTGAAGCACAACATGCCATTGGAGAGAACAGAAATTAGTTGGTCACTTGTTTAAAAAAAACAAACCATCACTGTTACCAAAGCAAGTGTTTAATAGGAGTGCATTCTCAGAAGACCTTGGTTAATTTAATTTCTGCTGAATCCCTTATGCAATCACTTGTCTGCATCAGAGAAAAATGATCTATTGCCAAATAAAGCTAGGATTTAGAAACACCGTAAACAGTTCTATGAAGAGAAACAGAAGGAAACTGTTGCAAATAAGCAATGGGATAATTGATTGCAAAGATGATTAAGGAGGAAGCTATGTTTAAAAACCAAGATGTACACATTAAGAGCATTGATTAAAAGGATATTCCATCAAAATGTGCTGGTGTCATGTCAGAGGCAATCCATGTAATATAGTTTTCATTTGTGTAGAGCAGCATCACTGCTTCAGACTATAACAACACTGTCTAATTCCAGCTTTGAGGCTCACAGTAGCCATTTTCCTGACTGCACCATCTTGCAGGTAGGAAAAAGTGCTGCAATGCATATAGACTGTGGTGTTACAGCAGGGGAATTTTAAGTTGAAAATGCTTCCTACAATACATAATTGTTTTGAAAACAAAGTGTTTAATTTATAGATAAGACCAGAACATATTTCAAACCTATCATGCTCCCTGGTTAAGAATGTGGAACTGTGCAATAAGCTTTTCAAAAAAAAAATCTGGAATTTATTCCTACAGTAAAATAGTTTAGTATACAGAAGTTTAATGCTTTACTGTTATAATTCTAAGTCCTTCCCAAGGGTTAAGAAAAATGTAGCTGCTTCCTTTCAGGAGTTTAAGCAGTATACCAAGATGCAACATACCTGGTAGGCATTTGTAGCCCTGCTTTCAAATATGTCAGGTCTCCATTTTAGTACAAACTACAACTTTAGGGCCCACTTCTTGTGGCTCAGAACCCTGTACTTACATGTAACTGAATGCAACATAATAAATACCAGAAGAAACACTGCAAATACCTCAGATAAGATGTAGGGAAATAAATTAGGAAAGTAATAGTAACAACACTAATATTGCTGTGTTATATTTCACAATAATAATAGCAGCTACATTTAGAACTGAGCTTGTTAATAGTTTTCCCTGTCACTTATGTAGGAAAACCTTGTATATTCACACTGACCGAGAAATCCAAATTACAAATCCCTTTGACAGATTAAATTTATTGTAATTTAGTCTAGTAATATCAGCAAGGAATTATGAAGACTTTCTAGTTAGAAGATCAGGACTTGTGGTAGAGGCAATATCTTTTATTAGACCAACTAGATTTTTGCAAAAAAACATTATTTAATTTTAAGCTTTCAGGCAGAAACACCCTTCTTCAGGCAGAAGAGAAAAGACTGTAAAAGTTCTCCTGGGTAGAAATGAAAGGTCATACTTCATAGGATAGTTAAAGGTGTGGTAAAATCTCCTGTTTAGAACAGTTCATTTTATGCAGATTAGGCTCAGAGAAAAGTTAGAATAGTCTGTTTACCTCGAAGTTGTTTGGTGGTAAGCAGAATGTTAGAAGATGAATTTTTGTTAATTCTTACTGTTAAATCTATAAAGGAAAGCGGCAACTCTGATAAATTGCTGGTCTCATTAAAAACTGTGTACACACTTACCACTGTATCTAGAACAAGATCTTGCTCTACATTTTTTTTTTAGTTTGACAAAGTATTTGTCTACGTGCTAATGCCTAAAGGAAACATGCAGGTAAATACTCGTCATTCACTTGAATGATCTGTTTCTCATGCAGGATTACGTTCGTGTCTGGTGTTAAAAGTATGCTTCGCTGCTTTAATGAATTGGGTCCAGAGCCCCATGTTTTCTACCAAATGACGTGTAAAATCTTGGGAAAGAGAGGAAGCAATCTTCCTTGAATGCAGCTCTGTATTAGAGTCCTGTTAGCTAGTACGTTCTGCTGCTTTTAACATCCAATTACAAGCCAGAAGATTCTTCTGTTTTGTTGTTACTAAGAAAGTCTAAAAACATAACCAGGGTTAAGTTTAAGCAGGAGCTCACCATGATTTACCAGGCCTCTGCAAGACAGTCCCATAGATGCATCAGCTGCTGTCACTGATCAAAATGAAACAAGTCCCTGCCCGTTTCATTCTGCAGCTCCTGCTCCAGACCTTTTGGGAGGATGCACTTAAGGAAGTGCTAGCTGCCACTATATTTCAGGATCTGTATCAGTAGCCTTTCACTTCCACTTCTAACTTTGACAACACTAGAACCCTCATTCCACAAAGCACGCAAGTAACACCATACACAAGGTGCACCACCGGCTTTACTGAAGTGATTCAAGCTGCAGTATTCTGCTTATATGCATACCAGGTAAGTGCTCAGTTTGCACTAACTGCATTACTTGCAGATGACACCAAGCTGTGGGGAGTAGTAGATAAGCTGGAGGATAGGGCTAGGATTCAGTGACCTAGATAAATTGGAGGATCTGACCAAAAGGAATCTCATGAGGTTGAACAAGGACAAGTGCAAAGTCCTGCACTTAGGACAGAACAATCCCATGCACCAGTACAAGCTGGGGGCTGATTATCCAAGCAGCAACTCTGCAGAAAAGGACCTAGGGGTTACAGTGGACAAGAAGCTGAATATGAGCCAGCAGTGTGCCCTTGTTGCCAAGAAGGCTGACGGCATACTGGGCTGCCTTGGTAGGTGTGCTGCCAACATGTCAAAGAAAGTGATTATTCTCCTCTATTCAGCACTGGTGAGGCCACATCTGGAGTACTATGCCCAGTTTCGGGACCCCCCACTACACAAAGGATGGGGACAAATTGGAGAGAATCCAGCAGATGATGATGAAAATGGTGAGGAGGCTGGGGAGCATGACTTATGAGGAAAACCTGAGGGAACTGGGCTTATTTAGTCTAGAGAAGACTGAGGGGGACTTAATAGCAGCCTTCAACTACCTGAAGGGGGGTCAAAAAAGGATGGAGCTAGGCCACCAGTTTTCAACCTTTTTCAGTCAGGGTATCCCCAGCAGCTGGTCGAGAAGCATGAAGTCCCCCAGCAGCCAGTGCCAGTCGACAAGCGGGAGGGGGGGGGGGGCGGGGCGGGGCAGCGCATGGGTGGGAAGGTCCTCACATAGTGCATGGCAGCAAACCCAGAAATGCCAGCAGCTTCTCCGCACCACTCTCACGTACCCCCTGGGGCCTTCCAAAGTACCCCCAGATAGACTGTTCTCAGTGGTGGCAATGACAGAACAAGGAGCAAGGGAGCAAGGAAAGTTTAGGTTAGGTATTAGGAAGACTTTTCTCACTAGGAGGGTAGTAAAACACTGCAACAGGGTCCCCAGAGTGGTGGTGGAAGCTCCATCCTAGGAGGTTTTCAAGATCCCAGCTTTGGCTGGGATGATCTAGTTAGGGATGGTCCTGCTTTGAAGGGGGGGGGGCGGGGGAGGAGGTGTTGGACAAGATGACCTCCTGAGGTTCCTTCCAACCGTAACTTTCTATGATAATGATAACTTTCTAACCTGTGTACAGGACCTCCACCTGACACAGAAGGTACACAGTCCCACTAGGGGGAATGCCATACTGGATCTGGTATTGGCAACGGGGGATGTCATGGTAGTGGACCTCCAGATCGGTAGTCATCTGGGGGACAGTGATCACCTAATAATAGAATTCAACATAAGACGTCGAGTGGGTAAGGTAACTAGTAGGGTGAAAGTCCTAGACTTTAGGAAAGCTGATTTCAATGAACTCAGGCGATTAGTCAAGGATGCAATGCAGAGTAGGAGTTTTGAAGGGATGGGAGCCCAAGAAGGGTGGCTGTGCCTTAAGGAAACGATCCTTCGGGCACAAAGTGAGACAATCCCCATGCAAGGTAAAAGAGGGAAAGGGGCCAGGAGGCTTCCCTGGCTGACCACTGAAATCCAAGGCTGCTTAAGGGCCAAAAGGGGAGCACATAAAAAGTGGAAACAGGGTGAGATCACCAAAGACGAATATACCTCCTCTGCTCGTGCTTGTAGGGAGGAAGTTAGACGGGCCAAAGCTACCATGGAGCTGAGGATGGCATCCCACGTAAAAGAAAAAAGAAATTGTTTTTTAGATATATAGGGAGTAAAAGAAAGGCCCAGGGAGGAATAGGACCCCTGCTAAATGGGCAGAAGCAACTGGTGACGGACAGGGGGGACAAGGCTGAACTCCTCAACGAGTTCTTTGCCTCAGTGTTCCTAAGCGAGGGGCATGACAAGTCTCTCACTGGGGTTGTAGAGAGGCAGCAGCAAGGCGCCAGACTTCCATGCGTAGACCCTGAGATGGTGCAGAGTCACTTGGAAGAACTGGATGCCTTTAAGTCAGCAGGCCCAGATGAGCTCTATCTGAGGGTGCTGAAGGCACTGGCCGACATCATTGCAGAGCCACTGGTGGGAATATTTGAACGCTCGTGGCGCACGGGCCAAGTGCCGGAGGACTGGAAAAGGGCCAACGTGGTCCCCATATTCAAGAAAGGGAGGAAGGAGGACCCAGGCAACTATAGGCCAGTCAGTCTCACCTCCATCCTTGGCAAAGTCTTTGAAAAAATTATCAAGGCTCACATTTGCGAGAGCCCGGCAGGACAAATTATGCTGAGGGGAAACCAGCACAGGTTCGTGGCAGGCAGATCATGCCTGACCAATCTAGTCTCTTTTTATGACCAGGTTACAAAACGCCTGGACACAGGAGGAGGGGTGGATGTCGTATACTTAGACTTCAGGAAGGCCTTCGATACGGTATCCCACCCCATACTGGTGAACAAGTTAAGAGGCTGTGACTTGGATGACTACACAGTCCAGTGGGTGGCGAATTGGCTAGAGGGTCGCACCCAGAGAGTCGTGGTGGATGGGTCGGTTTTGACCTGGAAGGGTGTGGGCAGTGGGGTCCCGCAGGGCTCGGTCCTTGGACCGATACTCTTTAAAGTCTTCATCAGTGACTTGGATGAGGGAGTGAAATGTACTCTGTCCAAGTTTGCAGATGACACAAAGCTATGGGGAGAAGTGGACACGTCGGAGGGCAGGGAACAGCTGCAAGCTGACCTGGACAGGTTGGACAAGTGGGCAGAAAACAACAGAATGCAATTCAACAAGGAGAAATGCAAAGTGTTGCACCTAGAGAGGAAAAATGTCCAGCACACCTACTGCCTAGGGGATGACCTGCTGGGTGGCACGGAAGTGGAAAGGGATCTTGGAGTCCTAGTGGACTCCAAGATGAACATGAGTCATCAGTGTGATGAAGCCATCAGAAAAGCCAATGGCACTTTATAGTGCATCAGCAGATGCATGACGAATAGGTCCAAGGAAGTGATACTTCCCCTCTATCAGGCACTGGTCAGACCGCAGTTGGAGTACTGCGTGTGATTCTGGGCGCCGCACTTCAAGAGGGATGCGGATAACCTGGAGAGGGTCCAGAGAAGGGCCACTTGTATGGTTAAGAGCCTGGAGACCAAGCCCTACGAGGAGAGACTAGAGAAACTGGACCTTTTCAGCCTCCGCAAGAGAAGGTTGAGAGGCGACCTTGTGGCTGCCTATAAGTTCATCACGGGGGCACAGAAGGGAATTGGTGAGGTTTTATTCACCAAGGCGCCCCCGGGGGTTACAAGAAATAATGGCCACAAGCTAGCAGAGAGCAGATTTAGATTGGACATTAGGAAGAACTTCTTCACAGTTAGAGTGGCCGAGGTCTGGAATAGGCTCCCAAGGGAGGTGGTGCTCTCCCCTACCCTGGAGGTTTTAAGAGGAGGTTGGATATGCATCTAGCTGGGGTCATCTAGACCCAGCACTCCTTCCTGCTTATGCAGGGGGTCGGACTCGATGATCTATTGAGGTCCCTTCCGACCCCAACATCTATGAATCTATAACACAATGCCAAGTCCAATTTGCTATCTGTTGTAACAACTGGTATTCTGCCTATCCCCGAAGAGCACAGACTGCTTAAATGAATGACATTTTTCAGCCCAACTGTCTACTCTGTAACTTAATTGTATTTTGGTAACCTGCACAGTGGAGGGAACTGTCAACTTTGTAACTGACTGTACACAGTTTAACAGGGAGGGCAAAGCAGCTATCAAATGGCTGTTATTTGAAGCCTTGAAAATAAAAGGAGCCAGTCAGTTTCATGGCTGCTCTCTACCCTTTGTCAAGGTTTTTAATAGCACTTTCTTGGCCACTATTGGAAGCCTTGAAAATGAAAGGAGCTAGTCAGTTTGCAGCTGCTAATCCCACACCACAGACAGTGCTGTATATATCACCACTGGTGTTGAAGGATTAGCAGCCCCCAAGTCATTTCCAAAGGTCTCCAGTCATTGTTCTTGCCATTAGAAACTTTGCAAATGAGGGGAGATAGTTCAGTTTCAGGGCTGCTGATACCACAGATCTGCATACTTAAGAAGCATTGATTGTTTACAGTAAGTTTGGGTAAGTATAATGCTCTGGGTAAGCACAGCATTTTCTCAGTCCTCAGGGTATGAACTTAAAAGAAATATATTGTACTCGTATAACTGGGTGCCAGGCCTGAGAGCACAGAGGCAACTGTAAACCATTATTCAGAAGCATCTATTGAAGTCAGCAGTGGAGGTTCACATCTACTCCCCCAGCCATGCCAAAATGATAACGGTGATTGGGGGGGGGGAGCAGTTGTACTTGCTTATCTAAAAAAGGGATTATTTGCTTCAGGTAAGTAAATTTTTTCAATGCTGTAATTAAAAGTAATAATTCTGCCACTGAAAAGCGAGATTGCGTGCAGAGACATTCAATAATTGCAACAGCAGTTTACCAAGAGCACATGCTGCCATAAGCATCCAAATTACATAAAAGATTCTTATAGTCTAAGGTATTCACAGTACTTTGGACTTTAGATTGGCCTTACTGTGCGTATGGTGTATTTAGACAGGCAGGCATCTGAGGTCAGCCTAGGATGACGTAAAAAGTGACTCTAAAAGTGAATGACTATTGCTCATTTTTATAGTTGAGCCACTCCCCAGAACAGTGACAGTATTACAATAAGGACTTAAGATAGCAGATGCTGTTACATTTTGGAAGCCCACTACCTTTGACACCTTAAAGAGATTTATGAAGTCTTCAGGTATGCTACAGAACAAAGCTAATCCCCAAAACCCATCACTATGATAAGGCCTTTAATTCACTCACTCAGCTAAGAGTGTTTAATTAATGGAGAGTTCCCATTCAAGGCTTGATTTTTCCTTGATTTCTAGTATGTCCTTGATCATCGTTATCTCCACAGGTGGGCCTTATCAGCAACCCCCCAAATATAGACTGCTGTAGATGGCCAACGGCTAATGCATCCAGAAATCGTATTAATGCTAGAAATGAAAGCACAGACTGTATACCAAATGCTTACAAAACTTAACCAAAAGCAGAAAACAAGAGGCCTTATTATAATATGGCAGAGATGGAAAATAAAAGCAGATCCCACAATTCATTTGGAAACTAAGGCTCAAACTCAAATTAATTTATTCTGGTCCACTCTCAATACTACTCACTAACTAGACAGCCAGTCACAAGTGCCAGTGGTTTTTTCCCCCTTTGATTTGGTTTTCCTTTAGTCCAAAACTGGGCCAGAAGAGAATGTGCAGTGGCTTTGAGCTTGATATACAAGGTCTCAGCACAGGAGGGAGTCATGATACAAGTTAGGAGGTAGTTCCTCCTGCTAAAAGCTGACATTCTTGTGGATTTTAGGTGTTTCCTTTTCTTCAGGTTTTGGAGACATGTAGCCTGTAAACTAAGATTTATAGACTAACAGCTACTTCTAAGAAGTGTTGGAATTTACTTGGCATCATGGATTCAAATGATTATTTGCATATATACAAAAGTATCCACAAGGAAGGCCAGCTGCAAGGGGTAACAAAACACACAGGTAAATACACTAATCTTGGACCTGATCCTTCAAGGGTCAAAATGCCTTAACTTCCACTAACCCTAACGGAAGTTCAGGGCACTCCAAACCTCAAAGGATTGTACATTCTTAAACAGCAGACATTCTTACCTATAAAAAACAAACTTGTCTCTTTACATTAGGTTTCTGAAAGCTGAATGGAATCAACGCTTCACTCACAACTCTTTTCATTTCAAACTACAAAGCCATAATGCGTTTTGTATGCAAGGATACAGGGAGTAAAAGCTACCGTTCCATCCATGAGAGATCAGAAACCATAATACTCAAGCAAACATTCTCAAAGGTCACACTGCTTCAAAGCAGTTCTTGCCATTAATATACAGCAAAAGTTTTGATTTTAAGATCACACATTTAATTTTTAAACCCAGAGCCGATAGCCATGCTAAAAAATATTTGATACTGGTAGAGTGTTCTAGCAGTGTATTGATTTGAGTGGCAGAATAATTAAGTACCTAATATTTAAAAATTAGTTTAGACTGTCATAAGCTAAGCATTAGCATAGTTTGTGAAACTTGGGCTGAGAAGTGCTAATTGTAATTTAAAAAAAAAGCCCCACACACCAAATCGATAGTTTATTCATGGTAAAGTGTAGCTTATCCCACCCATTGCTGTTAGGCTGTTGACCTGAGGAAAGCAGCTGAAGCTTCCCCCCATAATTCCACCCAGTATTTGCAAATATTTAATCTATAGCAAACATTGTGCAATGCTCAGGAACACACTGAAAGTTAATGACTAATTTTCAAAGTCAACCTTTTACTGTCTTACACAGAATGCACATAGAAATCTGGTCCTGACTCCTAGCCTTACTTCAGGGGAGGTTATTTTGATGGGGCCCATTTCAGTTTAAAACAAATCACCTTAAGACTCATTTTGGGGGGGGGGGGGGTTCACGACAGGGACACAGCAATGCACCAAAGTCATTTTGCCTCCTAAAGTGACCTCTTGTGGGCTAGTCCCTGGTTTCGCAATAGATGAATCTGAAACTCAGACCACGTACACATGCACATACAGAGCGAGGAGACTGCCAGAGCCTACAGGGAGGAATGCATGCCAACATCCACCTGAATTTCCCAAAAAGAAGAGCAGATGCTCATGCTCAATTCCCCCCCCCCCCCCTTTAATAAACTGCTTGATGAGAGGGGAGATTTAAGCTGTGATATCTTTCTTCTCTGTACAACCTAGATCTTGCTAGTTATTCACTACAGCAAGAAATCCTGCAAGCACAACCGCCTCAACCTGTTTTTAATGCCTCTGCTCAAGTAATGTGGAAAAAAATAACCAGAGAAAAAGAAAGAGGGAGTGAGAGGAAGAGAGAAGTGAAACCAGGCAGCATAGGCTGGTGGGGCCCTGCTGTCAAATCCTACAATGAAAACAAGAACAAGATCTTGCAGGGGACAACTCAGATGGATGGTTACTTTCAAGTCCCCCCAACCACCGTGGGTATGGGCAGTGTTGTACAGAGCTACTGGGGGGGGGCAGTGCGCGCGCGCGCACACACACACACACACACACACACACACACACACACACACACACACGTTTCCCCCCCAAACCCCTGACATGCAGAGCCCAAGCACTTCAGGAAGACAGAAGGAAGCCTGCCAACTTACCTTGTGCAAACGACGACATGCTTGCTCTTTAATAAAATAAATACTTTGGGTTTTTATATATATATATATATATATATATATATATAGAGAGAGAGAGAGAGAGAGAAAGAAAGAAAAAGAAAAAATCCCACCCCCCTCCCAAGTCAGCCAGCAAACAGTAGGCGATCCAGAGATGCCCCCAGCCCCTTCTCAGCCAGCTACAAAGTCCGGATCATCCCCAAGGCCCGGGCAGGAGGAAGCCCCGCGGGGAGCAGCCGCTGCGGACCCGGGAGAGCGCGAGGCAGTAGCCGAGGTTCGGACGCGCGAGTCCCGCACGGGCCGGCAGAGGCGGGCGCGGCGGAGGGGCCGGGGCAGGTAACCCGCGGTCAGTTACATTTCGTCAATGAAAGAGGCGGATCTGCACTGCACGGCCTCCGGCCACCCCCATCCCCTCCCAGTCCCGCCCCGCCCCGCGCGGCGGGTGGCAGCGGGGCCGGCCAGGAATCGCCCACCCCTTTCCTGGAAACCCGCTCCCGCCGCCGGCTCCTCCCCGCGCCCGCGGCTCCCCGGGGTATCCCCCCCACCGCCGGCCACTCCAGGCCCCGGAGCCGGGCAAGGGGCGCAATACGGGTGCCCCCGCCCCAGGGAGCGCACAGGCCGGGGGGGGCACACACACATATATAGATAGCTTGTACACACACACGCCCGCATGCGTGTACGTGCGTACACACACACCCCCCCCCCCACACCCCCCGCCTGGAAGCGAGGGTCCCGCACCTGGAAGGATAGCGGGAAGCCACAGCCGCCCTCCTCCCCCTCCCCATGACCACTGTGGGGGGAGGGGCTGCAGCATGGGCGGGGCGGGCTGCCCCCAGCCCCCCAGGCAGGCAGGCAGGCAGCGCCTCCTCCTTCTCCTCCTCCCCCTACGGGGAGGAGCGGGGCGGGCGAAGGCCGGTCAGCCCGGCAGGGCACGGCCCCGCAGGCGGTGCACACAGCGCGGCGGAGGTACCCACCTTGGGGCCGGGCTGGGCCGGGCGGGGCTACGCGCGGCTGCGAGCAGCGCCCCCAGCAGGGCCCGGCCGGGCTGTGACAGCAGAGGCGACCGGTCCCTCCCCGCCCTGCCCCCGGGTCACGGCTCGGCTGCTGCGGCGGCGGCTGCAGGGGCGGAGCCGCACACGCGCCCTTCCCGCGCAGCCCGGCGCCGGCCTGCCCGCCAATCAGCGCCCGGCTCCGGCCGCCCCGCCCCCCTTCATAAAAAAAGCAGCGGGGGGGAAGCTTGTTGAGGTAGCTTATTTTTTGGCCCAGCTCGAGGGCCGGGCAGAGCTAGGTCCAGAAGTAAGCCCAACCCTAATCTCTTTTGATTTCTGTCCAAAGCTGAAGCAGAGTGCCCAAAAGCTTGCCCAGCAGGTTTGCCGGCCAAAAGAGATCACCAGCCACTTCTGGTTTCTCCCTTATTGCCTGGGCCACAAGACCGTTGCAACCCAGGAACCCTCAACCATGGGCACGGGGCTCCCTGAGATCCTCTTCAGGGCGCTGCACAGCGTTGGGTCTGCAAAATGTGACCTGGAAGTTTCAAATAAGACTCCAGAGCATTAAAAACATTCTGACCTCTTGAGGCCTTTCTGAGAAAAAGAACTGCTCTCTTATTTTTGCTGTCAGGAAGCAAAAGCTAAGAGCTGGCATTTACTGAGGGTGCCTAGAGCCTAAAAAAAGTTGCAAACCACTGGTCCAACGATATTGCAGAACTTGTGTGAAAGAAAAACAACAGACCCTTCATGTTGACCATCGCTGTGTGGGTAGAGGGCCTGTGGAGTAGAGGGCTTGGCCACAGAACTGAGCAAAGCCTTTTGGCCTAAACTTTTCCCAAGCAAAATGCAAATTACGATCAGGTTCCCAGAGCTGTTTCCATCAAAAAGGAAAAATCCTGAAAAATAAACACATTTTCTTTTTACATTCTGGAAAATAAATATGAAACATTTTTGCATTGTGAGGTGTTTCAACAAGAATTAAAATTAATATCTGAGTTTAGGCAGACAAGGTTCTTCGGGTGAATCTGATATCTTTTATTAGACCAACTTAAATAGTTGGAAATTTTTTTCTTGGCAAGCTTTCGGGTTTAAAAACCCTTTGTCAGGCTGAGTATAGTAATTTTTAGTAATCACCTGAGTATAGTAAATTTTAGTCACCAGCTTGTAGCACTGCAACCCTATACTACATAAAATGCACGTTAGATTTTCTGATGCAACACAATTCACCCTCTTTCAGTGGGATCCTTGCCTGATTATGGATTAAACCAAGTATCTGGGACAGAGTTTATCAGACTCCAGATTGCCATGTGTAAGATTGAGTTTGATGACTTTTAATGTCATGGGAGTTTCAGAAGTTCCTGAATGTCCACACCTTATGAACACAGGCTTATCCCCTCAGTGACTTAATGGCTTGAGTAAACAAAAAATGGCATGGGTAAGTCATTCATAGGAATGACTTAGTCATTTCCATCAGTATTTTGTATTATCGCTGAAATAATATATTTATAAGAAGTCAGGGTAGATATGCAGCTTTATAGCCTAAATAAGGTATATATAGAGAAAGAGAGCTCAAGCTTTTGTGAACCCAGGTTCATTTCATCAGATGCTGTGAAAGGACGGCATAGGGCAGAGCATAAAGTGGAGTGAGCAATTAGAATATTTTAGATGGGATTGCAGGGAAGAGGAGGAGAAATGCTGTGGGAGGCATACAAACAAAGAACCCATGTGACCCCTTTGTTCCTAAAAGTTAATCCTATGAATTCTTATCCCAACGCTTAGTTTTTGGAACCCCTTTCTTCCTCTGGGTTCTTTGCTTGTATGCCTCTGTCCACCAATCCCCCTCCCTTCCTCCGCCCCCTTGCTTTCCTACGTATTAGTTGCATCTACATGAGACTCTTTACTTGAGATTAGAGCAAATTACTGCACAGTAAGTCACTGTCTACACATGCAGATGCTTACTGCATAGTAATATGCTCTAATCACAAGTAAATTCACCACCTGTAAATACAAGTAGAAAATATACTCAGGAATAATTACTAGACAGTACAGCACATGCAGATGGCAGACTGGGAGCAAATTTGATCCTGATCAGTTGGGCAGCAAGGGGCAGGAGATAAGAGCAGCCTGCTGCCAGGGCAGACTCTGCCACTGGAGCCCAGGTGGGGACAGTGTCCCCCTGACCCAGCAGCAGAGAGCTCCCAGCCCCTGCTCTGTGGTTGCAGAGCAGAGGCTGGGAGATGATTGTTCCCAGCCCCAGCTCCACAATCACAATGCAACCTCTCGCCCTTGGGAGATTTGCGGTAAGAATGGGAGAAGAATCTCGCAGGCTCTGCCTCATGAGGTAAGAATCTCCTTGCTGCTGGAGCAGGGGGACATTGTCACTGCCCAGGGTCCAGTGGCAGAACCTGCCCCAGCAGCAAGCAACTCCGGGTAGCATGGAGCAATCTCCCATTCCCTGCCAAGAGACAGCTGTATTCTAGCCCCATGCTCCCAGCTAGCTCCTGGGCTACCACCTTGGGGGAGCTTAGAGGTCCCCCTGGCTGCTGCAGGGGGCTGGTGCAAAACCAGGATCAGACTGTTGCCAAGAGCAGCAAATCTGCTCCCACTTCCCTGCACATGTAGACACCTGCCTGGAGCATTTGCATGTGTAGACGCACCCATTATATTGTAATTACTCACTCCACTTTGTTCTATGCTGTTCTTTCACAGCATCTGATGAAGGGAACTTGGGTTGATGAAATCTTGTGTTCTCTATATATAGCTGATTTAGTTAGTCTATAATGGTGCATATCATCCCCTTCTGATTGACTTCAAACTGAAGTGACTACCTACCTCTCAGAATTTAATTGATCCCATCCTATAAAGGAATGACACATATCTAAGCAAAAAAAAGTAATAATGAGATAAGCTCCCCAAAAAACTTGACAATATCAAAAACTTTTACTGGAGTTCATAGCCTTCCTACCCTGGATCACTTACTGAGAGCCTTATTCATTTGTCATACCCTTTCGTGATTTAAGACAATGGCATTTTTCCCTATATTCATCTGTATAGTCCAGAGGGGCTTAAACCCTAGCCTGAAAGTGAGATCCAGCCCATGAAGCCATGTCATTCAGCCCACAGGGCTCCTCACAAGCTGTGAAATTTAGCAGTGGGGGAGCCGCGACAATTAACACTGCCACCATTCCCCCAGTGCCAAATTTCCAACCCTCACACAGCGGGATAAGCCCTGACTGGGCATCTTGCACAGAGGAATAAGACACAGCCCTGCATGGCTGGATGAACCTAGCACCACTCATTTGGCCAGTAAAACAAAAAGTTTGGCCACAGCTGGTATAGTCAGTACCTTCTGCTTTTGCCTTCTCCGATGTTATACAAGACATACATACATACATACACACATACATACATACATATATATATATATATTTAATACAGTAAGTAATACAAAAGTATGGGTGTAGCCCAGAATAACTGGATACACTGAGTAATCAGGGCTCCCATTTTGAGTGAAGTCAGGTCAGAAGGAACCATCCCTGAAATTTGAGCCTGAAGTTGAACTTAGCCATTTTACAAAGTTTTTAAAGATGTTGTGACTAAGGCATAATTTTGATAGGGGCCATTTTTCTTGTCACAACTTTGGTAAAGTTGGTGCTGTAGTAAACAAGGATGGACTCTTGTGTATGTATGTGCTGTTACTGTTTAAGAGAATAAGGGACCTACTAAAAATAGCAAGGAACATCTTTAGGTGATATGGTGAGGTCTGTGTTGTGGAACTAAGCTAAAATAAGTATGATTTGTCTAGTAATTTTATCATGAGTGCAATAAATGAACTGCATCACAGCACATTTCATGACACGTTATGTAGTCAGATACCTAAAGCCAGTCAGTAGTTGCCTGGTTGCAAATATATAAGGTTCTTTCAACCAAGGTATCCTCCTAGTGGAAGACAGAGGACTTTTATCAAAGATCCATTATTCTACTGGATATGTAGTAAAGATGTTAAGTTTACAATAAATTTAACATATGATAGAGCATATGCTCTCTACTGCAAACAAAGTTTATAGTTTCACCAATTTTCCATTACTATATACTACTCTTACAAGAGAATTCAAATATTAGATATATATATAAATAATTGAAACTACCAGCTATTATATTACCAACATCTGCAGTTTTAGGAAAGAAATGTTATTGGGCCATTATTGGAGCATTACTAAAAAAAAAAAAAAAAATGTACCAAGTGACCCACAAACTACTGCTATCTCACTCCTGATGATAGTAAACTTTTAATATAAAAATTATTAATCTTGAATCCAACGTTACAAAAACATTAATATAAAGAAAAGGCAACTACATCATTTTGGTTTTCTATTCTCTGCTATCTGCAATGATCAGATTTCTTTGCACACATTTTAAGCACCATTAATATACATTTGCACCTTAACTGAGATAGATGTGTAGGGAAGACACTGGCCAGACTTCGCTGAAGAGAATCTGGATAGCTCCACAGGCTACGGCAGAGCTGTTCAACCGGTGGCCCACAGACTGCTTGCAGCTTGCAAGGGGTTAAGTTGCAGTCCCCAGGCTTCTGCTCAGCCACTGCTACCCCCATTGCTCCAACCGCAACAGTGGGGGAGAGGGGGGCACCAGGCACCCTCTCCCTCCTCCAGCTGCTGTGTCATGCCCCTGCTTAAGCAGTAGAGCAGTGCCACATGGCAAGGAAAATGTAGGGGGAGTATGGGGCTATGTAGATGCGTAGTGCAGTGGTGGAGGCATCCACATGGTCCGTGGCCCAGTGGCCTGTGGTTTGCTTGCCAGGTGTGCACCCCCAGCTCCTTAGAAGCTGGACAGCCCTGGCCTATGGTATTCTCCAATAAAACCTTAATTTTGGAAACACACCTCTAAACAGCACCTGAAGAATTTTGAAAAAACCTCTGCCCATCTAGTCAGCAAATAACAGACCAGTTACTCATGTTTTCAACAGTTTTAGATGCAGCAGTATAAGTAAAGGGGATGGTGACTAGGGCACCAGCCTCAGACACTGACTTGGGGTGGTACAAAATTTGGGGTGATCATACATCCTAGTTTGGTGGAGACAGTCCCAGATTTTGAAGGCTCGTCCCAGCCAGCTGGTGAAAAATTAAAACAAGTGTCCCCGGCATGGGGGCACAGAGACAGAGCAGCAGGATCAGTGAAATTGGAAGCCTAGCAGACAGCAAATATGACTGTAAACACCAGTGAAGAGAAGAACAATGGTTCATTAATGGGCCATTGACTGCCTGTACCCATGGGGTGGGGGGGAAGGCAGCAGTGCCTTGGATTTCACATTGTCCCATATGGTCACCCTAAGAAAAATAGATGTCACAGCCCCTGCCCTCCTGGCTACCACTACCACCACTGGCAGTCCAGCTGTGGCTGCTGTCCCATGTGCCACCACTACCCAGGGTACAAAGTGGCTAACTACACCTTCATTTAAGTGTGAAACATTTAAATGAGAAATTACATACAGACCTCTAATACTATAATTGTAAAAATATCTTGTGTGCCTAGGTGCTGTTCCATAATTTTTCTGGGGGGGGGGGGGGTTTCTTCTTAAAAATTAACTGCAAAACTAAAGTTAAACTCAATTAATAACACATTTATATATTGTTAGTGTCTGGCTAAGACCTGGAAGCTATTATGTACAAATAATATTTTGAAAATAAATTATTAATGCTTCTGTACCTCTGAAATTCTTCTGGCATTCCCTAGTTTGTTAGAGATCTCAGTAAGTATAGTACTTCATTACATCACAGGTTGCCTAATAGGATCTTAAAAAGATACACCCATTGCAGTTTATTACCTGAGTCATTATTCACACACTATCCAGAATATACAACATGGAGAGACGTTCCATGATGATGGAAGTAAATATTACCATATTTACTGGCATACCACATACAGCTTTCCTCCCAAAAATCAGATCTCCAAAACTGGGGTGCACGTCTTAAGTGGGTAAGCTAGTTTTTCTTTGCTGGAAATAGAAGTAAGGTGGAATACAGTGAACAGATACTGTGATCCAAGATGGTTGCCACTTCTCCCTGGGACTACAAATAACAGAGGCAAAGTCCAGTGTTAACCCTCTCACAGCCACTGCAAAAGCAGTAGCTTTTGGGTCCTACCCTTGTTGGTAATCTGCTACACCAGGAAGTTCCTGCTTCCTCACCTAGACTCTCTCCTGGGGTGCCACAGTGTGTTTTCAGGAGGATTCATTCTGTCACAGTTGGCCATGACTCTGGGAAAATCTTTTTTCCCTACATTCAGCCTTCCAAAAATAGTGTGTGTTTTATCTGGGGAGCATGTGATATGCAAGAAAATACTGTACAGTGACAGTGCTAACTCAGTTGCCTCTCTCTCTCTCTCTCTCTGATTTGTGTTACCACTGTAATATTATCTAACAGTATTAAATCAGAGAATATATTTCAAAAGGTACTGATCCCTGTGTGGCGGCAACAACAGGCCTGTAGCAGCTGTGACAGCTGTGCTGGCAGCCACATTCACTGCCATTCCTGCATGGCCTTTAAGTGGGCACCTGGAGCTGGTACCAAGACTACCTACCTCTCATTACACTACCATCTACAATCAAATCTGTTTTGTAAAACAGCTCTGATCACAATAAAAGGATGTGAAGAATGAATGCAGAGAAAGAGAAAGGTTATTTTCCATTTTGAAAGGCAAGGCTAATACCAGGTTCTAATACAGGAGTGGACAATTATTTTGTATGGAGGGCCGCTTAATGAGTTTTGGTGAGCTGCTGAGGGCTGCAAGGGTAGCCCTGCCCCTTGATGGATATCCCACTCCCAGGTCACTATCCTGGGACCAGAAGTTCCACTTCTATGCACTGACCTTTGCCACTGGAAGATCCTCACCTTGCCCTGGAAGTACTTTTTTGGGAGGGAGGGTGCTGCCATCTTGGAATCAGAAAAAAACCCCAAATCATAGTAAATAAAAATCAAACATCTACTATAACTTACTTTAATTTTATTTTTAAAATTATTTTGTCCTGATTTGTGTGTGTTTGCATAGTGTATCTAGAGGCAATTGCATAACAGCTCAAAATAGTCTTATTCTTGTATCTTGTGTTCGGGCAGTAAGGGGGTGTAAGTGTTGGGCTCTCCCCAGAGGTGTGCGGCTCGGGCAGACTGCATGCACGCTTCATGTGGTGGAGCCAGGCAGATCCCATGCCCAGGCTCCGTGCTCCTGCCAGCCCACTCTGGGTCCCTCCTTGCTCTGGGTCACTGGTACGGACCCCTCACTTTTGCCTGCCACCACCATTCCCCCACTGCCACTGCTCCCCTTCCCCTGCTGCTTCCCTGTTTTCCCTCCAGCCAGTGCCCACCTGCCACTGCTGCCGCCACTTCCCAGCCACCATTCCTCCCTGCTGCTTTCTGCCCCTCCTCCCTCCTGGCCAGGCCAGGTTGGCTCCATGTCATGCCCTGCAGTCCCAGCCATGCAGCCAGAAACCATGCAGTGCTGGCTGGGGCAAGCTGATTCTGGCAGGGTGAAGTTCCTGACTAAATGGCTGGGACTACACAGTGCGGCATGGAGTCAGACCGGTTTGGTCCAACTCCCGCGCAGTGGGGCAATCACTGGCAAAAGATTCTGGTTGGGGCTGGGGGTGGGGCAGGGCTGGGCAGGTCTTGCTGCTGCTGCTGCTGGGTCCTACCATGGGCTCCTCCTGTCGCTGGCAATTTTTCAGCTTTGACAGGCAGCCACTGGCCAGTAATTATTTTTCTAAATTTTAGAGGGACCATGCGGGCCAGATAGAATGGCCTGGTGGACCAGATCCAGCCTCCAGGCTGTATTTTGCACAACTGTGTTCTAATAGCTGTTGTATTAATCAGTAGTTATAGTTTACATAAGAAATACTTTTGTTGCTAAATACAAGCTTGTCTTGCTTTACATGGTTCTAGGGTTGGGCAGGTTTCAGGCAACTGGGAAGATCTCGCAGGAATTCCAGTAGACATAAAGCCAACTAAGATGGGCATCTGGAAATTACCACCAGAATTAAGGTTTGCAGTCTATGTTGCAGAATCATGGAAACAATACAAATAGATGTTCTTGTGTGCAACTGCAAAGGGGGCAGACAGGAGTGGTGCTGTCCAAATGACCTTACTGTTTTCTGTACTGATGTATTAGCAATTTATGACAATTTTCAGCTTTCACCAGCACTAAATTTGAGATTACTGTGTACTTGGAAGAACTAAAATCTGTGCAAAAAGAGGGATAAGAAAACATTAAGGGACATATTAAAGGCAAGGAGGCTCCAAAGATAGTTTTGTAATATTTCACCTTTCAGATTGCCCATATAAAGAAAGTAAAGCTGCAGGGATGATAGGAAGGTACATGGCTATTTGTTGTGAGAAAAGGAAGAGTCCTACAAATCCATAAAATGGCAAAACAGGCAAAATTGCAGGTGCAAGATTTAAGTAAGGACCATCAAAAAATGACATGAGACTATCACACAGCAGAACATGAAGGATGAGCATGAGAAGAAAATACATGAGAAAGTTGGGCAGTGCAAAAAGGGCTACTAAGACCTTGCAACAAACGAATCAGTCCAGACAACTGAGTGGGAGGTGTGGACATGAACATGAATTTAGACTTTTCAGTGTTGTCAACTTTTGCTATTTTTATCAAAAGTCTCACAATATTTGGTGTTTTATTCTAACAGCCCAGCTGTCAGAGTTATATAATTTCATAAGAATTGCAGGTTTTGGGGGTTTAAAAAAAAATTAAAGCAAGTTTCTATCCCTCATTGTTATGGAAAGTAAGATTAAAATATGAACCCTAAGAAGAACCAAAATTGTTATTTTTAAGAATCATACAATTTAGTAACCAACACGAAAGTTATTTTGGTGTTTGATTGATTTTTTGACACTTAAAATTGGCAGTTCTGAGTTTATCCAGTGGTTTTCTTCTGTACCTTTTTATAATTAAGGAATTAATTGATTTAGCAATTTCTTCTCCCCTCCACCTACTTCATTATAAAACCAGATTCCATTGAAGGTTCACAATTTTAGGAATGGACTTTTAACTCTGTATCAGCTATGGGTTTGCTGTAAGCATACGAAGACAATGAACAGAACATCGAGCATGGGAACAGATGTTTGGCATGCAGAATGTGACACCTTTGAACTTGTGTTTGTTAAGTGGCACTGTAGTACGTCTGGCCCAGAGGGTGGCCATGACATCCCCAGATGGCCATGCAACTCCTGCCCCACTGCAGTTCCTTGGGGTACCTCATTTATTAATATTTCTTTTTTCCTGCCACACCTCAATGGAATTTTCTATGTAGTTTAGGGAAGCTGCCCCAGGGTCCCAGAGTGAGTCCCCAGTTCAACTTAGCCTTGCCTTTGGGTACTAAATAATGGCCCTCCTGACTCTATTAGGGCCTCAGGACACCAGTTGCCTTATGGGTGGTATTCATGGCCTCCATCCTTCCCTGCAGCTCCCCCACCTCCCGCCCCAGCCTTTCAGGTGGTACTTGGTATCACTTGCAAGGAGGGCTCCTGACCCCAATGCAGCATTTGGCCTCTTCAGTCTCAAACCTTTGTTGGGGCTTCAGCCTTACAAGCTTCAGCCCCTTTTCTCTGGCTGTGTCCCCTCAGTCTAGGTTTACTGCCTCAAACCTCATGTTCTAGACTCCTGGCCCTAGTTTCATCCTTTTAAGGCTACTCAGCCACCTGGAGTCCCTGACCCTTGCAGGACTATATGCTGTGTGCCTCTCAGGTGCCCCTGAAACCTCCATACCACCTCCATAGCACAGCCAGGTTTTTCAGTTAAACTCAAACAAAAAAAAATGTAACACAAATATAAGCAAACCACTTCCAAACTAAAGTTCCCCCCTACTCTGGGTCAATACCTTACCACAAGCTATGCTTCCTCCCTTAGCTTTCTCTTTCAAGTCTATAGAGTGGCTTTGGATACCTTCCAGTTTGTCTCCTACAGCCATCTCCTCCAAGAGCTCCTCTGCCCGCAGCCTGCAGAGCTAAACTGCCCACTTGAGCTCAGGCACTGCTCTTATGTACCCCAAAGCCCCACCCCTTCCTGGCAGATGGCTCTCCAGCTATACACAGGGGTTTCTGCTTTGGCTTGATGGCTAACCTGCTCTCCTCTGCTGCAGCTTACTCTTTTACTCCTGCCGTGCCTGGGAGCTGTCCCTTGGCTGCTTATTGCAATGCAACTAGTTCCCCATAGCAAGCTTAGTCTGCTGCATTTTCTCCTTAAAGTAACCTCTGATTCCATTACAGACACCAACAATTGAACATTTGCTTATCTGCTTACAATGAAACTCATTTTAAGACTGTAGCTTCTAAGAAGAAAGTCCTCTGTTTGTATTCCTCAGCACAAATGAAGGCCAGAAAAAATGTCAGCATATTTGCAAAATAGGAATAAGGCAATGTGACGACTGTAGGTATTGAAGGGCTTGCTGCCACTGCCCTGAGCTCGTTTTCCGACAGGTGGTGGTGACAGGGTGGACCTTGGCTTCAGATCACCTGGCCTGCCAGGGAGTTGGTCTTACGTTTCTCGCCTGCCATGACTTTGATGATATTATATTGCTAGGAGGCAATGCCCAAGGTGATCCTACCTGGTCTCAATCCATGTTTTCTTCTGTGGGGCTCCAAACCTTCCCTTTACCCCACCCTAGCCTCTCCAGATGGCACTCATAGTTCTCCGCAGCCAGATCTTAATGCTGCCTGTTGGTCTATTATTCCACCCTCAGCCACCAGGGTGACCATCAGCTTTGGTTAGACAACATACACCCTTCCAGGGCTGGCCTTGGCCTGCACTCAAATATCCACAAAAAAAAAGAGAAAGCAAAACCCGACTGGTCTCAGCCTCTTTGTCAGACTCAGTCCATGTCCCCTACACCTAGGGTCAGGCTCTCATGTCCCAATCGCAACAAAAAAAAAATCAGTTAGTCTAGTCACTGCTCTGCATAGGCCTGCCCTGGCTTGCTTGTGAGCATTCACCGTCCCAATGGGATCTCTCCCATGTGCAGCGAGGCTATAACCTGAAACAGCAATTCTTCTGGCCTCTCCCCCAGATTCTCAGCTGTCACTCCACCTCCAGGGATTATCAGAAGACTTGTGTGTGCAGGCCTCCACCTGCCCCCTTCTCGGAGTCCCACCCACAGCAATTCTCTGGCAAGTTTTGCAACACTTGCCTGCCTGGACCAGATGCTCAGCTGCTCTTCTCTCTGCAGCTTGCAGGGAATTGACCCCACTCTGCCCCTCTCCGGGGCTGGAAATACCTCCTTCCTCCAATCCGGAGTGAGATCCTGCTCCGGAAGTGTGGTGATTGCTTCTCTTCCCTTCCAGTCTCCAGCTGCAGCCCCGCTGGCCTTCCATGCTGTAAGTGTTGCTCACTTTCACTTTCCCTGTCTGTTGCTGCCGGCTGCTTTTCTTCTCCTGACCTCCCCTGCCCAGCACATAAGGCATCTCGAGGCTTTTGTTTACTCTCTCTCACTCCTTCACAGGCAAATTCTGAGCTGATTATCTGTTTCAGGTATTCCTAACCATGCCACCATGTCATCTAGGAATGAATGGGCAGTGCTGAAATAAAGTGGCACTTCAGCCACAATAAGACCTCAGCTCTATGTAAAAAACATAGGCACCCAGGGTGGAAAATCCTGGCACCATCATTTTATGGTTCCAATCAACTTAATTGCTCAAAGAAGAAAGAACAAATGGGGATGACACTGATTGTATCTGTGACATAGGATACAAGGTGAGTGCTTTGGTTGATTTCTGAAGGGTTCTCCAGGGCTATCCACGGTGGTCTATTTGAGTTATCTAGTGCAGTCTGTTGTTTGCTTTGATGACCACAGTTACTGTTACATTTCTTCTCTTCCACTGTGGTGAACGGGAATCTGCTATCTGCCCGTTTCATACTTTTCAGTGAGTATGCTGATGCTTATAAGAAAAACCTCATTGAATTCGTATAGGGGTACATGCTCACTTGGTTAGGTTGAGCTGAGGGAATTGTACATGTGTCACAGTGTTCCATGGAAGACAAAATCTTACTTTGAATGGAATAAATGTTGGCATCTTTATTATACTAATGCACAAAGCCCCAGGCACTTGAATGTCAACAGAGCTTTTCTACAAAGTTCAAAAAATGTTTAAAGAAAAATGATCTTTTTAATAATTTAACAGATGGTATGTCTCTGGTGGTAACATGAAGAAAGTTCCCACCATATCCAGATTTCATCATGTATCTGTTCTGAGTTTGTGCTCAGTACTGATGTGTGTTTAAATTAGAATGTGATGAAAATGAGGATGTGCCTTTACCTGTAACAGGTAATGCACAATAAGTATTCTGAGCAAGGAAATTTGGTATCTTTACACTTACTGAAGCAATAGGAACCTGGAAAACTCAGAATCTGTGTTGTAACAGAGGCAAAGAGAATGGGGATTAATTTTTATCACCAAAACACTTCCAAATACCCCAAATTTAACATATAAATGTTAAAAAAACAAGTTGTCTGGAGTGTGAGTGAACTTCAGGACAGAGATATATTCACTTTTGCAGCATAGTGGAGGTAGATGCAATCCTGTCATACACATCTAGAATGTATGTAGTTCTAACTCACCAAGGAGGAATCCCCATTCCCTCCATATGTGCTGACAACCTGAATACACTAGAATAGTGGTTCTCAACCTTTTTTGGACCAGGACCCATTTGTAAATATCGATGGCCAGCCCCGACCCAGTGGCCCTCACTCCTGACCCACTGCCCCTGACTCCAGTCCCCTGGTGGATGGGGCAGGGGGTGGGTGTGTGGGGAGGGGAGGAGGGTGCACAGGGAGGGCCCCAAGCAGCCCATTGCAGGCTGGAACTCTGCCAGCTTGCAAAGGAAAAGCCATGGTTTCCCATGTTTTTTCTTGTTTAAAGAAGAATTCATTTTTAAAGTTTGTTTGAGACCTTTTCATATGTTTTTGTGACCCACTTTTGGGTCCCGACCCATGGATTGAGAAGCGCTGCACTAGAACACTTGTAGCTACACTCCATGGGAGGAAGAGCAACAAGATGAAAAATCCAGCCCATACCTTCTTAGCCTGAGGACTTGTGCACCACTGGGCCTACCTTCCATGATGCTATGGAAGAGAAGTACAGGTCCATCAAATTACACATCTTGCATCTATTTGGTAGATCTCAGGCAGAATTTCATGCATTTTCTGTGACCCAGAGACTCTGGCACAAAATGCCATGCCCTGTAAGTTAGAGGAACTCAGGGTCAGGCCAATCACCGTATTTGGCATCAAGAAGGAATTTTACCTCATGGTCAGATTGTTATGGATTGTGAGGGGTTTTAAGTTCCTCTGCAGCAGGGAGCACGGCACTCTGCCTGGGATCTCTTGAGCTTTTACTGACATTTCATCTCTGATTCTATGATTTTATGAACTTGAAGTGAGCTACATGCCAGAAGACTATACATTTGTTCAGGCATTTGATTTTTAAAAAGTATCCATGGAAACAAAGAAACAACCCCCCTCCCAAATAAATAAATAAATTTGCAGTTGGAATAAAAGTCAGCTTTCTTTTCTATGGTATCTGATGTCATAATCATACTAATTCTCTAGTCATCTTTAAGAAAAGTAGAGTAAACTCTACATTCTACTCATATACTCTACAATGTTAAAAAGTAGAGGAGAAAAAAACTTTATGCCCTTCTTTATACACTATAAAGAATCTAAAAGAGGGCACAGCCCCATTTTGTTTTTTTCTTTTGCAAACTCCTTTTCTACCTTGGAACTGTATTTATAGAGGGAAGACAATTAAATTCCTGCTATTCCTAATACATTTGCTCCCTCACTATAATAATTACCTAGCTAAGAAATCCATTATACCTTTCTTTCCCTCTATATTTTTCTGTCGTTTCACCGTCAGCCAATAAATTTATTGCATGACACTAATAACTTTGATTCTAAATTCATGAGCATTTTGTAGCTACCCGATTCTCAGAGTTTCATGGATAAATCACAGCATGACTTCTACAGTTCCTAAATTATAAGAAGTTCACAGCACTTACAGCTTCAGCTCAAGTTAAGAGGAGGTGCAGACACTCAGTATATCATAGAAAGTGCTGAGTTCCTTGCAGAAGAAGGTTCTTTGCAAGCTACAGGAAGAAACAGGGCAAAAGCAGAGGATGAGGGAAGCTTCACTACTGATGGAGGAGTGACCAAAAAAATGAACTAAGATACGTCAATCTTTCAGAGAGAGGCATTATGTAGTAAACTTGTGGAGATAAAAAACACAGAGACCATATACAAAGATTTAAGAATCTCAGAATAAAAGACGAGCCTTGATGGGTACTTAAACCCTCAAGCCTTGCTATATATGCACACGTTTAACTTTGATGTTACCTGAACTCCTTCTCCTCACCTATTAGTTCAATACTTGTGCAAGTGGCTGCAGGATCAAGGTCTGTAATATAGGACCTTGTAAAAATGTTTTGAATAGCTTCTGTGAATCCCAAAATTGAATAGGACCATGTTTAGAAACCTTTATCAGAGCTATGTATACTGCCTCTTCACAGGCAGTATGCAAAGAAAGATTTAGAGCACAAAATGAATTTCTGGGAAAATAATTTCAGTAACATTTCTTTATTCATTATGGGATCTCAGGTAATAGCAACTGCCAGAAACATAAATTAATTATTATAACTGATAGTAGTCAAAGAAAAATCTGTAGTGGTAAAAGGAAAAATTTATTTAAATAATTATCCAGAAGATTCATTTCTAGGCATGATCCTGAAGTCAGCAAAGAGAATCATAGTTTGGGAAAACATACTTCTAGAAACAATGTAAGAAAAAAATATGTTCAGAGCATTTTTGGAGGAGGAGGAGGAGGAGGAAGAGGAGGGGAATGAGGGAATTATTGCGGTCATTTAACCTGGTCACTTAGGGAAGAGTCAGGCTTTCAGAGTTTTTACAAGGAATTTTTTGTTAGTTTGTAGAATTAGATTTATTTATTTATGAATAAATGAAGCTATGTTAAACATTATGTTGTCAAATTTATAGATAGCTTCCAATTGTAAGACTTAGAATGGAACAATCACATGTACAAATACAGATTGAGGAACAATTGGCTAAAATGCAGTAGTGCAGAAAAGGACCAGGGGATTATAGATGTTTTTGTTTTTTAATCCCACTTTACCCAGAAAAATTCAGAGCGGCTTACATTAAAAAAGACAAAAACAACCCACAGCAGCTAATCCACAAGGTTGCACACAATATGGTAAGACCTTAAAATTATGCACAGTTTGAGTCATCTTGGAATTATTCTGGCAAAGTACTGGTGATTCTGTACAGCAGACATAGCCCAAAGAAGTAATTTACTTCTACCTGCTGCAAGAAGTTGTTTTTACCCAGTTTCTGTCAGCTAGATATGACCCAACAGTACACTTTTATTGCAAAAAAGGGCCCATGGCATACTGGGCTGTATTAACAGGACTGTCATTTGCAGGTCAAAGGAAGTGGTTCTTCATCTCAATTCAGCATTTGTGAGGCCTCACCTGCAGGACAGTGTCCAGTTTTGAGCCCCACACTTCAAGAAAGATGTGGATAGATTGGAAAGAGTCCAGCGGAGAGTGACAAACATTAGAAGTTTATGAGAAAGAGTTGGAAGGACTGGGATTATTTAGTCTGGAGAAAAGAAGACTCGGGGGGTGGGGGGCGGAGTTGATACCAGCCTTCAGATACCTGGGGGGTGGTTAGAAATAGGGCGGTGATAGAGGGGCTGTAGAGAACAGGACAAGAAATAGAAGTCTTAGACTGAAACAAGGCAAATTTAAGTTGTATATTAGAAAGAACAGTCTAGCCATGAGGCTGGCTACACACTGGCATGAGCTACTGAGAAGCTACACAATTTCCATCCTTGGAAATCAGAGGCATAACATGACCCCTGTGCACCCAGGCACAGCAGTGTGTGGGAAGGGCAGCATCACTGGCTATGCTGCTGCCAGCATTGTGGCAGCCATTCCAGCAGTGCAACCACTTCTATTTTTTCACCCCTACTCCATGCTCAACACCTGGAGCTGGTGCCCCCATTGCCCCCTGCCCCTTATTATGCTTCTGTTAGAAATTTTTAAGAGGAGGTTAGACAGATACTTGACTGGAATGGTATAAACAGGAATGATCCTGCCCAGGGATGGATCCAAGGGGGGTACAGTGGTCTGCACTCCATGCAGCAGAAGATAATAGGAACAAGGTCAGCTGACTTTTCAATTTTCCATTTCCCTGCTCCTGGGCTGGTTAGGGGTCAAAATGTTCCTAGGCAGGACATACCTTAAGCCTTAAGCTTCCTCTAAATTATGCCATCTGTATAGTCCTTAAGGACTGCTGAATAGGCTGATGATTGGGCGGAATGCCACATGCTGTGCCCAACCCCCTCTCAAGCCTGCTTCTTGCCACTTTCCAAACCCTTTGATGGAGTGGGAAGAATTGAGGCCACAGAACAACTGCTGCCAATGTACCACCCAAGGATTTGCCACTGTCAGGGGAACTTCACAGCTGCTGCCTCTTAAGGGCATCTCCCCATGCAAAATATTTAGAACTAGGTGTGAGGCCCAGCCCCAGACTGCTTTTCCTAACTTTTTAGGGTCATCATGTCTCCAAAATAGATTGTTCTACAAACTCCAAGTTTAGTTTGTTAACTGTACTAAGCAGAAGTCCAATTTGGATTGTTAGGTTCTTTATTTTGGTTTAGTTTTTATTATTATAATGGAGTAGTAGAGAATGGGTGAACTGGTGGGGAATAACAAAGATAGATAATATTCTTGTTACTCTAACATATACCACACACCCAGCTTAATTTTGCTGCCTGCTGTTTGCAAAAGCCAAAATAAAAAATGTCTAGGAAGTTGTAAAGTCTTATTTCCTACAAAAGGCATCTGTTTCCAATATAGTGCTACAACATATACTAAAACATTACTCATTACAAAAATAATGCTACAAGAGTTAACTTGTTACAGTATCATTAATAAAGTTAACCTTACAAACTTGCAAGATCTAGCTACGTTTGTATAAACCTAGAGGATCATAAAAGCAATGTATTAACATATTCATAGCCACAAACAGATTAATACTTTCAATTCTATTAATATAAATATCCTTCTGTGACACCAATGCATCACAATATAGGAATCTAACATTAAATGATGCACCTTCAGATTATATTATTTTTGTAACCATTACTGGGCATTTAAAAATACATGCAAATCCAACATTTTAAACTGAATAAATCAATAAATAAAATCAATCTGTATGTTGCCAATTACAGAACAAAACAAGAGGTGAGATTTAAGATTGTATGGACAAGGTGAATTTGGTTTGGTGATAGTGTGGGATGATGAAGAATTACGTGGCAAAGAAACTGTTTGGATTGCTTACCTCTTCATTTTCAAGTATTTAAATTTTTTTACCAGTGTATGCTTTTTGGGAAAGAAAGTCTAATGATGATTTTGTGTGCTAACTGGGATACCCTAGATTATAGTTGAACTTAATGTGTTTAGGAATTATCATAGACAAGTTTAATTGTGCCTATGAGGCTATTGGCAGTAGGATTAAGGATCTTGGAACACATACAGCGGTCTCATCAATCCTTCTCGCAGAAGGCAAGAGTCCAAACAGAGACCATTGTATCCTGGAAGTGAACACATGGCCAAGATGGTGGTGTCAACATGAAGGCTTCAGCTTCTTTTACAATGGGTGGATGCTCTTGGGAGGAGGACTGCTACCAAGAGATGAGATCCATCTGACAAGAATGAGGAAGAGCATCTTTGGGCATCATCTCACCAACCTAGTACGGGGGGATTTAAACAAGGTTCCATGGTGGATGGTGACCAAAACCCTCCAGCAACAGAGCATGCAGTCCAGAGGAGAGAGGACTTGAAGAATCAATTCAATTCTGGAAAACAGCCAGAGAGCTACAGAACTGGAGCAAGTGACACAAAAGGGAAGCAAGGGGGTTAAAATGCAAACTAGACCAGATGCATGTATACAAATGCAAAAAGTATGAGGAATAAACTGGATGAGCTAGAAGCTGCAGCCTGTCAAAAGAACTATGATCTGACTGGCATCACTGAGACCTGCTGAGACAGCTCTTATGACTGGAATGTCAACATGGACGGTTTCACTCTGTTTCAGAAGGACAGGGTTGGGAGAAAGGTGGAGGTGTTGCCTTGTATGTCAAAAACACATACTTCTATTCCTGGTTCAGGAGAAAGAAGGCAACAAAGCAGAATGCATTTCGGTGAAAACATAAAGGTGAAAGATGCAGCACTGATATAAAGGTGGGGATTTATTATAGGCCACCTAATCAGGAAGAGGAGGTAGATGAGGCACTCTTCAAGCAGGTGACCATAGATGCTGAGTATGTGGGGGCCTGAAGGCCCTGGTCCCCCTGAGGAAGAGGATAGGGTGACCACCCATCTCTAACTGGGAGGGACAGTCCCAAAATGGACACATCAAGGCTGCATGACTCCAGGACAGCATTTGTCCTGGATTCATAGTATTGTGCAGAGACCTGGATTTTCCATTCACTGTAGAAAAATGTGATAAATGGTGGGTTTCCCCTTGCAGACTGGTAGAGTTCCAGCCTGCAAGGAACTGCAGGGAGTAGGATGCAGGGGGCACCACGTGCATTTGCACACATGAATGTTGCCAGGAATACAGCCCCAGGCAGCAATAGAGAGCAGGTCCCCTAGTTGCCTGCAGGCAAGTCTATGGGGAAAAAGGGTGCAGATTGAGGCCCCCATGGTGAGGGAGGAAGTAGGACAGAGGCTGGGCCTGGGGGTACTGCCCAGCCAGGGTAGTGCATAGGGCCTGGGGCCTGGGGCTGGGTTTAGACAGCAGGACAGAGCCATGGGCAGCTCATCCAGGGGATGGAGGGGGACTGGTTCCCAGCCAGTGTGCACCCCTGGGGAGGGGAGTTATGGGGGCACATGCCCCCCAGACTTGTGCATGTAGTGGGGGCAGATGCAGGCTGCCTGCTGTGGGCTCAGGGCTCCCCACCCTGCTGCCTCCCCTTGGGAGCCCTGTGCCAGCCTTGCTGACATGGCAAGGTGCCCTCCCCCCACCCAGCAGCAGTGGGGGTGGTGACTCAGAGTTGTGACCTCCACTGCTGCTGAGTGGGTAGGGAGTGCTTCGTCATGGTGGTGTGGTCAGTGCAGGGCACCCAGGGGGTGGGCAGCAGGGTGGAGAGCCCCAAGCCCACAGTGGGCAGCCTGTATCTACCCCCACCCCACCACAGGCTCCACTTGTTCCTGCTCTGGTGGTGCCACTGGGTGGGGGAGGGGGGAGCATCATTTTAGCGCCCCCGCCACAAATAAAGGTTGGCATCTTTGCAGGTGACAAATCTATCCAAAAGCTATGGGATTATACTGATGGAAGACTTCAATTTTCTGGACATCTGCTAGAAGAACAATGCCAAACATAAAATGTCAAGCCAGTTCCTAACTTGTGTGAAGGACAGCTTTCTGTTCCAGAAAATGAAGGATACAACCAGGGGGTCATCTATCTTGGATCTTGTCCTGACCAATAGGGAAGAATTGGTGGAGGGTGTGAAGGTGATGAGTAATTTGGGAGGAAGTGATCACATTACGATAGAATTCCAGATCCTGACACAGGGAAAGCACGAGGTCAGCATAATTAGGGCGTTATATTTAAAAAAGGTGGATTTCATCCGAATCAAGCAGCTAATAGGCATGTTCTCATGGGAAGAAAGACTGAAAGAACAAGGCATGCTTAGCTTGTGGAAAAGACGCTTAAGAGAGGACATGATAGTAATCTTCAAATATTTGAAGAGCTACCACAAAGAAAAGGGAAAACACCTCTTCTCTCTTGCTGCAGAAAGGAGGACATGAACCAATGGCATGAAGTTGCAGTGAAGTAAGTTTAGATTGGCTATCTGGAAAAACTTCTGCACTCTTAGAACAGTGAGGCAGTGGAATAGACTGCCTCGGGAAGTTATGGACTCTCCATCACAGGAGGTGTTCAAGAAGAGGTTGGACAACCACTAGTTGGGGATAATCTAGGCATAGCTGTGCTTACATTCTATTACGGGTGTTTCCCATGCTTCTGGACTTTGCTGGTTGCCCAACTCCTTCCCCATCCCCATACCTCTTTTCTACTATATGTGTTAGGGTGTTTTTAAGTCTTCCCAGAGGCATTGTGTATTGGCTACAGCCAAGGCTGGTAGGGTTACCATAGGTCCAGGTTTTCCTGGACATGTCCTCTTTTTAAGTCCTTCAATCTCCGTCCTGACAGTTTTAAAAAATCTGAACCAATGCCTGGGATTTTGCTTTGCTGCACTGGTGGGAGCAGGGGGAGGGCGATTGGAGGCAGGGAGTACCATATGCGGATGCATGCACACACACATGTGTACGGCATGCAGCCTTGGCTACTGAAAGAAGCTATGATCATGGGGGGGGAGGGTTGGAGGACCAGGGCTTGGGGACTGTCTGGGTTGGGGTGTGTGTGTGAGTGTGGCAGGAGTGTGTGGAAGGGATGGGTGCCTGGTGGTGCCTGGGGGCTGGGCGCTGAGGCTTTGGCAGGCCAGGGGTGGGGGGTTAGGAGGGGGAAGTACCTGTCTCTGTCCCTCCAGTGGGGGAATAGGGTGGGGGAGTGGGGAACTCTGTGGCTGGGCTGGCAGTACAGGGACTGGTGCCTGTGCTCATTGGGGCAGGGTGGCCGGGTGATGCTGCCCAGGGGAGAAGGGGAGGGGCAGGTGTGGCCAGGCTCCCTGGTGTGGTGCGGGAGCCCCAGCCCAGGGGGGGTGCCACAGGTCTCCGCTCCCACCTACCTGAATCAGGGTCATCATGCTCTGGCCTGGCCAGGATGAGGGCAGAGCTGGGGGAGCAGAGGGCTCTGGGTCCAGGGTGAGGGGCACTGGAAGGGCTGGGGGGTTATGGCTTGGGAGTGAAGGCATAGGAGGGGTGGGGACTGTGGGCTGGGCAGGGCTGGAGGTGAGGGTCACCAGCATAGGCCAGGGGAATGAGGGACTGTGGGTCAGGAGTGAGGGGCAGCAGGAGGGATGGGGGCTGTGGGTTGGGAGTGGGTTGTCCCCCCGACAGGCGTTCTCTTTCTTTGGAATTGAAAATATGGTAACCCTAACGGCTGGGCACTTTTACTGGGGTGTGCCAGTGTTCCTGCCAGGACTAAAGCTGGAGGTTCCTGGCTGGAGGGTCTTGCCCCTCCGTTTACGGTCAGTGTTGTGTCAGGGTTGATGGTAGTCTCATTTAGAGTTTAGATTACTGTTTGCATGGGATATTTTGGATACAGATGATCCTGCCTCAGGCTGGGGTTTGGACTAGATCTTTGGAGGTCCCTGCCAGCCCTACTTCTTTATGATTCTACAAATTGCAAATGTCCAACTTTTCAGCGATACCATTCCTTTATATGTGTTGCAGTAATGTAGCAACCTGAGGACAAAATATCCTTGGCTCCTAGTGACCTAGTGGGAATTGTACTGACTTGACTCAGAACAGAGTTCTCCCCTTGAGTTGAAGAAAGTGCAAGTTTTGTCTGATTTTGTAAATTACAGAAACTCCATTGCACTGAACCTACAGGAGTTCTGCTCAGAGCTATAGAGGAGCAGGCGTACGTTCCAAGCATGCACTGACCTCACCTTAGAGAATAATGTCTCTCATACCTGCATTTTGTAAGGATGCAGGGTTTTTTTCTTCTTAATTGTGAAATGTTGTGTAAAGCTGTCTCTTTGTTTGCTAAACTACTTTCAGCCCCTAACAAACCATTATTATATTTCTCGTTGGTTGCCTATTTCACCACACACGTTAACCATTTGCTTTCAGCAATACATTTTTGTGAGTTTATCAAAGTGAGGTATTTAACAGGTAAAATGTAAGAGGGGATATTCCTGTTCACAAACAGGCTGATAAAAGCTGCAGAATAATTCAGCCTCTATTTTTAACTTTGTCTGGTATCATTAATTTTTTATTGCCTGGTGTCATTCAGCATGTAGCCAGTAAAGCAGCATTCATGCAATCCTGAGAAGCTGGAAGTCCTGCTGCAGCTAGCACTTCATTTAAAATAATAGGCCCTCACTGTGTCAAAGGGTCTTGGCATTCCAGAGATGTAATTAAGATTTCTACAGACCCTGTCAAGAGAACTGCCATTTCAACAGACTGAAGCTCTTTTTAAAAATTATATTTAGCATACACTGGGTTTTGATCTGTTGTAGGAAGAGAGACCCTCAGGCTAAGGTCCATGCCAAATGACAGATAAGTTTTGTCTTTATTATTCCTCAGTCTAACATTCTTTGGCATTGAGTAGTGGTTCAGTTCCCACCATGATAATTAAGGGTTGGTGTCATCTTGACATAAGATCTTGCTTTATGGGACATGATACAGAAATTGGAAAAAAAAAATGTTCTGGCTGTTATTAAATTATAAGAATAAAGCTGCTACTAAATTATAATATAAACATTTATTTTTTTTTCATTAACTATAAAGTAACTTTCATTTTGCATATTAAAAATTAACATTTTGTCACTCGGGAGACTAATGTTTTTGAGCACTAGGTGGATCACAAGGGAAATTTCACAACAGCTATTTCAGCTACTACAATGGGCTTTCTATAAAACATGTGTAAGTATAGTTAGCAGGTGGGCTTCGTGTGGTCACACTAAGCCTTTGTATGCAAGTGAAGAATGATAGGGTTTCAACATAAACTTCTGTTAAAGTCATAGAAAAGATTTCTGAAACATAGCTGCTATAAATAATTGTAAATGTGATGTATAAAAACTGAATGTAAAACGTGCTGAACAGCCAGCCTGGTTTCTTTGTTTTTTCTTTCCACCACCCAGAAAGGAATGCAGGTATTTGCAGTCTTGGTTTGACAGTTATTTCCAAACAGAATACCCTTTCTTATGTAAAACAGGACTAGAAAATATTTTAAGTGGCCCTAAATTCCTTGGGCCTGCTATTTCTTTCTCCAAAATACTATTATTCTTCCATGGAGTCTCCTCCCTTGCTTTCTCCGAGGGCCATATGGCTAAGGGCAAGCAAAACTCAGCAGCATCCAAACCCCAAGCCTCTGGGCTTGTGCCTGCAAGTAGAATGCCTGCCAAAGGTTCTGGAAACACCTGTGCCCCAGGTGGGGATGGAGGATGTTTGCCAGTAGTAGGGCCGCTTATGGTTCTGGACTCTTGGATTTGGAATTAGCTTTGGCTAATTTGGTCTTGGATACAAAAGAAAAAAATTCCACGGAGGAAATTCGGTTCTTCAGGCACTTTCATAGGTGATGCACAGGCACATGCCGGCCCCCCCCCCCCCCCCCCCCCACATGCCACTCCTTTAAAAAGGTTAAAATATCCTGCCAAAATAACAAACACATATGCCATGTGGCTGAGGTGAACCAATTGCAGGGTTTGAATACCTGCTCCTAAATACAGTGCACTTTGTACATATCCACTGAACAATTCTGAATACCAAATCAAATTGGGTTATATTTCTTGGCACCTTGCAAACAGGAAGAAAAAACTAAATTTGATGACTAGGTCATTCCCAATGAATTGTTTGACCAGCCTGAAAGCAAACTTATTTATGACAACTGGCTAACATTGTGCTGCTCTCTGGGGCACATGAACAACTAATGTGGACCCCTTAAAGAATAGGTGCTCTGAGACTTGTAGTTTCCCAGGCAGGTCAGCGAGTTTCTCTCACCAAGCACAAAAAGGAAGGGTTAGGGGATCATGCAACTGCTATTGGAAGTAGTCTGGGTTCAATTCTGTGAGAATTTGGGTTATCTTTGAGGTCTACAACTGGGGAGAGGCCTGCAAGCAGATGCTAAGAGATGTTGAGAAGACAGAGGTGAGATGGAGCCACTGAAGGACTTAGGTTAAAGCCTAAAGGAGCTTGAGAAAAGAACCAGGGAAAAAGAAAGTGAATGGCAATTGGTTTGGAAAAGAATGAAGGAGGGTGCTGGTGGTTAACAGGTTATGCTGAGGTTTCAGAACTGCAGTCCAGAGCTGAAGAAGGGCCTGAGATCTTTCACACCTCAGTACTGCCAGCTGAGACCTCTGACAGATGGAGAAAAGACTATAACATCAAAGGGCCTGAGGAAAAAGGAAGGAAAAGGGCACCACCATGTAAAGTACCTATCAGGAGATCACGAGAGATCCCTGAAGTCAAAGTTACTAAGCCAGAAGAGGGATAAGAAGATTTTTTTTGTTTGTTTGTTTTGGGGGGGGTTGGGTTTTTGACTGATCCCGAAATAGCCCCCATTGGAGACTGGATGCAATGGTAAGCCCAAGTCATCCATCAACCGGTGGAATCTGCAGACTAGTGCAGTGGAAAAGTCTCCATGAGAGCCAGGGTGCTGTGGAAAGGTACTGTGTAGTTTCAGACAAGGATCTGCTGATGATGTGACCCTGCCACACTTTGGGATTGTTGCAGAGTAATTAGGCAGCAAGTTCTTAACATTGCATCAGTGCTGACTGCTCTTTGCTTACGTTGTCTTTCCCATCATTGTCAAGCACAAGGGAACAGGATTTCTTAGGGTATATTGCTAACTTTTAAGGAACATGTGACTAAGGACTGAGTATACAATGAAATCTATTGGGTAGAAACCTAATGTCTATTCAATAGTATGACTTCCAATGCAAATTTGAACAGGCGGATAGCCAGATGTTTGTTAATCTTGGCATCTAACTTCACTTGGGGATACGGCAGGGTGCTCTGATTCCCGCTGTCAGACCCAGTCACATGTGTACCCTACTTGTTTATCTGCTCTGCATATTCTTTAGACAAAAGGACTTGTTCATGAGCTCTTCACTGTTTGCATCAAGTACATTAGACACAACTCCTCATCCCCCAGCAAGGCTCATGCAAATCAGTGCTTCACATGTGTCAGACTGAATGAAGCCGCAGTGCACCAGCAAAACTGCTCTCTGGCCACCGCTACAGCTGCAGTCTCTGCAACCACTATCCCAACTTGGTTCGTGACCATGAACTGCAGGACACTGCCCTCGCAGGCATAGGAGATACTGACTCAGCATGGCCTGCCTGTGATCTCCAGCCTGCCCACTTTCTTCCCTCCTCCACAGCCCAGACAGACTGGCAGTACTTTTATTGCTGCTTGAGGCCTTTGGAAGCACAGAGGAGAATAAGCAGTTTGTCTTTCTTAAAAATTAACAAAGCCCATGCTGTTTTTAACCTCTGAGCTCACTTTTATTTTCAAATGGTGGAACAGAAGTTTCCAACAGGACTTGTTTCCACAGCATAGCTTTGTTAAGGAGCACTGAAAAAGTCCAGGGCAGTCTCACACTGAGCACTGCAGTGCATACAAATCTTTACCAGCTGGTGGCCTAACCTAATTAGAGTAGATAATAACAAAGGCACCATAGAAGGGACAACTGTTATTTCCAAAATTGGTTTTCTTTTTGTTCTTCTAGCTATTTCCCTTTTGCCAGCAGCAACATGATCTAGCTGCTTCAGCACAGGTTTGAGCATGGGGCACTGCAGTGTCAGCAGCCCTGAGGCCTGGTGTTTCTGAGATACAACCCTCTTCCTTGCTTTAGAAGGAGGAGAAGGTGGAGTACCTGGTCCGGACTGATACCAGTGGATAATTATGACACACCACTGCCCCTGCTGGCTCTGCACGTTGGATAGGGCTGAGTTAAGAAACCCTCCCTTGTTCTCCTGATCAGGCAGGCAGGGCACACCTAGGTAGATATGTAGGAAGATTCTTATCCGTAACACCAGGATGCAATTTAATTAATGGTCTACCCAGTGGGGTAGCCCACTACTTAACTCTACAGAAGTAACACACAAAAGATCGAGGAAGTACTTCTCAGCTGATGTTATGGACAAAATTGAAAGGAAACCACGATGATAGCAGGTTGCTTCGGTGTCCAGCAAGTTGTTAAAGCTGGGAAGTGCTTTTTCCTCACTTTTAGTCCTTTTGAACAGTAAGGTTCTCATTTGCATCCTTTCAAAATTCTGCTTTAAAATAAAACCCCACAGTTGTATCTCTGTAGGCTGTTTCCATTTTTGAGTGGTTGCAATGAGGTAAGAGCATAATGCATTTGGCATGTTTCAAACAGCAGAGCTATTGCTGGGTGGAGTGGCTGAGACTCTATTTAAAACAGCATTTAAGTACATGCTTAGCTTTACGCATGATTTAATGCATATTAAGTGTTGAACTGAACTGGAATGTTTTCCTAAATGGGATCTCTTTGTGGAGGAGGGGGGCCTTACAAGAACAAATAAGTCGAGTTTAGAATAATTTGTCCTCCTGGTGCTCTTTGCTGTTTGCTGTATTCTGCATGTACCTCTAATGCTAACTTGATTTTACATTAAAGCCTGAATTTATTTTTGGAATCAATACATTTATCACTGGTAACCTGGCTATCCAGAAAGGCAGAGGTTACTCAAACAAATCAGAAGTCCCTCTGTGCAATCCAAGGTTGAAGATCAAAATAATGATGGCAGTCAATTGCCGCAGGCCACAGTATGTCTAGAATAACTAATACAGCACAGGTAAAGAAAAAGAAAAACAAGGTACACAGTGGGTGTGTCTACATGTGTTATTAATATGCAGCAAACTTATTGATTCTGGGAAGCTCCTGGGCGTGCCGTTTACACGTGCACCCAGACCACAGCACACTGAGCCAGGTCAGAGCAGCCTCATCTGACAGGAGGTCTGGGGAGTTAGCCTGCCAGCTGGGGCTGGTCCAACTGGGTTCAGTGTGCTACGAACAGGCTGGCTGGTGCATGAGGTTGCTTCAGTTTGGGGCTAGCTGGCAGACACCCCCCACACTGAAGCACCCTCATGCCCCAGCTAGCCAGGTCAGTGCCTATACATGCGCTACTACACATGAAAAAATTCTGCAGCGGGGTAGTACTTGTATTTACAAATACTACCCTGCTATGGAGTTTATTAGTTTCCTGTGCCCTAATAGGAGCACATGTGTAGACACAGAGACTTTACTGCAGAATTGGTCAACTACTGTGCAGTAAATGTCTTGTGTAGACACCCAGTGAGGACTAAGTAACACCAGCCAGAGACTACAGAAAAGCTGTCACAGCTAGTGTGCATTCAGCTCTTGGTGAAGGTTCTTCCTCAGTGAGAAAAACACTGAAGAAAGCATAATGCAAATACTGCCAGCCAAATTCTCCTCAGGTGTGAGTGAAGGCAGAGAGTCAAGCCCTCTTAGTACAAGATGGTTAGGAAGAATTATTAATATAGGGCATTTTTACATGTGTAAGTGCTGCAGCACTGGGCACTTTGAAAAGTGACCAGTGCTGCAACACCTGCAGTTGTATAAGCAGCAAAATGCGCATCAGTGAGAAGAAGATGGCAGTGGCGCACTTTCGAACTAAAACACCTCAGAGGTCAAAAACACCTGAGAGTTCAAAAGTGCACTGCCGCCACTTTCTCCGTGCTGACTTGCATTTTGCCGCTTATATAACTGCATGCGGTGCAGTGCGGGCGCTTATACAACTGCATGTGGTGAGCTCCATGCGGAGCTGACTTGATTGATCGAGTCTGCTCCAAAGCGGTGGATCTCCAGCATATCCAAGAACTAAAAGGTATGTGTATAAACACCCATAGAGTACAGTGTTCTGACAAAGTAATCCCTGGTAAAGTGAGTTGTATTACAGAAAGAATTGATTTATTCTGTAATTATTATTTTATTTATTTATTAGCTGTATATGCTGCCCTTGCCAACAAAGGCTTAGGGCAGCTTATAGTAAGTGCTTGTCTCCATCATTTTAGCATAAGAACATCATACATAAAGCTTACTCCAAAGAACAATTTCCACGAAGCCTGATAGGATAGGTGCAGGGGGGTTCTGGGGCCCTGCACCCTTAGCTGCTAATGGACAAAACTTGTGCCATGGGTGCTTGTGCAACTGTGTTTGTCTTGGGGGGTGGGAGACACTACTGCAAGCCTGGCTGCTAAGCTACTGTGTTACCAGTTACCAATCAGTTATGATTCAGTCAGGGACCAGCTCAATGCTGCCTAATGTAACCAGTTAATTACCATCAATTAACACCTACAATAGCAGAGACTAAAGAGAGGAAAGAATCAATACAGACAACTGCCCCAAGACAGAGACAGTTGGTCCCACAAGCACCCATGGCACGAGAGTTTTGTCTGTCAACAGCTAGAGGTGCAGGGCCTCAGAACCCAGAACCCCTGCACCGATCTCCTTGACAGCTGGCAGGCTTCATGGCCGCAGCAGGGGCTACCATCCCTGCAGCTGTCACCCTGCTGCACTTTAACACACGCAGTGTCACCCATGTCACAAGTTTTGCTTGTCCGCAGCTTGAGGCGCACTTCCCCCCAAACCTCTGCACCGACCTTCTTGAAACTTGGCAGGCTTTGTGGCCTCACCAGGAGCCACCACCCGTGCAGTTTTGACTCCCCCTATGTTATAACACATATATGTGAAATGAGTTTTGTGTTCAAGAATTTGGGGTACAGTTCCCCCCAAACCCATCCATCAATCTTCTTGAAACTTGGCAGGCTTTGTAGCTTCACCAGGGGCCACCACCCCTGCAGTTTTCACCCCCCTGTGGTGTAACACACAGCTGTGACATGAGCTTTGCTTTCAAGAATTTGGGGTACAGTTCCCCCTGAACCCCTACACCAATCTTTTTAAAACTTGGCAGACTTCATGCTTTCTGTAGAAGCTACCAGCCCTGCAAGTTTAATCCAAATAAGACAAAAAACAACAAAGTTATAGATATTTCATTGATTCCCCATTATACCCTATGGCCGGATCTTGGAGGCGGCTCAGAAGCTTCGGAGCCACTTTGGCCAAATCAAGCAGAAACCTGGTCTGAAGCTCTGGATTGGATCCTTGGCATCCAAAGTGGCCAGATCCGAAGCTGGATCACATTGCTTCCGACTCGCATGGGTCTAGTAGCTATATATATGTACAGATGATATGGAAATAAATTGTTCTTTGGAGTAAGCTTTGTGTATGATGTTCAAAAAACAACAGAGTTATAGATATTTCATTGTTTCCCCATTATACCCTAAGGCTGGATCTCCAAAGCGGCTCCAAAGCTTTTCCAAAGTGCTTTGGAAGCTCCAAACTGCTTTGGAAAGCCTAAAGAAGCCAGTGCTTCAATCTGGACATGCTGCTTCGGACACCGAAGCATCCAAAGCTTCTCCGGATCTGAAGCTCTGTCCGAAGCCTCACACAGCCCTAATAGCTACACATCTCATCCCATCCTCTGGTTACTACCAAGGAAGGAATCTACTTATAATGACCAATTGCAAAGATTATTCTCAGTTTTTACTTTATCCTTACTCTGGAAGAGATCACGGGGAGGTTCATGGGACTGATCCTCAATTACATGCCCTCATGTTTTGATTGCATAAAAGATCTGTATAAAGCAAGAGTAAATTGCATAGGTGATTGGTAGGGGAGGCATGGGTGGGTGGCACGTGCCCCTCCTGAGATTGGCCACCGACTCGGCACTGCTCAGGGCAAGGCAGGTTTTTTTACTGTGTAGGCTGGGGGGGGGGGGGGGAGGACTAAGCTGCAGCATAGAAGTATAGGAGTGGATATGGGGCTTTTGACCTGCCCCAGGGCCTGCCTACAAATTGTGCACCCCCCCAGACTCAGAAGGCACCAGTCACCCCTGGTAAACTATATTTACACCTACTCTGCCTGAGTGAAGCAAAATAGCTTTTATATAGCTTTATGAATAATGTCAGCTATTTTCTAGAGTACGAATTATCCACATTAGTTCAGGAGTGCTTATGACAGGCCCTTGCCCTGCCACCTGGATGGGGACCACCCCTGAGCCTACTCGCCTGCCACAACCTTGGGTATTATCTGTACCTCTGCGATGTTGCTCAGTGGCTCTTACCAACTCAGGAATGCCCTCCTCGATGTATCTTCTGTGAGGCTTCTCCACCCCTACACCCCACCCCTTTCCACTTAGGTGTTATCAGAGATCCCAGGCTGTCTTGATGTCATTTTAGGCCATTTAGCATGCCAATGTGACAAAGCACCAGAGTTACAGGCACTCCCGTTTACCTGTCACACTTCAGTAAAGTATACTAACACAAAGAGCAATGGAATTCAACATAGCCCAGACTAAGCAATGGTAGGGCACCATTGCCCCATGCTGAGCTGCTCGCTTCCAAGTGTCTGTGCTCAAGGGTCTGCTTCCTCGACCCTTTGATCCACTTTTCCTACTAGGCCCCTTTTTCCCCATGGCTTTTCCTTATGACCCCTTGGCCAGGTGTCCGAGGGGCTTTGCGTGTTCCCCACTGGGCCCACTCGAGGCCAGACATGGTAGTTGTCACCCGATGATGCACTTGGGGCACATGGTTGGATGGTGGGGAGGCAGGGCATTGTGGACCATCCCTCTGGGTGCAACCTTGTCAGGTGCCCTCACGGCCCATCACACCCCTTGGGCTTCCCTCTCCCATCCCCGTTTGACCTTTATCATGGTCAGCTTCTGTCTTTCACAGGGTCTGACCCTGGATGGGCTACTGGAACTGAGCCCAGCTCCCTCTGGGCTGTCTTCTGGCTGGGGCCTGGATGCTCCTTCTAGGCTCAAGCCTGGGCCTGGGCCTGGGCCATTTACCCTGGCTTGCCAGCTGGCACAGGTGGTGGCAGGGTGCTCCTTGTGGTAAGTACTGTATCTGCATCTGGTTCCAGTTCTGGTTCTGGTGTCCCAACACTTCCCGCTACGTTTCTGACCTGTGGAAAGCTTTTCAACACCTGGCCACCAGGCTGCACTCCAATAAGGGGCTGACCCTCCAGCTGTGGAGCATCAGCTGTGCTGGTCACAGCCTAGCCACTGGGGTTGCAGTGCTGAGGTAAGCTAGGAGGGGACCTACCACAGTGCTCAACTCCAGCCTGCAGGCTAGATATGTCCCATGGAGCCATGACATTTGGCCCACGGGACTTTTCATCAGTCAGGAAATTTGGGAGTGTGGGAGCAGTGGAAATACTGTCGCTCTCCCCTGCTTACAAATTCCCAAGCCCCATGTGGGGGGGCAGGAATGGGGGAGGGAAGTGCTCAGAGCTGGACTATGGTCCCCCTCTCCCCTGCTAGGGCCAGGTTGGAGCCAGGCTATGTCCCATCTCCCCCACTAGGGCTGGGTTGGAACTGGGCTGTGTCTCCTCCCACATGCCCAGATTGGGCCCAAGCTGCCTCCTTCTCCCCACTGTGCGTGGCTAGATGGGACCCTGTCAGATGGGGTCCTGGGTGCCAGATCAGGACCACCAACTAGATCCAGCACTGCCCAGGGAAAAATGTTGGGCACCACTGCACTGGTTCATTAGAGAGCAGATTCTGTCCTCCTTTATATACTGTCTAACTTATAGTAGATAGTATATAAAGCTGATAGCTGGCACCACGCTTCATTCCATCCCTAAGCTTATGGCTGCTGGTAACTGGTAGGTGTGCTAGGGATGGATCACTCCGCATGTACTCTGTTCCTTATATTTTTCTGCTAAAGCAGTGGTAGCAGGCCAACCAGAAGTTAAGCCCTGTTCCTCTCCCTGAGTCCAGCTCTGATCCCCACCTATTCCAAGGACTACCTGGTAGAGTTTGCCCCCATGGTGCTTGTCACAACCAAATTAAGTAGTGCCCATGTCATAAGCAAGTAAAACCATTCAAAGCAGTTTTGTTTTACACTAAGTTAACTAAGGGTTAACAAAAGTTTTTGCCAGTAACCGCCTTTTTGCTGCGCATGTCAAAACGAAATTTATTGCTGCGCCACTAACAGAGATAGAACTTAGCCTTCTGTGCTGTACATAAATCATTATAATTGGTCAAAGAAAACAAGGAGTAACCCTATGATAACACCCTAGTGAAGACCGCTAGATAATTGGCAATTCTAATTAAATTTATGACGTGGCGAAAAGCAATTGGCTATTACACAAATAAAACCCCAATATACTTCCACAAAGAAGACGAAGGGGGACCTCCGTACGAACCCTGGAGACCTCTAACATAGGTGTTAGAGTAACTGGCAAATTGATCACTTGCCAGTGCCCCCCCCTCATGTCTCGACCCAATCTCAGACGTAAATCAACGACCTGCCGACCTGACCTTTTCTCTGCCCGACCACCGAACTCTTATGCAGACCGACCTACGACCTATAAACTGTAACTAACCAAGTATTTCTAACCTCCGTCCTTCACCACCTTGATGGCGTGAGTAAACAATCTTGCTTTGCAACCGATAAGCGTCCGCCTAATTAATTCCACTCCATGCATCACAAGTACCCGCCTGACGGACCCTTAACTGCCCGGGTGGGAGTCAGGGAGAGCTGCTGGCCGGCTGCCCTGGGTCCTGACTGTGCTGAAACGGAGGCAGGTGGGACCTGAGCTTCTGGTGGCAGTCATATAGAGTGAAGAAGGAGCAGGATGCTGCTAAAGGAGGAGGTGTCACCACCAAGAGTCTGGTTAACCCTCCCCTAGCCCTGCAACTGCCACCATTTTATATAGCACATAAGGTTCCAAAGCCCTGAATTTGATGATGGCTGCAGGGACAGGGAAGCTTTCTCGGTGGTGCTTTTGGCTCTTGGTGCTGACATCTGACACCTCCTCTTGCAGCCGCATCCTGCCCTGGCTCCCAGACTCTGTTCCAGTAACCTCCCTTTACTAAGCGCCTGGAGTGGGCCTGCCACATACAGCTAATGCCCATGCCATCTGTGATACTTGTGTTGCAGGTTGGTCACCCCTATTCTAAAGCACTTGCTGCATGCCACTGTTGGAGACAGGATACTGAGTTAAGGACAAGACACACCATTGGCCTGACCTACTATAGCAGTTTTTGTTCTTACTTCTGTTCCTCAGATACTGAGCTATCTTTCAAAAAGCCAAGACCTCCAAATATAGCTGTATTTTATTTGGGATGGCAAGTCACCAGGTGTGAAATCAGCACAACTGTTATGCTCCAAGGCTTCTTTGTCTCAGGTTTTGTTAGGCTACTAATTCTGAGTGCTGAAATAACGCATACGGTCAATGAATGGAATAAATTTTGTACCGCAAAGACTTAATGTAGTAGAAAGTAATTGGGCCTTAAGAATAAAAGGAATAAAGACAGTGAAGATATGTACTAGGGCCTGGTGAACTCACTGAACAAATAAACAGACACATACAGAAGGATGTAGTTAAGAACAAGGGTAAGGGAGTATTTATAGCATCTTCAGTTACATACTGATAAAAACTTGATTTTCTGGCCAAGATCTACTCTAGATCTCTTATTTTCTTCCCTGCTGCAAGGCCAGGAAGGGAACAAAACTGAAGGAATCCCATGGAACTAAGAAAAATAGAAAGGCCTCTACATTGGAAAGGGCCCATCGCCATCTGTAAAACTCCTTGCTCCTATTTTCCTCTCCTTGTCAGATGAACTGGAGGGAAAAAGTCAGCCCAGTTTGGAAGCAGTTGGGAGGAAGTAAGGAACCTCTGCTCACAGAGGTGCATTTCCCTGCTCACAGAGACACATGCAGCGTGGTATCTACTGAAGAAAGGAGGATAAGTAATGAAACATACTGGCATTCTGAATTGAAAGTGAAGTCAAGGACCTGTTCCACCTCAGGAGCCAGTGACACCCCTGCATGTCTGGTCTGAGATCTGAGAGATCTGGGCCATAGTTTCTACAGACCCCTGTTGAATCTGGCACCATCCTTTGGCCTTTACCCATCTGGCCCAAAGCTATGGGAGAAGGTTCAGCACTCTGACCTCCCAAAGCCAGTAGTAGATCCAGGAACAGGGAATAGGAGATGCAGTCCCCACAACACTTTGGCTGTGCTGCACACACAAAGTGAGCTCTCAGCTCACAGCCTGGTCAGCGTGAGCTCCAGTCTCACCAGCTGATAGGGGCAGGGTCTGGCCAGAGTCCCTGCTTTTGCGGGGCTCCAGAGAACAGGAGGCAAGTACTGATGCTATTTGCCTTTTTCCTCCCAGATGAATTCAGCAGCAGAAGAAAGGGCAGGACTAGGGGCAGTGGCAGCCCCCTGGGCACCAGAGTTGCATGAAAGCAGGGGTTCCAGGCAGATCTGGCATTGAGAGCTTACATGCAGTACAGCCAAAGTGTGGGGTGCAGCTGTAGTGCTGCACCCCCTCTGAATCCATCCCTAACCAAAGCCATTCAAGAGAGATAGCCAGGTTAGTCTGAAATCAGGCAGAAGGCAGAGCAAGGTCGCTCCTTAGAGACTAATTGATTAAGAGAGGCCTAAGTTTTAATAGGCAACAGATGAAGTAAGTGATCACCTAGGTAAGCTTATGCCACTCTGAATCAGTTAGTCTTTAAGGTGCTACCCTGCCCTGCCTAGAACCATTCAAGTCTGGGGTAAATAGGTGCCTTGGTGGCTAGGCATTTATGGCCTGATTTAACTCTGCCATAAGCTTTACATGTTGATGATCCATATCAGTCTTTCTCTTTTTTGTTTCTTGAGTGAGGCCAAGACATGAGTTTACCCCAGCTCCTTTACAGCAACCCAATAGGGGTGAGCTAGTGTCATCTCTTTGGGAGATCCCTTTCACAGCCTCCCCTCAGGAGCACACATTGGCCATACAGCTAAGGGGGCTCATGCAAATATAGTCTTGCTTGCAGGTCTTGCTTCCAGGTAGTATCCCCATGCCCTCTGACCGAAGTCTTGGTTTTAGCTTCAGCTGCTGCAATAGTGAGAGTGGTCTTCTTCAGAAAGTGGCCACTGGAGTCCTTCAAATAAAAAAGCCAGGAATTCTTCCTTAAAAGGCTGGGAAGCAAAGGGTTAAGAGAAGCAGCCCTGAAATTTGGGAGAGGTAGTCCAGAAAATGGAAATGGAAGAGTGGGTTCTCACTTTACTCTCTGCAAGCTCTGCTGCTAATGCCAGGGACCTCATAACTTGTATGCAATCTGTGAGCCATTCAAGAAGTTCAGTTCAGAGAAGCCCTTATTAGGAAAGACAAGCTGTCTGGCACTAACCTTTGCCCAAGCCATGACAAGAGGAAGTGTAAGTAGATGCTGCTAACTTGCTATCTTCCGGAATAGGTCCAACAACCCCACCCTTGATATAAAGCCTCAGCTTCTTCAGAAATCTCTACCTATTTGCTGCTTTACATGTCCCATTTCTTCTTCCATCAGTAGCATCCCACAGCCCTGCCATGTACATGCCAGTCAGCATTTGTGCAAGGAGGAATAAGCTTATCGTGATGGAGCTGTCATGTAGCCTAACAGGGCATGTTTACACATGCATTAATGCACTTTAGTTAATGCACATTAAATCTAGTACCTCTGGATGCCTGTACATGAGCGCAGAAGCTGCTCTGAAGCACTGTAATTAATCAAGTCTGCTGGAGCATGGTAATTACTGAGCTCCAGCCAGCCTCTGTATCTCATGTATCAGTGTCCCTGCACTTCAGAATAGTGGTGGGGACACTTGAACTAAAGGTCATTCAACAAGCTTTAGATAAAGTGCCCCCACTGCCATTTTGAAGCATGAAAATGCTGATACACAAATGCTCCAGGTGCTTTAATTATAGTGGATCTGAGAGCCACTTTAATTAAAGCGCCCTCCCCACCCAACTCCCATTGCACATGTAAAAATGCCCTCCATTGCAAGGTAATGCAATAATGCACATTAGCCTGTCTTAATGCACATTAACTAAAGAACACGTTTTAAAGTGACGCTTAATGTGCATTCACCTATTTTAATATGCATTAAATAACACTTTTTTTGTGACACTTTAATGCACTTTAAAACAGGCTAATGCACATTAAAGCACATGTGTTGATGCACCCACAGGGTAGGTGCTGGGAATAAGTCTTTGTGAAAGGAAGTTCAATTCATGAGGAGTACCTGGAGGAAGGGAGAATTTGGAAGACTCTGAGGGCTTAAATTGATTTACTTATGGTAGAATTCTCAACCCAGTCTTATTGCACAGTTTTCCATTTATAGTTCCTTGCCCCTGCTTTAGATCAGGCCATTCAGATCAGGCCACCCACAGGCTGTGCTTCCATCTTTAGCCCACACGTGTATTTTGCTCATTCCTTTGGCTATAAGAGTTAGCATGTGTGGCTACTCTGGGTTTCCAGAGAAAGCTCCTCACAAAAGAGAGATTTTTTTTTTTCCAGCCAGCTCTCATTTCCAGGGAAGGACAAAGCCTGCACATAACATGAGGACTCTTTTCACTCTAGAGAAATCATTGCATGTCTTTCAGTTTGGCTCTGGTCCCAGGCCTCCTGTAGCTCTCCCTTAAGGTTTCTTTCATAGCCTGAAGACTGCTTCTCAAAAGGCCCCAGTGCTGCCCTGAGGCAAATAGGTGGATTGCCCTGATAAAGCCTTTCCAATATGCATTTTGCATATTGGCATAAGCTCCTATTCCACCCCAGAGAGCGTACAAACCCCAGCAGACTCTCCCTATGCCTGAAGAAGAGTGCTTGTGCCTGAAAGCTTGTAAAGAACAACTTTTCCAACTATTAAATTGGTCTAATAAAAGATATCACATTTACCCAAAGAACCTTGTCTGCCCACGTCCTTAGACCAACATGGCTATAACCAACTTTTCTAATTACACTGCATTTCTTGTGGGGATGGTACGTTAATTACTGCAGCCAGTGTATCTGACAAACTACTCCTTGGTCATCTCCTTTTTCTGGATTTCACATGTAAAACTCTAGAACCCCCAGTTGCTTATCTGATGGATATGACTGGAAGGGTATGAAATCAAATATCACCTGAGGGACACCCAAATCAAGAAAATATATTCATTCATGCACTGCATCAGGCAGACCAAACAAACAAATCTTTGACAACATGCCAGCAGTTACTCCTGTGCTTTCCAAAGAGATCAGCTCCTCTCAATGATGGACCTCAGAGGTGAATGAACTGGCCAGCTGGGGGGCACCATTTGCATTTAACAGTCCCAATATATTGGGAGTCATGGTGACATGGCAATAAAATGCCAGCTGGAGGAAATGACCAAGCAGCTGCCTATGTGCACGATGTCTTCTTGTAGCAAGAATTACAGCACGCCCTTCTTTGGAAACACATCATTAGCAACATTAGGTCATCTCTCCTGGGCATGACTGCCATATGTTGCAAGCCTTCTCAAGTCCGACTCCCACAGACAGAACAAATGAGCTAAATGCTATCCTAACTCTACATTGTGGTGAAATAACTCAGTGATGTGATTATGCACTTCTGTCCTGGAATCATCTCTGAACATAGTCAGAATTATCTTGGCACAATCAGGGCGAGGTTACAAAGTTGGAACTACAGGCAGCCCACATTAGCAGAGCATGGGCCTTTGTCCCAACGATAGCAGTTGATCCACAGAAGTGTGGGTTTGACACTGCTTCCAGCTAATGGCCCTGTGCCGACCTCCAGAAGAATACTTAGGTGTCAAGCTTCACACTTAATTCTAAGCAGATTTTTTCCCACATAGGAATGATGTGGGTTACAGTCTGTTGTGGGTCCTATTCAAACATCTTCCTAGACTGCTTTTGTTTTATTTAAATTTTTCTCTTTTTGGATGAGAAGTACTGCAATATCGAAACTTGGGCTGCATAATGTAGGAAGGAAAAGTTCATGCATGAATTATTTAAAAAATATGTGTTTTCTCATTCTTTTCATGTCTTTACTTCCAAGATAAGTCTGCATTTGCAGTTGTAACTCCCTCCCCCGCAAAATTTATAATACACATGTTCTCCACTGCCATCTTAATTTTTATGAAGTTCCTGCAGTGAGAAAAAAATACTCTTGCACTGTTCTGATTTTTCCCAGTGCACTAGCATCAGCGAAGCCTCTTCATTTGTCCACTCCACTTTTCCCTATGATCAGATGAAAGCAAATGGCCTTCATTCTTTTAGTTCTCTTCCTGTTGTAAACCGAACTCCCCTGATTCACACATTCTTCTTCTCAGCTGAAACAATCCCATTTAACAGCTTCTCACTGAACAAGAACACTCAGTAAATCCTTTTAATTAAGACCATATTTACCTCCCTTCCTTGGCTACAAAAAAGGTTTGAATCAAAACCTTTGCTAAAATGCTGCATTCAGTTTCCCCAAGTGTATTTTAGTGCTTTGAAGAAAACATCAGAAAACAACTCATTTGTTTATAGTACACATGTGCACTTTGTGGGGTAGACAACATCCATTAAAGCTGGGTTCCCTGGAGTTATGAGTTGCAAAACACTGGGCATGTCTACACGAGACACTAAATGCTCAGTAGACTAATTCTACTGTGTATTAGCATGGCAGGCTGTGGTGATGAGGTGCCCCCACAGGCTCTCGAGGGAGAGAGAAGAGAGCCCGCGGACCCCAGACCCTGAGAGCAAGCCCCCAGAGGGGTGTACGTACCTTGCGGAGAGCAGCGGGAGCAGGAGCCGCGTTCACGGCTGCAGCCGTGCGAACTGGCATTATGCCGGCTGTGGCATCAGCTGTTCCCCGCGAGGGGAACAGCCGAGCCAATCACAGCAGCCATATTGGCCGCTGCGGGAAGATTTAAAAATGCCGGTGGAGCGGGGAGAGAAGAGGAGCCGGAGAGAGAGAGCACGGGCAGGCAGCTTGTGAGGCGAGCTCTGGCACAGGAAGGAGAGGACCCAGCTTGTGAGACTCAAGCAGGTAGCCCAGGGAAGGGCTTTAAGCCTTCTGCAGGAGGCAAAGCAGGAGGCAGACAAGGAGTGCAAGCAGAGGCACTCTCTCAGTCTCCTAAAGCGGCTTACACTCAGGAGGCAAGGGAGCTCCCTGCTTGGGGTAGGGGAGAGGAAACAACTGAGGATCCGAGAGGGAGCTGGAATAAGGGGGATAACCCTGAAGCTCCTCCTGACTCGGAGGAATATTTTCTATAAAAAGGAAAAAAAAGAGAAACCTCTGCAAGAAGGGAGAGAGAGCGACTGGAACCCAGAGAACTGGTCTGAGGCCGTCATACGAGGCCTGGAAACATCTGTAACGCATCACCCAGTGGCTGGCATGTGGACGGGGTGTAGGAGAGGTGGAGCCCCGTGGAACACCGCGTCGGATGACCGTGAGTACCACCGTCTATCAGGAGGCCCATCCGAAATAAGATCTCCACTGTAGACCCCTCTTAATGTGCGTTTAACATCCAAGTCGTGGCAGGTGAGTTGAGGGGAGGGGCAACACCCTGATAGACTGGGCGGAGAGAGGGCGCAAGCTCCACACAGGCAAAAATGGCGCTAATGCACTAATATGCAATAGAATTAGTATACTGCACATTAGTGCCACAAAAAAAGTCTGCGCTGGCACTACTGTGCGGAAACGTCGATTACAATATGAATTAAGTTTAGTACCTGTTATTACAGGTACTAAATTTAATTTGCCATCATTATGGCACTTTAATGAACATGTAGACATGCCCACTGGAAGCATCTACACATTCATTAATGTGCTATGATTACTACACATTAAGTTTAGTACTCGGTTAGCCAATTACTAAATCAATGTGCAGTAACTTGCACTACTGTGCAGTAGCACTGGTGTATGGGTTTTTAGTGACACTTACTGCACAGTAGCCTAATACTACTGTGCAGTAGTGTATTAGCACAGTTGTTGCCTGGTATGCTCCTGCACAGTGGTATTAGGCTACTGTGCAGTTAGTGTCTTGTGTAGATGCCATTGGTGATGCGTAGGGGGTGCACACGGGTGCACATGCACCCCCTGAGCATGGCGGTGCACCCCCTGAGAAAAGGCACCGCTGACACTCCTGGCAGCACCTGCAGGTGGTCGCCACTTGCCCCCCTTTCACCGACAGCACCGTGGCCGTCTGCAGGAGCTCCCCACTCGCTGCCACCATGGTCCTGCCACCAACAGCACTGCCAACACCTGCAGGAGCTCACTGTGCCCCCCGCCCTCCCAACCTCCGGGGGCATGCAGCATTCATGGTAGTTTCACCCACTGAAACTCAGGTCTACTGTAATTTCACATCCACTTTTGCTAAAGCCATCCTGCTCTACCTTTTTAAAGCAAAGTTAGGCACAATTCTTTTTGACAGTTTCATTGCTTTCAACACTTACCTGAACGACTTTCTCCTTAGAGACACCCATTTTACTCATTAAATGTAAAATAAGCTTGTTGCAGGTTAGCCCATTTGCACATAATTTGTCTATAGGGACAGATTCTGCCCTGTGTTGAAGTCAGTAAGGCCACAAGGAGGTAAATGAGAGTTCAAGTTGATTCTCCTACTAGCTCCAGGCCAGAGCACACACAAGGGAAGGGGACCGCTAAGGGGCCCAAGTGCAACATGGGACCCCTGCACAATGTGTCCTGTCACCTGAAGCTACAAGTTTGTCTGTAATGGTAACTTCCATAGAGATGGGACAAGGCAGCAGCTCCCCCTTGGGCCCCACCATAATTCTTGCAAAGAGATTAATCCCATGGCCTAGGAAAATGCTTGGGTGAAATGTTTGTGCTCTGTCATTCACCACTGCCTAGGAATACCAGAAGGTAGGGAAAGCTATTCTCTCCTGTCCTCTCCCACAGGTTGTGCTAGATAAGCCACCATCTGACTTTAGAAAAAGCAGGGCAGAAAAAACAGGGGAAGGAAGGTATTTTTCACAGTTTTTCTGTTTCTAGCTGCAATCAAGTATTTATGAGCTAAAAGAAAAAAGTTTATAAAAGTTTATATTGGACTCAGCTCTTGCCTGCTCAGAAGCAGCTTCCTGGTTAATCAAAAATAAGCCAATGCACTTGCCATGGGGAAGACTAACCACAGGGCTACGTTTAGCTCGCACTGACTCCAATGGGATTGGCACCCACCTATGTTGAACTGGTCCCTAGATCTATTGGTCTATCTTGCTGTAGCCCTTGACCAAGATGAGACTGGGGTACAACATCCATCCTTTGAAAGGGTGTGTTCTGCTAGAAACATAAACCAATTTAAGTGAACAAAAAGTTGTGCTAAGCAAGCTACTTTCTTAAGCAATCTGGATAAAAATGAGACAATAAAATTATCCTCATTTTATATAAAAGGAAACTAAGGTGCACAGGGACTAAACTGTACCCTTTTGAGAGCAATATTTGTAGGAGGGTACAGGAGTCCCAGGAAATTCCAGCAGGGAAAATTGAAACCTTTCAGTTCCTGAGGAACATTGTCATCAGAGCAATGGTTTTCTGGAGGCTGCAAAGGACTGCCAGCAGGGACAATGGCTTCCACTTCCTGGAGATTCCGGAAGCTATTTGGAAACATAGGTTCAGCGTCAGGGTGAACCAGGCCCTCCAAAAGCCCCACCACACCAGCGTCCACCCTGCCTTTAGAAGAATGCAGCTATTATATTGGCTATGATCTGTTCCAGTTAAGGAAAATTAAATATGGCTCTTGATTTCCCCAGGAGTTGCCAACACAGCCCTGAACTGACATGAAGTCTGGGTGCCCCCTCTCAAAAAGGAAATAGAAAAAAGCATAATCCTGTATTCTGTTATAGCAGATTCTGATGCTGGACAATGGCATTTAGATATTACAACATCTCAGAGAAGAAAAGATGAGAAATACCTATTTCAGAGATTGAGAGTCATTTTCTGATTCTTCTAGGCAACTTAAACATTGCTCAGAACAGAAATTATCCATTTCTGTGTCCAGTTTGCCAAATACCATCATTTTCTGGAGTCTGTGTCATGGAAACAGTTCCGCTTAGGGAGGATCTGAAAGGAGTGGTGGAACATTTTTTGATTTACTTAATAACCTATTGCATAGTGTTTTCTTCATCTGAGTTGGATGTTCTTTCTGCACATATGTTTGGCTTTCTGTACTCCCAAGTGATTCACTGCCTGGCTGCCAATGTACAGAATGAGTAAGTAATGAGCTCAGACCTCTTACTAAAATCTAGGCAGGACTGCTTGCTGTTCTCATTGAAACTGGGAAGCATTTTTGCAGAGGTCCTTCCCTTTCATCCACTGATAAGGTAGGTTCCTATCACAGTCTAGAGCCACTTCCACTGCAGGCAGGATGTCAAGAACCAAAGACTGTACACTTCTGCAGGCCACAAAACTCAGTGACTGAGACAGAGCTAGGGTCTCCCATATGGTGATGCAGAGCACTATACCTAGGCCATGTTTGAGCTAGGGTAACAGTTAAAGAAGCAATACACTTGGCCAAATCCTGACTCAGTCCATACTCAGTTTTTCCCTACCGTTGAGCTTGTTCTTTGATTCAGTCTGTATAGAAACCTTTTATTCTTCCTGAGGAAAAGCATGAGCATGATGAAAGACTTTTCTGTCATCAAGACATTATTATTTCAGTAGTACTAAAAGCTTCAACTGAGACCAGGTTCCCATCGTTCTAGGCACTACAAATACATAGCAAGAAAAAGACTCTGCCTCAAAGACCTTGCAGTCTAAGTTATTAATGGAGGAGAAGTAACTTATGAGGTCATAACAGATGAATGACAGAGGTAGGAAAAGAACCCAGGACTCCTAACTCAGTGCCATTACTACTTATTCCCTGCTTTACTAAGCAGCTTGTATGATGAACCACCCCGACAGACATCATGTCACAGGGAACTGTGTATACTGAAGATATTAATCTTATGTAATGTTGAGATCCCTTTTCTGCTATTTTGGACTTTCTCTGTTCTGTGAGGGGTTGATGTGTTGTATTCTGTTGCTCTTTCACCTACAAAACTCTTTTGAAAACAATAGCAGTCTGGATAACTGTGAGATCAGGCTGTAAGAGCTAATAGCATTTGGTCCCAGTCATTTCTGAGACATGCTTTTTACTTTAACCAGTGTCTGAATTCAAATTTCGAAATGTGTTCAAGAGCTCCTCTTTCTTTTTCTTTTTTTGTTTGCACAAATTCTCTCAAATGATTTTGTGAATGGGAGTGATTTGAACTGCATCCTGGAACTTAACTTGTTCTAAAATTACAAGACTGTTGGAGCAATTTTGCTCTGTGGGTTAAGGGATAATATTTCACTATTTGGTCCGTGGGCTTACTGTTTCAGTTTTGTGCCCTGAAATGTTATTCTGTGTCTCCAGGCAATGGCCTTATACATGTCTGAGATAAGTATCTAGAGGCTGCAGATCAGCTCTAGCATCTAAGGGGATCTAAGAGAAGGCATTGGCAGCCTACAGTCCATGGCCTGGATCCAGTCCTCAAAGAGACTGCATACAGCCTGCTAAGGTCCAACCCAGCACAGGATTGCTGTGCTGTGCCTCTGGTCCCCTCCTCAGCACCTGCTTCTGCAGTCCTCCCTGCTTCTCTTTTGCGCCTGTGCTTCTCTCACCACAGATTCTGGTCCTCTCCATTGAGACGGATAGGGGATGGAGGAAAGCTCAAGCAGCTTGGGCACTCTGAGCCAATGTGGGGAGGGGTGGTGAGGGACAGAGAACTACAGCCTGTGGTGTGGACTGGGCCAGAAGTGACGATGATGACCATAGGCAGCAAAAGGCTGCTGACCCCTGTCTGAGAGCACTCATCAGATGCAAGAAGATGGGTTACTTGAATGATCTGATATCTATTACCTGTGGTAAAAAGCTTGGAAATTAATTATTAAATACAAACCTACATTAGTGCAGTTCAGACTTGCCTATTTGAAGGTACAAAGCAGGAAATGAACAAGTGGAGTTGCTTATTTCAAAATGCTTACATTGCAGATGCTGGGCTGAATTCTTCATGTAATGTCATCAGGGACACACCTCATTGTCTTCACAGGGTAACTGAGATCAGAATATGACCCATTGCTATAAAGCACTCATACTTCTGAAGCCACATCAATGTATTTTAACCCCCAGTGACTGTTAGTGTGGAGCCTAGAACAGGGGCCTGGATATGTGGATGCAGCAGAACAGAAGATGGACACTGGATTAACTCCACTGTGCACTTAGACTCAGCATTGCAAAGCTTTGCACTCTACTGGAATCCCCAACATGCCCACCAGTAGAAAAGGCAAGAAATTCACTAGGGGAATACACTGCTGAAATTTAAGGCACAATATCTTCCAGGTCAGGCAGCAGCTGAACAGAGGGTTTGAGGATCTGAACTTTAGACTTAGACACCTAAAAGTAGCAGTTAGGCACCTATGTACCAAAGCCCTTTTGTGGATGTACTGTTGTGCTCTGTAGACTGAAGCCAGAAACAATCCAGAGGATAACCAGCTAAAGGGTATTGCTTCCTTTGGAAAGTTAGTTTCTCCTTCATGAGAAGGGAGAAGGTTCATGTCAGTAATACTGTAGAATTGGCTGTTGTCCCTTTCAGCTGCAGCACTTAGCCCCAGGACAAGTCAATGAATAAAACTTAAAGCATGGCATAAAGAGTGCAGGCACATTCTCCACATGTGTGTACAGATATAGGAATGTAACTTGCAGTAAACAGGCAGTGACGTAACAAACAGAGTTGGCACCTGGGGCAACTCCTGCAGGGGCGCAGGAGGTGCATACTTCCACGAGCCAAGGGGGATGGGCTGTGGGGGGTGGGAGTGAGGGGGATGCACCCTAGATCCCTGTCTGAGCTGCTACAACTACTGCCACATGCTGTGCCCACCCTGGCTATTGCTTTTCAAGCAACAGCAGCAACAGGGGACTATTGTGGAGTGCCCAGCATGGGTATGATGCTTGGGCATGAGCTCTGAAAGGGTGGGGAATAATTCTGCCACCCTTCCTAACTTGGCACCTAGAGAAGGGCCCATCTCACCCACCCCACTCAATTACACACTGTGCATGGGTTTTTATCTTGTGAAAGCGCCAGTGAAGATGTTTTTATTAGAAAAAGGATAGAATAACAGCCCGAACACACCTACAGCCCTGGACAACTTCCCAAGTGGCCTTTTTTATAGTACTGTCTATAAAGTGTAAGGCACAGCACACTTTAGCTACAGGAGCAGCCCAGCTATGCAATTGTGGAGTTATGCTGGCCTCTTCCCTCTTCCTTCCCACCTGGTTTGGGTGTCACTAATCATTACCGATTACAATATAAGAGAACTAATTACAGTACAAAAGAAGTAATTAACCCAAGTGGATAATGATGATAATAAAAGTACTTTAGTATTTTATAGCATTTTCTATCTTAAAATTAATTTGGCACCTGATCTTTCTAAGCACAGAGAGGGTTTCTATGGGAGTTAAGACACTAACTGTCCTGGAGGAAGTCATCAGCCTTTCATGGGCTGGGCTCTTAGGTCATAAGTCCCTTGTCATTCTTCTGTGTCTTTGGAGCAGTTCACCCCTTTGGCTCTTTCTTAGTTGTTATTTTTCCTGACACAAGAGCTCATGTGAATGCAGCGGTGATGGAACTGCATCAAGGGGACCAGGGCAGCTGCCCTGGGCACTGACTTGGGAGGGGGGCCAGAAAAATAATGGCTGCTGACAGAGCCACACAATTGTGTCAGTGGCAGCCACTGGAAGTCACCACTGCCCCTGTGTGTGGCAGGTGCCCCGGGCACCCAGTGACTGTTACACCACTGGAATGGAGAACAAAGCAGCAAAGTAATTACCATGGCAGTTTTTCAGCAAGTAAGCACAGAGATGATTCCTGGAGTCAGAAACAGGATGTAAGATTGATTCTTCTAACTCTTGACTTCCAAGAAAGATCCAGTGTGACCTCTCTAGTGCCCTGCATTCTTTTGTGGCACAGAGGCCATATCTACATGAACGGCGGACTGCACAGTTGTTACTGCGCAGTCATCTAGTACTTGCATAACCAAGTAATAAATGACTGTCCAGTAACTGGTGTTACTGAGCAGTAGTGTCCCTGTATGGGTTTTTTTCTGATGCTACTGCACAGTAGTGTCTCATGTAGACATGGCCAGAGGGAAGCCTCTTACATTTTTACAAGGTATTTCCATAAAAATCTTTGGGAAACCAATGAAAAACACACCATAACAGTTTATGGGTACTCAAGAAATTCCAGCAGCTGCTCACTGAGTAAGAGCTGGCACAACTGCTTCCCCAGAAATTTCATAATCCCTTCTTTCAGGAACTTTCACAGAACCAGCATATTTCACCACTCAAGTCAGGTCTCTGTTGACTAATCCAGATCAGAAGCAGGCTGCCTTGCAGCTTGTAATACCCTTTCATTTCTTTGAAGCCAAGGCTAATAATTTTCTTTAAACTAAAAATAAAAAGGATTCTTAGCAAGTCAAGACTAAGAAGAAATATAATGGACAGCATTCATGGAGCTGTACTGCCCTGGCAACTAAATCTCTTAAAGCTACTTTAGAGAGGCTTGTGATCTGGTGAGATTAGATGAGGAGACAACTTTTTGATGCATTGAATGGCATTGTATGCGTCACCTTTTCACATAATGAAATACGGGCAGGATACATTTCTTAACTTGGTGTGACTTCTATATAACAAGCTTTCACTATGCTCTCCTTTTAAATAGGAACAATATATCTTTAGCCTTTGCAGGTAAGACAGCATCTAGAGAGTGTTGTTCCTTCCCTCCCCAAGTGTTGTCTTCTTAGTGGAGTCATTAGCTCAGTTAATTAGTGACTCCAATCTAATTAAAAGGATTGAAACATGTGGAATTACTTACAGTCTCTGGATCTGGCTCTCATTAATACTGAAGCCATTTTACATTGCTCTGGCAGCAAGTATATGCATCCTTTATACTCATTTTAGGCTGTCTTTGCAAGGGGTGATGTGACTTTGGTGCACAGCTCTGGTTTCTCTGTGTCCAGAGGAGTATGTTTGAATCTGGTGCAAAACTAAAGCAGCCAAACCACGTTATGCCACTTTAGTGATCTGAGACTTATGGAAATGGAATGGGAAAGTGAAAGAGTTGTAAACAAATTTCATGCTCTGTACCCCAAATTCTCTTCTCTCAGGGCGCACACTCTAACACATGCCCCCCTTCTTTCCAGGTTTTTAAGCCAGATGGTACATCTACATAGCAAAATGAAGGTAAGATGGTAGCATGTGCTAACAAGGGTAACAGCTGCAGGGAAGAAGATATGGTAACAGAGGGGCTTTAGCATATTCAGGCAAGCACTGTACAAGCTCTCCAGAGGTTTTGGGTGCATACTCTTGTTGCTAGTACATGCTAAAGCTTTTGACACTGCATCTCACTGCTCTAGTTACTTATGCTAGCTAAAGTAGCCCAGTGCAAGTACATTAACATGTGTCCCAGTCACACCTCCTGCTGTTGTGTAAACTTAGCCAGAGAAGAATCCCAGAGGAAAAAGGATGGGCCTGCCCTTTAAGCACTTGCACCCAGCACTCCTCTTTGTTGGGGCATCAGTGCTGCCATCTGCATGACACTGTCCGTGTTCACTGCTTTAAATATAAAATCAAGAAACACATTCCAGAGTACAGAAAAAAGAGTGAAAGGGCAGCCAGCTTGGTAAGTACGTTTCAGAGGATTCCAGTGCATTAAAACTTCCAAACATGTAAAGTGCAGAGGAAGTTCTGTGGGCTGAGCCCACTGCCAAAAATATGACAGTAATCATGAGACTGTTTGGTCATTAGGTATAAGGCTAGTATTACAGTGATATTTTGCTTATAGCATCAGGTGCCAGAGCTCTGAACAGTCATGCAGAGTGTAGCTGATACAGTTTCACTGTAAATTAAAAAAAAATGAATAAAGAGTAGGCAGGTGCCAAAATGTGATCAACCTGATTGTAGAAGTTTTTCAGCAAAAAAGGGAACTGAGAAGTCCGCAATGCCCTGAGAAATCATTGAGGGTGTTACCCAATCTAAGGGCTTGTCTATATGGGGATGTTAGTGCACAATAAACTAGGGTGCAAACTGATGGCTCTGTGCTAACCCCCTGTGTGTACTCTTAGCACACACCAGCTGCAAGGGAGCTTTGGAAGTGGAGTAAGCTACTTTGTGTGAAAGGCTCTTAGGGTATGTCTACTTTACAGGATATCCCACTCCCACTTGCAAACTCCAAAACTGTAAATGCAGCAGTGAGACCACTCCAGAGACAGCCCCTATCCTTCTCAGGACCAGACATGTTTGTGATGGACCACTGTGGATACCCCAGAGCAGTTTCACTTCCACATTTCCAGGTCTGTAGCATGGGAGCAGGAATGTATGGACAAGGAGTACTTAGGGGCATCCCTGCCAGAACATACCAGGGACATGATGTGTGCCCACACAGGAAATAAATGCAGAAGAGCCAGTGAGTTGCCAATTCACACCCTGGCTCAATGCACATTAATGCTGGCTGTTATGTACACAGCTTCCCTTGAAACTGCCAGTGGCAGTGTTGTATTACAAAGGGAAATAGTGCATAAATAGAAAGGAAAAACTGGAAAAACTGGTTTGCATGCTTACTGTAATCAGGGAAAGTAATGAGAGACTTTGGGCAGTTAAAATTAAGTTCTTTCCTCACTCAGCCCAAGTGCCAATAACCCTGGAGACTGGGAAAGCAAAAACCTTATCTGAGCAACTACACAAAATGAGCGGTCACCAGAGGATCAACCTTTATGCATCAACAAATTAGAGCTCTAGGGTGCATCCAGGTGAGCGTGCATGTGCAGTTTGTGTCACCTCAGAGCTGTTTGAGGTGCTGCAAACCACATGCAGCACAAGCACAACCATTCACTGGGTTGCAAATTTTGCAGTGTGGCACCAGAATTTGATACCAGGATCTTCCACTATCAAAAAAGCCACAGCAGAAAAAATGTGGTGTGGCACACGCTCTAGGAGCTTGCGCCAGAGCAACTGGAGGCTGAGTCCTCCAGGGATGACACTCTGGCTGCTGCATCTGCCTGCTGCTCCACCATGCTGCCTGCCATGTTGGAGCAAATAAGAGCAGAGCAGGGCTCCCAGCAGCCTGCTCTGGAGCCTACCTGGCACCCAGGGCCTGTCCTAAGCCCAGACAGGCAACCAGGGCCAGCCAGGCTGCCTTGAAGCTGGGCACATGGGCTAGCCATGCTCGTGTCTGTGCCCTGAAAGCTGAGCCTCCCACTGCCTGCACTCCTCCCTCCGCGGTGAAGGAGTAGCAGGGGGGCTTGGTGGCTGTGGGCCCCAGGATGAAGGCCAGCTCTTTGTAACTGGGGCATGGTGGTTTGCCCTGCCCCTGAGAGCCAGTTGGCATTGCGGACAGCATGAGACTGCTGCCACAATGCCTTTGTCTTGGTCCAGCACCGCTGCCCAGTTTTATAGTGTTCCCACTCTGCCATCTGGGCAGCTATTGCCCAGAACATGTACTCATTGCAGTGGCCCTTAGTGAACTGCTGCTGTGTGCCCTCTTGGCTCCAAATGTCCAGGAGGTCAGTCACCTCGTCAAGCCTCCAGCTGGGTCCTGGTGCCAGAAGTGGGCAGGCTCTCCAGCTGGATTCCCCCACCTGCCTCATCATGGTTACTCAGCTCAGCTTCCAGGGCACAGGCACGGGCATGGTTGCAGAGCAGCTCCTGGCCACCACCCCTGCCCCAGAGCACTGCCCCAGTCCATGCCAGCCCCACCACAGCTACCTGGCTCCCCTGGCCAGCTCATGCTCCCCAGTACCAGGGGAAGGGCCCAGCTGGGATCAAGTTGGCTGGCTGCTAGCACAGCTGGCACCCCAGCAGGCCCCAAGGGCTCATGGCAGTGGGTGTGTGTGTAACAATGTGTGTAACAATGTGTTTATATGACAGAGGCAAAGATTTTAGTTGGTGATATCTTTTACTCGACCAACTACATGGTTAGGCAGACATTTGAATGGATTGCAGTCTTCTTTGCCTCTTGCATATTTCCTGGACCATCACAGCTACCACAAACCTCCAACGCTACCTTTTATACAACAGACATTCTTTCATTTTCTGAGACAGAGAGATAGAGAGAGAGAGATGTATATAATGTGTGTGTATAAAATATATATATGTATATATGTGTGTGAATGCATGTATGTATGCATATGTGTGTGTGTACACACACACACACACACACACACACACACATATTTACATATATTTGAGATGGAAAGAAATGCTTCTATCTTTTGATATTTTCAAACATGCAATCACTTGTATGTGTGTATATATTTACACGTACATACATATGTGTTTATACATTTGAAAATATCAGAGGATAGAAACATTTATTTCATCTCAAAAATACAATCCTCGCACCTATTTTCATCCAAATACCTAGAACAGAGCAGATGCTTTGATAATTTACAAGGAAACATTAGCAATACAACAGCCAACAATACCATCTATTTGTCCATTTTGTTTTGGCAGAGGATGTAAATTCTCATATATTGGGGTAATACCAGTTTGCTGTAATTTCTCAAGGTATCTTTGCAAAGGTGAAAGTGGCTTGCAGCTCCTCAGCCTGCTAGGGCTGAAGGAGTAGATTTTAAGACTGAGATACAGCTGCTCGAAACACACCTATATGATGTAGACTATTCCTCAGTTGAACTAAATTTGTGAAACGTATTCAAGAATGCCAGCGGAAACTGCAGGAAAATCTTGGCTTCTCTCATTTTTTAAGTCTTTGCTGGATGTGAAGAATGATGTCAGAAACTGACAAAAATATTTCCTAGAAACATCTCTGCAGAGGCATATCTTTAGTCTGCAGGCTGATAGCACCTGCCGAGCCAGGCCATAAGGCGGTTCAGTGTTTTGCCTGAGTTCCAGATGCTGTGGCTCTTCAAAACTCAGGTGGGATTAGCAGTTTTGGGCTATGCAAATGGCTCACAGGCACATTTGGATCAGACCTTTTTCTTGTGATTTATTTCCAGCCAGTTTGTGTCTTTGGCAGAGAGGAACAAAGGATATGGAAGGGAAGCACACTATTGCCTCTCCATCAGTAAAGCTGGCTCAGTCTCTGGATGCTTGGTGTAGAGGATAAACATTTTGAAATGTGTTTTATTCTGTTTTGGAACAAAAGCATATTAACAAAAAATTCCTTAGAGCTAGAAATTTTTACCATTTTCATTTGGAAAATACCAACTCTTAGTGTTCCCAGAGCACAATATTTTCTCTATGAGCCTGCAGCCTCTAGGGCTAGGGACAGACATTACACACAAACTGGTTTAAGTGATCAAAAACTGGTTTAAACTGTAACAGAACAAATGTTCAGTGCGCATGAACCAGTTTGAAAATGGCTGAAACCGGTTTGAGTTAAACCTTGTTGAATGTAGTATCAGACTTAACTGATTTGGGTCAAACTGGTTTCTGCAATGTCTGTCCCAGACCCCCCACCATCCCGGTATGTTCTCTGGACTGGGCTCTCTGCTCCACAGCAGAGCTGGCCCCTCACCTCTGTTCCCTGGCTGGAGCTCTGGCAGAGACTGCAGGCATCTGCCTGGTTTCCCCTGCTCCCCGCACTCTCCTCACCATTCCCTGCTAAGCAGGGATTCCCCCCTTTCTTCTTACACAGACACCTCTCAGCCTTAGCGAGCAGACCACATTCTGGCCATGGCCCATGCTGTGGGAGACCAGACAAAGGCAGTCAGGACTGTGTCCACTCAGGGCTTTTTGTAGCTAATCAGTAGGTAGCTGCTAATGTCCCTCCATTCCTTCCTTGGAAAAAGTTGTTTAAGAAGAGCTTGAACTAATGGAGAGAAGCTTTTGTTTTCTTTGTTTTCTTAATGGGATGATAAATACTGAGTTAGGGATGATAAACACTGTGTTATCAATTGCCTGCTAGGCTGCTGACGGGGGACAGACCCCTCCTTAATCAAAGCATCCTGCCGTCACGCCCCTCCTCAGCTCAGCACTGTGAAAGGGAACAGAGGGCTGCTCTTGTGCCCCCCAGCTTCTGGCCTGAGTCACTGCAGGCATGTGCCTACATTTCTGGGATTGTGGTTACAAACTGGTTTAGCCTAGGCAGGCTAGACTAACCTGCAAAGATTGAATCAATTCGGGCTTAGACTTTTTGAATGTCTGTCCCTAGCCTAGAGGAAATACACTTAAGAGGTTCTTGGCCTTTGTTTGCTATGGACCATTCAAGAGCAGCCTTTCTTAAACAAAACAAGGGTGAGTAACAGGGAGGGCTGAGTCTGGCAAAAAAAAATCACTCCCAATCAGAGCTGGAGACATTTTTAGCTGCTGCTGTTATGAACTCAATAGACAGTTCCACCCAAAAGCACACTTAAAATGTCATATTAATTTAAGTTTCTATAACATTTTCAATAGATAAATTGTTTATAGATAATGAGTTCCCTTTGCTTTCTTCTTCCTTCCTTTTATTCTTCCTAATTGCCATTTTTCTCTTTTGATCTTTCCTTTCCCAATTTGGTTGTCTTCACCATTTTAAACTTATATTTCTTTCTTTGCCTTTTCTCCATTTTATCCCCACCTTTTATCTTTTCCATGTCTATGATCTCCCCACTGTTCCTAATACCCACCCCCTCCTTACAATCTGAGAGTCCCCAGATATATTGGTGAGGATCCAGAACAAACCAATGTTCCTCTTCATCTTCCTCACATGAGTGAAAAGAGTATTTTTAAGGGTGAGCAAGAAATAGAGGGAATGTCCAAGTACCCTCTTCCAGATGTGGCTGATCTAATAACTCTGATAGAAGGGAAAGATGCACTTGTGGTTGAAGAGTTGGACTTGAACTCCTGAGATCTCCCACAGACTCCATGTGCATCTCCCTTCATCCTCTTTTGCCTTATCCCCATACCTAATGTTTGAGGAGATTGCATTCCTTTGTCTGTTTAGACTGTAAACTTTTCAGAACATACTGTTGCTAAATGTACAGCACCAATCCCACATGGTGCCTGTGGTGCTAATCTTTTTTTTTAATCTTGAGTTTTTGTCTGCTTCCCTCCCTGCATTCTGCACTCTTATTGAGGTAGTGCTCATATTAAGACACCAAGTATGATTACTGTGGTTTTTACTTTTTATATGAGGAGAAGGTGCCATTTTTTATTTTGTCACTTGTCATGCTAGGATCACTCTTCAAATATCTCGGGGGAAATCTTATAGCATGTGGCTGACATTATCTGTAAAACTGCTGAGCACTTCTTTAGAAACTTGACTGACTATCAGCAAACTGTCTTCAAATTAATAACCACTAAGTCTGTACAGGCCCACAAGACAGCTTCTAATACCCAGACATCTGAAATGCCCTTGAAATCCAGGCAAATACATTCAAAATATATCAGACCTTGGCATCAGTCATTTTGCCAGTGGCAACAAAAGACCTGTATAGTTCCTCAAGTTGTGACTGAGAACAGTCTGGGTGACACAAAAAAGAATAAGCAAGTGCACTATGCTTGGACTGTGGACTTAGCAAACAAGTCATGAACAGTCCTTTGCTTTTTGGCAGCCAGCTACTCAGCCTTCGGTGCTTTACCAATTTACATTTTGTGTGTGCGTAGCAGTATTCACGTTTACCATAGCTACGGTTTTCTGGGAAACAAAAGGTTTTAGCTGGAGCAGAAATGTTTTCCTTGTTGATATAACCTCTGCCCTTGTGTGACACTGTTTCTGGTGAGACACAAGTGTCAGCTGGACATTATTATGGCAACAGAGGATAAAAGCAATAAGGGCAGTCTGCAGCAGGACAGCTGTATGATTAGGGAAGTGCCAAAGCAGCAAAATTAAGATCTAAATGCAGATTCCAACTTTTTCCAGTACAAGGTGTTCAGATCAAGAGTTTTGGTTTGAATTCTTCTAAGGCTGGGGTGCAATTCCACAATGCAGATCTAGAGCCAAGCCGCCTACAGCTCAGGGGTATTTATATGCTGGCCTGAAGCTCTGGACTATCTCTAGGCAAGGTGCACCAAGGCAGTCACAGTGATGTGAAGAAAAAAGCAAATAAAGACAATTTAAAATGATCCCAGCCCCTGGTAATCACAGTCACCATGTTGTCTAAGCCCTTTCATACATTTGTTCAGCTCATCATTGAAAGGTTTTACTTTTTTGCCCCCAAGTTTCCTACAGGGCCAGATTTTCATCTGTTGCACTATATAGTTCAACTGAAATCAATGGAGCTGCACTACTTTACACCAGTTAAGGATCTGGCCCACGTATGACTTTAGGAGAATATTGTGACTCTTTTATATTTCCAGGGAAAAAGCATTTTGGCATATCTGGAAAGAAAAATCATATCTTCAAATAGCAACATTTAGAGATAAAATCCCAGGAGAGAAAACAGTTAAATGTGTGCTGGGCTCATGATGCCAAGGAGCTGAAGAATGCTCTTTCAGCTTTCCCTACTCTGTCCTCCAGGGACTGGAAATCAGGATGATTCCCACTGACCCAAGAACATTTTGACTCTGGAATGAACAGGGAGTATCCTGTGCCTTTTGTAAAACGATGCCAGCAGAGGCAGTGAATCAGAGGGGCAGGGAAGTAAGGGGATCCCAACACAAAGAAAAGAAATGATCCTCCAAAATAATCAAGTACAGTAGCCTGGGTTCAGTGGAGTCAAAATGACAGCCAACACAAAGAAGAATTGTTCACATTGATTCACAGGCTTTAGCTGAACATGGATTGGCTTACATTGTGCTTGGGACAGTTGAAAGCCAGGGACTAAGCACAACATACTCATCTAAAATGAATATTGTACCTGGGGTTTTCCATCAGTGATTTTAACTTGCTGACACTAGAGATGTCAGAAAAGCTCTGGACAAGTTTCAGAGCATATCAACTGGTTTCAGCTGGCTGGAAAAAACTTCTCTCACTTAAAAAGTTGATGTCAATGTGACCAACTAAATAGGCATTGCCTTAGTAAGACTATTATATTATGGAGAGCCTAGCATGTCACTGGCTGTACTGTCCCAATAAAAACAACAAAGAAAGCAGACAGACAGTGGCTAAACATCTGAGGTTTGCAGGGCAAAATAAACTGAAGTAGTGACACTGGAAAGATTTAACAGGCAATTTAGCAAGCTGTTCCTAGGCCCATCCAGTAATAAGATGGATACCTTCCATTCTAAAGAACTCTTGTCACCACAACTTAAAACCAGCCATTCTCAAGAGAGAACATAGGAGAGAGGCAAAACCCAGCTATATACATTCTATGGTGCTGGTCACAGCCAGCTTCAGGATGGATAGAGAGTAGGCACCAAGGCAGAGTGGATGCACCAGCCCCAGCAGAGCCCAGGCACGGTTGGCATTATTACGACAACATCCTATAGTTCTGACCAAAATCAGATGTCCACTGTGCTATGGGGACACAGTAAGAGCTTGCCCTACATATTTACATAGAACATATTGGGTTCATCTACATGTTCATTAATGCGCCTTAGTTACTGCACATTTAGTTTAGTACTTGTTTAATGAAGTACTAACTAAATGCGCAGTAACTAGAGTTACTGCACAGTAGCGGTGGCACACGGTTATTTTGTGATGCTTACTGCTCATTAGCCTAATAACACTGCATAGTAGGCTATTAGCACGGTTTTTAACCGCTATGCTATTGTGCAGTGTTATTAAGCTAATGCTCAGTAAGCGTCTCATCTAGAAGCGCCCACTGTGGTGTTTCAATCTAAGCAGATATGAAACACTCTCAACCCAAAATAAACATACATGTCCACATGCAGACTTTCATGGAAAATTAAAACTGATTTAGTTCTTTCATGCAACTTTGTGTGCAGAGCAGTCCTGAGAAAGAATCTGAATCTCCTAATGCTTATGAGTAAAACAGGCGAAGGGTGAGAAGGAAAACAGGGTGGACTATTGTGCTAGGTGTAAAGTCTGCTTTGACCCAGCCACATGTACCCTTCTAAAGCACATTTCGTTGTCCACCAGGACATAAGCATTATGCATATGATTTCATTACATACATGCATCTACAACTAACAATTACCTTAATCCTGCACAATTTTCAGTAACTGCACAATTGTCTCAGTGCTGTAACACTGGAAAACTTCAGATACAAAAAAGAAGGCTCAAGTGAAATATTCTTTTAATAGGATAAACTACAGGTCCAACTTAGCAGAGCTATATTCTGTAAACCAGACAAGGATGTTCATGATATGTATACTGGTATATAAATAAGTAGTAAACTGGGGGCATGTCTACACGTTCATTAATGTGCAATGGTTACCGCACATTTAATTCAGTACTTGTATAATCAAGTACTAAAAAAATGTGCAGTAACTAGAGTTACTACGCAGTAGCACTGGTGAATGCCTTTTCAGTGATTCTACTGCACAGTAAGTGTCTCATGTAGATGCATCCTGGAATTACAAAAACATCTATAGTCGCTAGGCAATTTAAAGTTCAGGATAAATGCCAAAAAACTCAAAAGGTCAAAAATAAATTTTCTTGAAAGCTCAGTGCACACTTAAGTAGGAGATTCTGATTTTGATAGGGATGTAGGACACTTCTATATTGAGGGAAGAGCTAATTTTCAGATGGGTGGAAGAGACAGCTATATAATAAATTGGATGGGTACCCTGTTACATTAATTCAGCAAATGGGGATAACACCAACTGGAAATAAGGCAGGTGGGGATGGTAGTGCTGATGGGGGCTAATTCTTCAAGAATATTTTTTTCTGTAGAGCTTCATGTTCACTTTTTACATGTACTGACAAAAAGGGGAGGGCTCTGATTAATGTAACATATGGTTAGAAAGTCTTTCTTATATTCCCAGTACTGTGACCTATGACAACCCTGCAGTTCCTGCAGTCCAGACTGCACCACTAGAAGTGACCTGGTAGAACCCAGGGGCTGTGGCTTTGCTCTGTTTCACTTTTTTAAAATGAGATACGAGGTTTGGGTTAGTTTTTAATTGTTCTGCTTTATTTCCTGCTATTTTCTTCCCATATTGAAAATTCAGGCTCTGAAAGACTCTCTGGAAAACAGTGAAATGACCACTGAAGAATCCAGAGAGAGAAAATAGAGCAACAAGAGAAAGGAAGGACATTGCTATTTTTATTGGCTTTATTTCACTCCCTTTCATCAAGCCTTTCCTGCATTTTATGAAGCTCTCTCCTCTCATATAGCTACAGCCTATAATTCCTTAAATTATCTTTCAATATTTTTAGACTTAAACCTGTTGTTCCCTTTTAGTGTGTATTCACTTTATTACTTTGCACAGACCCTTGTCATTTCCATGATGAAGTGTTGAGGTTCGGATGGAAAGTTTGGCTTATCAGATGGAAAATCTGGGTAAAAGGCCCCAAATATAGTGGAAACTGTTGAAAAGTAAAATCTTCACAGGAAGGGACTGGAAGTATCTACAGGATATGAGGGAAAGCTGCACTGACTACAATATCTGCATTGATGGAGTCCCCAGACAAAGAACACTTTTCATCAGTTACCACTGTAGAATCACAGAGAAGGTCTATTCACCTGGTTATCCCCTTGTATATGCTGGCTTTATACTTCATTGATTTCAGTGGAGTAACCCTTGAGAGGGAATAATCAAGTTCTGTAATTTTCTTTTTTAAAACAATTTTTTGTTGGATTCCAGTACACTACAACACTAGAGAAACATTTCCAGAGTAATGTGATCTGTAAAATGAGATGTGCCATGTAGTTACATAATGACAATGAACAACTGCATGAAGCATAATACAATTTTATCAGAAGCATTTTGAGAGATGCTATTCTATTATGCATATACCATACCACATTTGTTTGTGTTCTGTTGTCAGGTTTCTGAGTGCTTACTAATTAATTATTATTAATTTAACAATAACAACAACAAAAATAGCAGCTATCAGAAACTGTTATGCTCTTGATTTTATGGGCTAATTATATAGGAATATATACAAGCTATAATTAGAAAGTTTAGGTTGTAACATTGTGCAAATTAGTGATGGGTGATATTATTAAAATTAAATAAGTAACAGGCCTCAGGCCTCCAAGTAAGTAACTTTACCATAATATGTAACCAGCTGGACTAATCCTGTTTATAAAATTACCCCTATACATAAGTGTTCACAGTAGAAGAACTTCACAGAGTCATACAACAAAATGGACAACAAGAACTCAAAAAAGGGATCAAACTTTAAATAGGCTGATGACAATTTTAAATTACTTTTCCCTTGTCAAGTCTTTTCTCTGGATTGCCTCCTCTGTGTAGCATGTCTCCACATGGATGTTTTCCTATCTCAAATTTTTTATTTTATTTATCTATTAGATTTATATACTGTCTTTCTCCAAAAAATACTAAGGGGGCATGTCCACACAAGATGCTACTATGCAGTAGCAACCAGCTACTGCACAGTAGCTTGTTGCTACCATGCAGTAGCATTGCTGGGCACTAACCGTGTGGCGATGCTACTGTGCAGTAGTTACAAGCTAAGCCTATTACTGCACTGTTTATGCCTGCTGCCGCACAGTCATTTAGTACTTGCATAATGCAAGTACTAAATGACTGTGCAGTAACAATTGCACAGTCCACCACTCGTGTAGACATGGCCAGCGTGTCGTACAATAGCGACCAGATATATTATCAATATAGATGAAACTATTAAAATAAAATAATACAGAATAATGCAGTGCAAGCTCCCCAGGGGCAATGCACCCAAACTTAACCCCACGTGCTGAATGCCTGCCCAGATAAAAGCTCTTACAGTGCTCCGAGAAGATCACCAAGCCCTGGTGGATCACAAGGGGAGAGAGTCACAGAGCTGAGGAGCAACTGCCGAGGATGGTCCTCAACTTCAGGAGGGCCGACTTCTGTAAACTAAGAAGGTTAGTAGGAGAGGCATTGGGGTCTTGGAGCTTCAGTGAGATGGGAATCTAAGATGGGTGGTTGTTCCTCAAGGAGACGATCCTCCGAGCTCAAAGGGAGTCAGTCCCACTGCGCACCAAGGGGGGCAGAAGTGCTAAGAAGCCCCCATGGCTTGGCAAAAGCATCCAGGAATGCCTGAGGGCAAAAAAAGGAGGCATACAAACAGTGGAAGCAAGGGGCTATCACCAAGGAGGATTACACCTCCGTCACTCGGGACTGCAGGGAGGCTGTTAGGAAGGCCAAGGCAGAGATGAAGCTAGGGCTAGCAACCAGAATTAAGGATAATAAAAAGTCCTTTTTCAAATACATAGGAAGTAAGAAGAAGGCACTAGGTAACATGGAGCCCCTACAGGATAGGCTTGGCAATCTGGTGATGGCAGCAAATGAAAAAGCTGACCTCTTTAATGAATTCTTTGCTTCCATATTCCTGAACAGGGACCGGGATATCTCCCCCACTAGAATTGCGGACGGACCCAGGGGAGGCACCGCCATGCCTAGGGTCAGGGATGACCTAGTTAGGGAATTTTTGGAGGGGCTGGATGTGTTTAAATCAGTAGGTCCAGATGCTCTTCACCCGAGGGTGCTGAGGGAATTGGCGGGGGTCATAGTGGGGCCCCTGGCACGGCTCTATGAGTGCTCGTGGGGCACTGGCCAGGTACCAGAGGATTGGCAAAGAGCCAGTGTGGTCCCCATTAACAAGAAGGGGAGAAAGGAGGACCCCGGCAATTATAGGCCAGTCAGTCTTACCTCGGTCCTTGGGAAGACCTTTGAGAAAATTATCAAGGAGCACATCTGCAAGGGCCCAGCAGGGGAGTTAATGCTCAGGGGCAACCAACATGGGTTCACTGAGGTCAGGTCCTGCCTGACTAACCTGGTTTCTTTTTATGATCAGGTCACAAAGCCCCTGGATGAAGGTGTTGGGGTGGATGTCATCTTCCTGGACTTTAAGAAGGCCTTTGACATGGTTTCCCACCACATTCTCTTAAAAAAAACTTGGTGACTGCGGCATTGATGCCTACACAGTCAGACAGGTGGCAAATTGGCTAGATGGTCGCATCCAGAGAGTGGTGCTGGACAGGTGGTTTTCAACCTGGAGAGATGTGGGCAGTGGAGTCCCCCAGTGCTCGGTCCTGGGGCCTGTACTGTTCAACATCTTTATCAGTGATCTGGATGTGGGTGTGGAAAGCACACTGTCCAAATTCGCTGATGACACCAAGTTGTGGGGCAAGGTGGGCATGCTGGAGCAGAGGACAGAATCCAGCTAGATCTAGACAAATTATAGAGTTGGGTGGCTGAGAATAGGATGGAATTCAACACAGACAGGTGCAACGTGCTGCATCTAGGGAGAAGGAACCAGCAACTATAGGCTGGGGAACACCCTTCTTGTCAACATGGTGGCAGAAAGGGATCTTGGAGTCATTGTTGAATCCAGGATGAACATGAGCTGCCAATACGCAGAAGTGGTCAGTAGGGCTAACCGCACCTTGTCGTGCATCTACAGATGCATCACAAGCAGGTCCAGGGAGGTGATCCTTCCCCTTGTCCCAGGGGAGCTGGGATGCCGGAAGGCCCCTGGGGCAGCAAAGGGTCCCGCTTACCTCCTGCAGAGCCAGAAGATCCGAGGGAGGCACACACACCGAGAACGCCGGCGCGGGTTATCAGCCGGGCATTTATCCGGCTGCGGCAAAGCCGCGGGGGCGGGGGACGCATTCCGGAAGGAACAAAAGGTGGCCTCGCCGAGGCAACGGGGCGGCTGAGCGGAGGAAGCTGGAGCGACAAGCCTCAGCAAGCGGGGAGTCAGCCGCCACCTGCAGTGTGGGAGAAAGAAAGAGGCGGAGCCAGACCCGGCTCCGAGAGACAGAGTGGAGCAACTGGCAGCAGTGCTGGTGGGAAAACTAGCACTGTGATTATCGGCTCAGCCGGTGGGGAAACCGGCGGCAACACCGGTAGCAGGACCGGAAAAGGAGCTGGCGGGACCCTGGTCAGCGTACCTGGAGAAGGAGCCAGCGGCATCGCCGGCGGTAGAGCTGGAGGACATGTAGAGAGGGCCCCAGGCAGCCTATCTGGGGCAGGAACCAGCTGCAGCACCGGCAATAGAGCCGGGGGAGGAGCTAGCTGGATCCCGGGCCGCAGAGCTGGTAGCGGAGTCAGCTGCGGCGTAAGCAGAGAGGCCAGCCGCACCAGAAGAGGGGGCATTGGTGAGGTAACCAGATGCCCCATACAGATGGGAGCCGGTGGTAGATATGGCGACCTCGCGGGACACCGGAGTGAAGCAGGTACAGGGCCGGAGGGGCCGGGCTGGAGTCCCTATAGGCAGTATGCCCAGCCCGAAGACCGTTGTTGACAGCCAATGTATTGAGGCGAGAGGGTGGCAAGTCAAGGACGACATTGAGGCCATAGGAGGTAGGGCCTAAGGTGACGAGTGGCCGGGGTGTAGGGGAGCATGGAGCCCCGAGATTACCCATCGAGGAACGCGCCGACGCCGGTGGATACCCCAAGGGAGGACCCCCCCACTGAAGGTACAATCAAAGTCATGGCAGGCGAGTTCAGGGGTCCCCCTGATACCAGCAGGGGTAACCTCCAGGGTGCACCCGCGAAGCCAGGGCACGTGAAACCTTGGGCCCAGGCAAAGGCAGCGCGGGAACACTTAGTAGGGCGGGGGCGGGTACACCCTCTATGAGGTATTGGTGAGGCTGCAGTTGGAGTACTGCGTCCAGTTCTGGACAGGAAGCCATTGCACAGCCCATCCACAAGTTGTACTGGCCCTACAAAAACTAGGGGCAATGCTGCTATTGGCATTTCAGCTATTAACTGACTACCTATATACAGATAGCTGTTCTCTTGCAGTCCACTCCCATAGCAACTCTGCCATACGCGCACCATATCTGTACCGCACAGGGGAGTTAATGGGCATTGTGGTGTGCATTAGACATGTTACTCCAATATAGTCCTTGTACCAGAACAGGGATGTCGAACTCACCCCAACACCTGGATCTGGACCCAGCAGTGTGGGGTGAGCAGCAACAGCAGGGCAGGTAATGGCAGGGCAGGTAGCAGCTAGGCAAGCTGTGATGGTGGCGGCAGTGGGGCTGTGTTGGCACAGCCATCACTCACCCCCCTGCCACCAAAGGCTGTCCTCAACAGGCCCCCATAGCCCAAATCTGCAGCAGCCCTTGCCCCCTTGCTCATCCCCACTCTCCCCTCTGCCCCCCTAAACTCCAGGACCCCCCAGGAGCTCTGCAGCCTAGAGGAAATAGCTCCAAGAGTTGGACACAGCCCAGAGGTCTTACGTATGATACTCCTGCAATAGAGGATTACACTGAAGAGCATTATGGGGTTGGGGAATTCAGTTTTAATTTTGCTGTGCTCACTGCATTATGCTTTATACTTTATGCTTTTCTAGTCTTTCACATACATTCTCCTCATGAATGTTGTGACTGACTGCGGCAATGCAGATGTAAACAGAGCAAGGGGTCCTTTGATGAGGTCTGCAGATGCACATCTGCTCTGCCTTTGCAGCTGGCTCTTTATTTCCAGTTCTTCTGTATTTGTCACTTCTTGAACAAGTACTGTTGATCAAAATCTTGCAAAATGCTAGCAAAATCCTTAAAATAAACATGTTGGTGAGGAGGAGGGAGAATGAATGTGGCAATTAAACTAACCAAGAATTGGCAAAGTTGGGCTAAAAACCCACAGTTTCTGCGAACTTTTGAAGTTCTTCATCTTTTCCAAAATGTGCCCTTCTTCCACCTTCCCCAGTATGGGCTAGCTAAAGAGTCCCATCTGGGCAGGCTTTCAGAACAAGCACAGGTACTATAGTTGAAATCTCATGCATAGAATGCTAGGGGCCCAAAGGCAAGCACATTCCCCCCACTGAAACATTTCTGAATCCTCATTTATTTCTTTTTTTAAAAAGAGGCTTTCATTTTATGGGTCAAATCCTACCCTCAGCTAGGGACATGCAGCCCCTTTTCAAGGGCTGTCATCTAACAGTGGATCTCAGTGATTCCAACAGAGGTCAATGGAGTTATTCATATCCCACAGAGGAAAACTGGGCCCAAATTCAACAGTGGTGTATGTGTGTTTGCATGTACAGGCAGAATCTGGCCTGGTATTCACATCACATAAAAAGAGATTTTAATGCACTAAATATAATGACCTAAATCTCAGTTGGAGTGTGACTGCTGTTTCATTTTCCTAGTATAACCTAACAAATGCCCTGTTCATAAAGCTCCAGGATTCTCTGTTACCTTATTCCTCAAACTGAACGGCATGTACTGAGCCCCCTGACTTAAAGTGACATTTCAAGTTCCTTTGGACGATGGAATAAACTATTTCCATCCCCTCCTCCAGTGACCAGTTGCCAGGTCTATGTTTAAAATAGAGCCCTTTTTGCTGCCATGGCCTTTAGTCAGCTGACAGGAGCCCTGACTGTCAGCTCTAACACACTTCCCTAAAGTAAGCCAGATAACCCAGCCTGACACTCATGTAACAGGCTATCATACACTGTCCAGTAAATGCTTCACCCTTTAGAATGATGTCCTCGGCTGCACCCAAACCGCTCCTCTGGTGTCAGTGCCAACGTGCAGGTGCAGATGGGGACAGAGTGGGGATGTTTAGTTCCCTGAGACTGCTCTTGAGCTCATATGACCATCTACACTGCAACCCTCTCACCTGGAGCCTGGCAGTTACCATCCCCCTGCAACCCTGGCAACTCTGCTGAACTTCCCAGCCTGAGGATGCTCACCTCCCAGTCCCACCCTGCCCCTGAGGCACCTTCAGAGTACATCTAGGTGCTGCAGGACTGATGCAGAGAATGTCCTCCAGCAGCAATCCCACATCTCTCTGTTCCTGACCTTCTAGCCCTTCCATACCCAAGCTCCAGTTTCTTCTGGCCATAATTAGAGCCAAGCATCAAAAGAAAGATAAGACTTATTGCAAGACAGGCTATGCTGCGGGCATGAACAGTGCAATGTAAGCAGCTGTGGTTCAAGGTAAGATGCAAAAATACATATGATTTAGGCTTATTGAGGGCAACCCTCAGGGTCAACCTTACGTGGAAATGGCAGTGTATCTAATGGCCTCTTCTTATCCCATTACCTGGATTAGTTTTTATAACTCTTATGTCCCTCAGTGGGTCAGCTGTGTTGTTTTTCTGTCTCCTATCCACTTTGCCTCTCCCAGTAATGCTCCCTCCTTTTTCCTCCCCCTTCCCTACCCTTAGTATTTAAATCATTTCTTTCTATTAGAAGCTCTGCTTCCTGCAGTCCCTTCACAGCATCTGATGGAATAAGCTGCTGCTTATAAAAGCTTATGCATCTGATTTAGTTAGTCTAAGAGAAGCAAATCTACTTTGCCTTCTTAGTGTTGTTAGGGTCTCAGAGATACTGTCAGCTCCCTACACACACACAGCCCATTCCTCCATAGCCCACTGCACATAATGAACAGAATGAAGGTGAGGAAAAGGCTGCATTTCTTTAGAAGAGGGAGAGGTTAGTGGAATAATTCAGTGTCCAAAATCCACTTGTGGTTACATTTACATAGCCATTTGGCTTCAGTGGGATTGCACAGAGGGTAAGTCAGTGCAGTGATGTCTCACTACATCTGTGGATATTCTGGGTAGCTCCTCATACTGGGTTCAAAACAGTACCCTGCATATTCTTCCATGTGCAAGTTTAGAGTAGGTAGAACTTTATCTAAAGCTCATTCAGCGAGCTTTAGATAAAGCACCCCTGCTGCCATTTTGAAGCACAAGGATGCTGATACATGAGATGCTCCGGGAGCTTTAATTAGAGCAGCTCTCAGAGCCACTCTAATTAAAGCGCCCCCATTCCCCACTCCTGAAGCACATGTAAAAACGCCCCATGTCAGTGCATTCAGAACCATGGGTGTCATGTCTGCTTGTGGTACTCCAGACATTTGCAAAAGCAGAGTTGATTTTTTTAAAAGGGGTGGAGGCTACAGTCCTTGGAAGTGACAGTGCACACAGGGCATGTCTATAAGTGCAATTAATGTGAAACAATAAACTCCGGCACTTATCTCGCTGGAGTATATCACTCCTGGGCACTGCATTTGAACATGTGCCCAGGGCTGCAGCATGTTGAGCAGGGTCAGAACGGCCATGGCTGGCAGGAGGTACCAGGGGTCAGCCTGCCAGCCCAGGACTGCTCTGGCCCAGTTCAATGTGCTGGCTGGGGTATGAGGGTGCTTGAGTGCAGGGCTAGGCAGCAGGCTGCTCCCGCATTGAAGCACCCTCGTGACTCAGTCAGTTGGGTCACTGTTTACATGTGCATTGCTGCGCACTAAAAAACTCTGCAGCAGAGTAGTTCTTGTCTTTAAAAGTACCACCCTGCTGCAGAGTTTATTAGTTTGCTGCAGCCTAATAGGGCTGCACATGTAGCTGCTGAGACGTTTACTGCAGAGCTAATTAGGTAACCCTACAGTAAATGGCTTGTGTAGATGTGACCACATAGACCTAAAAGCATGTCAGCTTAAATTCCCCAGTGCTGTGAGCAGCAGACACGCAGCCCTATTCAGAGAACTGCCTGTATTAGTGCTGGGGCAAAGGAGAAGCCTGTCTTAAGCAGATGTACGCCTGATTGTAACTATTCCCTCCCCTGGTTTTCTTTGGGTGGATTTAGGCTTAGGTCAGCAATTCTTTTTTTTTCTCTTTCTCTCTCTCATGTTGTAACTTTATTTGGTTTTGGGTAAGGGAGATTATGGAAGAGTGAGGCTGTTATGTTTAGAAGATTAATTACATTCTGCTTAGTAAACTCTTTGACCTAAATGCTGCAAACCAATTTTAACACAAACCATGCAGGGGAGCTCCAATAAGTTACCAGAGCAACCCACCTTTCCCCTTGCCCTCTTGAAAAAAACCCACAAACATAACACATCAGCTTCAGTGTACAACTCCTGTGGATTCTTCCTCTTTCCTTTCTGCCTATTAACTGTAGTGGAGAGCTGTGGCAAGGACAATGTGGCTGTCAGGACAGACGTAAGGGCAGCCCAGGCCCCTGGCCATAGCCATAGCCCTGAGGTCAAGACTGAGGTTAGTAGACAAGAGGCAGAGAAGGAACTGTAGGTCAGGGATTGAAGAGCAGGCAGAAACTGGGAGCGAGGTCAGGAGGGAGGCAGCCAGACACTAGGCTTAGCTACAGGCTCATGGAGCACTCAGCTGCCCCCCAACTTCTATGCATAATCTTTAATAGCTGAGCTGCTTCCTGTGTGGTGTGGATCAATGAGAAGCAAAAGTGCAAGAGTCAGGCCACAGGCTTGAAAAGATGAGTTATCTTACCTGCACTCCAGCAAGCACTGTCATTCTCCTTAATTATGGCACTGTGTGTGTTTGGGGGCCAGGGAAGTGGTGCATGTTCAGCACAGGTGTCAAGACCTAACTGTGTAAGTTGCATTTGACCCTGGCTGCATGCCCTGAGAAGACCAAGGTCAGTTTGTGCATCTACCTCCTCATTTGCCTGTCTGCAAAGACAAAGTCTGTCCTTCCTTCTTCTCCACATGTATTTGTTATCAGAATAAAACCCTCAAAGCAGCAAACCCAGAGAACTGTGCCGTTCTCTAACTGCTGTTTCTTGCCCTCCACTCAAATGCAGCTGCTGTCCCATTTCATGACCTTGTGAAAGTCAAAGTACAGTTCATTTTTCATTCCTGGGGGAACCTAGCAGGTATACTAGCAGAGGACACCCAAAGGCCCAGCAGGTATACTAACACCCTGGCCACCCTTGGGAAACTGGGAAATAACTGAAAAGTAATACGTTCCAAATACTAAAGCCACCTAGAAAATGATTCTACAATTTGGAAATGAAGAACAGAAATACCTGTGAGTTCTCTAATATTTAACATAGAGAGAAATAGAGGAGGGAGGGACAGAGAAAGAGAGATGAGGAGGGCTTGTATAGATGGTTGTATTGTAGGCAGCAAAGAGTTCATTACTGTACAAAGGAACTTACATCAATTACTGATTCATTTAACTGACCAGTGCCAAACTGCATGAGATTGTAGGGCTGTCTCTCCTAGACAGCTGCCATAGGAAGGGCTAGAATCAAACCGCAGGTCTTCCCCACCCTTTCCTCCAAGTTCCTCTACAGCAAGTGGCTATGGCATGTCTAAATGTCACACAAATATCATGCATGTGCTGGGGCCGTGGTGCCCAATGTGTTGCTTGCTTCAGTCAGTATTTCCTGCCCTGGCATCTTCTGTTTTCCTGCGTGTGACTTTTGAACTGTTTCTACTTTCTGCTGCTCGACCATCATTTTGAGCCTGGCCTCCATGGCATGACCTAGCTAACAACGGTGGGTAAGTCTACATATGCATTAATGTCCTTTTCCTTATGTGCATCAAATTTAGTACCTTCAATGTGAGGTACTAAATAAATGCACATTAGGTTGCCCTAATGTGCAGTAGCAAAAGTGCACACTTTTTAAGTGACACTTAATGCGCAGTAACCTATTTTACTGTTCATTAGCATATTTGTACTTTTTTTACATAATGATTTAAAGCACAGCAAAATAGGCTATTACACATTGAAGTGCATGTGTAGATGCGCCCAGTGAGTGACTTGGAACAATAAGCATTATAGCTGACCCCAGAAGAGTTATAAAGGTAGCCGATAATTCTGCTAGTACCCATAGAGCCAGGCTGACACCTTAGCTTATACCAGGTCCAGTTGTATTGCAGGTATTTTGCACCTCCACCTCCCAAAGAAGTGTATGAAATCATTCCTCTGGCAGTGAGCAGTCTCCTTGGCCTGTTGCAGTCTTCCAGTTGGGGAACAGCAGCAATGCTGTGCAAGTAACCAGCACAATGTGAATTGTTGGAATGTGAAGAAACACAATAAGCTGTTCACATAGTGGAGTAGGGGGGAAATCATGAGACTGCAGGTCACTTTGAATAACAAACATATTTGAGAACTATCCAATCTTCTTGCTGACCTTCTGTGAGAAAGAGCTGAAAGTTTAGGATTGGTTTATCCCTTCCTGTCTGCTCTGGTGCCCAAACCCTGGTTTGGGTCTCTGAGCAGAGAGTGCTAACATATCACATAGTGAGGGGCTTATGTCCACTAGGGATTAAGCTGAAAGTACAGAATTCTTCCTCATTGTAATTGAATTACCCAGTTGACCTGGCAGCCTTCTCAGGGCTCTGTTACCTGCCTTGGCCATCAGTTTGTCATGCTTTAATTGTTTGATCTCCACTTTTCATCCTGTCTTCTAGATGACTTAATCTTCTGTTTCTTTTCTCCTTTCTGATAAAAAGCCAGGTTATGATAACATTCTCCTTTCTTTCTTTATAAAATGTTTTCTTTCCATGTTTGTTTCTTCCCCCGTTTCACTTAATCTCAACATGTCTGGTCAAGTATTTGCTAGCGGCACTGTTAAACAAGATGCATGACTCGGCTGTACTTTTCTTTGAAGGTGAAAACTGATGAGCTGTGGATTAGCTCCCGCTCTAAAAACCGAGTCAAGCTCCAAGAGATCACAATGGAATCTGAAAACTTGACTGCACCATGTGATCTCAGATGATCTTCATTTTCCCAGATGGTTTCAAAAGACCACATCTGCCAATCAGCTGACAGTCTTGGAGAGGCATGGACACAATATGTACAAGGTTCTTGGATATTACTGGTACTCTATAAAAATAACTAACAGTGTGTCTATGCTTTTGTACTCTTTTTCCTGGTATACTTTTAAAAGGGAAAGCCTGTCATTTTTCTAAAGAGTAGCAAGGTATGCATGTGATGAAGTGAAGCAAATCCTGGTAGTGAAGGGGTTAAAGCAAAGAGCCATAGGGCTGCTTTCTGCTACTTGGTTGTTTGAGGTTGCGCATGCTTCCTGCAAGAATGATGTTGAAATTCATTAGCATCAGGCAGCTGACTTTCAAAAGAGCAGGATATCTGAGCCCCAAGGAATGGATTTAGGAAGGAAGGAGGCAGAGAAGTATGTGAATGAGAGATGGGCAGGAAGCCTTTTCCTCTGGGCAAGGCAGTTCAAGTAAGCATCTCATGTAGGAGTGGGTCTTAAAGAGGCAGGATGCTTTTAGCATGTCCTTTTGCTTCCATCTGTAAAAAAAAACAAAAAAAACAAAAAAACAAAACAAACAAACAAAAAAACCCTTCTTTTACCTACCACTGTTTTGACTGACACACAAACCCTTAGGGAGCTTGTACATGTGATGGGGGTTTGGTCCTTGGGGTTTTATTCTATACCCTCTAAACTGAAACAGCGGGCTTTTAATTGAAACCCATCATTTCAATTTTTCTGTGACGTTATGGTGAGGGGCCCAATCCTTTTTTTTGTTGTTGTTGGAGCGGGAGCCTGCTCACAGCCAGGAGATGAGCTGCTGGCAGGCTGAGTAGCCCCTGAGCTGCGGAGGGCCCTGGTCCTTCCCTCCATGGTGGTGGCATCCCCTGGGGCCACCCAGGCAGGCTGCTAGCAGGCCGGGTACTGTCCCAGCTCAGAGGCAGCACCCAGCCCAATCCAACTGTTCCCTGAACCCGCCTAGGGAGCAGCACTCAGCAGGCTTCCAGCTGACAGGCTCAGGGATGAGTTGGATTGGACCAGGCACTGCCTCTGAGCTGGGGCAGCACCCAGCCTCCTAGCAGCTTGCCCGGGTGGCCCCAGGGGGCACCGCCACTGCAGAGGGAAGGACTGGGGCTCTCTGCAGATCAGGGTCTGCTCAGCCTACTGGCAGCTTGTTGCCAGCTGTGGGAGAGGCAGGCAGGCTCCGCTGAAAAAAAGAAAAAAAAAAAGGATTGGGCCCCTCACTGCTTCTGCCTTCATCAGGTGCCTGCTAAAAGCAGAAGCGGTGAGGCCTGATCCATTTTTTCTGCAGAGCCTGCCCACCTCTCCCATAGCTGGGGGGGCAAGTGGACATCTGCAAGGATGCAGTCATCTAAAACTCCACGAAACTGGTGCATGTGTAATGTGTATTGCCATTAAGCCAAACAAATCCCATTTTCATCAGGTGTACATTGTGACGACCATCACATATACAAGTGCCCTTAGAGTATACTGCTACTACTTTGCAAATTGGTCTTATGGAGTCCTTCGGGCCCATTCCATGCCTCCAACTAGTGTAGTGCTTACTACCATGAGTAGCAGCTATGATTAACAATGACACCACTTATGGCAAGGATTTCTATGCCCAGGAGCAGTTTTGTGCTATAGCTGATACCAGCAAAAAGAGTGTGGCTCCTACCCTGTCCAACTGTCCCTACCCTTGCTTAACCTACCATTATTTAAACCATTCTGGCAGATGTGCTGTTGCTGCTTGGGCTTCTATGACTGCTTCATATGGGGAAGAGCAAAAGATGGAATTCAACCCAGACAGTCATTTAGGTCTACTTTTCGTGATAACTTGAAGAACAAACAGGAGTTTATCTTTGGAAGTACAGCTTAAAGCCAAATAAAGTTGTTGAAATGAATGTTAATATTTATTTTTTTCAGCCCTTTGGATGACTCCACTGGTCTTCTACAAAGGGACTTTGGCCCTTCTAATGGTTCAGGGCCAAATACCTGAGGTGAGTGGGACTCTGTGTGGGTCTAAACATATGTGGTAGTGCTTATTTGTAGTGTCAGGCCATAAGTTCTTAAAAGTGGCGGAGTCCTTCAGTATTGAGCAAACTAAGTCATCCAAGAAGTTGCAACAGAATTAAATATTAACATGCATCACAATAGGTTTAACTATTCCAATGATAAAACCACGGGCTTTCTTCTAGTGACAGTGGAAAGTCAGATTCCACGTTCCAAGGAGTATTTCTGTATTTATGTCCAGTGACTATTTAATATAAAACATAAGAATGCTCCTTGGAGCAGAGATCAAAACCCAGATCTCTTCCTTCCTGGGAAAGGCCCTAGCCACTAGCTTAGAGAATCAGTGCATTCCTCCTCTTTTACAGTGCAATGTAAAATGGAACATTTTTCAGCGGGAGAGACTAACAGTCCCCCCCATCAGCACCACCCCACTCAACAAAGGATATAAACTTGTGGTTAGGGCTTCCAGGAGGGGAGAAGTGGGGACTGAATCAAAGAACTGAACCTGGGCAATCCCACATTGGAGTAAGTGCTCTGACTGCTGAGCTGCTTGGATAAAAGGGATCTGCTAGCACTATGATGTATTTTGTACAGAGCTTCATCAGAGCAGGATGAGCCTCCATGACTAGTTTGTGAACCTTGATGGGGCAAAGGAGTACACATGATGAGTATTATCAAGATTGAAGTGCAGCTGGACACAGGCAGAAACAGAGTAGTGGGAATATGGGGAATTTTAAGGTAAAAAAAATGGAGGGGCCTCTGGATGTAAGCTTCAGGGTCCAGCTACACAGGAGTTTTGAGGATCAATGTTTTGTACTTAGGCTACATCTGCTCTGTCTCCAGGCTGCACTTGAGGCTGCTGCCAAAAAAATAAAAACTGCCTACACTTTCTCATTTGGCATGGTCTCCCAGAGCAGAGGCAGTAAAGAATATTTTGGGGCACCAGCTACTGGTGCTCTCAGGATAGCTGTCTCTCAAGATCTTCAGAGGGCATCCCCAGAGCATCCTCACTACTGTATTTCCAGGTGTAGAGAAGTTGAGTGAAGGGTGCTTGCTGTTTGGTGGTGGCCTTCAGAGCAGTGCAAGTGCCAGCATAGACATAATTTTAGATGCCAAAGTGGGAGCTAGGCAGGGCTATTTCCCATCACTATGAGTCTAACCCTTAGCCTCCTGTTCTCCTCTGTACAACCAGACTTGTAATACTTTACCTCTTTCAAAGATTAGTGATAGTTTAGGTGCGTAAGGTAAATCATTTTAAGATTCCTGAATAAAAGGCACAATGGAGGTGTAAGGGGGATCTTTCTGTATTTCTTTTTTTGAAACTGAACACATTTCAATTCACCTTTCCAATAAATTAATTTAGGGTTCTCACTAACAAGGTGGATTCCTTTCATACTTGAGATGGTTGCCAACATATGCTTGAATGTGTTTGGAAAAGCTGTTTTCTTAACAATTTGACATATTGAAGGTTTCTCAGCTGCTGCCACAACACAGAACTGATGCCTGTGAACTTCTGAGCTCTAGGCAAACCCCAAATACCAAAGACAAAACGATTTACAGAGTGTTATTCAAACAGCTTCTATTATGGTCTTTAGGCTTTAGTGCAAAATAAGCTATCTGCTTTATTTTCAGTCTTCATTGGTTTAGTAACAGCCTATTGATTTATCAGACAGGAAGTAATGCAGAGTGTAGTATAGTAGTAAAACATTACTTATTCTTAAGTTATTCAGACTTATGGTACCATATGAAGCAGAAGCATCTGTTCTGCACAAAGACAATCGTGCCTAGTAATCTCTGGTCCAGTACAATTTGGCTCAAAACAGGTGGTTTGCCTTATTGCTGTATAACAAAACAGTTGTTTTTTTAAAACTGAGCAGTTACGTACTGTCTTGTGAGGTGTAATTCCAAGCAAACACATGCTATTTTTGCATTGAATGGAAATGCATGGAAGTCTAGTAGAATTCTGTTGCAACAACTTGTAGTTGATCGTGGGTTTTAAACCTATTCTCAGACACTCTTGTGGAAATATACTTTTAGTAGTGGAAAATGCTCATGCAAAAATGCACATTTGAGAAGAAAACAACAACGATAACATGGTGGAGACACTATCATTAGCTTTTGACTTAAGAGGTAGGTACATTTTCTTATTGAAGCAGAATTTCCCCCCTGCCATTTTTTAATGAATTTATCATGAAATATTGGTGAAGTGTCATTGGGTACTTTCACACTTACTCAGGGGGCAGGGGGAACAGCGCTTCAATTAGAGCAGCTTAAAGCACTGTCGTGTCTTGTGTATCAGAGTCCCCATACAAAAAAATGGTGACAGGGGCACTTGAACTAAAGGTCGTTTGATAAACTTTAGTTCAGGTACCCCCACTACCATTTTTAAGTGTGGGGACACTAATACATGAGATGCAGGAGGCTGCTCATGGTAATTGCCACACTCCAGCAGACTGATTAATCGAGTCTGTTCCAATGCACTGGAACTGCAACGCGTTGGAGCAGACTCTGTGCTCATGTATATGCACCCATTGATTTTTGCTTGTAGAAAAAGAGTGCCTTAGATACTATTTGCACTCATTTAACTTTCCCTTCAGTTAAAATACTGTTTGTTCAGTTCAGATTAACCTTTCATTCTTCTGGAGTGTTTTATCATTATAATTACATGAGTGTGGCAGTACACCTTTAAGGCTGAGAGCAGGCAACCAGCAGGTGCGGGCCAGCCCTGATGAGATGGCCATTTTAGATCCAGGCCCACAGGGCAGAGTCAGCAGTCTGTCTCAAGCAGCTGAACAACTACACCTGGCTGAGCTGCTGCTCACAACACCTGGGGGTAAGGGAGCACTATGGGGATCGTAGGAGGTCCCTAGGGGCCCAGTGAGGCCTCAAGCCCCAGAGAGAAGGCTTTGGGCCCAAAGAGAGTTTGGCCCAGCCTGGGAAGAGCTTTATAGTCAGTCTGCCTACACAGGAGCTAGGTACTCCCCTGACTTAGAACAGGCAGGGGTGAGGCCTGGGGCTCAGCTGAGCCCAGTTGAGAATACAGCCATATTATTAAGATCCTGGGGGCTCTAAGCAAGCCCAGTGTGAGAGGGCTGTATGGTGGGGCCCAGAAGGGAATTCCTGTTGCCTAGGGAGGTCAGCTGATGCAATACTGGGACCAGAACACCCTGACTAGTCAGTGCAAGAGGGCCAGGCCAGAAGGCCAAAGGGCAATGATGCCCAATGCAAGGGGCAGGTCTGGGCCATGATGAGCCATCTGGCACCCTGACTGGCCTGGAGGCAGGGCCAGAGCCTAAGGAGGCTGAAGGTCCCCTTGATAGTGGAGACATCACTGTCTAGGGGAAGAAAGGCCCAGCGAGACAGCAGGCTTGAATGAAGGAGATTGAAACTCAGCCTCTGGGTGAGAGGCAGCCACTAGCAGCCCTGAAACAACATGTAGCCCTGTAGGAAGGAGATCAGAGCAGGTAGGCCTTCGTGGTCCTGGGTAAGACCAAAAACTGCACCCTGCTGGGGAAGGGTGGTCTAGTGGGGCTGGCTGTGGCTGAACAGTCCCCCAGAAATGCCAGGCCAGCTACCTCCCCAGCCTCCACATCCTGGTGGGTTACCCAGACCCAGGGACAGGTATGGGGGCCAGGTACATCTCCACGCACCTGAGCCCCATGGGGTACAAGACCCCAGAGGCCCCAGTGAACACAGCATATGTGGAAGGCCCTGGTGATGGGGCATAGTTGAAAGGCCCTAGCAGGAGGGCATGAGCTGAAGCCCCAGGGAGGGGGCAGTTAGGCCAAGGAAAGTCTATGGATGCCTGGGGCCACAGCTGGGTAAGTCCAATAAGTCTTCAGATGTGGTGAGGCCTAGTGCTGGGTCAGAGAGAGACTCTGGTAAGCCCTTAGATGTGGTGAGCTGAGTTTGGGTCAAAAGGGCAAGTAGTTGACCCTAAGGAGGGAGTGAAAGTAACAAGTTACCCAGAGAGGGGCTTGGGCCAGAGCTCCACCCAGAGCAAGGTGAATTGGCTGCTCACCAGTCAGATGAGGGTTGCGAGAGGGCCCAAGAGGCTGTGTACCAGCCAGCCAAGGAGTGTGAGTAGGCATGCCTGATGGCCTACGTGGTTACTCTAAGGAGCAGGGCAGGCTGGGTGTGGCCCAGTGAGGGGCAGCATGTAAGAGGCCCAGTGAGAGAAGGCAGAGTGCAAAAGGCCTCAGTGGGAAGGGGGGGGGGGTTGGTATAAATGAGGCCTGATGGGGTATAGTGAAAGGATGAATGTACAAGGCTTAGCAAGGGGTCGAGTTTGGCCCGGCCACAAGCCAGAGCAAAGAGCAACTCAAGGATGCCACCTGTGAGGCAAGGGACACACTAAGGGGAGGTCGGAATCATGTATAGCGCCCCCTGGCATAGGTGCAGTAAAATGGGCAGCCTTCCACAATTTTACACCAAGTTTTGGAACAGCAAGTCATGACAGGCGAGACTGAGGACTGCCCTACTTAGACAGGTGGGCGGGCCAATGTGAGATACTGGCCCCAAGTGTGCCTCCTGTCACAAAGAGATTTTATCTAATATAGCAGTGAACGCATCTACAAGTGCAGTTAATGTAACTGAATATAATCCTGCTCAATTTGAGCCACAGTGAACTAATCCCAACGTCACTGTCTTCACTTGTGTTTAAGCACAGTAATTTACCACACTTCCAGATACCATTTGTATCTGATGGGACTTTCCAGCAGCACAGTGAATTAGTCTTGTGTGCCCTAACTGCTGCGCAGGTGTAGCAAATTAGTCTAGCAAATACCTCTCACTCACCATAAGCTAGGCAAACTGTCACCTCAGAAACAGGTTACCAGGTATAGTTATATAGCTTAACTATCTTTGACACGATAAGATGCAAAACATTCTTTTTAAAATCTGAAGAACCTATTAATATCAGAGCCAGGGTGTAAGTAAAAGGAGTGGTACTTTTATGGTGTACCACCAAAATCTGAGATAAAAGTAAAGGTTGAACCCTGGGAAGTCATTCAGCCCTCCATCAGAGACTGACATGACATCAAATTAGCTCTTCCTCCATATTACGGTACTTTAAGCCAGGCAGGGGTGGGAGGAAAGTTCAAGTGTTTTCTGTGGCTGTGTGAGAAAACTATGCCCATAAGAGAAGCCTCTTTTTAACTGGCAGCTACAAATGGAATCTGAGTTCTCCAGCACCAAGCTTGGGATTTTAGTGAGAGTCTTTGTTAAGGTGAAGCCCCAAAACCCAGAGACATTACTTTTTGAACTAGCCTTAAGCATCTATAGTCAGTCTGCTAGAATGAGTGTACTCATATCTTGTATACCTTTTGACAAACCCTCCTTTTGAATGCTTCAACTACATATATATGTTTGTGTGTGCATGTACGTGCACACACGCATACACATTTGATATGTACACACACACACACACACACACACACACACACACACACGTAAATGTATTTAAGCCTCCTCCTCTTTACTGATTAAATTATTTCCTTTCCAGTAATCATCATATTGCTTCCCAGAAACTTCATTTGCACTCTTATGGTATGGTAAGTGATCAAAGGAAGATTCATGTCACACAGAAAATAACCTAGATAAAATATACAAGCCTCTTCTCAGTATTACAATGGTGACCCCTGGAAGATGAGGCAAATCTGGGATAAAGACATACAGATCATAAGAGTACCATTAGAGAAGCACATATAGAAAGGAAGTGCTGTCCTTACAGAACTATGGCACTGATAAATATTACAGCAAATGAGATTTAGGCTTTTTTATCTTCTTTATATTAGTAACTGTTTCACAGAAGACTGGTAACTTTCCTAGCAACCAGACCTTAGCAGTGATTATATTGCTATACAAGAAGGATGTTAAAGTAGTATTTTAAGAGAAAAGACAGAAGTGTATTGTGTAAGTTTGTCTCCCAGCCCAATAATACCTTCTAAGATTTGGCAGTCAGAGCACAGAGAGATGTGGGGTTTATACTCCAGTGATTCACGATGCCTCTTTCTCCCAGAAAAATGTAATATGTTGCCAACAACCTGATCTAAAGCACAAAAACTAACACAAATGAGTCTGCCCGAGGGAGCCTGGACGAAAAACAGTAGTTCAGCCAAACTCTTCATCTTAATAACATCAATCCAGTCAAGCAGTATAAATGGAAGAAAAATCCACAAGTCTTAAGTCCTGGGTCATTTCTCTTATCTGAAGTATGATACCCATTTGATATAACGAGTGTAAATTTTCAGGAATTATGGTGTCTAAGGGGCAGATTGGTTTTTAAGACTTCTAAAAGGACAATTTGGTGGCCTTGGATGAAGCAGTTTAAATGAAGCCTGCTTTAAGATAAAGTGGCATTTTTGCATACAGTACACTGAAGGTAGCATGAAATGAGTTACAGGGAAAGGAGAGTTATGCTTCGATGGTTCTGTTACTTGAATTTTCAGTATTTCAAGGACACAAGTACTAGACATTGAAAGGCCCGGCAAAAAATCATCTGGAAGCAGCATGAATATTTTATTAATGTTTTCTTTAGTTTGGATTCTTGCCACTCTGCATTGTCAATATAACCCTTGCCCAGAACAATAAGAATCTAGAAATAAGATGAAGCTGTAGGGGTAAGCTATGTTAGATACCTCTGGAGAGACAGAACGGGTCAAATTCACCCTGGGTATAACTACACTGACTTAATTTGACTTCAGAGAAGTTCCATAAGGGATAATAATAATAAATTATTCCACAAAGGAGAAGAAGTAATAATAATAATAAGAAGAAGAAGAACTGTTCAGCACATGAATGAACATGACTTGCTGGGGAGGAATCAAAATAGCTTTGTCAAATGGAAACCATGCCTCACTAACCTACTACTACTGCCCACCACTCACCATCAGGGGGAGAAAACTGTGCTCACTTGCTACACCTGGTGGTAGGCATGAGCAACAGCAAGCCTTAGGTACTTGCCATGTATATATGTTAATTACAACAGTTTAAATTGCCTTGTTTGGACTGCCCTAGTCTTCAAACTAGAGCCAATTTTAATTCAGACTACAGACATCTATGTGTATATAGTAACAGCTGTAGTCTAGATTAAACCTAGAAAAAAAATGTAATGTCTATAAATGGCCACCCTGTTCACTCCCCCTTTCAGCATCTATTCTCTGCCACTGTGTGACCAAGGATACAGGCCAAGATGGATCTATGGTATGATCTAGTATATGGGAGTTATATTATTATGATTCATGTGGCCCAGTAAATCTGCACAGCTGATCACTTTAAAAATTCCACCTGGAGCTTTTTATTTAACAACTTCCAGTATAAATTAGCCTTCTATTAAACACTTTTCCTTAGGCAAAGACAATAGTTTGGTTGAGATTATTTCCACTTAAATTCTAATGCTAATTGTCCATATATAACCTCAGTAATATATCCTTGATTCTCTTGTTCAATCAGAATGGACACTTGTAAAAGATTCAAGCCTGTTTGCAGCCTACTCTTCAAAAAAGAGTTAAAAGAAAATATACTTTTGGGCATCTCTAGTTAATGCCACAATTTTGCTTGGTGTAAGGCGTCCTGAACTTCCATAGACCCCCAAAGAGATTTCTGTATGTAAGGTCCCATGCTGACAGGGTGCTGAGTGCTTCTGACAGTATGCTTTTAGTCCTTAGCTCCTGCAGACTTGTGTCTGAGTAAGAATTTTATCTCTCAGAGAAAAAGTGGGAAAAAAATTTCAGTGCACATCTGAAGAATTCTCATATTTTTTGGTTCTTGTTCTAGCAAGGTACATACGCAGATGCACCTGTTGAAGTTAAAGACTGGATACAGCTCTGTTCTATCAGTTGCTTCTGACATGTCCCCATTTCCTTCCCATTTAGGTTTCCTTACAGTTTCTTCTTGACCTTCAGCTGCTGACTTTTCCATGGTCCATAGTAGTAGCCACTTACATTAGGATCATATTGTCAAAATTTGCTTTCAACTTCCACATCTTTACATTTCGTCTGTACGTTGTGCCTCTAGCGATGTGATGTGCTTCTTCTCCTTTTGCCATCTGGGCTCCATATTTTGCTTTCTTCCTGTTATACCAATTTACTTTGCTCACTCCAAAACACTGTGACAGTGGCAGACAGCTGAAAGACATTATGAAGGCGGTGTATACTCATCATTCCTTGTCAACACTAACATCTGCTCTTTTGCCAATTTCCATGCCCCTCCAGATGTGCCAGGCCATGCTTTTGTAACTCCTGCAGCACTGAATCTTGCATTGATAATGGGAATTTCCCCTCTGTGTCTCAGTAGGCTGCTTCTCACTACAGAGCGTTGAAGCACCTCCAAACAGCAATCTCTTTACTGCCCTGTTTTTGCCTCCCATCAGAACTCCCACATCGATCTTCTGGCCTTACCTTCACTCACTACTTTTACTCTTCTGCATGCTTCCTTGCCACTTCCCCTTCTATCTCTGGTTCTCTAAGCACAAGCTTTCTCAGGCCTACCTTTTACCACTCACAAAACCTCACCTCATCTCTGTAACAGGCTCCATTTTGTCCCTATTAGAAGGAAAGGAAAGAGGGGGAAGGCCCTTTAAGAGGGACACTGCAGACTGGGAGACCCTGCCTGTAGCAGGGTTAAGGGAAGGGCCACAGCAGCAAGGGGCAGAAGTGCTCCAGTAGCAGAGGGGAGCCAAGTAAAGCTCTTGCTGCAGAAGGATGCAGGCTCCGTGGGCATTTCTACACATGACAAAGGGCCCTTGTACATGTGACTAAATTGCCTCTTTTAGTGGTTAAATTTCCCTTTTTAGCGATTTAATAGCTAACAGTGTACATGTGCTGCAGCATATTGCAATTAAATCTTATCACAGTGTACACATGCAGCAGCGTATTTCGATTTAACTGCCTTTTTTACATAGCAAAGTAAAACACAGCTGATACAATTTAGCTTGCTACATAAACCGCAGTGGTGTACCGGGTGCTGGAAGCCCAGGCGTGCTAGGGGAAGCTTGGGCTTAGCAGGCTTCCAGCGTCCTGTATACCATCCCCACCACCTTCTCTGGCCGCCAGCATGCACAGCTGCCCTTCTGCACTGCCCCAGGGGCAAGCCGCCCAGCCTTATTAAGGTCTATCAATCATTATCATCAAGGCACGGCAGAAGAGGTAGGTGGGCGGTGGTCCCATGTGGCAGGCAGCAGGGACAGTGCTGGAAACCCACCAAACCTGAGATTCCCTGAGCACGCCCAGGCTTCCAGCGCCCCATGCACTGTTGGATCGGGCTGGGTGAGGCCTGTGAGCTGGGGTAGCACTCACCTGCTGGCATCCTGCCTGGGTGGCTCTGGGGGGGTGCCACCTCCATGGAGGGAAGCACCAGGATCCCCCGCAGCCCAGATGCTGTGACCCAGCAGCAGCTTGTGTGGGCAGGCTCCGCTAAGGAGAAAATGAAAAAAAAAGGGCAAGGGGCCCACTTTTTTCTTTTCTCTTCAGTGGAGCCTTCCTGCATCTCCTGTGTCCAGGGGGTGAGCTGCTGACGGGTCAAGTGACCCGAGGTGTGGTGGCCCCTGGTCCTTCCCTCTGTGGTGGTAGCGCCCTCTGGGCGGTACCTGCCCGCTGGCACCCTGCCCAGGTGATCCCAGGGGGCATCACCACTGTGGAGGGAAGAACCCGGGGCCCCACAGCTCAGGCACCACTCGGCCTGCCAGCAGCTTACCCCCTGGCTGCAGGAGATGTAGGCAGGCTCTGGGAGGAAAAAAAAAAAAAAAAAAGATTAGGCCCTTTGCTGCTTTTTCCTTTTTTTTTTCGCTCTCAGTGGAGCCTACCCACATGAGCTGCTGCCAGGTTGTACAGCCCCTGAACTGCAGGGGGGGCTGGGGCTGGTGTGTCCCTCCATTGTGGCAGCACCCCTGGGGCCACCCCAGCAGGGTGCTAGTGAGCAAGTGCCGCCCAGGGGTGCTGCTGAGGGAATGACTGGGTCCCCTGCAGCTCAGGGCCCTCTGGCAGACGGGCTCCAGGAAAAACATAAAAAGGATCAGGCCTCTGTAACAAGTGGGCATCCCAGGGCTGGTCTAAACGTAGGCCCACCCACTTGTCTCTGGGCAAACCGCCTGCCTACCTCGTCTGCTACGCCTTGATGATAATGATCAATAGATCTTAACAAGGCAGGAGGCTGCCCATTTACTTGCTTTGATGCCAAAGACTGATACACACGGCTCTGACTACTCCTGTACCGTGTCCCATACCTCGCAGATGGCATCCATGTTCTGCCAGCGTCGCACACTGGGACCCGAGCTCCAGAGTCTCACACAGGACTCTCAGTCTTCACTGGAGATGGTGGTCCCAGTGCCTTCTCACCAGGCTCTCTGTTGTTCTTCACTCAGGGCTCCCAGCACTTAGCCCTTCAGGGCTCCAAGCTCCATCCCAACGTTGGGCTCCAATCCCCTAACAACTCTGGGCTCCAAGCCCCATTTCCCTTCAGGGCTCCAAGCCCCACTCCCCTGCCCTACTGGGGCACTGGGCCTTATCTCCTGCCCTACGCTGGACTCACAAACCTTTATCCCCTTGCCCCAGGAGCTTCACTCATAGGCTCAGAGCCCCATCCCCCTGGAGTCTCACACGCAGCTCCTATGTGCAGCCTCAGATCTCACTGCGAGTCTGGGCACTGTCTCTGGCCCCTTCACCTGGCAAGGACCCCACCTCAGAACTTGCAGTGAGTCAGGGACCTTGCTCTGTCCTTTGGGGTGTGCTCCCCTAGCCTTTCCCCTCCACGGGGTCACCCGCAAGGCAGCAAGGGTTGAGGCTTTCTGGTGCCCCACACTCACCCTTCACTGGGGAGGCCCCAGGTGAAGCATTTCCTGGAGACTGCCCTGCCACCAGCAGTCTCACCACACCATCCAGCTGCAGCAGGGTATAGTTTTAGATCATGCCCCAGGACCAGGAGCCTCCAATCATCCCCATAGCTCCTGCTCTTACCTCCAAGGTGTCATGAGCAGCAGCTCCAGCTTGGTGGTGTTCTCCTGGCTGCTGCCAACAGACAGCTGGCTTTGCTGGCCAGGGACCTACTCTTATAGGGAACAGCCAGGCCCTGTTCCCAGTCAGGCAGTCGTACCTAACTGGAGATTGCCACCAGCTGCAGGCTGCCATGCTGCTGCCCGTGCCTCTGTAAGTAACAGAGCACACCCTGTTGGAAGTCCCTAAATTGAAACGGTGGGTTTTTAATAGACACAATTAAAAACCCACTGTTTTAATTTAGGGAGAACTAAACCCCCAGCACATGTACAAGCGCCCCATGAGCAAACACAGTAAAATATCTCATAGGGAAGGAGGGGACATGTTATCTTGGGGTTTAAGTGAGGAGGGGGCAGATATAGTGCTCAGTAGACTGCTTCCAGGCTCCCCAAAAATGCTTTGGCCCCAACGCAGAAAAGCAAGTAACAGTGTTCTTGGGGTTAGCCAGTTAATACATATGTTTTGTGCCAAGATTTTCAGAGATTACAGCCCTGCAATCAGGATTTTTGAGAACAACAGTGCTTACAAAAGTGGAGTGGATGGCTGCATTTGAACATTTCTTCTGAAGGGTGAAGGAAATACATAGTGAGATAGTAATGAAGGCACCAGACTTCAAAAAGCTATTCATGTTACACAAAAAATACCTCCAACCTGGCCATAGAAAAAAGGAAGCCATCAATCTTATCATAGAAAGAAGGAAACCCTGAGCACCCCGTGGTATACATGAGAAGGCAATATACAATAATGGGAAAGCTTATTCCACAATTGAGAAGGAGTGCTTGGCCATTTAATGGGCTATCAAAATACTACAATATTACCTCTGAGAAGGTCATTTTACAGTAATCACAGACCACACTTCCCTGAAAAGATTGCAGTAAATGAAAACTGACAATTCCAGACTGATACATTGGTACCTAAGTCTACAACCATACCACTTTTTGATAGAATACCAGCCTGGAAAATGGTATGTGAACACAGATTTTTTTTTCAAGGAAGAAAGAAGAGGCAGATAGTAGGAAAAATAAACATAGCTCCATCTCCCTCCCAAACAGGAAAAACAGGAGTGGGATATATAACAGAGCCCCCTTTGGTTCCCATAACAAAGAAATAAGGGAAAAATGGTGGGGGGAGGCCTATAAGAGAGTGGTATATGGGAAGAATCCCAGTGGTAACATGCAGAAGTGCCCCAGCAGCTTAGCTACTGCATGAGAAGGTCAACCCCCGGATCCAGATGTTATGAGGAGGCCTAGGGAAAGGTCAGAATGGAAAGAAACTGGATTAAGGTGAAGTAGGCTGGAAGGAAGGTTGTGGTAGTGAAAGCTTTTTAGAAGGACCAAAAAGAGCCAAAGGGAAGACCCATGCTGGGAAGGGCACAGCAGACACCAGGTGGAGCGGAGTGGATTGGAATGAGCTCAAAGAAGATTGATAGCAAGCCTAGGGGCAGGCTAGCTGTTAGGAAGCCATGGGAGGCCGCATACAAGAAGACCCAAAAGAGAACCATCTGTGAGAGGTACTACCCACTCTGAGCAAGCCTCCTCTCCCAATGACCTACACACTGAATGAACATCAAGACATGGCAGATGGGTCAAGTAGAGAAGCTGAGAGAGACAAAGAGAGACCTGGTCATCAGTGCACTCTCCGAATCTCCATCTTGTACTTTAGCTCATTTGTCTTTCCTCTGGAGCCCTCTCCTAATCTTGGTACAGCCTTCACAGAAGTCCTCTCCACTTTTTGCTCTCTTCTGTGCCTTCCTGCTGTAATAAGCCCAGGCCCAGCTGGAGAGGTGTCAGCCACAGGCTCCATCTAGATGGCTGACTCCCCAGGGTTATAGGTAAGGGCCCAGCACAAACAGACAGGCAAGGTTCATTGAGTAAATCTGATATCTTTTATTAGACCAAGACAAATAGTTGGAAAAAATTTCTTTGCAAGCTTTCAGGTATAAATACCCTTTGTCAGGCTGAGGAAGCATCTGCAGTTGGTGTGTGCCAACAAGATGTAAACATAGCACTGACTGGCTTTCTTGCATGCACACCAGCCTCTGGCTTCTTTACTATTCATTCCATCCAGGAAGAGCACATAGCAGCTGAAGATGCTTCCTCAGCCTGATGAAAGTTAGCTGTCAAGGTGGAGTATACCTACTTGGCCTGCACTTGCAAGGAGGCAGTCAGAAAGGCCAAAGCAGAAATGGAACTTAGGCTGGCTAGGCTGGCAACAAACATTAAAAACAACAAAAAGTCCTTCGGGTATATAGGGAGCAAAAAGAAGGCGCGGGGTAGCATAGGACCCCTACAAGACAAACTAGGGCAATTAGTGACAGATAGGGGGAAAAAGCTGAGCTCTTCAATGAGTTTTTTGCCTCTTATTCCTGAACTCAGATCAGGACAAATCTCCCAATTGGATCATAGACAGGCATAAAGGGGAAACCAGCCCACCAACTGTTAGCACCGACTTAGTGAAGAGACACGAGGAGGGGCTGGATGTGTTTAAGTCAGCAGGCCCGGATGATCTTTATCCAAGAGTGCTGAAGGAATTGGCCAGTGTCATAGCAGATCCATTGGCATGGCTGTTTGAGCACTCCTGGAGCTTAGGTCAGGTCCCAGAGAACGGGAAAAGGGCCAATGTTGTCCCTATTTTCAAGAAGGGGAGGAAGGAGGATCCAGGTAACTATAGACCAGTTAGTTTCACCTCTATCCTTGGGAAAACCTTTCAAAAATTATTAAGGATCACATTTGTGGGAGTCCAGCAGGGAAACCAATGCTAGAGGGCAAACGGCATGGATTCATAGCAGGTAGATCCTGCCTGACTAACCTTGTTTCTTTTTATGACCAGGTCACAAAATGCTTAGACGCAGGAATCGAGGTGGATGCCATCTACTTGGATTTCAAGAAGACCTTTGATACGGTATCTCATTTTATGCTCATAGACAAACTGAGTGGCTGAGACATAGATGATTACACAGTCAGGTGGATGGTAAATTGGCTTGGGGTCACACCCAGAGAGTGGTGGTGGATGTGGGCAGTGGAGTCCCACAAGTCTTGGACCTTGGACCGGTGCTGTTCAATGTCTTCATCAGTGACTTGGATGAGGATGTGGAGAGCACTCTGTCCAAATTTGCAGATGATACCAAGTTATGGGGTAAAGTTAACACACCAGAGGGTAGGGAACAAATCCAGGTGGATCTGGAGAGGTTGGAAAAGTGGGCAGAACAGAATAGGATGCAATTCAATAAGGACAAATGCAAGGTGCTGCACCTAGGGAGAAGGAATCACCAGCTCACTTACAGGCTGGGGGAGGACCTTCTCAGCAGCACACCAGTGGAAAGGGATCTTGGAGTCACTGTTGACTCCAAGATGAACATGAGTCGTCAGTATGACAAAGTGATCAGTAAAGCTAACTGCACTTTATCATGCATTAGCAGGTGCTTGACAAACAGGTCCAGGGAGGTGATACTCCCCCTCCATATGGCACTGGTCAGGCGCAGTTGCAGTATTGCATCCAGTTTTGGATGCCACACTTCAAGAGGGATTTGGATAACCTTGAGAGGTTTCAGAGGAGGGCCACTTGTATGGTTAGGGGTCTGCAGGCAAAGCCCTACAAGGAGAGATTGAGGGCCCTGGATCTCTTCAACCTCCTTAAGAGAAGGCTGAGACATGATCTTGTGGCTGCCTACGATCAGGCGGGACAGCAAGTAATAGGAGATGCTCTGTTTACCAGAGCACCCCTTGGAGTAACTAGGAACAACAGCCACAAGCTGACAGAGAGCAGATTTAGGTTAAACATCAGGAAGAACTTCTTTACGGTAGTTACCAAACTCTGGAATGGGCTTCCAAGGGAGGTGGTGCTCTCCCCTACCTTGGGGGTCTTTAAGAGGAGGCTAGACATGCACCTGGATGGAGTCGTCTGACCCAGCGCTCTTTCCTGCCCAGGGCAGGGGGTCAGACTTGATGATCTGCTAAAGTCCCTTCTGATCCAAACATCTATGAATCTATACCTGGAAGCTTAGAAAGAAGAATTTTTCCAACTATTTGAGTTGGTCTAATAAAAGATATCAGATTTACCCAAAAAAACTTGTCTGCTTATGTCCTTAGACCAACGCGGCTACAACCTATGCCCAGCACACACAGGCCTTTATAAGCACACAGCAGGCAGCAGCAAGCTGTGTGGGCAACAAATTGCTGTGCTCTGCTTCTGGCCTCCTTGGAACCATTCACCTACCTCTCGTGTCAGCTCTGCAACACTGACTTCAGCTTTGGAACTTGGCTTCTGACTTTGGTTTCTTTGACCCTTGTCCCAGCCTCTGGACCCTCCCTAATTAAGCAGGTGACCTAACCTGATTGTCCATGCCCTGGTCCTTTATAACTGCTCACCTCCAAGCTAGTTTCATTTCCCTTCCCTTTTGTTCCAGCTCCCTCCAACCTTTCTCTAATTACCCTTCTCTAAGAAGATCACTTGGATTACACCATTTCCCCCCCCCTCAATCTTTTCTCCATTTTGATTTCCCTATACCAGGCACTCTCCCAGTTACTTGCCTTTCTCATAGTTCTTAACTTTCCCAGTTGTTTTAACCTTCCAGTCTAGTCATCCCCTACCCTTTTTCTCATTTGCCCTCCCATAATGTCTGTTCCTTTGAAATCCACTCCATTATCTTTCCCTAAGTAGATTCTTATCTGCTTTACCTGGACCCCTAGCTTTCTTTTCCCTTCATTTTGATGCCTGCCTATTTGACTTCTCATTCAATGAGCACTATGTGGTCTTTTTTAGTGTCTCCTATTTTCCAATCTCCTACCATTCCTTTTGTGATCTTCAAATCACTAACCTCTTTGCTTTCTCTCCTGGCTTCCTTCTGACTTCCCTCTCCCCTGTTCCTTTTTGCAACAATCTTTTCAGCTATGCTTGGCTGATCCTCTCTGCTTACTATGTGTGGTTAATCTGTGCTATAATCAACAAGCTAGCTCCTAAAGAAGGCAACAGGTAGGAAAGGGCACATTACTGTTGAGTTGTATTTATTAAGAAATATAGAAAAGGATAATCCTTTAAATCCCACCAAGTAAAGGAACATGATCTACTTATTGCTTTGACCTGTGTTAAAAGGAATCCCATATTGTAGAATGGGAAAGTAAAAGGAACAACGTGAAAAATGGAAATAAGACCTGTCATTAAAATTCTCCTAGTCAATAAATTGTCTGGACACATGAGACCATTTCATAAAAAGCACAACAAAGTTTGCATGCTGGATGGGCAAAAGATATCTCTAAGATGCATCTCATGAATTATCTAGAGCATGATTTACAAAGAGAGAGAGCAAAAAGAACGCCATGCTTTTTGATGCAGCAATTTTGTTATATTCACAGAGTATTTTACAAAGAGCAAGGCTGACATTCAGAGAGCTTCTGAGAGGGAGAACATAATGAAGTAAAAGTGAGGGAGAGAAAGCATCAATAACAGGCCTGACCCTGCTTTACAAAAGTCAATGGCAAAACTTCCTTTGAAGTTAATAGCAAAATTTGTATTGAGCTCAAGAGTCAGTAATGATTGGGATTTGTCTCTGTGGTCCCAGGGCATAAGAATTACCTCTTCTTTGAGTTGCAGGTCATTTGGAACATTGTAGACCCTATTCTTCCTTCACTTATATGGGCATCACTTGCATTGACTGCAGGGAGAATTATAGCCATGTAAGTGTGGGTGATATCCTTATCTTAGGATATCACAATGTGTCTTGGAAACTAACATTTATTACAGTATTTTAAATAAGAGTTTAAATGTGATGCTGTATTATTTGAGGTATTACCACCATAGTATTTTGATAAGGGAATATTCATTGCAGAAGTCATGTACATTTTGTTGGTAATATTTTTTCATTTTAACACAAAAATTAAGTCACCATTGCTAAGCACTTGCCACAGTTATGTCTATGTACCTTTATATTGGTGTCTATTTAATGACCTCCATGTTGTCCAGTTCTTTTAACTCTTCAGGTCAATCCCAGTGTATCAGCTGCAATAGCTTGAACTAAAGAATCAAGTCTTCATACCAGGAAGCTGCAACCACTTATATCATCTGCAGATCAGGCACAGAAGGGAATCTGTAACACACCTTCACCAATGGGAAACGTATATATGTGGGATATGTATAAAAGATATATGCATATATATAAATATCAGAAAATTAGGTGCACTGGGAATACTGAAATAACTTTGTGTAAATGGCAAGTATCTTAGGGATAATCTCTATGCATGCAGCTGGAATGTCTATATTCATTCTGCAGCTAAGGTCTGCATAAGAAATTTCCCTCCCAGATATTTATTGCCCTACTAGGTCCAGTTTGCTCTGTCTATGGGTTAGTCTGACCTCGGGCTATTTTGTAAAGTAGCAGGCACTTGGGCATGGAGAGTAGTTACTCAGTCTAGGTACTTTACAGCCAGTTTCTTTGTTCTGTTTGCCTCTTGCAGAATGCTCCTGTCTGGAGTGCATATGACCATTCAATGTCACCAGGCTCGGCCAAAGTTCAGGAAAAGCACGGGAAATGAAGGGGAAAATTAACAAAGCCATCGAGAGCCACGTTTCTCTTTTATCCAACATCTCAATGATCAGACTACTTACTTATTTCTTCTACTGTCTGTGAGGATCCAACAAATATGCCCTATTCCCCAGGCTACTGTTAACTGGAACAGATTGGTGCTTATGACAGATCTGAGCTTTGGTCCCTGCCTCTTCTTGTCAGTAATACCCCATCTACTCCACCTTCTGCTTCTCATCTGCCATGACTTGATGGTAACTGGTATGTATTCAGAGGGAAGCTGTGTTTAAGATGCGGTAGTCCTTTGTGTGTCACCTCACCACTGCCTCGAGGGGGAGAGAGCTATCCAGGTGTCCCTACCTAGGTGAATAGGCTGCCTGGCTTCCTCTGCTTTGCAGCCTTTCCTAGCAACTTAGCCTCTCTTGGTCTCCAAGCTTGAGTCTCTTCTGAGCTACCTACCTTAACCCCTTTCCCCCACAAGTTCCCAAAGTTTGGTTTCCAGAAGGGGTCTGCTCCTCTCTTCTCTCTGTCTGTTACACTCAGGTAACAGGATTTGGGTTCCCTGTTGCATATCCCCTATCATTTTCTTCCTTGATGAGGGAGGGCATTTGGTTTGGCACTTCCTCTTCTTCCTATTTCCTGGAAAGGTAATCTACTTCGGATTCTGTTTTATGGGGCAATGCTTGACATTAAAACAATACTGTTGTAAACTCAGGCACCACCTTGTGAATCGGGTATTATCCAATATCATTTGGTGGAGCCACGGAAGTGGAGCATGGTCAGTTATTAGTGTGAATCATGAGCCTAATAGGTCATACCATAGCATTTCTATCACCTACTTGTGGCACACAGGTAACAGGGTTTAGGTTCCCTGTTACAGTGCTTTTCATTACTGCTGTTGGTATGAAGAAATAATTAAACCTTTCCTGAAGCAGGACTGGAAACTAGCTGTCCTACTTGTTCAGTGAGTGGCTGAACCACCAAACTAGAAAGCCATTTTCACAGGCCTGTGGGATGCCTCTCTCTCTCTCTCTCTCTCTCTTTCTCACTGACTGTTTAACTAGTTTATCAAAAGTAAAATAGTGTCAGCAGGATGCAACAAGGATGACCCACTCTACAGCCTGATGCATGGGCAGATCCAGAATTTTGAAAAGGAGGATGCAGATGGTGAGGTGCATCATTAAATATAAAACAACATATATTTTCTCCGGTTAAAAATAAACTAGAAGCTTTACTAATATGCTAGGTTCCTAAGGCTGCATTATTCAGTTTAAGATTGAAGCAAAAGCAGATATCACTTCACTGGAATGAGTTGAAAATAATCTGCAGGACTATAAAATATGAGATTCAGGAGCAGCTAACAGATAGCGGTACTGCAATAAAGTATAGCCTTATTGGTGGACATCAAGGCCAGTAAAAAGAAGAGAGGATCATTAACACCTGTGGAATGAAGAGTTTAGAAGGGATCAGATAGATTATAATGAGCCATTAAATCAATTGGCTCCCTCAGCACTGCCTGTCTAGAAAAGGTTCCTGCCACTGCCAGGCAGCTGGTTTTAAACTTTGGGTGGTGCAGGAATCAAAGGGAGGTGCAAGTGCACCAGTGCACCCCCCTCTGGATCTGCCCCTGGCCCAAAAGCTAGGTCACACTCTTGAAACATGTGGGTTCATATCCATTGAGGCAGAGGGACCTGAACACAGTCCCCCACGCTATAAATGAGCCTCAAGTTGTCTAGCTAAAAAGGGACGAGGACCACAATGACCAATCTAGTCCTGACATTTTTTTTCCAGCAGATACAATTTGACATATTTGACCCTCATTTGTAAATAGTGTAAAGATGACCAAAATTGAAGTTTGCTCATCCCCCCCAAATTCCTAGCTTCAGGTGAAATTGCCAAAGCCTGACACCCTTATTGAGGCTCCGGGACAGCGGGGGGAAATGACAGAGAAGCCACGTGACTCTCAGGCTACTTCCTTCACCCATGGTTGTGCTTATGTAATTCTTCACTTGGAAAGTGATACTGGAGGGAAAGAAAGGTTTGCTTTCTTTTACAGGGAGTGAAAGGGTAGCGCCATTTATTCCATGTAGCAAAACAAAAACATTTGCTTTTAAACAAAAAGAGGATTTGCTTTGAGAGAGGCAGACCCATGTATTCAGCACTGATCAATCTTGCCACTCAAAATGATTTCCATATGCATCTACCCCCATTCTCTGAACAGAAGTTTATCTGCTTTGTGGAGCCATCTCCTGGTTCTAGTAATACATCTGGTTTGCAGCTTGTTGAACTCTTTTTAGCCAAAGAATCTATTTTCAGTTTGAATATGTTCTGTGCCATACATGACAGCTGCCAGGCTGCCAGGCAGGGGATCAGATGTGATGTCAATAACAGAGAATGGAGCAGGAAGACAATGGGTGCAAGTTTAATACGTATCTTCTGGCAAATCTTTGCTTTCTTTTCACTAATCTTCTAACAGCAAACATGAATTTAAGACAAACCCAGAATGTCTTATTAGGCATTCCATTTCAGATAAGGTATATTGCACTTTTTATTTTGCATAGTCTCTGCATCCAAAAATACTTCATTGATCGAAACAATGCAATTAGAGAAACGATAACATTGAGGGACGAAAATTACAAGAGATTGAAGGCAAAGGGTGAAAGCAAAGGAATGAAGAGAGAACAAATCCAAATAAAAGAGACAAGGTAAAGGAGGAAAGAGATGGAACGACTTCAGCTTAGGCTTGGATTAGCATGAAGAGCTAGCCAGGCAGAAAGATGCAAAAAAAGGCTGTTCCAGATGGCAGGCATTGCAGAGCAAGCTTTTACACCACAAGCTTTTATACTGATAAGATGAAAGGACTCGGTGCTACCGGAGAATGCTGCTAATCCTAAACTATTTTAAAATTCCTGACATGGAAAAACATGGATTTTGGAGAGAATGGCTTTTATGTCAAAGTTATTTGACCATAGGAGATCAAATAAGGACAAGGCTTGGGAGTTCTCTCTGAAAGGAGACCTGTAAATAGAGTTAAAACAATCCTGGGCCTCCTTTAGATTATTTTAAAGTGTGAAAGGTTATTTATTTATTTATTTATTTATGTTCTCCTTATTTGGCACCTTTAGGGTTTTAATTTCTATCTGTGGTGTTCCTGCAATAGTAATATTCTATCCAGGTGACTACTCCTACTGTACCTTACTTCTGTAATAAGTATCTGATACTTTTGCTGCAAACCATCTTTTGTCTCAAGGTGGAAGCACTACTTCCCAGAGCACCCTATTTAGCATGGGGCTCATAGGGCAGTACCCCAGGTGGGTGAACACCTTTGCTCTCTTGAATCAGACTTGCTCAAGTGTTTGTGACTCTCTTGCACTCTAATGGCTGACCTGTTAAGACACTGCTACTGATGACCCCATCCAGAGTCTCCTGTTCCAAAAGTGGCAAAGGCAATAGGTCCTTTTTCCCCATATTAATGACTCACCTGTGTTTGTTTTGGCTGCCAATTTCGGCACCTATTGTTTGTGGGCAAGAACTTGAAAGAAGCAGGGCACAAAGCAGAAGCTGGAATAGATCTCCTGTGGTGCAGCTGATGAGAGAAAGTTGGGACAAACTGCAGGAAGTCAGAGCAGTTTATTTTTAAAACTTAGGTAGGTTATAAGATAGTTTTTACATCTAGCTATCAGTTTCCAGGACCTTTATCATCTAAGTACCCTAGCACAAAGGGCAATTGGTTGGCCCCATCTTGCTTGGATAACTGGTCCTATTACCATACAAGAGGCTGATCATCTGGGACCATCATCAGCATTAGGAGTTGTTTGTGCTCTCTGCACAGATTTAATTGCAAAGCTGCCATGGGAGTTTATTTATTAGGCACACTGACACATCAACAGCTTCGGGGTACGAGGACAGCATGAAACTCTTACCCTCCCTTAGATCAGATAGGTCAAAGGTTAGGGCCACACACCAGCTGGTCTAAAACTGAGTCGAATGCTGTTGTGGACTGCGATTTCCAATATATTCGTATGTTGATACGCTGCACAGACTGGAAAATTCCATTCATGTATCACTTTTACACTTTGTGACCCTTGTTTTACAAGGGTCTCACAGCTGCCATAAGCAGGAGCCCTTCTGCATCTCTGTGCCTTTCCACACATACCAAAACCAAACGAGTCATGCATTTGTTTTATCCATAGCACGTTTTGTGTTGCAGTCATATCTCTGTGTCATGCTATTCCGAGAGGCTGGCACAGTGAAGATTCATTTGTGACAATGGTGCCCAACACAGCCCCACAGGTTGGATGAGGGGTGTGGGGTCAGACCACAGGCCACATCATGACCATGCACAGCAATCCCATGTGCCAAATCAGGCCATGTGATCCCCCCTACCCACATTGGACCCAACTGTGGACTGACCCCATATGCCAGCCTGATCTCTGGCATACAGAGCCACATCATCTGGCCTGCAGGGCTCCCCAGAAGCATAGAAGGGCTTCCATGCCCAAGGCAGTCATGACACATAGGGCAATGATGGCTGCAGCCATGCTGATGGCAGCAGTGTGATCAGTAAGCACTACAGCAGTGACTATTTTTGTGTCCCCTCCCAACAAAGGCAGTGCCTGGGGCTGCTGCCCCAATTGTGCCCCCATCAGTTACAGTACTGGGGCTCCCCATGAGTCTGGAAATTTGGTGGCAGGGGGACAAAGGCAGCTTTAATTGCTAAGCCTCCCAGAGCCAAGGCAATTATTGCTTCCACTACTTTCCCACTGCTAAATTTCTGGACCCATGGGGAGCCCCACAAGCTGGATGAAACAGGTCTGTGGGCCAGCTCCAACCTGTGGGCCACAGTTGAGCACCACTGATCTATGACAAAGTCTGAACCATTATCTGTGGTTGTGATAGTATTCCCTGCTTGTGAGTAGGCTCATATTCTTTCTGCTTCTAATATTTCCCACACAAAAAGAGCATTTTTTTTCCAAAAACCCAGTCCACATTAGCATTGCTTGTTTTGGTTGCCACATGCATTTAGAAGATGCCAGTCACTGTAATGTCTGCTCTTAGATCCTGCTGCTAGAAACCCCAGGGCAGATGTTAAAGCATAGCAGTTAAATTATGGCACAGGGATGTTTACCTCTGTAAATCTCTGTAAATCTCATTCCTAGTAACTTTAAAGTACTGGTAGTTTCACTTTCTGACTCACCATTAGTGTGTGGATACCTTTAAGAGCATTAGGTATTAGGTGTTTGTTCCATGTGCCCAACACAGCCCCACAGGTTGGATGAGGGGTGTGGGGTCAGACCACAGGCCACATCATGACCATGACCATTGCTGGGCCTTTGGCACAGCTTTACAAGCGCTCGTGGTGCTTGGGCCAGGTGCCAGATGATTGGAAGATAGCCAATGTGGTCCCCATCTTTAAGAAAGGGAGGAGGGAGGACCCAGGCAACTATAGAGCTGTCAGTCTTACCTCAATCCTGGGGAAACTCTTTGAGAAGATCATCAAGGAGCACATCTGTGATGGGCCAGCATTGGGGATGATGCTCAGGGGCAACCAGCACGGTTTCATTAGGGGCAGGTCATGTCAGACCAACCTGATTGCCTTTTATGATCAGGTCACAAAAGCATTGGATGCAGGTGTTGCCATGGATGTAGTCTTTCTGGACTTCAGCAAGGCCTTTGACACTGTCTCCCACCCGATCCTCATTAAAAAACTAGGCGACTGTGGCATTGATGCCTGCATGGTCAGATGGTTTGCTAATTGGCTGAAGGGTTGTACTCAGAGGGTGGTGGTGGATGGGTCATATTTGACCTGGGGGGAAGTGGGTAGCGGAGTCCCCCAGGGCTCGGTCCTTGGGCCCGCACTGTTCAATTTCTTTATTAGCGATTTGGACGACGGGGTGAAAAGCAACCTGTTCAAATTTGCTGATGATACCAAAATTTGGGGTGAGGTGGGCACGCTAGTAGGGAGGGAAAGACTGCAGAAAGACCTGGATAGGTTGCAAGGGTGGGCTAACAAAAACAGCATGCGTTTCAATACATACAAGTGCAGGGACCCCACTTCAAGAGGGATGTGGACAACATTGAGAGGATCCAGAGGAGGGCCACCCGCATGATCCGGGGACAGCAGGGCAGACCCTACAATGAGAGGCTACAGGACCTGAACCTGTGCAGCCTTCACAAGAGAAGGCTGAGGGGGGACCTTGTGACTGTCTATAAACTCACTAGGGGACACCAGAAGGGTTTGGGGGAGACCTTGTTTCCCCTAGCACCCCCCTGGGATAACAAGGAATAACAGCCACAAGTTGTTGGAGAGTAGGTTTAGATTAGATATCCGTAGGAACTATTTCACAGTTAGGGCGGCTAGGATCTGGAACCGACTTCCAAGGGAAGTGGTGCTGGCTTCTACCCTGGGGGTCTTTAAGAAGTGACTCGATGCCTACCTGGCTGGGGTCACTTGAGCCCAGTTTTCCTCCTGCCCAGGCAGGGGGGTCGGACTTGAAAATCTACAAGGTCCCTTCCAACCCTACTTCTATGATTCTATGATTCATGAAAGGGGGGATAGCACAGCAGATCAGCAGGCTAAGAAGACTCTCTGAATAAACAAGTTGTATCATTTTATAAGCTCTTTGGTCTTTTGAGAACAACACATGGTACCAGGAGCGGGGTATGAAGAACGATAGAAAAATGGAGCTTCTCAGAATTCCAGAGGAGTTAAAGCTGTCTAGTGATGCAGCAGAAAACTGGAAGAAGTTTAAACAGAGCTTCACCATATATATGATGACCAGTGGAACTACAAAGAAGGAAAATCCACTCAAGGTGGCTTTTTTTTAAATATAGCAGGCCCAGAAGCTCTTTCTTTATAATAGCCAACAAACGGTTAGAAGCAGAGCAGAAAAGCTATGACAGTAATAAAAAAGTTTGAGAAATCTTGTATACCTAAACAAAATGAAAGCTTTGAATGGTATAATTTCCACATGAGACAGCAAAAAAAATGTTAGACAATACAGGAGTTTGTCAAAGATTTTAGACTGCTGAGCCAGACATGCAACTTTGGAGAACTAAAAGAGTCCATAATCAGAGACCAAATAGTATTAGGTATAAGGGACACAAGATTGCTAGCAGCTAGAACTTAATTTGGAAAAGGCAGTTAGAATGTGTGAAGTGGCTGAGACTACAAATGCCAGGGTGCAGAAGCTGGAGGAAAAAATCAGAACAAGCTAAACTAGACAGGATTACAGGACTGCAACAAACCTAACGCAACACACAAACAATATAGAAGCAAGCACCACACTATGAAGCAGGCAAGTAGAGGCCAAAAAGTATTGCTTGAAGAAACAATGGTCAGCTGCAGATGCTGTGGGGGTTACCACAAACCCATGCAATGGCCTGCATTTGGTAAGTGCTGCAACAAATGTGAAAGATTCAATCACTTTGCAAGAGTTTGCAGAAAGGAACTGGATGCACCACACAAGAAACAGCAGGTGCATGCTCTGTGCAACAAGGAAAAGGAAGAATTCCTCACTGGCACAATGCAACAAGAAGTTCATCCTGCTGAGGACTGGACACCTTGGAATCACCCTGGACACCAATGGACTCATGGTAACTTTTAAATTAGATTCAGGGGCACAGGTCAATGTAATACCAGAATACGTTATTCAAAAAATGAAAACTAAACCTGTGTACTATGAGAAAACGAAAGTGAAACTTAGAGCATATAATGGGAATATGATTGCAACCAAGGTTGTTTGTGCACTGCATGTTAGGCACAAGAGTAAATGTAGTAAAAGTTCAGTTTGTAACAGTCCCAGGAAAACTAGTGCCAATTATTGGGTTGTGAACATGTAAAACTCTAGGTTTGATTAAGAGAATAGATGCCATTGAGGGACTAGAAAGCAAGAACATAGAAGAAGAGTTTTATGATGTTTCAAGGTACAAGGAAACTGTCAGCTGAGTACAAGGCAGAATTAAGAGAACCAAATACTCCCACCATAGATGCTCCAAGAAATGTTTCCTTTGTGCTACCTGGGACTGCACTGGGTGCAGCCTGCACCCAGTGCCAGGGAAGACAGATGCTGCCATGGCCTCCCACCATTGGGCTGCTTCAAAACTCAAAACATTTTGAAACTTTCAAAACATTTCAAGTGTCCTCATTTCATTTAAAAGTTGTTTTGATGCTTTTTGTTTCATTTCAATTTTGCTGTTTTGAGCTTGAAACGTGTTAAAACAGCTTTGAAACAAAACACTCGGTGAAATTTTGCACAGCCTTAATACCTAGCCCCTGCTCTCAGTTCAAGGAAGAGCTGTCAGTACTGGATGGCATTTTGTTCAAAGGCTCAGAACTTCTTTCAGCAGTGCTAAAAAAAGACGTGTTAAATGGAACACATGAGGGGCATTTAGGCATTGAAAAATGCAAAAGGAGAGCAAGGGGTGCTCTATATTGGCCTAATATAAATAATGACATAGAAGATGCTGTAAAGCAGGGGTGGGTAAAATATGGTCCATGGACCACCTCATTGGATCCGGCCTGCAGGCTGGCACCCACCAATTAATTGTATCTGGCCCCACTGGCAGCTGCCCCTGCTGTGCTCTGCATGGGGCTGAGTCCCACCCGCTCCCTCCTGGGGCAGCACCATCTGTGCTTCCAGCCTCCCCTGCAGGAGCGCACCAGGCCCAGCCAGCAGCCACAGCTTCCAGGGAGGGCTGCTGCTGCCGCTGCTCAGAGAGCTGCTGGGCTCCCCAAGCCTCCAGTGACTCTTCCTCCTGTCCCTGCTGCAGCGCTTGGGGCAGCAGGTAGGGAAGGGAAGCTGCATCATTGAAGGAAGCAGGGTTTTGCCTGCAGCTCACTCTGGTCCTGCTCATGCAAGGCTGGATAGGGGAGTGTGTGGATGGAGGGGAGGGGTATGAAGGAGCTTGACAGCTCACAAAACCCTGCTAGGCAGGCATGAGACAGGTAGGTAAGGTGGGATCAGCAGCAGGAACCAGCATGGGCTTGGTTCAGCCCCACTGAGCAGGCATGGAACAGGCAGATGGGGTGTGAGCAGCAGCAGGAGCCAGCATGAACTTGGTGCAGCTTTGTTGGGCAGGTGTGGGACAGAGACCAAGGGTGCCAGGCTCAGCTCCCTGTCCCTCCCATCCTCTCTCCTAAGGGCTTCTCTTGCTGCCCAATGGCAGTAGCTGTTTTCCTGCCCTTTGCAGTGTGCTGCAAGCCAAGCTTCCACCACTTTCCCACTGCTAAATTTCTGGGTCCCTCACATACCCACATACGTACCCAACACTGTCCCATGCATTCTGCACCCCACCTACACACCCCACCATACCCACATCCTACATGCACACCCCCACTCCCCACCATACCCACACACCCACCCCAGACCTCAACCACACCCCCCCCATCCCCGACCCATTCACCCCACACCGACACACATTCACACATCTACTCACACCCCCTCATACATGCACCTACACCCCCTCACTCACCCCACCCCACTACCATACCCACACACACATCTAACACTGTTCCACACACCCCAATCACACATCCCACACCCTGCACACCCCCCACACACACACACATCCCACACCCTGTACACACCCCTTCCACACCCCCACACACTCCACCCACATGCCACCCCCCTAATCACACATATACCTCACCCCCCCATATACCTCCTACCCCATCACACACAATATACAAGCAACTTCCAGACACCTCCAGTGGCAAAGGTTAGGGGGTGGGACTTATGGTCACAAGATGATGACCAGGGGGCAGGGCACCTGTTAAGGGGTGGGGCTACCCTTGCGGCCCTTGACACCTCACCAAAACTCTTAAAGTGGCCTCCAGCCACAATAATTGCCCACCCCTGCTGTAAAGGCATGTGCCTAAATTACAGATAAGCACAAAGAAAAGCATCCATGATGGGCATGGAGGAGCCTGTAGCCCCATGGTATTAAATGGGCATTGACTTATTCATACATGCAGGAAAAAATTATGTATTAGTATATTATTATTCTCACTATCCTGAAATTGCATTGCTCAAAAGCACAACAGTAAATCGTGTCATACCATATCAAATTGATTTTTGCTAGACATGTGATTCAACAAACTGAGAACAGACAACAGCCCTCAGTTCAACTGTCTTGATTTTAAAGTGGGCCCACAAATATGGATTCCATCACAACACTTCAAGTCCTAAATACCCACAATCCAACCATCTGGAGGACAATGGAGTACAAATAGTGAAGAAATAGTTGAAAAAAGCTACCGATTCACACACTGATGTTTACCTGTCACTCTTATATTACAGGGCAACACCTAGGAAACATGGATTGTCCCCAGTAGAAATGCTGTTTAACAGGAAACTCAAAACCAGGCTGCCAAACTGTTGGATGATACTCATCAGAATGAAAAGCAAAACATGAAACCATTTAAAAAAACTGACAAACTCAAACAAAAATGGTAGTATGACAGGGATTCCAGGGAGTTACCACAACTGCACAGCAAAGATATGGTGCTGATTTCAGATGGACAAATGTGGAAACAAAAAGTACTAGTTTCCCATCAAGTAGCTCCCAGATCCTAGAAAGCAGTCACACCAGAAGGATAGGTGTTAAGGAACACCCGGCACTTGCAACTCGCAAAGGGGAGAAAAGAAGCAGCATCATGAGATTCACCAAAGGAAACAGAGCTAACAACAAACCAACAAGAAATGACAGAAGAGATTGAAAATGACACAGAAGTAGAGACATCTTGAACAAGGAAACCAAACAAGAACTGAAACAATAAGGACTGAGAATGCAGAGAAACTGAGAAGATCATTTAAAGCTAAAAAGCCAACACAAAGAATAATAGAGACCTGTTAAAATGTGCTTCAGCAATGGGTTAAATGAAACTTTCAATGTTAATATTACATAGGATGTGTTACAGGTAAAGGGGGAAGATGTGTGAATACCTTTAAGAGTGTTAGGTATAAGTTGTTACATTGTCCAGGGAAAAGGGGAGAGCACAGCAGATCAGCAGGCTAAGAGGGATCTCTGAATAAAAACAAGCTTTATTCTTTTGTAAGCTCATTGGTCTTTTGAGAACAATACAATCATCACAATGCTTAATGTATTGATTACAAACAATGCAGAAACACCTCTCTTGGTTCAGTAAAAGCACTCTTACTACTAGAATAAATTATTGTCCAAATAAGTCTATGGATAACAGATTGCATATAATTGTTTTCATCAAATTTGACCTGACAGTGTCCTCTAAATTCAAAGCATTGGAGACATCTCCAGTGTAACATTTTTAGGTTAGGAAAAGAAACAAGTGAAAGGGTCTTGTGTGTTTCTCTCATTTGAATAATCTTCAGCAATCAGAAGGAAGATATGAAGAGGGCCATTATCTCTAAAAATACATTTCTGCATTTTTTATTCTTAGAACATATGCGAGAGCTGCACTGTAAACATCCTGCTTCTGATCAGACACTTTGGGGGTCTATATGGGAAGTATTACCACAGCAACCTCCTACTGTGTCTTTGCAGACATCTGTGCAAGTCAGACAGCTACAGGCTCTGTTTTTTTTTGAAGCAAGCTAGACAAAAAATTGTACCTACACCCTGTGCCCTGATTGTGCTTGTGCTTGCGCACACACACACATACCAAGTAATGGATGCGCCAGTATGTGGTTAGATATACCCCACTACTGCTGAGGGTCACACAACTCCAATAGCACTCCAATAGACAAGGCATACATCAGCCTTGTCATGCATCCTGTGGGCCTGCTGCAGGGTCACACATGCAGCAAGGCAGCATGCATTCAGCAGCAATTGCCTTGAAGCTTAGTCTCCCAAATGCAATACCTGCAGTGGTAGGGTGGTAAATGGATTCCCTTTCCCACCCTGAATGCTTTCCTGCTGGATCACAGCCAGCATAGAAAATCCAGCAGCCAAGAGGAGGAAGCTAAGTGGAGGAGGACTTGAGTGCTACTGTTTCAGGGCCTGCCAATGGTGAAAGAAGTGAAAGGAATGGGAGTGGAATTACAGAAGGGTGTAGAGGAGTGTGAGGAGGACAGAAAGGGGAATATAACTTGGTGGGAAAATGAGAGGTACAAAAAGAGGTAGAGGAGGGAAGAAACAGCCAAGCTCAGAAATGATGAAAAAAATGGGAAGGCAGGTAGGGACTTGAGGCGGCACAGTACAGCAGGGGACAACAGCCAGGAGAGCAGGGAAGAAAGCTACAGGGCAAGTGCTGGGGGGGAGGGAGGGAGCGGCAAAATAGGTGACACTAATGAGGAGTGGGAGCAGAGATGAACAGGCCAGCCCAGGCTCCCCCTTGAATGTTTTCTCTGTGCTCTGTCCCCACAGCACTTAGTAGATGACAGCTGTGTCACTGTTGCCACGAGACCCAAGGCCCCCTGCCATGTGACAGGTACAACTGTGCAATTGGCAAGCATGTGGACTCGGGGCAGGAGGTGAAGCTGAGTCTCTTGCCTCTGGTGCTGTGTGTCACAAGGTTCAGAAACTGTGGACTGGAGGGTGGCTCTGCAACTTGGCAACCTGAGCAGGCAGATACCAATGCACAAGCTTGCCAAGTTTTGAGTGCCAGGCATGACACTCACACATTTACTCCCTCTGCACGCATATAGCACTACAGGAATCTCACCCCCGCAGCAGGCCCTGGGTAGAACCCCTAGGAACAGAAGTTGCACATAAACTGGTTTAAGTCATCAGAAACTGGTTTAAACCTGTAGCAGAACAGAAGTTCAGTGCACATAAACCAGTTTCAAAGTGTCTGAAACTGGTTTAAGATAAATCTGGTTGAATATAGTATTAGACTTAACTGATTTAGGTCAAACCGGCTTATGAAATTTCTGTCTCGGACCAGGCTTCCTGGTTCAAGTTAAATAACAAATCCCGCAGCATCCCAGCATGCTTTCCTGCCCTGAGCTGTGCTGTGCTGTGCTGGGGGCAGCAGGAAGAGGAAACGAAAACACAGCCCATGCTGGCTACATGCCAGAGAACCATGCTATAGCGCCCCTGACTTCTGGCCTGAGCCACTGCAGGTATGGGGCTGCATTTACTGAATCAAACATGAATGTCTGTTCAGTTGTTTCTCAGTTTAATCTCTGCAGTTTAGACTAACCTGCAAAAACTGAATTTATTCAGCCTCGGGCTTTTTGACTGTCTATACTTAGCTGGGAAGGAGGGGGGGAGGACGACTCTCCCAGACATGTAAAGCATGGTTTGTTCATGTCAAGCTGCCAACTGACAGCCCCCACAGCCACTGTACTACGTATATGGTCTCGAATAAGGAACTAGTTTTAGCCTGATTTATGGTTGGAAATCCTTTTTGGGTCATCCCACACCATGACATTATGTCTGGGAGAGTCTCCCGGTGTCACAGAGGCATGGTATGGGGTGGCCTAAGAAGGATTTCCATCTCTAATCTCAGCCCAAAGCCAGTTCCTTATTTGAGCCCATATACTTAACACAGTGGTTGTGGGGGGCAGGAGGGGAGGAGGGTTATTGACAGCCTGGCACAGCCAAGCCATGCTTTGGGCCAGGCAAGACTCTGGTCAGAGATGTCCAAGAGAGTCCCCCAGTGGTACAGAGGCATGGTGTGGGGTGGCCCAAAAGGATTTCTAAACATAATCCCAGCCCAAAAGTCATTTCCTTATTTGAGCCCATACACTTAGTACAGTGGGCATGAGGGGTTGTCAGTTGGCAGCGTGGTAGGGCCAAACCACGCTATGGGATGGACAAGACTGTGGTCAGGAATGTCTGAGAGAGTCCCTCAGTGGTACAGAGGCACAGAATGGCATAGCCCAAAAGAGGGTTTTCAGCCATAATCTCAGCCCAAAAATCAGTTCCTTATTCGAGCCCATATACATAGTACAGTGGCTGGGGAGCTGTCAGCTAGACACCTGGAAGGGCCAAACCACGCTTTGGGCCAGGCAAAACTCTAGCCAGGGTTGTGCAAAAGAGCCTCTTGGTACTACAGTGATATGGTGTGGGGTGGCTCAATAAAAGTATTTCCAGCAAAAATCCAAGTCCAATTCCTTATTTGAGCCTATATACTTGGTACAGCGGCTGGGGGGCAGGGTTGGCTGTTAGTTGGCAGCCTGGCAGGCCCAAACCATGGTTTGGGCCAGACAAGACTCTGGTCAGAGTTCTCCAGGAGAATCCCTCAGTGACAGAGAGGGATGGTGTGGGTTGACCTAGAAAGGATTTCCATCTGTAATCCCAACCCAAAAAACAGTTCCTTATTTGAGCTCATACACTTAGTACAGTAGCTGGGGGGCTGTCAATTGGCAGACTGGCATAAAGAAACTGCACTTTGGCCCAGGCAACATGAATCAGGGATGCCCAGGAGAGGCCCCTGCTGCCACAGAGTCATAGTGTGAGGTGGCTGAAGAAGGATTTTCAACCATAATCCCAGCGCAAAACCCTTATTCCTTATTCGGGCCCATATACTACTGTATAAGTAGTATAAGTTCCTTATTCGGGCCCATATACTACTGTGGGCATTGGGGGCTGTCAGCTGACAGCTTGACACAGCCAAATCACACTTTGGGCCAGGCAAGACTCTGGTCAGGGATGTCCAGGAGAGGCCCCTGGTGCCACAGAGTCATGCTGTGGGGTGGGAGAAGAAGGATTTCCAACCATAACACCCACCCAAAAGCCAGTTCCTTATTTGGGGCCATATATTTTGTACAGTGTACTTGAGCGGCTGTCAGTTGGCAGTTTGGCACAGCCAAACCGTGCTTTGGCCCAGGCAAGACTGCAGTGAGAGATGTCTGGCAGAGTCCTGCAGTGGCACAGAGGCATGGTGTGGGATGGCCCAAGAAGATTTTCCATCTGTAATCCCAGCCCAAAAACTAGTTCCTTATTCGAGCCATTATACTTAGTACATATACTTAGTACACATACTTAGTATAGTGGCTGGGGGCTGGCAGCTGGCAGCTCAGCACAAACTGGTGGTGTGGCCCGAGAAGGATTTCAACCATAATCCCAGTCTGAGAACCCAGTTCCTTATTAGAGTCATTATTTTAGTACAGTGTGCCCAGGCAAGGCTGTGGTGAGAGATGTCTGGGAAAGTTCCCCAGTGGTACAGAGACATGTGGGTCAAGAAGGATTTCCAGCATAATCCCAGCCCAAAAGCCAGTTCCTTATTTAGGTCCATATACTTACTATAGTGGGCATAAGGAGCTGTCCACTGGTAGCCTGGCATGGCCAAGCCACACTTTGGGCCAGGCAAAACTCTGGTCAGAGATGTCTAGGATAGTCCCCTGGTCATACTGACATGGTGTGAGGTGGCCCAAGAAGGATTTCCTGCCATAATCCAGCCCAAAAACCAGTCCCTTATTCAAGAGATTATAGTTAATGCAGTGGGCATGGGGGGCTGTCACTTAACAGCCTGGCATGAAGAAACTGGGCTTTAGGCCAGGAAAGACTCTAGCCAGAGATACCCAGGAGTCTCCCAGTGGCACAGAGACATGATGTCAGGTGGCCCAGAAAGTATTTCCACCCATAATCCCAAACCTAAAATCCTGTTCCTTTTTCGAGTCTGTATTCTTAGTGCAGTGGCTGGTGGGCTATAATTTGGAAGCCTGAAGGGCCAAACCATGTTTTGGACTGGGCAAGACACTGATCAGAGATATCTGGGAGTCCCCTGGTGGCACAGATGCATGGTGTTGGATGGCCAAGAAAGGAGTTCCAGCCATAATCCCAAATCCTAAAGTCAGTTTCTTTTTTGAGGCCATATAAGGGGAGTACAGTGGCTGTGGGGAGCTGTCAATTGGCAGCCTGACAAGGCTAAATCAAGTGTTGGGCTGGGCAAGCTCTGGTCAGGGATGTCTGGGAGAGTTCCCTGGTGCCACAGTCACGGTGTAGGGCGGACCAAAAAGAATTTCCATCTCAAATCCCAACCCAAAAGCCAGTTCCTTTTTCAGGTCCATATGCTTAGCATAGTGTGCATGGGGAGCTGGCAGCTGCACTTTGGGCCAGGCATGGTCAAGCCACACTTTGGGCCGTGCAAGACTGGTCAGAGATGTCTGAGGGAGTCCCCTGGTGCCATAGAGGCATGTTGCGTGTGGCCCATGAAGGATTTCCAGCCATAATCTCAACTCAAAAGCCTTATTTGATCCATTATACTTAGTACTGTGGGTATGGGGGGACTGTCAAGCTTGCAGGCTGGCACAGCCAACCTGTGCTTTAGGCCGGGCAGGACTGTGCTCATTGTTCTTTGGGACAGTTCCCCGGTGGCATGGACAGGTAACTTGGGATGGCCCAAGAAGTATTTTGCCCCGTAATCCCATCCTAATTTCATCTTCATTTAGGGCTCTGTACTTAATGCGGGGTACTATTTTACATATTAACTAGTAAGTATGCATAGCTAATGAAATTCTCTGTCTTTAGAATACAGTTCATTACTAAGAAGCTTTTACTGGATACAGATAATAGCTGAAAGGAACCAGGAACAAAGAACAAACCTCAGCCTCCTTTGGGGACCCAGCAAATTGTGAGAGCCTGATCCTGGCCCTGCTGGGGGGGCACTTACCTGTCACCACCCCTTCTGGGCCGGGTGGCTCTGGGGGTGACAGGCGAGGGAGGAGCTGTGGGCAGGGTCTGGGGGGATGGATGCAGGGGCAGAGGTTATAGCATGGGGGGGGCAGGGAGGAGGTCACTCCGCACCACGCCTAAACCCTGCACCTCCTCTAGCGCCCCCAGCCCCCACCTCCCACTACCCCCAGTCCCTCCCACTCCCCCCTACAGCTCCCCTCGCCAGGTGTTGGCCAGAGCCAACGCCGCTCGCCCTAACAGAGGCGGCCCGTGCCCTGCTCCCACCCCAACGCCTGCTTCTCGCGGCCGCCACAAACGGAGCCCGAATCTGAGCTCACCCCACACCGCCACCCACAGCTCTGCAGTGCTCAGGGGCCACAACCACACTGAGTTCCCTGCCTTGATGCATGCAGCCCCCTCGCCCAGGCCACACCCCCTGGGCGGGGCAGAGCAGTGGAGGGCGGGCACTTCCTCTAGCCACGCGAGCGCCCATTGGGGAAGAGGAGCTGAGCTTGCAGCAGCAGATTGGCTGAGGCGGGCGCCTTTAAATAGGTCTGAGAGCCTTTAAATAGAGCCGGATGCGCAGCGGCGGCCATTACAGGCTATGTAGTTGGGACTCAAAAGCTAGATCTGGCCAGCTGTATGACTAAATCGCACCAGCGATATGAGCACTGGCTAAATGGGCGATGCAGCTAGGCCTCCAGAAACAGGATTTAGGAAGTATTTGGCCAAAGAGGGACCTTGGGGGGCCTTCCAGCCCCGCTTTGCTGTGGTGCAGATGTTAGGAGGACGGTTTTGCTAATCACTAGATAATGAGTTAGGTTGAACTGCAGTGAGAAAACGTAGGACGCTGCCAGGTGCTTGTACAAGGGGAGTGAAGTAAGATAGGTAACATTAGCTGTGTTAGACCCTGCTAGCTCTAGGTCCTGATTCCTGAGCTAAACCTCTTAGATTATGGAACAAGGAGCAGAGCACCCTGGGGTGCTGCTCTCAAGGGTGCTGCCAGGTGCCAGACAGCATTAGCATTTTTAGGTGTGCACACATGATTCATGGGATTAAACCCTACAATTTCATATAGGAATCCAGAGAATTCAAATTCTTCTGAGCTGTTTCAAGCTTTCTCAGTTTTTTGCAACAAGAAACATTGGATTTATTTTTGTTTTCCCTAGTCAAAAAGGAATGACGTTAACATTTTCAGAAGGATGACTTGAGTAACAACGGGTGCCCTGAGTCTAGAAAAGTTGAGAGCCACTGGTTTAGTTTGCTGCTGTGGAAATATCCTGTTCTAGGGTGTACAAGTGCAACAGGACTGCACAAGTTTAAAACCTGACAAATTTTATGCGCTGTTTAAAGACTGGCTTCTGCCAAATTTCTGGCCTCATCCTCTCTAGATTAGAGGTCATTGCCTAAGCAGGTAACAAGTGAAATACTGAAAAAAGCATAACCCAAAGCAAGTGCATCATGATATAAGAAGACTGCGAAGCAACAGTTGTAACAGCTGGATTGTGCCAGTTCTTTTGTATCAAAACCAAAATGTCAGTCTAGGTACTAAAATATGCCTGCACTGGAGCAGCTAGTAGGGAAAATAGATAATGCCATTATAATGAACTTCTTACATTCAAGATTTGCTCTCAAATTTCATGGCTTGAAATGGGAACTTGATAGCTTTTACCTCCTCACCCCAAAATCTGGGTGCCAACATACCCCAGTGGTATGGGGACTGTTTTGCACATACTCTGCTTAAGGGAAAGCTGCATTTTAAGGGAAAGAACCATGGCTTCAGCATACAACCTCTAACACAAGGCCTTGTTTTTAATGAGGAATTTGAAGCCATACCACAAGACAAGTCGTTAATAGTGCATTACACTCTTGAGAAGTTTTAACCTAAACAAGACAGGGGCCAACATTCCTGGCTCCCCATGTCTAGCTGTTAAGGAATAAAGAGCAGCCAGGAGAAAATCAGCATCGTGGGTGTGGGGGGAAATGGGCAATGGAGACTAGCATTCTCCGTCATGCAAGGAACTGGTATGATAAGAGGACCTAAATGATAAATCCTTTGAAGATAAGGACTGCAAGCTTATATCAGGTGCAGTGGTGAAAGGGAAAGCAGTGTGAAGCCTCTAAGGAGAGAGAGAATAATATGGTCAGGGTTAATCGAGTAACAGATTTGACTTTACCTGTCAAGAAGGCCAGAAATTAGGAGGCTGCAGAGGTATTGGGCAATGAAGACCTAGACTGCAGGTAGCATGGGTATTAAAGGAAAAAAAATAGGTCTTAGCAATATTCCAGGGGAGAAGGCAGCAGGTTTTGCCATGATCTGAATAAAAAGGTCTAGAACTTGATTCTCAGTCAGGGGGCTGCAACACACATGATTCACAAGAAAAAACTAGAGATTTCAAATGGGAATCTGTAGCACTTAAAAACAGCTCCAATCTGTCTGTGGTGATTGATCGTTCTGAGCTCTTTTTAACAGAAGAATTGCTCTGAATATTTTCACTTAAATCAAAAAATGAGTGAAAACTAAGAGCTGGCATCTTCCATGGGGGACCTTGAGTCTAATGAAGGGTGCTAGGAGTGAAGATTGAAACCACTGGGTTAGAGAAAGGGGAGAGGCCAGGATGATGCCTAGATTATAGCCTTGCATTATCAGATGGCAGTGTGGTGAAACACTGATTGAAAACAGAGTTTTGGAATAATTAAGAACCCAAGCCCTTGCCCACTTAGATTGTGTTTGCAAGTGTCCCTGCAAAAGCTTCTTGCTTGGTATGTGAGATATTCCCGTCTCATTGTGATGGAGATTTCTTAGACATAGAAGAGCTGCAAGCAATTATTTTGACTGGGAGTATAATGTTGCGCCATTTCCCAAGTGTTATGGCATGAATCATACACCTTACTAGACTTCAGACTTAAAGCAAATGGTTTGTTCTTCAAAGACATGCATCAAAGCTAATTTAACAATGTTGTTTCTTTGGGAAAGCTATGGCAGGGAGCAAGGGAGTTTGCTGGAGTCTATCCTGAGACAGATGAGGAAAAAGCTGAAATGTATAATGCCTTTTTCTCTTCATATTTCTGCAGAAAATGTCATCTATCCAATGACCAGCACAATTAGCAGCAGGAAAGGGGAGAACTACTCAGATTCCAGAGAGAGAAAAGAGCAATTGAGATTATTTCAATAACCTTAGTGTTTTCAAATCAACAGGCCCTGATGAGATTCATCCTAGGGGACTCAAGGAATTAGCTGAATTAATTGTGGACTCATTGATCTTTTATGTTTGTGAGGTTGTTGAGGTCTCAGAAAGCTGCAAAATGGCAAATACAGTAAAAAAGGGGAAAAGGAAGACCCAGCAAATTTCAGACCAGTCTAATTTTAGTACCTGGTATATAATTTATTTGTAATCATTTAAAAGATAAGCTAATACGTGACAGCCAGCATGGTTTTATCAAGAGCAAGTCAGGTCTAACCAATCCGATTGCCTTCTCTGACAAGGTAAATGAGCCTTGTGTGTGCAGAGTTGGCGGGGGGAGCAGTGGATATTAGGTGGTACCTCTGTCTTTAGTATGGCTTTTGATACAGCCTCCTGTGCCATTGTCACAAGCAAGCTAAAACACTATCATCTAGGTGCAACTATTACAAGGTGGGAGCATTGAGTGGATTGGATAATCATAATTGAAAGGTAGTTGAACAGAAGGAGGAGGCATTGAGTGGAGTTCTGCAAGGATGTGTCCTGGCCCAGTAGTGTTCATATACTAATAATTAATGAATGGAGTGCAAGTTTAGTACATTTGCAGATGACCCCAAGCAGGACAGGAGTGAGATTCAAAATGACTTGGATAAAGCTGAAAAATAGTTTTAAAGAAATAGGATGGAATTCAGTGAGGGCAAGTGCAAAGTCCTGTAATGAGGAGGGAACAATCAGATGGCCAAATACAGACTAGGGATTGATCGTCTAGGCTAAAGTAATGTGGAGAAGGAGCTACAGTCAGAGTGAATTGCCAGCTGACATGGGTAAACAATGAGATTTTGTATAAAAACAATGTTATCCTGCGTTACGTTAATAGAAGTGCAGCATAAAGTGATTCCTCCGTTCAGTTCTAGGCTAGGCTCATCTACAGTAGTTTGGGGTCTGGCACATTCTGCAATGAGAAATCGTTTCAGAGCAGGGAAAATTCCATTTTTGCCCATATGTCGGATATATGTTGAAAAAATAATATAATAAAAATAATCCTGTTGGCGCAAATTCCCACACTAAAAATAAAACATGTTGGAGGTGGTTTAATATACCACGATAAAAAATGACTAACATGATAAAAAGAGGTCAAAATATGTATCTTCAGACATGAATAAACTAGCGAAATGGCAAATTTGGCACATGGATGTAAGAAAAGTTCTATGTGGACAAGCACTCTGTATGACTAAATTGAAATAACAGTGCATCTTTCACAAAAATGTAAAACCCACTGGATGAGGGTTTGAGGTCAAGGGGCACATGGTGCTTCCCTGCTTGCCTTGCAGAAGAGCCACTCCCTTGGTACAAAAGGGGTCCTGGGAGTTACTTCCCCACCCATTGACTCCAAGGCCATCCCACCCGGGGATTTCAGGGTTGCTTGCTCCCCCTCCAGAATGAAAGTGTAAGCAGTACAGGCTAGCATAACACCACAGCACTTCTGCGGGGCAGCCACAGACCACAGGGCCTCTGACAGAACCTCAAACAGTTGCTGCCTTACATAAGGTCATGGACCAAGTCCTTGGTGAAGATGCAGAAGGTCTCAGGTTTGTAGGCCTGACCAAGGAGCTGGGGCAGTTTCTGGACACCCCCCCACACACACCCTGCAGCACCAGGCAGGCCTGTCTGGAGAAGGCACCCGATATATTTGTCCCTTTGTTTGCCCACCTGTAAAAGCTGATAGCATGTGTTTAATTTTTAAAGATGTTCTGAGATCATTACATTGCTCTTCTGCAAAGTAGATGTCAGGGCTTTGCAGGTCAGTTTCCCATAGAAAGAAAAAACATTCTTCTCTTTTCTAAACTAAATAATCCCCATTCTTCCAGCCTTTCCTCTAACGTCACAGTGCTTTCTAGACTTTTAACCATTTTGGTTTAGTCTCTTCTGTACGCTCCCCAGCTTGCCCACATCTTTTTGAATGGTGCTCTCAGGTGCTGCTTGGGTTCACTTGGAAATCCATGGAATTTCTGATGCAATGCGGATACTACCAGGTGTGATTCTTGCAAATCTTTACTGGTCAGGCAGTTCAAGGTTCAGGTGAATAAAAATACTATTTTTTCGGCTCCAAAAAATTGTTCCTGGTGTTTGCATGCACTTCAAAAAAGCCTAGCTCAGCGCTCCATTTGTCTTGAAAGCAAAGGGTGGCTGATCCCACGCCCCTGGAGCGTGCCCCTTTCACGCCATGGCCAGGCCATACATGCCCACCGTACTGAGGCTGGCTGGCCCTGCTGTGGATTTTGGGGCTCTCCCTCCACCTCCCCACTCCTGGGGGCTGGCAATGCACCTTCTTCCAGTTGCTGCTTCTCAGAGCTAGAAAGCCTCTCTCAGCACCCCAACTTTTCTCCTGCTCCTCACATGCTCTGCTTCCCTGGACCCACATCAAAGGGTGGCTGCTGACCCTGCACCTCTGCAGCACACCCCTTTCACGCCAGTCAGGCCATGCATCCCCACAGTATTTCTCCCGCTCTTTGCATTTATTCATTTTGGGCACACAAAAAAATATTGTACAGAGCAAAAAATTTTAATAACATAATTTAACTTAAGAACCATAAATCAATACTTCAATGAATGAAAATTACAAATGAATAAACAAAAAAGAAAGAAAGAAAGACTGGAACAACCACACTCATCAAATACACCAGTAAAGAGTAGTGCCTCTTGAAAGTTGACAGCTATCTTGTCACTCCTGTCAAAAGACAAATTTAAATCTTTACAATGTGTCATCAGTCCTATTCTGCAGGTAGTAAATGTGACAGTAAGAAAGAAACAAAGTACTTGGGCTTTCTTCTCACCCAACGTAATTTCATAACTTCTATTTTTAGAAGTCTTTCGATTTACATACCTGCATAATCAATCAGTATCTTGATTCATAGCCTTGCTCGTCTGTCTGGGTCATGGCATCTCTTGTGGCAGGGTGAGCAACAGCTGTCAATTGAGCAGTTGGCTCAGGGGGTAGGCCGTGTTTTTGTCTGGAGTACCGAAAAAACCACGTCTACCTTGGAAGGTGCCGGAGTGCCGACATGCCAGAAAAACAAAACGGGAGGGGGTGGTACATGGCAGGATGCACTGCATACTAGTATAATAAACTATTCATAGATTCATAGATGCTAGGGTCGGAAGTGACCTCAACAGATCATCGAGTCCGACCCCCTGCATAAGCAGGAAAGAGTGCTGGGTCTAGATGACCCCAGCTAGATGCTTATCTAACCTCCTCTTGAAGACCCCCAGGGTAGGGGAGAGCACCACCTCCCTTGGGAGCCCGTTCCAGACCTTGGCCACTCTAACTGTGAAGAAGTTCTTCCTAATGTCTAGTCTAAATCTGCTCTCTGCTAGCTTGTGGCCATTAGTTCTTGTAACCCCCGGGGGCGCCTTGGTGAATAAAACCTCACCAATTCCCTTCTGTGCCCCCGTGATGAACTTATAGGCAGCCACAAGGTCGCCTCTCAACCTTCTCTTGCAGAGGCTGAAGGGGTCCAGGTGCCCCAGTCTCTCCTCATAGGGCTTGGCCCGCAAGCCCCTAACCATATGAGTGGCCCTTCTCTGGACACTCTTCAGGTTATCCACATCCCTCTTGAAGTGTGGCGCCCAAAACTGCACGCAGTACTCCAACTGCGGTCTGACCAGCACCCAATAGAGGGGAAGTATCACCTCCTTGGATCTGTTCGTCATGCATCTGCTGATGCACGATAAAGTGCCATTAGCTTTTCTGATGGCTTCGTCACACTGCCGACTCATGTTCATCTTGGAGTCCACTAGGACTCCAAGATCCCTTTCCGCTTCCGTGCCACCAAGCAGGTCATTTCCTAGGCTGTAGGTGTGCTGGACATTTTTCCTCCCTAGGTGCAGCACTTTGCATTTCTCCTTGTTGAATTGCATTCTGTTGTTTTCTGCCCACATGTCCAACCTGTCCAGGTCTGCCTGTATTTGTTCCCTGCCCTCCGGTGTGTCCACTTCTCCCCACAGTTTTGTGTCATCTGCAAACTTGGACAGAGTACACTTCACTCCCTTGTCCAAGTCGCTGATGAAGATATTGAAGAGTATTGGTCCAAGGACCGAACCCTGCGGGACCCCACTGCCCACACCCTTCCAGGTCGATACCAACCCATCCACTACGACTCTCTGGGTGTGACCCTCTAGCCAATTCGCCACCCACCGGACCATGTAGTCGTCCAAGTCACAGCCTCTTAACTTGTTCACCAGTATGGGGTGGGATACCGTATCGAAGGCCTTCCTGAAGTCTAAGTATACAACATCTACCGCTCCTCCTGCGTCCAGGCGTTTTGTAACCTAGTCATAAAAAGACTAGATTAGTCAGGCATGATCTACCTGCTACAAACCTGTGCTGGTTTCCCCTCAGCATAATTTGTCCTGCTGGGCTCTCGCAAATGTGAGCCTTGATAATTTTTTCGAAGACTTTGCCTAGGATGGAGGTGAGACTGACTGGCCTATAGTTGCCTGGGTCCTCCTTCCTCCCCTTCTTGAAAATGGGGACCACATTGGCCCTTTTCCAGTCCTCCAGGACCTGGCCTGTGCACCACGAGTGTTCAAATATTACCGCCAGTGGCTCTGCAAAGACGTCGGCCAGTGCCTTCAGTACCCTCGGATGGAGATCATCCGGGCCTGCCAACTTAAAGTATCCAGGTCCTCCAAGTGACTCTGCACCATCTCAGGGTCTACGCATGGCAGTCTGGTGCCTTGCTGCTGCCTCTCTACAATCCCAGTGAGAGCCTTGTCCTGCCCCTCACTTAGGAACACTGAGGCAAAGAACTCGTTGAGGAGTTCAGCCTTGTCCCCCCTGTCCGTCACCAATTGCTTCTGCCCCTTTAGTAGGGGTCCTATTCCACCCTGGGCCTTCCTTTTACTCCCTATATATCTAAAAAACAATTTTTTGTTATCCTTTACTTGGGATGCCATCCTCAGCTCCAAGGTAGCTTTGGCCCGTCTAACTGCCTCCCTACCACTGCGAGCAGAGGAGGTATACTCCTCTTCGGTAATCTCTCCCCGTTTCCACTTTTTATATGCTCCCCTTTTAGTCTGCAGGCTGCCCTGGATTTCTCTGGTCAGCCAAGGAAGCCTCCTGGCCCCTTTCCCTCTTTTTCCTCGCATCGGGATCGTCTATCTCTGTGCCAGAAGGATCATTTCCTTAAGGCACAGACACCCTTCCTGGGCTCCCATCTCTTCAAAACTCCTACCCTGCAGTGTGTCCTTGACTAATCGCCTGAGTTTATTGAAATCAGTTTTCCTAAAGTCTAGCACTTTTACCCTACTAGTTACCTTACCCACTCAACATCTTATGGTGAATTCTATTATTTGGTGATCACTGTCCCCCAGGTGACTACCAATCTGTAGGTCCCCTACCATATCATCCCCAGTTGCGAAAACCAGATCCAGTATGGCATTCCCCCTAGTGGGACCGTGTACCTCCTGCATCAGGTGGAGGTCCTGTACACAGGATAGGAACCTGCGTGAACGGCGGGACTTTGCTGTCTGTGTCTCCCAGCAGATGTCTGGGTAGTTTAGGTCCCCCATGACTACCGCCTCCTTAGTTTTTATGGTCTCTGAGAGCTGCCTCAGGAGCCCCGAATCTAGCTCTTCCCCTTGGTGTGGGGGTCTGTAACAGGCCCCTACCACCAAATCCCTTTCTCCTTGCCCCCCATGTAACCTAATCCATAATCCTTCTACTTTCTCCTCCTTCAATTCCATCTTGATGAGGGTCGAAGTATATTGCTCATTGACATAGAGCGCAACCCCTCCCCCTTTCTTCCCCACCCTGTCCTTTCTGTACAGCCTATAACCCTCAATATGTACCATCCAGTCGTGGGAAGAATCCCACCAGGTTTCTTTTAGCCCTACTAAGTCGTAGGTGTTTTCTGCAAGCAGGAGTGCTAGTTCACCCTGCTTGCTCCCCATGCTCCTAGCATTAGTGTATAGGCACTTGAGCCCTGTGACTGGTGCCTTTTTTGCCCCCCAGCTCCGATTCCCAAAGGGCCCCTTATTGCTTACCTGCTTATTACTTACCTGTGCTGTATTGCTGTCCATGGATTGCAGGTTCCCGATGTTCTCCTTCTTCAGGCTGGGCTGTCCTTGTGGGTGCCACATAGTTTGGTGGTCCATGGCTTCCCCCGCCTTCATCTTCCCCTCCCCCCGACGAGCCTAGTTTAAAGCCCGCCAGAGGAGATCCGCCAATCTAGAAGAGAACACATGCTTACCTTTGGGGGGCAGGTGAAGCCCATCCCAACTGAGCATGTCCCTCATCGTGATGTGCGGGTCATTGTCCAGGAAGCCGAAGCCTGCCTCGAGACACCATTGCCAAAGCCGCCAGTTGGTCTCTCTGATACAGTTCTCGTGCCGTTTTCCGCGTCCGCTCACTGGTAGGACAGAAGAGAATACCACCTGTGCACCATTGTTCTACATAAAGTAAATAAGGTTTTTTAAATGCTTAAGCTTCATTTAAAATTTAATTAAAATGGAGATCTTACCAGTTTAGTGTGACCCTTGCCTTTGCTTTTCCATGCTGAGTTTTCCAGTGTCCAGCTCATATTTGGATACTTTTAAGCTGCACACAGGCTTCTGAGTGATCTGTTCTTAACTGGCTCCGAGAGGGACGGAGGACTGACTTCATGTGTGAAAATACCTGTTCACACAGGTACAGGCAACCCCCGCTTAGCACTCTTAATTGGTTCCGGTAAACAGAGCGCTAAGCAAAACAGTGTTAAGTGAAACCCAGATCCTCATAGGATTTAATCTAAATAAATACAATTGGTTCTGCACAACTTGCCAGCCTAGACCCTACACAGCAGGGCTCTGGCTGGAATGTGGGAAGCAGTGGAGCCACCCACGCCCTGCTACGCCCAGCGGGGGCACCGCTCAGGGCACCCAACACTGGAACTATCTGCTGCCGCCAGATTGCTGCAGGTTCAGGTCAATTTTCATGCCCTGCAGGTGAGTGTGTGATCGGAACAGGGCATGGGCTGCAGCCCAGGAACAGGGGGTGCTCCACTGGCTTGGCCCCACTGCGACCTAAAGCAGGGGACAATGTGCACGTCTTGCCACCCTGGGCCCTGTGCTCCCACTGCCTCTCCAGCCTCTGCCCCACGCTCATGCCCCTTGCCCCTTCTTGCTGCTGCCGCCATTGCTCCCCACCTGCCTGCTGCCCCACCTTGGGCTCTGCTGGCCCTAGCCCTGGCCCTGGACATGAGGCCAGGCTCCATGGTCATATGGCACCCCCCCCACCGCCCTGCTTTCTTACCGCTGCTGCTTCTCCCCGCCGGCTCCAGCACTACGTGCAGGAGCAAATCCTGTTCTCCTGCTGCTCCACCCTGCAGCCCCACCCTGGATCTCTCATGGTAGCTTCAAGGGCACTCCACAGATCTCTAAACTTTGATGTCCACAATTCTGAGCTTTTTAACTCAATTAAATGCATTTTGAAAACTTCAACACCCATCCAATGAAATACAGACAAATCCAAGTCTCTTTCATTGAAGTTTTCTGGTTTAATTAGAAAATAAAACATTGGGCCAAATCGCTGGAAATCTGTCACAAAATTCTGATTCCAGTTCTTGCATGTGCATTCCAATCTCATCCACACTGATAGTGCAATTCACCAATAGCTCTTTTATTTGTTGAAAGTAACGGAAAGTTGAAGTTTGAATATCCTGAGAAAAAACTGCTAGTTTTGCAACAAATGCCTTCCAGATTTTATAAAGATCCAGAGCCGTTTGCCCTGCACCCTGGAGACAGAGGTTCAGTTTGTTTAGGTGAGCAGTGATGTCAGTTAGGAACACGAACTTACACAGCCATTTGTCATCATCAGGGATCCTGGTTTTCCATGATTTAAAAAAAATAGCAAATTCTCCGCTAAAAACTCCAAAATCTGTGATTAAAATTAAAGGCCCCCCACCCCCCGGTCCTGTTGGTGCCCCTCATTCCCCACCCCCTGAAAGCCTCCCCATCCCTGCTTGTGCCCCTTGCCCTCCACCCACAGTCCTGCCAGAGGGAGTCCCCAGCTGCCAGGGCTATGGGGCCAGGGACCCAGGTCTGCAGATCCCTGCCCCCAACAGAAGGCATCAGCTGCTGCAGTAAAAGGAGTACAGAGCCGGCTTCTCTGCGGCAGCAGCTGTGGCCCCCCCACTTGCAACCCTGGGCAGTGTTTGCCACTGCTGCCTGTGGGCTGCCAAGCACAAGTTCCAGGCAGGCAGCAGCAGCCAACACTGTCCGGCGCGGTGGGGCTGCAGCTGCTGCTGCCGTGCGCAGCCCTAACAGGCAAGCCTGAGGCCAGCATGGAGCCCAGGCTGGCAGCGAGGGTGGGTTACAAGCTGGTGCTAAGCACAGAGAAAAGCGACCCCTCGCTCTCCCCATGGCCAGTGCCCTGTGCTGTAGCTACTTACAGCCCATGTGGGGCTGCCTGTGCCTGCTCCAGACAGCTTTGTGTGGTCTGCGAGCGCCTGCAGCAGGGAGTGCCGGCCGTGGGGTGGGCGAGGGGCTGCTTTTCCCTGCAGTCAGTGCCAGCTTCTTCCCTGCCGGTGAGCAGGGGGCCAGGGCTGTGCACTGCCCCCAGCCTGTACCACGGGGCTGGGGGGCACTGGGAGTGAGCAGGTGTGGGAGGCAGTGGGAGCACGGGGCCTGCACCGGTGTCCTGGGGCCAGTGCCGGTGGGGCCCAGAGCATGGTGGCAGGAGCGTGGGGTCCCAGTCGGCAGTGACTCTATGGAGCCAGGCCAGCTCCCCCCTCTCCCTGCTGATGCAGCCCAGCTCGGCTCCACAGACCCCTGCCAGCCTGTGCCCTGCTTTGGGCCCCACCAGTGCTGGCCCTGGGACATTGGTCCCAAGACATTGGGACGTTGATCCCAAGATGGTGACCAGGGGGCGGGGCACCTGTCAAGGGACAGGACTACCCATGTGGCCCTTGACAGCCTGCCAAAACTGGGTAAGTGGCCCTCCACTGGAAATAATTGCCTGCCCCTGATCTGAGCAGTGCTGACCCCTGCTGTTCTGCTCCCTGCATCTGTTGACAGCAATAAAGGCTGGGCTCAAGTTTTGGGAGGTCTCAAGTTTAGCTTTGGCCAGAGCCCCAACCCAGAAACCTGGGACAACTAGATTTAAACTGAATGAACAAACTCCCTTTCAAGCAATGTATCAACAAAAGACAGGTTTATTATAGGACAAAGGGGAAAGTTATTCAGTTACTCCAGGTTGTTAAAATACAGTTACAGCGTTCTCGCCACATTTTCAGCTTTCAGACCTTGACGCTGAGCACTGAAAAGAACCCCAAGTTTGGTGAAACTTCTTGCCACATCAGCTGAATTTATAGTCAGTTGCAGGAGAACCACTGCATATTTTGCCAGGTTAGGAATGAAGTCTTCAACAGCCATCCAGAACTGAATAGGATCCTCAGCATCTGCAAACCCATCTTTGACAGTTCCTAAACACACTGGCCATTCCATTCATTGGACAGCTTTAATTCTAATTTTACTGTTTCATAATCTGTAGAAAAGGAACCAATTTGTTTAGGATCCAGTACTTGAACAAAACAGAGAAAATCAACTGCTGGCTGGCCTGTTTACTTTTCATGCTGCACTGTCTCATTTTACCAGCAGTGCTCTGGGCAGCTGTGGATCCTTTCGCATTATTAGCTTCTAAGACAAGATGCTCCAAGCACGAAATTAAAATGCAAGATAGAGGTGTACCCTTTGTGCACTTGACATTCCTGGGACTGTAAAAGGTCCAATGCTGTCATCAGGCATTCACAGGTCTCTGCAATGTACTTTACGTTATTGTGCTGGTCTGCTACTGCTAACAGGCTGGCTAGTTCCTGCAGAACAGATATATTCCCTTGTTCATATCCCCTTGTTCTGTTTGTTCATGTTTCACAAACCCATAAAAGAGCCAGGAGTACCATGGGAGACTAGTGCCACCTTAGCTAGCAACCAGTCAGTGACCGGGGGGAAGGGGAGGGGTTCCTTGCGGCCGATCACGCTGGCTAAGTGGCTGCGGTGCTCCCAGAAGTGGCCGCGGTGCTTCATCCGTCACTCCCATGCCCCAGCTGGCTCTCGCAGGAGGGGCACTGGCGCTCCTGCCTGCAGCCCCCCCCCGCCCCCGCCCCCACCCCTCCCGCCCATTACCTAAGCAGGGAGTGCGGTCTGTCAGGAGGTGCACCAGCGCTCGTAGGGTGCACATGTGCTCCCTTCTACTCCCTATGTATGCATCACCACTGAAGAGTACTGTGCATGGTACTTGACACAATTAAACCATGTGTTCCATCCGATCACAACCGGTTTTGGTGGAAGCATGGGCGCCTGGCGCCTCCTGAGTCTGGTGGGGGCACAATTTGTGGGCAATCCTGGGGGCAGGCCAAAAGGACTGCCCCCAACAGAAGGCAGGGGGTTTACATATTGCAGGACTGATTTACATGTCGCAGTATGAAAGTGACTTGTTCATGCCTGGAGAGATCCATTATTTAATTTGCATTGATGGCAAACACTCCAGCTTCCTTTACTTCCTCTACTATTGAATTCTGAACTTGTGAAGCCATAATCTCAAGTATATCATTTTGACAGGAGCTGTGTAGGTAGGTGGAGAACTTCTCTTGGTTAATCATAAACTGCTGAATCACTTCATTGTCTTCACTCCTCAGTTTCATTAATTCCCGCACATTTCCTTCATTTGTGGAATCGGCTCCCCCATCATGTCCCCTCAAAGGTATGCCTTGGCGAGCACAAAACAGCCCAGTCTGCATTAGAGTTTGTAAGTGTACTCTGTTTTCATCCACTGTTTTTTTTCTCTGACTGTCAAGTTGTGCTGCAACACTCCCCCTCTTCCTGGTCTGCAGCCCTACCATTTAGCAAGAGCTTCGAGTTGTGCTTCGGACCTTGAATGCTCACAAAATCTTTCATTGGTTTTCTTGCATGATTTTAAACCTGCAATTTGGAATGCCTGGTCACCTGTTTGGGAACTGCCAAATGCTCGGCAGCAGAATCAGAAAGCTGTGTCCTGATGGACACTGTATTCAAGCTATTTGTGATCACTGTACCATTCTTTTCTGAATTTTCTTATTTTATTGTCAAACGGATCACCTGGAAACACAATTATGGGCTGATACGGCCCTTTCTCAATATATTGCAAAACTGCATCTGGCCCAAAGCAAGGGTCTCTGCTACTGGAAGCTGTACTAGCATCTGTATGAGTGCTTGTAATGATGTGGCATCCCAGTCTGGAGTGTCGCTCTCACTGTGGCTGCTTCTGGTACCATAATTCAGAACTGCACTGCTTGTGCTGGGGGCCAGAGTCTCGGGGGAGGGCGGGGATTCTTGGCTGCCTTTGAGCAGGTCTGGCAGGCAGTATCCACCTGGACTATTCGCCATGGTTCTGGAATGTGAATGTAAATTATAAATTTGAAGGAAGTCTTTAGGAGGTAAGTAGAGTAGCACACTCCAAACTTTTATATTTGTAAACTTTGGTGATGCCAAATGGAGGAGACAGTGATTCTGCTGCTGGTGTCTATTTCTGGAGTTAGGGGAGGTGGTGCAGGTGCAGGGATGTCAGGTGCAGACACTGCTCCCACCTCCTTGCTTCCACTGGCAGCACAAGTGTCATGGCTGCTTGGAAAGACAATGTGTCTATGTTGGGGGGGGGGGGGGGGGGGACTTGCAGCTGTAGTTCTCCCCCTACCCCCTCTCCCTCCCCTGCCAGAAGACCTGGCACCTGCCTTTCTAGCATGCTTCACATTAATCTTTTCTGTGCTGCAAAAGGTGCGTGTGTTTGTGTGTCACTCCTTTTGTGTTGTGTGTTTTATTCCTTCTGTGTTGCATGCGTGCACTGGACTCTTCTTTGATTGTTTGATTCAGTAATAATAAGTGTTAAGAATGATGTAAAAAAATGCATGGTGTCTGTGTGTCTGTCTTCTCTGCTGTGATGTGCTTATTTAGTATGAATTATGAATGTGAAGTATGACTGTTGTCTGTTTTATTCCCTCTGTGTTATTCTCTCTGTGTTGCGTGTATGCACTGGACTCTTCTTTGATTATTAGTAACTAAATGTGGTGTCTTCTTCTGTGATGTTCTATTAATGTGAATGTGTGACTACTATTGTACTTCTTGTTCTTATTCTGTGTTGTAATGTGTACCTAAAATGATGCATCTCCTTCTTCTAAGACCCTGAGTTCTGTGTTAGTCTCAATCTGAATCTGACTTCTGTGTTGTCTTCAGTCTCTATGTAAACTAACTATAATAATATTAATAACTAATAACTATTATATATAATCTGACTCTTTTCTTCTATGAATATCTGATTTTTCTTGTGTGTGCGCATGCGCGCGCCTCCCTGCACAGTGATGGATCATGCTGGCAGGGAAAACACAGAGCTTTCTTCTTTCAAAGTTTGCAAAAAAAAGAACAAATATAAATTGAAATAAATGAATTAAATAGTATTAAGAGATGCTAAGCTAAACTAAGCTAAATCCTACCCAATCCTTTCTATCAACAAAAAGGAGCAGGCAAGTAGCAACTCCTGACTATAAAGCAAGCCAGGCAGTAAACAGTACCTTTCTCACGCTGTTCCCCAGACAGAACCAGCTTACAAACGGCATAGCAAGCCTGCACACAGAGGCTTTTATGCTGTTTCTATGTCCCTCCCCATAGACACTGTAATTGGAAAGGAAGTTAGAAATCTTGCTCACTGGCCACCTAGACACATCAGTCTTCTCCCCCTCCCCCCCCCCCCCCCAAGTTTGTGTTTTCCCATACAGACAGCCCTCTGAATCGCCAAATCTTTTCCGACTCTTCCAAATTGATTTGGAAAGCCTAAAGCAGCCAGCGATTCGATTCAGACATGCTGATTCAGCATCTGAATCCAAAGTGTGGTCCAAAGCTTTGCACAGCCCTAGCAGCAACCAACAAATTGAGGCAAGGACTTATGATGAAAAAATTCTTAGTGTCTATTAAAAAGACTCGTAACAGTATAACAACAAAAGATGATATTATAGCTTCTTATTTACCATGAGAGTGACTCTCGTCTACCTTTTTCTGTTTTCCAAACAATATACAGTGTCCAGGTTAACAGCCTTTCCTGAGGCTAAATGATGTTTATTTCTCATCAGCTTGCCCAGATTATCAACTTCTAAACAATTTCTAGATTTTGCTTTTATTGTGTTCATGAGGCAAAACCCTCTCTCAGAATCTGCACTAGGTGCCTGAAAACTGGCACAGATGTCAACAAGTAATGACAGTTCACTAATTTAGTCCTGTTGTCATGTGTAGGTGACCATGTCTTCAGAGGTCTTTATTGTCCCAGTTTTCATTTTCTCACTAGCAGTTAATTTAAAGTCCACATATTGTTTGCATAGTTCTTTCTTAAAAGTTTCTATAGTTTTGTTTAGCATGGTGCTATATCTTGTTCTCAGTGTTTTCCGCTCCTCATGCCCAAATGAAAAATCATTCATGTTTGATAAAGAGGAAAAAGAATCCTTATCGAAAATTGACCATTCTTTCAACACGCCTTCTGGAAATCTGTTGTTCATGTGATCACACGCACACTCAATGAATCGAATAACTGATGTAGTGTCAGCAGGTGATTCAAATGATGACAGCAAGGTTTGAACATCTTCAGAAAAATGTACAATCTCACCAAGATACTGTGAATGAAGTTTGGCAATTCTAGCTTTGGCAAACTGAAATGCTTCTGTTAGTGAACTTCGTTGAAGCATTCTGCACAACTCAGCCAGTTCACCTAAGACATCATTTAGTATGGCCAGTGCAATGTGACAGTCTGGTTTCCACAGTTTGTCCAAGCAGTATTTGTGAATTGGGTCATTGTCTTCAGCCACCTATTCTGCACAGTAGGCCATCAGTACGGTATAATTCTTCATCAAGGCATTAACAGCAAAATGTTTAGAGAGCCATCTGACCTCATTCCAGTGGCCTAAATGAAACTCAGCAGTCTTAGATAGTTCTTCAAACTTAGATTTTTTTTTTCACAGAAGACCTACTAAAAAGTGTGTATATGATCCATAGTAGAATTTCAACGTCCCTCATTAAAGATATGTGTTTCCAAGCATCATCAATCCCCAAGTCTTCCCAGTGTGCTACGCAGTGCTGCTCGAGCAGATGCGGAATAGACTGGTGAAGTACTTCAGCCACACCGTTGCTCTTTCCAAGCATTACTGAAACACCATCGGAGGTAAACGTTGCCATCTTTTGCATATTTAAGTTTCTGTCAACATAAAATTGTCAAATTGCTGCTATAACAGCCCAGTGAGTGAAATAATCCATTGTTGGCTATAAAGGACCAACTCGCAGGATCATCATAAAATTCTAGTTTATTAGATGGATGCAAAAGTCAGATCATAAACCTTGGGGCTGATCCCCTCAAACATACACATGTTCATGCACACAGACACACCCACAGTAGCTGGCTATGAATACTATGCACCAGTGTCAAGATATACCTATCCCCAAGCGCTGGAGTCCAGCATGGATGGCCAGTCAAGGCTTCTTTCAGTGCGATGTTGCTTCAGAAGCGGGTCACTGGCTGGTCCTTCTGGATGGACAGGCAGGGTGCTGGTCAGGTCAAAGAGGGCACTATTAGGGGTCATTCTTTGCTGCCTTTTATCGCTCTCTGGCAGACTTCACAATTCTCGGGCTTACCCAATCCAGAGGTCATTGATTTCATGGAACATCCCCCTTGGTGGCTGCTGGATGGTAGCTGTCAGCCCCAGGGGTTATGTCCGCAAGTACATGTAGTTTCGGGAGTCCGCTGATGAATTTTGATTCATTCACTGAGTGATGAATAGGGCTCTGGGAGGGGTTGATCCGGAGGGGGAGCGGAGGGTATTTCAGCCCCAAGACTCAGTCTCCAGTGTTGATTAACTCAAACCGGGGCTTCTGTACTTCTTACAGTGAAGTTTCAGGGAATTCCCTGCTGCTGCATTGACTCCTATTGATTTCTTCCTTTTGTTGATTTGTGGTTTCATAGGTGTTAACTGCCTCTCCTTAACTTGTTATTGAAGCTAGCTGCTTGTTACACATTCAGTTACTGATTCACTCACTCATTCAGGGTCCCACCTGATACAGGGAGGTGGCAATTCGTCTGCCCTTGCTAACATTGTTACAGTGTATAACTTATAACTGAATGTATTCTATTTTTAGAAGGTAAAGAGTATAAAATATAAACTACAAGAGTATAAAATATAAAATACAAGAGATGCAAATGCCATGAATACAAAATGCGCACATACAAAATGTGAAACACAATTCCTTATGCCAAAATTCCTAAATAATACTATATCTTATAGTGAAAAAGGGAAAGGGGAAAGAAAAAAAAAAGGAGGAAGGAAGGAAGAAAAGGTAGAAGAGAAGAGACATTCAAAGAGGGGAAAGGAGATGCAGGCAAGAGGCCTTTGCTACCCATGGTCAGAGGGGAATACATGATGAAAGGGGAGCTTCTTGTTACATAGGCAGAAAAGGGGGCTTTCTGCTACACCATCGTTCGGATTTTTACATATAGAATTAACATTTTGGTAAGAGAAATATCTGTGCTCTTGTCAACTATCAAAGTGTGGAATGACGATGTACGTATTCATTCAGTACTTCCTGAAGTGTTACAGAATTTATGCAGTCAAAAAATTCAAATGCATAATTCTTACTTCTCCAGCTTTCAGGAATTTTAACATATTTGTCAATGTGACTGGATTTCCTGCACTGATGGCATTGAAGAGTTTAATTTCACTGCAAGGAGAAAAGTATCAGTTAAGATTTTGACTTCATCAGCATTTGATCACTTCCTTTCAGACGGTTTCATCCTATTTTCCTGTGTCTCGCGTGTTTCAGAAAATAAACTATTCAGGATTCCTCTGCTTTGGTTGTGTAGTTTCATCACAGAATCTACATGAATCTTGTGGGTCTAATGGCATTTCAAATAGTCTCATTTCCAGTAGTCACCCCATTTTTTTTCTGGATGTCCATTCGCAAGCGTGCAGATGGTACACAGGACATCCCCACTTTCATGATGCTGGAAAATATCTCCAGACTTACGGACTGCCGACTGGATGCATGCAGCATGTTGGTTTCAAACATTTCCTTTGAGGCGTGGAGGCAGGGAGCAGACAGAGCACAGCTCCTGCCCACCTGCCATTGCCCCATGCAAAGATTGGGGGCCGGGCCACGCGGCCTCACTTGGCTGCCTGCGCCACGTATCTGGAGGGGCTGCCAGGCTTTGATAGTCCCACGACCCGGCCCGGCTGGGTCTCAGGGCAGTCAGAGCCCAGTGGCTTGTCCAGAGGTTCAGCGTGATGGTGGGGGGGGGTGAAATGTGCTCCCCTTCCCCGTGGTGCACACAGTGGCGGGAGCCACAGCCACCTGCCTGCACCCCTGGATGAACCACCAGGCTCCAATTGCCCCAGCCCAGCCAGGGCCCCATTCACGATGAATGGGGCCTTGGCCGAGTCGGGTCATGGGCCAATCCTCACAGTGCAGGAGGGAGTGGGGCAGTGCCCTGCCCCTACTGCACTCCCTCCTGCACTATGGGGGTCTTGATCTGCACCCCTTCCCTGGAAGCCCAACGATAAAGAAAGAAACTTACTTGCCCTGCTGCTGCCATTTTGTGTGCGCGACATTGAAAAGTTATTGCATGGCATGGTTTTTTATTCTGCGCAGCTACGCACATGCGCAGCTTAGAAGGAGCGCAGGTTCCAGGTCTCTCCTGGTGCTCAGAGCCCACAAAGCATGTCACCGGGTGCAGCACTGCGCTCTGACCTTGAGTCGCTGACAGCAGCACAAATGGCCAGGGTGGCTCAATTGGTTGCCTCAACGGTGCTGACGCTTCCACGCCCGCTGGCAAGTGGGGAGTCCCTTTAGCTTCCCTTACTGATCACAGCCATGTCCGGCTTAATTGGCAGCCCACAGCCGGTAACAAGCCAATGTAAATGAGCACAAAAAGAAGGATAAGATGCGAGGGAGTGTCGCCTTCTTCTCTCTCCCTCTGCCAGGTGATAGCTCCCTTCCTCCGCCCCCGTGGCCGGGGTTTTGTTTCCCCTATTCAGTTTCAATCTATCCTTTTCCTTTACCCTTTCATCATGGCGGCACCCCGCTTAATTGGTGGCCCCCAGTGATCAATTAGCACTTAATGAAAACAGACAAGCCTGCAGCTCGGGAACATCTGCCCCTCTTATCTTACTCTCTTTATTTTCCTTTTTTTTTTTCTTCTTATTCTCCTTTTTCTCTTCTTTCACTCCTTTAGTGTGGGCTTCCCCAACCCTCCGGGGTCCGATCAGGCCCACCCCCTGCTCCTGGAGCTGTTAGTCGTGGGTCGAGCCGTCCCAGCTTCCATCGTGTCCATGGTCTTCCACCTTCCATCTGATCTCCCCCTGGTCTGCCCTGCGGCCCCCGGATATTGCTCCGGTCACGGATCTGCACCAATCCGCCTCACCTGCCGAGGTGCTGAAGCTGGGCTAGGGCGAACCGGGAGCTCCCGCCATAGTGTGGAGGTCCTAATCTGGTCGGGCTCATACCCATGGCTGAGGGAACACCCTAGGTGAGTATCCTTTAGTCCTTCACACACCTTTCTCCTTAACTTGCCATTAGGCGCACCTTCTTCTTGTGAATCCGATGTGACGGGTCCGCTGCCTGCTGTCCCTTGCTTCTTCCTCTCTGCATCCTTGTGGCATCTTGAGAGAAAGCCAACAGCCATGTTAGTCTCCCCTGGTTTATACATGATTTTAAAATGGAACAGTTGTAAAGCTAGGGCCCATCAAATAATACGAGCATTATCCGTTTGCTTGGTTCTAAGTCACCTTAGCAGGGCACAGTCTGTGATGAGGGTGAATTCCCGCCCAAGCAAGTAATACCGGAAATAATCAACATCCCACTTTATGGCGAGGCACTCACGTTCGATGGTTACATACCTTCTTCCCTGTGTGTTTAGCTTCTGGCCGGCATAGGCTACAGGCCAGGAAACCCCATCAATTTCTTGGGATAACACAGCACCCAGAGCTCATTCTGAAGCGTCGGTCTGTGGGGTAAAAGGTACCTCAAAATCCGGAGTCCCTAATCTGGCCTCATGACAGAGGGCCCTTTTGGCCTGTTCAAATGCGTGCATACTCTCGGCGTCCCATTGAAGAGGACCTCCTTTCTTTCCTTGTAACAAATCAGTAAGGGGCGCCGTGATCTCAGCAAACAGGTATAAATCCCCTGTAATACCCAGCTAACCCTAAGAAGGTCCTTAACTGTTTATGGCTCTGTGGTGGCTTAAACTGGTGTAAGTCTTCTACCTTATCTGCTAGTGGGCAGATCTGGCCTCGCCCTACCAGGAAGCCCTGATACGTTGTCTCTGCCTTACCCAGGACACATTTTTTTGGGTTAGCCATAAATCCAATTTAGCATAATTCCTGTAGCACCGCCCTCACAACTTCTAGATGTTCCTTCCATCCCTGGGTGTATATTATGATGTCATCTATATAGGTGGCTGCGTACAGCTGGTGTGGGGCCAACACCCAATCAACCAACCTTTGAAAAGTCGCAGCCACTCCATGCAGCCTGAAGGGCATTCTCTTGAATTCATATAAGCCCCATGGGGTGCCGAAGGCCATTTTGGCCCTATCTTCCTTCCTCAATGGCACCTGCCAATACCCTTTTGATAGATCCAGTGTGGAGATGAATCAGGCTTGGCCTACCCTTTCTAGGAGCTCACCGATATGGTGCATGGGACAGGTGTCAAACCGTGAAATGGTGTTCACCTTCCTAAAGTCCATGCATAGCCATATCGACCCATCAGGTTTAGTAACTGCTACAATGGGACTTCACCATGGGCTACATGATTCCTGAATAATGCCCTGCTCCAGCATCTTAGTGAATTCGGCGTGGATGGCGTTATACCTATAGTGGGGAACCCTCCTCCACTTTTCCCTGACAATCTGCCCTGGGGGAGTGATTATACAGTGGGTTATTCCTCTCGCACATCCTGGGATTTCGCTGAAGACATCACGGAATTCCTTCACCAACATCCCCATCTGACGTTGATGTTGAGGGTTAAGTTGGGCCCCAACCAGGGCTACAGCATCACCAGCTTCTGGATCTGGCCCCAGGCCTACCTCTAGACCGAACTCATCCCCCAGTGGAAAAGGATCTACTAACAGGCCCTCCTGTTCCCTCCATTCTTTGTGTAAGTTAACATGATAAATCTGTCTCTCCCTTCGGGATCCAGGCCTAAGAACCTCATAGTCCACGGGGCCTACCTGCCAAGTCACCTCGAAGAGCCCCTGCCAACACTTCATGAGCTTATGCTTGATGTTGGGGAGCAGCACTAGGACCTTCTGGCCGGCTCGGAGGTTCCCCTCCTGGGCTTTCTTATCATATGTAGTTTTCAGCGTCTGTTGGGCTACCCTCAGGTATTCTCGAGCCAACTCCCCTGCCCTCCGTATACGCTGCCTCATGTTCTGCACATAATCAGGGGCGTCAATGCCCCCTTTCTGTCCTTTCTCCCACCCTTCTTTGACCAGGTCTAACAAGCCTCTTGGTCAGTGCCCATACACCAAGTCAAACGGAGCACACCCCAGCGATGACTGCAGGGCTTCACATGCTGCAAACAACAACGGCGGGACCATCAAGTCCCACCTCCATGGGTCCGTTTGTACACACCACCTCAACATATTTTTTAGGGTTTGGTTAAAAATCGCTCCACCACCCCGTTGGTTTATGGGTGATATACTGTTGTGCATAGGTGCTTGATCTGCAACATCCCATGCAGACTACGTAGGATGCCCAACATAAAGTTGAACCCCTGGTCCGTGACTATCTCCTTTGGGATGCCTACCCTGGTGATCCATTTCAACAGCTCTTCCACTACCCAGAGTCCTGTAACCTATCACATAGGGACCACTTCTGGGAACCTGGTCACATAATCTACGATAACCAGCAGGTACTGATGGCCTGCCAAGCTCTTGGTGAGGGGCCCTACCATGTCCATCGCGATACACAAAAAAGGAACTTTGACTATGGGCATAAGCTGCAAAGGGGCCCATGCTGGCCTCTTCCCGCTTACCCTTTGGTATGCCAGACAGGCCCGGCAAAACTTCTCAAGTTGCTCGTACAACCCAGCCCAAAAACACCATTTTGTCAATTGGGCTTCCTCCTTATGGTGCCCCATGTATCCCCCTAATGGATTCTCATGGGCTAACCTCAGGAGGGGAAGCCTAAACTGGGTAGGTATCAACAACTGAGTCACTTCCTTTCCCTCTGGTGGGCCCTGCTTCACCCGATACAACCACCTGTTTCTGACCTCAAACCAGGGCAGGCTAGCATAGTGACCTGGGTCCACCACTTCCTCTTTTGCGAGTTCGGTTTCTTGTATGGCCTGGAACTCCTCCTCCTCCTGGGCTCTTTGAATTCTTGACTGCACGCCAGTTGTTTGAGATCAAGGTCTTCTGTCTGGTTCCCTGCCAGGCCGACCCCCACCCCCCAGACTCTCCCTTCGTGTCATGTTGAGGACATCGTAAATCTCATGCCAGTCCTGCCCTAGAATCATGGGTTATGGTAAATCCTGAGCCACCCCGACTGGCATTTCCTGGGTGGTATTCAACACTGTGACCTGATAGATCCTCCGGGGATAGAAAGTGCCGTGTCCATGCATACACGTTATCTTGATGGGTGTGGCTTTCCGGATATACGTGGGAGGAGCCAGCCTGCTCTGTATAAAGGTGTGCGAGCAACCAGTGTCGACGATTGCTTCCAACCTCTCATCCCCGAATCAGGTGTCCACCTTTTGGGCAGGGCCCAGGGCCTCCTGAAGCTTCCTTTCCCAATGCTACAGTCTATGGACTCTGTTCCAGCTGAGTCTGCCGGGCTTGATGGTCTGCCCAACTCTTTGAACAGTGAATGCGTCATTCGGGTAAGGGCCCGAGACATGTATGCACAGTCTTGTAACGTGCCCCGCTTTCCTGCGTTGAAAACAAATCACCCCATTGCTATTAGCCTTCCTAACTTCTCAGAATTCCCGGCTCCCCAGTTTGGCAGGATCTGGGGTTTTGAGTATCCCGTCACTCTTGGATTCCAATCCTGTGGTTTCTCCCCTAAGGCGCTGCTGAAGTTCTCAGTTAATTGCAGCGCTTCAGCCGATGACCCCGGTCTATGAAAACAGATCCACTTCTGGGTCTCTTTGTCTAGATCATTCAAAAACTGTTCCAATAGGATCTTGTAACAGATCTCACTTTTGGAGCTGTCTACCAGCTTCAGCCATTTGGATGCCAAGTCAGCCAACCGCTGTAGCAAAGCCCGTGGCTCTTTTGCTTCCCGCTGATTCCTGGCCCTAAATGTCTGCCGGTAAATTTCGGGATTGATGTCCAGTCAGTATGGGGTCTCCTCCTTGACTTTGTCGTAGTCCCTTGCTTCCTCCCATGTCATGGATCCGTAGGCTGCTTGGACCTTCCCGGCCCATTGGGACTTCTCCAGCCCAGCCACCAAGGCAGCCCACTTGAATCTTTCTAGGAACATCTCCGGATCGTCATGTACCGACATCTTTGGGATTCTCAATTCCACCACGTTCCATTGGTGCCATGCCTGCTGCTGGATCCAGCTTTCCTCCAGAGCCAGTTGCCTCATGGATTGCTGCTGCTGGAGGATTTATCCCATCAAGTGTAACATTTGCTGGACAGGGCCCACGCCAGCTGCTGCTGCTCCCATGGGAACTTCCATTCTTTCTTTTTCCTCCTAGCCATGGTCAAGATTTCCAGCCAGTGCTCCAGCTTGTTGGGTAGTCACCGAGTACGGACGCGCACACTTACCTCCAGTTGAGATTCACCTGTCTTCTCCAAGGACACAGCAACCCCTCGGTCAGTCTGGGTAGGGCACTTACACTCTCTCTCTTCCTGCCTGCCATGACTTTGATGTTCATGTTTTTTGAAGTTGTTAACGAAAGGGAGGGGTGGTGACTACCCCACCTCCACCATGACTGATGGTTGGTGCCCACCCTGAGCTCTGTGTCAAGAAAACAAACAAACAAACAAACAAACAAACAAACAAACAAACCCAGAGGGACTGATGAAATAACTGGCAAAAAGGCTCTCTCTCTCCTTTCTTTTTTTATTATGATGTATGCAAATTTCCTCTCTAGGGATTGGGTTCTGGATGACTCCCTGGCTCAATTAGTTGCCTCACCGGTGTTGACTCTTCCACATCCACTGGCAAGCAGGGAGTCCCTTTAGCTTCCCTTACTGATCACAGCCATGTCCGGCTTAATTGGCAGCCCACAGCCGGTAACAAGCCAATGTAAATGAGCACAAAAAGAAGGATAAGATGCGAGGGAGTGTCACCTTCTTCTCTCTCCCTCTGCCAGGTGATAGCTCCCTTCCTCCGCCCCCGTGGCCGGGGTTTTGTTTCCCCTATTCAGTTTCAATCTATCCTTTTCCTTTACCCTTTCATCATGGCGGCACCCCGCTTAATTGGTGGCCCCCAGCGATCAATTAGCACTTAATGAAAACAGACAAGCCTGCAGCTTGGGAACATCTGCCCCTCTTATCTTACTCTCTTTATTTTCCTTTTTTTTTTCTTCTTATTCTCCTTTTTCTCTTCTTTCACTCCTTTAGTGTGGGCTTCCCCAACCCTCCGGGGTCCGATCAGGCCCACCCCCTGCTCCTGGGGCCATCAGTCATGGGTCGAGCCGTCCCAGCTTCCATCCTGTCCGTGGTCTTCCACCTTCCATCTGATCTCCCTGCAGCCCCGTGGCCCCCAGATATTGCTCCGGCCGCAGATCCACAACAATCCCCCTCACCTGCTGAGGTGCTAAAGCTGGGCTGGGGCAAACCAGGAGCTCCCGCCGTAGCATGGAGGTCCTAATCTGGTCAGGCTCATACCCATGGCTGAGGGAACACCCTAGGTGAGTATCCTTTGGTCCTTCACAGGGTGGCACAGGATGCAGGGCAGGGTGAGATCTTTCACAGAAAGGCCGCAGGCTGTTGAGGTGGATCTGATGCTCAACACCCTTGGCCTGTCCCACATCCCAATCACGCAAAGAGAATACATTGGATTGACCCTGGAGCTTTTCCCAGAGCCTGGCCTTCTAAGGCTTGGGCACAGGGGAGTCCCCAAAGTAAAATCTTTTGTGATCAATAGGTGGGGGGTTGCCCCTCAGTATAGGGTTCGCCACTTTGGCCTCCCTTACTGCAGCCACCTTCTGTCCTGGGTGCACCACTATATTTCCCATAGTGGGGTTGACCACAACAACAGTAACAGGCTCACTGCTCATACTTTGGGTTTCAAATAGCCTGTCAAAGACCCTTAAGACTCCATGTCCCTCTTTTCTAGGGAAGGTTTCCACCATGACCCACCCCACTTGCTGAGGGCCCCTCTCCCATTTACAAACTGGGCAATGCTCACTGACCTTTGGCTGGGATCCTTTGGGGCACAGCCCCAGAAAATAGTAGTTTTTGCAGGACCTGGGAGTTAGTTCCCATACCCTTCTGCTCCCACCTTGCATAGGCTTCAGAGCACAGAGTATGCATTTGTAATTGTTGCTGGTAACCCAGACCAGCTGTCTACAATACCAGGCCAGAACTTGACATATACTGGAGTTTGTCTCCTTAATGAAGGAAGCTCCCTTCATCCACCCTGGGTCAGGGCACACCAGAGTGATGATGGTGGACACCTCTTTTTCTATCCTAGCTATTGACATGGGAAACTTTATTCGGATAGCAACATAGCCACTATAGGGGTATTGATCTTGACTCAACCCACAAAGCCCCAAACACATGAAAAGATACAAGGGCAAGTGTTTAAAATGCTCTTTATAAAAGATTCAAACAGAATGGTAACTTGTGATCTGCTATCTGAGTCACCTCCAAGGAGGATTATTCTGCACTGGTCTGGTCCTGCAGGGAGCATACCAGGAAAGCCAAGGCTGCAACTGAACTCCAGCTAGCTTTGAGCATCAAGGACAATAAAAAGTCCTTTTTCAGATATGTGGGGAGCCGGAGGAAAAGCAGGGGCAACATTGGACCCCTGCTGAACCAGATGGGGCAACTGACAACTGACGCCCAGGAAAAAGCCAACCTATTAAATAGGTACTTTGCGTCGGTCTTTCATCAGCCCCATGGGATGCCCATGCCCGCTATGGGACAGGGAAGTCCGGGTGAGGGTGATTCCCTGCCCTCCATTAATGCTGAGTTCGTGAAGGAACATCTTGAGAAGCTGGATACCTTCAAGTCAGCCAGCCCTGACAATCTTCACCTCAGGGTACTCAAGGAGCTGGCGAGCATCAGAGCCCAGCCTCTAGCACGGATCTTTGAAAACTCTTGGCGCTCTGGTGTACTGCCCGAAGACTGGAAGAAGGCCAATGTGGTGCCTATCTTCAAGAAAGGGAGGAAAGTGGATCCGGCTAACTATAGGCCCATCAGCCTGACTTCTATCCCGGGGAAGATCTTAGAAAAGTTTATTAAAGAGGCCATCCTTAATGGACTGGCCGATGCCAACATCTTAGGGGATAGCCAGCACGGGTTTGTTGCGGGTAGGTCCTGCTTGACCAATCTCATTTCCTTCTACGACCAGGTGACCTATCACCTGGACAAGGGAGAAGAGATTGATGTCATATATCTTGACTTCAAAAAAGCCTTCGATCTGGTGTCCCATGATCACCTCTTGGAGAAACTGGTCAATCGTCGCCTTGGGTCCTCCACGATCCACTGGCTGGAAAATTGGCTCTGGGGTCAGACCCAGAGGGTAGTAATTGATGGAAGTCATTCATCATGCTGTCCTATGACCAGTGGGGTCCCCCAAGGCTCTGTCCTTGGACCCATACTGTTCAACATCTTCATTAATGATGTGGACACTGGAGTCAGAAGTGGACTGGCCAAGTTCGCCGACGACACCAAACTTTGGGGCAAAGCATCCACACCAGAAGACAGGCGGGTGATCCAGGCTGACCTGAACAGGCTCAGCAAGTGGGCGGACGAGAATCTGATGGTGTTCAACGCCGATAAATGCAAGGTTCTCCACCTTGGGAAGAAAAACCCGCAGCATCCTTATAGGCTCGGCAGTGCTATGTTGGCTAGCACTATGGAAGAAAGAGACTTGGGGGTCATCATTGACCACAAGATGAACATGAGCCTGCAGTGCGATGCTGCGGCTAGTAAAGCGACCAAAACGCTGGCTTGCATCCATAGATACTTCTGAAGCAAATCCCGGGATGTCATTCTCCCCTTGTACTCGGCCTTAGTGAGGCTGCAGCTGGAGTACTGTGTTCAGTTTTGGGCTCCACAATTCAAAAAGGATGTGAAGAAGCTTGAGAGAGTCCAGAGGAGAGCCACGCGCATGATCAGAGGACAGGGAAGCAGACTCTACGATGACAGGCTGAGACCCCTGGGGCTCTTTAGCCTGGAAAAGTGCAGGCTCAGGGGTGATCTGATGGCCACCTACAAGTTTATCAGGGGTGACCACCAGTATCTGGGGGAACGTTTGTTCACCAGAGCACCCCAAGGGATGACACAGTCGAATGGTCATAAACTACTACAAGACCGCTGCAGGCTGGACATAAGAAAGAATTTCTTTACTGTCCGAGCCCCCAAGGTCTGGAACAGCCTGCCACCGGAGGTGGTTCAAGCGCCTTCATTGAACACCTTCAAGATGAAACTGGATGCTTATCTTGCTGGGATCCTATGACTCCAGCTGACTTCCTGCCCTTTGGACAGGGGGCTGAACTCGATGATCTTCCAAGGTCCCTTCCAGCCCTAATGTCTATGAAATCTATGAAAATCTATGAATCCAGAATGGCATGACACCCATTGCCATTCAGTCACCAGGACCTCGCCTCTAGGCCCTACTAGTCCCTCTGACAGGGAGTTCAGGGTTGAGGTTCGGGAGTCTGATGGGGACCAGGGCGGAGCCGACTCCCTTGCTCTGTCCTTTCCCCGTTTCCTGCCTCCCACTGGGTCTTTAACCTCTGGAAAGCCAGGTCTGGATTATTTGGCTGCATACACCCTCAGGCCAGGTGCCCATATTCCCCACATCTATAACAGAGCCCTGTGTTTCTAGGGCAGGTTCTTACCCTAGGTCTGGCCAGAGCATAGAGGCTTGACCTGGGCTGCACCCCAGTGGCCCTGGCCACAGTGGATGCTAGTACATGGGGCAAGGGCTCCTCTTCAGCCACTGAAGAGGCCTCCTCTTGTGGAGCCACATCAGTACCCGGCTAATGGGCCCTCTTCAAGGTGGAGCATCCTCTGGGACCCACAGAGTTTCTTTTAAATCGAGGATCTTCTCCTCTTCCTGCACTTCTTTGATGAGCTGGCTAAACCCTGGTGGGTTGTTTTTACACCCAGCCAAATAAAGATCCCTGATGAGGGTCAAACTATACTGTGCCCCAATCTGAACCTGGCAAAGCCTCACATGGTTGGCTTCAGCTACACTGAGGGCCCCTTGTGCCACTACTCGCTGCAGCACCTGCTCCGGTTGTAAGATATACGAGGAAGGAACCTCACCCTTAAGCTGGAAGGTGCTGAGCAATTCATAATAGGTGCCTCCACTCCTGGAGGGTTGTCCAAATATGTCCTCCAAAGTCTGGAGACACTGCTGGGTGGTGATGCTGGGATTCTGAAACTTGGCTGTTCTTACAACCCCAAGTGCGGGCTCTCTTAGTACGTCCAGCAGATGACAACGCTTTTCTTCTTTTGGTATCTGCCAGGTTAGCAAAGTCTCTTGTATATGGGAAACCCAGGACTTGAATTCTTCCAAAAGGTTTCCAGAAATGTTCCTTAGCCTCTTGTATGTGGCCCTGTCACTAAAGGAATTGGCCACCTCCCTGATGACCTGCTGCAGGGCCGTGACCCACTCTGGGGCATCACTGGGAGAGGCCATTGCCCTTGTCCTTTCTGACTCAGGAAGTCCCTGGCCATCATATCCTGGCAATACCCAAGGGCTAGCAGAATCCTACCTGTTCTTCTTGGATGTTTCTCTATAGGGGTACATAGCACTCTACAATTGTTAAAAACACCTGCTAACAAAATCCTGGACCAGCTCCTAAAATGTAACCTGGGTAGCACCCAATTATGTAATCTCCTCTCCATTTGAAGGGAATGTTAGTGGGGCAAGTGCACTGTGGGGCAAAACTGCCTACTACATGCAGTTTTGTCCTTCCCCTATAGAGTAAAACCAGGACACGTCTTAAGACTTAACTTTATACAAATTTATTAATATATAAGAAAAGTTCAAAATGGAACGTATATATAAAAGGCACGGGAACTATGTGCAATATATATACAACTCTATGCAAATACTTTGATGCAGGGGCGGGATCTGGGAAGCAAAGGTCTCAGTAAACATCATGCAATCTTATACTGTAATGAAATGCAAATCTACAATGAATGAGGAGCTGGGTTCACAAAATATGAGATGCAGGGCCAAGAGGGAAATAAATAAACAATAGCAATGCCCCAGGAGAAGGAGTGCCAGGGGCTGGAGACCAGAGCCACCTTGTTTAACACCCAGGGTCTTGGTCCCTCTCAGACCTTCCATGCACTGGCTGTGCACCACTCACCCTGCCTTATGCAGGGGGTTGGAGACCAGAGCTGCCCTGTGCAGCTCCCAGGATCTTGGTTCCTCTCAGACCCTCTGGACCCTCCATGAACCAATGCCACACTCCCTCATAGCAGGGCTGGGGGACGTGGCCGCTTGCTGCTCCCTGTCTGATGAGGAGTCTTCGTGCTCTTCTGGGGCAACAGCTTCACCCTGCTGGCTATCTCTGCCAGCTCTCCCTTGCCCTCTTCTCTGCCCCCAGATTGGAAACAGACCAATCAGAGAGAGGGGGGTGTTAGTCCCCTCTCAGGTCTAGCTCTTAGCCTTACCCCACAGTAGGAGTGAGGCTAGCTTCTCCCCTGCCTTTACCTGATTGGTGGGGGAAAGGGAAATACCCCACCAATCATTTCCAATTTTTCCAAAGCTGGTGCACCAGGCTGCTGCCAGCAAGCCTGCCACACATGGTTTCCAATTCTGTTGTCTGAGGGAAGCAGTGTTTTTAAATGATGAATGATGCAGCATGGAAAAAGAGGTTTAGAAAAAGGAAAAGCCCCCAAAATTTACCACACAAATATATTTTTTCAGGGACAGCACCCAAAAATGCTTAGATGACCGGGAAAAATTTGTCCTTATGGAGGGGATGTGGTTAGCGGTCTGCAGGGAGACTGTTTATGGAAGTCCAAACCAAAAAACCCCAACAACCTCACCCCAAGTCCCCCTCTCCTCCTCATGGCCAACAGGGGTCCACTTGAAGCTGGGGGTGAGAGCTGGCTAAGGCAGCCTTTCAGGTTTCCCCAAAACAGCATCCCATGAGGTAGGTCCCCCTAAAATGCAGACCGGCTGCCAGAGTGATGGCTGCAAGCATACAAAGACAGTTCATACTTAAGAGTATTAAAAGTCAATTTGGATGAATGCATGAGTGAGTGAGTGAATATGTTTTTCAAGCATATACTGTCTGCTGAAGAAGCAGCCTTGAGAACAGGAAGATAAGAAGAAGAACAAACAACCTACAAGAAGATAAGGAGCAAGAACATAGACCTGTCTCAGGATGTTGTGAAGCAACTCCTCACCATCTGCATGCCTAAGCCATGGCATATGTGACTGAAGGACTGTGAGTTTTGATAAAGCCACCTCAGTAACTGAGCAACTCAGCTCAACAACAACAAAGTGATTGGCTGAGTGGATTGTCAGGGGCACTACAACAGTCTGATAAGAGAACAGTGAAGACTGAGCCCCAATGACACTGTATGCCATCCACATCACATTGGGAGAACCTGCTGGTGTCCCTCCTGTCAGATCATCATGTCCAGAGTCATTGCGACTGGCCATTGTGACTGAACCTGAGCACCAGTGGATTGGCGTGTGTGTGTGTGTGTGTGTGTGTGTGTAAGTATGAATGGTTTTAGATAGAGCATTGCTTTTCCCCACTTGATCTGTGTGTGTCATTCAATAAAGACCTTGATTGCTGAACCCGTGCATTGGTCTTTTGCCCAGCAACACAGCAGCCAACAATTCATTTCAGGGTTTGAATTAGAGACTCCCCTCAACAGTTCTGATTAGTGGTCAATGCAGGAGAGTTTTTCCCAAAAAGAGCTCCCCAACCTGTGCACTCGAAGGTCCCCATATGATGCACCCTGGCTTTCTCTGGCCAGGGTGATGGCTGCAAGCATCCAAACAGGCTTTGACTAGCAGGAAACAATTTCTTGTGGTCTTTGAATTAGGGGGTGCACTGGAAACCCTGAGAGTCCCCCTAGTGATGCAAAGGGAAAAAGTGGATAACGTATATTTGTTGGAGAGAGTACCAGGAGGAAGCACATGATGTTGAATAGCTTGGTGAAGGGAAAAAATTTTGGGGGGTGGGGAGGAGTGTAATTGAAAGCCACCCAAAAAATAAACCAAGAATACTCCAAAAATAAACTAATCACTAAATACATTCCTAAACTGCTCCCTGCTGTAATGTAGTACTAGGAGATCAAGAGAGTAAAATTGTTATGAGGTTCCCCGTAGCATTTTTTACTAGTAATAGTAGATTAACCCATTATGAGACTTAAATGTGTTACATAATGTAAACATGTCATTCGTCATGGTACATTACAGCAGTGAAAAAAACCTAAGGAATATCTTTAGCTAGAAAAAGCTGATAACATGGATAAGGGCTCACTGTTTTCAGGCAGGATAATACTTTTTTTTTCCTCCTTGCTTGAAAAGTATCAGGAAAAATTACTGTTTGATACTAGATAAATGAGAGTCAATTAAAAATTATTTGAATTTTCCACTGTTGGAGTTCTGTATCAGCATTAAACTACCAATGGGAGAGTGGGGCACTTATCCAAAGCAGCAGTACAGAGTATGACATGGGCAGAATTCTGTTTTCCTGCTAAGACATACAGATGACATGCAATTGTTTAGGGCTTTAAGTCACTCAACAGCATTCTCTTTCACCACTCCATGGGCCTGATTCAGGGGGACAGCGAGGCTAGGGGAACACAGGCACAAGCACAAGTGGGTATGATCTTCATTGGGACATTATCGAGCCATCCAAATGGACTATGGGGGCCTATTTGGGCCACACTAAAGGCTATCACCATGTCTTTGTTGGTAAACAGAGTGTTTGATCACCAGGGATCCAGGTTTTCTGTTTACCTTGGAAAAAAAGGAAAAAAACCCATGGATTTCCCTTTTTTTATCAGAGAAAATGCAGGTTTCCCTGCTTTTGCAAAGAGCTTTGCAGGCTGGTTGAGCTCCAGCCTGCAAGAGCTGTTTGCAAACAGGGCGAGAAACCCCCAGCCCTGCCTGGAGTGGGAGGGGAGGGAGAGAGGGAAGGGCAGGGTCTGAGGCTCTCAGTCAGCCACCACTGGGCTTAGCTCAATCTCACTCTTCACTTCTGGAGCCTATGAGGTAAATAGGGCTTGCAGGGGGCTGGTGGCCCTCTGCCAGGGCTAGGGGGTTGCAGGTCATGGCTGGGGGCACCAGCAGAGCTGGGAGGGATCCAGGAGCTGGCCCTGCCCCTGCCTGAGCAGGCGGCATCAGTGAGGAAGCGGGCTCTATGCTGCTTCTGCTGCAGCTGCCTGCTGTTGGGGGCAGGGAGCTGCAGACTTGGGTCCCTGGCCCCATAGCCCTGGGAGCTGGGGGCCCCCTCCAGCAGGGCTGTGGGTGGGGGACAAAAGGTACGAGTGGGGGAGGCTGTTGTGGGGACAGTGAGGGGCACCAGCAGGACTAGGAGGGGCTTTGGGGGCAAGTGAGGGTCACCAGCAGGGCTGGGGGGAGGCTTTGCGGGCAGTGAGGGGCACCAGCAGGGCTGGGGGAGCTAAAGGGTGGGTAAAGGGCACCAGCAGGGCTGTGGGGGGCTTTTAATTTTAATAACAGATTTTGGGGGTTTTATCAGAGAATTTACAACTTTTTGTCAGAGAATTTGTAATTTTTTTATCAAAGAAAACCAGGATCCCTGTTAATCACATTGCTAGCTCTGAGATGCAGTTGACACCTTCACGATTATGAGTACATAGAATTTTTAAAACAGTTTGTTCAAGAGATGTGTATATAATCACCCTGCAAAGTTTGCCAGCAACCTTTTGTGTCTCAGTTGCTGTTAGAGCCATGTCATGGCCATGAACAACAACCTGGTATCTGCCAAGGGATCTCTAGTTATGCCAGGGCCCGGAGCATGCCCTGAGGGGCCCAGCTACACATCTGGCACGTCAGCCCCCTAGGAGCAGGGGTGACTGGTGACAACAGGTGATGGCTGACCCCAGCTAGAGGGACTCTGATCTGGCTTTGCTCCCACGGGGATACCCGGCTCCCAGTGAGCACAGGAGCGTGCAAGGCAGAAGAGAGGCTCAGAGCAGGCAGCAGGAAGGGCAGCTTGGGGCAGCACGTGGCAAAGTAAACTGCCTCCCACCGTTGCCATGGCCAGCCCTGCTGCAGCTGCTCTGCCTTCAGACCTCAGCCTGGGCCAGTCCTGCTAGCCCCCTGCTAGCCCATGGAATTTTAGGGGCTGTAATTTTCTGCATGCGTGGATTAAGATTCTGGATTAAGACTCCAGCACCCCCCCCACCCCACCCCCAAGGTTCATGCACCCAATTACCATATTCCCAATTCATGCATACCAATTCCCCCCTCACCAAAAAGCCTGTTCTGTCAATTCTCTATTTCTGTTTATCTCCATTTCTATGTCCATGTCTGTTTATTCACTTATTAGTTATCATTTTACTTTTGAACTGTCTCTATTCCAGCTGAGTCTTGATAGCTGTTCTCACACCAACTTCCCCTCCCTCCCCAACAATAACCCTCTTCCCCTACCTGGGCAGCTGCTCCCTCAACTCCCCCCATGCTCTGCTGCAGTCCCCACTGGCAGCTGACTATTCATTGTTCAGTTAACCTCAGGAAGCTGCAGCTGCCTGCGGGGAGCCCCCAACCTGCCCCTCCAGCCCCCGCCCTTAACACAGCCGCCTCCCTGCCACTATGGACAATGTACTGAAGAGACAGAAGTTTTGTGTTGTAAAATGACAAAAACATTATTTTTATTGGAGGAACCAGTTAGTTAGTTATTGGCAGTGTCCATAATATGTGAGGCCAGGCAATCCTACACAAGGGCCACCCAACCAGCGTCTCTATGCTGATGCGGTGAGCTGCTTGTGCGGTGCTTACCTATGTCTGTCTGCCAGCTGCCTCCTACGCTTCGTTAGCCCACAACTCACTGAAAATCTCTCCATTGGTTTCACAAATATTGTGCAGTATGCAGGCTGCCACTATAAAAGCTGTTATGTTTTCTGGCTCCAACTCTAGCTGCAGTTCAGCACCCTCCACTGTACTCTGAGGTAGCCAAAGGCATATTCAACAGCCATCCTGCATTTGCTGAGATGGTAGTTGAAAACCATCTTTTGCAGGTCTATAACATGTCCTCCATAAGGCTTCATGAGCCAGGGCTTGAGGGGGTAAGCCACATCTGCTATTGTAAATGGGGGGATGGCAACACCACAGATCACTCTGTTGGGGACTCCAGGCGCATAGTATCCTTTCTCCATCAAGCCAGGCAGTGGAAAATTTCTAAACACAAGTGCATCATGAGCAAAGCCATCCCAGCCTGTATAAATGTTAGTGAACCAGCCTCAGTGATCCACTACAGCTTGCAGGATCACCAAAGCAAATCCCTTCCTGTTCATGAATGAGCAGCTTGCCTGCAAGGAGGATTGCACAGGGGTATGTGTGCTGTCTAAAGCCCCCACACAGTTAAACAAAACCATGGCACTGCAACCATCAATAACTTTCTGGTGGTTATTGAGACAAATAAAGTTGTTTGCCCATGATGACCTGCAACAACTGGCATACCTCACAAGTCACCATCCCAGCTGTGCAGGGAGCCATGCCGAACTGGTTCATGATGTAGTGGAGGCTGGCGGGGGTGGCCAGTTTCATGATGGCCCTGGCCACCCTCTTGTCTGATGTGATGGCCCAAAGCATGACAGTGTCCTGCCTCACTATTTTTGGCCCCAGCATTGAGACAATGTGATTAAATGTCTCCCTGGTCATTTTGAATGTCTCCAGCCACTGTTGAGCATTCCAAGTCATCAGAACTATTTGCTCCCACCAGTCAGAGCTGCTTGTGTGGGCCCAGACCCTGCGGTTGCTGCTTCTAAGATTGATTCACAGAGCCCTGTCAGCTACCAGTTCTGCACCTGCTTCTCAGTTCTCCTACTCCACCGCTCATTTAACTGCCTTATTTCGCAAGGTGCACTTACCTGCTGGCATCTCATTGCAACTGTTTACAAGGATCATCATAGCATACATTGCAATACCTATCTGTGCTTCTATGCTATCCAGTAAATCCAAGACCAGCAGCAGGAGACTCAACTCCATTTTATCCTCACCCATTTCAGTCTCCTCACTCATTTTGTCAGGATTCTCCATGTCATCCTTCTCATGTATTTCATCTGCAATCTCCATTTGGTCCCCCTCACTCATTATGGCTGGATTCCACGAAGCCATGTTGTATGCCAGTATACAGCAGGGCTGTTGTTCAGCACAGGGCACCACCGAGGTTCATGGGGGTGGTTCATGGGGGTGGGGAGTTCATCTGAATAGAAATGGTAACTGTATACAATCGATTAGTATTGAAAGTGACCTGCTATCTGCATGTCATTGATTACCCTGCTCAGGAGGCTGTGTGCTGGGCGTTGGCACAGCAGAGCTTTAGCCTTGTACCATAGTGAGTGGGTGTGGGGCAGGGGATGTACTTAGAACTCATGGGGTTTAGGATGACCCCAGGAACCCATTCATGTGCCCTGGGGATAAGATACTGGCATTTGCCGGATCAATGAATAGGCACATGAAAGACATATCTCCCCAGAAAAGAGCCCTGCCCTTCAGTAACCCAGGTCTGAAACAGGGGTGTGTGAGGGAAAGCACTGTGTCTCAGTAGCTCCCATTAACACCTCAAGACCTATGCCAGGCATCAAGGTGCCAGAACCATCAAGTCCTCTCCCAATTACTATAGTCCATGTATTCCATAATTGAGCCCCACCTGGTTTTAGAATAGGGCTTCATTAACACCCATGCTACATTTGTACTGCTGAGCATTGCAGCCTCCTGTGTCCCACTCTCCTACCCTAACTTGGTAGTTTTGAATTTTGCACCCCCCCACCCAATCTCCCAGAAACAATTCAATTGTTCATTGTGAAAAAAGTTGGGGTTCTGGCAGTCAAAGACACAGTATGAACCCAGAGAAGTATCTCTCTTCTCTTCATATGAGATAAAACCCCAGCATAGCTGAGTGCTTGGTTAGGTGGCACAGCGAGGGTAGGGGAAGTTTTGCCTGAAGGAGGAGCTGCCAGCCACAGACACTCAGTTGTGATTGGCATTTGGACATTATTGATCTATCCATAAGGACAGTGGGGCATGATTTGGGCCAGACTATACCTAAAACAATTGCTTTGTTTGTAAATGGTACTTGGTCAGATCGCCCTGACTGCTGGTTCTGAGACATAGTTCACACCTTCATAGTTATCTGTACATGGAATTTTCAAAAGGTTTTGTTCAACACATGTCCATATAACAGCCCCCAAAGTTTGCCAGAACCTTTTCCATGACTGTTGTCAGGATAACTCAGTCTTGACAACTTTTTGGGCACGAAAAGCTTCTTGATGTCTCAGAAGAACAAGTCCAATATGCAGGCGACGGAGCAGGAGGCTGATACATCTATCATCTGTGGCCCCAACTGGAGCCAGGAAGAACTTAAGGACTTGATCGACATTTGGTTGGAGGAAAAGATGATTGAGCAGCTGGAAAGTAGAAGAAATAAGCCAGCGTACACTACAATAGCGAATGAAATGAAGGCATGAGGGCACAACTGGGACTGGACACAGTGTCGGAGCAAATTCAAGGCTGTGAAATGTGTGCCTTGGATTCGGTTAATGCATCAGAAGTTCCTCCTGAGACCCAAATATCGGTCTGTTGCAAGATGCAAGAAGACGCACGACCAGGGACTTGTAAATATTGAGGAATGGGTGCTATATCCATTTGCGCCACCATGGCAGGCACTGTTTTGGTGCCATTGGGTTGGATGTGCTGATAACCGTCCCATGTAGAACCATGTAGAATTGGAAGTGGGTAACTGTCCCTTCTAACTTTTGGGGAAGATAGATTTCACCACAAACACTTTGTTTTCCTGTTCCTGTTACTAGTTACCAATGCCAGTCAGGGATGCGCGTCTGAATTGCAGACCCCAGCTCACACTGTAGCAGAGTGCATGCAAAAATACTGCTGCAGACAACAACACTCCAGAGAGAGCACAATGGAGGCTTTGGTGGAGGCAGCACAAACCTGAGTGGTCGCCATGGGTGATTGGTGGGACAAAGTCTGGGAGGTGCTTAGGGCAGATGATGAGTGGGAGACTCAAAGTGTGAACAACACCATAGAATTTAGGAAGTAGCTCATAGGCTGCACAAACCAATTTCTTGAGCTGGCCATGCAGTGCCGTGAGGATCTGCAGAAAACACATGCATTGATTAAGGACCATGTCCTTTAGCATGTGAACAAGTCCCTTATTCATATGTAGCTCATCTCCCTCCTCCACCCCCCCCCAAAAAAAAAAAATAAAAGTGCACATGAGCTCCACTTGGTTTGCCTCTGTCCAGGAGGTAGCCAGGAGTATTACAGCTGAGCCTGTCCCCTTACCTGCATTGCAGTCAACTGAGGGGCGACCCAATGCCAGCATGGCCAGGAAAGCACCACTGAGGTTCAGGGAGCAGAAGGTCAGATGGGATTGAGGGGGTGCACAGGTGGGAAAGAAAGCCAATTAAAGGAGTGGGGCTCCTATTTGTTCCTATGTCTTCCTATTTCAGTAAGTTTTTGCTTCCTATTTGTTCCTCTGTGTCCCTTAGTAAGTTCCTGGATGGAATAAAACTGTATTTCCCATCTTTGTCTGCCTTCTTTATTGGGAAGGGGTGAAAATGGCTGGAGATCTGGGTGTTGGTGGATGAAAGTAAAGCCAAACATTTCCTGGCTTGCCTCAGATGCAGAGTGGTAATGAGACTTTATTCCACAAAAGTGAAATGGGTGGGGGCTGGGGGAGAAGACCAGTGATAAACTTTTAACAAACCCCTCTGTCAACTGCTCCTGTTGCTGCAGGAGGAGAACAAAGCCAGGGATCTTGGCCTGAATATGTGATAATTGCCCTCTTTGACATGTGAAGTGGCTGGGTAATATCCTGCATTGAAAAGGAAAGTAACTGCCCATAAAGGGTCGGTAAGTGGCACTCTTTGGGCAGAACAGTCATGAAGTCAGACCTAGAAACTAATATTTTAATATTTAAACATAATTTCTGTATTCAGTATGTGTGTAACCTTGAGGTGCTCTGTACCCAGAGCTTGACTCTTCTGCATACAGATATTGACTCTGGAGTGCCAAGAGACAGATGCCCTTTGTGAAACTGCAACATTTCACAGATAAGATGCTCAGCAGCTATTGCAGTCCCCTGCATTTCCTCAGATTGCAGCCTGGCTATACACAGTGGTGTGCAGCGACAGTGGTAAGTCAACTGGTCAGACACAGCAGCCAGGAGGCCACTGCAGGCCTGGACTGTGATGTGAGGAGGGTTGGGGGATTGCAGTCAACTGACATGAGATTGGAGGGGGGGAGTTAATTCAACTGACAACTAACTAACAGGTCAGGGTGAGTTGGATTGTAATGCAGGAAGGTGAAGGGCAACACAAAGCATGGAGGCTCTGCTGGTGACTTGTTTGCAGTCATTCAGGACCTGCAGTCCAACAACTTGGACAGGCAGGTAGCCATGCAGGCAGGCAGGCAAGCCCTTCTTGGTGGCTTTTCCAGAATGCTTCTTATCCACTTGTCTGATTCTCAGAGCACAGAATAACCCCCAACATCCACTCCTTCCTTGGTTTTCAGCTCCACTTGATATGCTGCTGCCACCGCCAAAAAAATACAGACCACATAGGAAGCCTGAGAACAATGCCTTGTCAGCACCATCAATACCTGCGTGGTGTGGTTGAGGGAGATAGCAAGCCAGGCACGTCGAGTTGGTGGCCAAGTGTCAGACAGGCAATGCAGCAGGAGGCATTCACAAAAAAGGGAGAGAGAAGGGCAGTCCAGCTTAGAAACATAGAAAAGCAGTATTGCTTATGTGCAGTGATAGTATCTGAGTATTGCTAATTATTGGTCATTGCCTGCTTGTTGATTTAAGCATAAACAATGCCTATGGTTACTGCGTGCTTGTACAAAGGGTCTTGTAATGAAATTGTTGCATATTGCCTAAGGTTTAAAAGTTGAAGAGTACTGTTTCTTGCTAATGGTTACCTTGAAAATTCTGTAAAAGTTGGTTGGTTATTTACATAAGTTATGCTTAATAAATCAGTAAAGGTTACTTATGTAAAGAGTTTTCTCTTCTTTTCTTTCAATGTGGGCAACCAGCAGGAGATCATCAGGCCAGGGTCCCAGACTTTGTTGTCATCACTGCCAAATGAACAGTTGTTTGCAACATTAGGGAGGGTTGTTTAACTTGTAAAACTGGAGAAAACTAGTAAATCCCCAAGAGGCAACAGCATGGTACACAGAGGGCAGGGTACTGTGGGTTGGGAGTGAGGGGCACTGCCAGGGCTGGGGGTGCCCAGGTCACAAGTTAGGGGCAGCTAGGTGGCTAAAGGTCCTGAGTCCTAGAGTGAGAGACAAAGGATTGGGCTGGACCAGGGCTTCTCATTTTTTTAAATGGAAATATGGTAACACTAATGACGGTGACATAAGGGCTGGCTGCCTGCTGCTCTTGTGTGGGTCTGACTGTGGGGTGAAACTGCAATTGTGACTGGCACAGCAGCACAAGGGAGCATGGCAGCTATGGGCTAGCTGCACTCAGTGCTGTGAGCGGGTGAGGGCCAGTCACTCTAAGGGCATCTTGCCTGCTGCCATGGGTCTGACTGTGAGGTGGCCTTCATAGGTGGCGGCGGAAGGGGAGAGCTAACTGGGGTCAGCCCCCCACCACAAATGCAAGCAGCAGGTAAGGCCCCAGGGCAGTCTGGCCACAGGCTGCTACTGTGGGGCGGGGCACACACACATACATATCCTGTGCAGCCAGGATCACGCAGCCAGGATCACAGCCGGCTGAGCAGGCAGGTAAGTTTCTTTCTGTTTTCTTTACCTAGGCTTCAGGGGGGCAGATTGAGACCCCCACAGTGCAGGAGGCAGTGGGGTAGGGGCAGGGGCAAATCATTTGCCCTTGCCCCACTCCCTGCTGCACTGTGAGGATGGCCCCATGACCTGGCCTGGCTGGGGCCCCATTCATGGGGCTGGGCCAGGTTGTGGGGCAATAGGAGCCCAGTGGCTGGTCCAGGGGTGTAGGTGGGTGGCTCCAGCTGCTGGACACAGTGTGTGGAAGCCAGGGTGTGGGGTGGGGAGAGGCACGTTTCCTCCCCTTGGCTCCCCCGCTCTGTGCCCCTGGTCAAGCTGCCGGGCTCTGATTGTCCCACTACCCGGCCCTGCTGGGGCTCTATTCATGGTGAATGGTGCCCCGGCCAGACTGGGTCATGGGACAATTGGAGCCCAACGGCTCCTCCACAGGCATGGCACTGGACAGCCAAGGGGGACACGTGGCCCCCTGATCTTTGCATGGGGCACGGGTGGGCTACAGCTGTGAGCTGCACTCTGCCTGCTCCACGCCTCGCTGCTACCTTTGAAAGTGGCACAGCATGGTGCCATGTGCCTTGCTGTGAGTGGCAGGACATTGATTCATGTTGGGCTGGGTGGACTGCAGCATATGGTATGCAACCCCTGCTGTCTGAAAAAACACATTACACCCAGTTATCAAAACAGGGCAGCTAACCTCTTCCCTTCCTATCTCCAATTTGAAACAACATTTGTCGGACAAAGGGGTGATCAACACAAAAGTTACAGCGCCATCCTGTGGACAAAAGGGCTCATTACATATCTTTGAGTGTATTTCTATTTGTACGTGACAAATCCATGGACCCATGTTGGACCAGGGACTAATTAACGATACCACGGCCTAAATGGTGGACCTTGGCTGACTGGCTAATTGATAGACTAGCTAGAGCATCTGTCAGAACTATACTAGCCCTTATTTTGTCAGGGAGGTCACAGCTAATTAAGAGCACAAGCACAAAAGGTGAAAACTGAAATGAATCGATCAGTTTATTGAAGGGGTAATTAACGATGACAGGAGAGAGAGGATGGGTAAGACATTACTAATCACTATTAACTATACAGAAAACCCTTCATGATGTAAGGAACAAATGGGATAGGTGCTTGTGTCACTGGGAGGAGATGTGCTGACAGAGCATACACACCCAGAACAGCAGAGTCCCTACCTTACTCTTGCCACCTTCAGGGAAGGGTGATACTCACCAAAGAGCTCTGCAGGTCGCTTTCTTACTGCACCACGTGTACCCGGGGAGAATTCTGGGGAGCTCACCCGCTCAGTGCTCTGTAGAGATCAATGGTAGGGGGAGCCGATATGATCCAGAGCTAACACACTCAAGCATTCGATGCCAGCTGCAGTTCCGGATCCAATCGCTCACTCACTCTACTGCTCCACTCGCACCAGGAACTTCAACACTAGTGCTCTCCTTACACATCACTCATTCAATACCAAGAAGGATGTGGGATGAAGAGTAGGCCATAGGTCAAGGAGCCATGAGCACACACAAAAGCACCAGTCTCACCCACCAGGAAGCCCTTGAATAAGCCCCTGAATCTCAGTCAGCATCAGCTTATATACCAGTGTTGCACATGGTACTCAGCCTTGCTGCACACGTCACTTGGGCTTGTGCTTTCAGCACTTAAACATTCTAGGGCATCCACCCTTTGCACATGCGTACTACACACACCACATGTGCTTAGTCACATGCCTCACTGTCAAGAGTCACTTAGAGTTCATCACACAGCCCACGCCACACATATGCACTTGGTCCTTTGTCCTCTTGAACTCAAAATTCTTTCACTCTGTGCAATAGTCGGCATAGCTAAGCGACTCCCAAGTCTCATGCCCCGATTTATGACCTTACACACAATGTTTTAATTTGTGGTAACCCAAACTAAATCATGATGGGATGTGATTTACTTCAAAACACCAAGAAGATTTTTAAAATGTCAGGAAAACATGCAAACTGTAATGCTGTTGAAATGCAAGACAGCACATTTTGTCACGTGTATAGGTGCCTTTGAAGTTCAGGAGCCCAGGCAAGCCTGATGAAGTGGAAACACCCCAAGATGATGGGCAGCTCGGAGTACCAGCAACAGAAAGGGGAGTGAGGCAGCTGTCCAGAATTAATTTCCAGCGGGACAATCTCTGATGTGTAAATGAGGTTGTGAACGGAAAAGTGAAGTCTTTGTTGACTTGAGTAGCTTAGCTGGAGAACAGCGCACAACACTTGAGAACCAGCACCACACATGTGGCAAGTAGTGTAAATAAAGAGATGGGAGAGGGGACTGAAACAGTAATGAATACGTTATATCCCGCTATCAAAGAAAGTAGAGCCCAAAGAGCAGGACTAGGGGGATTTGACTGAGAGCAAAGAGATGTAAGGGTGGTGGGGCAGAAGGAGGCAAATAAACAGCTGTCCTGATGAGCTGGTTTCCCACAATATTTACAATCAAAGAGTATCGTTCCTTGATAGAAGGAAGCCTATTAGATAAGGAGCTCCCCACACCAAAACAATAATAATTAGCACTCCAGGAAAGTGTTCCTTCTCAAGCTTCAGATGTGAGAGATAAAGAGAAAGCCAGTGAAAGTCACATAAAAACATTGCACAAGATTTTCTTTGCTGAGCTGAGGCATCAAACACAAGTAATATGCATGCATCCCTGCTGCTTAAAAAGAAAAAAGCTTTTGCAAGTACAATATATAGATCCTCCACCTCATATCAAAACTACAAAGGATATAGAAGAGTAGAAATGTATTCTAGAATGCAATGGAACAACTCCTTCAGAGAACTACAGGCTCTTGATTCAAAAGAATAAAGATATAGAACATCTAGGATGACTAGCATACTTGTTGCTGTAAATTAACAAATGTATCTCTGGATTTGGTTGGGATACTTGCATATTTCATTTCTACCAGACAATCGTAGCAGAGTCCTGAGTACAGACATTTCTGGGAGCATTTGTGGGAGGGAGAAGTTAACAGATAACAGCCCTGATTCAGCATTCCGTGCACACCCAAAATGCCTGATCACGTCACTGTGAGTTTAGTGTGTCCTACAGCAGGATCAGTCACACAGATAGAACTTCACTAATGTAAACAGTTTTATACTATCAGAGGATTTGGCCATATAATAGTTTAAATACATATTAAATATACTATAACAAGCATTTCTCTTTTATTTTTACTACCCGCTTCGAAAAACTGCATTTTAGGATCCAGTTCCTAACATATAACAAGTGTGTAACCAAAATTCAGAAAAATAAAAGTATTCATTATAACCCAGAGCCAAGCACAGATCAAGAAGAAGGAAGTTAGGATTTTACATAAAGTCCACAATGTACTTACTAGTTCTAATGCTGACCCTGTCTTTACGGGTTGGAGAGATATTAAACAATACTGGACCCAGGACAGACCTCTGGATTGATACAGTCTCCCACAACATTCTCATTAATCAGCTGAGGAAATAGAGACCTGATGAAAGTACTGTAAGATGGATGCATAACTGACTAGATCATCATACTCAGTGTAGAGATGTAAAAGGTTAAATGGTAATTATATTTATAGCATTTAACATTTACCTCCCAGCTTGGTGCTGCCCATTTGTTGGAGGAGCAGCTCCAGCAGGGACTGCTTGGGAGGCAGCACAGATCTGGGCTGCAGCATCATGCAGCATCATGCAGCTGCTGCAGCAGGGAGGTAACTAGCAGTTACCTGGGGAAGCAGAGCTGGGTAAAGTTGCATGACAGAGCTGGCAGGGCTTAAACAGGAGCAAGCATAGTGGCGGGGCTGCCATCGAGTGCCGCAGGGGTGGGCTGCACAAAAGCCAGGTGCCAACCCCCCTAGCACCCACAAGGGTTCCTGCCTATCAAGACAGCTGCACTGTGCTGTGCTGTGTCCAGGTGATGCCTCTAGCCTGCGGGTGCCTGGAGCCCCAGGCAGCACATCCCTCCTGCCCACCCACCCCCGGGCTCCAGCCACTGTCACTTGGCAAGGACCCATGGCAGTTGTCCCAGCCCTGGGGCGTGTGGTGGACTGACTGCCTGGGTGCAGCATGGCATGGCTATCCCAGCAGGTGGGAGCCCTGTGGGTACTGTGGGAGAGGAGGGCACCTGGGTCCATGCAGCCTGTCCCTGTGGCACCTGATGGCAGCCTCACCACTGCGCTTGCTCCTATTTAAGCTCTGCCAGTGCTGCTGCACATCTTTACCTGGCTATACTCCCCCAGGTAACTGCTAGTTACTTGCCTGCCTCAGCAGCTGTGCAATGCTGCAGTCCAGATCCATACTGCCTCCTGGGCAGCCCATGCCAGAACTGCTCCCCCAACAGTGGGCAGCACCAACGTGGGGACCCCACCAGACCTCACCACCCCGCGCTGCTGGTGGTGGTGCTACTGCCTGCCTAGTCCTGCACACTTAGCATGCGGAGCCTGCTGTGGCCATGGGCTTCAGTCCCAGCTGGCAATGGAATTCACTGCAATCTCACATATCACCCCTGGCCCCAGCTACCCATGCTGCCATGCCCCTATGCTCCTAGACAGTTTAACTGTTTATCCAATATAATTAAAGGAGGTTAAATGGATCATTTTTTAAAACAATTTTTACATCCCTAACTCTGAGTAGTCATCGATGGCTCAATATCTCATTGGGAGGAGGTATCAAAAAAGGTTCCCCAGGGTCCTGTCCTGTGTCCAGTGCTGTTTAACATCTTCATTAATGATGTGGACAATAGGATTGAGTGCGTGCTTAGCAAATTTATGGACAGTGGCAATGTGTAGGGGATGCACGTGCACCCCCTGAGAGCACTGGTGCACCCCCTGATTGGCCACGCTCGCTGCTTAGGCAGTGGGCAGTGGGGGCAAGCAGGAGCAGCAGTGCCCCACTGCAAGCGTTGGCCAATCGCTGCAGCTGCTCCCAGAAGTGGCTGTAGTGATTGGCCACAGGAGAACTCCCTCCGGGCAATGCGATCTGCTGCAGGGTGAACCTCCCCCCACCCCGGGCAGTGAGATTGGCTGCGGGGGGACACCCCAGCCCTGGACAGTGAGACTGGTTGCAGGGGGGCACATGCCTTCCCCCTCGCCCCACAACTAAGCTGGCACCAGTCACCCATGTTTATGGATGACACCAAGTTGAGTGGAGTTGCAGATGACCTGAAAGGTAGAGGTAGAATCTAGAATGACCTGAAAAGCCTGGAGAAATGTTCCGTAATCAACCACATGCAAATCAACAAGGACAAGTGAAAAGTCCTGCACTTGGGATGAAATAATTACTTTCAGAAATACAGACTGGGGAATGACAGGCTAGCCTGCAGTATTGCAGAGAAGGACCTGCAGGGTAGACCATAAGCTGAATATGAGCCAACAGTGTGCTTTTGTTGTGAAAAAGGCCAACAATATACTGGGTTGTATTCATAGGAGTGTCACTTGCAAATAAAGGGAACTGATTTTTTTACTCTATTAAGCACTGACAAGGCCTCACCTGGAGTACTGTGTCCAGTTTTGAGCCCCATATTTCAACAAAGATGTGGATAGATTGGAGAGAGTCCAGTGGAGAGTGACAACAAATTATTAGATGCTTAAGAAGCATGACTCAGCCAGGAAAGGCTGAAAGAACTAGGGCTATTTAGTCTAGAGAAGACTGAGTGAGGATTTGACAACAGTCTTCAAATACCTGAAGGGTGATTATAGAGGGGGTGGAGATGGGCTTTTCTCTGTGGCTCTAGGGGACAAGACTAAAAACAATGGCTTCAAGCTTCATCAGGGGAAATTTAGACTGGATATTAGAAGGAATTTTCTGACTATGAGTGCAGTCAGGCATTGGAACAAGTTACCTAGAGAAGTTGTGGAATCTTCACCCCTGGAAACTTTCACAAGCAAGTCAGACAGACACTTGGTTTAATCAACAATGCTCCTGCTTTGAGCAGGGGACTGTACTAGATGACCTTATGAGGTTCCTTCCAGCTTTATTTTCCTGATTCTATAAGAGCCTTGAAAACACTTGAATGTTCTCTGTGGGAGAACACCAGGTTTACTGTGTACAAAAAAAATGTGGGAGTAATTTTAGGCAAGAAAGGAGCACATGCATTTATATAAAAATGAGATTATTCTGGACATGTGGGTACATCCTTTACTATAGATTCCTTGTCAGTTTCTCTATATTGTAACTAGCTGCAGAACCTAAGAAACTCAGAAAGAAGCAGTTAGCTTCTAAGATTCAATTTAGAGAAACAGCTTTTTTGCATTCTTAGCTTACCAGCCAGTGCAGGTAAGTCCTACTATCTCCAACCCAGCAATATTAAAGACACAGAACTATCTTTGAAGGTGATGTAACTAGGGATGGGAACTAGGGATGAAGTCTTGTATGGAAAATTTCCAAGTACTAGTCAAGTACAAGAGGAAAAGTTCAGACTAGTTAAAGTTTTATTGCTATTTAACTTAAAGATTAACCCAATGTGTGATTATGACGCTAGCAGAAAGATGAGAATACCAAATACTGACATTTGCTTTATAAATGTTTTTATACATAGGGAAATAGTTTAAAGATATCTTGCCAAACTAGACACTGAATCTTTAAATGATGTGGCCTAAATTTTAATAGGAGGTATAAATGAGAATAGCTTGTAAGGCTCAATCTGGCTGCATTGATCCACAAATATGCATTACTTGCTGCATACACTTCATTCAACAGTGCCAACCAATTTTAAACCTGAAGAGGCAACTCCTAACAATCTCTTCTCTTGCTCCTAAATACTGTGGTAGCTAGTGGTTCATGTGGTTCAGGGTTTCATGTGGTTTTCCTTCAGCATCTCACCTCAGGACAGCAGTAAGAGAAATAGGGCACGTCTACACATTGCCTTTTGGAAGTATCAAAGCACGGTGCAGTTAGATTTTGCTGCTACTTCACCATAGTGGCATGCTAAAATGTGGGAGTGTGCCTCTATGGCAAAGTAGATGCCAATTATGTGTCCACTTACATGATAGCTACATCACCGTAGTTTGTTGCTACAGCGATGTATAGATGCACCCATACACTTCTTCTTTCCTCCACTTGATAGGACACTACTCCAGTTTAGAATATCAGGGTGGTGTCATCTCCTCTAATGGCACACATTCTTGCATTAAGATCTCATGTGAATTCATAAGATCTCATACAAATTCATAAAGCATGGAGATGCTATCAGACAGGTAGTTGACTGTGTGTTGTGACATGCTTTTCAGTGTAAAGTGTTCATCAAGGTTTTCTTCCGTCTGTGATGATGGAGTAGGGGGAGTAGTAGAGCAGCGTGTCCTGTTTTGACACTAGGGAAATATAGTCACCCTAATTTACTACTCCTTCCCCTGAGAAGATCCCTGCTTTATAGGACCACAGTCCTACAAACATCCAGGTAAAAGTGCATACTATATTTTTTCCTTAAGCATTTTGCAGCTTTCAGCCATTTCTGGTGTTTACACTGAAACTATCTGGTGACTTGCCACCCTCCCTTATCTAAACTATTTTGAAGGAAATCCTGTTATGTGATAATACTTTTACATTGCCTTCCATCCAGAGCTTTAAATTTGTTTAGCAAGCATCAGCTAGTTTGACTTGGCAGCATCTCTGCATTGTTTCTATTTTACAGATGAAGAAACAGAGATAGAAAAGATTAATGACCTAGCCGAAGTCAGGCAAGATATCTGTTTCAGAGCCAGTAAGACTCCTAAACTTACACTTTAATCTCAAGAGTCTGCTTCCTACTCCATAATGGTATGGGTTGCTGTCAACAATGGTAGTGGTGGATTCCCAAAATGAAAGAGTTAACTCGATTTGAATTTCCAGTTAAACTGACACTTGTGAAGCCTATCAAATCTGGAAAGGACCTTTGGCTGAATAAGGACTCCGATCTAATCAATTACAAGTTTGGATTTGAATCCAGAACCCCTTTTGCACTGATGTTTAGTGACAATTAATAGCATCCCTTTTCGAACCTTTTTAGCTTTTCAGAAATGCAGTGCCAGACAACTTTTTATTTTTTAATATGAGCCTAACCAAATCTAGCTTATTAAAATGCTTTGGAATAAAACTTCATTTTCACTAGAATAAATAAGTTATAAGTTAACAAGGATTTACCCCCAAGCAATTCTCTACACCCCAAACTTTTTGCATACAATAAGAAAGTAAGATTGTGGGGTTGTTTTACATGTTGTTTTGTTCTATTTTTTGTTTAAAATAAACTCTGTTCTGTGTCTCCATGCTCACAGGTCCATGCCTGAGGAAAACAATTCCAGTACTTCCAATCTTTTCCCTTCAGCCTACTTGCTATTAGCGCCATCTGCGGGCTCAGTAGAAAAGTTGCAGGTGTTTCCTAAAAGTAATAAAAATATTGGAATAAAAAATGTTTATTAGGAAAAGCTAAACCTAAAAATCTAGCAAAGGTAGAGCATGATCTAAAGCTTATGAAAATTGCTGTATTTGTAAATGTGTCAATGGACTTTGGTCAGGCCATCATTTGCAGAGACAGAGAAAAAATGCTAACAACTTTTTTTAAATGTTTGGAATGTTTTTAAAGGTTTTGTATACTTGTTTCATCTGTTTTTGTATGTGACCCTTGTAGCTGCCGATGCTGGCATTCAAGTGAGTTTTGTGTTAAACTCTGTGGGCCACAGATACATGAAAAGTAGGAAAAGACACTGAACACAATCAGAAAGTAAACAGGTAAACAGAACACTCTCTTTTCAACCTATGGAAATTGCAAAAAAGGAATGAACATAAGTAGTGAACAGTAACTATGTTTTTTTCAAATTATGTTAACTTTAATAATATAAGGTGTTATTAAATGACAAAAATGGCCCAGCCGGCACTGGTGGGTGGGGTGGGTAGCTTGGAGCCCCACCCCAGGGAAGCTCCAATCCACCCACCCCACCCACCAACACTAGCTGAAAACCCCCAGACCAAACTCCCTCCACTCTGTGCCCCGCTTTCCATTCTGAAGACAAGCTCAGGAGCAGGGCTGAGCTTGCATCAGCCCAGCCCTGCTCCCAGTGCACACAGACACAAGTTATTGAAGGCACTCCGTTTTCGAACATCTTCATCTGAACCCTCATGCAATGAGTCCCTTTTAAAGTGCTCTGCAGCCATGCAGTTGTGTTTGGTCACATCTGTAGAGCACTTTTAGGGGTCAGATCAGGCAAAATGTGTCACTTCTGTCTGTACCTTTTGTCACTCAGCTCCTTGTTCTAGTTTTCTCTCCAGAACTCTTGAACGAAGCAGTCCTGTTCCCAGAATACTACAAAAGTCCCAGTAGCATAAAAGCTACTGCTGCTCCTGATTTGTCTCCATACTGGAAACCATGAATAAAAAGCATCTCATTGTATCATAACTAAAATAAGTGGTTTAGCAGTTTCAAACAGTGCTGATCAAACAAAATAAATATGGATTTTACTTTTATAAGGTGACACAAATCATGGGTGACAAATCATTTTGGCCAAGCTGACATCAATAGAGTTTGGCCATTAACGTCAATAAGGCCAGGATCCACCTTATATTATTAAATATTTGCCTTTGTTGTAGTTAAGTATGAGGCCATTGTAGTTAAAAACTCTTAATGTCTCTTATTTTTAATAATATAGATTCATGTCTGAAGAACACTTTGAATCCAATAGAATAAACAGCCTGGCTCAGATAAAAACCTTGAGGCCAAAGCATTAGTATACTCATATCTGGCCGGTAAATATAAAATATATAGATAATATTATCCCAGTTGAAGTAAGCAAAGTTATTTTATGATGTTACTCATGTAGTTCCAAAAGCATACCAGGTGTTAAATGAATATTTATAGGCCTATTTCTCCACTCCATTATGACAATTTTATGTTGAGTGAACTACATTTATATCAATAAATTGACACTGGTGTCACAGAAGAATAGTAGAAAGGAGAATCAGACTTGACCAAACACATTACTTCCTATGAATAGCAGGCTCATAAGTATATTTTTAAATAACTATATGAAAAATAAGTGTGTATCCTATTTGTATGTAGGTCTTCTAATTTGCTTAAAGGTGTGTTCTGGCCAATGCTTTGGCCTCCAACTGGTGTAGTTTAAATGTATTTGGAATATACTGAAATACTGAGTGTACTGCAGTGCATTAATGTGATGACTGGTTTTAGCACTAGAATAATGATGTGCACATATCTATTGGTTTGATAGTGCTATGGATTAGTTTCTTCCAGTAATTCAGACCACCTTTATTTCAACAACAGTGAACACTGTGTAGACAGCAATAAAGAGGGGTCAAGTACAGGAATTCTCCTTACTGAGAATCTCAAGTACTAAATCTACAACATCATTTGAATTCAGCATGTGATGATGCAGCTTACATAAAGATCACTCGGCTCTCTGAACTTTATGCATAGTTAAATTCCAATCACTTCTCTCATATTTACTGCAACATCACAAAGCTGCCATGGAATTTGATAGTTGGAAGTTTATGTACAAGAAAATGAGCTTCAGAATTGCAAATGAAGCAGTGGCTGTGGTTGATGCAGAAAGAGTTCCTCTTCCCCACTGTCTAACACAGTAAGCACAAAAGTATGCCTTACTCTATCACTCTGTTCTGAGACCATCAAAAGTTCATTGACAGCCAATTTGCATTCAGCCAGTAGTCATCATACACATATGAGACTGTTATATGCCCAATAAGCAAATGATCCTTTACAGCCCATATATGTCAGCCAGAGAGCCTCTAAGTGGTAATTTTTATATGGCTTAATATTGAAGAGACAAGATCTAGTAGCATAAAAGGCCAGCATCTCAGATCTCATGTTCTGTTATAATGCAATTCAGAGCATGAGTTTGTGGCCCCTTCAGGAGGTAGAATTGTTCTATGTAACTGCAGGGTGCAGAGTTGATAATTTAATGTGGCTGAAGCCTTTCAAAGCTTTAATCTTTCCTAGATATCTTTATAAAGAACTGTTGATAAAAGGAGATAGGCAGAAGCTTTTGCTTTACAGCACACAGAGCGAAACACTATGTCTTTTCTTCTTAATCAGAAGGAGTCCAAGAAAAATTATGACTCCAATTGTCTGGCAACCTGTATTCTTTTTATTTTTTTAGAATTTAATACAATCTGCATTAACATCTCTTGCTTTAGACTTTCTTTTTTTACTTCGCTTCCTCTCCACCTGCTGCCACCAAGATCACCATTGTCTGTTGCTGCAACTGATCTCTAACCAATAATTCTTTCTAGAACAATTACCTTGGCAACAAATATGTCATTTACAATCTCATTAAGATGCAATGCAGTTACTAGAGAGTGATTGTGTTGGGAGGGACACAAAGAGACTGAGGCTAGAGCCAACTTGGTATTGACACAGATAACAAACAGGTTTTGAGTTTTTTAATTAGCCTAGAAGCTGGAAACTTGAAGTACCGGGAGCTGGACACAGCAGTAACAGCAGGGTGCGATGCTTTCAGAGAGACTGAAGGTACATATCTGTCCAGTGCTGTGCTGAGCATGAGGCTTTTTTTCTTTAAAAGCTCAGTGTGTCTGTAGCGCTAAATGAAAACAGGATGCCATCAACTTCTTTTCTTCCTGATTTAAATAAACAAATCCATGTTGGAAGTCCATGCTGAAGCAAAGTTTTGCCCCAAATTTTAACTAGACTTTGTAATTCAATACCCATCTGATCAGAGTTGTCTTGTAGTAAAACCTAAGAGGTTCACCATAAGACGTCGAGTGGGTAAGGTAACTAGTAGGGTGAAAGTGCCAGACTTTAGGAAAGCTGATTTCAATGAACTCAGGCGATTAGTCAAGGACGCACTGCTGAGTAAGAGATTTGAAGAGATGGAAGCCCAAGAAGGGTGGTTGTGCCTTAAGGAAACGATCCTTCGGGCACAAAGCGAGACGATCCCCGAGCGAGGCAAAAGAGGGAAAGGGGCCAGGAGGCTTCCCTGGCTGACCAGAGAAATCCAGGGCAGCTTAAGGGACAAAAGGGGAGCACATAAAAAGTGGAAACAGGGAGAGATCACCAAAGATGAATATACCTCCTCTGCTTGTGCTTGTAGGGAGGCTGTTAGATGGGCCAAAGCTACCATGGAGCTGAGGATGGCAACCCAAGTAAAAGACAACAAGAAATTGTTTTTTAGATATATAGGGAGTAAAAGGAAGGCCCACGGAGGAATAGGACCCCTGCTAAATGGGCAGAAACAATTGGTGACGGACAGGGGGGACAAGGCTGAACTCCTCAACGAGTTCTTTGCCTCAGTGTTCCTAAGCGAGGGGCACGACAAGTCTCTCACTGGGGTTGTAGAGAGGCAGCAGCAAGGCGCCAGACTACCATGCGTAGACCCTGAAATGGTGCAGAGTCATTTGGAAGAACTGGGTGCCTTTAAGTCGGCAGGCCCGGATGAGCTCCATCCGAGGGTGCTGAAGGCACTGGCCGACATCATTGCAGAGCCACTGGCGGGAATATTTGAAAGCTTGTGGCGCACGGGCCAAGTCCCGGAGGACTGGAAAAGGGCCAACGTGGTCCCTATTTTCAAAAAGGGGAGGAAGGAGGACCCGAGCAACTATAGACCAGTCAGTCTCACCTCCATCCTTGGCAAAGTCTTTGAAAAAATTATCAAGGCTCACATTTGTGAGAGCCCGGCAGGACAAATTATGCTGAGGGGAAATCAGCAAGGGTTCGTGGCAGGCAGATTGTGCCTGACCAATCTAGTTACTTTTTATGACCAGGTTATGAAACGCCTGGACACAGGAGGAGGGGTGGATGTCGTATACTTAAACTTCAGGAAGGCCTTCGATACGGTATCCCACCCCATACTGGTGAACAAGTTAAGAGGCTGTGATGTGGATGACTACACAGTCCGGTGGGTGGCGAATTGGCTGGAGGGTCGCACCCAAAGAGTCGTGGTGGATGGGTCGGTTTCGACCTGGAAGGGTGTGGGCAGTGGGGTCCCGCAGGGCTCGGTCCTTGGACCGATACTCTTTAATGTCTTTATCAGTGACTTGGACGAGGGAGTGAAATGTACTCTGTCCAAGTTTGCAGATGACACAAAGCTATGGGGAGAAGTGGACACGCCGGAGGGCAGGGAACAGCTGCAAGCAGATCTGGACAGGTTGGACAAGTGGGCAGAAAACAACAGGATGCAATTCAACAAGGAGAAATGCAAAGTGCTGCACCTAGGGAGGAAAAATGTCCAGCACACCTACAGCCTAGGGCATGACCTGCTGGGTGGCACAGAAGTGGAAAGGGATCTTGGAGTCCTAGTGGACTCCAAGATGAACATGAGTCGGCAGTGTGACAAAGCCATCAAAAAAGCCAATGGCACTTTATCATGCATCAGCAGATGCATGATGAATGGGTCCAAGGAGGTGATACTTCCCCTCTATCGGGCGCTGGTCAGACCACAGTTGGAGTACTGCGTGCAATTCTGGGCACCGCAATTCAAGAGGGATGCGGATAACCTGGAGAGGGTCCAGAGAAGGGCCACTCGTATGGTTAAGGGCCTACAGACCAAGCCCTACGAGGAGAGACTAGAGAAATTGGACCTTTTCAGCCTCCGCAAGAGAAGGCTGAGAGGCGACCTTGTGGCTGCCTATAAGTTCATCACGGGGGCACAGAAGGGAATTGGTGAGTATTTATTCACCAAGGCGCCCCTGGGGGTTACAAGAAATAATGGCCACAAGCTAGCAGAGAGCAGATTTAGATTGGACATTAGGAAGAACTTCACAGTTCGAGTGGCCAAGGTCTGGAACGGGCTCCCAAGGGAGGTGGTGCTCTCCCCTACCCTGGGGGTCTTCAAGAGGAGGTTAGATGAGCATCTAGGTGGGGTCATCTAGATCCAGCACTCTTTCCTGCTTATGCAGGGGGTCGGACTCGATGATCTATTGAGGTCCCTTCCGACCCTAACATCTATGAATCTATAAGAGGGGTGCCATGTTTGGAGCACAGGCTTCAGAGTCAAGGGCCTTGGGTTCTAATCCCATTTCTGCAACTGACTTGTTCTTGTGTTTCAGTTCATTAACACTTGTATTGAAAAATAATTCTTTTGGACCTCCTGTCTTAAACTGAAATGTGATTTTGCCCTTTGCTATTACATACTTGTATTTTACTCCAGATGCAAATCTGTTTCAGTGATGATTAAAGTGAACGTTGGGTATAATTTATAAGTCAGTTTATAATTACTGATACTTAAATATTTTCCTTCAGGGTAAGAGACAATGCATAAAAGTAAGAACAGTTTTTGTTGTGCATGTACATATGCATTATATGCAACAAGAAGTCATAGAAGAAGATAATTAACCACTAACATGGGTTTTTCAGGAACAAGTAATGTTAGGACCACTAGGATTCAAACCCAGGGAAACCAAATGAGCAAGCAGGGGCAAAGTTTACAATGCCACTAAGTAGCTGATCATGTACTTCCCCTAGCCCAGCCTAGCCTGGTCCCTCCCATGAAGACAGATAAGGAGTCAGTTGACCAGGAAGAACCAATGGGAACCATGAGACTCTAAAAAGGGAACTATAAAACCCTCTCCTACTTACTGGAACATGTCCCAGGAACAAGACTCCTGTGTGTGTGTTCCTTGGACCCCTGCCTTGCTATAGTCCCTGCCCCTGCTGTATTTGGATTTCCTGGTCCTGATCTACCACCTGCCCTGACCATGATACTTTCTCAAGCCTCAGCCTGATGACTTGGACTGCAACAGATACCTGGTGTGACCCCAGCCTGCTTACAGTAACACATTGAGCCCATGGCCTGCTCAACCTGACAAACATCAAACAAGCCTCTAGCTTCCCCTAGCTGAGGGTCTGGGAGGAGCTGGACAGAGTCAGTTTGTCCCGGGTAGCACAATTTGCCCATGCCAAAATCCATCTTCAGGTACATGTGCTGAGGCATAAGTCTCTGGCACAAATTTGTGCTGCTGCTACTTGAGCTGCTGCAAGCATACGTGCCTGCATATGTGGATGCTTCCCCAGTGGGTTTTTTTTAGTGGATCAAAAAATGAACATGCATCAGTAGTGTCAGACTGCTTAAAAAATAAAGCCAAGATCATGCTGGGACATATAAGCAGAAATATCATACCTAAGATAAAAAGTAATCCTTACAACCTACTCAGCCTGGTAAGGCCTCCACTGGGGTACTGATTCCAGTTTTAGCCTCCATTTTTAAGAATGATGTAGACTAACTAAAAAAAAAATCAGATCAACAGAAAGCAAGAAGAGGTTTAGGAAATATACTTCTAAAGAAAGAATGAAAAAATTGGATATGTTTAGTCCAGAGAAGAGACAAATGAAAGGAGACAGGCGCATCTAAACATGCGTTTTAATGCACATTAGCCTATTTTTATGCACATTAAAGTATCATGTAAAAAAAGTGCTTTTTACTTAATGCACATTAAAATAGGCTAATGCCCATTAAGCATCACTTAAAAAGAGCTTACTTTAGTTAATGCACATTAAGCTAGGCTAATGTGCATTTTCAAGGTACCTCACAATGGAGGGTACTACATTTAATGTGCATTTACTAAGTGTATTAATGAACATGTAGATGCACCCAAGTCTGAATCTTCAAATATGCAAAAGGTTACTACAGAAGAAGGTTATAATCTTTTCTCCATGTCCACAGAACAAGAGTCAATGGGCTTAAATGGCAAGAACGAAGAATTAAGTTAGATACTTAGAAAGTCTTTCTAACTGAAAGGATAGGTAAGTAATGGAATAGATTATGAAGGGCAGTTGTGGAATCTCCATCAGTGGAGGTTTTTAAGAGTAGATTAGTTAAATATGTATCAGGAATGAATAGGAATGGGACAGTATGAAATGGTCTTTCAAGGTTCCTTCCAGTTTTACAAATCTGAAAGCAAACTGTAGACTGAGGATTAGTGTACAAATGAAAATGTAATCTAAAAAATGTGTTCAATCTCTGAATTAGCTCAATCAACCTAATTTTTATATTTTAAAAATATAATTGAACATACCAACTCTACAGTAAATGATTCAAAATTCAACTGCTAATCAGCAAATCAAAATTGTGATGCAATAGTTAGTACATATGCATATCACTGACCAGAATAAGACATTCTTGAGTATATCATAGAATCTGTACTGTGAATAGATGGTAAAAGCTCCTCTTCACCTCAAGGGTGGTGATGGGGGGAGGGGAGATGCGCATTCGGAGCAGATGTAACTGCGTTCTACCTTTCCTGTTCCACTGAAGTTTTTAATGATCAGAGTGTATAGCATAGTGGAAACCCTGGCATGTCAGAAATAATTTATTAACTCCTTTGACATAATAAAGGATGCTTCTCAGAGTTTTATGGGAAAACTTTGCCTAATTAAGAGACTATGCAAAGTGTAGATCTGTCTCTGCCTGTATGTGCATGAAAATAGGTAGGTGTGGGTCTCACTACCCTCTATTAGAAGGATTTATAACTGGATGTCTACAAACCCATTTTATGAACTACTACTTCAGCTGAGGTGATTGGAGCCATTTGGAACAGCATAGTTCCACCACAAAGTACTGAATGGGCGCGTCTACATGTGTCACTTTGGTAACATTGTTACTGCACCGTGATTTAGTACTTCCTTAGAAATAGTAAATCGTGGCACAGTAACAGCTTATACTGAGCTGTACGCATAGTACATGGTTATTTTTAGCAGCCACTTTGCCATAGTGGTGTGCTATACCAGGGCAGTGTGTTACTATGGTGAAGTAGCTGCTGGTCACATGTAGCTGCCCACAGACCCTACGTCGCCATAGTATCACATGTAGACATGTCCAACCGTCAGTATGAAATGAGACGAGTGACTACTAAGAAGTTGTAAGTAACCAGACTTTATTAATACTTATTTTACAAGGATACTGCAAATGTAGGGAACATTAGGCTGTGAAGGCTCAAATCAAATAAGGTTAAAAAGTTTAAGTAATGAGTCTGGCATATATGATAATTGTGAGGGGCAAGAGTTGTAGTGGGTGATATATTTTATTGGATCAGCTGTATAGTTGGGATCAACATAGGCAAGTAGCATAATTGGGGGGGGGTGGGAGGAGGGGGTCAGTGACTAGTGGGGCATGAGTCCCAGGTGCCTACTCAGAGGTGGTGCCAGTATGGCCCCCTCCCACTAGGAGTCTCCTATGGCAGGTGTAGCTATGCACTGCACAGCCATAGGAACCAGGCAGGGGTGGACCCCGCACCCAGCAGTGCATCTTGGGGGCCAGAGGTGGAATGGCCTCCTCTGAGGAAGCTTTGCCATAGGAGGCACAACCCTGCGCCCAAGGAAAAGAGAGAATGGGGCACCAAGAGGGGCCCCTTACACTGCAGCCTGTTTTTTCAGGGGTAGCAACCTAAGCCCATGCTACCACAGGAGCAGCTGCAACAAAAGCAGCTGCCACCTGAGAAGAGCCCCATCAGGTAAAACTGTTTCTTCCCCCTTCCAGTGGTCAGTGAAATCCTCTCCCTGCGTCTTTATCCCCCCTCCCAATCCATGCCCAAGGTACTGAAAGAGATGCCTTGATTTCTCTGTCCACCTGCACTTTGTGTTTAATTTAAGTGGAAGCAGAATCTCCAGCATTGGCAGAAATAAGCTTCATTGTGCTACTTGAGTGAGCAAAAGCCTTTGTAGCATGCACACTGAGTTATGACTAAAGATTTAACAGCATACATTTAAGCATCTCTTTTCTCTTTCTGAAGCCATTAACTACAGTCATCAAGTACTTTTTAACTACCTGGTACAAAAAAAGCAGTGGAGAGTTTCTTTATCCCTTAAGTGCTAGCTCTCATACATTTGGTAGTATTGAGGTGGGAATCAGGAGGGTACAGTACCCGGAGGGTGTGGTACCCGAAGCATTTCTATATTTATCCCAAACATGTAGTCAGTCCAATAAGAGATCACCCAAAAGAATTCTTGCCTCTTGCATATTTCCTGGACCATCATAAAAACAACATCACCTCAATACCACCAAATGTATAAAAGCTAGCACTTAAGGGACAAAGAAACCCTCCACTGCTTTTTTTGTACCAGGTAGTTAAAAAGTACTTGATGACTATAGTTAATGGGTTCAGAACGAGAAAAGAGATGCTTAATATATATGCTGTTAAATCCTTAGTCATAAATTGGTGTGCATGCTACAAAGGCATTTGCTCACACAAGTAGCACAATGAAGCTTATTTCTGCCTATGCTGGAGATTCTGCTTCCACCTAAATTAAACACCAAAGGTGCAGGTGGAAAGAGAAATTAAGCACCTCCTGTCTTCTTTGTTCCCAATCTGACAGACTTAATCTCTCTCTACAAAACCCTCACTTGAATATTTTTGGAATCTCTTTCCCTGACAGGACTTTGGTATTGGAGCATGCAATTGTTTCCATCTTCAGTTGAAAGGGTCATTACATTTAAATAAGCTTCTCTTGTATTTAAACAGCACTGTAGTTATCCTGGGAGATTTACTATTTGCCATACAAAAATTTGTCTTTACAAATGGAAGAAACCCCATGGGGGAGGGAAAAAGCAGAAGTAAAGAAATGTTAAAAACTTGCCTTTTACACTAACTTTCCCTTTGTGCTGCTTCATGTCACCTTGTTTGTTTTTAGATGTTTTGAAAATGTCTTATGGAGACATAAGGTGATATTACACATTACAACTAGATCATGTTAAGGGCATTTAAAACTTGAATGATCACACATTAAGACTCATTAGCTAGTGTCGAGTGCCCTGTAGGTGTCCTAAAGTCATACCACTTCCAGCCAAGATTATTTTTGATCTGTGCTGCCTAGCTCGAGTTAAATTAACTTCTGGGAGTGTTCATTTGAGTTAAAATCAACAATTTGCAGTTCTTCACTATCCTAGGAGGCACTGCTCCCAGGTGGACTAGCTATCATGTAGGAACAGTTGGGCAACATGTGGGTGGGGATAGGGTGAGTGGGACAAGAGTGTAGGGGGAAAGAGGAAGGGATAGAGAGAAGAGGGTAGGGAGCTGCCAGACTGTTGCCCCCTCTTCTCCTCCAAATTGCCCCCTCTGCCCCCAAATTGCTTCCCTGCCACCCCTATTTCCCCACTGCCCCCCATTGGCCCTTCCAAATCACTGCCTTACAACCACAATCAGCCTGAGTGGGGGGTTTCCCTCCCTGCCTGCTCCTGGGGTCCTTGCATTCTATACCGTCTCTGTATGCCCAGGTCCAACCCTTGCAAGCCCCTGCAACTGAAGGCGGAAGGTGGGGGAGGCAAGAGGCTACGAGGCAGTTGTGGAGACTAGTAAAAGCTGGATCTGGGTGTGCAGGGAATAGAGGCTGCAGGGAGATGGGGAGTGGGCAGAGAGGGGGAACCCCACCGGTGCTGCCACTGCTTTGGGCTGATTGGGGTGGCAGCAAAGCAATCTGGGGGTGGAAGGGCCAATTGAACAGTGGGGGGTGGTGAGCCAGAGGCTGATGGAGAGGCACAAGTGGCACAGCGGGGGGCCTTCTCCCTGCCTCCTACCCAGCCTATGGTGTAGCTAGAGAGCTGGTGAGTGGAGCAGGAATGGAGCAGACATGTCTGCCCTTTAGCACAGGGTTGGGCAAAATAGCAGATCTGGCCAGACTCCATTTTCCAGCAGCCCCTACCCACGTCACTGTGGCTGGTTTCCTTGGAGACCCCAGCAGTGCCAGGGCCCTGATAGCATGGAGCCAGGGTTTCCATGGAGGGTGTGCAGCTGAGTGGGGAGATGCTATGAGGTTAGGATCTTGTGGCAGTGACAGTGTGGTCTGGAGCTGGGGCAGAGCCATGATCCTGTGCCTGCACACCCGTGCCTGGGACATGTGGGTAGGGGGTTGTGGTTCTACCCTGGCTTCAGACCATGCTGTCATTGTCATAAATTCCTGGGCCCAGAGCAGCTCCTCAACCAGCTGTGCACCCTGCCAGTGCTGCTGGGGTTGGTCTCCGTGGAAACCCTGGCCCTGCGCTGTCACCCTGCCGCTGCTGAGGTCTCTGTGGAAACTGGCTGCAGAGATGCGAGCAGGGGCTGCTGGAAATGGAGTCCACCACAGACCCAGTCTAGCCCATGGGCTAGCAGCAGGCTTGAGCAGCATGCATTAGAGGGTATGAACCCCAAACATGGTGCTAGTTAACCTTAACACAGACTAGCATTCCTTAGAATTAGAATTAGCATCTGCTAACTCTAACATGCAATCTGTCAGAACATGATGTTAAGGACCTGGCTCCCACAGCCCTTCCCCTTGTGCAGTCACTTACTATACCAAGTAGTGCACAGTGAGAAGTGAGTTCAAAATGCTCTCATTGGTCTTATCCAGACGAGTGCGGCCATGCAGTATGTGGAGCTGCAGACCTATCTTATACTGCAGACCTGTCTTATACCACATGTTCAGCTGTTCTCTGCATTGCAAGAGAACAGTGCAGTGGGTGTTTTTTGACCCCTGGATATTCAGAAGTCAAAAAAACCCATGCAAAAAACCTAAAACACACACACATGGGGGCAGTGCACATCACTCAAAACCAGAGCCTGGCCGGCCAGAGGCATACTCCAGCTGCTGGCCAGGCTCCGAGCAGCAGAATCATTGCTGCTACAGCCCTGGGAGAACCCCAGGACCCTAGGTAAGGCTGCTGCCCCAGCCTCCCCTACCCCACCTGGGGTAACCTGCTACCCACCAGAGGGCATGTGGCACAGGCATTCCCTGGGGACAACTACCAGCGGCACAAGGTGTCCCGCGGCACAGGGGAATCAAACATTTACACTTATGTAGATGCGGCCATTCTGTTTTTCCCTAACGCACCAGGGCAGGGTGATGGTTAAATTGGGCCCTACTTATTTCCAGGGATCCTGGTTTTCTCTGATTAAAAATAAAACAACCCAATTTTTGGATTGAAAAAAGTAACCCAGTAATATTTTTGTAAATCCAAAAATTGGAGAATTTTTTTATCAGAGAGAACCAGGATCCCTGTATATTTCTAATCACTGGAGCAACCAGCTTCACTCGTGTTTATTGTTGGACATTGAGAGAAGCAACTGTGATGGGAGCTATCGGACAGTGTTAGAGCAATTTTGTTTTTCTTTTAGCTTGAAACCAGTTTTTCCTAAGCATTTATTATTTTTCCCTCACTCCACTTCCTAAGGAGAAATCCTCCTGGAAAATGGGACACATGCAAGAAAGCACAATAAAGATCCATTAGCAAGGCTTCCCAACTCCAAGTATCCAGGGAATCTATGGACACCGGAGCCATTCTATACACAACTCTTCTTTCCTAAGCTTATTTATTTGATCTATATGCTTCCCTCCCCTCAAAAAGGCTCAGGTCAACTTACAGTAACAATGAGGTGAGTCATTAAAAAAAAATTAAAACAGTAAATGGTAAAACAGTTGACCAAAAAATACCCCCAAACTCAACCCCACCTCCTAAATGTCTGCCCAAATAAGAAGGTCTTACAGCACTTCTGGAAGAAGTCCAGGCTTGGGTCCTGACAGGCCTTAAGGTAGCTGGAATTCCAAAGTTGAAGAGTGACTACAGGGAACGACCTTCCATGTATTTTTCCCAGATGGACTTGGCTGACTGATGGTACTTGCAATAGATTGCTCTTGGCTGACCCTAGGGATCAGAATGGAACATAACGGAGAAGGTAGTCCGCTAGATCCACCCTAAATGGCCTGAGCCATAGGTATAGGTAAAAAAAAACACCTTGAGTTGTACCCAGAAAATTATTGGAAACCAGTGCAAACACTAAAACACTAAAGTAATATGCTCCTGGCAACCCAATTCCATAAGAAGGTGAGCTGGTGCATTCTGCTTTTTGCACCAGCTGTGCCTCTGGATGGTCATCAAGGGCAATGACCTATAGAATGCATGAATGGCACGTGCCCCAGGCAGCGAGGGGGGGCACAGCTGTGCTGGCAGTGGCAGGAGTGCAGCGCCAGCAGCAGGAGCCCAGTGACAAAGAGCAGGGAGCTCCCACAGATACTGCTGGGGGTGGGGAAGGAGGGGGATTGATGAGTGCTGATCAGGGGTTGGTGACCACCTGCAGGTGCCGCTGGCAGTGGCCAGGGGCAATCATGGACTGCCCGCAGACACCGCTGGTGGCGGGGTGGCAAGCAGCGACTGCCCGCACTGTCAGCGGCGCCTTCTTGCAGGGGGTGCACTGCCATTCGCAGGAGGTGCACATGAACCCACATGCACCCCTATGCATCGCCCCTGATAGAATGCATTATGGTAGTCTAGCCTTGAGGTTACAAAGGCATGGATGATGGCAGCCAGATCTGAATCTGAAAGAAAGGATCATGGCCTTTTCATCAGGTGGAGTTGTTAGTCCTAGCCAGTGCTGCCACCTGACAATGCAGGTGCAATGATGGATCCAGGAGCACCCTGAAGGTATGAGCCTGAGTGACAACGGGAGGTTGAACACCACTGATGACAGCTGTCCCTATCGCTCTCAAGTCATGAGGTCTACTAACCACTGCCACCTCTGTCTTATCAGGATTCAGCTTCATTGGACCACATCCACACGAGCGTGGATGTTTGGTTCCCTGAGGCCAAGTAGTGGCCTTGCACCTTGTGTTGCCTCGACTTGTCTCCAGGGAACACCTGTGCCACGTGCACTTTGGCATGTGGCATGTTACCCCAGGGAGGTAGGGAAGGCTGGGGCCAGCACTGGGTTGGCCCCAGCAGCCTTGCCTGGGGCTGTCTCGGGGCTGCAGTAGAGGCAATTCTGCCGTATGGAGCCTGGCCAGCAGCTGCAGTGCGGCTCTGGGTAGCCCAGCTCTGCTTTTTAGTGGTGTGTGCTGCCCTTACATGTGCTGCTCCACTTTTTTCTCCACAGATATCCAGAGGTAAAAAAAAAATGTGGAAAGAAAAAGCAGAGCAGCGCACGCACAGCAGAGCAGCGCACTCCGTTGCAGTGTGAACTACATCCGAACGTGCGGTATGTGGCGCTGCAGATGTGTTTGCGGCACCACATACCACATGGCTGCGCTCATCTGGATGTGGCCATCCTGTCCTCAGCTGCAGCCAGACACTAGGTAAGGACTGAGATTGCAAGGCCTTCTTAGCTGAATGAAAAAGAGAGACAGAGCTGAGTGTTATCAGCATACTGATGGCACCTTACTCGAAATCTTTCAGTCTCGCTAAGCTGCCTCAGATACATGCTGAACAAGAGGGGCAAAAGGATGGACCCCCCCATAGTTCCAATAGGAAGGGAACCTATTAAGAGTGGTCCTGTAACAGGGTGGCCTGTCCCCCTAGGAGGACGCAGCTAGGCTGGCTGATGGGCTGCCGTTGTGTGAAGGCTAATATAGAACTTGCTGGGAATCAAAAACCCCAGTAGACAGAACCAGAGGGAGGTGTGGAGAAGACCCAGAGATAGGAGATTTCTGGGCTATGAGGAAAGCAAGTATGTGATGGGAAGGCTGAAGCCACAGCAGACCCCTCCCAGTGTCCAGGACAATAAGGTGTCTTGTTTGCTTGCTTTATTTTGTTAAGACTATGAGAGTGTGCTGAGAGATGCTCCAGGAAGCAAAGGCCAGTGGATTTAAAAGGCTGGATATTACTGAGGTTTGCTAAGATTGCTGCTTGGGAAAGAGGTAAAAGCCTGGTTGGAAAGGCCCTGAGGTGACAATCCACTACATCTACCAAGTCACATAAATGCACTAACACCTCATGGTTAGCCATATCAAAGACCACTGAAAGATCTCATATAAAGAAAAGGGTACAAATTTCCCTGTCAAAGGCAAAGGCCATAGGTGCCAAGCTGTTCCATATAGAACCCAGCTATTTAAGGTACTTTGTTAATCTCATTTCACTTTTCTCATCTTTAATGACAATAACTAAATAAGCTTATTTAGTTATTTTACATATACTAATGCAAAGGAGATAATAAGGAGTAATGGTCTTACATTGCAGCAAGGGAAGTTTAGGTTACATACAAGGAAAAACTTTCTAACTAGGAGAGTAGTGCAGCACTGGAACAGGTTACCCAAGGAGGTGGTGGGATCTCTTCATCCTTGGAGGTTTCTAAGACCTAGCTAGACAAAGCCTTGGCTGGGTTGATATAGTTAGGGACAGTCCTGCTTTGAGCAGGGGATTGGACTAGGTGACCTCTTGAAGTCCCTTCCAATTCTAATTTTCTACAATTCTATGAGAGGCTGAGGAGAAAGAGGCTGAGTATTAATGCACCCCTAAAGGAAACAAGTCAGCGCAGTAAGTAGTTCATTTTTACTTGTTTTTTTTCCCCTCCTTCCCATAGAGATGTGATGCCTGGGCCCAATTAAGCTCTCAGCACCTGCAAAGATTGACATGTTCTGATCCAACTTAAAAATTCAGGTAAAAGCCTATCTCTAACTTGTCCTCCCTTGTAGAATGTGTCTGGTGATTAAAGGTTAAATTGCCGCATGTAAAAATCCCTTTCTATGCCAAAGGTTTGGATATTTTCATCACTGATCATAGACTAAGTTTTGGGAATTTAAGCAATAAGACTAAACTAAGTTTATAAAACATATAATCTGTGCAAATCTGTTCAGTAAACATTAGGTCTGTAATGTTTTAAGTAATACACTGTAGGGTGAGAAACGTGAAGGAGGAATAAAATATTTAATACTGTAAATCTGGGACAGTTCACACATTCCCCTCATATTGGAAAAATGTAACAGGCTGCATGCTAAAGAGAGAAAATTTACACCTGTTACATTTTAAAACTAGTGAGAGCCTTATCCTGTTTATTTCATGTGGGTGATCATACTGCATTTGTGCAGTGGTGATAACGGTGTATTGGGAAAGGGCCTTTTAATGGCAGCAAGGAGTCAGTATGTGAAGAAAAGGAAGTCCTTGTCACACTAGGCATGGTGAGGAGCAAGTAGCTGTGGCAAAGCTTGATAAGGGACAAGCTGGAGAGGAATAGAATGGATGAGAGCTCAGAGAGAGGAGAAAAGTAAAGAAATCAGGGTACAAGGAGCTGCAACATATCAGAGTACTCTATCCCTGGTCATACTCACACCACCACCCTAAGTCTTCTCCTTTTGACACTGTACCAGCATCCACTCCATCTGAGTCCTTACAGCAGTAGTATGAGAGATGAGTGAATGGGGCACTAGCCCTATGTACCCACTTAGAGGGGGTACATGAATGGCAGTTGGCACCACTGCCACCCAGCTGCTGCAGGTGCCACAACACGTGGCCCTTGCTACTGCCTCTGCTGCTGCCCAGGGCATAGACCCCTGGCTGTTATACCTTTGCTTTAGAGTCAAGACTCAATTATAAATGAGATTTTAATGATACTGTACAGAAACCTTGAAAAGCAAGTGTACAGCACTATTTACTTTCCCTTTCTTCCTTATTTCTATAATTCTAGTCAGTCAAACTGCTCTGATGACTGAAGTCTACTGTCAGAGCTTGCTGCTCCTCTTGGTCTTCCTCAGTGGGACAAATCCCAAAGGTATAAAATGAGGAAAGAATTTGATCCCAGAAGTTTTAGGGATGCCTCTAAGAGGATGGCAACTGCTAGACTTTTTACTATTTTTTTTAGAGGAACATGTGTATCAGTTTGCTTTTCTTCTGTTATCTATTCCTTCCCAGTTTCCTAGGGCTTAAATTTTAAGACATTCAGATATTTTCCTTGTTCCTAATACTCTAGTACATTTATAAAGCTGGAAGAGATGCACACATAATCACACACAGATAATGCTCCTTCCTCCAGCAATAGCTACTTTACATTAAAGCTCCCAGTTGTGCTAATCACTTACGTCTTCCTTGGAAGTATATTTAACTGAAGCAATTCAGCCCATTTCATTAGTGCAACTGCATTTGTTAGTCTCTTCTATTACTGAGCAGTTATTCTGCTTTTGTTGCCTTTCTTTCTCTGCAGGATCAGTTTGTTGCTATAACACCAGCTTTTTTTTCTTCCTTACACATAAGATGGGTATTTTACATTTCATTATTTGATCAGTCTGTGATAAAGCCATTCTTTAACTGAGCACCATCCACATTAAGAGGGTTGGCAACATGATGGACAAATGCTCTCCATTTGGCTGTGTTGTAAGCCTTGCCACTGCATGGATATGTAATCTAGTCCAGTCTTCTACATCTTCATCCCATATCTTTCTTGGCCAACCATGCCACACAACTTTATCCTTTTTTGGCTGGCTGCTTCTGTTCTTAGAATGTGCCCAGAGGGCTTCAGTTTCTTCTCTTTCATCAATTCAGTCTTGGTTCCAATTTTATTGAGCACCTGTTGGTTGGATCTTTTTTGGATCCAGGAAATATTCAATATCCATCTGTTGCACATTTCAAACTCTGTAATATTCTCTTCAATTCCTTTGTAAGAATCCAGCATCTATAGCTGTATATTTCTATCAGTTATAGCAATAGAGATTACTGTTATTTAGTATCCTGTGAAACCCCTTAAAAAACAGATGGTATTATTTCAAGCACAAATTCAGTTTATTGAATCTCTACTTAAGAAGTCAAGATTACAAAAAGAAAGGGGAAACCCATAAGAAGCAGACTGAATAGGCAGACTTGTACTTTATTCCAACGTAATTGCTTCTACCTAGAGTATTTAAATGCAAAACATTTAAATTCTATCTTTACTTAAAGAACTTCTTATTTGTAGTGTGGCAGTAGCATATAACTATACTGTCCCCTTCCAGCTAAGGTGCCTCAAAACACGTGGGAGCCAATTTTGTCACATCGCTCCACAGATATAGGGGTGGGAAGCCAGGATCTAAGTGTCCTTTTTTGGCCATAATTCCCCAGAAGCTTCTGAGGGCAGGTGAATGGAAGTTGCAGAGCAGAGCATTATAGGCACTGGACCCCAAGCTTCTGCTTCCCATGATTACTGGCTGGTCAGTTGCAGATCTATTGCTCTTGCTAGGAATGGAAAAGGACTTCTACCATCTTCTCACCCTACAGACTCTGACCAAGCACACCACAAAGTACTGACTCTGCTGTCCTCCTCATGGTGGGGAGTCTGCTTTTCCCTGGCCATGCTTTTTGCACCTCTACCTGGTGGAATGCCATAGCGATGCCTGAAGGTTTCACGGCCCTGTCAATGGAAAGGTCCTTCCTTCAGTTGTGTTCCATGCTCTGCAAATTCAAAAGCTACATGCTTGAAGGGGGAGAGAAGGGGCAACCCAAAATCCACTTAGCATGATGTTCAATAACACTTTCAGGACCTTTGCCTTGATCTGACACTCGTGCCAAGCACAGTTGTGCCTTTCTGCTGCCCTCTCTGCTGAAACTGATTAATCAAACAGCTTGGTTTCAAAGGCTCTTCTTCTGGGACTGTCTGTTAGGATGACCAGGCTCCATTGCGTGCTCTGGTGGGGAGAACTTTCAAAACTCAAGAGCTCCAGATTTATCCCCTTTCACTCAGGATAATTTATTTTTATAGTCTGGATAGGTGATGTATAGTGCTTTAAATCAATGTGCTGAGTTCTTATAGTGCTTTAAGTGGTTTAAAAGTGTAAGAACAAATTACGTCGCCCATACCCATAGGTAAAGTGGACAAGTAGTCCACACAAAGAATATTGCCCATATCAGAACCTCAGTAACTCCAATTATCTAAAATGTAGGCTTCCTACAGAATAATTAAGGAAGCATTTAATATGGAAAACCAAAATATGGTATAGAAAAATGGCTGAGGAGATAGCTAGAGGATGCTGGATATGCCCACTTTTTTCAGTTATGAACTTTGACCTGGAAGCTATTAAAAAAAACACCCAAAAATATTTTTAAAAAGCTGGGGGGGGGGGTATAAAATAAGAGTCAGATAAAGAGGGGGGAAGTTATGGCAATAGAATATCTATTTGCAAAGTTACATAAAGGCTAGATACAGACAGTCAAAAAGCCGGAGGCTGAATTGATTCAGTCTTTGCAGGTTAATCTAAGCTGCACAGATTAAATTGAAACAGACGTGAACAGACTCATAGATTCATAGATTGTAAGGCTAGAAGGGACCTTGGAAGACCATCAGGTCCAGCCCCCTGCACCAGGCAGGAAAGTCAGATGGGCTCAGGTGACCCCAGCAAGATGACTACCTAGTCTCCTCTTGAAGATTTCCAGGGTAGGCGATTGCACCACCTCTGGAGGGAGCTTATTCCACAGTCTGGACACCGTAACTGTAAAGAAGTTTTTCCTAATGTTGAGCCCAAAATGGTTGTCCAGGAGTTTGTGGCCATTACTCCTGGTTCTCCCCAAGGGCACCCTGGTGAACAGTTGTTCACTGAGCCCCTGATGTACTCCTCTGACGTAGCAGTAAACTGCTACCAAGTCCCCTCTCAGCCTTCTCTTCTTCAGGTGGAAGAGTCCCTCAGCCTTTCCTTATATGGCTTGCAGTGCAAGCCTCTAATCATACAGGTGGCCCTTCTCTGGACTCTCTCAAGTTGTACCACGTCCTTGTTAAAGTGCGGTGCCCAGAACTGGATGCAGTAGTCCAGTTGGGATCTCACCAGTGCCAAGCAGAGCGGAAGAATCACCTCCTTGGTCTTGGTGGAGATGCAATGATTGATGCATGCCAGAGTATTATCTGCCCTGCTGGCAACAGAGCCACATTGCCTGCTCATATTCATGCTGTGGTCTATTATTACCCCCAGGTCTCTTTCATTTGTAGGGCTGGTTAGGTTGGCATTGCCAAGCCTGTAGGTGTGCAGGGGATTGTTTGTCCCCAGGTGGAACAATTTACATTTCTCAATGTTTAATTTCATATGGTTCTGACTCTCTCAACTTGCTAGCCTGTCTAGATCCTCCTTGTGAGAGGGGCAGTGAAAGCCCCTCTAAGGGGCCCTGGACCCCCACCCCATGCACCCCGGGACTCACCCTAGGGATCCTGGAGCGCGGCAGCTGGGAGGAAGCACGGGCGGCGGCCCCATGGTTCTGGAGCTGCCTGCAGCTGCAGATCGGCGATGGAAGGGGGTGGAGCCTCCAGAAACCACAGGCTGCTCAAATGGCAGCCGAAAAAACAGCTGGAAGGCAAACGGAGGGAGAAGAGGACGCTGATCCAGAGACACTGCGGAAGGAGGAAGAGGATGCCAACCCAGAGATGCTGGGGAAGGAAGAGGAGGATGCCGACCTAGAGATGCTGCTGGAGGAAGAAGAGATCACCGATCCAGGAATGCCAGCTGAGGGAAGAACAGATGGTAACTCAGAGACGCAAGCAGCCAGAAAGAGGATTACCCAGTTGCAGGCAAGAGAGGGGAAGCCAAGGGCCTGGGCACAGGAGGCAGGAGGCACTGGCAGGAGCAGGTACCCCACACAGGGGGCATGGCGGGGGGGCACGAGCAACCCAGCATGGGAACCACGCACTCTTCCAAGCTGGGGAAGACCAGGAGCGACTCCAGGCTACCTGGGAGCCAGTGCCAGCCAAACTGAGGAGCTGGCCAGAGTGGGGCATGGGACAGCAGTCCACCCCCATAGTTACCTGGGGTGCAGGGATGTGTTGGTCCCTCATCCACTCCTCCAAGTTCCTCGTTTACTTTGGATTCTGAAAAGGGCACTGGGAGGTGAGAAACCAGGGGGTACCCTCCTGTGAGAACCCGGGTGTTAAGTTTTGTTGAAGGCCCTGGCTAGCCCGAGACAGGGCCAGCTTAGATATACCTGTTGGCCTGAAGCCAAGGAACTGGCTATAGTGAAGGGAAGACTCATCAAGACCCAACCCAAATTAGGGCCGGGCAGGCCGGGCGAGGAAGAAGGGCCATGCAAGGGGATGCTGGCCGACAATAATATCTATCCTGGCCGTGGATGTGGTAAGGGTGGGGTAAAGGGGAGGTTTGGAGCCCCATGAAGCAAGAACAGTGACTGAAGCGTCTTCACCCTCGGGGGGGAGCCACCTGACGGGAACTGCTTTCCCAACTAGAACATCGAAGTCATGGCAAGCGAATAAGGGCAGCACCCATACCACCCAGGTGGCATCTGAGCTCAAACCCCACCCTGACGTCGCTTGGGGGCAAGGCGTCCAGTAAGAGAAGACTCAAGCCATACAACACCTTCAAGCGACATTCCCATATCTGTGGCCTATCTTCAAGCATGACCATGCTTCCCCATAACTAAGGGTCATCTGCAAACTTGGCCAGTGAGCTCTTTACCTCCACATCCAAATCACTGATGAAGTTGGGTGTTGAGGGAGCTGGCAGGGGTCATCGCAGAGCCTTTGGCCCGGCTGTATGAGCATTCGTGGTCATCTGGTCAGGTGCTGAGGGACTGGAAACTGGCTAATGTGGTCCCTATTTTTAAGAAGGGAAGGAAGGAGGTCCCAAGTAATTATAGGCCTGTAAGCCTCACCTCGGTGCTCGGGAAGCTCTCGGAGAGGATCATCAAGGAGCAGATCTGTGGGGGGCCTGCAGGGGAGATCATGCTCAGGGGCAATCAGCATGGCTTCACCAAAGGCAGGTCCTGCCTGACCAACCTGATTGCCTTTTACGACCAAGTAACTAAATCCTTGGATGATGGTGTCGCTGTGGATGTAGTCTTTCTAGACTTTAAGAAGGCCTTTGACACTGTCTCTCACCCCATCCTCATCAACAAATTAAGTGACTCCGGCATTGATGCCTGCACAGTTGGATGGGTAAAAAATTGGCTGATGGGGCACACCCAGAGAGTAGTGTGGTGGACGGATTGTACTCAACCTGGCAAGATGTGAGCAGTGGGGTACCCCAGGGCTCGGTCCTCGGGCCCCCACTGTTTAACATCTTCATCAACGACTTGGACAAGGGGGTGGAAGGCACGCTGTCCAAGTTTGCTGATGACACTAAGATGTGGGGCGAGGTGGACACACTTGAAGGGAGAGAGAAGCTGCAACTAGATTTAGACAGACTACAAAAGTGGGCAGACGAGAATAGGATGGGGTTCAACGTAGACAAATGCAGGGTGGTGCACCTTAGGGGAAGGAATCCACAGCATACATACAGGCTGGGGAGTTCCCTTCTTGAAAGCACAGAGGCAGAAAGGGATCTCGGAGTCATTATTGACTCCAAGATGAACGTGAGCTGCCAATGCCAGACCGCAGCTGGCAAGGCCAGCCATACCTTGTCATGCATCCAAAGGTGCATCTCAAGCTGGTCCAGAGAGGTGATACTCCCCCTCTATGCAACTTTGGTCAGGCCGCAGTTGGAGTACTGCGTCCAGTACTGGGAACCGCACTTCAAAAGGGATGTGGCCAGCCTGGAGAGGGTGCAGAGGAGGGCCACCCGCTTGGTGAGAGGGCAGCAGGATAGGCCCTACGAGGAGAGACTGAGGGACCTGAACCTGTTCAGCCTCAGCAAGAGGAGGCTGAGGGGGGACCTGGTGGCTGCCTACAAGCTCATCAAGGGGGATCAACAGCAAATAGGCAGAGCTCTTTTCTCCCCAGCACCACCTGGGGTGACGAGGAACAATGGTCATAAGCTGATGGAAAATAGGTTTAGGTTGGAGATCAGGAGGCAATATTTTACAGTTAGGGTGGCCAAAATCTGGAACCAACTTTCCAGGGAAGTGGTCCTCGCCCCTACCTTGGGCAAATTCAAGAGAAGGTTGGATGATCATCTGTCTGGGGTCTTGTGAACCCAGCATTCATTCCTGCCTGTGGCAGGGGGTCAGGCTAGATGATCTGTTCAGGTCCCTCCTGACCCTAGCTACTATGAAACTATGTTGTAAAGTACAGAACCAAGCACCGACCCCTGTGAAACACTGCTGCCCACTTCTCACCGAGACAACACAGATCCATGCATTACAACTCTCTGGGTCCTACCCCACAGCCAGCTTCATACCCACCTAACGTCTCTCAGTTAAGCCCATATCTTCCAATTTTCTCATGAGAACATCATGAGATACCAGATCAAAGGCTTTTTGGAAGTCGCATCTACTACTTATCCAGGTGGCGAGTCACCTGACTGTAAAAGTAGATGAGGTTGGTTAGACCAAACCTGCCCATGACAAAAAGCCATGCTGGCTGTTGTTCAAAATCCTACCTTCTGCTAGCCTATTGCACATAGACTCCATAATGATTTTTTCCAGGATTTTCCTTGGGATAGAAGTTAGGCTAATTGGCCTATAGTTACCTGGGTCATCCCTCCTCCGTTTCTTGAAGATGTGCACAACATTGTCCCTCTTCCAGTCCTCAGGGAGCGCCATGAGTTTTGGAACAGTTTCACCAGGGGCTCTGCGATGACATCAGCCAGCTCCTTCAGCATCCTTGGATGGAGTTCATCCAGTCCTGCTGACTTATATGTGTGTAATTTCTTTAATTGATTACATACCAGTTCTAAAGCAACAGTAGGGAGGCAGTCATTTCTGCCCTGCTCATTTTGCACCCTATCTGGCAGGATGTTCCCCGTGGCCCGGTGAAACACCGAGGCAAAATAGTCATTTAGGAGTTCAGTTTTCTCCTGAGAGTAGGTAACCATCTGTCCTGAGTTTGAACAATGGCCCCACATTCCCATTTGCTTTCCTCTTGTTCCCTACATACCTAAAGAAGGACTTTTTCTTGTCCTTGATTCCTGTTGCTAATCTAAGTTCAGTCGCCACCTTGGCCTTTCTAATTTGTTCCCTACAAGTGTGGGCTGTTGTTGTATAGTCCTCCTTGGGGCCTGTCCCCAGCTTCCATTGTTTGTATGCCTCTTTCTTCTTCCTAAGGGGTACTGTGATTTCCCTGTTTAGCCAGAAGGCTTCACAGCCCTTCTGCTGCCATTTCTCCATGTGGAAATAGACTTTCTTTGTGCTTCAAGGATCAGGTCCTTAAGGAGCAAGCACTCTTCATGTATATCTTTTGCCTTTGGTCCCTGGTCCTGCAGCACTTGCCCTACTAGTGACCTGAGCTTGCTGAAATTTGCATTTTTGAAGTCCAAGTCTTCAACCCTGCTATCAGATTTGTCTGTCTTTCAATGGATGGTGAATGTGATGTTTTCATGGTCACTGTTGCCCAAGCTACCCTCTATTTTTAAGTCATTTTAAAGTCATTAACTCTATTTTTCGGACATTTACCTTTGATTCAGGAAATGCAGCCACATGCCTGCAGTGGCTCAGGCCAGAAACTCAGGGGTGGTAGAGCACAGCTCTCTGGCCGTGTGTTCACTTCCTCTTCTTACTGCCCCTGAGGTCCCTGGGATTTGCAGTCCAGAATTACAACAGCAGGACATAGCTGGATTGTTCATCACTTTCTCTTCTTGCTTCCAGGTGCCTCTGGGATTTGTAGTACACAGTTGCAGCCAGCAGTAAGTTTAAGAAGGGGAAGGGGTGTTTAACCCTCCCTCCCTGGCCCCAGCCCCCAGCCAAGGTTTGCCTGGGGAGGGGCAGTCTTCCCCTGCCCCCCCCCCCCCCCAATAGACTAGGCTGCATTCCCAGTCAGGCTTGCGGCCCCCTTCCCCCACTTATCAACCAGCACAGCTCGGGAGCAGAGGGGTGGTGCCAGCCCTGCTCTTTGGAGCAGACAGCACAGCCCAGTCCAGGGCTGGAAAGCATGTTGGAATGCTGGGGGACTGATTTAACTTGAACCAAGAAGGGGTCTGGGACAGAAGTTTCATAAACTGGTTTGACTCAAATCAGTTAAGTCTGATAATACATTCAACCAGGTTTATCTTAAACCAGTTTCAGCCATTTTGAAACTGGCTTATGTGCACTGTGCTTCTGTTCTGTTACAGGTTTAAACCAGTTTTTGATCACTTAAACTGGTTTCGGTGTAACTTCTGCCCCTAGCCTCAAAGAGATTATAATACTTTTAATCTAATGGTTTCCATGAATTAGTAAGGGTATAGTAGTCAGATTTCAAGACAGTCCAAAAAAATGGAAAGTGCATTTCAGGTGATACTGAACTCAAGTCCATGTCACTGATGTTTGTTCCAAAAGCTTAGGTCACAAGAACTCGGTGTGGCTAAAATGCCCTTTTCCCCCCAAGAACCAGTGGGATTAGTGCTGGGGCTAAGGGGTTGAAAGCTGCAGGCTCGCTGAATCCCAGATTTAGGCCTGTGCTTCAATCAGAGCACTCTGTGTGTCTCTGAGGAAGGCCAAAATGTTTTTTTTTTATTTTTCAATTTTGGGGTAGCTGAGACTGTTAAGGCCAGAGCAGAAAAGAAGCCAGCAGGCCTGGAGGTTTACGTAGTATCTTTGGGGCTGAGTGTCATGCTGGCAGGGAAAAGGGGGATGTTTGTGGCTGCCTATGGACTCTTCTTGCAGGTACAGGGCTGTCCGTCAAGGGTTTGAATTCTTTTTTTTTTTTAGGTGTGGGGTGGTGGTGCATGTATGAGTGTGTGGTCCTGGTCTAAACAGGGAGGTGGGGCAGGTCTAGGTGCAGGTCTTATTATCTGGCTTAGGGGTTTATGCGCTGAGCTCTGGGCACAAAGGTTGTGAGTTTAAGGGTGCATGTGGGTAGAGGCTCCTTTGGGAATTGGGTCCTCGGTGGGCATGAAGAAAGGGTTTTTTTTCACCATGACACATGGCAAGCTGTGATGCACCTCAGAGCCAATTGGACTAGTGCTAGGGCTCCCTGGCTGAAAGATGCAGGGCTTGGCATGGCATGCTGAACCCTTTGGGTTACAGCATGCCACGTCAAGTCCCAGATTTTAGACTCGCACTTCAATCAGAGCACTCAGGATGTCCCTGAGGAAGGGGAACCTGGTGCAACCAAAAGGTTTTTTTTTCTTTTTCAATTTTGCAGCAGCTGAGACCACTGAGGCCCAAGCAGTGAAGAAGCCAGTAGGCTTGGAGGCTTGCATTGTATCTCTGGGGCTAAGCATCATGATGGCAGGGAAAAGGGGGATGTTTGTGGCTTTCTGTGGCCTCTTCTTTTGGGGCGCAGGACTGTCCCTCAGGGCATTGAATTTTTTTCTTTTAAGTGTGGGGGTGGTAGTTGCCCATCAAGAATGATGGGGGGTGGTGGTGGGGGGGCTGGGATGGAGTGGCGCCACCTAACGCCTCATGCTGCTGCCATTTTGCCTCTTGCCTTCTGACCCCACCCCGTCCGGTCCTTGGCACCCCTTGCAGGGAGCGGGCTGAGGGAGCTGAGGCCAGAGCTCCTGGCCTCGGCTCCCCCACTCTCTGTCCAGTCCTTGGCACAGCTTCGGAATACTTGCAGTGCTCCTTCATGCTTGGAGCACTCTGATTGGCTGTTTCCACCAGCCAATCATAGTACAAATAAAGCATCATGGACAGAGACAGACTTAGGCTTTTATATTAGAATGTGCGTGGTGCTAGTCAGCCTGGGAAGGCATAGGTGCTGGGCTTGTGTTTTGGCTCGGGGTTTGCATGCTGGACTTGGGGTGGGAAAGCCGTGAGCTCATGTCTGGGTGTGGGAACCCAGAGACCCAACCAGGCAGCGGGTCCATGGTGGGCATGTGGAATTTGTCTTTTTTCCGACACATGGCAAGCTGCAATGGGCCCCAGAACCCATTAGACCAGTGCCAGACTGGCAGGGCTTCGCTTGCCACATCGAGCCCTAAGTTAGGCCTGTGCTTTCACTGGAGCACTCGGGAGTGTTCCTGAGGAAGGAGAACTTGGTGTGGCCAAAATGTATTTTTTTTCTTTTTCAGTTTTGGGGCAGCCAAAACCATTGAGGCTCATTGTATTTCTGGGGCTGATCATGATGGCAGGGAAAACCAGGGTGTTTGTGGCTTCCTGTGGCCTCGTTTTTTGTGGCACGGGGCCATCCCTTAGGGCATTGAATTTTTTATTGTTTTAAATTAATTGTGGGGTGGTGCTGGTCTAGGCTGGGAAGGCAGAGGTATGCTGGTTTTGTTGCCTGGCTCAAGGGCTTGCATGCTGAGCTATCAGCAGGAAGGCTACGAGTTCAAGTCTAGAGATGCTGTTGGGAAGTGTGTTCTTGCTAGGCACAAGGAAATCCCTTTTTTTTCAACCCAACACATGGTAAGCTGCTACGAGCCCCAGGATCTAAGGGTCCACAGTTAAAAGCTGCTGCGTTCGGCTTGGCATACCAAAACACTTTGAAGTTAAAATGGACTCATGTTTTTCTATTAACAGTACAAATGGAAATGTGGAGCGGTATTTTGATTAGAGTCAGGTCAATAAGGCTTCCCAAAACTACATAGGAAGTATATTAATAGGTATGTACTTGCAGAGAAGTTTTGTTTCTGTTCAACCTAGTATAGAGTTGAAGACACAATAATCTTCACAAAAAACTCCAAGGAAGAAAAAAAAAAAAAAATCTCTCTTGGTTATGGCCAGAAAGGGGTATCCTTCCAGTCTTAAAAATTAGAAGAAATAAAGGAGTATTAAAAATCAAACCAGGCACAAGGACAAAATTCTTAATAGTCATCATCTAATTCAGTATCTTTTAATGTGGGTTGTTTTTTTTTTTAAACAGACAGAATAAGCATATCCAGGATGAACAAAACATGCTCAGTAGCCATCACAACTGATGGAATTCTCTACTTGCGTCTTTGAAATCAATGTACTAACTAGTAGTTCAAGGAGGACCAATGTCCTATTTTTTTCATTTTTGAGTGCTAAACCTGCTTTATATGATCACTTGTATATTGCAGTAATTCCAATGTCAGAGCAACAATTGGACTTGTGCTAATCTTTTTAAAGGACGCAAACCATTGTCATTATGCATCTTATACAGAAGACACCTAGTACTGAACTGATGAACTGTGGTCAGAGAACTAATTGTGAATAATCGTGTTATAGTTTTGTCTTGTTGCCAATAATTCAACAGGCACAAGTGTATTGTAAGCACATAACTGTTAAGATGCACAATTGCCACAGACAGTTTACTTGAATACAGTAATAGCATTTAGCATTAGAGACGACTTTTAGACTCTTCTGCATTTGAATGATTTTCTAATTCCTGATAACCAGTTAGTCATGCACTGGACAGAAACTCTACAGCAGTCTCCTTTTCCTCAATCAACTCCTTTGCAGTCAGATCCATCTTCTCACGGGAGAAGTCATTAATGGGAAGGCCTTCAACAAACTTCCAGGTTTTGTCCTGTTTGAAGATAAAATTGCTTTGAGAATTAAGTTCTGCTTATAAAAGCCACCAGGTTTGCAATTTAGGCACACTGGTGAAACAAGTGACACTTATGAACATGACATCTGAAATGCAAATATTAAAACTTGACAAGACTTGCTCAAGTTGAAATGGAAACATAAAGCAGATCTGATAAGTCTTTGGTGGTCCATTAGTGATATTATTTCCCACCTAAATGAAAAATTTCATTTTAACTCTAAAACCTCAAGCTCTCTTACAAAATAACCAAACAAACTTGCTTTTGTATTTAGCATGAGAAAAATGAAATGTAAGTCGTTTTACCTGAGGCAGTCTTAGGGGCATTAACTTTGCTTTCAGATGTAGTTTAAGTTAGAGAATTAGTTGCAGTTGTTTGTGTTTGTTTCCTCCCCATCCCCCAACTTCAGATTGCTTTTCTGTAGATAGATTGTCAGACAGCTGCAAACTAGCAAAAGAAGTGTGCCTCTCTCAGTAGGCAGATGCATCTTGAAAGCTTGCTCCCCAGTAACCATGGTCCAAACAGTACAGAAACTTTTGTATAAAGACCACCTTTACATTTAAATGCAGTCTAGTTACCTTGATTACAACAGGGAATGAATAGAGCAAGTCCTCATGAACACCATAGGAATTGCCATCAGAAATTACTCCCATGGAAACAAATTCCCCCTGAAAACAGAACAGTTAGTGATAAATAGCTCTCCTTACCATTATAACAGGCACAATCCTGGGGAACAGGGTGGGAGGAATGTGTGCGTGCGCGTGGGGTGGGGGTGGTCAAGGCTATGCTATGGTAAGAAAGCTTTAACAAGCGATACAACATTTTCTCATATGTAACACTTGCCTACATATAAAGCACACACCTTATTTCTGAAGGCCCACAGAAAGAAAAAAATTACCTTGAAGTATGGTTAAATACCAGAGGTCTGGAGTCTCTAGAGTAGGGGACTGTACACTAAGACTGTGGGCTGCCTGTCCGGGCCAGGGCCTAATCTGGTATGTAGAGCTCCAGCCCTGCAGACTGGCTCTGGGGCCACGTGTTGGCTCTAGAGCCACGTACTAGGTCCAGGGTTATGTGCTGGGTCAGGCCCAGTGCGCCAAGTCTGGCTGCAGACTAACCCTGTGTGGTACCCCAATCCTGCACAATAATTAAATGCTGCCACTAGTCTGCCCCGCCACTCCCCTCCAAGTTTTCGGACCCACAGGGAGCCTTTTTCCTTGCATCCAGCTGATCTTGAGGGAGGGCAGGGGGAGGAGGTACAGCTTACATGCGGAATTTTTCTGTCACTTATGAATTAAGAAGTAGGCCAATGTTATTATAGAAGTACATTAGGTAAAGAGTTTGATCAGTCAAGAGCCACATCTTACCTCTGGAGTGCCAAACCAGATGTCCCTCACATGATCACAGATAGCTTTGGCAGCTGACATTGCACTGGACAGCTTCCTAGCCTTAATAACAGCTGCACCACGTTGCTGAACAGTCTATAGTGGAGAAAGAAGGGGGTGGGGGGAGAACCCCCCCCAAACTGTTATACATCCGTCATTTATGTCTCTTCAATGTCAAAAGGCTTGATTGGCAAAACAGTACCTTTGCCATCTAGCAGATGTAACATTAGGGGATAAAAACCTCTCAGTCCTCTATCTCCCTCAAAGGAAGGTAGTCCAGAAACATGACTCAACTCAAGTTGAATTAAGCTAGATACAGAACCCTCCCAATGAGCAAACACGATAGTAAAGAATTAAGGTGTTCTTCCAGAGGAGAATTTTAAAAACTTGCTGGTGGTATGTCCTGGCTGTACTTGTTTTGTGGCTAAAGATCTGTCCCACAGGACTATCAGTGTAGGATCTTTCACAAGCACTAGGTTCAATCATATTTAATGCACATCAAGCATCTTGAACTGAAGCTGGTACAGTAAATCTGTCTTTAAATACTGAAAAATTTTACAGGATACAATGGCTGGTAAGCAGGTCTTGGTCTTTAGTCAAACACTAAATTCATACCATCAATCTAAGTATTTAGTTTTACACTTGCACACAAGTCTTTTGACACTACCAAAAGATCCTTTTTATCCCTTGAAGTATTCTGCTACAGGATTGTCTCAAGGAGGAAACCACCCCCTCCCAGAAACCAAAACCACCATGCTTTCAGAATCAGTAAAACAGACATTTCCAGAACATTAAATGAAAAAACAGGCACTTTGTTCATGAACAGCTAAAGTCTGGCAATTGGCTCCATACCACTTAGATCCCAAGGCATCCTCTATGTAAGAACCGCAATTCACTGGGTCAGACCAATAGGTCCATCTTGCCCAGTATCCTGGGTCACAAAGTGGCAAAGAGTGGATGCTGAAAGGGGGAGTGAACTGGATATGACGAGGATTTTTTCTACTATTCCTCTCCCACTTGCATCCTCCAGCATTTAGGATCTAGGAAGTTCTGACTCAGAGGTTGCACCCTTAACTCCCATACTCAATAGCTACTAATGCACTTTTCCTCCAATAAAATCGTCCAATCCCTTTTTGAATCTGGCTAAACTGTCAGTTTACACAATAACTTGGAAGCAAGAACCTCAAAACCTTCCTGATATCTCCTTGGGTGAAAGCTCTCTCATCTGGTCAGAAGGCTTTGTCCGAGTTGTTTTAAAGCATACGTAAGAGACCAAATGGATTGCCTGTCCCTTCAATATGCTTCTTCCATTTAAAATAGTGATGGCTAAAGCAAATACAACAGAAACAAGAGGCTGAACCTCATCACCTTAGAGACCAAACAGACAAGTAACAAATGGACCAAGAAATGAGACAAAGTAGAATTTGAATTGCTTGTTGTTCCCAGTCAGTACTGAGAAGGTCAGACCCTAGTCTGTTAGGAAATGGCACCTTTTAAGAGGCATACTCTAGTGATGATCAGTTAATTCAGAGAGGATAACTTTACAGACTAAAGTGTCAAAGAATTACTGAAAAGTCAACTGTCTTCTTCCAAAGATATCAAAGCTGCCATGTCAGATGACACCCAGTGCCAGCAACTTTAAAGGCTCAATATTGATTTCAGTGCTGATCATTTTAGTATAAAAATCCAGCTAGCTTGCTTAAATGTAATAAGATTTGTGACAGTGAGTTCTAGAGGAACAGGGCTGTGAATTCTGAAGATGTAAATAAGACACCAGATAAATTATTTAAAAAAGAAAATTCTAGGACTGGAAGATCCACTTTGCTAAGGTTGTGGAGATGTTGGCTATCTAACACTAATTTGACTCTGTACAATAAAAAAGTAGAAACCCATTACTACAAGATCATTAATAAAACAGAAATCCTTACTGTGATAAAGTCACCCTTCAGCCAGCTGTCATCCTTTATAGCTTCATAAACTCCAACTTCTTTTCCTTGCAGGTTTACCTTGGCATGGTTAACATCTGGGTATTGAGTGGAGGAATGATTCCCCCAGATGATGACATTCTTCACATCATTAGCAGACACACCAAGTCTCAGAGCAATCTAATTTGAATGTAGGAAAGACATGGCTCATACTAACCTGAGCTTTACAATTCATTATTTAAGTAATGTATTGCTTTTACAGGAAGCTTTGCTTTTAAAAAGACACCTATTTGGCAGACTTCGTAAGTTACTCTAGCCCTGCTTACCTGGGATTTAGCTCTGTTGTGGTCCAAACGAGTTAAACAGCTGAAGTTTTCCTTTGGTATCGATGGAGCAGACTTTGAAGCAATCAGGCAGTTGGTATTTGCTGGGTTTCCAACCACCACAACCTAGCAAGGGAACAAAGGGAAAGAAATTCGCTCTTTAGCTAGCTAAGGTACAAATTCTGCAAACCAACTTCCTTAAGCTGAATACAAAATAGCCAGCATTTGTCAAGACAAGGAATTCCTCCAAAGAATCTGTCAGGAACTTAAAATTTCCAAGCCTTTTGGTATCTGCTTGCAACAAAACTTTTTGGCTGCAATCCTACTGTGTGTAGTCATTCATTTAAAAACCCTTTTATTTAAAAATGTGTATAACACTACTTTAAAGGCAATATTTTAAGTGATTATGTAAAATGTAGTGCTCCTTCACTGCTATGACTCCATAACATACAAGAGGGCAGAATTCTGGAGGTCAGTGTCACTGAAATCCAGTCTGGTTCTACCACCAAATTATAATTTGAATACAGAAAGAGTACAGATTTGTCACTAGTCAGCTATCTACTTGTCACTCTCATAATTAACATTTATTTTAAAAAGCAGTTACCCCAAATAACTTTGCTTTACATAATCAATTTTGCACTTAGAAGTGAGCCAAAACAGCTATTTGTCTCTGCAATCCTCAGGTGCGATTTGATTGTGAAATATAGTACCTCAGATCTTTTTGTCAACATGGAAAGAACCATTTTTTTTCCTGTTTCAATGTCAAGCTCACATAGCCCTTAATCAAGTGAACTGATCTGGCTTTGTTTTTCCTTTCTGACACAGACTTTTCATTAAGTTTACACCCTGAGTTAGTTGTATTGGAACTTTTATTCTAACTGTAGAAAGACTAGTAAGCAGGCTGTTAGAATCAGCAGAGAAAAAAAGTTAAAAAGCACAGTAGGAGCATGAGTCTGAGATTAGAGGCTGTAGGAGAGGAGCTACATTAGAACATTCAGAGCAGTGAATGAAATCGAGGAATTTGAGAGAAAAAAAAAAAGTTAAAAGCCTCCAATACTACCAATAATACTAATAAAAACAGCTGAGCAGCATAACTTGAAGTCCCTTCTTATTTTGTATGACCTTTGTCATGTTTACTTCAAAACATTGCTACTGAAATCATTAGGTTAAAGCTACAGATATATCAAGTGCAGCCATGTTTGCATAGTGAACAGTTTGTTAATTCACCTGAATGAGAGGGATTATAGGTAGAAGACCAGCTTCTCTTATACTAGTAGTGCCATGCACTTCTGTAAAATAAACTGTATGTTCCTACCTATCTGATGATTCACCTTGTTTCAGCAGACTATGATCATTCCCCAAAATTAACTACCAGCCTAATGGAATATCTTCTTCTGGCTTTGATCACTATGACACAGTCAAGATGTAAAGGAAGCATGATTTGTATGAAGAAGATTTGTACTTAAGTTAAATAAACTGTAGAATCATAGAAATTAAGGACTGGGACCTCAAAAGATCAGAGTCCAACCCCCCCTGTTCTGGGCAGGAATACTGCTGAGAACAAGTGATTCCAGCAAGGTGTCTATCCAGTCTCCTCTTGAAGACTTCCAAGGTTGGGGACTGCACCACCTTCTTCTATTCCAGATTCTGGTTACCCTAACTGTAAAGTGTATGTATTTGTGAGACTCGTCGTGTAGGGTTGTAGTTCTATTCAGACTGACTGCCTGAGTTTCTCTTACAATATATATCTTCAGGCTAGAAAGGGTACTTTCCTCTCCATATTAGGCTGTACTTTTTTGAATAAAATGTGTATCAGTGGAGGAACTTAATGCTTCACAGCAGAGGTATAACTACTGGTTGAGTTTGCTCCTGAGGAAAGTGATTGTGCAAAGCAGTGACTTAAAAGCCACAATTTGGCAGCCAGAAACAGAAGGGAGATGGCTAGCCCTCTTCAACAACTGCTACTGCAGCAGTGGCTTTCCCTGGGAACAAATCTCTGCCCTCCCTTCCTACTTCACACCTGGCTGCCACTGAAGGGAAGGTTTAGACTGTAGGAATAGGAAAGGAAGGATGAGGTGTTCCTGGGCTTCCATTCCAGCACATTTCTATAGGCAGTTCCCAAGACCCTTGCTCCACTCACTCATCCATAGTTATACTACTATTTCACAGCAATCAAGCAAAAACAAACTAGGCAGCAAAGGACATCTTCCTTGCAGAGTCTGCTTTGGTCCCTTCTCCTGTATATTTTACAGAACTTTTTTTTTTCTTTCAGATTTAGGAGCAATTTTATTTTCTGGTTTCACAAGGTTTTTCTAACCAGAAAACTCTCTGTTATTGCTTTTTAATCTGTTCAGTGAAAAGAGTTACTGGTTTGAATTTCATTTTTTTCTAGGTTTCTCTACTCACCTTGACAGTCTTCTTGGCATACTTGTCCAAAGCTGTACCTTGGGACTTAAAAATTTTCACATTTGCTTTGAGTAAATCTTTCCTCTCCATGCCCTCTCTCCTTGGCATGGAGCCAACAAGAATTGCTATATCAAGATCTTTAAATGCAACTTCTTCTTTGTCTGTTGCAATGACCTCTGTAAGGAAAGGGGGAAGACAGGTCAAGTGGTTAACTTATGTTTTTACCAAATAATTTAGAATGTGATGTTAAAGGAGATTGTCCAGTGAGGAAGCTGTGATAAAAAGACCCCCAGAAGACAGATGTCCACACTTACTAGTTTGACATGATGTTTTAAATGGACATCTCAGTTAAACACCCATTACTATTTCCATACATTAGACTTTTGATAGGTGTTAACCTTCTAAAATGATAAAATTATCATCTCTCATTCATTTTCTTCTTCCTTTTGATGCATCATATGCATAACACTCCCTCTTCTTTACCCCTCCCAATCAATTTAGTGGCATTTAATTTTTGTGGGTATGATAGCAAGCGTTAAATATACTTTCCAGATTTATGTGGGTTTTTGTACTCCTGAAACCCTCTCCAGTCTGCATTCAATATATTAATGAAGGAAGAAACTTAATTTTTGCCATCTAATATAGCTATAGCAGTGCCCATTAGCTCACTTTTTCCCACTAAAATAGACTGTTCAAGAATCCTGGTTTGCTAGACAAAAGTTCATCAACTGTCAATTATGTTCTCCACCAATTACTTGCCAGGGGCCGGGCAGAACATTTGAGTTGTTCACCTTCTTTCAGTAAGTACACAGGTATGGCAAGAGTCAAAGCATATTTAGTACTATGCTAGGAGCCATGGCATGCTAATACATGCAGTCATTTATTTGTCAGATATAGACTGCACAATTTATATTTGAGATAGATAATACAGTCCAAGGGTCCAGGAGCTGCATATCCAAGTATCAGTTTTGTAGATGAAACTTATCTGGAGAAGTGATCATCAGTTTCTTATGGTTCATAGGCTAGATTCAGCTAATTCAACTTAATGAATATTCATAGCTGAAAGAATAGAAGGGATAGCTGTGATATCTAGTATCATGTCCTGTCTAACACAGGCCATGGGAAATCCCTGAAGTTGGAAAGTGTCTTTTGGAACAGTCTATTCCTTTCAGTCACCTCTCAGGAGTGGAAGAGCACAATCTTGTAGTTCCATTACTACGCCATCCAATACAGTCATCATGGGAGTGATATCCAGTAGTACAAGGAAAAGGGGCTGGAAAAAAAATGCAGATGTATTAGTGTGAACTAAGGAATTTAAAACAAGTGGTGTTAAACTTTACTAATACCTGCTGGACAGGTAGGAGAGCAAGACAGATCATTCAAAAGCAGGCTCTGACAAACTGAAGTATTATGACTTGTCACCAAATCCAGATAGCACAACACAGGATAACGGAAGGCTTTGTTTTGTCCCTTCAGACCTAGTGTACTTTGAGTATAACTTATATCATTGTGAGGAATCTGAAGATTTATAATAAAATGTAACTCGAGTTTACCTGAAGTCTCATATTTTACAAACTGTAATCCTGACATTAGTTTCTTCATCATGGTTCAGTGATAATTAAGTTCAACCCTTACCTGATCTTTGCCGAAGACATCACCCTTTGCAATGCTGTAGAGCAGAGAGTAAGCAATCTGGCCCGCAGCTCCAGTCACTAGGACTCTAATTGGTTCAGACTATAAAAAACAAACAAACAAACCAACCACTAAGACTTAACACAGTGCTGGCTAATCAAGTTTACCATGATTAAAGAATCATTAAGTACTAATGACAGTTATTGGAGAGACCGTTGAAAATTACATATTCTTATGTCCTGAAGTATTTAATAAACTTGGCAGAGGGCCAGATCCCAGGAGCCTGCCTCTGTTGAGACCAGTGGCAACACTCCCACCTGTCCTCAGCCGGAATAGACCAGACCTGCAAAAAAGTAGTGCCAAGACAACTCTTGGAATATTTCCAATCCTGGCACTTCAAAGGCTTGGTTGTACTTTTCCAGGTGAAGTATTGGGATTATTTTTTAAATACAGACCTGAAAAAGTTAAGAATACTACACTTCAAATATGGATTTAGCCAACCAATTACATACCAATTTTTTGCTCCAGGCCTTTTGGAGTTTGCACAAACTTTCAGAAGACTAGCAGAATATGAGGCTTAAAATTCTATAATAGTGTCTGAAGGCCTGCTGTCATAAACCATTTTGAAGTTGTACTTGTAAGTGGAGCTTTAACGTTAAATCTAAGGATACAGCAGTGAGGCAAATGACACATCAACTAAACATGTACACTAAAATTCAATAGGACAGCAGTAAAAAGGCATGTACGTATATTAGCTTCTATTGCCCAGGAATTACCCCAGTCTCCAGAGGCAGAATGAAAGCCTTTTAAATACACAATTCTCAAATGCCAGAGACCAAACTTCTGGAACTGAAGCTGGAAAAATACTGAAGGTAAGACAGGTTATACTCCTCTCAAACAAGTCACAAGAGACTACTTTGTTGTAGGCCCAATTATTTTGGACTGAGTCCATATATTTGGGCAGAGCTATCAGCACATTTCAAAGGAAATGCAAGTAACCTTATACTACGTAAGCCTACTCCTGTGCCTCCCTCTTTTGTTACCACTACCCGTCTCAGGTGCAATTTTCATTTCAAGCATCTTGGGTATTGTCTGCAAACTGTTAAGAGTGTCACGTGCACTCTTGTTTATCAAATAATTTAGGTCTCATCATCATCTCATATCAAATTATAAGAAAAAGTGTTTTTAATTAATTTTTATGCTTTTGCATTTAACTGTCTTTCCCATGCAGCATTCAGAAGCTGAGTGCTGAAGCATCAGACTAGTATTAGATAACCAGAAAATGAGGCCATATAGGAGCAGTCTATTTTCACCTTGTAAAATTAAGTAGTAATCAATTTAGATTATTACAGTTTGAAGGCATACAGTTTCATTCATTCCTACATTAATCTTATGCATACAGTTATTAAAGCATTAAAGCTGAATCATTTAACTGTTACACATGCATTTGTATGTACCTCTTGAATGTTTCCTGCTATTTGCAGAATGACAAATTATCTCTCACAAAATTTTGTTATACCACAAACTTAAGTAAAAAGGTGAAAATGGTCTTAAAAGTGACCAAAAATAAAGACAGTGGTATTATCCAGCTCTGAAGCAGTCTTCCTCTGGTCTACGGGTTTTTTTGCAATGACTATATATAGTGACTATGGCCAGATTACAGAACTGTATAAGTAAATTAGAAGATTGTTCAGGTTGCATAATGCTATGCATCAAATATTAGAACATAGCCTTCAGTATGACATTTCTAATGAGCTTGATTCTTTCCCATTTTGGGAAATAAATGATGGAGGCATTCTTCCACAAGAAACTGGACTGCTAATATACTATTTTAGTAGCCCATCAGGAAAAAAGAAGCATGCCAGAGGGTAAGATTTGAATATCTGGTACCCAAATCCTCTAAATTAGATACTCAGGTAAGAACTTACTTTGATGTGATGAGAAATGAGTGCTATAGAACTTCTGGCAAAACAAAGATGACTTCAAACTAGTTCTTTATTTCCCTTGGTCTGTAGAACACATAAGCAAGTGGGGCAGGTGGCCACTTGCTGTGGCTGAAGCGGCAAAAGCAGGGGCAGGCCAAGTGGCCATTTGCCTCCCTGCTGCCTAGAGCCATGTTCACTGGGGCCACAGAGTCCCAATTCCTGTGACAGGCCCTGATCACCCTGGCTCCATCTCCACCCCTGGATGAAGAGCCTCCGCAAGCTGGAACTGGCACACAGGCCATATGTTTGACATTCCTGCTTTAGCATACCAAAAAGGGGAGAGAAGACATGGAGTAAGATAACAGTCACAAAATTGGCCTGGAGCATGAAGCAGGTTTTATAATCTAGCACTGGCAAACAAGAGTCAGCTTCCCTCCCTAGACCCCTCCCAAACACAGTTTTTTTCTATTTTAGGATCTGGATTTTTAAGGGGAAAAAAAACCAAATAAGCTTGGCCACAATAATAAAATCACAAAATATTATGGGCAAATGAAGTTACCTTTAAGTATTTTCCCCCCCCTTAAATTATCACTCTCTCAAATTGATAGTACCCCTTTATCAAGAGGGACTAGTCAAAAGAAGGAAACCAGCCTCTCTCATAAAAGACACTTGCATATAGGCCAATCATTTTAATCCACGATTTGGCTACTGCATTTCAATAAGAATGTTTTCATGGTCTGGTAAGTATAAAGGTGACCTTTAGTCACTGCCAGTTTTAATATGAAATGGAGAGTAAGTTAGACTGACATTAGGATGCATAGTTTCAAATGTATACCCTCCAACACATGGACCCCTTTGCTATGTGATGTTTAAAAGTGCAAAGGAACCAGAAAAATGGCACAAAAGATTTAGCACTCTATATGGAAAAAAGAAATATTCAAGGGAGGGGGGTGGGAAGGGGAAACTTTATCTTATTATAGGATTGTGTACAGGACCCTTATGTCCCGGGAGAGCTTCCAAAGATTCCACAATTATAGAATTCCGATGGAGAAGATATCTAATTCACCTATAAAAGAAAGATGCAAACCTCCAGTGACACAATGCAATAGTCCATATCCCAATTCTGCTTTGAAGTTTAGGACTTAAAATTTCAATCTAAGTGAAACTCTTGAACTAGCAGCAGATTTAGGACTTTTATCAGAATTGGTGCAGAAGTGCTGTTTTACAAAATAGACTGATAAAACAAAATAGCCAACTATGCTGCGGGTGGCTACAAAAGTTATTTAGACACATCAGATTGTCCTCTATCAAAAGGCATGTGGGGGAACAGGAGAACTTTGTGCCACCTACACAAAGGGGTGAACTTTGCATTAGTACTTAAGTTAGATAGGCAAGGCAAGGCCTTGCACAAGGTTGAAAACTTACTTGGCTCAACAAGCAATGAGAAGGGGTTAGGATAACAGTGGTCTATGTACACTTCAAATCTAGCAGCAGCTTGCAAAGAATATACTTGAAAGCTTCATTTAGTAGAGTACTGCTGCAGCTGCATTTTCTTGCCTTTGAGCAATCCTCAAACTTTTTAGACCAAAGGCAAATACTGGCCCTTAGTTTCTGCTCATTTTTGACTGCAGAATAATAGAAAAAAAATTGTTCAGAAAGCCCACAAGCGGGAGCGTGTGCTTCCTTGGGGACAAGTAGCAGTGGCACCCCTGGAGTCCTGTGGAGCTGCAACCACAGTGCTCTTATAACAGAGAGCCTGGCCAGGAGCCAGAGCATGGCTCCCAGCAGCCAGGCTCCAGTTTTGGGTGGCATACACTGCTACCACGTGCACTGCTGTGCTTTCTTTTAGCATGGGGTTTGTGACCCCAGGCTCTCCCAGGGTCAAGAAAACAGCCCCAGCTGCAACACAGCAGCATGGAGAATGCTTGCAGGTGTGGTGTGTAGCACTGCAGACCAGCCTGAAGCACCACATGTGCCCCAACAGGCCAGAAGGCTTTTTGACATGCTGGGCGTCTGCTTCGCCTCAAGGTGCCCCTCGGAAAACGTGGGGGGCATGGTTTTCACAGGCTCTTTGGAAGATGAGCAGAGCAAGTCTCCTGGGCCAAGGAGCTGCAAAAGGCTGCAGAGGGCCAGGAAGTTTTTAACCCCGGGGTAGGTTTCGCACACCCATCCAGCATGCCTCACCCCACAAAGGCTAGAGGTGCCCCAGCTGTAGCACCCCTTGCTTGACAACTGCTCCTTGCCCCCCTCAGCTCTTCCCAGAGCCTCTAAAAACCTGCAGGACCCCAGCCAAGGGCTGCCCCCTCGGAGGACACCGAGGCAGAGGTCACCCCGACCCCGGGGTCACCTTCCCCTGACGTGGTGGAAGGGGTCTGCACACGGGGGGAAGGGGCTGCATACAGCCCGGGGATGGGGGGGGGTCGCAACGGTCGGGGCTACGTGGATGCAGCTCCCACAAGGCGGAGGGCGCCCCCAGTACTGACCATGGCTGGGGGATGCGGCGGCAGGTCCCGGCGCGGCGCTGTCTCAGGGTCACCTCTAGCGACAATCGCAGCGACGGCGGCAGCGCGGCGCGGGAGGTATTAAGGGAGCGACGGGGCCGGACCAGCCGACGGCGCCACCACCACGCACGTGCGCGGCTGCCTGGGCCTTGTAGTCTCCGCTCGCGCCACCGGCCCTCTGCCCGGCTTGCAGCCTCTGCCGGCGGGGAACTACATCTCCCGGCATGCCTCAGAGCAGCCCACAAGAGTGGAGGTGCGGGGACTGAGAGCTGAGTGGCAGGGCCGGTGGCTGAGTCCCTTCCCCGCCCCTTTCGCAAAGGCGCGCAGCCCTTCTGCAGTGACGTCAGGGTCACGGCGAAGGACGGCCATCCCGACTTCCGCCGGGGGACACTCCGTGGTTCCGCATGCGCATGGCGGCGTGCGTGCGCAGTCCTGCCTGAAGGAGATGGATGCAGTAAAAAGAGGGAGGGGCTGCGCGCGCGCAGGGGAGCTGCTTCGTTGGTTGCCACGCGACGGAGGGGCCGCGCGCGGGAGCAGTTGGCGGTTGGCGCCGTTGCTCCGCTCCTCGCGTGTCACCAGCCCCCCCCCCAATGCCAGCACTGCCCGGTGGGTTCTGCTGCCCGGCGGGGGCCCGGGCGGGGCGGGCGAGCGGGCGGGGCTCGGTGCCCAGCGCCGTGGCACTGGTTGTTGCCCGGTGTCAGAGCCGCTGCCCCTGCTGCTCGGGCGGCGCTGGCAGCCAGCGCGGGGCTGGGCCAGGGGCCAGGCAGAGTAGCGCTGCAGGCCGGGCCCGCCTCACGGGCCGTGCGTTTGGTCCCCTGCCCGGCGCAGGAGGACCAGCTCTGGGGTAGTCCCGGGTATCCCTGCGTAACTGCAGTCTAGCTTGCAAGGACTGCTGTCGTTCCCCGTTCCAGCCTCCTGTGGGCCCTGAGCATCCCACCTCTCTGGGCTTGGCTGGTGGCGCAGGCGTCACATGCTCTTCTTGTTAGATGTCAACTGCTACAAAACCCTGCATGGACTCACTGTTGGATTTTACACCTGGTTCATCCATTTAATTCAAATGGATGACTGACTGATTCGTAGCTGAATCAATAGCCGGGGGCTATAAACTCATTTAAGTGCGTCCATGCGGTACATGGCATGACTTTAGTGTGGGGTCTATTCAATGATAGACTTTAGTTAAATCAGCGTCTCTTTCTTGTTTAGATAAAGGCTCTATTTTCATTCCCAGCGCTTATCTCATGTCCCTGGCATTGTTGTGCTCACACTTTATGATACCTTTTGTTTTAAAACTGAATTAAACCCATGCAAAGTCCTGTGGAGGCACCTTGGTTTCAGTTTGAGTAACTTATTTCAGTTTAGCCTAATGCGGTTCCCAGTAAACACCCAAAAAATCTTTTGCACTGATTTACTCAAGTACATCTTAAGTTTTCACCTTTGAACTGGTGAAACTCTTCAAGTTAAACCCTCCTAATACTAGATTGCACTTGTTCCCCTTACCTCTGTATGCTTTTTGCTTCTCAGGCCTTAAATTTAGAATTTTTCACTTTTCTGCTTTTAATGGTTTTGTTATCACTGGGCACCATAGTGTAGTGTCTTTTATAGACTACTTTCCTCACAAGTAGTTCTCATGTTAAATCTTTTAAGTTAACTTCAAATTGTTATTTTTCTTTTTTGATATTGTAAAATTTTAGTTGATGCAATAAGATATTGTGCATCCTGGTCTTCTGGGAGCCTTCTCATCAGCCATTCCAGGCAATCTATAATGAGGTAGCACATCTAGTTTTTCTTTTCGCTGCCTTGCGAGTCCACCTTTCCCTGATGTCCAAGCTACTTGGTATTGGAATGTTTAGTGCTACATTTCATACTGATGCTCCACTTAACCTTTTTATGTATGGCTCTTCATGTACTCCTTGTATTCAGTGTTGTACAGTTTTCTTGTTCATAGAAAAATGGCAATGGAAGAAAGAATAGGATGTCCTCCACGATTAAGATCCAGTTCTTTGGAAGTTTTCTTTCCCATTTTTGACACTTTTTTTTGTTATTGTAAATGTTACCTCACAACCCATTTTGTTGCTAGTACTATTCCAGTTATTTGTAGGTTCTCTTCTAGGGAGCCTAATATTTTGCATCTGAGATGGCCATTTGACATAGGTTTGGCTCAGTTTTTGTTTATTCTTTAGTTTGTTACTGTGCTTTTCTTTTATCTAGCACTGTGGGTCAAAGGTGCTGTACAAATAACAAATAAAATATAATTGATGAGAGCTGTGTGTGCATATAAATTAGGCTTATGCTAAAACGTATATTTTACTTTACCTTTGCAAAAGAGATTCACACTTAAAAGTGATACCACTTGGGGGGTGGAAAATGCTAATTGTGACATTTAAATTTGAGGTCTGTCTTTTTGAGCTAACAGTTAACTTTTTAAGTCTATGATGCCAGAGCCATCGTCTCCATTTTCTTATTTTTTAAATTGACTTGTTCTCTGTTAACAGCTGCCTGTGTGCTTTAACTCCTATTTTGGATGGGATTTTCTTTTTCTTCATTGTCACCCATTGAAATTGATGAGATTTTTTTTTAGGTAAGTTAATCCATATTTCCAGTAATTCATGAAGTTATATTTGGCTCCTTCTGCATTTACTTTTAGAATGTTTGAAAAAATGTTAACAATAGAAACATGCAAATAATTCCACAGGTTTTACTCTCTTCAGATAGTTTTAACTACATACAATGAAATTCAGCTTGTTCAACTACTGTCAGTTAGGTGCAGCAAGAACAGGGGTAAGACCAGTATGGGATGCCCAGTCTGGATTGCCTGAGTCAAGAGAAGAGAGTCAAAACAAAGACAAAATCAATACAGTAAGAAATAATTTTAAAGAACTCCAACATTAAATAGGTCCTGAATAATTTAGGAAAATATACTGGAGGAAAATAAAGTATTTCAGGTAGTATTTGTACTTACTGTGAAAGTCTCGTATTTAGTTCTCGTTTTTCACAGTTCAGGTTTACAACATCAGTAGGGAGAGATTGCATAAGCATAAAAGATGCAGTGAAATCTAGTTACATAAAAATTCTTTTAAAGAGTTCTGAATTGTTTCATGTATTTCAGTGGACTTTCACTTTGCTTATAAGGAAATGGATTGCATTTTATCTTAAGGCTCCATTTTTATAAAGTTAATAAATTACATTTTAATAAATGGTTAATTAACATTGGGGAATGGTTCTGGATTTTTATAGTGTCCAACTGGTCAATAGATTGCTTTTAAGCAAACATTTGAAACAATTTAATGATGCACCTTTTAAATATTTGTAACATATACAGCTCATATCTTATAACCTGCTTATAACATCTATTAATTATATTTATATTCTATGGAACATATTTATATACATGAATGGGACCTTAAAATTAATCATATCCAAGAAATGTTTGTCCTTTTCCTTTCTTTCTCCACTGCTAGCAATGCTAGTTCCTAGTATCTTTTTGATCCTTAAACTATTAGCCTCCTTTTCATCTTCTCTGTTTAGTCTTCTCTGTTTAGAGGTGCACCAATACATTGGTCTAATATCAGATCGGCACCAATGTATAGAAAATTGATTGTATCAGAAATCGGCCTGATGTGGCTGATAATTTGGCCGATAAATATCTGTGCGTGCGCAACCTGTCCCATATGAGCTTCAGCACAGCACGTAGGCAGTGAACAGCACAGCCCGGTAACTTGGAGAAGAGCACAGCCTGGCAGGGGCTGGGGCAAGTGCTGCCCAGCCAGGACAGCACAGGTGGGGGATGGAGCCATGACATGTCCAGGGGATGTGGGGAGGGGAAGGGGTGGCTCCTGCTGCTGCATGCCCTTCATCTGAGAGGCACTTGTCTGGTCCTCGTCGAGCAGCTCCTGCTGCTGCCACTGCTGCTCATCGGGGGTGGGGCGTGTGCCCCAAGATCTACATGGCCTGGGCCTGGGCCTGTGTGGGGCTCTTCCCAGCCTGCCCCACCTGCGCAGATCTGGGGACACGTTTCCTCTCTGTCCATGGAGCCAACCCCTGCCCCGCCGGACTAGCGACAGGAGCCGCCAGGCAAGCACTGGACAAGCTGCCGGACCAGTGGCTCCTGTACAAGCAGCACACAGCAGCAGGAGCTGCCCCCCTCCCCATAGCTCCTGCCCCCCTGGACAAGCCATGGCTCCATCCCACTCCTGCCTTACCCCACCCCAGCTGGGCAGCACTTGCCCCAGCCCCCGCTCCACTCCTTTGCTGTGGGGGGGCCTTGATCTGTGCCCCCCAACACCCCTTTCCTTTCCCCTCCCCTTCTACCACAACAGACTTACCAGCTGCACGCAGCTCTTCAAGGTGTCAGGCTAGTATAGGAAATCAGATGGGTATCAGCTGATATGCCTCCTTTAAAAGTCAGCTATTGGTATCGACCCCAAAAAATCTCTGTCAGTGCACCCCTATTTTTAGCAGAGATGTCAGACTTACGTTGGCCCCCAGGCTGGATCTGGACTGTGGAGCTTCTCCCAAACCAGATCTGCAAGGCCAGTACTATGTGGGTGTGGGGGCAGTGCCAGGGTCTGGGTGCAAGGCTCCAGTAGGTGCAAGCTGATATCTGTGCAGGCCCTTCCCTACAACATTGGGAAGCCCACTGGTAGCTTGGTGGGTTGGACCCAGCTCAGCATCATATCTTTGACATCCCTGAGCTGCAGGAAACAGGAGACCCGAGGTTTCCAGTTTGGGGTAGGAATTTCAGACCTTATTATCACATTGCTCTTGCCAATAGCTGTCCATCTTTCTGCAGAAAGCTCAAGGCATTTAATGGAAGAGGTTGAGTAGGCATCTCAGCTTTCCCAGTGTCAGGGAGCAAAGACAATGGAGATTTTCTTACATATGTGGAAGGATTGGGGGTAGGGAGAAAGGGTGTGCTGGCACGTTTCCTTGTCTTTTGTTAGAGAAGAAATATTCTGAACAAAGGAAAATTTGTTTTTGCCATACTCATGTTAGTTACAGTGGGCTGCCAAAAATCTCCTTGCCACAGTAGTTAGTGGCCTTAATTGCTTTTGTATTTATTACCCATGGAATTCTTGCCTTCAATGGCATCATTTTAGTATTTTAAATGTTAGTTTTACACATCTAGAGATTAGGGGTGCACCAACAAAGATTTTCTTGGCTGATACCGATAGCCATTGATTAACCAACCATATTGGCTGATGCTGATCCAAAAACCGATATTTAGTAATAGTGCAAGGCATTTTAAACTAGTGACATAACCCTGCTCCGGCCCTTGATGAGGAAAGTGGTAACTGCCTTATTCTCGTGCATGTTTCCCCCTCGCCCACAGCTCCTACCTGCAGCCCGTGATGCCGTTCTGGACAGGCAGGGCAGACCTTCGTGTGGACGGCAGCACTGGGTGCATTTGGAGCCCCAGAGCATGCCGCTGCCTCAGCACTGGCAGGCCCCATACAGCTAAGCTCCCATGGCCACTGGGGAGGAGCCACTTTTGCAAAGTTGTCCAGTTCCTGGCAGAGCAGAATGTCCCTCGCATGGCACCTTACCCTGCCTGCACACAGCCCAATGTCTCCGTGGCAGCCCGTACTCAGGCCCCTGCTGTGTGTGTGGTGTTGCCATCACTGCAGCAGCAGCAACAGCAGTAGGAGCTGGTAATGGCCCCTTTGTTGCTGAGTGCAGGGAGCACCCTGTGACTGCTTCCTGGCACCCCCTACCCCTCCCGCTGCTCATTGGGACCTGTAGTCTGCCACAGACTTGGGCCAGCAGTGGGGCACTGGGATCAGACTACGCTTGCCAGGATGCTCCAGGCACATGGTCGCAATTATTGACTACAGCAACCAAAAAAGCCAATAGGTAATAATGTTGTTTCTCCTTTTATCATTGCCAATCCGATAGCCAACCAATATATCAGTCCCATACTAGAGATTTTTCACGTGAATTGGTGGAAGTGATGGTAGACAGCTGGACCAGTTTTACTGAGGAACATGAGCTGCCAAGTTAAAGCCTGAGAGGCTGCAAGATCAGCAACTTTTGGAAACAGGTATAGCAGCTTGCCATTTGATTACAGAGGAGGAAGTCACAAATTCCTAGATATATGTGGTTTTGGAGCGGAGATGAAGGGAATGACAAGACTGAAAGCAGCTATCTGCATAGTGCTGCTGTTCCTGAGAAGTTCTGAAGGGGAGACAGAAATTTATACCTTTCTTATTTCTGTTTAGTGGAATTAGAGGCCAGTAGATAACAATATTAAAGGGATGTTATCAGTTCATTATCTTGTGATTTTTAGCTTTTGAAAAACAGATTTTGTTTACAACATCATGAGTTCCATGCTATTTTTTGTCTTTTTTTATATAACGCTTTTCTAGTTATAAAAGTGTTTTCCCACAGCTTTTGCATATAAGAGCCAGATGAACAGAGGGAAACAAAGAAATAAAACTACAAAAAAATTGCAGCTAACTGCACAAAATGAAAATCTCAAAGAAAAAAGAAATAAACCTCTTAATAGATTTCATTTTTAATACTTTGATGTTATAACAATGTTTGAAAATATTTTCAGATAGCAGTATAAACTTTTCAGTGGGAGTCCCTATTAAAGACACAAAGATTTAAAAACTATTACCATTTAGTTAAATGATAAAATATTTTACTGAAAAATAAAAATATTTTGAGTGAACTAATATGACTCTGCCCTTGTTTGTATCTTTAATACTCTCCTTTCTTTTTTTTGTAACTTTTTATGTAATTATGCCATTATAAACCACCAGCCTTAAAGATAATCTTCCATGTCCTGAACTTTGCACAGGTTGATGAGCTTGCCTACTAAACTCATCCGCGCTCATAGTGTCAAAGTGACAGATGGTCTTGTGTATCCAATCCTTGGTACAGTTATAAGCACCTTCCTCATTAAAAATATTGCTCTGATTGCCTACATAATTGCACAGTTTGCCTCAAATAATTCATCTTGTTTTACCTACCCCATTTCTCTGTCTAGCCTGTATTGTCACAAGGCCTACAGGACTTGAATGCTGGCCAACAAGCAGTAACATCAGTATTTTGATGGGTGGTTACTCCAAGAAAAGGTGGTACATAACTTCTTAACAAAGAAAGATGATGATTTTTGTTGTTGGCTTATTAAAGTTAGTTGTCAAAAATACCTACAGTCCTTTTGTATAGAAGAAAAGAAAGTTAACTGTTATGTCAAGACTGGCTTCAGATTATGAATCCCTCTTCCTGTCCCAGAAACACAAAAGTACTAACAAAGCTTTGCTATTGTATTCATTTATAAGCAAATCACTTGATTGAAACAAGAATGGTGACTCAAATATACATTGATATATACATATACACGTTTACATGGTGAATTTATCCGAAGTAAATTTAAAAGCAAACAAAATATATAATTTTTACCTCTCTGAAATCTTGGTTTCATACATGAATAGTTTTTTGTCCCCTCACAGGATTATTTTGCTATCTGGTCTGCTGGGGAAATTTTAAATCACACAAATTGATTCATAAGACAGCAAAAGGTAATAAGGTGGTCTTAACATTATGGCTATTCAGTACTCTTATAGAAGGAGGAAGGAAAAGCAAGCACATTCTCTTAATTGTATTGGCACAAACAGCAGTATTTGGCTTCTGCACATGTAGATTCCTTGAATGTGCCTTTAAAAGCCTAGGGCTAAATTGTCCCCAGCCCTCACTTGGCTATAGCGGATACAAAACCTGGTTTTATGCCCCTTTTGCCCTGTTCACATTGTGAATCTGATTGTTAGGAGGTTAGTGAGTCACTGCTAAGGAGTGGGAAGAACCCCAAGAGTAGTTGACTGGGTGCATATATGGAAAAGCTGTTCCATGAGAAGAGGGGAAGCAACTTACTCCTTCATCCAAGCAAGGGGAAACCTGACTAATTGTGGTTTAATCATTCCTTTAGTTTGTCTAGAATGACTAAGATGGCCTATTAACTCATGTATACCCACAAGTTTATAATTTAGTAGTATAAACGTCATGTTAGGAAGATGCTTTTCTAGCATTGCAAAATAGATTTTTAGTATGGAAAAATCATGAGCTCTTGTGTAAATTATTATCTACACATCTTATTATCAGGTATTTCCAGCGATGGGCTGAATACCCTGTTTTCAAGTTGTCTGCTGTCTGAAAACTTCCTTTGACTCAAAAGCATTTTAGTAGTATTCTAGGATGGCCTTTTCTTTTTCTAGCTGCCTATTACACTCAAGCCAGCCCCTGTGTATCAGTCAAGAGCTAGGAGTATGCTGCAGTTAAATTATGGGTTTGAATCTCCAGGTGGTGTTTGAATTCCTGCTCAAAGACGGTAGAAATTAATTTGGTAAAGCAAGAAACAACAGGACATTAAGCCACTATGCCAAACTTACATATGTGTTTCAAAAAATTTGTACTGCTTAGCATTTATTTTGATAATCTTTAACTCAACTTGCAGGAAATATTTGAAATTCCATTCTAACAATATCCAACTGAGAATATTAAAGTAGCATTAAATTTCAAATGCCTGAAGCAAAATGCTCTCTCACAACACCCTGGGCATTTGAAGCTCACTAGAACATATGATATTACAGTCTACTGTTTTATTTTACTCAGTCTAAAATGAAAGCCCAATTTTAGTTCTATCTCCTGAAACTTGATATACTGCAGGGAAAATAATTTATTTGAATATTGTTTCTTAATACATTGCAACTAAATTTTTAAAGCTTTTTTAGTAACACTCCTACCATAGACTCTCTCACTAAAACTTCAAATACACTCTTTAAGACTTATCTTTCTTATTAATTTACAAGCTTTAAGGTCTTGAAGTCATCACATTAGGTTTTCACTGTTGTGTGCAATATTTCATAAGAAGAAACATTGCACAGAATATACACATTCTGCATATGTATGTGTGTGTGATATAAAATAAACACTATATATAAATTACATAGAGAGAGAGAGAGAGAATATGCTATTACAAAAATAATTTAAAGTTCCGTTAATGTGAACCTTGCATGGCTGAATTGTCAGAGCCATTTATGATCTACAGAAATGCTACTGAAGCCGTATGTCACAGCAAAACTATTCCAGGTTTCAATGAAATAAAAATGTTTCTGGTAAATTAGTTACGAAATTTGGATCCAACACCTTTAATTGCTACAGGACCAAGTATTTTAATGCGGAAAATTTTAAAATTCAAAAAAATAATTGATTGGCAAATCACTTTTTTTAATCTATTTAAATTTTTTGTAATATTAGAAGTAGACCCAGTAGAGATGGATTAGTGATAGAAGTGCAGGTGTGGTGGTTCTGATTCACGATATTTGCATTTTAGTAAATGACTGTATTTTGTCATTACATTATGACTGAATATGATTGTGTGTATGTTATGTATTCATAAAATGTACTTTTGTGGAACAGAAACGATGCATTTTTATTAACAATTAGCAGTAGTTAAATTGCTTCTGATGTTTCAGTTATTGCCAAGTTAATCTTACTTTTCTCCTTTATAAAACTTAGCAGTTTATGAACCCAGTGTGGAATTATGCTGTGTCAGTTTGGGACTTAACTGTCACACAGGAAGATCCCATGCTGCCTATTCAGCCCTTGTTTGTGAACTCTCAGTAACCATGTACCTTGTACTGAGAGCTGGGTACTATTTGAGGCCTTCTAAGTGATGACATTTTGACTATTGCTACTATCTTGGGAAAGGATAGGCATGATATTTGAAGCTTTTCACAAAAGAAATGCTTCAACCATGGAGCTATGCCCTCCTCTGCCCCACTACCCCAGCATGGCCCTCAGCTGGAGAGCTTCAACATTGCTGTGGCTGCATGCACATCAACCATGGCATCCTGTAGTTCCTCCTCTCCCATAAGTGAGTGCTCTCCTGTGTGTTCTGCCTCTGGTTTCCCAGGGCATCCACCTACCAGAACTGGTAGACCTGAGTTCCTATGCCCTCCCCCGTATGTCTCCTGGTTATGGTGGTATTGTGGGGAGGGGCACTCTGGCAAGTGGAAGCATAACACATGGGGGAGCTCACATTGATAGTCTATAATGTACTCCCTCCCTTTTTTCATGGGGGGCTGGCAAAGTAGAGTACTGTGAGACTCTGGAGGACTGAGCCCTCCCTTGTCATGCTGCTTAGAGTATACGCACATAGTAGGAAGTACTTCATTTTGAAGCACCTCTGACTGTTTCCAACAGGGTATTTTTGGAGCTTTCTGCTATTTTGGGAGTGCTTTAAAGTGCATTTACATTTCTATGCTTGCCATGTGAAGCACTTTGGAGGTGTTTGAAGTGCTTTAAATGCTATGTCTGTCCATATTCCCAGTCGTATGGAAAGTTGGATTATCATGCAGTTTTGGTCCTCAATCACTGTATAAACAGGAAAGTCTTATCTTGCAGATGCTTTTACCCTTATGTACATGCTGGAAAGTAAATTTGGTTAAGCCTTCTGCCCATATGAATTTACTTCTTAGAGGCAAAGAATTGATCTAAAACATTGGCAATAAAAAATATTTTGATTAAGAGGCATTTTGCTTCTTCAGGGAGAAAGCAAACTATTTTTCTAACTGGTGAGGCCCTTCCTGTTTACAAGGACAAGGTTATAGTCTCTGGGTTATCCAAATAATTCTCATTGCCACAATAGGTAGAATAGGATATTTGGTATACCTCAGGCTTTGTAAACTAATTTGAGTTGGCCAGACTACTTGTTAATATGTATTATAAAGAGTAGTCAGTAGAGGCTTTAAAATTGGTATGTGCTAGGCCAATGGTTTTGTTAATGTATCAGCACAGAAAAATATTTATATACTTAAATTGCATTGTTTTCAAAATGTATTTATACTTCTGTTATTAGGGAGAAGGGAACAGAGGGGCAGGGTAAACTAGAATGTTTAGTAAGGTAATATTAAAATTATATTGTAGATTAGGACTCTGCGAAGCCTTGGTAGCCAATTCGACTTGGAGATTTGGCCCGATTCTGCCGCCGAACCGGGCCAAATCTCCGAATCTGAATCAAATCGGAAAACCCATTAATCTCTCCAAATCGAATCGGAAGCCTCCAAATCGATTCAGAGAGATTTGGAGATTCAGCCATAGCCTGTACAGGCAGGCACTAGGCAGTGCCAGTGGGAGCAGCTGGATGAGCCCCGCCTTGAGCTGGCAGCCCCAGAAGAAGCCATGGCTCGTCCAGCTGCTCCCCCAGTTGCCCCTCTGCCATGGTGAGGCAGGCAATGCTGGCAGCCCTGGGAGAAGCTGCAGGGGCTAGGAGGAATGATTGGGATCCAGTGGTACTCGGCTGCAGGCAGAAGCGACCTATGAGGAGCCTGGGGCAAATCAGCCTGTTTGGGGCCCTGCCCCCAGATGTGAGGAAGCCAGTGGTGGATTCGGCTGTGGGGGGTGGTGAGTGGCTGGACGTGAAGCCGGCGGCAGCGCGGAGTCGCTGCGCCACACCACCTGGCTCTGCAGGGCCCCCCAAATGTGCAAGGCCTGGGGCGGTCACCCCATTTCACCCCCCCTACAGACGGCTCTGGCTGCAGGGCCTCATTCTGGTGTACAAGGCTTCATCCGGCCATGGACTGGCTTCAGGCCCTCATGTGGCTCTTTGGACCAAAAGGTTGAGCATCACTGCTACTAGTGCTGTCGCGAGTTGACCTGGAATGGAAGGAGCTGTGTTCAGCCAGGAGCAGCAACAGCAATGTACAGATTCCTCCTTCCAGTGCCTGCTCCCCACCCTCCTTTGCCTGCTGCTGGCCCCTACTGAGCCTGCCATCCTAAGTGGCTGCTCCCTGCAGACTGCAGTGGGGCACGAATAGCTCTGGGGCTCTCTCTGTGCCTGGATCAGCCAGGGACAGCAACAGTGTCATTGGAAGGGAGGTGACGACCCTGGTTGTGAGCCTTTAAGTCCGATATATTGAAACACCATGTATAAGTTCCATGTACTGGAGTTATAAATTAACTTTTGAGTATTGCACAGAGGAATTTAACTAGAAATCAAACAATTTCATGAACTTATATCTGAACATTCCGACATACGAATCAAAGTAATTATGTTATGTAAAGTGTACACTCCAGTTTTGCTACCTGCAGTGAAAATTCTTGGTTATTTGAAAACAGGTAATTGGTAAGGGTATGAAAACAGAGTTTAAATATTCTGCATTCTGTTTCAACACAGTTTCATGTATCATTAGAACAAGATTATACAGTACTGTATGATCTCTCTCAATTTTAAGTGATATCTCTTTGGTTCAGATGCAAAGTACGTGCTAAAAATGTTGAAAAGGAACTTATTGAAATGTCAAAAATAAGTGAATTGGATATATGATGTATAGTGTTGTTGGCACAAAATCCTTTCTGCCCATGTCATGTACTGTAGTGGGCACCTGGCCATCAAATTTCACTGAACCATACTTTTACCCTATAATGACTTGATCAGATGATGGAAACAGTTAATTAAGTCTTCCACATCTTGCTGCTATTGTAATGTTCTACTTCACTGCACCTCTAAGTAGTATAGCTAAAAGACTGTCCATCAGCCCTGAAGAACTGTAAATTATTATCTAAGGTAGTGAAAAAGCTATTTTGATGCACAGTTTGCTTTTCAAGGTTTTCATATGTTATCACATAATTGTTCTCTTTAATTTGTAAATTGTTTAAATTGTAATGGTCATGAATGAGGTATAGTTTATATGAAAATTCTACTAGAATCTAGATTATGCGTCACATCCTGTGGACCTAATAAACCCACTGATTTCAGGGAAATTCTGTATGGGAGTTCTTATTTAATATTGTCTATTGTGTGAGCAGTACTCGTATTTGGTAAAATACAGGTGGGTTTTTTTGTAGTATATGGTAGCCTTAGATATTTTTACTTTGACCAATGATAACTAAGTGAACTGTAAAATTTTAATTTTGAATTGGAGACTAATGTGATATGAGAACTTTTGACAGTGATTAGGAGATATAAAGGCATCTTTGCTTTCCATCTCAGACTTGGGGCATTAGTATCAAGGAACATAACAGAATTCCAGCAGATAACTTTTCTTTATACTAATGCTTGTATTTACTCTTCACTAGTTAATCAAAAGAGGAAATAAAAGCAGATCATACTATGAAATGACTAGTAAGTAAAAGACGCAGGAATTAAGGAGCTTGCATAGAAGTGTACTGGTTGATGGTCTTGGAATCATTTATCCAACTACTTATAATTTCTTTACTTTCATTTTTACCTTTCACAGAGCTATTTACAAAAGGAAAAAAACATTTCCTCCCCCCATCTTCAGCTGAAAGTGGGACAAATCCCCTATTCACACGTGTTACAGTAGGAATGCTAAAGTCTGGCCTCTCTTCCAGGGTGGGGAGAGAGGAAACACTGCATAGTTCTGATGATCATTAGCAGTGCAGTGCTGCCAAACCTTATTACACACACTAGCATTCAATCTTGTCAGACAGACAAATGAAGTAAGTGTAGAGGTAACTAAAATAGTTGCTTGTAATTGCCAAAAGTTAAACCTTAATTGATGGTTGTTTCCGGATCAGAAGACAGATTTATAATGCATGTGACCACATCCAGTGTTTTATTGGCAGAATCCACCAGGTGATTCAGACACCCATTGTTACTCATGGTCATGATGACTAAGCCATCTGAGGTCTAGAAATATCTGTGTTTGATTAAAATGATTTGAAGATAAATAGAAATCAGTATATTTAAAAATTTGAAGAAAAACAAGGATTTGCAAAAACAAGGATTTTTGGTGATATCTTTTATTGGGCTGAGCTAAAGAAGAACATTTTCTGTCAGAAAGCTTGTCTAACATCTCTTCCATCCATACAGTTAGTCCAATAAAAGGTATTACCAAAAAACACCTTGCTTTTTGCATACAGTAATAAACTTTGCTTTTTGATTTTTCACTTTTGTTGAAAGGAGTGTAGTTTTTCTTCTTTGCTCTCAGGCAGAGCTGTTATAGATTGGTGTTTTTACTGAATGTAAAGTTATATCTTGAAGTTGATTGCTAGCTATAGTTCTAAACTGTAAAAGTTTTTTCTTCCCTGTGTCTGTGATTGGGTCGTGTCTTAGGTAAATATACAGGATATATAGGTATATAAGTGTGTGTGTGTTTACGCGCATGTGTTCTTAGTTGTATATATAGGATGTGTTTATAGGATATATCCCTAAATAGACAATAAAGATGTTTCTTTGTATGTATGTTTGTTTGATGTATATCCCTCTGTATCCAACAGGCCAGTATGTAGTAGCAAATGAGGCATGGAATAATAGAAAATGAGTCAGAAGGGACCTCAGGAGGTCATCTAGTCCAACCCCCTGCTCAAAGTAGGACCATCCCCAACTAGATCATCCTAGCCAAGGCTTTGTCCAGCCGGGTCTTAAAAACTCCAAAGATAAGAGATTCCACAACCTTTCTGGGTAATCTGTTCCAGTACTTAACTAACCTCCTAGTGAGAGAGTTTTTCCTAACTATTTAGCCTAAACTTCCCTGCTGCAACTTGAGACCAGTAGAAAAATAGGGTTAGTCAAGGGCTTTTTCCTCAAGGCAGGAGCACTTCTAAATCGTTGCAGATGAAGAGTTAACGAATTCTCAGCCAGGATGCCAGGGCCACTCTGGGGTGCTGCCAGATATTTTGAAGGGTGCCATGAGCTGTGAGGAGATAATGGAGGTGTTGGGAGATAAGCAAATCAATTAAGAAGATAAATATAGGCTCAGGCTTTTCCCTGCCTGGACAAACCACATCTGCATTGTCAGGCTTCTCTGCAAGGAGGGAAACTCTATTATATATAAATCAGTTTTTGAAATGGTGTGCCACTTAATTCGCAAAAGTTGAGGAGTGCCTCGAGGTCAATTGAGATGTGCCTCAAGTCCCAAAAGGTTGAGAACCTCTAAGTTAATAGTTAACACTTGCTTTTTCAGTGGGGAGCTAGAGAAGGGGGAGACAATATTATAAAAGTTTTGTTTAAATGTGAGTGAAGAATTCTTGTTGGCTGCATCACACACATCATTTGAAGAGAATTAGCATTTTTGAGGATTTTAGTATGTTGCCTAAAATTTGGTCATGTAAATGGCAAGTAAGTTGAATCTTAACACTGGAGAAATTACTCCACCCTGTAATTACTGCAGCTAGTGACTTCAAATCAAGAGAACTTAACTATTTAGAGTTTACTTTCTAGTATTTTGTGACCTCTGTAATGGACATGTGCCAAAATTCCTTCTTCGTTGCTGAGCAAAAGACTGCTAGAAAAAAAATCTTTCTTGTGTTAAAAAAAAAAAAAAAAAAGACGTTCCTAACTTAATTTCTTTAATGGTATAGATTGGGTGTATCTACATGAGATGCTATGGTGCAGTTGCAATGAACTGCTGTGCTGTAGCTTGTTGATGTGCCGTAGCATCACTGGGCATGAACTGTGATGGCGACAGTATGGTGCAGCAATAGCAAGTTACTATGCAGTAGCTCATTGCTACTGAGCAGTAGCATTTAAAAATAATCATGAGACGACAGGACTGCGTAGTAACACTGGTTACTGCACAGTCATTTAGTAACTGGTTAAGCAAGTACTAAATGACTGTGCAGTAAGAACTGCGCAGTCAGCTGCTCATGTAGATGCGACCACTGAGTAACTGCAGTCATATAAGTGCACCTAATTTTCAGTAAAAGAAAACCCACTGAGAAGAAATAAGGGAAGCTACTATTATCCAAACTTTTTAAACCTTGGTCTGACACAAGTGAAAATATAACTGTAGTAAATTATACTCCTAGGCCATGGACAGATAGAAGTATATTCGAAGCACTCCAAATTCCACTCCAGTTTGGAGCGCTTCAAATTCAGAGCACTTCAGTAATATATAGACATATGGTCCCCCAAAACAGGCCTGCCCCCCCAAGTGCTTGAAAATCACTATGACAATGGGGGTTTGTACAGTAAGGTGTTACTTGGTTCTCTGGCATCCCACAGTGCCCCACTGAAGATTCCTTGTATGCTTATTAGCTTGGGAACTTGCTGAAGACAGCTAAGTGCATAGCACTGTGCTCATTGATAGGTCCCCAGTGAAAAAAGCCCAGTCCCCACGAAAGAGTGCAGGAACTGTGAAAAAGTAGGAAAATGGCCAGAAAGACCTGGGTGGGAGGGAGGAGGGAAGGGAGCTGCAAACAGGCAGGAAGCCCTGGCATCCTGAAGCATGTGGAAGAGGGGGAGATTTTTGTGGTGGAGCATGACAGGGCCCCGCCCCACCCCACGCCTGTGGCCGAGGGGCCCTGCAAGTCCTGCCCCTCCCCAGAGAGTGACAGGTAGCCATCTGTCAATCTCCAGGGAGAAGCAGGACTTCCAGGGTCTTGGCCAATCGGTGTGGAGGGACCAACTGCGTTGTGCCTTGAAAATGGCACCTAACACTGCATCGGGACCACGAAATTCAGAGGCAGCCACTGCGGATTAGGCAGGTCCCTACTCTGGCTATCTGCCAATAGCCACTTTTTCACCCCATTGGTGCATGTATGTGTGGGGAGGGAGTTAAGGACCAGGACACTAGAAGACCAAGTAACTCTCCTATCATGCTGTGTAGAACATGCAGACATTTCAGGAAGTGTTTCAAAAATCTTCCCTTTTTCTTTTGAGGATCCCTTGTGAAGTGTTCAGCCATTTTATGAAGTGTTTCTTCAGATGTGAATATTTTCACACTTGCTATCTGGAGCACTTCAAAGGCTCTTCAGACGTCTGAAGCTCTTCAGACGTTATGTGTGTCCAAAGCACTAGTACTAGCATGCATGCCAGAGTGTGGCATGCAAAAGCATTTTGCTTGGCACACTTGCTTTGGGGCAGACAGTGGGGAAGGGGCTGGGGCTGCACTGCCACAACAAGGATCGGGCCTCTCATGGCTTATCCGCCATCCATCCGTGGCATGCCATCATGTTACAAGTTGAGGTTGTGGGTGTTTTTGGCACTCTGCCCAAAAATGTTGCTGACCCCTGTGCTAGTGAATTCAGTGTCCTCCCTGAGGCACTATAGGTACAAGCTATGTCCATCCATTGCAGCCAAGCTCCTGTTATTGTATAGAGCAGAGCTGGCAATCTGTTCAGGCTGTGGACCTGATTGACCCCATTTGGGTCAGAGGCAGCTTGGTACATGTAGGGTGGGTGCTAGAACCCACCTGTTTTAGCTGCTTCTTTTCCCCTCTGCAGCATAGGGAGAATGTCTGCAGCCCAGAGCTTTACCCTGCAGCAGCAGGGGTCTTCAGCACCAGTTGTTTTCCTCTGCCACCATAGGGCCACGCATTGGCTATGGACTCTTTCTGTACTACTGTGAGGAAAAGTGGTGGTGGCTGGCACTTTTCCCGTACAGCCAGCAGGAAAAGTGGTAACAGCTGCTGGGCTATCAGGCCTGTCCATCTCTTACCCGACTGGAAAATCCAGGTGTTGAAACCCCATGTTCAGAGGCCGGATCAAATGTCTCTATGAGTGGGATCCAGCCCACGGGACATAGACCCCTAGCATAGAGTAGCAGTGTCAAACATGTCCCATTCCATGGCTGGATATGAACCATGGGGCTCCTCATGGGCTCAATCTGGATGTGGCAGTGGGATGAGCAGCAATGGCAGAGGTTAGCACAGCCATTGCTTGTTTCCCACCCTTCCCTGCCCACCAAACTACACATGTATCAATGGATTCCATGCCCTGGATTTTGCCAGCAGGCCCCACCTTTGCTTCCCCTGCCTCCAAATCCCCAGTTGCTATACCAGCCCCACAGGTCACGCAACATGGCTTCATGGGCTGAATCTGGTCCACAGGCTGTAAGTTTGATACTTTTAGGACAAAATATGGCACACCAAATGATTCTTTCCAGCCTGTGGATGGATAGTGGCTTTGGCTCCAGGCTGTGCTGGTGCTGTGGGGGACGCTGTATGGAAACGGCCCTACCTGCCTAGCTCCACACAGCATGCCCTGAGTGAGCCATGCTCAGGCCCCACCACCCCAGCACAGGCTGGGTTCACACTGTCCCAGCTGCCTGTGGCTTGGAGCTGGTGGAATGACCCTAGGCTCTAGGACTGTGTGGTGGGTGCTCCACACTTGTGCCCAGAGGCGGCAGAGCTGCTTTGGCACCTCCCAGCAGGTGAATCCCCAGCCCCATCTCCTGCCTTGCCCTTTGCAGCACCTCTCATCCCATCTGCCTAGGTGAAGCTGCCCTGGGCTGTGGCTCTTCCTGGGGGAAGTGGGACTGCCAAGCTGTGGATGAGTGCAGCCTGCATGGTTTTGGTGGGGAGCTGGTGCAGGCTGGAGGGGGCTTCTGGGCTTTGTGGACAAGAAGTGGGGGCAGGTGGGTTTGGGATGCAGGTGGCTGTTGAGTGGCATGCTGGGGTGCAGGGAGAGGCAAGAGTTCCCTTGTGATTTGGAGGGGGTTCTGCTGGGTGGGAGAGGAGCAGAGGCCAAGTGGCCTGGTGGCTGGTTTTGGTTCCCTTGTGGGGGAGAGACTTTATTTTGAGCTACTATGCAATTGCCTCTGTATACACTACTCGAAGAAGCATAAATTGGGACAAAAATATATTTTTTAATAAAATAAAAATATTTTACAGTAGATGTTTGCTTTTTAGTGCAAGCTTTATTTCTTATTTATAATTTGTTAAAATTATATCTTCACCATTAATTTTGTGCATACAGCCCTCGACAGCTCACCAAAACTCCAGCTTAAATAATTGCTCATCCCTACCTTAGGGCCTTGTTACACCTGACACTGAGCCACATAAATGTTGATGGGTGTTAGTGCTAGTTTGAGTGTGGAGTGGTCACACTACAGGCTGTCAGGGGCCTGGAGGACTAAAAGGTAAGAATCCCCCCTCCCTTTCTGGGCTTTCCCCTTGCCCCTCAGGGCCCCCCACCCTGCTTGCTTGTGGCTGCTTGCACCATTCATCGCAGCAGCCAGGCAGGCAGGTTAACTATTCCCTGTCTGCTTTTCTGGCATAGACAGTGCAGGCAGCCACATGCAAGTGGGTGGGGGTGGGGGAGCAAGGGAGCAGTGAGTGGGGAGATCTGGTATGCTGGGGCGGGGGCAGTGGGCCCAATCCGGGCTGGCAGGGGAGAGGAAGCCAAAGCGGGTGGGATGTTTATACTATCGTGTAGTCCAGAGCTTCCCAACCACAAGGCTGTGGCCCGGTACTGGGCTGTGAAGGGTTGGCTGCCGGGTTGTGGCATGAGCCTCCTGCTTGGACCCCTGTCTGTCCACCCAGGTGAGCAGCTTCTGGGGCATGCAAGATTAAAGCTGGCGGGCAGGGCAGCCCCAGGAGGGAGCCAGCTGGTTCTGTGCACCCCATCCTACTCCCATGCCGGTCTGCAGGAAAAAAAAGGTTGGGAACCACTGGTATAGCCTATCTTAGAGTGGCTAGGCCTTAGTGTATTATGAGCTGGGTAGCACAGATCAGAGAGAATCCTTCCCTAGAGTGGTGTAATTTTGAACCATATAATGAATGCTTAAAACTAGTTTCAAGTGCTAATATGTGGAGAACTCTGTTGTTAAGAGCTCCAGAAGCTGCCCAAAATTACCAGGTAACAAGGCCCTTAAAATAGAGACTCATTCAGCAGGTTTTTTTGGTAGAGCAAAAGAAAAAAGCTACAGGCAGGCCTTGATTTACACGGGGGTTTTTTTGCATGGTTTCAGTTATGCACGGTCAATTAATTGTGACCCTTTATTTTTGTATATGGTATGGATTCACTTTTGCACGGTGCAGCATGTGTAGCTGGTAAGTGTGGTGTGGTGTGTTGTGGTGGAGGGGAAGGGGCATGGTGGGGCAGATCAGCGCCCCCTGCGTGGAGGGAGGGAGGGAGCGGGGCTGGGGCAGGCACTGCCCTGCAGGGGCGGGACAGAGCCCTGGCTCAATCCGGCGCATGGCTGGAGGTGGGGGTTGAGTTGGGGCTGTGCACGCGGCCAGTGGCAGGCAGTGGCGGTGCTGGAAGGGGGCTGCAGGGAGGCTATGGCAAAATTTGGGGTAGCTGCAGTCCCCTGTAGTCCCCTCCCAGTGCTGCCACCACTCACCCTGACCCCAGCCCCCACCAAGAAAAGCCCAGCACAGCCCCAGCTCCAGCTCGGAGCTGCAGCCTGCCCACCCTGCCGCACACAGATTTGGGGGCCTGTGCCCCCACCCCGTGCCTTCCTGGGGTGTGTGCAGCAGCAGCAGAAGCTTCCCCGCACCCCTGGATGAGCTGCGGTTCCGTCCCATGCCTGCCTCCGCCCCACCCCGGCTGGGCAGTATCTGCTTCTGCCCCTGCCTCACTCCTCCCTCACCGTGGGGAGCGTTGATCTGTGCCCCCCTGCCCCTTCCCTCCCCATTGCCCTTCCACCACACCAGACTTACCAGCTGCATGCAGCTCTCTGAGCTGCTGGGCTCTGGTCCTCACTGCCTGCATGCTGTGCTGCGGCTGCGTGCATGCATAGGCATTTGTCGGCCAAATTGTTAGCTGCATCTGGAACCTAAACCCTTATTCCCCATAGAACCTTGGTATCTTTTTACACAATTTCTGTTTGTTCGGTGTTTTTTCAAGAAGGTAACCACTGTGTAAATCGAGGCCTGACTGTATATCACAAGTATCTAGTACATTGACTTCCTGATGTCCAACTGAGCCCAATTTTCAAAGAAACTTGCATTAAAATGTAGTTAGTTCTAAGTCACTGCAGAAGAAGGGCGGGGGAGGGAAGCAACTGAAGTCAGAAAGTCTTAAATGGCAGCATAGGGGAGAGAAATCTCAGTGTGGCAATTACATGACTATGGGAAGTTTTTAAGCAGGCAAATGTGTGCCTTTATTTTAATTTTACATCTCCTGAACTTTCACTTCTGTGATTTCTTCTTCAAATTGGTCAAAATACTAATGAATCAGGATCTACCTAACTTGCGGCAAGAGAAAACAATTTTTTGTGGCTTAGTCATGGCCCAAAGAGCCAATTTTGCAGTCATTTTGCAGTAGCCCCCACCCCCAGCACTGATTGGTGGAGAGGCCCTGAGGGAGAAGAGGGATGAGGAGGCGGCCGGCATCTTGAGTGCTGGCTACCCTTTGTGCACACCCCCCGCCCCTCCCCCCAGTGCCAATTGGTGGAGAGGCACAGGGCGCAGCCTCTACCTGCCCTTTGTGCTGCCCCCACCAGCCAGTGCCTTCCCCTTTCGGGTGGGCTGTGAGGCCAGGCCGCAGCAGTAGTGAGAGATGCTGGCTCCCACTAGGGTGCCAGCATTTTATTTTTATTAAGTTTTTTTTAGTTGATTTCCTGGGCAATTGTGGCCAATACCTTTTTTTTGCAGTGATTGTGCAAACCACTGTTTCTGCAAAAATCACAAAACTGCAATTTAAGTAGCTGCCTACTAATGAGATATTCTCAATATCCTTGTTTAGCAAGTAAGCCATTATTACATACTGTATCAGCTAAACTGAGTGACCTTTGCTGTCACTCCCTGATACAGTGTGTTCAAGCCAGAATGTGTCCAAGGCATGAGTAAGTAGATGCTTGTCCTGCAGCAAAAGGAACATCATGGTAAACCAGTATAAGGAGGAAAAAAAAACATTTGGGGCCCCTACTGCCATCTGTTAATTCAGGAGTAGAGATGAGCTCAGCAGGGTGTTGAGGCTGTCTGTGTACCTTCTTGCAGCTGCCACAGTTTCAGCTGTGCAGAAATAGTTGCAGACTGTTCTAGCTCCTTCCTCCAAGTGTCTGTTTGCATTATCCCAAACTATGTTTTTGCAATATTTAACCTGAGCTAGATCTTTTCACATGTCCCTACTTCTGTCACCTGAGAAGCCTGAGGACATCTCAGGTAGGTGTTGTTAACATTGTAGCTCCAGAACAAACCTGCTGTTGTAAATATAAGTGATGACATCTAAAACTATGAAGCAAAATCATCGCTGTTACCAGATATGATAGAGATTGAGCTGAGGAAACTACTACTTTTGAAAAATAAATGCTTCCTTTTGAATCTTTTTTCTAAAGTATATTGCTCTTCTTTTATGACTCCTGTTTTAGCTGACTGTTGTTATAAATACATTTTCTCTCTTTTTTTTTTTCTTTTTTTGCTTTTTAACAGTGTTATACAATAATATCTATGTAATACATTTAGTTTTAATCAGGTTGCTTTTTTGGAGAAGAGTAAGTTACATGCCTCTTAATTCTTGTTCTTTTCAAGTACGTAGGTATAGTGTACCACTCAATCACACATCTTTCTCAGAGTTTTAATAGTATTGCTTTTAGTGATTAAGCTGTAAAGTTTTTTTTCAAAACAAAGCACGAAATGAGGCTTACTGGCCAGTAGATTATCAACTTCTGAACAAAAATTTATGTTAAGTACAGTAGACAACCAAAATGTTTAACTGTGAAGACCTAAAGTTAATTATTTAAATATAGGTTAAGGTACCTAAATAGAAGTCAAAATGTGGATTTAGGTTCCTTTTAGTGATGTGAAAGGTTATTGTTTCACCAGTAAGTGCAGTGATAACCAGTTAGCTTACCAGTTATCTTTTAGCTTGGGATGGGTGCAGTCTGTCAGAGAAAGGGGGAAGGGAAGCTGTGTGATGCCCCGCAGGAATAAGAAGGCAGCAGGGCAGGCAGGAGGGAGGGAGGAAAGGAGTGGGAAGAGGAGGACTAGTGCTCATAGCTGGCCCCAAAAGGAAAACCACAAGCAACCTAAAGTCTCATCAATTAAGCAATTAGCTGCTAGTTCACAGATGTTCCCTCCCTTTCGGTGCAGAGCTTCAGGTGGGCTGTGATATCTGCCTGTATTTGGAGCGTCGGCTTTTTTTGGCTGATGTGGCCAATAATGTCAACAATAAATGCCACGTACATGCGTGCATACATAGGGCCAGGATTGCAATCCAGCAGCATGGAGAGCAGGGTCCAGCTGGTAAGTTTGGGTTGGGGGGAAGAGGTGTGGGGGGTTCAGATCAAGGCCCCTACAGTAAGGGAGAGAGTAGGGCTGGGGCAGGGGCAGGCGCTGCCCAGCTGGGGTGGGGTGCCGGGTGGAGCCATGGCTTTTCCAAAGAGTGTGGGGGGGGAGGGCTGGGAGGGGGAGTACAGCTCCCACCATGCATGCATCCTCAGGGGAGGCATGGAGGGTGTGTGCCCCCCACATCTGTGCATGGGGTAAGGGTGGGCTGCAGGCTCAGGGCTGCACTGGGCTGTGCTTGGGCTGGGTGAGGTGGGTGGTGGTGGTGCTGGGAGGGGTTAGAGGGCTACGGCAAATTTTGGGGTGGCTGTAGCCCCTCCCCCCCGGTAGCCCTCCCACACAAGGAGTTTGTGCAGCAGCAGGAGCCCCCCCATGCTGCCACCCTGCCCCCCATGCCCCCTGGATGAGCCACGGCTCTGTCCCAAACTCAGCCCCACCCCAGCTGGGCAGTGCCTGCCCAAGCCCTAGTCCCACTCCTTCCCTCACCTCAGGGGTCTCAATCTTTCCCCCCCCCTGCACCCCCCACCCCGTGCCCCTTCCCTCTCGCAGACTTACCGGCCAGACACTGCTCTCCAAGCTGCTGGGCTGCATACCAGCAATCAGATTGGTATTAGTCAATATGGCTGGTTAAAAAACGGCCATCAGTATTGGCCCAAAAAATCTTTATCAGTGCACCACTACTTTGTGCCTGACATTTATCAAAAAGTTTACTGAAAAACTTTCCTGTTTTAAAATAAAGGCCCATTAATTAAATTTTTAAAGTATAGTTGCAGTCACACCTGTTAGCTGGAGGTTTTGTATTAAAAATATGTTTGTTCTTTCCCTTTTCTTTATAGTGGAAGCTATAGTAAGAACATGGCATTTTTTGTCTATTATATAATCTGCATAGGTATCTTCAGAACGTAGTGTATTCATTATTTATATGTAGTGCTGGCACATTAAAGAATAACATGTTTGAAATACTATGTAATGTTGTTGCCATTGTTTGCTTTTTCATTTTGATCTCTTATTCATTTTGGGTAATGTAATGGTTTCTTTGTTCCTATTTGTTGACATATTGCTTTGGTCCAAGGGAGAGTATTATTACAGTGTATAGCACAAGCAAAATATGCACTTGTATATCTGGAACACTTTCAAAGGTTTCTCTTTTCTTTTATCTATAAAATTATCAGTTTCTTGTTTATCTTTTCTGAAGATCAGCATAGATCATTGATTACATACAGTAGTAAATTAACACGTCAGCTTTTTGCTGCATTTCATACATTTATCTCCCATGTCTGGAACAGTGTTTAAGAGTTTGAGAGAGAGGTAGTTATTTATGTTAGTCTGAAGTCAGACAGAAGGCAGAGTAGATTTGTACTTTATAAATTAACTAAATCAGATATGTATACATTTTAGAATAGGACATTCCTCACTGAACTTGCAATCAGTTTAATTTGCTAACATTTGAACATCGCGTGATCTCAATTATTATCAAAGTATACATACAGCAGGAAAAAAAAATCTTAAGAATTTTTAGACTAGTGTTAAAGGAATTAATTCTCAAAATTAATGTTCTAATAATAAGACATGAAATAACTGCTTTTTATCATTATAATTCATAATGCTTTATTTAGTGAAGGAGAGATCTTGTAAATCATAGTCTGTATGGAAGATTAGTAGAATAGCCCTCTTTTACTACTCCCAACTGCAATTAAGTAAGGTTTTCTTGTATAAAAGTAAAAATTATTTTCTAGTGTCAATCCAGTTCTAAAAGGAATTAACTTTTAAAACATGTAACTGAAGCTTTAAATTGCTGTCATCTATCATGGAAAAACTACGTTAACCAAATTTTTCACATAAGTATGCTTTCATGTTCATCTTTTCAAATAGCAATATACTTGGTTATGTGAGTCCTACAGTGTAATGCAAGTGTCTGAAATTTGATTATTTTTGTACATACAGTTGGAGTAACTGAAAGTATCCATTCTTCATCAGAAGTCTTTTCAGTTATCCTCATAAAGAGTGTTTGTCCACTGTAAAGATGTCTACCTCACCTGCCCATTGTGGACAGACTAAATCAGACAACAAATGTCTGGCATTTCTTATCCTTAACTTTTTGGTTAAGGACTTTCTAAAAGACTTAGAAGATAGGGTCTTTCAGATAAATGATGGGAGACTGAGAATCTCAGACACTGTTGCACAGGCTGTAACAACAACAGAAGTGATACATTTGCAAAGCCAAATTCCTGTGGTGTGTATAATACATAGTGTGCCTAAAAGTTGGTTCTACATCTGTCTGGGCAAGAGAAATGAAATATTTCCTTGATAGGAACATTGGGACGTAACATAAGACTCCACCAATGATGATTTTACATTATTCATAAATTGGGTTCTGTTAGCTCAATTGCAGTCTTTCTGGCGTTCATGGACTGATGTAGCACATAGTGGAACATATCATTTGGGCTTTTTGTAAATGAGTTTGATATTCCATGGCCTTGGGCAGCTGCTTTCACTTCTTCATTGTATGAATCTGACTGCATCACTGAATGTCCTGGATCCTTAGAACATAGGATTAGCATGATTTGGGGGGCAGAGAGGAAGATCACCAGTAGTCTCCCTGGTTTGTAGGAATGTAAATTAAAGTTTGCCTGTGTTCAAGGTAATGTTTTTGTCCCTAAAAAACAGTATGTAATTTTGTTATTGTATAATGTTTTAATTTGAACTGAAATGTTCATCCCTAAATATCTCATCACTTTCCTTGCCCATTTAAATTTAAAGAGCTCTTCTAATTGCATTTTCTCTGCCCCTGGTAGTTCTATTCCTATGGTTCCCACTTCTTTTTATTGTCTTAAATCCAGACATTTTCTCAGAGCTCAGTTTCTTTAATCTGGGTGGGATTGAAAGCCTAAATTGCCTTGCCACGGTTACTGGTATTACTTAAATTTATCATGTAACCTTTTAAAAAATCTGTACTCCTTCTATAAACTCATTTGGGTCAGAGGCTCAGCTGAGCTGATGTCAATAAGCAAATTGCTGAATTGAATAAAGCACTGTTATCACAGAGTCGTAGAAAATTAGGGTTGGAAGTTTTTCCTAATACCTAATTCCCTGCTGCAAGTTGAGACCATTGCTCCTTGTTCTGTTGTCTGCCACCAATGAGAACAGTCCAGCTCCATCCTCTTTGGACCCCCCTTCAGGTAGTTGAAGGCTTCTATCAAATCCCCCTCAGTCTTCTCTTCTCTAGACTAAATAAGCCCAGTTCCGTCATCCTCTCCTTAGAAGTCATATGCCTCATCTCTCTAACCGTTTTCATTGCCCTCTGCTCTGGACTCTCTCCAACTTGTCCACATTCTTCCTGTAGTGGTGGGCCCAAAACTGGACACAGTACTCCAGATGTGACCTCACCAGTCATGAATAGAAGGGAATAATCACTTCTCTTGATCTGCTGGCAACAATCCTACCGATGCAGCCCAGTATGCTGTTAGCCTTCTTTGCAACAAGAGCATACTGTTGGCTCATATTCATCTTACTATGTACTGTAACCCCCAGGTCCTTTTCTGCAGAACTACTGCTTAGCCAGTTGGTCCTCAGCCTGTACCAGTGTTGCTTTCTATCAGGAGAGAGTATGGCACATGGCCAGGGCTGTCCAACTTCTTAGACCCCTGGGGGCCATGTACCCTGGGGGCAGACACTTTCTCCCTCACTTCCCCAATCCTGCACCAGGTGCCCCTCACTACCACATCATGTAAGTGTGATCTCCCCCACTCTGCTACAGTGTGTATCTGCATGGGTGCAAGTTCACCAGTTTCTCCCCTACACTTAGCTCTTTACTCACCTTCAGCTCTCTGTGCTGCTGCACTGCTTTGCCTTGGGGCAAAGGCATGGAGCAGCAGCCAGAGGAAGGAGGGGGTAACCTGGAAAATCCAGCTGCTGTAGCAGCCAGAGTGATGCAGGGAAGCACCTGGGTGAGAGCCCTAGGGCTGCACATTAATCCCTCAAGGACTACATGTCACCTGTGAGCCACTAGTTGGATAGTCCTGGCCACTTGTTTAGCTTTTTGCTTCCAAAATTGGTGCAACCAAGAAAAATAAGAACGAACTTGTGCTTTACAATTTGGAAGAGTATGAAAATAGTCTTCCTCTCACAGTTTATTTTCACTGAGCTCCGAGGCATGACTGAATACTTCAGCTTTTTTGTTGATGACTTGCTCCAAGTCCAAAGTTATAGTAATTTAATTTTATTCAGTTTATTAAAAAAAAAAAAAAGAAAATAAAAAGGTGCATGAAACCACTGTTGTCATTCTCAGCCATTGCATTTGTACTAACTACTGTCTCAGAGCAGCTGTATGGCACTGTGTATACTAGATTTTAATTTAGTTTGTTCTTTGTCACAGACCCCTTCTTATATCTTCAGAGTCAGTTTGCTAGTAACAGGTTACCATGCCTGGAGTAAAGGCAACAGAAAAATACTGAGGAGAATGCATTACTGAAGACAAGTACCTGTTATAAATCAAGTTAGCTTAGTGTCTTTCATCCTTTAATACCCAGTGCATATTTAATCAAAACCTTAAAAAGGGGTGACCTCACCTGAATTTGTGTGACAGTGGCATCTGGTAAATGTCAACAATGATGCTGTCTTCTACAAAGTAAAATGATAATAAATCACTGTCCACACAGAAAGAATTTGCTGTTAAACTATTAATCGAAAATTTCTCCTAGGAATTAGGTTCCTTTTTAAAATACCTACAGTGAAGGACTGAATGAAGCCTCGGAATATAATAGAGGTTTTTCATCTCTCCCAAATTTATTGCTGTAAGATAGCTATTCAGTATTCATGATAAGAAGGGGATTTAATGATCTCATTCCAGTTTCCAAAGAAAAATCATACAAAAGAGATTAATTAGCTATCATTTTTGTTTTCTGGGTGAAGTAGCTAAAGTATCTTTCCACTTCTAGATGTGGTCTCCAAATCAGAATTGAAGCACTTTCTTTCTCTAGAGAACTCTCCCCGCCTCATGTATAATATTTTTTCACATACACAGAATATAATACACATCTTGTTTTTGAAAGGAAAAATGAAGAAAGCAAATTAAAAAATAAATAAAGCAGGGACAGAAACTAATCTTCAGCTGACACAGCCTTCCTTCTCTGCTTAACTAAAGCTGAAACCCTAGCTGCTGCTGAGGACTGATCTGAGATCTCCATGGGTAGATCTGTGATTTGGAAAAGAGCTAAACAGTTTTGGAGCTGTGAAATAGGAGGAGAGAGACTAGGAGCACCTAGCAGACATCAAAATTACCCTAAGAAAGGTTCCCTTAATTAGTGAAACATCAAGACCATTAAAATGGAGAGGTGATAGTTATCACCTGTGGCTTGAAGAAGAATGATCCATTAGGTCAATTGACTCTCACCTGCCTGAATAGTAATGCAGTAGGTGCTGCACTGTGAAGCAGGAATCAAAGCAGGGTGTTTTTATTTTGGTCAGAAAATCAGCTTTTCCACATAATACATGTACTCTTAATTTGGGGGGCGGTATTTTGGAGGGGGAAGATGCACATTGTATGTGACAGCATGTATTTCACTGAAGTATATTCAAAATTCCATGAAAAATTCTAATAAACTGAGAAGGGGAGGATTTTTTCTGAACTAGATATGAAAATGAATAATGTTGTCAGTTTAGTGTTCTTATGCCATTTTGATATTCAATTTTCCCATATTTTACATTGTCGCCCAAACTTAATGTGCTGCAGATTTTAGAATTAAATGCATAGATGAACAGTTGAATTTGTCTGGCAAAGCTGGAGGATGATACAGTGCTCTGGAGAATCCCCTGCTGCTTAGCAGTACTTGTGCCAACTCAGCTACAGAAGGTGAGGGCCATCTTTATGGAAACTTGTTGGTTAGGTAGGGGATTTTTCTCTAATGTCACTTGGGAGGTGCATCTCAAGCCAGTCCAGAGAGGTAATACTCCCCCTCTATGCGACTTTGGTCAGGCCACAGCTGGAATACTGTGTCCAGTACTGGGCGCCACACTTCCAAAGGGATGTGGCCAGCCTGGAGAGGGTTCAGAGGAGGGCCACCCACTGGGTGAGAGGGCAGCAGGACAGGCCCTATGAGGAGAGACTGAAGGACCTGAACCTGTTCAGCCTCAGCAAGAGGAGGTTGAGGGGGGGACCTGGTGGCTGCCTACAAGGTTATCAGGTGGAGATCAACAGCAAACATGTAGAGCCCTTTTCTCCCCAGCACCACCTGGGGTGACAAGGAACGATGGTAATAAGCTGATCAAGAACAGGCTTAGGTTAGAGATCAGCAGGCAATATTTTACAGTTAGGGTGGCTAAAATCTGAGACGATTTCCCTGGGAAGTTGGTTCTTGCCCCTACCTTGAGCAAATTCAAGAGGAGGTTGGATGATCACCTGTCTGGGGTCTTGTGAACCAAGCATTCATTCCTGCCTGTGGCAGGGGGTCAGGCTAGATGATCTGTTTAGGTCCCTCCTGACCCTAGCTACTATGAAACTATCTTCTTTCTGGGGTTTAATTAAATTCCTCTTCACAAAGTCAGGGTGCCAATGTTAAAGCTTCTGGTACCTTCTAGAAAAGCATTTATAGATATGGTGCCATAATGGTAAGATCTGTCTTTCTGACCATCTAATTTAAGCTGGTCAGTTGGCATTGTGAAAAATATTGATGTCCTCTTCAAATCTTCCCACCCAAAACCAGCCCTGATTCCTTTGCCAGTCTGTGAACTTACAGTTCCTTATATTTAACTGTTTTCTCAAAAACAGTATTTTCAGTTTTATTTCTGAACATATGATCCCATGATTTCCATTATACTGGTTTTTGTCTTCTGTGTGTACAACACTTGTCCATACTCCATGTGCCTGAGCTGTCAGTTGAAGATGAGGCCAGGGAAGACTAAAAAAATTAGGTGTCATTTAGTCTAGAGAGAGAAGACTGAGGAGGGACTTGATAACAGTCTTCAAATACCTGAAGGGCATTTATAAAGAGGATGGAGATAGACATGTTTCTGTGGCTATAGAGGGCTGGACTAGGAGCAATGGCTTCAAGCTGCAGCAGAGGAAATTTAGGTTGGAAATCAGGAAGAAATTCCTGACCATGGGAGTGGTCAAACATTGGAACAAGTCATCTAGACAAGTTGTGGCATCTCCAGAAAGTTTCAAGAGCAGGTTAAACCAGGGGCGGGCAATTATTTCGGGCGGAGAGCCACTTACTGAGTTTTGGCAAGCCATCGAGAGCCACATGACAAGCAGCCCAGGGGAGATAAATATTCATTTTCTAAATTTTTTAGGGGCCCTGCGGGCAGAATAGAATGGCCTGGCGGGCTGCATCTGGCCCCTGGGCTGCATTTTGCCCACCTCTGGGTTAAACAGACACTTGGCTAGGATGTTTTAGTCAAGGATGATCCTATCCTGCCATAAGCAGGGGGCTGGCCTGCCTGGTTTGGGGAATGGGCTGGGGGCTTTGAGCTTGAGGAGACTGTCCCCAAGCCTGAAACTTGGCCCCACCAGCTTTTCCTTGCTGCCCCCACTATCTAGCAGGGCAGCGGTTTAAAAATCAGTGGATGCTGGAAGTGGGCTTGGGGGGTGGGGCTTTCCTAGCCTCAGTTAGCTATAAATGCTGCATGTGCCACCCAGTGGGGTGGCATACACATTGATTTAAAAGCCTGCAAGGCTGGGAAAACTCTCACCACAGCAGAGAGGCAATGTTCCCTGCTTTTTCCCCAGACCAGGGGCTGCTTGGACTGGGACCAGGTTGGGGACTTTGCCCTGCTCGTCCACTCCCATCCTGAACTGGTCGACGGGGTCAAGTGGAGCAGTGGGGAAAAGCTCCATCTCTTCCCCAGACAGGGTACTGTTCCAAAGTCCGTCCCCCCCTCCAGCCCAAGTGAAATGGAAGGAATGGGAGCAGCCACTGCTCCCCTTATCTTCCCCAGACTGGTATCACTCCAGTGTTGGAAAGTTGTGAAGAGCAGGGGAGGAGGGTTGACTGCAGGCTGAACACCTGTACTGCTCCCTCTCCTTGAAACGTATCTAGTGGTAGAAATGTCTAAGAAATTTCTGAAACAAATGACAGACCTAGAAATTAATTCCTGTTTGTAACCTTAGTGTAACAGCAACTTTATGAATGCTAACGCTGTAGTACTACTGAGTTCCGTTTCATTACCAGTAATAAACAATCTCTCCATTCTCATTAAATGTATACTTAATTATCTTTAATATCAAAGTAAAGTTCTTTTACAAGAAGCTGGACTTGTTTATGAAAAAAATATGCATTTTGGAAGGCAACAGAATCTACATTATTAACTACCCATTTCAAATACAAATCTCCTATCTCCTAGTGAGAAATGTCAGTGTAAAGAGGTGCTTTAAGATTTATACTGAAGCCAAAATAAGAGCATGGAACCTGCCTCTGTTGCCTGTAATAGGGTCAGTATAGGGATCCATGATCCCTTTGATCTTTACATAAAACAGATAAAAATGCATAAATTGCTTCTAATCAGAGATGAAGTAAAGGAAAATAACATCCCGGAGGACAAAGCACCCCAGGCACCTATCAACAGCCTAACCAAATGATAGACCTAGAGGAGACTTCAAAGCTGCAAACATAACTGCCAGTGACATCTACCAAGAAGATAGATGCTTTTTGAAAACTAATTTTCACAGCTTACAAATGCTTAGGCCTTTAAAAAAAGGGTGGGGGAAGAGGGAGAGATGGAATAGCGAACCATGAGAACTTAATTTTTAACTGTTATATATATATAGAGAGAGAGCTGATGAACATTAAATGCTCATTTAATTTTGCTCCCAAATGTTGGATGTCTAAAAGCACAGATGATTTTCATAAGTGTCAGATTCATTAAGTTTGAGTGACACCTTTGAAATTGGAGTATGTTTTTTGGGATAAGTGTTCAACAAAGATATAGTATAGTTGCCCAATTGTTTGCTTCCATGTGTATCACTGTGAACACATTCACTGTTAGCATTCCTAAAATTGGTAAAGTGAAGAAAACCCCAAAAGAATTCAGGCTGAAAAAAAGGGATAAAACATTTAGGATTTCACTTTGGTTACGAAACCATTTTCTATTTAGGGGAGTAAAAACTGACTTTTGTCCACAGTCGAGACTCAGATTTTGTGGTTCTCTTCCAGGCCACGTAACTTATTTAAATACTTTTTGGAGTTTGTGACCACAATACAAAATGCATGGGGTACATAATAGTATGAAAATGCATATAAGTATGGTATGGACAAAAAGTCAACCTAAATCAAATTTCTTTTAATAAAAGAATAGGACCTATGATGTCTTTTAATAGTTCTTTACAACTGTAATGATATGAAAATAGTATATGCATTTTTTTCTCTAAAAGGAAAGACTGTGACCATATTTTATAACACATGGTAAAAACTGTTGAAGTCTCTTCCATAAATATTTAATTACAAAGGATTTTACTTTCTTATTTTCATTGATGTCTGCTATATGTCTCCAGAGGTGGTGCAGTTGCCTACCCTGGAAATCTTCAAGAGGAGACTGGATGGGCACCTTGCTGGGGTCACCTGACCCCAGTTGTCTTTCCTGCTTGGTGTAGGGGGATGGACCCGCTGATTTTTCTGAGGTCCCTTCCAGCCTTACAATCTATAAATATAATATATCTAAACCATTAAATGTTTATCCCGATCTAGACCTTCCCGTAGTCCAGAAGCAGTGGTCATAATTTAAATAATAATAAAAAATCATGTGTTGAAATAAGTAAATACATACGAGATATTGTTCATTGGATTGGACTGATTTTTTTTTATAAGTGAGACTGTGGCATCATTCATTATTGAAATTATTAAACTCTTTCATTATAAGACCTTATTTCTAGTTGCTTTTAACTTTGTAAAGCAGACTGCCAAATAAGGTGGGGGCAGTGGTTTGTTTTTAGCAAAGTAGAGGAAAAATTAGTCAGGTGTTTTGCAGGATGACACTCAAGAAAACTGTTGGTTTTGGTCATGTTAAAAAAATTCTTAAGAATTTTTTTCCCGAAAGATCTAGCTGTCCCCATTTTTGTAATATGATCTTATAATTTGGCTAACAAGTATCCTTGTTTCAGGGATGCAACTTAGTATGGCCAGTTTCTGAACCTTTGAAAAATTGCCTTTTTCATGCATTAGAAAGTTATTTTAGTAGTTAACTCTTCTAGGGTTCCATTCTTATGTATCCTAGTGCTGTCCAGGCTCAGCACACGCTGTATTAACAGAACAGCCAGGGCATGGTCAGACTTTCCTTGCAATGGCTTCTATCAGCTGTTTTTGAACAGCATGGAGTGTGAAACTGGAACTGAGAGCAGGGACCCTGTCTCTCCTGTTGATTCATTGACCTTCTTCCTGGGGTTCTTGGCAGCCTGTGAGTGAAAGTTATATGATTTGGATTTTGAGCGGGGGGGAGCTGTTAATGTTAAAAAGAAATATAGTAGAATTGAACATGAAATTTGGTAAAACTGGCATTAGAGCGAGGAGAGATACTGCAACCTGGGAGGGAAAGAGAAAGCTAAGGTTAAGAATCTAGTTGTTGAAGGAAACACTTGAGGCTGGGGAGCAGATTGGAGAGGGTGAAGTTGGGACTGGCTAGACAAATGGAATGAGTCTTGGGGAGGAAAAAGAAAGGAAGACCAATCTGACCAGAGGCAGTCATACAGAGGGAGACCTGGGAGGTGCTGAATACAGAGACTTGGACAAGGAGCCAGAGAAAGTAAGATTCCAGACCAAAGATCCAGGAAGGGAAGATGGGGAGTGGGGAAATGTACTTGGAAAAAGAGCTCAGAAAGGGAGACTGGGACTAGCAGTTTGAGGAGTGAGAAATTGAGAAGGGTCACGTGGGATTGGTTTGGCAAAGAGATTGGAAAGTTGGGCTGGAACTGGGACTGGCTAGTCAAGGTGACTGATTTACTGTATTTGAAGTCCAAATGAGCCACTAGAGTCACTAATCTATTTAGTGATACACACCAGTGTATTGCTAGCCATTTATTTTCACCTAGCTATTTCTGTATTCAGCCTAATAATTTGTAATTGGATGAAGCATATGTTATAGAATGGCATCCAATTGTGATTTGAAGACATCAGGAGATGGAGAATGTACTATTTTAAAATCTGGGAAATTACATGCAAATACTATGTTAAAAGAACTTTAGTAAGGTTCCTAACTTAAGAACTCCAAAGTTAGAAAATGCCAGAATTGTTTGCCTGTGTAGTCTCAGCAGTGTTCTTTTAAGTTAATATATTGCGTGTGATATCTTTGATCTTCATACTTTCCTATCCTAATATGGCTATGCATATATTGTGATGCTGGTGGGATTGTTTAATGCTACTCGATCCTTTTTTTTAATGGTGTGATGGAAAGAATTTGGCAAACATGTGGTCTTGCAGTGGTTTCTATATGGAGCTAGTCTCTGACTTAATCTTTCCTTCTGTAGTACTTTTATAAAATCCAAGTGCCCTCAACCAAAATTTCATCATTTCCCACTCTCACGGGCTCTGCTCAGCATTTTTAACTGCATTACTGCAGAAAGTTCTTGGACTATAATGGATGGAAATGCAGTTTTTGATATAGCCAGGTCCTAATACACTAATAGATCTGTAGACTTGGACCAGCTTCTTGAATTGGCAATGGAAGCAATTCAGGGGATCCAGTGACAGCCATTGCTTACCAGTGTAAACTTGCTTTCAGTCACTCATCTTTGAACCATTATGGTAAGATCAATGTGTTCCTTCCCCATTCACCTCATGATAGAGTGAAGTACAGTAGTATTGGTCCATAGCTGATTGATACTTGGGTTACTGTCTCCAATCTTTTTCTAGAGAAAGGACATGAACTAATATGCTGGAAGGTGCCAGTATTATGGCATCTACTATTGGTGTCTCTAAGGACACTTTGACAAATAGAAGACAGGTGTCTAATTCCTTAGAACAGGGCTACCCAGCTAGCATCCTGCAGGTCTCATGCAACCCATGAGTTAAAGTTCAGGCTCTGGACTCCAACCCAACTACCACTCCCCAAGTAGCAGCAGCTGGATGCTCCAAGCTGGCCTTCTTCCCAGTTCAGCTTGGCACAGCCTATGGTACCAAGGGAGCCTGCAGCTCAGGGTGCCTGAGTGGCACAGTGCAGTGGAGGAGCTCATGGCCACAGAACTAAGGGTGAGTTGTGGCATATGGTGCAGCAGGGGTCACAGGGTTCAGTGGAGAGGGGTTCCCTGGCACAGTACAGCAACAGGGGTCACCTGGGCATGCAGTGCAGGGGGGACACTGCAGTCTGCAGTGGAGAAAGGTACAGAGTGAAACAGGGGTCTTAGGATGCAGTGGAGAAGAGTACCCATGCACACAATGCAGTGGCAGGGGGGCACCTGGGTGTGTAGTATAGTGTGTGGGGGGGCACTTGGGTGCATAGCAGGGGGGGTACAGGGTGCAGTAGGAGGGCAAGTGGCCCCAGGGACCATGGTCCTCCTTAGTGTGACTGCTGGTGCAGCCTAAGAGGCACATGGCACCTGGGCACTTAGTTGGACAACCTTGCCAGAGCACCCCATGGGATGACAAGGTCAAACGGTCACAAACTCCTCCAAGACTGTTTCAGGATGGACATAAGAAAGAACTTCTTTACTGTCTGAGCCCCAAGGCTTGGAACAGACTGCCGCCAGGGGTGGTGCAAGCACCTACTCTGGACTCTTTTAAGAGTCAATTGGACGTTTATCTTCCTGGGATCCTGTGACTCCAGCTGACTTCCTGCTCCTGGGGTAGAGGGCTGGACTCGATGATCTTCCGGGGTCCCTTCCAGCCCTAATGTCTTTGAAATATGAAATCTATGAAATATTCCCCTCCACCGCTCCTCCTTTGCTAGCATCATACAATGAAATGTGTTATGCAGGCTTACTACCATGGTTAAGATAGCTAGATTATATCTATTACCGAATCTTTGTCATTTATGCTTATGTTTTTTTTATCTTTTGACAGGGAGTCTATCTACTAGTATTACTAGTGTACGCATCACAGTGGGGAAAGAAAAAAAAACAAGCAATGTCTCATGGGTGTAGGCTCATGTATTCTTTATTCATTGGGACTTCATTTCTATAGTATGAGTAGTACCAGTATTGTGTAATTCCAGTGGAAATTACATGTATCCATAGCAGAAATGGCCATGTGCGGCTTGGTTTTTGTTAAAGCAAAACAAATCAATTGCTTTGTAAATATCACATCAACTTAAAAAATGTGAAAAAGCTTCTCAGCTTCAACTGGGGCCACAGAAGTGCCCATATAGGCATGTACATTTTAGTGTCAGCACATGTATCATCTCCCCTCTGTACTATAGTCTCTCCCACACTCCGCCCCTCCACACTACACAATCTTCCCTGTGCTTCCCCCACCATAAACCTTATGTTTTTCCACAAGTTGGGGCTGGAGTTGAAGCCAGGGCCATAGCAACCATCTGCCTGGGCCAGACTTGTATCCAGGTTGAGATTTAATTTTCCCCATGCTGAATGGGGAAAAAAAACTTAATCTTGGAGTCATGTAAGTAAAGTAATTTGTGGATGACCAGTTCAAAAACTAAGGTAATATTGGACTCTTTGCTCTACCATAGTGTTTCCCAAAGTGTTGGGTACATTATCTTGAGGGGTGTGAAAGGTTCCTAGGAATTAGCATAGCAGGGGAAGCAGCAACAGGGGAAGTGGTTAAATTTAGGGTGTGGGGGGAAGCAGCACAAATGTGTCTGACTTTACAGTGGTGGGGTGTAAACCCCAATGTTTGGAAAATGCTGCTTTACCAGATACTCAGATAGACAGGATAGTCATGGACACATACAGCACTTACTTAGTCCAGTTTAAATTCAGTTTAAACTTGTAACAAAAGGCACACATTCAATAAATGCACTCCTTATTCAATAAATCCCTTGCACTCCTTATTCAATAAAGGCTATCTTTCTAATAACCAACTGTGTCCTTACTCTCAAGCACAGGTTCCCTCTCCTGCCCCCCCCCCCCCCCTCACTTCCCCTGGCTACCTCCAGTCAGGCAAGTACACTGCAGACTTTGATCTCTTGCAGGCTATTTAATTTTATTGAACTCCTGTTTAGGAGAGAAGAGAAAGCAGAAAAGTAAAAATTCCCCCAGCACATATCATCCACTACCTGGGACCCGCAAAGCATGGGTGCAAGTACCTGCCCCCTATACTTACTGTGAGGCATGCTGGGCTGGATGTTCACTCCCAGCCTCTGGTGTCAAAACCATGGCACTTCAGCACCTAAAAGATGACCATTCTATTTGGAAAACTAGTGCACTGTACACATGGACACCTCTGCATTGTGATTGTTGTAAACTGGTTCCCAATCTGGGATTGGTTCAGTTGTTATATGCCCATACCCTGTTCCTCAACAATCATGAACCAGAGTCTGATCAATGACATTTGGGATTGGTTCGTTTGTTACATATGTCCACACCCTAAGAAACTTTCACTCTCTCTCTCTCTCTCTCTCTCTCTCTCTCTCTCTCTCTCTCTCTCTGAACAAAAAAATATGCTCTATACCTACCAGAAAAAGCTCTGGTCATGGTGATCTGCACATCTGGCACTTTCAGTTTTTATTAATTTATATACTTATTTTAATAGTCTGAGGCACATGGGGCAAATTCATGCACTGTAGCATTGGCTGCCATAATGCATTTAGAAGATACTGAATATGTACCTGCAATGTAGCATTTCAGCCAGTGCATAAACAATCTTTTGGGACTCCGTTGTTACAAATTGGACTGTTGTTCAGTGCCAATGTCCATGTAATTCTTAGCCATTCTACAGAAACTGCTAACAAACATGGCATTTTGTTAGTGGCATTTGTGATGCCTAGGGTTGCTTGTTCCTAGGGTGGTCTACTACTAGAGGTTGACTACTATTTTGGCAGGTTCTGCCTGCTCTGCTATTGTTCCCACCACTGCCTGTGTACTTACAACAACATTTCTGTGCTTTGAGAGCATCTGTTACAGCTGGCTCACAGCAGTTGTTGTATCTTATTTCCTATGTGTGTCTCACCTGTCAATTGTGGAATGCCATGAGGAGTGGAGGAGTACTCTGCTTCCCACTGTTCAGTGAAACAATGGCATCTCTTTTAGGATTAGTCTATCTGGAAGGATCTTCAGACTGACTTAATGTGGATGGGAGGGGAAAGTGGGAGGAGAAGGCTATGGTATGGATCTGACAAAGGGAGAGGATAAAAGTAGGGAGAGTAAAAGAAGGGAGAGCAGGAAGGACCATATTGGGAAACTTGAGAGTAAGGAAACCTGAGTGAGAAAATAGAGGGGAAAGGGAAGGGATGAGATAATGCAAGTGAAAGAGGTAAGAGAGAGAGAAGAAAAAAATGTTTGTTAGTAAGTTAAAGACTTGGCAGTACCATTGTCTCTAGATTTGAAATGAAAATAAAACAGAAATTCATTTAAACAGGGACTAAAGATTATAGTAGATTTGAAGGTTTTTTGAACTAAGTAACACGTTGGCAATAAATCTATGGCCTGTAAAGCAGAAAGATATGTATTTAAGGAATAAATCAATATGTGATTGAATGTACACATGTTCATCACCTCTGGAAATAAGAATTGAAAGTGGTTTTTGGCCATTTCAGCCTTGAATTTGGTAATACAATTGTGGGAAGCAGAAGTTGGGTGTGATACCGGGTTTAAAATTCTACCTTCTGTTCAGATAGGACGTAATAGATAAGGCATTTATATCTGAACAAACAATGGAGATTGCTAATAAATGTGCATGGCAGGAGGCGTTATTGGGATTGTGCATTGGACCCCATTGTGTCTCATTGCCAGTGCAGGGGAAGTCTGGGATTGTGATCCTGGGATCCTCCTGCACTGGCTTCTGCAGCTGCGAGCCCTACAGCTGATGGAGGCTCGCAGTGGCAATCGTGTTCCCAGTGCTGCCCCCACTGTGAGCATTGTTGACTGTGGGGCTTGCATTGGGAACAGCTTTCTCCCCACTGTAGGGCTTGCAGCTGACAATGCCTGTGGCAGCCACAGCATTCCTGGTGCTGCCCCCATTGTGAGCACTGCACCTTAGGACTAGGGACAGACATTCAAAAAACCTGAGCCTGAATTTATTCAATCTTTGCAGGTTAATCTAACCTGGCTAGGCTGAATCAGTTTGTAACTGTACAGACATCCCAGAAATGCAGGCACATGCCTGCAGTGGCACCACTAGAAGCTGGGGGGGGTGCTAGAGCAGCCCTCCTTTGCCTTAGATAGTGCTGAACTGAAAGGGGGTATGGCCAGGCCCTGGCAGGATGCTCTGATTAGCGAAGGGTTCCTCTACCCTTTTCTGATCAGCCCAGCAAGAAATTGATAACACGGTGTTTATCACCCATAACTCAGTGTTTAACATCCCATTAAGAAAACAACAGAGAGACACTACCAGCTACCTGTTAATTCTGCCTTTGTCCTGTCTGCCACAGCACGGACCATAGCCAGCATGTAGTCTGCTAGCTAATGCTGAGAGGTGTCTGTGTAAGACAGAGGGGATGGGGAAACAATCCCTGCTTAGCAGGGAGTGGGGAGTGGGGGAAGCAGGGGGAACGCCTGCCGAGCTCAAGCCAGGGAGCAGAGTGAAGGGGCCAGTTCTGCTGTGGAGCAGAGAGCCCTGCCCAGCCCAGAGATCATGCCTCTCAGTGCTAGCTTCTCAGGTTGTATTTATCATCAAGGGCTTTTCTGATTCAATTGAGAACATTTCATTGAGATAACTAGACCACTTCACAACACTCCAAGCCTGTGACATTGTAATAAGTGTGTAGAACTATTTCTCTATCCCTCCTGTTTCGTATGTTTTCTTTTCAAGAATTTTCTCTGGGGGGGGGTCAAGATGGAGCAAGGCAATTGCTAACAGTTAGTTTAATATAATATAGTGAAGCAATTGCTCTGCTATAGTTAACAAGTACCATACTAGCTCAGATCAATAGCAGTGGCTTAACTAGAATAGGGCAAATGGAACAACTGCCCTATGTGCCATCTTGTGGAGGAAGGGAGGTATGGAAGGGGGTGAAGAAAAAGCAGCTGCTGCTGGGAGCTGTGCGATTGCGATCTTGGCAGCAACCGGAATCACTGCTGCTTCTGCATCCTGGGCACCCAGCTGTGTCCCTACATGGCTGCCATCCAGCCCACTATCTTGTCTCTGACAGTGACAAGTTGTAGATGTTTTAGAGGGAGACCCTAAGAACAGGGCATGCCAAGAATGTCAGACCTTCCCCAGCATCAGCCATCATCGGTTTAGCAATATCAGAGGTCACATCTGTGATTGTTCTTTTTAATAGTTCTCCAGTGGACCTGTCCTCCATGAACTGGAGCCAACAAATGGGAGACACCAAATGGCAGTTTGCAAGGCGATTCAGCATGAAGAAGGGAGCCAAAAGGAATATTGTGAAGACTTTACCATTTAAAGCAGGGTTCATTAACCTACGGCCAGGGCCATCCCTGAGGGGGTGAATCAGGCGACCACCCCAGGCCCCGTGCTTTGGGGGGCCCTGTGGACAGTGCCGTCCCTGCTATGGCCACCAGACTCTGCCACTGCTGAGAACTGCTGGTTCCGGCCACTTGCCACCCCGCTCCATGCTCTAGTCACGCCACCACCCCCTGCTGTGCTGGCTCTGGCCACTTGCCACTCTCCCCAACCCCCACAGGCTGATATGCCCCTAGTCCCACACAGCCCTAGAGATGGCTCTGCCTACAGCCCATGATCCCGATCCAGTCCATGAAGAGGTCCAGTCCAGCCTGTGAGGGCCCAATCCAGAATGGGGGGATCTGTGCATGGATCTTTGCCATGCCACTTACCAGCTACGCAGCACTTGCCTCCGCTGTGGAGCCTGCTGCTCTACCACACGTATGCTTCCCTCACTGCAGAGGGTTTTGAAATCAGCAACAAGAATGACTACAAGCAGCTGGCTGCTCTGGGTGGTAGAGACTTTGGCCTGCAGCCATTGCGAGGTTGCAGGCTCCAATTCCATGCTGGCAAAAGGCTGCTGACCCCTGGTTTAAAGAATACCTCCTCTAAGTTCTCTAAAATCTGCATATTTACTTGGATTGCCTTGAAAATTGGTGTGCGTTGTGGGCAGTCAGTGTCAGTGATACAAACCTGGAACAAGCAATATCTGAAACAGCCTGCCTCCCTTCCAATTCCTCCACAGTATTTCTTAGTTGTAATATTTTATTGTTTTTTTGCCCCCATCTGAGGTATAAACCCTGGGACCTCAAGTCATCTGAATTGCTTGGTATCTATGGGCTCTTATCTTCCTTTTGTGAACATATTATTAAAAATCTTATTTAAGAGAAAAACATTTTGGAAATGGATTGCAATGCGTATGTGCAGAAAGACTGGCTAGGAGGGATTCCAGCAAACCAGTTTTCATGTGACATGGCAGGCTCAAGGGGACAGGCTGGGGCTATTGAACCTCAGCTGTGTAGAGGCAGGATAATTTTGAATCCCTTTCTTGGCAGAAATTTGAGAAACAGACTATAGGTACCTTGCTAAAATCTGCCTCTTTCAAGGTTGAAATGTAATTTGAATCCAGCAGATAATTCAGAACATGCTCAAACTGTTTTTGAAAAGAATATAAATTACACATATGAATGCTTCCTGGGAGCGGAGGGGAGAGTAGGGAAAGGAGGCTGAGTGTGAAGCAAGGAACAGAGGAATTATAAGGAAGTGGATACATAATCATTATGGTAGGAAAGAGTAGAAGGATTGTAGGGGCCTCAAATCATGGGTTGGGAGAGTAGAAGGGATGGAGTTCTGGAGAAGACATGTTGGCTTAGGAGATTTAGGCCTGGGGTTCTTCTTAGACCTACGTTCTGCCCTCCCCACAGTCTGATCTGCAGGGACCAGTTCCTCCCACTGTCCTCTGTGTGAGCTGGGATCTATGGCAGAGGGTGGTTGTGGAGGAGGTGGGAGGGCAGAAAGGGAAAGAGAGAGATTCTTCCTGCAGGGTCTGAGCTCCTGTCCCCGTATCCTCTCATAACGGAGTTCAACATCTAAGAGGGTCTTGGTCTTGGTCTTGCTCTAAGAGGGTGAATAAGTCTTCTCCCTGGCCCCCATGTGAGCTGAAATCTGTAGGAGTCCTGAAGTTAATGTAAATGGAGTGGTGAGGCCTCACTTGGAGGACTGTGTCCAGTTTTGGACCTCAGACATCAAGAAAGATGTAGACAGATTGGAAAAAGTCTGGTAGAGCGTGACAAAAATGAGTAAAAGCCTTGGAAAGCAAGACTTATGAGGAGAGGCAGAAGGAGCTGGAATTACTTAGTCTGGAGAAGGGAAGACTGACGGGGATTTGATAACAGTCTTCAAATACCTGAATGATGATTATAAAGAGGATGGAGATATACTTTTCTCTGGCAGTAGGGGACAGGACTAGGAGCAATAGCCTCAAGCTGCAGCAGAGAAAATTTAAATTGGGGATTAGGAGGAATTTTCTGACTGTGAAGATGGTCAAGCATTGGAACAAACTACCTAGAGAGGTTGTGGCATCTCCACCTCTGGAAATTTTCAAGAGTAGTTTAGAAGGCATTTGGCTGGGATGGTTTAGTCAGGGATGATCCTGCCTTGAGCAGGGGGCTGGACTAGATGACCTTGTGAGGTCTCTTCCAGACCTGCTTTCCAATAATCCTGTATCACTAGCTCTGAAACACTGGTTGAAGACAGGGGAGGTTAGAACTCGGGCTAAGATGAATTGAGGGAGGGGCAGAAGAGAGGCAGGCAGCACAGCCCTGCTAGGTGGGCAGCAGCCAGTGAAGGGCTTTACCTGCCTACTACAGCCACTGGCCCACTGTGAGCAGACAACCCCTTCTCCCTCCTCACTCCTCTCTCTTCTCTCCTTCTATGTAGCCTAGCTATTAAATATTAGTCACCACTCCCCTTCTCCTTGCTCCTCCCTTCCTCCTACCTTGCCACTATCCAGTTCCTGCTGGGGCATCACAGGACTCCCCCCCCCCCCCCCCCCCCCCCCTGGACTGTGCCCGGCCCCAGGCTAAACGATAACCAGTAAGCTACAACTGGTTATCGCTGAACTGGTCATTTAAACAATTGTTTAACTGTTCACGTCCCCACTATGGGGACATAACTTGCATCTTATCGTTTCCTTCTTATCCCACATGCAAGTGCATGCTCCGAACACTTCAGAACACAGCCATTCTCCCATTCCATTACAGTATAAGAAAGTTATAGGAGAAGTGCATAAGAATTGGTTAGCTACTATGTCTCTTGTGCGGAGAACATTGGATTGGGTACTCGGGATCTGGATTGTGCTCCTTGCTCTACCACCAGTCTCCTGGGCAAATAACCTCTGTGATCTTCGCAATCTGTAAAATGGAGATAATGAGGTTTAGTTTCTTTGTATAACTCGAATAGCTCTAGTGATGAATAGTGCTCTATAAGGCCTGTATTGTCATCATCTAGCAACAGTAGCATCTTAGTTGCAAACCTAGAAGGCATCTATAATTGCCAAAATGAACAATTTTTTTCTTTCTGTTCATAAAAACAGTATATGCAGTGATACGAAAGCTTTTTTTTGTTGTTTTTTTTTAATGGAGTTAAGGTTTTCCATATAACTTTTCAGTCTGAGTACAGTGACATTTGAATCCCATTAACTTAAGAAGTGAAGGGTTAAAATAAACTTCAACATAGTTTTAACTGCATAATCTTTGAGCAATGATCAATACACTCTGCATATAATGCGTATAGTTTGGCGAGCAGGACACATGACAATTATGACATAGTCTAACTTTGCCTTTGCTTTACTAGGGCAAAAACAGTGTTCAGATGTGTGAAGCTAGAATGTAATGGTCACTGCGGATGCAATCTAGTTTTTAGATGCTAAAATTGCAATTTATGCACACTGAGTTTTTCTTTTCCAAACGCATGCAATGTGATCATATTTGAGTGACTTTTCACAGATAAAGCAAAGGGTGCCATGCTGGCTACAAAGGTTACCACCTCCTAAATTTCAAGTTTCTATTCAAAGAAGAGTTGCTATAATTTTTTTTTTTAATGAACAGAGCCATGCATTTTCCCCTTGCCTTATTTTTGGAAATCGTTAAACCATTTTGGATGGAATTTCCCCGTAAAACTTAGCCAGAGGTAGGTATCTGTTTTGTCAAATTGTAGCCCAAACAATTGAGATGTTCCAGAGCTATAACCAATCATAAACAAAGTTTTTATAATATAAAGTGTTAGGAAATCTTTATTCAAAGGCAGTGGTTCCAATCCTCTCTATAATAAGTAGGGCACATATTTAATCAGGTCTGTGCATCTAATGATGTTTTTTAATACAATAAGGCCCACCTCTAACTTTTTTAATTCATGCTTTTGGAGACATACAGATCTATGGGAATTTACTTTTTTTTTATTCTTACACAAGAAAGATGGAAAATAAATATGAAAGAATATAGTTTGTAATTAACTGCTTCATTAAAATCTACTTTTTAGGTCAGTTTACTAATTGCAATCATAATATGCCTCCCTTTATTAGATATTCAGGTTCTAAATTACTGTTATCTATTGTTATTGTTTGTATCCTAACTTAGCATAGACCTTCAGAGGCAAATAAAAAGACCAGAGACAAAATAATGGCCCTGTGAATCAGTTGAGAGTTTTGGCATTGACTTCAGTGGGGCTAGGATTTTCATTCAGGTCCCTAAACTAAATAGCTGGATTAAGATTGAAAACCTAACAAAAATGAGACTGGACTTGGGATAAATTTGCAGTAGAATGTGGTAAGAGAAAAGAATGCGTACTAGTGAGGAGAGGTTTGAGGACGCTGATTTTCAAGAAAATATATATGTTTGTAACATTTTAGTTATATTCTTGGTTCGAAAGGGAGGGAGAAATGGGTAATTTTAGTAACTGTAATTAAAATATATTTTTTAAACACTAGGTGGTGCAATTGTGTAAAGTTGTATGCAGGTTAACTATAAAGTTAACCTGCATGTGAGGAAGAAAATCATTTAAAACTTGTGGGTAATTTGTGTTTGCTAAATTTTCAGTTTAATTAGAAGACATATAATATAACTTGATTAATGCTGTGATTGTTCTTATCTTGTAATGTTTAATGTATAGGGCAACACAGGACATCTCAGGAAAGAAAATGGTATGATAATTTATTAAATCAGTCGAAGTATTTTGATTTGAAGTTCTCTTAACTGTATTTATTTTGCTGATTCTAAAGAAAAAAAGAGAAAATTTAAGACATGCTCCTTAAAACTGGATTCAAGATGAAGAGTTGGCATCTATTCCTGAATTACCTCTTCCTTTCAGACTTAAGGCGCTGTTCCACAGTAATAGTATCTTGCATATGAGGTTGCTTATTGCATGTATTGTAAATGCTGTATGAAGCACCACTCCCATCTAATTACACAAACTTATTGTTAAATAATATGGCTTGTGTTAGCGTGATCGGGCAATAGAGCATTTGACAGGCCTGTGTTTTGCAATCCTGAATGAAGCCTGACAGGGGAGGAGGATGGTTACTAATAAACACATCTCTCATGAAGAAACCCTTGGAAAGGAGGTAGAGCAGGAAACCTGTGCAAGGTTCATCATGCAAAGTTCCTTTTAAACAATTCCTGCAATTTGAAATGGTGTGAGAATTGAGGCATCTCCCTCCAGGCTCCTGGTGATCTGTTGGGAAAGACACTATATCCGATCTAGGGAAGCAGGAGCTAACTTTACAGAACTTTGTTTCCATGGGTACTTGCTCAAAGTGTAGCAATTTAACAATATCAACATGAAATGCAGCCACACCACTTTGTCATGTTGGTTCAAGGTACATTCTTTGCTAATCAGTGTACTTGTTTAAATTAACAACTTGTATTCTGAAAAGATTTCCTTAAAGAAATATTCTGATTTCTTGTAGTACATTTAGGGATACCAACCAGAAACTATGGGGGTTCTGCAGTTGAGAGTCAAATTAGCAAATGCCAACAATTTATCTTCTGGTATCTATTACCAGAGAAAACCAAAGGAGTTTCAGTAGGTGCCATGATACTTGCTTTGCTGTCTGAGTGTTTTGTGGAAAATTATTTAACATATAATTCTTTGGTGCAGCAGCCACATTTTCAAAGTACTGTAAACAGCTTGTGGGACAAAGTCTTGAACATGTGAACATGAGAGCTGTTAATATGAACAGGATGATGCACTTGCATTTGCAGTCACACAGGTGGATGGATCTGGCTTTTTAGTTTCATAGGACTTTTGATGATGAGCCAATATAGCTAATGGAAGAGAAGCAGGAAGATGTAATATAGCATTTACTTCTAGAAACACAAGAATGGAAACAGGCAACAATGTAATAGCTGCTAAGGATCTATAAAAACATCATCTCTGTTCATGGGTGGACCTAGAATTTTGAAAAGGGGTATGCAGACGGTAAGATGCATCAATCGCACAAAAAACACATTTTTCTCCAGTTAAAAATAAACTGAAAGCTTTACTAATATGCTAGGGGTCTAGGACTTTATTATTCAGTTTAAGATTGAAGAAAAACAAAAATTCCTTCATTTGAATGAGTTAAAAACAGTCTGCAGGGCTGTGAAATAGGAGCTTCATTACCAGGAGCATCTAACAGACATCAGAATTGCAGAACAAAGGATAACTTGACTGGTGGAAAATCAAGACCATTAAAAAGGAGAGAGGGCGATTAACTCCTGTGGAATTTAGAGTTTAGAAGGAATCAGGTAGCTTGTAATGGGCCACGAAATCAATTGACTCCCTTAACACTGACTAGAAATGCTACTGCTGCTGCTGCCAGGCAGTTGATTTTAAATTTTGGGTGGGCCAGGAATCAAAGTGGGTTCAAGTGACTAGTATGCTCCCCTTCCTTCCACCCTCCAGATGTGTTCCTGCCTTTGTCCCTTCATCTGTCTTGCATGCCACAAACCTCAAAACACACCCCAGTACCCTATCATAAAATTAAGACCTTTGTATTTTTGGTGCCTTTGATATCTTTTGGTAGTAATGTACCATAAGAAATGCATAAGAGAAAAAAATGCTTCTGGACAAGGGGAGTAAGGTTGATGTCATATACTTGGATTTTTAAAAAGTCTTTGACTTGGTCCCCCACAATGTCCTCATGGCAAAACTGGGGAACTGCAGCCTTGACAACCTCACGGTCCGATGGCTGGGGAACTGGCTGTGTGGTCGGACCCAGAGAGTGATAGTTAATGGAACCAAGTCGTCCCAAGTTGACCAATGGCGTCCCTCAAGGTTCAGTACTCAGACCAGTACTCTTTAATACATTTATTAACGACCTGGTTTCAGTGTCAGAAGCAGACTGACTAAGTTTGCAGATGATGCCAAGCTGTGGGGAAGCGGGGTTACACTGGAGGATAGGCTGAGGATTCAAGCTGACTTAGATAGGCTCACAAAGTGGGCAGATGAAAACCTGATGACCTTCAATGTAGAGAAATGCAAGGTACTCTACCTTGGGAGAAAGAACCCACACCATACCTATAGGCTTAGCAGTGCTTCACTCATTGCACTACATCCGAAAAAGACTTGGGGGTCTTGATTGACCACAAGATGAATATGAAACACCAATGTGATTCCGCAGCTGGGAAAGCAAATAAAACCCTGACTTGCATCTACTGTTGCATCTCAAACAAGAGCCAAGATGCCATTCTCTCGTTTTACTTGGCCGTAGTGAGGCCGCAGCTGGCGTACTGCATCCAATTCTGGGCTCCACACTTTAAAAAGGATGTGGAGAAGCTCAAGAGAATCCAGAAGATAGCCACATGTGTGATCAGGGGTCAAGAGAGCAGGCCTTATGAGAAGATGCTGAGAGATATGGGATTCTTCAGCTTGGAAAAGCGTAGGCTCAGAGGGGACTTGGTGGCAGCCTATAAGTACATCAGGGGTGTACATCAGAATGTCTGTTAGGAATGACCAGGGCCAATGGTCACAAACTGCTGGAAGACCGTTTTAGACTGGACGTAAGGAAAAAATTCTTTACTGTTCAAGTCTCTAGAGTCTGAAACAGACTCCCCCCAGAAGTGCTGCAAGCACCTACTGTGGACACATTCAAGTTGCATTTGGATGCTTATCTTGCTGGGGTCATTTGACCCCAGCTGACTTCCTGCCCCTTGGGCAGGGTACTGGACCCGTTGATCTTGCAAGGAGGTCCTTTCCAGCCCTAATATTTATGAAATCTATGAAGCAGTACCATTGATACCTTAGACCCCTGCAATGGCAAGGAGTTTGTTGGATGAGATGTACCTTCATGATCCTAGGAAATGGACCGTGCCTCATTTCCTTTAGATCTACAAAAGATGGCATAGGGAGCTAATGGTGGGCTCATCTATATGTGCACTTTACTGCGGAGTTGACTAATTAGCTCAGCAGTAAAGTATTACCATCTACATGTGCGACTTTATTACGTTGCAGTAAACTAATTAACTCCACTGTAGGATAGTACTGCCCAAAACAAGTACTATCCTATGGTGGAGTTATTTAGTGCACTGCAGCTCATGTGTAGATAGTGACCAGAGCTGGCTGGGGCATGAGAGTGCTACAGTACAGGAGTTGTCTGCTGGCTAGTTCCAGTCTCATGCCCCAGCCAGCCTCTCTGCAGCACATTGAGCAGGGGTGGAGCAACTCTGGGCTGGCAGGCTGACCCCCTGGGCCCCTTTCCAGGCAAGGCTGTGCCACGCCAGTTCAACATGCTCTGGTACCAAGCACAGGTGTAAACGCTCTGCCTGGGAACAATAAACTCTGGCATGAGCTGTACTGAAGTTTATTCAGGTGCATTAATAGCATGTGTAGATGCACCCAATGCCTGCCAATCTGACAAGGAGGGATTCCTTCCTGACCCTGAATCTATCAGTTTAACTCCAATTATGTCTGTAAGACGTACCTGCCAGGCACCTAAGAGATTTCTCAATACTATTAAGACAGAGTGGCACAACTCAGACTTTGAGGGCCACTTGCAAGGTACACGTTTCAGTGGAAGGCCACTACTCATGAGATTCACTCTAATCTGATGAAAGCTCTCATCATATTTGCAAGACTGTGTATTCTGGTGCATATTCTGGACATAAGGAAGAATTTCTTTACTGTCCGAGCCTGCAAGGTCTGGAATAGCCTACCATCGGAAGTGGTTCAAGCACCTACATTGAACACTTTCAAGAGAAATATGGATGCTTATCTTGCTGGGATCCTATGACCCCAGCTGACTTCCTGCCCCTGGGGCAGGGAGCTGAACTCGATGATCTTCCGAAGTCTCTTCCAGCCCTAATGTCTATGAAATCTATTAAATATGCAAATTAATACATCACCATGCAATGATGGGAACTGCTGTGAAAACGATTTAAAATGGTTTAATAAAGCATTATGGGAAGCCACTGTGACTGCCCTGGTAGGCTGAATGCACACATATGGCCCCTAGTCTGCCTTTGCACTAAGAGCAGCAGAACAGGGCATGTCTACACATACCCCCGACTGAGCAGTTGTTACTGTGCAGTTATTTAGTACTTGCTTTAGCATATGCACTAGCATATACAGTCTAGTTTCCTTCTTACAAATATGTTGAGGGTTTACTTCAGACTAGAATGAATCTCATAAGTGGTAGCCTTCCACTGAAAAGTGTATGGGAGTTGTTCCACCCCAGCTGAATGTGCTGCAGAGGGACTGGCTGGGGAACAAGAATGGAACTAGCCAGCAGGCAGTTTCTGCACCGTAGCACCCTCATGCCCCTGCCAGCCCTGGCCGCCATCTACGCATGCATTGTGGCTCACTAAATAACTCTGCCGTAGAATAGTACCTGTGTCGGGCAGTGCTATCCTACAGTAGAATTAATTTGTTTACTGTGGCCTGTTTTGCAGTGGTTACTGTGCAATCATTTAGTAATGCAGTCCTGGTGGTGCATGGGTTGTTTCTGGCCCTACTGTGAAGTAGCAATGAGCTAATACATAGTAGCTCATTGCTAGTGCACAATAGTGTCGGTGTCACAGTTCATGCCCACTTACACTGTCACTGTAGCGATGAGCTACATCACCATAGCTCATCGCTATGATGACAACATCTTGTTTAGACATGCTCACTCAGTATCTTTGGCAACAGCTAGAGACCTTATTCTAATCCAGAGGTGGGCAAAATGGCTCCGGACCACACTGTCACTGCTGCAAGGAGCCGGGGCAGAGCCACGACCTGATGCCTGTCTGCTCCTGCCCGGAGCATGAAGGTTGCAGATTAAGGCTCTGCCCTGGCTCTGGACCATGCTGTTACCAGTGCAAGATCCCAGCCTGGCCCCGGAGCAGCTTCCAGCCCTGTTGCGTGCCCTGCCAGTGCTCCTGGAACCGGTCTCTACAGAAACCCTGGTGCTGCGCTATCAGAGTGTCTACAGTCAATGGGGATGTAGAGCCTCTCTAGTTGACCTATTGATTCTCTGCCTTCAGTCCTACCTCACCTCTTTCAAACCCTGCAGTCCCAGCTGAAGGATTTTATGCATAGGAAAAAAGGAAGGGTGATATTACTGAGATATTATTCTCCACCTATTTTCCCTTCTATGTTGGCTATGGGAACTTCAGTTGTGAACACCCCCTTGGTGGGAAGGGGGATTAGTTCAGATGTGCACAATCAATATTTCACAAGTCAGGTAATAGTTTTGGCATCATCAGAGGAATATTCTTTTTATCTTAGTTTGTTTAATGATTTCAGGAATCCAAGGATGGCCAAAATATGTTAAATCTAACTGCAGAATCTTGACTTTCCAGATGCAAGAAGGGTTTTGGATGTGTTGGAGTGAGATTTATGGGAATTTCACCTCACCATGTTCATTTTGGGGTGCATCTTTGATTTAGCCCTCATAATATCTGTAGCCAAAGTTGCATAGGCTCCCTGTAAGTGATTTCCTTATCCTGAAGCCGAGAAGAGTAGACTGTGTTCTTTGAAGCCAATAACTTATTGCTCAAGATGGTGAAGAGAATCTGAAATAGCACTTTATGAGCTCCCAACTTGAGTCACAAGATTATTCCTTATAAAAAAAAAAAAAATCTTCATGAAAATCTTCGGTTTAAGTTTTAGCATAAGAGCCCATGTCTCAGCAACGTGAATTGAAACAAGCATGGTAGCCATTTGGAGGCTTTTGTAAACTGGAGCCACTAGTAGACAATTTCCCAATGCATAAGCAGGTCAGCACAATGTTGATGCTGGATGATGATTGTTGCCTCAATACTTGTGGTGTTTACTTGTAGGAGGACGCTAACTGTGCGTCTCTCCTCCCACTGGATTTGGAGGATCTTCTGCAAGCAGCGTTTATGGTACTTCTCCAACAACTTTTGCTGTCTCCTATACGTTGTCCAGGACTTGGCTCCATACAGCAAGGTGCAGATTACAACTGCTTGATAAACCATGAGCTTGGTTTCAGATCTGATGTCATGATTTTTGAGCACCCATTTCTTCAAGCATTCAAAAGCTGCATGTGAACATTTGAAGTGATGTTGGATTTCTTCATTGATGTTAGTCTTCTGCGAGAGATGGCTTCTAAGTATGGGAAATAACATTCTCCAGAGTCTCACCATGATCTGAATTACTGGAGCTGGGGACTGTTCATTAGGAGCTTGTTGGTAGAGGACCTTAGTCTTCTGAATATTAAGCAGCAGTCCCTTTTTCTTGTATGCCTCAGTAAAGATGATCATTGTCTGAAGGTCTGCTTCAAAGTGAGCGCACAATACAGCATCATCAGTATACTGGAGCTCAATGTTTGTGGTTGGAATGGTCTTGGTTTTGGCTCAGCATTGGCTGAAGTTCAAAAGCTTACCATCTGCTCGGTAGTTTAGCTCCTCTCTGGCCGGAAGCTTGTTGGTGGTCAGATGTAGCAATGCAGCAAGGAATATTGAGGAGAGTGTTGAAGTGATAGCGCAGCCTTGCTTAACTCCCATTTTAACCTCAAAGGGCACGTCCACACAAGCGCGCACGTGCCTCTTGCCCTGCCTCAAACCCCTTTCCAGGCTCTGGCTGCAGCTGCCATCAGCCTGCAGCCCTCTTCAAAAGGCATCCCCACTCACTGCTCTCTGGTCCAGCCCCTGCCTCTGGAACCAAAAACCATCACTCTGAGCTTATGGTTGCCGTGCTGGCCTGCCACGCTGACTGCTGCCTGGCCCATGGCCGTCTCACCCCTCCTAGCTCCCTGACATGCAGTGACCATCTACCAGGCTGACATATGCCGTCCCAGGACTGCTGCTGCGCAGTTGCTACCTCAACCCCATCTGCCTGGCTGGTCCCCAGTGGGGATGCTGACAACGGGTTCCAGGATGCCGCCTCTGGGGCCACTGTTGCCATCCTGGGTCTCCAGCCCCTCCACCTCTGGGCCCACTGGATCAGCGAGGCTGAGCAGTGGCTGGAGGCCTTCTGTATGACCTCAGCCACCTTCCAGGAGCTCATGGAGCAGCTCAGGCCACACCTGGAGTGTCAGGACACCGACATGTCCGTGGGGAGGGGCAGCTGCACCTGCCTGGCCCTCACCCTGATCAAGCTAGCAATGCCCACCAGCCTGTGGTACGTCAGCCATCTGTTTGGCATGGGCAAGGCCACCGCCAGGGAGACCTTTCTGGAGGTGTGTGGCACCCTCCAGGATGTGCTGGCAAACACCATGCTCTGCATGCATGACCCCGTGGTGGTGGTGGGACTCCGTGCTCTGGGATTCCCCCAGTGCATCAGGGACCTGGATGGGACCCACAACCCCATCACCTGCCTGTCCCATGGAGTCCAGCTTTACTACAGTTGAAGGGGCTTTCACTCCATGATGCTCCAGGCCATTGTGAACCATCATGAGGCCTTCCTGCACATGAAGGCACTCGTGTGTGAAGGCCCCATGGTGGTTCCCTGCCCACCCCCAGCACCACACTCACTGCTGGGTGGGCAGCACCCACAATGCCCCCATCTTCCAGAACTCTGCCCTACCAGGCCTGGTGGAAAGTGGGTGCTTTGCACTGGTGATGCCGGACACGCAGCTGGCTGCTGTGGTGGTCCTACCTCTCCTTAATGGGGACCCCGCCTATCCACTCCTCTCCTGGCTTATGCAGCACTATATTGGCCACCCGTACCCCTGCCAGGCCTACTTTAACTGATCCCTGGGCCAGACCTGCACCTTGGTGGGGTGCACCTTCAGCCATCTCAAGGCATGCTGGTGCACCCTCACTGCCTACCTAGAGTTTACCAAGGACAATCTTCCCTGGCTTATTGCATCCTGCATGCTGCATAACACCTGCGAGGCAGGGGAGGAGCTCTTCTACAAGGTCTAGGTGGAGGAGGTGCAGCACATGGAAGATGCCCAGCTATGGGAACACCACTTGCGGTGGTGGCACCAGCGACAGTGGTGCCCTCCCTCCACCCCACCAAGGCCCCAGGAGAACTGCACACCCACCACTAGGGGCCAGGGCAATGGGTACAGGAGGTGCTGGCTGACCACCCCCTCCAATACTCCCCACTCTAGCCCGCCTGTACTGTTGATCATGGATCCCTCCACCTCTTTGCCCACCCTCAGCACCACACTCACTGTGGACACATCTCACAAGAGCAAATTATTTCCCTCGCATGAAACAGAGCCCCCCTCTCTCCTCCCTCCCCAACAGACAGAGCCCCCTTCCCTCTCCACAAACAGAGCCCTTCTACCACCCACCCTACCCACCAGCAATTAAACACCTTCCCTATGAAAACTATGTACAATGTCCTGTGTGGACCATCCCAGGGTTGGGGGCTGTGGGATAGGGGTGCCTAGGGGGCAGAGCCTGGGGACAGGCAGGAAGCACCCCAGCCTCTGTGGGTGCTCACGCTATGACAAGTGTAGCAGGTGGAGGGCTTGCCCAAGGGCAATGGCAGCCAATGCTCCCCTGATACAGGCAGCTCCCCCTACAGCGGGTGGCCAGGAGCTGTGCCCAGAACTCAGTCTGCCCAGGCCCATGTGTCCTCATAGGCAACTTCCTCCATCTTCCAAGCTTGAGTGTTTGCCAGCCGGTTTGCCAATGCCATGATGAAGTGGTCCAGGAGGAGGGTCCTGTACAGGGTCCTCCTCTGGCAGAGCCAGCGCAGCCACAGGGCCCCAGCTGTGGGCGATGGCAACCCTGAGGCCGTATCCCAGCTGCCAAGTGTGACCTCTCCCTCGCATGCAGCTGCAGGCCCTGTAGAGCCATAAGAAAGAAGCTGTTTCTGTGAGTTTGCAACATTTCAAAGATAAGATGGTTTGTACCAGGGGCTGTGTGCTGCCTGGCCTCAGACCAGGGTCAAGCATGCACAGGTGCCCAGGGACCATGGTAAGTTGGGTGGGCAGGCCCGGGCCCAGGCATCCACTGGCTGACCCCCCATCCCTGCTTGCTCCCCTGGGGCCAATGGGCCTCTGGGTGCTAGTTACAGACAGCTTGCCTCCCCCACCCTGTTCCCAGGGCAGGACAGGCACAGTGAGAGAAACCTAACTGTAGGTGTATACTACAGACCACCAAACCAGGGAGAGTAGCTCGATCTGGAGTTTTCTTGCAAACTGGTAGAGGCCACGCGTGCATGGAACATGATCGTCATGGGTGACTTCAATTACCCAGACATCTCTTCGGAGGACCACTCAGCTAAGTTGGATTGGTCGCGTTGCTTCCTGACCTGTATCAAAGAGCTCTACCTGACTCGGGAAGTGCACAGGCCAGCCAGAGGTAACTCTCTCCTTGACTTGTTCTTGGCCAAAGGAGACGATTTGGTGAGCGACTTGAATATAGAGGGTAGCCTGGGCGACAGTGACCATGAAACCATCATGTTTACTATCCGTTGCAAGGCAGGCAAATCAGCTAGCAGGGCTGAAGTTTTGGACTTCAAAAAAAGCAAATTTCAACAGGCTCAGGGCAATAGTAGGGGAAGCACTGAGGGACCAGGGACTGAAGTTAAAAGGAGTGCATGAAGAGAGGTTGTTCCTCAAGGACATGATCCTCAAAGCCCAAAAGAAATCCATTCCTATGCAGAGGAAAGGTAGCAGAAGGGCTGGAAAGCCCTCTTAGCTTATCATGGTCCTCTTGAAAAGGAAGAAAGAGTCAGACAAACAATGGAAGCTTGAGACAGTCCCCAAGGAGGACTATACAGCAACAGTCCACACTTGTAGGGAGCAGATTAGAAAGGCTAAGGTGAAGACTGAGTTTAAACTAGATACAGAAATCAAGGACAATAAGTCCTTTAGATATGTAGGGAACAGGAGGAAAACAAATGGAAGCATGGGGCCTTTGCTTAGTAACTTGGGACAACTGGTTACTGACACACAGGAGAAAACTGAACTCGTGGATGACTACTTTGCTTTGGTATTTCACCGGACTAAAAGGAAAATCATACTAGATAAGGCTCAGAATGAGCATGGTGGGAATGACTGCCTTCTTACTGTTGACATTGAGCTGGTGCGTGATCAGTTAGGAAAGTTAGACATTTATAAGTCAGCAGGACCAAGTGAACTTCATCCAAGAGTGCTGAAGGAGCTGGCCAAAGTCATCAAGGGACCTCTCGCAAAATTCTTCCAAAACTCATGGCATTCGGAGGTCCCTGAAGACTGGAAGAGGGCCAATGTTGTGCCCATCTTCAAGAAGGGGAGGAGAGTGGATCCAGGCAACTATAGGCCAATTAGCCTAACTTCTATCCCAGGGAAAATCCTGGAAAAATTAATCAAGGAGTCTATATGCAATACGCTTGCAGAAGGTAGAATTCTGAATGACAGCCTGCATGGCTTCATCGCAGGCAGGTCTTGTCTTACCAATCTCGTCTCATTCTATGACCAGGTAACTCGCCACCTGGATAAGAGAGGAGGTCAACATTGTATACCTAGGCCTTTGATCTGGTATCCCATGATGTTCTCATGGGAAAATTGGAGGATTGCGGGCATAACTGCTTGACAGTCAGGTGGGTAGGAAGTTGGCTGCAGGGTAGGACCCAGAGAGTTCTAATGAACAGATCTGTATCATCCTGGAGAGAAGTGGGCAGTGGTGTCCCTCAGGGGTCCATGTTTGATCCAGTGCTTTTCAACATCTTTATCAATGATTTGGATGTGGGGGTGAAGAGCTCCCTGGCCAAGTTCACAGATGACACCAAGTTATGGGGGAGCGTGGTCACGCTTGAAGATAGGCTACAGATACAGACAGACATAGACAGGCTGGCAAGTTGGGCAGATCAGAATCAGATGAAATTCAACACTGAAAAGTGTGAAGTGCTCCATCTGGGGACGAACAACCCTCAACATACTTACAGGCTCGGTGGCGCCAAACTGACTACCACCACGACTGAAAGGGACCTAGGGGTAATAATGGAAGTTAAATATTAATGTTAAATATCTAATTAGCTCTGTTTTCAGCTAGTACAATTTCTCAGTAGGATGTTTCTTGCTGAAAGACTGTATATGAGGCTTATCCTTTTTTTTACCCTATTAACCTAAATCCAAGACAGACTTGAATTTAAGACAACTCCCCAATAATGAGATTCTATACATAAAAATGTAAATGTTTGTTATAATTTTTCATGTATAGAATCTGATTAATGGATTACTGTCTTAAATTGGTCCCCACCACCATTGCAGCTGGGAAACAGTGGCACAGGAGCAGGCAGTGGGGATCAGGTGGTGGGAGAGGCTGTAAGGGGACAAGTGATGTGGAGGCAGTGGGAGACAGGCAGCTTACCCCTTGCCACCTGTCCTCCCTACTTAACCCTTCCTTATGCCTGCCACCCTCAGCCTCTGCCTCCCCCGCCTCCCCTTCCCCAACTGTCCTTTTTCCCCTTCCTTCCCATTTCCCAACTGCACTGCTTCTGCCCCCTGGAGGCTCAGCTGTCCCCCAAAGCCTCTTCCCCCTTCTGCCCCCACCTCCACTTACCCTTGCTCCAGCACTGGCAGGCTCTATCTATGCTGCAGTGTGGGGCATGGAGCAGTGCCCCAGTCTAGCCCGTAGTGGTGCAGAGCTAAAACATCTGCTACAGAGCCAGGCTAGGATGGGGATGGAGCCTGCTGGTTCTGGAGCAAGGGTAAGTGGGATGGTGGCAGCGGCTGTGGAAGCAGTGGGGTAGGGATAAAGAAAAGTGGGGGCCCAAGGCTGCAGGGGCTCAGAAGCAGCACATGTGGGGAGGGGCAAGGCTGCTGAGGGAAGGACATGTTGCAGGGGCAGATATAGTGAGGATTCAGGTAGCAGCTGTGGCCTTGGGGCCGGAGCTGGAGCAGCTGCTTGCCTCCAATGCCCTCCACCCCCACCTCATACTTGATTCCAAGACAAGGGGCTATTGCCCCCATGTTAAATTGGAAATAAAATCTCATCTGGTTATCATGTAAATACAGTAGTTATTTTTTATTTTACAGTGATCCATTTTAAGATTTGACTATTTTTGTTTCACAGAGTTTAAAACTAGAAAGTTCTATTAGAACCAAGGTTCTCATACTGGTCCGTGGACTACCACTGGTCCACAAGCTCTATTCAGGTGGTCTGCCGAAAGGTGACCTAAGGCTAAAATTGACAAACAGTACACCTGACTTCCCAGAACTTTGCTAAAAAAACAGGCACATCCATTGCATTAGAAAGGTAAGACTACTGATGTTAAAATGTGAGTTGTGTGCTTTGATTTGTAGAACAAAAAAAGTTAATATTAAGTGGTCTGCCAAGACCCTCAGCAATTTTCAAGTGGTCTGCAAAAAAACAAAGTTTGAGAACCATTGTATTGGAACATCTAATCCAGTGGAGGTCAACCTTTTTCACAGGCATGCAGAAAATAAGTCTTTCCATCTCTTTCCCCTCAGCCAAGTGCCATTCTGATCCCCTTCAACCTCATTCCCAATTGGCTGCTCTGCCTTCTCCTTGCCCAGTGCTCCCTGCCTGATCTGTTGTTCTGCTTTTTGCCCCTGACTGATCTGTAGGTGTTGTCCCTGCTCTCTCCCTGATCTATCATGTGCCACTTACAGAGGCTACCCGTGCCACTTGTGGCATGCATGCTTGCAGGTTGGCCACCCCTGACCTAGTCTGTCTATCTGTATAGTTTGTATATTCTGTATAGTGTGTGTGTGTGTGTGTGATATTTTCTGTATATTTCCTGTATATTGGAAGTCACTAAGATTTAATTAGATATACCTAAGCTCAGTGACTTCAGTCAGACTTTAGCATTTCGTCCCTTAAGACAGTGCTTCTCAACCTTTTTTGTATCGGGACCCATTTGCCAAGTTTGATGACTTGTCCTGACCCACACCACCCTGGCCATACTGGTGTCCAACCCACAGTCCTCTTCCCCCACCCCCCAGCCCTGCTGGTGCCCCTCACCCCCAAGCCACAGCCCCCCCAGACCTGCTGGTGCCCCTCACCCCCAAGCCACAGCCCCCTGCTCCCCAGGGCTATTCTGGTGCCCCTCAATCCTGATCCACAGTCCCCTACCTCAACAGCCATGCTGGAAGAGGGCCCTAGCTGCTCCCATCCCATTTGAGCCACAGCATGAGCAGCAAGTGCAGGCCCCTGCATGTATGGGCTCCAGCCCTGTGCTTCCGGCCCAAGCACAGTGCTCCCTGCTGCAAAGGACTGCCCCTGTCTCCCTCCCAGCCTGAAGGGCCAGGCATCTTCTCCCCCGGCTCCCCCTGCCCTGGCACATTCCTGTGCCAGACCACCATCCCCAGCACCATCAGGCAGGCAGGCAAGCACGCACACACATTCGCCCCCTTCTCCACCACTGAGTCCCCTGGACATCCATCCCTCCTGCTCCTCATGCTTACCTGTGTCCAGTGGCTGGGGCTGCTCCCATGACCCAGCCTCGCTCTATGCTGGCCATGTTTATGTGCCCGTGCAGATGCATGTGTGCCCACAGCCTCCTTTAACCCAAGCAACTGCTTGCAGGCTGGAATGCTGCGGGCCTGCAAAGGGAAACCCACGTTTTCATGGGTTTTTCTGGGGACCTGCTCGCAACCCTTTCAAATATTCTTGTGACCCACTTTTGGGTCATGACCCACTGGCTGAGAAACGCTGCCTTAAGAGACTAAATTGTGCCACTGGCAGAGAACAGGAGACACTAGAATGGCAGTAATGTGAAGGCGCCTATAATGGCAGAGACTTATTAGGTTAAATATGCCTAGACAATCTCAGCAGGTGAACCAAACCCTAATGCTGCAGAGGAATGTGGAAAAAAACGAATCCCAAAGTCCCTATCAGTCTGACCTGTGGGATAAATATGGCAATTGGTATGACCCTGAGAATGTGATCAAGGTGCACCAATCAAGCACCTAGAAGTAAGAATTTCTGAACTACCTCTATGCCACCCTATTTAGTATCCAATTCCTGCAAATGTCCCATTTCTGGATGGTTCAGAAGGCAAAAAACAAAACAAAGCAAACAAAATACAACTAGATATCTGTACATTAGGGGGAAAATCCTTTCTGATTCCTCAATCCATTGAAACCCTAAACCAGGGACATTTGATGATAGTCATCATCCTAATATAGGGTTGTAAGTGTTGTGAGCATGTTGAGGGAATTGCAGGAAATCTTGTTCTCCCTACTGCTAAGCAAGAAAGGGATGAACAGGATGACTGTTAAATTCACAAGTCCCGAGGCCAAAAAGGACCACTGCAACCAGCTAGTCCAACTCCCTGCCCATGTCTTGGTTGTAGAATTGTATCAGAAGCTGGATTAAAGTATATCTTTTAAACAGATATCTAATCTTGTTTTAAAGACTCCAAGCAATGGCGAGTCTATGGTAAGCTATTCTACTGTTTAATTACTCTCACAGCCAGGAAACCTTATTCAACCTTATTTCAAGGTTGAATTTATCTAATTTCAACTTCCAGCCATTGGCTCTGTTATGCCTTTGTCAGCAAGGTTGAAAAGCCCCTCGCTATCAGATATCTTTTCTATGTGTAAGTGCTTATACATAGTGATCAAGTCACGTCTTTGATAGGCTGAATAAGTTTTTCTCCTTAAGCCTCATATTATAAAGCTTGTTTTCTACCTCCTGGATAATTTTTGTGTTCCTTCTTTGACCACTTTGCAGTATTTTCACATCCTTCTTGAACTGTGTACACTGCATTCTGGTAGCTGCCTTACCTGTGTTACACAGAGGCAAAATCACTTCTTCATCTTTACATAATATTTCCCTGCCCTGCCCCCTTTTATTTTTACAATCAAGGATTGCATTATTTACAGTGACCTGGGAGTTCCTCTGAATCAATGCTTCCCAAAATAGGGTCCCCTACCGTGAGGTTAGGTAGAACTTGTGCTTTGGGGTTCAAAGATATATTACTTTGCATTTGCTGTATCAAAATGCACTTTGTTGAATTGTGACCATTTTACTGTTGATTCATATTCTTAACTGATTTGTTATTTACTACCCCACCAGTCCTTGCATGATCTGCAGACATTAGCAGCAGAACTGTTATATTACTGTTTAGATTTTGATCAAATATAGAATAGCATTGCACCAAGAGCCTGTCTTGGGAGGCCCCTACTAGAAACGGCCTTGCTCATTGATATCTTCCCATTAACAGCTATTCTGAGATCTATCAGAGAGCTAGTTTTTAATCCATTTAAAGTGTCCTGTTACTTCCAGGTAATCCATTTTTAAAACCAGAATATTCCGTAGTACTAAATTAAATGTGTTGGAGAAATCCAAGCATGCTATGTAGTATAGTTGCCTTATCAACCAGTTTTCTATTTCTGTCAAAAAATAAATTTGATAGACAAAACCTACATTCCGTGAAACAAGGTTGACTGTCATCAGTCATATTTTTAGCTTGTAATTCTTTGTTGATGGAGTCCTAAATTAACTGTTCTATAGTTTAACCTGGGACTGACATCAGGCTAAGTAATCTATAGTTTGCTGGGTCATCCCTCTGTTAAATATTTAAAATATTTGAATAGTCCTTTAGTCCTTCCAAGACCTGTTACAAAGCTGAGGAGCTGTCTGAATCACTAGTTCCTTTAAGTGTAAGTTTTCCAGGCATGTCAATGTAAAAATGTTTTATTATTATCAATGCTGCCACAAGTCTTCTATTACAAATTGCAAACTTCTCTTCCCTTTCCATAGAGTTGTCCAAAGAATACTGTTAATGGAGGAGAAAAAGGAAGTGAATAGATATGGGCTGGAGGTCAGGCAGGTGCCCATGAGAGGTTTTTGGTACTAAAACATGTAACTCTTTTCTCCATCCACCATACTTCCTTGCTTTTGTGTCCCTCTTCTTTTTGTCCTTTACAATGCCAATTTCTTTATTTTGCATATTCACCTGAGTTCTTACATTTATTTCTCTATCTCCATGCTATAGTGAATTTTGGTGACTTTTTTATATCAGTATTCTCTATTCTTCATCTTTTCTTGTGATCTAGTAGATTCCTGGCTAGAAGTTGTCCTGCTTGCTGCCTTTCCCAATAGATGTGCAGATGGGAGGAAAAGCAGTTGAAGGCTTTCAGATTTAAGATAGCAGATATCTTTTGAAGGCAAAGATTACCCACTCTTGTGGCAGGATTAAGCCAGTTTTGATGAGTATGGATGGAGCAGGATTTGGGGTCTATGCAGAGAACATATTCTTCATAGACCCATTCGGTGGGGGAGGGGGGTGTCTTGGTACACACTGGGCACGTCTACACATGCTCCTATCTGTTCATTTAGTACTTTAGCAAGTACTAAATGACTGAGCAGTGCTCGCTAGTACTGTGCAGTCTTGGTGGTGCAGTTATTTTTAGACACTGCATTGCTGTAGCGATGAGCTCTGGTGATGTAGCGTCAGTATTACGATTTGTGCCCGCCAACACTACATCGCCATAGCTTGTTGCAATGGCGACATAGTGTCTTGTGTAGAGTTGCCCAATGTGAATTGGGAGACCTGGGCTATTGAACCTTGTCCAACTGATCCCTTTCCTGTTTTCTTCCCTGTCCTTCCATATAATGGGACACATATACTTGCAGCGGGAGACAAGGTTTCCATTCTTTAGAATTTCTTGTATCTCATTCATCAGCATGGTATCTAAGCAGCCCTAGAACTCCTAAAGAGTAGTTTAGCAGATCAGGTTATGACCTACGGCCAGGATTTGGGCTTGGACTGCTCTCAGCTGTTTCAGGTTGTTTGTCTGCAAATTCAGGAAGACACCATTATACTGGGTCACATTCAACTGGATATTTTTTTCTAGAAACATTATTGAGAACATAAGCTTTTAGTTTAAACCATTAACCAGTAGGTAAACACACCTCTCCACTCAACTCTGTTCACCAGCTTCCTTCTTTCTTTTGGTGAAGTAACATGTTAAAATCTTCAATCTTTACTGTCAAAAACAATTTTGATTTGAAATATTCAACTTTTCTGGAACTTGCTGTTTAAATGTCTGTCTTGCTAAGGAACTGGATAGGACTTGTTTTCTTTCCATTATTTACAAGGCTGTCTTACTGGAGCATTTCTGAAATGAACTCTGCTTATAAACAAAATTAGTCTGTTTATTCCTCCCTGGGAGCAAAAGAACAGTCAATAATGTATTAAAATCTTATAAAACTTTAATTTTATATATTTTTCTTTGCTCAACTTTAAATTGTTCAAACATTTTCATAATCGCAAGTGCATTTTTCTTCAAAGTATTTTTCCTCCTGCCTATCTGTACAATAATAACATAAACATAAACCTGTACTGTGGCATTGCAATCTGAAATTAATTATTATAATAAGAAAATTTCTATTTTTCTGCCTTCCTTCATTACAATGACAGAGGTGAGTATGTCTTAAAATAGAAATATTGTTAAGTCCTTTTCATAGAAGCCCGTTTGAAGATCAGAAAGGAGTACAAAGGAAGAAAAGCTTTTTGTTTGTGTTTGCAATCAAATCTTTTTTTAAAAGGAAGTCTGACACAGGCATTGTAGTTATTTTTTAATATCATGTTGAAGAGAGTCAGATACAAATTGTGTTGGATTAACTGAAAATTATGTGCAGAAGCAAAATAATATTAAACTAAATACTAGCAAACGAGATGTTAACATTAACATGAACCTTTAAAATGGCTATGCAAAGGTCAGTACTGATCTTCAGATATTAGTAAAATTTAATTTATGGCCTGGAACAGACAGAAAATAGAAGAAAGTCAGTCACAGTAAGGAAAATACTGATAATTTATCTAAATATCAAAACTATTTTAAAATAAAATACCAAGAATTACATTTAAAGATATGGTAGTTTTTAATACAATTGATATGGTTGTTTGAGTAAAATCAAGCAGCTGTGATAGTATGCCCAGAAAATATTTTTCAAGTTTTTAAAAACAATTGGTCACTGTGTGTAAAATTGCAGCTAGTTTGTCAATGTACTTTAGAAATGTATTTAAATGAACGCTCTGATAACTTACTTTTTCAGCTCCTAATGTGAATTATGCTAAGAACTACAGGTGCACCAATACATAGATCCAATATCGAATTGGTACCGATATAGATAAAATTGTCTATATTGGATATTGGCCCTATGGAGCTGATAATTTGGCTGATAAATGCCCGTGGTGCGTGCAGCCACAGTGCACCATGGAGCAGAGCTGGCAGTGTGGAGAACTCCCTCCGGCTGGTAAATCAGAAGATGGGGGAGGGGAGGGGCATGGGGGGGCAGCTCAACACTCCCTGCGGTGAGGGAGGTGGCAGGGACAGGGGCAGGGGCTGCCCAGCTGGGGAAGGGTGGGGCACGGGATGGAGCCATGGCTCATGGGACGGGGACAGCTCCTGCCACTCCTTGCACCCTAGGGCGGGGGGGAATGTGGCCCTGGATTTGCAGGTGGCAGCTGCGGGGTAGAGCTGGAGCCGGCGTTGCGTGGGGATTTTCTTGACGGGGCTGGGCTCAGAGCAGGCTCCAGTGGCACTAGGAGGAGGCTACAGCCACTCCAAATTTTGCCGTAGCTCCGCTCCCTGCCCTGGCCTGGCGCAGCCCCAGCCAAAGGCCCCGCCTCCACCCAAGTGCTGGGAAAAGCCTCAGCTGCACTGGGCGGTGGCACATGGCTGGGAGTGGAGCTGTGGCGAAATTGTGGTGGCTGCAGCCTCCTCCCAGCACTGCTGGAGCCTGCTTCAAGCCCAGCCCCCAGCAAGAAAAGCGCCCCACAGCGCCTGTTCCAGCTTCACCCCCACAGCTGCAGCCCACCCCGCGCCATGCAGATCCGGGGGCACATGCTCCCCACCCTGGCACTCCTGGGGTGCAAGCAGCGGCGGGAGCTGCCCTCACCCCAGGAGCTGCGCCTCCATCCCATGCCACCCCCCTCCAGCTGGGCAGCACCTACCCCTACCCCTGACCTCTTCCTTACTGCAAGGGGCATTGGTCTTCCCTTCCCTCCCCCTCCACCACACCAGACTTACCACCTGGAGGCAGCTGTATTGGATGGATTGGTATCAGCCAATATGCCTCCTTAAATATTGGCTATTAGTCTTGGCTGCCAAAATCTCTATTGGTGCACATCCCTACTAAGAACAATATAGCTCCTTGAGTAATGCGTTTGTATCTTAACACATGTACCACATAAAAGGAAATCAAACAGCTGTTATTCAGAAAAGGGATTAAACTTTCAATGCTATACATAGGAAATTAACTGCAATTCCCACTAATCTGATTGAGTTTCATAGCCAAATCTCAGGACACTGTTCAGAAGAACCCCGAGAATCTTAAACTGATGAGATCAAGTAAATTCAGATTTCATGCTGAACTCTGAATAAGTCGCTAAATCATGCGTAAATATCATGTGGCTCTGAAAATGGCTGCTACTATATTTGATTAGTTAAAACACCTGTGCACAACAAATAGATGAGTCACACAATGATTCTGGCTTTTTCTGTGGTAAGTTTGTTGTTAATGTAGAACAGGGCTGTCCAACTAGTGGCCCGTGGACCACATGTAGCCTAGAAGGTATTAAATTGTGGTCCCCTGGCTCCCACTTGGCTCTGCTTGCCCCACTACTGGCTGCAGAAGCAGGTAAGGCAGTGGTTCCCAACCTTTTTTTGCCACTACCCACTTCTGGGAGTGGAGTGCAGTGGTGGCCCAGGGGCTGGGGAGCTCCCAGCATGTGGCACAGCTAGTCCACTGCCGGCATTGCCCCCGCGATGCTCATTTGGGTCTTAACCCAAGGTTAGGAACCCCTGAGAGAGGGTCTCTGGGCTCCTGCTCTCTCTGGCTTCCCTTATGCCACCCCAGGGGTGAGGTGGTGCAGTAAAGTGCAACACAGCTCACGGTGCTGAGGCAGCCCATGGCCCAGAGCACCTGAGAGGTGTGATGCAGCAGGGCAAGGGGTGCCTGGGTTTTGTGGGTGCAGGGGGGGGGCATTCTAGCATGTGGTACAGTTCAGGGACATGGTGCAATTGGGAGAATTGTGGTGCTGCTGGGGAGTACCAAGCACATAGTGCAGCAGAGGGTTATGTTGTGTATATGCTAGTGCAGGCCTACTGTGGGGTGTGTGGGCCACTTAGAATTTGGACAGCCCTCATTTATAACATTAAACCATGAAATGACACAGTTCATTACAGATACAGACTTTCTCAGCTCAAGAGAGTTTTCATTCTCAATAAGCTATGGCTAGCTACAAATGGGAGCTGCAAAAGTACTAGAGCCAGTGGAGGATTTTTCTCAGATCTCTAGTGTAGGTGTAATCTCATTCTTGTTAGCCAAGCCATGTTAGAATCTTGTTTAGGTCAGCCAGTAGGGTCTGAATTTGCATTTTATTATACCAGGGCTTTTGTTTTCATTTTGAATAATTTCAACATTTTTTTCTATTGATGTTCACCTTTGCTTAGCTTAAAAGCCATAAAGATTCATTATCTTCTCTTACAGCTTGATAGAAAGAAATGACTCCGGTGAAATTGCGGACTCCAATTTTGGAAAGCAGATCGTTTACCAAATCATTTCTTGTCTATAAGGATATTGTAAAGCAGTTCAGCATTTAGCACTTCTGTAATTACCCTATGTCATGTGTCAGCACTGGATATCTACAGTTTGACTCACTTATCTGCTATCAGATTTTTTTATAAAGCCCTTCAGGGCCTTTATCAGAATGTGTTTATGAACTGTTCACTCTGTGGAGTCAAAATTCAGGTCAATTATATCTATTTTCTGTGACTTTTTTGGCTTTTCACACCATCAGAGAGTGTTAAAAACTACTGTTGATGTGTAGTAACGTTGTCTTAATTAATATTGACAGAAGCCTGACTTATACAAAAGCTACCATATTTAGTCATACACCACACACATCTTTCCCTCAAAAATTAGCCGTCCCACTTTAGGCTGTGCATTTTAATTGAGGAAGCTAATTTCCATTCCAGTGAAGGCATGGGGATGCTGGAATGGCTGTCAGGAGCTGACTCCATGCTGGGCATGCAGGATAGGGTGAGCCAGCTTCTTATTGTCACTCACTCCACCTTGCAGCCTTATTGCTAAAGCTTTAAATCTCTTACATCTGCTGCTGGTTTTTTTCCTGAGAAGCTTCCAATTTGGCAATAGCTGCAAGGGAAGGATGCATGACACTAAGAAGGAGACTCATTCCCTGCTTCATCATGCCTGTATTCAGCTATGGGAAAAAGTGTTTTTCTTCATTCTGCCTTCTCAAGGCAAGGTGCATGTCTTATTTGGGAGCATCTGGTATATGAGAAAGTACGGTAAGTGTCTTCTCAGCATTACCTCTTTCAAGTTCTTTTTTTGTAGTTGTTCTCAATCCTATTATCTTTCTAATTAGTTAAAGCTGCCTTTCACAAAGGTATGTCAATAATGTTTACTAGAAGTCAAGAGTAGATCCAGAGGGGGTATAGTGCCATGGATGCACCCCCCACTTTTAGATTGTGCCTCAGAAGCAGAGTTTTTTTTAAAGTCCCCAAATCAGATGAGAATCCTGTCCCCCATGTCCCTCCCCTCTGCTCTTGGTACCTCTTGTCTTCCTCTCTGTCCTCAGCAGCGTATCCCCTCACTTCCCATTCCCTGCTCTGCTGTTCCTGGCTGGAGTGGGGCAGGAGCAGCTCTGCAGTACCCCCCTCCTCCCCAGCCCAGTCAGTCAGGGACAGTGGCAGCAATGGTGGCATCAGAAGGGTTCCTCCTCCTTGCTAATTCCCCAGGGGTTCCCTGCCAGCCCAGGAACAAGCAAGGGGGCAAGCCTGTCCACTACCACCACCAGTACTGTTCCCTGTGGAGCCTAACTGCAGTGGCTTTAGAGCTCCTCCCTCCTGTGAAAAGAATCAGGACTTGTGTTTTGGGAGAGCTGTTGTGGGAGGAGCTCCAGAGGTACTGCAGCGAAGCTCAGCAGGGGAAAGCAGCAGTGACTGCATCAAATAGGCAGGGAGGATGAAGCTGCTCATTGCCACCAATGTCACTTCCTGAGCCCAGCTCAAGTGGGGCAGGAATAGCTCTGGAGCACACGGCTGCTGATTAGCCAGGGATAGCAGCAGCAGCAAGCAGGGGAGGGGGCAAATGAGAGAGGAGGGGACATACTCATGAGGATGGAGGGGAAGGAAAGTGTTTCCAAGAGTGGGAAGGATGGGGGGATTATTACTTGATTTAGGGACATAGAAATCCCTGCTACTGCTTCAATGGTGCAGTCTGCCTGGGGTAGGGAGGAAAGTTGGGAGCATGGGTGTGGCAGTCCCTGCAGAGTGAGTCACTGCTTCCACACCCCTTTACAAAATCCTGGATCTACCCATGTTAAAAGTATATATAAAGTAAGAAATAAGGTCTTATTGTATAGCAGTATAAGCAGTGGACCAGAATTTATAACATCTGGATTCAGTTTCTGACTGCCACAAACACTGTCTGATGTTGAATAGTTCATTTAATCACTGGGCCTTGGTTCCTCATCTGTATAATGGGAATAATGTTTCTTACCTCAGGGTATATTTTGAAGATAAAGTCATTAATATCTCTGTGGTTCACACATACCTTCATAATCTAAACAGAATGAGAAATAATTTGATTAGCTCCATTAAAACACTTTAGTCACAAAATGCATATTTTCAAGTAAGGTGTTTCATTTATATTCATAGGAACATTTTATTTTGTAATGTTTTCCTCTTTCTCATTGCACTAGGACTATGTCTATATATCCTCTTTCTTTCCTCCAAAATTGGATTTTATATATATGCAAGGTACAAAACTAAGGTATAGCATAAGTCATACATTTAGACCATTTTTTCAGATATTGGAAGCAAAACTTTTTTCGGCTATTTAAAATATGTTTGGAAGTGCTGATGCTTGGAAGTGCCAAGTAACCTCAGTGCCCATTGACTTAATAACCTCTAAAAATCAGGTTTTATCTTATGTGCCTCACCATATTTTTAGGTACCTAAATTTTGAAAGCTAAGTATGCAAGTCCTGTTTCAGAATGAAAATAATGTATAACAAATGCTGGAAGCAAATGAATGATCGATTACTGCTTTATACATTTACTTTTAAAAAGCCAAATCATGTTATCTTTACTTAGCTGAGCTCTTGATGACTTCAGTTTAAGACATGTGTGAGTGAGGACTGAGGAAAGGATTAGTCCCAGGGGGAATAGATTGTGATCACAAGGCACTGGATGTAATAGATAAAAATGTACAACATGGGCTGTCACCTTAAATGCTAATTTGTATTTTAGTAGTAGTCCAATTCAGGTAATTCATTATGGTTTGGTTCAGTGCTTCAGGTTGGTGAAGAAAAATGTTGTTTTTTTCCCTCAGTGTAAGAACATAATGTTACATACAGGTATAACACTTTAATTATACCTGTAAGACAGTATATCTTGTCTCATGTGGAAATAGTTATATCCATGTAAAGATTCATAATAATATGGCTGTTCTCATATGAGAAGGTAAATAAGTAATACAGGGGTGTCAAATATATGGCCTATGGGCCAAATCTGGCCCATGGAACTGTTCCATCCAGCCTGCCAAGCCACTGGTGGGCTAGTGAATTGGAGGCATGGCTTCCTATAGAAGCTGGTGGCAGGGGGTAAGCAAAAGCTGTGTGACATAGTCCACACTTGTTTTGTCATCGTTTGGCCCATTGTCACTTGTGCCACCTCCACTACGGTAAGCAGCCGCATGGTCTGCTGCCACAGTGGTTGCTGCTGCAGTTGCCCCATTTCTGGAGCCCTGTGCCAGATCTGGCCCACAAGGAGTCCCACAGTCTGGATACAGTCCAGGGCACAAGTTGAGTTTGACAGTCTTCCTGTATGGAATTCTTATGTTCACAAGAGGACTGGTAATTGCCTACATGTTCTGTTAACAAATCATACCATTTAGCCAAAAGATTTACCTGTAACTAATTTCTATGTGGATTAAGCCTTACTTTTAACATAACATTTCAAAAGGGGGGGGGGGGTTCCATTATTTAATGAAAAACACAAATACTGGTCCATATATGAAGGTCAGACATTGTAGTTTAGAATTTTCTTTTTGGAAAAGAGCATTGATCGCTCTGGTTGTTGTCAGCAGCTCCAGGTGCATCTGGATGCTATCAGATTCCTGCTATAGTATGAAGACAACATTTGTGGCCTTGTTCAACAATTATCACCTGGAGATTGAAAGAAAAATTGTACCATTTTCATCCTATTAGATTTTTCAGTGGTCTTTGATAAGGTTGACCATGAGGTCTTGCTAACGTGTTTATATGACATGGTGGGAATTTGCAGGACTGCTCTTAATTGATTCAACTCTTTTCTAACAGGGAAGCTCCCAGAGAGTGATGATGAGTGAGTGCTCATCACCCCCTTGGGACCTTTCCTGTGGGGTCCTCCATGGTTCTATTTTGTCACCGTCCTAGTCAACAGGTATCTGAAGCTACTGGTTGAGATTTGTGAAGAGATTCGCAGTGAGGTGCTATCAGAGTGCTCATAACACTCAGTGCTCTCTTTCTCATCTGACCCAAGTTCTATCATCTTGATCCAGGGCCTGGCTGCATTTGGGGGTTGAGTGCAGGTGAACTAATTGAAACTGAATCCAGACAAGACAGAGGTGATCATGGTGGGCAGACCTCATGATTGGAGGAGGCAGATAACTACAGGCAGTCCTCAGATTTACGACACAATTGGTTCCTGAAAACTGCATCTTAAGTTGAAACATTGTTACTTGGAACCAATTTTCTCATAAGAAACAATGTTATAAATGGGGGATTGGTTCCTGAACGTAGGCCCAATACCCTATTTTCACCAAAAATACCCCAGAATTTTGTACTCGATCAATTATAGATGAGTAATATAGTTACATTAATGTATTTAGATTGTAAATAGCAATCGTATTGATTTGGAAGGACTTCTTTGAGGTGACTTTGCTGGACTTTTTGAAGGGCTCCTGGTTGGACTTTTTGAAGGGTTCTTGGCTGGAGGCTTCTCAGGAGTCTTGGCTGTAGGTTTTTCTGGAGTCTTGTCTGCTTTCTTAAAAAAAGCGTCCAAGGAAGTTTGGACAGATATTCTCCAGGGAGATGGGTGACACAATGAACTTGTTCACTGGCGTGGCGTCACATCAGATCAAGTGTTGTAAAGTCGAAACTGACATCAGAAAGTTGAAACAGGGTGTCAATTTATAAACGTTGTAAGTGTGAAACATTGTAACTTGAAACATTGTAAGTGGAGGACTGCCTGTATAGTCGATGGGGTTTGGCCGTCCCTTGTTCCTTATGTTCACAGCCTTGGGTTGGTCCTGGATCCCTTGCTGCACCTCAATTCTCGGTGTGAGCGGGAGGGCGATCCTAGCTGCATCTCCCTGCTGTACTCTCCTGCCACAACTTGGATCAAAAGGAAAAGAAGGAGATCAGTGGTCTTTAATGGCTAAGGATCAAATACAAGCACCCAGATGGTACATACTTTATGTAGGTTTTTTTCCCAAAGAAAAATAGCACAGAAACAGAAGTCTTGCCAGTTACCTCATTAGTGCGATATGTTTGAGTTGCCAAGCAGATCTTACAACTGGATGACTCTCCAGTTACAATGTAGCACTGAACGTTCTAAGCACCGATTGTCTTATTAGCAAGGCGCGTTCCCCACGCCTCTAGTTTCTATGGAGTGCCAGGAGCAGTCTCAGTTATCCTCCTGCTCCCCGTACCGCCGCACGTTAAAGCTGTGGATCTGGGATCGGGGTTTGGTCCAGCCTGGGATCCTCTTGCCTGCCCATTGTCCCAGGATATCTATCACTACTTGGGATTCCCCTGCTGAGCTGCTATGCCGTGTCTCAGCTCTCCTCACGCTCACCGGAATTGCCAGAGGAGGAAGGTAAGCAGCCTGCCTGGCATCTTTTCATCTTGGGTCCTGTAGTCCCGTCTTTCCCAGGTCATCAGATGGGCTCCTTGTCTCTCTCACCTTTTCTTGTGCCCGAAGGCAATCAGTCAGTGCCCCGCTGCCGGCTTTATGCCAGTTTTGGCAAGCTAATCACCCAGTCCTGGCTCGGTTGTGTAATTTCTTCCACCTGGCAGGGTTCATCATCAGGTCAGTCTTGCCCGACCTTGCCTAAGCAGCAGGTCTCCTGCCTGAGTCCCTGTTACACTCAGGTTGCAGAGATTCTAGCAGGGCTGTGTGAAATTTCACCACCAGTTTTGTTTCAACGCTGTTTTGACCCATTTTGAGGACAAAACAGCAAAATCGAAATGGAGCAGATATGGTCGAAACAACCTCGAAATAAAACGAGACAGGTTTAAATGTTTTGCCATTTCGATGTTTTGTCCATAGGCTATAGTGGGGAAGGTTGAAACAGACCATAACTTTGTCATTTCTGGCCAGAGTTGGATGAAACATACAGAAACATTCTGAGGGCATGAAGCGTTCCAAGTTTCAAGAAGATAGGTGTAGGGGGTTCAGAAAACCTGAACTCCAAAGTCTTGAGAGCAAAACTCATGTCACGTATGTGTTAAGCCACAGCGGAGTCAAAACTGCAGGCATGGTAGCCCCTGATGAGGCACTAAAGCCTGCCAAGTTTACTCCTAGTTTTCCCCAAGGGTGCCCTGGTGAACAGTTGTTCACCAAGCCCTAGATTTATGCTTCTGATGTAAGCTGCTACCAAGTCCCCTCTCAGCCTTCTCTTTTTCAGGTACACAGCCGGAACAGGGCAGCATGCAGTGCACAACTAGATCAGGGTGACAGGCAGTGTGTGGCTGGATCCAGTAGATGGGTAGCAGAATTCCAGATCAGGGCAGCACATGACTGGATCAGGATGATGGCAACTGTCCTGTGTCCAGCTGAGATACACAGATAGAAAGGGAATGCCTATTTGAAAAGTACACATCTATGAATTTTGAGACTATAAGGTACTTTTCTTATATCACTGAAATATTAGTGTCATATGTACCCAATCCAAGACAACTTCGAATTTAGGATGACTCCCCAATAATTAGATTCTGTACATGGAAAATGTATAAATTTGTTATAAATATTCCATGTATAGAATCTAATTATTGGAGGGTCATCTTAATTAATCCCAACTACCACTGTAGTAGGGCAAGCAGCAGCAGGAAGGCAGGCAGCGGGGAAGTTAAGTGGCCTGACCCCTGCCCCTTGCCCCCCTGGCCCCTCTATTTGTACCTCCCTGCTGCCTGCCCTCCTGCAGTGTCTGCAGCTTCCTGCACCTTGCCCCTGTCAGGATTGACTGGCCTTGGGCAGTCACTTAATGAGTTATCATAGGCAGGCTGGGGTCACAGCAGGTATCCGTTGCAGTCCAAATTATTTGGCCGAGTGTTGAAGCAGTATTGTCATAGTGCAGGGGTGGGCAAAATACAGCCCGTGAGCCAGATGCGGCCCGCGAGGCCATTCTATCCGGCCCGTGGAGCCCCTAAAAAATTTAGAAAATTAATATTTATCTGCCCCTGCTTCCTGTAAAAAATGACAGGAACCAAGGGCAGTAGGACCCAGAGGAAGCCTGGTGAGTTTCCAACAGCAGGGCCCACCCAGCCCCGCCCCCCTAGCCAGAAGCCCCAGCAGGGGCTGCTCAGGACAGCCCTGCACAGGCTGCAAGCAGCTGCAGGAGGGAGCATGGGCCATGGGGTGGGCGTGGGGCCGCTTTTCCCTGCGCTCCGCACCATCAGGGGGTCGGACTTGATGATCTACTCAGGTCCCTTCTGACTCTACCAACTATGAAACTAAGTGAAAACTCTGCCAGCGAGCGGGGGTTGGGACTGTGCGCTGCCCCCCGACTGTACCACGGGGCTGGGGGTCACTGGGAGCCAGCGGAAGCACGGGGCCTACACTGGTGTCCCGGGGCCAGTGCCGGCGGGGCCCAGAGCAGGGTGGCAGGAGTGCAGGGTCCCAGCCAGCAGGGGCTGTATGGAGCCGGGCCAGCTCCCCCCTCTCCCTGCTGGTGCAGCCCAGCCTGGCTCCACAGACCCCTGCCAGCCTGTGCCCCGCTTTGGGCCCCACTGGTGTTGGCCCTGGGACATTGGTCCCAAGATGGTGACCAGGGGGCAGGGCACCTGTCAAGGGGCAGAGCTACCTATGCGGCCCTCGACAGTCTGCCAAAACTGGGTAAGCGGCCCTCCGCCCAAAATAATTACCTGCCCCTGTCATAGTGGGTGGTAGATCTGAACTGGGAGGTCCAAACATATCAGGGACAGGGACTGTAGCAAGGATGGGATCAGGCAGCAGCAAGGCAGGAACAAGGCTGGAGCCTGAGTATGCACAGGAATGTTGTTGCTGGAACAAGTCCCACAGGAAGTAGGAGAGGTTGGATAGTCCCCCTGTCAGACTCACGGTTCCCATAGGTTCCTCCTAGTCATCTGTCTCCTCGTCCATGTCCTCATGGGAGGAATCAGGCTGAGCTGGGGATTGCATCTGACCAGCTGCCTGGTGGCACTATGGACTTCACTCCTGCCTGCTGGATTGGCTGCTCTGGGTTTGAATTCCAGTGGTCCTAACACCCCACTTTGATGTGTGCCCTTCTGACTCCCTGGCATTGCCCTTCCAATGCCTACCCCCACCCATACACCTGCCTTTTAAGTGACTGCCCCCTTCCTTGGCCCACCACACTGCCTGCTTCCCACCATCACTGTTGCTTACACCCCTCCATTATGGCTCCAGCTGCAGTCTGAGTCTTCCTGGCACAGAGAACAGTCAGTCTGGACCCCATTTGGCCAGGTAGTAAATAGTAGTTGCAGTGGCAGCAGCTCTGGCCCTGGAGCCAGAACTGCCACTGCTGCCACATGGCTGGGTGGAGGCTGGAGTGACCATGTTCTCTGTGCCTCATACCCCATGATGCCAGCTTAGAATGGGTCCAGAGCTGTGACAGAGGGTAAACAGGGGCAGGGTGGGGTGAGGGAGCAGGCAGCAGGAGAGGCACCTGCAGGGCCAGTGCAGGGCTTTTAAAAAAATGTGCTTTGCACATTTTACACAATGACATAGATTTCTCTGCTCATCAAAGTTACAGCAGATATCCCATGGTCTAATATATTTGGTTGGATCCAAACTTATCTCACCAAGTTGAGTATTACATTTCTAAATCTCATCTGTACTGCAAGGAGTTACTCTCCTTGGCGAAGGAGAAATTGGTCATGAAGAAGAAAATCAGATTGATGGTTTCTGCTTCAGATATTATATCACAGATGCATACAATAAGTTGTAGAGTGGTTTTGTGGCTTACCTCACTTGTTGAACACCTGGTATCTGATCAGTTATAATTTTGACACTGGGAATGGGAATGAAGTCTAGTGATTAGAGATTCAATTCTGATTGGTGAAAAAAGGTAAGAAAAAATTAAATGGTGGGGGAGATTCTATCCTGAGGCTTATAAAAATGATAGGTGTTTCCTTTTTCTCTCTCATGTAATTGATCTTAGCAAAAATTAAAACACAGATCTGTGGCAGACATTACATTTTAGATGCGATTAACCAGTTAATCATATCTTAAATAGTAACCTGGCCACACATTCATGCAGTTAATGGTGCAATAAAGAAGTAAATAAGCTACAAAAGTATTCCGTAAAACATATGTAGTTTTGTGGCTGGTTTTTATTGCACCTTAAATTGAATGTGTGGCAGGGTCCCTGCCATGCATGTTCTTCCCAGCAATGTTGTTGCTGAGACAAGTCCCGCAGGAAGTAGGAGAGGTTTTATAGTCCCCCTGTGAGAGGCTTTGGCTCCAGTGTGGTTCTGGGACCTGGATCACCAGTCACCAGATTGGCAGTCTCAGGCCTCAGGCCACATCAGAACAAGTTTGACACTCCGGTGTGGTCCCAGGGTTGATTGCCACTCCTAGCCCCAAGACTGCACTGGTTTCTAGCTTTCTACTTGCTGGTATAGGGGGAGCCCAGGATCATGATCTTGTGCTCCATGTGCACTGGCAAATAGTTATGGTGTGTTTTGGATCTGATCCCCAATTTGAAAATCATGCACCCTGCCATACAGATGTGGAATGCCAGGAAATATAATTGTTGGGATTGGGGAACAGATGCCATCATGTCATTAAGAGGTTAGACAGAAGTGTGCTCCCCACTGTAACTGAGAACGCTTTGCAGGAAGCATTCTGAGTTGCAACGATCTCCCAGACCAAACAGAAGTTCATTGTTGGTTCTAGGGGGGAGAGGAATCTAGCTGCTGATTTCCCCTAGCAGTGGCCCCTCCTCCCTGCGAGGCTGCAAAGTTTTCAGAATAGGAGGGGGGAAAGGGAGTAGAGGGAACTTGTTCTAGGAGTTCCTCAGCTGGTACTTGTGGGCAGGGTGGGTGAATTGGTGCCCTCCCACCTTGGGGAGCGGGGCTCCAATACAGCTAGTCTGCCCTCCAGCAGGGGCTGGAAAATCGCCAAACTGAACTCCCTTTCCTTCCTTTCCCCTCTCCTATTCTCAAAACAGCTTGATGCTGGCAGGCAGCGTAGACGGAAGTTACAGAAGGCACTGTGTTTTGAAACATTTAATCTGACCCCTCATGCAGTGTTCTCATACCTCATGGGTGTTACTATTCCGGTCCTTCCCTGTTGGGTTCTCAGCCTCTGCCCCTCTGCTCTCACTGGCCCCTTTTGCCTCAGCCCACTGCACTGGACCTGAGCTTATTGGGCGACAGCCCTTGTCTCAGCCTTCTCAGCCCCTGGCCCTGATCTCACCCTCTTAGGCTCTGGTCTTGCCTCTCAAGGGCTGTGGCTCCCTGGCCCTGTCTCTGCCCTTCTTGGGTACTGGGTCCTCTGGCCCTATCTCCACCATTCTCAAGCATTGGGCTCCCTGGCCCTAGTTTTTGTACTCTCGATCTATGACCTCAGCCAACTTAGGCTTCAACCCTCACCAACTGCCGCTGCCTGTGTTCTCGAACCTCACCCTTGGCTGGGCTCAACATAGTCATGTGCCCCTCGGATACCAGTGTGAACTCCGTACCACCCCAATAGCCCCAACCCAAACACTGATAAAACTCAAATGAAAAGCATAAGCCCTTTGACAATAACTAAGACTCTTAGTGCACTGGCTGTATAGCAAAACCCATACTCATCCTGGGTCCCAGTTCCCTGCAAGCCTTCATCTCTACTTGCTGTTTCCAGGCATAGTAGGATCCCAGGCCTTATTTCAACCACAGCCAACTTACTTTAGAGCTCTTCCCTTGTGGCTAGCAGGGCCATACTATCTGCCCTGGCTCAAACTCTGGTTTTCCACTTAGGGCCTGATGCTTAGCTCCCAGAGCAACTTCTGCTGCTCTAGCTACTTTAGCAATGCCCTTGCTGTCCAAACAGGGCTATTGCCCTATAATATTATTGCAGAACTGCAAGCTCTGCAATACACACTCTACTGTCCAAGCTGACTCTGCCCTATCATACTATTACAAAGCAACTACTTCTGCAATAGGCAGTCATAGTAGGGACCTACTGAAATTGGGATTGCTGCCCTCCAATTTCACGATCTGAGTGCCATACTGGTCACCATTTTTGTGCAGTGCCACCTCCCTCCCCACCATGGCTCTGACTGGCTGAGGGGCACCGGCAGTCCCCACCTCTCCCCAGAGATTGATAAAATGGCCATCTGTCAATCTCCAGGGAGGGGCAGGACTTCCAGGGCCCTTCTGCCAATCAGAGACATTGGGGAGGGGTGGGCACTGCGCTCTGCTGCAAAAATCCCCCTCCCCCTGTGTTTCAGGATGCCAGGGCTTCCTGCTGTTTTCTGTTTGCAGCTCCCTTGCTCTCCCCCCACTCCTCCCACCCATTTGCTGGCCATTTTCATGCTTTTTCCACAGAGACCAGGCTTTTTCGCAGGGGACCTACCAATTTCATGGTTTCTGCAAAATTGTGAAATCGTGATTTCAGTAGGTCCCTACCTATAAGTCTCTGGCAGCCTGTTCTTCTGCAGCTTATAACGTGCAGCCTTCCAGACCTGGAGATTTCCCTACTGCTGTTACTCTTTAAAGTAATGGTGACTACCTTGGTCCTTGTTACAGACTGTTTTAACCCTTTGGATGAGGCAGAGAACCTATGGCTTGGTGGACTTAGCCTGAATAAATCTTTTATTGAAGAGGAGCTTGCTGTTTTGCTGCTTGGAACTTCAGGGTGCACTTTGCTTCTCTCTCAGGAAGTGAACTGGAAAGTAGCTCTCTGAGGCAGGGCCACAGATAGCCAGGGAGGCTCAGGGACTGAAAGGCTAGAGTTGTAGATTCTTTGACATATATCCTTTGGTATATAAAATAATAACAGCTTGTAAAACTGCACACAATGCTTTTTTAAAAAAATAATCTAGATGCTGAAGCTAGCCACTTACCTCATCTTAGACCAGTTCCCTTCTTTGGAGAGTTTTCACATTTAACACAATGTCAACCGCCTAGTGTTTGCAAAACCTGAGTGGGCACTGGGGCAGTCAGAGCAGGATATTTTATAACTTAAGAAGAGAGAGCAAACAGAAACAACCATACTGAATTCATGTTTTAGCGTGACAGTTAAGTGCAGTTGCATATTGGCCCAAATTGTGCTAAGATTTACATGTTTAAGTTTTATCACGAGCCATTCCAGTTATTTTAGTACTTAAAGTACCTGCATAAATCTTTGCAGGAGCAGGGCCATATTCTTACAGTTAAAGGAACATTATAAATGTTGTAGATTTGTTAATTTAAAAAAAAAAGATATAAAATTATACTAAAAAGCGGGTATCTATACATTGGATGTAACATTGCCTGCAGAGGCTGGATTGAATTTCTTCAAATGTTTGCCCTAGCAGATGAGAATAATTTTGTAAGACAAAATATCAGTGGATGTAATGTGTCACACATCATTTCAGGAACTTTTTTTGCTGTCTAAAGTAAAATATAACTAAATACAAGGTGTCTCAGGCTAGAAGACAGTTAAAAAGGTGTATCCCTTTCCAGGGGTTGGTTTATTACTTCACAAATGAACCCTAGATGGTAGTTGATGCTAGTTAACCATCCTGTTGGTAGTCAGAGATCAGAAGCCAAAGAAAGTCTGTTCTGATAATCTGAACTACCTCTCATGACTAGAAGTGATAGTTCCTGGTTAGGGACCAAGTACCTTTGGCAGAGTCCATCCTCATACCTTTTTTGGGAGTAAGCAGAATTTTGCTACCCCAGACTGTCAACACATCGGTTTTCAGTTGCAGACGAAGATTTAGTTTTAGTTTCTCTTTGCAAGAAAATCTTTTCCTTTTTTACTCACTGAATGCAAATTAAAAAAAAAAAGTCTCGAAAAATGATAATTCGGTGCTCAGGCATTAGCAGCCTTTTGTCTTTGTCTCTCTGACACTCAAGGGGACAAAAGCACTTGAAAGGTTCGTTTGGTGCTTAATCCAATGCTTCCCTTTTGCTCCTTTCTTTCATTCTCTGTCTCTGATGTTCAAGGCTTGGCTCACAAACAGACTAAGACCAAAATAGAATAGTCATAATGAGATGATGGCAAAGTAAGGATTTTGTTCTAAATATTACCAGACCTGTTAAGGTCTCTGTTGCTTCCAATGCATGGAGAAGTTTAAATCAGTTTTGCCATATTTAGCAGATATTTTAAGATCACTCTTCATCCTAATCTGACTTGGTGAATAGTAATTTTCAAATCTGCAATGAAGAATAAGATCGATTTCTGAGTGAGAGTGAACCTTCAATCTTGGAAGAAGTTGTTTTTCAGAGTAGAAATGAAACACTTGTCAGGAGGCCGGAGGTGTGAAATATACAGATGAACTGTAGTAAATTTTATTCACTCTTCTGCCTTCCAAAGAAATACAGTGAAAGCCTTCTGTAGCAGTAAGAGGCCAAATACATCAATTGTTTAATGAAGATCTGTTCCTAATAACTAAAAAAATGCAATATATCACATCCAGGTCTTCAGCTATCATAAATCATATGCCTCTACTGATGAAAGTCTTCTGACATTTCTGTTTTTCTTCTTGGTATCAAAGAACCTGCTTTCTTTGGAAGATTATATTGAGCACCCTGATCCAGCATGGCCAAATTGCTTTACCTCTTGGGTTGGATCACAGGATATTAATTATTTTTTGACCTGATATTCTTTGTAGACATGCTGAAGTTTTTGGTTCAGCTCAGAGCACCATTTATACTGCTATAAAACTTTCAGAACTAGAAAAGAATTTCTTTCTGAGCAGAGGGTAAAAACATATCCAGGTTCATCATCAATACATTACATTATTTGTGTGCTCACATCCTCCCATCCTTTCTTTGAGGTCTGGTAAGGTGTGCCTGCCAGGCACCTAAGACAAAAGTTCTATTTTTATTTCAGTCCTACCATCATAGGATTTCTGAAAATTTTGGTAAAATGTTGTCTTCTAGTGTTACTCTATCATAGGACCTTAAATGCTGGACCTTGAGTACTGGTTTTTGTTCCATGTGTTGTTAAAGTATTTTATTTCTTTACATTGCCAGAAAAAATGAGAGTTACAGGATTTAATGGCTAACCCACTTTCACTGTACTCCACACAGACAAAACTGTACCATGTCCTCGTCCATGTCTAAAAAGTCATGCCTAAACTCCCTCTGCACCAGATCATTAATCTTCAGGTGCTCTTCCTAAACCACAGTCTTGTCTAGAAGAAAACTACACTCCGTTTGCTAGATGTACATGGTTTGAGCTTCTGCTTGGATAGGACTAAGGGATTTTGGAAGTCAGAAAGACTTTTTTGTACTTTTGGGGTTCAAGATAAAAAATGCTGTTTCCGGGTGGCACTGTTTAAGTGGATTAGCTGTGTATTGTGACAAATGTGTTGGCTAGGCTGAAAATACTGAACGGTTTTACAGTCCTACCTATCAGGACTTAGGTGGCATCACTGGGCACATCCACACATGCAAGCACATGCACTTGCAGCAGCTCAAATAGAAGAGGTGCAAATTTGAGACGGGGTTTTTGCCTCAGCGCACGTGCTTGAACATGCACTTTGTTGAGGAGCAAATTATGCCACTTGGGGCAAAATAACCCTGCTTGACTCCTCCCGGATCTACAGCCAGGGGGAGCTAGAACCCAGGGCCAGCACCTATGCTGTCCCCAGCAGTATAAAAAGCCACCCTGTCTTGGCCCCATCTGTACAAAAAGCTGGCCTGGCAAGCATTTCAGGGCTACTCGCTCTCAGGAGCTTCCGGGGCCCAGCCAATTGGTACCTGGGGACACTACCCCTTGTGCCAGCTGAACTGCTGCAGCAGCATTCCAAATCCATTTTTAAAAATACCCCCAAATCCATGTTCTTCCACAATTAAAACAAAAGACAACTCTACACACACCCCTAGAGAGAGACAGCGATCAGTTGGGCAGTGCTTTATTGGTATATTTACAATGCTAAAGCAATTTGGAAGCCTACCAGTATCTGTCATTATGGTAAAATAAATTCTAAATTCTAAATGTATTGATGTGTGCTTTTGGGTTCCTTTGCACATGATGGGTGTGTGATGAGGGGACATGATGTTTGCAGGAAGGGGGTGGGAAGGGGTGTGGGGGAAGGTGGGTGGGTGGGTATGTGTGGAGGGATGTGGGTTGGTGTGTGGGTAGGTGTGGGGCAATTGCTGGGGGAACTGTGGGTGTGGGGGAACTTGTGGGGGGGCTGCTCAGGAGGGGTGGGTCCCCTGGCCCCCACAGGGTACAGCCCCACCACACAGCACATGAAATGTCCCCCCCGATAGGAGCCCACCTTCCCCCTGGAGGGCCACAGCCTCTATTCCCCACAGTGCCCCAGCTCCCCAGCTCAGGGTACCAGCTCCCCCCTGGAGGGCACCAGCCCCCCCACCCAGGGCCCATAACTTACTTTTCACAGCAGCAGTGGGAGTGGGGCACTCTGAGCCTGCTGCTCCCAGCTCTTGGGGACCATGTGCTGGGCCCAGCCAGGTTCTGCCAGCCCTAAGGACCCTCTGCTGCCTGGCTGGGTCAGTCCCTTGGCAGCAGGGCCCGGCACACAATGCTGTGACTGCGTGCCAGGCCCAACCCAGTCCTGCCAGCCCTTGGGCTGCTCGTGTTTCCCAGGCGGGCCAGTCCTGTGGCACGCAGGACCATGTGCCGCGTGCTGCGGAACTGGCCCAACCAGGCAGCACGAGCAGCCACAGGGCTGGCAGGACTGGGTTGGGCCCAGCACACGGTCACCATGTCCCGCGCCGGGTCCTGCCACCAAAAGACCAGCCCAGCCTGCCAGAGTGGGCCCCCAGGGCTGACAGGACCCGGCTGGGCCTGGTACACGGTGGTCCCCGCGTGCTGCACCAGGTCCTGCTGCTGGGGGACTGGCCTGGACAGGTGGCGAAGGGGCCCCAGGGTCGGCAGGAGTCGGCATGCGGTCCCTGCACACTGTGCTGGGTCCCACCTCTGCTCTGCTGTTCCTGCAGGAAGGTGGCATGCAGTGAGACCTGGCTTAGCCCCATGTGGCTTGCTAGTCCAGCTTTGCACTGGACCAGGTCACACGGCTCTGGGAGGTACGGCTCCTGTGTATGCCTCCCAGAGCCGTGTGACCTGCTCTGGTGCAAAGCCAATCTAGCAAGCCACACCAATCTGGGTCAGGTCCTCACCCCCCACAGCCTTGGGGACATCCACTCCCCCCCCCCCCTGCACTTACCTTGGACAGCACCAGGGACCAGGGGCAGCAGGAGCACCAAAGAGATGTTCCGGCCAAAACCAGAGTGTCTCTTTTGGAGGACTGACTCCCTGCTGGCTCTGGGCATGGTCTGGGACTGTGCCTTGCTCCACTGTTCTGCGGAGTGGTATTTTTGACCCCTGGATCCAGGGGTATAATTTTTTCCCTGTGCTGCAAGTTTGCAGCACAGGGAACATTTTTTTTTTCCCCGCATGTGTCTCTTGCCGTGTCTCAAAGGGGTTTGAGACAGGGCAAGAAGCACATGCGCACTTGTCTGGATGCACCCATTGATGCATTGATGTTTTCATTTTTCCTTTTTTCTTTCTCCTCTCTTTCTTGTTTCTCTCTCTCTCTCTCTCTCTTTCTTTCTCTCTTTTTGTTCTCTTCTTTTCTTCCCCCTTCTGGAGTTACAGGGCTTGTTCTGGGTGGCGTTGGTTTAGGTAATTGAGGGGTGAAGCTAGGATAGGTAGCCTTATAAAAAGGCAGCCCCTAATGAATTGTGGGAGCAGTGAACAGAGGGCAGCAAACAGAACTGGAATTCATATAGAGAGTTCATTGTAGGAAGGAGCCAGGGAACAAATGGCTGTACATATATGTGTGTATTTAGGAGCATGGGCCAAGGGCCCTGGTGTGGGTGCTTGGTGTGCAGGGTCTTATAGATTTCATAGACATTAGGGCTGGAAGGGATCATGGAAGATCATCGAGTCCAGCCCCCTGCCCAAAGGGCAGGAAGTCAGCTGGGGTCATATGATCCCAGCAAGATAAGCATCCAGTTTCATCTTGAAGGTGTTCAATTAAGGCGCTTGAACAACCTCCGGTGGCAGGCTGTTCCAGACCTTGGGGGCTCGGACAGTAAAGAAATTCTTCCTTATGTCCAGCCTGAAATGATCTTGAAGTAGTTTGTGACCATTCGACCTCGTCATCCCTTGGGGCGCTCTGGTGAACAAACGTTCCCCCAGATACTGGTGGTCACCCCTAATAAACTTGTAGGTGGCCATCAGATCACCCCTGAGCCTGCCCTTTTTCAGGCTAAAGAGCCCCAGGGCTCTCAGCCTGTCATCGTAGGGTCTGCTTCCCTGACCTCTGATCATGCGCGTGGCTCTTCTCTGGACTCTCTCAAGCTTCTCCACGTCCTTTTTGAATTGTGGAGCCCAAAACTGAACACAGTACTCCAGCTGTGGCCTCACTAAGGCCGAGTACAGGGGGAGAATGACATCCCGGGATTTGCTTGAGAAGCATCTATGGATGCAAGCCAGTGTTTTGGTCGCTTTACTAGCCGCCACATCGCATTGCAGGCTCATGTTCATCTTGTAGTCAATGATGACCCCCAAGTCTCTTTCTTCCATAGTGCTAGCTAACATAGCACTGCCAAGCCTATAAGGATGCTGCAGGTTTTTTTTTACCCAAGGTGGAGAACCTTGCATTTATCGGCGTTGAACACCATCAGATTCTCATCCGCCCACTTGCTGAGCCTGTCCAGGTCAGCCTGGATCACCCGCCTGTCTTCTGGTGTGGATGCTTTGCCCCAAAGTTTGGTGTCGTCGGCGAACTTGGCCAGTCCACTTCTGACTCCAGTGTCCACATCATTAATGAAGATGTTGAACAGTATGGGTCCAAGGACAGAACCTTGGGGGACCCCACTGGTCACAGGACACCACGATGAGTGACTTCCATCAATTACTACCCTCTGGGTCCGACCCCAGAGCCAATTTTCCAGCCAGTGGATCGTGGAGGACCCAAGGCGACGATTGACCAGTTTCTCCAAGAGGTGATCATGGGACACCAGATTGAAGGCTTTTTTGAAGTCAAGATATATGACATCAATCTCTTCTCCCTTGTCCAGGTGATAGGTCACCTGGTTGTAGAAGGAAATGAGATTGGTCAAGCAAGACCTACGCGCAACAAACCCGTGCTGGCTATCCCCTAAGATGTTGACGTCGGCCAGTCCATTAAGGATGGCCTCTTTAATAAACTTTTCTAAGATCTTCCCCGGGATAGAAGTCAGGCTGATGGGCCTATAGTTAGCCGGATCCACTTTCCTCCCTTTCTTGAAGATAGGCACCACATTGGCCTTCTTCCAGTCTTCGGGCACTACACCAGAGCGCCAAGAGTTTTCAAAGATCCATGCTAGAGGCTGGGCTATGATGCTCGCCAGCTCCTTGTCAGGGCCGGCTGACTTGAAGGTATCCAGCTTCTCAAGATGTTCCTTCAGAAAGTCAGCATTAATGGAGGGCAGGGGATCACCCTCACCCGGACTTCCCGGCCGTGTAGCAGGCATGGGCGTCCCATGGGGCTGATGAAAGACTGACGCAAAGTACCTATTTAATAGGTTGGCTTTTTCCTGGGCGTCAGTTGTCAGTTGTCCCATCTGGTTCAGCAGGGGTCCAACGTTGCCCCTGCTTTTCCTCCAGCTCCCCACATATCTGAAAAAGGACTTTTTATTGTCCTTGATGCTCAAAGCTAGCTGGAGTTCAGTTGCAGCCTTGGCTTTCCTGGTCAGCTCCCTACAGGACCGGACCAGTGCAGAATAATCCTGCTTGGAGGTGACTCCCATCCTCCATCCTTTGTAGGCCTTTCTTTTTAGCCTCAGGAGGTCTGCTAGGTCCCTGGAGAGCCAGGGGGGCTGCTGTGCCCTCTTGCTGCCTTTCCTCCAAGATGGAATAGACTTAGTTTGTGCATTGAGGATAGCTCCCTTGAGGAGCAACCACTCTTCTTGAACTCCCCTCTCCCTGTGGTCACGGTCCCTTAGGGCCTCACTGACAAGCCTCCTGAGCTTGTCAAAGTCAGCTTTCCTGAAGTCAAGGACTTGCGTGTTGCTGACCGACTTGCCAGCGTTTTGGCGGATGGTGAAGGTGATCAGCTCGTGGTCGCTGTCACCCAGCTTCCCATCGATCACTAGGTTGCCGACTAGGTCATCCCCAGTAGCCAGTACCAGGTCGAGCAGCGCTTTGCCTCTCGTTGGCCCATAGACTTCTTGAGTCAGGTAGAGGTCATGCACGCACAAGAGGAAGCTCTGCGACCTCTCAGATTTTGCTGAGTGATCCTTCCACGAGATGTCCGGGTAATTGAAGTCACCCATGACAATCATGATCCTGGAGCAAGCTGCCTCAGCCAGTTCCTGGGCAAACTCCTGGTCAAGCTCAGAACTTTGAGTGGGAGGTCTGTAATAGACTCCCACCATTGTGTCCCCTGTGCCGTGTTCCCCACGGATTTTAACCCAGAGGGTCTCCAGCTGTCCACCCTGGTCGCCAATATCGGCTTGCAGGGATGTGTAGCTTTCCTTAACGTAGAGAGCTACACCCCCGCCCCTTTTCTCTACTTGATTCCTCCTGTACAGGGTATAGCCATCTATACCCGTGGTCCAGTCATGGGTGGAGTCCCACCAGGTCTCCGTTATCCCTATGACATCGTAATTGTTTGCACTGAGCAGGAGGATGAGCTCCTCCTGCTTATTCCCCAAGCTCCTGGCATTAGTGTACAGGCAGGCAAGTGCCCCCTGGGGGGCTCCTTCTTTCCCCACAGATTTTATCAGGGCCAGGGCAGGGGTGGGCTCCCTGAAGCGCCGTGATCCGCTGGCTTTGCAAGGATTGCTCAGCAGGCCAGCAGTGGCAGTAGTCCCCCCGTCCCCCAACGGGCTTAGTTTAAAGCCCGGTGGAGTAGGTCAGCCAGTCTGGCTGAGAAGAGCCTCCTCCCTAGGGGGGAGAGGTGGAGGCCATCTCTTCCCAGCAGCTCGCTGCCTCTCTCCCCAAAGAGCAGGCTGTGGTCATGAAAGCCAAAGCCTTCCTGACGACACCAGCGCTGCAGTCTTTGGTTGACCACATAGATGCTCCTGTCCCTTCTCAGCCCATAGCCTGAGACTGGGAGGGTCGACGAGAACACCACCTGTGCCCCCAGACCCTTAAGCCCCGCTCCCAAATCCCTGTAGTGCCTCATGACCTGGCTGGGAGTGCTCCGAGCAGTGTCGTTGGTGCCCACATGAATAAGGAGCATGGGATAGTGGTCTGTGGGTTTAAGGAGCTTTGGGATCCTCTCCGTCTTGTGGTGTGTCTTTTTTCCCCCTCCCACCTCACTCTCTCCTCTACCCCCCACCCCCCGGCTCCAATTCCTTACAGCATAGGTGTTCTCCAGAGAGCAGAGGAGGCACAAGTGGAGTCTGGATTAGCTGTTGTGACCTGCATGGGATATGCCATATTTTTTTTCCTCCCAGGGGTTCAGGACCACTTCATCTGCACCAGCTGTAAGCTGGTGTTTGCCCTGGAAGAGAAGATTCAAAGATTCTCAACGCTGCATTGCTTCCAGAACTACAAAAATTTCTTGGACAAGGGTTACAAGAGGCTGGTATTGGAGAAGCCAAAGGGCAATGAGGAGAAGTGCTACTATGTGACTACTCAAAGAAGGAAGGCCCCCAGAACTGAAGAGGAGCACTTTAAGTCAGAAACTACTTTCAAGCACTTTGCAGTGGAACTGCTGAGGAAGAGGCAAAGGAGAGGACATCCACAGGCATGAGGCAAAGGATGTAGCATCCTAGAGAGCAGGAAATACAAGGACCCGGGGACAGGGGCTCCAGGACTGTTCCACCAAGAAGGAAGAGAAGAATGGTGGTGGCTGGTGACTTCCTTCTGTGGAAGACAGAGACACCAATTTATTATCCAGATTTGGGGGCCTAGAAAATGTGCTGCCTGCCTGGTGTTCAAATTCAGGATGTCACAGAGTCTGCCATAGTTCATCCATCCTTCAGACCACTACCACTTCCAGCTTGTGCATGCCTACATACTATTACACACCAACAATACTGCCAGGAATGACACCGAGTAGATCAAAGCTGACAGGCTCTGGGCAGGAGGATTCAGGAGCTTGGAGCACAAGTGGTGTTCTCATCAGTCCTTCCCATGGAAGGCCAGGGTCACTTGCAAGGAAAAAGAGGGAAAGGGGCCAGGAGGCTTCCTTGGCTGACCAGAGAAATCCAGGGCAGCCTGCGGACTAAAAGGGGAGCATATAAAAAGTGGAAATGGGGAGAGATTACCAAAGAGGAGTATACCTACTCTGCTCGCACTTGTAGAGAGGCAGTTAGACAGGCCAAAGCTACCATGGAGCTGAGGATGGCATCCCAAGTAAAGGATAACAAAAAATTGTTTTTTAGATATATAGGGAGTAAAAGGAAGGCCCAGGGTGGAATAGGACCCCTACTAAAGGGGCAGAAGCAATTGGTGACGGACAGGGGGGACAAGGCTGAACTCCTCAACGAGTACTTTGCCTCAGTGTTCCTAAGTGAGGAGCAGGACAAGGCTCTCACTGGGATTGTAGAGAGGCAGCAGCAAGGCACCAGACTGCCATGCATAGACTCTGAGATGGTGCAGAGTCACTTGGAGGAACTGGATACCTTTAAGTCGGCAGGCCCAGATGAGCTCCATCCGAGGGTACTGAAGGCACTGGCTGACGTCATTGCAGAGCCACTGGCGGGAATATTTGAACACTTGTGGCACACAGGCCAGGTCCCAGAGGACTGGAAAAGGACCAATGTGGTCCCCATTTTCAAGAAGGGGAGGAAGGAGGACCCAGGCAACTATAGGCCAGTCAGTCTCACCTCCATCCTTGGCAAAGTCTTCGAAAAAATTATCAAGGCTCACATTTGCGAGAGCGCGGCAGGACAAATTATGCTGAGGGGGAACCAGCATGGGTTCATAGCAGGTAGATCATGCCTGACTATTCTAGTCCCTTCTTATGACCAGGTTTCAAAACGCCTGGACGCAGGAGTAGGGGTTGATGTCGTATACTTAGACTTCAGGAAGGCCTTCGATACGGTATCCCACACCATGCTGGTAAACAAGTTAAGAGGCTGTGACTTGGATGACTACACGGTCCAGTGGGTGGCAAATTGGCTAGAGGGTCACACCCAGAGAGTTGTAGTGGATGGGTCGGTATCGACCTGGAAGGGTGTGGGCAGTGGGGTCCCGCAGGGCTCTGTCCTTGGACCGATACTCTTCAATATCTTCATCAGCAACTTGGACGAGGGAATGAAGTGTACTCTGCCCAAGTTTGCAGATGACACAAAACTGTGGGGAGAAGTGGACACACCGGAGAGCAGGGATCAACTACAAGCAGACCTGGACAGGTTGGACATGTGGGCGGAATACAACAGAATGCAATTCAACAAGGAGAAATGCAAAGAGCTGCACCTAGAGAGGAAAAATGTCCAGCATACCTACTGCCTAGGGAATGACCTGCTTAGTGGAACGGAAGCGGAAAGGGATCTTGGAGTCCTAGTGGACTCCAAGATGAACATCAGTCGGCAGTGTGATGAAAAGCTAATGGCACTTTATCGTGCATCAGCAGATGCATGACGAACAGATCCAAGGAGGTGATACTTCCCCTCTATCGGGCACTGGTCAGACCGCAGTTGGAATACTGCGTGCAGTTTTGGGCGCCACACTTCAAGAGGGATGTGGATAACCTGGAGAGGGTCCAGAGAAGGGCCACTCGTATGGTTGAGGGCTTGCCGGCCAAGCCTTATGAGGAGAGACTGGGGCACCTGGACCTCTTCAGCCTCCGCAAGAGAAGGTTGAGATGTGACCTTGTGGCTGCCTATAAGTTCATCACGGGGGCAGAGAAGGGAATTGGTGAGGTTTTATTCACCAAGGCGCCCCCGGGGGTTACAAGAAATAATGGCCACAAGCTAGCAGAGAGCAGATTTAGACTAGACATTAGGAAGAACTTCTTCACAGTTCGAGTGGCCAAGGTCTGGAACAGGCTCCCAAGGGAGGTGGTGCTCTCCCCTACCCTGGGGGTCTTCAAGAGGAGGTTAGATAAGCATCTAGCTGGGGTCATCTGAACCCAGTACTCTTTCCTGCCTATGCAGGGGGTCGGACTCGATGATCTATTGAGGTCCCTTCCGACCCTAGCACTATGAATCTATGAGGTAGTGGTGTCAACCTGAAGGCTTTAGCTTCTTCAACAATTGGCAGATGTTCTTGGGAGGAGGGCTGCCATCAAGAGATGGGATCCATCCAATGAGAATGGGAAAGAGCATCTTTGGGTGTCATATGGCCAACCTAGTAAGGAGGACTAGGTTCCACGGGGAATGGTGATCAGGAGATAGATTCATAGATGTTAGGGTCGGAAGGGACCTCAATAGATCATCGAGTCCGACCCCCTGCATAAGCAGGAAAGAGTGCTGGGTCTAGATGACCCCAGCTAGATACTCATCTAACCTCCTCTTGAAGACACCCAGGGTAGGGGAGAGCACCACCTCCCTTGGGAGCCTGTTCCAGACCTTGGCCACTCGAACTGTGAAGAAGTTCTTCCTAATGTCCAATCTAAATCTGCTCTCTGCTAGCTTGTGGCCATTGTTTCTTGTAACCCCCGGGGGCCTTGGTGAATAAATACTCACCAATTCCCTTCTGTGCCCCTGTGATGAACTTATAGGCAGCCACAAGGTCGCCTCTCAACCTTCTCTTGCGGAGTCTGAAAAGGTCCAGTTTCTCTAGTCTCTCCTCGTAGGGCTTGGTCTGCAGGCCCTTGACCATACGAGTTGCCCTTCTCTGGACCCTCTCCAGGTTATCCGCATCCTTCTTGAAGTGTGGCGCCCAGAATTGCACGCAGTACTCCAACTGCGGTCTGACCAGCGCCCGATAGAGGGGAAGTATCACCTCCTTGGACCTATTATGGATCCAAACATTGGATCAGTGAGGCCAGAGAGCTACACAACTGCAACAAGTGACACAAAAGGGAAGCGAGATCAAAATGCAAAATATATCCAACACATGTATACATGTGCAATAAATAGGTGGAATAAGGATGTTGAGCTGGATGCTGCAGCCTGTAAAAACAACTATGATCTGACTGGCATCACCAAGACCTGGGGTGATGGCTCTTATGACTGGAATAGTAACATGGACCATGTGCAGACGAGTGTGCACAAAAATGTGCATCTCAAGCTCCTTTGAGACAGGGCAAGAGGCACATGTGAGAACAAAAAAATGTTCCCTGCGCTGCAAGTTTACAGTGCAAGGAGAAAATTAGACCCCTGGATATCCAAGGGTCTAAAAATAATGCTCCGCAGAAGAGCAGAGCAAGGTATGGTCAGGGACCTGCAGTCAGTCCTCCAGAAGAAACACTCTGGTTTCAGCCAGAGCATCTCTTTGGTGCTCCTGCTGCCCCCAGCCCCAGCACTGTCCATGGTAAGTGGGGGAGGGGGGGGCTTATGGTGGTGGGTGGGTGTGAGGGGTGGCAAGGGGATGTCCCTGGGGCTGTGGGGGGTGAGGACCTGGTCCAGACCAGTGCCGCTCACTAGTTTGGCTTTGCACCGGAGCGGGCCACACGGCTCCAGGAGGCACGCACGTGAGCCATGCCTCCCAGAGCTGTTTGACCCACTCTGGTGCAAAGCTGGACTAGAAAGCCACATGGGGCTGGGCCGGGTTCCAGCATGTGCCACCTCCCTGGAGGCACAGTGGGGCAGAGGTGGGACTCGGTGCAGCGTGCAGGAAACCCAGGGCGTTTCCCCAAGGGCTGGGCTTGGTGCATGGGCCTCACACGCTGTGCTGGGTCCTGTCGCCATGGCTCAGAGCACCCCACTCCCACTGCTGCTGCAAAATGTAAATTATGGGCCCTCCAGGTGGGGCTGGGACCCTCCAGGGGGGGAGCTGGGATCCTGGGCAGGGGGTGCCTGGGGCCCTGGGCGGAGGGGCTGGGGCCTTCCAGGGTACCTGGGATCCTGGGCAGGGGGCTGGGGCCCTGTTTGGGATAGGGGTTGTGGCCCTCCAGGGGGGAGCTGGGGTGCTGTGGAGGGGGAATTCCATGTGCTGTGGGGGAGGTGCTGCACCCTGGGGTGCCAGGGGACCCACCCCTCCTGAGTAGCAGGTTCTCCCACACCCACAGTCCCCCCACCAATTGCCCCACACACCAACCCACATCCCTCCACACACACCCACCTGCCTTCCCCCACATCTATTCCCATCCCCTTCCTGCAAACATCATGTCCCCCATCACACACCCATCATGTGCAAAGAAAACCAAAAGCACACATCAACACATATAGGTATTTAGAATTTATTTTATCATGATGACAGAGACACTGGTAGGCTTCCGCATTGGTTTAACATTGTAAATATAACAAAAAAGCATTGCCCAACTGATCACTGTCTGTCTGTCTCTCTTTAGATATATATATATATGTGTGTGTGTGTGTGTGTAGAGTGGTCTTTTGTTTTAATTGTGGAAGAACATGAATTTGGGGGTATTTTTAAAAATGGATTTGGGATGCTGTTGCAGCAGTCTAGCTGGCACAAGGGGTGTCCCCAGGTACCAATTGGCTGGGCCCCAGAAGCTCCTGAGAGTGAGTAGCCCTGAGCTGCTTGTTAAGGCAGCTTTTTGTACAGATGGGGCCAGGACAGGGCAATTTTTCATACTTTTGGGGACAACACGGGTGCTGACCCTGGGCTCTAGCTCCCCCTGGTTGCAGATTTGGGAGGAGCTAGGCAGGGTTATATTGCCCCACGTGGTACAATTTGCTCCATAACAAAGTGCATGTCCAAGCACGTGCACCGAGGCAAAAGCCCTGGTTCAAATTTGTACCATTTCTATTTGAGCTGCCTCAAGCACATGCGCTTGCATATGTTGACATGCCCATGGAGGGTTACACTCTAATTTGGAAGGATAGGGTTGGGAGAAAAGGGAATGGTGTTGCCTTGTATATCAAAAACACATACACTTGTTTCCTGGTACAGGAGGAAGAAGATGGGAAAGCAGAATGCATTTGGGTGAAGATGAAAGGTGAAAGATGCAGTTCTGATATAATGGTGGGGATTTATTAGGCCATCTGATCAGGAAGAGGAGGTGGATGAGGTACCCTTCAAGCAGGTGGCAAATCTATTCAAAATGGTGGATGGTACTGATGGGAGACTTCCATTTTCCAGACATATGCTGGAAGAATAATGCAGCCAAACATAAAATGTCAAGCCAGTTCCTAACTTGTGTGAAGGACAACCTTTTGTTCCAGAAAGTGGAGGATACAACTAGGGGATCATCTATCTTGGATTTTGTCCCGACCAAACAGGAAGAACTGTGGAGGATGTGAAGGTGATGGGTAACTTGGAAGAAAGCAATCACAATATAGTAGAATTCCAGATCCTGAGTCAAGGAAAGCATGAAATCAGCAAAATTAGGCTGCTAGGTTTCAAAAAGGCAGATTGTATCCAACTCAAGGAGCTAATAAGCATGGTGTCGTGGGAAGATAGATTGAAGGATAAAGGTGCCCAGGAGGGCTGGGAGCTTCTAAGGGCCACAGTATTGGAAGCCCATCAAGAAACTATCTTGATGCAATGAAAGAACAAAAAGAATGACAAAAGAGACCAATGAAGCTGCACAAGGAGCTTCTAAAATGCCTTAAATACAAAAGGAAAGCATACAGGCTATGGAAGAATGGGTGGATCAGCAAGGAAAACCAGGAAACAGCAAGAACCTGCAGGGACAAAATCAGGAAGGCAAAGATAAAGAAGAACTGCACCTGGCAAAGGAGATAAAGGATAACAAGAGGAGGTTATATAAATATGTTGGCCAGAAAAGAAGGACCAAGGAAGTTGTAGATCCTTTATTAACAAGCCAGGAAGAACTCCTAACTGAAGATGCAAAGAAGGCAGAGCTACTCAACAGCTACTTTGCTTCAGTCTTCACAAAAAAATTAAGCTGCAGCAAACACCTAATAAGGATTATCTGGATAAGGAAGGGGGCAAGCTGAGGGAGAAAATAACAAAAGATAAGGTCAGAGAGTTTTTGTTGGGTCTGAATGAATTCAAGTCAACAGGGCCAGATGAACTTCAGCCCAGGGTCCTGAAGGAACTGGGAGAGGAGATCTCGGAGCTGTGGGCAGTGATCTTAATGAAGTTGTAGGACAGGGGTTTTCAACCTTTTTTAACAAGTGTACCCCTTCTGACTCAAAGTTTCATCTCTTGTACCCCCTTATATTTTTTTCTTGTTTTTAAGGGGGAGCAGAATGAGGCCTCTGTGGTGCGGGAGGGGGTGGGGCTGGGGCAGGCGCTGTACAGCTGGGGCAGGACACAGCTGCGAGTAGCTCATCCAGGGGGCACGTGGAGGGGAGGCGACTCTCACCTCTGCGCGCACCTCAGGAGGGCATGGGGGTGGATGCCTCCAGATCTGCGTGAAGGGTGGGGCGGGCTGGGCTGCCCCAGTGGTGGGGGAGGGAGTGGAGCTGGGGAAAGCTCAAGGGCTGCCTAGGGTGGGGCATGGGACTGAGCCACCTGGGGGGCATCAGGGGTGTCTCCCACTACTACGCATACCCCTGGGAGGGCATGGGGGGCATGTGCCCCCAGATCTAAGCAGGGTGGGGCAGGCTGCAGCCAGGACAGTGCTGGGCTCTTCCCAGAGAAGGCTGGGCTGGGCTGCACTTGGGGTGGGCAGTGGCGTCACTGGGAGGAGGTTTGGGGGGGAACTATGGCAAATTCTGGAGTGGCTGCAGCCCCCCACCCCGTAGCCCCACTCCCATAGGTCCCTGCTGTGAGGGAGGGAGTGGGGCAGGAGCAGGTGCTGCACCGCAGGGTGGAACCCGGGATTGAGCCATGTGCACTCTGGGAGGGCATGCGGGGGCATGTGCCCCCTGACCTGTGCTCAGGGCAGGCTGGGGTCAGGGCAACGCTGGGCTTTTTCCAGTGGAGGTTTGGGCCGAGCTGCCTTTGGGGCGGGTGGCAGTGGTAGCGTTGGCTAGTTGGTCTTGCCACTCACCATATTTGGGATCAGGAAGGAATTTTATCTCATGGTCAGATTGGTATGGACTGCTGGAGGTTTTGACTTCCTCTGTAGCAGAGGGCATGCCCTTTACCCAGGACCTCTTGGGTGTATATTGACAGCATTGCCTGCTGAAGTTCCCCTACTTTACCTGTGACAGGTTAGGGTGTTAGGTCTATGCTGTGTCAGGGTTGATGGTAGTCTTATGTAGGGTTTAGCTTATGGTTGTATGGGATGGTTTGAATAGCGATGAGCCTACCTCAGGCAGGGGGTTGAACAAGATGACTGGTAGAGGCCCCTTGCAGTCCTATTTCTCTATTTCCCTATTTCTTTATGACTCTATCACAAAAACCTTCAGGGCTGCTACCTGAGTTTCTGTACTCATGTTTACAGAGTACTACTCTCTTAACATTTATGTTAGTTATTCACTTTGGGGGAGGACAGTTTTACAATCCTCCTTTAATCACAACTTCTTAGGTCACCCCACTGAGGGTTGTAATGCTACTTGGACTGTCACAAGAGAAATGAAGAACCCAGCTTGAAAATGAAAAGGATTATGGTCAGTGCCTTACTAACTGTGGTTCTTTGAATGTTGCCTCTACATATTCATGTCAAATACCTATCCTTCCTCTTCTTGGGATTTCTTTCATTAGACTTTTGGTTTTAGCCAAAAAAAAGCTTAAGGCAGTTGGTATATGTAGATCATGCACTATGTTCAGAAAATTCCTGATGCTTGTTGAGAGGAAAGAGGAGAAAAGGGAAAGCATCCTTATGACTATGAATATGCAGAGATAACACTTGAAGGATTTCAGCTGTAAGTTGTGGAGTGTCTTTGAGGTGTGGGGTTATTTTGTTGTGTGTTGTTTTATTAACATCACCTCATATACATAAGTTTTATTTGATAGGCATCTGTTGCCTTGGTGAACTTATTAAATTAATAAATCACAAAGTTTCTAATTTAGAAAGACATCACTTGAGAAATATTTTGATATTTAACATTAATAATGAGTGCCTGCACATCTCTTGTGTTCAAAACTCTCTGTTGACCTTACTGTGATTTCCTGGTGTGCAGGGTTTACAGAATTAGGCCCTAAAAGTACATACTGATATTCATAAACCAGGCTGCTAAAAAGTGACTTTAGGGTTGTGCAGGGCTGGGCAGTTTGGCACACACAAAAGTAATAATTGTGCACGTAAACAACTGCAAACACAAAGTTGGAGGCCGGCCTGAGGCTGTCTGTAAATTTGACCCTAAATATGAATTTATCCTTTCTCATAATAGCAAATATTCATCCTCTTATTATACTCATTCATATATAACACAGAGTTTGCTGATGCTGAAAACTTCACCCTTTATATAAACTATCACCAGTGACAGGGTCTTTTACCACCTAGTTTCCAAGGGATTTCCAGTTTCATTGGTGATGGAAGGTAATTAATTTGCACATGTTGTTTCTTTCCTTCCTTTGATAGGGCTGAGTTTCCATCTGCCATCAAATGTCTTTCTGCCTGACTGAGATGCACCTGTGGTCTTTGAAGAATACCCTACATATTAGGGGTAAGTCAACTGTGACCAGATTCCATCCTTCTTTTTCTGAAGCAAAATAACAAAACCTATCAATGAATATTCAAGTGATATTAAATTCTAAATACACGTGTGAAGTTTATTTTCAAATCATATAAAGATATTATCTTTGAGCATGGTCAAGTTCCTTATTTATCTCATTGAAGCATCCCTTTAAGTTTTGAAGGCTATTAAGTGTACATATAGTTTGGTTCATTTTTTCCTTCTAAGTAAAGCAGCCAGGCATTGTTTTACTATAGGTTTCACTATAATGACTAGTTTGGATGAATGAATATCAGTATTTGAGCTGATTGCAGAGGCATTATAATTTGTACTTTAGATGTAGCAATCCTTTATTGCTCATGCTCTAGCTATTTGGAATAGAAAATTGATATTTTATACTTAGAAGAATATATTTATCTTATTAATCTATCATTCTAATTTTAGGAGTCATTTGAGATACATGACTAATTACCACCCATGTGGAAAAAACCTTTATTCTTCTAACCTTGTTGATGTTAAAATTCAGTGCTCGACAAACCACTGGTTTTGAAGTGTTTGATATCAACACAATGTATATTATGATACCAAGTCCCTATCACGGTTTTAACAAGATGTATTCCAGTAATATTTAAATACATGCATAAATGTATGACTACTGATTCCCTATCCCTCAGTATTCCTTCTCTCCATAAGAGCATTGTGTAATAACCACATATTTGGTCAGAAGACAGACCAGAAAAAAAAATGACAGCCTAAATAAAATAGGTACAATTATCATAATTATTTACAAACATGTTATGGGGCTGCTACATATTAGAACCCTGACCTTTTAAATTTGGCTTCTTTGGAGGAACCAGATCTTTAAAAGATATTTCATTATTTTCAGATCTTTTAGTAATGGATTCCAACTTAAGATGGTTTTGTATATTATTAATGCTATTTATAAAATCACATCTGCAGAGAAGATAACTGTGATAAATTGAAGAGCTATATCCTAACTTATCATTCGCTCTTGACCACTTCCATCATCTGTCATCAGAGCTTATTTTAATATTCTAAGTCCTTGTACAGATATGCTATTTTATTTTAAAATCAACTGTCCATTGACAGTTGATTACTTCTTTCTTCTCTTCTTAAGGAATTCTTCCAAATTCGCATTCTCCCAAGATCAGGATGAGAGAGATTTAATCTTGGGCAAATTTACATTAAAATATTATGACTTTAAAGTCATTACAATAACTCAGAGTGCTCCATAGCTAGAAAGGGGATTGTTGAATTATTGGTAAGGCATCGTGCCAAAGTTCAGGAGTATTAAAAATATAATTGTTGCCTTTAGGGCAGTGATGTCAGTCATCAGGAGACATTCTAGACTATTCTCAGATACACCCTCTACCAATGATCATCTCCTTGTGAAAGAACATGAAGAGATGATGATTAGGAAGGTGGTAAAGGGCATATTTCTATATCAGCAGTTGAGGGGAAAACTATAATGGATATGAAGGAAATGACAGTTCGATGGGAAATTAAGTACTTGTACACATACCCATTGAGTCATTACTTATTGGCTGTTGAGAGTCCCACTTTCATATACCTTATATGGTGTAGGGTAAATAGGGGAAATTGCTTATATACCTTAACATGTTGCTTCCTCTAGCAATACATAATAAAAAAATAAAAGGTTCAGTTTCATTTCTTAAGTTGTATTTTCCCAAATGTTACACAACCATTAATTATATACTTTCTCTCATTTATATAGACAGTGATATTGGGATCCATCAGTACTATGACAAAAAAGAAACAGGTAGAGTATAAATTGTATTTAGCTACAGATGAAAAAACTTTCAAATGTTTAATCTACTTTGTTTAGCTAATGGAATTACATATAAACATAGCTATGAATTTCTTCTTAATATATAGAAGTCTTTATATTTCTCTAAAATAAGGAAAGGTAGAAAGTCTCTCCTGAACAAAGAATAAGAAAATATAGAAAAAGAGTTTCTTCTGAGTAATCTGAACCTATTTTTTTAACATTTTTATTTCATTATATAGAAAGAATAAAGAAATAAATAAATGCGTAGTCTTTAGTCACAAAATACCTTTTATATAGACAGTATAAACCAAACATTGGATCAGTGAGGCTTCAGTGTTACCAAACAATCTTATATGTGGTATAGGACTATTAGTAAACCTAGTTAACAACATGATTTAAATGGATTATTTTGTTTTAGATATGACCAGTTGAATATTTGATTCCAGTAGCTTGTTTATTGGAATCCCAGCAGAGGGCATCATAAACGCATGAGAATGCACTGTCGTTAGTTTCCTGGATCCTTACTTGATATCTGAAATAGGCATTTCAGAGTGAATGATCAATTTTCTTTATCTGATTAATCCTGTTAATCCTAGAAGTTTCATGATGGGCCGAAAGGTCTTTTCAGCTAGAGTTACTTCCTGTTCCTGGCCAGGTTAAAGTGGAGGCTTGTGTGGGCATCCCATGTACTTAGCTTGGTGGTTAATATGCTGTCTCCATGATTCTGATGACAGACTGACTTAGCTTCTGTTCTGGATTCAGTTGCAGCTCACTTCACTATCTGATCAGATTGGAGGCTCAGTAATATTGGCCCACCTGTTGGGCTGCATAAGCCTTTCTTTCACTGCAAATTTAAGATATCTGACTATGAGGTGAAAACATCAGGTCCATTTTAATTTTGTGCAAATTTCTGTGTTTTATCAAAATGTATGAATCGTCTCTCTAATGTATTAATATTTGCTGACAGCAGTTGTGAGGATTATCATTAATCTTTTCATTCTTTTTTTATTTTAGTATCACAAATGAAGTATGGTTACTTAGAAGAGAAGCAACAGCTCATGGAATGTAAGGGCAGTTTCTGACTTCCTTGTTGTAAAACTGCATTATTTTTAATTGCCCATGTCAAAATGCTAAAATAACCCCTTGGCTTCAAACTCAATTTTCTGCACATTCCATACGGTAGGAGATAGAACATCATAGAACTATAGGACATAAAACAATAAAAAAGTTATAACTAATTCTTTCTTATGTATATAGATTTTTTATGTCAGTGATCATGTTAGTCCACATCGCTTCTCATTTCCCTTGCCAAAAGAAAACACAAAAATAAACTTAACCCAGAATTCTTCAACATTTTTATCAATGATTTGGATGTGGGGGTGAAGAGCTCATTGGCCAAGTTTGTGGATGACACCAAGTTGTGGGGGAGTGTGGTCACACTTGAAGATAGACTGCAGATACAGGCGGACCTAGACAGGCTGGTAGGTTGGGCGGATCAGAACCAGATGAGGTTCAACATTTAAAAGTGTAAAGTGCTCCATCTGGGGACGAATAATCTCCAACATCCTTATAGGCTCAATGGTGCCAAACTGACTAGCACCGTGACTGAAAGGGACCTATGGGTAATAATAGACCATAGTATGAACATGAGCCATCAGTGCGATGCTGTAGCCAGCAAGGCAAACAATACTTAGGCATGTATCAACCAATACATCTCAAGAAAAACCAAGGAAATGATTCTTCCATTTTAGTCAGCATTGGTGTAACCGCAGCTGGAGTACTGCATCCAGTTCTGGGCGCCATACTTCAACAAGGATGTGGAAAAGCTTGAGAGACTCCAAAGAGACATTCATATGATCAGAGACTTGCAAGGCAAGCCATATGAGGAAAGGCTGAGGGACTTGGGCCTCTTCAGCCTAAAAAAGAGAAGGCTGAGATGGGACTTGGTAGCAGCTTACCACTACATCAGGGGAATACATGAAGGGCTCAGTGAACAACTGTTCACCAGGACACCCTTGGGGAAAAACAGGAGTAGTGGCCACAAACTCCTGGCAGACCGTTTCAAGCTTAACACTAGGAAAAGCTTCTTCATAGTCGGGGTGTCCAGACTGTGGAATAAGCTCCCTCCAGAGGTGGTGCAATCACCTACCCTGGAAATCTTCAAGAGGAGACTGGGCAGTCACCTCGTTGGGGTCACCTGAGCCCCATTGTCTTTCCTGCCTAGTGCAGGGGGGCTGGACCCAATGATCTTGCAAGGTCCCATCCAGCCCCTTACAATCTATGAACCTCTGAATCTTCATATCAAATTTTGTCTTCAGTTTATTAGGAAACACTTAAATTAGTGAATTTCAACTCTTCTAACACAGAACTTTGATGGAAGTAAAATATATGTTAAAGATCAGCTACATCTATGAAACATTTTTACTTCTGGTTATAAATGGTTATGGCATTTTAATTTATTCTGTTGCAAAACATAAAGTTAAATAAAATCTCCCATCCTGAGTTTTGTAATGACTGCAGAGTCACTAATAATACTATATTTTAGGTTTTTTATACATACACATCTATATGTATACAAATGATAAAACATATAACATACATTATATTACATATATCTCCTGTATTGCATAATACAAAACACATATTACATATATCACATAACATATTACATAAAAGCTATGAAAAATATAATTGCTTTTTATGAAATTTTGCAAGAGTTCCTTTCCTTTAACATTCTATCTCATCATATTGGAATTAATATAGCCAAATTCTTCCTTCAAATACTTATACTAAACTCCAGTTCTCATTAATTCACTGAGAGTTGCACATATGTGTGATTAGAGACAGAATTTGCCCCAGAACTTCAAATCTTCTTGCAACCTAATTCTCAATATGCATGGACAGCTCTTGTTTCAGCAGAACTAATATAGTTGTGCTGTTGGCAGGGCCCAAAATTTAAGGATCCTTATAAGATGTTTACATCTCTTGTGCATCGTGGAACATTGTTCTACATAGACTTCTTGAGAGAAGGGTGGGTTGTGGACAGAGCAGATTTAGTAAATATTGAATGCACTGATGCACCCACCAACTCCATTCCTACTATGTGATGTTGAACGGAAGCACAAGCTATCATGCCTTGTTGATGTAGTTACTATGATGGACTACATGCATCCACTACTGTTCTGTGGTAAGATAATAATATTCTTCCCTCACCAAGCCTTACTAAACTTATCAGCACACAGCCCAACTGTAACGGCTCTGTTCTAACATTAGGATCACCCTACAAAATTCCATATGACAGTTTTTTAATGGGTACACAGGGTCATTTTGTTCATAAATGCTAATTTGGTATTTGTATGAGTAAGTTCGTATTTTTTGCATATTTAGATACATTGTTTGCTTATATGAAGGAGCTTATTGAAAATGTGATCTTATGTGCCTAATTTGTGTTGTTATAAGACACTGGATTTGGTGTTGATGCTGAATTTGGTCCAGTAGATTATAAAGGAAAGTTATATGTCTGTGTGCTTTTTTTGTTTAAATGATATGCATAGTACACAGGTGAAGGATTTTTCTAACATTTCTATTGTAAGACCTTTTCTGTAAACTTGACTGTACTAAGTCATTTGGTCTGAAAGCTGACAGTTCAAAGAATGAAAGTTTCAATCAAGTTTCATTTAAATAGTTTAGACATAAAGGTTTTTCAATTTCACATGTTTTTATTATATACTCATGGGGAACATTTGCTCACTTTTAAATAATGACATTTCATAAGTTATTAGAACCCAGTCGTTAGCCAGGAAACAAGCAAATTGGCTTTGACTCCACAGGGAGCTTTGCATAGCTAAAGACTACAGGGTTAATGTCTTAAGCCAACATTTTCAAAATTGTTTGTTGGAAGTTTGGCAACTAGATCCAATTAGTGAGATTTTTAGAGATGTATGAGTATCCAGGACTTTCCTATGAGTGATCTAAACAGTCATAGGTGCTGATCTGCACTTTTTTGTATTTTCTTTTTGGCTAGGCTTGGTTTGTCATACTCTTAGGACCATATTTTCTGTAATAAATGCTTAAATTGCTCCTATAAGTAATACACTGCAAAATTACCTGTAGACATTCATGCATGCACATTTTGCAGACACAAGTTAGTGTCTGCTTTTGAAAATGTTGCTGTTAATGTTAATTCAATGTAATAGTAGCTGTCTAGGATGAATCAGGAAAGAGTTGACCACTTGCATCTCTCTGAGTTGCACATACTGCACTTGGGAGACTTTCCCATGGCAAATGTTTAGCAGCTGGATAGGATATTCTTCCCTGAAAGCTTTATCCCTGATTGCCATGGTGAAATCATGGTAGGTGAAGGTATTTTATGCTCTCTGTTTCTATGACAGAGCCTTTCAAAAGGATATCATTTGACAGTGGAATCTATACCTGCTTCCCTCCAATTATAAATGCATTTCTGTATAAAGTGTATGTTTAAGATCATTCCAATAAATCTTGTTGACTTTCCTGTACACCAAAATTAAATTTAAAAAACTGTTAAAATTTAGTTTTTGACTGTTTTTTTTTTATTTATTTTTTTTTTATTATTTGCTAGCTCGAGATTATCCTTGGATACTTAAAAACAAACGTCCAGAAAAACTGCGAGATACCCTCAAGGAGCTGGAGGTACCTTTCAGAAAGTTTAGAGTATGGCAACAAATAATCCGGTTTTGAATCCCCTTTCAACAGCTTTAATTTTCATACAGGATCAGCCCTTCTTGTGATGACAAATGTGCTTTTGTCCAGTGGGCTGTTCCAAAACAGTTACATCTTTGTTTGTGTGGCATGCTAATCTCTCATGCTTGAAAATCAGAAGCACTTTAACCACTAGTGACAATGTGTACAGCCAACTCCACTCTCTCTATTTTCTGTTGTCCTTCAGGAGTTGATGCAAAACAGTCAGTGTGTGCTGAGCAAATGGAAGAACAAATATGTCTGTCAGGTAAAATGTTTTGACATGATCTTGCAATGTTAAGTCAATGGAGCTGAACAACCAGTCAGTGATTGATGCTATAGTGTTATAATGTTAACTGGTACAGAAACCCTTTGGGGGGTTTACTGTATAGTCTAGATTTATAAACTGAAACAAACAACACAAAAACAAACTCTCTGGTCATTTTCACTATCAAGAATTACATAAAGGCCTGGTTCTTTGAAATGCAAGTGCCTTTGCTTCCACAAGAGTAATGAGAGTTGAGGGTATTAAGTGCCTCATCATTTGGGCCCATGCAAAATCCGATGTTAAAACATATACATGGGCCAAAATATTTTAATATTCTTTTTATTACATATCAGCTATGTACATGTCTGCATCTAAATGTTTATTTTATATACAGTGATTGATGATCAGTGTTGTGTAAGAACCGAGATACATTGCACAATATGCCCTTGAACAAAGGGTATTTTGGCATACAGTGAATATTTATCTGTCCTCTATACCTGTATACATATCTCTGTGATAAATAGAAAAAGGCCTGTTTAGGGCTGTGCGAAGCTTTGATCGCTGATTTGATTCCGAGGAGATTCGGCCCCATTTGGCAGCCCCTCAAATCTTCAGATTCAGCCAAACCGAATCCGGACAGTGATCTGAATCAACGAATCAAATCACTGTCCCCTGAATCGGGCCGAATCCAAATCGAATACAGCCCGCTTCACACACCCCTACTGTTCACATCCTTATGAGCATGAGGCAGCAGGGTAAGTAGGAACAGTCTGACATAACGAACTCAAGAGCTTATTCTGGAAATATAGTTAGTGTATTTTATCCATTTAACATTTTTGGTGCTCGTCAGTGTTTGTGAGAAATGTGTATCATGTTGCATAATCCTTCAGCATGGCAATTACGTTTTTAGTATTGTTACTAATAGAATTCTAAGAAGAAATTTTATACTTTGCACACGCACAATATTTTTCCTTGTAAATATAAATAGTTCCAAATATGTATGGGACTGTTAAATATTAAAATTAACATATCCAAGATGCATGTTAAAGAAACATTTTATTTGTTTTTAACAATTAAAAAATTGTTAAATGTCTGCTATGCTAAATAGAATAAATGGCTTTCTAAAATTTGGCAGTTTAATGTATCACTAGTAAGAAATCCAATTCAAATCCCATTTATACCATTCAAATCCAATGTCTAATAACAGCAAATCAGTCTAGTAGAATTTGTCAGTGAATGTTAATCTTTTAAAGATCATTTTAAATATCAACGATGCAGTTACTCAGGACTTCAGAATTTTTCTGGACTTTTGCTAAGGGAAGGAAAAGAGTATATATAAGAGGTACCAAGTCAGGATCAACCCTAAGTGTAATAGTGTCTTACATGGGAAAAAAATTACTATTTGTCTCTTTTCTTTAGGCATTTTGATGTATTTCTTCCTCTTTCAAGTCAGTTTCCCCATTTCTTTTTCCTTCCCATTATATGTCTCCCTCTGATCTGTCACCCCTTCTAGGGACTGCTTCCTAGTATATGGACTACTTCCTGCTGGAATTGTATTACACATCCTTAAAACACAACACCTTAAATTGCCCATTTACTTTATGTAACGGTCAACCCATTGACTTGGGTTACCCTGCTTTCTAAATAGAAAAGAAATGAGAGATTGCTGATTTCTCCTTTTAATTATGTGTTCTGACACTACATTGATGGGGCCATATGAAAGGATACCTAGGCTATTTATATAGGTTTTAGTGACATATTGTATGTGCAAGTTGGCCAGAGTTGAAAAGATATTAATAGTAGGTATTTCTTCACCATCTTTAGCAACTTTTTTTGTTCTCTCCAAGGTATCACAACTCAACAGAGATTTCCTTACAGTGAGGGTTTAGAATTGAACTTTCCCACAGAGATTTAGAAAATTGAGAGAGCACTGCCAAAACAGTTGTGTTATCCTGCTTTCTGTCACCCTTATTGTAAACTGTAGGATCTCGAACACGTGAAGATAATAAAGAGGAAAATTAATCAATGGCAGAACTCTTAGTAGGAAAACTTGCAAAATGCCTACTTTAAAAATGTATCAATTTTTATATTAAATGATATCTATACTCTCTAGCTCCTGGTCTTCCTTATAGCATTTTGTAAAGGTGACCAGATCTCTCCCTTCATGATTTAAACAATAGCAGTTGTGAAAAGCATTGTGGTCTCTGACAATGCAAACCCATGGTTTTGAAACAGTGACAATGAATTTTAAAAAATGAAAAAAACCTCCCTGTTTAATTTGTTAAACTTTCTGAAACATTACTTGACAGAATGAAAAAAGCTTGAAAATTTTTAATAAATTTCAAATAGGTGTATAATTAACTTCTTAGTAAAAAAAAATAAAAAATAAAAAGCAAATCAACGGTCTTTATTCCATTTATATATTACCCTGGACGAATAATTAAACTGACCTATATTCTAGTACAGAAAGACATGCTTTACATTAATTTGCCACAGGTAAAAAGGAAAGATAGTGAAATATAGTGGAAAGCAGCAAGTAAATGACAAAGATAGTGAAAAGTAAATTACTTTACACAATACTTATGATTTTCACTGGTCTGGACTAAATTCAAATGTATGACAACATTCAAAGATTTACTTGCTTGATGGTCTCAGCTTTCTGTTCCTCTGATCTTACACAATTTATGGATGGATATCAAATCAGTAAGATTATAAAAAGTTAAAATATTTAAAACCAACAGCCATGAATTTTTTTCTAAATTTCCCAGTGGAATTCCTGAATCATAAGGAGGTTATGTTTTCTCTTGTAATAACGAACTAGTACTGTCAGTGTCTCTCTGTTAGGCTGTTGCCCCTTTTGGCAAGGTAGAACTGGGAGTAAACAACTAAAAAGAGTTGTAATTACTACAGGTTATCATGTGAAGGAGTAATATAGCTTTTATCAGATTTTGTGAGAAGAAAGCATAAGATAATTCTTCATAGGCCGTTGAGACTTCTGTCTGTAAAAAACTAGATCTTCACTGTGCTTCCAGGTTTAACCAGCCCCTTGAGCAAGAAATTAGAGGCCAGATATTTTCAGAAGACTGAACAGGCATGTGGCTACTAGAATTAAATGTGAAGTCACTAGGTTGTATATGCAAATGACCAGTTAGGCTGCATGCGGAGTCATTGTGTAAGGAAATCGTATGGCTAATTCATGCCCATATTTATGAAAATCTGTCCTCAACACTTTAAATTTAATCCAAATTTAATGTACATGACTACCTAGAATTACCACTTAATTATAGGTTAGCTCACACATTTTGAAAGTTTTATTTGATGTCTGAAATCTGCTGCCATCACCTTTTGCGATGTATACGCATGGCTCTTCACACTTTTATAGTTACTGCTTGTTCGTTGTCAAAAGACTCCACTAACTGTGTTCTTTATTTCTGAAGTCCTGTATATACGTTCAGATATTTCTTGCATCTTCTGGAAATACAAAATATGTCCATTCACATTACCATACTTAAACTGTACTATGCTTTTTTTAAAGGTTTTGGGATGTTTACAAATGTTCATTTTTACCAGAAGAAATTTCTTCCAGTAGAAAAGTAGCCTGGGAGCTGTACTGTATAGACTTTCATCCAGTCCCATGGATGGAGAGCTTCACAGGTAACTCTCCATTGATAGCCTGTCTGCTCTTTTGCCTAGGAAGGGGGAAGACTGTCCAGTGGCAATTGGCAGCTGCTGCAGACAGTGGGAGGTGGGGGAGGAATTTCCACCCTGAGAAAATGCCCCCAACCCCATCCCACCAGTTAGCTAATTGGCAGGAGAAGGGCATCTTCCCATGGTGGGAACCCTCCCAGTTCTCCCTTGCAGAATAGCCTGGAGGAGTGCTGAGTAGAATGAGTGCAGAGAGAGGAAGGGAGCACTCAGCTACAGCAGCAACGCTCTAGGGGCACAGCAGCCATGCTACTCTGGGCTGACCTACAGCAATGCAGTGAGGCAGGGGCATTTCACTGTGGTGGCAAGACGCCTCAGCCTGCTTCCCCCTGCTCTGCTCCAGGTCAGTTGAGTGGTGCGGATGAAGCCAGAGGGGCTGGTAGCCTGGCTAGGAAAAGCATCTGCATTGTTGGCTCTGCCCCTCTCACTTGTCCTTGCCCCTCTGGCACACAGCTGAGTGGCAGAAGCAGTGATTTAAAAGCCAGAGGGGCCCAGAGCTGGATGTGCAGAGGCTTTTCGCAGCCTGGCTTCTGGTTCCTGAGTCCCTCTTGTCGCTTTGCTGCCAACTGACTGGCAGAGTGACAGTGTAAAAGCCAGTAGCCAGGAACAGGGCTTGGAGAAAGCCTTTCTGAACCAGTTCCCAACTCCCCCTTCCCACTCTGCTTCCCAGCTCACTGATGGGAGCCAGCAAAGTCCACTGCCTCTTCCTGAAACCAGGGACTGCCCAGTTGGGGAAAGAGGCAGGGAACAGTAGCTGCTATTCCCCTTACCTCTCAGGATAGGGAGGAGGAACTGCTCCCTACACCTTGTCAAGACTGGGGTGACTCTGGTCTCAGGAAGTCACAGAGCGTTTTTCCATGGCTTTACTTGTCCTGGTCCCCAGGATGAGTTAACCCAGGGGAAGGTGTGCAGCTATTCACTCCCAGGAGTGATTTAACCCTGGGTTAAATTGCTGGGTTGTTACTGAGTTATTTTTCTCCTGGAGTGGCCATTTTTGCTTCAGGGAAAAAACCCTGAATGTCTGCACACTCCAGGTTTCTGCTGGGAGAATGGCACTTCTTCTGATAGAAACTGAACATATGTACCTGGCATTGATATTTCCATTTGAGAGAGTTTAGTAGAGCCCTAAGGGGACTAAGCTCTGTTCTCTAGCTCTGTACCTAGTAGTCCTAAAAGCATCTGAATATACACTATTTTAGTAGTGCAGTTCAAAATATAAACTTTGATGACATATGATGAGCTGCTGAAATAATACTGTACATTTCTGTGAGTTGTTGTCAAAAGAAAAAAATAAATAGATGCATGGCAAGAAAAACAGACAAAATGTCTTTATAATACAACCTACTGTATTTTGTATAATTAAATTAGTTTTTCCTTTCTGTTCTGCTGAGAAATAATAATTTAAAGTAAGTCATTTTACCGATATTTAAAGTTTGACATGATGAAATTACAGCTATTTTGGCCCCTTCCCCACTGTCTCCCCTGAAGGTACCAATTCTTAAGGCTTTGGGATGTTTTAAAGTCTTGCCCCAAAACTATAACTGATACTGTGTATGGATGCCATTTATTCAGGTTTTGTCTACAGTGCATATCATGAACGCCGCATGCCCCCGGAGGCTGGGGGGGCATGGTGAGCTCCCACAGGCAGTGGTGGTGCTGTCAGCAGTGGGAGCATGGCGGCGGTAAGTGGTGAACTCCTGCAGGCAGCCACGGCCCTGGGAGCAGCGACAGGAGGGGAGGTGGCGAGTGCTGCCTGGTGGTCAGTGACCACCCATAGACGCCGCCAGCAGCATCAGTAGTGGCCAGTGGCAATTGGGTAACCCCCGCAGATGCCACTGGCAGTGTCGGCAGCTCCTTTTTGTAGGGGTTGCCCCGCCAAGCTCAGGGGGTTCACGTGCACCCTCTATGCCTCACCAATGGTGCATATGTGCCAAACTGAGATCTAGCTGAATAATCTGTTTCCCAACTTCTTAATTTTTACACATGCTTTACAGACAGAATTAGAGACTTGCAGGTATTTGTATATTTTACTGTGTAAATGCCAGGTAGCAGAAGTGTCTGTTGCCAGTTAATAAAAATTTTATATTTCTTACTTAATTACTGGTATTGTAAGTTTTATTTTCCTGCATGTGTACATAAATAATTTTTAGGTTGCAATTATTTGTGTATTAGAGCTGAGTTCATACATATGTGATATGATCTGCTATACACGCAAACAAATTGCTTTAGCAAGCTATATCATGACATATTTGATATTTGAATCAAGATGCGTGTGGCTACAACATAATGCAGGTTAGTACCTATTGTCAGCTAGCAACAGGAACATTGTCCTCCGTATTATCTTATTTTGGCTGCATTTAATCATATCCATCAGTTTAGCATGTTTTAGAGATTCAGGACTAATCACAAATACATTGTTTCTTGTGAAATATTAACATGTAACAACAGTAACTTCAGCTGTAACAAGGCAGGCAACAGAGTAATTACAGTGGGGTGGGGGACAAAGCAACCTGGATTGAAGAGGGTGTGGGAAAACCCTAGGAGTCTGCTTGAACAAGAAATCATTTGCCGTTCTCTGTCCCTTTGCATGTGTCTTGGTCTAGATGGGACTGGGTAAATGGAAAACAGTGTGGAGAAGTATTTGTTTACAGCTATTTGACAAAAGCAAATCCCATCTGTACTCTATAGCTGTTGCTCTGGGCACAAGGAAATAGGATGGTAAGAGTTAAGTTGCATATATGAGGAGTCAAGGGCTATGGGTTTAAGTCAGGAAAGCACTTAAGCACATGCTTAAGTTCCATTGAAATCCTATGCTTAAATGCTTTGCCCAGTGGAGAGAGAGTTATATGTGTGCTTGAGCACTTTGCTGGGGAGGTTGGTTGTGTTCCATCAGATTTCTTCTGCATATCATGAAAGGGGCATTTTAGCATGTATAGTGACTATGTGGCTTTACCAACAAGAGCGCTCCTCAAACTCTACCCCTCCACAAGCTAGAGGTACTCTCTCTTCCTACTTCATGTATTCACATTCATAATATTTTTCCTCAGGCTGAACCAGGAACTAAGCCCAAAACTCTTGAAGTCATGCCTATATTACTTCTATATAATTTATTCTGTAACATACTGAAGTTGCTACTGATTTATATCCATTTATTCTTCTAAGTATTCTTCACCTTGAAATACTTCACTTTTTGAGATGTATTCCATTGTCATATGTTTGTTTCCTTAGTTTAATATTAGTTCTATTAGATGGCATGTTTGAAATGTCCTGTGTAAACAATGCCTTTAGTATTTACTCTTTAATTCCATTAGTGACAATGGAAAGCAATTTTTGGCGTTGGATCATTGTCTGTGTATTCAAGCCAAGTTTGCACCATTCCCAATTAGAGTTATGTTTGTTCACGCTCGTTGTTACTGTTCCTGTCTACCACACTATTTGAGTTTGACTATGCAAGTTTACACACATTGCACTTAAACGTTACCACAGTCACACAATATTCTTAAGCATCTGAAGGTTTTTTAAGGTTTGGTTTTTTTACGCAATGTATACATGTCTAGGTTTCGGATTACTTCTTTTAAAAGAAAAAGAAAATAAATTGTTCTGTTGTACTTAAACACCTCCTTACATCTCATGGCAAACTTTTTTTAAAACATGATATATTATATGTGTCTTGGAAAGCGATATGTATGTATGTAGACTGACATATACTGTATTCTCTCACATACAGCATGCCCCCAAATAAAAATTGCACCTTGTTTTTTGGAAGGCAGAATGTGGAAAAAAAGATATTTTTTCAGAAGTATGGCTGACATTGAGAGAGAGTAAATTGTCCTGGGAACAGAGAATGTCAATGAAGTGTAGCATCAGGAATTTTCTGGTGTCGCAGACTATCTCCTGCAATGACACACTTCCTGGCACACTATGTTCCCAGGATAACTTATGCTGTCACTGAAGGTTAGGCCCCAGATGCTTGCAAAGGACAGTAGTAAGGCTGTTACTTTATTATAAGTAGTTTTTTATACAAGTTCCTGTAAATAAAGTGTTGTTTCCACATTGGAAGCCTCATCAAGATACTACCAGCAGCTCACTTGCTGCTTCAGACACAAACTACAGTGCTTGGACAATAGCTATGGTTATGAGAGAGTTAACATGAGACTCTGCCTCTTCAGTTTGGTGAGCAAACACAAGCAACAGCCATCTTGGCAGTTACTTTTCCAGTGAATTAAATGGATTTCCCATTAGAACACACTCCCTGATATTCGGGGTGCTGATTTTTGGGGCAAAGGTGTGTGATATATATGAGAAAATAAGGTATATATGTCATGTTGCAAAGATATGTATCATATACGTGTATTCATATTTCTACCAGCCTATAATTATTAAACATTAGCGTTTTTCCTTAAAATTTCACCTAGGATTCTACCAGTCAGCTGCTGGTGAGCAGTACTCATGCTGCTGCACAAGAAAGGAGATCTCAATAACATTAAGAATTGGCAACCATTATCAATCCTGTGTACTGATTACAAAATCCTGACCCAAAGCTTGGCCATCCAGCTCAAAATGGTTGTGGCCTTTGTTGCAGGCCCCAAACAGAGCTACCTGGCAGAATCATCCATGCAACCTGTTTCTGCCATGTGACCTCCTGGCAGCCATAGAACAATTTGTCCTGGACATCAGACTGGTCACCCTAGGTCAAGAAAAATCTTTTGATCAGGTCAAGGTAAACATGTGTTACCGACTGAGGGACATGGGGGAAGGGGTTACTATTTCCATTGACATCATGTTTTTTGTCACTGACCAGTATTTCATGCTTGGTCCCTGGGAGGGCCACACACCTTTGCACTTTCACCATTTGTTTTTAATATTTATATAATGTGGGCTTAAAAAGTCAAAGTCTTCTGCTGATGTTTGAGAGCCCTTTTTGTGACATCACATTTAGTTTCCATGGACACCTTGTCACTGTTGTTGCAGCTTTGTAAGGAATATGAAATGAAAGCAAAATATTCCTTTTTAATCCTTCTGTTCCAATCTGTATACCATTTTTCATGCCATTATCCATATTGGGAATAGGCTTTCTCATGTATTCCACCAAACAATTGTTTTTTTTAAGGATATTCTAAAAATAAGATACATTTATCCTAGGATGCCTTTGAACATGATCCACCAAATCATGGAGGACATTTTTTAGAGGAAGATGGGAGGGATATTGATCTCCATCTAGCCATCTGCTGTATAACATCTTTGAATTACTTCTTTAATTTAGATTTCTTAAGCTCTTAGGGGCAAGGACCATATCTTTCTTGCTTTGTATGCTGACCATCCATGACAATTAAATTATCACAAGCAAAACTTTCTTAACTTAAAGCTAAGGTTGAGCAAACGTAACTTCAACCTTTATGGAAGTCAATTGGAAAGAGTGTTTCATTAAATGGAAAAGAGAGAGTGAGAGAGAGAGAGAGAGGGGGAGAGAGAGAGAGAGAGGGAGTGACATTATTGGAGAAACAGTGAAGGTCATCCAAATCTTAGCTCTGCCCCTACTGTGTCATGAGCTTTTTGATATTCTGTCTGGAGGTGATCCTCTACTTGTACAGTTTCTGTGGTGTCTTGAGACCATAGAGCACTGGGGTAATAACTAGCTTCTTATGTATGTCTCTGGCATGAAACAAAACATTTCATTACGACAATAATATTTGCTCTTTCCACATAAATTCTGTAATTTTACTATCCTGGACTAGGAGCATTTTTATATGTAGATATATGCACTTGCTCTGTGACTGATTATACTTGCATATTTCACAGTACATGCATTAATTTATGCACTCATCTATGACACTCATCTCCATGGTATCTGAATACCTGTATGTAAGTGAATTTATCTGCCAACACCTCTGTGAGAAAAAAAATACATGGCATTGTTCTTATACATGAACATCTGTATACATATTACATAATAAACTGAGGAACAAAGATAAAGATAACTGGTCCAAGGTTACACAGGTAGGGCATGTCTGCACATGCAGGCATGTGCATTTACAGCAGCTCAAAAAAAAGTGGTACAAATCTGAGCCAGGGCTTTTTGCCTCAGCGCACATGCCCAGACATGCACTTTGGTGTGGTGCAAGTTGTGCCACTTGGGGCAAAATAACCCTGCCTGGCTCCTCCTGGATCTGCAACCAGGGGGAGCTAGAGCCTGGTGCTGACCCCAGCACTGTAAAAAGCTGCCCTGTCCTGGCCCCATCAGTACAAAAAGCTGCCCTGGCAAGTAGCTCAGGGCTACTTGCTCTCAGAGCTCCTGGAGCCCCGCCAATTGGTATCTGGGGACACTACCCCTTGTGTCACCTGGACTGCTGAAGCAGCCTTGAGAGTTCCCTGCCCCCTCTACCCACTGCAGCAGTCTGGCAGTGGGGGCTGCTGCCTGGCTGTGACCTGCTGCACACCTGCCAGACCCGGATGGGGACTGCATAGCTAGTATTGGCATCTGCCCCTCTGGGCCAGCTGCCAGTGGGCTGTTACTGCAGAGTTGGCCTTTGTGTGGCATTACTGCTATGTGTGCCCCTGCCCAGCTGTCTGGGCAGCTATCACCCGGAAGATGTTCCCACTGTGCTCGCCTGCTTTGAACTGTCAAAGCATGTCTTCCTGGCCCCAATTGTCCAGGAGGTCAGCCACCTCCATCTGGGTCCAAGGTGCCAGCGCTGAGCAGGCAGGGTCCTGCCACTTGCCTCCGTAGCAGAAATTCTGATGTTCCCTATTTGAAAACTGAAAAATCCCTGTTAAAAAAATCCTAAAGTCACTCTGTAAAATACCCCGAAATCTATATTCTTCCACAATTAAAATAAAAGACCACTATATAGAGGGAGAGACAGCGATCAGTTGGGCAATGTTTTATTGATATATCTAGTGTTAAAGCAATTTGGAAGCCTACCAGTGTCTCTATCATAATAACATGATTTCTAAATACCTATATGTCTTGCTGTTTGCTTTTGGTTTTCTTACCATAGACCACTTAGGGCTCCCCCTGACCCCTTCACTAACCAGGATATGGGAACAGCTGGCCCTGCAGCCACAGCTCCTGCCAGCAGGTCTCATCCTGTCTGGCAGCTGGGCACACAGAGTGTGTGCTGGGGGGATGTGGGGTAGGCAGAATGGGGGTGGGGGGATGTGGGTGGCTGTGGAGGGTTGTGAGGGGTCCATGGACTGTGTGGGTGGATCATGGGGAGAGGCTGCTCAGGAGGAGTGGGTCCCCTGCCCCCCACAGGTCACAGCCCCCCTGCACAGCTCATGGACTGCCCTCCCACAGACCTACAGCCCCCCAACAAGGGCCACAGCCCTCTATAGGGACTACAGCACCCCCAAAAGGGGCCACATGGCCCCCACAGGGGCTACCACCCCCCCTCCCTGCAAGGCCCACATGCCTCACCCTAACTTGCTCCCCCAATCCCCCAAATTCCTGTCCCACCCAGTCCCAGCCCCTGCTGGCTCCTGCAGCCCCCCTCAGTGGCTGCCCCACCTGGCCTTACCCCTTGCTTGTGCTCCCAGACCCCCGATGGCTTCCCTGCCCAGCGCCCGCTTGCACCCCCAGACCTCTGATGGCTGCCCTACCCGGTCCCAGCCTGCCAGCACTTAAAAAAAAAAAAAAAGGGAAAAATATCCTCCTGCACTCATCAGTAGTATCAACTGCTGTTGGGGTCATTGGGGCCTCATGGCATTGCCCACCCCCTCCCCGCCGCACAGCACGGGGCAGCAGGGACCGGTTCTGGCCACCTGGCACCCACACTGCCACTGCCACATAGCAAGGATGCAGACCAGGTTGGCAGGGTGCCATGCAGCTCTGCATGCTATTAAGCAGCTGGGGTCACTGCGGCTGTCACCCAGGACCTGGCACTACTCAGCCTGAGTGGCCCCAGCTACCTGACAGCATGTGGAGCCATGTGGTGCCATGCTGACCCGGGCCGCACCCACGCAATGGGGCAGTGGCAGTGGCAGTGCGGGTGCCAGGCAGCCGGGGCCAATCTCTGCTGCCCCATGCTGGGGAGGGGGCTCTGCCACAAGGCCCCAGTGACCCTGACGGCAACTGCTACTGCCAGTGAGTGCAGGGCTTTTTCATTTTAATTACCGGGATGCTGGGACTGGGTGGGGCAGCAATTGGGGGGGCTTCAGGGGGGCAGGTGGGGGATAGGGCCAGGCTGCAGGGGCCGGCAGGGGATGGGGTCAGGTGGGGCAGTGATCCGGGGGGGGGCCTTGGGGAGCAGATGAGGGATGGGGCCAGTGAGGCTCTCCTGATGGTCTCTTTCCCCCTCCTCCAGGTGCCCCCCACCCCCTACTTACTGGCACAAAGCCCGGGTCCAGCTCCCTGTGGCTGGCACTCTGCCTACCCTGCACAGGCCGGCAGCATGCTTCAGCACCAGGGCAAGGGCCAGCCATAGAGATGCTGTGGCTGGCTATCAGAGTGTTTTTGTGGAGGACCAAGCCTCCAGGTGCCCTGCCCTGCTTTTTTTCCCCAGGGTATTTTTTTGAACCCTGGATATCCAGGTGCCTAATTTTGCCCCTGCACTACAAATTTACAGTGTGGGGAACATTTTTATGTTCCCGCACATGCCTCTTGCAGCATCTCAAAGGGCTTTGAGATGCTGCAAGAGGCATGTGCAGGCTCGTCTGGATGCATCTATAGGGTTTGATGGAGCTGGGAACTGAAATCTTTTGTGATCCAGGCCAAGTCAATACTTTACCCATGAGATCATATTTCCTCAATCTCTGAATCATTTTTTCACACTGAATATCTTCAGGGAGAGGGGTAAATTAATCCAGGGGAAGAAGGTTGTGGGGCTTGGAGACTAGCATGAGTTGGAGGTGCATGGAAAAGCTAAGGAGAGATACAGTTAGGAGTATCAGGGACTATAATGCAGTGCTATGTTGGAGTAATCACAGGATTCAAGGCAAAGCATGAGCCCAAACTTATGAATCAAAGAGGAGATGTAAACTGCAGCCATTAATTGAATCATCTGACAAGGTGAAGGAGTAGGGCCAAGTTTGAAAAACTGAAATACTTTTAAAGTTTGCTAATTAAAAATATCCCAGTATATATCTATACATAAATAGCTCAAGTAAAAAAATAATACTGAGGAACCTCTGAGCAGTTCTTTAGCTGAAGGGAGACTGTGGCAAGAAACAGGGAGCCAAGGGAAATTCCCTTTGATTTCCTAAAGTTCAGCAGACAGAGGAGTTGGCTAAAAGTATCCAGCAACTCCTACAGAGAGAGATGTAAATGATATTAGTGGCATGGGCGACTGGTGCCGCCTTTAGTCAGGGAGTCCTCCCATGGCAGATCTCGATGCCTGGGGGGAGGTCCCCCTGCAGCAGATCTCGCTGCCCGGAGGGAGTTCCCCCATGGCCGATTGCTGTGGCCAATCTCTGCAGCTGCTTCCAGGAGCAGCTGCAGCGATCAACTGGCACTTGCAGGGGGGGCACCAGTGCGTCAGCCTGCTCCCCCTGCCCATCGCCTAAGCAGCCAATCAGGGAGTGCACTCGCTCTCTCAGGGGGTGCCCAAGCACCCGCTATGTGTTGCCACTGATTAGTGGTTTCCCTGAAGATTTTTTTTCCATTGAAGACCTACTCCTAACTGCATTTCTCCTTACTTGAAAATCTCAACACAAGGGGTCTAGACTTTGCAATGGGGAATGGAGGGAAGCAAGATGGGATGTAAAGGACACATGAGGTACATGTATTTTTTGAAGACCAAGAAGGTTTGGCATCGTTCCTTTAAAAATATGTAGGCTTTTCAACTAATGTTTCAGATGATGATCTCGAAGTAAACTGAACTAATATACCTAATGTATAGTGGTATCTATTAATAGCAGTGTGGTTGAATATTAGAAATCTTTAGATCCATAGGTACATTAGATGGATATATCATCAACAAAATAACAAGTACCTTAGTATTGTAATACAGGTACCTGAGAGGTGGAAGAAATTTTATTGATTGAACAAGGGTTTCAAACCAAAGTACAATCTCCCTGGTTGTTCTTACCTAGTGGGCAATTTTACAGCTGATGTTACATTGCTGTAGCAACACGCTATGGTGACATAGTGTCCACTAGCAAAAACTGACGCCGCCACTATGTCACTGTAGCAATGCCTCCCCCAGTATAGTATGGTGACGTAGTGGCTAATAATCGTGCGTCGCCAGTACAGTGCACTACAGGCTGTTACTGTGCCGTCATTTAGTACTTCCTTTTGGAAAACCTTTTGGAAGTACTAAACTTGGAACTTCCAAAACCTTTCGGAAGTACTAAATGGCAGTGCAGTAATAACGGTGCTGTAGGGGCATGTGTAGATGCACCCAGACAGCAGCAATGAAAGGATCACCTGAGACTACCCCGTAAAATGTGGAGGAGCCCCCAACAGACCTCTAATTCACTTGGATTCCTTTGCTATCCCTTTGTTCCTAGGTAAATGTAGATCACAACTTGTTCCTTCCACTTGGGGAAGAGGAAGCATGGAGAATTTCTTATGCTAAAAGGTTGTAGAAAATTTTCCTGAGTAAAGAAACAGACTGGCTCACTAGCATAGACAGTTGTGAAGTATGAGAGTATCCTCACAGAACTACCATTAGCCAAATCTCTTTTTCCAGAATGCAACTGAAGGATCTGTATTTTACACCCGTGTGGTAAGCCTTTTCCTGGGTGTCAGACATGGCATGGCTTTCTAGAGTTTACACATTTAAGAATAATCTGAAGAATTTCTCTTGGTAACTGTATTCCTTTTTATTTTTGTAGAGTATTTTGGTCAGCTTCTGGTTCCATGGGTGTCTTCACTTTTTCAGCTATATTCTTTGGACAATTATAACTAACTGTAGTCAAGTCTTGCTGGACTCACATTATCAAGTTGGGAATAAATTGTGATTTTATCTAATCTGACTGCAACATAAGGATAAATTGAAGTTTTGAAAGGTTGTAATAAAAGCTATATGAGTGTAACTGTGTCTAACATTTTTACTAGGACAAAACCTTAAAGGACATCTGTCGTGATGGGGACTCTTGAAATATAGTATATATGTTTTCAGACTAATACAATGTTAGACTTTGGCAATAAAGAAAGAGCTACTAAATAATTTTATTTTGCCTTTAATAAATATATCTTCTATGACAGATGTCTTACAATTGTATTTGAAAAGTTGTGAGTTTTTGTGAGGGAGGAGAAAGATGATCTATTGGAAAATATGGATTAAATATATTTGTAGGAGCAAGAAGGTAATAATTTAGTTATTTATGGGCGTGTCTACACAAGACATTACTGCTCAGTTGACTAATTAGCTGCATAGTAAACATCTCGGCATAGATTCATAGATGTTAGGGTCGGAAGGGACCTCAATAGATCATCGAGTCCGACCCCCTGCATAAGCAGGAAAGAGTGCTGGGTCTAGATGACCCCAGCTAGATACTCATCTAACCTCCTCTTGAAGACCCCCAGGGTAGGGGAGAGCACCACCTCCCTTGGGAGCCCGTTCCAGACCTTGGCCACTAACTGTGAAGAAGTTCTTCCCAATGTCCAATCTAAATCTGCTCTCTGCTAGCTTGTGGCCATTGTTTCTTGTAACCCCCGGGGGCGCCTTGGTGAATAAATACTCACCAATTCCCTTCTGTGCCCCCGTGATGAACTTATAGGCAGCCACAAGGTCGCCTCTCAACCTTCTCTTGCGGAGGCTGAAAAGATCCAGTTTCTCTAGTCTCTCCTCGTAGGGCTTGGTCTGCAGGCCCTTGACCATACGAGTTGCCCTTCTCTGGACCCTCTCCAGGTTATCCGCATCCTTCTTGAAGTATGGCGCCCAGAATTGCACGCAGTACTCCAACTGCGGTCTGACCAGCGCCCGATAGAGGGGAAGTATCACCTCCTTGGACCTATTCGTCATGCATCTGCTGATGCACGATAAAGTGCCATTGGCTTTTCTGATGGCTTCGTTACACTGCCGGCTCATGTTCATCTTGGAGTCCACTAGGACTCCAAGATCCCTTTACACCTCTGTGCCACCCAGCAGGTCATTCCCTAGGCTGTAGGTGTGCTGGACATTTTTCCTCCCTAGGTGCAGCACTTTGCATTTCTCCTTGTTGAACTGCATCCTGTTGTTTTCTGCCCACTTATCCAACCTATCCAGGTCTGCCTGCAGCTGTTCCCTGCCCTCCGGCGTGTCCACTTCTCCCCATAGCTTTGTGTCATCTGCAAACTTGGACAGAGTACATTTCACTCTCTCGTCCAAGTCACTGATGAAGACATTAAAGAGTATCGGTCCAAGGACCGAGCCCTGCGGGACCCCACTGCCCCACACCCTTCCAGGTCGAAACCGACCCATCCACCACGACTCTTTGGGTGCGACCCTCCAGCCAATTCGCCACCCACCGGACTGTGTAGTCATCCACATCACAGCCTCTTAGCTTGTTCACCAGTATGGGGTGGGATACCGTATCGAAGGCCTTCCTGAAGTCTAAGTATACGACATCCACCCCTCCTCCTGTGTCCAGGCGTTTCGTAACCTGGTCATAGAAAGAAACTAGATTGGTCAGGCACGATCTGCCCGCCACAAACCCGTGCTGGTTTCCCCTCAGCATAATTTGTCCTGCCGGGCTCTCACAAATGTGAGCCTTGATAATTTTTTCAAAGACTTTACCAAGGATGGAGGTGAGACTGACTGGCCTATAGTTACCCGGGTCCTCCTTCCTCCCCTTTTTGAAAATGGGGACCACGTTAGCCCTTTTCCAGTCCTCTGGGACTTGGCCCGTGCGCCATGAGTGTTCGAATATTCCCGCCAGTGGCTCTGCAATGATGTCGGCCAGTGCCTTCAGCACCCTCAGATGGAGCCCATCCGGGCCTGCCGATTTAAAGGCATCCAGTTCATCCAAATGACTCTGCACCACCTCAGGATTTACGTATGGAAGTCTGGCGCCTTGCTGCTGCCTCTCTACAACCCCAGTGAGAGCCTTGTCGTGTCCCTCACTTAGGAACACTGAGGCAAAGAACTCGTTGAGGAGTTCAGCCTTGTCCCCCCTGTCTGTCACCAGTTGTTTCTGCCCATTTAGCAGTGGTCCTATTCCTCCCTGGGCCTTCCTTTTACTCCCAATATATCTAAAAAACAATTTCTTGTTGTCTTTTACTTGGGTTGCCATTCTCAGCTCCATGGTAGCTTTGGCCCACCTAACTGCCTCCCTACAAGCACGAGCAGAGGAGGTATATTCATCTTTAGTGATCTCACCTTGTTTCCACTTTTTATGTGCTCCCCTTTTGGCCCTTAGGCTGCCCTGGATTTCTCTGGTCAGCCATGGAAGCCTCCTGGCCCCTTTCCCTTTTTTGCCTCGCTCGGGGATCGTCTTGCTTTGTGCCCGAAGGATCGTTTCCTTTAGGCACAGCCACCCTTCTTGGGCTCCCATCCCTTCAAAATTCATGGCATCTACCTGTGCACCTATATTAGGCTGTAGTAAACTAATTTACTTGGCAGTAGGATAGCGCTACCATTTACAAGGAAAAAATTCCACAGTAACACACGTGTAGATGTTGCCCAACTTGCTGGGGCATGAGGATGCTTCAGTGTGGGGGCTGCCTGGTGACTAGCTCTGCTCTGAAACTCCCTCTTGCCCCAGCAAACCCCTTCGCAGCATGTTGAGTCGGGGAGAGCAGCCTCAGGCTGGCAGGCTGACCCCTGGGGTGCCCTGCCATCCGGTGCTGCTCTGCCCTGGTTCCACATGCTGTGCCTGAATAAACTGTGGAGTTTAGTGCTCTGGAGTTAATTGCTTCTGGGTGCATGTTCAAACAGTGCACCTGGGAGCAATTAACTTCAGAGAAATAAGCTTCAGTTTATTCAGGCTTTAATTGCACATGTAGACGCACCCTATGTGTTGTATTGTTCACTGTTTCAGGGTGCACAAACTGCATTCACTAAGCTTGAATAAATGCCACTTTGCAAGGTATCATGGGGGCATAGATGAGGGAAAAAGGCAACGCAGATTTAATTAATCACATTGCTGTCCCTAATACTGCCTGGACATTAGCATGGCTAACTGAAATCTTTTATTCTGTTCCGTCTTAATTAAAATGTGGAAAATTCAAAACTCTGAGAGAGAGAGAGAGAGAGTAGTTTTTAAATGTAGAATTTAAATTAAAGAAAAATCAGGAAAATGACACTGCTGTCCCTGGTGCCATCCTAGTTCACGTACAGGCATTCCCTCCACTCAAGGTGGGGAAGTCAGGGGGGAGAGGTAAGCGCTGGCTTTGCAATGCTGTGGGGTGGGAGGAGGGCTTCTCATGCAGCACTTCAAAGCCAGTGACACAGTCCTGCATGCACATGAGGGATGCTTCTTCTGCATGCCACCTTCAAAGCTCATACCTGCATTCCCATGGGAGTCCCGGTTCGGGGAAGCAGGAGGGACTTTGTCCTGCTACTCCAGTCTCCCAGGACCAGGAATGGAGCAGCTTCCTCCCCATGCCTTCCCCAGACCCATGACAGGTTTGAGGAAGGTGTTTAGAGCAGGAGGAGGGGGCAGCTATGTTGCTCCTTCTGCCAGACTTATTTCTAATGGGGGAAATTTCTCAAAAATTTCCCCCACTAGAACTGGATGCCTGTTCAAGGCCCTAGGTTCATAACATTTAGAAATGGAAAATTCCTATGACCTCATCTAATCTATGTTGCTACCAATTCAGCACTGCTCCTAATTGTATGTGTTCTTATACTTTTATTGTTCAATTTTTAAGAGTCAGTAAACGGGGCTCCTGCCAATTCCCTTAGAAACTATTACACAGTCTAATGGATGTTATTGCAAGAAAGGTTTTCCTGGTATTCACTCTAAGAGTATAGCATGCTAAATAGTATGTTTCACACCTGTAATGTCAGATAGATGTCTGAATTTTTATGAAAACTTCCATAACAAAAGTGGACATTTGGCACCAATTTTTAAAATAGACAGAAAAAATGTAAACTCTTGGTGCATCTACCCATGCATTTGATCCGGGCTAGTTTACTCAGGTGTAAACTACACTGGAGTAAGCATTCTTGTGCAGGTGTCTACACATGCAGGGACTAGGGAGATGCACCAAACGTCCTGCAGCCCTGCAGTGGGCCCCTGCTGCCACCGGGAGGGGGGGGGGGGGAGCTTCAGGCTCTGGCTGCAGCTGCCAGCAGCCAGCACCCTCTTCAAAAGGCAGCCCTACTCGTTGCTCTCTGGCCAGCTACTTCCCTGCCCAGGAGCAGCATGCACAGCATGGGCAGCACACGGCAACTCTCTCCTTGCCCACTCTGCCTCTCTGCACTATGGTTGCTCCAGCCCCTGCCCCTGGCAGCAATGACCAGCTCCCCAAACTCCTGATGGCCACGTTGCTGGCCCTACTGGCCTGCCGTGCTGACCTCTTCCTGGCCCATGGCCATCTCACCCTGCCCGGCTCCCCCCAACACAGCGACCACCTGCCTAGCCACAGCATGCCGTACCAAGGCCGCTGCTGCCACGCAACTGCCACTGGCAGGGACACCAACAAGGGGCTTCTGGATGCCACTATCGGGGCCACCATCACCCCTCATGGGCCTCCTGCCCCACTGCCTCTGGGTGCACCTGGGCACTACCAGAACTGGTAGTGGCATGTCATCCAGCACACCTGGAATAACGAGCAGTGGCTGGAGGCCTTCCACATGTCCTGGGCCACCTTCCAGGACTTTGTGGAACAGCTCTGGTCCCACCTATAGTGGCAGGACACCAGCATGCAGCTGCCTCTCCCCACAGACCCTACTCATGCTGGCCACATGTGCCTGCTTGGGCAAAGCCACCACTGGGGAGGCCATCCTGGAAGTGTGTGGGACCTTCCAGGATGTGCTAGCGGACACCGTGCTCTGCATGCACGACCCCCTGGAGGTGGTGGGAATCTATGCTCTGGGATTCCCACAGGGCATCAGGGCCCTGGATGGGACCCACATCCCCATCACCTGCCTGCCCCATGGAGACCGCCCCTCTTATAGCCAGAGGGGCTTTCACTCCATGGTGCTCAATGCTGTCGTGGACCACCATGGGGCCTTCACACACATGACCACCAGCTGGCGAGCAGTGCCCACGACACCTGCATCTTCCGGAGCACTGGCCTGCTACGCCGGGTAGAGAGCAGCCGCTTCATGCCGAGGGTTGCTAGACCTGCAGTTGAGCACCATGGCTATCCTGCTCCTCCTCATTGGGATGCTGGACCTTCAGCTGAGTGCCATGGCTATCCTGCCCCTCCTCATTGAAGACCCCACCTACCTGCTCCTGCCCTGGCTCATGTGGCCCTACACCAGCCACCTGGACCCCCGCCAGTCCTACTTCAACCGGTGCCTGGGCCAGACCCACTCTCTGGTGGAGTGTGCCTTTTGTCACCTCAGGGACTGCTGGCACTCCCTCATTGCTCATCTTCAGGTCATCAAGGACAACCTCCCCCAGGTCACTGCAGCCTGTGTGCTGCATAGCATCTGCAAGACCCAGAGAAGCTCTTCCAAGAGGCCTGGGAGGAGGAGGGGTGGGGCACAAAGGACACCTGGCAGCAGGAATACCACTTGCAGTGGCATCAGCAGTGGTAAGCCTTCCCTGCTGAGGCCCCAGGAGAACTGCATACCTGCTAACAGGGCCAGGGTACCAGGTACAGGAAGCCCTGCCCAACCACCCCCTCCAGCACTCCCTGCTGCAGCTTGCCTGCATCACGGCCCACAGACCCACCCTACCCACCCCCACCATGCTCACTGCACATGTGTCTGACAAGAACAAGTTTTTATTTCCCACGCATCAACCACAGCACCCTTCCCCACTCCTCTAACAAATAGAGCCCTCCTCCCCACACTCAGCAAAGAACCTCCTTTCCCCCTCCACAGAGTCCCGCCCCACCCACCAACAATAAAAAACCTTCCTCATGAAAACTACGTACAGTGTCCTTTGTGGCCCATCCTGGAGTGAAGGACCATAGGTGGGGGCAGAGCCCAGGGGCAGGCGGCCAGCAATCTGGCCTCTGGATATTCCCCCATGGGTATAGAAGCCACAGTAAGTATGGCAGGCTGGGGGTTCATCCAGGGGCAACAACAGCCGCTGGTCCCTCGGCACAGATGGCTCCCCTTCCAGCAGCTGGTGGCCAGGGCCAGCAGGGCTGGTGTGTGATCCTGGCCCTGCTCCAGGCAGCTCTGGCTCTGCACCTGTGTGAAGCCGGGGCAAGCAGGGGGGCTGGGCTCAGGTGGGGGGGCTGGGTGTTGCAGGACCCAGAGTGGGGGCTGGGCTGGAAGCAGACGCATGACCTCCTCCCAGGCCCAGGCAGCAGCCTTCTGTAAGGTGGCAGATGGCTGCCAGGGGACAGGCAGGGCTAGGGTTGGGGGCCAGGCAGTGGACAGCACGAACACAACCACCAGGGCCAAAACAGTATCCACCCAGCAGTTGTCGTCTATGGTCTGCACTGCCTGGACCAGGATGGCATTCTGCTCCCACAGCAGCTGGAGCTGCTCGTGCTCCAGGTCCAGGAGTTCTGCCCAGAACTCAGTCTGCCTGGTTGTGGGCGATGTCCTCTGTCTGCCAGGCCCATGAGTCCTCACGGCAGTCCTGCAACATTTCCACCAGCTGCTGCTGGAAGATTGTGTGGTCCTGCATTCTCCTCTGGTGGGGCCAGCACATCCTTGGCCCTAACTTCGGGCGGTGGTGACCCTGAGTCCACATCCTGGCTGTCAAGGGCAGCCTCTCCCCCACATGCAGCTGTGGGCCCTATAGAGCCATGAGACAGAAGCTGTTTGTGAGAGTTTGCAATATTTCTTAGATAAGTTGGTCTGTACCAGGGGCCGTGTTCTGCCTGGCCTCAGACTGGGCATCAAGCGTTCACAGGTGCCCTGTGACTGCCTAGCTGTGGGGGTACAGGCTGCTGAATAAAGTTTTGCACTGTGTCCCGCCTCTCTGTGTGCTGTGGTGGGGCCTGGGGCCAAGGGGTGCAGGCAGGAGAGGTGGGGCAAGGGTGGGGAGGATCCTCCTCGTGCGGGCCTTACCACGTGGCTGGGGCTGGCATGGCCAGCAGCTCCGGCTGGTCCCAGATAGTGCTGACAGCACGTGGCTCCAGGTGGTGTCCTGTGGTGGTGGGGCACAGCATGCAAGTACCCAGTCCCATCCCACCCCAGAGAGGATCTGGTGCTGCCAGCGGCCACTGGTGTCATGTGCTACGTGGCTGGCCCTTGGGCTCCCTGAGCTGCTGGTGGAGATTGTAGCTGAGGAGCTTAGCAGGATGGGGTGCTGGACAACTGAGGGGCCCTTCTCCGGTGACGTGTCACTGGAGGGGCCTGGTTTGGGGTGGGAGCTCAGGCAGGCCTCTCATGCTGCTTCCTATAACATCTTTAATTGAATGTGTGAATAGTGCCCAGCCTCTGGAGCATACAGCTGGGGTGCCCCATGTGCTCCCATGGCTGAGAGAGCTCTGATCAGATCATCTGGCTTCCAACCAAGAGAGCACACCATGCATTCTCACACCTAGAAGCCTGGTCAGATGAGTGTTCCCCCCACCCCCCCCAACTGGTGCATCTCCCAGCTGGGAGCCCTGTCTGTTTATTGGGCTTCCAGTTGTGGGAGCATACCATGCACTCCTGTGGTTGGAAGCCCAGTCAGATGATCAGGGCTTCTAGCCAGGGAAGCCCATGGTGTGCTCCTCCAGCTGTAAGTCCAGTCAGGGGAGTACACCATGCACTTTCATGGCTGGCAGCTCTGTCAGCTGAGCAGGGCTTCTAGCGGGAGGAGTACACCATGTGCTAGAAGTCCCATCAGCATATAGGTGCGCTCCTGTAACTGGGAGCCAAGCTTTGCTACTGGCCAGTACAGGGGAAACCCAGGATCAGGGTCCCCTGCACAGGCAATATGGCACAATGGGATTTGATTCAGGACCCCACAATTGCACCCCCTGCCACACATGTGGCATGGCAGGAAGTGCAATTGTTGAGATCCCACGTCAGATCCCATTGCTCCTTTACTCCGGCATCTGTCAGGGCCTAAATAGAAATTAAGTAAGCAGGGATGTTTGCTTGCAGTCATAGGGAGTGGACATAATGATCCAGGTGGTCCCTTGTAGTTCAGTGTTCCTTTGATTAACTTAAAAGTATCCCTGTAGTACTCTTTGAAACTGTATTTAGGCTTTATGTTTCCATCCTCTTTCTGGGGCTGTTTGAGACATCATACTAGGCATTACTAGTACATGACTGTATCAGGTGCCTATCCTTGTGATTAGTAGACAGTGGGCACATCCACACACGATGCTACATTGCCATAGCAACAAGTTTTGGTAACATACTGTTGGTGGGCAGAAATCATGATGCCACGGCTACGTCGCTGTAGCAATACTCTCCTTTGGTACGGTGCATTGCTACAGCAACGCAGCGACTAAAAATAACCATGCGCCACTGGCACCATGCAATATAGCTGTTACTGTGCCGTCATTTAGTACTTCCAAAAGGAAGTACTAAATGACGGCACAGTAACATTGGCACTGTAGGGGCACGTGTAGATGTGCCCACTATTACACAAGATAAAGAGCATATGAATGACGACAGGGATGGACATTAAACGTAACAGTTTTCTTCTATGTGTAACTACAGTGAAATGAAAGCACTAGTGTAACTTTTATGAGGAATGTTATAAATAATAATAATTATTATAAAATGTATAATTATAAATTTACAATTATACAATATTATATATTTTAAAAACCCAGTTTTTGCCAGCACTCAAAAACCCAGTTTTTGCCAGATAAAGTACAGGTACAGAAGAAGATGGTGCACTTAAGTACTGTGCAAGCTGCTTTCTAAAAATCAGGTCTCTCTAAAGTGTCTGAGATCAATCACACCAAAACTGTAGCATTTAAATCACTAGCCATTTTTCCTTAAATCTTGGGCTAAATTCTGAAGGTGTCTATGTCCACAAAAATCTCTTTGCAGCATAGCAGGTTTAGCCTAGTTTATTTAGAAAAATGAAAAATAACAGGGAAAAATGCAATATAGCCTGCCTTTAATACCTAAAAGTAAGTTGATTCAGTTGTCCTTTTACTCGCACAGTGAAGGGTTTCAATCTCAATATCCAATATGTGAATTCATATGTTTCCCCATATGTAAAATATGGGGAATATTGGCCCAGTCTTGAAGTGTTCATTATTTGTTCATAGATTCATAGATTCATAGATGTTAGGGTCGGAAGGGACCTCAATAGATCATCAAGTCCGACCCCCTGCATAAGCAGGAAATAGTGCTGGGTCTAGATGACCCCAGCTAGATACTCGTCTAACCTCCTCTTGAAGACCCCCAGGGTAGGGGAGAGCACCACCTCCCTTGGGAGCCCGTTCCAGACCTTGGCCACTCGAACTGTGAAGAAGTTCTTCCTAATGTCCAGTCTAAATCTGCTCTCTGCTAGCTTGTGGCCATTGTTTCTTGTAACCCCCGGGGGCGCCTTGGTGAATAAATCCTCACCAATTCCCTTCTGTGCCCCTGTGATGAACTTATAGGCAGCCACAAGGTCGCCTCTCAACCTTCTCTTGCGGAGGCTGAAAAGGTCCAGTTTGTTGTATATATGTAATTTACAGTCACAATACATTTTCCTTTAATTGATAACGCTTTCAGAGTATGAGTGTAACATATTTTGTCATTAGGAGAGGTCTTTTTTTTTCAGATGAAATTACTACATGACAAAGAAATGTTAATGTATACTTTGGAACATTCTGGTTACTTGATTATTAATTTCTGATGTCTTGTTTTCTGGCTACTTGGATTTAGCTCATCTTTCATTCAGGTGTACTGGTGTCCCTAAGCATTTCTGGGCCTCAGCTGGAGAAAGTGGTGATTGACAGGACCCTGGTGGGGAAGCTCATCTCCGACACCATCAGTGATGGTAATTACACCTATGTGCAAATCAATTGCCTACATTAACAATAGAGCTGGAGAAATAGTATGTCAACAGGTAGACTAATTATTGCCACTGGGGACTTGCAAACACAACAAGTAATTGCATGTAATGCCATAGTTACAAGCCTCAGGACCAAGAGCAGTTTAAAAATAATATTAAACATCAAAGTTTTCAGTCTTGTCAAATATTGAATGAATTTTCTATTCCACATAGTCAAAGAAAACTTAAGTCCGCATTTTGTCTTTAAATATGAGTCCACAAGAGCTCCTTTTGATGTTTAGGAATCTGTTATGTTCCACACCCCATACACTTCCCAAACAAGGGGCCTTGTTATATGAGCTAGGCTTTCTCTTCCTAATTTGTTCTTTTCTGTGTATTGCAGTTTAAAATGATAAAGCAGTACGTTCTTTTCTTGCAAATTTGTGAGGATAAAACTGTATTAACATTCTCTTTTATATTAAACATTCCCACCTCATCTCAGGTTTTTTGACAACTTGGAAATACGATGGGTGTGGAGCACACTGTTTTGATTCTTTCTTCCTCTAGTCTTTCATCCTCAGCCCAAAGTCTGTTATTTCATCTCAGCTAGACTGTTAACTTGACTGTGTATTTTCCCCTATCATATCCAGAATGATTGGCTTTAGTGCTTGGGAGAACATGGTGTAGCAAAACTAAAGTTATTTGTGAAACTTTAATTTAGCATTCTGTGGCTTTTATATTTTTTGTAAGTACATTTACTTTTTTTTATAAATAACTACTACAATCCAATAAAGTATTCTTAAAGTCATAAATATTAACAAACATAACAGTGTCAACAAAACTGTAGTATTCAAACTCTGGTTCTGTATTTAAGGATACAGCATAGTGATTTATTCTTGCTTGCTTGGAGCATTCAGAAGTTTTCAGGCTTTAATTTAAAAATGTCTGTCTCTGAAGCTCAAGTATTTGCTAAAGTTTATACTAAAAAATGGCTGAACCATTCTTGTACAATAAGAGAAAAGGATAACCCCCCCCCCCGTTTTTCCATTATTTGAAAAAAAAAAACAAAACTTCAGACGTCTTTTTTGGACATCTTTATTGCCCAGGAAACTGGAAGTTGAAAATTAAAATTTTGGCATGAAAATAGCCTCCTGAAGAACCAGGATACAGCCTTGGCTAAAGAAAATTGTTTTAATACTGATGTAGTTTTGAGCATTTAAATTTTGTTTTTGAAATTATAAAGTATGATCCATAAAAAATCCATAGTGCTTCAAATGTAATAAATTATTTGGGCACAAAAATGTCCAGTAATACATACTTCAGAGGATTAATAAGGATGAATTTCATTGCAAAAGTTTCTTGCCAATTTGGAATCAAATTAATGTCAGATTAAAAATGGGGGCAGGACAGTCCCAAAATGGGAACATCAAGTTCTGGTCCTGGGCTGCCTTTACTCTGGGACAGCATTAGTCCCGGATTCCCAGTATCATGCAGGGATATGAGTTTTCTGTTCACAACGGAAAAAAACCAGGAAATGGCAGGCTGAAGAGTTCCAACCTGCCAGGGAGGGGCTAAAGGGAACAGGGCGCAGGAAGTGCCACGTGTATGTCTGTGTGTGCCCATGCATGTGGCCAGGAATACAGCCCCAGTCAGCAGTGGAGAGAAGCTCCCCCACCTCTCTACAGGTAAATCTATGGGGGTGGGGGGTAGTGGAGGGCAGATTGAGGCCCCCAAGTGAGGGAGGGTGTGGGCCACGGGCTGGGCCTGGGGCAGTACATGGGGCCCAGGGCAGGCCAGGGAGTGGGATAGAGCCATGGGAAGCTTCTCCAGGGAGTGGGCAGTGGGGAGTAGCACCCTGCCACTGCATGCACTCTTAGAAAGGGCACGGAGGGACATGTGCCTCCCAAATTTGTGCATGGGATGGGGGGTGGATACAGGCTGCCTGCTGCAGCCTCAGGGTTCTCTGCCCTGCTTGCTTTCTGCTGGGAACCATGTGCTGGCTGTGCCACCATGGTGAGGTGTCCCCTGCCTGCCCAGCAGCAGTGGGGACAGCAGCTCAGAGTTATGTTCCCTGCTGCTGCCAGGTAGGCAGGGGACTCTTTGCCATGGTGGTGCAGCCAACACAGGGCTCCCGGCAGGAGAGCAGCAGGAGAGTTGTGTTAAGTCCATGCCATGGGCGGGGGGGGGGGGGGGGGGGGGGGGGATGGGGGATGTATCATCTTAGGCCTCTCCCCCTCTCCTGTGGTGGGTGCTAAAAAAATTATTAATATAACTTCTTAGTGCCTGGTGGTTTTTAATATGAGAAGTCTAAATCTAAAGAGGATATAATAGTCCATTTTACCTATTACATCATATCTAGAGTAAAGCTGCTTCAGATGCATAGAATTTTTATGATAGTTTTATTGTATGATTTTAAGTAGTGTGCCAATTTAAAATTATAGATTGTAGCATAATGCATGCAAACGGAGTAGAATTAAGGTCTCCCATGCAGTATTAATTTTAGTGTTTCCTGACTATTGAATGCTTAGCCACCAATGTTAATATTTTTATTAAACTAAGGTTTTTTTATATGCAGTAGTTACAAGATTGTGGCTTCCATAGTAAAGGAGAGAGAGAGACTTAATCATTGTTGATGGTTTAGTTTAATATATATTGTGATATAGGTAAGGATTGGCTTAATTAAGAATAGATTATTATGGAAAAGTGCATCTTCGTAAATCAAAGCTACATGCAGGATTTTTATAATTAGCAGCAATGCCTCTTGAAGTTTAAAATTCTTAACTTGAAACTTTGAGGTCTTATGGCAGGTTTGAAATGCCTGTCTAATATTTGAAAACGTGTTAGGGGATTCTGACAACACAGATGCATAGCATTTCTCTTTAAAGGGCCTCTGTGGAAAATGCTATGATCATGCCTGACCAATGTTGTTAGGTCCAGTCTTGTGCAGGAAATGGGCCTTTTCCTAGATTTTCTCTACCCCTACCCTAAGCAGATTCCTGAGTATTGCATGTTATGGATGACTCCAAAATATATGCCTAATTCAGAAAATGAAAATTGTGCTTGGTCTTCAGTTTTTTCAATAATCGCTAATGCCTCTCCTGACCTTCCCACCTATTTGAAATCTGTTCCTATAGCCAATCCTGTAATTTAGCATTGCTGCTACAGTAACACCAGATGGCTCTGATTAGATAGGCCTACCTTGTAGCCAAAACCTTTCTTTCCTGTTTGCCCTTTCAGCCAAATACAGCTTTTCTGAGACAAGAACTTCTCCACTCTATGTTCCCATCTTCTCTTGGAATAATGTCTCTTTCCCCCCCAGAGTTCATAGGTTTTGAGATTTGGTGTGCCTCTCTCTATGGAAAATATAACTATAGTAATACAAAATATTGGGACTCTAACAAAATATACACTGGGATATCATGCACCATAACTCCACACGGGTGCTTAAATCCGAATTTTGTTACAAAACCTGGTAGTAACAGGATTGTTTTCATGTCAACTGTTTGGATTTTAACATTCCCTGTCAGTATTGCAGAACTGTGTTAGTGCACCAAATATTGCAGAACTGTGTTAGTACATAGCAATCTGAAACTGAAACTAGCTTTACAATAGACTGTAAACAAAAGCAAAACCAATATTTCCATTTTTCTGCTCAAGCTGAATATAATGCAGGAGTAAACTAGCAACGTAAATTATTAAACAAATTTTAAAATCCTTAGGGCTGTATGATGGTATTAGTCACAAAAACAAGCAATTTTTAGGAATATTTTTTAACTGGGTAAGATTTTATCTAGCAGTGTCCTTGTAGTATGGATCTCTGCATTTACTACTTCACAACAGTCTCGCCATTTTTTATTTCAGATTTGGCTCTAAGAATAATTTGTAGTCATCTGTTACTATCTCACTGATTCACTAAATACTCAGTAATCTTTTTAGATGTGTTTTGGTTCAGAGAGCTGTTTTAGGAAAACCTTAGATTGCTGGCAGTGTTAAATCACTCATTTTCTCAGTTAACCGATATTTTCCCTTTTCGCTGTGCTACTTAGTCTATTTTACATTTGAATATTTCCATATACCTTTTGCAACACTTTTGTTATACGTTGTGGTTCCATGGCAATTTTCCAGACTGTAAGAGAGCGCATCTACTGTTGGACATCCATGTGATTATAGATCAAGGGTACAGAGGAAAAATATCACATATAAAGCTTTCAACAGGTTCATATCACCCTAAAGCACAAGTGCTGTAAGGAATAACATTCTTGACTATTGCAGTTCCATCTGGAATGTTACTGCCGCTACATCCTTTTATGTTTATGCTTGAGTGGCAATGTCAAATTACCAAATGCAGCTCAGATAATGATTTGCATTTGGCCAGCCCAGATGCTAACAATGCTTGTATAAAGTCAAATTCCCAAAATATCGGTGGGCGTTACAGTTACTATAGGCAAAGAACTGAGAAAGGAAGACACGTGAGAATGGAGGAGGAGGAGGCATAAAATATATGTCGGATTATTGTGATAACTTGGTATAAAATAATTTATTCAGGTTTATTTAATCTGAGTACCCCCTAAGCTTTATTTCTCATTTCTAAAAAGGTCCTGGCAAGATGACACATTGATGTCTTTTAGGAGATTACAAAGGCTTCAATGTAATATTTAAGACATGGTCTTGAAAAAATGCATTTTACAATGTCTCAGTGGAGGGTTCAGTAATTTGTTTTGTCATTAGTGGCAGGTATTAGAGGGGTGACAATTTTTATTTGTTTTTCAGCTGTTCTTACTGACAGTTTCATCATCTTGTCATTTTGGGAGCAAAACAAACTCTGCTTTATTCAGTTTACAAAGAAGACAGGTTCTCCTGATATAAACAAAAGACTTGAAAAACTCTCGTCCTTGGATTTTAAGGTACAGCTGTCAATGATGTCTTTAAACACCATAGTAACTTAATATTATGGATTACTGATCTTTGAAATCAGACTATTCTGCTAAACTCATCAAAATATTTTAAATTCTAAAAACAACATTTTATTACAAAGTCAGAAAACATGGAATTGATATATTTAGAAAATGTTTTAAAATGCTGTTGGGGGTCAATTTTAATATATATGATATAGAGTAATTTACAATTACTCGTCCAAGCCTTAATTCTCTTTCTAGTTACAATATACCTATTTTAGGTATATTCCAGTTCTAGGAAAAATGGCAGAAAGGATGGCTTTGTGATTATAGCTTTGGACAAGGGCTCAGTGTTCAAATACTTGCACCGCATGAACCTGTATGCATTACCTTGGATATGTGGCTTAATCTTGCTCAGTTCCCTATCGGATTATCACACTGTGGGCACGTCTACACGTGCATTAATGCGCCTTTTCTAATGTGCATTAAATTTCATACCTCTGGGCACTTTTACACATGCTCCAGGGGTGGAGGGCAGGCAGTGCTTTAATTAGAGCAGCTATGAGAGCTGCTTCAATTAAAGCATTGCCGCATCTCATGTATCAGGGTCCCTGTGCTTCAAAATAGTGGTGGGGGTGCTTGAACTAAAGCTCATTCGACGCTGATACTCGAGACGCAGGTGGTTGCTAGAGTACGGCAATTGCCACGCTCCAAAAGACTCAATCAAATCTGCTCTGATGCACTGGAATTCCAGCATGTCGGAGCAGCCTCCGCACACATGTATAGGCACCCTCCAATGTGAGGTACTAAATTAAAGTGTATTAGGCTGTGCTAATGCACAGTAGTACATTTGCTTGGCTTTTAAGTGACACACTGTGCAGGAGACTATTTTACTGTGCATTAGGGTAATGTCACGGATTTTTATGTGATGCTTTAATACACACTAAAATAGTGTGCATTAAAGTGCATGTGTAGATGCACCCTGTAATACTGCCTTGTTCCTGCTTGGGATAGGTCTCTGCCACAGTCACATCTGTGACTACAGAGTGGTATACATATCTGTGCTAGGTTTAAATAAGCCAACTCAAGTAGTAATAGTGGCCTAGCTGCGGCAACATAGAGCTTAGTACAGGCTAATTTACCCTGCTTCTCAGGCAGGTTCCAGTACAAGACACTGAACTGGTAAGCTTTCTGGTTGTGGTGAAATGGGACTTCAGCTTCAGAGAGGGGACCTAGGTGCTACTGAAATGGAAAGAATATTAATGCTTTAGTTTCTGCAGAGCATCAGCTTCAGACAGGAAAATTAGGTAAGGAAGGGGTTGTTTTCCAATTCACTGCAAGGATAAAGAAGAAGCTGTTCTCAAAAAAGCTACAAAGATGTAGTAAACAAGAGGAAGAGTGTCGTACTTATTACAACCAGGATAAATGTTAAGGGAAACCACCTTATGTTAGCTAGTATTTTTCCCATCACAACCCTGAAGTAATTTCCTTTCTCATGTAAGGGAGTTTCCATCTGTAAGGCAGGCTTTTTAAAGATGTGTTTAATTTAAGTTTTACCATATTACATTTTAACTTGGTAGAAATGCTTTCTGCTAGGATGAGTATCTAATACATTTTCCAGGCTGTTTCAGTTCAAGGCCTCTTTTCAGCAGTGACTTGTGTTTGCGAGATTGATCCAACCTCTGTAACGTGGATTTGAGACAGTTCACTGTTCACCAGGAACTGAGCTGATACGTAGTTTACTTTAAAATGATGCGCACTTGTGCCTTGCCTATAGTATTTGTTAAGGTTACGCTTTAAAAGCCAGGTTGGCGATTTTTTTTTATACTCCTAAACTTTAACGAAAAAAACTAGTGAGCTAATGCTTGCCTTGAGCCTTCTCTTTTACTGGCCATGTTTCATGTGCTTGCTTTATACTCTTGTAACTCAGTTTTATTCCGGGTACTGCTAAGCACATTTCTGGGCCTAACTGTGATGGCATTTTTCTTGGGAAAGAAGGAAAAGCTAATCCATAGAAACCTCTCACTGTGCTAGGAAACCAGAAATAGCTCCTAGATTCCTTAATAGGGTTGTTATGTTTCGTTGTTTGCTGACAAAGCTGAGCTTCTAGAAGACTTCCACATATGATATTAACATTGCTTTCTCTAGAAATCAGTAGGAATCACTATGGATTATATTTTTGCCAGCCAAAAAAAAGGCATTAGCATTTTTTAATTGAATGTTCTTTTGTGTCAGGCTTGCTTATTTGGCAGCTAAATATAATTTTTATTATCTTCAAAATTACACCAGTGTGTGGCAACAGAAAATATTATTCACTATTATACTATTTTGTCAACTCTTTGCAGTGAGAATCCTGTTTCTCCCTGATCACACTAACATTGCATTTTTAGATCACCAGCAGTCAGCAGTAGAGTTCCAATCAACAATAAGGGATCAGCGATAGTCTTCAATGGGAAGCCTGGAGAGCTGTAACAAGGTTGTCTTGTTTTCTAAACCACTTCCTAAATATTAACTTTATTAATAGGGGTGGAGTATTTCTTTCAAAGTTAAGCATAGCACACAGAGCACAGGACAGAAACAGAACAGGGACTGGCTTGGTGTTAATGCAAGACTTGGGACCCAGATCTCAGTTCAGTCTGTCTCTGCCACACACTTTCTTTGTAACCTTGAGCAGATCACTTAATATTTCTGTGTCTCAATTCCCCATTTGTTAAATGAGGATAATATTTTCTGTCTTTCTTATGTACTTAAGTTGTAAGCTCTTCAGTACAGGAATTCTCTTTAATTATGCATGTTCAGGAAATGGCAAAATTGTAACCTATATTGGTCAGGGCCTCTAGGAAAAACTGAAATACAAATAATGAGAACAAGTCAGACTTGTTTTTTTTTAACTTTGTGGATAATTTTTATTTTTTGTTTTCATGTTTGGAGGCAGAGAGTAGCTTGTGTTCACTTCGGTGTATTCCTGGCTATGGGGATATACACTAGCTTTGGGATTTATTTTTTACCTTTAGAATATACTCTAATTTTTTATGACATATTAAAATACAGATGATTGGTATGTATCTAGTAGTTCCATCTGCATAACAGATATATCCAAGTAAATCAATCAGTATGGGCATCTTTTACCTTTTTAAGAGAGATACTACTTTGAATTTTATAGCAAGATAGAGACACTGCATAAAAACTATTTGAGCTGTTACGTGAATTAGCAGAGCTATATAGTCTTGGAGTGCAACAAAGTATAACAGCAATTTAAACCACTTTCCTTTTCTCAGTGGGATTAGTCAGTGTCTAAAGTGCTTTCTTAAGTGTAATTGATCAGAAATAATGAGTTTCTTTTTAAATGTTCGTAAATAATATTACATTGTAAATTAGTACATGATTGGTTAATGTTGCAGTATAATGCTAATTAATGCATTTTGTTTGGTACCCATTAAGCAATTCTAAATATGCTGCACACATTTTAAATTTATACAAAAATAAGTGGTCATGTCAGAGTTTCTTTTTTAAACTGCATATATACCACATTTTTTATATTTTAAATTGACAGAATTTTAACAAATGAAACTGCAAGATAAATATACTGATAATATTGACCTTTTACAAGTTTTCCTGTCTTTGGCTTTTTAATCCATTTCAATTTACTGAACAGTGAAGAGACAGTACAAGGAGTTAAATGTTTACCATGAGAGAACAACATTGGTAATTACTTTGATTTCAGTTCCTTTTGATGTGTATTCAGGGGATGAAGAGGTCAATAATATTATGACCATGCAAATAGAAAAGGGTTCTTTTTGACCATATAAAAAAACAGCAAAGGATTATTAAAGCATTAACCTTGATTTTAATGGCCTTGGTTGAGTGGTGAGATCACAATTTGGATGAGCCTGATTATTTACTAAATACAATACATAAATGCAACGGGTTCTTAACACCCATTGCACTCTGGCATTATCGCATTACTGCCATCCTTTGTTGCCTTGCAGACAGGAATATGAAAGCAATCTGTCATGTAGTGAGACTGGCTCCAGAAGCATTTCTCTGATAAGAAGACCCCCTGCCCTTTGCTAGTGTCTGGTCCAGTAGGCTTAGCCATGCGCTTAATCCCCAGAAAGTGGTTCGATTATTGCTGACCAGCAATGGCAAGATAGTTTTTTTTCCCCCAGCTATCAACCTTCCATTAATTCCTTAAGCAGAAATGCGGTGCAATCTATATTTCCTTGGCATGTGTCACCCAGATGGTGCACTGCTCATGTTTTCAAATAACCGTGCTCCAAAATAACATAGTTTGAATAATAAATTCCACAAATCCTTCCTGAGAAATAGAGGCACAATTCTCAAGAGCTGCATAAACTTTACGCATGATGCTGTAGCTCATCCACATTATGCAGAAAAGTATATATTCTGTTACAAAATGGATATTTTTGGCTGCATTCATTGATTGGGGGTTGAAATTCATTCTTTCTTAAATATTGTGAACTATCTTTAATGTTTGATGATGTGTCTTAAACAGTAGGCTTAACTCCTTGGTCAGAATCACAGAACTTGTCATTTTATATGGCTGGGCTTAAATCCTTATGTGTAGGTCGATGCTGTCAAGCAACCATGACTGTACATTTTGGTATTGATTGGAGTCATTGCTGTAAATTCCTTTTTAACTCACATTCCTTTCCTTTCCAATCCCCTCCCCATAAATAAAACTGAATGTGAACATGTCTCTTTCTATGCAGAGAGAGATTTCTTATATTTAGATATGTATTTAAATGCAGCCTATATCTACCTATATGAACATAGAGGATCTGTGAGTGTATAAATCTCAGCAGACATGTATAATAATTACACCTTAATCCTTCAAATATATTGTTTTATAACTTTTAAGTATTTTCTGAATTCTTTTTTCTGCTAGATTTCTTATGTTGACATACCTGGACCAGAAAATAGGAGGATGAAACGTCATCTGGCAATAAATTGTATGCAAGATATGATCATTTGCTGGTGGTCAGCTACTAATGATGGAGCATGGCCTTGGTCTCCTATGTCCAGTGAAAGGAACAGAGCCAACTTATTGCTTTTAAGCTGTGCACGTGGCAGAATGGAGGTAGAGTTCTGAATGATATCTGCTCATCCCTTGCTTGATTTTCAGATTTGCTAATAAATAAAAATATTCAATTCAAATTCACACTTGGGGCTAAAAATAATGGCTAATTTTAAGATAGCAGAAAAGAGTATAAGTCACTGAAAAAGCAGTTCCTATCCACATCTACATTCCACTCTTGTTGTGCATATAAACACTGAAGCACTTTTGTTCAGAGACATATTTTTTGCCCTGGAAAGTACCTGTACACCATGCATAAATCCTAACTTTCCTTGCACTCTGCGCCACTGGTATAAAGGATATTGTATGCACTTTCCACTCTTCAGTTCTTATCAACCATCTTGGCTCAAAATTGAGCTTCTGCATTCTGTTCCAGACTGGCTGCAGGCCAAGTACACATTCCACAAATTTACCTATTCTACCCTTTTTCTTCTTCTGTATCTCTAAACCGTTTTAGTTTATTTTTATTATTTTTCTCCATTTTGGTCCGGGCTCTGTCTTTTGGAATAGGACTGAGGGCTCTCCTGCCATGTACAATATATCTTCTGTAGCTAAATGAGACTCCTTTTTCTCCTTGCTTTGACCAGGCCTTGCTATCATCTGTTAGCATAGCTTCCCCTGGTCACTTGATTTCAATATAAGTCTCTCTGGTACCAGGGTTATGCTTGCCATGCATGGTCCTTTGCCATTTATGAGAGTCTCAGCTCCCTAGGAAACATGCTAAGTGCAAATCATTCCATTTCTGGGCTCAGAAGGACTGTGCTTGGAAGCAAACCAAGCATCACATCTCATTCTGGAAAATCCATCCTGTTAATGTCTAAAAAGCAAAAGAACGTATTCCAAGGCGCTCTTTAGCTCTTTGACACTAGCATCTAGCTATCAGAGAATTGATGATCTGGCACCAAGGATTTTAGCACTAGTGTCAGAAGGTCTATCAAAGCATGTGCCTCAGCAGCCTCCCAGTCATCCCATTCCATTCACCATTCCAGCAGCTCTACAGTGCCACCTCATTTCATTGCACCAAGTAACCTCACTCTCTAGCTTGAGCCAGAGTCCACTGGCTCAAGCCATGTGTCAACATGCCAGATGGGTGAACATGCCAGTTTTTCTTGGCCCTCTGGTACTTGGTGTCATGAAATATTTCTCTGCACAAGACTTCCCTTCTAGTCATCAGAGCAATTCTGTTCTAGAACTAGACTTCCATTCTAGTCACCAGAACCAGTAGTTGAGGTTTCCTTTTCTGACTTTTTTTTTTTTTTACTTGAAGGATGATTGCAGTTCCAGGTCAACCTACCCTTGTGCTCCCCATGACCATGGAATCCTTTCCGGAGTAGACATTGAATCTCTGGACCTGCCCTTCGTGTTTCTTAGTTTCAGGTCCAGTGTCAGCAAGGCACTGTGTGGTTCTTCAAGAGACAATTCCAGGGACAGGTCCTGCCACCTGGGAATCATACATCTCAACATTGCAAGCTTTCCTTATCCAGACCCCAGGATTTGTCCCGAAAATGGAGGGACTCTCCAGATCCAGCTTCCAGTGGGGACTCTCCTTATTACTTCAAGAGCTGTTCTAGAACCAAGGGAGATTATCTAGATCCAATTACCTGGCATCTCAGCCTGGATGTTGGATGGTGGTCTGTGATAGCATGAGCCTGCTCATCTGTCAGAGGCATTCTCATCCATAGCAGGAAGACTCTACTGAATGATGTTACCTGGCTTAATCAACCAGGTTTTGACTGGTGTCACATGATATTGTTGTCTCCATTCTAGCCATTTTAAAATACCTTCTAGAGCTGAGTTGTCATGACCTCACCTCTGTCACAGGGTACCTGCCTGCTTTCACAGCTCACCACCCTCCTGTGGAGGATCTTTCTGTCTTTTCCTAAATACCTGCATTTAAGTTCCTAAAGGCTTAACTGAGCTACTCCTAGTAGATTGTATATCTGGCCCTTGCTGCCCTGATGAGTCCACCGTTTGAAAAAAAGGCCACCTGGTCACTGCAGCATCTGTACATAAAAACAGCCTTCTTTCTTGGTGCCTTTTGTTGGCACAGAGCATGAGAAGTGGCAGTGTGGGTAATATTAGAGTCTCTAGGCTCCAGTGCTTGAGGTGTATATACATTTAAAATGGAATATGGATTTGGACAGTGCTTCTTGCAGAACTTGTTACTGGTCAGTAATTCACTTCTCTTTGCACTTTATGTAAAAAGAGCCATATGATTGGTCAGAGCTCCAGTATGAAACTGGAGAAAGTCTCTGGGTTAGGGTTAGAGGAGAGAGCAATAAGGATGATGTCATGAAGGATGAAGTGAATAAGGCTTTCTTCAAACAAGTAGCGGAAATTTCCCGATGACAGGCCCTGTTCTCATGTGGGACATCAGTCACCCTGACATCTGCTAGGAGGGAAGTACAGCAATGTGCAGGCAATCCAGGAAGTTTTTGGAGAGTGTTGAGAACAACTTCCTGGTGCAAATGTTGGAGTAGTCAACTAGGGACCATGCTTGTCTTGACCTGCTGCTCACAAACAGCAGACTCCTGCCAATGCAGCCTAGGATACCATTAGCCTTCTTGGCAATAAGGGCATGCTGTTGGCTCATATTCAGCTTATTGTCCACTGTAACCCCCAGGTCCTTTTCTGCAGAGCTCAGTATTGCCAACCCCACCATATCAAAAATCATAAGACAAACTCTTAAAAATCAGGAGATTTGGTGTGTAAATCATGAGATGTTATTTTTTAAGTGTGTGTGTTGGGGAAGGCGGGGCGTTATTTGTGAAGGTATGGGGGGGCTGTAGGTGTGCGTGTGGGGTTTGGAGCCCCGGGGGGGGGGGGGGGGGATTCCTGCATACCCTGGCAGGATGCAGGGTAGTGTGAGTCAGGAGTGAGGGGCAGCAGCAAGACTAGGGGGGGTTGTGGCTTGGGAGTGAGGCACAGACACAGAGACAGACACACAGACACACAGATGGGTCAGGTCACAGGTTGGTGACAGAGCTGCAGGCAGCTCATCCAGAGGTGCAGGGGGAGGAGGTAGCTCCGTGCACACCCCCAGGGGAGGCATGAGGGGCATGTGCTCCCTGGATTTGTGCATGGGGCAGAGGTGGGCTAGGGCTCAGCACCCTGCTGCCTTTGCCCTGGGAGTCATGCAACATCATGTGTGCCTCCTGCTGCCCGCTGAGTGGGCAGAGGATGCACAGTGCAGCCAGTGTGTGGCTCCCAGGGCAAAGGCGGCAGGGTGCAGAGCCCGATCCCGGAGTGGGCAGCCTGCTTCTGTCCCACGCACAAATCCAGAGGGCATATGCCCCCAGTGCCTCCCCTAGGGGTGTGCACAGTGGCAGGGAGCCATATCCCCCTCCCCCACACCTCTGGATGAGCTGCCCACAGCTCTGTTGCCCTGGGGCCCCATTTACCCCAGTCTCTGCCCCACTACTTCCCTCACCATGGGAGCCTCGATATGCCTCCCCTCGTCCCTTCCCTCTACCCCTGCCCCTTTCCCTCCACAGACTTACCACAGATTGCTGGGCACTCTCTACACATGCCAGAATAAAATTCTTGAGATTTGAGGCTTCTGTCCTGACATCATTAGTCAGAGTTGATTTGACTTGGAAATCGCGAGTCTCACAATTTGTTGCAAGAGTTGGCATTACTGAGAGCTGCTGGCCAGCCAGTCAGCCCCCAGCCTGTATCAGTGCATGAGTTACTTCCATTCTAAGTGCAGGACTTTGCACTTGTCCTTGCTGAACCTCATGAGATTCCTTTTGGTCCAGTCCTCCAATTTGTCTAGGTCACTCTGCGTCCTAGCCCTACCCTTCAGCGTATATACTACTCCCTCCAGCTTGGTGTCATCTGCAGACTTGCTGAGGGTGCACTCTATGCCCTTCCAGTCACTGATGAAGATATTGAACAAAACTGGCCCCAGGACTGGCCCCTGGGACACTCCACTTGTTACCAGATGCCAATTAGACATTGAGCCATTGGTTACTACTCCCTGAGCCTGATCCTCCAGCCAGTTTTCTATCCATCTGACAGTCCATTCATTTAGCCCATACTTCCTTAGCTTGCCTGTGAGATGTTTCATAGATTCGTAGATTCTAGGGTTGGAAGGGATCTCAGTGGGCCATCTAGTCCGACCCCCTGCCCCGGCAGGCAAGAAAAGGGTCACCAAACCTGGGATCATGTGATCCCAGCCAGGTGCCTGTCCACTCTCCTCTTGAAGACCCCCAAGGATGGGACGAGCTCTACCTCCCTTGGGAAGCCCATTCCAGATCCTGGCAACCCTGACCATGAAGAACTTTTTTCTAATGTCCAGTCTAAACCTACTCTCCAGTAGCTTATGGCCATTGTTCCTTGTTGTTCCAAGGGGTGCCCTGGTAAATAGATCATCTCCTACTTCGTGTTGCTCTCCCCTTATGAATTTGTACACTGCCACAAGGTCCCCTCTCAGCCTTCTCTTGGAGAGGCTGAAAAGGTTAAGGTCCCTTAGCCTTTCCTTGTAGGGCCTTCCCTGCAGGCCTCCAATCAGATGACTGGCTCTTCTTTGGACCCTGTCCAGGTTGTCCGCACCCACTTGAACTGCGGTGTCCAGAACTGGACACAGTATTCCAGCTGCGGCCTGACCATTGCCGTGTAGAAAGGGAGAATCACCTCCCTGGACCTGTTTGTGAAGCATCTACAGATGCACAAGGTGCAATTTGCTCTGCTGACTACTTCATCACATTGATGACTCATGTTCATCCTGGAGTCAACAGTGACTCCAAGATCTCTTTCTGCCCCCAGCCTATAGGTATGATGGCAGTTTTTTCTGCCTAGATGCAACACCTTGCACTTGTCCTTATTGAATTGCATCCTGTTGCTCTCTGCCCACTTTCCCAACCTGTTGAGGTCAGCCTGGATCTGGTTCCTCCTCTCCAGGGTGTTAGCTTCACCCCATATTTTTGTGTCATCCACGGATTTGAACAGGGTGCTTCCCACCCCATCGTCGGGATCACTGATGAAGATGTTGAACAGCACTGGCCCCAGAACTAAGCCCTGAGGCACTCCACTGCACACATCTATCCAGGCTGACACTGACCCATCCACCACCACCCTCTGAGTGTCACCCCTGAGCCAGTTTGCTACCCATTCTACTGGGTAGCAATTTGTCCAAGGCAAATCTCCTCAGTTTATTAATAAGGATGGTATGGGATACCATGTCAAAGGCCTCCTTGAAGTCCAGATAAATAACATCCACCTTGACTCCTGCATCTAAACATTTGGTGGCCTTGTTGTAAAAAGAAACTAGGTTAGTCAGGCAGGACCTGCCTGCTATAAACCCATGTTGGTTACCCCTCCACATCACATTAGCCAGCAGGCTCCCACAGATGTGTTCCTTGATAATTTTTTTCTAGGATTTTCCCTGGGATAGAAGTAAGGCTGACCGGTCTATAGTTCCCTGGATCCTCCTTCCTCCCCTTCTTAAAGATTGGGACGACACTGGCCCTCTTCCAAACCTCTGGGACCTGACCCGAGCACCCTGAGTGCTCATATATCCTTGCTAGTAATTCCATTGGAGACCGTATCAAAAGCCTTGCTAAAATCAAGGTACACCACGTCCACCAGTCTCCCCACATCCACAGAGCCAACCATCTCATCATAGAAGGCAATCAGCTTGGTCAGGCATGACTTGCCCTTGGTGAATCCATGCTGACTGTTCCTAATCACTTCTTCTCCTCCAAGTGCTTAGAAATGGATTCCTTGATGATCTGCTCCATGATTTTTCCGGGGACTGAGGTAAGGCTGACTGGTCTGTAGTTTCCTAGATCCTCCTTTTTCCCTTTCTTAAATATTGACACTCTGCTTGCAATTTTCCAATCATCCGAGACCTCTCCTGGACGCACTGCAGAGTAGCAGTTTTGAAGAGATGGGAGCCCAGGAAGGGTGGCTGTACCTTAAGGAAATGATCCTTTAGGCACAGAGGGAGACGATCCCGATGCGAGGAAAAAGAGGGAAAGGGGCCAGGAGGCTTCTTTGGCTGACCAGAGAAATCCAGGGCAGCCTACGGGCCAAAAGGGGGGCATATAAAAAGTGGAAACAGGGAGAAATTACCAAAGAGGAGTATACCTCCTCTGCTCGTGCTTGTAGGGAGGCAGTTAGACGGGCCAAAGCTACCATGGAGCTGAGGATGGCATCCCAAGTAAAGGATGACAAAAAATTGTTTTTTAGATATATAGGGAGTAAAAGGAAGGCCCAGGGAGGAATAGGACCCCTACTAAATGGGCAGAAGCAATTGGTGACAGACAGGGGGGACAAGCCTGAACTCCTCAACAAGTTCTTTGCCTCAGTGTTCCTAAGCGAGGGGCAAGACAAGTCTCTCACTGGGATTGTAGAGAGGCAGCAGCAAGGCGCCAGACTACCATGCGTAGACCCTGAGATGGTGCAGAGTCACTTGGAGGAACTGGATGCCTTTAAGTCGGCAGGCCCGGATGAGCTCCATCCGAGGGTACTGAAGGCACTGGCCGATGTCATTGCACAGCCACTGGTGGGAATATTTGAATGCTCGTGGCGCACGGGCCAAGTCCCGGAGGACTGGAAAAGGGCCAATGTGGTCCCCATTTTCAAGAAGGGGAGGAAGGAGGACCCAGGCAACTATAGGCCAGTCAGTCTCACCTCCATCCTTGGCAAAGTCTTCGAAGAAATTATCAAGGCTCACATTTGCTAGAGCCCGGCAGGTTGGACAAATGGGCAGAAAACAACAGAATGCAATTCAACAAGGAGAAGTGCAAAGTGCTGCACCTAGGGAGGAAAAATGTCCAGCATACCTACTGCCTAGGAAATGACCTGCTTGGTGGCACGGAAGCGGAAAGGGATCTTGGAGTCCTAGTAGACTCCAAGATGAACATGAGTTGGCAGTGTGACGAAGCCATCAGAAAAGCTAATGGCACTTTATCGTGCATCAGCAGATGCATGACGAATAGATCCAAGGAGGTGATACTTCCCCTCTATCGGGTGCTGGTCAGACCACAGTTGGAGTACTGCTTGCAACTCTGGGCACCGCAATTCAAGAGGGATGTGGATAACCTGAAGAGGGTCCAGAGAAGGGCCACTCATATGGTTAAGGGCTTGCAGGCCAAGTCCTATGGGGAGAGACTAGAGAACCTGGACCTTTTTAGCCTGTGCAAGAGAAGGTTGAGAGGCGACCTTGTGGCTGCCTATAAGTTCATCACGGGGGCAGAGAAGGGAATTGGTGAGGTTTTATTCACCAAGACGCCCCCGGGGGTTACAAGAAACAATGGCCACAAGCTAGCAGAGAGCAGATTTAGACTGGACATTAGGAAGAACTTCTTCACAGTTCGAGTGGCCAAGGTCTGGAACGGGCTCCCAAGGGAGGTGGTGCTCTCTCCTACCCTGGGGGTCTTCAAGAGGAGGTTAGATAGGCATCTAGCTGGGGTCATCTAAACCCAGCACTCTTTCCTGCCTATGCAGGGGGTCAGACTTGATGATCTATTGAGGTCCCTTCTGACCCTAGCATCTATGAATCTATGAGTTTTCAAAGATGATGGCTAGCAGCTCTGTAATCACATCAGCCAATACCTCAGCATCCTCAGGTTCATCCCATCTAGCTCCATGGACTTGTATATGTCCAGCTTTTCTAAATAGTCCCTAATGCGTTCTTTTACCATTGTTGGCTGCTCATCTCCTCCCAAAGCTGTGCTGCCAGGTGCAGTAGTCTGGGAGCTGACCTTGCCAGTGAAGACTGAGGTGAAAAAGGCATTGAGCACTTCAGTCTTTTCTGCATCCTCTGGCACTAGGTTGCCTCCCCCATTCAGTAATGGACCCATACTTTCCCTAATCTTCCTCTTGTTACTGAGATAGTTGTAGAAACCCTTCTTGTTACCCTTCATGTCCCTTTTTAGCTGCAACTCCAATCATTCTTTGGCCTTCTCTGCATGCCCAAGCAATACTCTTATATCCTCCCTAGTTGTTTGTCCAAGTTTCCACTTCCTATAAGATTGCTTTTTGTGATTTAGTTTACTGAAGAGTTTCCTGCTAAGCCAAGCTAGCCTTCTGCCATGCTCAGTAGTCCTCCTGCACATTGGGATGGTTCATTCCTTCATTCTCAGTAAGGCTTCTTTAAAGTACAGCTAGCTCTCCAGAGCTTCTCCCCCGCTCAACTTGGCTTCCCTGGGGATCCTTCCCATGAGTGCATGGAGCGAGTCAAAGTCTGCTTTTCTGAAGTCCAGGGTCCTTATTCTGCTGTTCTCCACCCTTCCTTTCCTCAGGCACCTGAACACAATCTTGTGGTCGCTGCTGCCCAAGTTGCCATCTACTAATACATTCCCTGCCAAGTACTTCCAGTTCACTTACAGGTCCTCTGGGGAGCATGCTGGGGGTGCACCCCATGCCCTCCTGGCACAGTGATCCACCTTGAGGGGACTCCAGGTGGCCCCCCCGACCCAGGAGGCACCAGTCACCGAGCCGGGGAGGTGTGGGAGGTTCCTCTCAGTGCACCTCCTGGCGGACCTGGAAGTGGACTGGAAGTGCTTCTGGTCCACTTCTGGGTCTGCTGCCAAGTGCACTGGGGAGCCCCCCGCACTCCTGTGGGACTCTCCATTCACCCCAACATCGCAATGTTCACAAGCTGCCTGCTACCTAGAGGTATGTAGAAAAAACATTTAAAACTGTCTCTGTGTCCGAATCTCCAAATCTTTCTGCATCTCTCCAAATCGATTTGGAGGGTTCCGATTCAATTCAGAGAGATTAAAGGGTCCTCTGATTCGATTCAGATTTGGAGATTCGGCCACCGAATTGGGCCGAATCAAATCAGGGACCGAAGCTTCGCACAGCCCTGCTGTCTATATTCTTTCTAAAGCGGTTATATGCCAAAGAAACTACACCAGCATAGTTATGGCTTCTTTGACTCATCCTTGTTTTTCTTCCCATATATGCAAACATACTTACTGTTGTCAAGTCCTGGGCCAGCTTTTGCTATAATGCATCAAAAATATGAGTGTACCTTTCTATTCCACCAGCTAAAAAGGTTGTCCATTCCTTTTCAGCCTCCTCCTCTATGGCCTCTTTGATTCCCATATTGCATTCCCCATCTTCTAATCTCTCCAGAACACAGCTGCTAACTTTATCTTCCTTGCCTGTTGATTAGATCATTTTTTCTGAATCCCTTCTTTGGCTTCCCAGTATTGTATTTAAAGTTCTGTATCAGGTTTAAATATCTTATGCTCCATTTTCATACTGCATGGCTTCAATGTTTAATTTCACCTGATTGACATCTCAAATTTTATTTCTTATCCTGACATCACTTAACATCGCTCTGCCAATGATGCCATCATTCCCATTACCTTTGTTTTTTTCTCATATCTTTGTACCTTCTTCCTTGCTGTCTGTGTCTGAAATGGCCTCCTAATCCAGGGACCTAATCTCTCTCTATTTGTTTAGTTTCTTTCTAAAGACACTCCTTACAGAAGATCTATAAAAAGATAACCTGTCAGATTAATGTTTTATGCATTAAAGTTTATATGCAAAAATGGATTTCTAAATTACCACCTTCCCCTGGATCTCCTGGTATACCTTTCTTAAACTGTAAGATGGTCAAGGCTAGGACTGCCTTTTTTGGGTCTTGAATAGACCCCAGAATATCACCAAAGCTGGACACAGCAAGGATAAACATGTTTGCTCTCTCCTCAGAGTTAAGATCATAGCTTATATTATATTATATTATATTATATTATATTATATTATATTATATTATAAGAAAATGTTTTTTAAAGTAAAATTGCCAGATTTAGCCATCCAGCTGCTTTGCCTTTGTGTTGCATCCCACCCCTGCTCCTTTGGCTGTATCTGGTCTATTTCAAATGCAGACTCTTTGGGGCAGGACTCTTTTTTCATGCAGTATGGGCCAGTAAAACATTGGGCACATACTATTAGCAATAGTATGAATGTTCAAGGATGCTATTTAATCTGTTCTCCTGTAGCAGTAGTGCTTCTGTTTTGCTTTTGAAAACAAACAGAGGTGGTATCTTCAATAAATCATTTAAACTCTTTGTTATGAACAAATAAAATCCAATGTAAGATCATCCTTAGATTAAGTGTTTTTGGGAAACACATGTTAAAGTCAACAACAAGGATTCTATTCTGCAAACATGAATTAATAAGGGAGAGAGGTGCCAATGTTCAGATGCTGTGATGCTTTGCATTTATCTTGCTGTGTTTATTTTCACTGCAGCTGCAGCTTGTGAGAATCGTTGAAATTACTTTTCATTCCTGTGGAAAAATAATTTGCCTAAGAGAGACCATTACATTTTTTCTCTCAAGAGAAAGTCTTTAATAGCTATTGCTTCTGAGTTATTGTCTCTCAAACTTGTGAAATAAATATAGTTAACCTTTTAAGTGTGAGCTACCCTGCAATTATTGCAATATTCAGAAACATGTATGGTGTATGTAAAGAAATAACTGAAACACCTAACCCAGAGATGAAGCAAAGAATGTAAAATTATTGATGTCACATTGGGTTAAAAGCTCAGTGAATAATATAAAGCAAAGATTATGGTGATAAATTTCAAAGAAAATAAATGGTAAATGGAGATGCAAATAAATAAGATTGCCTGTGGAACTGTAAATACAGTGTAGCATCTAAATCTGCAGTTGAAGTTCTTATTTAAAGGCAGTTCAAAACCAGAAGTATTTTTCCTTCCTAATAGTGCCTGTTGTCTATGAGGACATTTTACCCTAGAGTGCATTACATTTCCCGCTCAACATTTCTAATTAAAATGTTTGTTGTTTTTTGGAGCTTGATGGTGTGAAATTAAACTAGCGGTTTTCTAACATCCATAAAGTAAATCAAACATTTTTTCTCATCTGAAAGAGTGACAGTTCAGTCACAGAGAGCTTATTTCTGTGTTTTCTTTGTTTTCTTTTTTATCTTTTTGGTAAGCCAATTTTCTGCTTAGCATCTATTGTTTAAAAACTCTTATTTGGTTCAGTATGTGGGCTTTATCCTTTCTTAGTACTCTATGCAAAATGCTGCAATTACTTGAGTGTTCAAAAGTTTTCACCAAGAAGTGTACTACTACTACTTTCAAACATCAAAGTGAGAGAAAAATCTTTTAACTAACTTAACTAAGGCACTCCAGTTACTAAGATTAAATTCTGTAACTCTGAATGTTATGATTTTTGAATTAGGATTTTAGAGGTTAGAGCATATAGTTCTTCTCATTCTGCTGATTAGTTAATGCAGCGCACAGGCTACTATCATAGGAAAAAAGGATTGAAATGTACAACACGGGTGCATGACTGCTGCTTTAATAGGGAGAACATGCATAAATTACAGTGCAAACCATTTTAAAATACACTTACTATAGTTTGTGGTGCAGTACTTACAAAACCAAAATAGAGTACTTCTTGACAGAGAATAATTGGTTCTGCTTTTTGAAAATTACTCTAGACATCTCCTTTTGGAGTCACAAACCAAAATTGTATGGTCCTAGGGTCTATAGCAAAAGCTAAACTTCATTTGGGTTGGTAGCCTTGATTTCTCTGCCCTGTTATGTTACAGCTGTTTCTGTAAGGGAGATATTGCCCTGTTTGCCCTCTCGGATTCCTATAGTTGTTCTGACTACTTCCACTGAGCTTCATCTCAGGAATGAGATGAAGTCAGAGACCTCACCTCATTCCTGACTTCCTATCCCTACACAGATATTGCCTTCCTTTGCTAGAGAAGTTAGGACTAGGACTGTTGACATGACTGAAATTTCCCTTTTGGTTTGCAGAGGGTCCATGACACTACTATTGACAGTAAAGAATCCCAGTCAGATGGATTGCTGGAATATTACAGTGTACTTAATTTTTTGGTTATATATATATAGTTATATATAATTATAATATATATAGTTATAATATATATAGTTTTTGTAGTACAGTGCTCAAATGTTTGGGCTCTGTGGGCCAGATAGGATCCTGCATGCCTGGATTGGGCCCACACGGCTTGGCTGGCCACTGAATTCCCTGAGAAATTCAGGCCTCACTTCTGAGATTAAAAAGGATGTGCTAGAAGTTGCTCACCAAATCTTTTTGGTGCCAAGGCAAGTGATTTTTGGTAAAGATGGAAACCACAACAAACAGGTTTCTCTAGGCTTGGTAATGTTTTCTGTCTTCAAAGTATGCCAAGCCACACATCTATCCCAATCTTAAGAGATATGTTCTCATTGTCCGTAGCTATATATAGTGCACATTGTGCCTTCAAGAAAAGCTTTCTTGAGTCCCTACTTCTTAAATTACAATTCGGTCAGAATGTATTTTTTGAAAAAAATCCCAGAAATTGTAAATGGTTCTCAAAACAAAGAGTGGGAGCTATAGAACTTGAATTATACCCTCAAGCTCCTACTCTTTGTTTTGAGAACCATTTCTAAAGTCTGGAATTACACTGCGATGAATTATCCTGCCCTATTCTGGATCACCTTTCTAGGGGCCTTCTTACAAAATTCTGTAAAGATAGGAAGCTTAGAGTGTAATGGCAGGTGGAAACAGTACTCTCGAAGGCCAGGTTATAGTTCCTCCTAATTTAAAGTAACTAGTGGAGTTTTACCCCATTTTTTCATAAAAGACCAAATTTTATTATTGTATTCAATTCTGCTACGTGACTTTAAAATGATTAGATGACAGATGCATGTATCCTGATTTTGTTTTCTCAAGTTTGTCACCCGTGTCTGTGACAATCACTCCTCTGTATTGCCTGTGTTTCCTTCTTTACCATCTGAATCTTCAGGGAGAGCCTCTTTCACAATTAAGAGGTTAAAATGGTGCTGTCAGTGTTCTGCCTTGTAAGAGCCAGAAGATTTTGAGAATCCTCATGTCTTTCTATTGCATGTGAGGAGAGGTCCAAAAAAGAATGTAGTTGCACAACCAAAATATGTAAAAGAATAATGCACAGTATTGAAATCTGCTGTAAGAAGACAGAAATGTGAGTCCCAATAGGCCACAAAGATCATTTCATTAAAGTTAGGAAGGCTTTCAAGGCTTGCTTGTGCAAGATTTCTATTTCACATATTTGAAAGGCTACCTTGGTCTCTGTACTTGGAAAAATTGCATTACAGAGATCCATGGTCACAATAATCCTTTGTCCACCCTGACCTTTTTTACAGGTTCCCTTGGTGTGCAATTATTAAGATACATATTTCCATTACTTTTAATGTCAGATGATTGCATAATAACCATTAACACTTCCCATTTAGTCAGCATAAATATTTAGCTAAATTAGAGGCCAGCTATAGGCAGGGAGCAAAAGTTTTGCTACCTGTACAATTGCCATATTTTTTCCATAGCTTCCCTGCTCGAGTATGGTACAATGCCATTGTCTCAAACACACTTAGAGAAATGAGTATATTGGCTTTAATCTCTTTGAGAATGTTGTCACTATTCTCGAGTCTCTATATATGGGAATCTGTAGTGACAATTTCATGAAGACAGCTAGACTGCCTACTAGTAATAATTTTTTCTGAATATATTGCCCCTAGAGAACCATACTCACCTTCCACTTGAATGGATCATTCTTTGGAATTTTTAGTGTTCCGGACAGGTTGGCAGAAAAGTAATGGTATGGGGCCTTTTTTAGATAAGTTCTCAGAAAGATACAGTGCCTATGTCATGGTTTGCCAGATGTACCATGTTAACTCTTATTCATTTCAGAGTTAAGCTCAAATTGATAGTTTTGGCTCTATCATTTAGAGATTGTTTCTGAAACTGTTTCTGAAAATGCCTGATTTTACTGTCTCTACAACTGCATTTCCAGGTGCAGGGGGGCATTCCCTATGGAAGGCCACTGTCTCAGGAGTTCACTCTTCCTTCCATTGGAGCGTATGTTCCATCAAACCTTATGGTACAGCGCAATACCTATCTTTGTATCTGTACTTGTTAGTTCAGTTTGTACTTGTGTAATCTTATGTTTGCCAGCCAGTTTATGATATGGATGATGCTAGCTGTAAACATTCCTAGAAGCTAACAGTTTGATCCATGGTGTTGCGGTGCTCCCTCCTGCACTGGGTCTCGCCCACTGTGCTACGGAGGTGGCTCCTGCCTGAAGCTAGTCTGGCCTGGCTGCAGCCCTGCACTCCCCTGTGGGCACAGAAATCTGGGGGGGCATGTGCCCTCCCCCGACCCTCCCCCATGAGTCTTCTGTGCCCCCCACACACTTCTCTGGAGGGAGCTGCTTTCCACCACCCTCCTTAGCTGCCACGTCCATGTGTACATGCAAACATGCAGGTGGTGCCCACTGTCCCCTGCATCCTACTCCCCCCAGCCCCAAGCAGCAAGGTATAACTCTGCAAGCCTGCAAGGGGAAATCTGTAGTTTCCTAAATCCATTATTTTCTCCTTTAAAGGAGAAAATCTTATTTTTCCATGGCAAATTGAAAACCCAGATCCCTGGTGATATCTTACATTCTGATATGTCAGCATTTGGTAAAAATATAATTTTCTTTCCCCCTACCCTGGAGGACAAAAGGCTAAATGCTCTCCTGAGTTAGACTCATAAACTTTGGCATAGTCATTTACAAACTGCATTTAACAAGGCTACAGCATGTTCTATTTCTATATTTTCAGATCCAAGTGAAATTTCCAAATTTTCTTTTCTCCCCCAGGTTCATGATCTACTTAGTGACTTTAGTAGTGTTATCTGAACACTTTTACCTTTAGGAACTCCAAAATTATGGACAGGTCAGCAGCATTAGAATATGGTAGGTGGGTTAAATGGGTATAACTGAGAACAGAATCTGGCTCACTTCAAATTTTTCCTCTGTTTGTTTTGGCATGAAAAATACAAACAAGTTTATCACTGTTCTGATTGATATCCATCCTCTCATTTTTCTAGATGGATTTTTTTGCTTAACCTTTTGTGTGTCTCAGCCAAAAAAACCCTCTTTTTAAAGCAGACTTGTTATTTAACTTCTGTCAATATTTCTTCCATAGCTTCCCTGTTCAAGAGCATTGTGCAATGCCATTGTCTCAAATACATTCAGAGACATGAGTATGTTTGATTCAACAACATTCTCTTCTGGGTACATCCCAATTTCCCATGCTATATATATTTTTCAGTTACTTACCATTGCCTTTGTTGCATGATATTTCTGTGCTCTGCCTCTAGTTCAATTAACCTACAAGTTCCTGAAGCTGGGCATTCTTCTCTGCTATCACATATTCATTTATTCTGAATCCAAACCACCAGTGTCATCAACAAACCTCTCCTATTTACTCATCTTTTAGTGAACAGTACACATTTTGAGGTGTGGTCTATTTTTACCACTGCAGTCTAAATAATGGACAGTAATGTTTTTTCTCACAACATCCTGGAGCAAACAATCACAAACCTTTGGCTCTTGATGTACTGGGTAACATTTACTCCCAAGGTTCAGTTTCTGTTTGTTTAAAAACAAATACTTAAGTGTTCTTGGCTTTCAGTGAGAAACTTGTTTCCCAGGTTCCTTTGCTGATTTGAGAACATTAGAAGAACTACCTTGTCTTGCATCTTAGAATCATAGAAAATTAGGGTTAGAGCCAACCTCCTGCTCAAAGACGAATTATCCCCAACTGTATCATCCCAGCCAACACTTTGTCTAGCTGGGTCTTAAAAATCTCCAAGTGTGGACAGTCCACAACCTCTCTAGGTAACCTGTTCCAGTGTTTTACTACCCTTCTAGTGACAGTTTTTCCTAATATCCAACCTAAACTTCCCTTGCTGCAACTTGAGACTTTGCTCCTCATTCTGTCATCTGCCACCACTGAGAAGAGTCTAGCTCCATCCTCTTTGGAACCACCCCTCAGGTAGTTGAAGGCTATAATTAAATCTTCTCTTCTGATAACTTGCTAAGAATGCTTTATGAACCAATAATGTTCAGATTATGTGATGTTTTACTTTTATCTTTCTTTTTAATCCTTACTTTTAAAGGATTATTATCCTTTAAAAATAAATACGGTTTAAAAATGTTACTGTAAAATGGCCAATTTGCCTGGCTTATTGAGCTGTGAGAATATGGTATGGCTTTTACGAACTAAATCAGGGCTGTCAATCTGGCAGCCCACAGGCTTCATGTTGTCCCCCAGGGTTTCACCTGCAGCCCATGGGCTCCCAGTATGAACACCACACCCCCTATCATTGTCCTGCTACTGTCACCAGACTCTCCAGGCTTCCCATTCCTGCTCAAGCTTCTGGTATCTTCCCTGGCTGCCCACAAGGCTGAGGGAACCTGGATCTGGAGGTTTGGAGGGACCTAGGGACTCCATGCAGTGCAGAGCACTGGGGAAGGAGGTCATGCAGCATGGCATGCAGCATGAGGCTGTCATGGCACAGCATGTAGCCCAGGGGAATGGCTGGGGTCCTGGGGCCTCTGTCCACTCAGAAGATGAACATAAATCATTAACCTTTCATCATATAGAATTTATATACAGTAAAATCTCTGTTATCCGGTAGTTCACCAACTGCAATACCTTATTAACCAGAATTTTGGCACTATGCCATGCCACGCTGAAAGCAGTGGGACACACACAACGCCACCCCATGCCGCTTTGCCTCCTGCTGCAGCGCTGAAAGCAGCGGGACACACATGGTGCCTTGTTGCATTACTTTGCCTCCTGCTGGGGGGGAGAAGCTCACACATGGCAGCAGCCGCCACCACCCACCACCCTGCTCTGCTGCCACTCTGTGCATGGCTGCCGCCACCCCCTTCCTAATCCCCCACCCCCTCCCCGCCAGCTCTGCATCCAGCCGGAAACCCTGTTCCTCATGGAACTGGCACTTTTAGCTTACCAGCACCCCCTATTCCCCACTCACGCCAGATAACAGGGATTTTACTGCATTTGCTTTGTAGAAGTTAGTAGTAGTATATTTTAAAAACTATCAGTGTAAAAATGAATTGTCACAAACCATTATAAAAATATTCTGGATTTTTTTTTCAGGTTTTAAGTTACATTTGTACAGAATGGGACCCACTTGATGCTAGCTTTAGTGCTAATCAGTCTTACCAAGTGCACACAGTAGAGCATTCCATCTCTGCAGACAAAGAGCCTATGGCTGACAGTTGCACTTATGAATATGTTAAGAACAAAATACAGTGTGTGGCAGTCACCAGAATACCACTAAGATCAAAGGCCATCACCTGCTGCAGAAACATTGCAGAAGACAAACTGATCCTTGGCTGTGAAGATTCTTCCATAATTCTGTACGAAATCCAGCAAAGAGTGACTCTGTTAGCTCAGGCAGAACTATTGCCTGCCTTAATAAGCTTCCATCCCAGTGGTGCCATATTTCTTGTTGGCAGCTCTCAAGGGGAACTGCAGCTTTTTGACACAGCACTATCACCAATCAAAATGCAGCTTTTGTCAGAAGAGTGTTCACCCATGGCAACTTTGCAGTTCAGCAAACAATTTGATGTGTCAAGTAGTCTTATCCAGATGCAGTGGGCAGCTCCTCAAGTTGCATTCCACAGCATTGATGGCACAGATGTTCATGATATTCTATTACTTAGATTTGACAATGGACCTATAGGAGTACTTCAGTTTAAATTCGGTAAGTCAGTGTGTGAGTGTATTGCATGTTATGGTATGTGAGTAATATCCAGATCTCAAACTTCTTTTATTTTGAAGGATAGCACTCAAGTCTCAGAAACCCAGGTGCTCCAAGATATGTAGGTACCTAATTCCTAAATAATATACAAAATGTGAGCTAAAGTTGATTTGTTTCACATACATTTAATGTTCCCTCGTATGTCTTATAAAATGTTATCTTGGTCTAAGACTGACACTCATAAATGCTACCCCAGTACAAGTAAAAATAATTTCCATAGTTGAAAATTATTTATGTCAGAATTACATAGTTATGGCTACATAAACATAATTTTCCACATTAAAAATTCTGCTTTTTTGTTTCATCCATGAATGATGTGTATTTGTGTCTCTCACATTACAGTGGGTCTTGTCAAACATTTTATCGATATTTCAGCTTGTCATGTTGAGAGATATGATTATACCTGCCACAAACCTTTCTAATGTTCTTGAGTCCAGTATGTGCAGGCATTTATAGACATGCTCTGGGGGAGTAATTACCATGCTCCAGCAGACTCGATTAATCAAGTCTGCTTTGACGTATTGTAAATACAGAGCATTGAAATAGCCTCTCTGCATGTGTATAGAAGCCCTGTGAACAGCCCATTTAATTTCTTCAAGGCTCTTCATAAGAAGAAAAGTTTTATATATTTTGGGAAAATTTAGTCAATAAAATAACATACTCAGATTTGTGAGCCTGAATGGAATTAGTAACAGCAATATTTACCATATTTAGTGACAGTAATATTTACCATATTTACTTGAATACAAGACAAGGTTTTTGCCCCCAACCAACATGGGGGAAAAAGTTCCTTGTTTTACATTCACATATAAGGGAACCTCATTAAATAAATTGTCTATCTTTGAACTGCTGCTAAGTAATGGAAACCAACTGTAACCCTAATTTTTCATTTATAGGCTGCATGTCTGAGTCTGTGCCCACCCCTCCTCTCCACCTCACCCCCCCTTGCAGCTGCCTGGAGCCCACACCCAGGCTGCCCGGCAGCCCTCTGCACTGCCACCTCTGCCCCAGCCTTCTCCTGCCCATGCACAGATGAACAATCCCAAGTCTGGCAACAGCTATCCCCCAACCTCTCTTGCTTTGTACAGTTCAGCCAAACTCTCTCTTTTGGCATTGCAAAAGAACGCACATATTTCCCTCTGTATTTTTTCTGTCTGCTATCACATCAGAGGGAATAGAATTCCCGTATATAGAGTAATCAGCAGTAGCACAGCCTTAACTGCCACTGCTTTTCTGGCAAAAGACTCCTTCCAGACCATAACCAAAGTATTTGCTGTATCCTTGCCGTCACCCTTTCCCATGCTGTGCTACTTTTTCCCTTGGCATCCATCAGGATCCCTAGCACTCTAATTTCACTCTCTCTTATTTAAAGGCCCAGCTTCTTCAAGACCCTCCAGTTCCCCACTCCCATTATGGTGCTTTTTGATCTATTTAGTCTAGTCCCTATCACTTCTCCACACACTGATGTATGCTTTACATCCTTTCAATCAAAAGTCTGTCTTTAACTACTACGTTTATATCATCTATGTATAATACAAATTTAACCTGTCCCCCACCCAGTATCTTTACTCCACTTACAACCTTGTCTTTTCTTATTGTTTGTGCTATCGGTTCCATGCCACACACAAATAGTAGTGGTGACAGGGGGCACCCTTGCCTCACTCCTGTATGGATTTTAAAGGTTCCACTTAGATGTCCATTAATTTGGACTTGATTCTCCACTTTTCCATACAGTAGCCTTATCCAACATACAGATTTCTCTGGGAACCCCATTTTTCCTAGCACTTTGAATATGTAATCATAATCCACTCTGTCATATGCTTTTTCTCAATCTAGATTTGCTATAACTGTTTGTTTTCCTCTCTTGGGTGTGGGACAGTATATCTCTCTTCACTCTGATTGCTTTGGAGATCCCTCTCCCTGGTACTGCGCATACTTGGTCTTCATGTATTATCTTCTGGAGGTTTTTCCTTATCCTCAAAGCCAGCATCGTGGCTATTAACTTATAGTTCATATTAGGGAGTGTAATTGGTCCCCAGTTTTTCAGGAGTTCCTTCTCCCCTTTCTTGAAGAATAAGATCACAACACCTCTTGTAAAATCTTTCCCTGCTTCCCCCGTTTCCACTATTTCCTTGAAAACGTCCAATATATCCCTCCCTACCAATGAACAGAACTTGTAAAATTCCATCTGGTGATTTCTCTCTTTTAAAGGTTTTTAAGCACTCCTAGTGTTTCTTTAAACTTATCTTTTTTTCCATCTTCTTTGCTTCCTCCTCCTCTTCTACTTTCTCATCAGTCTTCTCCAGCAAATTCTTCATCTTCTTCCCATTTCCTTCTTCTGATCCGGTTCTTCTCATTGCCTCTAACACCTCTTCCTGCTTCTCCAGCCAGGTACCACCTTCTTCCCACACTGCTTTTAATTCTCTTTTTGCCATCTTCACTCTAGCCAAAAAGTATCAGGACCACTCTTTGTTTTCTCCAATGTCTTCTTCAGTGCTTGTGCTAAAAACATTTTCTTTCTCACCTTTCTTTTAAACCAGTATTATATCTCTTACCTTGTTTCTTCTAGTTCTTCTCATACCCATCTTCCTTCTGTCGCTTCCATTAGCAGCTCTTGCATCTTTCTTTGTAGCTCTCTCTGCTCTTTGGTTCTTTTCCCCACAATTCTTTGGCCTTCCTTCCTGAAGAATTCTCCCATCCTCTTCTTTACCATCATCCACCATTCTTTGGAATTCTTAAAATATTTCTTCAGTGTTCTCCACCCCTTATCCTGTCTTGCGTATGCTTGATGTATCTCTTCATCTTGTAACAGTCTCATGTTTAACATCCACATTCCCCCTCCCCTTACAGGGCTCCTACTAAGACTCAGTTCGGCCTTCAGCATCCAGTGATCACTAATTACTACAGATACGGTTTCTTTTTTCCTTATCTCTTTCTTTTGATACAAACACAAAGCCAGCTCTTGATAGTTTCTTTCTGCTGGGGTCAATATTAGTGAAAACTTTCTTCTCTGCCCACACCTCTGTTAGTGACTCTTCTTTAATTATATTTGTTAACACTCTGGGTGAACTGTCTAAAGTTCCAACTCCTCCTTCCCCTGTTCTTTCACCCACTTCTATTGTGCAGTTGAAGTCCCCTGCTATTATTTGCGGTCTCCTTTCAAACACATAAACTGCTAGCTTTCTAAGCAGAGCCTTCTTCCTCTCCCACTCTGGTGGTGCATATTGAAAGTTTCTAATTCTGCTCCCCTGATTGATATTATCATTTACTGCAGTTTGCCACTGATGATATCTTCTACCTGCTGTGCTTCACCTCTGCATTCTTCACCTCTGGATTCTTGAATAATATTGCCACTCCAGCCACTCTGTTCTCATTTGTCCCTGACCATCTAGATGGTCCCCATCTCCACCTCTTCTCAAAACGTTTGTAATCCATCCCCCAGTATACCACATTCTTGTAGGCAGATTATTTCTGCCTTCACTTGATTTAACATTGGTTTGACCTGTTCCTATCTTTTCCTTGGAAAGACACTCCTGGCATTTATTTAAACTATAATCTGTGCAGCTGTGCTTATGTTAAACTGAGTGCACCTGTCCCTTTAAGGATCATCTGTGCCGCTGCTCATCATAGATGACTCCGCATTCCACCCCCACCCTCCCTGCATGCCTGTTGCTCTTGCAAACTGCCTGACTGCTTTTCCAGGCAGGAAGACTTCTGTTTTCCCAGCTTCCTGCCACTTCCCACCACCTGCTCTCCACTCTAGGCTGGAGCCCAGGGGAGTTAATACCAAGAAGCTGTTCTCTGGCTCTGACTCCACCTCACCTCCCTCTTTATCAGGTTTCTTTTTCCTGACTTTCTGTCCCTGCACTTTCTTCTTTTTCCCTGCCTGTGTCTCTGGCTCTTTTCCTTGCTTCATCTCCAGTTCTGTTGTCTGCAAGATTTCTTTCTTTTTCCCCCACTTCCACGTCTTTTGATCCTTTGTTTGCTGTTCTCTCTTTCCCTTCCATTTTGTTTCCAGTTCTTTCTTGTGCAGCCTCTATACAGAGATTCCACTTTCCTCTGTCTCTGTTTCTCCTCCCTGTGAAGTCCTCTCTAGCATTCCTATCTCAATCTCTTCCCCCTCTTCTTCTTCACTGTCCCTTTCCAATTCTTGTGGTTCCTTGCCAAGTCTGACCTTGGTTCCAAAAGCTGTTGGGCACCTATGATACAAGTGTCCCTCCTCCCCACAAACAGTGCATTTTATGAACTCCTGGCACTCTGCTGCTCTGTGCTCCATCCCTTCATACCTGTAACACACTAGGAGGGGACAGTGTGCATCCAGGTGTCCTTCCTTTCTGCACCTACTACGTTGTTTCAGTTGCCTATAGTATATTATAAAACCCCAATGTGGCCCTATCTGGACTACCAATGGGAGGCCACCTGGGCTCCATTCATTTGGTTTCAACACCACTCGAGCCCTCCAAGACCCTGTCCAAATACTATATTTGTCCCTCACTTTCTCTACCTGCAGAACTCGTTGCACATGTTTTTCCAGACACCTTTCTATGTCTTTTGCCTCTAATGTGTCTATATACATTCAGACAATAATTACTCTTTCCCTTGACTGGTCTGCTGCTACAGACTTTAACCCTTTTAATTCCTCCCACTCCACCCCTTTCTCTGCATATTTTTCCCAAAATTTGCCATGCCCTTCTTTGTTCCAATAACTCAGTTGCCATGTCTTTTGGTTGGAGGAAGCAATCATGCTGCTGTGGTATTCCACCTGCACTCCCAATATCTCAAACAGTACCTTCTCCACAGAATCATATCTGTTCATCATTGATCCATTCTGTACCCCATCACCAATTAATGTTGTCCTTATCCATAGTCTCCACTCTGGAACAGCATCCCACAATGTCTCTTCTGTATCTTCCCACTATGCCACTCCTGGTGAGTCAACCTTTCGTCGCACTCCCTACTGATCCTTCTCCAGCTGCTCCCGCTCTGTCTTCTGTTTGCCTCTGCTCTTCTCATCCCTCTGGCCTCTTCTCTCTCACTGCTACTTTCTTTGACACTGCCTTTGTTTCTGTCTCTACTGGTGTTTCTGCCTTCTTTGTCACTGCCTCTGTTGCTGTCTGCTGTTGCTTCTGCCTTCACCTTCTCTGTCTTCTTGTCTCCACTTTTCCATCTTTATCCACTGTACCTCAGTCTCCAGACCTTTGTTTCTGCTCTTCATTTCTGTTTCTATGTCCTGGCTATCACCACTGCCATTTGGGTTCCCCTCCTTTACTCCTGTCATCCTGATGCTCTGTTGATCTTTTTCTGCCCTTAGGGCATTAATCAGGCTCTTTACTGATTGCTTTATCTTAGCCAAAAAACCAAGATGCTGACAGGAACCTATCCCAAAGATAGGTTAGTGCAACTCAAGTTAGGTATGTGGTGATGCCCATTGCTTGTAGTCCCCCTCAGCACTGACTCTCTTTAAGTCATGGTGAGCCACTACATTGCATACATTTTTATTTCCTGTATACTCCCACAGCTGAGCTGCACCTTTTCCTTCCTATTTCCATTCATTCCTTTTTTTTTTTTACCAGCCTTAAATGTCTGGAAGAGATCTCCAAACAGTTCACCCAGAATCCCTGTCACATTCCCCTCTCTCAGTCCATCACATATAATTAGTGCGGCCCTGCCCTCTATGAGGTGAAGCCAGACCAAGTTACCCCATGCCTCATCAACATGTAAATTTTTGGAGGATCCCAGAATTCCTGACAAGAACACCTGGTTCCAGTCATGGTGATGGGGGGGAAGTGGGGGCTAATTAGCACATGGATCCTTTGTGTGGGCTATCTGGTATACACACATGCACGAACACACACACATACTGAGCAGTGCTAGCTGTGAGGTCACCATGGCTTGAAACATTATAGACTTTGGTGGGGCCCAGCCCAATGAACTATATGGTAAATTATGATGATTACGATGTTACTCAGGCAGGAAGCTGCCCATTTAAGACCCTGATGACTAAGGGTGATATCCCCAGCTCCGAACTTTCATCTACACTGGGGCCCATGCCTTGCAGATAATATCCCAGGCAGCTAAGCTCACCTGTAACCTTTCACCCTCTATGATTGTGGTCCCCTCTCTGGGACCTTTGGACTCACTAGGCCCTGGCCCCACCTTTCAGGCCAGTTGGAATCCCAAGCCTCTTGCTCCGGGCATCCCTCACTTGTGGGCCCCTGGACCTTTTGAGCCCCTTGGGTCCTGGCCCAAGTACAGGCCAGTTTGGTTGCCTCAAGCCAGGCTTGCCTTCTCTTAACTCTCACAACTCTACTGAATCAAGTGAGCCTGACGCCTTTCAAGGATCTTGCCAGCCTGGGCTTTCCCCAGCCAGGACTGTGTCAGGTCTGGAGGTTATCAGGCCATTCACCAGGGAGGTTCACAGTCCTGGCATTTCCTGGGGCTGCCGCACCACTGGCAGTCCCGCCAGGCCTCCCTACCCTGGCAGGGTGCAGTTTTAGGTCATGCCTAGGACCTGGGGCCTCCCATAGCCCCAGGCCATATACCTCCAAGATGTTCCGGAGCCACAGCTCAGCTAACTGATGTTTCTGCCATGGCGGCTAGCAGCAAACTGCTGCTTCACCCTTTATATATCCTGGATTTCCAAATGGCCACCACCATCAAGTGCCTGGCTGCTGCCTGCTCCTGCCCTTAAAGTGGGAGGCACCAACAGTGCCCTGCCACAGTCCCCCTTCTGTCTGTACAGTAAGATTGAAGTGCTAATATGTGTGTCATGCAGGTGTTTTTACAACATCAGAAAAACCTTCCTAGGGTCAGCACAAATTCTAATTCGTTTTTTCTTTACTGAAATAGTGGGTTTTTGACACGTTTGTCATGTATATGCTTGTTTGCTGATTGATATTCAAATTATTAAAATAATGAAAGTCTGAGTTTAAGAGACTACACTAAAAATAGGTCCAAATAATACAACCTTCAAGGTCAGTACGGATTAGTAAGCTAATGCAGGGTAATGTTTTAATAAACAAAATGTCAGATTTATCTATATGTTAATTGTTTGTAAGGGCTAAATAAGATTGTCAATGTTATCCAAAAATATTATTAAAAAAAAGTATTTGCCTACTTGTTGTCAGATAATTCAGCTCCACCATGTCCAATGGCAAGTTTAACAGTTGTAAAGGGCTACACAGAATGCTAATTAAAGCCTCTGCTTAATGTTTTCTTGCATGTTGTCCATTAAAAAAGAAATAACCTCTAAATTACCTGGTTACCTGTCAAACAGAAGGCACTCTACCCACGTTTACCTTGCTTTTTTTCAGTCCTCCCTTGTGGGCCCTACTCACAACAGCTTTCCAGAAAGCATAGCTTTCCCCTTCCTAACTCTAGCACATTTATGTTCTTACTAAGGCAAACAGGATCTCCGTGCAGGGATTTAGAGGCCTTTCTGCTAATTGCCAGCTTGTAAACTTAATTGGACTGTCTCCCTGGGCACTGTTCCTAAATCAATTAGGCAATGAGTTGGCTGTCACCTCTTTTTCCCAAGTAGGTCACCTAAAAGCGTGCCACCTAAGAGAAGTCAAGCATCCATGTGGGAGGACGTTGACCTCTGCAGTTTAAAGTTATCGCACTTTAAAATGCATTCTGTTTGTTACTATAAAATCCTTTCTATCTGGAAGGCAAACTTTTGTGTCCCCCATCCCCCATAGTTCATCACGCAAATCAGAATATAAAGTTCTCTCTTGCTGCTTTGTTATTTTAGTCTTCTCTCTTTCTCTTTCTCTCACTGCTTGCAACCTAAGAGGCTGAAATAATACACAGATTAGTCAGTCCTCATTGTTGAGATCAGCAGTTTTGGGACTCTGTTAATTGATAAATAATTCATACATATACAAATTATATTGAAAATACAGTAAAGGTGTGTGAATGAGAAAACACAGACCTTCATCGCTAAATGCTTAAATTTGTTATTAATTCTCCATGGTGCGCATATGAAATGTAACTTGTGTTCTACATTAGGACACTCATTACTATCAGAAATATCTGTAAACAAAAGATTTACTTCAAGATGCAGTTGAAGTCTATGAGACTATGTATATATTTGAAATTAGGCTTGTGCTTAAGAATATTATTGAATTAGAGCATGTAACAAGTATTTTCTTGTGTTTTGGCTCTAAGCATCCATAAATAGGGTACTGCCAGTGAACAATTTTTTGTACATGGTGTGTTGGAATGAGCAGATCAATACAAAACATAAAAAGAATAAAAATTCAGATTTTTATTTAAATGCAGTTGTATAAACTCATCATGTTTGATCCTGTATATAAAATAACCTGCTTTTTAAAGAGTAATTTACTCTTTAATAAATAAGATAATTTTTTCTATCTTTCTATGCATCTGAGTTTTGGCTCTGTACTTTATAACTGGATCCTGCACTATGATTTTAACTTTTCTAGGCCCCAGGTGATCTTTGTGTTCAGGCTTGATCAAAGGAAGAATGCCAAGATTCTCTAAGCTATTTTCCATAAAAAACAGTTAACAAACAATTTCAGAGAATTTAAACACATAGTTTTTAACTTCCTTTTTATGCTTTACCTATTTGGATAGTTTTCCTGAAGCTTCCACTACATTTTCTAGCATATTTCAGTCAGAACAGTAATCATTTCAAATTTGGCACTAGAAAGACTACCTATCATATTTTATAGTTTAATTAGCATTCAAATAAAAATATTTATCTTCCCATAACAATTAGCACCAAAATTACATACTTTGTGCAACACTGTAAAAACATGCTACCAGAACAATTAGATGTTATCACTAGCACAAATATAGATATACAAAAACATGTTTAACATAGCAATTAAACAAAGTACCCAAAAGTTTCAATAAATTCAACTTTAAATATAATACAGAAGACAACCATAACTTTTTATGCTTAAAAATACGATTCTCTTCAAATAAATAAAACTTTTTGAATGGCAGTGGAAGCATCAGCTATGAGTTACCAGATTTTCCAGGCCTGTTGTTTATCAGTGAGTTATGGTCATACCTGTTCCCCAGCTTTCTTACCATCTTCCACTTCTTTGCTTGTACATACTACACCCATAATTATATTTTGCAGAATGTTTTATAAGATATAATTTCTGCATATTGGCTCTGTTTTTCATAGATTCATAGATTCATAGATGTTAGGGTCGGAAGGGACCTCAATAGATCATCGAGTCCGACCCCCTGCATAGGCAGGAAAGAGTGCTGGGTTCAGATGACCCCAGCTAGATGCCTATCCAACCTCCTCTTGAAGACCCCCAGGGTAGGGGAGAGCACCACCTCCCTTGGGAGCCCGTTCCAGACCTTGGCCACTCTAACTGTGAAGAAGTTCTTCCTAATGTCTAGTCTAAATCTGTTTGTATTGTACAATATGCTTGGATTGTAATGATACATTCAAAACCTTTATTTAGTTATTGTTCAATCAGTAAATTAACCTGCACTAAGAGTATAAAACACCCTTTTACTGACCTCTCCCTCAAAAAGTATAAAAAATGTGTAAAAGTTATTTCCCCACCTTACTTATAAACATAATGGTGTAAACTTACACCCCATTTAGTTCAGCTAAGTTTTATTTTTTGCCTAAATGGTTTAACCAGCAGTTCCAGTTCTTTAAACCAGAAACTATTTTTCCACGGAAAACTGTAGCTACACAATCCATTAGAGATTCTTTCATGAGCAAATCATGTCACTCCCTCCAAAGTAAGCAATACATTGGTTATGGAAGGAAACAACTTCTTGTTTCCTTCCATAAGCAATACATTGTTCTACAATGATTTTATTGCAAGGATTCTTTTAATATGTTAATATCAGATATGCAAACATATAATCCTAAAAAAAGTTCCATCCTGCATATTTTTACCATTTGGATCCAGAACATCTTACCCTTTCTTGAACTTCCAACACATGTACTTAAAGTGACCCAACACAGAACACAAACATCTGTTAGTGGCTCTTTAACCAGACTTATCTAGTTTGCTCTATAGTCATACAATACTTAGGACAATCAGATCCAAGCCTATGACAAGTGCTCCTAAATGCTACTGTTACACAAATAATAACATAGATAGTCTACTTCAGTGTCTCTCTCATAACTTTTCAGATTTTCCACTTCTTTTCTACATGGTCAGAAGGTTTTCTCTCAACCATTCTTTGTCTTTTGGTTGCAATTCTGAGACCCAATATTTCCCATCATCCTAGTACATTTTTCTTAAGTTTGAAGCACAATTTCAGAACCCCTGCATAAGTATAAAGTCAACATCAATTGACTTTCTCCTTTAAATAGCTTTTATTGGCATTTTTCTTCTACCTAAGTAGATTTCAGAGTTCCTTTAGAAATACCCATATTTTCTTGCATGCTGTAGCCCCAAATAAGATACGCACCATGTTCTGGGGAAGGCAGAATGAAGAAAAAAATCATTTTGCAGAGTTATGGCTACATAAGGCAGGGACAGAGCCTAATCTTCAGCTCACTCACCCTCCCTTTCCTACTCAGGCACAAGCTACAGTTTTAACCCTTTCACAGCTGAATTGTCAACAGCTCTTGGTTTCTCAGGCAAAAGGTGAAACTGCAGGTGTTGCTGAAGACTGGATTCCATGGACAGACCTCAGATTTTGAAAAGAACAAAAAACAGTCTGAAAGGCTGTGAAAATGGAGGAGAGAGACTAGGAGTAACTAACAGCAGAATTGCTGAACAAAGGGTAGCTTGATTAGCAGATCATCAAGACCATGATAAAGGAGAAAGGGTTACTAAAGCTTATGAAGTGAAAAGTAATTAGCAGGAATCAGTAGAATCTAATGAGCTATGAAGTCAATTGATTCCCTTAGCAGTGCCCGAATAAAGATGCTTCTGCTACTGGTAGGCAGTTTGTTTTAAACTTTGGGTGAAATAGAAACCAAAGCAGGGTATGACTACACCACTGCACCTCCCCTGAATCTGCCACTGCTGGATTTTGCCTTTCTCTCCATAAATATATCATGCTGGGGATAAGTTGCTGGAGGGAGAAGACAAGGAAAAGAAGTGACAGCCATCTTACAGTGTTTTTATGCTTCTGTGAAGAAAATCAACCACCTTGCTTATGACACACACCCCCAATTTTTGGAAGGCTAATTTTTAAGGAAAAGTGTGTGTGGTATCTGAATAAATACAGTGTATCAGCAGTAGGCAACCACTGACAAGCATGCCAGAACATGGCACTTATAGTTAATTCAGAGGAAAGTAAAACAACCCCACAGTAGTCTTAATTGCTGTGCAATCAACTTTAATTGTTCAGATACTGTTCTTGAATTAACTCTTCTGTGTTGTTTAAGACTAAGTTAAGAATAGCTTCTTCTGAGTGCTCTGAATCTGTTCCAAGAACCAATGACTTACTTGATTGAGAGATCAATTTGGATTTTTTTTACTTCATGCCATTGTGACATTTGATGTAAGTGCATGTATACAGATGCATACTTTATATCAGTATATAAAAAACCTCACACGTTCATCCCTGCACACGCACACACACATACAATCAATTAATGCCATTCTATGTCTCATTTACTAATACTTCCCTATCTGAAATATACTCCGTGAAGATAAATTTATTAATATATGTGAGGAGCTCAGATACTATAGAGAGAACCATCTCAAAAGAGCCTATAAATTTACTGTTGAGTAGTTTTGTTGCTGATAAACATATACTAGTTATGCACATGGTTGTATTTCACTGATGAGTTTTCTCCACAGTGTAAAACATAATGAGGCTAAATAATATGTTCTATGCAAACATACTTTAAAAAAGATTTTATAAAGCCCATTTATTTATTAAGACTTTAACAAAAGCAATAATGTTTAAACCGCAATGAAAAATAGTCTATTATTGTTCTACACCCATATGATACTACCTTTGGCTTTCATCTTTACTATTACAGGTGTCATCCCTAGAGGACAGCTGAGTCTTCTGGACATCATCCACCAATACATTCAGTATGATGAGATGCAAGAGGCGATTAATGTCCTGAGTAGTATGAACTGGAACACTATGGGCCAACAGTGTTACATAAGCTTGAGTGCCATCGTAAATCACCTTTTTAGAAAAAAGTTGACAGCAGAGAGAGAAGGTTAGAATGTGATTATATTTTATTGTAATTATATTTTATAAGGATTCATATGTTAAAATCCATATGTGAATTATGATAATATGTATTGACTTAAAAAAAAGACTTTACATTTAAAAGTTCCAAATTAGTCAGAAGAGTTACCTTGCTAGTCTATAAACAAGAGTCATTATTATACAGATAGATATTTTCAATAAAATTAGGCATAGATTGCATGCAGATTTTAATTCATATCAGTATTAAGGAAGGTTATACATTTCTAAAATATATTATACAATATATAATATTAGAGAGAAAGAGAATGAATAATTAAAATATGTACTTCTGTATTACACTCATGCGTAAGGAGTCAGATACTTAACATTTGGAGCCAGCACAGAATTAAAGAGCAGCTTTGTCAAAGGGAAGGTACAAGAGCATTTACTGTTTTACTCGAACGCAAGACGAAGTTTTCCCCCCAGTCAGCATGGGGACAAAAGCTCTTTGTCTTACATTCGCATATAAGGAAATCTCATTAAATACATTGTCTATCATTAAACTGCTGCTAAAAGCAGCATGTGCTCATTAATCAAAATGAACTATGGAGTTGATTAAATGCAGCCAACGCTGAGCATGACTATAAAACACATGGCCCATATTGGGCAAACATATTGATGGAACCTACCACAACGATAGTTTTTGGAGAGGTTTTTTGTATTTTGTTTCAAGTGCCAAATAAGTTCCAGATTCAATTGGGCAAAGCCCAAAATTCCAAAATTCTACTGAACAGAGCGTCAAGTCTGTGTGGTTCTACCACTAGGCAAGTATCCTCCTTCCTAGGCCCATTGGTCTGGGGCTTGGGATGCTCCCCAAATTGAGGCAAACATCTTACATGCAAGCCCCAGGCCCAGAGGCCTTGGGGTTCAGATGCCCCCAATCACTTGATCTTGATCTTTGTCTGATCTTAGCCAAAAGGATAGGTTGGAAAGTTTTTTACAAAAATATATTGTCTATATAGATAAATAAAAATATACATATATGTATACCTCTACGCATCTATCTCATGACTGATATGGTTCACTCTAAACCACACCTTTACAGTTACACCATTCCTATTCTGTTACAGTAACCATACTATACTCTGTGCATCCACATGCCCATCACCATGCCCTTTACCTGACACAGTCATACAAAGGACTGCCTCAGTACCCCTTTTCTCTTCCCCCACCAATTCCCATCCTGTTTCCCCAGCCCTTTCATTCATTATCTTAAATAGGTTAGTACATCCCATCTGAATAAACTGTGCAGTAGCACCCACTGTGCCTTTCTTTCTCATTTCCAGTGATTCCTGTTTCTTCACTAGCTGATAAATGTCTGGCAAATATCACTAAACAGGACCCCAAACAGTTCACCCAGAATCTCTCTGTCACCCCCTCTTAGCCTATCTCATACGTTTAGAGTGACTCTGCCCTTCATGAGGTGGAGCTGGCCCAGGTTGCCCTGTACCTCATCTGCACCTACATTTTTAGAGGATCCCAAGACTCATGACAAGAACACCTAGTTGCAGCCATGTGTGGCAGGGCTAATTAGCACATGGATCCTTTGTGGCAGGTATCGGGAGTACACACAGATACTGAGCAGTGCTGAGCTGTGGAGTCACAATGGCTTGACTTTGGGGTCCAGCCCAATGATCTATATGGTAAACCCTCAGCCTTTTGGCTTTGGACTAATATCTTGTATAGTTTGTACTACATATAAGTAGGTAAAAAGTACTCCTTTCAAAATGTGTTTATGGAGTACCTCTGCTAAGATTTGCAGCAGTTTCAAAAAATATAAAATGCATCAATGCTAGCTGAGCTAAATTAAATTACTACAGGTATGTTTATTTTAAAGTCATTACTTTCAGATTTGCTTCTCACTTCTATGTGCTCAGGGACAGCAGGGGGGGGGGGTAGGTGCAAGGGTCTGCAGGGGGAAGAAGTTGCAGAGCCAGAGGGCAGGGGTGCCACCTGACTCCCAGATCTATTTTTCCTGCTGTAGCAATGAGAGGAGAACAAATTCAAGGCAAACTTCTGATAATTAGATTCTATGCCTGGAAAATTATAACAAATTTATAAAGTTTCTATATATAGACTCCATTTATTGGGGGTCATCTTATATTCAGGGTCATCTTATAGTAACATAAATATGGTCGTTTTGTTTGTAAGTGTTTGCAGAAGGGGCATTCTTTCAGTGTCACATTCAGTGGCTTTCTGTGTTGTGTTATTCTCCTGCATCCATGAGGAGTGTCACATCTCTACTTACTGTAACCTTCCTATCCAGCACAGTCACTTCTGACATGCTCACATGAAAAGGTGAACTTAAGGCTCAGCCTCATCTCTGCTGGATTCCAGTGAGATATATTCCTACTGAATTGTTGTACACTATGGCACATGAGAGATTCTAAGATTTAGAGTTTAACAATTGAGTAGGAAAATGTCATGCCTAGGCCCAGCAGGAGTGCAGCCAGGTACAAGGCACATCTTTGATGAGACGAAAGGAAGCTGCTAGTAGAGGTGGTGAGTCACAGATCACCGAAAAATGCGTGCTATTCAGTTTGCTCTCAGATCATCAGTTAGTTATCCCCGTTCTACATTATGAGATACATGAGAGGTTACCATAATCTTAACTCTACAAATGTACAATATTGAAGACGTGTCTTAATAAAACACACTTCAAAAAAAATCAGTGAAAAAGGCTGTTCTTAAAGCTATAATGTAAAATGTGTATATTATAAAAAAATGTCTGTATGTTCCTATCTCCCTGCCTTAGACTGTTTTAACTTCAAACAGAATTTTATTCTAGACAGGATTTATTCTGTATGACTTGCAAATTTGACATGGTAATTTGTTTTCTTTTTATTAGTGAAACCCAGTGAGCCCTTTTATTTGTAGCGATGGGGCGGTTATCTTTGAGATCTTCATTTCTGCCTTCAACATCAAGCTGGGCTATCTAATGAATCTGTAACAGTGCTAGTAGTTACTTGTATTCCATGTAGGTTGGAACATTTCTGAAGTACAAAACATGCTGTCAAGAAAACAGCAATGGCAAAAGAATATGGCTTGTTTTTGCAATAGCATTGTTGTATTCAATTTTAATCTAAATTGACTGCTGCTTTGAAAGAAAATACCTCTGAAGTCCAGCTTATCTTTCTGTCTAGATTTAATGCAAAACCTAATTTACTAACAGTTTGCCTATGTTCCTAAGATTATACTATTAGAGTATTTAGTGCTATCACACCTTAACAGAATAAAATGTAGCTATGTTTAGACTTAAGAACTAGTATCACTAAATACAGAAATGGCTAGTTCAAATAAACATTAATAACCACAAATTAATGAGATTTTGTCTGCCTGATGAGCAGGGATCCTGGTTTTCTCTGATAAAAAAATCCCCAATTTTCAGTTTTAAAAAAGTAACCCAAAACCCACATGTTTTCATGATTACAATGAAACACCACTAATATATCTATTAGACATATAGATCCCTGCTCATCAGGCAGAAAAATCTCATTAATTTGTGGTTATTAATGTTTATTTGAATTAGCCATTTCTGTATTTAGTGATAATAGTTCGTAAATCTAAGCATAGTTGCATTTTATTCTGTAAGGTGTGATAGCACTAAATACTCTAACAGTATAGTGTTAGGAACATAGGCAAACTGTTAGTAATTTAGGTTTTGCATTATCTTAATTCTAGACAGAAAGATAAGCTAGACTTCAGAGGTATTTTCTTTCAAAGCAGCAGTCAATTTAGATAACTGCTGCCAAAAGCACCATGTGCTCATTAATCAAAATGAACTATGAAGTTGATTAAATGCAGCCAACGCTGGGCGTTACTATAAAACACATGGCCCATATTGGGCAAACATATAGATGTTTATGTACTAGTGGTGTTTCATTTTAATCATGGAAAAATGTGGGTTTTGGTTTACTTTTTTAAACTGAAAATTGGAGATTTTTTTATCAGAGAAAACCAGGATCCATCTTTATAACCATCCTTCAGCTATTCGAAGATTTATGTACAAACCCCATCCTGCCAATCTTCTTTTCTGTAGACTAAGTAATCCTAGAAAAATAATTCTATAGTTAAGAAAGGAAAATTTATAGCAGGTCAGACCATTTTTAAAAAGAAAACTCTTCTGAAAAAAGAGCTTGATTCTCCAGTAGTTTTAAACCAATGTGATGGCACTGACAACTGTGGAGCTATTCTGAATTGCATCAATGCAAGATAAAGGAACATCAGGCCCAAGGTTTTCTTTTGATCCTTTTTACAAAAATGAGGAAGTATTTGTTGAGGGGAGTTCCAGAGCCCTTAGGGCCATCACGAGAAAAGCTTAGCTACCTGCTTGCCTCATGCACAATGGTACTACTTGAAAAAGCTGTACACTATTGTTCTTTTCGTATGAGAAAAGAGAAAAGTTAACCGGGATTGATTTTAGTTAGACAAACTTGTTCAAACTCTGTTGCTCTTATGAGTCACTGTTTTAATTATGCTTTTCTGGCAGAGCTTTGTTTATTATAGATTTCTTCACTTCTGACAGCTTTCTGTTGCTCAAAATCATTGTCAGCTCGGCCTCAAGTGAAAGTTTATACACAGGTTTGTTTTTGTACCAGCTGTCATATATTAATTTTATCTGTCCTGCAACAAGCTTGCTTTTCATCTGTGTTTGAGAAATCTGACTGATTGCAAACATGAACACCCTGTTGTAATTGAAGCAGTTTCACTTGTTTCATTGCTGCTGTGTTTGAACTCCACAGCACAGCTTGAGGCAAGCCTTGGAACCTTTTATGCTCCAGCAAGGCCTCTGTTGGATATGACTGTCTTGGAATATCGGGATCCAATCAGCAGATATGCAAGAAGGTTCTTCCACCACCTGCTCAGGTGAATGACAACTGCAACTTTTATTAACTGCATATTTCAATACCCACCTACTTTAATGTGGTTAGCATTTTCCAGGAGGACCACCCCTGAAAAATGCATTCATTGTCACAGTTTATTTAGCTTGCACTTCTTTCCTTTCAAGAAGGGTATTATAAAGTGCTTCTTAGAGATCTTCTATCAACAGTACACTTAAAATGACTTAACCTTCCCTTTTAATTTGATAGAAAGAAGATTGCATACATTTAGAGAGATTTATGGGCAGGTCGTCCGTAGATTAGCAATTGGAACAGCTTACAAACTGGGTGGGAGCGCTGAGTTTTAATTGATGCTAAAAATGCAAATGAACTGTGTATGGTCCAAGACATTTTTGGCTCCAAGCCTGGGAAATCTGTCTTTTGTTCTTCTCACCTTCACATTTCTCATTTAGGAAATAATATCCCAGGTCATAACCTTAGTGTTAATGCTGTTGCTTAAGTAATACAATCTTTGCTGCAGTTCAAAACCCTAAAAAGAGCTTCAGCCACTAAAAAAATATAATAAAAAGAAAGGTTGCTGTGACTTGTAATTCACACAATGACTTCGAAAACGTGAAAACCAAATTCAACTCAACATTCTGTAACCTTAATAATAGTCTTGAAGTTTTCATCAATCTTCAGTTAAATAGTCCTGGATGTTTTTGAATTTCTTCAAATATTACATTATATCAGGTGACCCCCTGCAAACGTATTCACAAATTAAATGTATATTTTATTCAGTATTTTGCTTAGACACCTGTTAGTAGTTGAAGCAAGTCATTCATTGTCAAGGCTAAAATTTGTATCTTAAAGAGTGTTAAAAATATTTTGAGCAAGTAGGAGAGTAAGATTCACATACTTAAATGTGAAAGCACCCATTTGTCTTAAAATGATTTAGTTTTCCTGCAAAAATTATGAATTGTCATATTATTTTGAAAGTGAAATGTATCCTGTTTTGGATCTTAGTGAGAAATACGCAATATTTCCTTTAAAATGGGGAGTATGAAAAAGAATAGTCTTTAAGCTCACCTGGTCTACAAGAAAGCATTTATACATTTTTTTTTGTTTAAATGTTGTAAGGTTTGCACTAGAGAATGCTGTTTTAAACAACTGGATATTGTTATTAGAAATGATTATACTATTGCGCACAAGTTGTACCTTTGCTTCCTCTAAAGAGCAGTAAGGAGAAGGCATTATGATAGTGGCCGAACAGGAGTGCTTTGGGCCATTCTGCCTGCATGGTACAGATGCAGAAAGAATGCCTCTGAGCTTACAGAAAGGTGTGAATATAGTTTAAATCTGCTTGTGAAAGATTTAGCCTCTCTGACTCAGGAACTTGCTTCCAAAAGTTAGCAGGCATGCAGAGGCATGAGGCCCTGGCTAAGACTCAACCCTTGAGGCTGTTGAGTGTGGCTAGGTGCACTGAGCCAACACTCCTCTCTACCAGCATTCGGGAAGCTTTAGTGTCAGTTTGTTCCCTGGGTGTGGAGGGGATGGACTGGAGTCTCCAGGTGCATTCAGCCTCCCTCACAAGACAAGCCAGGATGCAGTCCTTAAGTGAGCCTAATACAATAGCAGTCTTTAAAACAACTACATGTTGTTTTGTTGTCTCCCAGTTGTCAATAGCCTTTATATTCAACTGAATCTAAGTGATATGATCATGTGCTTGCTGCAGAGCAGATGGTAATGCTTAAAGCTTATCTGAGAAGACATAATCTAGGTACAAAATGAAATGTTTAAAAATGGGTGGTTTATCTGATAGAAAGCAACAAGCTTTGGTGTCCAGAGCTGATTTTTATTTTATTAAAGTGCTTCTTTCTTAATTGGTGATTATTTCCCACTTTCTTTTAGATATTTTATTACATGGCTAGAAATCATTTGAATGTAGGCTCAACGTATTGGGGTTTAAAGAAACTCTGTTAAAAATCAACTTGATCACTCAGGATTTAGGAGTATGTCCCACTTCTGTGGGGGGGGCACATCAGGAAGCACAATGCCTTTTAATCTTTACAGGCACAAAGAGGCCAACCACCCCGCTTCCTACCTCCCACTGTATCATTTTAAAGTGCAGCTTATTTTAAATATTTGCAGGTTTGCTGTAAGTGTTTAATGGATCTGTTTGCAATGTTGTTCTATTACTGAAATTATGTATTATGGGTGGCCAAACATAGCAATCAAAGGAGCATGGCAATGCTGATGTGTTGCAAACCATCCAGCTTCGCACTTTCAGTGCCAGCCTAAGCCATTGCAAGGGGTATTTGGTTCTCAGATGAGCATAAAAGGGTAAAAGTGAAACTGAGCACTATGCATGATTTAAGACTCTGGAGACTGTATGAGGATCTGCTCCTCCAGCAAGAACTATAGAAAACACAGTGCTTCCTAGAGCGCTCAGACATGCAGTATAGGCAGAGCCAATGTCTGGATCCCGTCCTTCCTGAGACATTGTAGGGTCCATAGCAACTCCTATGGGTTTCAGAAAGGCTAAGTGAGAAGTGTGTGCATCTGCACGTGTGTGTGTGTGCAGGAAGCAAATATAGAAAGTAGGAAAACAACAAATAACTGGGAAGCAGGGGAGGGGTAGAATTAGTAATTCAGGTAGAAAGTGTCAGGGATGGGGACATGAGGAAAAAAGAAGAACAACGTACAGCAGATTAGAGCAGACAAGGATAGAGGTGCATCCACAGGCTTCAAAGGGCACAAAAGAGGCAGAGAAAGGACTGAGGAGAACAGAGGAAGGATGGAAGTCACCATGGGTGGTATGGTGTATATTCATGGGACCAGCAGAGGCACATGGACACAAGGACAGCCTTTTTTGCACAATAAAAGCCTGAAGCACTTTAAACATTTCTGCATATAAAACTGAATGTCATTCTTGTAAACAAAGCCTCCCCCACTACAGCTTTCCTTTGATTGCCCCACCAATTTGCCTCAAGCTTTTTCTGAAGGGACCTGCTGTCTTTGGAGAGCATAGTTCAGTGTACATGCTGAGGCAACTCTGGTCTGCCTGCTGAGTCTGCCAAAAAGGTGCCAGTTAGTATAATAGATTTTTATTTATGAATGCCTGTGTTAACTGGAATCTTGATTGGAATCACCCTTTCCACCAAACAGCCCACACAGTGATAATGAATTTGCATCACTCTTGGTATGTCTACACACCATAATGCAATGCTGCGCTTAGACACCCCATGCTCATATTCGCTAGCTTTGACACTGGAACAGCATAGTCAAAGAATCATAGAAAATTAGGGTTGGAAGGGGAAGAGGTCATCTAGTCCAGCTCCCTGCTCAAAGCAAGACTAGCCCCAACTATATTATCCCAGCCAAGGCTTTGTCTAGGCAGGTCTTGAAAATCTCTAAGGATGGAGATTCCACAACCTCTTTAGGTAACCTGCCCCAGTGCTTTACTACCCTCCTAGTGAGAGAGTTTTTCTTAATATCTAACCTAAACTTCCCTTGCTGTGACTTGGGACCATTGTTCCTTCTTCTGTCATCTGCCAACACTAAGAACAGTTTAGCTCCATCCTGTTTGGAACCACCCGTCAGGTAGTTGAAGGCTATTATTAAATCCTCCCTTAGTCTTCTCTTTTTCAGATGAAATAAGTTCAGTTCCCTCAGCCTCTCTTCCTAAGTCATGTTCCCCAGCCCTCTAACCATTTTTGTTGCCCTCTGCTGGACTCTCTCCAATTTGTACACATTTCTCTTGTAGCGGGGAGCCCAAAACTGAACACAGTACTCCAGAGGTGGCCTCACCAGTGTCAGATAGAGGTGAATAATCACTTCCCTTGATCTGCTGGTAACACACCTACCAGTGCAGCCCCGTATGCCATTAGCGTTCTTGGCAACAGGGGCACACTGTTGACTTATATTCAGCTTATTGACCACTGTAATCCCCAGGTCCTTTTCTGTGGAGCTGCTGCTTAGCCAGTGAGTCCCCAGTCTGTACTAATGAATAGGATTGTTCCATCCTAAGTGCAGGACTTTGTATTTGTCCTTATTGAACTTCATGACATTTCTTTCGGTCCAATCCTACAATTTATCTAGGTCTCTCTGAATCTTAGCCCTACCCTCCAGTGTATCTACTGCTCCACTCAGCTTGGTGCAAACTTGCTGACATCCACTCCATCTCATCTTCCAGATCATTTATTAGAAAATGTTAAGACTCATAGAACAAAATTGACAAAGCCATAAAGGAAATACAGTGTGCCTGAGCTAGGGACTAACATAAGCAGGCTGGGGGTGAGGAGGAGAACACATCTAGGTTACATAATTACAATGTTAGTCAGCTAAGTCTGGGGGTGGGAGGGAAAGGGGAGAGAGGGGGTCACAACACTGAGAGAGAAAGAGGATAGATGCAAACAACCCCATACAAAAATTGAACAAAACCAGCCCCAGAACCAACCCCTGGGGCACTCCACTTGATACCAGCTACCAAGTAGAGATGGAGCCATTGATTACTACCCTTTGAGCTCAGTGGTCCAAACAGTTTTCTGTCCACCTTACAGTCCATTCATCCAACCCATGCTTCCTTAGCTTGCTGGGAAGAATGCTGTGGGAAACCACATCAATAGCCTTGCTGAAATCAACATATATCACATCCACTGCTCTCCCTGCATCCACAGAGCCAGTCATCTCATCAGAGAAGGCAATGGGGTTGATCAGGCTTGACTTGACCTTGTTGAATCCATGCTGACTATTTCTAATCCCTTTCTTCTCCTCCATGTGCTTAGAAATAGATTCCTTGAGGATCTGCTTAATGATTTTTCCAGGGACTGAATTGAGGCTGACCAGTCTGTAGTTCCCCAGATCCAACTTCTTCCCTTTCTTAAAGACAGGCACTATATTTGTCCTTTTCCAATCATCTAGGACTTTGCCAGACTGCCATGAGTTTTCAAAGGTAAAGGCCAATGGCTCTGCAATCACATTGCTGAACTGCCTCAGCACCCTTGGGTACATCGCATCCAGACCCATGAAATTGTACAAGTTCAGCTTTTCTAAATAGTCCCTAACGTGTTCTTTCACTACTGTCGGCTGCTCACCTCCTCCACAAACTGTGCTGCAAAGTACAGTAGTCTGGTAACTAACCTTGTCTGTTAAGACTAAGATGAAAAAGGCATTGCGTGCTTCAGCTTTTTCTGCATAATCTGCCATTAGGTTGCCTCCCCCATTCAATAAGGTATCTATGCTTTCCCTGATATCCCTCTTATTGCTGACATACTTGTAAAAATCCTTCTTGTTACCCTTCATGTCCCTTGCTAGCTACAACTCCAATTGTACTTTGGCCTTCCTGATTTCATCCTTGCAAGCCCAGACAATACTGTTTTACTTCTGTCTAGTAGACTGTTCAAGTTTCCACTTCTTGTAAGCTTCCTTTGTGTGTTAGCTCATTAAAGAGTTCCCTGCTAAGCCAAGCTGGTCTTCTGCCATACTTGCTAGTTTTCCTGTGCATTGGGATACTTCATTCCTGCACCTTTAGTAAGATATTTTTCAAGTACAACCAGCTCTCCTGGGCTCCTTTCCCCCTCAGACTGGCCTACCAGGGAATCCTGCCCAGCAGTTCCCTGAGTATGTTTGCTTTTCTGAAGTCCAGGGTCCTTACTCTGCTGCTCTTCTTCCTTTCTTCAGGATCTTGAACTCGATCATCTCATGATCACTGCTACCCAAGTTGCCTCCCACTTGCACATTCCCCATCAATTCTTCCCTGTTTATGAGCAGTAGGTCAAGAAGAGCATGGCTTCTAGTTGGCCTCTCCAACACCTGCACCAGAAAGTTATCCCCAACACTCTCCAAAAATTTTCTGTATTGTCTGTGCACTACTGATTGCCCTCCCGCAGATGTCAAATGATCCCACATGAGAGCCAGGACCTGTGATCTGGAAACTTTCACTAGCTGTTTCAAGAAAGCCTTATTCACCTCATCCTCCTGGTCTAGTGGTCTGTAGCAGATACCCACTATGATATCACCCTTGTTGCTCTTCCCTCTAATCCTGACCCAGAGGCTTTCAACAAACCTATCTCCAATTTCATACTGGAGCTCTGAGCAGTCATACAGCTTTTACGTAAAGAGCAACTCTTGCTCTTCTGCTCTGCCTGCCTTCCTAAACAGTTTACACCCATCCATGACAATGCTTCAGTCATGGGAGCTATCCCACCAAGGCCCTGTTATTCCAAACACAGCATAGTTCAGTGATTGTGCAAGGACTTCTAATTCTTCCTGCATGTTTCCCAGGCTCCGTGCATTTGTGTACAGACATCTGAGATAACTAGCTGATCACCCTACTTTCTCAAGAAGAATGAAAAGGCATCCCCTGTTTTCCCCTCCTGCTTGTGCTTCCTTCAAGTCACCCACTTCTCCATTTACCTCATGGCTTTGGTCTCCATCCCCTGGCAAACCTAGTTTAAAGCCTTCCTCACTAGGATAGCAAGCCTGTCTGTGAAAATTCTCTTCCCTCTCTTCTTCAGATTCATAGATGTTAGGGTCGGAAGGGACTTCAATAGATCATCAAGTCAAACCCCCTGCATAGGCAGGAAAGAGTGCTGGGTCTAGATGACCCCAGCTAGATGCATATCCAACCTCCTCTTGAAGACCCCCAGGGTAGGGGAGAGCACCACCTCCCTTGGGAGCCTGTTCCAGACCTTGGCCACTCTAACTGTGAAGAAGTTCTTCCTAATGTCCAGTCTAAACCTGCTCTCTGCTAGCTTGTGGCCATTATTTCTTGTAACCCCCGGGGGCGCCTTAGTGAATAAAACCTCACCAATTCCCTTCTGTGCCCCTGTGATGAACTTATAGGCAGCCACAAGGTCACCTCTCAACCTTCTCTTGCGGAGGCTGAAGAGGTCCAGGTGCCCCAGTCTCTCTTCATAGGGCTTGGTCTGCAAGCCCTCAACCATACGAGTGGCCCTTCTCTGGACCCTCTCCAGGTTATCCGCATCCCTCTTGAAGTGTGGTGCCCAGAATTGCACGCAGTACTCCAACTGCAGTCTGACCAGCGCACGATAGAGGGGAAGTATCACCTCTTTGGATCTATTCATCATGCATCTGCTGATGCACGATAAAGTGCCATTGGCTTTTCTGATGGCTTTGTCACACTGCTGACTCATGTTCATCTTGGAGTCCACGAGGACTCCAAGATTCCTTTCCACTTCCATGCCACCCAGCAAGTCATTTCCTAGGCAATAGGTGTGCTGGACATTTTTCCTCCCTAGGTGCAGCACTTTGCATTTCTCCTTGTTGAACTGCATTCTGTTGTTTTCTGCCCACTTGTCCAACCTGTCCAGGTCTGCTTGCAGCTGTTCCCTGCCCTCCAGTGTGTCCACTTCTCCCCATAGCTTTGTGTCATCTGCAAACTTCGACAGAGTACACTTCACTCCCTCGTCCAAGTCGCTGCTGAAGACATTAAAGAGTATCGGTCCAAGGACCAAGCCCTGCGGGACCCCACTGCCCACACCCTTCCAGGTCGAAACCGACCCATGCACCACGACTCTCTGGGTGCGACCCTCTAGCCAATTCGCCACCCACCGGACCATGTAGTCATCCAAGTCACAGCCTCTTAACTTGTTCACCAGTATGGGGTGGGATGCCGTATCAAAGGCCTTCCTGAAGTCTAAGTATACGACATCCACCCCTCCTCCTTTGTCCAGGCGTTTCGTAACCTGGTCATAAAAAGAGACTAGATTAGTCAGACACGATCTGCCTGCTACGAACCCGATGGATGGATCCTATCTCTTCCTAGCAATTCTTCATGGAACAACAGCCCATGATTGAAGAAGACAAAGCCCTACTGGCAACACCATCTGTGCAGCCAAGCATTGATCTGTAGGATGTGTCCGCTCCTGCCCGAGCCCTTCCTCTTGACTGGAAGGATTGAGGAAAATGCCACCTGAGTTCCTGTCCCATTCACCCTTGCACCCAGAGCCCTGTAGTCACTTTTGATCTGTTCAGGGCCCTCCCTGGAAGTATCATTGGAGGCCACATGGATGAGCAGCATGGAGGAGTAGTTAGAGGGCCAGATGAGTCTCAGCAATCTTTCTGTGACTTCTTTGATTCAGGCTCCAGGCAAGCAGCAGACCTCCCAAGACAACAGGTCACACTGACAGATGAATGCCTTCGTCACCCACAGAAGGGAGTCACCAACCACCACCACCCATTGCTTCCTGTTGATGGCAATAGTCTCAGTCCTCCCAACCTTGGGAAGGCCTGGCCTGCAGGGCTGCGTGAAATTTTGGCAACTGTTTTGTTTCGGAGGTGTTTCGGCCCATTTCAGCACCCGGAACACCGGATCCGAACTAAACAGAAGGCTCCAAAAGATCTCTGAAACTAGATGAAACCATCCAAAACGTTTCAGATGTTTCAGAGCCGGGCTTTCAGGGAAACAGACTAAAAAGAGGGAGAGGGAAGAGGGGCAGAAGGACTGCTCTAATATTGATATCTGTAGCTGGCCAGTGTCTGTGAGCTGTCCTTAAGGTCCCTTCCAATCCCAGTGCTCTGGGGGAGGGACAGCAGCCTGCTGTCATCCCGCACCCCCCGAGAGGAGTCTGGCACAGTCCCATAGCCCTCCCACCTATTAGCCAGAGCCCAGCACCGCTCAGGCCCAGGGGTCCCAGTTCCTATACAGTGCATGATGCCCTGCTGAGCCGCACTGCACCTGTGCCATGGGGCAGCTGCCATGTGGGTGCCAAGTGGTTGGGGGAGCCATCCCTGCTGCCCCCCATTGCTCTGCACTGTGCAGGGGGACTCTGCCATGAGCACCCAGAGTCCCCAGTTGCCACTGCTGCAGCCGGTGAGTGCGGGGCTTTTTTTTTTTTTTTTAAATAAGTGCCAGGATTAGGCTGGGACTGGGTGGGAAATGGGGACAGGCAGGGCAGCCATGGGAGCATCTCCCATGGCTCCCCCCACCTGGGGAGAGGCAGGCATAGCTGGAGGAACAGCGAGAGAACCTACAGCCACCTGGATGCGCCTGCCTCTCCCTGGCCGATCCAAATCGCCAAAACAGCATTGAAATGCTGCAACAGATTCAGCCAAATTGAAATGGAACAGTGATCGGAAACACCGAAACAAATCACTGTCCTTCAAAACAGACAAATCCAAAAATGAAACGAGACATAGCCGTTTTGCACAACCCTACTGGCCTGCCCTCTTCTGCTGATGGAACATGCTTCTTCCCCTCTATCACTGGCAATGCGTAGGGGGATGCACACAGGTGCATGTGCACCCCCTGAGCGCGATGGTGCACCCCCTATGAAAAGATGCTGCCAACACTGTCAGTGGTGCCTGCAGGTGGTTCCCACTTGCCACCCCTCACCGCTGACACTGGCGGTGGCACCTGCGGGCAGTCAACGATCGCCACTGGCCACTGCTGACCCTACCAGCGGCATCTGTGGGTGGTCGCTGACCCCTGGTCCTCTCTCTCCACCATCCCCCACTCGCTGCCGACAGCACTGGCAGTGTCTGCAGGAGCTCACCACTTACCACTGCCACACTTCCACTGCTGCCAGTGCCACCATGCCCCCCCAGCCACCGGGGGCATGTGTCGTTCATGCCCTGTGTTGCTAGAGCTCCATATCTGTTCTGCAGACAAACTGCTGCAGGTGGAGATAAAGACTTCTGCTTGCTGCCAGAGGCCATGTTAGTGCAGCATTGCACCAATGCCAGCCAAGACCTTCAGGCTTCTAAGAATGAAGATACCCAAATCACTAGTCACAGCTGGAAATATAAAAGTGTGACAGCACAGAAAGTACCAGAGAACATGGGCTTCAGGATTGAAGTAGATCACTATTAGAATAAAGTAGATTTCCAATTGCAAGATATAATTTTAATAGAATCATCTGCCTCTATCTGTTACAAAAACTAAAGGCTCAGTCCTGCATATTGTTGATCATCAACCTCCACTAAAATCAATATGACTTGAAAATTATTAGTGCTTTGCAAGTATAGACCCTAAATCAGGAATATGCAAAATCAGGTTTTTTATATACAAAATGAAATTTAAAGTCATCTTTATCACAAGTGAAAAGCTTGTCTGACCAAAAGACATTTTCTGACCAGCACTGCAAGCACATGAGGTCTTGTACCAAGGGAGCTACTACTCAGATATTTATGGAATGACTTAACTATTTTCACCTAAATTCTTAGTTATATTTTTAAAGTTTAGGAACTTAATTAAAAATATTACGATACCTCTTGGATGTTTCTCGTGATATACCAAATCACTAGTGTCACTTCCTTGGTTAAGGATGATGTCACTATTTATTTCTTGCATTTATTAATGCAGAATGCAGAGCAGAATGGAATTATTGTTTTCATTCGTTAGGAATGACATTGTACTGCTGACTCATGGCTTCACTTTGCTCCATTCAAGCATTCATAAGTTATACCTGTCATATTTCCTAATGTATAAAAACAACTTCTTTATTTTACATGCATACACACCCTTACTTTGGTTTATGCAAAACATATCTGTCTATCTCTGTCACACAGGTTCAGAGGCAAACATTCCATGAGCTGGTAGTGAAGGCAAATTCAGCTACAGAGTTGGCACAAATCACACTCTAGTGGGTCAACATTTCCAATTGTCCTTTTAACCCTTTTGGCTGGAGTGTGTTTTTGAGTTTGCAAATGTCCATTTTAAAGATGTTTCTTTACAATTTGTAGCTGTGTTATATGCAGACTGTAGACACTACTTTAAGGTTCAAGGACATTGTGTGTGGATCTTAGAAGCTGATTCTACCAAAAAAAAATTCTGGAGTGAAAATAAGTTACCTTATACTACAAAGTTATATTGCAATGGAATGCATTTCCTTCTCTTGGAAATAAACTGAAGATCTGATCAAATGTATACTTACAAATCCTGCAAGCATTCATAAGCTGTTGTGTTCAGCCTAGGGCTGAAAATGAAAATTAGCCTCCCACGGCAGTTTCACTGTAAATACCACCCCACTGCAATTACAATTTACGTAGTCTTCTCAGGAGAACCACGTGTACTGTTCCCCACATTCAATTCAAGGTGCAACTGACAGAATAGAGTCAGAGGAAGAAGTGGACAAATCTTCTAGGCGGGCAAGGCACCCTACACACACAAATGTAACATTTCAACTTGGCACAGTTGCTAGTGACCAATCCCATGTAAGGTAGGAACAAAGGCAAGCTCTCTGTACCAAAAGGCCAGATCAGGGAAAAGGAATGTGCCCAGTGCAGTCTTTTATAAGTGGCACTCCACTCACCAATCCCAGAATTTCTGGGGAAGGGACCAGTACCCCATCTAACCAGATGGCAGGTAGGGTCCATTACACATCCAGAGATCACTGGTACACAAGGCAACCTTTCAGTGTTCCTGATTATTATCTTCTATCCCTTACAGGCTGCTAAATGGGTGAGGGACAGTAGGAAGAGCCCTTTGTTTCTGTAAGATTATGGGAGAGGGTAGCAAAAATAAGGTCTTGTATGTCCAGGAACATATTTTTTTCCTTCTTTTTTTTCCATCTTTTTTCATTACAACAGCCTGACTTTGGCAGGCATGGAACTGTAATGGTCCTGATACCTAGTGTTGTCATGATATGTAAATATTAATGATAATATACTGCAGGACTAAGGAGTGTGTCTTCTGTGAGTTTTATGTATTTTGTAATCTGGTAGGGATCCATAATGCTGTCAAATGCAGCTCCCATGGAAATTAATCAGGTTTGCCTGCGTTTCCACAAGAGTAGAATTTGTCCCTAAACAGAGTACCTTATTTACCTAAATCCAAGATGATGTTGAATTTGTTGTAATTTTCATGTATAGGATATAATTATTGGAGGGTCACCTTAAATTTGTCCCCAGTCACAGCAGAGGCAGGCAGCCTGCCCCCCATACCTTGCTCTCCTCCTCACTTGCCTCCCCATATCTGTGCCCTTGCTGCCTATCCCTCATCCTCTGTCCCACTTGCCCACCCTGCCTGAAATCCTGCTGCCTGTCCCCCAGCAATTATAGCTGCTGCCTGAACCCCCATTCTCACTACTGCCATCTCCCACCCAATTCCCCACAGGTGTGCTATCTCATCCACCAGTGCACTGCTGCTGCAACCCCTGACCCATGCCTCTGATCAGAAGCAGTGCAGGCCAGGGGTTCTAGCAGCAGCATGGTTTAGGGGATAGGGCAGCAGCGAGTTGGGGAATGGGGCAGCAGCATGGTTGAGGGGTGAGAAAGCAGCATGGGTCAGTGGATACATCATCAGCATGAGTGGGTGATCTGGCAGGCTGCCACCTTTCCCAGACCCTAGCCCTGGCCTCTGACCTGAACTCACTGCCTTACTGCAGACTATGTGGCTTCGAGCAGTATCAGCTAGCCCAGCTGCTCTGGTTCTGGCCCCAGGCCGAAATCAGGACCAGGCAGAAATGAAGTGCTGGTACTTGGATCCAAAACGAGGCTTGTTTTCCCCCTGACTGAAGGAGGGGAAAACCCTTGTCTTGTATTCAAGTAAATATGGAATATTAGTAGCAACATTCAGTCTAGTTAAATCACCACCTTCTAGAACAGTGGTTCTCAATGTTTTTAGACTCAAGGCACCTCTCATTAGCCTTGAGGCACCTCTTGTTAGACCTCAGGTGCCCCTCATAAAATACCATTTCTTCATTTTCAGTCATTTTTTACTATGGAAGAATAATAGAGCTATGTTTCTGTTGCAGCCCATAACAGGACTGAATGTTTTTAACACAAGGGGCACCTTTTTGAAATCTCTGCATTTTATAAATCTCTGTGAAATCTTTTTGAAATGTCTGTGAATCATTGTTTACACAACTAACAGTGCAAACACTGCATGGTGCCCTTTAGCACCCTTGAAAGGTGCAATCTAAGGCACCCCAAGGTGCTGTGGCACTTTGGTTGAGAATCACTGTTCTAGGAAGTGTTTTGCCAGGTACACTGTTTATGCCATTTCTAAAAGTCAGCAGAACCACGGGTTTTCATATTTTCACTGCATTCATAAATTGTGGTCACTGATTGAAACACACATGAAAAGATTGCCCTTGTCATGATTCCTGATCTCCTTTAGAAACAAGAAATAGTGTTGCCAACACAACTTAACTGGATTTTTATTTTTCCAGTTAGAAAGGGTAAATATCAATCCCAGGGAAAATTTAGACTGGCTTTGTTCCAGTATTATTGCTAATGAATGTTCTTAAACCAGCACCACCAGAGGTTTCATTTTCAGTCATGTTGTTTAATGTCCTGTGAATGACTCTGAGCTTTAATTCTCTGGCGGAGGTTGCAAAATAAGCAAAAATGGACAAAATATCAGGGGAAGAAATACAAAAACAAATGATTGACTTGCCCAAGTTAAAAAAAAAAACTCCTGTGGAGATGGACCAACAGAAATTTCTGTACTTTACAGAAGAAAAAATATTCAGATGGATTCAGTATTGCACCTCATGGGTCTGAAGTGGGGAAGATAGCAGAAGCTGCTCCCTGGGATTTTGGGGCATGTAATTCCTGAGGTTTAGGGGTTTGCCCTCAGGAAGCCTAGGGCAACCCCAGGAGCTCATCTAATTTAGCCCAGCTTTCCACAGCCCCTAATAGGCTGTTTTATGGCTCAAAGTGTCCCACTACTCCTATTATGTGGTGGTATAGGAAAAAAATTGTTACATCAGTCTGACGCCACATAGGGAAACCCTTGTGCCAAGGCTGTTCCTCTGGGGCTAGTTAAGAAGGCTTTGGTCTCTTTTTACAGAGCCTGAGCCAGCAGTGACCATTGCTTAGTTTCATTTTGTTATTTGGACAGTCTCTAAATCCAGCCCCAACATTGCTGTCTCTGGGCAGTTCATAGAAAGATTATTAATGTCTCCAAGATAAGTTTTGTGATAGTGAAAGGAGGGACTTGAAAACGCTTTTACAGGGAGATTTTGAAAGTTACAAAGAATGGTTACTTTCTTTCCTTATCAAAGTTAATTACCAGCTAGTTATTACATGCATGCATAGATCACAAAATAGTTATTTGTTTTTCATATTTCAAAGAAACAAAAGCCAAATTTTTCAAGATTATCACAGTTTTAGGAAGTCTTGTCCATTTTGCCAGTTGGAAAATGCTGCTATAATAAAATCCTTATTGGGAGGAAGTGTACCATTACTCTTCTTTACTGTCTTTTATCATACAGGAACAATCTTTGCTAGTGGAGGCAAATCTAGATGAAAGCTGCAGCCACACTGATGGGTGCATAACTCAGCAACTCACTTGCTAGGGACAGATTTCTAAATATGGAATTAGATGCACTCAAGTTTGAAAATTTTGGCCTCATATTTCTGGAAGAAGTGGCAGCACACAGATATAAATACCTTATCCATTGTTGGGCATGAGGGAGAACTGGACCTGTAACTCATGTAAAGTCAAGGGAAAAAAGTGCATGCACCTTAACCTTAATGCCAAATTTCCATCTGCTACAGTTTGAAATTGCTAAGATATCACTTTTATACAATAGGGATTTATAATGGAGGCAGCAACTCATCCTTAACCATAGCTGTGATACTGGGCCTCTATTAAAAAGCTGTCTTTGGTGTGTAGACATGCTGATATGTTTGCTCAATAAAATACAGCTTTCAAGACACACTATTAAGTTTACATGATCGCCAGAGTGAGAGGGCTAAAGCTGGAACAGAAGAAAAGCTGAAGAGAATTAGTGCAATAAAAGCTAGGATTTAACAGACAGGGTTGAGCAAAAGAAGTATGAAACAACAGGTGTCAGTGGCTCTTATCAGCATTTTTAATTAACATCTGTTTTTAGCCCAGAGTACTTTGGAAGAGTATGTTAGTGTGTGTCTGTATTTAAAGATAAAGATAGACTGTTGAGAAGTTACTAAGTAGCAGGAGGAAAGGTTGTAGGGTTGTTTGTACACGTATGTATGTCTGTGTCTGTGAGTTGGGAGACTGTTAGTTGCAGCTTATAGGAACCTGAAGGAAAACCACTATGATAAAATTGCAAGGTAGGAAGATATTGCTATGGCAACAAAATATTTTCTCTCGAAGGAGACAAGTATGATAAAGCAAATTTAGTGTGGGAAATTCAAAGGAAATGCACATAAAAAGGGGGGAAATTAATTTTAGTTTTTAAAAAGAACTTTCTTAAAATGTAGTAATAATAATAATAATTATTATTATTCTATAGTAATAATGATGATGATTGTTGTTGTTACTTATACTCCCTTAGCATTTTCCATTGAAAATCTTAAAACATGTTACAAATATTTCTTAAGTGACGTGACATCATTATTAATAGGGGAGTATTGTTCTTCCTAAGGGTTGTCTTTGCTAATAGCTAACTCTTATTTTATAGGAAAAAAACTTGAGAGGTTATGTGATTCTCAAAAATTCGTATAGGAAATGCGTGACAAAACTGGTAATAGTAATTCATTTTAGCCAGAAAATTGTCCTTCTACCCTGTCCATATTTACATTAGTTTAACTTTATGTTTAATTGCCAGGATTTTCAGAGTTAAGGTTCTCCTAGACATGTTTCCCTCTTGCATATAGGTATTCCAAATAAGGTTTTCTTATTACCACATGCTGTTCTGACCCAAACCACTATCCCATATTGGGTGGTGTATATTGTGATAAAAAAGAAAAACACTGTTTTTGATGTCTTTAGAAAATTATAGATCAAAAAATGTATTGCCTCCACTAAAACTGAGCAAATACTGCATAGGATTGAGCAAATACAAAGACAATACAGAGAGAAAATTTGCAAAATATGATGTCATGTCATCTTACAGAACAATAAACAATATGGTAGGATAATTTTGGATTTGGGATGTCTTTTCCAGATTCATTACCTGGCCAGGGAGATGCATTATTTGGCTCCTTATCTTAGCTTCTTTTAACAATTTGTTATGGGTTTTTTGTTTGTTCCACACCTACTTGTGTGAAGGGCATTAAGTTCTTCATCTAATAAACTCTAATTCAATATGGACTGAACTTAGTTTAGATATATAATAACAAAAACTCTTGATTCTTAATGCCGTAGATATATTTAAAATTTAATCTAAATAGTTTGTCAATAATTTTTATGTGGGACCTCTGAGCACCACACAACAATTTTTCCATTATCCATCCAAATCCTTAAGATCCTTATTCATTAAAGTGCTTAAATACACCTACATTTAAGTATGTGCTTAAGTTCAATTGAGAATGATGGATGATAGCATATACTTGAGTGTTGGCTGAAACTGAGTCTTCAAAAATGCATGGATCATAGTTATGCAGCATTAGAACTCCCACTTTCACTTTAGCCGAAGAATCAAACTGTTTGAATTTCTTCCTGGGAAGATAATAAGATATGCTAGTTTTCCATTACAAAAACTGAATTTGGGAAGAAAAGTCAGTTATCCCAATTATGAGTAAATAAAATTATATTGTTAATCCTTTGAGTAGATGACTACTGCCAAATAGAGGGCTTAAGTTTCAAGCTTTGTGTATAAAACAGATTTGACCAATAAAAATGAAATGTATGATGCATCTCAGAGCCACAGCAGCTGACTGCCCCGCCCTCCACCTTGTACTCAAATTCAAGATGAGGCATTCTCCCCCTCATGGTGAATGGGGCAAAACCTCATCTTGGATTTGAATAAATATGGTAATAACTACTCGTACAATATATGGCAAGTAATATCAACTCCCATGAAAAATCACACATCTTTCTTTACCTGTTAAGCTGGTAGTGCAAAAACAAAACTTTTATTAGCCTAACTCTATAAAACTAACTTTAACAAGTTAGAAAATTTTAATCCTTTAAAAATTCTCTAGCAACAAGAACACTCTCCATTCTTAGGTATTTTTCATGTTTCTTTACACATGGTCATATGCAGGGGAAGAAAAAAAATTGGGGGAAGCTGAGCGTGCATGCACACATGCCCCCCCATGGGAAAGTCTGTGGGGGGAGGGTAAAGGGCCACAGGGAAGGAGTGGCATTGCCTGGTACAGTGCCAGCCCCGGGTACATCCCAGTCCCAGCTGCACTGGCCCCCAGCCTCAGCGGCCCTCAGCCCTGGCTGCACTGGCCGTGACCACACACCACCCGGGGGGGGCTGGAGCAGGGCCAGCCTCGGCTGCACCACCAGGCCAAAGGTCTCCTTGCCTCTGCACCTCCCTGCTCCTGCTGCTTCAAAAGCAGCGGGTGCTGCTATGTGCGTCCTGACACTGGACAGGCTGAGCAGCAAGGCACATGGCATTGCACTGTGCCACTTTCAAAGGAGTGGCGGCAAAGAGCGGAGGCAAGGAGCAGAGCGCAGCTTGTAGCTGCAGTCTTCCTTGCCCCCTGCAAAAATTGGGGGCCACATGCTCCCCACCCCCATCTGGCTGCCCGGTGCTGCGTGTCTGGAGGAGCCACAGGACTCCAATTGTCCCACAACCTGACCTGGCCAGGACCCGATTCACCATGAATGGGGCCCAGGCCGGCGGGTCATGGGGCAATCAGAGCATGGCGGCTCATCCAGTGGAGCCGAGGGTGGGGTGGAACTTCCCCTCCCCTCTTTCTCCCTGCAGTGCACGCAGTGATGGGAGCTGCCCGCCCATGGCCCTGGATGAGCTGCCGGATTCCGATTGTCCTATGACCTGGCCTGGCCGAGGCTCCATTCACAGTGAATGGGGCCCCAGCTGGGCCGGGTCATGAAACAATCCAAACAGTACAGCAGGGAGTGGGGCAGGGGCAAGGATGAATAATTCGCCCTGCCCCTACCCCACTCTCTCCTGCACTGTGGGGGTCTCGATCTTCCCCCACTTCCCCCCCCCTCCCCCAACCCCAAGCCCAGGATGATGAAGATTGAAAGAAACTTACCTGCCTGTGTGTGGCTGGGCCAGCTGTGAGTGCACAGGGTATCTGAGTGTGCCTGTCCCTCCCCTCCCACTATAGCAGCCTGCAGCCAGGCTGCCCTAAGGCTATGCCTGCTGCTGCCCTCTGTTTGGCAGGGTGGAGCCCCATTAACCCCGCCCTTCCACCTCTTATGCACATGGTACAAAGATCAAATAACTGAGTTTTGTGCAGGTTTGATTCTCAGGGTTTAGGAAGGGAAAAAAAATCCCATCCCTGACTCCAGGCAACTTCTTCATAAAAGCTAAGTACAGACAGTCAAAAAGCCTGAGGCTGAATTGATTCAGGTTAGTCTAAGCTGTGTAGATTAAACTGATAAGCAAGTGAACAAACATTCACTTTTGATTCTGCAAATGCAACCACATGCTTGCAGTGGCTCTGGTCAGAAGCTGGGGGGCACTAGAGCATGCTTCCCTGCTGGGCTGGAGCAGACAGCTTGGGCCAAGGCTAGCCCTTCCACCCTGTGACTGGGTTTGTGAGGGAGGTGCAAAGCATCCTGGGATGCTGGGGGACTATAAATTAACTTGAATCTGGAAGGAATCTGGGGCAGAGATTCAATAAACCGATTTAAACTAAATCAGTTAAGTCTGATGTTACTTCCATCCAGGTTTATCTAAAACTGGTTTCAGTCATTTTGAAAGTTGTCTATGTGCACTGTACTTCTGTTGTGTTACAGATTTGAATCGCTTTCCAATCACTTATACCGGTTTATGTGTAATTTCTGTCCCTAGCCTAAAGGTTCAACATAGATTTCATAGCCATTAGGGGCTGGAAGGGACCTTGCAAGATCAAGTCCAGACCTTGCAAGATCATCAAGAACAACTGTTCTCCTGGTGCACACCCCTTATGTACTTATAGGCTGCCACCAAGTCTCCCTTGAGCCTTCTCGTCTCCAGGCCGAAGAGTCTCATGTCTCTCAGCCTCTCCTCATAAGGCTTGCTCTCTTGGCCTTTGATCATCTGGGTGGCTCTCCTTTGGACCCTCTCAAGCTTATTCACCTCACTCCTGAAGTGGGGGGCCCAAAACTGGATGCAGTACTCCAGCTGGCTCCTCATTAAGGCCAAGTAAAGTGGGAGGATGATGTCCCTAGTTTTGCTTAAGATGCATTAGTGGATGCATGGCAGAGTTTGGTTTGCTTTGTCGGCTGCGGGATCACATTGGTGGCCCATGTTCATCTTGTGGTTAATCAAGACGTCCAAGTCTCTTTTGGTCATGGCACTACCAAGCATAGCACTGCCTGTGGCAGAAGGCCACCTCTGTTTCTCCCCAAAAACTCTGCTCTGTGACAATTTGGGCCCTGCAAAGGGTGCACACCTTACCCTATCTCTTCAGGTAACCTGAGCTGGATACATTCCTGAGGGAGGGAGGAAACCTGCTCCCTCTGCCTACATGAGTGGCATCACATAGCTGGGTGAGGGGCTTGGGCTCCCTGGTGGGCTAGAGACTGCCAGTCTGCCCAGCAACCAGTAACGCATTTCAAATTGGTTGGCTGACAGCCAACAGGTGCTGGCCTCCATTGGACCAGGTAAATGAGGTCATAAGGACTATATAAGTTAAGGATTGCCCAGGAGGAGGGGGCAGCAGCCATGAGGAAAACTCAGAGAGAGATAGAGAGGAGCTGGACCATCTAAAACTTGCTCTCTCTCTCAAAACTCCTGATGAAGGAACTGCCTGCCTCCAGAGGATATCTGCACCTGCCTCTGGATGATACTTGTAAGTAAGCTACCTGAGATCTAACCAGATATATAGCTTGCAGTAACTCAGATGCGTGATCAAAGGCTACTCTAGCCACCCTGTTTGCTCTATGGGATTTCTCTGATACTACTCAACTCTGTACCCTATTCCAACTCTACTCCTTGTAACCAATACAGTTCTCCTTTGTACTTAGCATGGGAGACTTATTGGGAGTAGGTCTAGATTGTGCCTTGGAGTCCCCTTGGTTCGGCTGACTAAGGGAAACCACTACTTGTGCTTCTGACTGAGGGAAGCACCCAAGTTCCTGAAGTGAGTTAAATACCCTCAAGGGCTACTAGACCTCTGTTTCCCAGGGGACACCGTGCCAGAATCGAGCCCATCCCTGGGTGGTGGCAGCTCTAGCCCCAGGCTAGTGGATGTGCTCCAGGAAGGGGGTCAGCCAGACGTGAGGCACCCCCAGGGAGGCACTCGAAGCCTGAAAGGTGGTCAGGCGCAGTGAGGTGGGTGGTTCAGTGCAGGAGCACCCCCTACTGGCCCACCATACTGGCAAGCCCATAAGTATGATGCTGTTTTTTTCTCACAAGGTGGAGCACCCTGCTCTTCTCTGCATTGAATGCCATCAGGTTTTGGTCCTCCCACCTTGTGAGCCTGTCCAGGTCGGCCTGTATCCCCAGCCTGTCCTCCAGTGTGACCACCTTCCCCCATGGTTTAGTGTCATCCGCGAATTTCACCGGTCTGTATCTGATGCCCAAATCCAGATCATTAATGAAGATATTGAAGAGTAGTGGCCCGAGTACTGAGCCCTGAGGGACACCAGTGGTCACCTCATGCCATGTTCATTTGCTCCCATCAACTATTACTCTTTGGGCCCGACCCCAGATCCAGTTCCCCAGCCATCAGACCATGAGATGGTTGAGGCTGCAGTTCCCCAGTTTAACCATGAGGGCATCATGGGAGACCAAGTCAGAGGTTTTCTTTAAATCTAGATATATGAATTCAGCCTCGTGTCCTTTGTCCAGGCAGTGCATCACCTGGGCATAGAAGGAGACAAGGATGGTCATGCAAGACCTTCCAGGAACATCTACCGTGCTTCTCCAAATGTGGATTTTGGTCAATGTTTCATACTCATACACCTGGGGACCATGTCCCCATCAACCTTTAGTCAACACTGCAACACCTTCCCTTCCCCAGTTCTAGAATTCCATAGCATTTAGTGGGGTTATGCACTCTCTGAATGGAATCTCAGTGCCCTATTACCTCCTGGACATTGTTACCTGCTCAGAGCTCAAAAAGTAAAAGGAGAATAGTAGAATATGTCTCAAAATGGTCATATAATAGCATGTGATTGGCCAAATAATATCACTGGCATCTTACTACATGTCAAAACCTAGTATAAATTGGTTTTAAAAAATGGATAACAGCCCTAGCTTAAATTTATAGCTGTGGTTTTATAAGAAGTGTTTTGGCATACTTTTGTGCACTTACTGGGATAAAAGAAATGATAAATTTCAATAAGCAAACACCCAGTGGTTTCTCCACCTTTGCCAAAATATTAGAAATACAGTGTGTGCCATTTTTCAGACTATTCTTCTATCCATTCATATTGAAGATACACAACATTGAGTCAGTACAGCCAACCCCAGTCAAAAATTATGTAAGTCTTGCTCCCAAAACCAGGAGATTGGGTTTTAAATTATGAGACTCAAAAAATGGTGTGTGATTTTCTGTCTCTTCACAGCACACTTGGCAGTTACATTTTCTTTCCAACCAACAATGCTAGGTTATTCAAATGAAATCCTGTCATACTGAAATTAGTGCTTCTAAGATTTCTCCTTTTTTTAAATTAAATTTGAGCTGCATATAATCAAGTGACTCCAGGATCTGATGGAACAAATAAAATATGAAAAATAATAAATTAATATAAAATAATGAATAAAACTGCAAAATAATTGACAACATAGATAAATAGAATAACTATTAAGTAATTCCTCATCACAGAATGGTGAAAGGAATTCTGTGGCCAGTAGTGCATTCTGTAGCTAGGAAGTTTAACAGCTATGCATTTTAATTGCCTCAAAATTTACTGAAATTTCCCCAGAAGGTTAGTATAATTTCAGGGCTTGTCTTGCAAAGGTGCATTGAAAGGACATATTTGTAGACCTTTAGGCTAAGTTACTTATAGTTTGGTATTTTAGTAGCCCTTAAGAATTGTTAAGTTAGCATAAGGGGAGTAGTATAAGAAGAAACTAAGGGTGTTGTTACATGTTACAGTTTCCACATGTTAACTCTCAGGAATGTTAGGCAGTAATAAAGTTAGCACATGTTATATACAGTCACATATTAAGGGTTAATAGCCTCTCTAACCTGCATAGCTCTGACTTGCCACTAGAGGGCTGGCAAGCTGGGGTCTAGCTAGCTAGGAGCTGCCAGGTCTGCCTCATGGCTGCCCAGCTCTCCAGCAGCTCCCCACCCTGCAGCACCCTGCTCACAAATCTGCCTGGGTCTCTGTCAGTCTGGGGCAGTAGAATTCTAGATGATAGATTGTCCATGCATGCTGGGGGGGAGGGAAGCAAAGCCACAGTTTGAGATTCAGCTGGCAAGGGACATGAAAGGCAGTAAAAAAGGATTCTTTAGGTATGCCAAAAGTAAGGGGAAGACCAGAGATTCCATAGGTCATTTATGCAATGGGAAGGCAATCTAATCACAGATGATGCAGAGATTGCTGAAATATGTAACACTTTTTTTGCTTCAGTTTTCACAAATAGGGGCACCTGTCAGACGATGAGTGCCGTTGGCAGCAAAGTTCGAGAGAAAAAAACAGCGTAGAACAATGGCTGAATAGGTTAGGGATTAAAGGTTAGAGAAGCTAGATACTTTCAAGTTGGCAGGGCCACATGGGATTTACCTGAGGATATTGAAGGAATTGGCTGAGATAATTGGCCTATCCCCTTTGAGAACTTGTGGAGGTTGGGTGAGGTCCTGGATAACTGAAAAGGGGCAAATATCTATAAGAAAGGGAAGAAGGAGGATCCAGGGAACTACAGATCTGTCAGCTTGATCACTATACCTGGAAAGATCATGGAGAAGGTCCTCAAAGAATCCATTGTGAAGAACCTAGAGGAGAACAAGGTAGTCAGGAACATCTAGCATGGATTCACCAAAAGCAAGTCCTTCCTAATCAACCTGATTTCCTTCTATGCTAAAATGGCAGGCTCTGTGGGTGGTGGGAGAGAAGTGGATTGATGTACCTTGACTTTAGTAAGACTTTTGACACTGTCTCTCATGATCAAGCTAAGGAAATACAGACTAAATTAAAGTACTGTAAGGCAGTGGTTCTTAACCGGGGGCCTGTGGCTCCCTAGGGAGCCATGAGCAGGTTTCAGGGGGTCCATGTGCCTGGGGACTGGCTGGAGGGTACCACCATGGACAAATGCTGAGACATGGAGTGAGTGTGGCTGTCCTGCTCCATTGGGGCTATCCAGCATTGACCTCTGTGACAGGAGTGGGAAATCTCTACTTGTGCTCAGCTGGCAGCTGCTGCCTCTGCAGCCAGAGCCATTGTGCTGCATCTGAGGGACAAGGAGGTGGGAGAGCAGTGCTCGGACACCAGCTGCTTTCAGGTGGGCTTGGGCTGGGGCCTCTCACCATCCAGAGCCTGGGATGTGGTCAGCGAGGACATGCAGAGCTGCATGGGTAGCAGGGACCCTGTGAGGCTCCTTTCTTTTCTATCTATGCCTGAGTGAATCGCAAAGCATTTCACAAACTCCTAAGTAGAGCACAGTAAGACAGCACCACTCACTCAAACAAGTGCCAGCTGGGGCTGGAGAGCAGGGCTTTTCCCCTCCAGCATGCCAGTGTCCTCTGCGGGGAGCTGTGCAGAGACTGGGAGTCTAGGGAGCCAGTGTGGGAGGCAGTGCTGGGGGATTCCCAACCATACACTTATATTGTTATCCCAGTGTGCACGCACTCTCTCTCTCTCCCTCTCTCCCACCTCTTCCCAGCTTTGTCTCTCCTCATCCCACTGCAGGGAGGGTTCATTGCATTTCTTCACTTACTCGTGCCACCTCAGCCTATGCCCGTTTCTGCTCAAGAACTTAGTGAAGGGTCCATAGAGCAGCATCATTTGACATAGTTATGTGAAAAGTAAACAGACCCCTGCAGCCATCAGGCTGTAATGATCATGCCTGCTTCTGATTTTTTTGGAAAGCGAGGGGGAGTGGGAAGTAGGCAGAATGTGACATAAGCAGAATCCAGGTTTTCCATTTGCCATGGGAAAATGCGGATTTTCTCCTTTAAAGGAGAAAAATGTGGGAAACCATGGGTTTCCCTTTGCAGGCTGGCAGTTTTCCAGCCTGCAAGGGGCCGCTTGGGGCTGCAGGGAGTGGGATGCAGGAGGCGCCACACACGTGTGCACACGCAGCATTCACATGGCTAGCAATACAGCTAGGCAGCAATGGAGAGTAGCTCCCCCAGCTGCCTGCAGGTAAGTCTATGCAGGGAGGGTATAGACGATGTGTGCGGGGGCGGGGGGGGGGGAGAGGGGGGGCAGGCAGGGAGCAGATTGAGGTGGTGGTGACCACAGTGAGGGAGAGATTGGGAAGGTTTGGGGGCAGGGCCTGGGGCTGAGGTTGGAAAGAGCAGCTGCAGGGCCCAGATGGGGGAGCAGGATGGAGCCATGGGCTGTTTGTCTAAGGGAAGTGGGGGGGAACTAGCTCACTGCCACTGCACACACTACCAGGAAGGGATCAGGCTGCAGAGGCAACATGTTGGACACCAGGAGGGGTATGTGCTCCTCCAGACTTATCTGCAGGATTGGGGAGGATGTGGGCTGCCCTGCTACGGGATTTGGGGCTCCCTGCCCTGCTGCCCTCCCCCTGGGGATCTCCACGGCCCAGCGGGTGGGACCTGGCATGGGAGGGCAGAGGGGGATTGGGAGGCTTGATGCTGCTATTGCCACCACGACCCTCACGCCAGCCATGCTGCTATGGTGAGGTGCTCCCTGCCTGTCCAGCAGTGGCGGGATGCCACAAGTCCGTGATGGCACCGCCACCCCCAGTGGCCTGCAGGGAGGGAGTGGAGGGGGTGCTGAGAAGGACCAGGCTCCACACTTGACTCCAGCCACAGCAGCCACTGCAGCCAGGTGAACAGGGGCTGCCCCACCAAGGCCTAGTTGATGCAGGGGTACCGGTGGTGGTGGCAGCATTGCCCTCCCATGCTGGGTCCCACTGCAGAGGTCCCCGGGGGGAGAGTAGGAGGGAGGGGAGCCCCAAGCCCCGCAGCAGGGCAGCCTGCTTGGTGGGGCCTCAGGAAAAAAAGGGTTGAGAATCTCTGCTGTAAGATAGATATGTAACTGGGTGCATCATTTGTAGTCAATGAGGGGCCTCAGGAAGAAAAGGGTTGAGAATCTCTGCTGTAAGATAGAGATCAAATGTGGTTCCAAGGGATCTGTCCTGGGTCCAGTATTATTTAATATCTTTGATAATGAGTTGGATGATGGGATTGAGTACACACTTAGCAAATGTGTGGATGACACCAAATTGGGTGGAGTTGCAGATGCTGGAGGGTAGGACTAGGATCCAGAATGCCCTGGATAGACTAGAGAAATGGTCTTCAATCAACCAGATGAAATTCAACCAGGACAAGTGCATTTGGGACAGAAATGCAGACTGGGGAATGACTGACATAAGCTGAGTATGAGCCAACAGTGTGCTCTTGTTTAAAAAAAAAAGCCAGAAGCGTATTGCATCAGCTGGAGTGTCACTTGCAAATAAAGGGAAATGATTCTTCTACTCTGTTCTGTGCTGGTGAGTCTGCATCCTGCCCAGGGCAGGTGGGCTGGACCTGATGATCTCACAAGGTCCCTTCCAGCCCTAAACTTCTGTGAATCTGTGTGTGAATCTGGATTGCTGAGTTATTTAATCTGAAGAAGAGAAGACTGAGTGGGGATATGAAAGCAGTCTTCAAATACCTGAAGGGTGATTATAGAGAGGTTGGAGGTGGGCTTTTCTTCGTGGCTGTAGGGGACAGGACTAGGAGCAATGGCTTCAAGCTGCAGCACAGGAAATTTAGGCTAAAGGAACTTTCTGACTACGAGGGTGGCCAAGCATTGGAACAGGCTACCTAAAGAAATTGTGGAATCTCCATCCTTGGAAGTTTTCAGGATAAGATTGGACTGGCACTTGGCTGGGATGTTTTAATCAAAGATGATCTTGCATTGAGCAGGGGACTGGACTACATGACCTTGCGAGTTCCCTTCCAGCCCTACTTTCCTATGATTATAAAGTATATCTAGATGTATTAATGATACATTATCTGTACTGCATTCTCATTTATGTGCTAGCCATATTCATTTTTGTACAATTTTAATAAAGTTTGCTTTGTGATTGCTCCATTGAAAAGTTTCCTTTTGCTTGAAGCAAAGGGGCTGTTTTACATCTTCCTTTTTTACCTTAGTTCCTTGGGAGCAGGGAGGAAATGACACATACAGACATGATTTCTTTTTTAAATTTAAAACCTGAGAGTGCTAAAGTCCTTGGCCAAGATTTTAAAAGATGGCTGCTTAAAACTAAACACTTATATACAGTTACATGCCTAAATAAGTAGTCTAACATTCAAAATATTGAGCCCCAAGCAGTATCCAATAAGGCTGTTTATTCAGGTGGCTAGCAAACTATAATTTAAATTCTTGCCCCCATTCTCTAACTATTCTGTACCCAATATCTCATTTTAATAGCAGTAACAGTGTTTTAAAACACATAATTCTTCATTTTTAGTTTTGTCTAATTTTAAAAGAAAAAAATGCTGTAGATAAAGGCAGTGTTAATTTGAAAAATCATGCAAACAGTTTCTGTTCCAAAAATTGCTGATATGAGAACTTAAGGGAAACTGCTTCTTTTATGAATAATAATTAATATTATTGTGCTTAAGAAATGGGCAAAATGCCTAGAAAGTAAATGAAAGAATGAGCTATTAAATTGAAATATTAAATGAAATAACTGAATTAAAAGTGATCATGTAAACCCTGCAGTAAATGTTGAGAGTTATAGCTGATTGAACATATTTTCATCATCTGTTTTGTATGCTTAAATACAATTGCTTGATGTAAGTAAACACTTGATTGACATTCTGAATACTTAAACATTTGCATATGCATCACAGAATATTGAACAATTAAAACTTAATTTCAGTGGGATTGGATTGCATGTAAATTATTTTCAATATTCATTTTTCCATTGTTCTTACTCAGTACATTTTTAAATATTCGGTTTTATAACGCATATCATCCTTGATTGGACTTCTAGATGAGGAAGGCTGTAAGATTTCTTTAATTAAAAGGATTGGTTTTATAAATATTATTTGTGCCATAGCCCTCTTGCTACAGATTATTTTCTAAATGTTGTGTACCCTTATTGAAGACAAGAAAAAAAATAATGCAGCAGCCCTCCTTTATCAGCCGAGCACCAGGAATATGCTTACATGGTCAGTGGGCATGTCTAAGAAGACTTGTTGGTTGTAACTAGTCCCTAAAGAAATGTTTCCACCTTTTCTTAGTGTATTACCCTCTCTATCTGTGTCTCACTCTCTCTCTGTTTTTTCTCCCCTTTCGGTTCTTTTAACTGACCACACTAGATCTCCTACAAGATGCATGAATGAACTGTATGTATTTTACAAATAAAAAAATTAATTTTGTTCATTTTCAGAGCCATGAAATTCTGAGGGAAGGATGAGTTACTATCTTTTAATCACTGTGCTGGGTTTCATAGGACATACCTGACCAAATTCTGCCCACCAATGGAGCTGCAGAACTCCCAATTAAACTCAGTGATGAACTTCTTTCTCTGCTCACATCCAAATAAATGAATTTAGTTCACTGTATTTAAAGCTGCATGCTTTTTGAACACTATAATGTATAAATTTAAAGGCACAGATTAAACAGAGTACCTGCTTCTCCTCTCACTTAAATTGGTGCAGACCAAAAATAACCCCATTAATGACAAGAGAGCTACACTGATATAAAATATAAGCAAGAATAAGAAACACAACTTTTATTGCTTTTGTTAGTTTGCCACATTGCTAACGTATGGCAGGCAGCTTGATCTACCACACCAGTCAGGCCAATGGAACCCAGATCTCCTGGTATTCTAAGTTGTCCTCTATAAACCTTTTGCAAGTCACTTAATCTTCCCCTGCCACAGTTTCCTATCTACAAAATTGGTGTGATAATACCCATCTTTTTATCATACTAGGGGAGTTATAGCGAGAAAGTGCTTATATAAATGCATAGGAGTGGTATTATTTTTATTATATAGGGTTTTACACTTGTTACTCTATGCCATTAACAGCTCCCAGTGTAATCCTTTACAATTTGTCATATATAGGTAATCACAGTTTGAGAGTTCTAATCTAGAAGGTCATATTTCTGTTGGCAATAATTTTGACCAAACAAGTGGCTCAGCTTTATGGTTTACAGGCAGATTTCCTTATCTCTCTTTTTCAAGAGACACCTAGGTCTTGATTACTAGAGTTATTTTGAAGCAAAGAGTAAATTACAGGATTTGGGAATATTCACTTAGGACTGATACATTTTTGGTACTATTTGAAAGAAAATAATATTGTGTCATGTAATTGCAATATAAGAACAAAAGGTGCGTTATTTGTTATTTGAGGGATGCTACGATACCTGTAAAGAAGAGTGCTCAAAAGAAGAGGTCTCCCTGTGACAAAACCCTATTGTAAAATTCACATTATCAGTTTGAAGGCACCTTTACATATAATGCATCATACCAGGCACTCTCTAAATGTTCCTATAAGATGAAAATACATTATTCTGTGTCAAAGAGACTTAAACTAAATGTTTTCAGATAAAACTAATATAAGAATGCCCAGAAAAATGCACATATTCTTCATTGATTTAATATTGTTTGCATAAGTAATGCAAGCTTGTCACTTGCATTTGAAAGCAGCACCTCATTTTAAAGAATGCTATTTGTAGTAATTTATGAAGTCTTTGTGATTGTTATTTCAGCTCTCTTGGTTTGTGAAGAGCATTTCTTTGGTAGACTTTTTTTCCCCCAGTACAGCTCTGGAAATAATGAGCTGGCTTTACGGTTTTATGAATAGGGCCATAATGAAACTGAAGTATGTAGGTTGATTAAAGGAAAACATTGAAATCATTGGGAGACAGAAAGAAACTGACAGCTTTAAGGCCATGGTTCCGTTCTGCAGGTCAATCAAAGGAAAAAGTTACTTTACATTTTTGGTTGCTAGTATTGCCTTGGCTGGAGCAGATGTTTTTTTTAAATTGTTTCTTTAGTAGTTGCCAGATAAAAACAAAGCCATGGTGTAGACATCTTCTTGTTGGAGCATTGCACAGCATGTTTCACTGACCTATTGAAATTCCTTCTAAGAAAGGAGGACGTGGTATTTTTTCTATATGTGAAAAATCTGATAAGGAATAAAAAGTGTTATTTAGTTTGTAAGCAAAATTCATAAAAGATGAAGGCAGTAATACTCATGCTACTGTAACATCTGTGTGTGTGTGTTTGTGTGTGTGTGTGTGTGTGTGTGTGTATTTCTCTTGAAAAAGCATTGCTTAAGAAGAAGCATTAAGCTTCAGTGTAGTCTCATGAGGCAAGGATTTTTGGGGATATCTTTTGTTGGACCAACATGTCTGAAGAAGGTCACTTTATGCCCAAAAGTTTGTCCAATGGCTTGCCCAGCTATACAGCTAGTCCAATACAAGTTATCATTAAAGAAACCTTGCCTCTTGGATATTCCCTGGACCATCATGACTACAACAACCCTCCAACCGTACTACATGTATTTTCATGTAATATCCTTTATACAAAGTGAGACAGGGATGAGGCACTGCCTGGTAGGTGGTGATCAAATGGTTAACTTCAGCCTGACTTCCTCCCCCTGCCCCCCTCCACCTTCTTCCCTCTTCTTTTATGCAGGCACCCAGGGGAAGGACTGTAAATTAGTGCTTAGAAGGCACAGCAGGGAGATTGGCTTTAGGAAGGTAGGATTCCACCTTCCACCCAACCCCAGATGGTGTCGGATTCCACACCACCTGGGGTCACAGAAACCCCACACGAGAATGTATTTCCCTTTCTGCTAATGTTAATTTTTTTTGGCTTCTTGTCACAAACATCCTCTTTTGAGGAAAGGCCTTGCTTGTTGGCTTGGTATTACCTTCTGCCAAGTCATTCCATCAGGATACTGTAGCACTAAGGCCTTCCTAGGTAGAGCAATGCTTGGACCCAGGCTAGAAATATATAATCACATATGAGAGATGTTCTTGTTTAGAAGGCTCTCTCTTTATTATGATGTTATTCGCACTATGAAATAGTCCCAGAACCTGTGCCCTAGTTGTCTGAGAACTGGGAGTTAAATGTAGGATTCTAAACCCAGCACTGACTAGATTCCTCTTTGTAGGCAGGCAGGTCACCCTCTGCTTATGTTATCCCATCTATAAAAGGGGAATAATGAGAAAGATAGTGCAGCTGGATCCACACTTTCCTTAAGGATCTCCCCTCTTCTTCCAAGCAGAAGAGAAACACTGGTCTCCTGTCCATGAGACCCTGCAGAGAACTCTCAGTACATTTGAAGGTCTGTGCATACTGGACTGGAAGGGATCCAGCACAATGCTAAACACCTTCCATTCCCATTTAAGTCAACTAGCTCTGATGTTGCTTAGTAATTGGCATGGCATTTGCTGATGTCTTTGGAAGATAAAAATGCCAAGGGTTATTATTGTATTTCATAGTTTTGAAATCTCTGTATTATCACAGAAATGTTCACCCGTCACCCTGTTGCTGCTATTTTACTTTTCCCCCAAAAGTGATACAATACACCTCACATTTTTACCAGCTATCACTTCATTTGCACATTAGCAGGTTGATGGATCTCTTAGATTTGATGTTGTCCTCCTCAGCAAATGATACGTTTCACCTTTTCTTGCAGGTATCAGAGATTTGAAAAGGCATTTCTGCTAGCTGTTGACATAGGTGCTCGTGACCTGTTTATGGTGAGTCATTCTTGTAGATGGCTTTATGACTGCTGTTCTCAGGATGAGTTCGTTGTCAGCTTTTGTGCACATTAAAAAGGATCAGTGTCATTTGCAGTCTTAGACACATACTGGTGAAGGCATTATTCTACTTGGCTTGCCCCTTGCCATCATGAAACTGGTCAATAGCAATCTAGTATCTTTTGAGTCGCTGACATTTTCCTTGCCATGACCTAAAGGTTGTTTTATGTTTTCCAGGAATTAATTTATATGTTTTTCAACTTTCCCCCTCTTCATGTGTCCTGATGTGGGTGGATGTCATCTTTCACTCTAATAAGCTTATATGTTTCTAATCCATTCCTTTAAGTGAAGCTGCAGAGGCCAGGATACAAGAGCAGACCATATCCTGGGGATCCTGAATGGTTTTGGTTTGCCTCTCAGGTTTGTGTGAAAAGTGACAAATTATGAACGCTTCTACAGCTACTTTTAAAACAACAAAGCTACAGCGTCAACCCAAGGGGTTTTACATTTCGTGCACTCTCTGGCCCTCCCATTTAATTAGCTACAAAAGTAAAATTAACCAGTTCTTAAAAGACCTCTGCAGGAGGCTCTTGTTTTATAAGATCTTGCACCACAATGTCACAGTGAGGTCAGATGGACGAAGTCAGTAGTGCTTCCCTAGTCTCTCAGCATGTTGCTGCTGCACAGCTGATTTCATTGTTGTCAAAGAAACAATAAGAAAAGGGCTTGTTTAAAAAAAAGCTCTTTGAAAGTCTCATTTGTTTGACTCTTTTGCATAATGAAGACATTCTGTTGTTTAAATTAAGCTTTGACACTAGATGTTAATATCATTTATCCCATTAAGTCACTTGCCCTGCTAGTTTGATCTTGATATTTAAATTGTATGTTAAATTACACAATTAAATCCTTCTTTTATGGGATATGAAAATTTCTTTCTAATTATATAAAAAGTTGTGTGAACCTTTTGATGTTTTTTCCACAGCTCTAATCATCTGGCTTGTTCCATCTAATTAGAAAGATGTGTATACTGCGATAAACTTTTCTAAGTATGCATCAAAGAATGTGATGGAAATGTCATACATTTAGGAAATTCATTTCATATTTTGTACTTATTTATATCCTCACCCCGATTTTTTTTTCTTTTTATCTCTATTTTCTCCTTTTCCTCCTCCTCTCTCTCTTTTTAGCATAGCCTTTTCAGTGGAAGACTTAAACGTAGCCAAGCTGAGAGTCGCAACTAATTTAGACGCTTGGGAAAGAATCTTACTTTCACTTCCACCATTCCATTGGGTTTGATTCTCTTCAGGTTTTGAACAACAATGGATTGCAGTGCTTAAGGCAGGGCAAACAAGGAGTTGATCATGCCTCCCTGATTCTCAGGTACCTAGTGGTGGTGTAAATGGCAGAGAAATAGCTGCAATTTATGTTGTCATAAGGTCCCAAGTCAACAGAGAATTGAGAAGGTAAGCCTCTTCCTGACATCTCCCCCCTACTGCCCTGATGCTCCCCTAACATATTGCTTGCCTTGTACTATGTCAGGAACAGAGATGCCGTCATAAGAGGCAGTGGAGCTGATAGTAGGAAGCAGCTGAACTGCTGCAGGTATTGAAAAAGCAAAACAGTGCCACAGTGTTCCTCAGGAAAAGGAGCTTTAAAAAAAAAAAAAAAAAGAGTGAACTGATGGTGAAAGGCAGTCATACTCCTGTTAGCCTTCACTTTTCCAGTGGTCACTTATCAAGCCTTGTTGGCCATGTAAACATGCTCTGGGCTTCCAAAGAAGGCACAGAATACAGTAGAAAATCTACTTTTCAGATACAGTCAGTCAATCTGAGGCTTTACCACCCCCTTCCTTTCCTTTCACTGCCAACTGACACAGACCCAGATCACCACTGTTAGGAGAAATTTAGGTACCATCATAGCTGATTTATAGAAGTATAATTCAGCTCATGGCTCACTTCTCATCCCCACTTTTTGTCCCTTTTCAGCAGCCTCTCACAAGATGTTGCTGAAATAGAAACTCTCCTCCATGCTAGTCCCCTGGACCATAAAGGAAAATCCTCTGCAACTCAAAGGCCGTGTCTATATGAGCTACTATTGTGCAGTGGTTACTGCACATTTATTTAGTATTTGTATAAACCCGAGTTACTGCTCAGTAGCATCTCATGTAGATGTGGCCTTGTAACAGGTCGCCTTCCCCAGCGTCATCTTCTCTGGTATTTTGCGCCTTACATGGGGCGCCCTTGGAGTCTTCCTTGAAGTTCTTATGTCCCGCCCTCTTCTCGCCTGCCACGTCTTGATGGAAAATTATTATGATGATGTTCCTGTGAACGGGAAACTGTTTATTGTTTTGGGGTTTTTGTATGTTGGGGCCTTTTGCCTACGTGGGCCTGACCCCTGTCTTTCTCTAGCTAGGCCTCCCCATCTAAACCCACCAAAAAGGGTTTGGCTCTGAGGTTCTAGCATTTTCTGGTGTCTTGAGGCTCGTGGCCCCCTTTCCTGCTCCAATCTGGAGCCCTGACCCAGAGGTCTAGCCACTGGCCCTACAACCAGGGGGCCGCAAGTTCAAGGCCAGGGGACGGCCCTGAACTCACACTCTCCCAGTCCAACCAAAAATAAATAAATAAAATTGCACCCCAGGTGCACCAGAACTCCCCAGCCTTTTTCAGATCGTGTCTTCAGGCGCCGGGGTCAGTGCACCCCAAAAATCCTGCACCCCCACTAGCACTGGGGTCTATGTACCCCCAAAAAACTGCACCCTTGCTGGCGCCGGGGTCTCCACTCCATAGAGGGCCCCAAAAATGAGGCCTCCTCCTTCCCGTCATAGCGTCACCCAAAACCCGGTATTATTCAATAACCAAAAGAAAAAAAATAAACAGTCCCATCCATGGGCAATATCTGCCACCCAAAAAATGTGAGTAAGGAAAGCCGTATGTCAGCTTACATTTGCAGGGTTCGTGCTTCAGCTCCCCACCATCAGCTCCAGTCCTTGCTGCAGTGCGGCTGACATCTCTCCAGGGCTTCTATAGTTCCCCTCTTCCTGGCTTTGGACTTCCCACCAAGCCTCTCCCTGGAGCTCTGAGATGCACTCCTTTCCCCTTGGCTGCTGGGCTCCACTGCCACTCTGCCCGGGGTTTTTATAGTCCTGGCCTGCCCCTCCCAGTCAGCTGACTAGCTGGCCAAGTTCGGCCTTTAACCGCTTCCTCACTAGTACTCCGTGTCCCGAAATTTCGGGCCTTAAAGGAATGGACCTGTCTTCAGGTGACAGGGCTAGGGTTCCCTGTTACAGGCCTCTTAGTTGCAGAGGGTCTTCCTTTTAAGTGATGCCTTTTAAGTGACGCCACTGCGCAGTACCATCGTATCATGATTTTTGCCTTGCAGTGCTACTGCGCAGTAGTATTGGGCTACTGTGCAGTCAGCATCTCATATAGACGTGCCCAGAGGGAAGGGGTTTGCAGCAGTTATTGCTTGGTTCTGGCACAGAAAAGGTAATGACAGCCCATCTTGGATTTAAAGAAGCTCAGTTTCTTCACCCACAAGCTCACGTTCAAGATAACAGTGATAGCCACTATCATTCTGTCCCTAAAAAAGGAAGCTCATTCAAATCTCTTAGGCAGAAGGCAGGATAGATTTGCACCTTAAAGACTAAAACAGAGTTGCATAGCATAAACTTTTATAAGCAGTGGACTTACTTCATCAGATGCCTGACTTCAAACTATCTCTCTCACATATTCTGGCCACTGGGATATTTATTTTCATATTGCCATTATACCTTGCCTCTTCTCTGTGATAAGCCCAGAACATAACCAATGCAAACTTTCCTTTCTATTGGCCTCTTTGCCAACTTTCATTCAGTGGTGACAGTTTACCACAGAAGGAATTGTAGATCTAAACTAGTTTGCAGATGTGTAACATTTCATCTACTAAAACATCTAGTAATGACACTTGGGGGCATAAGTACTCCAGCTACAGTTAGTTATCAACATTTCCTCTTTTTTCAGATGATTCACATAGCTGGTGCTATTTTCCAATTTAATGTCAAACCTAAACCTCTTTTGAGAGAGGCTCTCTAACACAGAAGACTGATAGACCTCTAGCTTTTTAACACATAGAACTATAGAAGAGCCCCAGAACTTTTAGTTTGTTGAGAATCATAGTAGAATTTTCTCCCGTACTTGTTTGGAAAATGTTGTAGGCACAATTCAATAGCAGAAGAAAAATAATTTACAATGCTTAACTTTGCATTTTCCTCCTTTTGTTGGTTTAAATTAGACCCTTTGGCCAAAATTCTAACCTTGCTTAGGCAGAAAACCATTACAACTTCTACCCATGTAAATGAATGCAGTATTGGACCCACATTACTATTTGAATGTATTTTTAATGTGGCATTTGATAGACTTGTGGATATTCCTCTCACCTTTTCAATCTGTCCAGGGCCTCTAGCATTCTTTCTCTATCAAGTTTAAGCTACCTGTCCTCTCCATTTACGTGACCCATAAATCAGTCTCCTTTAATAACACTGTTCCATGCTTTCTTTCTGGGTTGTTTTTGTTTTTTATTTTTTCAAACACTCCTTCTCTTTACCTATGTTATATCAACACCTTTCTCCACAATCACTCCTCCAGGGCCTGATTCTGATCTAACTGCTTGTTTATACAAGGATAAACACTTTCAGGTAGTTTATTTATGGTTTACCCCATTGTATGAGAAATCAGAATTGGTCCCTTTATGCTGTCCTTGCTTTCTCTGAAGCTCCTAGTGCTAATTGGCCCAGATTCTCAAGGTATATAGGTGCATAACTCCTATTAATTTTAAAATACCTAAGTAGTATTTTCAGCATCTGTGGTAATATGCTGTGCCAAATCTTGGGCAACAAGGAGTGCTCATCCTCTCTGCTTTCAAATTCATTCTTAAAATACTCTTACCTAGTGAAGTTTCTTGTTGCTAATCCACCATTCAATGAAGTGCTGTTTGTCTTTTTAAAAAGTGAGTAGACCTCACATAAAGGTAACATTCATATTGTTGAACATATTAGAGGTGTAAGAGTCACAGCTGTGTCTCATGCACATTACTTAAGTGCCTGGAGGTTTTGGCCCCATTGTACAAATGAAAGGGTCCTGGCAGATGCTATATTTATGGCATTGTTAATATATTCGTATCATAAATTGCAGTATGCCACACATTCCAGCAATTTGTAGCAATTTCTCATATAATGTAGAACATATTTGTGGCTGTTTTATGTGGGGCCATAAATTGAATGTGGCATGTGTCCCAGACCCAGGACTACCCAGTCCCAATGCTGACAATAAACAGATTGCCACTATCAACCAGGGACAGCTCTGGGTCTCCCACCTGGCCAGACCTGCCCTGTCCCAATGCCAACAGTTAGCTAAACTGGGCCCTGCATGTTCACAGCCTTGCTCTGCAGCCTGCATGCAGAGTGCAGGGCAGGGTATTTAAGAGTGCTTCAGCCTGAGGAGCTAATGGCCTCAGTCTATGCCAGGCACACTTGCAGCAACCATGCCAGGCACAGCAGACCATTGCCATTAGGATTGGACAACCAAGACCTGGGGCTGCTCTTTGTCCCATTTCAATAATCATCTGAGCATCAAGATTGGGCATAGGGCAGCCCTGTGGTCTGGGACACAACTGCCCTCAGCCCAATCCTTGAGGACTGCCCCTGTCCAATCCCAAACTGGGGCTACCCATATCCAACCTTGGGACTGATTTGGGATTGAACCAGGCATTGGTCATGGGGCAGCCCCAGGGTCCAGGACGTGGTCACCTGCTTCCTGATCCATAGAATCAGGTTGGGTGCAGTCCTGGTCCCAGTTCAGTCCCATGATTGGGTGCTGAAGAATTTTATGCCCCATCCCAAACAGCACACATCCTGCCACGTACATGACATGTGTGGCATAGCGTGACACAGTTTTGGGGATGGTGCATAACATTCCTCAGATCCCAGTTGTGCTATTATTTTAATGTTTGTCAGGGGCCTAAGAGAGAGAGAGTGTCTGCCATGAAGAGTTACAATCTACGTACTGTCATAGTAGCACTGTGAATACATGAAATCTAGCCTTTTTATATTTGTTTTAACTTGTTATTAAGTTTTGACAGATAAGGAGAAAACTATATGTACTATATTGTTAAGCATTTCCAATCTGATTTTACCTATCCTTAATACTTTCATAATTGTGTAACATGAATGTGTAACACAATATATAGGTCACTTGTTTGTGTTAACAATTCACAGTCCAACAGTATCTGTACATAAAAAAACAGCTGCCTTTAGGTCTTATTGGATGCCTTAGACATGCAGGAGATCTGCTCCCATGGGCTGTAATTATAGTGCATTAGAGCAGACTTGATAAATTGAGTTTGCTGGAGCATGCTAATTAACATGCTTCACCAGTCTCAGCGTCTTGTGTATTCAGTGTCCCTGCACTTCAAAATGGCAGCAGAGGTGTTTTAACTAAAGCTTGTTGAACGAGTTTTAGTTAAAGCTCTCCTGCCGTCATCTTGAAGCACAGGACACTGAATACATGATACGCTGCAGGTGCTTTAATTAGAATAGCTCTTAAGAGACACTCTAAAGCGCCCCCACCCCCAGAGGATGTGTAAAGACACCCATTCTGTCTTCTTCTGGCAGAGATATTGAACCAAAGGAATAATACCTAGGGGAAAATGCAAGGAAATAAGAAAGAAGACAAATAAGTAAGTAAGTAAAAAAGGTACAATGAGGGAACAGAGAGAGAAGGAATAAGAAGTGGGCAGAGAGGAAGATGGCTGGAAGAGGGTGCAAATATTTAATAGATTTATTCAGTTACTTCCAGAAAAGCTTTATCTTGAGCATTTCTATTATGGGTCATAATTGTGCAGACTGCTTCAGACCTTCTTAGCAAATTATCATAGGCTTGTGGGAAAGGATGCATAAATTCAGTTGAGTCTATTTTTTCATTAAAAGGAGGTATTTGAAAGCAGAGGTTTATAGAGAAATTTCTTAACCATAACTATATAGCATCACCAACATGATGCCATAATAATACACACATAGACACTGCTGTGAGGATCTCTAAAGCTCCCAACTCCCTGTCACACAAATCTATCAGTTATATCAACTCCCACAAAGTTCAGTACAAAACATAATATCACAAACAACAGCTACATTTATTGAACAATAAATGATCCAATCTTTGACAGAACAGATCAAGCCATAAATACAATTGTTAGCTTTAAATCCTTTTGTAGTGTGTTTCAGCTCTCAGCTGCTGAAAATTCAAAAGGCCAACCCCTTTAGCAAGGGTAGCAGAAACCTGAGGAACAGACACGTTTATTAATGTCAGATCTTGGGTGATACACTGACGAGGAAAGTGTAAGTTTTGAAGAAGTGTTGGAATTTTGCCCAGAAATATCTTCTGGATACATGCACATCAGTATTTCAGATGACTTCTGCTTACTGAGGGCTAGCATAGCCTAACTTGCGAGGATGAGTATAAAAAAAAGTTCCTGCAATTAATCAAATTGTGAAATCATAAAAATCCAGCCATTTTAACATAGACTTGATAGCCAGCAGATTCAGTTATGTATCATTACAGTTGATTCATATACGTGAGATGATCTCTGAACTGGCAATCTTTGGGTTGATTACATGAAAAACAAATCTATTACAATAATTATAATAATTTAAATGTATTATTTTATTTTGCTATTATTCTTTGTGGTATAGAGTGAGTTGTAGTAATTTATTTACAACTTTCAACTTAACAACTTTCACCAAAACAGTACAATAAAATGAACAATATAAATTATATATAGTAAAATAACAAACTTTATATAAATTATAATCTTGCTAGAAGCATACAACAAGATGATCCATTCTGCCATTTTACAGAAAATGAAAACAAAGCATAGTGTATGATGAGATAAAAGAAAAGGCAAAATGAAGCACTGGGCATTAAAAACAAAAGGAGGTCATGGTTTGATATTGGCCCTTATGCTTTGTGCAAGCAGTGCAAAAATTCCAAAGCTGTAGAGTGAGGGTGTTTTGGTTTTTCTTTTGGTTCATCTTCCTATTTCGTTTTTGCCTAATTTAGTGCTTCATAAATTCCAAGAAAAATCCTGTTTTGTATCATTTGAATACTGAGTGCATGTATTGGGATCAGAAAGAATCTGGATTAATTAGCAAAGATATTACATACTTCTTTTTAAAGCTTAAAATAGTTTTTTTTTTTTAAATAGTCATTTTTGTGCATACTCCATTATAGCAATCTGTGTAAGCACACAAAAAGCCACTTACTCAGTTGATCCTGGATCTATCTTAAGAACTGGACCCCTGTTTACTGACATTGTTCTATCATCTACAAGATTGAAAAAAATCCAAGATGTGAACAGGAAATTAATACAAATTGTAATTTTCATTGAAAAAATGTAAATTTAATTTGTTGAAAGTCCATTGAAAGGGGCTTTGATGTTCTCTGTAGTTTTTCCCCCAATCTTACTACATAAAACTACTTAAAAGTGTAAAAAAATTCAGTTTAAGCTCTCTTAACATACCCAACATGACGTTCACATTTATGAACATAATTTTGCTATACATACAAATATCTGTAAGCTGATACTTGTTCCACAGCAATCTGATTCTCAGCTATCTTGAGCAAAATGATAATAGCAACTTTTTAATCTTGATAAAAATCATAATGTTTGTGACTCAATACTATTTTTGACAGCCATATTATACCTATGAACAGAGAAAGTATAGAGTTCACAGCAAGTTCTTAACTTATTACTTTGCCCCAAGACACTTGCACATTCTTGTAAAACCACACCTGTATTGTGCTCAGAAAATGGTCCAGGCTCATCCAGGCGTCTCAGTTTCTGAAGGTCAACACCCTGTTCCTTCTAAGGAATCATCATTTTCATTCCCTAACATCATCCTTTTATCACTTGTTTTTCTGATGCTCACAATCTCTCCTACAAACATAAATTTGTTATACGCTTTACAGATGATCTCAAAAGATATGTTCTCTGCCCCAGCTGCTTGTATTTTAAATTTTGGATGTAACTAATTGAGCAAGGGTAATGAGTAGTATAAAGCAAATGAGGAACTAATGATAGGTTTAAACAATATGATCATATGATTACTTATATTTTTGCTTAATTTCAGCACTGTTTAAGAACTTAAAAATCTGCTCATTGTGCTGCTACATGAGCCGCAAAGAAGCTATAGAAAGCATGTAGGGGTGGTTGTGTGTTGTTCGTCGTTCACAGGCGAAGACGACTGCATCCAGCGGGGGGAGAGGAAGGAAGAAGAGAGAAAAGAAATGGGAAAGAAACAGGGAGGCAGAAAAGGAGAAGAAAAAAGAAAAAAGAGAGAGGAAAGAGAAAGGAATGAGGTGGAGACCAGGTCACTTGGGTACATAGGTGACTTATAAGCCCTATCTTTGCCTTGAACAATCTGCTACAGCAGAGGCAGGAAAACAATGAGGACTGGGTACGAGAAGTTTTTGTTTTTGGCCATACATTTATTCATTGCTTCTGCCATTTGTTGGTGTTCGAAGGCCAGTGCTCTGTTCTGGATTGATGACATCCAGGATGTCATCCAGGATGGATGGTTGCAAACAATTTGCTCTCACAATTCCAGGTTGATGCTTGTTAAGGACACCTTTAAGGTATCCTTGTACTGCTTCTCTGGTGCACTGTGAGAGTGTACTCCATTTGACAGTTCATCGTAGAAGATTTTCTTCATTAGGTGAGTGTTGGGCATTCCTGAAAGGTGGCCGGCCCATCTTAGCTGCTCCAGTTTCAGCAGAGTGTGAATACTGGGGAGAGCTGATCGTCTGAGTGCCTTGGTGTCCAGAATCTTGTCCTGCCACTTGATCATTAGTATCAAGGTTCTCCACCTTGGGAGGAAAAACCTGCAGCATCCTTATAGGCTCAGCAGTGCTACACTGGCTAGCACTATGGAAGAAAGAGACTTGGGAGTCATCATTGACTACAAGATGAACATGAGCCTTCAATGCGATGCTGTGGCTAGTAAAGTGACCAACATGCTGGCTTGCATCCATAGATGCTTCTCAAGCAAATCCTGGTACGTCATTCTCCCCCTGTACTCAGCCTTGGTGAGGCCGCAGCTGGAGTACAGTGTCCAGTTTTGAGTCCCACAATTCAAAAAGGATGTGGAGAAGCTTGAGAGAGTCCAGAGAAGAGCCACGTGGATGATCAGAGGTCAGGAAAACAGACTTTACGACGACAGGCTGAGAGCCACAGGGTTCTTTAGCCTGGAAAAGCGCAAGCTCAGGGGTGATCTGATGGCCACCTACAAGTTTATCAGGGGTGACCACCAGTATCTGGGGGAACATTTGTTCACCAGAGTGCCCCAAAGGATGACGAGGTCAAACAGTTACAAATTACTGCAAGACCGTTTCAGGCTGGACATAAGGAAGAATTTCTTTACTGTCTGAGCCCCCAAGGTCTGGAACGGCCTGCCATCGGAGGTGGTTCAAGCACCTACATTGAACACCTTCAAGAGAAAATTGGATGCTTATCTTGCTGGGATCCTGTGACCCCAGCTGACTTCCTGCCCTTCGTGCAGGGGTCTGGACTCAGCGATCTTCTGAGGTCCCTTCCAGCCCTAATGTCTATGAAATCTATGAAATCTTTCTCAGGCAGCACAGGTGAAAGTGGTTTGTTTCTTGACATGACACTTGTAAACAGTCCAGATTTTGCAGGTGTGTGTGGCAGGGCACTGTTGGTGCCTGCCACTTTAAGAGCAGAGCCAAACAGCTAGCAGGTGCTTGATTGCAGCGGCCATTTTAGACCTCTGGCCACATATATAAATAGAGCAGTTCCCTGCTGGCAAGCCAGGCAGCAACATCGCCTGGCTAGCAGGCTCCATGCAACATCCTGGAGGTAAGGGCAGGAGGTGTAGAGGATGGTTTGGAGGGTCCTGGTCCTGGTCCTGGTCCTGGTCCTGGTCCTGGTCCTGGTCCTGGTCCTGGTCCTGGTCCTGGTCCTGGTCCTGGGTATGACTTAAAACTGCACTCTGCCGGGAGTGGGTGGCCTAGTGAGGCTCTCAGTGGTGCGGGAGCCCCCAGGAAATACCAAGCCAGTTACCACCCCAGTGAAAGGTGGGTAGGGGCACCTCACCTTCAGGTGGGTCATGTAACATTGGCAGTAGTTGGGGCCAGGCATGGCTGCAGCCATCTAAGCCCTGTGGGGTGCAAGCCCCCGAGAAGAGGTAGTTGGAGCCAGGCACAGCAATGACCACCTGAGCCCACTGGGAAAGGAAGCCCCTGTGGCCCCAGTGAGGGGGCAGAGATATGGAGCCCCAGTGAGGGGGGTGGGGATGAGGAGCCTCAGTGAGGGGGCGGCCCCAGTGAGGGAGCAGAGATGAGGAGCCCCAGCGAGGGGGGAAAACCAGAGGGCTGGGAGCCCAGTATGTATAAGTGTATAGAGTTGCCCCAGAAGGGGCCAGGGCAAGCTTAGACGTGGGCGGGTAATTGGCTGGCCACTACCCCGGTGAGGGTCATGGGAGAGACCCAAAAGATGGTACGTCTGCCACCCAAGGTATGAGCTAGCTAAAGCCTATGGCCTAAGGGGCCCGCTCCAAAAGGGAGCAAGGCAGTATAAGTTGCCGATGCGTGAAAGAGACCCTGTGAGAGGGGGGTGGAGTGTGTGAGGCCCTCGTGAGAGGAGGGCGGTATGAATGTGCGTGTGTTTGTGGCCTGACAATGAGGGCTAAACTTGGTCTCGCTGTAGGCCAGGACCACTGTCATCTGGATGCCATCTGCGAGGCTTGGGCAGCGGTGTAGGGGAGGAACAGAGCTGCAGATAGTGCCGCCTGGCATTAGGGTGGGAAACTAGCACTGTGGCTAGTTGTGGAGCCCCACTTCGCCACAGTGTAAAGGAGGGCCAGGAGAATGATGGCTTTGTAAACCTTCAGCTTCATCAACATTCCGATATCTCTGTGGTCCCAGGCTGACTTACGGAGTCTGATGAAGGCCACGCTAGCCTTCTCTAGTCTCACGTTGACTTCATCAATGTGGACAGCACAGGAGAGCATGCTGCCTAGATAGACAATCTTGTCAACCATTGACAGTTTTTGGCCTTTTCCTGAGACGTGTGATTCCTGGGGTGTTGTGCCAGGTGCAGTTTGAGACATCACTTTGGTCTTCTTCAAGGGGTGGTAAATGTACAGTAAACAAGATGACAATTCTGTTGACAGTCCTTTTAATGGAACTCTTGCCATTTGCTTTTATTTTTTTTTTTGTAAAACTTCTCCCTATGTTTCATTATGTAAAGAGGATTCTTGAAAATCTGCAATCACTCTTATTTTCAGGTTAACAGAACCAGATTTTTAAAAGCACAAGAGAAAGGCACCCCACTCCCGAATCTCTCTGATCTGCTATATGAGAGCAGAGCCTACCTTTATATGTCAATATTTGGAAGCTTTAGACTCATTCCAGAATCAGTCAATTTAGAGCTGTTGTCTTGACAAGCTGATGGTATCAACTTTTAACTGTTTAATCTTGATAAATTCCTAACTTTTGTGACTCCCTCTGTACTGACAACCTTGTTAGGCCTAAATACAGAGGAAATATAGTGTTCACTGCAATTTCTTGACTCACTGCTTTGCCCTAAAACACTTGTACATTCTTGTTAAAGCACACCCCTCACTGCTCAGATGTTCCAGGCACATCCAGACTTCTGTTATTCTGAAAGTCAGCATGCCTTTTTTTTGGAGAATTGCTGTCCTTTAAGGCATTCCTTAAGCTTCTCCCTACCTTAGTGTCTTTCTGATGCCCAATATTTCTTGCCTTTCAGTACTGTTGTTAGTGCCACTTACCACAGGGAAGATGATCACCTAGCAGACAGGCCAGCTTTTCAAGAACTCCTAATTCTTTCCCTTTATACTTTAAACAATAAAAAGTTAATACTACGCAAGTGAAAGGGTCACAAGCATGTATATATGGAATTGAAGGACGAAGGTGGTGAAACAAGGTAACTGTGCAAAGGGAGAGATTTTTTTTTTTATAAAGTGAATTATGATTAAATTAAATTAGATGCGATTTTGTTCTCTTAATCTTGCTTTTGAAGCATGACTATCTTCCTTCCTTTTTTTCTCATGTCTGTCACTACTTACGTCTCGTATTTCTTTCCATCTTTCTGTCTTCTGTTCTGCTTCAAGAACTGGGTGAGATACAGCCCTGACACTCATATCTCTCAGAGTCTGTCACCTCAAATAAAGGGTCAGTAAATTCAGATTTAGAAGGATCTTCACATCAGATGCTTTCTGAGTCTGAGATTTCAGTAGTTTTCCTTGTGGGACATTAGCTCAAGAAAATATTCCTTTCCTCTTATGTTCCTGCATCTAGTTAGAGTGCAGAATAATGATAAAAAATAAAGTATGTCATTGGATTTGCATCTTTCTTAGGAAAAATAACAAGCTTATGTTTCTGCCATTTCTAATCCACTGATTCAGACTTTACAGATAATATGGTGGAGACAAAGGAAGTTTTTCTCTCACATGTAGCCATGGCATAAAATGATGCTAGTAGCCATGTACAGGATAAAAATCCAGCCGCTTGTTAAATCATTAAAAGATATCCCTAATCCCAAAACAGAGAGGCCTGGTCCCTGACTTCATAATGTAGGAGGCAATGTGGGACCAATGATATGGAAATAATATTCAGGTCTCAGATTTGTATTCCTAATCCAAACCTACTAGGTTCCAGATTGTGACCTACCCCATAAATTGAATATGTAGCAACTTGTGATTATCTCAAAGTCATGGCAGTGGCCACAAAATCTTGTTAATTTAGGTTACTTAATATTTATGGCAGGGGTGTCAAAAATACAGCCTGTAGGCCAGATCTGGCCTGAAGAGCTCTGTCATTCAGACCATGGTGCTGTCCATGGGTCTCAGACTGGACTTTGCACACTGCATGCAGCACAAACCAGCCCTGGTTCCACATGCTGCATGTAGCATGTGTGCCAGCCCATTCTGCATGCCACATGCACTGTGCTGCACAAAATATGCACTGTGCTGCACACAGCATTCAGGGCTAGGGAGGAAGCACGGTGTGTATGGTGCATAGGGCCAGGGCCAGCAAATGCTGTATGTGGGGCTGGGACTGGCACACGCTGTATACAATGCATGGGTCAAGGCCCAGCGTGCTCTGCATACAGCACGTGGGATTGATCCAGGGCACATGCTGCATGCAGCACATAGGGCCAGCCTGGGCGGGGGGGGTGTCGCAGGGCACTTAGATGCCTGCTCCTGAAAGAGCAGAAACTGCCTGGGAAGAGCCCAAAGAGCCAGACAGGAGCCCAGGTGCAGGTTGCCATGGCAACCAGCTCATGAGGAAATTAGCCTGCACCTGTACCTGGTCAGCTGGGCAGAAGGGGCAGGCCCCTGGGCCCATATAAACCCCAGGACAGAGACTAGGAGGCAGTTCTCTGCTGGTGGCCAGGGGAGAAGGAGCCCTCCTAGAGCAAGTGAAGGGAATAGGCCTGACTAAGTTCTGCTCTGGGTAATGTAAAGGGGCTGAGCACATCTTATAGATTCATAGATGTTAGAGTCAGAAGGGACCTCAATAGATCATCGAGTCCGACCCCTGCATAAGCAGGAAAGAGTGCTGGGTCTAGATGACCCCAGCTATCTAGATACTCGTCTAACCTCCTCTTGAAGACCCCCAGGGTAGGGGAGAGCACCACCTCCCTTGGGAGCCCGTTCCAGACCTTGGCCACTCGAACTGTGAAGAAGTTCTTCCTAATGTCCAATCTAAATCTGCTCTCTGCTAGCTTGTGGCCATTATTTCTTGTAATCCCCGGGAGCGCCTTGGTGAATAAATACTCACCAATCCCCTTCTGTGCCCCCGTGATGAACTTATAGGCAGCCACAAGGTCGCCTCTCAACCTTCTCTTGCGGAGGCTGAAAAGGTCCAGTTTCTCTAGTCTCTCCTCACAGGGCTTGGTCTGCAGGCCCTTAACCATACGAGTGGCCCTTCTTTGGACTCTCTCCAGGTTATCCGCATCCTTCTTGAAGTGTGGTGCCCAGAATTGCACGCAGTACTCCAACTGCGGTCTGACCAGCGCCCGATAGAGGGGAAGTATCACCTCCCTGGACCTATTCGTCATGCATCTGCTGATGCACGATAAAGTGCCATTGGCTTTTTTGATGGCTTTGTCACACTGCCGACTCATGTTCATCTTGGAGTCCACTAGGACTCCAAGATCCCTTTCCACCTCTGTGCTACCCAGCAGGTCATTCCCTAGGCTGTAGGTGTGCTGGACATTTTTCCTCCCTAGGTGCAGCACTTTGCATTTCTCCTTGTTGAACTGCATCCTGTTGTTTTCTGCCCACTTATCCAACCTATCCAGGTCTGCCTGCAGCTGTTCCCTGCCCTCCGACGTGTCCACATCTCCCCACAGCTTTGTGGTCCCCACAGCTAATGTAGCTTGTGTTATGTTATATCCCAGGGGCTTATGTTTTGGTTGCCGTTTTATAAGACAGGTGGTTTAGGTGAGGCTATTTGGGGAAGGAGGAGGCCTCATTAGGGGCTCATGGCCATGTTGGGACCCTGGCACCAGAGAGGGCGCAGCATTTGGGCTGCGGAAAGCCCGGCACCAGAGAGGGCACAGAGACAGGGCTGCGGAGAGCCTGGTGCCGAGGGGCACAGAGACGGCTGCGGAGAGCCTGGCACTGAGGGGCCGAATTATAATGAGGCCTGGTGAAGACAATGCCAGTAACATCTGCAAGGCTTGGGGCGTGGTAAAGGGGCAGTTGGAGCCATGCATATAGCCCATAAGGCTAGGGTGCCCCCGAAAGACCCATTGTGAAACAGGACCTACAAGGGGTCCGAGAACCCACAGGGTTCATAGAATCCATCAAACTGTGTCCAAGAGGACTTAAAGGCAGCCTCCCTATTTTTATATTTTCCATCAAAAATGTGGCAGGCGAGAACTGAGGGTGCCCATTGGGCCACATTGGCATGGTCAAGGGACCTTAGGAGATCACAGCCGTCCTTGAGGACCCCATCCCGTGACAATGTGCACTGAATGTGGTGCCCATGCCAGATTAGTCCTGTACAATGGATCTGGCAGGTAGGGCTGTCTCTGGGCCTAATCCATCCCCACAGACCAGCCCCACATGACTCATCCAGCCTGCAGGGCCTGAAGAGTTTGACACCCCTGATCTATGGGGATGTTAAAGTTAGGCTGCCTATACGTGTGCTCTTACATGTTCTAATTAGCAAGTGCAGCATTGCCACAGTGTCACTTGTATTAAGCCCCACACATTTAAAAATGGCTATGGGGGCACATGTCCTGCAGCCATTTTTAAATGTAAGTGGGGCTGAATAAACGTGATGCTGTGGCATTTTAATTAAAGCAGCTGCCCAGAAACTGCTATAATTAGACACCCCCCGCACTTCCAAGCAGATGTATAGGCAGCCTTAGAGAGCATTATTAGCCTCAATAGCTCCAATATCATGGCAGCAAGGACCTTCATCTTCTCACTCAGACAGAGGCAGATCCAGTGAGGATGCCATGGTATGGTCACACCCCATTTTGACTTCTGTTCCATCCAAAATTTAAAACTAATTGCATGGTGGCAGCAATAGCATTTCTATTAAGCCAATATTGAGGAAGTCAGTTGACTTAATGACTCATTATAATATATCTGATTCCAGCTAATCGTTCTTCACTCCATAAGTGTTAGGAGTGTGCGAAACAGGCCATATTAGATTTGGATTCGGCCCAAATCAGGGGACAGTGATTTGATTCGTTGATTCAGATCACTGTCCTGATTTAATTTGGCCAAATCCGAAGCTGAAGATTAGATGCAATTCGGCCATAGACACAACTTTAAATGTTTTTCCTACATACCTTGAGATACCAGGCATGGCTCATGAACACTGTGATGCTGGGGCTGATGGAGCATCCCACAGAAGCATGGCCTCAAACCCAGAAGTAGACCGGAAGTACTTCTGGTTCACTTCCTGGTCTGCCAGGGAGCATACTGGGGGGTTCCCCCCCTCCACCTCCTGGCTCAGCGATTGACCGCAGGAGGACCCTGGATGTCCCCCCAGACTAGGAGGCACCAGTCGCCAGGGCAAGGGGAGGGTCCCCCGCATGTTCCGTGGCAGACCTGGAAGTGGACCAGAAGTGTTTCTGGTCCACTTCTGGGTCCGCCACCAAGTGCACTGGGGACTCCCCCTTCTCCCCTCCCCCCCCCATGCTCCTGCACTCCCGTGGGACACTCCATCTGCTGAATCTCTGCCAAAAAATCGGAGCCGAAATCGGGCCGAATCTCCGCCAGATCGAATCAGTGACCAGAGCTTCACATAGCCCTAACAAGTGTTAACAACCTCTCTCTTTTTTAATGGTCTAGCTCTTCCACTAATCAAGTCATCTTTTCTTCTGAAATTTTCCTGTCCGCTACCCACCTCTGGTAAATATTCCCCAACTTCACATCCATGAAGACTGTTTTTACTGTAGCTGTGCTGTGCTCTTAATCAGGGATTGACAACCTGTGGCGCACAGGCTGAATCCAGCCTATGGAACCATTTGATCAGGCCAGTGGATGTGAAGCCTTAGGAGCATTTGGCAGAGGGGGGATTCAGCAATGATCACTATTGCAGGGAGAAGTGGCACTAGCAGTATAACAGGGGGCCTGCTCAGGGCTGTTCTCTGTGTGGCCCACCCACCTGTTCCTGGGCTAACCGCCCGCCTTCTCGCCTGCCATGCCTTGATGGTATAATTAATTAATATATGTTAATAAGCGGGAGGCTGCCCATTTTCTGCCCCGATGCCAGGGGATGCTATCTGCCGCTCAATTCCTCCCCTACACCACAGCCCAAGCCTCACAGATGGCTTCTAGGTGTTCTCATCATCACCGGCCCCACACTGGGCCCCAGAATCCTCCTAATTGAACCCCGCCTGGATTCCTCCCCTCAGGCGGCCTCTTCCACCGTCATACCGGGCAACATAGCTCCCTGAGCTGCTTCCCCTTCAGGTGTGATCCTCCCACCTGGACCTTCGGCTCACTAGGCCTGGCCCATCTCCAGGCCAGTCGGAACCCCAGGCCCGCAGCTCTTGGGTGTCCCTCGCGGTGGGCCCCCGGCCCTTCAGCCCTTCTGGTCCTGGCCCCAGCACGGGGCAGTCAGGGGAAATTCAGACAGGCGTGAGTCTATGGCCCTTTTCTCACTCTCCTTGGGTCCACCCTCTGGGCCCTCCAAACAAAGGGGTCACCCATCCGGTCATGGGGGCTAGGGGTTAAGGCGCCCTGACCTGCCTTTCACCAGGGTGGTAACTGGCCTGCCATTTCCTGGGGGCTCCCGCGCCACTGAGAGCCCCACCAGGCCACCCACTCCCAGCAGGGTGCAGTTTTAGGTCATACCCAGGACCAGGAGCCTCCTTACCATCCCCTACAGCTCCTCCCTTACCTCCAGATGATACCAGCAGCTCTCCAGCCAGGCGATGTTGTTGCCTGGCCTCTAGCAGCCAAGCTTCCCTGTTTATATGGGCAGCCCCAGAACCCAAAATGGCTGCCCTCATCAGGCACCTGGCAGCTGCCAGCTCCAGGACATTAAAGTGGCAGACACAACCAGTGCCCTGCCACAGGCAGACACTTTCTTTGTGCCACTGTGGGGAAAAGTGGCAGCAGTAGCAGGGTCCTAGCACCCACCCATCCTCTATGACCTGAACTACTTAAAAGGTTACTGAATGCTGCTCTAAGCCTTAATCAAAATGGCAAAAAAAACTTAAGAGAGGACTGAAAAATCATACTAAAAATAGTTTAATGGAACTGCCTGTTTAAAAGCACAAATGTTCTGCAAATGTTATGAAAATAAAGATGCACACAGTGAACAAAGGAAGGTGTGCAGAGTAGAAGAAAACTGAAAGAAACTTACACTGATAATTGAGACTGATTTGTTTGTGTCACAACCAAATTAAGTAGTGCCCATGTCACAAACAAGTAAAACCATTCAAAACAGTTTTTTTCTGCACTAGGTTAACTAAGGGTTAACAATAATGATAGTAGCCGCTTTTTTGCTGCGCATGTCAAAAAGAAATTTATTGCTGCGCCACTAACAGAGATAAAACTTAGCCTTCTGTGCTGTACATAAATCATTATAATTGGTCAAAGAAAACAAGGAATAACCCTATGATAACACCCTAGCGAAGACCGCTAAATAATTGGCGATTCTAATTAAATTTATGACGTGGCGAAAAGCAATTGGCTATTACACAAATAAAACCTGTCTTCACTTCCTTGAAGAATGGGAAACCTCCGCGCGCACACCTAAAAAACCTCTGAACATATGCGTGAGAGTAACTGACAAATTAATCACTTGTCAGTTTCCCCCATCTCGACCCAATTCTCAGACGTAAATCAACGACCGGCCGGCCCGACCTTTCTCTCCATTTGTCTGCCCGACCGACGAACTCTTATGCAGACTGACATACAACCTACGAACCTTAAGCTGTAACTAACCAAGTATCTCTAACCTCCGCTATTCACCACCTTAATGGCGTGAGTAAATAATCTTGCTTTACAACTGATAAGTGTCCGCCTAATTAATTCCACTCCAAGCGTCACAAGTACCTGCCTGATGGCCTTCTAAGGCCCCGGACCCTTATCTGCCCGGGTGGGAGTCAGGGAGAGCTGCTGGCCGGCTGCCCAGGGTCCCGACATGGTGTCACGAACAGGATCAAAGAAAAATGTGGTGGAGTAAAAATTAATTAAAAACTGCCCCTAATGTAGTGGGAGGTGCCACGTAGATAACACAGATGAATTATGGGCCCACATCGCTTATCACCAAGCAAGCGGAGTAGAGACAGGGTGCGTCAGCAGCTACTTCTCACTGAGAGGAGAGAAAAGAGTTGGAAAGGAGTGGGGAGGCTCCAAGTGAGACAAAGGGAAGATGATTAACGTGCCGCTCTGCGCAGTGTCACTCCTGCTGCGTAAAAATACAAACTTAAAAACCCAGCTAGCTACAGTCAGCAAAGCTGCTGCGGAGATGACAACGTGCCAAAACCCTCCATTGCCACCAAAAAATGGCACCGAAAAAAATATGAGCTGCCCGGAGGACCTAAAAAAGAAGGGTGGAGCCACAAAAAAACAGGCGGGACTCCACCCAGCTTCCCCGCCCCAGGAGATGACATCGCTCCCAACGGCCCCACCTCCGTACCACAGGGAGGGGGCAACGAACAAAAATCCGATCCTCCCACCAGACGTAATAACAACTACAGCTGCCGCTCACCCTGTAACAATAACCAAACAAATAACCAACCCAGAGGGTGCAACTGCCACCAGCACCCTTGACGTCATCGAAGCATACATAGAGATTTATAAAAAAGAGGATACCATCAACCTTCGCCTTCTCCTCAACCTGCTCGTTACTCAGCCAACAAAAAATCTTTTAAATCAACTTCCACGACTACAAGCCCTTATAAAGTCAACAGCCACAAACTCAGCCGTGGCCATAAGCTATCTTACTGCATATCCAGTCAAACATCAAAGGCCAAGACATTCCCAATTCAACTCACAAAAAAAATCAAGACTGCCACCCCAGAGGACACCGGAGAAAAGAGCCATGTTTGGGTTCCTCCTAAACCACTTCGCGCTTACCAAACAACGGCTACACGTCCTAAAAGATGTGGGACAACGACAACTGACACATATACTAGGCTACCGACCTCGACCTATCCCGCCAACTGGTCCGGACCCCGGAGGCACCCACGCCTAACAGCGCATTCCGGATAACACCGCAGCCTGCCCCAACAAGCAACTACTCGAAGGGGGCATCGATAAACTATTCCAACCACTACGACATTATGCTCATAGATATACAAAAACAATTTTATTGCTTTTAGTTTTCTTTGTTTGTTTGTCTGTTCGTTTATTTTATCCCCTTACAGACCCAGCGGTGACGAAGCGGCAATCTGTGACTGCCCGATCGCAAGAATCACCGAGCACCCACCTACAACACACCCAGGTCGACGCCACAATGGCCGCCTGCTCATATGTCGCAAGCAGGATCGTCGCTCTATTCCTGCTGTTACCAACAGATTCCTCAACAAACGAAGCTGACTTCAAAACCTCCAACTCGGTCCTAAACCTTCTGTCAATTTAGGCCAAAAACATAACTAACGGCTCATTTTATGGTTTTGCTTTACAACTGATAAGCGTCCGCCTAATTAATTCCACTCCAAGCGTCACAAGTACCCGCCTGACAGCCTTCTAAGGCCCCCGGACCCTTATCTGCCCGGGTGGGAGTCAGGGAGAGCTGCTGGCCAGCTGCCCAGGGTCCCGACAGTTTGTAGATAAGAAAAGTTTGCCAGTTCTAGAGATGGTGAATTAGATAAGTATAAACTGAACGTATTTTCCAGTCACCGTTACGCCTCTACTGCCAACCTGCTGATGTAACATTGCATGAACTCTTACTAAATGCACCCCAAAATTCAAAATATACTAGCCAAACTATTCAGAAGTGTGTGATGCACATCAGAAGCAACTGGAAAATGAAATAAATGAGTCATATTTATTTACAATAATAACAGAAGAAGCTACAGACATTTCAAATGTAGAACATATATCTGTGTGCACTATATCAAAAACTACATCACCATTTGTGAAGTTTTCGTGGGCTTTTTACCTGTTTACGTCCTAACTGGTGCTGGTTTAGCAAAAACTATTTTAGGTCTCTTATGGGGAAAAAAAATTTCTAGATTTGACAAAATTAAGGAATCAATGTTGTGATGGAGCCACTAATGTCTAACCTCTGAACAGTGTATAGGCTTACATAAAATCAGATTTCCAGATGCTGAGTATAGTCATTGTGTATCTCTTACTCTGTATCTTGTCATATTACAATTTCGCACCTGAAATTAAAAAAAAAAAAAAAGCATCAGTTGTGTTTAGGCATCAGCCAAATGAGAGAAATACTTGAGGCCCCCTCTAACTTTACAGGTATTGCACAATTAACTGGTTAATTGTGCAGTTATGTGGAGACTAGTTACACATGCAAAGTTGCTATCATATAACAATAAGCTCCAACCAGCTATAAAGCCAGACCTTGAAAATATGCACTAACTTTATACCCGGTTGTGATTGAGCTTTACTTTGCACATGTAGCAGGGTCTCCCCTGCTGCTAGGAGCCTCATCAGCTGATGGAGCTCCCAGCCACAAGGGTGCACTATGCCCAGCGAAAAACCTCTGAGCCTTAGGGATTATGGCGACCACGATACCCAGGGTCCAGGGGTTTCACACCCACCCTGCCCCGAGCCCTAGGGATCATAGCAGCCATAATCCCCAGGGCCTGGGGACTACAGCTGCTGTGATCCCAAGGGCTCCACAGTGCAGAAAAGCCCTGGGGCTGGGGGGTCACCTGGGCTTCCCTTGTACTGGCAATAAGGTGCGATGGGATCTAATGCACAACCCCAGTCGTGCCTCCTGCTATGCACATGCAAGGGAAATAGACACTATCAATTCTGTGTGTCCAGAGAGTACAAACACCTGCCCTGTGTACAAAGTAAGTGGAGCAACATGACAGTATCATGGTGTTCACTGAGTTCTGTAAAGCTAACATTGCAGTTCTGGAAGCAATGCAGCTGCCTGTGGCAAAACTATCAGAGATCAAGCAAATATGCACTACAAAAACAAATGCAATTTTGAATTTATCGTCAACTTGATCCCTGAATCACTATTAGGAATCACCCTTCCATGTCCGAGGAGCTTCAGAAGGTGAATGCTGGCACTGTGCTATGTTGTTATAACAAGCTAAAAGTAGCAGTTGAGTTGGTTGAAGATAAAAGGTTTAACTCTAAAGAAGAGTGCACAGAACTATTTAATAACATTCAGTCAGTCGCAAGAAAACATGACGCTGAGGTAAAATTTCCTCAGCTTGTAGCCCAGCATCAACACAGATGCAGTGTTTCATGTGGCAGTGTTGAGGACTATTTTCAAATTAACACCTAGACCCCATTTTTGGACTTCATGATTCAAGAAATGACACAGAGATTTACGTTGCATGGCAGCACTGTAACAGATCTAGGCATTCTAATACCTTTTTTTTAAATTTAATATCCAGCTACAAAACTTAACTGTATTTTAGAGATGTATGATGAAGACTTGTCAGAGGAAAAGGTATTTCTGGCAGAATTTCAAATGTGGAAGAAGTGGGAAGGCATGAAGAAAACAAGAAGTGCCAAATACAGCCATTGATAGTCTAACAATCTGCAACAAGAAATAGTTTTCAAACATTCATATTATACTCAAGTTGCCTGCATTTCCTGCATCTATGGCTACATCAGAAAAGTTTTTCTACCCTCTAAGGAATTAAAACTTGGTTTAATTCAACAATAGGGGAAGTGTGCCGCAATGGGAGAAAAAATAGATTTTGTTTGATAAATCTGAATAAGAGACATACATTTAATTCTAATAATTACATAATTAATGAAATGCTATCTTTTAATTATTTGACTTGTTTGGTGTGCTTTTATACATAATGTGTAAAATATCAAATTAGTGTACATTCCAATAAAGTTATATTTGTTTTTGCTTTGACCTTAAACTGAATAATATAGCCCTAAGCCTCTTGTGTTAATAAAGCTTCTAGTTTCTTTTTAATTGGAGAAAAATATGCGTTGTGTTATATGTGATGATGCACCACACTTCAAAATGGCATCATCATGTTTTAGTTCAAAAGCACACCACCACCATTTTCTGCACACTGATACACATTTTGCTATTTATACAGATGTGTGCAACACAGCGCTGGGCGCGTCAGCTCATGTGCTCCACAGACTCTATTAATAGAGTCTGCTTCAACGTGTGGGAAAGGCATGTGTATAAATGTCCCATGTTTTTAGTGATGCTTTAATACACATTAAAATAGACTACTGCACATTAAAGTACACATGTAGGCGTGCCCCCTCTACATAAAATGAGTTGCCAACACAACTTTAACCCGAGAGTTACGCAGGTAGAAATACTTTCACACCCCAAATACAAGCTTCAGATCTAGGGACTTCCTGAAATTTAGGTCATATGTAAACAAAGAGCCACACAAAAGAAGATACTGCAAATTATAACCCAGCGAAAGTCCCTGCAATTTGTATTGCATCAAACATAAGCATAGGCATCAAAAATACTTGGTTTCATTTATCCAGGCAGTGCTGACAGCCTCCTTTTATCAGTTCATGGATGGTCGATGTTTTATGTATTGTTAACCAGAGACCTTGTATTCAACAACATGAGTAAGATAATAAATTTGCATTTGGAAAGAATAAGAGAAAATTAAAATGTAACAGTAGGTTCATCAGTTCCATCTGTGTTTGTAATCTAAGCAATAAAAGAGCCTCTTTTTTGTTCAAATTCTCCTTTGTTACTTGTCCAAGATTCATTTTAGATTAATCTTTTTTTTGCTTTATTTCCAAAGGACATCCATTACCTTGCACTAGATAAGGGTGAATTGGCACTAGCTGAAGTGGCAAAGAAAAAGGCTAATGACATTGATGCAGAATCAATAACTACTGGAGTTGGTAAGAATTAATACTGTTTAAAAAGGACTTTTTGTTTTAATCAATACTTGTTCTATATCACCAACATGTTATACTTGTAGGGGGTTATTGGTTAATTCGAACTGTTTCCTTGGAAAAAGAGATGGTGTCTTTATTTGTGGGAAAGAAAAAAAGCTTTTAAAACAGCACGACTGCTTCTGACTCAATTCTTACTTGTATGCACAGTGTAGAGGCTACAAAGTGAAATAGATTAACACACCTCAGTTGTACAGAAATCAGGAAAGGGTTAATTTCATACAAGCAGAATTAAGAGTAAAGGAACCTAACCCTGAAATTCTTATACAAATAAATATTAAAGGCTAGATAGTGGAGCTTACACAGCCTTCCAGGTATGTACTCCTACAAAGGAGTCCCAATAAAGAGAATGACATTCATTTTGTGCATCCACTGGAAGAGTTTGGGCAAAGTAACTATTTGCCAAAATGGCCCCCTGTTCTGGAATTAAAGTAGTTTTGTTGCAATCAGTGGGACTTGGCATTTTAGTAAGGAGTGAGTAAGCCACAAATTGTATATCACAGAGTGCATCTACACATGCATGTTACTGCAGAGTAGACTAATTAGCTCTTCAGTAAAGCATCACCACCTACACATGTACTGGTGTTAGGGCACAGTAAATTTATTAACTGTGCTGTAAGATAATATGGAGATAGTACTATTGAACGGCGGAATATTTGTATGCTCTGAAATACGTGTAGTTGGTGACAGGGGCTGGCTGCAGTACAAGGATGCTAAAGTGTGGGGGCTGCCTGCTTTTCTACCCCAGCCAGCCCCAATGCTGCCCGATGCTGCTACCTGGAGTCCAGGGCTGACCCCCTGTGCCCCATACCAGGCCTTGGTTACTTTGTCTCAGCCCAGAATGCTGCAGTCCCAGGTGCACATGTGGACCCTGCACCTGGGAGCAGTTGATTCTGTCATGGACTGTGTCAGAGTTTATTGCTCCATCTTAATTGTATGTGTAATTGCACATAATTGTACCCACAAAGTAGAAAACTAAGACCCTTTCTTCTTAATCGCTTTAATGAGAAGCATTAAGATATATATACTTTTCGGTTTGTTAACTCTGTAGCAAGAGCCAGGAAGGAGAGATCTAGAGAAGATACTAGGCAAAAGTCCTACTGTAAAACAAAGTGAAATGGGGAGTGTAGTAGCATTATGTACATACTGGGCCCATCTACATGAGATGCTATAGTGATGTAGTATTGGTGGGCACTAACTGTGACACTGCCACTACTGTGCAGTAGCAATGAGCTACTGCACAGCAGGGTCAGAAACGATCCATGTGCGCTGGGACTGTGCAGTACCAACTACACAGTCAGGGACATGTGTAGATGCACCTAGTATGTATTATATTGTTTTCCTTATTCCAGTGCATCTCTGCATATCAAAGGAAATCATCCCTTCCTGCAGTCCTTGATCCTTTTAATGAAACAGGAGAGAAGGATGTGATTAAAACATAGGATTAGAAGTCAGAAAATCTATAAGATCTTGGTCAGTTTACTTAAGAATAGACTGTCAAAATGAAAAACAAAGAACTTGGTATTTTCATCTAACCTAATTATGCAAGGAAATTACATTGTACACATGTGAGTCAAGTATTTGTATGTGGTTAGTTCATTACCCAGAGGATGGTCTATACATTTGTGTATATATAAAGTGCTTGGCCATGTTGTATATTTCCATGCAGACATTATCACCAGCATCATCATTCCTCCAAACACTAGGTGCATGAGGCCAAGCAGTGGCAGTCACTCCTATCTTGGGCTCCTTTATCCAGATCCCCTCCATTCAAAATTCTTCCGTCATTGTACTACAATGTGTCTTTAAATCAATCTATCTTCCCTTCATCAAAATTTATTTAAATAACCTAATGATGGGTATTCTTAAAATTGTCCCATATACCATACTTCCACCTGTTTTCCCTGCTACTTACATTATTATAGACAAGAATTCCCATTCTGGGACCTCTTATTCATTTACCATATTTCACAGTGTATAAGTCGGTTTGAAGCCAAAATATTTACCTTTAAATTTCCACTTAGACTTATACACCATATTAATACTTTTGACCCCCACCCCAGTGCCAGCCCAGCCCCAGCCTTGGCCAAACCCTGGCCTGGCTCTGACCCAACCTGGCCTTCTTCACCTATCATGAGATGGCATCCCCATTGCTGGAGGCTCTGGGGCCCAGGCTTGTCCTGAGCATGGCTTGTGAGCCTTCACGTCACCATAGAGACACCACTCAGCTGCACAGCGAGCCCAGCTCCCATGCTTTGCAAGCAGCGCTACCACATCAGCCAAGTGCAAACCTAGCCCCATCCTTTGCAGGTAGTGCTGCCTGGGTTGTACCAGCTGTGCTGAGCCTGGCCCAATCCCCATCCCCATCCCCTGTGAGTGGCGCTGCCTAGGCCACACCAGCTAAGCACCGAGCCTGGTCCTGTCCCTTGTCAGTGACATGGTCTGGGCTGCGCCAGCTGAGCACCAAGCCCAAGCCCATCCCCTGCAAACGATGCTGCAGCATGTGTCCACCCCCCCGGGTGCCTGGCCCACAGTGAGAGCACTCAGAGGCCAGTATAAGTTTACCCCATATTTCTGATCCAAAAGGTTAGGTCAGTTTATAACCTGGATCTATGAAAATTGTAACTTTTTGAATCAGAAAAATGGGGTCACCCTATACACCGCATCAACTTGTACACCGTGAAATATGGTAGTCTGTTAGCTATGCGCACATGTACATTTGTTGTTGTGTACACATACCTGGTAAAAATTTAACCCTTATTGGCCATGTCTACATGAGACGCTGACTATACAGTAGGCAAATAATACTGCACAGTAGCGCGTCACAGTGCAGACAGTGCTAATACACTACTGTGCAGTAGCATCATTTAATAGACGTTCCCCGGCACTACTGCATGCTAGCCACAGTGCAGTAGCATCTCGTGTAGATGCACTCACTCTCCTGTATCTTAGTTTCGTTATATGTAAATTAGAGATATTAACACTTAGAGATTTTGTAAGGTTAAGTTCATGCCTATAAGCATAGTGAAACTCTTGCAAAGAATACCCTCTGTAAGTGTAAATTATTATTATTGTAAAATAAACTTCTTTAATTTAAATGATGACGTCAACCCCGCATCTAATGTAATCTTTAAAGTATTGCCATTTTGTGATGAATTAATTTTTAAATACTTAAGTACATATTTCAATTATTTGATACATTCATTATCCCTTGGATGAATTGTTGCTGAGCCTCAGCATATTATCAGTAGAGCCCTAAGGGTCTGATTTAGCTTCTGTTGAAGTTGGTGGGAATCTTCTCAGAAGTTTACCAGAAGTTGGATCTAGCACTAAATATTTGAAAACCAATTTTGTTCTTTCATTTCTGATTTTACACTCAACTTTTTTGCTTTATGCCACTTCAGTTTAAGAACTTATGAGAATTGTTAGTAAATGAGGTTTCATGTGGTATGGACATTCATTAAAATGAAAGTAATATTAATTAACACATTATATGCGTATTACCATATGAATGCAACATTAACTTTGAGAAGTGAATCATGCTAACATCAAAAGTAAGGTTCAAGCAGTGATCCCCATTCTACCTCTTAGTGTGGACACTCAACAAAAGGACATTTTATTAGCTGATCATGCAATATTTGTTCATTAGTACAAATGTGAATTTAAGGAGTTTTAGACAACAGACAAATTATTGAACTTCTGTAACTTAAAAAGCAAAAGAGACTCACTGCAGACCTTCTACATGCAGTGACTGTTTATCCACATATTCTTATTGTACTGTAAGTGAAAACTAAACTGGAGGAGTTTACACTCCTTCTCGTCAGCACAAAGGCAGAAAAGGATCTTGGAGTTGCTATTGATTCCAAGATGAACATGGGCTGCCAATGTGAGGACGCGGTCAGGAAAGCTAACTGCACCTTGTCATGCATCCACAGATGAATCACGAGCAGGTCCAAGGAGGTGATCCTCCCCCTCTATGCGACATTGGTCAGGCTGCAGTTGGAGTATGGCGTCCAGTTCTGGGTGCTGCAATTCAGGAGGGACGTGGCCAGCTCCAAAGGAGGGCCACTCGCATGATCAGGGGGCAGCAGGGCAGACCCTAAAAGGAGAGGCTACGGGACCTGAACCTGTTCAGCCTCCACAAAAGAAGGCTGAGAGGGGATCTGGTGTCCATCTCTAAACTTACCAAGGGGGACCAGCAGGGAATGGGAGAGACCCTGTTCCCCCAAGTACTACCAGGAGCAACTAGGAATAATGGCCATAAGTTGACTGAGAGTAGGTTCAGGCTAGACATCAGGAAGCACTACTTCATAATCAGGGTGGCTAGGATCTGGAACCAACTTCCAAGGGAAGCAGTGCTCACTCCTACCCTGGGGATCTTCAAAAGGAGGCTAGATAATCACCTAGCCAGGGTTGTTTGACCCCAGGATCCTTTCCTGACCATGGCAGGGGTTCGGACTTGATGACCTGCTCAGGTCCCTTCCGACCCTACCAACTATGGAACTAGGAGCTGCTCCTGAATGAAACAAAGCTAAATCGGTGAAGAATGTCTTGCATTTGAAAGTTTGTCTAACTTTATCCCAGTTATATAGTTGGTCCAATAAAAGATATCACCCCAAGAAATCCTTGCCTCTTCAATTTAGCTGTCATTTACTACGGAATAAGAGTGAATAGATGCTTGATATGTTCTCATCTCCTTTTACTTTGCTTCCATGTTGTTTTTTGTCTACATCGATAGAAAGATCAATTATCAGCTGCCTCTAGGTATCACAATTGTCTCATTTTCTGAGGAAGATTTCAAGGTCCAATATAATTTTAGTGGAACCAGACTCTGTCTTCCCACTTCATTCCCACCACCCTGCCTCAAACCCAGGAGAGTTCCTCCACCTTCCCCCAATTCCACTCCAAGCATGCACCCGTTCTTTGACAGAGGGGCTACAGCTGTCACTTTTCTCCCACTCCAAAAAACTCCACACCTAACTCCTCCTCCTGCCCCCTATAAATAAAGTACAAAGACCAAAGAAACCTAACTAAAGAGTAAAAGAAAAAAGAAAGACCCTCTGTCCCCACCTCAGTTATCACCACAGGGCAATGCCAAAGGACACCCTTTAGAACGACATAATCATCATGCTACTTTATGCTAATTAGTGAATGTTTTATCAATCTTGAACAAAATAAGAGCCAAATACAATATTGAAAAAAATTCTGGATTTTTCTTTCCTTGGAGCTTTTTATATGGTCGTGTATGTATCCAGTAAACAACTGTGAAAGCATACTACAGGCAACAAAAAGATCTAACAGATTCTGATGAAAATACTTAAGGAAATCTTGGACTTCTTCGGTATTTAAAGAGTATAGCCCGAGTACACCTGGGGGGTGTGCCCTGCCCTCCGATGACAGTGCTGGTGGTCAGGCAGGGTGCTGAGGAAGGGGTCAGCTACTACAGCGGCTTCCTCCTCTCTCTATAGAGCTAAGCCAAAACCAAATACTTAACTATGTACAATTTATTACAAGAATCAATACAGATGCTTAATATAAAACATAGAATATTTACAAGGCTTAACACACAATACTATATATAATATTCCACAATTCACATATAATACCAAATATGAACCAAATAACTTACAACCTATACAACACAATTAACAGATAGGGATATTAACCTATATAACCCAAGTAACTTAACCATAATATTTAATTAAACCTTTTCACATAACAATACCGATATACACAGTGAGACATTAAAACACATAAACCATATAAACCCCCTATCCATATAGCCCCTAACATGACAACCTCAAAATAGGGAGCGCACTCAGCACCTCTCTGAGGGGTTTCCCTGAAGTCCATCCCCTTTAGGGCCCTGGGATGTGGACATGCCCCTCCCGCAATGGAGAGTGAAGGCAGCAGACCCTCCTCACCCATGTCAGCCTCCACTGCGGGGCCCATTTGCCCAGTAACTGACGCTTCCTCTCTGGAGAAGTCAAGGTTCGTCCCCTGGTAGCCGATCCCGCAAGAGACTCTCCCCAGCGGTGCCTTCAGCTCTCCTCAATGGCCTGGCACCCTACACTGGGCACCCAGGGCTCACTCTCTATCGCAGTAGCCAAGCATTCACAGGCTCCGTCTCCCTGGTCTCACACCAGAGGTTCTTCCCTTTCCCGGGCCCAGCTCTGGGCACCAGAGCTCTTTTAGTTAAAAGTAGAGCTGCACTGTGGGGCTTCTGTCACTTGGCCTCGGGCTGAGGCTAATGCCAGCAGCCATGAGCTGCTTCCAAGACAGTTGTCCGTGCACTGACCTGCGCACCAGGTGAAGCCTGAGCAGCCGTGAGCTTCTCCCAGGGCCAACTCTCCATGTGCTGATCTGCACACCAACTGCCCAGCCGCTTACTGGGTTCGCAGGCTCAAGCCGCCTCGAGCAGCTCCTAGAGCCTGATCCTTGCGCGCTGATTTGCGTACCGCTGAAGTTCAAGCAGGGTCCCAAGGACAGTCATCTCTGGAACTCCTCTCTCCTTGTCATCCCTCGTCATATCTCCCTAGCCTGCTGAACACGCTCCCCTTTTATACTCTTCAGGGGCTCCACCCCCGAAGTTCTCCGGACCTGGCTGGTGCAGTTCCAATTCAGGTCCAGCTGCTCCTTGCCCCCTCCCTTCAGAAAAGGGCGGGGCATTGCTTCCCTTGTCCTGCTTCTGGATTGGTGGGCAGGCTCCACCAATGAAACAGCAGACCCTTAATCCTGGGACTCAACCCAAGCTCCAAAAAGGTAAGCTTGCTATAAGAGATAAGAGCATGGAAAGTTTCAGTGAGGGTTTTTAATAGGGGAAATAGAGACAGCTGAGCTCACTGTTTTTTTCTGCCTGTGGTTTGTGCATAAACAAGCATTGCTAGATTAATTCAGTAAAAGGTTTTTAAGAAGTAGCATTCACAAGGGATTTTATATTTAAAATCCTATGAGAATGCACTTTGGGGCATTATGAGATCAAAATAATGGCACCATATGCTTTTTCAGAGAAGAAATAAAAAGTTCTCTTTTTTTTACCCAACTCCAATATGAACTGGAGAGAGGCAACCATAAACTTTAAGGCTACTTTTAATCTAACTCTGAATTTAAGTTAAATTCTGTTGGATTTTTGCCAGGACAGATCTTTAAGATGCTTAGCAAAACTCAGTGATTGTACTATTAAATTTGTCCTGCAACATATTTAGTACAGCTCAGTTCATACTATTTTGATAGACAGTGTGGAAATAATACACTTAATTGTCATAATGATTACAAACAAGGTACATCTACACGTGCTCATTTACTGCGCAGTAACCAAAATTACTGTACAGTATGGATACATGTCTACACATGCATAACCATACTGCACAGTAAATATGGCACAGTAAATATGGCATCATGCAGGTATAAAATTCATGCCCGATTAGTTACTGTGCAGTAATACACATGTAAACACCTTACTACACAGTAACACTGTGTGGGTGGACTGACTTGGGACTAACTTTAGTCCCAAGTCAGTCCACACACAGCATTAATGTGCTTTAACATCTGCACATGTAGACACCAGCCTATTCCCACCTACTGCTCAGTAACTTACTGTGCAGTAAATTTAAGCTGGCGTTAATGCACATGTAGACATGCCCACAGAGTTATAAACAGAATTTAACTTTGGTCCAGAGCTAAATTAAAAGCAACCTTGAAATCTATATGCTTATCTCTCTACAGCTTGTAATGGAGACAGCTAGACTTTTTTTTGAATACCTGAAGTACAAAAAAGAAATCTTTTAAGATTTACTGGTGGAGGATTTTGTATTAATTCTTGTATGTAGCCTCCCAAAGCACAAAAAAATTAGTTTTGTCCACTGTAGGATAGCACATCTGCTCGACTCAGCAGACTGTAGATGTCTAATGAAAACTTCAGTTACCAAGAACTGACATGGCACAACCTGTTAGGATATGCCGTAATTAATAATGATCACGGAGGTGAAGAACTCAGCCTTTCAAACATCATTGCACAATGAATACCCAATGAAAAGCATATGTAGTAAATGTCAGAAAGTTTCCCAAGGCCAACTTCCAACAAATTACATTAGAGACCAGCAAGATGAATTTATTTTAACCTTCAAATCAATAGCTTTCACCCAAAAGGGATTCATGTTGTGACAAGACAGATAAATGCTGCATAGTTCAAAGGCAAACTGGGAAGCCCTGTACTTTTACTTAGAAATTATATGTAAAATATTGGTAGCTCTAATGTTTAGGCAACATTTCTAACAGTGGTGCCCTAATCAAAACACTGGCATTGAGATAGCCCCCCTCTTCTGAAGAGCCCACTGGTGAAGACCAACCCAGCAGTGGCTCATTCATGTTACATGAAAAACATTTGAGGGGTTTTTTAGCATTTATATCTCAGATGTATTTTAAGTATTTATGAAAATATTGTAACTTCAAACATGTGACAGCAGAAATCTTAACAACTGTCATAAATATTTAATGTTTTGACATATCCATTAACTAATGTTCAAAATTTTGGAGCACTAAATATTTCATTTTATTGGAAACATACATCTCAATCTGACCCTCAAGCATTATTTCATTTCTTGTTATCTCTGATATTTTATTATATTAAGTATTTGTAATCAGCTACAACAACATACATGTACCAGTTTTTCTTCTCTCAGAGTGCATTGTAGGGTACTGGATTACCTGGCTTAGAAAAAAACCCATTCTCAGGCAATACTTAGAAAAAAGCCCATTCTGAGGCAATTGTACCAATTCTGTTTGCATTTCAAGATCAAATTTAAAACTGCCTTTCTTGCTTCCATAACCATCCAAGGACTTGCTTTCACCTATCTAATACAGCTTTTTTTTCCTCTGTCCCTCACAGTCCCACTGTTGCTGGTGGAGAACCTTTTCCTTTTGCAACCCTTGACCATCTGGAACAGCTTTCCTGTATCTATCTGCATCATTGTCCTTCCATTACATTTCAAATTTGAAAACTTACCCTTTTTCTTTCTGGTATGATTCCATTCTTCCTCTACTGCTGTTTATTTTTTCACCCTGTAAAATGTTTTGGGATATAGTATTACAAAAAGGTACTATTCAAAATAAGTTGTAATTATACTTACTCCAAATAAGATGTTTATGATGCTGGAACTTCAGAACTCCAAGCACTTGATGTACAGTTCTTTATGCCAAAATGTTTTGAATATTTATGGCTTCCAACTTATATATATAAGAGGGAACCGCCTTTTCATTTGTTTAGACTCTTAGTTTAAGTCAGTTGGAAACCTCAGGAACTTGATCATTTGATTTGAGTTTACAATAATGAGACTTTTGTTCCTCAGGGAGCCCAGAAATGGCCATTTTAATCTAAAATAGTCCTTTAACATACATTTGGCAGGAAACCTATGATAAGAAATGAATTTCAGCATATGAAATGTGAGAATATTGTGCCAGGCAACAGCTTCCCAGCATCTCTTTAAATATGAGGACCTTCCATTCCCGTTCGTGTCAGTAGGAGAAAAGGACTCAGTCCCGTATTGTGTGCAGCTCTCTCTTACCTTTAGTTGTGAATCATTCCTTTAATATTTCGATCCACCTTGGTTATTACTATGTATTTTTAAACCACTTTGTCAGTTGAGTAGCTGAATGTTTGGATTGACTATATTGTTTGGTTACTTATATTTCTTTTAAACATTAGCGAAAAATAAGGGCTTATGTTTTCAGAGGTTCTGGACATTAATTGCTTCCCTTCACATTCTCTCTTTGAGCTGCATAGTACCATTTATTTGTTTTACTTAGGATAGTTATGCCAAACTATTTTTGGCTCCACCTCACCTCTTTTCACTTTCTTGTGTTGTGATGTCAGTTTTGATCTATACCTTCCTACTGCTAGGCAGCTTTGCCTAAAGACATAATCCTAAGCCCCTAATAATTATAAGTACATCAAAGACCTAGCTGGCTTGCTTAGCTGCAGAGGGTCTACACAAGGCTCTATGTACCTTAACTTGAAAGAGATTTATAGTTTTCTGTCAAGTTTTTAAAATAATCTTGGCATTCCTTAGCTTTTCTTCTTACTTATTGTGACATAATGTTGTCTGCTACAAAATGTGACTTAAAAAAGCACAAATACTAACCAACCTGAAGTACCCAATGAAATTAAGAGGTCATAGAACTTTTGTTCCTGTTTTAAAGTAAATTGATTCCCATTTCATTTGTAATACTTTTCAGCAGTATATTGCCAAATACTTGTTACAAATATCTATAGGAATTCTGAGACAGGCCAAACTGTTTTCTTGCTATGTTAATGATATTTTGGTTAGAGCAAAAAAAATCGGCCATGGAAGAGTCAACTTTGGGATCCTGAATTTTGGTGGATACAGCCATACATATATTACAGCTTACCTGTAAACAAAATTTCTAAATTACAGTAGAAAGGAGAAGTTTTTCTGTGTTTTTTATATATAGATCACTTCCTTTATGTCTAGTCTGTGTTGATCCTTCTTGCACACGAGATGAGAACAAGGTATATGAGGTCTTGGATTCCAGATATTTTCAATATATGTCTCTGGTACATTCCTGTAAGCTATAGTAAAGTGTGATAAAAACAGACAAAAGTAAATGGACAACACTGAATTGACATTCGAACCATCTACTTTTTCAGCGCCTGAGTAATTAGATAAATTGTGAAACTAAAAACAATATGCATAAATTCTGACTTCCTTTTAGGCAAAAATTATTATTGGTCAGTATTTGGATGCAAGGTCTTTGAGGAGATTTGAGGTTGTCCCGGGGGAGAGCGGGGGAAAGAACCCCAAACATTGAATGGGGACTCCCTGAGGTGGGGAGCACGCGTCAAAAGAGAAAAAGATACAAAAATAACTCAAAGAAAATACTTATCAGCAGCAGGACCCGCGGTGCGGCTGGAGCAAGAAAGGAAATCCGCGCGGGTCATAAGCTGTGCCTTTATCCAGCTGAAACCATCCGGTGACATCATCAGCAATCACCAGCCAGCAGGGATAAGATGGACCGCGATGGCAGGGGGAGTGGAGCAGAGTTGGGGAGGACTCCGACGCTGGACGCTGTCCGGGATACCCCAAGGGAGAGAGAGCTGGCAGGGGCTCTCTACGCCAGTGGGGAACAGCATGGTGAGGAGACAGGGGAGCCAAAAGAGGCTCTCCACACCGACAAAGACAGGATTGGCAGAGAGACGGGAGAACCAAAGGAGGCTCCCTTTGTGGCTGGAGACAGAAGGGAGCAGCAAGGGGAGCTGTGGAGCAGAACGGCCAGAGGCTGGGTGTCAGCCCATAACGTAAGAAGTAGCCAGGTACGTGGGGAAATACCGCAGGATGCCGGAAGCTGGACGTTTCCAACAGTGGAGAAGGATAGCAGTGGCACATACCAGATGGGGTGGAGTGAGAGGCGAAACGACCCAGGGCGAAGAGTCACGGCCTACACTGACCATACAATGGGCCAAACCCCAGCGGGATCATAGGGAGCTAAGGTTGCTCTGTTACCCTAACAGAAGGGCAGGGGAAAGGACCGGATAGGTCCTTCCACACTTAGTTTGTGTTGGGTTTTCCTTTTTTTAGTTTCCCCCTTTTGGAGGGGCTGAGAGGGAGGACGAGGCGACGCAGGCAGGATAGTGTGGTATCGTATTTTCTTTGGTCCTCCATCTTTATTTGAGTGCAGAGTAAATTTAGAGTCCCAAGCAGGGACTGCTTGGACACAGGAGGGAGTGATTTTCCAAAGCCCTACTGCTGCCTGAGTTAGTTATCTCGGGAGGCAGGGCCTAGAACGTGACAGGGCTACGAAAGCCATCAAGTTCCAGGGAGACAACATCATCGGGGGTACGGCCGAGAAGATCTGGTGACCCGCCGGAGGTTGGCATGAGGTTGGGGTGTAAGGGAGGTTGGACCCCCATGGCTGACCGCCTGGCGGACTCCCCGCTGCAGCAGAGCCCTGGGTGGTTGGCCCCCCCACTGGTATAACACTCAAAGTCGTGGCAGGTGAGATTGGGGGAGGCCACCCAGGTGATAAACGGCTGCCCACCGGCCTACAGGAGACCGTAACTCCCTCTACCAGCCGCCCAGACCAAGGCTGCACGTGACCGAATGTTTGAAGCCCGGGGGATAGAGAGGTATTACAGACAAGAGTTGTAAGTGAATCAATACTATGTTTAGAGATATAGGCATTTGAATAGATGCTCTTTTTTGTAGTTGTATAAAAAAAATGCATAAATGAAATTATATAACTTTATGTCCATTTCAGGTGTGATCCAAGTCCAAAGCCATTAAAAAATTCTCTAGTGTTTTTCACAAGTTATGGACTGGTAATGCTAATGACTAGGCAAATTTCCAGCTGGGGTAATTACATTTTGCCTACCTCTAGTATATTCTGTCTTCAGTTCCAATTAGAATTCAGTATTTTTTACTTCCTATACAATAGTGCAGTGGTGCACTTACTGTTAAACAACTACAATCCTTTACTTCAGAAGTGGCTGCCTTTCAGAGCTCTATGAATTGGCACATGCATGTCTGTGCAGTGTAATATAAAAAGAAAATTGGCAACTATATCCCACCCACAGAGTTTATTCATAATCCTTGCAGAAATGATCAGCAGATAAATTATGTGGCTAGTGAGTACAATTAGTGTGAACGTAAGTGCACAATAAACCATAATTATATATACTTTATATACTCTATATAATTATACTAATACTTTTGGGATCCTCAAGGCTGAAAAGGACTTTTTACATGAAGAAAGATTTTACTAATGAAATAATTTTTCTTACTATATTTTTTAATATTAGGTATACATAACCTATTTAGACATGTAAACTAATGTCATGTATCAAAATATAAATTTGATGCCCCACATTTGGCATTTGTTTAAGTTTTGAGAAATAGTATAAAGGTAATATCAGAATAAACTTAGGATGGCTGCCTAATTCATAAATGTCTTTGCTAAACGTGAACAACGCAGTTTATGCTCAGGAGTACCACTAAAAGCCTTCACCAGATGATTCTCCCAAGTATGTACTCTGTATATACAGAACTACAAGTAAGGTACAAAGGAGACAAATATTCACCACCTTAGAACTGGACTGATTCTGCTCATTGAAGTCAAATTAGAATAAGGCACGCATTTTTAATGGTGAAGGTAATCAACCATTGCAACAAGTATTAACTCCAAAGGAGGGGAAGTTGGCTAAAGTAAAGTGCTTCTGAAGAGACCATTGGTAACAGCTTCGGCAAGGAAAAGAAACCAAATCATAAATGACCATGCCTCCTTTTGCACATGCCTGGCGTGTGTGTCTGTGTACGTGTGTGTCTATCTGCCTGTGTGTGCCTGTCTTTGTGTGCATCTGTGTCCATGCGCAGAAAGTGAGAGTATAGTGTGCATGCCTGTGTCTGTGCGCACTCGTGTATGTGTACATTTGGGCGTAGCGGAGGTGGGGAGCAGGGAGAAGAGGCGGGCATGTGGGGGAAAGGGCCTCTCTCCCCTGCCCCCCCACAGCCCAGCTCCCATGGGGAGGGCTCCAATTTTGTGCTTGCCCAGGGCCCCAGTACTTATTAATCTGCCTCTGTACATGCCTTCATAAAACTAAGTGCTCATTTTTCTCTTCAGAGGGTATCATAGCATTTTCTCTCACACATGGTAACATCTTCCCCGAGCATATAGGGTTTTTTTTAATCTTAATATTTTCACAGTGCGTTCATTTATTTAGGAGGAATAGCAGACAAACATATACTTTCATAGCTGGTAGTATGTTCTTTCTTCTGTTCACTCTGTGTAATGTAACATTATGTGACAGGATATAACACATCACAGGACCAACATATCAGCTGAGGAATTTGCAGAAGAGATGTTTCTCTGGAACTCACAACTATAAAGATGTGAGGTTTTAAACAAAATAGCATTTACAAACAGCAATATCTGAAAAGGACTTTTTAATCTATTTCACACCAAGTGATTCAGACTCAATATTCTCTGCAATGAAGAGTTAAAAAAGCATTCATCAGCCCTAACTTGCAACACAACAGAAGGGAAATGGAGTCTGTACTTTCCTTTGTGTTTGGAAGTGCTGGTATTTTTTTTTAATCAAACAATTCAGTTATTTTTGTACTGATCAAACAGGACAATATTGAACCATTATATTTTTATTCAATTAATTACTTTCTCTGCTTTCAGTGATGGTATTAAACAAAGATAATGATCTCCCAATCTCTGGGCCAGCAGCCATCTAGGATGTCATGGTACACTAATGGCATAGTAAAGGTCTTGCCTGTTTTCTTTTTTAGAGAACTAAGTGAAAGACTAGGGCTGCAATGGGTAAATATGCTAACCTTTCACCTCTGGAGATTCAAATCAAATATACACCAAAACAAAAAGGAGACTGATGGTCTTAATTTAGTCCATGTTTGAATGTTTTCAGCCTAATAAAACCATCACAAACCATAGTCTTTCACTGTTACAAGTCTCTTGTCAAGAGATACCTAATATTGTTATAGCAAGAATGTTACTTATTAAAGCTATGAAGAGAAGCTTGACTAGCACTAGTAGTTTCCTTGTTGTTGTCAGTGTTATCAGTCAGTCACTTTCCTGAACTCCAAATTGGGTGTAAATCTGAAGGGGGAGAGAGGGAGAAAGTCTTACTAGCAGGGTGAAAAACTGTTCTGCAGTGCCCAAAATAACAAACAGGGACACTGAGTGTCATACTTTGTGCACAATGGATATTTCCTTCTCTAAACTAAGACCTCCCATCTCTACATATTGCAGTTCACCCTTTCAAAATGCCATTCTCCAAATGTTCTACAGTCTTTGCTGAGGCTTTTCTGTTTTTAATCTCAGAGTCAGGTGAACATAGATAGCTATCAAGACCTCAAGAAGGAACAGTCATCTTGCAGAAATAGAAGCACTTTTTGCATTCCTGCATTCATCCTATATATTTTTCCTCACCATGTGTGTTGGCCAGACCTCCCTGTTCCCCAAATTGGTTAGAATTATTTGCCTTTTTTTAATCAATTTTTTTTTTTTTTTTTTTTTTTGCAACATTTTCCAGTGCTGCCTTAAGGACGAGCTAACTCCTGAAAAGATAGTCCTGATTCACATTACATTTTAAATTAAATTATTTACCACTTTAAATTAAAACTTTAGCCTTAAATTTGGATCATGAAACATCAACTATCATTGCATAGCTTGCCTGTGTTTTGAAATTACAAGATTTTTCAACACCGTGATGAAAAGTTGCAATTACATCACACAGTGACATCCATAATTTCATTTTTGAATGGACAGAAAACGCAACTAATTTACTGCTTCTTTCTCTCTCATCATTAGGAAAAAAGAAGATGAGTTAAGATAAGAAAACTGGTCCCTTTACTGTCTTTCAGCCACCATCATCTTCTTATTTACATAGTCCCTCCCTGTAGAGACATTACAAATCACTCTATATCCCCACATGAGAGAAGCTATAATGTAATATAATGATTTTCTTGGCACAAATTTGGGACAACCAGTGTTGCTTAACTACTGAAGAGTAATCAAGCAGATACTAGCCTGTACCTACAAGTTGGTACAAGCTGTCTCCCTTAGCCTGGTGCCCCTTTAGGTCAAGGTATTCTTAAGACAATAGGAGTCAAAAGGTTGGCTACATAAACTATAAAGCTAAGCTGCTTAAAGAAGTTAATTTTGAGGCCACAGGTCTTACAATATATTGGCCTCAATTGCACTTATTAATCAGTTAATTGGGAGAACACATCAGAAAGCTATGATTTTCACCAGGATAATATCATTAATTTATTTGTAGCATGGTACAATCTGCTGTCTTCTGATTACCTTGATTTACTGGATACATAACACCCGTATATCAGAATGGCTTCTGCTCCTTGAGCAGCCATTCCATAGGCTCACAAGGAGTCACCTCTGCCTCTCTACCTTCTGATCCTACCTAGCTCCAGACTTTCAGTTCCCTACTCCCGAATCATTTCTCCTTGCCCCTTGAAGAGGTCCTAACTCCCTCTCTCATATTAAATATGACTCCTTTTTAAATTAATTTATTTTTGATAAGGGGGCTGTATATGCTGATGAGGTAAAACAGAGTCAGAAACGGAGGTAAATATAGCTGTGAACAGATGGACTGTGAGTTCTGGAGACAGTAGGAAAAAAGCACAGGAGAGTATTTTCTGTAATCAGCATGCACTACAAAATATAACGGAGAAGGGCAAGAGCATTATAGTAGGAAGATGATTTTAAAAATAGTTAGAAGTGGCAGCCATGAGAACCCTTAGTGTTGGCCACTCATGGCCACTGACACAGTCTGTGGGGCTTTATATGCTACAAGATTATTAAGGAATCACTTGTTAGCATGGGAATTATTGTCAGTGTGGAATTAAATGTCCTAGGCCAATATGACTATAAGAAGTTGCCTACCTATGAAATAAGGATATATCCCTTAATGCTGATTTCCTGGACAATTTAATTTAAACACACTTAGGAATGAATGTAATTTCCATTATAGTTACTATATGCAGTTGCTTTTACAGTTTGTTTTTGGCAGGTTCCCCCCCTTTGAAAAACTGATACAGATATTTAATTCTGCTCAGTTTCTAATCTTCCTATCTCTTCATTTCTCAAATCCAAAATGTGGTTCCTACAAGATATAGGCGTTGTACGAGGGGGTTTTGGGGGGAAGGGGTTGGTTAAATATGTAAGCTTGTTAAAAAAAAAAAAGTATGTCTACAACTGTCTTAAAACTGATTTTGCTGGGAAAGAGGCTTTCATTTCGCTCAGCTGAGAGCTTTGTTCTGTGTGTGTGTGTGTGTTTTGTGTTCTCTGGGGAGAAGGTCTGAGGTTAAGACAAAGGGATGCATCTACATATGCACTTTACTGCAGAGTAGACTAATTAGCTCCTTAGTAAAAACGTCACAGTCTACACATGTGCCAATATTAGAGTGTGGTAAACTAATTAACAGGCCTGTGCGAAGCAGCTAGTATTTGCTTTGGATTCAGATTCAGCCGATTCGGGGGACAGTGATGAAATTCGATGATTCGAATCACTGTCTGGGATCGATTTGGCCAAATCTAATTCAGAGATTCAGCTGCTGCCAAATCTCCAAATCAGACAGGCCCCATCCCCTGCCCGGCCCAGCTTCCAGCTCTTAAAAAAAAAAAAAAAAAGCCTCGAAATCACCAGCTGCTGCCAGGCGGGGGGGGAGGAGGGCGATTCCCACAGCACCCCACTGCCCCACACTGCATGGGGGCCTCTGCCATGAGCCCCCTGACTCCTACCCACTCTCCCAGCCCCACCCCCGATGGCTGCCCCACCCAGCCCTAGTTCCTAGTTCTTAAAAAAAAAAAAAAAAAAAAAAAAAAGCCCAAACTCACTGGCTGCTGCCAGGCAGGGGGGTGATCCCCACTGCACGGGGGGCTCTACCACAAGCTCCCAGAAGCCCTGAGGCTGCTGCAGCAGCTGGTGAGTAGGAGATTTTTTTTTTTAAAGCACCAGGAGCTGGGGCCATGCCAGCCATGGGGGGCGGGGAGGAAGGCTGGGAGCACAGGTGGGAGCTGGGGGCCTAGGGGAGCAGGCAGGGGATGGGGCCTGGCAGGTGTCCCCCCATGATCCTCTCCCCCCTCCTCCAGCCCCTGTTGCCCCCGCCCCCTACTTACCAGCATGGAATCTGGGTCCAGCTCCCTGCGGCGGCGAGTGGGGACTGCCCGAATCTCTGAAGCTCTCTGAACCTTTTCCAAATCAATTTGGAGAGCTTCGAATTGATTTGAACCTTTTTATTGGTCTCCTGATTCAATTCGGATTCTTAGATTCAGCTGCCAAATCAGGCCGAATCTCCTCAGAATCGAATCAGTACTCAAAGCTTCGCCCAGCCCTACTAATTAACTCTGCTGTAGGATAGTACTGTTGGGGACAGTACTATCTTCTGGTGGAGTACTTTACTGCACCAAAATGCAGGTGTAGATGGTGACATGGAGCGTAAATGGCACCTGGTCAGCCCAGCCAGCTGGGGACTTGTTCCACCCCAGCTCAAATTACTCCTATCCCAGGCGCACATATAGATGCCATGCCTGGGTGCAGTTGACTCCAGCTTGAAGTGTTCCAAAGTTTATTATATCACCTTAATTTCACGTGCAGATGCACCCAGGAAGTAGCATTCCAGGCTTGGTCCTACTCCATTCAGCTCCTGAATCATTGTTACATTGAGCTAACCATTTAATGTCACTGTGCTTTTGGTTTGCCCTTGAATGATATTCACCTTTGTAAACCACTTCAGTTTCCTTGGATGGAAGTTATAAAAAAGCATGTACAGTAAAAGCTCTGTTATCAAAATATGCCGGTTAATTGAGCAGCCCTGGTTGCCACGTCTCACACCGCATCTGGGGTATCCCTCCACCCCTCCCGCGGCATTGCCGCCCTTCCTGTGGGCCCCGCAGGACAGGGAGGCAGGCCTGCACAGCCTTTTATGCCCCCGGGCTGCAGGGGCTCAGCAGTGCAGGCTGCTTTGCCACGAGCCATGGGGGCTCATTGAAACCGGAAGTGCCACAGTGGGCACTTGTGGTTTCACTTTATTTTACAAGCCAGCGTGCCAGTTAGTGGAGCATGCTGGCTTGTAAGATGCCGGATAACAACTTTTACTGTAGTATTATTTGCTTTATGATAGGGTTGTAGTATTATTATAGCTGTAATGGGCCAGACAATGTATGAGATGCAAGAATTTTCTTTGGTGTCTTTTACTAGAGCAACCATATAGTTGGGAGAATTATTGGACAAGCCTTTGGGCATCAAGTGACCATACAGGTCATGTAAACTGCTTACAGGGTGACCTGAAGACCTGAAGAAGGGTACTTGCCCAAAGATCTTGTTCAATATCTCTCCACCCTATAGTTGGCCCAATAAAATATATCACATAAAGTTCTTGCTTTATAATATAATCGGACTGACTGGATAGTCATACCACAAGTCTGAGCTAGGGTTTAATGTAGCAATAGGATGGCTGTGCAGTCTAGTGGATAAAGTACTGGTCTGAGAATGAGACCTTGGTTTTGTTTTCAGTTCTGCCCGTGATATTCTGTATGATTCCAGGCAACCTATTCCTTCCATCCTTTGCAAGGATTTTAGGGCAAGAACTAGTCTTTTAATCTGTATTTGTAGAGTACCTAGTATAATGGAGGCCTAATCTTGGTTTAGGTTCACCTACAATACAAATAACACTTGGTATCAATAGTTATATTCATGTTTATTTTGATTTTTTGGGTCCAGCCTTTCCAAGCTTTTATATTTTGTACTTGCTTGTCACAAGCTAACCTTATAGGTAGGTGAAATCTGGGAAGTCAGCTGTCTTTAGTACCTGCTTCTTAATTACATTTACCACTAGGTGGCAGTGTGACCCTAAAGCATTACATGCAACTGTGGTAATTTTAGGGTTAAACAGAACTGTGCACCCTCATCTCACCTTAACTTTAACTTTCAGTTAAAAAATTATAAACTGAAGAACAAAAATCTGGCAAGGGAAAGGAATCAGTTTGGGCTGATTTGCAAATGAAAGGCTTGAGTCTGCATGGCTTTGAACACTAGTCAGCATTATGGCTGTAACAGTAACAGAAAAGCCACTTCTGAACACACAAATCTGACTGTAGGTTTAGGAATCTAGAAAGTACCAATAATACCATTATTTATTGTCAACCAATATGAGGGAAATCTATTCACTTAAATGCAAACTTCAAGCTATTACTACGTATCAGTTCATAATGGCATCTTAGTCATATCAGGGCCCTAAATAAAAACTAATCAACATTCTGACATTTCAAAATTTCCAGCAACACAGTTGTTCAAAAAAATTAAGCTTAGAAAATTAGATTGTGGAAAACTATTAAAATTTTCTGTCAAAACTGATTTTTTCCACGTTTTTTTCCACATCGTTTCATGATGTCAAGTAGTAGTTCCTATGACATGACAACACTGATACATCATGAAATAATTTAAAAATAAAGTAAGAACAAAAACTTAACATTTCCAGACAAAAACATTTCTGAAATGAAAAATATACTTTTAAAATCTGTGGGATTCTTTTCCCTTAAATCAGGGAAATCTTTCACAAAAAGATTGCATTTTCACTTTTTCAAAATGGTATTTTTTCAATAGAAAAATGATTCAGTGAAAATCACTTCCATATTTTATGGAATGGGAAAATTCTTATATCGACTTCAGTGAGATTTTAATCAGTTTAGCATCAAGATAGAGTAATTCGGGTTTCAGAAGGATCAAGAAATTTTCTCAAGAGATCTTTTTGATTTACCGTTGCCTCTCTTCTTCAGTAAAGTGAGAGGGATTGAGAGTCTCACTTGATTTACCATTTTTAATACTTATAGATTAGGTATTTTATGCATCTATACTATTATGGTAAACACTAGGCAGATTTTTGTTTAACTACTCCCAATCCTCCGCAGGGGTAAATAATACGCTATCCACCGCAAAATACCACAGGAGTTGTCTGTATTGTACATATTTATGTAGTATTGTAGTGATAAGTCTTAGCTATAACAAGATCATTTTGGACAATTTTTTCATTAGAATTCTAAAAGTTTATCTGCTGATGTTTGCTTGTTTGTAAAAGATTTCCAAAGCCTTTTCATTCTGTCCTTTCACTTTGTATGCTCAGAGAAACTGTTGGTGCTAATCCTACCCACGTCTTCATATTAGATGTTATTATTGATATATGAGTATGAATACAGAGAAAAAAAGTTATGCTATTAGTAAGCGAGCACTTGTATTTACACTTAAACTTGATACAGTAATCTAATCTATATCCTAAACACAGAGAGCACATTTCTGTAAAATAGTATGCATTGAAAAAATGGAATATATTCTTCTATTTATACTCTATTTCCTTTAATCTGTTCTTCTTTGAAAATGCTGTGCTGTGGCTTGTATATCACTCCTTGTTTATTTGGATTATGCAGTTCTCAGTTTCTTTATCTCCCTTGAGAACTTACTTTACTACTGATGTACAATTGTGAAAGTTCATGCTAACATTTTACTACTTATACTTTTTATAACATTATTTTATTTTCGCATGCATTCTGCTTGTTACATTTTAACTACGTCAGTTACATAAAACTAATAACACTAGAATGATAAACTCCTACTATTTGAAAACCATAAAATTATAGTAAGTATAAATAGAGAAGACATATTAGGTCAAAGGGCCCAGTTTCAAGTTTAGGCAAGGCTATTACCTACTGCTTTGACTAACTTCATTTAAATGCTGCAGGGATAGACTTTCCACCACTTCCTTACAGTCTTAGTTCATCGACCTTGTGTTTTTTTCTTGATACAGTATGGATCCTCTGTTTTCATTTCCTTAATTGCACCACATTTCTACTCCTTAGTACCAGATTAAGTGTCCATACTTAAGTCTTACCCAACTCTTGGACTATTGGAAGGCATGGAGGGTCCAGGGTTTGTTTGTTTCTTACATGATTATTTTCAGTTTGTTCATAGAGTTAAACATCAGAAATACAAAAAAAAAAAGTGCATTGGCAAAGCTCCCATTCACTTCTGGGGAGCTAGGATTTCACTGCATGATAGTCCCAACCTAGGCTTTGGGAATGGAAGTAACAGGCTCCAGGACTTTGGGAACAGGAGTTGCAGCTCTCACCATTTCTAAGCTTCAGGCTTCACTTCTACTTCCCTTCCCATACCAGACTGTCTAAGAAATTCTGGGCAATGTCTATGCATCTTCTGAAGGCAGCTTCCACCCAGTTCTTCTGCTGACAGATCTGTTTAAATAGACGGTAATAGAGCTCCTGCATTTATGGAAATCTCATTGTAGAATACAGCATAACAAGTACATTGCATTTTTATGATAAAATATGGCACTTATGCTACTGTTGTTGAAATATACCATCAGGCAAAGGTAGATCTAATCACAGAAGAAAGGAAGGTAGTATGAATTAGTAGCTCACAAACTGGAAAGATCACTCCATCTGTTCTGTTCTAATATTTTCTGATTATGTATTTTCTATTTGGATTACAACATATTAAAATCTAGAAACTGGGAAGGAACATAAAACAAAGATAAAAAGTGAGGTTTTTTAGAATGCCACATTTAAATATAAATGTCGACTCTCCCAAATCTCATGTTTCACAATAAATTACTCTCTTACGGGGGGGGAAATGTCAAATGGAGCACACAAACTTCAAATGCTGATATGGGTGTATAGCCTTTTAAAGGCCTGTGGGCACTTGGCCTATAGAATGTGTTGCTAGCTATTGGCATGTCTGTGCAACAAAGCACTTGAGAAAATGACTGACAGGCCATAAGTGCATATCAGACACAACCTGTGCTTATATCTGCTTCAGTGACTTTATTAGCCACACCCTTCTTGTAAATTGTAAACTGTCAGTTATGGTTCTATAGTGATGTTTAAAACAAGGCAAGTTCTAATACCTCAACTTCTTTTATGTCTTACTGCCTTAAGGTACATTTAGAAAATGCATCTATGTTTTGGTCTTATAAGGTAGGATTTATCAGGAGCCATTGAACAGTGAGTTGAATAAATGTGAAAAATAATGACTTCAAACTGGAGTTATACCAGTATCTTAATGACTGTGTGTGTAGACAGAAAGTGTATGCAAACGGGTACTATGCAATGAATAATTTATATATGACATATATTTATATGTAGATTTGAACCATATGTATCATTACATTTTACAGTGTAATTTACTTATGTATTATATCAGTGTTACTAATTTGTATGCCTACATAAGAAAAAATTACATATGGGTTTCCAAATAATGGAAGCCCAACATAAATATAGAAACATAAAAGATTAATACCTACCTCACTTTCATATTTTCTAAAATTAAATATCTTATTTCATATTTGAAAAGAATTTAAAGACAGGTTAGGCCAAACAGTTTTGGCATGCCAAGATTCAAGTCCCGTTGAACTTGCTAGGTGTTGGGCTTGCTTATGCCAAAGCTAAATTTAGTCTTTTCCTCTCATAAGGGGATTGCTGTGTGATCTAAGCTAAGGATGGAGTAGCTTGATTGAGACCATTAATACTTTGCTGCATCACAACAAATACTCTACTTATATTCAGTATTTCCTTTTTAACTTTGTTTTGAGTGAGGGTGGGGAAGGCTGGTCCTAACTATTTTTTCTCATTAAAAAAAAAGCTTCTTTTAATTAGTCTTTGCTTTATACACACACAAATTTCAATACCTATGAATTTTTCACTTGATCAGGAAGTTGATTGAATTTGCTGCAAGGTTAAGTGTTGAAGGTTTCAGTCCTATGACCATGAATTATCAAATTAAATTCAGTACATTGCTTAAATTTCTAGCTGCAGTGCATTTAGTGTAATTGCTTTAGTAACTTGGGCGCTTACTAACTACTACTATTCTGAATTTTAGTCTCTGAAGGACAGATCCCTGAAATAAGCCTTGAGGGGCACAGGTGGGCTGTTCCTTGGGTTTCATCTGTGGGGTCTCTGGGTATCTCTTCCAGTCTGACCACATCCTGAGTCCATGGCTGATGAGGCCTCCTCTGCTGACAAGTGAGAGAATTCAAACACCTGTAGTTTTAGATGTGTACGCCCAAATCAGTTTTGAAACAACAAGAAAGGCTGAGAAAATGGTTCAGATTTCAGTCAGTTGTCAGCTAAATGTGTGCACTGGTCCATTAACTATCTGGCCAGGCATATCTTGACTGCTTAGCCTTTCCTTTTGTCTTTAGAAGGCAGCTGTATAATAAGAGGGCTTTAGTAAAAAATATTTTTATTGGGTAGATGGTGACAGTTATGAATAAACTTAACGTTTCAAATATAATCCTAAATTAGTTTAAAAGTGCTTTCTTATTTTTGTGAGACAAACTACTTGCACTCATTTCCAGTTTGCGTACAATGTTAACTGTGTAAACCTTAAGGCTAAGAAACATTCTTTACTCATATGTGCTTCATCGCGTGGAGTCTTTTATTTGTGTCTATTGTAATAAAAAAATAAAAGCATTGAAAAAATACAAGTAGTGAAGGGAGCATTCCCACTGTTACTTGTTTCTACCACATTTGAGCACTGAAGAATTGAGGCTACCAAGCCTTTTGCAGGGTAAAGTCCTGAGTATCTGGCTTTTTCCTGTTTGTTAGAGCTTTTAAAAGATTTTCAGGTACCACACAGTCTTTATGTTGTTAGCTGGTTGGTGCCTTTTCATATATGCTGTTGCAATGACCTATGACAGCCTAGATTAGTTGTTACTAGGAGTAATTATTATAATTTGCATTTATAAAACACCTTTCATCTAAGGATGCTTCACGTATATTATTTAAGCTTCACAACATCCTGAGAGGTAGGTGTCATGCTTGTTGTTGTTATACCCCTTTTAACATAATGATTCTCCAAGGAAACAAGGTCAGTCTCTAACTTGATTGGTATCTGTTCTTATCACACTTAAATAGGATTCAGCCACAAGTGACATTGCAGGAATTTAGGGGTGACAGTGTAAGTGAATTTGCACTTTCTATCCAGCCCCTAACACAGCTTCTCCCTGAGTGCGCAGCATGAGCTATCATGTCTATTTCAGAAACACCTTTTAGGTTAGTTTTCCAACTTTTTGTTAGGCTTTTCCATCCTCAGATATGTTAAACAGCTGAGAAACCAGAAACCCTTGGTTAAAAAAAAAAAAGATAGACATGCCTCTTCTTTTAGTACAAGGCAGCCTAAACCAGCCTAGCAAAGTATCGTTTTGCCAAGCCTCCAAATCATTGTTCACAATAGCTTCCAACAAGCAGAACACTCTCCACCCCAGACTCCTAGCTGTAGCTTCTCCTGACAAAGAACAAGTCTCTCTTTCTTTTTTGTTAGAAGATGCAGCTTTTGTTCCTCCTCACCCATTCTTTCCAGAACTTTCTACCTTTCTACTAGCTAGACAGTATCTCCTTATCTTAATCAAAGACAAGAAAATGGCTATATTAAAGATGAAGTCAGCTTCTACTGATAAGCTCCATTTACAAAAAAAGATCACCTTGAGAAGAAAGTATACAAGGTACCTGAACATTAATGACTACTCTTCATCCATCCCCAGTCAGCCCAAGCAAGATAGAGATGGCAGGTCCTTGACACTTCGGAAGACAACAGTGCCAGAAAGGACATACAGAGACAGTTGGCCAGTCAAGAAGCTTTTCTTTTTAAAATATCTGTAACTTGTTGACGCTGTTTCTGGCTCCCTAGCTAAAGAACATCATGTTAGCTTGGAGGAGGATATACCATATTCTGCCATTTCCTTCTATCCAGTAGCCCAAAAATTAAGTAACAGTTCCACGGTATTATCTAATATATCTTTCAATGTACATGCCAACATCCCCAAGGGATGGTCACTGTGGGGTAACAGATCAGGATAGCCGTATTGAAACAGAATAGCCTTTGTGGACACACAGTTCCAAAAAAATGGTGCTTTAATATGAAATAATTAGCGAGCTTCCAAAATGAAGTAATTTGTCTGGAAGAAAAACAGGCCAAAATAAGCAATTTTATTCCAAAGTAGATTGTTTAACACAGGGAGTATTCTAGTCAATTTCCTGATGTAAAGAAGCCTGAGTTAGACACGTTCTTTGCTTAAAAAGCAGCAACATAGACGGTTGGTGTGTCTACACAAGATGCTATGTCGCTGTAGCTCATCGCTACAGCAGCATAGAGTTGCCAGGCACAAACCATGACACCGATGCTACCACACACTAGCAACAAACTACTGCACAGTAGCTCATTGCTACTGCACAGCAGGGTTGGAAATGGCAGTTTCTACACATGCAGCCGACTGCACAGTACCACCCATAGAGTCTTAAAACAGAGTCACCGGTAGCCTATTTTGTAGGGAGTCTTCTCTTTCCAAAGAGAATGCATGTGTCCTAGAGATCCACCAGAAGAGACAAATGACAGTCTTCTTGAAAGGTCCTGAAAACTTTTCTACATTTGGCTGGCACTATTCCCAAGTATTCTGCTGGTGCTGTTGGATTAAATTTCAGAGAATTTGTCGTCTCCGGCCAGCTTCTCCCTACGAAGCCAAAAATAAATCCCACATTACCATCTTAGATTTGCAAAATATGCATCAAATCTCTATAAGCTAAGTTTTCCACCGTGCTTGGAACAACCACAAGGCCCTCTAGCTTCTTCTTCAATAGAGGCTGCATTGTTCACCAAATACAAATTAATGGCTCTCCCCAGTAAAGTATTGGCCTGGAATACCTAAAGCATACCCTGAAATCCTTGTTACCAACTCCTGGGAAGCGCAAATACTTTATTCAAAAGAATTATTCCTAAATACAAACCTAAGTTTTTCAATGTCTCTTCTATAAATCAAAGAAAAGAGCCCAGGAGCCAGAGAATCACCTCCAGATGCTGAGGTCTGGAAGCACATAATATATGTTATGTCATTTTATCCTCTGCACCCTTTTGCATTAGAGGCTGCCTCCTTCACTTTCAGCCACAGCAAAGTCCAGTCATCTCTAATTACTAGGTTTAGGTCCATGGTTGCTGGAGGGTTTCATGGACTTTCTTCAGCTTTTCCTCTTACCCAGACTTGTTCATCTCTGCCCTGCTGCTGCTAAGGAAAAAGGAGCACAGAAGTAAATGCAATACAACACCTCCATGGCCTGGGGGGCTTTCCTAAGAGTTTTTTTGTCACCTGAGGTAACTGACATACATTCAGATCATTAATTTGAAAAGTGCTACTTTATTAATTTGGTTTTAAAGAGGTGGTCTGCTAAGGGACTGTGCTGTTCTCAGTCGACGGTGAACAGTTGGTCCCAGAGATTGAAAATGAACTTTGCCTGTTCAGATATCAAAGTCTATTGCCCCAGGGAATCTCCTCATATCTAAGAGATGTGCATGATGTGTGCTTGCATGTCTTTATTGCCTCTCAGCACCATCACAACGTGGAGTTTTGCTTATGGAACCTGTATCTCCAGTATTGCAATCTCCCTGTTGGTGTCTCCATTACACAGAGTTTAAATACAGTTCAGCTCTGTGTTAATGGCTCAGCTCCAAAAGAAAAGAATTGCAGCAATTCATTATTTTAACAATTAGCTCAGCTGGGCTGTGGCAATACCTTCTGAGAGATGCAATTAAGTAACTCTTGAACTCCAGACTTGCTCCATAACTATGAATTAGTTGTGTGCCTGCTTGGAAATTTTGCTGAGATTTCAAAACCATGGCCACCTGGAGATGTAGTTCTGCAGCAATGGAGCAGGGGTTCCACTTATCAAAGAGCCACTAGAGCAGAGCCAGCACTCTGAGAATGCCAAACCCTTCCCCTCTCCACCAAAAGCGCCCCAACTCAAGACGGTTTGTCTCCTGGCCCAATTTGTTTCCCTTTTTGTCCCCAGGACTGTTTCTCTGGGGGTGAGGCTCACCCATGTCAGAATTTGTATTGCCTGGTAAGTATCCAAATACACAGAGTCGCCTTCTTGCAGCATCTCCAAGTGTCCATTTGTTTCAAGGTTTTAATCAACGCAGCCCTATAGCCTAGCAGATAGAGCAGTGGACTGAGAATAGGAGCTTCCATGGGTGTATTTTATCATTAGGCCTAGCTATATGCTCTTGGTGTCCATTCCATGGTCCAGCTGATCTCTTTCCAAGAATGTCCCTTTTAGAATAAATCCTTCCTACTCCTTGTTCTTGTATGGATCCTAAAGCTTCTGTTGCAAGCTCTGTACATCCTCTCTTTCAAGATGATCAAGCATTCTGAGTATTTCTGTACACCACAAGACAGAGCTGCACAGAGGCATCTGAGCCTCCAGTACCCAAGTCAGCTTGGTTATCTTCACAAAATGCAGACACACACTTGGTGTCCCAGTAGTGCCTTTTTTCTAGTAACTGTTTTATCAGCTTGGTGAGTCTCCAAGCTGGCAGTACTTGCTTGCAAGCCTCCATTCATGAAGGCACAATCTGTTCCTTTACTTGCCTACAAATGACCTATCAGATCTAGTAAACCGTTTTTTTTCCTAAGCCCATCTCCCTCCAGTCTGGTAAACCACAACTTCTAACTCCAGAGGACTGAAGGGCTATGATATTTTCTACAAATCAGAGTGTAGAAGTTCTTGGCTCATGAGTTTCTATATTTCCTGCAAATGGTCAAAGAGTGTGTTATTCAAATGGTTCAGAATGCATCTTTGTGGCATGTAGGATGAGTACTGTCTGATTTATTTCCTATGGATCAGGGTGCTAGAAGCAGATGATGCTTCCCTGGAACAGCAATAAATAAAACTCTCAGGCTCATATTTGCACTGTAACAGTAGTAAATGTGTCCTTACACCTCTAATGATCTAGCCTTGGGCCAAACTGTCCTATTTTCCATGCATAGAAATAGCCTTTTCCTGATATTCTTATTGCAAAGCTGTTTCTGCTCCATTCAGTTCAGTAACATTCTTGTCCAAAGAAATACCATTTCTGAGTAATAAAGAAAATTTCAGTTATAAGAAGAATCCTCACTCTGCATCTCCCTGTTCTAATTACTAAACAATAGGCATGGCTACATGTTGCCATACGGTGACATTGCTATGGTGACATCCTTTAGTACTTCCTTTTGGAAGTACTAAAGTATAGAGTGCAGTATTGGTGGTTACTGCGCTGTGCGCGCAGCACATGGATAGATTTCACCACTACGTCACCATAGCAGCACACTATACCCAGGGAGCATGCCACTAAGGCGATGTAGATGGCAAACATGACACATGTCATTGCTACGTTGCTGTAGTGCACCATACAGCAACATAGCACATTGCTGTGTCACTGTAGGGTGACGTGTAGACTTTCCTAATAACAATATGATATTACTTTTATTATACCATGGAAGTATAGCTTATAGTATGCAGAGATGCGAGGTGGAAAACTTGCCACAGAAAAATATTCAAAACTCAAACATTTTCTGGAAAATTTTCCACTGCTTTATTTTTCCTTGGGAAATTTTCCATTTCTAAAAATTCACTGTTTCATAAAATTCATTAGTAACAATGAATGAATGCCAATCCAATATTGGGCAAGCTTGGCAGTTTCAAAGTTGTAATTAATGTTTTTTCGGGTGATTATCCCTAGGAAGTCTGCGAGAAAGTACATATATGTTTTATTGATTTGCAAACAGGAGGATAAATACACTCACATAATAATCCAAACCAAAAATCAAGTTATGAATTCACCTAATTGGCTGTGCAGGTCAAATTGAAACCAAAGCTAAAATTCTTACTTCATCTTAGACTGCAAGTGAAAGCAAAACCAAAACTAAAACTGTGTTAATTTTTGTTTCACTTTCAGTTCAGCAAACACAGAGCAGTATCTAATTTCTTTTCTTGAGTTGGGGGAAGTTGGAAGTGTTTGCATAAGATCTGTTAGTTTTTTGGTGCTTTTGGTTTGAAGTAATCATATGAATGCCTAATCAGAAAAAAACTAGTGTGTGGCATCATTATAGTGAAGTCCAAGCCACTGAAGGAAGAAAGAAAGTTGGTAGATGTCAATATCGCGGGCAGGAGTATGCTAACAACGCAACAAGAATGAAGAACCATTTAATAACATGTAGAAACTATCCTGAAAGAGTACAAGCCATATAATGAAGTGGTGGAACAACACCATCTAAGAAATGTCTACTTCAGGAATCCTATGTAAGTAAACAAATTAATATGTTAATACACAGTATAGACTAGCATCTATATTGTTTTAAAACATTATAATTTTAAAAGTTGTTGATGCAACTCCAGACTATTATTTACTTATTTAAAATATTTGTATCCTGATTTTCTGCTTACACTAAGCTCCCAAAGTGTCTTAAGCTTAACAATATTTTTTAAAAAATACATAGTAGATAAATAGTTGACTATTTCAACCAGCAGAGCAAGCTTAGTCTTCTGGCGAATGGCAGAGGCCAGACTATACTTCCCTTTGGCTCTGCATTCCCAGGACAACTGAGTAGCAAGTTGAGCAGCAGAGTAGTCTTTCTGACAGGGAGAGGGGAAGCAAGCTCCCTGCTGCTGCTTCTCCTTCTGATGGATGAGGCCAGTCTAGAACAGGCTAAAATAAAAATTTTTCCCCCTTTTTGTTTCAGGAACTTAGTAGCTCAAATGAAATAGAAGATTTTCAAAAAATGTAAAATGAAAATGTTGAGCTGCCAGGTGTGGGGGAAGAAGCAGCAGGATCCTTGCTTTCAGGATCACTGTCACCACATATGCAATCCACCATGAATAGCTGTTCAAGACAGTCAAGCTTTTTATGAAGCTTTGTGGACAAAATGTCAACAACAACAAAATCAAGAAAAAGCACATGAGACATTAGCTGGAGCTATATTTGCAAGTGGTACACCTCTTTCCATAACTGAAAATCAATACTGGAAGGAACATTACAAACTAATTCGCCCATCATATGAGTTACCATCACGTTATCGCTTATCACATTCTCTCTTAGATAGAGCGTATGACAGAGTTCAAACAATGGTTATTCAAAGGATTGGTCAAGCAGAATCACTGACTCGTATATCAGTCCATTTATCTGACATTAAAGGAAATACTCTATTGAACATTATGTTAGCAACACCTGCACCTGAACCAATATTCCTGAAAGCAATTGCTACCAAATCTTGTCATACAGGTGAATACATAGCCAAATTACTGAGTGAAGAGGTTGAAAGTGCAGGTCCTTCTATGGTATAAGCCCTTGTAACGGATAATGCAAGTAATGTGAAAGATGCATGGCAAATATTAAAGACAAAGTATCCTCATTTAATAGTATTTGGCTGTCTTGCTCATGGGTTGAATCTTCTGGTCAAGGACATAGTAAGTGTGAAAACAATGAAGACAATATTGGCAAACTGCAAAGCGATTGTGAAGGTATTCAACAATCATGTTACTAATCAGACTTTTAAGAAATTACAGAAAGAGAAGCAGGGGAAGGAAAGTGCACTTTTGTTGCCAAGAGAAACTAGATTGGGCTCGGCTACGAAGTGTTTACATAGTTTGCTGCACACGAAGAACTGTTTGCAGTGTGCTTCAATAGATGACACAGTATCCCAGAGTATTCCCATCAACATTCAGAAGCAGATTCTTGACAATGATGTGTTCTGGGTTTGAGTTCAAGGAGCATTCAATTTGCTACTACCAGTTTTAGTGGCTATCAAGAAACTTGAAGGAGATATGCCAAGCCTTTCAAATATTCTAGAGATATTCAGACAACTGAATGAAAATCTAATTGAGCTTTTGCCTTCTTCACCTCTATCCAAAAAAGAAGTAGTAGTAAAACAAATGTTTACTAAGAGATCTGAGTTTTGCTTTCTTCCAAGTCATCTGGCAGCAAACCTTTTGGATCCTCAACACAGAGGAAAACATTTATCAGAAAATGAAACTTGCTCTCAATTACAATTATGGAAGTAGGTAAGAATGTCCCCAACAATTGACGAAATAGCCATGATGACAGACATTGCCTAGTACCGTGCAGAAGAAAAACTTTGGAGCAAAGACATCATTTGGCAAGCAGCAGAGAATAGGTCTCCTCTCACATGGTGGAAGGGGTACTGCAACACTCAACTGTTGTCCAGGATTGCTCTAAGGAGCCGAAGCATTCCACCAACAGCAGCTTCTTGTGAATGGAACTGGAAGGCTTTCCGCTCAATCAAGACAAAAAGGAGGAATAGACTAACAAATGAATGCACTACTAAGCTTCTTTCTATTTCTCCAAATCTCTTGCTTCTGGAGAATCAGTCAGAAGCACAATTAGTGAAGAAGATGCAGTGTGATAATAAGTTGTCCTTGCCCACAGATTCATTGGTAAAACCATCCTTTAACGAAAGAGAATGTGGTTCAAGTAGTTCTGAATCAGATTTGCCTCAGTCTGATTCTGAAATGGAATTAATAAGTAGTGCAAGTGATTTGACAGATAGTGACAGTGGAACTGGAGGTGCTGCAGTGACCTCAGTGGAAGAGGGTTAAACTCTGTTGAAGTCGATCAGTGAACAACCACAGCATATCATGCGCAGTTCTTTGGGTGTGCTAAAATTAGTGTGTCACCACTTTTCAGTGCCTTCATTTTTGTTCTTAAATTTAAACAAACAGTGTAAGGGAAGTACACGCTATTGTGTGTTGTCTTTACATTTTTACAAGTATTCCAATAAAAATAATTTCTTTCCACATAAAGCTTTGAATTTGTTTGAACATAACATTTAAACCACATTAAGTGTCCTGTATTTAAATTTTTTCCTAATCAAATATTTCAGTTAAAATACTTGTGGCTATTGGGACATAAAATTAACATGGGGGTACTTTTTTAGTTTTGTTTACTAAATATAAGTCAAATAAACATGCTAAATCAGATTACGCTCTACTTAGGGCATTAGAAAAATGTTCTGTAAAATTTTCCAATTTAAGATTTTCCAAAAAACCAACATCTCTGAGAGTATACTTTTACAGCCAGTGTTGAGACATACTTTTAGGAGTTCACATACTGCAGATCTATTGGATGTAAAGCTGGAAGTCCAGGCTTCCTACTGGCAGATTGTAATTGAAGTCAAAAGTCCTGGTAGAGAAAGTATTTACAGTAGCAAAATTTCGGTTACACAGTTTGCTTCTGCTCAAGTTCATCACAGCTTGATCTTGCAAGTTTGGCTCACATTAGAAGACACCTCTCTTCTCCCAAGATATTGGTATACCCCGAGCAGTCCCATGGGAAAAAGTCTTCTGATTAGCAAGGTTCTAGGGAGCAGCTGAAAGTACACACATGCTATTTTCACTATGTATTGTATGTTTAAATTATTTTGAAGATGCAGTGGTGTTTAGTACCCATCAGATATGGATAACAAAAATAATGGGATGAAATTCCATCTGGCATTGCTTTTTTGTAGACAACTGACATTTTGAAATCTTTTTCTTTGTAAATTAGAATAAAAAAATTGTGAAATTTCTCATAAAATAGAATTTCCAAATAAAGTTTGCATCCACAAGTTCTTTTTTCATTTTGGAATTGTATTTTATGGTTTTCATTTCATCATCATTACATTATTGTATGGTACATTAGTAATAAGGAATATTATACACTGCTGAAAAATCATAACATGGAATATTTAATATAATAACATCATTATTTTAAAAATATTCAACACAGCTGCTACTTACTACTTATTGAAACATCTTATTGTCCAATGCATCAAACTTTTTCATTACAATACAAGCAAAAAGTCAATCAGTGTCTATCAGAACAAAGTAGTAACTGCACCCATTGATTTTAAAAATCAAATAAAATGATAAAATACTAGAATATTTTTACTATTGTACTGTCAAATAAGGGCAAGTCCTTGGGTCTAGGTGGGTCATGAAGTAGTTTAAAAATATTAAAATTACAAACCATGAAATGAAAATTGAAACAAAACCCACCATTTTAAAAAAAGTTTACTTCGAAATATTTTCCCTGTGTAAATTTATTTAAAAACGAATCTATAAATAAAATTCATCAACTCAAAATTGATTTGATATAAAACTGACTAACTGTAATTGAAGTTAATGACAAAACTTTGATTGACATCTTTGGATTCAGATTGTCACCCATGATAATATGAATAACCTTAGCATGGAGGGAAAAAAAAACTGCTGTAGAATCAAGGTGAAATAAGTGACTATTGGGTTGTCATACCAAGTCTTAAGCATACTTCTGTTGTAATTGTATGTAATCTTTTAAAGAAAATATCTAATGTGTTCATTTCAATAGTTTGGAGCATGAATAAGCACATAACACAAGGAAATGTATATTCATTCACCTGAAAATAGATATTTAGGTGAGGAGAGAAATTTTGTTTAAATGTACATAAGAAGTAGAAATGTTTTAACCTTTTGGGTTATTATTACAGTGGTGTATTTTACAACACTCCATTGGCTTAAATACTAAACTCTTGACTGCTCATGTTTTTCAGAAAGAAACAATATGATATACACTTTTAAAGAGCAGTGGCTGAAATCTGTCTGGTTCACTGGGAGTTCATTGGGATATATTTGCAATTTGTGAAGCAAAAAAATGATATTTTATCTTTAGAAGGAGTTACATTTTTTGAGCTTATTGAATTTTTCAAAGATCAGCATGAAGAGTTCTGATTAAATGCTTGCTTCAGCGTTTTAAAGGCTTCTTGTGTCCCTGTTGCCTAAGGAGGTCATACATTACGATTGCTCTGTAAACATCAGATTGTACAGAATTGGCTGTGCATACCATGCAGAGTGCACAAAGAAAGTCAAATGGCTTATCTTGCACTTATCAACTAGTTTATTTTTCATGCCAAAAAAAACTGTATTTTTACAAGAGCAGCTGCTACTTTGTAAATATTTTAATGGCTTCTGTTAAGTAGAGCTGTCAATTTTGCAAACTATATTAAAAGCAGATTTCATTTTACCATGTGATTGCATGTTTTGAAATGCATTTTATCCCTGAAAGTCCTGTGGAGGAGACTTGAGAATGGAAATGGTTTCTGATTTGCAGGCACAGAGCCAATAGAGAATAGGTGTAGTTAAGTAAGTATGCATCATCACTCTATGCGTGTTCATGTTTCCTCCTGATTTACCTGCCCCAAAATATTTTCAAGTTGTTCCTCTTTCTTTCATTGTAGTTATAGTGGGAAAAATCATGAGCACCTTTAGTAAGTTTTTTGAGGAGCCCTTAGGTTCAGGTTTTATTTCAGTAATGCCCTCTCCAACCTAAAAATACCAATGATACAGAAATCAGCTTCTCCACCATCCAGTAACATCATAGCTACAAGTTACTATTGAAATGGACTCTTCGGTATTTTCTAATTAATTTGGTCATCACTAAAAAGTGCCAGAATGTCACCACAGCAAAGAGAGAACATACAAAAATTTCCTTGCTGTCCTGCTGGTTTTCCCCAAGCTTGCTCTGAAAGAGCCACCCTTACAAGGAAGAGGAATTACTCATACCCAGTCCATCCTTGACTGTTTTATACACTAGCAGTGGTGTTACTTAATGCAACTTGAGATGCTGGCTCTGTGCTTATTACAGTACCATGGCTACTCATCAACTTCATGCTTGACAGAATTACAACTCTATGGTTGCATCTATACGTGCATTTAAGCATGGCTAAATGTAATGTGCATTAAGTGATTTTTGGCAGGTGTCTACACATGCAGGGACCTGGGACTAAAGTTAGTCCTAAATCCCTGCAACCCTGCCATGTGACCCTGTGGCCACTGGGGGGAGCTCCAGCCTCTGGCCACATGGCTGCCAGAGCCAGCACTTGGCAGCCATCTTGGAAACTTTGATCCCTGGCCAGCCCCTTCTCTGCTCAGGAGCCACATGCCCTGAGCAGGGGCACCACACAGCAAATCCCTCCTTGCCCACCCTGCCTCCCTGCACTAGAGCTCCTCCTGCCGCTGCCAGTAATGCCCAGAGCTCTGATGCTCCAGCCCAGCCCCTACCAGCGATGACCAGCCCCCCATACTCCTGCTGGTCATGGTGCTGGCCCTGCTGGCCCCAGGATAGCTATGCACCCACCAGTGGGGACCAGGGCACTGGCTGTGGGAGGCTCTGCCCAACCCCCTCCTCCTGCATTCCCTACTCCACCCCACCTGCCCTGTTGCCCACATACCCCCTATCCCCTGCCCACCCCCAGAACCACTCTCAGGACACACACATAGGTGAAACAGAAAACATTACCCTTAACACACCCACCCCCATCCTTCCCCCCTCAAACAGAACCCCCTCCTCCCTTCCCCTTCAACCAACAGAGTCCTTCCACCACCTCCCCATAATAAAAACCTGCTTACAAGGGGAAAACTATATGCAAGGGGGAAACTATGTCAAAATGTTGGATTTTCAAGCCCAGATTGGGGGGGGGCTGTGGGAGGGGCCTAGGGGGCAGGTGTCCAGCACCCCAACCCTTGGATGTTCCCTGAGGTTGAACTCAGGCCAGCCCCCTAGTGGCAGGACAGACTCGGCACTAAAGTTAGTGCTGGGTCACATCTACACGTGCATTAATGTGCGTTAACTAATTGCACCTAAAGTTAATACCTAAATTTGATATGTGATTAGCCTAAGTTAATGCACATTAAAGGTGCACACATGTAGACACACACCTGTAATGCACATTAATGTAGGATAGTGCACATTAAAGCATTTCATGTAGACACACCCTATTTGACAGTACACATTTAATAAGCATCAGATGCTAATAACACCTCAGAGCATAGGTCCTGTGTTGGATTCCCATTGTTGACCTAGATGTGAAAATAGCAGCAATCTATTCACAATCCCATGGATAAGCCATCTCCAAGGCACTCTGAGGGTTAAACTAGAAGTGATGTAGTTGTTAAAATCTGGTAGACATTATAGTCAGGCTCCCAGCGCCCTAGATGCACCCATTCAGTGATGCATAACATATTATGACGCACAGGCTACCTACACAATAAAAATACCTAATTTGGCAGACTGGGTTACAACACAGTTGTCTCCAGCCCAGTTAGAGTGCAATTACAATTCATAATATGAATATGACTTAGGCTGTAAACAGATCACATTCATAGACTTGTCTTTTTCATAATGATACTTTCTAGTTATAGCAGAGTTAACCCCCATCTGTAATATAAGTCTTCACTGTGTTGAAACAATTTGAAAGGTGAAATGTGATTTAATCAGGTCCAGGCCTTTGTTCTCTGAGAAGCCAAAAGAAAATGCATGTCAAATAAAGAGGTGGTGAACTTTAACTTATACCTTCCTACAGCCTTCTGTTGATATCTTTCTTACATATACTCCTTTTTTCTGGTTTCTCTGAAACCCCCTTATAATATGGCTACATAAAGACATTCAGTTTCTACTGAAAGAGCAAGTGCTCTCTACATAGAAATCATGAGAGTACAGATATTCAGGATTTTTCTCCCAGAGCAAAAAATGGCCTCTGTTAGAGAAAAATAACCAGGGAACAACCAGTATTAAATTGCTTCTGAGAGAATTTCTCCCGGATGGGTGACTATCTGTACACTTTGCCTTCTGAGAAAAACTGCACCACAGTCCTCCAGCATACCAGGGTGCTTTCATGTTTAAGTTGAGGAACCAGTGCAGAAGCTTCAAGGCATGTGGCCTCTTACTGGTTCCTTGTCTGCATGGGTGCCTGCAGACGTGCAGGGACCCTGCTGCAATGTGCTGTAATTACAGTGTGTAGGAGCAGACTTTATTAATCAAGTCTGCTGGAGCATGCTAAATTAGCACGCTCTAGCAGCCTCCCCGTCTCATGTATTCAGCATCCCCACACTTCTAAAGTGTGGCGGGGCACTTTAACTAAAGCTCATTGAACAAGCTTTAGTTAAAGCACCCCTGCTGCCATTTTGAAGCACAGGATGCCGAATACACGAGACTCTGCAGGGACTTTAGTTAGAGTGGCTCTCGGAGCTAGTCTAATTAAAACTCCCGCTGCCCCCACCCACAAAGCACACGTAAAGATGTCCCATGATTCCATGTGTGTGGATTAATGAAGGCAGAGAGGCAGAAAACTCTAGTTAATGGGACAGTAAGCATACCTGCCCTCCTAAGCTACTGAGAACTTCTGGGTCTCTGACTAACATGTAAAATTAGAAGTATGGTAAAGCTTGTGGTAGCGTAATACTCTATCCACTGACCAGGAATTTACCGTAGTATTGTACAGATTAGGTAATACTGGGTACAGAAAGACAGAAAACAAGGAGAAAACAGGATTTAAAGAAAAAAAAAAAATCAAGAAGGTCTTATGATTTTGCGAATAACCTTTTAAAGTTTTTATCTGTAACAGGATTTTTACTTAATCCATGCTCTGCTGGCCTAGGTTTGGATTACAGATTTGTTGTTGTTGTTAAGTAACACACCTCCAACATGCAATTTTTCTATATCCTTAGATGATTTGTGTATGGTTAAAAATATTTCTCTCTCAAAAGTCAGATTGGCTCAAATTCAAGTTTTCACTATGCCAGCATATCTTGCCTGTAAACTGAAATGATTTGAAACAGATGTGAAACAAAGGTAGAAGGTGTGAAGTAATTCCAATTGCGTAGTGTGAAAGGAAATAGAAGATAATTAGTTGTTGTCTTTTGGTTGGAAGTGATTTTTTTCTCCATGTCCCTCTCAATGCTACAGTTGGTGCAATAGAAGATATAAAATACAAAAGAAAATAAGAAGGTATTCTTGTGGACAGTTAATTCAGTCTAATCTCATAACCTGATTATTTTTAACAGAACGTTTGGGACATTTTGACAGAGCGGATACTCCAAATGAAGCTTTTGTTGACCCATCTTTAACACCTCAAGAGGAACATAACTTCCCTGTTTCTGACTCAAACTTCAACCATACAACACAGAGCAGTTCTTCTAACAGGTGAGATTTGCTGAATGAATCTTGTATAAGCAGCAGCATTTTAACTGTCCTCACTTAATTGCAATAATTTCTTATGAAGTCAAGGGGGAAAAAAAAAAAAATCACCCATTTCCACAACACTGAGGAGGATGAGGAGATAGAAACAGGCAAATGTCTGAAGCATAGGTATATAATGCATGTCTTCTTACAGTCTGAGATCCTGGTGATTTTAGATTATTTTGATGGCCTTTTCCTAGGTGTTATCCCCAAAAAAGATGTTGCATTGCTTAGTGGCATAAACTTTGTTCAAGAATTTAAAGTATTCAGGATGAATGGTAAGAAAACAGGGCCAACTTTTATTAAACGTAATTGCCTTGTTAGGCTCCTAAATCTAGATCACAACTATCAAAGAGCTGGAGGTCTGGAGGAGCCGAGTCTTGGCTATTTGTACTTAATTATTTCAGCATCTCTGAAAATTAGACCTCTTATTTAGGTCTTCAGGCCTCAGTTTTGTGAAGACTAACATGCAAAGACTTTATGTATAGGGATGAGTCCCGCTGAAGGGATGAGACAACTTGTAGCCTTTATCCAGAAAAGCACTTCAATTTATGGTCAAGTCCTTTTGACTTACGTTTGCCATAAGCATGTGTTTAAGGCAGGGGTGTCAAACATACAGGCCGTGGGCTGGATTCAGCCCCCACAGCTGCGTCATACAGCCCATAGCCTTGATTGGGGACCAGTGGCAACCAAGCACCTGGTCGAGACCCATGGTACAGGAGCCCAAGCAGCACAGTGGCTTGTTTCCATGATGGCAGCCAAACAGGCACCCATCATGCCAGGATGCTTCCTGTGGTACTGCTGGGACTCCAGTGCTGCTGCCCTTCCCAGGTGCTTGGCAGCCAAGCTGGGGAAATCTACAGCACTGGAGCCCCAGCAGCACCACAGAAAGAAGCCTGGCACCCTATGTATGACCCAGCCCTTGGGGCTTTTCCCAAGCCATTCATTCAGCTCATGGACTGGTCACTCGCTGCTCATCTAGCCCACCAAACCAGATGAGTTTGACACCCCTGGCTTAAAGCTTTATTGACCCAGGAATGTTTTCTTGAATGGGAATACAAAATAAAAATTAAGTTACAAACATACACAAATCTTTAAGGGATATGAAGTAAAATACAGATTTCACTGCCTAATATCAGGTGCCCATGTTCAGATTTTAAATAAATAGCAAGAACATTGTTAGAACAGGAGATATCAAAAGTTTAAACAAGGCTAGAGATGGAGGGAGGTCACAGAGGAGTGTCGTGTTTTGGGAATACTGAATATTAATAACAAAATGAAATTTTAATTATTTTTTCCCAAAAATGCAACGTATTTTGACTGACGTGCAGAAAAGACAGAAGCACAACGACAAAGATGTCCAGACCAAAAGATAAGGTGTGAAAGACAGGACTCCTGATAAGTGCACATGACTTCAGCAGAAGGTCTTCCAACCCACCACTAGCCACTGGTCTGATTCTCTGAACATAAGCCACTGATCTGTCAATCCACAGAATCACTCTTAAAGGCTCTTATTTATATTATAGCAAAAGATGGTTGTTATGCAGGGGATGCTAAACTCAATGGAGAGACAGTGTGGACTAATGCTTAAATAGAGTGAAATTGCAACATACCTGTTATAAAAGAAAATACACTAGGTCTGGTGCCCAGCATCTCAAAGAACATATGTACATATGCTTTGGATATCAGCTGCTGACCAAGGGATCAAACCTTTTCTAGTTATGAAAATGTTCAGCAGCAGTATTTGGAAATCAGTGAAAATGGAAATTATAAGATCCCCAGCATGAACAAGATGGTCACCTAAGGCAACTTGTAGACCTTAATTTAATGGCACAATGGGATATGATCCCTGATCCCAACAATTGTGCATTCTGCTGTACCATACATATATGGCAGGACACAAGATTTTTGGGATCAGGAATAAAAAGTGTCAGATCCCATCAGCTTTATGGTTGGTTTTTCCCATTTTATGAGCCAATAATTTGGTTGAATGTGTGGCTGTAACAGAGACCCATCCCAGGGGTGGCTGTGATACTCCTGGAGCCCTCTCAGCCCTTATCAATCTGGCTTTCTTTGGGCAATATCCCCTTCTCCTCACCTGCCACACCTTGATGAAATGATACTTTCCAAAAAGGGATGCTGTCCCTAGGCTCCCCGAGCAAGATTTCACTCCTGTGCACCAGTGTCACTGCTCATAACGGTAACGGCTAATTATGGGGCCTCCAGCCTCCCTAGTATCCACACCCTTGCCTTGTAGATGTCACACACACTAATCAGATCCTAACCTCCCCTACAGGCTACAGGCTTCTGGCCCTGTTCCTCCTTACACCAGACCCTCTCTGGGCTATGGGTACTCTAGCCACCTCAGTCTCCGGCTCTGGCCCTTCTGCCCTTCAGTCCTTCTCCTTAGATTCTGGCCCTGTTCCTAGGCCAGTTGAGATCCATGGGCTCTCCAGCCCTACCTGTCTCCAGCTGCAGCCAGTCTTGGCCTTTGGCCCTTTCTGAGCCCTGGGCCCATTCTTAAGCCAGTGACACCTATAGCCACCCTGTAACTACCTGTTCCCTGGGCCCCCTCCAGCCCTCCACTGTTTCTGAGCCCTCTAGCCCCTGCTCTCTCTCTCTAAGGCAGCTGGGACCTCCTTACCGCCCCATAGTTCCTTCCACAAGCCACGAGTGTTGCTTACCCCAGCTCAGATGTTAACCAGAAGCCCTGCTGCCCAGGAACTCCTTTCTCTGTGGCCCTCAGGGCTAGACTCCCTGATCAACTCAGGCATGGGCTTATATTCTTCAAGCCAGGCCCCCTTCTGGTCAGGTGACTCTCTGATTGGCCCCTGCCACAGCTGTTCTGACACAGTCTGCCTTCTCTTAAAGTACCAGGAGCACCAAGCCTCCTGCTACAGTGGCATGTTACTGCATTTATTGCATGATTGACATGTTAATCACACTATAATTTAACATTTGCCAGGAGCCTAAGTAACTTAATATGGTCCTTTTCCTTGTCATTCCTTTTCTACTACCTCTTCCTAAGTTAAATTTACCTAACCTTAGAAGTCCTTTGCTGGAGTGCATGGAAGTGGGTGTGGTGGTACAGTCACACCCTTCTTCTGCCACAGCCTGGCCCTGACTGACCCAGGCTCAGGGGAGGTTCCAGAGCTATTCTTGCCTTACTACAGCCAGCAGCTGCTGCTGTGTGGGGTGGTGGGCTTGACAGGGGACAGTGGCAACATTGAGCAGGTTTCTTCTTCCCGCCCCTGCTCCATGCTGCTCTCCCACTGTCATCCCTGCTGGAAAGGAGCAGGCACTAAAAGGAGGAACCCATCCTCTCCACCTCCCATCACCCTTGTTCTCAACTGATCCAAGCCCAGGGGAAAGCACCAGAGCCACTTCTGCCCCACTCCAGCTGGGCTGTGCAGGGAGCTGGGCTCCACTGGGAACAGAAGCAGCAGTGCACAGGTTCCTCCTTCCAGCACCTGCTTTTGGGCAGAGGGGGACACCACTGTAGGGGGGCCAGGTGGAAGGAGGAACCTGACACTGCTGTCACTGTCCCTCAATGAGCAACTGCTCCCTGCAGCCTGTGACTGGAGCAGGGCAGGAGCAACTGGGGGCTCCCCCCACACCAGGGTCAGCAGTGTCAATGGCAGCACCACCACTGGGAAGATTCCTCCCTCTTTGTGCACTTGCTCGTTGCAGTGTTACCTGCCACTGTAAAGACTCCAGTCATGCCTCACCCCCACCCTGCTGTGGTCTGAAACATGTTGTGCCACATCCCCTTGTAGTAAATTCCAGATCTGCCCATGGTCCTTTGGCCCTTTATCTATATTGCACAGGACTGCACTTGCATTTCCACTGCATCTGTTGAACTTCCAAATGTATAAATAATAATTAGGACAGCAGAGATTCAGTGATGCTAAATGACAGATTAACAAACAAGAACAAAAGCATACACAGCAGTAAGAAACAAAACAGGTCAACTGTTCTGTAGTGGAAAAGTCATTATTTTCTCCAGTGCTTTCTGGTAAGGAATCACTTCTTGCTTCCAGTTAGTTTGCAGACTTCTTTTTTTTGGAGGGAGGGGAGGCAGGAGGGCTGCTTTGTGTTAGAATATTATTAGGGCAGGAATCATATCTTTTATTAAACATTAGAGTATTACGCAAAGAAGTGCTATTTCTTTTACTCATACAAGCAGAGTGGGCTTTTGTTATATTATTCCCATGCATTAACTGTGCTATTAAGCGGATTGTATCAAGAACAAAATGAGTGTTTCACACCTATTTTTTAATACAGAAAATTATATCTGAGATCTTCAAAGCAATGTTAAGGATGTGGATAGACTGTGCTTCTAAACTATACTGAACAGTGGCATAACTAGAGGGAGGTGTTAGTAGCAACTGTCTTGGGGACCAGCTTTGGGGAATGGAGGGGAGCAGCTGCAGCTGGTAGCCACATGTTCACGTTCATCATCATGGTAGCAACCAGAAATCGCTGTTTCCACTTTGCCCCAGGCACCCAGCCACATCTCTGCACTGCTGATACTGAGAGTTTGTTGCCTGGTAATATTTTGGATGTGTATGCTGCTGCATTGATATATTCAAAAAATTTTAAATATAATAAAAGCACAAGTGGCCATGCTTAATATGATGTTTGTAATATACAGATTTCCTTTAAATAAGTATTCTAATAAATGGTGTTCTTTTAACAAAAGTAAAGTACAGTGACTAGTCCCCATGTGCATCTGGTCCAAAAGCGTAAGTGGGCTACCTTTTCTTCTGAAGTTTAATATACCTCACAATCATATCATAGTCCTGCATCTACCTCAGTCAGTTTTCCTGTGACAGCCAATATAGAGTTTAGCTTTACTTCTGTTTCTTGGCTTTCTGGCTAACCCAGGTGGGTCATCAAAAGTTGCTGATCCTCATTCATAGTTCTTTGCGGTCACTGAAACTGCATAAACTGCCCTGCTTTCCTGAGACTTTGATCACCTCTTGCTACATTGGTGAATATAGGATGCGTATACACAAGACATGTTAATGTTCATTAGCTTAATTTAATGCTCATTACAGGAACATGTCTACACATGCATGTCCTTAATGTGCATTAAAATGGCAAAATTAAGCCAATCACACCTAAATTTGATACCTGCAAATGCAGGTATCAAATTTAGGTGCAATTAGTTAAAGCGCATTAACGCACATGTAGGTGCAACCCAGCTGTAACTTTAGTGCCGGGTCTGCCCAGCTACTAGGGGCACATGGCAGGGCTTCAGGGACTTGGCACTAACTTTATTGCCAAGTCCTTGTATGTGTAAACACCTGCCAAAAATTGCTTAATGCACATTAGCTTAACGCGCATTAAGTTGTCACGCTTAAATGCATGTGTAGATGCTCCCATAAAGAAGGATTCTGACCTCAGGAAAAGCTCCTTCATACTGCTCAAACCCTATGAATGCAGCTGGCCCTAATCAAGCAGATCCAGTGCCCTGAAGTTTTTTGATTGCCTCCTACTGAGGTATCAAATATAAAAAAAAAAGTTTCTGACACTCCCTAGTGACTCTTTGGAAGTGCTGAAACTGCATGAACTCTGCCAACCCTAATTTGAGCTTTACCATAGCACCCTGTTAAAACTCTCCTATTGGCTGAGAAAGTAAGTGACTCCTGCTAGAAACTACAAGACAAAGAAGTGTTCCTTATTCACAAATGCAAATGAACAAAACACTGGGTCTCAAAAATCATTTACAGGCATTTTCCTACTGACAGAGGTTTATTTTCTGCATATGTTTGTGGCCAAAACTACAGCAGACTTTTTTCTCTGTGGAGATTTTTGATAGAGAAAGGAAGGTCCATAAAGAAATAGGCCTAAAGGTCAGGAAAGTTGAACTCTATCCCCAGCTCTGCCAGTCCATGTGATATCATCTTTCTGACCACAATTTTCAAACATGATTAATGACTTCAGATAACTAACCTAAAGGGCCTGGTTTCCAGAGAGTAAGCAGATGCTCAGCACTTTCTGAAAAATTGTTTATACTGTCTCAAGGTGGGTATCCAAATCGCTAGTCACAATTGAAAATATGACCCAAGTTCTCCCTGCTGTCAAGTGAGAATAACACTTACCCTTCTTGCAAAATCACATGAATTCTGAATGAGTCATGTGAATTTGTTTTGCAAAGTACACTAAGATGTAAATGCAAAGCATCATTATTACTATAACCTATTTCCTAGATCACAGATTCCTGTCTGACATTTCCACTGTCCAAGTCATCACAGCCTTAAACCACTACCTGTTTCAGAATCAATGATCATGACACATTCTCCCTCTTCTGTAGGCTTGTCATTGTTTGTAAGCTTGATAACCTATGTTTAGCTATTGGCTTTCTCTACTTCTCATGCTGTTTAAAACTGGTCTTTTGATGTTTATATATTCCACTCGAGCTACATTTCAACCTTGCTATTTCATTTCCTATTTATTTCCATATTCTCTCCCTCAAGAAAAGAAATCACCTGTACCATAGATTTGTTGAGGTTCTGTGATGCAAACTCTGCACAAAATATGATTTTCTGCCTTTGTTAGAGCAGTTAGACTCCATCATACATATTCCTGTGCGTAGCTCTTTCATTTCCTACCTCCTCAACCTCAGTCAAATAAACTATTGCTGTTGACTTTTTTCCTTCTTTATGTTTCACATTTGATTTTTCTTCTGCCCCATAAAACACTGGCATAGATTTTTTTTTTTTTTTAAATAAACCTCAGCTGATATGACAACATGTATCTCATCAGAGGTGATATTTCAAATGTTGGTGTTGCTGTTTACTGCAGTAGGAAGGATTGTTACTCTCTCGTTCCACAAGTCTAAATGCTCATTTCTACTGTTATCCTTTGAAGTCTTCATTGGATTACAAGCTACAAAGGGCTAAAGCCTATATCCCTTTTTGTGCTTAAATGGCATATACACAGTCACAAAACTACAGTTTTTGGCATTTGACCAGTTTGGGATTCTATTTAGCGTATAAAGAAATAGGATCACCCTGTACACATACCTGCTGAAAGTAACATGGAGGAGGCGGGTGACAGCTCTCTCACTGCTTAGCTCAAAAGCCTCATGCAGTAATGCAGTCTTTTTAGAATCAAGGCACCCCTCCAAAATTTTTCAAAATTTAGCAGCACCCCTTTTAAAAAAACTAGTACCAACATATTATGAATATTGTAATATAAACATTATACATCTATTATTAATTAATGTGATATTAATCAATGATATACCATTATAATTCTGTTATAGTCACCCCTTCAGGCCACTGGCAGGGAGCGCTTCCCTAGCTGTGCCTGGCCCAGCTCTACCACGTTTGCTCCCAGAGCAGCAATGGACTCCCCACACATGGATCCAGGTCACTAATAGAGACTGCAAGCCACTGAGCTGAAGTCTTCTCTTAGTCACCCCAGGGCTAAGTCCCCGCTGAACTCCAGCCCTGGGGCTCTATGGGATACAGTCCAGGGATGCTCCAGGGATGCCTGGCCAGCTGGGTTGAGGTGCCTAGCTGCACTTGTAGCATATGAGGAGCACTGAGGGGGTGGAAAGGGTAGAAGGTGGGCAAAAGGACACACAAGGCCCAGGAGGCAGGAAGCGGCAGGCCAAGGGGGTGCTGCAGCCAGTGGAACTGCCCTACGTACCTGCTGCAGAACCAGATTGGGAAGCAGTTGTAGCAGAGGGTTGCACCTGCTTGCATTGCATTATGCAGGCAGGCGTGCTGCTTTTGCTTCAGTTCTTCCTGGTTTGGCTCCAGTGTTCCTGCCAAAACACCAAAATGTGCAGTCTCGCACTGCAGTGGCAGGGGGTTGGCATCTTAGCAGCCCTCTGGCAGGTTTGTATAGCACACTGGCCTAACAGTTTGGGCACTTGCCCAGAGAATGGAAGACTGAGGTTTAAAGTGCCCTCTCCCACCACACACACCAGGAGGGAGTTTGAACCTGTCTCTCCAGTTTCCCAGTAAAGTGCTCTATTTCCAAAACCACAGACTCTTTTTAGTACTCTCCTCACTCAGAGGCTGGGGACAGAAATTACACATCAATCAGTATAAGTGATCAGAAACTGGTTCAAATCTGTAACACAACAGAAGTTCAGTGTATATAAACTGCTTTCAAAATGGGCTAAACCGGTTTAAGATAAACCTGGGTGGATGTAGTATCAGATTTAACTGATTTAGGCTAACTGAAGTTCTGTCCCAGATCCTTTCCAGATTCAAGTTAACTCTCAGTCTCCCAGCATCGCAGGATGCTTTGCACCTCCCCAGCAAACCCCACCTCACAGGGTGGGTGGCTAGCCTTGGCCCAAGCTGTCTGGTCCAGCTGAGCAGGGAGGCATGCTCTAGCATGCCCTGGCTTCTGGCCTGAGCCCCTGCAGGTATGTGGCTGCATTTCCAGAATCAAAAGTGAATGCCTGTTCACTTGCTTATCAGTTCAATCTACACAGCTTAGACTAACTTGCAAAGATTCAATTGATTCAGCCTTGGGCTTTTTGACTGCCTGTACTTAGCCAGTGGGGCTGTGAACCTGCATCTTTAACCTTCCCCTTTAAGCTGGGCCCCAGCACCTGGTATTTAGCATTTATTGGATAAAATGTATTAACAGCGCTGAGACCATTTCTGTCCCATTGGGAGCAGAGGCATGGGCTAGAACCCAGGGCCCATTCCTTTCTTTATTCTTGGTGTACCCATTGTATTGTACCACCAACTGTGCCTTGTCTGCTTTCTCTTGAGCCCCCATGTGTCTTTCACTTGGATGCCCAGTGGACCATCTTGAAGAGGAGGGTGGAAGATGCACATTCAAATCTTGCGAAGAAAAGATTTTGTTGTTTTCTTACAGTTAATTTCAAACTTTTTAATATAGTCCTATTATTAGTGCTCTTCAAAAAGCTTAAGAGAAAGTGGATTTGTTTAATTGGAGCCTGTTTTTTTTCAGCTCCTTGCTGAACAAATCAGCTTTATTTAATCTTCTCAGTATCTTCCTCCTCCTCCTCAAGGTTTTGCTCTCTCAATAAGGAATTTCCCTCCCCACCCAAGCAAAGATTAGACAATATAGCAATATAGACAATTTTGTGGGGTGGGCAAAATATGGCCTGTGAGGCAGGTCTGGGCCACCAACTGACTGGATCCAGCCCATGGCTGCCCTTGTGGTGCTCCACATGGGGCTGAGACCCACCCGCTCCCACCGGGGCAGACTGTGCCATGCTCCCACCAACCCCCACCCACCTGCATGCAGCTTCTGATGGGGATGTTCCCAGTGCTGCTGCAGCTGACTGGATGCTGCTCTGCTCCACTCACCTCCAGTGGGAGCCACCCAGCTGAAGTTTTCTCCCTGGCCGCCTGGAGCAGCGTAGCAGGAGCAGAAGGAGGAGCCATCACTGGAGGCAAGGGGAGCAGAGCAGCACCCATCCCAGGAACAGCCCCATCAGAAGCTGGGCCCAGGCCGGTAGATCCGTTCTGCTCCCCTGACCTCAAGCTGCAGCTGCTGTTCCTGCTCATGGCCCTGCCACACCACTCTGGCCAGGAAGCTTCAGCCAGGCGGCTGTGGCCCAGCATGTGGAGCTCTGGCTCCACCTCTCAGCTGCCTTCCACATGCTCCACCCACCCGGTGGGCAGAGTAGGTGGAAGGCAGCTGGGAGCTGGAGCCAGAGCTCCACACACTGGGTAAGAGCCTCCTGACTGAAGCCCACCCAGTGTGGCATGGCAGGGACAGCAGCCACAGCTGGGGGCAAGGGGAACACAGCAGCCCCACTGGCCCAGGCCTTGGTCCTGGCCAGTGTGTGCAGCTTCCCATGGGCCTGTTCCTGGTGTGGCTGCAGCTGGCCAGGTGCTCTGCTCCCCTTGCCTCCGAGTGACAATGCAAGCTCATCTGGCTGCAGCTGCAATGGAAACAGCTCTGCCAGAAGCTGCACACTGGCTGGGGCCAGGACTGGGGCTGGGGCTAGCAGATGTGTGCAGGACCATGGCACGGGCTGCCCTGGGTCGGGCTCAGCCCCATGTGGAGCGCCACAGGGATAGCCATCAACGGGACAAGCTCTGCTACATGCACCTCTCACCTCCCCCTCCCTCCCATCACCCTAGCTGGCTCCTTAGCAGGCCCCCTCACACTCCCATATAACCCCCTTCCACCCTTCCCATGGGGTAGAGCATACAGGGCCAGTCCCACTCCTGACATATTCTCCCTGCCCACCCAAAGCCCTATAACAGGCAGGCAATTATTTTGCCTGGAGGACCACTTATTGAGTTTTGGCAAGCCATTGAGGGCTGCATCACAGGGAGCCAGGGGCAGATAAATATTAATTTTCTTAATTTTTAGGACCCCGCGGGCTGGATAGAATGGCCTGGTGGGCCACATGCGGCTCACGGGCTGCATTTTGCCCACCCCTGCCCAATAAGGAGTTTTGGTGAGTTGTTGCGTGGGGCGGAGTGGGGCAGGAAGAGGAGGGAGTACTGACCTGGTCCACAACAGTTCATCAAAATATTCTATGTGGCTCTCTGGCCCAAATAATTGCCCACCCCTGCTCTATATATTCTGCTTTGTTGCTCCAGTTTGATCACTGTGCAAAACATGCCTAAGATATGGACAAAAGCAAAGAAGGAAGACACTATGGGATTTTTTTTTCACTTGATTTCATATGAGTGCCACAAGCTCAGTGGAATCCCCATGATTTTCTAAGCTAAGAACAGCACTAACATGGTTGACTAAGAGAGCTCTTTCTGACAGAGTAAACTGTATACCCATGAGCTCTCTCTCCTCCTGAGTATAAGGGCCTAATCCAAAACCCATTAAAGTCAATGAAAAACCTCCCATCCACCTGAACAGTATTTGAATCAGGCCATAAAAGAGATAAAAATCACATCTAAATATTCAGCTTTCCCTTGCTCATATCATGTAACAAGAACAACAATATAACTAGAACATTAGCCCCCAAATAATTAATTAGCTTTTGTTTTAAACATGTCCTTTGTTTGACACTGAATAATAAGAGAGGAGCAAGAAAAAGAGCATTTGTAGAACAGGCTGCCAGATTCAGGCTCTTTCTAGCCGGGACATTATTCTAGGCAACGGCTAGGCTGTCTCTTAGTTTAGAAGTTAGAAACCAGAATCCAACTGTGACCTGAGCCAAGTTAATCACTCAACTTGTAAAAAAAATAAAATAAATCCTAATATTTTAAGGTAGGTCTAAAACAGGTCAGGTTTCTCATCAGTACTCAGAGCTGATTCTTACACGATTTACCCCAGTTTGCACAAACACCAACTGCTCACACAGAGTGATGCCCTACACATTTTTTTTATTTATTTTGCATTTTTGATCTTTGTATCACAAATTAAACAAGCTGGGGCTACAGATGATTTTTATGAGTCTCAGCTCCAGGTGCTTTTTTTAACCTTTTACTGTCATCCTTTTGTTTTAGCGGTCATGGTAAACTTTATAGCCAAACTGTTTTTTTTCTCTGGACTTGTTGTTGCTATCCATGGGAAGAGGATAACTTATTTGAACCCTTCCATGACTTCGCACTGCATAAAAGAAAAGGTATTGACTTCTGTGTGTCAGCTTATTTCTGGCTGAATCAGCTGGGCAGCTGATAATTTCCATGGCCTTGTTCACAGAATGCAGTCCAGTTATATCTGTCTCCTCTTCCTCCTCTGTTACTGCAGACTGTCATCCTTCTCCCCCTTCTTCCCGTATTCTTTTTTCCAATTTATTATGTTTTCATTTTGAATATGGTTGGGATTTTTCCCCCCCAAATGTATATATGTTAGATACTAAAAAAACAGCCCTAGCCTTTTGTTACTCAGTGTATTGTTTTAAAGCAACTCATATAAGGTATAATGCAAAAAAAATGTACTGTAAGCAATAAGCTACTGCACAAGCACTTATTGGGCACATCTACATGAGATGCTAAGGCACAGTAGCAACAAGCTACTGTGCCATATCTTGTTCCTACTGGGCAGTAGTGGTGCCTGGTACTAACCGTGCGGCAACAATACTGCACAGTAGTAACGAGCTACTGTGTGTGCGGTAGCTCATTGATACTGAGCAGTAGCGTTAAGCAAAAACCAGGCAGTGACTGTACTGCACAGTAATGCCGGTTACTCCACAGTTATTTAGTACTTGCTTATGCAGTACTACACATGCAGTAAGAACTGTGTAGTCTACCGCACATGTAGATGCAGCCACTTTGTACTACTTAGATGCTTTTAAAATATACATTATTTTTAGTCCCCTGTAAGATTTTATACTAAAAACAGGAAAAAAATGTTTAAATAACTTGAGCATGTTGTACAGTCCCAAACCAAGAAAAAATTAAGATAGGGCCTCATGACAGTCTTTCATATTTATCTGTTTGGTTGGGGGGGGTTTAGCACAGTAAGAACAGTCCTTAATTGTTTCCTTTGAAATACCTAGCTGTTGCCAGCATGTCATTTAAAGGAAAAACTTTATTTGAACACATTCACTATCCATCCAGTCCGTGAATGTTGTCTTTTGTAGCCAAGGAAACAAAATCAAAATGCATCACTTTTGCAGCATTTATGGGGATTCTTACACTGTTAATTGTCTTTTACAAAAACTCCCATTAAAAAGGAGGTAGAGCCAGTTTGCAAACATTGAAGTGGGTAAGAAAAGAATTTTACTATGTGTTCCCAACTAATGAAAGTAACTGCTCTACCTAAATAGCATCTGTGTGCTTCTAGTGCATTGTCATAAATGTGGTGTTTGAAGCAGAATGTAGTAAAGTGATTGTGGAACTGGAAACCAGGAACACCACAGATCTAATCCTGGCTGTGTCACTACTGGCCCGGTTCTTTGCTTTTTGGGCAATCAAAACTTTCCACTGAAGGCAATGGGCGTTTTGGGTGCACCGAGAATGCTAAATAGGGCAATTATGTGTGGCCCTGGGCACATTTCTCTTCATTTCTACGTCTGTAAAACTGAGATAATAACAGTCACCAACTTCAAAGTGATGTTGGGTGGATTAATTAATTAATTAATGTGTATGCAGCCGTTTGAAAATATAAAATTAACTCTTATTACCAGTGATTTGTTATATAGTATGGGCACTTTATGGCCTTCTGATTTTATACAAAGGTCCTCTAGATTAAATTAGATTATTAACATATTATTATGTTAGCTTATTTGATTATTTGCAGGAGGGGAAAAAAAAGGTTTGGAAAAAAAACAACCCTGGCTTTGTCATATGAACTATGTGTGCAATTGATGGAAATTCTCAGTATTTGCAAAACAAGGAGAATAAACAAAGTATCTGGCAACTGCTCTGCTGAAAACATTTTATAATCTATAACTCTGAGACCGTGGAGCCAAAACAAACTGTCATTGCTGACAGAAAAACCTGACAATTATTTTACATTGATTCAAGTTGGCCCAGCCCTGCCTAACCTTGTTTACTCATCACAGTCTTTTAATTCATATTAACTTGGCACTGAAAGGGTATATGTGGCATATGTGCAAAAGAACCATTCTCTGCATCTTAGACTGAGATAAACAGCGCACTGAGTACTTCTAGTTCGTTGAGCTCTTAGGTAGATTTATATGTATTAGATAGAACTGGTTAAGTTCCTTTTATCCCTACTGGGCTTTTCATGTCTGTTGACTATAAAACTAGAAGCTCAGTAGAAGCAACATCTTCTTCTAAGCCTTAGGATATATATGAAATCCTCCCAGCACTGGCCAATTTAAAGACACATCCAAAGAGGATGGACAGTTTTAAGCTCTTTTAAAACATAAAAATAGAAGGGTTACAGCAATTTGGCAGCCAAAAAAGCAATTTACAGATCTCCACAGAATCCAGGGCTATGTGTAAGAAAGCTGATCAAGATACTATGGAAAAGATAATGGGGTCGGAGAGCAAAAGAATCTCTCCATTTTGTAACCAACCTAATCTGGTCTCCAATGAAGTTTCTTAAGTTTCTTTGGCTGAGCCAATAAAGCTTAGCGTGATGGAGCAGTTGCATTATTACAGCTTTAATATGGCTCAGGGAAAGCTGATGAGGAGCAGGGTTGCTTTAAAGTTGCTTTATGGATTCACAGCTGCTTGCATAACCTTCACTGTACTGAGAGTAGGAAGACAAAGGCACAGGGAAAGTCTAAGCTCTTGCTTTAATTATTTACATTCTTGTCAGTAATAAAGGGCTTTTTATGTCTGGAATGTATTATTTGTATTATCAAAGCCAAATGAGATTGTGTGCTGTAGCTGTTAACAAATTAGTGTGTGACATGAAAGCATTCACATTTTTGTTCTCATAATTTACTTCTGTCAAAACTAAAAGCGGCACTTGATAATCTATTAACAAACTTTTTAAAAAATGGCATGAGGTGCAATTGTACCTTTACACAGTGTAGTGCAAGAGTAGATGTGGCCACATCCCAGAAGTGGTGGATTGAATGCCAGAATGAAAAACCAAGGGAAATCAAACCAGGCATGCTCAACAGCTTTTTTCTTTTTCACATTCTGCTCTTCCCTTCCTGCAGGCAAAACTCAGACCGACTTGACTGAACTCTTGGCAGTGTGAGGGTTGCAGCTAGGCATGCTGACACAGCACAAGATATAATTAGAAATCTTGATTCCCCTGCCTTGGAAAACTGAAGCCCCCTTTACACATGCAGGTAAAGGTGCAATGGGATCTAATGCACGATGCACACAATTATGCCCCCTGCCAAGCTGCGCATGCATGGCAAGAGGCATGATTGTAGGAGCGTGCATTAGACCTTGAGCTCCCCCTGCACCGGCAAAAAGCAAGCTCCAACAGGGACCACGTGTAGCAGGGCTGAGAGTCCTGCAGCTGACGGGACTCTTGGTCCTGGCTGCATCACATGTGGAGGTGCATGGAGCACCCCACTGCTGGGAGATCGCAACGGCCAGGAGATCACAGCAGCTGCAATCTCCTAGTCACTGCATGGAGAGCCCCCACAGCTGGGAGTTCACAGCAACTCCCAGCCACAGACTGCCTATACATGCAAATTAAAACTGCATGGAAACCAGCTATGAAGTTATTACATCATTTTCAAGCAATAACTTTACAGCTGGTTGGACCTTTTTAAAGGTGCCATAGTTAATTTGCACATGTAGCCAGTTTAAATTTATTGCACAGTTAACAAGGTACCTGCATAATAGATATAACATGTAAATGGGGGGCATATTGACTACATATACTATTGGGTAACAGAAGACTAATGAAGAATAAGGAAAATGAATAATTCATTTGTACATTCCACATTGTGCTGGTACTCCTTCCTTGAACAAGGAAGAGTAGATCACAACTTGTATCTCAATACTGTTTTGGAGGGGTTTGAGTGTAGGCAAAAGTAGACAACAGAGTCCTGGCCATCCATCACATTTGGCATCTGACTGACTGCCTTTTCTCAGAACTGTTTCAATGTGAAACATTCCTCTTGTGTGTAAGGTTGCACCCAACAGATCATCAGATTGTTCTGTTTAACAAAATCCTTAATCGCTTGAAAGACAAGAACCCTCCACCACATCTTTGACTGACAGAGCTGCCACAGAACGATTGCAAGGGCAAGAGAGTTTTCACAGTAACACTCAGTCAACAAACAGAGTGGCATCTGGTAGAAAAGAGCTACAGTTTGAAAACAGTGAATTACATAGACTGCTATACACTTGAAAAGATATAAACAAACAAAATGGCTTTGCTATTATGTGACCCTCTCCCCCTTGCAATTGTCATTCCTCCCCTCCCACCGCTTTTTGTCTATAAAGATCTATTATCTGCAGACAGACAGACAACAGAAAGAAGGAGCTGGGAATGGACATCTCTGCTGCCTCTCTAATGGACAAATCCTTGCCCTGGAATCTAGCAGGTAAGCTAACAAGTTACCAGGACTTTCAGGTTCGCACAACAGAAAGAAGCTGTAAACTGGGGTGAGAAGAATTCTTGAACAGGGAGAAAAATAAGCTAATCTAACAAATCACATGCGGTTTCTATGTGATGGCAGGACAATAAGACACCAGGATGTAGCACTAAGAGCAGAAAACAGGAGGCAGGGAGCTTGAGTTCTGTTCCTGACATTACTGCGAACTTGTGAGACCTTGATTAAGTCATCTAACTGCTCTTTTACTTAGTTTCCGCTTTTTTGCAAAACTATTTATGATCCTTTGGAAGAAAGGTGCCACATCCTACTAATAACATGATTTATTATTAATTACTCTTATTACAGCCACTGTTTTATTATTTTGTATATAGGGTCACATTCTGAAATATCAACCAACTTAATTCCATTGAAGTCAGTGTTTATAAAATAATAAGTAATGCTGTTTCTGCAAGGATATTCAGAACTAAACAAATACTTGACAAGAAAAAGGACTCTATGTTATACACTTGTCAAAATAATAATAACAATAATAATATAAAGAATTGGCAGAATATTTGCCAATATAGCAAACTGGCAGAATATTTGAACATGAGGAAGCCATAGTAGTGACCATCCTATCAAGCCCCTTTTACAAATATTCTTAAGTATACACGGCAAGGTAGCGATATACACTTTTTGCCATGCTCAAGTATCATATCACATTTTCAAAGAGATAATTTCAAAGTGCTGTGTTACCAGAACCAATTTTAGCATATGCTACCCTCTTTCTGGGTATGTTTACACTGCAGTCAAAGGGGTGACTGCAGCTCATGTAGACATACCTGTCTAACTTTAAACTAGTTAGCACAGGTACTGCTAGCACTGTCACCATTGCAGTTCATCACCGGCTGCAAAACCTAGGTGGGCCCTTGGTAGATGGCCAGGTAGTCAGCCCACCAAGAGGTCCTTGGTAGAATTTACCTCTGCTAAATTCTACCAGCGCCCTCCAAGCTAGCTCGGGTAGGTATATGGGATACCTAGTTCCTCATATAATTATCCATGATTATGCACGGAGTTGGCTCTGTCGTTAGCTTGGTATCTCCTGTGGTGCTTTCTGCAAAATCTATGTTTTTATATTTTGGTAGCATATGAAACTGCATATGTATATCGCAAATGCTCAAATATGTTAACCACTTTAATTCATCCATCCATCATAGAACAGGATATGAAATAGCTGTACGCTACAAAGAAGGTAAAAAGGTTAAGTTTACTACGCTATGTTTGTTTGTGTTTTCCTGCAAGTTCAGTAGATTGTAATAACATTGAGATCTTGTCTTTTAAAGGGAATTTTGGAGACGTGCGTACAGAGCAGGTAAAATCCTTCTTTCTTCTTTTTTTCTGCCTTATACTACTCTGTTTTGCAGCTTGATGTAATAGAGCCCGCATGCAGGAGTCCTACTGAAGTCAATGGAAATTCTATATATTCTTCTAGAAAGGGGCCCATATTTGCATGGCTTGAATCTAGCTCAGCTCAGTAGTGACTGAGATTTGCAATGGCCATTTAAGCAAGAATGAGCAGTTGATCTGAGCCATGTCCATCTCACAGAATCAACCAGCTTCCAGCTACTTAGTCTCCCTGTGCTCAGTTTTAGCAGTTATGCCAACAGCTGAAGAGAAGTGGAGTGCTAAATTGGCTCTCCTCACCCCCAGGTGGTTTGATGTACCTTTGTGCTGCAATATGCTTGGGGTACTAGTACCATCTGTGCTATAGCAAATCCCTGAGTATGTGGAGGTCTTCTGTTGGTCTTGCAGGAGCATCACAGTCACTTAATTTTTGTTAAAATAGAATATGGCAGCGATCACTTCAGGCACCACTGTCATTACAGCTACAGAACAGTTTGTGTTTACAGTTGCTTAGAATATGCAATGCCCACTGCTTGGCCTTGGTACAAAAAAAAAAAACAAAGCAAAAAACTGAGCAGAAAATGGCTTCCCTCCAGGACAGTATGAAAGCACACCTTTCTGTTATAAATATCAAATTTGTGCTGACTGGACTATCTCTCTAGGAACTGTTTAACCCATCCAGGATCACCAAAGAACACTGTGCTAGAACCACACATTCTCCAGACTTCAGCATGGCCCAGCTCATTCTTGATGAGTGAGATACAGTCAATGCCTAGTAGCCATAGGCAACTCATGGGTGGAGGGGGGGGCACATGCCCCCTTCCCCCCTCCCCCCAAGACTGGCCACTGCCAACACCAATGCCGGCTTCTGCAGACAGTCGCCACTCACCATCACCACCCCTCCCCTGCCTCTGATGGCTTCTGTGAGTGGTTGCTGCTCGCCACCCTGCCGCCAACCCTGCCACCCACAAATTGTGCCCCTCCCAGTCTCAGGAGTCACCAGTCATTCATGCTAGTAGCCGATAACAGAGTTGGCTATAATAGCTTTGTACCAAAGGAAATCTCCAGGGCTAGGTACAGAGAGTCAAAAAGCCCGAGGCTGAATGGATTCAGTCTTTGCAGGTTAGTCTAAGCTGCACAGATTAAATTGAAAGAGAAGTGAACAGACATTTACCTTTGATTCAGGAATGTTAACCATATATCTGCAGTGGCTCATGCCAGAAGCTGGGGGGTGCTAGAGCACGGCTCTCTGTGTGTTCATTTCCTCTTCCTGCTGCCTCCAAGGTCTCTAGGATTTGCAGTCCAGAATTACAGCAGCAGGACTCTGCAGGGTTGTTCATCACTTCCTCTTCCTGCTTCCAGGTGCCTCTGGGATTTGTAGTCCACAGTCACAGCCAGCAGTAAGTTTGAGTTGGGGAAGGGGTATTTAACCCCACTCCCTGGCCCCAGCCAGAGGTTTGCCTGGGGGTGGCTGTTTCCCCAGCTAGGCTGGCCCCACCTCCCCTGCCCTTGTCAGCCAGCCCTCACTGCTTGAGTTAAGCAGCAGAGGAGCAGGGCCAGCTCTGCTCTCTGGAGCAGACAGCCCAGCCCAGCCCAGGGCTACAAAGCATGCTGGGATACTGGGGGACTGTGATTTAACTTGAACCAGGAAGGGGTCTGAGACAGAAGTTTCAGAAACCAGTTTGACCCAAATCAGTTAAGCCTGATACTACATTCAAACAGGTTTGTCTTAAACCAGTTTCAGCCATGTTGAAACTGATTTATGTGCAATGAACTTCTGTTCTGTTGCAGGTTTAAGCCAGTTTCTGATCACATAAACTGATTTATGTGTAACAAGGGGTGCACCAATAGAGATTATTGGGGTTGATACTGATAGCTGCTATTTAAGGAAGCATATCGGCCAATACCGATCCAATTTCCGATACAAATGCCTCCAACTGGTAAGTCCGGTGTGATGGAAGGGGAAGAGAGAAGGAAGGGGCATGGGGGAGAGGGGAAGATCAACGCCCCTGTGGTGAGGGAGGGGGCAGAGATGGGCACTGTCCAGGCAGGGTGGGGGGAGGCCTGAACTGTGGCTTATGGGGGGGGAGGTGGCTCCCACCACTGCCTGCACCCCAGGGGGGGGGCGTGCCCCCTGGATCTGCACAGGGTGGGGCAGGCTGCAGCCAGGGCTGCACTGGGCTCTTCTCAGTGGGGCCTGGGCTCGGAGTGGGCACCAGCAGCACTGGGAGGATGCTGCATCCACCCCAAATTTCACCACTGCTCCATTCCTAACGCCGTCACCGCCAGCCACCCAATGCAGCCCCAGCTCTTCCCGGTGTGTGAATGGAGGCAGGGTGTTGAGCCAGGGCTGTGCCAGGCGGCTAGCAACAGTGTTGCTGGGAGCAGAGCAATAGCAAAATTTGGGGTGGATGCAGCATCCTCCCAGTGCCGCTGGCACCTGCTCCAAGCTCAACCCCCACTGAGAAGAGCCCTGTGCAGCCCCAACTGCAGCCACCCTGCCCTGTGCAGATTCGTGGGGCACATGCCCCCCCACCCGCTGCCCTCCCTGGGTGCAAGCAGCAGCAGGAGCTGCCTCCCCCACCAACCCATGGCTCTGCCCCCCACCTCAGCTGGGCAGTGCCTACCCCTGTCCCTGCCCCCTCCCTCGCCACGAGGGGCACTGATCTATTCCACCCCACACACAACCCTTCCCTTCCACCTCCCTTTCTACCACACTGAACTTACCAGCTGGAGGCAGCTCTCCATGCTGCCAGCTGTGCTGCTTGCTGCCTGAGTGCTGCGCTGCGCCTGCGCACAGCACGGGTATTTATCAGCCAAATTATTGGCCCCGTTGATCTGATATCCAATACAGCCAGGTTTTTTTATATTGGTACCAATTCGATATTGGACCGATGTATCAGTACACCTCTATGCGTAACTTCTGTCTCTAGCCCAGCTGCCTCCTTAAGATTGCGCTGCCCTCTTTAAGCTGGTCCCACATCTATAGTGTAGAGAAATAGCTGGCAGTCTGTGTCTTAACAGAGGATACCTATGTTTGCAGCAAAGGTAAGTGCTCTCTGCATATGTGTACACCTCAGTTAACTTCATAACCAGTTCTCTCATCCCTTGAATTGCCCCTAAAGAAGGATTGGGGCTGGCTACAAGAAACCTGTACAGCCCACAATTATTCCGATTCTGTATAAAGGAAGGAGGGAAGTTCCGGCATTAAGATACTGGACCATCACAGTGAAATAATTGTAAACAGAAAAGAAACAAAATAGGACATTATACATCATTATGTCTAATTAGACTATCACATATTTTTCACATACCATGTCATATTTTTTCACATACCGTGTCATGTACATGTATATAAGGTTGCAGATAAATCACATGACACGGTATGTGAAAAATATGTGATAATGTAACTGAACATAATTTAATATGCTAGAGAAAAGTTAAAATTCATTTTTGTTCTGAAAAGCAACTGTTTGTTGTGGGGCTCTACTCCTCATCATTCAGTGTCTCCAGAGCAAATATATCGGCAAAAACATATGTCCTATCCCCTCCCCCACTATTCTTTTTGCAAGTTCAACCTGGGAAAATGACAGCCAGGCTGAGTTCTTCCCTTCATGCATACAGGCACCTTTGGTGAAGGTTTTGCAAAATAAATTGCAGTTGTCCAATGTAATCTGGGCAATCCCATTGTCTTCAAATGATGCCCTTAGTGACATCTCTGCAATGCCACTGATCTCAAGAAGTATGCATAGCAGGAACTCACTGAAAACTTGGAAGATAATTGTTTGATACACAGGCAAAAAGAAATTCCTGCTCTTCTCTCACAGTTGTGCAGGCTCCTGATAGACCAGTAGACGGGAAAATTTATTTTTGTCACTAAAATGAATAGCTCTGACAATGTTTCATAGTTCTCAAGGAAGCAGTCCTGGTAAGACATCATTTTTCACAGTGGAATAACATTTTAAAGCTATACATACACTATTAACTTTGATGTGTCTTGAATTTTTAGTGCTTAATCATATAATCATCCTATTAATGTATCCTATTCATGTAAATGTTTCTACCGAACGCTACATGCATATTTCAGCATTCTGTGCTGGATGCGAATGGTTCTGTTCCAGTTAAAAAAATACATTGTTTTTCTGTTCTGTTAAAATATCATTCTATGTATTCAAAGTTCTTGCATCAGTAATCTAAGATCTTGGAAATCTGCCCTTGGAGAATCAAAAACATTTCTTTTTGTCCAACTGATCGTAAAGAAGGCTGTTTCATTAAAGAAATCACAGAAATGGCATGGTAGAATGGCTAGTATCGGTACTGACCAGGGAACTATGCTTATGCTTTAGAGATTGTTACTGTGAATAGCAGAGGACTAAACTGCATATACACATAGGATCCAGCACCTTGCCCTAGCTGGGGCTTTGGTCTGAACAATTCCACTGAGGACCAGAGGGAAGAAAGGGACCTTCCCCACAACGCCTGTGCAAGATACAGCTTTGCATTTCAAGCTGTGGGGGTGGCTGTGGCGCCCAGTGGCTGTAATATCTTTAATGTACCAGCATGTCCCCCCTTTCACCCTGCTGCTCTTCCAGCCTGACTTCCCTGTTTCCTCATCTGCCTTTTGCACATTGCATCAGAGGGATTCCTCACAATGCTGGGCTCTGTGCCACTCAAGGGGTGCACACCCAAAACCCAGCCCTCTCTTGCGTAGTTGGACTGCACAGCTTCTCCTGCCAGCGTGACCTCCTCCGCCACAAAGCTGAGGACTTGTTTTGCCCCATAGCGCAAGACAAGCTGTGCCAAAAAGGAACAGACGTGGCCTATTCTCCGAGCAAATGGAGACCGGGGATCTCAGTGAGAATGTTTGCCTTCGGATGGGAATATAAGCTCTTATACATACACCATCACCTGTACATTCTTTGCTCACTGTGAATCCAAACAATGAGGAAACACTTCCCTGAAACTGCAAGGTACACACAGAAAATTGTTGCCAATCACCTCCCAGACATCTTACTGTCACAGAGCCAGAAAAAAGCTCAAGTATTTTAAATAGATTTAGCTACTTTCTAAAGGAGGTGATTGGGTGTATTTCTGATCACCAGCCCCTCTTCGTCAGTCCAGTCTTAGTGACTGGAGACAGGTGGGGATGAGTGTGGAAATTCAGATCCAGTGGAACTACACAGCTTCCAGGGCCGGGGTGACCTCCTGACATTTCCTAAGTGTTGGGTGTTGCATTTGGGTTCCAGCCCATCTTTAATTAGATAAGGGGCCTGGAAGTCCTGAGAGCCATCTTCCGTACCTAATCCTATTCTAGCTGTGTGGCCCTGAGCAAGCTATTTAGAGCCAGATTTTCAGAAGTCTGTAGTAATTAGGACTGCCATAGTTTGTGGCAGGGGGAGGGGTCCAGCTTGATGTGAGCAGGGCCAGACCTCAAAAGCTGCTAATCACCTGCCTCTAAAATCAGACTCCAGATGGTCTGCACTGAAAATGTGGGCCTTAACCTCTCTGTAGCTTAGGTTCCCTACCTGATATAGGGCTAACAAGGCTCACCTGCCTTTGTATGACACTTGGAAATCTTCAGGTAAATGTCACTAGCTTAATCTATATTGTGAAATGACCACACCTCCCACAGAGAATTCCTGTACTGCCCTTCTGGTGAAAGACGAGGCGCAGTCAGTCTAATTTAGGGAGGAGTTAAAAGCAAAAAAGGAACAACAGAGCATAGCCATGATTAAGATACAAAGTGTCTAGTGTTGAAATGTTAAACAGAAGAAAAAGGCTTGAGCACATGGTATTTTGCTGTGCCTAGAAACAGTCAAAACTGCAGGTTAATTACTGAGATAATGCTATTGTCCATGTTGAAATGTCTAGTGTCATTTAAACAAGTGAGAATGCTAAGAGTCTTGCATCCATTAGCAAGGCATGAAATTTTACCACACTTCTTTTGGTGCATGGCACAGTGCAGCCCAATGTAGGCGTACATGTGCTTTCTACCCATGAGATTACTTTTTCTTTAAAAAAAAAAATCATCAGTGTCCACTGGGGCTGTGTAGGTGTCTTGCACCTACATGTGCTCCCGTAAGAGGTCATAGACCTCCCTCACATCCGTCTCATCACCCAAGACAGCAAGACACAACTTGGAAAACTAATCATAAACACAACAGAGATGGCAGAGTGCATCATGCCAACTGCTGTGGTGGTTTCTAACCCCTACTTGACTGGCCTTCATCAGTGGGTAGAGTTGATGCCTCTTCTATCTGGAGAAGAGCCATGTCTGCTAGTGCTTGATCTCAAGGACTTCCAAATCAAGGGGCACACAGCTGAAAGAATACCTACTTTATCCGGTGATACCTATCTCTAAACATGGAGGAGGTCTCCCTCTCCAAGAAAAGCAGAAAGTTGTCCTCAAGAAGTGCCCCTCTAAGCAGACACCACACCCAGGTCTAGCTGTACACCAAAGAAGAGATAGGCAAAAAATTCCTTTGAAATATCACTATTTACACTGATACTGATGAGCCCAGCACTATGCCGTCAGCAGCCCTGAAGGCAGCTACCAATTTAGTAATGGTATTAATAAGAGTGGCACCAGCTCCTGTAGTGGCAATGAACGTCATCATCAGGGCACCCATGCTGATACCAATGCAAAGGCAAAACTGAAAGGGCCAAAAAGAAATACCTCTGTAGGTGGTGAGAGACATCACCCCAGAGAGAAGAAGGGAGACCTCATCCCTCCAAGAATAGGGCATCTCAGTCCTCTGCCAAGGAGGTGGTGCTAAATGGACACCAACAAAGACGCAGGGACCAACTGCAGTGCTTATTACAGGACTGAAGTATGTCCTTAGGGAACCAGATCCTTCTGGAGACATCATGAGTCTGGAATTAGCCCCCAGAAGAGCTGAAGCATCACTGCCATTTGGAGAGTACAACAAGAGGTCACCATCTCTGACCTATCCTTTCTCCCCACTGTTGAGCAGGGATGCCTCTCAGTCACCACCTGAATGCCACCCAAAAGCCTGTGTTAAAGATCCCACACACAGGACACTACCACAGAGGAGGCAAAAATGACATTGGACTGACTCCATAACAGATCCTGTTCTTGCCACCAAATCACCTTGGTAACATTGGCCCTACTGGGGGCCATCATCTCATGGCAGATTTCACTATTGTACCCCCTGGATTAAGAGGCAAGGCTCTCTATTGGTATCACCACCCAGATCACTGGCAGTGGAGCTTGACATCACTGCCCAAGAATCTGGAGCAGTGGTGGAACATCTGTGGCCCCCTAGTCTCCACTGAAGAAATCCTCATCCTTACCTGACAAAGCAATCACAAAGCAAGCCCCAATCATTTTCCCACCCCATCCCCTACCCCTCTCCTCTCTCATGCCTCATAAGGTTCTTGAGAACAGTCCCTAGTACAAAAAGAAGTAGCCATACCATTTCACCTGGAGCCAACAGAAGCAATTCCTCAGGTGTACAGGGAAAAGGTTTCCACTTATGATATTTCCTTATGCAGACAATAGGCAAGAGACTGAACAAATGGATAGTGTCAGATTCAGGATGATAACACTTGCCTCCATTATTCCATCTCCTCAGGCTTAAGCCTGCTTGGCAGTTCTTAGATTTCAGGACACAAACTCGCACATTATTATCTCCTAGTTCATAGGAAGTATTTGAGATTTGAATGCAGAACAAATCATGGCCAGGCCATTGCCATACCTTGCAGTGAAAGTATTTTCCATTGAGACTGGATAGAGACTTCAGCGCCCTAGCGTGGCATTGCAGAGCTCAGTTTTCAGGTTGGATACCAGAATCACACAGCAGGAAAACCTTTTCTAATCCCCCATAGAACAAAAATGCTGATCATGGATAAACTGGGTACAGCCCGAACATCCGGCCTGGGCCACCTGGACTATGGGCCTCTGGAATCGGGTAGCAAAAAATCTCCCAAAAGAGCACTATAGTTATGCATCACATAAACAATGAGGAACCTGCTGCTTATCTCTGTGTCTGGTGGCACCATGCCCTGGTGGTCCTTCACTTCCTAGGAGTCAGCAGCAACCTAAAGGACTGACTTCCTGAGACAGCGATTTGCAGCTGACCAGCAGTGGTCCCTTAACAAATCCAAGTTCAGAAGTGCAGTATTAAAACCACTGTCCAATTAAAACCACTGGATTCAACCACTCACCAGCCTACTTGCCAATTACATCTGATGGCATCCCTGTTAACATGTACGTGATGCATAGTGAGTGACGCTGGATCTTCAGTTCTTTGAGGTGTCAGTGTCAGTGCAGATCCCATGACCAGTTTTCTCTTCCCTAGAGCTTTTTTTGGTGTCATCAGATACTGTGGGCTCCACAGTGCAAGGAAACAGAGGGAAAGGCTGCAGCTCCTTGTAGAGGATCACGAGGAAACCTAGGAGACACTGCTATTCAAAGAAACCTAATCTTTCATGCATGAGAGGCAGAGGCACCCCTGGTGGGATGCTGCTTATTACCACCTACAGCATCCCAAAGAACCATGTTTACTTTAGGGCATTCTAACGCTCTTTCAGCAACTTTGCTACAGGACTTGAAGTATGGTGGACTTGGCCTGAGGGAATGATGTGACATTCACCTGCAAAGATAACCGTTGGTAGATCTACATCACAGTCATTGCAGCTCATGTAGCCATCCAATACATCTGCTATTTTTAAACTCACAATCTTGGAAACATTGCAGGCCACAAATCCCTCCTAAGAAGCTGGGTAAACACTTGGGTAGCTATCCCAAACACAGCTCCCTGCTGCTGCAGCTCCACTAGTAGCAGAACCCAAGCTGGCTCCAGAATGTCTGCACGCGCTTCATTCATTGCTGTCGGCAGCAGTGATCCCTTGATTCAAACATAATCTCTGCCACGGCTCATTGAGGTGGGTCTTGAAGTGACCTGAGTCCAATCCTTGAGCTGCAGAGCTGCCTGCAGAAGTTGCAGGTCTTTCCGCAAAGGAGACTCAACTGTAGGCTAGGATTTCTCTCCTTTTCCCTCCTCCGCTCTCTAGATACAGCCTCAGTTTCAATATTATATAGCCTTCAGTGTGCTATATAAAACTGCTTATTTTTATATAGAGATAGGAGAAACTATTTTTTTGCCTCATGAACAGCAATTCAGTAATGGCCAAGCGCCTCCTTAAAACAAGCCTTTTAATGTTCCTTAAATCTACCAGGCAGGGAAAATGCCAAACAAGAAGCTGGAAGTAAAATGTGGTTTGGTGGGGGGGTTCCCACATAGTAGTAAAAGTCTGGCTGTTGAAACGTTTTTTGCCTGTACCATACAGCTGTATGCACCGGAGTGCTGTTTAACATGAGCTCTATCTCTGTGGTAGAATATATATTCCATGAGATGGAGCTGCTGCTCTGGTTAATGCTGTCTATTAGATTGACAGGTTTTTTTTCCCTTTCCCTGAGAGTAAAGAGTCACATGAATCGCACTGAACTTACCAGCACACACAAGCTGGAAGCAGTCCTAACTCACACACCTTGTTGCTATCAATTTCCCATCTTTTTTAATTTAAGTTTATATGTTTTGTGTACCACAGCAGGACATAAACGTAATTCCACACCTAGCTGGCTCTACATCAAGAAGAGATAGCTACTTATATGTAATTCAAAGGGAAGCAATGACTCACTGGCTTATAGCACTTTCTATAACAAAGTATTTCACACTTTTTGTAAGAACATTAGTAATATAAATTATGAAACACCCATGTGTTTTGGGACATTCAGTTAAAGACATTTCATTAATAAATATTAGGACAAAAATGAGCTAGGTTTTCAGCCAGTCACATGCAGTGGGAGCATCTGATTTATGTGCATTTGTATATAATGTGTACGCTTTATCTGAAGACCTAGATGAAGAGGGCAATATAGCACAGCTTTGAAAACCCAGCTCTCTACATACTGGCATTAATACAATTTTATAATGTTCATCATAAGTTTTAATTATAAGGTAGACGAATAGCTTTTGCCTGTAAGCTTCTTTATAGAGTTAATTGGAGTAAATGTTTTGCTTTGTTCAAGTGTCCTTGTATTTCGTTTGGGCAGTTTTTCTAAAGTATAATGGTGCAAAACTGAAATCTTTCCTGTTTAATTTCTGTACTACAAAGAGTATACTTTTGTGTCTTTCTTTCTCCCCAGGAAACTGAAGGAAGTGGGTCTCTTAAAGTGGTACACTTTGGTCTAGTATAATCAAGACTGTGAATGCCTTCGCTTTCAAAAAACAAAAATGTAAGGCATGATTCATCTCTCCGACAACTTCGCGGGCAACTGTTTTTTAGCTGGCTTCTGTGAATCCTGAATCAGGCCCTTCAAGAGGAAGTTCAGGTCTACATTTCAGAAATGCTGTATTTAAAACACTAAATTGTTGCTTTATTTACAGGAATATATAGCTGCAAAAACGGAACCATATTTATGAAGGGTGATACAGTGAAATTTGCATCATGACATTTTATGACATACAAAATCTAATAAATTTGAATACTCCTATTATGGTAAACAATGTTGAAAGATTTTTTTTATTAAACAAGCCTATAAAGCTCACAGAGATCATTCTTTGTAATTCTCTATGCATTATATATTTTAACAATCTTCACTTGGATACAGATTTGAATTTCCACTCAAGGCTCTGAAAACCATTCTACTGAGATACTAGCAGATAAAATCTTCACTTGGGATACCTCTGTGAAAGAGCAGCCTTTCACAGTCAGCAGCATTTTTCTAAGAATGCTCTCAATTTTCATATCTAGATATATCATCTTAGTTGAATAACCATTATTTTGCCTGTAAAAAAAAGACATGGAACCTCTTAAACATCATGCCATTGGAGTCCAGATTTTAATCTTGCTCTTCTAACCACTAAGAGAAAATGTACTGAGAAAGTAACCTAACCTATTTCATTACTGTACTTTTTTTCTGAACTATTAAAAGAGAAAAGAACATTGTGATGAGTCTTCCTTCCCACCATTTGATGCAGAGTATCATGCATGTACACATGGTTTTATTCTACTGTATAGATACATGTGGTTTACACCTGATCTTTTGGACCATTCAGAAACTAAAACAGAAAGCCAACGATCTACTTGATGAAATTTTTGATTGCTGTGAATAAGTTGTATTTTTATTGAATAACCTGACTGAAAATAAAGGGTTGTTTGTTTACAGCAAATATGTTTTAAACATTTAAAAACATTTTGTTGACTAAAAATCTGCATTTGTATAACACATTAAAAACATTTTGTTGACAACAAAATCTGCATTTGTATAAAATGAATAATTTTGCTTTGTGATGGTCAGACATTTCCCTAAGAGCTAAAAGGCTGTTGAAATCTAACAGATGCTGAGTAGAGTGGTTTTGGTAGCAAAAGAAAATCCCCAATCTCTTTTAACAGTTTGTTTGTATCAGTGTATTCAGCTGAGTATATTAAAATCATGCTGAAAAACTTAAATCTCAAGTGAACAAAACTGCTAAAATGCATAAAATTTTACGTACGCGATGGGGAAAATATCAATAAAGAGAGAGCTATGAAACAGAGCAGTCTACCACAGGATCTCATTGCATACAGCTGTGTGTATAATGGATAGCTACTTCGTGCATCCTTACAGTAATTTGAGGAAAGCATGTGTTTTATATGATAGAGATTTAAATTTAATTTCCGAGATAGATGCAACACAACAACAGACCAAGGAAACCTCTCACTTGTTCTACAGAAAATGCTGAAATGTGTTACTTAGCTGTAGAGCTGTTTTGCTGAATTGCAGCCATATTTCTGTCACTACAAGTGATGGTCTATATGAGGGATTAATCTGACACCAGACAGTGATCCTTAATCCTCCAGTATATCATAATCTATTTACTTTGCATGCTAAGAGGATTTCAGTTTAAAAATATACAGGAAGTGATGCTAGAAATGTACATAAGATCAAGAATGCTATTTCCTAAAATCTCAGTTTTTAATAATTTTTTTTATGGCTTTCCTGGAGTTCTGTCCTGAAAAATGTTGAATAAGGATTTAGCTGGAAAGGGGCATATGTTTTCCTTTATACTCCAACCCTGTGACCATGTTCATCCTTCTTTTTCCCTGCAGTTTTTTGTGCTGTATATAAAATATGTGAAAAGACCTCTAGTGTAGCAAGGTCATTTTCTGGGAGTTGCCCTAGGTGATTTTATTGACAAATTCAAAAGAGGTTCTGAACTAGTGCAGGATTTATATATATATATATATATATATATATATATTACTACTTAGTTGATGAGTTGGCAGTGACTGCATAATCCCAAAATCAGCATGAGGAAAACCAAAAATAGTTGTGCACCCAGGTTCCTGACTCCTCTATAATCACCTATCTTCCTTATTTCACTCCAGAGAGGATGTTTACAAATACATTGTATACAATGTATCCTCTTGCATACTTGTACTGAAATTTGTTATAACTTAAATTTCTCTCGCTTTTTGTTCACGGTCTTCTCCATATTAGTACCTGGCTTTTTGTGTAAGGCTTTCCTTCCTTGCAGCACTCAGTCAATAATCTAGTTATTGTAGTATTGGGCATCAGGGGAATCTCCCTTCTGTCTTTCATACTGATAGTTTGATGTATGACTTGAGCCCAGTGATTCTCAACCAAGGCGCTGGGAGATCCTGTAAGGATACCATGGGGTGCCACACAGTATTAGCCCTGTTAGGTGTGCAAACACCTACACATGATTCACAAGATAAACCCAGAAATTTCAAATAGGAATCCACAGTGTCAGCACTTTCTGACCTGTTGCAGTCTTTCTGAGTTCTTTGCAACAGAAGAATTGCTCTATTATTTTTCCTTAGTCAAGAAATGAGTGAAATCTAGAAGCTGGCATTTTCCAGTGGATGCCTTGAGTCTAACAGGGTCAAAACCCACTGTTTTTGCCAGTTTACTAATTTCTACTTGCCTCTGTTTCCCCATCAGCAAAACAAGACCAATAATGAATACTGCCTGGAGCTTTGAAATATTTGGATGAAAAGTGTCATAAGGGTGCTAGGTGTCATGGCTAAAATTTATTTAATCTTCATTACACACCTGAGCACTAAGTACAAACAGAAGAACAGAGAAAGGGAATATTTTCAGTGTCAAGATTTTCAGACCTGGCTAACTAATTGTAAAAGAACAAATATATTGGAAAATAACAATGTAATTAATTAGGTCACATCCATGGCTCAAGACACACCTTTTTTTTCGTGATGTGTCAGAGGAAAAAAAAAAAAGACCAGCTCTGAGCAAGCATGTTCCAGAGCAGCACTGTTTTAAAGCACTGATCCTAGACCACTGATGAGAAAGAGTGAGCCTCAGACCCAACAGCTCTCAGCACTGTGATGTGCCTGAAGCGGTGAGCCACAGCCACCCGCAGCCCTGAACTGGCCCGTAGGGCACACATCTGCATGTATCTGAATGAGGAGGAGAGAGCCAAGTGTCTGCCAAACTTGAGAACAAATGTGTCTCCAATAAACTAGCATTGCAGCATCGCATCAACCAGCCCTTTAATTCTGGTGCTGCCAATTTGGCAACTTCCCTCAGCATTAAACTATTAAAAAACAAAACAAAACACAAAATGTCCTTGTTCCCCAAGACATCAGGCATGTTTAAAACATGCCATGTCACTAAACTGCATGCTACTCGACTGCTTCAAAATCAGATTTAAAAAACAATATTATAAATTGCCCATTTCCTTGAAGTCTTGCAGTCTGTAAAAAACTGTAACAATGCCCTGGTTTTCCTGCCAAGACCTGAGTGCAGGTCACTGTAGCTCAATCCTTAAGGAAGAAATTAACTTCCCATGTGTAAAACCTGACTGCTTGTGCTTTATTCAAGTGGAAACGTGAGGAGAGAATGGGTGCAGCATTGGCAGCCCAACCTAAGACTAGAGCACAGCCCTCCCATCTCGGTATTTGCAACTCTAGCAAACGCAGCTCCCTGAGTAGCAGCAGCATCCTATCCATGCCATTTCAGTGAGGTGCTAGAGCCAACGCGTGCTTATAATCATGGGATACACCGTCACGCTTGAGCACAGGGTGTGTGTATGTAGTTTGGAGCAGGAGCATAGTAAACAGCAATTAAACAGTCTGTTCATTAAATACAGCTTTTAATTGTCTAGAACCTCTTTTATGGAACAGGAACATTGCCTAGCAGTTTTCAACACATGAAACATTTTCACCTGAGCAAAGCTCTGAGCGCTTCCTAGAGTAACCCCAGGACTTAAGGGACAGGCAGATTTAAAATAAATAAATGAAAGCACCTAGGTTTTCAGATAAAGGCCTTATTCAATCCAGTCTGAAACAAGCCTTAAACAAGGAGCTTTCCAAAACTCTCAAAATGGACTCTATTCTTATGCCTCATTTGTTAGCTCAGTGAATTGCATTTTAAAAACAAAAAGTTTGTTCGCTAGTGAAAAGATGTTGGAGAAGTCATTGGCCTGAGATTGTGCAGTATAAATCCTGGAGCCCACCAAATGCCAGTATGGTTTTGTTATTAAACACATGAATCATCAATGTTGACTCACACCTGTTCTTCTGTAGGGAAAAGTTCAGAATCAAGCCGTCATCTACTTTGGATCTGCAGGCTGTACGAATGTGCCAGCATTCGACTGCACAGTAGAGTGGCGGACTAGCAATTCCATGGCAGCTTAAATACAGTAGTTAGCTGTGAAAATTAATAATGTAAACTTCTGAATAACCGCTCTGTGGCTTATTTGTATGTAAACCAAATCCTCACAGCCAGACAAGCCAGGGAGCCAGTTTTGGGGTGTGGAATTTTGCTGGCTCTTTCTGCTCAGATGCATTAATAACCCACTTGCTTCAGTTCCACCCTCCCCTGTGCCAAGCTGGGCCACTCAGGCCTTTTGTTTCAGCCTGTTTGAAGACGTGAGAAGGGAACACGGCTTCCATGTGCACGCTTGTTCTATTTTCGACCTGTCTGAGACACCTAGAAACAAGTTTCTGCCCTGGCTTAGGTCTCGCTTACTGCAGAATAAAAGCAGACTTACTGAAGCGTTACTGCACAGCACAGTGGCTTTCTCCCTTCACTTTTGCCTCCATATAATTTGTCCAGCTGTCCCTTGTGAACTGAAATACTTTTGGGAAGGTGATCCTGAGTGGCTTGAACAGGTAAGGCCCAATTTTGAAAGCAATTTAGGAAGGTTGAGTCTCACTGGCTGTCAATGGGATGTAGGACCAAATACAAATCAGCTGTGCAGGTACCTCCACTTAGGTGTTTAATAGTCTATGCAGAAACAGTTCTAGCAGGAGTCTCTCCTCTCTAGGCTGCAAAGTCACACAGGGAATGTTTACATGTGCATTAATGCAGTGCTGCTACTGTGAATTAAATTTAGTCCCGCTAGTATGCAGTACTACATAAATGGGCAACAGCTGGCACTAACGCACAGTAGCAATGGCACACGGTCTTATTTGTGATGCTTAATGCGCAGTAGACCCATTCTAATGTGGACTAGCACAGTTTTTGCCATGATGTGCTAATGCACAGTAGAATTAGTCTGGTGCGCATTAAACATCTCTTGTACACTCTTACCCAGTCTCCGGCTGGGCTCTTGCCAGCTTGGCTGCTCAGAAGGCGGGCATCAAGAGGAGGCAACCACCCTCTGACCTCCCACCCCCACTGCCCCCAGCCTAGTCCTTAGCCTGCTGGTCAGGACACACCCCTGGAAAGTAAGAAATAAGAATTTGACTCCTCTGAGGGTGAAGCAGACCTAGAAGCAAATTTTCCAGCTTTCAGGGCAAATGCTCTTATTCCTGGGCTTTTGGACAGAAGGTGGATACCACCTTTGTTTGAGAGTGATCATGGAGAGTTAAGTCAAGGCTGTGCTAGTTAGGGGTCCTGGTTGAGGCCGGTGCCTTCCCTTTCGGCAGTCTGGATCTGCAGCCCTGAGACAGGTGCCTAAATCCGGAGAAGCAGCTACATTCAGGCATGCCCGTATGCACAGTCTTTCCTACTGGTTACCTCCCTGGTCACAACCTAGGCACCCTGGGTCACCTTTAGGAGGCACCTATATCTCCTTGGATCTGGCCACAAGTTATTTCTAAAGACAGGACTTGCCCATTAAGTCACTTACGGACAGATCCTCAAAGGTATCTGTGAGCGCCTGGCCTTGGCCTTGCACTGCTGAGCAGTACAATGGCTACATACATTTAAACTCCTGGCCCTTTGTGTCCAGCCCAGCTCCCAAGAAGCTTTCAGAAAGACTACCCTTGCGTTTTCAATCATTGATTTGGCCCTTAACCTCCTCCCTGCTTCCATTTTATGACCTGTTGAATGGAAGTGTCTGTGTCTGACTCCCGAGCATGCCAAATGTAATGAATTCACTCCACATGCATAGGGACACACTACACATGGAAAACGTTCAGTTTGCAAAATGCAGCCACTCAAGGCAGGACATGACAAGGGGAAGGTGGTTTAATACAGAAAAAAGGCTAGCAGCAGTCTTTATTTACAGCGTGAGCAGGTACCAGTTTCCCACAGAGCTCCGACTTATTCCGCACGTGGGATGGACAGGTCTCGGGCAAGGTAACGTCAGCACAAGCCTGGCTGGGGCAACAGCCCACTGAAGCTAGTGAGACTAAAGGTGCAGCGTTAAAGCTTGCCCCACACGTAAGGACATGGTGAACTTGTCATGACTGAACTTGTGGACATGGCTGGTTTGTGGTCTTATTTGCTGCCATCCAACATCTGGACAGAGGTGCTTTTCCATGGGTTACAAGCTTCTCTGTGATGCCAATCATCAGACTCTCCCCAAGCTTCACAAACACTAATAAATGTATCCTCACAAGGCTGGTGAGGGTGGAGAGAATTATCATCCCCATTTTACAGATGCACTACGAGATCAAGCAGCTTGCCTCAGGTCCCAGCGACTTTTGCCAAAGTCCCTCAGAAAAGCCATCGTGCTCCCTACCAGACAGCAAGCCCACCAAACTCCTGCTGAAAAGGGAAAACTCTGAGCAACTTAAGACTATGCCTCTTCAGCCTGGAAATATTTTGACAGCTCCTTTAATTAGAGATCTTGCTACAAAAACTTATGCTTAGAAATGTGTGGAGAGCCTCGAAATGCTAAGTGTTATTGCGTGCCTCCAGCGCAGCATCTCTCTGTAAAACTGGATTTCAGCTTCCACGTCCCAAGGCATAGTCTAGCAGACTGCAACCCTCCACAGCCAACAGCACCTTCTGCTCCCTTCGGTAAATTTGGGTGGGTTTGGGTTGGGGTTTTTTTTAAAGAAGTGATCATTAATCTTTGTAAATGTACAAAACAGTCATGGCAAAGTTGTAGGGCGCTTGCCCTTCTAATCAAAAGATTCCCAGAGGTCTAGAAATAATAATCATTAAAAACAAAAAGGATTGCTTGCAAACCAGGCTGAAGCTCCGTGGCTCGGATGGTCATGGCCGAGGTTTGGCTAGGGAGGGGAGGCTCGGAGAGGGAGGACGAGGGCTCTGGGGGTCCCTGCCGGGCCTGCTTCCCCTGAAGCGACGCGGGAGGGGTGCACCGCACCGCGCTGGGTCGGCGATGGGCCGGGGGCGGCAAGGGGCCCGTGGGCCCGGCCGCGCCGGCAGGAGGGACGCCGGGCAGCGGCCCCTTGCCTCCCAAAGCGGGCCGGGCTCTCGGGCCCCCCAGGGCCGCGGCTCGCGCCCTCTGCCCGGCGCCTCGGGGCTGGCGGCCGCTCCCGCACGCCGGGCGCCCGGGCCCAGAGCGGCGCGAGCCGCCGGCGCGCACTCCTTGCGGCGGGGCCGGGCACAGGGCGCCCCGTCGAGGCCCCGCCACCCCCGGGCCTGAGGGGCGCCGCCGCCGCCCGCCTTTCGTTGCGGCGCGGCGGGGCCCGCTGCAAACGGCGCCCGGCCGCGCCGCCGCCCCCTGCCCGGCCCGGCCCGGCCCCGCGCCGCCAGCCCCGCGCCTGGCCGCGCCGTCGGGGACCAGGGCCCGGGGCGCTGCCCGCGCCCGCCTTTCGTTGCGCGCCGCCGCCCCCAAAACCCACCTGGCGCATCTCCCGCCGGCCCGGCCGGCGCCGCCTGCCCCGAGGGCTGCGGGCACCGCGCACGGGAGGGGAGACGCGCGGTTTCTTGCGGGGGCAGCGGGCACGGCCCGGGCAGCTCCCTCCCCTCCTGTCCTGTCCCCGCCGCGCCCGCAGCTCCGCCCCGCGCCTCCCCGGGCTGCGAGGCGGGAGAGAGGGGGGGCGGGCACGGGGCGCGGGGGGCTCCCGCTCGCCCCGCCGCGGGGAAGGGGAGGCAGAGGGGGAGGGTGCCCGGCCGCCCGCACCTGTCCCCGCGCCGGACCTCTGTGGCCGGCCCCGCGGAAGCACGACACGGACCAGGGGCGTCATTCGCTGAAGTTTATTGCGGGACACGGGGGAGAGGGGAGGGGAGGGGAGGGGAGGGGAGGGGAGGCCGCACATGCCCGCGCCCCGCGCACGGAGGCCTGTTCCCGCCGGGGGAGGGGGCGGGGGACGGGGACCGGGGACACAGAAGCGGGGCGGGGCGGGGCGGCGGCACGGGGGCATCACTAAACGCACTAGACAACGGGGCCCGCGGGCACGGGACTGGCGGGCCGGCTTTGCTTTTATTTTATCTTTTTTTTTTGCCTTTTTTCGTTTTGATTTTTTTTTGTTTTGTTTTTCGTTTGTGTGGTTTTGCCTTTCCTTTTCCCCTTGGCCCCGTCCCCGGGAGGGGGGGGCCCGCTCCGCCTCGGCGCCTGGTCCGCAGTCCGGGGCCCGCGCCCAGCCCCTGCCGTCCAGCGCGCGGGGCCGCCCCGCCGCGGGGCCAATAAATAAGAGTCGGTGCGGGGCAGGGCGGCGCGGGGCCGGGCGGGCGGAGGCCGGGGCCCTACAGCACCTGGAAGCGCCAGGACGCCTGGTCCTTGTAGTCCAGGCAGTCGGGGGAGTTGAAGTTGAGTTTCCAGGAGGCGGCGGCGGCGCCGGGCTCCTTGTAGTCCAGGCAGTCGGAGGAGTTGAAGGCCAGCCCCGCGCTGCCGTAGCCCTGGTGGTGGTGGTGGTGGTGGTGGTGGTGGTGGCCCGAGCTCTGGCTCAGCGGGTGGTGGTGGTGGCCGGGCATGGAGGATGGGCCCATGGGGCTGAGTTGGTGCGGGTGGTGGTGCGAGTGCATGGGCGCCAGGTAGGAGCTGCAATCCACGCCGCCGAAGTAGGAGGAGGAGGGCGGCGCGGGGTAGCCCTGCCCGTAGCCGCCGCCCTGGCCGTACGACATGGGGTAGGAGGCGGACGAGGCGCCGGGCACGGAGCGCTGCATGCACGAGGCGCTGCTGGGCGGCAGCGGCTCCGGCACCGACACGGCCACGGCCGAGGGCGCCGCGCCCGGGGAGATGGACGCCGGGCTCCAGATGGACGAGGCGGGCGTGCTCAGCGCCGCCGCCGCCGGGTTGCCCAGCGCCGCCGCCGCCGCCGCGGGGCCCGAGGAGTTGGAGCTGGACGAGGAGGACGAGGCGGAGCTGGAGGCGGCGGGCGGCGTGAACTGGCCGCTGCTCTCCGAGCCCGAGCTCTCCCGCGCCGGCGACGACTTCTTCTTGGCCGGCCGGGCCTTGGCGCCGCCGCCGCTCTGCTGCTGCTGCCGGCACTTGGCCCGCCGGTTCTTGAACCACACCTGCGGGGAGCGCGCGTCAGCTCGGCTCGGCCCCGGGCAGCACCCACGCCCAGCCGTCACCACCCGCACCCAGCCCGCACACCCCAGCCTCCGCTGTCGTGCCAACCCTGCCGGCTCCCAGCACCCTGTTCCCCCGGGCCTCGTGGCACCAGGCATGAAGGCCGGTGCCCCCCACAAGCACTCCCCTCCGTACGCGCGCTCCTGCCAGCAGAAAGTGGCCGCCGCCCTGGGCAGCCCCCCGCTGCACGTCTGTCGGCTGCTACCCGGCCCCGACAGGCCCACCACCTTTCAGCTCCTCTGCCCCTCCGTGCCCCTTCCAGCAAAGCTCTGCTCTGCACCAGGCCCACCCTGGCCTGGAAGAACAGGCCTGCTAGGCACACAGCCCCATCCTCCAGCAGGGCACTGGGCCCCCAGCCCACAAGACATGCCAAAAGCCTTAGCACAGGGCACCACGCTGAGCCCACTGCAGTCTTTCCGGGAACAGGGGATCCTGCGCCCAGTTTCCCCCGCCACTCCAGCAGCGGGCCAGCCCTGTGCCCACACGGCCCTGGCCCCTCACCCGCTCCATGCTACAGCACCCTACGCTCACCCAGCCCCGCACCTGCTCCCGGCTTGTCCTCACTACAGCACCCAGCTGGCTCTCCCCAGGAACAGTCATGCCAAGCTACTTCCCCTTTTCCTGAAATACCCCTCTAGGAAGAGGGGCCTGGTGTGCTCAGCACAGCACCCATGGCAGGGAGGAACCACGGAGAGATCAGCACCCAGCTTCCAGCATCTAAAGCAGCACCCTTCACCCTAGCTCTCCCTTCTCCAAAGGAGGAAAAGGGAAACTGGCCCCACAGCTACTGCCCCAGCACAGCACCCAGCTTTGCTACCCATCCAGCTCCTGCTGCCCTGGCAGAGGAAATCCCACCCTCCTCTCCCGCAGCATAGGCCCTCTGCCCCCACCGCACCCGGCTCTTGCAGCCCCCAGCCGAGAGGGTGCTGGTCACAAAGCTGCTTCACTCCCGCCCTGGAAGAAGGGTGCCCAGGGAGTGCTCGCGGCTGCCAGGGGAAGGGGCATGGGGGAGGCCTGCGCAGAGGCTGCAGTGGCTACTACCACACAGGCCCGCCAGGCAGGAGCACGAAGGCCCGTGCCAGGCAGGCAGGATGCGCCACAGGCAGCCTGGTCGGCCCCGCACGCCGCACTGCCCTGCCGTGCCTCAGAGGTGGGGCGGCTCCGGCCCGGCTGCCAGGGGATGCTGCGCTCCCGGCGAAGGCGGGGCCCAGGCGGCAGAGCCCCGCACGTCGCGGCCCTTCCCGGGGGCCGCAGCCCGCGCCCGCCCCGCAGCACACCTGGACGCGGGACTCGGGCAGGTTGATCTTGAGCGCCACCTCCTCGCGCATGAAGATGTCCGGGTAGCGGGTCTTGGCGAAAAGCGCCTCCAGCACGTCCAGCTGCGAGCGGGTGAAGGTGGTGCGCTCCCGCCGCTGCTTCCGCGGGGTGGCTGCGGGCCGGGGACACACACGGAGGTCAGAGGCGGGCCCGGGGCGGTGGGCCCCTACGGCGCGGCCCCAGCGCCCGCCCCAGCCCCAGCCCCCGCGCCGCTCACCGGGGTAGCCCACGGAGGGGTGCAGCAGGTCCATGGCGGGCCCCGCCAGCCCCAGCCCGTTCATGCCGTACGGGGGCTGTTTGAGGTAAGACATCATGCTAGAGGCTGGCGGCGGCCCCGCGGCTCGGGTGGCGACGGGGCGGGCTCGGCTCGGCTCGGCTCGGCTCGGCTCGGCTCCGGGCGGCTCCGCGCCAGCTGCGGGGACACACACACACGCATGCACGGACCGGCATCGGGCGGCGAGGGGCGCGCGGGGCAGCGCCCGGCTGTGCCGAGCGGGGCGGTGCTGGCCGGGCGCGGGGCGCTGCGGGAGCCCGTCCCGACGGCCGAGCGCAGCGAGGGCTGAGCCCGCACCGCGCTGCGAGAGCTCCGCCGCCAGAGTTTGGGCTTGCCCGCGGGAGGGAGGGAGGGAGCGAGGGAGAGTGCGTGTGTGTCAAGGTGTGTGCGCGTGTCAGGGCGTGTGTGTGTGCTGGGGGAGTCGTTTCCCTACTGCCGAGACCTGACCGGAGTTGCACTCGCAGAGACCTTGCGAGGAGAGACAACTCGACAGGGAGTTCGGGCTCGTCAGCGGGAGAGAAACAGAGAGAGAGAGAAATTACCTACCTACGTGTATATACCTACCTGTATGTGTGTGTACCTACCCGTGTGTGCGTGCCTATGTAAGGATGTGCGTGTGTGCGTGTCGGGGGGGGGGGGGGGAGCGCCCTTCCCTGCTGCTCAGTCCAGGGCTCCTCCTGGCTGGAGCTGGAGCTGGAGGGAGCCGTGTCCCCACGGGGACACCCCTAGGATAACTCCGCCGGGGCTTGTCAAGTGTGTGAGAGAGAGGCAGAAAGTTTACGCTTGTCACAAATGCGTGCGTGTGCAAGTGCGGGTGCCCGTGAGCTTGCGCAGAGGGGTGCGCGGATGCGGGGCCCAGGCCCGTACAAGGAGGCGGCGGGGGCCCGGCGCGGGTAGAGGCCCGGCGCCAGGCCGGGGAGGCAGCGCGGCCTGGAGGCTGCGGCCGCGGGGCTCGGGGAGGGACGGAAAGTTTCCCCCAAGTGTCCGGGCCTCCTGCGAGGCGCCAGGCCGGGCCCGGCGGTGCCTGTCCTGCCAAGGGGCCCGTCCGTCCCGCCCGTCGGGGGCAGGCCAGGCAGGCCCGCAGGCGGGCAGCGGGGAGTCGAGCGGGCCGCCAGTTCGCCCACCCGTCGGGCCCCGGCCCCGCTCACCTGCTGCTCGGCGGGTCCCGCGGCCCCCGCTCGCCGCCCGCCGCTCTGCTCTGCACGGCCCGCGCCCGCGCCGCCAAGTGGCCCGGGCCGCCCACGGGGGTGGGGGCAGCCTGGCGGGGCCGCCCGCGCCCCGAGGCAGCGGCCGCACCGGGTCGGGCCGGGGCACACGCAGGTGCGGGTTATGCAAGCGGCTCGGGCGGGCGGGACGCGGGGGCGGCGTGGGGCCCCGGACCCGCCTCTCCCGCCGCTCGCAAAGTCCTGTGCGGCGGGGGGCAAAAGCAACCACAACGAAAGCCGCCGCCCCGCCCCGCCCGGGGGCCCGCGGCCGCCCCGCCGGGTCCCGGCCCGGCCCGTCCCGTCCTCCCTTACCTGCGCGGGGCGCGGGCCCTGCAGGGGAAGCAGCGCGCGGGATAGCGGCGGGCTCGGCGTGGGCGCGCGGTGCGGGGGCCCCGTCGAGGCCGGCACGGAGCCAGCGCCTTACCTGGAGGCGGCGGCGGGCGGGAGGCGGCGGCGCGGGGCGCGGGGCGCCCGGAACGTAGCCTGATGAAGATTGATCACCTTTCCACCGCCCTTGCCTTGTATGTGAGCGCAGGCGAGTGCGTAACCGCCCCGGCGCCAATCCCCGGCCGCCCCGCTCTGACTGACAGCCGCCCGGGCAATGGCAGCGCGGGGCGCGGGCTCCTCCGCACCCCCCCGCTCCCTCTCCTGCTCCTGCTCCGGCTCCTGCTCCTGCTGCTGCTCCACCCCGGCCGGCGCGGCCCGGCCCGGCCCGCCAGCGCGCCCACTCCCGCGGCTCCCCCGGGGCGGCCCCGGCGCGGCGGGAGGTGGGACGGGGCGGGGCGGGGCGGCCGGGGGGCGGGAGCAGGACTTTCCCGGCCCGAGCCCACCTGGTGCCGGGACAACTTCCAGCCACTTGGCAGCAGCCCCAGGGCTCGTCCCGCACCCCCGCGTGCGGCCCCGCAGGGAGCAGCCGTCCGCGCCGTCGGGGCTGCGGGTTTGGCGGGCGGCCCCCTAGCCCTGCCCGAGGGCCAGGGGTGGCGGGGGCCCTGCACCCCGGCCCGCCGCCCCGGGCCCCGCCACCCGCTGGATTTCGTTAGCGGCGCTTGGGCTTCCCCTGCCCCACGGCCGCCTGCCCGCCCGCCCTGTCCTGCCCTGCCCCGTCCCTCTCGTGCGGTCACGTCCAGGCCTGTCACGGCCGCGCTGCCGCTGTGAGGCGGGCAGGGGACAGGAGCCCGCGGGGGACGGGAGGGGACAACCCCGTCCAGGGCCCGCAGCTCTTCCTCTCCCCGGGCCCCGGCGGGCGCGGGGCTTTTGTTGCCGTCCCCGAGCCGGCTGGTCCCGGGGGAAGCGGCGCTGAAAGCGAGCTAATGGTGCGGCCCCGCGGCCCCCTGTCCCTGCGGGCGGCGGGGGCCGCGCATCAAAAGCCGCGGGGGGGGGGCAGGCCAGTCTATGGTGCGCGGGCTCCTCCGCACAAAGGCGCCGCGGCCCATTCACAAAAAGTGAAGGACTGAGGCGGCGGCGCGGCCCGAGCCCCGGGGGCGCTGTGAGGGCGGGAGGGGGCCGGGGCCCCCCGGGCCGCTGCCCCGCGCCCTGGCCAGCCCGGAGGGATCAGGTAGCACAGCGCCCCCAGCCCCTCCGCTCCCCTCCCGCCGCTTGCTTTGCTCGCAGGAGCGTGTCGCCGGGCCCAGGCTCGCCGGCGGCGGAGCGCGGGGAGGCCCCGTCGGGGCAGGGCCAGCGCGGCCCCGCGCCCCCGCCCCGCGCGCAGGTAAGGCTCCCACCACCTCTGCTGGCTCCGCGGCTCGGCCCCCGCGCCAGCCCCGCCGCCGTCGGGCCCCTGCCCCTGCTCCGGGCCTCTTCGCGCCGCCACTGAGGCGCGTTGAGCCGGGGCCGGGGCCGCCCCGCAGCCCTCCCGCGGCTGCGGGCTGGGGCAGAGCGCGGGGCCGGGCAGCGAGAGCCGAGTTGCCCCTTTGGCCCCCGCGCGGCAGCTCGGACTTGAGGCCAGGACCGGCCACTGCCTCTGGTGCCCAGGGTAGGGCCCGGCCCGCCGCACGGGCAGGACTGGGACCAGGCGGCACCCGGGCAAGTTTTAGGAAAGAAACAGGCTGCGGGATGGCTGCTGCCGGCTCGGAGCTGCCGCGCCGGCTCTTCCGTGTGGAGACCACCTCGGTTTTTTTTACATTCACTTTTAAGACTCCGAGAAGCTCCCCCCACCTCCCCCCCAGCCAGCCGAGGTAAGGAACTTTTCCTGCTGTAAAAGACAGGGAAGCAGCCGTTACGGTAAGAAAGATTCGGCTTTTATTGAAAATTTATATATGACTCAGTATTGTAATAAATAAACAGGTAACAGTTTTCACCAAAAAAAGAAAAAAAAGAAAAGAAAAAGAGCACGAGGCTAGAGAGGGGGACTTGAAGTGGGAAGGGATTTGCACACAAGGGCGAGACAGACTTTGGTGGGTACAGAATAAATATTAACAGCATTCTGGACCCCATGCAGAGATCCAAAACGGAGAAGGGAACGAAACTGTAATAAATAATTATTAAAACAAAAAAAAATTGCGTAGCCTTTAATGAAAGAAAATTTCTGTAAACTGACGCACTTCAGTTGCCCCCGCTGCGCAGCACATCTCCAGAGCACAAAGCTTTTTTTTTGTTGTTGTTTTGTTTTTTTTGCAAACTGCATGTAAAGAACCGGTCTCTGAGCAAATCAGACAGTCTCAATTTAGGTTACACTTAACAATAAAATGTGAAACTGCTGCTGAAATAAAACACTGGTAAATATAGCACATTTTAATAACTGGATTGAATCGGACCTAACTATAAAAATGTAGGTAGCTTATTAAATATTACGTATGGCAGGACTAGATGAAACCATTTAGCGTGATTTTTATTTTGTTTCCCCCCTCTATAATCCTATTATGACAAAAACTTACTTATTTCAAATCTCATTCCTTCTCCAGTAAAGAAATCATGATAGACTTCCCCCCCTACCCCCACCACCCCCCAAGACATCTCTGATATTACCATCACAACAATGTTTCTGTGCAAATCTATGGAACAGAATTTCAACAATATGACTAAGCTCACAAGTAAAACATGGTACAAAGCTAGTTTGCTCAAATGGAAACCCACCCACCCACCAAACCCCTCCACCCCCCACCCCCCCAAAAAACAAAAACAAACCAACCCCAAACTCAAAAAACAATGCAGTTATAGAGCTGGCCTAACCAAATGGAAAAAGTTTAAAATTTTTCAAAACATTGTTTTTTCTTTTCAGTCTTGTGTCAGTATTTTAAAAATGTAAGAAAGGGCTCGACTGCAAAATGCAACTGCATCTGCTCCAAGAAGGCCAGTCACTGAAGGACACATTTCTCTTCTTTCTTGGCCATCTTGCCTTTGTTTTGTTCAAGAGTCCTTTCCAAATGTTCATCTTCTTCCTCAGCCCTGAAACAAACACAAGGCACAATTATTACTGTCCATTTTCTGTTCAGGCGACGTAGTCAAGACACTACCTTACACCTTGGAGTCTCTAGGCAGGGCTAATTTGCCAAAGGAACTCCAATCTGGGATACCCTTCTTAGAGCTAGATGTGAAAGCACCATTCGGGTTGAGGATCTGGATCTAGCCAGAGCCTCCTTTGCTTTAAATTGGATTGTCCTTGACAGATAACCTGAGTGCTTCAAACTTGGTCACTACAGAACATTTGCTGCGTTTGTGTACTGAACTTTTTTTGAAACTTGTACTGCCTGCACAATCCAGACAAAGCAAACCCATGCGCAGAAAAGGCTCATGTCCCTAAAGGATTAACAAAACAGCAATATGGCAAACTTACTGTTTTTCCTGAATATGCCAAACTTACTGTTTTTCTTGAGCATCCAAATCTCTGACCAATGCATCACGTTTATTAACAAGAATAACGAGTTCATCCAGCAAAAGCTGCTCTCGCCTCTTCTGGGCTTCAGTCTTTTGCCAATCTGGGCGATGAAACAAAACAAAACAAAAAGCACACAAATGTACGCCTTGAAATCTGTTTGATCTCAGTCTCTGCATATGACTTAAACTGGTGTCAGATCGGTGGCCTTAGACACAGAGAATGTAATTTCTTTGTATGACCCAATAATGGGGTATATGACTTTAATCAGCCATCGTTTCACATTTTTGCGGATTTGTGTCAACCCAAAATATCAAATTACTGAAAATCTCCTTTTGATTTCCTGTTGTTCTTTCAAAAGTCATCAACACGAATGGACGTTTCTACCTGAATTACAAATGTTTGTGTTAGATTTTGGGATATTATTCCCAGGTGCCTAAATTCAAAATATTTCATAGAACTTCCAACCTATGCCTGGGTAGACCGGAATTATTTTTCCTATGGTGATTAAAAAAAACCCCAAACAAACCAGGAACAAAAGCAGTAATCCGTATTCTGTTTTTCTCATTTACTGTTTGATTTATCTCAATTTGGAGAGCTTGAAGAATTACTTCCGGCTTTTTTTCCACAAATAGGTGGGGAGATTCGTTTGGGAAACGGGAGGAATTAACTGAACGCTTTTTTCTAGAATGAAACTAATCTAATCTAGAATGAAATGCCATCTCCCTGCAAATAACCTATTCTTTGCTAATTTCTTGCTTGCTATATCTAAGCAGTTGGAAGTATCTCACACTGGGCACCATATGCTTCACAACAACTTTAAAAGTAGGTATCAGTTAATTAGCATTTTTCTTTGAAGTAAAAATACACTTGCTAGACCATATTACACAGCACCTCTCCCCATAACAGAATGTAACCCGTTTGTCATTTGTATAGTGACTGAGTCCAGGATTCGTTGCTAAATGACAATTCCGGACCTGATTTCTGAAATGATTTTGTTGTAAAAGATCGGAGGGTGCGCAGACCCTCTCCCGCTGCACTAACTGTGCGCATGTTTATTCCCTGAGGACTCCAAAGGGACATTTCTGATTGTATAGACTCCCTTTTCAGGGCAATGACTCTGGCCCTCTTTTAACAAAGCACTAACTGCATTTCATAAAAATAAGGCAAATTTAACACGGGAGCACTCCTGAAGCCCAAGCCAACTGCTCGCTAGCCAGACTCGAAGGGCTTGTAGCTGTCAATCAACTACCAGTCTACTCCGCCTCCCTCATTAGGAAGGTAAACAATGAAAAGAAGGAGAAGTAGATGATGAGGGAGATAGCAGAACAAATGAGGACCAGGAGGGAAACAGGACACCAGCTTAAAAAAATCCAGAGCCACTGACTCAAGCAGTGTCCTCCCCTCTCTGCACTTTCCAAAAAGCAGAGGAAAGAGAGTGTGCAATCCTTTTGGATTTCTCTCCTCTCTCCATTGCCCTGGGCAATCATGTTAAAACTCACATGGCTGGTGCTTATTCAGATAAACCTAACAATGCACACCAATGGTTACCATGTGAATCTTCACAAACCACACAAGAATGTGCTGGTTCAAATCCCCCTGACCCCCCTCCAAAGCAAAATTTATTCAAGACAGCAAACTGCTCAGAAGCTTTATGAAAGCAAGTGGTGCTAAAAGGAATTTGGTCTTGTATTTACAAATTAAAAATTAGATGCATCATCATGCAATAAAGGTTAGAACAGCAGCAAAAAGCCAGGGATGTGTAACCATTTTTATCAGTCTCTTGCCTTCTGTCTGTGCCCAAGTATCCACAAATCAATATAGGTGTATTTCCACATACAGAAAATACACACAGACACGTGTGTATGCCCCCTTAACGGAAGCAAATCTGTATGATGGCATTTCACAAATGGGGAAGAACTTGATATGGTGACACCATATTCTTTTCCCTCACACTCACGCAGAGAAGCCGGCAAAAAGACTTTTTTTTTTTTCCTTTTCTTTTAAACGGGCTGTTTCTTACCCCTCCATTTTTATGGAAGCTAATTTTCCAGGTGTATACCAAACAGGATACAGAGTCTCAGCCACAGCTACTGGTCATGAATACAACTTACCTCATAATTTTTCTTCGCTTTGAAACCAGCCCCAATGTGGAGCTCAGAAAAAGCTGTTTTTGAGTTGCTAATTTAGAAGACACCCTTTTTATTTTTGTCAATGTATGCCCTTTCCTAGTCTCATGCATTTTGGGGAAGGCTACTTTCATTCACCCTGTTTAAAAATTCTGCCGTCTCCCTCTGAATCTCAGAACAGTCTCTCCATGGAAAGACGGTACTTACTACAAGTAAAAACAAAGTAGTAGTATATGTAGTGTAACCTCCCTTTAAAAAGAGCCTAGCAAAAGCGTGTCTCATGCAATGCTAAGGATTCAATTCAGAACAGGGAAAAATATACGTGGTTCAGCACATTCCCTCAAATTCTGACCCAAGTTGTAGCCTAACTTTTCTATGCTTCCAGTGATCTTCTCACTGACCTCTAGATTTCTCTAAAATGTTGACACCTGAAGATCCAGGTAAAAGGATGGCTCTGGAAAGCACCATTGCTACAAGCCTTTGATCAAGCAATTTAGTTTAAATTTAATGCAAAGTTTAAGATTTTTAGAAACATTCTTGGCTTTACACTGGGCTTCTCAGAGCATCAGTAGCTATTTTCTATGACACCTTGCTTCTCCAGGCAAAATTCAAAATCTTTTTAGTACAATGCTTAATGGAAACCTTGAAAGAACTAGATTTCCTCCATTAAATTCCTACCTATAAATGTAATAGACACAGCTCTCTCACCCCTGGGTAACAAATAACAAGACATTCATATCTCAAATATAACTGATTTTTGTTGTGGATAGCAGCGCAGTTTGTGAAGTTGCTGCACAAAGCTCCATTAGGATGACTACACATTCTCACTTCAGACTTAGCTTAATGATCTTTTTGTACTGCTTCTCAGAAAAAGCGAAATATGTTACTTTCTCCTTAGGAGTAAATACAATTAAATGTCAGTTTGTCAGGGTAGAATGCATGTTTCTGGCCCAGCATTTGAAGGATATTATTTTGTATGTTATTGAATAACCTATTTGTTTTATACAGATAAATACCTGGCAGGACCTTCCTATGCCTGCCGCTTCCCCCCCCCCACCCCCCTCCAAAATTGGGACCACCTTTCAGGAAGAACACAAGTGTAAATATATTTAAAAAGTAACTGTGTGCAAGTTTGGTTTCTACCTGTTGTACATTTAAAGATAGGATTACCTATAACACCTGTCAAGTGTAGTTACCAACGCTGACTACAGCTTTTGGAAGCTACAATATAGGCTGTGATTAATTTGAAGATTTCAGAATAATACTGTTATAAAAGCTACAGTCTGGACAAAAATAGGATTAAGCTCTGAGGCTGTATATGAGCAAAAAGTGTTGAAATCCAAAGCCCCCGTGCAACCGCTTGCAACGTGCAGTTTAAAATTACAGAGTTTGTTAAATTCAGGTTGAAATAGAAACATTTTCAATTATTCATCTTCATGGACTTCATATTGTTTTTTTTTCCCCTGTTGCTTAAACTGATAATTACTTTGAGAAAACAGACAGCCTATTCCAATAGAAACACTTTAATAGAAATGGTCGAAAGTTCTTCTAGTAAAACCTTCAACCTTGCCACTATAATAAATAAGCCAAGCACTTTGATGAAAATTAACACTAGTTTTGTAAAGAGCACATTGGGGGATTGCAGTCAAGTCTTATCTTTAGTTCCAGTCAACTAGCAATCCTGAAAGAGTTTGCATCATCATCAGAGCAGGCCATTTGATAGGATTCTACTGCTGAACCTAATCAATCTATGGAATACTGTGGCTGTGCTGTGTAACAAAGCTAAAATAGATTTACAAATGGGGTTTTAGGGGATAAGCTCCTCCACAGGATTACATATTGATTTTAAATATAAAAAGCTTATCATATAAACCATAACTACAAAAATAGTGAACCTATGCATAAATCCTTTTAGAAGAGCACCCACTTCAAACTATAAGCCAAGAATAAATCAAGATGTACAAAATCCTAAAGAAGATCCATTTCTTGGGCAAAATGAACACACTACCCCAAGGTGTGCAAAAATGAACTTATCTTTTCTAAGGAGGCATTAAATCTGGAACAAAAAAAAAAAGGTAACTGGAGTATGTTTGTACGTCTAAAGCATCCTGCTACTCAGCTCCAAATGCAGTCAAATTCATGCTCTGAAATGCATACTTTGCTTACATGGGACAAACTGCTTTGAATAGGGGCAGTGTTTCCATGTGTGTGTTGAAACAGACCACGTAGGTTGCATTTTCTTCAGCCTATTATAACTCTATAAAACTATTTCAGAGCTTTCTCAGGAGTGAGCAGTTGCAGCAGCAAAATTCACTTGCAAAGACAGGAATACTTTATTGCTGCTATAAAAAAGTACCACTTTACTCTCCCTTTCTTATCTTTGCTGCTAAATGGGAACTAGTACTCCTTTTTTTTTAACCACTGTTGGCCATTCATGTGTTCTGTGGGAAGTACTTTAACACTCCAAAAGACCATTCAACTGCATATGCATCCATTTTAACAGTTGGCTAAGAGGACACTGTCTCCACATCACTGAACATTATAACGGTCAGCACCTCTAAACTACAGTACTGCCCACACACTGCTCAGACTAGCAGGGCAGGCCGATGGCCAATAAATCGCCTTTATCTACAATCAGCAGGCTGCTACCTTTTGCAAGTCTCCTTTTTTCCTGTCATCAACTAGCTAAGTAAATTGGTTGATAGATTTTTAAACAGCACAGCCACATGTGGAAGAGTTAAAGCAATTTACCAAAACAGTAATTATCACCTCCCAACAACTTTTTTTTTTAAGTACCAGTTTGAATCGGAATATTTCTGCTGAGTTGCTTACATTACACAAACAAGCAAACAAACAAACTTCCTTGCTATTTTTGTATCCATATATTTCAGATCGGGAACAAGTGTACACAATGTTAGACCTGTCCCTTTGCATCTTTCACGTGGCATCAACTGCTCATTAACAAAGGGCTAAGTAGCTTCTATGATGCACACTCTACTGTGCTCCTCATTTAGTCAGTTTAACTTTCTGATCTCTTCTACAGCCAACCTTACCACAAATGTCAGTTTTGTGCTGTTGTTCTACAATCACTTTTACAGTTAATATTCAAAATCAAACATACATCAGCAATTAAGCACCTTCATGCACAGAGCCAATGCTTCAAAAATAACATTTTAACTTCTTGTTATGTACTCACAATATTAATAATTGTTTTAGTGGAACAATTCTTTCTTTAATTTGGTTTTAAGTATATTTCAGTGCCTGAGCAATACTGCAGAAGTTCCCAGTGGAATACTAATCACAATAACAGTCAGAATTCTAAAATGCAGTGTAAAACATGCATTATGTTTCTTGTTAAATCCTGGACGTTGAATCATTTTTAAAAACAAAAAGTTTAACTGAGCATCCCACTGTTTGGTACATATTTGCTACTTAAAAAAAATACAGTTTTATCAAAACTGGAGCGTTATTTTCTGTATAATTGTAGGCATGCAAAGTGGACATGAAGTCCTGAAAGAATAAAATGTTAAGGTCCTTTTTAGCACCTTTTTGTTTAAAAAAGGTTTCTGGTTTTAATACATTAATTATTAAATTGCACTAATCTAAGTAATTGCTCTCTCCAGACAGAAAGCAGTGTACACATTTTGGACTCGAAGTTTATCCAAGTCCACTGCGAACTAGTGTTACGTAAGCGTATAGTAACACAGCTATGAAAAGGCTACCTGACACCCCTTGCCTTTTTCCTACAAACTTATGCTTCCAGTGAGGTCTCCAAACTAATTAGAATTGATTTATTATGGATCAGGTACCTTATCAGGTGAAGAAAGAAAATTACCATGGACAGTCAAAGGGTTAAGAGGTCAATACAGAATAGCAAAATCAATTTGCATTGATTAGACAAAAGGTCCATTTTACAGAGCCCAAAGGATTAACTTATAAGCAAACATCTTTGAACTATAAGACAGCATGTGGGACTGAGAAGTATAAGCGGTGCAGCATTATAAAACACTTAAGATATTTAAATAACAAAATAAGGTAAGCAATAGTTTAAGCTATCTGAACATTTATTTTTATTATGAATCAGCCTTTGGATTATTGTATCATTCATTTAAAAGCACTATGGAAGGTATTCAATTGTTGTATTTATCCCCCATGTCAATCTTCCCATGAGTTTTCATTCAGGTAAGGTGACTAGACTCTAGAGAGCTACAGAGAATGAAGGAAATATGTGCAGAAGGATTGTACTAATCCTGATGTTGTATGTGATGAAATATTTGCTTGACACATGTATAATATTTTACCATGAACACTGATGTGATTTTTTTTTTCCTGGTGAACCACTGTTGTAAAAATAAGTTAAATGCAAAAAAAACGAGTCTCATGTACACGGGTCACGATTTTCATTTCCTATGACATGAAAAACACTACCGCTGTACCAAAGCTAGTATTACTTTACTGTATTAAAATAACAAATAAAACATTCTAAAAATATATTGGTCTTTTCCCCCTCTTGTTGCTTTTTATTTTATTTTTGGTCTTTTCCCCCTCTTGTTGCTTTTTATTTTATTTTTTTAAACAAGACTTGTGTTTATGACCTGCTTTCTCCGACACTTGGAATAATTTCTCTGTATACAAAACTTGAGGGATGGGAGGGAAGATGTCTGTACACTATCATTTTGAATAATGTGTGAGAGCTGAATCAGTTCACAGCTGAGCCCTTCTTGCTGGTCTTCCTGTTAAGCGGTTTCACACAGTTAACATTTCTTACCTTCAATGGCAAGCATTGCTCTCAGCTCCCGGTTCAGCAGTTCGTACCGCCTCTCTAGGTCATGTTCTTTTTCCCTAGGCAAGATGCAAAAGTTCATCAATATGTTAATTACTAAATCATTAAACACTTAAAAGAACCTTTAACTTACATTGATTTTAGGACTCATAACTGACTTTTCTCTTTAACTTTAAGCTACTCCAAACAAATGATACTCAAACTTAAAACCTTCCTCAGGTAGAATATTTAGTAATGCTGCTTTTTTCAGTTTCCAAAACGTCTATTTTAGTGAAGTCAGTTTAACTCAATTGTACTATTATATATAGTTAGTATATATTCAGCCTGGGAACAGCTGTTGTGGAATGTGCAAAGCATGATACATTCTTTCTTATCTAAAGAACAAATTCTAGCATCAAACAATTCAACCAGATAGTATGAACACTGAAAGGAATATCCCAGGTACATTCTGACCTAATAAATATGGAAAATTAGACACGGGATTAGAAAGCTTAATAGTTTGAGGTAGATTCTTCTATCAAGTTCAGACACGAGAAGAAATTTGTGAACATGCAACTCATTTTGTTGTATTATAAAGGAACTATGCATATATCTACACTAGGTGGCATACTGAAAGAAAATCAGCTGGTAACTGAGAAATACTGGAAAAGTAGGATTGCTGGGATCATCACAAATCCTAGTTTAATAATGAGTGGTGTTTGTTTGTTTCTTCTTTTATGTCTCCAATAGCTGCCCAATACTGTCCATTTTTTTTAAAGTATGTCGCCATTAACCAAATCTTGCTCTGCACTGATTTCTAAGTAACATTACTGCACTGGAATTCATGGATTCATTTTTCAACACTGCTAAAGTAGTAAAGTGATTTTATAATTCTGTAGAGCAATTATTAGTTTAAATGTAATGTTCTCCATAAAATTAGTCTTTGTAGGTCATATTCCAAGTACATTTCAAATGTAGTTGCATACTTCTGTGCTGTACTTTTATTCTACCGTTGTTTTTGTCTTTGAACATATAAATTGCACTTGATATCTCCCCTCCACCAGCTGTTGCTGATCTTATACCACTGCAATATTTTATACTTTCATGCCTAAAATATCAGAAAAACTAGTGACTTGCTATGTTTGGAAAACCTGGCTTATTTGGGATATTTGAGGGAACATTTTGAAGTCTGATAGAAAGAAAGTAAAAAAAAAAAAAAAGCATCTAAATTCTTAGTAACACACTGATAAATCAACCTCTTGTCAACAGGTTTGTTCATCCATACTTACAGAAGAGAAAGCTGGTTCATTCGTCTTATTAAGGCATTTTTCTTATTAACCAACATGAACCATTCCTGCATCATAGCTTCCTCTTCTTCTGTGTTCCTTCCTACAACAAAACCAGAATTATCATGTATAGGACATTGACAAATTGAGCAACATATGTCAGGGTCCATTTTTTGAGCAGCAGATCTCTCTTGTTATTGGGTATTAAAAGGTAATTTTTCAAAAGTTAGTAATATTATAAGAATAGATTTTGAGTGCTAGGTAGCCTATCATCATCTGACTACTCAGTCTTTTAAAGCTGATATTCTTCAGACATATTTTACTGCTCCTTAACACTGGTAAGTTTTACAGAACTAAGTACAATATGCAAAGAGTGTTCTACCACGTAAACCCTTTTAAGAGGCTTAACTGTTGTTATGTTTCAATGAAAAACTCATGGTGCTGATGGATACATGGTCACAGTCAGGGTCAATAACTAATTAAAATATCATTACAGGTGAAAGCCACTCCACCCACATAAGGTTGGGTATTCAGGATCTATGTAGGTGAAATTCAGAGTGGTTGGTGGGCTGACCATAACCTAGAATCCATGGCAAAGGTGCTGGGCTGTTGCACAGCCTCCCCATTGTTACAAACACTGTTCCATAACTGGGGACCTGATCCTATTCTCAGCAAAGTCAAAAGAAACGCACTGACTTTACAGAAGGCAAACAGGCAGCCAGCTGTCTAGGGGTCCCAGTCTCTGCCTACATCTCCTTCATGGCCTTCTGCATCCATCTATTCAAGACAGCACAAAGGCCTTTCTCATGATGCACAGGAAGGGCGTAGGCACCTTTGTTTAGCTGGTCAGCCAACAGATCCCTTGCACGCCCCTTAAAGGAGGTTCTGCAGTGTCTAGGGTTGTGTTAGCCCTCCGCAACACAGTGAGTTTCATTTCACCTGCAGTAAGGAACTAGCAGGAAGTTCTCAAAGATCCTGATATGGAGCTTGAACCTCCATTTGTTCTAACATGCCAACTCTCACCTTTCTCAAAATTGGGCTGAAAGACATTTTTCATCTGATGTCTTAAGTGAACTATAAGACTCATGATGCATCTCTTACGGTAGAAATGAGTTTGGAAAGAAACTTTCTCTGGTAGCAAGGAAGCTTGAGTCAGGAAATCTGGGGTCTTTCCCTTGGTTTGCCACTACATTACTGTCAACTCAGGCAAGTCTTTCTGCATCTCAGCTGCGCAGCAATAATAATATAGAGATAACACTACTTGCCTATACCTGTAATGGTGCTGAGTATTAGATGTTTGCAAGTGTTTTGAAATCTCTGAGGCTAGGAACAGGCATCGCATTTGTTCTGGACAAGTTGTGCCTGTGTTTGTCCTGGACCAGAAAAATCCCGGGATTGGTGTGTACACACATAGAATCATAGAAAATTAGGGTTGGAAGGGACCTCAGGAGGTCATCTGCTCCAACCCCCTGCTCAAAGCAGGATCATTCCCAACTACATCATTCCAGCCAGAGCATTGTCAAGCTGGGCCTTAAAAACCTCCAAGGATGGGGATTCCACCACCTCTCTGGGTAACCTGTTCCAGTGTTTTATTACCCTCCTAGTGAGACATTTTTTATTAGAAAGATTTTCCTTTGCTGCGACTTGAAACCATTGCTCCTTGTTCTGTCATCTGCCACCGCTGAGAACAGCCTAGACCTCTTTGGAACCGCCCTTTAGGTAGTTGAAGGTTGCTATTAAAGCACCTCTCAGTCTTCTCTTCTTTAGACTAAATAAGTCCAGTTCCCTCCACCTCTCCAACACCCTCCCAATCAGGGTTTAGTAAGCAGCTGAATGCACCAGTGCTTTTCTGCCATTGATTCAATGATGCGATCCTGGGAAAACTGTACAGACACACTTTGTGATGTCCTGCGACACTTCTTATCCTGGGAACCTCTTTAGGGTTTGGCCCAGGACAACAGACATGGATAACTGAAGGACTGTACTTCATCCTGGGATACAATTTTCTCCCGGGACAGATGCAACTTCTGTTTGTAACCTGAGGTAAGTTGCTATAAATGGGGGAAGGCATATTATTAACCTAATGTGATGGATCATTAGGGGCTCAAGAAGCTGGTAAGACAGAAAAAACATTTTGGGTTTTACTTTAAAAGAAAGCTCCTACATTCTGGACATTACCATCGGAAACATGCCCAGTTCAACACAGCTACCCGTCTTGCACACATTTCCAAATAACATGTTAATGTACAGGCTGCACACAGAGTTGCCTTTTTCAAGTGGATATTCCCTAGCTGCACAGAGGATAGCCAGCTGTCTGCTTGGTACTGGTTTCTTCTCCTTGCAGCCCAGTGGCTCTGGAGTCCATAGAGGAAGAATGAGAAAAGACAGGGAGAGGACTGGGCAAGTCAAGGATGAAATACATTGTCTCTGCACTGCTGATGGGTATATACTAGAGCTGTGCGAAACGGCACTGTTCCGTTTTGACTTGCATTTCGAGGTTTTGATGGAACCGTGTTTCATTTTGAATTTTGTTTCAATTCAAAACTGCTGTTGCAAAACAATAAGGGAAGGACTTTGCCTTGTGAAAGATACCTTCCTCAAAACCTCCTCCTCTAGGTTTCCTGCAGGAAGCTATAAAGCCACAGTTCTGCAACACTTATAGTTCTATGTAGTAGCTCAGCATTCCTCCAAAGGCTGTCCAGATGACAGGAATGTTTGGCCCTAAGTTGCAGGTCAAAGAAATTATTTAATTGGTGCAAGTGTCAGGAGCACCAGCTTCTGGAAGCAGACAGTATTCCTCAGTATTTCAGAGGAAAGCAGCCTCTCTCTGGAATGTACCAAGCAGGTTGCAATTTTTTAAAATTTATTTTTATTTATTTATTGGGGGTGGGGGGGGGAGGAGAGGGGAATTTGTTTCTCATTCATGCAAATGATCAATTTACGCCCTGAAGCTAAACATTTCATTCCCCTGAACCACATAGGAAAAAAAGTTTTTCAACCAAGACAAACAGCTATCTGGCTAGAACAATACTCTATTGATTAATTATACTAAATTCAACATTTAGTGGTTGCTTATAGAATACTCTGGGATCTCTGAACAAATGGTGCCCTTACATTTGCTCTCCTTACATTGGTGCCCTTATACATTTGCTATGTTATGTTGGGTTCTGCAAGCCATTTTCAACACACACACACACACACGCACACACACACACACACACACACACACACACACACACACACGCGCGCGCGCGCGCGCGTGCGTAACAGAAACCCTTTACTGTAGTTCTACTGGTTTAGACCAGCTGTGAATCTAACCCTTAGTTTTACCATGACCAATGTTCCAGGGCAAGAACGTAATATAAGATGCTAAGACTTTCTACTTCTACGTAGAAGTTTTTCTTCTACAAATAAAGTTAACTGCAGCACATAATTCAAACATATCTTAGTAAAAGTTGTATCTATCTGGATCTTAAAAACAGATGTGTACCTTCAATATTTTTATGCTTACATGTATACTGACATGAAGTGCTAAAAAAAAAGGGTTTCTTTTGTTTTTTTTCAAGTGAGTCAACAAAGTCTTTAGTGTTTTACAGTATTTTTAATCTTTTGGGGGTAGCTGTTTTTGTATTCACTTTGGACCATGTGATGCCCTGACACCAGTCATGTGATATCGACTGCGATAGGCACAAATCCCCGGGCAGCAACAAAAGAAGAAAGAGTAAAAAGAAAAAGCTGAGAAAAAGCTTGCAATTTGGAAAAAGGCCAATTGTACCCTGGTGAAGGCCTTTTTGATCACTGAAATGACACATGTGTGCAATATTAATAGCAATAGATTGTGATTTTTTTCGACCAAGGGTTTTTAAATTCTTGTACATACATCTAAAATAGATACTTCACAACAAATAGAGTAAGCCTCACTGCCACATAAACAATTTTAAAATTGATATTTTCAAACACCACAGTATTAGCTAATTTACTAAATTCAGCATTATTTTCTTCAGTGGGAGATTGAATAAAAAACATTTTCAGTCAAGAAAAATAGCATGCTGATAGAGTAGTGATATCTGTAAATTAAAAGCACACTTGCAATTGCTAAATGAAATAAAAACATAGGATTCCCCCTTACCACCCTCCCCTCCCCAATTCATTTCACACTTCCACTTAGTAAAACTGCTCAACTGAACTGCTACGGCTGCTTATTCCCGTTTATAAAGTGTAAAATGAGTATTTAAATAATTTGCTACAAATGTTTGAAAATTCAGAATGAGAAAATATCTATGTTCCTCTCTGGAGAAACAATACAGATTATTTAAATGAAGCAAAAAACATGTTTGAGAACAAATCGATAATGTGTGTGCAAACCTCTTATCTGAGCCAGTACAAGATGATGAAAATCTATAAATAGCCCACAGATCTTAAACATAAAATGTTTTTTTTCTATAATACATGCATTACACCATTGTTTTAGATTTTTTTAATGAAAAAAAAAAACCTTTTAAAGCTAGTAACTTGGACCATTACAAATTAATCCTGACTTTAATAACTGGTTAAAGACCCCTTCAGCTTTATAAGTAACAAAAAATATTAAAGCCTGTGATCACAGCGAGCTTTTCTCATTTCTCCTCTAACCATTTGTTATTTAATCCAATACTAGTAATCCAATTTGTCCATCAGACTTTTAAAGGGCAGAATGCAACTTCCCCAGCTTAGACACTTTTCAAAGTACAATATATTTTTCAAATGAATGCTGGATGTTTCATTTTTTTCCCCAACTGTTCCTAGCTCTAATGTATGAGGAAAAAAAGAACAAGATGAACATTGTTCGTACTGATTAAGTAAGAGCTCATTAAAGAGCTGTCAGTGCCATACTTTGAATATGCATGAAGCATATAATCAGATCTAGTACCGTCACTAGAGGAGAATACGGTAAGTACAAAGGATTGATTTAATTACTTAGAGTGGGCTGCGGTGGTAAAGCAGTCTTGTTAGTGCAAAAAGAAAAGGAGGTTGTATTCTGGCACGGTTAGGGGAAAAAGGCAGTTTTAGCTTCTGCCACAATACCTAATCTCAGGATAAAGCACTTTACATTGTAGCTTAAAATGAAGACTGTCAGTATTCTAAAAAGGCCAGAATTCATCTTATCTTGTTTAACCTCACCTGGTTAACTCTCTAGCATAATGTATTTATTCTCTTTAACGCATAATTACGGTTATACCTTTTTATCCTATAGCCACAACAGTGACTTCTGAAAATAAAATCTTAAAATAAGACTCTTTAGGTCTGCAAATACCACATTCATTCAAAATGCAGAGTAATTGAAAGATGCAACAATAAAAATGAAGATGAAAGAGTATGGTTCATCACTCTTTTAAAGTAAATATAAAAAGCCAAGGCAATGTTTTAATACAATATTACTCAATATTTTGTAGTGAGAATTTTTAGCAATGACTCCTTCATTAATTTCCTTTTTTAAACAATAAATTCCTGCTTTGTTTTTCCCTAGGAAACCTGGGGAATTTTCTCAAATCAACTCTCGCATTGCCATTTTCTAATTCATTGTCTGGCTTGAGTGCCGAAGGATGCATGTTCTATTCTTCTCTTCACTTGACATCTACCAGATCCCTCCTCAATGATTTGGAATGATCCCAATACCAACAATGAAATACTCCAAGACCTTAAATTCTATCAACAGATACATACAGGCCAATCCCATTGACTTTTAGGTTTAGGCCCTGCACTGTAATATCCCTCATACCAGAATCAAAAATGGCTGTAGCAAAGCGTTCAGTGACTGTCCAACACATTAAGAGTTTATTTAATGACACCAGTTCTACCATAAATTGGCTCATGTCTTTTGGTTAATCCCATGCACCAAATAATTATTTTCATGACTGTTATTAAATGCTGACTCGCACTTTTTTCATTTGCCGGATTTTTTAATTAGAAGCCCATTTTTATGTTACAAATTTTTGAAGACAGCATAAATGAATAACTTATATTTTGATGTTGCACATCTTTGACACTGCTTTATACAGTATCACTTATATTAAACACTATAGGATTTATTAAGAGGCCTGTAGTCTAAGTCATATGTTGATTCCTTGTTAAACATTTTAATGACTAGTACTCTGATAAATGGTTATTTTGAATCACTCTAAAAGCATCATTCATTTTTTTTCTGCTAAAAAACCCCAAAACAACCCCCAACCCCTGATCATCCAGCAGCACTTCCATGTACCATGAGGCTCATTATCATTTAAGCCTTTTGGGCAGCTAGACAGTTAGATAAACTGAGAATGGATTAACCTAGTATGACTGTACATTTCTAAGAAACCAGTGAAAGAAGTGCTACAAAATGTTATGAATGCCACTTAAAAGAGAGAAAAAGCAGCAACATGTAGCAACAAGACTAGTTTACTATATAAATGGATGAACACAGTAACTCCTCTACACTTTATGCCATCATAAATCTGTCAAGACAAGTAAATAGATGAAAATAATGTTTTTTTAAAAAATTGTTAAATCTACATGTATTTAGCTGTTGTGCAAAAATGAATTACAACCCACAGAAGATATCTATTAAAAGGTTTCTACCAGCATCCAAAAGCAACACATTCAGTCTGGCAAGAAATAACAGGCTTACGGAAATCACTTTGTATGCTGCCTTAAGCAGCAATTGTTTTTAAGTTTTATTTGCACTGCATATTCTGTGCACCATGGTATAATGGTTAAACAGAAAATTCCACATGTCTACCCATTTACTTCAACAGAACAATATGAAAAAGAACCTACTTAAGTCACAGCCCATTCTTCACTCATTTGCTGATGTTTACACACAGTTTTAAAATAGAATAGATGAAGCTTTCTTCACTCAACACACTTGGGTGAAGAGGCCAGAAGGAGAATGCCAGCGCATGTGAACTAGAGATGGGTGAGTAATGAAAAAACTGGCCAAGGTCTATATGAGAGGACATGCTATTTGTTTTTTGTGACTGTTCCAATGACAATCTGGCAATCACAAAATTGTTGGTGCATTCCTAAATTTCCACAAATTTTGGCCTGAACTTCTTTTGAAAATCTGTAAAAATGCACTATTTGCCCATGCAAACAAATGTTTTATTCATCCAATCAAGATTAGCAAAATGTCAAAATGCTCATATGAAAGAAACTGGAATTTTTTACCGCAGAGAAGATGTACATATAAAATAATGAATGCCAGAGAAAAGATAGAGCAGGAACTTTATTTACCACGTCTCCCAGAACATGGTCATGGGAAAACTCAAAGAAATTGAAGGGTGGCAAATATAAACTGATTAAAAATAAAGAAAAAAAAAATTTCCTAAACACTTCTCATTACCTGTAGAGCTCATTGCCACAAGCTATCAGTGATGCTAAGAGCTCAAAAAGGCTGAACAGAAATCAAATACCTGTATGGAGTGTTGTAAATGTAAATATTAAAATAAAACAAACTCAAAACCACTCCTCCATCCAAGACATTGAGAAGGAACCTAACTCCTCATGCTTTAGAACAAACCCAACTATTAGAAGGTATGTGGGAACTTTCCCTAAGGCTAGGTTATACTATTACTGCCAAATCATAGATGCAGATTTTCTTCTGCTCTTTTGAATCAGCTGGTACTGGTCACTGTGGGAAAGGATATTTTGGAACTAATATGACAATTAAATCTTGATCTAATATGATCATTCTCACGGTTTTATGGATCAGTCAGGGAATAGAAACAATACCATAAGTCTCAGGTAACGACTCAAGACATCACATGCAGAAAGCAGTCAAAAGACCCAATCCAATCCCAAATGAAACCAGTGGAAATCTTTCCATTGACTCCAACAATGCACTTACAATGGACCCAAAGGAAACAGTTTCTGAACAAACCAATTGAATAGTGTTAATCTATATCAGTAGGTACATTCTTGAATATAACAAATGCCTTAGTAGGAAGGGTTACATTCACAATAAATATTATTTGCAAGAAATAATTATGGCAGCTCCAATTTGAGGTGTGTCAAGTCATACTGAGAATTCTGGTCAAGATTTTGCAAAAGTGACTAGTGAGTTTGGATTCCTCAATTTTGGGTAGCTTTAGCTGAGGCATTCTAATTTGCTGATTTGCTGAAAAAGAGGCTCCTTCATAGTGCCCCAAGTTGGGTTCTCAAAATCTGAGAACCCCTGCTATCACAATTCACTTTTGAAAATATTGGCCATATACAAGTCCATGTACTGTGAACTACTTTCTTATTGTAAGAGGGTTTTTGTGTGGATTACCAGAAAAGCAAAAAATGCCAAAAGAATCTGAGATAATTAGTGCAGCAATAAGGCTGGATGCAGCTATGCTGCATGTAAAGACAAAGTTCAGACAGGAGACATCTGCTACTACCACTAGACACTGTGAACACCAGGCACAAGATACAGTGTTTCTGAACCATTAAATAGTTTATTTGATTTTATTATTTTATTATGGTAAATAGACAAAAAGGTTATGCACATGACATTTCCAATGGGAAACTGGACATCAAAGAGCAAGCTTTCAAAACAAAATCCTTAGTTACCAATAGAGGACAGTCCAGGGCTGCAGCTGGAGGCATCACATCATCACCGTGCTTAAAATAATGTTATGACATTTTGAGTTTCAAAATAAAGGGGGGGGGGGGGGAAGATGATGCCTTCTCCCTTAAAACTTAGTAACTGGAAATGTGTAGTGAATCAGGTGTTCTGTCACTGACTCCATAAGCAGTACCTTGGAATTGTGGTGCTCAGCCTACACCAGAGAAACATCTCTGGCCTCTCACAAAATAACCTCACTGGTTACTCCAAAATACCTGAACTCACTGAGAAACTACCAGATAAACAATTTGGATGAACTCTATTAAAAGCATCAGTTCTCAGATGAGGGAATGAAGTTCTGCTCATGGCTTCCCCTGTCTGAACATTATGGGAAAATACTGAATGAAAGTTAAGAACAGGTTTCCTTATCGACAGCGCTCTTGCCACATTTCAAGCAGCTTCCAAAAAGACACCAATGTTTACACACACAAAGAAGTCTAGCAAAGGTAGGACATGACTACCAAGAATCTGCCAGATGGAATTATTTTATGGAGTACTGTCTCTATCTCAGAGCTGAAAAGACCAGCGATGGAGGCAGTGGGGAATGTAGCCTTAGGCAAACAGTGGAAAGCCAAGCAGGCTGTGTTGGCACAGCCCACAATTGCCCCCTTGCCATCAATGGCCATGCCCGGTGGGGCCCCTTAGCCCCTGGTTCTGGGGCAGGCCTTGTTCCTAAATTTCCTGGCCTTCCCTGGAGGAAATTGTTCCATGGGCCATATGTTGGATGCCCCTGAACTCAAAGAATGCCAGATCTCATAGGAATTGGGGCAAGAGGAGAAAACACTTCAGCTGAGAGTTACCTTGGGTTTGAAACTGGGAACTACCCAGTGTATAGATATCGGTATGAAAGATAGTAAATAGACACAGCGCATGAAAGGGCATTCATTTTCTTCACTCTACAAACTGATGTAATGACTATCAGAATATTACCTTGGTAGAAAGCCAGTAGCAACTGAATAAATGGTCTTGAATAACCATTTACAGAGCTGATTAAGAACTATATGATAGACTTAGGATGGAACTGCTTACCAAGACCAGGAAGAGACATGGTTTATGCTTTCTAAATTCAGATCAGAGGGGGTGCATCTACATGTGCGCCCAACTGCTCAGTTGCTGCTGTGCAATCATTTAGTACTACTTGATCTAGTACTTGCTCTAGCAAGTACTAAATGACTGTGCAGTAACCACCAGTACTGCACAGTCCCAGCACTGCATGGGTTGTTTCTGACCCTACCACACAGTAGCGATGGCATCACAGTTCGTGCCTGCTGACGCTACATCGCCATAGCTCATTGCTACAGCGACATAGCATATTGTGTAGACGTGTTCAGGAGGTAAGAGTTCAACTGAAAATCCCTCAGCAGTTTGATGCTTTTTGCCTTTAGAATACTAAATGAATGAGCTCAGTAGCTCTTGCACAGGTGTAAATAGCTTTGGACCTGAATTCTTAGTGCCATGGCCAAGGTTCCCAGTCCAGGATAATGATTACAGAAGCTCTTGACATCTACTTTGGTTTCTGAGATCTTTTGGAATTTAGGAGAAGCTATGGGCTGAGGAAAAAAGTACCTCAGCCCCCTGTTCATAATGCAGCAAAATGTATCCACAGCCCACAAATTGAAATCTATCAGTCATCTGTAAAATATGTGAAACTTTTTTTGCTGCTGTAACACAGTGATCTATGCCTGAGAGTTCTCCAGAAAAAACTGTCTGATGTATGCTGGGCCCAGGAACCATTTGCTGGAAGAAAAGGCTGGGTGTTGAGCTTTTGTGCTTTCAGATTGAGAAGTAACATCAGGCACTTTCCTCTGAATGTTTCTAAGTTTTCTTCTGCTGGCCACTGCTTCTCATGCCAGAGTTTTTATCCTACTTGCTTTTTCATTTAACAAATGGATGTCTGGATGTGATGCTGCATTGGTAGGAGGGGTAGCCTGAATGGCCTCACAAATCACTCTTGCGGTTTAGTATGGGTCACGCTACCCTGATGTTTACCAATTTTTGCTTTATATTCTTCATAACATTTTTTCCTGATGCTGAGAAGGAGGTGGTATGTGTGCGTGTAGGGGGCACATTGTGTACAAAATGCATTTTTGAAGGGAAAGACCTGAGTTCAGCACGATGCTCCAAAGAGATGATGCTGTCTTGCAGGTGAAAAAACACAACTAGGTGATTATGAGTCAACAGTGTCCTATTGATGCAAAAAAAGAAGTCAACTGGAGTGTATTAACTCCTGCGTTAATAGGAGTGTTGCATGCAATTCACAGGAAGTGATTCTTCCACTCTATTTAGCTTACCTGGCATACCTTGCCTGGGTTTTGGGGCCCATACTTCAGAAAAGACATGGACAAACTGGAAAAAATCCAAAGAAGAGCAACAAAAGTAATAAGCTATCTAGAAAACATGATCTACATAAAAGGAAAGTCTGGAAAAAAAATAGGATTATTTACTATGGAGAAGATAAGACTGAAGGGGATTTGGTAGCAGTCTTCAATTACGAAAAGGATGGTTGTAAGGGGGAGGCTGACAGATCATTGCATGTGTCCAGAGGGGACAGGTAAAAAATTAACAGCCTTAAAATTCAACAGGGGATCTTTAGGTTGAAAGTGAGGAAGAACTTCCTAACTACGAGGGTAGCTGAGCGCTGGAACAGGTTACTCTGAGAGATTGTGGAATCTTTTATTACTGGAAGTTCTTTCATGCCCACTGGACAAACACATGGCTAGGACAGTTTAGACAGGGAAAAGCCTTTTGAACAGGGTTTTTGATTACAGACTTCCAGTTCTATACCTATTTTTCTATTACTCTATTTATTAGAGGATTTGGTAATAATTATAACGCATTTTGAAGATAAACCTTAATAATATAATGTTGGTTTCCAAAGAGTAAAAATCGACTGATGCAAATTTTTGTGGACTGTTCTTACATAGAACCTAACCGATACATTGTTTCACTTAAAACCCTTCATCATTCTTCCTCTCACAATTTACTACTGGCTTGTAGTGTCATTATAGTCTCCTTACCACAGGTTGATCTGTTATGGCTATGTATAAAACCAGAGACATTTATAATGAAGACGCTGAGAAAGCTTTACCGTAACAACTCAACCAATGGCATCATATATGTATGCTTTGTATTGTCTTAATTTCTGGGAAGGTTTCTTTTCTGTTATTTCATAGTAGCAGATAACAAGGCTTGTCCTTTTTCTTGAAAAATATTTTTCTGATTTTCCATTTTTTGGAGCAATTGCCATCGCCATGCTGCTGTTTTGGTTGCCATGGCTTATGTACACATCCAAATTTCCCATAATATAACTGGCTATCTCTTTGCAATCTTATTATTTAGTCAGTTTTCAATTCACCTAATGTTAATTATGCTGAGGAAAGTAAAAATAATGCTATCGATTGGTACCACATTAACTGGATGCTGTAGTCACAGTGCATTACTTGTTTATTTTTCGAGTAAGATAATAAAATACTGAATGATCACATGTTGCTATCAACTAATCAAAATGTGTTACATAGATGCATGAATATTTCTGCATTTGAAATTAAACTCTACTGATCTCTTCCATTTTTTAATTTTTATACAGAGACCATATTTTTGTTATCATTCTTCAGGGTTTCCATAAGAAACCAATATGCCTACTCATGGAAGAATAATAAACTAGTCATTAGGAGTTAGGCCCAATATATGTATTTTAAGCACAGGATTACTGATCAAGTCCAAAGAAGTACAGTTTGAATAAATACACATGCATACATACAAACAGCATGCAGTACATCCCGCCATCTGAACTTGCAAAGATTTACCACTGTACCCTTCCCATAGGTTGGTAACAGAATTGTTATTGAGTCTTACTCGGAAGTAAATCTGAGCCCTCAAAATTATTCTGTTTTACCACTAACACTAGTGGCTACAGATACATCAGACTTGTTGAGATTTTAAATTATATTTCAAAGTCTAAGCTGTTTTAGATAGTATGCTTTTTTGCAATTACAAATTTGTATGATAGATTAATAAGCCTCTATAATGCAAACTGGAAAATTAAGCTTTGTATTCAGGTCTGTGAAGTTGCAGGACATTTTGGGGGATTTATTTTTGATAATGAATCTATACATACACACATCATCAAGCACCCATTGGAAAACAGAACACTTCAAGTGATTAATATAGCTAAAGGGGACAGATAAGAGATCGGTGACACAATCACCTGGTAAAAACCGTAAAAGGTGTTGTATTAAAAGGCTTTTACTTTACATGTGAAATAATACTAAGAAACCTGTATTTTAGCACTTGTACTCAACAAGCACTCCAAACTATGCCATGATGAGAACAGAAACCCATCCTTTCTAATAATCTTGTGACAAAAGCTAAAAGACATCATCCTATTAACTAGTGATCTCAACTGCTAATGCAGAGTACTTCCTGGTGCCTTTTATGTAGAATGCTGCTATTAAAAAACCACTAAACATTCACTGTGAACAACACAGAATCATTCATCTTTTATCAGCATCTCTTGTTAGAAGAGTATGAGAAGGGCTGAAGGTGTCATTGATATTATAGAGTGGAAATTAATCAGAAATTTTTCTCATATTTTCCTCCTCACACTAATTTACTTTTGTACAAATTTCCCCCTGCTAAAAAGTTCATACCCAACCCCCTGTTGTACTCTTTTAAGTTGAGAATATTCAACGAGTGCGTCAACTGAAAGGCACCAGGTCCTAACACAAAAAGCATTCGAAATTCTCATTTAGTTGTCTTTATTTTGCTAGCGCCATGTGGTCCTTGAAGATGTAGAAAACACGGGAAGCCGAGTAAAGATCAGAGCAAGCTCATTAGCATTCTGACAAAATTGGAGTGGTGGAGATGTATAGTTTGCCTAGTTTGTCGTTTTGAAAGCTACCGGTGGTAAGCTTTCTATTTCATTGTGCTTTTGTCTTTTTTGGGGGTTTTCAACGCAGCAGGGTGTTTGTTAGCCTAGGCTTTCTCAGTGCATTGTGGGAACCTTTCCTGCACATTCAGCCTATATAGTATCATTCTAGTTCAAGTCAAAAAGTTTTTTTTCCTACGTATTTAATAATAACCTATACTAATGTATAACGATTGCCTTTATGTCAATACCCATTCCAGGCAAGCACCTGAATTGTTGAGTTTTAAAAAAAAGGAGCTGTTTTTTTAAATGCTTCTTAAATATGTTGCTATTTTTCTTGAAAAGGAATTAATCTAAATTCCACTGTTTACAATAAACTAGGAATGAATTTGAGACAGGTTCAGATGATTATAATTTAAAAGCAAGCCTTTCACTATATAACATCCCAATTCTATTTCAGGGACTCTTGAAGAAAAGATTGGTTTATGCTCCAGAATTATGTAAATAATGAATTACCTCTTAGAAGACCTAAAGAACTTATTACTCTGGTCATTTGATTTTTTTTAAACATAAGGCTCACTTTGAAGGGCTAAAAGGGCTACATTAATGCTGCTATTCAACATGAACGTTTCCAAGTTGCAATGAAATGGATAAAGGTCTTTTTAGATGAATTTATCTGCTAAATCCTTGTGGTTGCCCTCCTATCTTGGATGATGACCCAAAAGAATGTCAACAGCTCATTTCCCAGAAAGCTGGAAAGAGTCACTATGCAAGCCATAATCTGCACATTCTCAAAGAACCATTTCAAACATTACATTTCACAAGCTGTTTAAAGTGATTTTTCTCTCATCTCCACTATCCTAACAGTACTTTTGACATCAGTGCTTCTGAAATGATGGGTTAAACAAAGTTGAAACATGACTTCAGCATATGGCCCCCACATTCCTATTCTTACACATGTACACACAGACTTTCTATACTATGCTATGCAACACTATACATTTTATACCCACTTTAAATTTACATTATAAAATGATGGCCACACTACATGAGCAACAAGCAAATAATGATCCAAATATAATACGTAACACCTGATATGCTGTTTGTATTTTTAATGCAGTTTCTATCAAGTGATAATTTTCACAACTGCATATATCCTCCTACCCTGTTAGAACAAACCTCACCTTGAAAGGACGTAAAATGATCTATATATTGATGCAGCTAATTTTATTTAGGAATGTGGACTAAAGATATATTTACTTAGCAATATAGAAAGGATTATCTAATATTAAGGGGCAGACTTCATTTTATGCAAAACCTTAAGAATTCATTTGCCTTGTTATATATTTGGATAGCATCAGTATGTTTATCTAATAGCATTATAGTTGCATCAAGCTCTTCTTACCAGGAAAACAAATGTCCTAACAGAGTGGATGCAACCTTTAAAAAAACCAATATAAGCAGTTAAGTTTCTTGTGACTGTGAAAGCTCTGAAATGCCAAAATTACATTTAGGGTGAGGACTGACAGAGCCATTTTTGGTTTGTCATGCTGAATTCTAATTTCTCTTTAAGTACGCATTCAATGCAGTTGGCTCTATCAAAAGGTATTTTGTAATGTTAATGTTATTATATATGATAAAGTATACTACTTAAATGGGCACTGGGGAAAAAAACTTTTCAAAGTCAGTAACAACCATTACTTGAGATAAAAAAAATGTGAGAGTCTGTCAGATTCAGGATTTCACCCACATTTAAATCTATTGCAGACACTGTCACTATCCAACCAGGCTCAAACCCATAAGAGATTCAAATAAACTGGAGAGAGTTATAGTCTCAACAGTAAAGATGACTGAATTATTTCCTATACTTTGCAATGTGCTTATGGCTGCAAATTATTTATCTCCTTCACTGCATTCTCCTACCAAAGTTTCTTGAATAAGATTCGTCTGGACCAGCCATATCAAATTAGAGGGCAGTCAGGAGTGTCTAAGTCCAGCTTTAAAACAAATATCATAACAATTACTTAGCCATATGGAAAATAGGGTATGCCTTTCCTGAAAGGCTTTATACATTTTCTATCTTAAATTTCAACTTCATTAGAAACTATTTCTGACTAGCAAGCCACAAGATTGCTAAATATCTAACTGCTAAACCACCATGAAGACAGAGACTTTTTTAATGGCAGAACTTTTTCTGAGATGCAAATGAACAATAATCTAATTTCTACAGCAAATTAACTGAAAGATTCATTCTAATGTTTTCAAAGTCTCAGAAATTAACTGCCTTTCAAAACATATGTAATATATACACATACATGCACACATACACATATACACACGCTAACAGTATCCCCCATTATACCAAACTTACATCTTCAGAAGATCTCACATTGTACTTATGTTTAGGTTCCTATGACTTAAAGGCCAGATGTTTCACAAATGACCAACAATTGGAGGTTAGAATAAATTAATGACTGATTTCTGAGCTTTGATGGAATTAAGCATACTTCTTTTCTCAATGTGCCATGTGAATGTTCTCCCGTTAAACTTTTTTTTCTTTTTTTTTGACAAGTGAGGCCACCCGGCAGAAAACAACTGATGCAAAACCCAGGAGTAATCCCTCTGTTTAGTTCAACACTGTGGTTAGCCTTAACACTGCCTCTATTATCCAATGGATTTAGAGAAACTTTCATTTATTTGTTGGCCTCAGTTTTCAACTTTGTTGCCTTTTTTTTTTTTAAAGAACCCAAGACCTATTCCTATGTAAATACATTTGCATACAGTCACAATGAAACATTCTGGGACTCTGATTAAACTTGCACAACTAGATAGCTGCTGTGTGCATATTTGTGATCTCCACATAAGCACTTTCACAAATACATACAAGTAAATGAAGTTGGTGTCAATGCTGCAAGAACCTCTAAAATTTAAAAGAAACACATCACTGCAGACTATGTTAAAATGCCTAAGCTGATGTTATGAAAGAATATACGATTCTGTCTATAGGACAATAATACAATGTTAAATTATTACCAAAACAAAACATGCAATGATCATAAAATCTTTTCCATTTAGGAAATGTTAAGATCTGAATTGTTATTGATGCACGATCTCTTTTCATACTATATTTCTGTAGTAGTAGCACAAGGAATCATTGCTCACAGAAATCTACTTTCCAGTTGTTTTTTTCTTATCACTTGCTTTCATAAACAAAATCCATAGTAAAATGTATCATTATGTTTGACCACAAAACATAATGAGCCCTTTTTTTTTTTTTACAGTCATTCAAGTACATAGCTTTGCATTCAGTCATTCTATTTTGCAATAGTATAATTATTCATATCTCTAACATTATAATCTTGAAAATAATCAAGTGTATAATCTGTGCAATTTTTCCATTAAAAAAAAAGAACACCAATATTTTAAAGCATTTTTTGGTAGGAGAGACATTATGTACTTCCTTCTCACAAAGAATTATTTTTCCTTTTTCTGTCACTGTTTATTGTATGCCAGCCAGTGTAATTTAAAGTAGTTTTGTTAGACATAATTAGAGAGATTACACTTCATAGGAGACATTGCAAACAATGACCTGAGTCTCTTTTTTTAAATGGAGGACCTGGTTTTGCATGAAGGTCTAGTTTTCAAATTCCTGAAAAGTTCAGTGAGCATAATCTGGTTTGAAACTTATTTAATTCACACTAGTGAAAAGGCTGCAATGTATTCAAATATTTTAAACTACCAGTATGAACTGAATCTTGTATATCAAAGAAACTGAAGGCGAGAAAATGACAGGAACAACTGTAAACTTGTTAGTAACTAGAAGAATCAATTTGTAAAACAATTCTGAATTACTACTAATTTTCCTAGTTATTAGTACTGAACACATATGTTAAGGGTCCACTATCCCATGTAAATACAAAACTGATTTTCCTTGTTGGACTAAGCACATCAATACAAAAGCAAATGAACTACCAAAGTGCCCTAATTAACAATTTTGCAAGTGAATGCAGACATTAGTGCCACACTACAACCATTAAAGTCTATTCCATGCCATATCTGTTTCTGTTAACATTTCAATAGGCCAATTAAATGACCTTTCCCCCCCCCCCCCAACTCAATTAAGCTATTTGAACATCAATTGCTAACTTACCATGTATTTATGCAAAATGGGCAAGTACGAGATTCATTTTTCAATCCTAATTATGTTTTGAAGAAAACTACCTCAAATTTACTGTTCTAGCATTTTATATGGTTGGTGCCTGGGGAAAGGACTCTCCCCAGGGGCAGGCTGGGATTTTGGCACAAGCTGGTTTGCAATAGGTGGATTAATGGTCACCTGTTGTGGATAGATTGGCATAGTGCCCTGGGGCAGCTGAAAGGAAGTAGGTGTGGGACATATATTTATACCCACCAGTGACCATGCCATTTGGTTTCTCTGGGCAGCTGTTTGGCCCTTTGTGGGGGCAACAGGAGAGAAGCTGTTTTCTATTTCAGTGTGTTGGCATAACACACAGCTGGCTGTCACCAGTGTAATCCTTGATAGCACAGGGTCACACTAACCAACATCCCTAGGTCCTGAAAATTTTTCCTTCTTGTAGCACTCTAGATATGTCAACGGGTGTGTTTTGCCTACCTCTATGCCCTTTCCTGGGGTATGGGGCAGGTGGTTCTCATACTACTTGAAGCTTCTTTGAGCCACTTAAAAGGGAGTGATTTGCTGGCATCTGCAGTTTAGCAATAGTGATCAGTTGTGTTACACGGTCAGAGCATCTGAGTAAAGGGTGTAAGCACAATGCTCCAAATCCTTGGTTTGGATGGGAGGCTTCATGGGCATCAATGACAATACTAAGAGCATGTTTTTAGTTCTAGGCCCACCCTTGGGTACGCAGGTCAGAACTGGTGGCGTGAGGAGAGGCAGTGCATCTCCAATTGTTTAGAGTTAAACTCTTGTAGGCATGATGAGTCTAAGCTTGATGGCACAGGAGGATGCTTGGGTGGCAATTTTAATTTCAGTGGTATATTTAGGTCTAATAATTCTAAGAATACTGTTTTGGTGAGAATGCTTTCAACTAGAGATATAAACTGACTTTGGGCTGTTCAGAGACAGTACTCAGTAAACACCTGCTTCCTTTCAAAATGCAGATTTTAAGGCAAAAAGAAGAGCTGGATCTTAAAAGTCAATTCAAGAGGAAAATGTATAAGTGGAGTGGGAGCAGAAATCTTCTCTTTTTCCCTCCTTAGTTCTTAAAAAATGTTTAT